>NC_090935.1:778173539-780673539 GCF_040938575.1 Ambystoma mexicanum
CTTCTTGTGGAGCGCTGGATTTATCTCTTTTACTCTTTCATTTCTTTCTTTGTAGTTCCTCTTTTGCATGTTTACGTCTTTATCAGGCTTCGGTTTATTTTGTGAATCTTAATTCATGTCCTCCTTCACTGTTGGGCTTAAATCGCTGTGTTTGGCCACTCGTCTTGATTTCTAAGGCCATTCTTTCTTGCTGTTTTGGAGTACTTTGTGCCTGTGGTTTATGATCTTTTTCTGTGGATGTACAATTGTGCTCAATTGTATGTTGATTCTGAGCTGTAATCTGGGAATCTTCGTTTTCTTCTGTTTTGCCAATATTTCTGGGAGTGCTTATATCTGTTATTTCCCTTGTTTTCCTTCTTTTTCTGTACTTATGCAGTCGTCTTTATCAGTGTGCTCTCTGGGGGCTTCGTTTAATTTGTTTCCGTTTGATTTTTTGGGCACATGTTGTGGTTCTGGGGTTTCCATTGTCTTCTTTCTCAACCTCATGTGAGGGGGGTTTAGCTTTATGTTCTTACCCCGCTTTGTTGTGCGTGTTATGGGATTCTTTAATTCTGGGGTTTGTTGATGTATTGCTGGGTGGTTGGGGGATTAGCTTGCCACGCTTTTATCCAGTTCTAGTCTGGTCAGTGAAACTGCTGTTGTTTCTCCTGCTTGCGGCTCTCCTAGACACCTCCTTTGTTTTGCGGCGTCGCTGTACTATCTGCTTTCCTCTGTCAGCTGTTGGACTACTTTGTTGGAGTGGTTTACCTGCGCTTCATGAGTGCTCCTTAGCTCTTAGTATCTCAAGTGCAGGTAAGTGTATTTCCTTCTTTTAAATGGGGTGTCATGTGCTATGCTTTGATTACTGAGTGTGATGAGGTGGATCAAAGGCTATTAGCCTGCAGTCTCAACTTTCTTTTTTTTTTAGGTTGGTTTACCTCGCTTGGTTCCGCGGCGGCACAGTGCAAGCTTCGGTTTCCCTGGTCTTCAGTCTCTGTTCCGTTTCAGATGTCAGGATGCTCTTTAGCGGTTTCAATTCCTTGCACGCGCACCAAAGCCGCCAAACAGCTAAACAGTCTCAACCAGCCCTTCTGTCCTCAGGGCTTACGTGGGTGTGCCTATATGCACAGCTGCTCATGACGTGCAGGGTGCAAAGGGAGTTCACGTTGCTTGTAGTCCGTTTAAAGCAAAAGGCGTCCTTTTCACCTTTTGTGCCGTGGATTTGTCTGGGGTGCAGACTGGTGTTATGTTGTTTTTCCACACGGCAAACTTCTTGTTGGTTCTCACGCTTCACAGGATACTCTCAGGGTACTTATAAGACGCTGCCACAGCTAAACAGTCTCAACCAGCCGTTCTGTCCTCAGAGCTTACCTAGAGGGGAGGGAAGGGGGCCAATCAGGAAATACACGATGGTACAGCCCAGACTCCGGTGAGGCAGAAGGAAGTCTGGGACACGGCGCAGGCCACAGGAAGAGAATGGGTGCGACAGGCGGAAGTCTGTTTCTCCCAAGCCCACAAGAGGACCAGGAAACCGACGGGAGAGAGGTTAGTCTGATACTGCGCGTTGCACAGGAACCAAGGCTTTTTTTTATCCTGCATGGATATTCTTCCCCCACAGACCCAACGATTATGCAAACAAACACAGGAACTGAGCACATTGCACAGTACACCTGTTTGAAGCATAGTGATTGCGAAGTACTAATTATGAGGGTTCACAAATTACAGAAATGTCTACAATGCAATGCAGTAACACATTACGAAGTACCAACACTAAGATGTTATGTTTTTTTTATCACACAGAACGAAGGAACAATTTCTGCTACATTTCCACATACCATGCAAAGAACTGCATAGAGCCTCAACAATGCAAACAGTAAGTATTCAATGATTGGTGTCATACTTCTTTTTAATGTACAAATGTAAGTCTGTACACATATTTGTACAAACCATATACCTGTATCACAACGCTCAGTGCATACCTGTATTGTACTGCGATAGTTGTAGCCAGGCCCTACACTCTTGGGTGTAAGGCCTACAGCCTCCAGCCATGCACCCAATAGTCTAGGGCCACAACCACCACAACATAATTCAGTCATGCATGCAAACATCTACCCTCTAACTACAACTCACAGACATAACACAGCCACCTGAGACCCTATCCACTACAGTTGACATACTGATACAATACTTCCCGCCAGTCAACAGACTGTTGGCCCCATACCCAAGACTCTACTAACTGCCCATAACTACTACAGCATAATACAATAAAATACCCAGGAATCTGCCCAACGTTCACAACCAAAACGCATAACTCATCCACCTAAACCCCTGTCCACTTCACTTCACATTACTCCCAACAACTGCACAGTCTATGATACACCCGAAAAACACAGGCCATTCCAACAAACCACTTGCCACACAACCTATCCATTTCTGGACACATACTATTACACTACTTGCAGGCACTGAAAAGACTCTTGGGTCCATGGCCTAAGACCATGCACCCAAAACTCTAGGCCCTGACCACAACCACTGCAGCATAATACAGCCACCAATCGCAGAAGATGAGGTAGAAGAAATAACCTACTTCTCCCTGAGAAAGGAATAGCCTTTCTTAGAGCACTTGTGGTGTTGCATGGAGCTGGTCACAAAAGCGTAATGCCGTGGTTGTCCGCAACTGAGTACGACCTTGCACTCAATGCATTTTACCTTGGCTGCCTGAGCTGTTGGTACACCCCTAATGGTCTTAAAGAACCACCACACCCATGACTCTCTATGGGTGCTGGAGGTAGCACTACAGTAGTATATGTATAGTTACTATAGGTACTAAGGGAGGAGTATATATTGTATTTGTAATATTGTGGAATTATATCATTGAAGTGTATATGTTATTTATGATAGTATTCCAATTGTGGATAGTGCTCCTCAATCTCTCTTTCGCCTTTGACATGGTTAACTATTCTATCCTTATTAAATGGCTGCATTAAACCTTCAGCATTACGGACCGGGCACTGGACTGGCTGACGTGTTTCCTCACTAACCACCCTTTCTAGCTGGAACTGGGCTGTCATTTCTCCACCACTTCACTGTCTACCTGTAGCATCCAACAGGGTTCTATTTGATTGCCGTGGCTCTTCAATATCTATCTCGTCCCTTTGGCTCATTTGATCTCCTATTTCTCTGCTCATTTCCAGTGTTATGCCAATGACACACAGCTTTCCTTAAAACTTACTTGTACTACTTTGTGCTCAACCCTGTGGTTTATCCCGGATTGTCTGACCACCCTCCAGGGATTGTGTGTAGCTAACAATCTTTGTATAGATTCCAGTAAGATGGAGATATTTCTAATTGGGACACCTGTGCCCTGTTTATCTCCTACCCTCTGGCCGCCCTCCTTGGGCCCTCTATCCTCACCATTCTATGAGGCCAAAAACCGTGGGCTCATCTTGGACTCCTCTCTCTCCTTCACTCCTTACATCTTGGACCTCGTCAAGAATGCCCACTTTCAGCTTCACCTCCTTACAGGTATTCTAACTTTCTCCACCTTCCCCCAGAAGCTCAACGTCTCCAGAGCCCTGGTCCTGTCTAGGCTGGACTACTGCAACAGTCTCTTCCTCAACCTCCCCTTGTTCCCTACACCCCTTCAGCTAATCCAGAATAGGAATGCAAGACTTATTTTTGTCCCCAAGCACAGGCATCGTATCTGTGGAGGCTTAAAATTTCTACACTGGCTCGTGGTAGCTGCAAGGATGAAAATGAAGACCTTCTGTATCATCAACATGGTTTTTGGGGTCTGGGATTAAGCAATCTTCAACTTTGTGTCCCTAAATACTAGCCTGCTAGAGCCCTCTGCTCCTCTAACTCCAATTCTCTGCTTGAAAAACGCTTCTCCAAACAAAGAGTGGGAGGCAGGTCTCTTTCTCCAGCTGGTGCCTCTCTTTGGAACACCCTCCTTTGTCCTTCATTAAGTTCCAGAAATGTCTTTAAACTCTTGTTCTTTTCCACTTTCCCTTCTGTGCTAACTTATACCACTGAGACTGGTGTCTTGGTATCCTATGAAATTCACAGGTTCCACGCTGGATACCTAGTCCACACCAGTACGGCTCCCTTCAGCATTGCCCATGCGGGCTTACCGTTTTGCGGCTGTGCATGCCACCCTTAGGAGTTGTGAGTCCAAGCACTTAGCCGGTGGCATGGCACTTTGGCATTACTTGGCACTTCCTTCCTGGGCTCCCATCACTTCTGTCACTGCACAATGCATGTGTGAATTTTTAGCAGCACTGTGTACAATTTGTTTTGCCTGCGTACGGTAAAGACAGATAGAAAAAGCTTTCTTGAACATTGTTAAGTGGCGGCAGTTGGTGTGTGGAAGTGAACCTTGAGGTCCTTTAAGACGAGGTAACACTCTACAGGGTGGATGGGGATGCAGAAATTACTCAAACATAAATAATACAACTGACTCAGGAAGTTGGCAAAGACTTGGCTGTTTGAATAGCAAGTATCTAAAACAGGGAGTACAACAGACATGCCCAGCGGTAAGATCACAAAGCATTTCATAAAAACACACTTATATACTAAATACTTGTTATCATTGACGTCATACTACTTGGCAAACTAAGAAAACTTATATGGGACTGTGATTGGGTAACAGGAAACATCTATATATACTTTCTATGGGGTATGGGGTTGTGATGGGGTCTCTACTGTTAGGTGGACAACTCTGCCCACCCCTAAAGTCATTGTGAGTGTCATCAAATACACAATGCGCCTCATTACCACCTGGGCGGTAAGGGATTACCGGTACCGGTAAGGGCACTGGTGCCGGTAATCCCTTAACGCCCTATTCCGAGGTCCCTTTGCGGGTCCTCCCTTAATGCCTGGTTTTACCAGGCGTTAAGGACAGGACCTGCAAAGGGACTTTGGAGCTAATAACGATACCGCAATTTGCGGTACCGTTATTAGCGCCTTCCCCATTCCCATTGAGCCCTATGGGGGCTCAAATGGGAATGGGGAAGGGCCACGGTGACTGGGGAATTACCGCCCCCGTCAATCTTGGAATGGGGCGGTAATTTCTCCATTCACCATGGCGGAATCGGTAAGGTTTTGGAGGCAACCATGGTGCAAATAGCGCCATGGTTACCGCCTGGGTCGTAATGAGGCCCAATGTCTCTTTGGGTCTCTAAACTATAGGGCACTTTCATATGTGGCCCCTTATAATTGGTTGCCACACTTGTACCCTTCTGGAATATTCCACTCATTAGCAGCATGCAAGCTGGTACCCCAGGTGCTGGTGGGTCAGACTTGACCATGCCTCCCCACCCAATTAGCCCATCATCCATCATCACTCCAGCTGTCTGCCATGAGAATAGTCTTTTCAACTTGGCCTTGCAAGTATCACTGCTCCTGGAATTTGAAGGGAGTGTGAGCATGGCCTTATCTTCTGGTCTCGGCGTAGCTTGTCCAAAGTCTATTTTCATCTGACCATGTGACTGGAGACCACGTTTTGAGCTCCTTGCTTGATATTAAATGAATAAAACTTGGCACTCCTTGTCCTTCCGCCGCACCTTAACAGAAGCTCAGCTCTCGACTCTCGTTCATTATGAGCCTCATTACGAGTCCAGCGGTAACCGTGCTGGAAATTCTGGCAGGTTACCACTGGACTTGTATTACCATTCCGCCTCCGTGATTCCCGGAATCACCGGGGCATTACAACCCCGGTGACCCGGTAATTCTGGAGGCGGAATTCGGTAAATCCCCATTCCCATGGAGTCCCATATGACTCCCTGGTAATGGGGAAGTGGAAACACCGGCACCATCTTGTAATGATGTCGGTGTTTCCACGTCCGCCTGCAGGCGGGTGGTGTTAAACCTGCCAGGTCAGACCTGGCGGGAATGACACTTCTCGCCTGCAGGACTCTTAATCAGTCGGTCCGGAAAGAACGGTGGTGGTGGATTTACCACCACTGTTCTTTCCGGACCGGCTGACTTGTAATGAGGCCATATATCTTTCAATGATAGATAACCAGTTTCTTGGCTGCCCCAATCTTTGACTCTGGGCCAGGTAGAGCTTCTCAATTCTCCTTCCATCTCCAGCCCGGCTTATTCTACTGTACCACACTTCAAGTTCTTCCATTCACAGGATTTTCAGTTTTTTAACTCTGAAAGGCCACTCCAAAGGAACCTTTTTTTGGGGTGTTTTTTGATTTTGTTTTTTTTGCAGGAGAGACCAGAAAGTAAAGTGAGGGAGGAAAATGAGGGATGGGGCACCAACCGCATATATGGAGGGATAGGAGTACAGGGGAAGATGTTGGGCATGATTTAAATCTAAGGTAGGGGGCAGTGTTTATCATGCTGCTTGATTACAGCCTCAAAATCACTTTGAAAATGCTCCCCCATGCAGAGTGGTGTGTTGCAGTACATACAGAGTACTGTTATCTTGGAAAGATACACATCAACAGCCTCTTTATGGCCTTCAAGGTAGCTGGTGGGATCTTCTGCCCCACAGGAGTAGCCTGTGTGGTAGCAGTAGCGGTTGAGGAAGATGAGGTAGAGTAAGACAGCCTACTATTTCCTTAGAAAGGAAGAGCCTTTCTTAGAGCACCTGGGTGGTATGAGCGAGTGTGATGGTGCATGGAAGTTATAGCAAAAGAGTACTGCCTGCTTTGTCCATGAATGAGTATGATTCCACACTTAATGCATTCAACATGGGCAGCCCGAGCCTTTCGTACCTCTCATACAATCTAAAAGAACCTCCACACCCTTGATTATCTCGGGGTGCTGGAGGTAGGCATTTCCTCTAGCTCATCTTCCTGTTTCTCTTGATCCTTCTGTGGATCATTGCGCTTTGGCCCTCTCCAGCTGCTGGTGGTATTGGTGTTGGTGGCTTCTGGGGAGGAGGGATGGCCATTGTGCAGGCCATTTATGAAGTTAAATAGCAGGTGTGCTAGTAAGTCTTCCAAGCAGGTGCTCTCTCCTGGATTGCAGATGGAAAATGAGTAAGAATGGGTCTGGGAGCTGTGGAAGGGTAAACGTCAGCTTCAAACTTCCTAGATCAAGTGAAAATGCAGTTCTGAGAAGTTCGCGAAGCACTGACCCGTTTGTGAACACGACAGTATTCCGGGTGTGTGTGTACGGTCGCGTGACGCTGTACCGGAAGTCCACGATGACGTCAGAAGTTTACGAATGTCGTCGAAGAAAAAGTTGATAGAAGTGTTTAGAATGTTACTAGGAGGTGGGAAATGACACAGTTTTCTCTTGAAACTTCCTAGATTGTCCGAAAATGCTGCTATATTAGGGGTGAGTATAGTATTAGGAAGTTGTAGTAAATCAGGGTTATCTGATAAAAACCCATGGAATTCAGTGAAAAAACATTGTTAAAGGGACGTTATGGTGAAGTTACACTAATAAAAATCTATGAAATTCAGTGAAAAAACTTATGGTTACAAGTAAAACCGAGAAAAAAAAAGAAATTTGCCAGTTATGGTAAGCTAAGCAGCCATAAGTCGCTCCACTACCGTGCACTGCTAAGACTAACAACGAATAAGCAGGCCTCAAACACACAATTCATTTGTGTACATGATGATCAACTCAAATGTTATCATTATCTGGTGATGTTGTTTCTTTTCATAACTGCCAAATTTCTGGGGTTTTCTTGTTTTACTTGTAACCGTAATGCCCCTTTAACAAAGCTTTTTCACAGAATTTCATAGGTTTTTATTAGTGCAGCTTAACCATAATGTCTCTTTAACAAAGTTTATTCACTGAATATAAATATATATGTTCTTGCATGAAGTGGTACGTTGGGAGTACAACCTGTAAATTGAAACTTAGAATCCTTCAGCATCTCAGAGCTGTTAAAAACTCTGACCCACGTACCCGATGACCAAACATTTCAAGCAAGAACATGAAAATGATTTTCATTTACTAACGTTCTTTGCAGTGGCTCATGTCCAAATTAACCAAAGAGGTGGAGATCGAACCTTGACGTTGAGACAATGACTTTGACATGAAACATCCCAATGGCCACAATGTGGATGAGGAGTTGCATACGTTTATGGGTATATGACATCTTTGCCTCCTCTCCGATTTCTATTCCCTGGTACTTTAATACATTTTTCTGTAACATTACTGTATTCTCCACGGGTGTTTATGGCACAGATCCTAGGCCTAGGAATGCCTCTAAACATCTGTTTTTCCTTTTACAATATATCCCATTTGCTGGATCTATGGCTGTCTTTTTTCTTTTAACATTTTGGGAACGCCATCTTATAACTATTGCAGGATAAAGTATTATCTGGCTTGTCTTGTTTTGTTCCTTCAATTCCATTATTTACTCTCCACCATTTTAACATATAGGCTTTTCTTACCCATAGTGTCTGTTTTATAGCAATTGATAGTGGACATTACAAGGATTTATGGATATACTGCTGTACATACATTTAAGTCTGTAGATTATTGTTTACAAATGCATTTGCACTTTATTCTCAAGGTTTATGTACTGTAGATTGGTAGATATTTGTTTACGAATGCACTAGCACTTTATTATCAACAATATATGTGTTTGTATTTGCATTGCTGCTGCATCACTATGTTTGCATTAGCACTTTATTCCTATGCGTCTGCATTCACACTTTGATTGCATTAGTACATGTGCATTAGCACCTTATGAACAACATGATTGTATGCTTTTACTCCCTTGTACTATGTATCTACATTAGTGTTTTATCAAATATCTGCCTAACTGTTTTAATTCTGTCTTTTTTGCATTGCATGTACCATACTTTTTGTCCAATTTCCATTCTTTGATGTATTAATTCAGTGCTATGAATGAACTATATTGTGGTTTTTACATTGGTTGCATTGTGCCGTACTGCATAACTAGTGTAGTGGGCAAATGTGATAGCTTAAATTTTGGCCTATTGTTATTTGTTATTTCTTGTGATTATCCGTGGCTAACCATTGTTGGTGGGATTCCAAGTATTATTTATCTTGGTTTTGCCTTCGTTCCCACTTTGGGTTCCATTATGTTTCCTGAATTATTGGCACGTACCATCTTTCCTTTTACCCATTATTTAGGGTGTTGTCTGTCTGGTATCCATTGACAGAACGGGATCCCGATCCACTCCAACATGGCTGCCACGGTTATCACACATGGAATGACTCTGTGGAGATAGGCGAAACAGTAAAGGGACTATGCCTGCATACTTATTGGGATTGCAGGCTTTGTTCTCCTTACATGATGAAGTGCTCAAGGAAGCGCGAAACACCTTGTGTTCTTGGATTCCCCCATGGCGTCCTGCCACTGTCTGTTTTTGTGTATGCTGATATTATTTTACTGAATTAAATAAACTCGTTTTTAATTTTGGATACGAGTTTCTGATTTTTGCTTTGGTTGAGCATGGGAGATATTGAATGCCTCACGGAGAGTGTAGTTTTTTTCCTCTGTTTTATATATATATATACACACACACATTGGGCATGAAATAAAGTAAGCTGAAATAACAAGATACGTGTGCTTCACCACAAGGTTGGAAATGTGCCAATGGTATCTGAAAATTTCTCAGCGGTGGGTCTGAAAGAAGGTGGTTGATATATTAGTAGAGAAGATAGGCTTGCTTGGATGGTGAAGATGGGGTGAACAAGCAGAGATTCACAGTCCTAAATAGTTCATGATAGTAATGTTCTTGTAATGTAGTGTTCCTTGTGCATGAAGGCAAGACCTCCTCCACTTTCTACTTCTCGGTTTGAGGGGATTTGTTTGAAATTTGTGTGGGATGGCTTTGTGTACTACCACCATATAGGTGTCAGATGGCCATGGTTCCCTAATGAAGGGTAAGTCAGAATCACCTTTAAGGTGTCGACAGAAGATGCCCATGTTGTGTTTGGAGATAGATTGTGCATTGAGGAGGAGGGAGGTTTTTTTGGCAAAATGTACTTCCCTCCTCTCAGGTTTGGCGTGTTGTCCTATGATCTGCCATTGGATGGCTTCACAAAACACACAACAGTTATGGATGTTTCAATACCTTTACTTTGACTCCTAGCAGGAAGTATGTTGAAGGAATTCCTATTTGACAAAGAAAAAACCCAAAGGCAGATTCTAAGGCAACAGTGTGAAGGAGGAATAATTCAAGTGCAGCGGGGGCTTAACCAGAGAGAACCCTATTCTGAGACCAATGTCCAGTCCCTACACTAAATTACAAACTCCTGGTCACCAGAACCCCCGAAAAAGTGTCCTTTAGATCACTCACAGTCTCAGAGTCATTTTAATTGCCCCACCGGCTTTGTCTTATTCTTGACAGGCAATCACAGTGTCAAGTATTCTGCTGGGTGTGGCATTGAATTTCCAACCAGAACAAGGTCTGTATCCCTACTACTCTTGCCGTAGTGCTTTCTGGGTGCTTTACAGAGGTAACACATATAGCTTCCCCTATTGTCCTCAAAGGGTTCTACTGGGTAGGAGTTTCTTCCCCCTAGCTAAGTATAAATTAGGCCCCAGTAATTATAACTCACGCCCAGCCAGAAGAATCTCCAAAAATTCACATTTCCTTAGTTGATGCTGCCGGCTTTTCAATTACCCCCAGTATCTGGGCTAGAGCTCCTGCAGGCTATTCTCCAGCTTCTCGGCTCAAGGGTTGGCTCCTGAGGCCTTTGGGCCCAGGCTCCTAGCAGGCTCTCTAGTTTAGCCTAAGCATGGCCTGTTCTGTATTTAATCACTATTTGGTGTTCTTGGGCTGGCCAGGTCAGGCTCTCTAACTCTTCTCCTCATCTCTCCGCAACACAACTAACATTCTGGAACACCATCCTTACACTTCCAGGTCAGGAGGCTTCTGCCTCTTTTTATACTTCAGCTTCGGTGTTCGTAGTCCAAAGAAGTATTCTGGCTGGTAGGTGTATTTCCTCATTAGTCTGGGTGTTGCTATGTGCACGTTTAAGGGTTTCACCTCCTCTGCAGGTGTCTGCCCCTTAGTTCTACTTAACATAATGTGTTGTGTTTGTGTCATTGATCGGTTCAGTGCTTTCCGGGACCCACAGAGTCCAGGTCTCAAAAAACCTGTCTGCTATCTTGAGGTCATGTAGCAGTGTCATGGAGGCCGACCAATCCTACATACTGCCCAGTGAAAGTGCATTCTCTTACTGCCAGCATCCTCATGCTGAGCACTGATGCGTGCCATGTGTCATTCTCCTTGTTCTGTATGATTTTATTTATGTTGCTGCCCATGTTCCAGGCTGGGGCTTTCGCAATTGAGCTGTGGTGTTTGCGATGTCCTGCTTCATGTATGTAATAATGCCGAGGGCCCAACGTGCTTGACAGGGGCTGATTTCCATTGTGTTTTCCACCAGGAAGTAGTTTTGGCATGAATATAATGCTGGCCATTCTTCCACCTCCCTTGGCGAATGTAAAGGTGTTTTCCTGACATGGGTAACTCCTCATCACTTGGTGGGGCACCTGAGTAAGGAAGGACTAATAAAGGCATTCTGGAAGATCCACCATATAACACCTCCAGGGGTCACATCACATAGCTGGTGGCTTCCCCTGGCATCCAGAGTACTCCAGCATCCCTCACTCTCCCTTATGATTTAATGGCTACTTTCTCACACAGCATATGGTTGATATACATCACTGTTTTGCTATCTAATATTAGTATTGGGGGCATGTTGTCAAGCATCTGGTTTCCAGACTGTGTCCAGTTCTTTATTGAGCTGTTGAGTTTTTTTGTGACTCATGGTGTTCTTCTTTCACCTGGTTCCCTGGTACGTTTTGGAATGTATAAGCGTAGTAATTCCAGTCTCGGTCCTTTAGGGAGAGCACAGTAGATAGGTGGGTTTCCAGTTGAGGTGTAGGATCTTTCGTCATTGAGATAATGTGTCTGGTGTCTAAAGATTTGGGCTGGAATTGGAGGACAGGCTGTCTGTTTTTCCCCTTCATGGTTTTCAATATCTTTGTAGGGTGTATAGAGATTATTTTGTTAACATATTTTGCTTTCTGTTATGCAGTTGTTTTCTCTGGTTGGATCACCTGGGGTCCCAGCAGTGCATGGTCTTGGTTCAGGGTTTTCTGGCTATCGTGCCTGTTATCATAGATGTAGGGAGTTTTCAGCCTCGTTGTGAGTTGTGGTATATTCGCCTTGTCATTTCGTTGGGTACAGTTTGTGACAAGTGTCATGTAGATGTTGTGGTCCATAACTGAGGGGCTTAGATATTCCCCTAGCTGTGTGATCAGTTAGAGTTTCTTGTTCCTGAGCAGAACAGTGTTTCTATGTACGTGTCATATCTGAGTGTTGTTTGTTAAATGGTTATGGTGGTCAGTGAGGCCGTTGTTGGTATCGATAGGTTTGTGTATAGAGATAGGTGAGCGATCGGTTGCTAACTGTTGCTCTTGAATGAGAGTTTGGTCTGCTGAGGCTGACTGCTGGTCCCTTGGCTGAATTATCTTTTAGCTATACCAAGGAGTAGCATTTTCAGTAGATATGGTTAACTGTATAGAGTGATGTGTATTCATCAGTGCTCGGGGGACCACATTAACACACACATATGCAAAAATAATGGATCTAGAGATATTTCAGAGTGTCATCAAGGCACTGGATAGGGCATCAACTAGTACCCAATGGTGTAGATAAGGTGTAGATAATAGAGTAGCAGTGGATATTAAGTGCTGCAAAAGGGCTGCACTATGAAACAAAACAGAGGTCAGGAAAAAATTGGGCATCTGAAAAACACAAGGAAAAGGGTATACATAAACCAACAGAAGTTGGAAAAAATGAGCAATTTTAAAAGTTAAGAAAATCTTAAATAAATATTTAAAAAACTCTAAATGGTTGAACTCAGCTGTATTATATGGGTTCCAGCATGAGAGGGGGAGATGGTGAATAGTATATCAATCCCTAGGGCAACTGTCTACAGTTGAGGCTCTGCTATACTTTACATGCAGAACACACACATCAATGGCTAGCATGCAGTCAATGCAAATTACATGCAAAGTTGTCAGATAAGAAACAGATACCACCAGCATAGGTCCTCTTGTCTGTTGTTATTTCAGTAAAATGTAGTATAATGGATTCAAACATGGCAGTGATAATGTGCAATCACCTATAGAAAAATACCAAACTGGTTGTCTGTGTCATTTCCAGTCTCCAGGCTACCAGGTCCTCTAGAGAGAAACCACTCCCTACCCCACCTCGTTGACAAACCCGAGACTCCCAAATGTCCATTTCCCACCTGGAAGTTCTGACTGTCTGATTCATTCCACTTAGCATGGTAGCAGAGTCTGAGGGAGAGGCTAAATTCCTAAGGGTGAGGATTTGGGAGTGAAAGTCGCAGAAGGCTTCAGTATCCAGTGCGGTTTTGGAACGGTCTAGAGAGGCTTATGATAGGAAAGTCTAATTTCATAAATTCAGAAGCAAGTGGGCTCTGTGAGGTGCTAGAAAAGCTTAGGTTAAAAGTGCAGAGATTCATTGAAATTCAAGTACCAGGTCCAGGTGCACTCTGTGGGGGATGGAATAGCTTATGTTAGGAGAGCCTGATTCCATGTGATGACATTCGCTGGCTCTTGTCACAGCCGCCAGATCTGAATTGATTAAATAAGAAAGCTTATGGATGGGTTATGTAGGTTGTAGGGTGCAGAGGTGGAGGCACTGAATTTTGGTGGGTGGATTGAGGTAAATGTGGAGGTCGTTTGTTGTGATGGGGCAAGTAGGTCAGGTTAGGTATGCAAGGCAGAGTCATAGCCAGAGTAAAGCCTGAGTGGACAAGGCCCAGAAATCTATAAATGCCCACTCAGCAGAGCTGTGTGGACATTTACAGATCTTAATGTCACTGCCCTGGGCCCAACTACATTTGCTTCAAGCCCCACGTGTTAGACAATCCTGGCTATGTCTCTGATGCAAGGGGGAGGGGGAAGAGGGGAAGAGCCATGTTTTGAGTGCTTTCCTGAAGACTAGGTGGTCCTCTATGCAGTGGATGTTTACAGGAAGAGAATTCCAAATTGTGGGTGCTTGTACTGAGAAGGAGGTGCCACCATTATGCGTTGATCTGGTCACTGGAATTGCAAGGTCTGTATCGAGTAAACATTTGTTGTACGTATTCAGGTCCTTTATTGTGCAAGGCTCAATGAGTGGTATACATCGCTTTGAAGGTACTGTGCCGACCAATCAGAAGCCAATGGATAACTCAGAGGGCAGGAGAGATGTGTTCTATAGGACGTAAGGCTAGGTCAGTCTTGCAACAGTATTTTGCAGTCATAATTTCTCAGATGCGAGGCAGGGGTTCCTAAGTATAGTTCATTGGCATAGTCTTGGCGTGGCAGTATGTTTGCGATAACACTTTGTGGAAAAGTCAGGAAAGGAAAAATACGGCAAATGATGTGGATCTGGGGGGAAACCGTTTTTTACCACTGAGTTGATGTGAGGTGACAGAGTCAGGTCGGAGTACATAATGCACCTGAAATGTTTAACTATGTTAGAGGTGGAGGGTGGTGGGACAGAGGGGGGCCAGGGAATGGGTTGAGGGAAGAGTGCAGTTTTCCCACATGATCTCGATTTTACCTGGGCTGAGTAGCAGATGATTGACCGTCATCCAACATTCGATCTCGGAGAGGCAGGTTATGAGTTCGAGAGAGATAGAGGAAGAGTTATTTAAGATTTTAAAGATGAGTTTGGTGTCATCGGTGTAATTGTAACATAATAGACTGTGAGATCGAATGAGGGTGGGCAGCTGGCTCAGGTAGAGGTTAAAGAGGAGGGGAAGAGAAGGGCACCCTGTGAAGGGCTGGGTGGGGGGGGACAAACAGAACAGAGGTAAGTGCACAATTTGTGATCTGTTGGAGAGGAAGGAGGCAATCCAGTTCAGAGCTAGATCATAGCTAGATCCCTAATGCCTAGGGTGTGTAATCTCTCAGGGAAGACAGAGTGGTCTATAGTATCAAATGCGTATCCATCTGAGTCGGTGTGTCATTTTAGATTGCCCCAAATGGAAACTGAGAAAGACTCTGTTCCCTGAATGATTTGGCTGCATCTAGAATCTTGTTAGATTCTGAAAAAAGGCATAGTTGTAAGTATGCCGTTAGGTCAGCTAGTTTGGCCAATACCAGTTATTCGAGATGGGGTCTGCAATTGGTCAGAGCAAGAAGGTCATGGGGTCAAGGAAGGCCTTTTTAAGGAGGGGCTTGATGAAGAAGGTTTTAGTTCTGCTGGGAATATGCCGGAAGTGAAGAGTTGATGATGGATCATGAGAGATTGCAGCTCAAGTGGACAAGATATCTTTTAGCAGGGTGAGAGGGGCATGGTCTCCTGGAAAGCCTGACGGACCGTTGTGTGATAGCAGTTTGAGGAATTCTGAGGGGGAGAGTGTTGAGAAGGAGGAGAAAGGTTGAAAGGTAGATGGTGGTTCTGTTATAGGGGGTGAGATAGCATGGGGGATGAGATTTTAGACAGGATAGAAGTGTGTCTCTAGTGCTTTTTTGTGGAAGTGGTCTGAGAGAGAGTCACAAAGTATTTGTGTTTGGGAGGGTGAGTAGATGGAAAATGCAGGGGCACTGAATTCAAAGATGAGCTTAAAGAGTTCTCTGGTTGGGTGTGGAGCTTTGGAGATTTTGTTCCTGTAATAGGATTTTTTGGCATTGCAGATTTCTGCACGGTAGTATTTGAGCTGGGATGTATAGGCAAGTCTGTTGGGTGTAGATTGGTCTGAATGCCCTCTACACTCCAGGATATGGTTCAAGGTTTTCAGTTTTTTTAGAGCTGGTGAGAACCATCTGGGTGAATGGCATTTACTGTTTTAGAAAGATCAGAGGGGCAAGTGGGAGTTGAGTGCTTCGGCAAACCAGTTATCGAAGTAAGAGATGATGACCTGAGCCGGGGAAAGAGAACAGGTGTTCTGCAAGACAAGTAGTATCTCTGCCTGGTCAGGGATCACATTGATTTCTTTCCAGAGGCAGGATTGGGTTTGTGGTCCAGAGGCTAACAAAGAGGTGGGGGATACGACGAGGAAAATGGTTGAACGGTCTGACCATACAAGCAGGCCTGATGGTAATGTGGTGAGGAAGTCAAGGGATCCAAAGATTGCATCTAAGGTGTGACCAGCGGTGTGGGTTAGGCTGAGATGAGATTTGTTAGCTGCAAAGTTTCCAGGCTATCCAGTAGAGAGTGGGTCATTCATTGGTTTAACGGCATACCGAACCAAATGTTAAAGTCGCCTAGTACTGTTTGATGGCCGTGTGAGACCATGATGGCTGCGATGGAATCACTTAGGGATTCAGCAAACGTTCTAGTGTATCCCAGGGGTTCGTATATAAGCATTGAGGAGTGTGTAGAGATGTTGGAGAGGGATTCAAAGTCTGGGTTCGGGGGCAAGCTGTCAATATGAGAAGCAGAGGGAGAGGCCTTTTGGAGGGTGGCAATGCCACCTACTCTGCTCGTCTGATTTTGCATGATTAGTTTGTATCCCAGTGGGAAGGTCTCATGTGCAATCGGCAGGACATCTTGGAAAAAACAGGTTTTGGTGATGAAAAGGATGCCGAGACACTCTGTCATGATTAGACCATATATCTTATGAGGATTTTCTAGACAGATTTGGCATTGATGAGGATTCATTTGAAGAGAGTTTTTATTTTTTTGTTTGCTGGTGGGGCTTTAGTTGCTGTGTAGGAGCTTGGTGTGGTGGAAGGTTCTCTGTGGAGGGTTGGGGTTGGCTTAAAGTGGAAGGAGATGAAGATGATGGCAGACATGTTGTTGGATGTTGTGTGGAGAAGGCTGGGGGTTGGAGAGGTCAGGAGGTCTTTGGTAAGGTGGTGTCAGTCACTGGGACCTCTTGAGCATGGAAGTTGATTCGTCAGGAGCCACAGATGCACTCATACCCCATTGGAGCTGAACTGCTGGCAAGGCAGCTACCAGACAGCTCACCTCCTGAGGGCAGGAGTGCTACTTGACATGCCCCCTTCCTGAAGGCAATGTTAATAAGGATACAGTACATTTGAGCCGTAAAAGGTTGACAAGTATATTGAATGAGTATCACAAGATATGCACAGAACTGAAATGAACCTAATTAGTCACACACTCTGTAACAAGGCTTACCTGGGAGCTGAATGTATCCAGCCTTGAACCTGGAGTCTGTTGTAAAGTAGAGGTGCACTAACACAAGATCCCTTCTGGTATAACTAACCTCTAATTAACCAAATTCTACAATGGGGTCATAATAAGTGACACATCAAGAATTGATTCTGCTGGAAAATGATGTATTGCAGATTGCTCTGCAAAACACAACCGTTGCGAGAACGGTATGTCCTGTAATTGGTGGTCTTAAATACAAGACCTCTCTCCAGGGACATAGGTTTCTGACTTCTGGCACAGCGCATGGTCCCACGGTTAGAGAAAGGAACCTAACAGCGTGAATATGAACCACACAGCAGCTGGAAGAATGAAGGACCCGGCTGTGTCGGGGAAGCTGCAGGCAAACTCTATAGCGGTCCTCGAGTCTCCAATACAGCCAGTGCACCAGCTAAGGCCAAGTTGCTCTCTTCACCCAGGGAGTGCAACGGTAAGTTCCTGACAGCATGCCCCCACCCAAACCTCCCATGCCAAATTGTGTCACATCTGAGGGGGGCCTGATTTTGAGGGCAACCGAGCATGAAATTGTTTCACTAATCGAGGGACAATGACAACTTTAACAGAGGCCCAGGTCCTATCTTCCACACTGTATCCCTTACAGTAAAGCAGGTACTGTAGAGAACGTCTGTACCACCGAGAATCGATGATATGTTGGATTTTATATTCATTCTTTGGGCCTACAGCAGGAGAGTCCTGTGTTCTTGGTCTGTGGTACAAGATAGAGTGTTGGGCAGGTTTCAATAGGGAGATGTGAAAGACTGGATGGATTTTGTAATGAGCCGGTAGTTTTAGTTCCATGACTATTGGTTTAATAATAGGAATAATCTTGAAAGGACCGATGTAACAGGGTTTAAACATTTTGTTACAGGCCGGAGGTTTGATATGAAGGGTAGATAACCAGACTAAATCATTTATCTGGTGCTCCAGAGAAGCCCCCTCCTCTTGTCGCCGTACAGTCATGCTTGATTTTGAGCATCTTGAAGGTGAAGTTTGGCTTTCTTGAATCCCAATGATAGGTTTTCCAGAAACTGATTGGCTGTAGGGACTGGGCTTGATTTAGAAGGGGGAACATGAATGGAGGTGTGATGTATCCCTAATGAAAGATGAAAAGGGGGCTGAATTGATGTATGGTATGAGTTATTGTATGCAAATCCTGGTAAAGGAAGTAATCGTGTCCACCCTTGGTGATGTTCGGTAGCATAACATCTCAAGTATTGCCCTATGGTTTGCTCTTTCGCTCTTCCCATTGCCTTGTGGGTGATAAGCGGAGGAGAAGTTTAATTGGACTCCCCGTCTTTTACTCACAGCTCTCCAAAGGGAGGATATAAATTGTGTACCATGGTCAGTAATTATGATTTTGGGAAGTCCATGGATCCAGATGATGCTTTGTATAGAACAGGTAGCCACTTTTGGGGTTTATGGTACGTCAGGGAGGCTAAGAAATGGACCATTTTAGTCTAGGAATCTACGACCGTGAGTATCACCGTATATCCGTCTTTTGCAAGGAGATCAGTGATAAAATGCATACAGCATGTTTGCCATGGACCATCAGGAATGGGAAGAGGTTGTAGTAATCCCATAGCGCGTTGTCTGAGAGTCTTAGCTTGGGCACATACATCCCATCCTTTGATATAATCTTCAGTGTCATTCCTCAAAGTATCCCACCAAGCAAATCTACAGAACATTTCTCTGGTTCCAAAATGTCCCACTCCGGTAAATCATGACACCAACAGAGTAAGGTATGTTAACTGTCTCGGGTGGGCAGCCATAGTTTATTGTCATGGAACAGTAATCCTTGTTCTTCTGCATGCAGAGGTGACTGTTGTAGAAATTGTTCCTTGAGACGAGGAGTGTAATGTTTCTGTAAGACCTCTTCATAGGTTTTCAAAGAATGATTGATGATGGAAATGATCTTTTCCAGAGGAACAAATGGTATTCCCTCATGTGTGTTGGAGGAATTGTTTTAGGCTCGGGAAAGAGCATGAGCTTTGGTGTTTTGATTGCCTGGTTTAAAGGTGACTATAAAATCAAACGTAGAGAAGAAATGTATCCCACAATTCTGTCTTTGATTCATTGACTGGGCTGTTTTAATGAATCCCAGATTTCTGTGGTCGGTGAACACAGTGAAAGTATGTTTGGCTCCCTCCAGGAGGTGTCTCGAATTTAGAAAGGCATCTTTGATAGCTAGAAGCTCCTTTTCAAAGATGCCGTAATTACTTTCCACAGAGGTGAATGTACGAGAATAGTAAGCAAGATGGTGAGTTTCCTTGGAGCTGGAATCTTTTTGTAGTAAGAGGGCCCCTAAAGCACAGTTAGAAGTATTGGTTTCTATGATGTAGTGGAGGTTAGGATCATGGAGGTGAAGGATGGGAGCCGAAGTGATCAATTCCTTGAGTGTTTTGATGGCCTTTGTGACAGAGGTCCACTGGTAGGTTATGTCTTTCTAAAGAAGCCGAGTAAGTGGTAATAGGATCCTAGAATAGCTAAGTATAAATCTCCTGTAAATATTGGTGATCCCCAAGAAGCGCTGTAGTTCCTTAATGGACCCAGGACGTGGCCAATCCATCACAGCTGTTATTTTACAAGGGTCCATTTCAATATCTGGAGTGATGATATAACCAAGATATGCAATGCGTTAATGGAATTTGCATTTGGAGGATTTTACATACAATCAGTATTTCTGAAAATGATTTAAGACTTTGTTGACATGGGAGACATGTTCGTGATAGCTTTTAGAGAATATTAAAATATTGTCGAGGTAGATTATTACAAATGCTTCCAGTATGTCACAAAAAACGTCATTCAAGAAATAATGGAAGAGTGCAGGGGCATTGCTTAACCAGAACGGCATTACTAGATATTCATAATGTCCGTAACAGGTTCTAACGGTGTTCTTCGATTCTTCTCCCTTGGCAGTGTGAACCAAGTTATAGGTACCCTTGAGATCTAACTTGGTGTGCATGTAACTGTTTTTAGCTTGGTCTAATAAAACTTGAATATGAGGTAGGGGGTAGCGTTTGTTTATCGTTATGGAATTCAACTGTTGATAGTCCACTCATGGACAGAGTTCTGTTTCAACTTTCTTCGGAATGAAGAAGATGGGTGATCCTGCTTGGGAAGTGCAGTGAAGGCATTTTCGCACCAAGGAGAAGTTCAACTCGACAATCATATTACCTCTGGGGACATAGATTGTCAGCCTCTTTGGAGTCGAACACATTGAGATATGAGACATATTCCATAGGAACACCAACCTAAATCGCCAGGGCACTTGATACTGTACCGGCATAAGGGGTCTATTTAACTGGGCCATCGTTTGTCATGGATGAAGAATGTTATTTTTTGGGGGGTTTTTGTTGTTTTTTTAAAAGTCTTTTTATTGGTATTTAACATATTAAACGGCAGTAACAGCACAACATCCCCCCTCCCACCGTCCTGCCTTGATACAGTTAAACACATTGGCTATATACCATAAGCATCTTTCGGCTGTCCACAACACACAATCCATAATTGTCTCCGTGCTGTGGGTGCAGGTTTATTGTCCCTGGTGTCGGGCCATGTGACCACTTCCTTGCAGGTGCTACATCGTGCGTTACAGGTGTTACAGGTGTATACCTCCAGTACAGTCTCTATTGAATTTGCAGCCCTCACACTATGGAGGGGTACTAACAAAGTTGCAAGTGTTAACTTCCCATTGAGCTTGTTGATGTTGAAGTATTCCCAGTGGGACATGGTGTTGTATTACCACTGTCTTCATGTAGATTCAACAGATACTGCGTGTACAAGTCCCACATTCACCGATCTCCCCATCGGCTGCCCTGCATCTTGCCCCATCTTGTTTCCATATCATTGCAATACAGGATATCACTGGAACATTGTTCAACCATGGGTTGCTGCCCACCTCCCCACACCATTGCAACTCTTCGCTTGGCTAGTAATCACAGCAACCTCACCAGTTTCTTGGCACTTCTAGGTATCAACCTAGGACAAGGACCGGATCGGGTGTCATCTCCAGACCGGTGACACCTCCCAGCACTTCAAATACCTGTTCCTAGAACTGTCTAATTACAGCACACTCCCATGCTACGTGAAGGAAATCTGCCCCGTCATACCTGCAAATCTTGCATTTCCCAGAAGACTGTGGGTAGAATCCCTTCAGCTGAGCCGGAGTGTAGTAATATCGGTGTAAATACTGGAAGTGAATCAATTTGAAGCGTGTACAAAACAGCCCCTTTCTGGGTCATTCCACAACAGTATCCGCATGTCTCCTCTGATATTTCTCTCCCCAGTGTCTGTTTCTAGGTTGTCTTGCCACTGAGGGAGTTTGTTGACCTGTTAATAAGCAACTCGGCATAGAGTTTGGATAAATCCGGTGTACTACGGTCCCCTGTATCACACCGTCAAGTATCTTCATGGTCTGGGGTTGTACAGGAAAGGATTGGAACGTTTGCTGCAGGGCCACTAGCAGTCTGTAATACTGAAAGATATCCAGCGCTGATAGTTCCCCCTTCTCTTTGAGCTGTTCCATCGTTATGAACGTACCTTTGGGAAACAGCTGTTCAAATTTTACTAGTCCCAGTCTTTTCATTAATGCCACGTATCTCGTCTTGCTAGACAGGGGAATGTATGGTACGTGTGGGAAGTTCGGGTGAGTAAAGTCTGTCCCCCTTGTCCTTTTGTTCCAACAAGGTCCACGCCTTACATGTTAGATCCACAATATGTTCGGGTTTGCGCGGCCGACTAGTGGTCGTAAGGATTATGGATCTCAGCAGCGCCGGGGCCACCAGCGCTCTTTCCACCTCCACCTCCACATGCCTCCTATATCTATCCGCCTCATACCAGTACATCAAGAATCCGGCCTCTGCCGCCCAGTAATATAGTTCAAATTCCGGTAGCCCCAGACCACCCTTGCGCACAGGAGCTGTTAATTTATGCCAGGATATCCTTGCTTGTTTGCTTGCCCATATATATTGTGTTATGGCTGATATGAGTTCTTTGAAGTAGCCCTTAGGTACCACCAGCGGTGTGTTCAGGAATATATACAGAAATCTGGGTCGTATGGCCATCTTAACCACTGATATCCTTCCATAAAGGTTGAGTGGGAGGTTGTACCACCTGGACATGGCCAATTTGGCCGACTCTAATGTTCTGATATTAGAGTTCTGATAGTTACAGCGATATACTCTTTCCCGATAGTTACCCCCATGTAGTTCGTCTGTTGTAGGTCCCACTGGAAGCCCCAACTATCTTGCAAGTGTCTCACCACCCCGATAAGGGGAAATATGACTGATTTACTGGCATTGACCTTCAGACCCGACACCTCGCCGTATTGCTGAACTTAACTTTGTGCATAAGAGGATATAGGTTGATAATGGGATCTTGTATAAACAGAACCTAATTGCCCGCGTACCGCAATATCATCACCCTATGATTATACAGCCGGACCCCTCTATGTATGTGCAACTCCTGAATCCTTTCCGCTAGTGGCTCTATCACGAAAACAAACAAGAGGGGAGATAGCTGTTCCCCTCCTGCGATTCATCGGATCAGTCACCTGTTCATTCACCCTCACTCTTGCCACCTGATCTTTATATAATAGGGATATCAGGGATATGAACAGTTCCCCCAGACGCATACAGCGCAGGACCGAGAATAAGAGAGGCCACTTGATCGAATCAAACGTCTTAGCGGCGTCCAGCAAAGCTGCCACCACTGGTTCGTCTTTAGGTAATGCCGCGATTAAGCTGAAGATTCTACTCAGGCCATAGGATGTGGATCTGCCCGCATTGAAGCCGGTCTGATCCACTCGGATCATCATTGGCATTGGTGGTGAAGCCTGGTCGCCAGGATCTTGGCTAAAATCTTATTATCAAGAATGATAAGCGATATAGGCCGGTATGACGAGCATTCAGTGGTAGGTTTCCCGGGTTTCAGTAGTACTACCACTATCACCTCCCAGAGAGAGTCGGGGAGCCGCCCTGTCTCTACGGCTTGCTGGTAAACTTTCAGTAAGTAAGGGGCCAGTTTCTCTGTGTAATGTTTATAAAATTCGGCTGTATAGCCATCCAGTCCGGGGGATTTACCAGACGGCAAAGCCGTGATAGTGTCTATAACCTCTGGCAATGTCACAGGTCGACTCAGCCACTCTCTCTGCTTGTCTGTGCACCAGTGAAGCCCTATCTGGTCCAGATACGAGTCGATACCCGCTTGAGAAGCGTGGGATTGAGAGGAATACAGGTCTGTGTAAAATTTGTGGAACTCACAGGTTATTTTCTGGTCTTCAAACTGGTCGACCCATTGGTGTCGGTAATGGCGACTATTCTATTCCCTTGACTCTCAAGTCTAGTAGCTCTGGCCAGAGTATGCCCCAGTGCCTGGCCTTCTCCATATTGTCGTGGCGCTACTCTGGATGAGTTTGTGTCGAGAAGGGTGTGTATGTAGCATTTTGAATGAGAGTATGAAATGTTGTATGTAAAACCTTGTTTGTATTTTTAAACAGTTGCGTATTTGCACAAGCATACAACACTTTCAGTAGATACCAAAGACCCTAGAAGGTAGTGACATTGTTCTAGCCTCCTACACCTACAAGACTTACTGTCTACTCTATGTTTTGCACTGTTGTTTGTCTATTGTTGGAGCTATATAACAGGAAGTAAATCACACTGCCCTATTTCCAGATCTACTTCCAGATGTATTGCCTGACAGTACAACATGATCTGTGTATTGTGCTTTTTTTGATTACATGTGTTTGACTTTTGTACATGAATAAAACTATATATTTTTTTTAGACCATTGATACTGCCTGTTAATTTAATGAAGTAAGAGGCAGACCACCATATATTGACTTTGTCTGGTCCTGGTGTTACCTGTGAGAAATGGAATTTAGAGGCCCATTTGACCCTAATGTTGCATACAAAAGGTTTTTGACCTTTCTGAGGGGTGGTTACAATACGGGGTTGCATTTCCCTTTTGCCTCCTTTTTGTGTTATTGGTGGCGCTACTCTGTCCCACGGGTATTTTATTTCCCTCTGCGCCAAGGAATGAAACTCCTGAATATGCTGCATCAAGACTGCCTGTTGAGTAGGTGTAGGGCTGGGGGCAGCTTCCTGTAGGATGCAAATGGTCACCTCTTTAGTGGCAAGCTCTTTCCTAATCTGCCGTATAATCCTGGATTCCCTCGCTATGCATTCCCCCAGATCACGCACTTAAATCCCTCCCATAGGGTTCCCACCGATTCCACTGACCCCTCGTTGTTTTCAAAATAGGAGTCTATGGCTGTTCTCAGCCCTTCACGGAAGACTGTGTTTTTGAGCCCCTCACTTTTAAACTTCCAGGGGGTCTGTCTCCTCCACGGCCATCTATCCCGACAGTGAGTAGCACCGGTGCATGGTCTGACAATATCTGGGCTAGAATGTTCACAATGGTGGTCCAACCTAAGATTGTCTGGGACGTGAGGAAGAAGTCTAACCTTGCTGCTGAGTTGTGGGGGGCAGAGTGATGAGTGTATTGACGTATCTCTGAGTGTCTAATTCTCCAGACATCCCCCACCTCCCAGACCGTGAGCATTCCCCGGAGTTTGTTGGAATCTCTCGCTCTCGTTTTCGGGCGCAGATTCCCCTTTGTGCTGTCCTTAGCTGGGTCTATTACTACGTTGAAGTCCCCCGCCCAGATTATTTCCCCCTCGGGTATGTCTCCCAGTTGTCTCTCAATCCATTCTAGGGACTCAGTAGTATCTTGATTAGGACCATAGTAGCTAATCATTGTGTATAATTGCCCTTAGATAACCCCTTGAACCACTAGGGCTCTGCCTTCTTGATCTTTTAAGATCTTTGTCAATCGGCAACCCACAGATCTGTGTATCAGAAAGCACACGCCCCTCGCGTGTGAAGAGAATGATGAGAAATACCTGTGGCATCCCCAGTTTTTCCCGAACTTGGACTCCGACCCAGCCGTCAGGTGTGTCCCCTGGAGGAAGGCAACATCTACCTGGTGACGCCTCATGTATTGCAGGACTTTCTGGTTTTTAGAGGGACAATAAAGCCCCTGTACATTCCAAGTTATGAACCTAAGTGTCGCCATAACAAATCTGCGTCTCCTGTTCCCACCATGGTATGTCCGACAGCCCAAACATGGCTGATTCGTGCTTCATGGTGTGTGTTGGACTTCCTGCCTTGTGATCGAAATTTGTGTTGATTGTATCAATGTGCCCCCACTACCGACAAACCCAATTCGTCAATGGTAGTAACCCTCCCTCCCCCCGATTCAAACCCCAGAGCTTCCCACCTTCCCCACTGAACACCCCAACTTTCCAGCGCCATTATACCCCAGATAACCATGAATAATGCTTCTGCTCGTGAGGCGGCTAGAGGTCCGACCCTCATATAAACCCCAAGATGGAGTGGTTCCCACGATTCAGAACCACAGGTGGCGTGCTACCTTATTCAGCGCAGCTCACTTTTGTAGCCATTCATTCGTTGTTTTCTCGTCTGCGCAGAGACCGTGGCAATTTTTCAAGAAAGGAGGAGGCCTCATCCGGTGAGTGAAAGTAGTGGACTCTCCCCTCATGTTCAACCCTTAGTTTAGCAGGGAACATCATAGCGTATTTCGGGCCCTTGTCCCGCATCCTTTTCTTGACAGCGATAAACTTCCTCCTGGAAGCTTGTACTTTATCCGAGAAATCTGGGAATAACCTTATTGTGTCCCCCTTGTAGGTAACTAAACCCTTCTCGTGGGCCTTACGTAAAGCTGTGTCTCTGTCCCAGAAATTTAACAAGCGGGTGGTCAGCAGTCGGTTGGGGGGCCCTGGGATCGGTTTCCTCCCACTGGGGATCCTGTGCGCCCTGTCAATGATGCAAAGCGGAGAGAACCCCTCCGGGCCCAATGCCTCTCGTAGAATCTCCTCCACCAGGGTCTCCATATTCCTCTGATAAGTGGATTCCGATATTCCCACAATTCTGATATTATTTCGCCTTGATCTGGATTCTTGTTCATCTTGCTTCTCTGAGAGTTCTTTGAGGGCCCTCCTCACATCGCTCATATCTCTGGAGGTGGAAGCTGTTTCCTCCTCCCCCCTCAAGGTTCTGCCCTCCACTGCATCCAGTCTCTCCCCATGTTTATCAAGCCGGACTTACTTAAAGTCCACTTTGCAAGTCAGTGTATCTAACTTGCCATCTAGTGTCTGTCTGCCGGTCTGGAGCTGTGTGCGTATCGTTTTAATGTCTTGGAGCGCGGTTGTTGGTGTTACGAGTGAATAAAGGGCAGAGCCCCTTTAAGAGAGAGGACACAGAACAGTGGGAGGGGACTGGGAGGAGGAGGAAGAGGAAGGCGGGAAGGGAGAAAAGGGAGGGCCAAGGGGGAACGAGGGACAGTCTGTAAGAGGAAGAATAAAGAGAGGTAAAGCAGGCAAAGGCTCCCGTGTCGTGTGTATGTGAGTTACCTGAGTGGCCCCCACGGGTGTCCAACAACTGGCGACGAGGCGATACGAACGTCAGCAGTGCCTCGATGGTAGTACCCTGAAATGAGGAGCGCCGCGTCTGAGGGAAGAGGACAGCCCAGCAGTGTGGATCAGGCGGGCTGATTATGCCCAACAGCAGAGGGTAAAGATGCCCCCAGGAGGTAGCAACCTAACGGTGCAGCGACTGGAACGACACCGTGGGAGAGGAGCCCCGTGCTGGTAGAAGGTTGCGGAGGAGAGACACGGCGAGCCCGCAGGACCAGCAGAGTACAGGGCGGACTGCGCCCAGCAGAAAGGAGGGTGTGGTGGACCCGACCCAGCAAGACGACGGGGATGAGCCCAGCAATGGCGCCCACAGGAGTGCGGGAGAGTTGGAGATGCCCGGCAGCAGAGATGACGGAGGGCCCGTGCGCCCAGCAGTAACGGTGGGCCTGTGCGCCCGCAGTGAAGGAAGGCCTGAGCAACCAGCAGTTTTGTAGGTCCCGTGTGCCCAGCAGCATCCGAGGGCCCGTGTGACCGCAGTGAGGTAGGGCCCGTGCACCCAACAGCGGAGGTGGCGGAGGGCCTGTGTGCCCAGCAGCATCCGGGGGCCCGTGCACCCGCAGTGAGGAGGGGCCCATGCGCCCAGCAGAACAGGAAGACGGAGGGCCCGTGAGCCCTGAAGCGGAGAGGCCAGGTGCAGGACCCGTGAGCCCAGCAGCAGAACGTCGCTAGAAAAGACATCCAGCAGCAGCAAAGGACAGCGCCGGTGGAGCACGAGCCTAGCACTGAGGAGTAGCACTGGAGGACTGTGAACCCAGCCACAGCAGGAAAGCGCCGCCGGAACGCGGCCCCCAACAATGGAAGAAAGCCGACGAGGAGTGCCGTTACGTGAGAAGCACTGCAGGCGGACCAAAGAAGAGGATCGCCGCTGTCATACAGGATGACTGCAGGAGTACGTCGGTAAGAGGCCCCATGCCCTCCCCCACTACTGCAGACCAAGAGCCAGCAGCCAGACTACGCAGCTCGGGGGAGCAGCGACAAAAGAGAAACACAACCCAAGAAGGGCACCTGACAACAACCACTACCACAGTAGCCCCATCTACTGCGCAGGCCACCAGTACAGCACAATACCCCTCACAAGGCCATCTCACCACCGCCCATACAAACCAACGGCCCAATTGTAACAAAAGGGGCACCGGAAAAAAAAAGAAGATGCCATAAACAACCTGCGACCTGGCCCATCAGCAAAAGCCGGTCCAGTGAACAACAAACAGGAGGGAACAAAGTAAATGCCAAACTACCACCACCAACCAGTGGAACCCCAGACACAGCATCACGTGAGTGCAAGGAATTGGCAGAAGCCCATGAACTGGACAAGCAGCCCATAGGCCCACGACACACCACCCGACCACCACAAACAAGCTGCCACAACACCATGATAGACCAAGGACACCCAAATACCTATACTGGAGGGACGCCAGCAGCTGATCCAGGACCTGCATCCTACGCTGGCCTCATGAGGCGCCCAAACCCATTCACACTTAGCCCACACCATGACCAGAGTCAACGGTGGGAGGAGTGGGTAGAAGAATTTGAAGATTTTGTAGGAGCAATAGGAAGCCAAGACCCACCAAATAAGATCAGCATCTTCAGGAATCTAGCCGGAAGGGAAATAAAAGGAATAATAATGACAATATCAGCACAGGACAGGACCACATACCAACTCCTCCTTGCTGCAATCAATGACAAACTAATAATACCCCACAAGAAAGACTACGAACGCATCGCATTCAACCAACACAGGCAGCGTCTGCAGAAGATAGTGAACTGCGACTTTATCAGCTTCAATGATGAAGAAGCTATAAGACTGAGGTTCATAGAAGGCTGCACCTCGTTAAAAAGCCCCTACCCCTAGCGAAAATACTCAATCTAGCAAAAACATATGAGAGAATTGACGCACAGGCAGCCGCCATTGAAAGAAAAGTTGAACGCGACAGCATTGCAGCCATCACGGAAGGTCAACTGCAACACTCTAAGCCCACTTGACCCTGGAGAAGACGGAGACTTAGAACACACTGACAGCAAAGCCCGAGCCAAGAGCTATGCCACGGGTAATGGTGAAAACACACACAAAGACAACCATACCCAACCCCTGGACGAACATGCTGGCGCTGTGGCCAGGAAGGTCACCTTCAGGCAACGTGCAGAACAGGACCACCCACAACCTCTGCATGCCAACCCACACCATCAGCCCAGGCAAGATACCCGATTACCTCTATGGCATGGTTTGACATCAGGAAAGACATCAAGGCCACGAATACCAGCCCACCT
Organism: Ambystoma mexicanum; assembly: GCF_040938575.1. Lineage (NCBI taxonomy): Eukaryota > Metazoa > Chordata > Amphibia > Caudata > Ambystomatidae > Ambystoma > Ambystoma mexicanum. Next base: position 778,202,382 of record NC_090935.1, read on the forward strand.
AGACGTCACAGGCATGCACACCCCTTCTACCCTAGTTAGCCCACCCAAAAAGGGACAGGCCGGTACTTAACACACGAACCTCACCCATTCTGCAAGAAGACTATGTGCCTCGCAACCACCCAGCACCTTTCGGGGCATCATACGGGGGGGAATGTGGAAACCACAGGAAACGCCGGTACAAGGCAACTGTACCAGACAGGGCAGAAGAACAACCCCGAGAGAAACCCCAAGACCAATGCCATCCAATGGAGGACAACACAGACAGTACAGCCAAAAGGAGTGTCACGATGCGACCCAAACCACGGAGACCGCAGAGTGACTGATGTCATCCACATGAGACCGAGTCCCGCCATAGGGCACAGCCGTCTCAGCCACCAGACAGCACTACAGCACGCACTCATCAGCATTCACTATAGGTCATTCGAAGTAACTCACAAGAAGGACCACGTGCCCGAGCAAGATGCGGGAGAGGCAAGCAAAACCAAAGGACAGACGAACAGCGCAGATCCCATCCTAGCCACAAGGGACAAAGAACAAGTGACAACTATGACAAGGAACTATGGCAAAATGACGCCAAAGGATTCCCCCCTCCACGAGTTATACTTTGAAGAGCATGAACCAACGAAAGAGGGAGCGATCAAGATGGAGGAAAAAGAGAGAGCAGAGACTCATGAAACACTGCAAAGAGAGAGTGCAGAGGAGACCCACAAGCAACCCAGCAGGCCCCATCAAACCACAAAGAGACCCAAACGGCTCATCAAGCAAATGTAGCCCAGGAAGTCTCATGTTAAAAAGGGGGGAGGTGTTACGAGTGAATAAAGGGCAGAGCCCCTTTAAGAGAGAGGACACAGAACAGTGGGAGGGTACTGGGAGGAGGAGGAAGAGGAAGGCGGGAAGGGAGAAAAGGGAGGGCAAAGGGGGAGCGAGGGGCAGTCTGTAAGAGGAAGAATAAAGAGGTAAAGCAGGCAAAGGCTCCCGTGTAGTGTGTATGTGAGTTACCTGAGTGGCCCCCACGGGGATCCAACAGTTTGGTCTGGGGAGGGCTCCGATGGTATGAGTTCAGCCGACTCATTCATAACCTTTATTTCATCAAACTGTTATTTTGTTTGTTGTTTGCCCCCCTTATTGGATTTGGACATATTGAGGGATGCAGTCCACACTTGGTTCAGCTGATCAGAGGTTTGGCAGATTTACCAGGTCTCCTCACTTCGCTCTCTCAGTGCTCCTGGTCTCAAACCCCTGGGTAGAGATGTCAGGCTCGGTGCGGCTGTGGTCTCCTGAACTTTTAGCCCGCCTTGCCTCTTGGGTGGACTCTTCGCCCACGTCTCCTGGAGGTACGGGCCTCACACTACCCCACCACCTAGGCAGCTCTCGCTATTGTAGGAGCCTTATACTCCAGGGGATTCAGCATGGTGTGCCAATGCTGGTCGCCAGAGGGTTGCACTCCTCGTGTGTGTGTAGAGGGGAGATTCACGGCTGATTTACCAACTGCGTGACTTTCTCTCAGCTCAGTGCGAATTATGCTTTTACCTCGCTGTCGCCGGCAATAGTGCTTGTGTGTTTGCAATGGCTCCACTTATGCCCAGATCTTAATTTCTTCCCGTTCTGGGGTCCTACTTTGTCATGGGCTGTGTGGTCTGTCTTTATTGCGTCACTTTGCGAAGGATCCGGGACAAGGTTCCCGGAGTGAGTTGAATGTGGGCATTGTTGGGGGTCTCTGGGTGCCCCCAATGCGTGCCCGCGAGCCCCTCCACCCACAGACTCCACACGGACACGTCTGTGTGCTTCGGGCTCCCCGGTCGCTCTAACGCGGCCGGGAACGCCCCGTTTATTTAAGGCGCACGCGGCGACGTGCAACGTCACGCCGCCGCGTGCGTATCCCCTCACGGGGCAACGCCACACTCCTCCTTTTTCCGGGAGGAACAATAACAAACAGACACGTCAAAACATAGCACTGCACACAATGTCACTTGCGAACTTACAAGGCCCATGCCCCCTTTTATTATCAGCCTCCCAGGTCCCCTTCACTCCGGAACACAGTCAATCGGCCCCAGCACGTAGTCTCCGAGGTAGGCAGGTCTCCCTCGCCCAGCCCTCTGGGGGTACCTCCCACCTACCTCAGCCGCCGGACTCCCCGCTGCTCCAGTGCCTCGTTCTGGTGACCCCACGAGTTCCCCCCGGGGGGTATCTTCATCCGGGAGGACAGTCTCATCCGGGTCAGGCGGGAGTTCAGTTCGAGAGTCCCCCAGTTTCTTGAAGAAACTCACATTTCGAGTGACGGCCGACTTCCCGTCCGAGGCCGTTACCATCGATCCCTTTACTGCCACTACGTCCAGCGGCTCGGGTTCATATGGGAGCGAGAGCTTTCCGTGGGGATGCCGATTCCTGATCAGCACTTCGTCGCCCGGTTCCAGCCGCTGCGGACGAAGACCCCGCCGTATGTTTTCTTGATGTGTCCTGGCCTGTCGCTCCGCTTCCACCCGTTGGTCATCTATTACGCCGGGTACCTTTTCCTGTACCTCCGGGAGGAGACCTCGGGGGCACCTTCGGAATAGTGCTTCAGCCGGGGCTACCCCAGTCGAGGCGTGTGGGGTGGTGCGGTACACTCTTAGAAACTGGTACAGCGCCCGCTGGAGAGGCTGGCCTTGTCCCTGGGCTATCCGGAACGTTTTGTTTAATGTCCTCATCAGCCTCTCGGCATCCCCGTTCGCGCGGGGCCACAGCGGGGACACCTTCCGGTGGGCCACTCCACAGCTCTCGAGAAACTCCGAGAACCTCGCGCTCTGGAATGGGGACCCATTATCCGAGCACAGGGTCACGGGAAACCCATGGGTGGCAAAGATTTTCTCCACAGCGCCGACCACGTGCTCAAATGCCACCGACTCGACGAATTCCACCTCCGGGTATCGCGAGTATTCATCGACGATGGCTAGGAAGTGAGTACCCACGGCCGTGGATCCGAAGTCCGCATGTACGACCTCCCACGGGCGGGTCCCCCGTGGCATTACTTCAATTTCAGGCTCCCGCTGTACTGGGGAGGCCGCCTGGCACCATACACAGGCCGCTACAAAGTCGTCCACTTTTCTTTCCAGCTCGGGAAACCACACATTCAGCCTCAATCTCGCCTTCGTTTTGGCGGCCCCTTGGTGTCCCTGGTGTGCCAGGTTGATGACTTCGTGGACCTTGGAGCCCGGCACCACCAGGCGATCGCCCCGCAGCAGCAGGCCCGACTCCGTGAAGGACAGTTCGTCCTTCACCTTCCAGAGTTGCTCGAGGGTCACTTGAGCCTCTTGAGTGCGCCCTGCCACCAACTCCAGCACGGCCTTCCAGGACCCCGACTGCATCGAGCTCCTCAGGATGCGGAAGCATTCGTCGTTGGCCGCAGCACTCTCCAGCTCGGGTAGCGGCATTGCATTGGGGGTGGCGCTCTGGACCACCATGCTGACGTGATCATCGGCTTCCTCCGCACACGACTCTTGTGCGGGTCCGCCCCTGCCCACCGGATGCCTGGACAGGTAGTCAGCCGCATTGTTGGCCCCCGGCCGGTAGATTAGGGTGACGCCATATTCCAGGAGGGCCAGCATCCATCGCTCGATCCTGGCTGGTGGTTTGGAAGAGGATCCGGCCATAATCGGAATCAGTGGTTTATGGTCTGTTACCACTGTCACGGGTCTCCCCAGCACATAGAGCCGAAAATGCCGACAGCCCCACAGAACCGCCAGGGCCTCCCGTTCAATCTGTGAGTATCTCTGTTCGGTCTCGGAGAGGGCCTTGCTCGCGTATGCCACGGGCCTCATTCCCCCATCTTTGCCCACCTGGGTGAGGACCGCCCCGAGGCCAAACGGGCTGGCGTCCACAACAATCTCCGACTCCAGGGCGGGGTCAAAGAAAGCCACTGTGTCATCTGCTGTCAGGGCACCCTTGATGTCCTCGAATGCCGACTGTTCTAACGGGCCCCACTGCCAGATGGTATCCTTTTTCGTCAGGGCCCTCAGAGGTTCCGACCTCGAGGCGAGATTCTTGATGAAACGCCCACAGTACGTCACCATTCCCAGGAAGCTCCGCACCTCTGATGCCGACTCAGGGGGGCGTGCCGTCTTGATGTCTTGGACCTTCTTGGGGTCAGGAGATACCCCGCCCTCCTTGAAGATGAAACCAAAGAACTCAATGGTCGGGCGGAGGAACTCACACTTGTCCTTGTGGAGGGTGAGCCCCAGCGACTGCAGCCTTTCGAGGGTCTTGGCTAGGCGTTTCAAATGGTCAGGTTCAGTCCTAGCAAAGACCAGAATGTCGTCGCTAATGTTTAGGACGCCCTCCAGGTCTGCGAGAGCGCCACGGATTAAGTTCTGAAACACCTCGGCTGCAGACGACACTCCGAAGCTCAGCCGCTTGTATCTATAGAGTCCCCTGTGGGTGGTAAAAGTCGTGATGTAACGGGACTCTGGGTGGAGAACAACTTGGTGATACCCAGCTCGTAAGTCCAACTTCGAGAAAAACCGGGCCCCTTGCACTTCAGCAATGATGTCATCGATCGTCGGGGTCAGGTGTCGTTCTCTCCTGATGGCCTTATTGGGCAGCCGCATGTCCACACAGATTCGGACGGAGTCCGGTTGTTTAGGTTTCCTCGCCACTACGATGGGGGATACCCATGGTGTGGGGCCCTCCACCTTTTCAATTACGTCCAAGTTCACCAGGTTATCGAGTTCCCTGTCCACCTGGTCCCTTAGATGAAATGGGATCCGCCTGTGCTTCAGGGCTATGGGCTGTACCGACTCGTCAATGTGGAGCCTCACGGGGTCACCGTTCATCCTCCCAATCCCTTTGAAGATGTCAGCATACTTGTCCAGCAGGTCGTTGATGTCCTCCAAGTATACTGAATAGGCGAAGCTAACTATGCCAAGGGCCTCCGCTGCCGCACAGCTAAGCAGGGTGTTGCTGCTCACCGGAGTCACATAGAAACGGGCCCTGATCTTCGACCCGTCATGTTCCACCTTGGCGACAAACGCCCCGTCAAGTGGCAGGGGCTCACGCCCACCAAATGCGAAGATGCGGGCTCTTGGCGTCGCCAGCCTCGGGGGTGGGTTGAGCGCAGCATAGTGTCCTCTCGCCATTACATTGACAGAGGCCCCCGTGTCGACTAACACCGGGACCGGCGAGCAGTTTACCTCTACGACACATCTCGGCTGTCTTCTGCTCCTCCCCTTGAGGACCTCCATGCTGGAGACGAAGAAGATGTTCTCCTCATCCTCCTCCTCCACTTCTTCCGCCAGCGCCTCCTCGGGTTCCGCTTGTTCCACCTGCGCTACATTCGGCGGGCGGTATTGCCGCGGGGCCCATAGACGAGGCTGTCCTCTCGGAATAAGTACAGGCAGGGTCGCCCTGCACACCCTCGAGAAGTGGTCAGGCACCCCACAGCGTCCACAGATCTTTCCTTTTGCCATGCACTCCGATGAGTGGGGGAGGTCATAGCCGCACTTCTGGCACGACTCCACCGGCTTCCCCGCTCTGTCTCTGGGAGGTACACCGGGTTTTCGCACCCCTCTGCCGCCCCGCCAGACAGCGCACACCTCCTCCGGTCTCGCCGCGCGGGATCCGCCCTCCATCTTGTTGGCACGAGCCTCCGCCACCTCATGGCACCTCCCGAGCTCCAGGATTCTGGGCAGAGTGAGTCCGGGCTCTCTTAGGACTTGTCGCCTCAGCTTGCCAGATGAGCATGCCTGGATCAGCATGGTCCTTATCATGTCCTCCGCATCCCCCCACGCACACCCTTGTGACAGGCGGCGCAGGCGGCCATAGAAGGTGTCAAGCGTCTCATCCTCCTTCTGTTTGGCCGACAGCATGACGAACCTTTCGAAGTCCACGTTGGCAAGGGGGATGAAATGCGCGAGGAGGGCGGCTTTGGCTTGATCATAGGAGTTATCCGTTGGAGTTAATGATTCAAAGATCTCCTGCACGGTCGCTCCTGCGGAATACAGCATCGTGGCCACCCTGCTGTCATTGTCCGTGACCTGGGCGGCCCGAAGGTACATGTCTAGCCGTCCGATCCATCTCCTCCATCGGGGCCCCAGGCTGGATGGGGGGCCCGTAGCATCAAACTCCGGAACAGGCTGTAGGGCCGCTTGCGCCCTGGCTTGGGCCATGGCCAGGGGTGGTGGTTGAATCGGAGGGGGAGCGGCACCAACCGGGCGCGCAGGCAGTCCAGACGTCGTAGGACGCGGGGTTAGCTGTGAGGGGTCCTGCTGAAACAGGTCTGCTAGGCCTTCATCCTGCGAATCTTCCGAGGCCGTGGCAGTCGCACCCTCCAGGGCACCGGGATCACTCATAGGCGCAAGCGCACAGGCACCCTCGTTCCAATCCTGAGGGCCGCAACTTGCACTTCTCCCCACACTGCCACCACCCACGTGATGATGAAAGGGTTAAAGGAGAGTACCTCGAGGCGCCTTGTGTCCACGTGGGCCGCAGAAGCGGGAGCGTCATCCCCCACGTGATGATGATGAGGGGGTTGAAGAGGGTCCTGAAGAGGATCCGTGGATAAACGTTCCCAAAAATTGAGCTTTGAAAAGGAATGGGCTGAGAAGGCCCAGCCACCTCAGTCCATCTTCCAGCTACAGCACGACGTCATCGTCTGAAAAATGGCCAAAATATCAAAATTCTGGCATGGGCCTGCGGGTTGTACTGCCCGCAGTCAGTAAATCCAAAAATTAGGCTTGGATGGCCTTCCTACTCCAAACCGGAGCTTTCGGAAGATCCTCCACCTCGTGCGCAAGATGGCCGCCAGCCGCGTGTGGTCCGCGGCCTCAGCGTGATGCGAAACATCCGCGGATGTTTCCTTCGTTGAAGAAAAAAATTGTCCGGGATCGCGCTCACCGCCGGGCCCGGGCATCCGACACTCGTCGCCACTGTTGGGGGTCTCTGGGTGCCCCCAATGCGTGCCCGCGAGCCCCTCCACCCACAGACTCCACACGGACACGTCTGTGTGCTTCGGGCTCCCCTGTCGCTCTAACGCGGCCGGGAACGCCCCGTTTATTTAAGGCGCACGCGGCGACGTGCAACGTCACGCCGCCGCGTGCGTATCCCCTCACGGGGCAACGCCACAGGCATGGTGTTGTGTGCCCGACTGGTTCCAGCGTAAGAGTCTCCTGTTCCTGGCAGGGTTTGCAAGAAGTGTTGATGTCTCCGCTTCGCCAGAGCTCGGGCCTCGGCCGCCGGCCCCCTGGTCTCCCGCCAGCAGCAGGAAGTAGTTGTCTGGATGGCAGCCTTGCCGCGGATTCTGGTGTCCCGTCATCCTCACTACACGGTTAGTCACCGGCAAGTCCTCCCCCTGGGTATCGCACCGGACGTACCGCAGTGTGTTGATTGGGCCTCTGTGGGGTCCACCTGACGTATTCTGAGGGTGTCGCTCCGGGCCTCTGTCTTCCACTTCCTCAGTGTACTCATGTGACTCTGTTACGGGACACCGCCACTCGGCAGTAGGGGTTGGAACCGAATATGGCATGTGTCATATGCCAGTGACACGTGCCACTGCATGTCACCACTACAAGTGACACGTGCCACTAGCAGGTGTCACATGCCATGACCCAAAAAAGGTTTCACGTGTCACGGTAAATCTGTCTCTTCGTTTTTCAAATTATAATCCTCCTTTTTTAAAAATAAAAATACGAAACGCCAATTTTATTCCCTTTTAAAAAAAAAAAAATTATAAGGCTCTAAGAAATATTCGAACTTATGACCTCCTATTTAGTGCACAGCTCCATTAACCACTGCACCATTATGTCTCACGATATTGAAAGTTCAAATTTTACCTCTAATGTGAAGTCTTACATGGTTCAAAGCTGCTCATTTTCATATTTTAAGTTACATCTTAAAACAAACTGCATGTACAATTCTGAAAGTTTGTAGGATAGAAACAATTTACTGAAAGTTTTTGCATCTTGTGCTTTTCTTGCATAATACTAAATGTAAAAAACAGTTCAATCCAAAACCTGTTACTGTGTAATGCTTTAAATGTCAATCATGTATTGTGTATATGTTTTCCAAAACAGTATGCTCGCAATATTAAAGTGTGTGTGTTTGTACATTAATTCATGCGTTTCACACTTGACTGTACAAACTGTGATAGATACAGTACAACCATATCCTACTGATAATATGTATAACTTATATATCAGAGTATATACACGATCATGAAAACATAATTTACAAATGTTGCTAAATCTTCAGATTTAGGGCCCAATTCATAGAATCCAGCGCAGAAGCAGCACAAGCGCTGCACGCCGAGAAGGAGCATGTGCCATGCGTGCACCAGCTGTGGCACAAACCAGCATTTGCACGGCACGCGTATTCATGGATTTTCTGAGGCATCAGTAACCGTGGCGCGATGAACATCAAGTAGCGCCAGCAACGCCGGCATGCGTATTCATGGATTTTCTGAGGCATCAGTAACCGTGGCACAATGAACATCAAGTAGCGCCAGCAACGCCCCAACACATCCCCATGCGTAGGGAAAAGACAGTGAAATGCCCAATACGGCGCAACGCCCCGCACCATCCGTGACCCAGCACACATCCCCCCTTTGTAATTGCATGAAAAATCAGAGCGTAACCCGCTTGTACCAGCCAAATCGCGTGAAAAGGCCCATGCGTACCCCGTCCGCACCCCAGAAAAATCGCGTACCCCGCTCGCACCAGCCAAATCGTGTGGGAAGGCCCGCACGTACCCCATCCACACCCCAGCAAAATCATGTACCCCACTCGCTAAATCACGTGGGAAGGCCCGCGTGTACCCTGTCTGCGCCCCAGCGAAATTGCGTACCCCGCTCGCACCTGCCAAATCACGTGGAAAGGCCTGCGTGTACCCTGTGATACATGCACAACTCCCCTGGAAGCAGACGCCTCCTCACGGGACAGCCAGACCCCAGCAGTGGACCATACCCCGCAGGCAGCCCATACCACATGGCCCCCATCACCCGTGACCACACCCCGCAGGCAGCCTACACCAAATGGGATCTCCACCATCACCCGTGAACATACCCTGCAGGCAGCCCACACCACATGGCCAACCCATCACCTGTGACCACACCCTGCAGGCAGCCCACACCACATGGAACCCCCACCATCACCCACGACCATACCCCGCAGGCAGCCCACACCACATGGGACCTCCACCATCACCTGTGAACATACACCGCAGGCAGCCCACACCACATGGGCTCCCCCATCACCACACCCTGCAGACAGCCCACACCACATGGGACCCCCACCATCACCCATGACCATACCCCGCAGGCAGTCCACACTACATGGGACCCACACCATCACTAGTGAACATACTCCGCAGGTAGCCCACACCACATGGGACAGCACCATCACCCATGAACATACCCCGCAGGCAGCCCACACCACACAGGCACCCCTTCACCCGTGACCATACCCTGCAGGCAGGCCCCGCCTCATGCCCCCACCTGTGATGGCAACCTGCAGGCAGGCCCCGCCTCATGTCCCCACCCCCCACCAGTGACGGCAACCGACAGGCAGGCCCCGCCTCATGTCCCCACCCCCCAACAGAGACGGCAACCTGCAGGCAGGCCCCGCCACATGTCCCCACCAGTGACAGCAACCTGCAGGCAGGCCCCGCCTCATGTCCCCACCCCCCACCAGTGACGGCAACCTGCAGGCAGGCCCCGCCTCATGTCCCCAACCCCCACCAGTGACGGCAACCTGCAGGCAGGCCCTGCCACATGTCCCCGCCCCCCACCCCAAAACACATTGGACCAACATACATACAACCTCGCAGCACATGCAAACTAAAATGCCACCACACGCTGCATCCCCCTGGTGCACCTCAACACCCATCCATTAGTCAAAGTCCCTATGTTATGTGAATCTTAACATCACACATGCATGCATGTGCACACACATGAACAACATTGGTGAACAGCAGGGACACGCAAATGCGTCAAGGAGGAGTGAAACATGCACTAAACCATTGAGACCAGATACCACTTCGATTTCAATGTCAAAAAATTATATTAAAAAACATGTATCTAAGTCACCCACAGTAAAAACAACAAATTAAACATGCATGAACCAAATGAAAAATCAAAATAAAGTGAAAACCAAAATCAATGTGATGTAAAAAATGAAAGAGTCAAAAATGTGGTCCTTGTCCATTAATGTATGTGCAAATGAAATCACATATCATGTGAAAACCATTCCAAATTAAAATCCAAATATTTACAAAGATCCAGGGTCCATGGTCCCAAAACATGTAGAAAAATCCTAAAAATACAATACAAAAATAACTATATACAAGATGCAGAGCAAAGTCCAGGAACTCCAAATAAAAAGAAAAAAACAAATGAAACCTACTCCCAAAGAACTATATACAAAGGCAGCAGGCTAGTCCATCTCCTCACCATGCTCTCTCATAGTCTCCACCAGGGCGTCATCGAACACTGCGTCCACTTCCAGTAGGCGGGCCTCGGCTTCGCCCTCGAGGGATTGCAGGGACTCCTTCATGCTCCTCTCAAACTCCCTGCGAGTCTCCTCGAGGACCTCCACCCGCCTCTCTGCCCGACGCAGTGAATTCTCCGCCCTGGCCATGGTGAGTTGCTTCTCCTGTGCCCGCTGCCGCTCTTACCCGTTTCGGCAGTCCAAACGCTCCAACACGGAAGACATCCTTGTCGTAAGGTCCACGTTTGTCTCCTGCCCGATGGCCGATACCTGCCCCTCTGATGATGAACGCCCCGAGTCCTGTTGCCTCCTTTCCTGAGACTGCTGCTGCCAAAATGCCTGGTGCCTGCGCCACAAGGACAGCCTCCGGGATGATGATACAACCCGGGGCTGTCATGCACGTGCCCTCCTTCTTGGTGCCTGCACTTCCTCCCTTGCCATAGCTCCTGTAGCTGCATTGACAACCTCTGCTGATCCTCCTTCGACTCCGGACTGTGGCAGGGATGTGATCTCCACCAGACTGGCCGCCGGGGTTGGGACAGGTACATAGGGGGCCCTGGTGGTATCTGGGCCGGAAGACGGCAGGGAGGAGGACTGGCGCACAGAGGAGGAAAAGGAAGAGGGGTTTGCAGCAGTGGCCAGCGCATGTACCAGATTTGTGACCAGGAACTGAGCTAGCCAGTTAATGAGGCGATAGACCTCATCGTGATGATGTGCAACCCCCCGATTGGAAGCCTGCACATCATCACAAATGGTGCCTGTACGCCTCGCAATACCGGCTAGCAACGGCTAGCAACGGTTCCACCCTGTAACAAATTGATTCATCCACAGGTAGTGGAGGATCTGTTTGCGTGGATACATCCGCCACCTGCGGAGGGGTCCGGCCTGAGGCATGCCCGCAGGTGCATACTGGGGCAGTCGCAGTTCCAGGGACAAGATCAGTCACATGCCCCTACACGGTGACCTGCACTGCCTCCGGCCCCTGATCCTGGACTGCACCACTCACACCTACCTCATCAGCCCTGCTGGGCCCCATGTGCTGGGCTGATATGGCCTCCTCCTCCTCCTCCACCACCACCAACCTGGATGACTCCCCACTGTCTTCTGCATAGGATTGCCCCTGTGTGGGTTCATCTGTCCCTCCCACTGCTGAGGTGCACACGACCAACTTCACCCTCTTGGGCCTCCCCTCAGCAGCTGAGGCCATTGTCATGGACGCGGCACCAGTCTCCTCGCTCCCGGAAGATGACGTACCTGGGAGGAGGACTGGGCCCTGCGTCTGTGCCTGGTGGAGGCATCTCTGCTGCGGTGCTCCACAGCGCCTTCTCCGCCCTCTTCTTCCATCGTCACTGTGGATAGGGAAACATAGAACACAAACATCAGGCTACTGAACATATGTGTGTATGTGTGTTTGTCACAATGCAAATGTACATCAGTGGTACTGTCAAAGGTCACAACCATCATAACCCTCCACTACACACAGGGAAGTGCCATTCAGACACATTCACAAACATTTCTATCATTCACAACAGACATTCACATCCATGGACAAGGCACTGACACAAGATCATAATTCTGTATTCAGCTCACACACATCATGGGACATACACATCTCATTCACACACATGACCTGACAGTCATGAGGCAGGCCATGGAGCTATCACGTCACAGTGCACTCAAGGGAAAATTGGCAGCGTGAGGCAATCACAAATCAAGAACTCAAGTAACATACGTGCGGAGTGTTGGGCAGTTACACACTCACTACTCAGACACACGCACATGTACACCATGCATGTCCATGATGATGACATAAGCACCTATGCGTCACACCTCTCACATGCCCCAGACCAGACGCAGGTATGCAAACATGTGCGCATCGTTACATGCCGGTGCGCAACACAGACACCAGTGATGTGGGACACGCTTGAATGGACTCTCATGCAGCACTGTCAGGGACATGCACACAGACATCTGTACAGGAGGCATGCCAGACATAAGGCCAAGGTGCACACTCCAGCCACATGTCAACATGCACATGCTCAATGGTGGACAAGAACACATGAACCATTCGACTCCAGAAGGAGCACCAACTCCAAGACCTGGGGGTACAGCACTGGGTAGGCCCCAGGACCCACATCTCGTCGGTGGTCAACCGGCCCCGGCACCTCACTCGATCATCACCAGCCTTAATGAGGCACCGGGCCTTGTTGTGGGTCCTGGACTTGAAGTCTTCCCAGCACTTGTGGACATGATGGTAGTGGCGGTGTGCCAGCCCCTCTACATTGATGGCACCCACTATGTCCCCCTAGATCTTCTTCCGTCCTTCATTGCCAACTTGTGATGGGCCGTGGAAGAGGGCATCATGATGCCCCAGGACTTGCTCTACCAGGATGCCAACTTCCCTGGGTGAGAAGCTGACAGCCCTCTGGCTCTCTGCCAGGGGGTTGCCACTTGCCTCAGATGGTGTGGTGTCAGACAAGGCAACCCCTGAGGCAGGTGTGGGTGGGCAAGGTGGCCTGGGGCTGGGCTGTGGAGCGATGGAATGGCAGTCAGGAGTCTTCAGGATCAGCAGAGGTGGTCACAATGACAGGATCACTGGCAATGGCTGATGAGCAGGCACCATAATGCAGGGCATGTGGGCAGCAGGCACACAGAGTGGGCTGGCATCAGCAGATGTCTCGTAGGAGGCAGCTTGGGCAGTTGGAGGCAGGTAAATGGCCTTGTAGGCAGGAGCGTGGGTTTTCCATATTCTTTTGCGTGGCCAGCCGGAAACAGAGTGACTCCGCACATGCGTAAACAGCACGTTAGTGTGTAATCAGAGGAAAGGCCCTAAGCGCGTAAGTTACGTGACATGCGCTGGACGTTGAGCGTTGTCATTCAGTATCGGGTTAAAGGTCTGGGTAGGACATCAGCGCACTGTATATGCTTTTCGTGGGGCGGATGCGTAAACTTCATATTTTTGTGGGTTCACACGCAAATAGTTCACTACTGTGGCAGTGCATACTTCTTGTTTTGGCACAGGAGTTGCCTACGCACAGACACACGTGTGATTTTTTTCATTCTACGAGACAGACAGTGAGTCGTGCACACATTTTTCCCACTGTGGTTGTCCCTGTGGGACGCGTACACCATTTTCGAGGTCATAGTAGCCTATGTGTTCCTCGCGTGCACATTTTTTGTGTTGCTGGGTGACACAGTGTACTGCAGGCTGTTTTTTACTCAAGGTGGGCTACCGAGGGGTCATGTACACGTTGATTTTTGTTTTTCGGGTGCCTGAGCATTGCGCAACCTGTTATTTTTTCACCAGGGGTCACATAGAGCTTTTCTGGAGCACAGTGGTACGTTTTCCATCACGTACCCTGGCCCCTCACTCCAATTTCCCAGGACATTTGTTGGCTGCACCTCCCATTGCGCTAGTCCATCAGTGCCATGACTGGGAGGGCAACAAGTGGGAAGGGAGGCAAAGGTGGGCGACTTGCCAGAGGTGGCCAAGGTGGGCGACGTGGCCAGGGTGGCCAAGGTGGCCAAGGTGGTCCACGTGGGCAAGGTGTGCAGGACCATGCAGGGAGAACTATGCCCCACACCCAACCGGGCCAGGGAGATGCAGCAGCTGCTGACATACCCAGCACCCGTGGTCCTGGACAAGCAGTGCCATCTGCTGTCCAGAGTGTGGAAGCTGCAGGGGCAGCTGCTGCTATCACTACCCAGGCTCAGGGTCAGCCAGCCCGGACGGTAGTGGTCCCGGCACAGGGACAGGGTGACTCAATGGCCGATTTCCATGTCCCGAAGGCCAAGACACGTGCGGTGCAAGTTCCAGGCACTGGCACCCGGGGATCTGGAGCAGCGGTGTCCTCTGCTGTTCACACCGGCCAGGTTCTTGAAGCTGCAAGGGCAGCTGTAGCAACCGGCACCCTGTCTCAGGGTCACCCAGCCAGGATTGGTCCTGGCCCAGTGTGACTCAGGGGCCAAGTCCCTTGTCACTAAGGCCAAGCACGTGTGGCGTGAGTCCTGGCAACAGCACCCAGCTACTGATACCTGCAAGCTGACCTTCTGTAGTTACATTGGTAGCTGATTCCATAGGCCAGTCCACCTGTACTCCAGCCCCTACTGACCAGAGCAGTACATGCCACTCAGGGTCTGCACCACCTCACAAGAAGCAGAGGCATGCTCCAGCAGTACAGGCTAAGACCCCAGACACGGCGCAGGAGTCCCACACATCGAGAATGAGGAGTTTCTGTGATGAGGAACTGAAGATACTCGTGGACTACATGTTGGAACATGGCCGTGACATGCTGGTGCAGGCAGGGAGCACACATACACCTGCTCAGCGTATGACCCCCTGGCAGTGCCTCGCTGACTGTATTAGCGTCTTGGGCTATGAGAGGCGCACAGCTGGTGATGTTGTGAAGCGTTGGAATGACTTCCAACACCGAGCAAAAGACAAGCTGGCTTCAAAGTTTGCCTCTACTCTGGTGACTGACAGTGGGTCACCACCAGAGGACGATGAACTCACTGGACATGAGGAGATCACTAGTGATTTCATTGGAGTGGAGCAGATCCAAGGCGTGGGAGACCTGCCAATGTATGAGGGAATGTCCGGTGAGTGGTGATGCGTGTGTGTACAGGCCATGTGTATGTTGCTTGGGTGATGTGTTATGTCTGCCAGTTCAGGCTACATTGTAATGACTGCCATGTGTGACCCATGTGATGTTGGACTGATACGTGCTTGTTATCATGCAGACTGCATACAAACCATATGCTGCACACAGAGGCAATCCTCATCACCACACCTGCTCCCTCCTTCCATGACACTCTCTGTCCAGCCTTTCTTGGCCCTATTCTTGCTCCAACCTGTGATAGCCTGTGATGATCTTCCACTCAACAGTCGCCTTCTATCATCACATGACTGACGTCTCTGTGAGGTCACCCTGCAAGTTGCTCATCCTCACAGGCATTCTT
Organism: Ambystoma mexicanum; assembly: GCF_040938575.1. Lineage (NCBI taxonomy): Eukaryota > Metazoa > Chordata > Amphibia > Caudata > Ambystomatidae > Ambystoma > Ambystoma mexicanum. The sequence goes on from NC_090935.1 coordinate 778,217,792, forward strand.
CCTTTCCTCTCCATCCCCCAGCAGCTCACTGTCTCCAGAGGAATGGTAATTCCTATGATGGACTACTGCAACAGGCTTTACCAGGATTTCTATGATTCTACACTCTTCCCTCTGCAACTCTGGCAGTCCTGGACTGTGTGAAAAGTCCTTTAGGCTTGGTGCAAGGTATCTCCCTAGGACTGTGATGATGGCACAGGCTCACAGTGGCTATGACTGTTCATTCCTGAACCCTGTGCATTCTTAGCAAGTCCCTATGGGTCCTGGGCCAGCAATTCCTTCAACTCCACCTCCAGTATTTACTTCCTTCTCATGGTCTTTGATCATCCCTTTCTTACTCCCTCAGGGTCAGTTGCTCCGCATGGAAATTAGTTTGTGGTTCACATCTGTGTTGAGCTGGGGCCTCCCTCTGGTACAGCCTCCCTGCCTCTATGTAACTGGAGGTGTAGCTTCTCCGGGTCTGCAGGCACTTCTGATGCTTCCTCATGTGTTGTGCTTTCTGTCCTCCTCTCCCCTGTTGTAGTCCCAGGTGACTGAGAGAATGCACTTGCCACCTGCCCACACTGTCTGCTACGACACGGTACTCTGAGCAACCATTTTAACCCATGCACTGCCTCCCAGCCACCCCCGCCCTTGGGGGTGGGGTTTACTGTATCCCTACAACCCACTACCAACACTTTACACATGATGACGGCACTTACCCTTACACTGCCATCAGGCCACGACATTGCATTACTGGATCTGTGCTTTTATTCATAGTTGTTTTTATTCATACCCATTTACTGCACTGCACCCACACACTTCTAAACCCTGTTGCCCCCTTCAATATGCCTATTCACTTGCGTGAAGTCAATGTGACCTAGCATTATTGAATCCGTATGCCTGCCCTCACTGTATTACAACACCCTTGTGCTGTTGCACCCTGTGACACATGTGTGTTTTCTAATAGTGAATTCCATGAAATGTCATCTGACATGCATTGTACATGGCTCATGGTCAGGAGTATTCAACTTCCATCTGAGGCAAGTTGACAATTCTGGTATGGCTATACTATGTGCCATCTATGTATTGGCATCAGTCATGTTTGTGGAAGGACAGGCAGCTACTGAGACTCTTTTCATGGGTCAGATGACCTTGTAGACGGGAGGCAGTGCCGGGCTTACCTATGCAACGGGAGAAGAGAGCTTCAAGTGAGAAGAGAGGAGAAAATGATCAGTCCAGGAGAGAGAAGTAGTGAGAGGGATAGATAGCGGAATGTCAGTTGAGAAGAGAGCATCCAGGGTGTGGCCAGCGCTGTGCGTTGGGCCAGACGGTAAGATGGAAAGAAAGGGAGAGTCGCAAAGGTTGCATAAAGGTCTTAAGGAATCAGGTGAGTCGAGATGGATGTTGGGATCACCCAGTAGGAGGAGATGAGAAGAGGAGGAAAGGAGAGAGGAGGCCAGGTCAGCCCATTACGAAAGGAAGAGGGAGGGATGACCAGGTGGCTGATAGAAGGTGGACAGCAGCAGTGAAGAGCTTGGAGAGAGGGACAGCCTGCAGATCAGGCACTCAAAGGATGAGTAGGCCTGAGTGGGAATGACAGACACAGGGATACACTCAGGGAAGATCAATGCTACTCCCCCACCTGGTCTGTTTGGTCTAGGAAGAGAGAGTATTGTGTAGCCTTCTGGGAGAAGTGTGTCAAAGCTTGTGACAGAGCAATCCTTGAACCAGGTTTCAGTGATGGCAAGAACATCACAATCCAGGAGTTCAAGGAGGTTGCAGATGTCAGAGGAGTGTTTGACAGCTGAGCGAGTGCTTACCATGGCAATGTGGAGCAGCTTGCAATCAGTGAAAGACTTATGGGGGGAGCAGGGGACAGTGGGCCCTCCTAAGTAACGATAGTACCTGAGGGACAGAGGTAGAAGGGGGCAGAGGAGCCAAGGCCGGTAAGGGAGACGGGACCATAATGGGTGAGGAGGGAGCCGGTGCGGGAGGCACCACAGGGGGCAAGGGAGCCCCAGATACAGTGTTAGTGGGTGACTGGTTCACCCAAGAGGAGAAGGCAGATGGGATTGTCAATGTGTGGGGTGGTGGCAAGAAAGCCATGGCGAGGGTAGAATGGTGGTTAGGAGGTGGCAAGGGAGCCAAGGTGGGCACAGCTGGCATGGGAGCCAGGGCAGCTAAAGGAGCTGGTGCAAAAGGTGGAGGGAGGTTGATAAGGCGGGGGAGGAGCCTATGAAAGAGTAGAAGATTGGTTTGAGGACCCTGGACCATGATGGTACCATTGCAGTAGACATGATGATGTCCCTGGAGGTGGAGAGGGCAAGAATGACCTTGCAGCGGGTGCCACCATTGATGGGCAAAGAAGAGAAAGGAGAGAGAAGAGCAATCATATGGAGAGTCCATAGGACGGGTGAGGGAACGACAGAGTATGTCTGTGAGAGTCTCTCTGGCAGAGGAAATGACATAGGTGCCTGTAATTGGAAGGCCTGGGTTAGAGCTCAGTATGTCTTTCTTGAGGTTCTTCCTGACAGACTTAGTAAGGGGTGAAGGATAAGAGATAGAGAAGCAGTTTGAGAAGATAGGAGAGATAGATAGTGCCGTAGCAAACTGCAGAGAGTGAGGTACACTTAACCAGGCTGAGGCCACAGAGGCCCAGCGAGAGCAGAAGGTAGAGGGGGGGAGGCAGGGAACAAGACTGGGAGAAAAACAATGGGAGCTGGGGGAGGTAATATGCACAGAAAAACAGTGAACACGCAGAGGAAGGGGACGTAGTGGGTGTATGGCTGAGGGGAATAACAGCACAGAGGGACAATGGGACTGAGGAAGGGTGAGGGAACCGGTAGCAGACTAGACAGAGTACAGAGGGGTGGATTTGTTAACACATTCTCATGAAAAGCAGGTTATGCACACAGCTAAAAACAAATGTAAACAGGAGCAGGACAATCAAGATGGGCACACACCTGAAAACGAATTGAAAAAGCAGCAGGACAATCAAAGTGATAAATATTTTAGAGGAGTCATCGATCTGACCATGCTAACCAGAGCTTTTGCCTCAACTTCCACTGCCTCCGATGTCGACGCCCGAAGACCTGGATTACCCAGCAGGTAGTCCATGGGGTTGCCAGCCACTGCATCGAAATGGACAGTTACCATGTAATCTGACAGTTGCAATCAAGTGCTCTAATGGGAGTGGTGTGCGAAGAAATGACCCTTGGAAAATTGGCAGTAGGGGTTTTGGGTCCATCACGATCATGTTAGGATGATGAAAAATGTAAAGGTGGACATGACAACACCACAACAGACCAAGGAACACCTCACACTCTATTTGTGAATGTCGCATTTCTGTTCGTATCAATGCTTTGGGAGCCCCCACTCTCTGCACCCCCTATTCCAGGGTAAAGGGCCTTCCTTCTTTCCTTATGTGGCTCCTGAAATGCCTGGCCTGTTTAATATACCAGGGACCCCAGGCTCCATCTAGCCCATGTGTCTCTGGAAATATTGTTTTTAACTAAACCCTGTCATGCTTTTCTTCTATTCTTTGTCCCACTGCTGAGATCCCACACAGTAACATGTAAAATGTGACTTGGAAGCAATGGGCCTCACAAAATGAACAACTTATCAAAATGCAACACATCACACACATCTATGACCTACAGAAGGACAAACATATGATACATAAATTTTAAGAGAAAGGTATATTTCACATGGGCCTGCAGTATAAGAATATTGTTACTCTCTTGCCAACATGGACTAGGGGAAAAGCCATATAATTGCTGCCATTTCTTCCATAAAGCTGTGGTCCTGAGGGCAGTTGTCTATTTCATGCATGCCTTTGAAGGACAATAGAGGTCGTGTAGAGTGTGAGACATATGAGCCACAGCGACATTCAGAGGGACCAGTCTGTTGGGAAGTGTCTGGATTTTCCTCAGGCTGAGGCTTAAGGAAAGTAGACATTAAGGTGAAGTAGTCCCTCCATGAAGCCTATCTCTTGACATTGACCGGGGCCCGCAGCACCGACCTGGTAGTGATGAACTTGCACATGAAATCAATAAGCGAATTGCAAGGTCCTCTCCTTTACTTATGTAACATTAAAAAACGAAAGTACTGGCTTAGAAACCCTAAACTGTGCTTCATATGAGACTGCAGGATGTGGTTTCTAATCATATTTAGAAGCAAAGCAAGAATATGTCCTGTCAGACACTACAGTCATGTTTGTGTGCCAGAATATGCATGTCAGACCATCACATGGGCTGTGTAGCCTCTCGCACACCACCTGTGCTGAATTTACACACATGATCATCTTATCTATACCATTTATCATTTATCCCTCTTTATCCAAAGTTGCCACTGAGATCAGCTGGAAATTCAGCAGTCGAGGTGTACAGGACACAGCTTAGCCCCAGTCAGACCAGCATGTGCTGTTGAGTGCTGTGTTCAGCAGTGTGTTACTTACTTCAACCCAGTGTTGCCACAAACAAAGGGACTGTCTGAGGCACAGCTGAAGATCTTTGCAGATGTAGAAAGAAAATCCTGCTCAAATACGAGAGTGCAGGTGTCCGCCTCCTTTTGCTAGAGACTCCCACGATTTTAGGGACACTTGGCAGCTCTGTTGACAGGCACCGCAAAGTACAAGCTAAGTACTGTTGGCTGTTCGTGACACTATCCCGGACTAACGTTTCTGATTGCCTACGCATTTCAGATGTATTGAATCCGGATCGGCACTCGTGGCGTGCTGTTTATTTCACCCCTGGAGGACATCTTTGCTGGAGACACTCCATTCAGGAAGTAGGAGGTGACTTTTGTACTTGCACGTAGGGCTCATAATGGAGTCCATTGAAAACTGTGTGGCCGCATTGCCATTTATATTAGGAGCCCATTTGAAAACTGTGTGCCCGCAATCATATCCATACTTGGAGCCCATTGAAATCTGTATAGCCTTAGGATGGGTTAAAACTGAGAATTAATTTTCTTATTTTTTTGAAGTCATATATCTAAAACCCCTTATTTATTTATTTATTTATTTATTTATTTCCTAGGGTGTGTGTTTGGGAGGTTGGCCCCGCCCTTGGTTTTGTGCAACGATCCGCCTCCTCCAATAAATACCGGCACCTTGGCGCACCCGCGCCGCGCACCACAAAGTACAAGCTAAGTACTGTTGGCTGTTTGCGGTTCTCGGTGCGAGGTGCCTATCCCCAAGCCTATGTGATTATTGATTTGGGATCTCTGTAATAGATTGGAACGCTCCGAGCAAGTTCCGTCAGGCCCATCGTTCCCTCTTTGCCTCGGAGCAGAGTGGAGCGGAGAGGTGGGAGAGGTGTATTTCGTCCATCCTTTAATTTTTCTTGACTTGCGCGGGTGAGGGTGCATGTGGTTTCATGGTCATGTCTTTGACGGCAGGCATGCCAAAGGGCATATGTCCGCTTAGCGCACCGTGTGTGGCGAGTCAGACGAGTAATAATGTCATAAACTGTCATTTAAGTAATACATCCACGCCAAAGGTTTTGCGAAAGGCAAATAAGGTGAAAACCGTCTTAAGTCATGGGACGGATATTAGAAAATTCTGCAAAGATCCATTACCGCCAAGGATCCAACCGCCCTTGGCCGGGGGGGGGGGGCGGGTGTAGGTACTCAGCCAATTACTATTAATGACTCCAATGTAAATGTGATTGATGCCTTGTCTAGGAGAAATGGTAATCATGGTAAACCACAACAGCAGGAAACAAATGTAAGTAAAAAAAACATCACATTGGGCACAGTCCCGAGGACCATAATGGCAAATCTGAATATTTCAATAACGGACACTAGTTTGCTGAATTCGGTGCAATGTACAGCCGTTGATAATGCCTCTAAAGTGGTAGTGTATGGTGGTGAAAAAGATGATGCCATAATTGATTAGAACTTGCTTAATTCTGGGTTTTCTGCACAATTGCTCACAGATAATTTATCGAAAACACCTGATATGTTTTCTACTATTGGTTCTGGTTATTAGAGTGTAAATGTGTCATATTGTGCTCCAACTCCGAGGAAATGTGTTACTCCATATGTGTGTGTAGATGAGGAGGCACCAAGCTGTGGGGAGGTAGGGCAGGAACCAACAGTACCCAATGATGTGGAACCATTGCAGAAAATAGAAATAGGCAACCAGGTCCCAAATAGTGTTGTACTCATGGAAATTGTGCTAAAAGCTACTCAATTTTCATTGGCGGTGCTGTTTAAATTATATGATACATAGGCTGAACAGGTCCGTAAGCAAGCCCTTCAAATTGAGCATTTGCTTTTATGGCAAAAGAAAGCTATGCACAAATTGAAATTGAAAAGTGATAATCCAAGTATAACGCGCCCTGATCTAACTACATGTTCAATAGCAGGGAACATGGGTGTTGGGGCGGGGTACAAACTTATCCCACAAATGGATTGTATTATAGGTGAGGTGTTGGAATGTAATGTGCCTGACAAAATAGCTACGCAGGAGGGTAAGTGTACAGAGAATGAAGTTGTAGGGAGGCGATTCGCTAGTGACACTGTGATGAAGGAAGACAAAGTTGCCTATACAGTCTTCACCAAACAGGCAAAAAGTGGTACAAAGCAGAGTAACCATATGCGTAAAAAGCTACCAAAGAATCAACCAATGCCAGCAAATAAGAAGGGGGCTAAAATACGAACATTTATCAAAAAGTTAAGCATTCCAACTAACAATACAATCACAACTGCTCAAGCTATTGCAAAAAAATATCACATGCGTACTTACTCAAAGGTTGATCGAACAGGAAGTGGTTAATTGCAACCAGTACTAGCACATGCCCCCCTTGATGCTCTGGTTGATGAGGTAACAGATCAGAATCTCCGGACTGGGTCCAAGAGGGATAAAGCTCCAGTTGAGAAATCCTCTAATTCTGGGGAAGTGAGAACCACTGTGCCGGGCCTCAATATAAGATATTTCCATCGCCAGGAGATAAGAAAGGCGGTAGATGCCTACATGAGTAGCAATTTGGTGGTTAACATGGTTAAGCCGGAGCCTATGCCCTCATGTAAAAAGATTAAAAGTGTTAGTTTTAAAGAACAAAGGGTGGAAACAAATTTTGTCCCACCCATAAACATACCTACAACAATAGAGTTAAATAATTCGCCTTTGGGACTGGGAGAGAACCATATGGTAAATCCAGAAATCTGCCAAAAGGCCAAAGAGTACATAAGTCCTGTAATACCTCAGAATTCCTTGATCTCACAGGTTACACCAGAATTTTTAAACATTATACAAAATGCTTTGAGTACCGGTGGCAGACAAAGAAGTTCCATGCCCTCAATGGCAGCGTTTACATAAGTTGGGTCGGCGACTAAACCCGCAACCATTAAGAGAAAATCGCTGGCAAATTATTCATTGACGCTGTCTTGTAACGCCTCTCCGGCAGTGCAATATGAACTAAATAGAAGAGCTATTTTAGCCATATTCTCGGATATACCAAGTCTTGAGGACATTTGTTCCACAGACTTGGAGCTGAGGAATTCCCGGACAAAGGGAATCGCCAATGTGTAAGAATATGGATGAATTCGAGGTTGGTGCAAAATACAATCTGGCTTGCTAAAACTGATTTGACATTGTTGGGATTTACAGTATTCACTGAAACAACTGCAAATGTCGAAATCAAAAATGAGGTACTGCTGAATTACAATCTCAATGGTTCTAACCTTGCCTCACGGAAAAGAAATACTAAACAGGGTGAAGTGTGTAATTGTAATTGTAATCAAAGAAAAGATCGAGCCTAACTAGTACGATCAGCCGCAAATAAAAATCTGGCATTAATTAGTTGGAATACAAGGGGCTTTGTCCATCTGTTAAATAATGACAACAATGATCTAGTGCAATTCGGCATAATTATGTTACAGGAAACATGGCTAATGTCGGTACCTGTGTGGGATGGCTTTGATCTTTTTTTAAATCCTGCATCACAGGCTTTGCACGGAAGACCGACGTCTGGCCTACTCATAGCCATTAAATCTAAAGGGGGAATCTGCGCGTAGGCATGGGAAACGCCGAATGAATTTCTCCAACTGGTTAAAGTAAAAGTCAACAATGAATCGTATGGCCTGATAAATGTCTACTGGAATCCAGTGGGAATATCGGACGGGTCCTTTATCAAATCATTTGGAGACCTATGTAGTCTTATTGCAATGGACTCATCAATTTCACGAATTATAATTGCTGGAGATTTTAATTTGGATTGCACCAATGACCAGCCCTTAAAGTATAATCCAAGACTGAATAAATGGGCTGAATTGTCTCATCAAATAATTTGATACTGTTGAATGGTGCTTTTCCTTCCGATATTCCCCCTCATCCAACTTGGCATCGTGGTGGTAGTGTTTCCATAATTGACTTTATTTATGTGAATATGAATATGTTTGAGGGGATCAATAAGTTTTGCATTGTGGAAAATACACAGAGTGATCACAACCAACTTGTGATGCAATGGGCAGTCAGTGGCGAACCAACGACCGGACAAAAAAAATCTAATGAGAGTAAATCTTGTTGTAAATAATAATGGTAATAGGCTATGATGGTCGGAAAGATCGTTAAAATGGCTCAAAGATCAACTTGAAAGTCAAATGTGTACAGGAGGGAATAATTTGCAGTCGTGTTATGCTGACATGTTACAATACCTTCAAGCCGACGGAAGAGGCAAAGGAGGGTGTAGGGATCACCTAGATCGTCCCCAGATACATGTGTATGATGCTGCCACCAGAGCAAGGAAGGCTGAGTATCGGCGTCAAATAAGGGCAGTTAATTGTTTGACCTTGAGGGAAAGAGGACTTGCGTTGACCCATATTAAAACAACATATACAAATTGGCTCAGAGCTACTAGAGGACTTAGACTGCAGCAGGATGGTGAAAATATGCTGGCGAAAATACAGTCGAAAAACCTAGCACAAATCTGGGCCTTATTGAGTAAGTCAACGCATTACTCACAAAACATCATGCAAGCAAATAATGTTACCGAGCAGGTGTGGTGTGCCCATATATTGGAGTATTATGCAGCCCCTTCCAACTCGATAATGTCTATTCCGCAGGATCTGGGTCCTTTTTTCCAAAAGTATGATCTGGAAGATATTAAATTCGTCATAAATAAAATCAGTAACTCAGGTGCCTGTGGACCTGATGGGTTATCAAATAGGACCTTCAAAAAGCATCCTGAGCTATGGGCCAGGATACTCTTTGAAATATTCAAGTTAATCAATATGAATCAATCCTTGCCTGCCTCCTGGACGCATACTTTGTTGGTCCCTATATATAAAAAAGGTGACCGCTCGAGCCCGTCAAGTTATAGACCCATTGCGTTACTTGATGCGCCTGGCAAGATTTTTACTAGATTGGTGTTGAGAGACTTCAGAGAATGGACATTGAAGAATGAGCTACATGACCCCTTTCAAACGGGCTTTGTAGCTGGGTCGGGTACAATCCCAAATCTTATGGCACTAAATATGCTAAAAAATAAATATGCTAAAAAGAACCAAGTGCTGTATATAGCGTACATAGACTTTCAATCTGCTTTTGATTCGATTGATAGGAACATCTTGTATCAAAAACTAGTACAACACAATTCCCCTCAGTCTTTACGGTTGCTGATTATGCGCTTTCACAATAACACCACAGTACAAGTAAGATTAACCTTGGATGGAAAACTGTCTGACAAATTGAAAACATTCCGAGGGGTAAAACAAGGTTGTATATTGGCCTCATCAGTCTTTAACTTTTTCTTGTTAGAATTAGGCACGGAGATAAGATCTCTGAAATGTGACCAACCAAAATTAGGGACAGAAAAAATCTCGCCCTTATTGTATGCGGATGATCTTATTCTCTTATCCCAAACTCCAGCAGGGTTGCAGCGGTTGCTTGATAAGTTGAATGACTTTGTGATGAAAAACAATCTAATCATTAATTTACCTAAAACACAGATTATGGTTTGTCGTCCACATCCTAAGACTAAAGTCAAAAATTGCAAGTGGCAGCTACAAAACAGAAGTCTTTCTAAGGTAGAGCAGTATCGATACTTGGGTCTAATTTTTGCAGTCCCAGTGTCAAATAAAATTAATGAACTTGAGAGATATAATAAACTTCAGACGCTAATGCAACAAGCGAAAATGTTAAAAGGGAAATTTGGGAAATTTACTATAAGTCATATAATGACTTTTTACCAACAAAAGATAATCCCTACATTATATGGAACTGAGTGTCTAATTGTGGCAAGCATAAGCTGGCAAAAATGTGAATCCCGGTTTTGGAAAGAGCTACTGATGTTACCAAAATCCGTCCCGCTGCCATTGATTAGGCATGAATTGGGTTTATTATCCCTCGAAGTACAAGTGAAGTGGAAAATGGCTGCCACACTGAGAAAAAGCATTTTAGGTCTAAAAACCTTGAATCTTTTGGGAATTATGGCAAAACATCTGCTTGCTCGTGATCAGGTTTTTACCAAAGAATGGTGTGAATATGTATTGCACGCGTTGGCTGATGCATCAATAACATTGGATTTATTGCTTGAGAATCCTGATCGAGCAAAAGCCAAAATATATCAAAATGATTGGATTGTAAATCGGAATTTATGTTTTCGATATATTGACTTTAAGTCCAATCCATTTGTACATAAGCATTTTCGAAGTATGGCAGACTATCTCTCCAAATTCCCTAACCCTCTAATGCGTAACCTATACCAAAGGTTCACGCTGAATCTGTGGCCAACACGTGAAATCCTGGTGAGAAGAAGGATGATTTCCAGAGATTTGGAATATTGTCGCTTCTGTAGTAACAAATTCAGCAAGGAAAATTTAGAACAAGTTTTAACTAAGTGCCCTAACCTAGAGCTGAGGAGTAGACACTTAGTAAATAATTTGTAAGTTCATGTAGTAACATGGAACCAGAGGCAGTGTGGCACCTTTTATTTAATAATGGAAAGCTAACGGTTCGTATTGCAATCATTCATTTTTTATTGACCATTTTTCCGGATATAATATCATTTTGATTGATCCTTGATTTTAAAGGGGGATTGCTTTGTGCTGTTGAAATTTTATTTGGTGTTTTCCTTGCATGAATTATGAATTATGACTTATACTTGTATGAATTATGAATAGTATGAATTATGTTTTGAATAGTATGAATTTTGACTTGTATGATGTCATAAATGTGTATAGTAATGAAATTACGATGATGTAAAAATTTGAAAGGATGATTTTATTATCCAATACAAATAAAAAAAAAATTATAATAATGTAGGGGGCACTCCATGACACGATATGGAATACATTGCCAGAAAAAAGGGACTAGCCTGAAATGCTGTCTGATGGTAAACTCCATTGAGGCAGTTGGTACTGTGGTAGAGTCCAGATTGTCAATACTTTCTTTCAGGAAAGTCATGATTCTATTAAAGACACAGAGGCTCGTATTATGCATACTCTTCTTTATTAAAACTCAAGCAGCAATCTTAAAAAGAAAAAAAACATTAAACAAAAATCAAAGAAAAACACATTTTATGTGTCAATGTAGTCTTTGCAGTTTGAAACTCTATTGCCCTCAGACATGACACTTGTCCTAGTCCATGAATCACAGAGTTATGGTCCTATCACCTCACAATTCCTCATGCCCAATTCCTCTTTCTTTCACTGTCTCGCTGTAGCTTCCTAATGAATGACTCCATCTCGAACAGGGTATAGCGAAGAACAAAACCTGTAATGAACCGCCTCCAACTCCAGCAGGGATCCGCCGTGTGTTGTCTGCCTGTTTAGTGTCCGCACCTGCTGTCAGGTTCCCTTGGAGGTTCAGCAGATTCCTTCTTAGATAAGTGACTGTAAAATTACTGACAAATGCAACTTGTTATGACATATGATTGATGGGAAATTGATCAGTTAGTTAAAAGAACTTTTAAACAAAAGAGGTGATTGAGCAAACATAAGACTGTCAAGTAAAGTTTAGTCTTTAATGGAAAGTCAATATTGTGATGTTTCAAAGGGTCGTTCATTTTCTACAGGGACAGAGACAGTGCCCCAGCTTTGAGTCTGTGATAAACCGCAGGAACTCCATTCTCTCCTGTGGCCTGGTCTCGGATTTCTCCCAATTGATGAGAAACCCCAGTTTCTCTAGGAGACTCGTCATTGGGACCATTTGCTCTGGTAGCCGCATCGGATCCTGCGCCATGAGACAAATATCCTCGATGTATAAAATCAGTCTGACTCCTGAGTAGCTTTGTGAAGCACCAATGTGCTGAAGTTAGTCCGAAAAGGGAGACACATAAACTCTCACCTTTGCCATCACCAGAGGAATTCTAAAAATTGCTGGTGCATCTCAGGAATGGGTACTGCTAGATAGGCATTCCTCAAATCTATGCAGGTTAGCCAGTGCCCTTTCTGCAAAATGTCCCTGAAGAGATGGATTTCCTCCATCTTGCAGTGTCGGTACACGAGAAAGGCGTTAAATTGTGTGAGATTATCACCGGCCTGACCTTTTGCTTCTGTTTCACCAGTAAGACATTGCTTAGGAAGCGTTGCACCACCTGCTCCGCTGGCCTTATCGCCATTTTCTTTAGAAACTCTCCTACTTCCTTGTCCATGAGGCTTTGTTCCTCCTCTGTGTTTAGGGAGAATTCTCAAATTTGCTAATTTCCCTTACCTTTTGAGACCCCCAGCAACTTTGCTGGATTTCTAGGATTTGATTTTTCTACATGGGAAGAGTGTGAGCCTTTTTTTCCCACTCTTCCATGTATTTTGATGTGTGTTTTACTTTTGTGTTCTTTGGTTATGGTGTTTTAAAACAACTCCATAGGCATCATCTTTTTCTTTGTATCACACAACCCCTTCAGTGTAGTGGCAAAGGGGTGTCTTTCAGACTCCCCAAGGTTTAAACACTTTCTCTGGGACTGACTATTGTCTCCAGAGCATGTAAAGTTAAATTGACTTTACTAGTCTCTTTATATTTACTGATCCAGCACACACTATCTTCCTATAGAGTACTGGAGGGGTTGCCTAGCATCCCCTGAGTCAAAACACTCATGTAACAGTGAAATGTTACCCTTTCCTACCATGGCTGGTGGCAGTGGTTTAGATCAAACTACCATGATTTTACCAGACCGCGAACAATGGTAGCAAAAAATCGGGTCAGTCATGTTTTTCAAGATGGCGCCCAAGAAGTATCTGTAAAAACAGACTCCGGTCGACTTTTTTTGCCGTTTCTTTTAGGAAAGGTCCTTCTTGTGTTTAACCAGGTTTGGTCCCTTTGTTCATTGTCCTTTGGCGGGTTTCAGTGCTGAAGCCCTCCTCTTGCGCCTCAGTGTCTGGGGTGGACAGGATGTGAGGGAGGTGCCCGAAACTCTGTGTGCTTAGTCTCCTAGGAGACCTGAATGCACTCTGGCGTGATTGGCTGGCTGGCTGTCCGGCAACGACAGCCACCCTGCTGTGTGAGTGACAGCCAGGCTGGAATGAATGGGGGAAAACTGTCTCTGGGACTTGGAAAGCAGAGTCGACCACTGGAACGAAAGAACCGAAGACGAGCTGAAGGAAGAGAACTGCTGCAACTCCTGGACGACCGGTGAAGCCCTGCTGCAGGTCCGAATTGCCCGAAACTCCATTGACAGAGAAGCCCTTCAAGGTTAACTTCTTCACTCGAATTTGGTGGAACCAACCAACTCACAAGCCGCCTGGAAACCGTCCCCTCCTGGTCGAATTTTCTACAGAGTGCTGTGGAAAACCGGATAGCCAGTGGGAAGGATACCAGTTTGTGTTCTTTAAGGCACTCATACCTTAAACCGACGTTTAGCCAAGCTTGTGGCCTCGTCTCTGGGCAGTGCAGGAACCTCCCGATGTCCTCCTTCTTGTCCCCACGACTGAAGCACAGGAACAGCGAGGTCTGCTCGAACTGCCAGGAACAACTGCCTCAGCTACAGCTCTTCTTCACTTTAAAGGTACTGTGCAAACCCGGTCCGGAAATCTTTTCCACCACAGAGAAAGTTTGTGAAACTTTCCCCTCTTTGAAGGCTGGTCCTTCCCTAAAAATGTGTCTAACTTTTCACCTGGTCGAATTCTTCTAAAAACCGTGGCAAAGACTTAACTGTTATCTACCAGAACTGTGCTATCCTATACAAAGACTCTGAACCATTGATTTTGACCCAGGCCTATCGAATTTAATTGCTGGTTGTAGTTAACTGAAACCCTTTGCCCTACCTATGAATGTATTTGGGCTGTATTTCTTATAACCTTGTCTTTTTACCCCTTTTTAAAGTAACTGAAGTGCCATTTTGCTCCCACTTCAGGGGAGCTGAACTTGTTCAGTAACTTATTGGTTGTGTATTGTGGTGTATTAGTGTATGATATTAAGCTGCTTTTGCTAGTGTAATGTTTTCTAATTGACTGTGTAAATAAATGTGTATTCTTTTACCAAGAAACCCTGAGTTGAACCACTGTATTTGTTGGTCCCTTTGTGTAACTTGTTCTACTGCTCACTTCAACTCTTGAGATAAGTCTGGCTGCTCAGCCAATGCTACCACATACCTGTGTAGTACAGGCTTGTAGCCAAAGGTGAAATGGTACTGACACTTGTAGTCTTAATTGCATGTAGTGTTCCCAAAGGGTACTGCATGTGATTCTGCCTAACACTCTGAAATTGCGAAAGGGTGCTGCAGATTAGTTTGTGCTCTTTATAAACTACAGACAACACCCCTGCACAGTCTCTGCGACCCAAGAGTCCACGGTAAGCTCCTCCCAAGCGCTTAGGTGCATCGCTAGCCTACCAACTATCGCGGGAATTGCGCCTTGAAACACTTGTGTATAGGCGCGTCACAAATGCCATATCATATCAAATCATTGCTTGCTGCTGTGCTGTGTGCATACGACTGTACTCTCACATGCTGCTGCAGTGCCAACCCTGACCCCTGCCTCTTCCACGGGAGGGGAAGGAAGGATTCAGCCTTCTGTCTTCCTTCTGTCACTAATTGTTTCCTCTATAGGGCCTCTGGCCTCCTCAGTGGCTAGCGGAGACGCCTCTGCTTCTGCCGTCCTGGCAGATACACAGGGCACAAACACTCTTTTTTAACAATGTCTGATCTTTGTCCAGAGCAGCAAAGGTGTTAACAAATCTGGCCATGTCTTTGACAAATGCTTCTCTAAACAAAAGCCCTTTAGCTGCTGCAGTGGCCTCAGAGGATGCCAACTCCCTGAGTTTCAGGTCGATCTTTACTACAATCGATCGTCTGCACTCCGCTGCTATTGTACAGTTGGTATTACTTATTAAACAAACTGCTCTTTGTGCCCAATTAGCCAGAATATGCACATCCATAGGCAGGGCCTCTTTGGTCTCTCTTCTACCATTTTAATGATCTTGGCCAATGGACCTATGGAATCGGGGAGTGTGTCCTGGCATGCTATCCATGAGCGGTCAATGCCCTTTTCAGGTCCTTGGTGTGCTTCACCATGAATGAGTCCACCTCCAGAGTGTCCGCTACTTTATCCGGCAGAGAAGGTCTGGAATATTGTGCCTTCAATTAGCCTCTCACCTCCTTATTTAAAGGCGTGCGCAGTCACTTGCTCAAGTACCCATTGGCCTTAACTGAGAGCTTCCCTTCCGAGGATCTCGGGTGGAGTAGCAGGTCTGGATGAAAGGGGTCGACCAGGGAACTATCTCTGCATTTCTAAACGCTCTTATTGTGCCTTTTGCACGGGTCTCCTTCCTGAGGAGTGGCCAAGCTCACAGAAAGGTGAGAACTCTCAGTGCTGCTGGAATCCCATTCAGTGCCCTCTTGGTCTTCCTGTGGGCTAAGGGGTATGTCACCTTGTCCCTTCCATCACGCCTTTCCCTTAGCATGCCTCTCTTTTGTGTGTCCTTTGCGTGATTCGGGCAGTGGTTCGCCACTGGCATTATGTTCCACCTGCCATTGTCTCTTGCAGGCTTTGGGCCTCACAGCTGTCGGTCCTTGCGAGAAGGCAACCCAGCCCAGGAGACAGTCCAGCTTATGGGATAGCGGCCCTATGCCTGCCCATGCTGCTTTGTCCATCAGCTGTCCCAGAGAGGGGTCCTGCAGAATGTTTGAAGGTCCTTCTCTGCTTTACTCGCTGTCAGAGGATTCTACCTATACCAGGGCCATATTGTGTAATGCACAGGAGACAGACAGCTAGCAGCCGCAAGGTGACGTACAGGCTTTTTATTATTAAATTTAATTTATAACATCTCTCAATGGTCTTGAGACTATTTCTTCACTTGTTTAATGTCTTTGAAGTCATTTAAACAGTACAGTTTGCATCAGCTAGTCCGGAGATTGATGACATGCTGTGGCATGCTGGAGTTCCAAGTGGCTGAAAGTTATGAAATATAACACAAGAGGCTAAGAGGTAAGATGCCTGAAGTAATTTTGAAGCAATGAAAAAACTGATTTGAAGCAGATATAAAGAAATATTTAGGTGGCATGCCACTTTAAAATTAACACTGAAAAGGAACTTTCAGGCCCTGGTGTTTAAATAGGTCATAAGAACTAGCACCAGAGATTTCCCATCTAAAGCATTTGTGCAATGGTAGAGCTTCAGACTACAGTGCACGAGGTAGAAAGCTCTAGGATGCTGTCAAAGGTCATTTTTTTTTTTAATTTCATTTGTAACATCTCCCAATGATTGTGAGGCTTTTAACTCACTTGTTTAATGTCTTAAAAGTCATTTAAACAGTAAATTTGACATCAGCTAGTCCCGAGAGGGGGGACATGCTGTGGCATGCTGGAGTTTCAAGTGCTTCCAAACATTCAATTGCTGAAAGGTATGAAACATAAAACAAGAGACTAAGAGGTGAGATGCCTGAAGTAATTTTGAAGCAATGAAAACACTGATTTGAAGGAGATATAAGACATATCTAGGTGGCATGCCACGTTAGAATTGACATTGAAAAGGGACTGTGGGACCCTGCTGTTTGAATAGGTCATAAGAACTAGCACCAAATATTTCCAACGTAAAGCGTTGGTGCAACTGTAGAACTGCAGACTACAGTGCATGAGGTTGAAAGTTCTATGCAGCGTTGGTGCAACTGTAGAACTGCAGACTACAGTGCATGAGGTTGAAAGTTCTATGCAGCTGTCAGAATCCTTTTTTTTTTTTTAATTTGATTTATTAACATCGCAAAAGGATTGTGAGGCTTTTAACTCACTTGTTTAATGTCTTAAAAGTCATTTAAACAGTAAATTTGACATCCGCTAGTCCCGAGAGGGGTGACATGCTGTGGCATGCTGGAGTTCCAAGTGCTTCCAAACATTCAATTGCTGAAAGGTATGAAACATAAGACAAGAGACTAAGAGGTGAGATGCCTGAAGTAATTTTGAAGCAATGAAAACACTGATTTGAAGGAGATATAAGATATATCTAGGTGGCATGCCACGTTAGAATTGACACTAAAAAGGGACTGTGGGACCCTGCTGTTTGAATAGGTCATAAGAACTAGCACCAGAAATTTCAAATAAAAAGTGTTGGTGCAACTGTAGAACTGCAGACTACAGTGCATGAAGTTGAAAGTTCTAAGCAGCTGTCAGAATCTCCATTTTTTTTTTTTTTATTTATTAACATCGCAAAAGGATTGTGAGGCTTTTAACTCACTTGTTTAATGTCTTAAAAGTCATTTAAACAGTAAATTTGACATCAGCTAGTCCCGAGAGGGGTGACATGCTGTGGCATGCTGGAGTTTCAAGTGCTTCCAAACATTCAATTGCTGAAAGGTATGAAACATAAGACAAGAGACTAAGAGGTGAGATGCCTGAAGTAATTTTGAAGCAATGAAAACACTGATTTGAAGGAGATATGAGACATATCTAGGTGGCATGCCACGTTAGAATTGACACTGAAAAGGGACTGTGGGACCCTGCTGTTTGAATAGGTCATTAGAACTAGCACCAGATATTTCCAACGTAAAGCGTTGGTGCAACTGTAGAACTGCAGACTACAGTGCATGAGGTTGAAAGTTCTAAGCAGCTGTCAGAATCTCCAATTTTTTTTTTTTTATTTATTAACATCACAAAAGGATTGTGAGGCTTTTAACTCACTTGTTTAATGTCTTAAAAGTCATTTAAACAGTAAATTTGACATCAGCTAGTCCCGAGAGGGGTGACATGCTGTGGCATGCTGGAGTTTCAAGTGCTTCCAAACATTCAATTGCTGAAAGGTATGAAACATAAGACAAGAGACTAAGAGGTGAGATGCCTGAAGTAATTTTGAAGCAATGAAAACACTGATTTGAAGGAGATATAAGATATATCTAGGTGGCATGCCAAGTTAGAATGGACACAGAAAAGGGACTGTGGGACCCTGCTGTTTGAATAGGTCATAAGAACTAGCACCAGAAATTTCCAATATAAAACGTTGGTGCAATTATAGATCTGCAGACTGCAGTGCATGAGGTTGAAAGTTCTAGGCAGCTGTCAGAATCTTCATTTTTTTTTTGGATTTATTAACATCGCAAAAGGATTGTGAGGCTTTTAACTCACTTGTTTAATGTCTTAAAAGTCATTTAAACAGTACATTTGACATCAGCTAGTCCCGAGAGGGGTGACATGCTGTGGCATGCTGGAGTTCCAAGTGCTTCCAAACATTCAATTGCTGAAAGGTATGAAACATAAAACAAGAGACTAAGAGGTGAGATGCCTGAAGTAATTTTGAAGCAATGAAAACACTGATTTGAAGGAGATATAAGACATATCTAGGTGGCATGCCACGTTAGAATTGACATTGAAAAGGGACTGTGGGACCCTGCTGTTTGAATAGGTCATAAGAACTAGCACCAGACATTTCAAATGTAAAGCGTTGGTGCAACTGTAGAACTGCAGACTACAGTGCATGAGGTTGAAAGTTCTAGGCAGCTGTCAGAATCCTTTTTTTTTTTTTAATTTGATTTATTAACATCGCAAAAGGATTGTGAGGCTTTTAACTCACTTGTTTAATGTCTTAAAAGTCATTTAAACAGCAAATTTGACATCAGCTAGTACCGAGATTGGTGACATGCTGTGTTATGATAAGTACTTAAACTATGCATTTGCTGAAAGTGTTTCAATATAAAACAATCCCACAATGATTGAGAGGGTATTTTTCACTTGTACAATATGTTTGAACTCCTTAAAACTGCACATTTTCCATCAGCCAGTCCAGAGATTGGTGGCATGCTGTGGCACGCTGTGGCATGTGCCACATGTCACATTCGGCTCCTACCCCTTCTCCCTCTCGGTGTGATTGCCCTTCCGAGGTCAGGTCTGCTCCGGGAGTCTTGCCGCATATCACTGCCTCGGTATCAGGGCTGCCAGGGATTCTCCTGTCGGTACGTGTCCATTAGGGGTACCGGGGTCAATGGATTCGATGAATGGGTTTGACGCCCTGCTCGGCTTCTTCTCAGGGCCGGTTGTTCTCCACTCCTCTGCACAAGCGAGCGACTGCAGAGTTCGTGTCTGTGCACTCGCCATGTCTCCGCGAGATGGTTGTTTCGTAAACTTTC
The DNA here is from genome assembly GCF_040938575.1 of Ambystoma mexicanum. Taxonomy (NCBI): domain Eukaryota; kingdom Metazoa; phylum Chordata; class Amphibia; order Caudata; family Ambystomatidae; genus Ambystoma; species Ambystoma mexicanum. The sequence goes on from NC_090935.1 coordinate 778,237,260, forward strand.
CCGATCCCGATTCTCTTCAGGATTGTTTTCAGCAGTGCACGCCACCTTTACATCTCATAGTTCACCCTTCAATCTGTGAACGGTGATCGGGAACCGCCGGAGATGAAACCGGATTTGTTGGGTGTTAGAGAGCTTCACGGGCCTGGAGCCATCTTGGTCTGGCTCTCTAGCGCCCCCCCCATGGATGTTGAGAGAAAGAGCACTCGGGTGAACATTGAGAAGGAAAGATGGTAAGTGTTTGTTGTCTCCAATCTATAGAAGGGTTGTGATGTTTGAACCAGGGGGTACCCAGGATGATTTGAAAATGCAGGGCAGACTCTATAGTCAAAACATAAAACATATTGGGTGCATACCATGGATAGGTCTTCAGTGCACAAGCTAATTGGTCCAGAAGCAAGTAGGTGTTGGAAGCGGCCTCATTGATTCATGTTTCCTGTTTCCTATCTGGTGCAGCTTGACACACATTGATGTGCTTCACACGCACTGCAAGGCGATTTCCTCTTTGCTTTACCTTTCGCTCCAGTCCGTGTTGCTGAGACGAGACAAAGCACAGGCTGACTGCGCAAGGGCTGGTGGAGATGACAGAGCTCCATGGTCGGTGACTAGTGACTGGCGACTGATGGCTACAGCGTTTTCCCGCGATAATAACGGGGAAGAAAAAAATGTGTTTCTTGTGGCGGTAAGGCTGCAACGCTGCAAGATGCTCTTTGGGTACTACACTAGTGATCTGCCTGGTAACCCCATTTCCCCCATTTTCAGACTGCTGGACGTTAGCGCTGAAACTGTAATTCACTCAGGAATTTGGATTCCGTAGCACTAGCACAAAAGGGGGTTCTCTAATTGTGTCACATTGCAACTGGCACTAGCTAAGAAGGCTAAGAAGGGCGGTGGCTAAGTGCAGGTAATTAACACATTTAACAGATTTTTGTACGCACCTTATTAAAAGGTGCAGAACAGTTGCTGATAGGCGCAGAGTGACGTGGTTGCCGGGAGACCGTATTGAGACGTTACACTTGTTCCCGTTGGTGTTCTAGAACTAATCTTTATATTCCAGAATTAAGTGGCAAGCGAGTGCTAGCAACTATTTAATTTTTGCTATTTGTCATTATAAAACAGTAATTACTAAAAGTGTGTTTGTGGAGCTGCAGAGAGCTGCAGTCCCTACAGCCAGTGCAGAGGTGCAGACGTGGACGCTGCAGCTATGTTCCATTTTTCATCACGTATCAGCACAGTCAAATCTGCTAAGAAAGCCTAAGGTCTGTAGTAAACACAAGTGATGCACAAGTGTGTGAAAAAGAACTTTTATTTGATGGTGCGCTATTAATGCCTTTGAACCGCCAAACCTTAATAAAAAATCTCCCTTTGTAAGGCCCCCAAGAAGGGTGGCACAAAAACTAATTGTTTGGCTTTCAGTGTGTCTGGCAGGCGCACGCCTACCAGGCAGTTCACTAGGCAGACCACTATTGATTGGCTGTACCTCAGCCCCACAGCAGCATGGACCATTGTAAGGGCCCCTGCAGCCCAGAGGTGCTACCAATGGGTGTCCTTGCCAAGGGAAGAAACGTTGTGCCTCCTACTTTTCATTGTAGGCCTGGTGTGATCTGCTCTGGCCTGAGTGACCTAAGTGGCTTTGAGGCAGCATCTGTACATTATGGATATCTTGGCAGAGCCTCCAATAAGGCAGGGCATACTCCCTCAAGCTCTCCATACTTCAATGAGTGAAATGCTTTGGGGACAGTTGCAGACGCACACGCGTGTGACTCTAGCATCAGAACCTCCTCTCCAGGCCTGGGGGTGGCTTGTAGTAGCTTTCTTGCGCCCCCTTGTGCCAAGGCCAATGTCGGACAAAGGCCCCATTGTTCTCCCAGGCCACGTTGCGGATCTTTCATCCAGAGCCTCTCTAGTTGCTCTAGAGCGCTCTATAGATCGCTACTATGCGGAGAACTGTCTTTCAGGCCAATCTGTTCCTGGGGATGAAGTGCCAAACGTGAGGGGGGATATTGCACGTCTGCCCCTTTTGGTTTTGTTGCTGGCCCAGGCTCGCACAGTTTGGTGGTCTCTCGAGGCAAAGGGGACTACAGCTCTACTAGCGTGAACTATGCCGGGCTAGGGTGCATACTGAATATCAGGCAAGCAGCCAGTTTAGTAAACTTCTGTATATTCCATCAATTATAAGGGATCCATTTTGCCCCTTATCTGAGCACCCGTAAGCTGGCCACCGGCCTACATCTCTAACGCCTATGAGCTTTGAGGCTTCAGTGCTGCTGCCGACTGAGGTCTCGGATGAGGTGCCAGCTGTCAAGCCCTTGCTGGGCTCAACTGTCGAACATATTTCTTTCTTAGCTCAACATTTTAATACTCTGGTTACTGCCTTCATGGAACTAAGGGGGGCATTTAGGTCACTTACTGACCGGTGTGAAAAAGATGCAGGGAGATTGGACTCCTGCCTAGGGCTGATCAACATGCTGGCAAATGCTTGTCTCACTTTACGGCAACTACACCCAACATTCTTGAAGCTCTGAATTCAGCAAAAGCAAGTCCTGAAGAGGTTGTGACTTGTAAACTGACTGGGACTACTGCATTGTCAGGGCTTATGTGTCACCCCTCAAAGGCTGACAAGGAAGAAAAAGCCTGCATGACATGTGCCGGCGTGGATTCCTCTCTTGTGTCACAGAGGCAAGCTATGGATCAAGGCCTATTTTGACTGAGCACAGCAGCCTAAATCAGCCTTTTGGTCCTGGGGCTCCTCGCCATGTGGGAGCTTTGTTTAGGCCCAATGAATGTGTGAAAGGACATTGTAGAGCTAACATTTTAACATCCACGGCATCTAAGCCCTCCTATGACGCTCTCCCCGACACTAGAGATATGAAACAGCGGATGATGATCCCATCAGGGCCTGGCGTGATATGCTGTCTCATGGGCCTCACGCATGGCAACAAGAATGCCTACAAAAGACTTTTAGCGCAGGGTTTGTCTAAATGATATTTCTTTTAAATTGTTTCCGGTTGTTCGTATTATGTCTGATTGCATGTTTTGTAAAGGGTGCAATGTTCGTTTCGCTCTTGTTAATGTTAATTTTCAAACATGCATCTGGAATTGTCGCAAGGTCTTGGCATCTAAGGGGATTGAGGTTTATGAAGATACAAAGGCTGTGCTTTGTCATATTCATGATTTCTGGTATCAGTGGCAGGAAGTGGGGGGAGTGGGAGAAGGACTGTCCTTCCCGGCCTCTGAGGTTCATGGGAAGGGCTCCCAGATATCCAGGCTGAGCTGTAACTCATCCAGGTCATTAGTTGAAACTAGGAAGTTTAACGCTCAAGATTTTTTGGATGAAAGGCAATAATTGGAATTGTATGGCGTCTCACCTAGTAGACTGAATATGACTGTATTGACTTCATATGACTGTATTTCTGTTCATTTATTTCTCCCTTCTTGGGTATAGGGAGGGTTTCCCAATTTGAAGTCATGGTTGGTGATAACATGTATTTGACCATTGCGGTTGACAAGGATTTTGCAACTGCAGACTAAATTGTGATTCAAGAGGAGTCTGTTTCAGAACCCAATTGAACAGCATAGGAAACTTCTGTTACTATCTCTTGGTGTATTTTGCTTTATTTTGCTTACTGTCCACACACAATTTCACAACCCTTTGCACAACCGTTTTTCTTCTTCCTGTGCCTTTTGTGATTTATTTGATATGTGCATTGCATCTGTTTTTTAACATGTATGTGTTAAAGCCAGTATTTTGCGGTGACATGAAATCATTAAATGACACACTTTGATCATTTACTCGTATTGAATCCACCCTCATTTCCCTCTTGTTGTTGGAGGCCATCGCAGAGACGTAACAGAGCGCGCTGCCACGGAGGGCTGTGTATTTTGGTCAAGTCCCCCCCTTGTGAGTGAATTCTTCCAGCTTGAGCCCTCCTTCCCTTTTTTGCAGGTCGTAAAAATTCCTAGGGTGGGCGGTCGTGATGTCCTGGTGGCAGATTTTTATAATAGCCCTCATACCCAGTTTGGTAAGAACTGTCTCCCTATTTTAGCCTCCATAATAGAGTGTTTGGTAAACTGGGTGGCTGCAAATGATTTAATCCTTATTTTAGGGCCTGGGAGATGACAGAATCAGCAGGGAGGGGTTTGGGTTTTGGAAACTCCTTTTTGCTTGGGGGCTGCGTGCTGTCAATGGTCGTTTCCCCAAGGATGTTTCAGGAAACTTTACTTTTACTTCTACACTTGGTCGCTCTACCATTGATTATTTTTGTGTCCCAGGGAAATTCTGGGACTGTGTTATTGAGTTTAGGGTGTTGGATGTTTTGTGCAGCAATCATTTTCCTATCCAACCCATGTGCAGGCTCAAGGGTAGATCTGTCCCTTTGGGGCTGACCGATGAGTGCCCGGTGCCTTGAAGCCATGGCTAAAATGGCAATCAGCAGATTGTGAGAGCCTGAACAGAAATATCGTTAGAAGCAATTGGCAGGATCTTGAATACTTTTTAGCTGGCAATTTAGACCACAGTGACACATGGTTTGAATTTTCGTTATTACTGGTCAATCTGTGGACAGAAGTAAGAGCAGCCCTCAACCCAGGTGGTTTAATACTGAGTGTGCCAAATTAAAGTGTTGTCTTCTGAGAACTCTGAAGAACCCATTATCTTAAAGGCTTGATATTATCAAGGCCCGAACATCTTATAAGAAGGCTATTGCTTGTAGAAAGGGTGAAATCGTAACAGGCTTGGGAAGCTTGGATCAATTCCTCAATTAATAATGACGCTAACATTTTTCGGAGGATTATTAATAATGGGCCCTTTTATAAATACAAGCTTGGTGGTGCGTCTTCTGGGGTCTCTGATGAGGATTTGGTAACTTATTATTCTTCCTCTTATAGTAATGCCTCTCGTGATCTGGCTATTGCTGGGCCCCTTGCTTTGGAGCCCAACTTATTATTTGGCATCACAGAGGATATCATCACATTCACTGTCAGGGAAGTCTTCAAAGCCATTAAGATCCTAAGCCGGAATAAGGCTCCGGGTTTGGATAATGTCCCTGCTGATTTGTTCCTGGTGGAACCAAACCTGTGGGTCCCCATTTTGACTTTGGGGTTTAATGATGCATGTGCTGGAGGCACTGACCCTGTTTCTTGGTCCCACCATGGTATTATTTGCCCAATCTATAAAATAAAGGCCCAAGGGCATTACCAGCATCTTATAGAGCAATCTCCCTTTTAGATTCAGTGTTTAAGAGTCTTGGATCGAGAGTACAAACATCTTCTCTCCTGTTCACCTGGGTTTTAGACCAGGTTTGAGGACCGCATAACAGGCCTTCAACCTTTATCTGGTGGTGGCAAACTCTTGGTTTATCAAGGATGAACCTATCTATCTGGCTTTCATAGATCTGAGCACTGGATTTGACAAAGTCAATCGTGGCAGGCTATGGAGTATGCTCACAGCCATGAATTGCCCTGGTAGATCTTTTAGAAGGATTACATCAGTCTACAATGGCATGTGTGAAGAGTGGACCTGCTGGACATTGTACCAATTGTTTCAAGTTGAATATGGGGTACATCAGGCTGTGTTTTGGCCCCTTTGCTTTTTTGTCTTTATGTAATGGTCTTTATGACCATTTACTTAAATGTGACTTTCCTAGACTGGGCAACCAGCGATTGCCTTTACTTACCTATGCAGGTGACATGGTTTTACTAGCTCACACCCCCAGATCTCTTCAGTGCCTTGTTGATGACGATGCCCAACTTATTGATACCCTTGGTTTAAAAGTAAATGCCCAAAAGTCAGCTGTGATGGTTTGTCATAGGGGAAAGCGCTCCCAGAGGTTTTCAGCTATTTTTCATAAAGGGGAGCTAATTCCGAGAGTGGCTAATTTTGATTACCTGGAGGTGAGGTTCTCATCGAATTTTGGGGCAGAGGCACAAGTGACGAACCAGACCATGCGATTTAAGCAGTAACTTGGGGGAGGGTAGCCAGAGCTTTGCGGTCATTTAAAATAAAACCAATTGATCTACTACTTTTAGGGCAAAGCCTCTTCTGTGGCAAGATAAGGCATGGAACTGTGGGGATTTGTGAAAACTGATCTTATCGAGTTGGCTCAGAACACTTTTTTTAAGAGCACTTTGGGGTTACCTGGGTCTGACCCCAATTTCACAGTTCATCAAGAACTGGGCTGCTGCTTTCTTACTGATCTGATTGCAGGTATGCCTTCCAGTCATTGGCAAAGATTTTGGGATAACACCAAAGCTACCTTGACTCAGGAATTCGTTAGTCATTTTGTGTGCCGAGATTCCCTTTTGAGGAATCTATGCCTGAGGTATGTGAAACCGTGTTGTTGGAGGCGGGTGTGGCTCACTGTTTTTCTATAGCAGTCCTTCTTTCTAAGAAGAATGTCAACTCTGCAGAAAACAGTGTGCTCCGGTCTCTTTAGACCAAGAGAGAGTCTTTGGAGATCACAAAGCCTGCCAATAGAGAAAATTTCATCATTTTGTCTCCACACCTGCAGATGTTTTTGAACTGGGCTCAGCATAAATAACCTATCATATCATATCATCCATTTCAACGTATTCTTATTTCTAGGGCACGTTTTAACTGTATTTACTTAAGAGCTGCGGTGGTGGCAGGGCTCAAGGTGGTTGTGAACCAATTGTGATTGCTTTGTGGGGCACCTAACGAGGACTTGGCACACTTTTATATGTTCTGTCCAGCTTTTTCAATTATTGGAGAACATACTCTGACATCTGTATTGTTGGGTTTTGGCTTTCTTCGTTATGAGCCTGCATTGTATCATTTGCTGTGGGTGGATTCTGGGGCAGTATTGACTTATTTAAAATGTGCTCTGTTTCGGAGAGAATCTTTATTAAGATCAGTTAGATTGTGCGTACTGAAGTCTTTTTATAGTTGTTGGGCCTAATCAAGGTTATTTTTTATTTTGTTTGTAATATTTTTTGTTTGTAATATTGTTGATTGTTATCTTTGCTGTTATGTTTTTATGGTATACTTTGTTTTACCGAAATAAACAATGATTTGAAGTGGAGAGCCGTCTACTGAGTAATTATTTTATGCACAAAGTTGTAATCTATGAAATTCCCTGTGGCTCTGCTGTCAATAAGAGCAATGACTCCTGTCCATTTTTGTTGATTGATATACAAATTGACTTTAAATGAAGAGATGCATGGCTTGAGTAGGCATGAGGGCACATATATCTTGTGGGGAACCCTTAACTGATTGCCCACTCCTTGATTATCTACTAAGTGCAAGCTGCGGTGTTTCACAAAGGAGTAGGAGATCTTTTCAGACATGCTCTTAAAGAAATGTCTTGCATCACCACAGTAAGAGCAGAGATGTAGACATTGGCATCATTCCCTTTCTTCCAGGGACACCAGGCATCTAATACTGCCCAACTGCATGGGTTCTGGATCACTGGAAGGTGGGTGTTTCTTTATCTCAACAGAGGTTCGGTCTCCGCAACTCTATTTTCCGCTTCTCACCCCGTCAATCATTAGCCCTTTGATCAATCCTAATCACAAGAGCTATATAGTCAGATAATGTGTATGGAGGATTTACTATTTGGCTAACAACATCATGTAACTCTTTTTTCAGCCCTTTAACAAAAATGGTTAATTGAGCATCCTCAGGCCAAGTGTTTTGAGTAACCAAGCCTGTGAACTGTGCAATGTAATGGCGAAGATCACAATTTCCTTGGCGGATTTCAAGTATTTCACTCTGTATAGATTGGCCTGCATATTGCCTGTCAAACATTGTCTGAAAGGCTGTCAAGAAACCATTGTAATCCTGTAGCAATGAAGTATTCCCATTGTAAGGAAGGCATGGTATTAAAGCAAGACAGACACAAGTGATCACAGTTCAAAGGTGTTTATAAAACTGCACACATGGGTGAGATAAACACCTAATCTAAACCTAAATAAATATAAGATGGGAGCAAGCTACGACCATAAAATAATAATAATAATATAGTCCTAGTGGAGTCTTTTCAAATAAAAAGGGCCTACACTAAGAAAAACGTATTTCCAGTCCTTACCTCTAAATACCAAATAGTGTGGGATAATGTTCACAAAGAAAGAAATGTTCTCAAAAGGATAGGTCAGGATGTTATAACCTGGGTCTCCCTTCCCCACTTTATAAGCACGGGACAAGGCGGGACTCTCAAGCACACCACACTTCTGGGCCTTCTACGGCCCGAGTTAATGTTGCCCGCCATCACAGGGTTAAGTCAAACCCCGCCCACTAAGAGGCGGAGCTACGTGATGCAGTGGTTAGGGAGCGGGGCTGAGGGAAAAGGCGGGTTGTGGCGTCAGTTAGAAATAGACAGCGTTTAAATAAAGAGACGTTCCTGTTTGATCCCTCCGTGTGTGTGCGTATCATTTAAGAGCCGATCCCGGGCAACACTGGCGACGAGGATGGTCCCAGCACATAACGGAGTCATCCACGTCGGCATTCCGCCGGTCTCTTGTTCCGCTGATCCTCCTCCTTCTCCTCCTGCTAACCACGGCGATCCCGCCGCACTGCTGTCAGGCCCCCTTACACGCGGGCAGTCCGCCCATTCCTCCACCTCCTTCTGTCACTGTGCCAGCGATCCCGCTGAGCGCAGGGTCAGCTCGGGGCAATCTGCCCCCACCCCGCTTCCTCCTACGAGCGCCAGCAATCCCGCTGGGTGTTGAAGCAGCCGCTGGGCAATCCGCCTCCTCCTACAGGCGCCAGCGATCGCGCTGGGCGCCCAACGGGGAATTTGGGCAGCTCGCCCACCTCCAGTGTCTCCTGTGTGCGCCAGCGATCCCGTTGGGCACAACCTGGGCTGTGCAGCCCACCCACCGTTCTTCTCCGCCTGCCAGAGTGAAAGAGCCTGCACTAGACGGAAGACAAAGTACGAGACACGTGGTCTCAGAAAATCAAAGACTTAAACGGTGAGTGGAAGCACACACCCACCCTCAGACACCTAGAAGCTGGGGAGTATAAAGGAAAGGAGGCCCAACACGCCTGAGTGGTCACAGGCCTATGTGGTCCCTGTAACTGCCACAGACCCAACGCCGCCATTTTGAATTAACAGTCCCACATCTACAAAACCATGCATAATAACGCTCTCACAAGGGCATACTACCCTGCAAAATTAGCAACCCTGCTTCACCCCAGCGTGCACGCGCGGCAAAGTCCAAACACCACAAGCCACCAAAGGACCAAGGTGGATTGAGTGGATGGAAGATTTCCACCATTTTGTGAGAGGATCAGGAGATGGTGACTCTCCATACATAATAGACATTTTTCTCAACCTGGTGGGGGGGGGGGATAAAAACCATTGTTAAGACTGTCCCAACTGCTGAACAAAATGACTTTGCAAAACTGATCAGTGCCCTAGACAAATTACTCATAATTGAGACAAATCGCGATTATGAGAGATACCTTTTCAACCAGTGCTCTCAGAAGCAGCACAAAATGGTGGATGAATTCATAACTCGCCTAACAGTGATGGGAGCGCACTGCCAATTTGATGAATTCTCCATAGAAGAAGCAATATGCCTTAGAGTCATAGAAGGCTGCTTATCACCTGCACTCAAAAAGCAGTTGTTAAAGAAACCCCTCACTATCCCTGAGGTCAGTGAACTTGCCCGTATTTTTTAAAGAGTCGATGCGCAGGCTGCGTCCATGACTGCCACCAACAACCCAAAACAGGAGTCAACAGAACATCACTCAGACCTCATAGCAGCTGTCCAGTCACCTCGCAACAATGACAGAGGCCCACACCAACATAGGCCACAAGCATCACAAATTCCACGTCAACAGAGACAATGCTACCGGTGCGGAATGGCATATCCACATTCAGGTTAATGTCCAGCATTGTCACAAAGGTGCAGAAACTGTGGCCGAGAAGGGCATTTTCAATCCGTATGCAGGGAAGGGAAACCTTTCCCCATGATGCCATCCCAAGCAAAATCAGCGGAGATATGTAAGAGCGGTGGACGAATATCACGACCATGACTACGCTCAGGCACCCGAGTACACAGATCAATTCCAACCGCTAACAGATGAACATGACAATCCCCCAAATATGTATGGCTAAGACACTCAATACTATGATCCGCCAGCAACCGCATACTATATGCAATATGATCCACACAATCCCGATGAATATGTCAACCTCATACTTGAAAATGAAGAGGCCAGAGAAGCCTCAAGGATACTGATCAAAATGGAGAACTGCCTGTTCCACTTCATGGTAGACTCAGGCGCCACCGTAAACATTATGGGCGAACAAGAATACATGAGGATACCACGATACCCTCACATTCCAGGATTTTCCAATGGGGCGCTGCTACGCCGCTACAAACAATCTGACGTTTCACACGCAGACTTCTCCTAAATGTACAGCAAGTGGACACCACCATCCACTTAATGAGATCTCTTACCAAAGGAAGATGTTTGCTCAGCTATCACACCGCCTCTCGCCTAGGGTTAATTGAGATACATGTAGGTGCAGGAGACACCATCACGTCCACCACAATCCACCAGGAGTCGAAGGAACAGATCAGGGCAATACTCCAAGAACAATCCCAGAACCGGATCTCAAAGGCGGACATTGTACACAAATTTCCAAGCATATGTGTGGGGTTAGGAAAGCTCAAAGGTCCCCCAATAAAATTGCACATAGACCACAACGTGAGACCGGTGCCACAACACCCGAGAAGAGTTGGGTTTCACCTCCAAGAGGCTGTGTCACGGAACTTGAACAACTACTGGCTGACGGCATTATCGAACCAGCAACGGGACCAACAGCGTGGGTTTCCCCCCTTGTCATAGTGCCCAAAGAAGGGGGCAAGTTATGGCTATGTGTCGACATGAGGGTAGCCAACACTGCCATCCAAAGGGAGAGACACCCAGGCCCGTGCATTGAAGACATGATTGTACTCTTGAACAATGCACGCATTTTCATGTTCTCCAAACTCGATCTAAGACAAGGCTACCATCAACTGGAATTACACCCGGACTCCAGAGCCATCACAACCTTCGCAACACATGATGGCCTGTTCAGACATCACAGACTGAATTTCGGCATCTCCTCAGCCGCTGACATTTTTCAGGAAACGGTGCGACAGATTATTAGGCCAATACGAGGAGCGTTAAAATACAGTGATGACATTCTTGTCTTTGGCTCATCAAAAGAAGCGCACGATGCAGCACTGTTCGCCACCTGTGAAGCGATTCAAGCCGCTGGGCTCACACTCAATGTTGAAAAATGCAGATTCAGCAAAGCCAAACTAACATTTTTCTGACATATTTTTTCCAGTGAAGGGATGATGCCTGACCCCGAAAAAGTGGACACCATCTCAAACCTCAAAGAACCACAACAAGCAGCCGATGTCGGCTCTTTCCTGGGAATGGCCGGTTATTGCGCTAGAGACATACCACAATATGCATCCCTCACTGAACCGCTCAGAAAACTCTTACAGAAGAATGCAACATTTGCATGGACTCATGGATGCCAATGTGCATTCAACGACATCAGGAAATCCCTCACCGAGGTGCACCTCCTAGCCTATTTCAACCCGTACTGGCACACAGAAGTAATTGTGGATGCAAGCACAGTTGGCCCAGGTGCAATCCTAGCGCAGACTAGCGGTGCAGACGTTAACCCCAGACATGTAGTTGCCTATGCCAGTAGAGCACTGTCCAATCCTGAAACGGCCTACTCTCAAGCAGAAAAAGAAAGTTTGACAGCTGTCCGGGCATGCGAACATTTCCACAATTTCTTAATAGGGAAAAGATTTACCCTGATAACTGATCATCAAGCATTGTCCTGTTCGGAAACACTCACACCAAGATGCCCCCGAGGATAGAACGGTGGGGCATCCAACTTCAGGAATGCGATTATGATATTATTCATCGACCTAGGGGTGACCTAAACCCCGCTGACTACCTGTCACGGCATCCAGTGGGGCCCTCAATGACACGGAGAGGAGATATTGCTTATATCAGTTACATAGCTGAAAAGTCGCTGCCACCAGCTCTCTCATTAGACACAGTTGCTGCAGCGTCTGCAGCAGACCCCACTACTGCACTTGCCATCAGTTTGACGTCAGCCAACAAGTGGAGAGACCATCGACGAGCAACGTTGGCCCACCCGGGGGTGTGCAGAGAAGAAATTAAGAGATTAGCAAGGGTACACAGTGAACTCGCGGTGAAAGACCACAACATTCTACTCAGAGGCTGCCGCATTGTAATCCCAGCAGCTCTGAGAATATAAGTCGTCCACACTGCACATCTAGGACACAGAGGAGCTGAGAACACAAAGAAACAACTGAGGTGTCATGTCTGGTTCCCATTCCTGGACGCTGCAGTAGATGATTGGGTAAAAAACTGCCATGCATGTCAGTGCACATCCCCAGCTGAAACACCGCCTCCTCTGCAACATACACAGATTCCAGATCACCCGTGGGAAAGAGTGGCCATAGATTTCTACGGACCCACAGAATCAGGTGAATACCTTCTACTCTTGATAGATGAGCATTTGCGGTTTCCCATAGTGAAGAAAGTAGCAACCACAGTGTTCTCACAAGTAGCAGCCGTGCTGTCAGAAGTCCTCAGTGAATGGGGAATTCCACGAGTGATTAAAGTGGACAACGGGCCCCAAGTTCTGTGGACACGAGTTTGCAGTGCTGGCAAATAATCGGGGCTTCAAACATATGAAGATTACTCCTCAACATCCACAAGCAAATGGGATGGCAGAATGGTTTATGGCATCCATAAAGAAAACAATCCAAAGTGCACGAATCGAGGCAATCCACATCAAGCACTATGCCGGCTACTCAGAGACTACAGGAATACACCACATGACGCCACCAACAAGACGCCTGCTGAACTCATGGTCTGGTACGAGGTACACACTCGCATCCCATGGAATCCGTCAAGAGAAGAAGGCCCGGACACAGAAATACTGCAGCGGGATGCCGAAGGGAAACGAATAGCGAGGCAAGACACCGATACCAGGCGCAAAGCAACAGCCAAAGACTTTCAGATTGGAGATGAGGTGTTGGTACAGCACCCATGATACGCAAGAAAGACCCTTGGTATGCGCCTAGCCCAATGAGAATCACGGCGGTTAAAGGAACAATGGTGACAGCACAGGACCAAGACAAGGTCATCACGAGGAACTGCCAGCAGTTCAAACACTATGTCAAAAGAGAAGAACACAAGACTCCTCCGAGACCCAGTACTCTAGAGCCAAGGGCTCCCAGAGATGACTCGTGGATTCCCCCGCAGGAAGACCCAAGTGGGACAGACCAAAATGAAGGGGCCCAGAGAGACAGTGGAGCAGAGGTCCGACATGAGAGACCGCAAAGAGTTATCAAGCGACCAGCGAGATTGGTTGAAGAATGCTAAAGAGGCATTTGGACATTTGTCCGGGGGTGGTGTTACCCGCCATCACAGGGTTAAGTCAAGCCCCGCCCACCAAGAGGCGGAGCTACGTGATGCAGGGGTTAGGGAGTGGGGCTGAGAGAAAAGGCGGGCTGTGGCGTCAGTTAGAAATAGACAGCGTTTAAATGAAGAAACGTTCCTGTTTGATCCCTACGTGTGTGTGCGTATCATTTAAGGGCCCGATCCCGGGCAATAGTTTACAGTTCCTATTCCAATATCAGGACCTTCTGGGCTCAAGTCTCTTTATGCAAAGTCTCTTGCTTCATAGGGCCTGATGTATCACAAACAACAAACAAACAGTTCCTTTTATAGATCTTCAAGTCGGGTGACTCTTCTTCACCCAAGAATCCCCCTGAGCCGTGCTCCAATCCCTTTCATAACAACAGCCTCCCTCAATTGGGCTCAGACCTATGTCACACTGGGTACGACACTCAGAATGTCACACTGTGGACGTCCCTCAGTCGGGTTCACATTCGTTACCACAATGCGGTAACTTTAGCTTTTCAATTCACAACATGTCAAAGACTTTCAACTGTGCAAGGGGATTGACTCAACCCTAGTATGACCACTTTCACATCCCTCCTGGGCCTCCCCTAGGCCTTTTGCTTCTTGAAGTTTTCAGGAATCTTAATGTCCTTTTAAACAGTTGGGCAGCTTATTCTTTCCACTTTACGGTGTCTCAAAACACTTGCCAATTTACATCTCGCTGGTTTCATACGATCATATGGCATTCCCCTGTTCAGGGCACAAACACTATTTCGGGTGGACTTTCACAGTTCATCACATTCTCCTTGGACGGTACCATGATGGTAAGCTCTTTTCCCTGCCCTGGCTATCAGTGCGGGAGGGCCCCGAGTACCATTGACATCTGTCACACCAATCGGCAGCTGCGTTTCCCAGTCTTATGGTTCTCTGTCTAATGCTTCATGGGTCTGGGTTGAAAAGAACAAGGGCAATTCCCTCCTTGTTGTCCTATCGGTTTCCTGCGCCTTTCTCCTTCATTTGAATTGCCATCTCGGAATCGCTGCTTCCTCGAGCATTTAACCTTGCTCAAAGTGTGCTCTTGCGCTCCACCTTTTATCCGTCTGGGGAAGAGAAAGGGCCATCAAGTGTGTATAGTTATCAGCAATTGCGCGACTCTGCCTGACCCTTGTATTGGGACATGCCAAGTAAACGGCTCTGGTGTTAGTCCATTGTCTTTCATGGTGTGAGAAAGTGTTTGTGTAGGAAAAGGGGGGGGTAGAGTTTTTACATATCCTATGGGGTAGGATGGGCAGAAGGTCTTATAAGGAAGAGGGTACCACATCTCACCCATTGGTGCCCCACTTCCACTCCCCAAGGACCCCCCATCCAGGTGATCCTCCCGCACTCGTCCACCCCCAGGAACTGTATCCAACAGGGATGGCCGTGTCCTGGCCACTTGGATGACAGAGCCCTGGGGACTAGTAAATGAGGCACCTTCAGGTTTCTCATACCATCCATGTAGGGCGTTGCCCAAGCCAAAGCATTATTTTCCAGATTAAAGAATATAAATGATACTCTGGCTTGGTCAGATGTATACACCTGGGGTCAGTTTAGGAAATGGATTTTGCATTGGGTTAGGAAAGGTTTGAACTCAGGGGGGTCTCCCCCATATTTGATGGGCATAGGAGGTGAGGGAACCGTGTGAGCAGCAACTGGTGGAGGTAAAGTGGCGCTGGTAAGAATGGGTTGGGTGTCAGTCCTGGATGTAACTCCATAGGCCACGATGTAGTCTCTAGCCCCCAAGGATTACCTACAGGGTGTTTTGCCTTGACTACCTGATCAACAGTAGTCTGCAACGCTGTCATGGACTTGTAAAGTAGTATGTTTTCTTGATGGGCCATGGCTACATCTACCTGCAGTTTTTGTACTGCAGTCGCTAGATCTTTTAATAAGGCCTCTACGGCTCAGCAGGTAAAAAGGTTCTCACAATCTGTCAGTCACCGGGACTTCTTGAGCACCAAAGTTGATTCGTTAGGAGCCACAGATGTTAATACACTTAAACACCACAGGAGCTGAACTGCTGGTAAGGGAACTACCATACAGTGTACCTCCCTAAGGGCAGGAGTGCTACTTGACACACACCTTTCCTGAAGCCAATGTTAATAAGGACACAGTACACTGGAGCTGTAAAAGGATGACAAGTATATTGAGTAGCACAAGATATGCACAAAACCGAAATGAACCCAAATAATATCCCACTCTGTAACAAGGCTTACCTGGGCGCTGAATGTGTCCATCCTTGAACCTGGAGTCTGTTGTAAAGTGGAGGTCTACTAGCACAAGATGACTTCAGGGATAACTAACCTCTAATTACCTAAATTCTACAATGGGGTCATAGTAGGCGAGACATCAAGAATTGGTTCTGCTGGAAAATGAAGTATTGCGGATACTCGCGAAAGATGACAGTTGCGAGAACTGTGTGTCCTGTCACTGGTGGGTCTTAAATACAAGACCTCTCACCAGGGCTTCCGGCTTCTGGTGTGGTGCATGTCCCAGCAGTAAGAGAAAGGAACCTAACAGCATGGGTACACACCACGCCAGGAACCAGAAGAATGGAGGACACGACTCTGCGTTGGGAACGCCACAGGCAAACTCTACAGCAGTCCCTGAGCCTACAAGGCAGACAGTGTGCCATCTGAAGCAAAGGTTCTCTTTTCACCCGGGCGTGCAGCAGTGAGCTTTCTTGTCCACA
This sequence comes from Ambystoma mexicanum, assembly GCF_040938575.1. NCBI lineage: Eukaryota > Metazoa > Chordata > Amphibia > Caudata > Ambystomatidae > Ambystoma > Ambystoma mexicanum. The sequence goes on from NC_090935.1 coordinate 778,253,405, forward strand.
GCCCACCTACTCAGCCCGCCGCTAGTTAGCAGCCCTTCTGTGCTACGCACAGGTGAAAACCTATTGCAGAAAGCCTTCAGAAAGAGCCAGTGACAACACTATCAAAGAAAATAGGACTACAGGCCCCCCCCTGAGGGTTTCCCTGCTGTTTCTGCAAATCTAATCCTTTGTATGAGGTTGATAGAGACAGTAGGGGGTTTGTTACGTTCATCGCAGCTAGTCCATTGTGTGTTTTTTGGGACAGTGTGCTGTTTGTGACACTCCAGATGACAAGTGTTCAGGTTTCTGGGAGACTGTTGGTCAGAAGAGGGAGAGGCTGTGGTGTTAGTGGGAGGGGTAGAGTAATTCAATCTCTGTTTTAGAGCTGGTTATCCAGTCGGGTGTGGTGAATCAAGAGACAGTCTCCTCTTGGTGTGGGTGGTGAACTGCTTGGCTTACAAGCTTTCTGGGATGTTTAGCAGGTTGAGGAGGGATTTGACTGGATGGGGGTGTAGGCCAAAGAGAGTGGGAGTTGAATGCTTGGGTGGGTGCGGATGATGGAGGAGAACGGATGGTGTCTGACCAAGTGATCAGTGTCATTTCTGCTACGCCATTTGAAGCCTCTTATTTTGAAGCTATTGGCCATTATTGGAGGCTGGATAAATGATGGGTACTCGCTTATTGTGGCATGGATGTAAGTCTGTATATGGAATTTGGAATCTCAAGTGGTATAGATTGAGAGCAGTGCTGTCTTAGTGTAACCTAATTCAGGGGTAGAAGAGACCGGACCAGCGCAGTTCCAGTGCCCTAAGGTTCGGAGCAATTAAACTGTCCCAGTATGGCTTTGGTGTGGTCAGGTTCAAAGAAACAGAATTCAAAATGATACAAACATCCCGGCAGCAGAAGTAAAATGTGGAGAAGCCTCAAAACAGCAAGACCCCAAGCTGCAAAATGTAAAAGCAGCAGAACTCAAAAAGATACAGATATCAGGGTAGCAAATTCAAAATGGCAGGGTTAAAAAAGCAGCATAACTTAAATTCAGAGTGGTGAAACTTGACAGTAGAAATTCTAAAGGCAGTGAAATGAGTAGCAAGGCTCTAATGTGGCAAGACCTCACAGTGGCAGCATTCAAAGTGGAAACTCGAAGGCAGCTGAATTCAAAATGGTTCAAACCATGAATCAGCAAGATTCAAGGAGGTGAAACCTCACAGTAGAATAATCCAAAGGTGGCTATCCCCATAGTGGCAAAACTCCAATGTGGTCCAACCTCACAGTGACAAAATTCCAAGTGGCAGGATTCAAAGGCAGCAGAGCTTAAAATGATACAAATATCATGGTACTAAATTCAAAATGGCGCCATTCATAAGCATCAGAACTGAAAAAGGTACAAACCTCATGGTAGCATAATTTAAATTTGGCAAGGCCTCACAGTAGCACAAATCCAGAGTGGTGAGACTCACAGTATAAGAAGAAAAACAAAAAGGTGGTGAAACCAAACAGTAGAACAAATACAGTGTGGAGAAATCACAGTTCCAAATTCAAATGTGATGAACCCTCACAGTATCAAAATTCAAAGTGGCAAAATTCAAGAGCATCCAGACTTAAAATGATACAAACATCAGGGTAGCAGAATTCGAATGGAAAGTTTAAAGCAGCAGAGGTCAAAATCGTGCAAACTTCACAGTGGCAAAATTCAGAGTGGTGAAACTTTACAGTGGCAGCATTCAAGGTGGCAAAAGTTCAAAAACAGTGGAACTCAGAATGGTGTAACCTCAATAGTTCATACAAAGCAGAAGTACTCAAAATGATACAAATAACAGTAGCAGAATTCAGATGAGGTGAAACCTCCCCAAACTGACTAAATTTAACCTGCAATAGTTCTGAGTGGTGAAAGTTAAACATGGTCACTAATGAAGGATTTAAACTTTGGTGAGTATGTTGCATCGTCCCTTACCTTGTTTCCAGTGGACGTTTGGGTCGGTGAGGGACTGCAGTGCCAAGCTGGGCGCCAGGCAAACAGGCCATCAAGAATCACTCTTATGTGCTGCCCGGGCAAGGCTGTTTTAGGCTAACTAGAAATAGGACTGGGGAGGGGCTTAGGTGGCTAACTTCCTTATTGGAAGACTGTAGTTATTAAAGGGATTGTGGGAAAGGGACTGCAATTTGGCCCCTTGAAAAAAGAACTCTGGTGTTGCAAAAACCAAGACAAACCAAGGGAAAAACACCAAATCAGAAGTGAACAACCACCCCACCTTACAATCCTGGGTATATCACTAATACCCCCAAGTGAAGAGAGGTTGCTTTGGATATAATATGTGGGGAGAGGAATGCACGAAACGGACTACCTTGCCTCTCCAGCGAGTACACATGCACTTCCACTTATAGAATGGCATTGGGGATAAGCGACTCCCCTCACCCTAGGCATGTGGGTCAAGCAGCCTGGTGCACCAGCTTGTTTACTACCTCTCCAAAAGACAATCCAGATGTCCCGGGTTCCAGCACTTAAGTTATTTTGAGAAGGAAACATCAGGCAGTGCTGTCTACAGCATCTCATTGAGTTCATCTTGGGTAGTCTGGTCAAAGGCTACAAGGCAAAGAGGAGTGGGTTCCATGTTCTAGGTTTACCATTGAGCTGGGCCAGAAGTGATACAAACATGCAATTTCAATATTGGCGAGGACCTTCAAATCTTGTGTAATTTACATCTATCCAACATCTGCTCGGTTAATCAAGTCATACAGCATTTTTAGATTTGTTTGCCGACATTCTTGAAGGAGACGACCAAAACGTCTCAAAAAATGTATCATGAATAGCATTCTGCTTTCTCTTTTATTAACCTTTTGTTTCATGCCCCGTGCAGAGCACAGGGGCCGGATGAAGGTTAGAGAAAATATGGATAGAGGGTGACAAGTGTCACATGGAGAATGGAAGAGGGAGAGGTTGGTTGGCTTACTTTGCGGAGTGATATTAATAGGCATTCTAGTTCTCAAATCAAACATACAAGAATGGTGATTGACAGTATAAAAGACAGATGAAATGCCATCTAGGGGTACAGGCGTAAGCCAACCATCCTGGAGCAATACAAGAGTCTATCAGAACCCAATTGGTGGGGGGTAGCCTAGTATGTTCATATGCTAAGATTAGCAAGCGGGGCACGGGCAGGGATTGTGTGGCTAGGCAGTGGTAGAATGTGGTGGCCTCCGGCAGCCTATGGATTGATTTCCCCAATCAACTAGGTGACAATATAATTGGGAATTGTGATGTTCTACTACAGTATGCAAAGTTAATTTAAGTGAAAGCCCCAGAATCCAAATAAGAAATCATCATTCATGTCAGAAAATTGAAGTCCTCTTGTTTGAATCTGTGCCATTCCTCTCTTTCCTCTAACAATTTTGCAGACAGGAGCAGCAAACTACTGATAAAAAATGTCTCAAGTGGGTCCATAATATATAAGATCATTTCACTTGCAAAAAACAGGCAGAGCGCTTGTCTCTTTCTGTTTATTATATTAGGCTCCCAGGCATCAAGCTTCCAATTTAAAAAGAGGCCTTAATGTCCTCACACGGAACAGAGTCCTAGGCTAAAAGCCCCTCTCCCACTTTCCATAATGACAGACATCCTTCTCATGGTGTTTAGACAGCTCCTTAAAATTAACCACATGTAATGGTATTCAGATTTCTGTGAGATGCCAGCAAAACCAGTGGACGAACAGATCAATATACAGTAGCCAATTCTCGTGACCAAGAATGTCCAGACGGGACTCCAGAGAGTTAAAGTTCCTAGAAAGGTCCTCTCAGATAGAACATAGAAGTAGGGGGGAAACACCTGCTGCAGTAGTGGAATTAGCAATCCCACTAAATCACGATTTCACACACAAGATATCACCAACCCCTACTAGTTAGAAACTACTGCCAAAGCTCAACAGGTTCCCCCCAAAAAAGGAAAAGTAGCTGTTCAGTATGACAGGCCAAGGGCAAGGATAGGGAAGGCTGCCAATGGCTTCTGTAAGGAAGGCCGCCAATGGCTTCTGTAAGGAAGGCCGCTAATGGCTTCTTTAAGGAAGGCATGGTATCAACAGCAGACACAGACAGTAGATACAAGTTTAAAAAACCTTTATTTTGTATTTTGGTAAGGTTGGGAGAATTCCTAAATGGCCCCAACTCTAGAATAGTAGTAGTCTCGACCATTAAACTAATAACAAACAAGTCCTAGTCAGTCTAGTCAAAATAAAAAGGCATATACTAAAAACCTAACCCTGCCCTCCTTCTCAAATGACAAATGTGCAAAGGGGATATGAAAGCAAAATAGTGCCTTAAGAGAAATGCCACAATGGCTTTGGTAGCAACTCCCTTCCCCCCGATCAGAAGCACGCGGTCTCAAGCGTTTCTTAAAAGGATAGGTGGTTGGCAATGTTCTCTCAGTCTTGCACACTTTGGCTTACTGGTACAATTCAACAGTTCAGGCTTGGGCTTCATGTTTTTGTCAGTTCAATAAGTTCTTAAGGCTTCATCCGCCTTGCCACATAGTTCTACTCAAACTTCCCATACTTCACTTTCACTTTACCACAGTTCAGCACAGGCTTCCCTCTGCAAGGCTCGAGCCTGTCTTTCCTTTCACATACGTTTGTAATTTCATTTCTCACATGGGTCTCCCTCCGCCAGGCTCAAACCCTCTTTTCTCTTTGTGGGGGTTCCCTTGCCCATGTTTTGTTCTATCCAACTTTTAACTGTCAAAGACTTTTAACTGCAAGGATTTTACATAGACCTCTGCATGACCACTTTGACCTCTGTTTAAACCATTTAAAAATCAGCAATCTTCATCACCTCGCAACACCAATGCTTCTTGGTGCTTGTAGTTTTCTTTGAATTATTATTTATTTACTTTGCATTCTTGGCATCTTTAAATGTTCATATACTTTACCCTCTTGGCAAATTCAAAGTTCATATACTTCGTATTTCACTCAACCAACTTGCATTCGGGATTGTGGTTACTTTCCTGCCTACATATCCCGTTTTATCACAACTTCAAACATTTCACAGCGACTTTTGAATGTGTGATTCTGCCTCACAGGACCACTCTGTTACTTTGTATACTTTCAGCAAAATTCAGCAACTGTCTTTTGCATTACTCGTTTTATCAGCACACGTTCAACCTTCAACTCTTGTTAGAGTCACTTTTGCTTTTAACACAAACCAGGCTTTTGCTGCCTTCGATAACTCACTGGTCATGTTAATTGGGTTACTTTCTTCAACGCCTTTCATGTAGCAATCAAGGCGGTTACCAATGTCACCTCTGCTCCTCCCCAACTGCGTCAGTCACTGGGAGGGTAGCTGGCCGCCTTGAAGTATGATAAAGGGATTCCTTTCTCCTCATTCGGTTTCAGTCTTGGAACGCTTACGGTTTTCTGAAAGTCTGGAATTCTCACCTAGCTCTCTCGTTATACGCAACTGCCAATCAGCCAATTGGCCTTCCAACTTCGATAGCCTTGTTTGCATCAGCCCTGGAAGAGCTGCTCCTTCTCGTACACAGCCTCGTACACAGGCTCGCTCACAGTGTGCCTGTGTGTGCCACCTTTTATCCCGACAGGGAGTGTTAACAAGTGGCAGGTGTATGTAGTTAGGATTACGTGCCTGACTCTGCCTGGTCTCATTAAAGGGACAAAGCCATTGCAAGTCAGTAGAGGTAACTTTCCTATCCTCATTCCTCATCTTCCTCGGCTCAGTAGGGTTGTTAGTGAGAAGTGGGGAGGCATTATGAGAGCTGTAGTTCCCCATAACATAGGTAGGGATAGGGGTTAGATGGGTTGTAGAAAAAGAGGGCTAAAATGTCTCACCATCAGGTACTTGTTCCCCAATCTCCAAGGACCCCCTACCCAGGTGATCCTCCCTCGCTTGTCCACCCCCAGGGTTGGGATCCAAAAGCGATGGCCTTTTCCTGGCCACCTGAGTAGGAGATGCCCGGGGACTAAGTTGTGAATCACCGTCTGTTTTATCACACTTCAGTCAGCAGAGCAGGTAGTAGACAATATTCTCTAAACCGTAGGTCCAAGAATACTCCTCAACCCATGCAGCAAAAGATTCTTCACAAGAAGGTCAATGATATCTGTAGCTTTTAGGGTGAAAGGAGGTGAGAGGTTTGCTCAAAGTGTCCCACAAAGTAGGGTGCACTGCCCAGCAGCCTGGAGGGGGCATATTGGCTGCAATAAGGTAGAGATAATAGGCTGTAGTAGGGGTGCTAGACCAGAGACCACAGATTAGAACCTCTGTAACGCTCACCTGATATCCATGGGGACGCCACTCAGTCTGGTTGGACCACTTCTGACCTCAAACCCCTCCCTTGGACTGCTGTTCGGCCGAGGACGGGTCTGAAAACGCAGGAATTTGGGTTTAATCATATTGCCTCTTCCTGCCTGGAGCCCACTTTTTTGTGGACCCAACTTCCCCCTAGTGCTCTCCTCACCTTGCTTTATTGTATGGTGCGCTCTCCATCCTGCTTCTCTGTGCAGGGGTGCGTTGTGGGTATGGGCGCATCGCAACCTAGTTGCTTCACTGGTGCGGGCCCTCAGAGGCCACACCTGCTGCGACTCAGTCATCCAGGTAAATCTGCTGGTTTGGCAGTTTGTCCTTTACTTTGCAATTGCCCCTGTTAATATCTCTCCTTCTTCCTTAGGTGTAAGAAGAGCTCTAGTGGTGCCGTGCTTCTTGGGGCTGTGCACGAGATGGTAAGTGAAAGCGCGGTGCGCAGGGCTATGTGCCTTTTCTTGTGCTGACCTGTCTTTCTCTCTTCCTTGCAGGCCGCTGCAATGTCCCAAAATGGATGCTGCTGAGAAGATGAGGAGCGGTGAGTAACGCGTGACAAGCACTGCCTTCTTGATCTTTTGTGTGCTAATCAGTGTTTCTTCTCTCTTGCAGGTCGTTATTATGGCCCAGAGTGGACGTGGGCCAAGGGCGATTCAAACCCAGGTAAGCATGCGATTGATTAGTTATTTTCGGTATTGGAGTATAAACGCTTACTAATGCTGTTTCGTTCTTTTTCTTCTCAGGTTGTGGCTTTTTCAAGATCAAGGGGACGCCGCCGAGATGCTGTGTTCTGCGGATGAAAGAACGGTGGACAGGAACAGGATTCACTCACAGGTAAGTGTATACTAATGGTGCTCTTGTTCTTGCAGGTATTCGGCTCCGGATTGCTGGCGAAGATCCGAGCCGAACGTGGTGAGCATCACGCTGCAGAGCGCAGAGTAACGCGAAGCGTGTTTCTCAGCCTGGGCGTGGCTTATATAGCCCCCAGGTATCCCGGGTATCCTTAGGCCTGACCACACCTAAAACACTAGACCGCATAGCTCGGTTCATTGAACTGAGCTATGCGGGGGCATCCTTGTTGTGCAAAAGTCCATTGCCAAGCCCAGTTCTCAAGTTCTCTTTACTTCACATATGTGCCTGGCGCCAAAGGCACCAGAAGTGACTCCAAGAGAGTCTTTGGTGAGATGGCGAGGCCTTTAAGGCCATGATGGAGGGTCATGACGTATTGGGCCTATTAGGGCCAGGGGCAGGGGTCATGACAGCACTCCCCCCAAGACCCATCTCAGGGTAGCTTTTCTGTCTGGTCCTGGCTTGGTGGGATGGTCGTGATGGAACCGCTGTATCAAACGTGGTGCATGGATGTAATCACAAGGTTCCCATGCCCTGTCCTGCGGGCCATACCCCTTCCAGTCCACTAGATAATATAGTTTAGATCCGACATACTTTGAGTCCAGAATGTTCTTGACCTCAAATTCTGGTTCTCCATTGACCATTACTGGTTTGGGTGGTATTGTAACTCGAGTTCCAGGTTGGACAGGTTTCAAAAGAGACACATGGAACACAGGGTGGATTTGCACGTTGGAAGGCAAGGCCAGTTTAACTGCTACTGGATTTATTATAGATTCGATGGTGAAAGGACCTAAATATCGTGGCCGAAATGTCCGGGTTCCTTTTATAGGCACATGTTTTGATGCCAACCAGACTTTGTCTCCAATCTGGTAATTGGGGGCCTTTTCATAACGCTGGTCAGCGTATTTCTTTTTGCGATCTTTAGCTTGGTGTAAATGTTCAACTGCCTTTGTGAAGGTCTGAGAGATAATGGTGTGCAAAGTCTTAAGGGCTGGCATTTCCAGAGTAGTTGGAACGTCCAGTTTGGAGGTGCGTGGATGTCTGCCGTATATTGTGTAAAAAGGAGTCTGCCCTGTACTGCTGTGCAAAGAATTATTATAGGCGTATTCAGCTATCCACAGCAAGTCTTTCCAACTTCCTTCCACTTGATGTAGCATACAGTGTAGGTACTGCTCGAGTGTTTGGTTTGTTCTTTCTGTTTGGCCATCCGTTTGGGGGTGGTGGCTAGTGGATAGTCAGATATCGATTTGAGCCATGGAACAGCAGTTTCTCCAGAAATTGGATTCAAATTGGGTACCTTGGTCTGAGATTAGTACCGAAGGAAACCCATGAAGTCGTACCATATGTTCGAGGAACACCTTTGCCAGGCTAGATGCATTTGGGAGACCTTTAACTGGCAGGAAGTGTGCCATTTTTGAAAATAAGTCTACGACGACTAGAATGGTATTGAATCCTTGACTGGGCACTAAATCGGTGATGAAGTCAAGAGATAATGTATGCCAGGGCACTGGCGGAATTTCCAATGGTCTGATGAGTCCAGGTGGTTTTTGTTTTGATGACTTATTTTGCGCACACACGCCGCAGGATAGGATGAATTGAATGACATCCTTACACCACGTCGGCCACCAGTAGCTTCGTCTTACCTTGGCTAGAGTCTTAGCAATCCCAGGGTGACCCTCAATCAAAGAGCCGTGATACCCCCAGATGACCTGTTCCTGTAGTTCCTTTTTTGGAAAGAATAAACGGTTCCCGAATTATGGTAGTTGTTCCTTGATTGTATAGTGTTCTCCCTGTGCATTCCACTCTTGTAACAGCTCAGGACTCGTCAAGCGTTGGATCTCTTGTTGTAGTTCATTCTGAGTCATTGTTGTCGTAATGCCCAGGAGCTTGTCGCTTGGGATGATGGCCACTGGATCGGGGGTCGTGTACACCTGTTCATCAATACCCATACGGGAAAGGGCATCGGCTTTTCCGTGTTTGACCCCAGGTCGAAACGTGATCACATAATCATACTCCGCGAATAAAAGGGCAGGGACGTCATTTAGGGGTCACCAGAGGTCACAACTGCGACCTCTGAGGTCTCACTTGAGACCTCTAGAAAAAAAAGGGAAAAAAAAGAATTTCTTTTTTTTTTCTTTTTGTAATGTAAGCTCATGGGCTGTGGCCAGCACCATGTGGCTCTTTAGTTCTGGAGTGGCTGGCTTTCTTGTTCAGGCCCCTTAAAAAAAAAGAAGAAAAATAAGAACAGGAGTGCCACAACACATTCTAACACATTCAGCATTGACCCTAAATAATAAAGAATAGGAATACCAAATAATGTCTCTTTCTGGAATTCTATACAATAATTGCTAGACTCATTAAAGGTTTATTTCAGGCACACTTCAGGGGGTGAGTCACTGATTTAGTCTGTTCTTAAATGCCTCAACTCAGCCTTTCATCCTTCTGAGGTCGATAAATGAGTGACAACACAGGTTGGGTGATATTGGGTGTATATTTTTTCTATATAAAGCTCTTAAGCGTAAGTGCTATATAATAACACATCATTATAATTTGGTCATGGACGTCTGCTTGCATTCACAGTAATTTGGTAATATGGGCCTATACACACTGATCTTAACGATACATATGGCGATCCCTTGTTGTATGAAATGTACATCCCATTATAGCGATATCGTAACCATATTTTTTGTAGTGTACAATGCTATGGGATAGCACTTCCTGTTTTGTCAACGGGTGAAAGGTCGCATTCCATCGCATTCCGCGATATCACTTCTGGGTGGGGTCAAATGACATCACTTCCTGTGATGTCACTGGGGGTCAAGGGTCGTGTGATGTCACTTCCGCTACCCCTGGCACTTTGGTGAAATGACGTCCCTGGAAAAGGGCCCAGCGTAGTAGTCGTGAGGATTGAGCCTTCGCTGTTTTTAGATATTGTAAATTTCGATGGTCAGTTATCACAATGATAGTATGCCTGGCACCTAGGAGATAGTGTCGCCAGGCCTTAAAGGATGATTTGATGGCTAGGAGCTCTTTATCCGTGATGGTCTAGTTGAGTTCAGGTGGTGAGAATTTACATGACCAGAAGGCTACAGGATGCAACTGACTGGTTTTTAAGTCCCTTTGCAAAAGGACAGCACCCATTGCCATGCTTGAGGCATCTGTTTCTACCACATATGGAAGGTGTGGGCGAGGATGTCGTAGGATCGGAGCGGAAGTGAACCTCACCTTAAGTTCCTGGAAGGCCTTCTTCCATCCATTGGAATTTCTTGTTGCTCTTCCTTAATAATGATGTGATCGGATGCACTATTTGAGAAAACCCCGGAATGAATCGGCGGTAGAAATTTGCAAAACCCAAAATGCTCTGGATTACTTTAAACAAACTTGGTGACAGCCAGTTTAGAATGGCATCGACTTTGTGCACATCCATTCGGATTCCTTTTGGGGTGAGGACGAAGCCGAGGAACTCTACTTCGGTGACGTGAAATTAGTATTTCTCGAGTTTGACATAGAGGTGATGTTGGCAGAGTTTTGTAAAAACGGAATGGACATGCTTGACGTGGTCCTGTTTTGAAGCCGAGTACACTAGAATATCGTCAATATAGACTAGGGACAGACGTCAATTAGTTCTCTCAAGACATCGTTCATGAAGTACTGAAATGCACTGGGAGCGTTGCAAAGTCCAAATGGCATTACCTGGTATTCGTATAGGCCATATTTGGTACGAAAAGCAGTCTTCCATTCATCCCCCTTTTTCACTCGAACGATATGGTACGCTCCTCTAAGGTCCATTTATTGTAGATTTGGGCGTCTTTCACTTGATCTAACAGTTCCGGAATAAGCGGTAGGTGGTAGCGATTTTTAATGGTGATTTGGTTTAATGCGCGTTAGTCGATGCAAGTCCTCAAATCTCCTGCCTTCTTCGACATGAAGAATAGGGGAGATGCTGCTGGTGACTTCGAAGGACGGATGAAACCATTAGCCAGGTATTGATCTAAATAGGACTTCAAACGTTGGTTCTCTGGGTCTGTAAGTGCATAGATTCGACCTTAAGGGATTTGTGCACCAGGTACCAGGTCGAAAGCAATAGATTCCCAGTGACCATCCTGGCACAGAAGGGTTAAGACTGTTGTGCATTGGGATACTGGACCGGAAGCTATTTCCGTACCATCAACGGTGGTGACTGTTTCAGTGGTCTACTTAGGGCATAGAGGAAGCCCCATCTTTGCTGCGAGATTCTGGTCCATATAATTTCCAACTGCTCCGCTGTCTATGTATGCTTGTACGGTATGCATCCTAGACGGTTGCTGGTGGTTGATCAGGATCACGGGCAACGCAAAATGGGAGGTCTGTAGTTCACTTTCTTCGCTCGACAAATGGACCCCTACATTTGCCGGGCTTGGTAGTTTTCCGACTCCTCATTCGTATTTTCTTTGTCAGTGGCTCCTACAGTTCTCCTCAGCGGTTTCACTGGACACTCTTTGAGGAAATGGCCTGTTTTTCCGCAGTATAAGCATAGCTGCTGCTCCCTTCTCTTGTCCCTTTCAGCTTTGGTTAAAGGGAGCCTTACCCCTCCCAGTTGCATTTGTTCCACCAAATTGTCTGTTACTTGTGGGGCATTGTCCTTTGATCATACGTACATAGGGCGAGTGTCCAGTCTACTCCGATCTGCCCTTCGATATTGCAACCTGTGATCTAGCTGAACCACAGGGTTAATAAACTCTGCACAGTCTTTTGGTGGAGCAACCACTTGGGCAAGAACATCTTTTAGCTCCCCCCGTAAACCCCAGTGGAATAGCATAGTTCTCTTCTCTACAGGTCACCCTTCTTCAACCACAAGCCTGTTGAAGGTCGCTATATATGTTAATAGGTCTTGGTTTCCTTGACGAAGGGACAAAATCTTGTTGTCTATTGCCTGTCCATGGGTACGACGAGCAAAGAGCTTTTCCATCTCCTGCTGAAAACTCCCAAAGTCACGAAGCAGAGGATCATCCTGACTAACAAAAGGTACAAACCAATCCGCAGCACTGCCACTCAAATAAGATAGCACGAAAGCAACCCGTGACTGGTCATTAGGGAAGGCCCCAGGCCTACAAAGGAAATGGAGGCGACATTGGTTCATAAATGTTGCATACTTCTTGGGGGCTCCCGTGAAGCGCTCAGGTGGGGCCAAAGGAACTGCTTCTGGAAGGGTTATCTGGACCGGGTTGGTTGATGGCGTTGACACTGATGAGACGTTCCAGGTAATGGGGCTTGTCCTGCCTGTGACTGGAAGAGTTGCCTACTCAGGTCGTCAGTGTGTTCCTTAGCCACTATCAATACCCTACGCAGGGCGTTGGTCTCTTGTCTGGCTGAATGCACCTCAGCACATAACTGCCCCATCATCTGAGCTAACGGTTTCTGATGTTTCCATGACGCCCAGGTGGATTACAGTTTGTGAGGCTTTGCGTTCTATAACGCTCACCTGATATCCACAGGGACGCAACTCAGTCTGGTTGGACCACTTCTGACCTCGAACCCCTCCCTTGGACTCTTGTTTGGCAGAGGACCGGGTCTGAAAACACAGGAATTTGGGTTTAATCTTATTGCCTCTTCCTGCTTGGAGCCCACCTCCCTTGTGGACCCAACTTCCCCCTAGTGCTCTCCTCACCTTGCTTTATTGTATGGTGCACTCTCCGTCCTGCTTCTCTGTGCAGGGGTGCGTTGTTGGTATGGACGCGTTGCAACCTAGTTGCTTCACTGGTGCGGGCCCTCAGAGACCAGACCTACTGCGACTCAGTTCGTTCAGGTAAGTCTGCTGGTTTGGCAGTTTGTCCTTTACTTTGCAATTGCCCCTGTTAATGTCTCTCCTCCTTCCTTAGGTGCAAGAATAGCTCTAGTGGTGCCGTGCTGCTTGGGGCTGCGCACGAGATGGTAAGTGAAAGCGTGATGCGTGGCGCTATGTGCCTTTTCTTGTGCTGACCTGTCTTTCTCTCTTCCTTGCAGGCCGCTGCAATGTCCCAGAATGGATGCTGCTGAGAAGATGGAGAGCGGTGAGTAACGTGTAGCACGCGCCGCCTTCTTGATCTTTTGTGTGCTAATCAGTGTTTCTTCTCTCTTGCAGGTCATTATTATGGCCCGGAGTGGACTTGGGCCAAGGGCGATTCAAACCCAGGTAAGCGTGCGATTGATTAGTTATTTTGGATATTGGAGTATAAACGCTTACTAATGCTGTTTCGTTCTTTTTCTTCTCAGGTTGCGGCTTTTTCAAGATTGAGGGGATGCCGCCTAGATGCTGTGTTCTCCCGACCCAAGAACGGTGGACAGGAGCAGGATTCACTCACAAGTAAGTGTATTCTAATGGTGTTCTTGTTCTTGCAGGTATTCGGCTCCGGAATGCTGGAGAAGATCCGAGCAGAATGTGGTGAGCGTCACGCTGCAGATCGCAGAGCAACGCAAAGCGTGTTTCTCAGCCTGGCCGTGGCTTATATAGCCCCCAGGTATCCCAGGTATCCATAGGTCTGACCACACCTAAAACACTAGACCGCATAGCTCGGTTCATTGAACTGAGCTATGCGGGGGCATCCATGTTGTGCAAAAGTCCATATCCAAGCCCAGTTCTCAAGTTCTCTTTACTTCACATGTGAGCCTGGCGCCAAAGGTGCCAGGACTGACCCCAAGAGATTCTTGGGTGAGATGGCGAGGCCTTTAAGGCCATGATGGAGGGTTGTGACAAAGCCCAAATGGCTTGCCTATTAGGGCCAGGTGCAGGGGTCATGACACCTCAGAGCAGATAGACACATTGCACAACGGGGAAGGATCTTGTGTCAAACTCTTCTTCTGCCCAGGTCCTTCTTTTCAAGAGACTCAAGCCATAAACCCCAGCCTCGGCACCATCAATGAAGCACTCCATGCACCAAGGGATAATCTTTAGAAGTTCTGAGGGCCAATTATATAAACTTCGCCCATGTACAATTAAATGGAACAAATAAATGTAGCAACAAGTTTGTTATCTGTATGATATGGAATGGAACAGACAGGTTTTTCCCAGATTAATGCTTTCACTACGGAAAAAAATTAAGCGAAGTCTCTTTTTTTTTTACTATGTTTGCTACATAACATAAAAAGAAATACAACCAAAATATGTATTTTTACTTTATGCAGAAAGCATAGTACGAAAACAGTCCAATTCATGTGTGTTCTAGTACAAATGTTTTTAGGTGATCTGGAGTGGGACATTCCCTGTGCCCTAAGCAGAAAAACTGGTGTTTTTAGCACTGGTGCAAATATTAGATAATCTGAACCCTGATGTGCAAAGGTAAGCCAAACTGCTTCAGTGCCTAGAGCATTGGCCATTTTACATGTTTATGTTCATATTGTTTTTAACTTATGGCACAAACAGTGCACATCCCTGTTGTGGAGATAATGACAGGGGGCCACCTTTACTGGGAACGACCTTAAGGGAAGAGTAAGTGCCGAGGACACGCGGGGCGAAGAGGAGGGGCTACTAGAGCCCAGGAAGGCAGAACTGGAAATGGAATGATGAAGAATGTTGCTGATTCCATTGCTCCATTGGTGTCCGTTTGTATGAGATGAGTGTCAGAAGGGAGACCGGAGATGCTGGGCCCATTGCTGCACTGTGCATAACATCTGGCAACAAGGGGCAATGTCCAACAGATTGCAGATCCCGGCCACTAGAAGTATGTGGTGGTGGGCTGCCTCGGAAAGGTGCCGATCCCAGCCAATACAAAGGAAGTACGCAGTTCGTCCGTGCGGAAAGGGCACTCCGGCCCACCCAGTGGGTAATCTCAGCCTTTGTGAGAGTGGGCCGTCCGGCTGCCTAACGTGCTGCAGTAGGGCATTTAGACAGTGAGAAAAAGGTACTCTGCCCGTCTGGAGAGGAGGGCACTCTGCCCCACAAAGAGGCTGACTCCAAGCCCAGAGGAGAAGGAAGGCCAATCCGTCCATGTGAGCGTGGGCTTTCCACCCACCTACCTTGTCGACGAAGGGCATTCTGCCCGTGAGGAAAGGGCACTCCGCCCCGCCCAACCTAGTGGTTGATCCCAGCCACGAGGAGTAGGAAGGACGATCCACCCGCATGCGAAAAGGCTCTCTGCTGTTGTGTACGTAGTACACCGAAGGCGCATGCGCGGCTTGCAAGCCGGCGCATGCGCAGTTAAGAATAAAGGCGGCGCCCGGCAGTTGGAGCCGGAGCGCCGGAACGAGCAGACGCTTCCGTGTCTGTTCCTGCGCGGCGTTGCTGCGCGCAGGCCACATACACCGGAGGGGCCCTCCTGACACAGCGGCCCCCCCGACCATCACACTGGCGACGAGGACGAGCCACGGCCCACTCCCGTGCCCGGCTACAAGGCTATAGTTAAGTCCGCCGCGTCTCACGCTGACGACGCACCGGCGGCCATTTTTTTTTCTCTTCTTCGATCCGCTCCCCGTCACGCGCGGCGACCGTGGTTGCGGCCCAACAGGGTGCTCGTGCGCCACTCGCCGACGGCGCTAGAAGGAAAAAAAAAAGACAAGCAATTTTTGGAACCCCCACAGTCTTGCTGGTGCAAGGCTGTGGCAAACAAGAAGAAAGAAGGGAATTTCGCTCCCACCACTACCACAAGGCCACATCTACCACCTGTGAGTACCTAGCAGGAAGAAATGGGTGACGGCGCAGACGACGAGGGTGCCGCAGCCCCAGTTCCCCGCAGAGCCCGCAGCTCCCTAGCCCCCATGCCAGAGTTTGATGCCACTGGGCCCCCTTCCAAGCTAGGACCGAAGTGGCTGCTGTGGGTCAAAAGACTGGACATGTTCTTCAGGGCAGCAGGGGTTGACGACGATGATGAAAAGATTGCGACCATGATCTATTCAGCAGGCGCAGAAGTCCACAAGATCTATGACTCCCTGACCATCCCCGTGGTCAATTATGACGCCGTCAAGCAGGCACTCAAAGACCACTTCTTACCCATGGCCAATGTGGATTTTGATAGATTCGTCATGGGCGCTGAGAAACAGTTAGACGATGAACCCCTAGACAAATTCTGCGCCCGCCTGAGACACCTGGCGTCCTCTTACAGATGGGCCGACGAAGAGGAGATGGTCCGCAACCAACTGCTGCAGGGGTGCAGCTCCGGTAAACTCCGGAGGCAGGTGTTGAGGGAGCCTGGCCTAACCCTCCAGCAGATTCTAGACCTGGGCAGAGCACACGAACTAGCAGAGGCCAGAGGCGCGAAAATGGACGCTGCCTCGCGACCAGGACACAACGAAGACGCATTTGCAGTAGGGCGGTCGTCTGCGAATAGGCCAAGATGGGCGCCGAGAAAGCCTGACACCGCGTCCGCTCCAAGCACCGCCCCATCGTGCTCGAACTGTGGGTATGACCTCCCCCACAGCGGTGACTGCCCGGCCAGGTCAAGAACATGCGCCCGATGCGGCGTACCAGGCCACTTTGCCAGGACGTGCCGTGCAGCTGCCCCTGTCACAACAACGAGAGGACCAGAGAGAGCGGAGCGAAGCAGTTCCCGCAGAGTGAGAGGCATCTCCTCCATTGACCAAGGCCTGCAAGACCTGGATCTCGCAGAAGAAGAAGAGGAGCAAGAGGAAGAAGTCTTCTTCATCTCCAGCATCGCGAGATGTCCCAGCACGAAACGCCAGCCCAAGTGCACCGTCGACATCAAGGGCATTCCCACCCCCATCCTCATTGACACCGGGGCCTCAGTCTGCGTGCTAGCCACCAAACACTACGTAGCCCTGCCAGGCCCACCAGAACTGTCGACGTCGACAGCGAGGATATATGCATTCGGTGGCGACACCCCCTTACCCATCCAAGGTGCATTTATCGCCCCAGTATCGCATGGACAGAACTCCATCAAGGCAAGATTCTTCGTCACCGACGTCAGCCCCCATTCGCTGCTGAGCTGCGCTGCGTCAGAAGCGCTTGACATCGTGCATTTCACATTTGGGGTATACCATGCAGATCTAAAAGGCATGTTACACAAGTTTGCGAGCCTCTTCAAGGGCATCGGCAAACTGAACGCTGACCCCATTCGATTGCACATCGACAAGTCCGTAAGGCCGACGGCCCTCAAACACCGCCGAATTCCGTTTCACCTGAGAGCACAAGTAGAGGCGGAATTGCAGCAGCTAATGGACCGAGACATCATCGAACGGGTAGAAGGGCCCACCCCGTGGGTTTCACCCATCGTAGTGGCCCCGAAGCCGAAGCAACCAGGGGCTGTGCGCATCTGCGTGGACATGAGGCTACCTAATGCGGCCATCAAAAGAGAACGCCACCTCACGCCCACCCTGGACGACATCGTCGGTGAACTCCAAGGCGCCAAAGTCTTCTCCAAACTAGACCTCAGATCAGGCTACCATCAACTGGAACTGCACCCCGAGTCGAGGTACATCACCACGTTCACGACGCACGAAGGGTTGTACCAATACAAGAGACTCAACTTCGGGATCTCATCCGCGGCTGAGGTCTTCCAGAACGCAATAAGAGGAGCGTTGTCCGGCTTGAGGGGTGTCATTAACATGTCCGACGACATTCTGGTCTTCGCCAGGTCAGAGAGCGAACACCTTAAAAGACTAGAACGCACGTTTGAGAGACTCCAGGCGGTGGGTCTTACACTTCACCAAGAAAAATGCGAATTCCTGAAAGATCGGCTGGAATTCTTTGGGTTCACCTTCCATGCGAACGGCATTTCACCTGATCCCGGCAAAGTAAAAGACATAAGAGATGCGCCTCCGCCCACATCCCCTGCAGAAGTTCGGAGCTTCCTGGGGATGGTCAATTACTGTGGCAGATTCATCAAAGACTTGGCCTCCCTATCAGAACCATTGAGAGCACTCACCAGCAATGACGTACCGTGGCAATGGACAGCGGCAGAACAAAGATCATTCAACGCCATCAAAGAGGCCCTGTCAGAGCAGGAGACGATGGCCTACTTCCACCCCAGCCGGGAATCAGAGATCGTCGTTGACGCCAGCCCCGTAGGACTAGGGGCAGTCCTCATGCAGGCCGACGAACTGGGAGCAATGAGACCCATTGCCTACGCTAGCAAGGCCCTCACGGACACGGAAAGGCGCTACTCGCAAATCGAGAGAGAGGCCCTTGCCATCCTATGGGGATGCAAACACTTCAGGATATACATCCTCGGCAAACCCGTCGTCGTGGTCACCGACCATAAACCCCTGATTCCCATTCTGTCAGGCACCTCTTCAAAGCCACCTCCCCGGATCGAAAGGTGGATGCTATCGCTCATCGAATACAGCGTCAAGCTGGTGTACCGCCCAGGCACCCACAACCCCGCAGACTACCTGTCCCGCCACCCCGGCACGAGGGACGCCCAGAATCCAGTCGAGTTGTCCGACGCGGGGGACGCTGTGCATCTCGTCGTCGAATCAGCCCTGCCTGTGGCCCTGTCGAGGGAGAACATTGCGGATGACTCAAATTCTGACGAGGCATTCCTGCGAGTGAAAAGGGCGGTTGCGACAGGGGAATGGCGTGACGTCCTCCTGAACAACGCCAGAAGACACCCAGAGACGCAGAGAGACCTGCAACTGTTGTGGAAGGCTCGACACGAGCTCTCAGTGTCCACGGACGGCCTACTACTGCGGGGAGACCAGATCGTGATCCCCAGATCCCTGGTCACAAGAGTCCTCCAGCTAGCCCACACGGGCCATCAAGGCATGGCCAAGATGAAGGCGCGCCTGAGGCTGAAAGTCTGGTTCCCCGACCTAGAACACCGAGTGACCGAGTTCGTAAAGGCATGCATACCTTGCCAAGCTGCGAGTCCGGCAGAAAAGAGCCCACCCATCCAAGCCATGCCACGGAGCGACGTGCCGTGGGGTACCGTCCACGCAGACTTCGGTTCGACCGGCAGAGGCCTACACTTCATAGTGGTGACAGACCAGTGGTCAAGGTACCCCGAGGTGGAGCTCGTAGAATCCACCGCCAGCGATCACACCATCCTGGCCATGGACAAAATTTTCGCCACCCACGGCTTCCCGCTCGAGATCTGCTCTGACAACGGCGCTCCTTTCCAAGGGCAGCGTTTTGCCAGATACTGCGCTGAACGTGGCATCAAACACCGTAAAGTGACCCCACTGTGGCCAAGAGCCAATGGAGAGGTTGAACGGTTCATGCGGACACTTAATAAAATTTTTCGCATCTCCGTCAATGGAGGGGAAGACCTGCGCCATAATCTGATCGAATTCCTCCGTGAGTACAGGTCCACCCCACATCAGTCCACCGGAATCGCGCCCGCCGAAGCCCTATTCAAGCGCATACCAAGAGGGCTGATACCGGAAGCAGGTGAGCGACGTCCGGGGGTGATTGATGACACACAAGTGGCAGCGGACAGGGCAGCAAGGAACGAAAAGGAGACAATGAGGCGGAGGCTGCCGGAAAAAGAGATAGCGGTAGGAGACACCGTCCTGGTCCGAAACAGGAAGCCAGAGGGGAAACTCTCAATGACATATGAGACACACCCGATGGGTGTCACCCACGTCAAGGGATCCATGGTCACAGCGGCGAACGCGCGTGGGACCGTGACCAGAAGCGCGTCCTTCTTCAAACGCATAGGACCAGCAACCTCTGGAGAGGAACCGGACCCTGGCCAAAGGCAAGCGGCAGATGCGCCACCGGAGGACGTTGACACGCCCGGAGACCCTGCGGAACCAGAGAATGTCGAAATGGGACCGCCCAGGTACCCCCGCAGAGAGGGGCGCCGCCCTCCACAAAGGTTCCAAGACTTTATCATGGACTCAGCGACCTGAGCAACAAAAGTCTGTTAAGTATATAATGTTTGTGCCACGTTGGCCCCATGTTTAATGTTTTGTCGTTTGAGGGGGAAAAGGAGGGATGTTGTGTACGTAGTACACCGAAGGCGCATGCGCGGCTTGCAAGCCGGCGCATGCGCAGTTAAGAATAAAGGCGGCGCCCGGCAGTTGGAGCCGGAGCGCCGGAACGAGCAGACGCTTCCGTGTCTGTTCCTGCGCGGCGTTGCTGCGCGCAGGCCACATACACCGGAGGGGCCCTCCAGGGTACCGCGGCCAGATGCGACTTCACCGGCACCACGCACCATGAGGGAGCATGGTGCCACGGTGGGAGAGCCTGCTCCGACAAGGTCAAGGGGAGGTACACAGAGAAGATGGCAGGAACAGCACACAAAGTCGATCAGGAGACAAAAAGGGAAGTAACACAGTGGGAACACTGTGCAGACCAGGAGGGCAGTTAAAGGGACAGCGTGGCAATTAAAGCAAAAGCAGCATGCAAACGTGCTTGGGTATGATCCAACAACGTTCCTGGTGGTATTTCCAAACATCTTGGGGAGAGAGGTCAAGGGGATTCTTAATACAATCCCGCCGCAAGAAAGATCGACGTACGAGATGGCCATTGTCGCACTCAACAAGAAGCTACTTACCAAACCGAACAAGGATTTTGAAAGCTATTTTTGTTCAACAAATGGCAGCAGCTACCTCAGGAAACAACAGGGGACCACGTCACCAGATTGAAAAAGATGAGTTCGCACTGAGACTTTGCAATCTTCACTGACGAGGAGGCAATACGTCTCTGAATAACAGAAGGGTGTACCTCACCTATATTTCGGAAGCATCTCCTGAAGTACCACCTTCCACTTGCAGTGGTCTTTGAGCTGGTACGTGTCTATGAAACTGTGAATACCCAAGCCACCGAAATGGAAAAGCCGAAGGAGAGGGGGCAGGTAGCTGCCATACACACACATCAGACGAAGTGGTCACCAGGGCAATACAGCTTCCAAAGAACACTGCCACCCCACATAGCTCAGCTGGTTGGAGAAAAGAGTGTAGGCAATGCGGTTTCCCCACAGCAGACCATGCCTGGCGATAGAGCATCAATGTGCCAGATGCGGAAGAAGTCATCACTTAGAGTGGGTGTGCAGGGAAGGAATTCCCTTCCCACCAAAAGAGACGACGGGCCCTCAGAGAAGTATGGGTAGAGATGGAAAGGAGACTTTTGCCAGTGGGAGGACAGAAGGAAGGAAGATCCGCTGGACATGGACTACAGAGATCACCCAGAGCCACCAAGCGAACAAGCAGGAGAGGGAGAGAATGGCACTAAAGAAACAAACTTCGGCCAGCAGGAGAAGTTGTCATCACCACCAGGTGACTTCCCCAGCCGAATGGAGAGGAAGCAGCTGACGATAAATAGAGGGCAGATGTGCAGGTAATTGCAGGGGGGCCCCTTTATCGGGAACGACCTTAAGGGAAGAGAAAGCGCTGAGGATACGAGTGATGGAGGGAGGAAGGGGGGGCTACTTATGGAGCCCGGGAGGGCAGAACTGGAAAGGGAATAAAGAAG
This sequence comes from Ambystoma mexicanum, assembly GCF_040938575.1. Lineage (NCBI taxonomy): Eukaryota > Metazoa > Chordata > Amphibia > Caudata > Ambystomatidae > Ambystoma > Ambystoma mexicanum. The sequence continues at coordinate 778,274,853 of NC_090935.1, forward strand.
TAGTTTGTTGATTCCATGGCTCTGTTGGTGTCATTTTGTCTGAGTAGCGTGTGAGAATGGAGACGAGAGCTGTCGGGCCCATTGCTGCACTGAGCATAACATTTCCATATGTTTCTAAAAGGCCATAAGTGACTGCATTTAAGAAATTATGAAAGGAACAGGGAAAGAGTACACAGCTATCGGGTGTGACACTGCAAGGTCGAGTCATGAATGGTAGGCAAAGTAAAATGTAGGGTAGGAAAGAAAATGCTACAGGAGGAGTCACTAATAAGGTGGCCTTAGGAGACCCTGCGGTTGAGCAACACAGCCATACCAGTTTCTACAAAAATATGCAAACCTGTTTGTCGGCCATGGAAGCAGAACGATCATTGCTCACTGAGAGAAAAGTGTCAGGCCAGGGCATGAGGCAATGCGCCTCCTCAATGCCACAAACTCAGACACAAAGCAATTTACGTGTGGACTTGCACAAAGCCTGCCCTGGCGCTAGTGTGATCTGCGAAGACCCGTAGGCTTCGAAGGGGGCCTGACGACATTTGAAACCTCGTTCTGCGCTACGCAATGCAGCGCTAATCGTGCCCAGGCGAGGTTACCACTGACATTTGAAATCCCATTTATTTCGTATGTTCTAAATGGTTACATTCCAGCTGCATCTTTCAGTTTCTCAAAGCACTTGGCGCCAATTTAGCTCCCTGTTGCTTGCTGCAAAAAAAATCCAGAATAAATCAATTAATGGAGAAAGGATAAACGGCACATAAAGCACAAGAGCAAAGTGTCGGGTGAAGGAGGAGAAGAACAGAGGAGCATGGTAGTGCTGTTTGGGGCGGTTTAGCAATAGTAGGCTCCCATAATGCTTAACAAGTGGGTACATGGAAGCTGGTACAGTTACATTAAAAGATACCTGGAGCCTCATGTAAGCCCTGAACAAGTCCTCTTTATTCAGTTACACCAGTAAGACAAGCCTGCTCAGAGGAGGATGCTCAGTGGTTCCACCACCCAGGTCACTTCCTTCTGTCTGACCTGGAACACCATGCGCAACATATTCTCTCCTTCATACACACATAGTACACACTTGACACCATTCACTTTGACATCACTCACACATGGCCTTGAGCCATACTGACAAGGAATAGGTCAACAGATAAACCACGTAACTGTATTAAACTGACTAGAAGCAGATGATCTTAAGTCATGTTTCTAGGTCTTCTTGATCATTCAAAACCCAGATTACATGTTTAGGCTCATGTTACTTTCCATTCTGATAGGTCTAGTTTTCCATTCAAGATTGGTAAAAATGAAGCAACAATCGCACCATTTTTGCTTGATGTAGTTCTGTATGGTTTTATACATTTGTTACGCTGGTTTCTTTTCTTATATTTTTAATTTCCAAATCATTTCTTTAAAACTGAATTTTGTTGAAAGTCCAACATTAACACATTTTTTAGCAACTGGGCTTGAGCAGCTATGCAGTCAAGCCCCTACATTTCAGACTACAGATCCCTGCTACACCACCTAGCCAAAGTGTGTGATCCTAGGCAAACGATATCTCGGTGTCTTATACATAAGAGTTTTAATGCAAACTACTCATTTTGTAGCAAGTAGATGATAATGAAAAAATTCGACAGAACATGTTTCTGTATGTTTGTTTTGAATTATTAACAAAACAGCAATAGCTATTTGTGCACAGAGGGAGATAACTTAAATATGCATTTCCATTTTACAATCTATGCGTTTGGATTTTTGGAATATGTATGGATGATATTAAGTACACATTGTGAATAGCAGAAATCTCAGTGTTTCTGAATTTCAAATGTAGCCAGGTATGGCGAAGGGTTCTGCACAAGACCCCACATGTCTGGAGGCGTTGGGTGTGACAATGGGTGCTACATATCCCTATCTGTGACTAATTGGATTGGGCCTCACAGAAGTACAAGGATGAATAGGGGTAAAATGGCACACTCAGCCCTCACACTTCTATAAATCAAAACACAATGCAATCATAAAGGAAAATCAGGGACAGTTAAGAGATATACCTCCTTTGCCTTTTGTGGTAATGTGAGCTGGGTGAAGGCTATGCTCTTAAGAGGGGTGTGAAGGTGAACCAGTAGCCACACAAACAACACATTGGGCTTCCTTACGAGTTTGGAGGCAGCCATGCCCTTAACAAGGGCATGGCTGCCTCCAAACTCGGGTCCGGGTCCGTGGTCCCTGAATGGGGAAATACCAGGCCATTCTGACTTTGGAGGGCCCAGTATTTCCCCAATCAGGGAACCCGGACCCGGACATCCCCATTCTCATTTGAGCCCCCATAGGGTTGAATGGGAATGGGGAGAATGCTAACAACGGGCCCGTTAATGACAGAACCCTCAGATGAGCATGACGGCTCAGAATGCCTCAAATCCAGGATCTGGTGCTCCAGAGTAATGACAGGGGAAGAACCCCGACAACCCACCGGTTCCCAGGGAGGAGGCAAAAAGGGAAGGGGGGTGTAAAGCCTTGGAGGAAGCTTCCTTCCCCACTTGTGGAAAGCCCCTGGAAATCCAGGAACTGGGACCAAAATCTCCTGCCCCCGAAAGTCTGCAACCCAAGGAGCAAAGGGCGGGTAGGAGAAACAAAGAGCCCAAAAATACCCATTTTGAGGAAGAGGTACACATCTTCCAGTTTGAAGGAGAGGGATCCTCAGAGGATCCTGGGGAAAAGATCTTCTTCAGAGATGGGGGAACTCCTCCCAAGGAAAAATGGGTCCCAAAGGATCCAAATCCAGACTGGGTAGATGTGGGGACCGAGTTAGCACCGCCCATCATCAATCCCCAGAATCACCAGCATGAAAATCCCCTGGTTCAAACCCATCCTGGTGACGGCCTCCAAAAAGGGGGGGAGCCCAGAATCAGAACCAGAGGAACCCAAAACCTCCCCCATATCTAGCTGTCACCTTTCTCTTCCTGATTCCCAAGACCCCAAACAGAATCCTGCCCAAATCACCTTTCTGTCAGTGTCCAAAACCAAGAAACTAACCCACCAGTTGTCCAAAAATGTGCATTATCTTTGCCCCCTTGAGGAGAAGGAGGGAAGATTCTATGCCCCAGTCCAAATACAGGGGCAATGTACAATTGTGGCACTGGTGGACAATGGATCCCAAACTACCCTTCTGTCAAAAAGGGCCTTTGATCAACTGAATTCGGGAAGGGGGGAGAAATACTAAATTCCTCTCACCCCTCTTCCCGGTCAACTTCAGAACTTTGACGGGAAGGAAATTCCCGTCGAGGGGACTGCGGATTTGGACATTAAAATTGGGCGACAAAAAGTGAAGCACCCGGTCATAGTTGTGACTCCAGAGGGCACACCTTGTTTACTAGGGAATGACATCCTGCATTGGTTGTCTCCCCTCATAGATTGTGTAAACAAGGTCCTCTGGACCCAGACTAGCTGACCAACTAAACTGAAACATAGTGTCAACCATGTTAGTTTAAACAGCACATGCCACATGGTTGAACAAAAACCTGACCAAATAGAATTTCACTTCCAGAATAATCAAATCCCAGACTTGACTGTAATTGCATTAGGACAACAAACTGGTGATGGGGAGTCCTCTCTATTTCTGAAAATCAACCTTCCTTCTTCCAGTCTAAGGTGGCATTTTACACTGGAAGGAAACACACTGAAATTCTTTACAAATTCACAATCAGAAAATCCCACTACTATAGTCCAGAACGATGAAAAATCAGCTCAAAGTTTGGCTGATATTCATAAAATTGGAGAGTAGTTGTTCATCCCTATTCAGTTAAATGAAGGGAAGGACTCTGTTCTCACCCGAGTGTGTCTGTGAACAACGGTAAGAGCTTCATCAGAGAAGCCATGTTCCGCAAACTCCCAAAAGATCCAGCCATTCCCACATTTAAACTGTTAGACGAATGGGAACTGGACCCGGAAATACCAAATTCCAAACATCTGCTTCCTAGCAGGTGTATGCTCAAAATTTCCATAGGCAACAAGAGCATAGTCCATAATTGTTGGGTTGTGCGAGATATCTCTGCTGCGTTTTACTTAGGCAGTGACATTCTCAATTGCTTTGCCATTAGTTTGGACCTAATAAACTTCAAAGCCTGGTCCTGATTAACGGGTAATCCCATGAACCTTGATGACCCAGAGAAAGCATTTAGGTCAGCTCAACTGCTGCCTTATGCAGTTGAAATTCAGATTGGAGATGAAGTCACCATCCCAGAACGGACCCGACAATTCTCACTAGAAGTGAAAATTAAAAGAGTCCAGAAATTGAAAAACTCTGACGCCTATATTCATCTTAATGCTTATTTCCAACAGCAATGGTTGGGGGTAAACCCAACACCAATAGTCAACATAGAACAGGACACCATTCCAATAGAGGTGGATAACAGCGACTTAAAGAGTATCACTCTAGCCGCAGGCACCATTATTCGAATGGCGGTTGATGACAGATATTTTTCCATAGATTTAGGTAATGAACTGTTAGGACCAATCCCCAAGGACTGTTTTGACAGTGATAGCAACGATGATGCAACACCAGACAGGATCTTCACCCGGCATGCGGGGAATTTCCTGGTGTATACTTCCTTCCCTTATGGCAAGGAAGATGTGAGCTGTGACTTCAGGAGGGATGAGGTGATCTTCCAAACCCAGGAGGACTGCCTTCCCCACCTCAAGCCAACAGTCAAAATCAGCACTTTGACCAGGGACTTCTCCACCCAGCTGGAGGAGGCCGCTGAGATAGCAAAACCGGAAGTCTTTCCAGGCTTCAGGCAGATGGTTGAAGAGAGAGTCAACCTAGCCGATGTCTGTGAGATTCTGGAGCAAAAGCAAAAATTGAAACAAGTTTTCTTAGATTTTCAAGATCTCTTTGCGGTGGATTCATATCGCTGTGGTCGCACCGACATCCACACAACAACTATTCCCACAGACCCTGGCATGACTCCAGTGTTTGTGAAGCAATATCGCTTGCCTCTCGTATCAATGGAGTCCCTTGCTGAAATAATTAAGAACCTTGAGTCCCGTGGGATAATTCGTCCAGTCCACAGCACCTTCAATAATCCGGTGCTGGGGATTTTGAAGCCAAACGGCCAGTGGAGACTCTGTGCTGACCTTAGGGAGCTCAACAAACGGGTCCATACTTCCCGATGGCCTCTTCCCTACATAGACCAAGGGCTGGCCCCGATCCAGGGGTCAAAGGTATTCACTGCCATTGACCTGACCAATGGGTACTGGACTGTACCTGTCAGTAGGGAGGACCAATACAAGCTGGCTTTCACCATCGGGGGGCAGCAGTACACATGGACCCGGACTCCCTTCGGATACATCAACTCTGGCAATGAATTCTACATTTCTCTACACAAGGCCATGCCTGACCTGGGTGAGAGGGGTAACCTGGCCTATGTAGGTGATGTTTTAGTCAAAAGCTCAACGGTGGAGGAACACATAGCAGAGATCTGTTATGTTCTGACACAGTTGAGGGCTGCCGGAGCAAAACTGTCCTTTCAAAAGGCACAGTGGTGCAGAACCTGTGTCAATTTCTTGGGGCATGAGATTACTCCTCAGGGTCTCTGTCCCCAGGAACAGAAAGTGGAAGCACTCCAGAAATTAAAAGACCCCACAACTCTGTGGGAACTAAGGAGCCTCCTTGGACTAACTAATTACAGCAGAAAGTTCATTGAGGACTACCCAGAGATCACAAGACACCTGATCCATCTTTTGAAGGGGGGGGTCAAGTGGGAGTGGGGTCCAGAACAAGCCATGGCAGTAAGACAACTCAAAAGAAGCCTCTCACAAGCACCTTGCCTAGCTTACCCTGTCGAAAACAAGGAGTTCTTCTTGGAGACAGGGTTCTCAAATACATGCTTGACTGCAGTATTATACCAAAAGCATGACAAGGTCAATAAAGTAATCTCCTATGCGAATAAGACTTTATCCTCTGTGAAGGAAAAATTCAACGATTGTGAGAAGGCACTCCTGGCAACGGTGTGGGCATTGAACAATTACCGCCCGTTTATCCAGGGGGAACACATTATAGTGGAGACTCCACACCAGCCTCTGCAAGATCTCCAAAGTGACAGAATCTGGGCCGGAAATGTTAGTAATTCCCGAATTACTTCCTGGATTCTGTCAATGCAAGGCTTTCCTGTGGAGGTCAGATATGGCCAAAACAAGACGAGTCCCCTCCCGCAAGGTCTGACTGACTTGCATGATAGTGTCAGAGAAAACTGTCTTGAGGACGAAAGTCTTAAAATCAAGGACAACATGGAGGCATACCTTAATTCCCCACACAAAGTCTATGAAGAAGACCAGTGTGGATGGATGCTCCTACCATGATGACAACAACGGGGAAAAAGAACTTGTGGCCGGCGTAGGGAATGCATGGGTGAATGATGCCCCAGAACCCTCCGCTGGGTACAAAATCGGTCCCGAAGTAGTCAAGTGGCAGAGTTGATGGCTGTGCATCAAACCATCCTCACTGCTGTCCAACACCAACTCCACGAACTGGTCATAATCACTGATTCGGATTATGTACAGAATGGGTTTGTGGAGCACCTCGTTAACTGGAAAACCAGAGGCATGCTATGTGCTAATAACAAACCATTGAAACATGGAAAATTAATCCAAAACATTGATGATCTGGTCACCTCGAATGGGATGACCAGCTACTGGAAAAAGATAAAGGGTCAGTCTAAAGGAGAGGGACCAGACAAAACTGAAAATGACCTAGCTGATCAGCTGGCCAAAACCAGAGCCATCCAAGGGGATCTACTTGAGATTGAGTCCCTGTTGGGGGAAATCAAGGTCACTGCTATTACTAGGTCCCAGACAAATGCTCACAATGAACTCTCAACTGCACAATCGAGTAAGGAGACCCCAGATGCTAATTTGATTACAGCTCAAAAAGGGGTTCCAATAATTGGTAAGTTTTATCAACACATTGAGGACCCTGAGAACATTCCCCTTACAGATACCGATTACTTAGGGAAAGAGGACCTCAGAGTGTTGATGAAATGTCCAAAAATGTTCAGAATCCAAGACGGTTTGTTGGCGAGGAGATCCCTAGCTGGTCATGACCAGTGGGTGGTCCCTACCTCATTCCGAAGCCTGATGCTAAATCACGTCCATGATGCGGCCACAGTCAGTCATTGGGGGTTTCATACGACACTAGAAATCTTGAGAGAGGTTGCATACTGGCCACACATGGGGCAGGACCTCGACCAATACTTGAAGGGGTGTCTTGCGTGTCCACAATTTCAGCCAACATCACTCACACACCGTGCGCCTCTCCAAAAGAGGGGGATGACACTGCCTTGGTCAGATTTACAAGTCAATTTTATCGGGCCCATGATTCGCTCCTCTAGGGAACAAGTACATGTTGACCGTGACATGCTTGTTCACTAAATTGGTGGAATGTCTCCCGGCTCCAAATTGGAAGGCAGAAACAGCAGCCGCCCTGATGATCAACCACATCTTCTCGCGTTTTGGACAACCCCAAAGGATTGAGTCAGACCGAGGTAGCCACTTCACTAGCGAAGTGATGACAAAGATGTGGGAGATACATGGGGTCAAAAGGAAACTACACATTGCCTACCGGCAAGCCTCTAGTGGTGTAGTTGAGAGATATAACAAGACAATTGTGAGCATATTAAAAAAGTTTGTGGAAGATTCTGGGCCAAGTTAGGACATTCGACTAGTATCCTGATGGCCATCAGATCTACCCCTTTTTCTGCAACAAAAATGTCACCGTTTGAGCTGATGAATGGACGAAGGATGGTGCTTCCCCAGCCTCTGCTCTACAGAACCCAAGAGCAGACCTTGATAAATATCCTCCACAACTCATGAGTATGTTGAGAATCTGAGAAAACACCTTCAACATGCTTTTGCCTGCAGACAGTGTGAAGACCCACTATGACCTCAAGACAACTAAAAAAGAATACCAAGTAGGAGACCGGGTCTACTTATAAAATTTCCAAAGGAACCTGGCCAAACAGCGCACATTTCTTCCTAGCTGGCATGGTCCTTTTGAAATTGTAGACAGAATCTCACCAGTCGCCTACAAAATCTGTATCCCCAAAGGCAGTTTGGCAGAGGGGGAAGATAAGTGGGTCCACATCAACCAGCTGAAGTGTTGCTATCCTAAGCATACTCTGCAGCAACTAGAGGATTAATCTGGAAACCGAGAGGGGGACATTCCAGAACCCTAGATATTCCAACTATAAAACTATTCCACCTGTTGAAAATCAGTAATAATTGCAAACAGGAAAGAGTGTAAATTATATGTCAAATGTATGCACCTGCCCCACTACATGAATAGTGGTGGGGAAATGTCCACAAACATGCTCTGTTGTGTCTTGTAGCACTGAAACCAAGGATTCCAAGTACCAAGGAGGACCACTCGGGGACCAGGAGGAAAGACCCAAGGGGCCCGGGGTATCCCTCCATATTCCCACCTGGAACCGGCGAGGAGAACCTGTTGATCCAGCACTGAAGGGAGAAGCAGACGAATTTTCCACTTGGACCAAACAGAAAGAATGACATCCCCATCTCCCGACTTCCCCTTGACGGGCAGTCAAATTCAAGTTGTGAGGGGGGCTTTTGGGATATATTGACCCACTTCTGCTCTGCCCTACGACATCCCTGGGTCCTGGTGGTGCCAGGATTATCAAAATGGCCACAGAACCTCTGGGCGCACCAAAACCTATGGAAATTGCACTTTGAAACACGAAAAGATGGCTGCCAAAACTACCTTGCCTGTTGTCAGTGGTGGAACGGAGACCTCACTGCTGAAAAATGTCACTGGACTGCCCACCAGTAAAAATGGAGCCTGCATGAAAAGCAGTGCTTTACTGAAAGAAACCCAGACATTGTTCTTAAATCCCTTTTTCTTGGTTGCTGAAACTACAGAATGCCAGTCCAAAATACCATAAAACATCCAATATCCTTGCTGGGTGTTACCCGTCACTTCAGTTAAGAAATCATTATGAACATACAATGTTATGAAAAGCGTAATGAAAAGCAAAATATTCACAGCAAAAGTGTGCCTGCCTGTGAAATCTGTCAAAATATGGGCGCAGTACCAGCGACCGCCTGTATGACAGCTGTCAGTAGTCTGCATCAGAAGTTTAAACATGAAAATTGAAATCAAATGTCTGGAAACTAAGTGACCTGTTATTAAGAGGAACCTAGGTTGTAACTATTACATTTCCATGGTTTAGAAGCTGGAATAAGAGTTCTAGCTGCTTGTTTGAAAATTGCAAGTTTTGTTTTAAACCAAGAAAAATGTGATAAAATGACATTGAATTTAAGCTGAACTCAACGCCACCAAACCAGTTCCACAGCTTCCCCCAACAAAAGGCATCTCCCTTTTGCTTCCCACCAAGGCCAGGAAATCACACCTTTGTGAGAATTAGATCAGAGGAGGAGATCTTGGGCTGCAGCACAAGGGGACAATGGACTTTCTCTGGCTGAAAGGATATGCAGATTGTGAAGTGTCAAAAATGGCCTCTCCCAGAAGGAAGTGGGCGGAGATTACTGCAGAGCTGCCAGGAGGAAAAGGAGGCGGGGACAGACAACCATTTGTGGATTCACAAGCACAGAAAGCATATTTTTAAAAAGACTGATAAATAACTGTGCAAATTTGTAAAAACAAATATAGAATTAACAGCATTGTTAATGTGATTTTTGGGTGCACATTTTAAGAGATGCCAGAACTCTGTGCGATGTTCTGGGAAGGCACAGTGAAAATTCTGGTTTTGCAGCAAATGTATTTATGTCAGAAGCATGAAACTTCACACGCTTATGCCCATATACAATGTGCACATGTGTACAAATTTTGGATAAATTAGATATTGTGGCCCGGACAAAAAGTGTGAAATTCTGTCAAATCCACACCCAAGATCCTACAGTGGCAGGGCTTGGAAGAGTATTTGCTCCACAAAATATGTGATCTATGTATGTTATTGTTATAAAGATTGCACACATGTAAACATGTATTATACAAAAAGTAGATCTTATGTTCAAAAGGCAAGGGGACGATGTTCTGAATCATAATACCACATCATCATGGTGACACCCTGTTTTGTCCTCCAATCAAGGGTGAGAGGAGACTCTAACCTATAGCCTACCTAGGTGCTGCGCTTAGGATAATTCAGCATACACACCCCTTTATCAAATGCATAAATAGAGAGAGCTGAGGACTTAGAAAGACACACAGATCCACCCACCATCCGAATCTTGGTGAAGCACCCTGAAGGAAGTCCATCCATATTCCTTGCTCCAGAATCCAGAAACTTTGCAAGCAGAAAGGCTCAATGCACGGCTGAACCACTTTCAGCTGGGCCATAACTTCCAGAACCCATCCCACAAACTTAAAGGGGAAACAAAAGAAACAGCCAGGCTGTGCTGTAACTGCTTCCCTGCCAAAGAATTATCTTCATAACCAACAAGGGCAGATTAAACCCAATTCTGTGCTGTGCTGTGACCAGAGAGCCATTGCAGATCCAGTCCAGTTGTGCTGTGCCGTGCAGACCAGAGCGCCTTGCTGTCCAGTCTTACCGTGCGGTGTCCAGAGCGCCTTGCTGATCGCCGACCCAGTCCAGTCCGGTGTGCCCAGCAGTCTGTCCCAGAACCAGACCCCTGACGGTTACGTTCAAAACATTATAGTGAGTATCCATAGTATAGGACTGTCACTAGCCTATGCACTGTCAATAGTAATCCCTATCTCAGATCCATCCTATCTTGTTTTTAGAACCTGCATTGTTAGAAATCTTTTTGAATTGCCTGAACTCTCTATCTTATCCCTATTATCTTCATTCTGTAAAAGTATTGTTAAATATTCTTGCGTTGATTTATTTCATCTGAAGAAGGCAAGCTTATCGGCAGGCAGTCGCCCTGATCGGAGGCGCCCTGGTCTAGTGTCTGTGCATCCGTGTAGTATTTGCTTCTTCATAGTCATTCCATAGTGTAAAGAAACCCTGTTTGTCTTTTAAAAGCGTTTCTCTGTCTTCCCCATTATTTCGCCTATCTCAGAAAAATGACCTCCACTAAAACGTCCATAACTTCTTCAATTTTTGCTAGAAACAAAATGTAAATGTCTGCTTGTAGTTAACATCCACAGCTTTCAATAGAACCAAAAACCTCATCCCAAATCCATATAGTTCTCCCGCGATCGCAAATACCGCGTGCGGAAAAGTTTGCCGCAAATTTGTTTTAGGTAACATTTCTATAACGTGTAAAACAGCTTTCATTTGCACCCGACCTCAAATTTCAGTTTGCACATTGGTCTTAGTGTCAACTCATTGCTAGTGTTTGTCTGCAACCATATAAAGCGGCTCCCATTAGAATTTAAAGAATTTCAGTCATTTATACCATATTTAGTGTTTTACCTATTCCATTCAAAGCCAACTTTAAAACCATTTTGACAGTTTGCCAATCAATTCTGTTCCTCTCTTGTGTTTGCTGGGGGGAAATTGGGATTGACATTGTATTTGAATTCTGCATTCCTGAAACCTGTTCTCTCTCCTCCTATCTCTCTACATTGCATATTGGGGGGTTGAGGGGTGTGCCGGGGAAAAGAGTAACCACATTGCTATTTGATTTGAACACCCACACAGAAAAGTATTATTGCTGTGCTGCGTTGTTTTTGCTCATTATTACTCCTTGTGATTAAAGAGATTGCTTAGTGTGACATCACCCCATTGGTGATTATTGTATCCCCATTAAAAATAGTGTGATTATATGGTGAATATATAAATAAATATTTTAACTTTGCAAACCAGCCTGATTCCTGGTTCAGTGTGACTGGGGGGGGGGGTCCAAGAGAGGGGAGTGATATAAGTGGTACATCGTTCAGAATAAAAGAACTTTTAGACACAAATAAATAAGGATTTCAGTTGTGCATTACACGCTAGGCATTGACTTAGGTGAAGTGCCGGATTGAAATCCCTTACAATCAAGATGGTGGAAGTCTCCTTCCATTGACGAGAACCCTCTTGTCTACCATAATCCCACTCCTTCCCTTCTCACTGCGAACAAAGGCCTTTAGATATGTAGCACCCTGGTCTGAGACTAGTCCTTTTAATTGGGTGTGCTCCTTTGATGCCTGGGCCCAGGACCGCTGCCTGCTGTGTGACTGTCTCAAGCAAAGGGTTTTACCTGCCCTCACAAAGAGATCAAAGAGGAGGATCCGCCCTCCAGGTTCCTGTCGTGCCATTTGGCAGGATACACCTGGCTGACCAAAATACACATCACCTTCCACTGCAGAGTCGACTCATGTGCGATATCAATTGAGATGTGGCAGCTGTGATCATAAGTAGTACCACACACTATGCCTAAACTCAGGCAAAACTTGATTTTGGAAATTATCCTATCACCACCTTGGGGTACTTATGATCAGAGTCGTTTGGTTATGTCTTAAATGCCAACCCTGCATGGCAGAGACTTTTCTGTCACTGCCACTATCACATGGGTATCTGTGAACTCGGGACCTGCTTGGTTCTTGTACCCATTTAAAAGTGCTTCACATGGAGTGCATCCACCATTTTTGATCGTGGATTTAATAGCAACAGCTTCTATCTGTGGGAGCTGGTATGGACTGTCTCAACCACCTTGGACCCTCCCCAATAGCTGTCACTCTCCACAATAGGTAGAACTGGAACACTGCCCTTTCAGGATCCTGTAAAGGGGGTTATCGTAGATGTATGAGGCTCCATAGCAAGACATCATATTTTTTGGAAGTTGTAGAGTTAAAAACAATAGTTTGGTGATAATTTTAATTATATACTTGGAGACAATGGCATTGGACTGCTGCCCACCGCCCCACATTAAATTGTCTAGAATAAAAGGCATCTGTTTGGCCATCACACGTTCTTCCCATTTGGGCTCCAGGGGCATTTTCCACTTTCTAGCCTAGTTTAACTACTCTTCTGAAAGCCCTGGATCGGGAGCTGAGCTTTTCTTCACTTAATTGACAAGGAGTTGACAATTAGAATCATCTAAAGAAATTTCAAGAGTAGTCAAAAATGTATTCCACTGTTTAAAACACACCACACTCTTAACTACTATAAGAATATATTGGCTCTGTTCAAAGATCTACTCTAGAAGGAATACAAAGGGAATTAGGACATGGTTTAATGCATTGAATAGTTAGTTACTCACCTCTAGAATGTCGACGGAAGGTGTTCATTTATTGCACATGCTGAACGACTGCCATGTTCAGCCCTTGAATGTAAATGAGTCTTCCTGTTGTGCCACTTAGGGCAATTCCTTATGGAAACCAAAGACGTGCAGTGTAGCGGATCTCTGGGAACATCCGGCAGACATTATAGGCCCCTTTTAGTTGTGTTGTAGTTAAATTGGTGAGTTGAGGTAAGTGAGTGGGGCTGACGGGTCATTATACTATCTGACAACAACTGGGCCCACCAAACAGTATACCATTTCTGTGTATTGAGTCCCACCTTCACACAAACGGCCTGGAACTTGGCCGAGAGGTGTTGGTTCTGACTATTGAAATTTGAAACAAAAACTCATGTTGAAGATTGAATAGACTTTAAGCAAGCAAACTACATGTGTACATGTCAACTTCTGCCAAGCAAGCCTGTACAATCTCCCTCTATACCACCTTTTTCCAGCAGCATACCTCTCATCTGCAAAAATACCCACATTTCTTGTGTATCCTTTTTCTGTTAGGCAGTCCATTTTGTTATACTGTCCGTTTTACAATTTTTATTTTACATAAACAATCATGAACATTCATTTGTCGTTGATCCGGTTTTTATATATAGCATCTTTGAATTTGTTAAAGCTGCTTTTTTATTTTGGGATTGTTCTATAGGAATATTATGAAATACGATACATGGGTTTAAATGTTGCTAACTTAATGAAGAAATCAAATTAAATAAATATTGAGTAATACTGGTCATTACATGTAGGCTTTATTTTAGTCAGACTATATTTTTGAACAACTTGACTGGTCGCAACTCAATTTCCTCAACATTTCCTATAAACAACCACTTAATGTCAAAATAAGTGAAAGGCATTGTAAATGTATTTTTGCTAAAATTGCACGTGCTCTAGATAACTTGTACTGCAAATTAAAATGTTATATTAGCAGTCTTTAGTTTATTAAATTTGTAATTCGTGTTGCAGTCATTTTTCCGCCAACTCAGCACCGATATGTTCTGTCGAAAGATTGATGTTGCTTACCATTTAATTTGATATGCACATTTTGCTCATTGCGCACAAAAGGTTGGGGACCCCTGCTTTACATCCTAAGAATCCTTTTTTCATGTAATGCCAAATAGTGCATTCTAAAGACCCTGGGGCCTATTACTTTGGTGAAAAAGAGGCTAGGAATAAAAACGATAATTTTCTAAAGGATTTGGAACCTTTCATCTCTGCACCAAAGGGATTTTACACAAAACATAGTGGCAAACATTGGTAAAAACATTGAGCATTTGACGACCACTTCATAGAGTGGTGTGTTGGTGTTAGCTGGGCATTTGTATTCATTGGCCTCATTTCGAGTCCGGCGGTAACCGTGCTGGAAAAACCAGCAGGCTACTGCCGGACCCGTATTACCATTCCACCTCTGTGATTCCTGGAATCACTGGGGCATTACGACCCCGATGACCCGGGAATCCCGGAGGTGGAATTCTGCAAGTCCCCATTCCTATGGAGTCCCATAGGACTCCATGGGGATGGGGACAATGGAAACACTGGTTCCGTCTATGACGGAGCCGGTGTTTCCATTTGCACCTGCAGGCGGGTGGCATTCAGACCTGGCGGGAGTGACACCTCCCGCCTGCAGGACTCTGAATCAGCCGGTCCGGAAAGAACGGTGGCGTTTTTACTGCTACTGTTCTTTCCGGACCGGCAGGGTCGTAATGAGGCCCATTGGCTTGTTAATTTAAAAGTATTAACAGTAACTTAATTGGAATTGAACATAGGGCAAATTAATAATGAAAACTGTGTCATGCATTTGCCTTATCGGCCCATTCTCCAAGTGCCAGATTGAGAGAGTATCAAACAATGACAATGTTGGCATCAAACACAAACGTGACTTGTACAAAAAGCAGTGTATGCAAATTATGAATAAAGGAAAGTTGGGTATGTGTGCCAGGTATTTGTCCATTATGCTCCTGCTATCTATACAAAGGAATAGAATAGGACCATTTCCTCCAGGACACAAACAAGGTTCAATTATTTGGCTCATTAATACATCAGCTGGGCAAAGTATTTGAAGATGACAGGGTTTTAACAACGACACTGCTTTAATAAGTAAGGACATTTACTGAAAAATAATTTGCATGGTGGCAACAAACTCAAATGTTGCATCTACAAAAATAAGCCAATTGGAACCACAGCAGGCTCATTGGCCAACATTCTTGCACAGTCCAGTCCAGGTCTCTGTCCTGGCTCTAATGCTACTGAGGTCTCATCCATTCAGCACCTCCTTCTAGGCCTAGACACCATGGCCCAAAACAACTGGCGAGCAACAATTTACGGTGCCGCGAGCAACATGTTGCTCCCGAGTTACACGTTGGGGATCACTGACGTAGAAGGACGCTGCAGCGTCATTGGTGCAATGCCAGACTGTCCTGCATTTCGCCTGCATTAAACATTTTTTACTCGATTGGTGACAATTGTTTTGTCTATACATATACCGTTTCCAACTTCCTGATTTGGTATGCGAGTGAAAGTATGAAGTTGCAACTACACCTCATTTTTATACAATCAGTGCACATTTTTCAAATGAAGCACTCTCCCAGAGCGGTCCCCGAGGCTCCTGCTTATCATGCTGTATTCAGAGAAAACTAACAGGGTAATTGGCTTAAGCGGCATTATAATCACTCGAGTGAAGGCCATCTAGACTGAAGTAATGACGCAAATAAAGAAATACACCTTCCAACAGTGACTATGTTGATAATTACGTTGTAATTTTTAACAAGCGGTTGAAACTTCTCTGACATTTGGTTAGTTTTAACAATATTGTGTGAGTTATACAGTGGGTGAAAAGAATCACAATGAAGTGCTCTGCCAGTGGCACCGAAACTGCTCTCCCGAACACCGTGAAGACCTGCTCACCTGCTCTCTAATCTTGATTCCAGCTCCCCCTCTATTCTCATCCTTCTTGACCTTTCCTCTGCCTTTGATACGGTCAATCATGCCACCCGAATAAATCGGCTCTGTGATACCCTTAACCATCAAAGACCAGGGGCATGGCTAGGACGGCCATGTATAGGGACGTGCTCGGGAGGAGCTCCTTCGATCCTGTAATGATCCTCGAGAAAAAGTGCGTGCATGGATGCCTGTCAGCACTGTGAATCAACATCCTTGACTATGAAGGTGGGGGCCGCACTCGTTGAACCTTTGGTGCATGTGTGATGCACGGATACAAAGTTATACTTATTTGTATGACTGCGAGCCCCGAATCGAAAAGTGGAAACAAAATGGCGGCGGGAACAAAGGTATAATCAAGGGTCATGGGTGCGCTGCAATGATAACGAACGGAGGGCCCGGACGGTACCCGCAATGGATGTCAGGATCCTGCCTTAAGTTACAGACCCAAAGGGACCATGGTGTGGAGAAGCGGAGGAAGAGAGGCGCACTGCCCAGGCCGCGCTTCTGCTTTGCGGGCCGAGGGACATGACTGAGTCAGCAAGACATCCGAAGATGCGTGCACCCGGAGCTTGAATATGCATGGATGGTAACTGACTAGACCCGCCGAGCGAACCGGAGGCTGATGCTGGGCCCTCAGTGAAGTCAGACCGAACGTCGGAGGAACCCATGGAAGATACTTTGTAGCTGCGTACCCAGAGGAGGAACGAGCAAATGTTGCGCCCAGTGCATAGTGCTTACTAACGGGCAGGCAACAATGTAACGGGGGACCCTGGGGCTAACGCGAGGGAGTGAGCGGCAGCGGCAGTATTTAAGAAAGTCGCAGATCGGACTCTGGACACACGGAGTGACAGAAGAGATCCAAAAGGGACAGTCAGCTGATTAAAACAAATATTCCACATGCACTAAGAGACTGTAAGCTGGGCTGCCTGTGGCAAGGGCGGTTGCTGGAGCTGCGGGGTGTGCTGGAATACAGAGGACCGGGCACGCTCCAGGGGGCCGCCTCCTAGAAGCACTGGAGGTTGAGAAAAACACGATACCGAGGGGCCCAATAGAGACAGAACACACCAAGGGGAGTGACCTAGGCCCGAAGCTGGTGGGACTTCATCACAAACTATTGAAGCAGGCCAGTAAAAGAGGCTAATTCGGGACATCTGCTGGTTCCCAGACATAACATAAGGCGCCCCCCCTGAATCTGGGAACGGGAGCAAAACATCTTGGTCTGCACTGTGAGCTGGATGGCCTCGCGACCGACAAAGCGCTGAAAGGGGAGTGCAATGGGTCAGTGTGTGCACATGAACACTGGCCACTGAAGGAGTAAGGCAGAGACTGGAATTACGACACCAAAAGTGTGCAAGTACGTGGGAGGACACAGCCCATTCTAGGTGTGAGGTGAGCGACAAGGACACACATGGACATAGCCGCAACGGCCCTATACTGCCAAGAGTGGCCTGGTGCCACGTGGACTTTTGTGCGTGTGGAGGCGCGGCTGGCATACGCCCGGACAACATAGTAGGATGTCTTCTAAAGTTGTTAGACCCAGGATCAAACAGTCCACGATGGAGGCCTATGCCAAGATGCCCCCAGGTGCGGAGGGGGGCAAAAGCAAGGAGACTCCCACGACAGTGGCAGAGACACCGAGCACGATCCAGGAGGTGCTGGCAGTGATTGCGGAATTGAAAGTGGCCTGGGAGACTAAACTGGGCCTAGCAATGAACGAACTGAAAGTGGGCCTGGACCTCAAGATTGGAGCGGTCCAAGAGGAAGTGAACCTGCTGAGACAGGATGTGCAGACGATTGCGGAGCGCACCCGGAACTTGGAGAAGGAGATGGCCCCGAACACGGCGGGATGTGTCGCACATGGATTGGAGCTACATGCCCTTGTGCAGCGGGTGGGCAACCTGGAGGACAGAGTGGAGGAGGCAGAAGGGCGCGCCAGACGAAATAACATTCGAATTGTTGTCTTCCCAGAAGGAATGGAAGGGCCCAACCCAACAGAATATGTGGAATCCATGCTCCTGCAGGAGATAACTGGCGGGGCGCTGACCCAGGGGTTTGCGGTTGAATGTGCGCACAGGGCCTTGACAAGGAGACCACCCCCAGGAACCCCCCCGCGGCTGCTGATCGCAAAGATTCTGAATTATTGAGATCGGGAGAAGATACTCAAATTTTTCCGGAGGGGAGGGACGATCGAAAGGGGGTCGGCAAAAATCACGGCATATCCGGACTACACACTGCATGTACAGCGCAGCAGGATGAACTTTGGGTCGGTGAAAAGGAGGCTAAAAGAAGCAGGCCATCGTTATATGTTGCTCTACCCAGCCAAGTTGAAAGTGTTCTACAAGAACAAATCCCTGTTTTTTGAGACACCGAAGGACGCGATGGAATGGCTGGATATACAGGGCCGCCCTCAGGAACCGGATATCCAGATGGGAGCGGCAGAAGATAAGTAGCACACGGCTATGTCATCAATGGTGACATAGCTAAGACATTGGGACTTGAAAATAGAGTACAATTAAGCTTGCGGGGAGTGCGCTGCAATATAAGCTGGCAGGATCCGTTGGACGCAACAACCCTAAGTGGGAGCACCTAGGAGGCATCCCTTGAACCCACTAGTAGTACACCTAGTTAGGTCACTGTTAGATCGGTGACGCCCCGCGGGGTCCTAGTCCTCGGACACGAGATAGGACCAGAGGCGGGTGAGCCTGAGATCCAGGGATGGAGCTGGGCATTTGTTGGGGTAGGGTAGGGTGGGGGGAGGGGTTGGGTTGTGTGCAGTGGGGTGGAGTTGGGGTACAAAGGGGGGGCGAATTGTTGAGGTTGGGAAGGGCAAGAGTCAGAAAACGGGCCATCAGGGAAGCATCGGAGGGAGGGGAGGATTGGGAGTACATCGAGTGGATGGCATCGGGTAATCTTAGAGTGGTGATCTGGAATGTGCGGGGCCTAAACAGTTATCTAAAATGTAATAAAGTGATGCTGTATCTAAAAAGGATGCGTATTGACATAGCCTTGCTACAGGAGACTCAACTCACAAAGGAGAAGTTGGAGGTGGTCAGGAGAAAATGGAGGGGTAATGCCATAGGGGCCACGTATTCGGCATATGCAAGAGGGGTGATCACATGGGTGGCACCGCACGTGCCGTTGCAGGTGCTCAGTTCGACAATAGACCCAGAGGGCAGAATGGTGGTGGTGACAGGACTCCTGTAGAACAGAGAAGTGCATATCACAAACTTGTACGCCCCTAACCATGATACGGCGGATTATTTTAGGTCCCTTTACAGTAAGATTAGCCCCCTTGCAGGTAGCGCGATGGTGTGGGGAGGGGACTTCAATTGTACCCTAAATCCTAGAATAGATAGGTCCGATGATAAATTAGGGAAGCTGGCGCTAGCGGCTAAAGCGCTGGGGACAATGTTGGAAGACCTAGGCCTAGAGGATGTGTGGAGAAGGCTGCATCCAATGGATAGGCAATATTCGCACTACGCAGCACCACATGACTTGCACCCGAGGCTGGATTATGTGTTTGCTGCTGCCGAGATAATGGGAGAAATAGAGGGAGTAGAATATAAGGCTCGGGTACTATCCGATCATTCGCCCTTGGTCGTAGAGTGGCGACATCAACCCCCCAGAGCGCGTATCCCGACATGGAGACTTAGAACTGAGGCATTACAAGATGCAGGGTTTCAAGAGGATCTGAGGGAGGCCATTGAGGAATATTTTGAAATTAACACGGGCAGTGTATGCTCTGTGGGAACAGTATGGGAGGCATTTAAGGTGGTGGTGCGGGGGGTAGCTATATCAAAATCTAAAGGTCTCCAAGGGGGCATTGAACGGGAACTTCAGGAAACGGAAAGAGAGCTGGAGCGTCTTACACAAAATGAGGAGACCACCCGGGAGAACAGTGCCAAGAAAAGGGATTTACAGTTAACCTGCAGTGGACTCTGGGATAGATTATGTAAATTAAATTACAAGAAATACACAGAGAGGCTACATGCAGGGAGGGATAAGCCGGGTAGATTGCTGGACTGACTGTAGAAGAGTGAGACCCCCCCGCTCGGTGATCAGAGAGATCAGGGATGTGGAAGGTCAAATCCATAATACCCAGGAGGGGGTAAATGTGGAGTTCCTCAAGTATTATAGACAATTATATGAGGACACAGGGGAGGATATGAGTCAAGACATACTGGAAACAATAGAGGATATGGGGCTGCCCACCCTGGATGACCTAGAACGGGCGGATTTGGACGCCCCCATCACCTCGGACGAACTGGAGGTGGTGATCCAACATTTGCCCACATGTAAAGTGCCTGCGTCGGATTGGTTGCCTAGCAAGTTTTACAAGTCATATAAGCAGGAGCTACTTCAGCCGTTGCTTGCCATGTTTAATGAAGCCTATGAGCGGGGGGAACTGCCATCGTCCCTCCGCGAGGCAGTGATCATCCCACTCCTGAAACCAGGCAAGTCAGCCGTGGAGTATGGGTCCTATAGACCCTTGTCCATGCTCAATCAGGACAGTAAAATACTTATGGCAGTGCTAGCCAATAGGCTAAAGAGGGTGATTGGTAAGTTGATACATCCAGATCAGACGGGCTATGTCCCTGGCAGGAATATCACAGACAACCATAGGAGGCTGCACCATATCATTGATTACACCGAGGAAGACAAGGGCGAATTGGCTATCGTGTCGCTAGACGCGGTTAAAGCCTTCGATTCGGTGTGGTGGCCATGGTTGAAAGCGACCCTGCAAGGATACCGAATGGGACCTGGATATATCAGGTGGGTCCAGATGTTATATAGCACCCCGATAGCGAGAGTTAAAACAGGATCCACAATTTCAGACAAATGGCAACTCAGCAGGGGGACCAGACAGGGATGCCCCTGGTCACCCATGTTATACATTCTGGCATTAGAGCCGTTGGCGATATGCCTGCGACAACAATGCGGGGAGGTGGGGATTCGTACGATAAGTGGCATACACCTGATATTGATGTATGCAGATGACATGCTCCTCTATTTGCGCCACCCGGAGGAGAACCTGAAATATGTGTTGGAGGTGATGGATCGTTATGCCACCCTCTAGGGCATATCGGTGAACCCCGGGAAGTCTAGTTTGTTCCCCTTGGGAAGGTATAAGAGTGTCCCGTTGGAGAGGCTGCCTATCCTGCAAATACCCTGGCAGACTGTGACATTTAAGTATCTGGGAGTAAACATTTATCATAAAACAGAGACAGAGCACAAACATAATACAGAGAGAGCGATCGAGGGAGTTAAGAACAGCATGGTGTTCTGGTCTAGATTACCCCTTTCTATGATGGGGAGAGCAGCCATGCACAAAATGGTGGTTTTGCCCAGACTTTTACATTTTTTTGTGAATGTCCCGTATCTGATTCCCAGAAGCTTTTTCGGGAGACTTAATAGTATGTGCAGGAGCTTCATATGGGGCAACTCCAGGAATAGAGTGGCCCTGTGGAAACTACAGAACTCGTGTGACAGGGGGGGCATAAACTTGCCGGACTTTGAACTTTATTATCTAGCGGGGCAGCTGTTGTTTGTGGCCAGGTGGTTGTCGGCAGAGGACTCGGCAGAAGCTAGGCTTTTGCAGGGTGACTCGGCTCCATACTTCCTGAGAGAGACGGTGTGGCTACTAAAGAGTAAAATGGTGGGAAGAGGGAGACTATTGAAGCTGGGCTGGGAGATCTGGCGCAGAACATGGAGAACGGTGGGTAGGCTTGGCCACCCTCGGGGATATATGGCAGGAAGGGGAGGCATTGGAATTTCAGAGGTTGCAGGAAGAGACAGGGGTGCATAGAGGCCAATATATAATTTACACCAGGCTCATGAGACGGGTGAGGGAGAGGTGGCCTGAGACGGTGCTAGTGGATGATCCTGACGCCGCACTGGAAGTGATTTATGATGTCTCAGAGGGCGGGCACGAAATATCCAGGATATACGATCTCCTGAGAGCAAAGGCAGGGAAGGAGCTGCTTCAACTGAGGCAGGACTGGGAGGAGGAGGTAGAAGGACCCATGACAGAGGGGCAATGGGAGAGAGCTCAAAGGTACCATAAAAAGGTGTCTCGAAATGCGAGACTCCAACAGATCCAGTTGTATGTCACCCACAGGGCTTATCTGACCCGTGGGAAAATAGCCAGGTTTGGAGGCTTGGCTATACAGAAATGCCCCATGTGTGGGGAGGTGGAAGCGGGGTAGCTGCATATGTTCTGGCCTTGTCCCGATGTGCACAGATTTTGGGACGAAATAAAGACTAAAATGGCCGGTGGGGGAGTGGTGCTGGATGTGGGGTCGGCTTGGGCATGCATGCTCGGGATTTTTACCAGGCCACGCAATCTAAGGCACATAAGCAAGATGAAAGACCTGGCTTATATCCTGGCCAAGCGCAGGATTGCAATGGGTATGAAGGCGGCCCACAGACCCAGGGTGGAGACATGGTGGGCGGACCTCCTGAGATGGGTGGAAGCAGAATCAGCAGTATGGTTTGAAGCTGTTACCAGGGGGGAGAGGAGGAAGTGGGCCCCCTGATAGCCTGACGACAATATGTGACCTCTATGGCAAACCCCCACCAGGTTAATTATGAAACAGAAAACTCAGATGAGTCTACAAGCACTGCGATTCCCGAAAATGCCCCTGTAGATGACACGGATGAGCCGGCTCAAGCTTGTGGGGTGGGGGGCGGGAGGACGGAGGATAACACTGTATAATGTGATGGTTTGATATTGGTTATGTACATCCTGAAAAGTTGTATTGTTTGTTGTTTTTGTTCGTTTAAAATAATAAAAATAAATTAACAAAAAGAAACCATCAAAGACCTGGATCTGGATTGGCTGACCTGCTTCCTTTTGGGCCCTTTACTCTCCGCCATCTCACTCACCTGTGGTGTCCCTCAGGGTTCTATCCTCTCACCCTGGCTCTTCAACATCTACCTGCCCCCCATAGCCCATCTGATCTCCACCTTCTCTCCTTACTTTCAGTGTTATGCTGATGGCACACAGCTTTCTTTCAAGCTTCCCTCCTCCTCCTCTTCTACCTCTCTCATTCCTGACTGCCTGTCTCCTATTCAGGCATTGTGCACTACTAATGATCTCTGCCTTAATGTCAGTAAGACATTCTCAGTGGGACCGCTGCTCCCTCTTTCTCTCCTACACTATTAACCCCCTCCTTGGACTCCATCCCCTATCCCTCGAGTGAAGCATAAAACTTTGGCGTCATCTTCGTTGGAGACAACTTCCTGGATGTCTACAGGAATACAACAACTTGTGTTACGGAATAGTGATCAGAAACTGATACATTGCCTGCTTTTTGTTGAATGTATTCTACACCTTATGTTACCTTACCATTCGATTGTATTTGACGAAATCCTTGTTTTTATATGATGATCTTAACAGATAATGTGTATAGGATTTGATGATGATTGTTATTAGTTGTGTGAATCTTACATTCTTTATGTGTATTTAATCAAAGTTTATATATGACTTTTTAGGAACCGATTTTGGCGTGCAACCTGTCTTTTGAGCTCTATCTCTTATATTTATTGATGTTTTTCCCCTTCCCGGGTATAGACAGAGTAGTTTTTTGTTTCCACTTAGAGGTGGACAAATCACTACCGGGATTCCTCTCTTGTTAATAGTGTCATCTTCGTCTCCTCCTTCTCTTTCTCTCCTCACATCATGAACCTGGCCAAGAAGGCCCATTTTCAACTTCACCTCCCCAGAGGCATTCTCCCCTTCCTCGCCTTCCCCCAAAAACTCAATGTCTCCAGGCTCTGGTTCTCTCCAGGCTGGACTACTACAACAGCCTCTTCCTCAATCTTCCTTCTTCTTCCCTTTGCCCCCTTCAACTGAACCAGAATATGAGTGCTCGACTTATCCTTGGCGTCAAGGCCGGGGACTGCATCTCTCCAGCCCTTACATCTCTTCACTGGCTCCTGGTTGCTGTGAAGATCAAATTCAAGATGTTCTACATAATCCCTAATGCTTTCTGCAGCCTGGGACAAAGCTATATCCAACTCGCTCTCCCTAAATACCTCCTGACTCATTTATCTGGTCCGGGGGCATCTGAGCGTCATATTTATACAATTGTGCGTAAAAGGTTGTGAAGACATTATTGATTGCAGCCTGGGAGGGCCATAGCTCGACGCTGTCATCCCGTAATAATGTAATCAGCGGCATAGGTCGTTCACGTTTGCACAGCCAAGCTAGCGTCTTCCCAGATTTGTCTCCCTCAATGTGGGCACGTGCTATCATAGTAGCATACTTAAATTTAGACAGTCTCTCCCATGCCTGTAGGCATTAGGACCGTATTAGAGCTAGTTCCCCTTCAACCGATTGCAGTCTAGGGTGTGTGGCCTCTAACCCCTCCCTCCCTTGTCTGCGAATTTCCCATGCACTAGCTATAATTTCTTCCCTAACAACCACTCTCATGGCTTCCCAGACGGTACCCCAACTGTTTACACTACCAATATTTTCTTTGAAAAGGTTAACTATGGTACCTCGTAGGTTGTCCCTGAAAAGAGCATCTCCCAAAGCCTCTGTGGGCATACGCCACATTGGGATAGGGGGTATGGGACCGGTAAGTTCCCACAGTATCACCAGGGGGGAGTGGTCTGAGATTGTGCGGTCTATATATTAAGCACTAACAAATTCAGCCAATTGCTCGATACCGAAATAAAAATAATCAATCCTGGTATGCAGCTCATGGGTGGATGTATAAAAGGAGTAGCCCCTAGCGTCTGGATGCAGTTCCCTCCACATGTCTATCAGGTACAATTCAGACAGCACCTCATTCAGGACATTAGTGGCATGCGAAGGGCCAGAGCAGATAAAAGAGGTTCTATCAAGCACAGGGTCCCTCACACAATTAAAATCTCCACCCAATTTAAGGGAAACGTCCTGTCTGGAAGCAATATGACCACAAAGTATACGTACATGGTCCAGTATTTTCTGGTTCGGAAAGTAAAATTTAACAATACATATTTCTCTGGTTCGGGGAGACCCCGCAGAATCAAATATCTCCTTTGCTTATCCCTAAGCACCTCTAGTAACTGAAATGGCAATTTCCTGTCTATCCATGAAAGACACCTCGAGCAAACTTGGAATACGGGGCACTGTAACCAGAACCCCCCTCCCAGTGATTTATAATTGCATCCTGATCTTCCGCCAGTAAATGGGTCTCCTGGTTTAAGTCTGTAGTGATCTTCCTACGGGTCAAATAGGACTTTACTCTATTTCTACGCATGTATAACCCCAACCCTCTCACAATCCAAGTTAATAATTTAATTTGCGACATGATGAAGTAACCTCCACACCAGCCACCTTAGTTCCCACACAGCCCACCCCCCACTGGACCACTGCAGCTTGAACAGGCCCCAAACCTATCATGTATGCCAGCCTCCCTCCAACATCGCCAGTGGGGACAGTGCAGGGATAAGTAATACATAGCCACATCCCAAGTACATTCACCCCCTTTTGATCGTAGTACATCGTAAGCCTCTCAACAATAACCAAAATCTAACCAAACAGCAATGCCCCACACATGGGGATATGAACCCCTGTGAGCCCTCCTGTAAGGATAGAACAAGAAAACAGCAACATTAACAATGTAACATTAACCTGTAGCCCAACAACCGCCAGTTGTTCAGGCTGTCCTGTACCTCCAAGGCCGTGGATGACCATTATGTACCAGGTAGGGGCGCCGGCAACAGGCTGGTGCCAAGTGTCAACTGTGAGCGGGCAGATAAAACCAGCAGTGGGCATCTGGGTCTCACCCCCACTGTACATTGGAAGGACATTGTCTGCAGCAGGAGACTGCAGTCATTGCTGCATCCAGGAAACCAAGAAGAGGATCAGGGAGTTCATAGCCCTCCCTGGCTGTTAGTTTAGCTGCAGTATAAGCATTTGTCCCGGTAAAACTCCCAGGCAGAAACAGGTGATTCCTTGCAATCCAGCCCCAGGTTTTATAATGAGGACCAGTAAGATCAGCCTATCACATGGATCTGTGTCGCTCTTGCTAGACCGATTGCTATGGTCCATCCACATGGACGCAGCCTCGGGGCTGTCCATGAATTGCATTCTGCCATTGTGTATGATCTTCAACCTCTCAGGGTATATAAGCATATACTTAATCCCTAGTTGTCGGAGTCTCGCCTTTATGGGTACAAATGTGTTCCTCGCCCTTTGGACCGCTGGTGAATGATCTGGGTAAATAGCAATCTTCGAGATGCCCCTCAGTATCTCACCTCCCTCCCTGGAGTATTTCAGCACCACCTCTCTTTTGCGGAAGTTAAGGATCCTGGTGATCACAGGCCGGCGGTGGTACCCGAGTCGAGGTTTCTTCTGCAAGGACTGGTGTGCCCTTACAACTGCGAATCATTGTGACAGGTTGACAGGGCGATTATCCTGTAATAGTAAGATCTCGATATAAGAGGTTGGGTCATGACCTTCGTTACCCTCGGGTAATCCTCGCACCCTTATGTTGTTTCTAAGTGACCTGCCATCAGCGTCCTCCACTCGCAACTCCAGTAATGCATTCTGCTTTTCCAGTACCTCAACCATCACCTCTAGATCTTTAGTGGTGGTCATAGTCTCCTTTATTAGCCCCTCTGCTTCGGTGACCCATTCTGCTAAATGTCTGATGTCCTGTAGGAGCAGCTGGATGTCAATTTTGACTTCATCGATCTTTGTCTCAAGAGAGGATCGTATGGCTGCTATCACCGCAAGTAATTTGATCTTCATGAGGGTCTTGTGATGATTAGAGCTCTGTCAGTTGCACCACACACCCCACCTGTGAAGTATTGCCTAGCTTGCCCGTTCCAGAGAACAAGTTAATGATTGTGGGCTTCCCCTTATTTTTAATGGGTGACATGGTGTAGGGTTGTCTTCTGGTCGGATCTGGATGAACTGCGCAACCCCACTCCAACAGACAATCTCAATCACACTCTGGGCCTTGGCTCACCCGCCATGTCACAGTCCGCGGTGCACAGGCCTGCCTGTGAATTGCAGCAGCAGATATTTGGGATGGGCGCCTTCCCCGTGGATGCTGGCACCCGGTAAGCAGTTGTTCGCAAGTCCTATACACCTGTATTGCCTGGGGAAGAGGTCGAGTTGCCAGTTAGACCCCCCGCTTATAGCCACTCTTTGTTCAGGCACAGTGTTGGGTGGGAGAGGCAGTGGCGTGCGGCGGGCAGATAATTGCTTCCCAAGCCACAAAGGATCCACCCCACGCCATCATAGTAGACTGTGGGGAGTGTACGCGCAGCACCAAAAATAACACAGGGGCCCAGAGAGCCTCCTTGCAGGCTGTAATAGCTGACGTACCTTGGTTTCAGCGGGAATCAGCAGCACCTGACATGCACTCCACAGCGAGCATGCTATGGCAGACCGTCCAACACCTTTGGCGATCTCACTCATCTAGGTCTGCTGCAAGTGGCTCTGCCGGTGGGGCATCCTCTGATGTAGGGTTCCTCCCAGATCCGCTCTGGAAGATGGAGCCGTTTTACAAATCTGCGTGTCTCGCGGAGTGCAGTAATGTGCAGGGTGTATCTTCGCTCCAGCAGTGGCTGACGTTGGACCCGTTGGGGAGCGCAGTGGTAGGACAATATCCCGTCTTGTGCCTGCACAAAACAAGCGATCTGGCCCGGTGTCAGGTTGGCCAGAGAAGCTCACAGGGCTATCACGGCAACCATTTTAAGGCACTCAGGGCTTAGACTCCGAAGCAAATTTCTCTCTGTGTATGGCTACAATTTTGATAGATGGATACTGGTTTCCCTGACCAGAAAAGACTGCAAACGTGGGTAGATGTGCAGAATTCACCACCGCAGGAAGGATCTAGGGAGGATCTCAGTGGGAGCTCCTCACAGCCACGCCCTTAATGCATGAGCTCAGGCCTTGCCCCTGTAGACTTTCAGAGGTACTAAGGTGACAGAGAATTTTTAACATTTCCAAGTAGTCGAGTTACATGTTTTGAAGGTGAATATATCAATACACATGCTAATGATAGATCTATCATTCTTGTCGGCATTCACTTAGATCTCACAACATTAATGGAACAGAAGCATCAGGTATAAGGTCATCCCAGCACCCTTGGTCCAACATTTCTTAACTTTCAGACATTTACCTGACGACATCAAGTGGTGGGTCATAGATAATGTAAGCCCTCCAATAATGTTGAACAGATGCTTCTCCAAAAAGAATACCGTTGGAGCCACAGGATGGGCACTCACACAAGTGGCATAAATGAACAGTTACTAATTTAAATTCAACTATAACCATTGAGAGTGTATTTCCTTTCACTTCTGTTCCATTAATGTTGTGAGATCTAAGTGAATGCCGACAAGAATGATAGATCTATCATTAGGAGGTGTGTTGATATATTCACCTTTGAAACATGTAACTTGTACTTTTGACATTAGGGGTTCCACTCGATACCTGGAAAAGTAAAAAATTCCCTATCACCTTAGTACGTCTGAATTTCTGCACTAAAAAACAGCAGAAGGAACATATACAAAACTCACAACAACTATGTAATCAATCACAAACCTCGTTTTGCCTATGTTTCTACATGTTTGCACTGCAGCACTTTTGTAGGCATGTGAATATTGTACTTCAAAATCATTGAATATACATTTGAATGTCATATGAATTTTTAAGACTGCATGAATTTGTAATTGATTACATAGTTGTGAGTTTTGTATATGTCCCTTCTGCTGTTTTTTTAAAATAAAATATTGTATATTCATTATTTGATTACGTAAAAATGTGATTATCTTTAAAATGTATTGCACGGATATAATTGTTCTGCAAATATTTGTTTCTCCCGTATATTCTGTGGGTTAAGGGAAACCTGCGTTTCAGTTTTAGGATTTGCACAAAATGCCAGTATTGCCACTGCAAGAAAACATAGCCATGATGGCTGCCCGAATATATATCTCAGTATTCCCACATGATTACACCCACATATTTGCTTTTCGCATCATGTCAATAATGTCTCCTCAAGAAAAGATGTCCATCAGGCTGTGCAACATATGCGAGCATTGACCCGCACTGCCGGTATCATGATGACACTACTTCCTTCAGCCCTTTCCACTAGAACTTCAGACCTGCCTACCTCACAAATCTTTATTGCGTCTTCACAGCACAAATCAAGTACAACTGACTGCAGCTGAGGAACCACTCATGTTTTTCACTTGGCTGGGTTTGACCTCTCCATTGTGGACATTCTGCCACTGCCTATACTTCTACCACTCAAACGTTGGGCCTCCGCTAGTGGTATGGCTATGGCAGCCCACACAGGTGCTTTAGCTGTTTGGGCCATTTTCTCACATAGCCATTTTACCAATATATGATTAACCACCCTATGGGCTCAAGCATATGTTGTCACAAACCATTATCACAGAAAACAAACATCGGACTCTAAATCGGGGGAGTTTAGTTTGCCAAAGAATTAATAGCAGCACTGCAGGATGCACACAGGCTAGAAAAGCATAAAGGTCCCCATGCCATCTCAATTTGTGCTGCTCATCTCCCTCTTTTCACCTCTCTTTATATCTTTATAGTGCATTGGTTTCAATACAATCATTGGAAGATGTCATGACATCACAAGGGGGTGTTTTAGTCTTGCAAAATGATCACAATGACCACTCTATAAAGTCGGTCCAGCTTAGGCACGCAAGGACCGTTTTGAATCTGCATGGGATAGCCCACACAGCAGTGTAGATCGAATACAATTAAACGTTATTCTTCTTCTAATGGCACTTGTCTAACGCAACTTTATCAGTATAATTTTGGCTGTGAAAGCATGAATCTAAATATGTTTTTCTGGTGTAGCAATTTATAAACATCTGAGTCCCATTCCTTCTTTATTCATCATACATTTTACGATTACATTAAATACTTAACCTTCACTTACAATGAAGTAGAGGAGGACCTTTATTGAAGGCTAACAACCAATTGTGCCTCCATGCCTTGGCTTCTCACTGTAGCTGGTGCCTTGCACAATGCTATTTGAGTCCTCATGCCCGCCCTCACTCTGCCTTTTTGTCATAACTGAGACATGGCTTGTGGATTCCTCTACAATCACCCTATCCAAACTGCTTCCTGCAAACTACATCCTTTTTAAAACCATTCCATCAGATGGGGATGGGTGTGACCATGTTCTTCTATGAGGCCATTTCATACAGATCTCGGGTAAAAATACAACTCCTTTACACATTGTCAGTGGCATATGGAATCATCTACAATATTCCTAAGCAACATACATCTTTTTCGGCAGATATCTGTGGCTTAGCACAACACAGTTTTCCTCTTCCCACCTATTCATTCCTACTTGGGTGTTTAAATATATGGGCACATTCCCCTATATTTACACACAAGGGGTTTGTGTGGTCCCTGATAACCTTGAATTTACACAATTGGTCTTATCTTCTAGAGACAAGGCTGGTCACTGTCTGGGCTGAGTATTTTCTCCTATCTATAAAATGTATATCTACCATTACCTAGGCCTTTACATGGTCCTATCACATTTTCTACTTATCACATTCTGAATGAGTTTAACATGGATCTTAACCCTATACTGGACCGTAAAACCTGCAAGCTCACCCAAGAGTTACTCAAACCCACCCTCCACTCCAACCCTTGCTCACCCCATAACCACCAGATAATACATGCCCTCAAGTCCTAGCCAACCTCTATCATTGGAGCCTCCTACACACAATGGACCAGCAAGACCCCCTCAAAACAAACATACTCAAACCACATAAGCCCCCTAACATTTGGATCACTGAGGAGCTTGTTGCACTCTGCAGAAGCAAAGGATCTTTAGAGCATCTCTATAGGAACTATCCCCTACTGCTAATTGTAAAAACCTCTCCACTGTGGCTAAGCACTACAAAAAAGCAATAATCACACTAAAAACACATTCTTATGAGTTCAGAATTTCCAACGCTAGCATTAATGCTAACAGTTTTTTCATTATTCTGAGAGAACTAGAGAATCCAGCCCCAGCTAGCTATTCGACCCGTTCTGACAAAGCTTATTGCACTGCTATCCAAATCACCCTCGCCAAAAGAATTGCCACTCTGCGCACTAAATTACATGAGAAAGAAGTTCAATTAGTGAATGAACTCCCATTACCAGTTAATATGGGGGACACTGCCCCGCTGATCCCCCACCGGCCACCACTCTTTACGTGCTGGAAACAATTGAGTCCTTGAAACCTTCCAACTGTAAGGAGACACCTTCCTAGCACACATTGTTAAACTCCCACTCTGACACCAATTATTATGGAATTTGCTAAGGCCTCATTAGCAGCCAATGTGCTCCCAAACAGCATCAAAGCAGCCTGGATCACCCCTCTCCTAAAGAAGCCATCACTTGACCCGACCATATCTACTAACGGACACCCCATCCCCACTGTCCCCTTACTGCTTAAAATACTGGACGAAATAGCCTACTCCCAAATCCAATGGTTTTCCGACAACCACCACCTCTTAGGAGCTAGACAATCTGGTTTCTGCCCCAACACAGCACAGAGACAGCCCTACTTGATCTCCAAATCCAACTATATAACATCAGAGATTCAGGTAATCTGGCCATTTTTCTCCTTCTCGACCTCTCTGCATTGTTTGACCTTATGGACCATGATACCCTTAGTCAGCACCTTAGCGTGCACTTCCACGTCTCACCAGACACAGCCACCTGGGTCACATCTTTCCCAAGCGACCACACCTCCAGAGTCTTCATCAGAGACTCTGCAGCTGACCCTATCTCGGTCCCACCAGGCATCTATCACCCACCTATACAATATCTATACCAAACCATTGCTTGACCTTCTGGACTCCCTTGGTATCACTTACACCTATTTTGTTGATGACACGAAGATTCTCATCCCTATCACAGGAAACCACATTGAGGATGTGATTGCCATAAACAGGGTTTACAGCACTATCCAAAGCTGGATGGCCACTCACAACCTTTGCCTGAGTGATGATAAAACAGAGCTGCTCATTTTGGGCTGCCCCACCATCTCAAAAACCTTCACTCAAAGTTCTCATTATTTCCCATTGTCAGCTCTGTTTTATCCGTCCTGAAACATGTAAAAACTCTTGGTATCTATCTGGATGCTGAACTATCCATTACCAAGCACATCAATTCTTTGGCCTCTTCCACAGCCTACACCTCCAAGCTCATCGCCTTGAGCAGACAACGTCTCTCTTTGAGCAACTGTTTCACGCTCGCTAGAGCCATCATTCTCAGTAAACTGGACTACTGTAATGTACTCCTCACGGATACTTCTACAACCTGGCCAAGCTCCAACCTCTTCAAAATAAAGCACAGCATGGTGCACTGGCCCCTTGTCGCTCCGGCCACAACTCTGCAACGAGGCAAGATGTCCATTAGTTACCATTCAAAGCCTTCATTGAATTTAGAACACTGTCCATTGCACACTGTTGTATCTACAAAAGAGCCTCCCCTCTATCTCAACTACAGCATTGCCCAGAAACAAACCGTGTGCTCTCTGCGATCATCTGCCAACCTTGCGCTGTTCACTCCACACTACAAAAGTAACAGAGCAGGAGACGCAGGTTTCTGTGTCACAGCACCCGCTCTTTGGAACTCGCTACCTCCTATCATCAGAAACGAACGCACATACTCTACTTTAAAAAAAGTGTGAAAACCTGGCTGTTCAACAAATAAGATTAATTTCTAGTACCCCCATGTCCATTGCATATTTTCTGCACCTACTGTATTCTACTGTACAAATGTTGTGAAACCTCTGGGTTTGGGTGTTACATAAATGTGATAAATAAATAAATAAACTAACTAACTCCTCGACCTAAGCTCCCAACATCATCTCATGCATCCTGTTGTAGGACACTAAGCATTATGAATGCAGGTGATTTCTCCCAAGCATTTCCTAAGGTCTTGCACCCTCCTAATTGCCCAGAGTTCACCAACTTAGACAGACGTGACCTAGCTATAACACAGACTATTGACTTGGTGGTCCATTCACAAATCCCAAAACCAATAAAGGAGCAACCATCAAATGGTTTTACACTGTAACCTGTATTGAAAACAGTAATGAAGTGCACTTAATTGGAGATGACTGAAAACCAAATGACTGGGCGTGCTGCAAGTGGTTTGGGCAGGAAAAAGCCCTAACTTGCCTGCAGCATAATAATCTTCGCACTCTACGCAAGTCTTTTTTCACTTGTTGTTGGAAGGAAGAGGACATTTCTAAAAAAAAAAAACCTACTCAGCGAAGTGCAGCAGAGTGCTGAAAGTGTGTTGGCTGTGTTCAGGAGAAAGCCCTAACTTTCCTGCAGCATAATAATCTTCTGTCTCTACGTGAGTCTTTTTTCACTTGTTGTTAAAAGGAGCAGGACTTTTCCACAAAACCCCCCCTACGCAGCGGAGCACAGTGGAGTGCTGAGAGTGTGATAGCGGTGTTAGCCGGGTGGCCAACCCGGCCCGCCTTTCACAGCTGCACCATTCATCAAGTATTTGTGCAAGTCCGGAAACCAACTCCAACAAAAGAACAAACACATCAAACGCGGTAAGTCCAGATCTTGCACAATTGGACCTAGTATTTCTCCAGGAAACATGGCTCATGGTATGGAATGTTGGAGGGTACACTGCCTTTACCCAGCCAGCTACTTATATTAATGGGGGCCGTCCCTCTGGGGCCTTACAGATAGCAATCAAAAACAACTTTGGGCCTGACATAGTGCATAAGTCATGAAATAACAGGTATTACAGCCATTAGATGTGTCATAAGCTAGGACAATACAACAAGAGGCCTGCTATTGATTAACATTTATTTGAATCCCACTAATAAGGGATTATTACCATTTCTTGAATATTTATCATATATCCTCAGAAAAACGAACATATCATTCCCTGTCGACTTAATTTTGATGAGTGGTAATTTTAATTCATAATGCTCTTCTATCGTAAGCAGTCTTCCAAAGCTAGCATTAATAATTGCAATGGAGAAGCTTGGTATAGGCTGTTCTCTGAGAGGACTCTAATGATTTTGAATGGTAATTTAAGTACTGATCTACCCCCTGCACCGACGTGGATGAAAGGCGTAGCCAAATCCACAATTGATTACATAGTTGTGTCTTTTGAATTATTTCAGTTTTGTCTAAAGCTCAATGTCATCCATATGAAATATAGTGACCATAGCTCACCACAAGCCTCCTTCTCTGTAGAACAGTTTAAAAGGCAAAATCTATATTCATCAAAACTGCAGTAAATACCCAGGGAAACCGAATTGTCTGTTTTGGCAATCAGAGCTTGAATCAAAATTCTAAATTCGAGCAAATTGTTGAATGCAGCCTTGAATCAAAAATGCAAATGCTATGTTTGCCTGGAATTTTGTTGAATTTCTATGGGACCTTAATCCCCTGAAATCCAAGAAGGTAACACTATTAAAAATTCATTCACACACTTTTGATGGAGATACTTAAGTAGAAAAAAGTGTCTTAGGCAAAAACTACATGACCTAAAAGCCAAAGGTTTGGTCACTGAAATTGTTGAATTGGAAAAGAAAATATTTATGAATAAATATAGAATTTGATTATGCGAACGAAGAATTATCCATCATATACACAATGGCCAAACTATGCTTCAAGTCCTATTGCCAAATCAAGCAGAACATTTTTGGGTCCTAATCAATGGCAAATAACAGTCCCAATGTGTACAACAATCTTCCAACATATCCAATGACACCTGCATAAAATATTTCACTGAAACATCGAAGAGTTACCTAATGAAGGGGCTGTGATAATAGGCAAAGTTAAATGGGAACTTTACATCAAAAAAGAAGAGATAGCAGGCTTCATCATAAAATCATCCAAATCACAGGCAGCTGATCCAAATGGCTTACCAAATGTGATTTTAAAATCCAACCCAGTTACGTGGTCTATCATATTATTTAATCTCTTCCAAAACATAATTCAAATTCAAGTAGCCCCAGAGTCTGGGAAAGGAGCAATCGTAATACCAATCGACAAAAAGGGCGATAGAACTGACCCAGCAAACTATCGCCCGATAGCCCTTTTGGACTGTGATAGCAAAATATTTTCTTGCTTAGTGCTGCAAGATTTGGTGAAATGGGTGGATAGTCACACAATTCTGTCAAAACACCAGACCGGTTTTAGGAAGGGCCAATTCACCTTATTGAAAGGGTTGAACTCTGAACATTATAAAGGAACAAAGCTTGTAAATAAATGTGATGCCCACCTATGTAGCCCTTATCGATTTATCAAAAGCTTTCGACCCGGTCAACAGAGAATAATGATGGTGCAAGTTAAACAAATTGAATATTCAGGAAGGCCTGTTGCACATAATCATGGCCTTGCATGAACAAGCAATAACTCAGGTTAGATTGAATCTCATTGGCGAGTTATCCACAGATATACAGATATACCCATTTCAAAAGGAGTAAGGCTGGGCTGTATTCTTGCAGCCCTGCTCTTCAATCTTTATCTTGCCGATCTTGCCGAATTTTTGTATGCCCATATGTTTGTATGTCCATCTATAGGCAAATGTAAAATTCCCTTCTTAGTTTATGCTGATGATCTAACGTTAATTGATCAATCGGGATACAACATTTAATCAAAGCTATGGAACTGTATGCTCATGAAAATGAATTGGAAATCAATTCACTTAAATCCAATATAATATTTGCTTAACATACACAAAGGAAACAAAAATTGTATTGGAGTATAAATCAACACACATTGCTGATTGTACAAAAAAATCAAATACTTACGTTTTCAACTAAATTCCATGCAATCACTAAAAGAGTTGACCACAGAGTTGGAAAGTAAAACACTACAATATACAAGCCTATTGAATAAATTACTCAATTCACTCGGTAGGTTCTCACTTTTAACATTGATAACATTTTACAAAGGCAAAGTGATTCTGGCAATTTTATACAGCATGGAAATTAATCCCAGTGCTCGTAATTTCAACTGGGCTCGACTAGAAGGTTGGATGTGAAATAGACACTGCACCCCTTCCTATGTCTTTAGCTATCTTTCGACTGAGATACAAACTAGGGTTGCAATCCCTCCAATCATACTTCAATTGGATGTTACTTGTGCTTTATAAATCGACCTTTGCTCCGCAGAATAACTCCCTTTACGAGCACATCAGGGATCATAGCGGGTTGCAAAAGAGCAAATATCTGGCAAGTCTACGAGGATATGCTGAAGACATCCTTTGAAAATGCGAATCCACGAGCGAGACTAATTGCAAACCCAGACAAGGTGAAACGTGCTCCAATGAGAGCAGATTGGATCACAACTAGGGCATCATCTAGTGACATGAAAAATACTCAAAACTTCAGAGTCAATACGTGCTCCCATATCTAAGAAAATTTCCAAATTGAACCTAGGAAAAACTAAGGCAACTGTGACAATCTGGCTAAATCTATATCGCTTAGCTGGAGAATGTGATCTGTGGGGTGAAGAGTTCCCCCAAGATGTGATACATCTTTTGATAACCTGTACATATACACAAGAATTAGGAGAAAAATATTTTGCAAAATTTGTACAAATTAAAGATTGGTTAATACCCAAGTATTTTGGCAGAGACTATCAGCTGGGAAAGAAATGTTGTTGTCTATTGCACTTTTAAAACTGCTTAACGAATTGCATTTTATACAAATCCCATAATAATGCAGATTAGATGAACTTTAATTTGAGTATACTGTCTGTCTTCCTTTTATATTCAGATACGAAAGTGTATTTCATGTTGATTGTTAACTGTTGGAAAAATGTGTAAACATTTAGTTGCGACTAACTGCAAAATAAATAAATAAATACATTTAAAAAAAAAGGAAACCAAATCTCCAGTTGACCACAAAACATACTGTGTCCACAACGTTAATATGCTGAAATGGATAGAATCCTTTCTAAAGTACCAGTCAGCTAGTATGCTGATTGGCAAGTTCATGTCCAAAACTTTTGGGATCCTACAGGGATCATCACTATGCCCCTGGCTTTTCAACATCTACACACTACACCTAACAGAAGTCCTCAACCATTATGAAATTAATTCCAATGTATAGGCTTGTGACATCGAACTCAAAATTCAGCTGGAACTCAAGAAGAACCACACAATTTACTTAAACTTTGATAATTATATCAGCTATTGATCCTGATTGGAATATAAAACTACTATGTCTCATCGTAGCAAAAACGGGGATGTTGATATGCGACCAGGCTACAATCCCTCCCCCACCAATGTGGTGGCTAAATGATGTCAACCCAGCACTAGCCCATATGACTGCTTTCAAGAATCTTAAAGTGGCATTGCACAAGGCTCTGTACATCTTTAAAGCATCTCATAAATAGTAAAGAGCTGATATTTTACACTGAAATATCCATGCTAGATGCTTCCAACGGGACACACCCACTTGCTCACGGTCGTTTCACCAATTATTTGTGAAACTGATGTTTTTGCAGCATTTTTTTGCATCTGTTTTTTGCAGGGTTTGGTTAGGGCACACTTTATTGTGGTTTTTAGGGTAGTGGGGGTGGGAAAGGGTTGGGGCTATGTGGGAGAGGGTATGAGGGACTGCACCCCACAACAAAACCACACAAAAATGTAGCAGAAAGACCAAGGCAATCGTTTACTCCTGATCCGTTTCCCACAATCCATATCCTAGATAACTCGAAATGGTCCAGTCTCTGAGTACTCAGAACTTGACTACTGCAGCAGTTTCATATTAGGCCTCACTAGATGAACAGACGGCAGACCATACAAAACAGGCAAGACCACCTTATTCTTGACCCGAAGAAACATGATCAGATCTCCAGGGCCAGAGCATTGAACGGGCTCCACTGGCCGCCTACACAATGTCAAAAAGAAGTCTAGACCCTCTGCATCACCAGGTGCTCAGTTTTGAGTATGGGTGTGAAATATCTTAGGGAGGGGGTCTATAATCATACCTCGAAGAGAAGTCTGTGGTACAGCTCAGCCAACAATCTGGTCCCTGCACTGTACAACTGAACCACATTGGAGAAGAAAAGACTAACTGTGCTGGGGTGCAAATGTGAAATGCTCGCCCTAAGGATCTCAAAATGGAACAGATAGTCATAAATTCAGAAAAGCTTTTAAAACCCTCCTATTCAGGAAAGCATCCCAAGACCAGTAAAAGTCAATTCTTTCTTGGGGCAATGACCACATCTATCACTTCACTTATATCATACTTGTATATTTATCAAATGTATCTAGCAACCAAGACGGGAATGTTCTGCCCAATAAAGCACTTTTAAAGCCTTGATTTGTGTCGCTCTACCATGCATTCTCCTTTAGGACGAGACCTTCCTCACTTTGACCCCTGTCACCTTCCCCCACCTTTCAACCTCCGCTCTCTGAAGCATCTTATATGATATGATATGATCATTTATAACGCGCTTAATACCCTGAGGTTTCTAAGTGCAGACCCGGGGATTGAACCTGTGGTGCTCCGTGTCGTCTTGCTTCCAAGGAGTGCACGTTGCCCCTGAGCTATCCTCCCGAAAGAAAACACAAGCATTCCATTATAATACAACAAATAAATAAATAAACAGGGATTCCAACAAAACTGCTGAGAGCAAAGAATTAAATCTGTTAGAACCATATTACTGAGACAGAACACAAACTCTTCAGAACTTCCCAACAACTTGTCCGGCCTACTACAATTCTTCCATTCCTAAAACAGAAAATCTTCAGTCCGCACCAGTAATGGAACCTCATCATAACTGTCCTCATCTCCAAGCAGACACGCCAGACTGCTTGTTCACTCTGCAAGAGTTCACTTCTGTCAGCAGTGGAGAACACTGCAAGATCCTGAAAGACTTAAAAGTCATTGCCCCTCTTATAGACATATGCAAATCGAGAGTTGTCAATCAGCGATCCCCTCATTCTAACGCGCCTTATCAATGCCTCCATCCATAAGCTTTGGTTCCAGTGAAGCACACGCATTTCATTATCATGCCCCACCTGAAGAAACCCAAAGAAGACCCTGAACTGGGTTGGCCTGGGAATGCAACAGAAGTGAGGGCACTCGCTATCGTGTCTGGAACTCCAAGTCCAAGCCCTATTTCCATCCTCACATGACCAGAGAACACAATTCTGTTCATTCTGCAAGCTTTTTAAATGCTTTAAATGAATCAAGAAGTGGCATCCTTTGAGTTCTTTCTAGCTGACCTTGACTTCTCTGTTCTTGACTTCTAGCCAGACAGCCCCCCAACACAGCTTCAATCAACCTGTTATTCTACTGCGACACAGCCATTCATTCTTTCTTCATGATTCTTTGGCTTATTATTTCATGATACCAATGTCCAGTTTCTGTACAATGGCGGCTCCGCCTGCATTCTATTCACTAATTGTAGCTAACCTATACAATGGGCCTCATTAGGACCCTGGCGGAGAGGGTTTTACGCCAGCGTAGTGCATGGCGTACCTCTCCGCCATACTACGAGTTCCCGTAGCGCCATGGCGGCCTTTTCCGCCTGGTTTTACCAGGCGGAGAAAACCATGGCGCTACGGGACCTCGTTGTTAATTACGCCACCGTATTTTACGGTGGCGTAATTAACTCCTTCCCCACTCCCATTATACCCTATGGGGCAAAAATGGGAATGGGGAAGGGCAGAATGGGGATTGGGGATTTACCGCCCCGCCAAGGTCGGAATGGGGCGGTAAATCCGCCAACCCCCATGGCGCTATCGGCGGCTTTCCGCCATGCTTCGCGGTGCATTTAGCACCGCGAAATCCGCCTGGGTCGTAATGAGGCCCAATGACTTGATCTATCTTGCGTTTCAGCGTATGTACATTATGTATACTTCTGTTTTCTGCAGCACTTTCTAACGTGTAATCATCTTCTTTTACACTTTAAGGTTCACTTGATTCTTTACTTCGTCATTTCTCCTCTAGAATCCATACATTGGGGCTCATTACGAGTTTGGAGGCAGCCATGGTGCTATTAGCTCCATGGCTGCCTCCATACCCGGGTCCGGGTGCGGTCTGGCTGAATGGGGACTTACTGGGACATTCCGACCTATGCGGACCCGGTAAGTCCCCATTCATTTAACCATTCCCCATTTCCGTTTGAGCCCCCATAGGGCTCAATGGTTATGGGGAAGGCGCTAATAATGGGCACGCAAATTGCGGGCCCGTTATTAGCTCCAAGGTCCTTTAATGGGACCCGCAGAGAACGGCTGGTCAGACCAGCCGTTCCTGCTGGGACCCGCTAAGGGACCTCGGAATAGGGCTTCAAGGGTTTACCGGCACCGGCATCCTTACCGGTGCCCGTAATCCCTTACCGCCCAACTCGTAATGACCCCCATTGTCTTCATTCAGTATTTCAGGACATTGTGCACACTTTCTTATGACGTAATCAGTTCACTTTCTGAGATCTTTCTCATATTCCTTCCGGGTGTTCCTCCTGTAGGTTGTCATCAACTTGAGGGTACATTCGATATGGTCATCTTAATGGATACCGTCTTCTATACACTTGCTGCGGTATTAGTACAAAAGCAGGTGTTAGACAGGGCACTGTCTCATGGCTCCAACACAGGAGAGGTAGGGGGGTAGGATCTCCTGCGGATATATACCTCTGCTCCTCTACACCTCAATCACAGCTTCCCTTTTCATGGGCCTCACCCACACCGGACAGCGAAGACCGAAACTGTGGGGTAACTTTTGATGAGAATGTGTCCGTCCTGTCCAAGTTTAATATTGCCCCGACGTCTGCCTTTTATTTTCTAAGATGCATAAGGGGCAAGCTTGTCATCTTACTCCTTCTGCAACATATTGTGCTGGTCCCATGAGATGTAATTTAATGCGACAATAACTGTAATGGTGTCTATGGTAGTCCTCCAGCTAAATACCTTCTTCGCTTGCAAAGAGTCCAGAATCATGTGGTCTACCTCACAGTTGCCCTCAAACACTGCAACCACACCTCTCCTTCCATCTGTACTCTGAACTGGGACCCAGTGGCACAGCGTATCAACTTTAAGACTCCTCTCAGTTAAGGTTGTGGCTTCACCCCTCATCATGGCCCTGTAACTTCAGAAAAGATCTACCTCACTAAACAGCCTGCCAAACGCCTGAGGTCAGCTTCCCCAAACCAGCCCTCTTTAAACCAGCCTATTGTCATATTATGTTTCTCTATCACAGAACATTTTCCTTTTGACCTAATCAGTGCTTAGAAGAGGACTGCTGGCATTATGAGCCCTATATGATATGATATGATATGATATGATATGGCATTAATAACGGGCCTATACACAAGTGTTTCAACGGGTGACGAGGCAAAGGAGGGGGAACAGAGGGAAGACAGAGACAAAGATCTTACTAGGCCAGGTGTAATTGAGATTGCGCAAGTGCAGGGGAAGGGGGAAAGGGGAAAAGTCCGTGGGTAGAGGGAGGGGGCAGTGCAGTACATGGGATTGACATTAAAAAATAAATAGAATAAATAAAGCAATAAGTAAAAAGTGCGGCCAGCTGGTGGCAAGTGCAGGTGTAAGTGCAGACATCAGGTGTCAAGGGATGGTAGGGGACTGTAGGGATACAGCAAACAGTCCCTAGCAGCGGGGGTTGCCAGGGAGGCAGTGAAGGTGTGCAACTGGCGGGGAGGGGACCTGGGCCCTAGATCAGAGGGTTGCCAGGTGACCAGTGCAGTTTCAGTTTCAGCCAGGAGTTCAGCAGGGGAGAGGAGGAGAGAAAGCAGAAGCAAAGAGGAAGGTTTTGAGGTGCTTTCGGAACCAGAGATGGTTCTCCTCAAGTTCCAGGGAGGAGAGGAGGCTGTTCCAGAGGGAGGCCCCAGCTGAAGAAAGCAACCATCAACTTGTTGCTTGGAGAAGCAACTGATCCTGAGGGAGTTGGAGGCAGATGAGCAAAGAGCTCGAGAAGAAAGATATTTAGGAAGCAAGAGTTGAAGGTATTGAGGCCCCAGTCCCCAGAAGACCTTGTAACAATGCAGAGGGTTTTGAACTTAATCCTTGCAGCCACTGGGAGCCAGTGCAGAGATTTCAGACCTGGAGGGATACGATCCCTGGGCTTGAGGCCAAGGACAAGTCTTGCAGTCCTGATCTGGATGAGTTGCAGACGGCAGAGAGTAGAAGCAGGCAGATTTAGAAAGAGGCTGTTGCAGTAGAGTCCAGCCTAAAGAGAGCCAGAGCTCTGGAAACAGTGAGCTTCTGGGGGAAGGAGAGGAAAGGAAGAATACCTCTGAGGAGGTGCAGCTAGTAGTGT
Source organism: Ambystoma mexicanum (assembly GCF_040938575.1). Taxonomy (NCBI): domain Eukaryota; kingdom Metazoa; phylum Chordata; class Amphibia; order Caudata; family Ambystomatidae; genus Ambystoma; species Ambystoma mexicanum. The sequence continues at coordinate 778,317,239 of NC_090935.1, forward strand.
GACTTATTGGAGACGTCAGAGATGTGGGGAGAGAAGGAAAGTGTGGAGTCGAAGATGACACAGAGATTTTTAGCCTCACAGGTGGGAGCAGGAAGAGAGCCATGAGAGGCCAGCCAGAGAGCGACAGGAAAGGAGGGAGCGGGTGTGCCGATGAGGAGAATCTCAGTCTTACTGGCATTAAGGCAGAGATCATTGGCGGCATACCACTCCTGGATAGCAGACAGACAGTCAGAGATGAGAGAAGGAGAAGAAGTTGCAGAAGGGTGCTTGAAAATAAGTTGGGTGTCATCCGCAATAGGACTGAAAGTTGGGGCAGAGAGCGACAATGCAGTGGGCAGGAAGTGACAGGTATTGGTTGAATAGCCAGGGAGAGAGGTTATACCCCTGGGGAAGACCACAGGTAGAGATAGAGATAGAGATGAGGAAGGACCCAAGTTGGATCTGGGAGGGTCAATCGGAGAGGAAAGAGGTCAGCCAAGCCAGGGCCTGAATGGTGATACCCAGGTTATCACAGAGGCGGTTGAGCAGGATGGCATGGTTGACCATGTCAAAGGCAGAAGAGAGATCAAGTAAGATGAGGACAGAGGGGTTGTTGGAATTGAGGGTGGAGAGCAGGTCTTCAGGTGAGCGGTTTAGGTGCTTCTGGCAGCTCTGAAGCCAGACTGATGGTCATGGAGACAACCAACAGATTCATTGTGGAAGTTAAGCTGGGAGATGGCCAGCTTTTCCAGGAGTTTGCCCAGGAAAGGAGTGATGGAGATTGGGTGATGGTTGGCCAGGCAGGATAGGGTGCCAGAGGGTTTCTTAAGAAGAGGGCGCACAAGGGAGTGCTTCAGGGGGGGAGGAAAACCTCAGTGGTGAAGGAGTGGTTGCAGAAGTCAGCCAGAGCAGGGGCCAAGGTGTCAATGTGGTCCTTGATGGTTTTGGAGGAACAGGGGTGAACCTGTTTTGACAAGACTTTCATAAATCGGACTTGTCTAGAAATCTCATCTGGGGAGAACAGGGGAAAGGCAGAGAAGGAGGGAGGAGAGGTGGCTGAAGAACGGCAAGAGGAAGAGCAGGGAGTAGAGGAGACAGGGGGAGAGGCAGAGAGAGAGGACAGGATGTCCTGAGTTTTAGAAATGAAATGAGAAGCCAGGGCCGTGCAGAGGTCCTGGCAGGGGACAGGAGAGGTAGAGACTGCAGCAGGATTGACCAGCTCCTTGCATATTTTAAAGAGTTTGGCCGAGTTGTTGGATGCCGCAGAGACGCGGACTTGGATGTGGGCTCTCTTCTTGGTGCGGACAGAGAGCCGGTATTGCCTTTGGAGCAGGCAGCAGGCCAGTTTGTCACAGGATTTACCGGAAGCACACTTTTTTCTCTCAGGCACCCTGCACTTATGTTTAAGGGTGGGGAGGTCTGAGTCGTACCAGGAGTTGCACTTGGCTTTGGGCTTCAGGCGGATCCTCGTGACAGGGGCAAGAACATCAAGAGTATCAGAGATAGCAGAGTGGAGCATGGAGAGGGCTGTGTCAGGGTGTGAGTCAGCCAAAAGGGGAGGAGGGGGGTGAGAAAGTTGTGGCAAAAACTCAACTGACACATGCTTCATGGGTCGGATGACTGAGAAGGTAGGTGCAGTGCTGGAGTTGGCTTGGCCGGAGGGGTGTAGAGAGTGAGCTGGGAGGAAAGGAGAAAGTGATCACTCCAGGAGAGAGGAGTGGTGAGAGGGATAGAAAGGGGAAAATCTATAGAGATCAAGACATCAAGAGTGTGCCCTGCACAGTGAGTCGGGCCAGAGGGGAAGATAGAGTGAGAGAGAGTCACAGAGGTCGCGAAAGAGTCCAGAGGAAGGACAAGAAGCATCCAGGTGGATGTTAAAGTCTCCAAGTAGGAAGAGTTGAGTGGTGGAGACCAGGAGGGAAGAGGAGAGGTCAGCCCACTCAGAAAGGAAGGAGGCGATCTGAACAGGTGGCCGATAGATGGTAGCCACAGTAAGGGAATGGCTGGGAGAGAGAGAGAGCGCCTGCAGATGAGGCATTCGAAAGAGGAGTAGGCCTGCGTAGGAATGACAGAGGCAGGAATCCACTCAGGGAAGATCAGGGTTACACCTCCTCTGGAATGGTTAGACCTGGGCGCGGAGAAGATCTTGTAGCTTCAGGGAGTAGAGTGTCAAAGCTTGTGACAGAGCTGGCCATGAACCATGTCTCAGTGGGACCAAGGACATTGCGGTCAAGTTCTTCAAGGAGGCTGCAGATGTCAGAGGAGTGTTTTACAGCTTAGCGAGAGTATAGAGTGGCAATATGGAGAAGGTTGCCATCTGTGAAAGACTTCCGGGGAGGTACAAATCAGAGGTACGCCCTGCGGAGGTGAAGAAGAAGCCCAAGGGGGGTCAGAAGAGACAGCTGGGGGAGGCAAGGAAGTCGTGGAGGGAAGAGGGGACAGCAAGAGAAGGAAGGACATTGATGAGGCGCGGGAAGCATCTATCAAAGAGGAGAAGATTGGCCTGATGGCCTTGGACCAAGACATTAATGTAAACATTAATGATGACCTTAGAGGAGTCAAAGGAGGCCAGGAGTGCCTCCCACCGTGTGCCACCATTAATGGGGGAAGAAGAGAAAGGAGAAAGCACAGAGACCATATAAAGAGTCCATAGGTCTGGCGAGGGAACGACAAAGAGGATGTCGGTAAGGGTTTGCCTGGAGGAGGCACTGGTATAGGTGTCAGTGATAGGGAGGCCTGGGTTGGAGACCAGGGTGTCCTTTTTAAACTTCTTCCTACCAGAGTTAGTGAGGGAGCAGGATAGTCGATAGAGAAGCAGTTAAAAAACATAGGAGAGACAGAGAGCACCATAGAGTAGGTGCGGAGAGGAGAGAATAGGAAGGTGGGAGGGGGCGGTAGGGGCAGCTAGACACTAGGGAAGGACACATGGAGGGGTGCAAGCAGATGAGACAAGGAGAGACGAGACAATAGTAGACAATTGAACTAAGCGACAAAAGCTCAGATAGTAGTAGAACAGTTTGCTAGATGGACGCTTTGCTAAGAAGGCAGAACCAAAGACAGCACTACTTTCACAATGTAGTTAAACAACAGAGACAGCACACATAGGTCTGAGAGTCCTGTAAAGGGGGAAAAAGGCCTAGGTTTCACAATGCAATTTTGATACTTTCAAAATGTAATTAATAAAAACACGCCTAGGTCTGAGAGTCCTGATATGTGGGAAAAAGGCCTAGGTTTCACAATGCAATGTAAAAGTTATCAGAAATGTCACAGCGCTGTTCAAGCGTGGCACAGTCTAACAAAACACAGTATTTTATTGTAGTATTCTAGTGAAGGTGAGGCTGCTAGGTGGCAGGGTTTGCTCACCTGGGCCACTCCTACCTCAAAAGTCGCTGCTGGTTGACGGCTGGCCACTGTCTTCCCCTGCTGACACCTGCAGACACTATCAGGAGCTGCCACTGTGGGAGCCACCCTTTGCCTTGGGACCCTTAGACACAGGGGGCTGTACGGGCAGAGGGCTGCTCTGGGAAGATCAAATTTGACCGTCATTGCTCCAATCAGCGATGGTGGGTGGGCTGTGAGGCGGGAGGGAAGTGCGAACGGGGAAGTGGGGGCAGGGACGTGGTGCACAGATGGGCCGGGGGCTGACAAAGCACACAATTTAACAAATGTCAAGGCCCAGGAGGGTCGCTGGAGGAATACTGCTCGCCTGCCTAGTGGATAAGAAAGTATCGGGCACGGTGTACTGCAGGCCGCTAGACCTTGCAGTCTCAATAGGATAGCCAATTAGGGATGGTGGGAGGGGAGCGCGAACCAGGAAGTGGGTGCAGGGACAGGGACGCGGTGCACAGAGGGGCTGAGGGATGACAAAGCGCACAATTTATCAAATTTCAAGGCCCAGGAGGATCGCTGGAGAAATACTGCTCACCTGCCTCGTGGATAACAAAGTTGTGGATAACAAAGTCGTGGATACACCTTTCTCGTGGATACAAGCAACCAACACTAACCATAGTACCCAAGAACCTATCAGTTTTGCTGGCCGACTCTGTCTACACCAACATGTGAGAGTGGTTGTGTGCTTTTGCACGACGTTATTAAACGGGCAGATGAATACAAATAAGCCAGCGAATTTGTGCACATGCAACATCTCCACTGCATTTACCACATCTGAAGAGAATGTTGCACTATAGAGAACTCCGGAAAGCAGTTGAAAATACTAGGCGCACGTTTATATATATATATTTTGTAATTAAATGTACTTTCATTTTGCATCTGCTCACTTGCCCCATTGAATGAAAAGGCAAGTTAGCTATGCCAAAGAGAGTGCTAACCGCCAAGGTAGCTTTCCTTATATCCAGGATTCAGAATGCAGGGTCTGATAAAAGCGAGGTTTATGCGCATTTAACTACAAACCATTCTTCCCAAGTCTGTGCGAAGTGAGTGTATTCATCACAACACTCTCAATCTGAGGCAACGTCAAGGAGGATTAAAGCTTGAACTTGCGGCAGGCGCCCGCCGAGGGAGTTGCAACTTGGGTGTTGGCTCACTTTGCGTTGGGAAAGATGTGCACAGCATCCAGCTTGCTGAGATCGCATTCCTGGGCGGTAAAGAGATTTAGTGAAACCTGTACTTTGGCAGTCGCATTTGTTTGGGGATAAGATTTATGTGACAGGTTGCGCTTGCTTAGTCAGCTTGCTAATAATTCTGCACACAGCAAATGATAGTATCACTGTGCTGTGACTGATTAGTAACATGCATTTATAAATACAACCCCTCGCAGTTTATGTATACTACGGCGTGGACATGATGTGGCCTGAGGGGTGAGCCCCGCTTTCTTTACGGCCAGGGCCCACCCAACCTGCTGTTCTGGCTGGCCGCAGCACAAAGGACCGCCCCCCCTGCCTTGGCCTCACGTGTATGAAATGCAGGCCTATCTTGGCACACCCATGACCATGACCCTCTATTAGCAACATGTTTTCTTCTAGCAAGCAGTTCGTTCTCATTAGGCCCTGACATGCGCACACATCAAGCTCTTCATTTCAGCCAACCAGCGAGCACTGCAACTTTCTTTGTTATTCAGATACTGCCAATTAGCTCATCATTGTATGTGTGTCTAGAGCAGTGGCCTTCAAACTGTGGGACTGGGCACCCTGGGGGCTGGGGGGGGCGGGGGTCACGAATGAAGTTCAGGGAGGGCTGGAGGCCCTTCAAAAAGGCAATACAGTAACTGCTTTTAATGGAAAATATCCCATTTGGGAGAGGGGCGGAGGTGAGTGGCAACACGATTTTTACTGGGGGCTGGGGAGGGGGCTTGGCCACAACAGTTCCACTCAAGGGGGGGGGGCTCATCATAAAACGTTTGAATACCACTGGTCTAGAGAGATCAAGCACCTGCTAAGTGAGGCCGAAAGATTGCATCATCTTGTGATAGTGAACTTTTTTTGTACAAGTTAGTGCAACTGTATAAAATAGGCAGTTGAATGTTGCCTTTTAATTATTCTTTGTTTTCACGCTGCTTTTGTGTTTTTTTTTATATAGTTGTTTTATTTGTCTATGTCTGCCATTATTAAAGCATATGTTATCCACTCTCCCAATACATACTGGCTGCCCTTGGCTGGAGCCAATAATGTTAAGAGATCCGTTTAATTCCTTTCCTTCTTACACTGATTGTTTTTTCCACTGTTTAGCTGCATCATGTTGTGTTATTATTGTAATTATTATTATTAAAAGAACTCTAGGCTCCGTCTTTGTTGAAAAACACTTACTGGGGGTTTTTACAGAATATTAGAAGGCTCTCAAACCATCATGGCTAGCATCAGTAACACCTAATTTGCCAGTATGTTCTCTATTTTTATCATGGCAGGACAGGATGGTTTTGGAGCCACTTAATATACCCCTCCCCCCTATGAGGCTCCCAATCCACCAAGGCTGACACCTCAGACATGAGTCACTCATCTGAAGACTGCAGCACTCCTCATCCTTTGTGGAGCTAGCACCTCCCTACTTGTTAGTGCTGAACCCACCATATAGGACCGGACAGGGTGTAGCTCTTACTCACCGGGCATCAGAGCAGTTAAACAGGCTATTCACACTTCACACTTCACACAACAAAGGCAAAGAGGAAGTCTTCTGAACGAAAGGGCCACATTGAATCACATGTCTGCACTCCATTGATATTCACGCGTCTTTTCCCTTTAGTTTTATAAGCACGCTTATAACTACGTTTTTTAGGCAGGGGAATTAAATCTGCCATACTTGGATCCGTTCCACTTGGCCACAAATGAGTTTTAGCGGCTCTAAATTTCACTGCCTTTGGAAGGCCTTTGAGTTTGTTGCTTCCACTTTATGGACACAGTAAACAATCTACTGAAATGGCACTCAGCCCCATCTCTAGTTTCTTCACTACTGCTCACCATGTAAACTCTCCTCAACTTCCCTGCCACATATGCGCTCTTGAGCATTTTCTCTCTCTCTCTCTCTCTCTCTCTCTCTCTCTCTCTCTCTCTCTCTCTCTCTCTCTCTTTCTCTTTCTCTCTCTCTCCCTTTCTCTCTCTCTCCCCTCTCCCTCTCTCACTCTCCCCTCTCTCTCTCTACCTCTCTCCCTCTCTCTCTTTCTCCCCCTCTTTCTCCCTCTCCCTCTCTCTTTATCTCTCTCTTTCTCTCCGTTCTCTCTCTCTCTCTCTCTCTGTCTCCCTTTCTCTCTCTCTCCCCTCTCCCTCTCTCGCTCTCCCTCTCTCCCTCTCTCGCTCTCCCTATCTCTCCCTCTCTACCTCTCCCCCTCTCTCTCTTTCTCCCCCTCTTTCTCCCTCTCCCTCTCTCTTTCTCTCCGTTCTCTCTCTCTCTCTCTAGCTTTCTCTCTCTCTAGCTTTCTCTCTCTGTCCCATCTGCTTCTAGGACACTGATCTCAAATGCACTGCTTCCTACCTATCTGATTACTCTTCTTCTATTGTTTGGCATAGCTGCTCCCGTGCAAGACTGCAGGCCACAAGCATGTGTAAGTTCCCGAAAGACCAGTCCATGGTCCCCCTCCTCTTCAAGCTCTAACACCTCCTCTTTTGTCAACCCAATATCTTGCTTTGGTGTTGCCTAATACTTGTTTGCTGACAATCTTTTTCTCCCCCGACCCATTACCCAAGTGCTGTCCACTTGTATCATTAACTGTCTTTCTGCCATCTGTCAATGGATGCGACCGTTCCAAAATGTGAGGTTTCCTCCTCCCAGTTCCAAATGATCCACCCTCCCTCCCTTTCTCCTATTTGATATACAATTCTATCCCCAAGGCTGTACCCATGGGTGCTCTTTTAGTTAGTCACCTTCAACCTGAGAAGTGCACACCTTGAGGGCCACAGATGTCACGCTCAGCCTACCAAACATCTACCCACCTCACCTTTCACTAGGCTAGAACCCGGATCACCACTCTGGTCCTTGGTAGGCTCCTCTGCTACTCCAGCCTTCACTTGGGACTTCTATGTTCCCCTTAAAAAACGTAACTGTGCCACCTGCAAACAAGTGGACTTCTGTTTCTCCTCACCCAACTCTGCCTTAACATGGGCTGGCTTTCTACGCAGCATGCGCCACTCTGAGTTTCTTCTTCTGATCTCCAAATCTATCTACTTGATGCCCCCACCCTACTGATTTATTTATTTATTACATGTATGTAGCGCGCAGGTAGCCCAGGGGCATTGTGGCGCTGTTACTTGTAAGGGAACTTAGTTACAGGTACAGGTTGTGCCTTGGGTTACAGTGAGGCAGGATCCTGTGTTAAGCGATAGGGAGTATCATACAACAAGGTACATCATACACCATAGTACATCATACATGTTAGTCATTAAAGTTTAAACATGAGAGGTTGGTTAGGTGAACAAGGTAGTTTTCATGGCTTTGCGGAAAGCAGTCAGTGAGGGTTCAGCTCGCAGAGAGGTGGGAAGGGTGTTGCAATGTAAAGCAGCAAGGTAGGGGAAGCTGGCGCCACCTGCTCTAGCTCTTTTTACCCTGGGCACGGAGAGCATATTGGCATAGCGTGTCCTGGTGGGTGATCTAACTCTGTATCCCTCCTCACACCTACTAGTACTTTGCAATCACATGCCCTCCTCGGCATCTTTCGTGTCCCCCCTGTGCTGCCTCCCACTTGTTTTTCTTCTCCTTAATGTCTCCTTTCCATTGAAATTCACTCACCCTGGCCTGAAATACAAAATATGATCACTATTGAGGGCTTTAAGATTACCCAAAAATGTACCTGCCAACTCTTGAGGGAGCATGGGAGGCCTACAGGCAGGACCCCCCCTCAGCCCTGTCCTCATATGTATACTGGTGGTTATATTCTGTTGGTGCCCTCATCATCCCTGCCCCAACTGTACATAACTGTATACTGGTGGTTATATTCTGTTAGTGGCCTCATCATCCCTGCCCCAACTGTACATATGTGTATACTGGCGGTTATATTCTGTTAGTGGCCTCATCATCCCTGCCCCAACTGTACATAAGTGTATACTGGCGGTTATATTCTGTTAGTGGCCTCATCATCCCTGCCCCAACTGTACATATGTGTATACTGGCGGTTATATTCTGTTAGTGGCCTCATCATCCCTGCCCCAACTGTACATAAGTGTATACTGGCGGTTATATTCTGTTAGTGGCCTCATCATCCCTGCCCCAACTGTACATAAGTGTATACTGGCGGTTGTATTCTGTTAGTGCCCTAGTGTGCATGCTGTAAATATCTGTACTGTTATTATGTTCTCATCTCCTCGCCCACGGGTTTATATTGTTTTAAGGCGCCCGAAAACAGAGTGCCCTATGTACGGTCCCTTTTGTACAATGTTTCTTGACGAAGCACTATGCTCCCCCAGACATACAAATACAAACATGTAAATGCAGTGTTTGCGCCAACCCTACCACACTATTGTCTACCCATGTTGCCAAAGATCCTTACACTGTATGCCCATGCATAGACTCATTATGTTCAAATGCCACACGGTCTCCGAGTGGTCTTCAGGCCATGGCCGCGCTTTCCACTCAGTTATGAGATTTGAGTCATAGTTTTCTGGGATCCCCCCACAATCTCAGGGTGCAACAGGGTTCATCGCAGACATGGGTGGCCATATGAACTGTGGATTGGAAAGGCAGAGGGCTTTGCGTGGCTCACTCGCACGTCCAAAATTAAGATCATCCATATCATCGGTTACACTCTTTGAAACCGTCCTCCCCTCACTCCCATCTCAACTCTCCTCCCTCATAGGGGTAAAGCAGGGACGTTATTGGAATATTGAAATCCAGGTAGCCGGCCATGTTCCCAGTCATTCACCTAAAATTGAACGGCCATCAACTCACACTTTGATGACTTGCTTTCCCTGTGAAATGTACTATCATGCACAATGCCCCACTGAGTGATACTTCTTTATCCTGTTGATTGATGTAAACATATTAATTGTAACACATCCCTCAGAGCAAGCATGCTCACGCTCCTCACCAGAGCACCATGTAACTCCCATTCAGTCTCCAGCAATGATCCAATCACTCAGTCCTAGCAAGTGGCGTAGCCTGACAAGCATCACACAACAACACTACACATTTGCCACACAGCATAACGTAAGCAATAATGCTGCATTCTGTGGGCTGTACCAGGTGGTAATGGCCCTTGACCCACGACGAGAGACCCTAACAGAGAAAGGGCCTTGAACACTGGCCCTGGGATGTTACAACCAGGTTCAGCCCAAGGAGGCGGCCTTTTGGCTCCTAGCACTCTTTGGTGTCAAAAAATGTAAATTACAGTGTGAGGAAAAAATCACTTATTGGAAGGGAAGAAGCATGAGGTGGTATCCTGGTTGCAGCGGGGCTCAGCAGAGAGTAGCTGTCGGGCAAGGGGTTGCAAGAGACGCTGGCAGAGGTGCAATGGAAGGACCACCGGGAAGGGTGTGCGGTTGGGACAGCAACGGATAGCCAGAGGACCTTCGGCATGAATGCGCATCCAAAAAGGAGTGCGCAAAGATGGCGGCTGGTTGAAGCCTTGTGCTCTCATGCAGTATGTGGAAAAGGGGTGCGTCAACTATATTAGGAGGTGGTAGGGCGAAAGAGACAAATAAGATAGTGCAAGGGCCGGCAAGTATAGAGTGAAGTAAGAGCGGAGGCTGCACAAGAGTAGTGTGTTACAGCACTCAGACCACAAGCTTATCAGTAGATAAGGCCAGCGTTCTGAGCACTGTGATTGGTCAATGACAAACGCCTGGGTGCTAACAAATTGTCGGGCTCTGGTTATCGATAGTCTTCAAAATTTAATATCCTCATTCAATGGCACCTAACTATTCAAATGTTTCACAGGTCTGTCTTTCCATCTCTGCCTCACTCCGTCTTTGTTGAGTCCTGCACCACCTCCATAATGAAGAAATACCCACTGGAAAAGTGCAGTATGTTATGTGCACTTACATTTGTTATACAATATCAAGGGGAAACGCGCCCATGCAAGGTTACATATCATATGCCCTGCCATTTGCAAAGCAACGTCAGACTACCTCAACCGTTGAAAGCGGCCTTTCTCCGTGCAATGTCTTCTTACATCAATATTTCACACCCTGTGATGCTCTGGTGTTTGCAAATAATACAATTATCGAACAGAGCAGTGTCAGCGAGTATAACTTACATCATCACATAGTTGTACACTCCTTAGTTTACGACGAAAAAGCAACACAATGCTGAACAACAGTCCCATGTTCCATCCTCGTCTGACTTAACCATGTTACAATCCAACAATGCATTGTTGTCAAAATCTCAAAAAATCCTTCCTCCATCTCTCGCGACCATGCAACCTGCCTCACGGAGATCGAATGCTGGATGGCAGCCAATCACCACCTACTCAACTCCGGTAAAACCGAGTTCATACTGTGTGGAAAAACTGATTTCCTCCCTCAACCAATCCGCTTGCCCCCTTCTCTGGGCTCACCACATTCTCGGGTGCCATACGGACTCCAACCTGATCCTGGCACATCACATCAGCTCAATGGCAAAAAAACTGCTTCCTCCACATCCTTTGGCGCATTTTCCTCTTCTTAACATTTCCACACAGTCACCGCAATTGTTGAAATCATACTGGCACGCCTATATCAATGCACAATACGTTGGAACTCCAGCTTCTCATCTGAACAAACTTTCATGAGTCCAAAACACCACTGCAAGACTCCTCCTAGACTTAGGTCCAAGACAGAATATCTCTCCTGGCCTCCACATTTTCCATTGGCTTTCGATAGGCCGTTAAGCTACCTTAAAAGCAATATGTATCATTCATTGAACCTTCTACAATAAAGGACCTGAATACCTGCAGCAAATGTTTTCTTGATACAGACCCAACAGACACTTCAGATTTGGCTCAGAACTCCTACTCATAATTCCAGTGACCTAATCAACTCGTATTGGTGGCTCCACGATCTCCGTACGAGCACTGAAAATGTGGAACTCACTCTAAACATCCACTGTATAGAGGACCACCTCCTCTTCATGAAAGCCCTCAAAACTTGTCTCTTTTCCTAGTAACCCTAATCTGATCCCCATACACTAGCTTGACAAAGAACCCCCTCATACACTTCACACAACCTACCTAACCTATCACTATTTCTCGGCTTCTATGCCAACCCCCCACTTTCCAATCCAAAACCAACTTAATCCATCCAAACTGATTTGCTTCGCTGTAACAAGAGCCAGCAAATTCGTGAAATTAGGTTCTCATGAAATCAGTCATTCCAGCCAAATCCCTAAGCCCCTGAATCCCTTCACAACTTGTCTCTCACAACTCTGCATCTCCAGGAGCTCAGAGTCTCCCTCAGGGTCCCGGCATTGCTATAAAAAAACCACTCCTTTACTTAACATTCCAAAGGGCTCCTCGACCAGACATAAGGGTCGGTCCAACTCCGATATTCGATTTCCAACAAGACTCTCATTGGATCCTACACAGCCCTCATGTAACCACAGGAATAGACAGAGGATTTAGCACACCTGGCAGGTTGCCATGCCATACTTTCTCCAATGCATAAGCCTATAGGTTCTGAAAACGTGCAAATGTGAAAGTGTTGCATTTGAAATTTAAACCACTAATTTCTTCTCTGTAATGGTATGCCATGTGCGCTGATCAGAAATCGACGATGGAAGATAATAACTTTCTGTGAAGAATGGAAAGACTTGGGTTAATCGATCCATGAATGGAATCACCATTATAAGATCATCATTCACACTTACACAAAAAATGAAAACCGTGCGATGTACGCTAGCTATAACCCTGATTGGAAAAAGTTAGCCATGTTTTCATTGGCTTAATTACCTCTTTTCAGCATTTTGTCAAAATTAAAAGTACTTGTTACGCTCCCGGCTATTGCTGTTTTCTTCAAAATAAACAGTTTAATCATTTTTGTGAAAAGAAACAAAAGTTTTGTGTCTGTTGTGGATGTGTGCATTTATGTTCCTGGTTTTGCGTTAGATAACATTATCACGTTTTGCGCCTTGAAACTCTTGTGTACAGGCGTGTTATAAATGCCATATCATATCACGCTGGTGATGACAGGGTGCGTTTAGCTACGCTGGCCACTAGCTTCAATAAAATAGGTGGAGCTCATTGTGAGCATCTAGTGATGTGAGCGTTAGGGGCAGGTGATCTGATTTAGTGCCGCAAGGGCACTTGAAGTTAGGGCGATGGATCAACTGATAACTTTAGTACAAGATGGCGGTACCCGACCTGTCGTTTTCCCAAGTGTTAAAGTGACAATGGCGCTTTCTGTTTCTCCTGTCTTTTCCAACTGCTTCGCCATTGACTATCCTTCCCTTCTCTGGTAGGAAGAAGTTCAAAAAGGATATCTTGGCCTCTAACCCTGGTCTTCCTATCGCCGACACCTACTCCAATGCTTCCGCCAGACAGACCCTCACCGACATCCTCTTTGTTGTTCCTTCGCCAGATCTATGGACTCCTCATATGGTCTCTGTATTCTGCCCTTTCTCCTCTTCTCCCATAAATGGTGGCACTCGCTGGGAAGTTCTCATGGCTTCCTTCGACTCCTCTAAAGTCATCATCATTAATATCTACCTAAACGGCACTGTCATGGTCCAGGGCCCTCAGGCCAATCTCCTCCTCTTTAATAGGCGCTTCCCTCGCCTCATCAATCACAAGAGGTGTGACGGCAACAGTACTGTAGTTAGTACTAAAAAGAGGCAACGGAGGTGCTGTATCAAGAACACAAATACAAAATGTGCATTCCTCATATTATTATTTAAAAGAGAAGACTGCGCTTACCAGTGGCACCGCGTGTAGGTAGGGAGCAGAAAATGACTCTTGCCTGGTAGTAGCGTGGTGGTTGAACCGCCGTCACAAAAGAATGTGTCCTACGTAGAGTGAATGATGAAACACTTGTCAGGGTTTGTATGTTAATGGCCACTTCGATAGCTGAAAATGTGTCTGGCTCAAAAAATGCACTGCTGGTTGGGTGGGATGAGACTCCGAAGGGTCTGGGGGGGTGGAATCTATGGCCGCAATATTCAGTTTGTGATTACGTTGTGGTGACTAGCACTGCTATCTAGACATTAGTCTGGTGTGAGTAAGTTAGAGCTGTTGCTAGGTAGCAGAAGTCAATACGCGCTTCACAAGGAAAGCGCGGCACGTCACGGAAAGGTGGAGAACGAATAATCACTTGATTAAGGTGAGTGTAGGATTCACTAATGATTAACAACACAGAAAATCGGGACAGGTATATAAGAGCGTACAGTATCTTATCGGCTTCTCAGAGGGAGAGCCGCAAGACACATCTTGTGATTGCGCATGCATAGCGAGTCGAGCAACCGATTGTCAATGTGGCAGCTCTCTAAGTTGAGATGCAAAGTGTCCTGTTGCTAGGTGATCTGGCGTTAAACCAATCGAGTAGAGCGAGGGAGTGACCAGCCGTAAGCAAAAACTGAAATAGGACCGGGTGCCAACCAGGTGTATCGACCAGGTCAGGGAGGTGGAAGTTAAGCTTTAAAGAAGGCAGGTTGAGTTGAAACCTGTGCGAGTAATGTGCAAGTGCAAAGCATACAAAGGATGAATAAATGCACTGAAACTGTTGGATAAATAAAAAGGCGCATGTGTGTGTCACAAATGTGTTGCAATTCACTCACCTAATGTGATCGGAGAATAATGTATCTGCTGATACAGTGAAGATCTGAACAGTGAGTAATGTAAATAATAACAGAACCTGTTTTATAAATCACAGTAGAAGATCTAGCCTAGTGGCAGACTGTCAAATCGTAGAGAGCAGGGTGCACATTGGCAGTACAGTTACGAGACATCACTGAATAATACAGTAATCTCATTTTAAGGAGCACATTGGCAGTGCAGTTATGAGACATCACAGGTAATACAGTAATCTCATATTGAAGGCATAAATTGCATTGATTTCTTCATCATTTCAACTCGACAGTTCAGGAATGCAACACAATTGTGAAACTTATAATACATGCTTGAAAACACTCCTGCTATATCGATGCAACCTGACAAAGCTTACTGGCTTGATGTTGGCTAGCATAATAGAACATACGTGTAATATGTGAATATGACTCGGTGGCAAAATGGTCTGCAGGTGGCCAGGTGATAGTTGAGAACTGTGCAAAGATCAGAGTTATCTGTTGCAGACAGAGCAAGAGACATATCAGGACAGGTTAATGGAAAAATAGGTTCAATTCGATAGATACATTTAGGCCTTTCCTGACAGAATCCAGGTGGTATATCCATTTCTGCTCGAGTTTCCTCAGTAGTAAATCGCAGTCGCCTCCACAAAAGGGGTTCTTCACTGTTTGTATCACAAACCAAAATAAATCACTGTATTTGTGTTTTTTTGCTTTAAAATGAGCCTCCATTGGTTTGTCTTCTATTTTGTTTTTTAGGCATGAGCGGTGCTTGCAGATGCATTGGCAAATTTTGCATTTGCACTTTACGATATAAATCAGGCCGCACGAGCATTTGATACCATACACGGACCATTTAGTTTTGCAGTTAGTGAAAGTGAGGTATTTCCAGCTAGTGCCATATAAGTCAATTTCTTTAAGGTCTTTCATAAGGGAACAGACGGAGCAGGTGCTTCATCTAGAATTACTGGTGTCAGGAGGCAAGTTCCACAAAGTAGTTTGTGGATTTGGAACAAGATTGGGTTCTTCATAAGTATGAACTAAATGATCTTTGAAATTCCTGCATCGTTTAAAGGCAAAGTGTGGTTTATCCGGTTTGAACGGTGCAGTGTTAAGGATATTCCAATGTTTTAGCACCGTTTTCCTTAGTTGATTACTGATCGGTGTAAAGGTGGCGACACATTATTTTCTCTGTTTTCTCTTCTCTTTGTCGCAGTGTTAGACACTGTTGTCTGTTATTGTCTCTGGCTCTTTTGTGGGCTCTTCAAATAATGTGGGCTGGATATCCACGTTCCTTAAGGCAAGAGGTAAGATCTTTACTCTTGGCGTCAAAATCTGGTAATGTGGAGCAGTTACATCTTAGACAAAGGAATTGCCCATAAGGTAAATTCTCGTTAAGACTGGCTGGATGGAAGCTAGATAATACTAATAAAGTGTTCTTGGATGTAGGTTTCTGATATAGAGTGGTGCCTAGAGTATTGTGTTCTGTTTTGTAAATTTTGAGGTCGGGAAAAGGTATATGAATCAAAATGAATGGTAAACTTGATGGAGGTGTTGCGGGAGTTTAGCAGTTTCAAAGACAACAGAGTCTGTTGGCACCACTACATCAACATTATAAAACAAAGGGGTGCCTGATTACAGTCCCTGGTCCTTCAGGCGTCATATAATAATCAACATAGAGTGGACCAACGGAACAGGGAATATCCTCTCAATACATTTATTTATTCATAAATACCAATAAATGTTCAATTTATCAATTTCTAAAAACTTTTATTTGCATATCAAATTCATAGAAAATACTTATAAAACATTTTAGACAAACAAATATCTACAAATTCCTCTCATACTGATTCACTCCTACCATTCATTCTACTTTTTGCTTTTTTGTATCAAATTATTGACATATATGTCTTTTTGCCTCATATATGGACGGCCTCAAATTCTATTTACACAATGAACAAAGGTCCTCTATCCAATCATCTGATGGTTCCGTCTGTGTGTTCCTGATCACACCAACATACGTCTGCATGTGTTTCGGTTGTCTTTTTTCAGGACGTCAACATTCGTCGACCCTCAGTTCATAAAACCTTCTTCCGGACAGAATTTAAGGGAGTTTCCTTCTTCCCATACGCATCAAGTAGGGTGAGTATCACCGCCTTAAATATAATACATAATATCAGAACACTCTAAAATAACTCAATTGTTAATACATTGTCATAGGCTATTCCCTCTTATTTTTACCACACTTACAGGGTAATTCATAGAAATTCGCACAAAAGTGGCGCACGCGACTGGCGCACAGCATGCCCGTGCGAATGTCTGCGCAGCCACGTGCGCTAAAAATGATTTGCGTGCGCAGCGTATTCATGGATATTCGCATCCAAAACCAGCCGTGGCGCAGCGTGGCGCTGCGACCCTGCAGCAGCGCCAGTTATGCCCCCAAGAACGCCCTCGCGCAAGGAAAAGCCTTCAAAATCCCCAAATAATCGCAAAGGGCTGCGCTAACCCTGGACCAGTTCACAGGGCTGGCAAACAGCAAACGCCAAGCGGGGAACGTGTATTTCAGTGGTTCGCGGGAAGTTCCACACGCAAAATCAGCAGGGTACGTGTATTTCAGGGGTGCGCGGGAAGTTCCACACGCGATTTCAGCAGGGTACGTGTATTTCAGAGGTGCGCGGGAAGTTCCAAACGCGTTTGGCCCCGTGCGAGCAGGGTATGTGTAATTCAGGGGTGCGCGGGAAGTTCCACACGCGATTTCAGCAGGGTATGTGTATTTCAGGGGTGCGCGGGAAGTTCCACACGCGATTGGCCCCGTGCGAGCAGGGTACGTGTAATTCAGGGGTGCGCGGGAAGTTCCACATGCGATTTCAGCAGGGTACGTGTATTCCAGGGGTTCTGGGGAGTACTACACGTGAATTGGCCGTGTGGGTCCTCCCAGGTGTTCGCTCTACAACCTCCACGGCCCCTGCAGGCAGCCCACACCATGGGGGACTACCCTGCACCCTTGCTCATGTCCCGCAGGCAGCCCATCCACCATGGGCATGCCCCCCAGCCAACCCACATGTCACCTTGCACTACTGATCAACAATGCATGTCTCCCACCAACCCCCTCCCCCCAGCAGTGCAGGGGCAGCTTCCACCAGGCCCCCACCCATGTCTACCACCACCACCACCCCCCAGCCACCAGGGGCAGCCTCCACTAGGCCCCCACTCATGTCTACCACCACCCCCATCCCTCAGTAACCAGGGGCAGCCTCCACCAGGCCCCCACTCATGTCTCCCACCACCCCCACACCCCAGCAGTGCAGGGGCACCCTCCACCAGGCCCCCACCCATGTCTACCACCACCCTCACCCCCCAGCCAAAAGGGGCAGCGTCCACCAGGCCCCCACCCATGTCTACCACCACCCTCACCCCCCAGCCACCAGGGGCAGCCTCCACCAGGCCCCCACTCATGTTTCCCACCACCCCCACCCCCCAGCAGTGCAGGGGCAGCCTCCACCAGGCCCCCACTCATGTCTACCACCCCCCCACCCCTCAGTCACCAGGGGCAGCCTCCACCAGGCCCCCACTCATGTCTCCCACCACCCCCACACCCCAGCAGTGCAGGGGCACCCTCCACCAGGCCCCCACCCATGTCTACCACCACCCTCACCCCCCAGCCAAAAGGGGCAGCGTCCACCAGGCCCCCACCCATGTCTACCACCACCCTCACCCCCCAGCCACCAGGGGCAGCCTCCACCAGGCCCCCACTCATGTTTCCCACCACCCCCACCCCCCAGCAGTGCAGGGGCAGCCTCCACCAGGCCCCCACTCATGTCCCCCTGCACCCCCACCCCCCAGCAGTGCAGGAGCAGCCTCCACCAGGCCCCCACTCATGTCTACCACCACCCCCACCCCCCAGCACTGTGGGGCACCTGCCAGCAGGCCCCCACTCATGTCCAACTCATGTCCCCCTGCACCCCCACCCCCCAGCAGTGCAGGGGCAGCCTCCACCAGGCCCCCACCCATGTCTACCACCACCCCCACCCCCAGCCACCAGGGGCAGCCTCCATCAGCCCCCACTCATGTCCCTCTGCACCCCCACCCCCCAGCAGTGCAGGGGCAGCCTCCACCAGGCCCCCACTCATGTCCCCTATTACCCCCACCCCCTTGCAATGCAGGGGCAGCCTCCACCAGACCCCCACTCATGTCCCCCTGCACCCCCACCCCCCAGCAGTGAAGGGGCAGCCTCCACCAGGCCCCCACTCATGTCCCCCTGCACCACCAGCCCCCAGCCACCAGGGGCAGCCTCCACCAGGCCCCCACTCATGTCCCCCTGCACTCCCACCCCCGAGCCACCAGGGGCAGCCTCCACCAGGGGCAGCCTCCACCAGGCCCCCACTCATGTCCCCCTGCAGCCCAACCCCCCAGCAGTGCAGGGGCAGCCTCCACCAGGCCCCCACACATGTCCCCCTGCACCGCCACCCCCCAGCAGTGCAGGGGCAGCCTCCACCAGGCCCCCACTCATGTCCCCCTGCACCCCCAGCCCCCCGCACTGTGGGGCACCTGGCAGCAGGCCCCCACTCATGTCCAACTCATGTCCCTCTGCACCCCCACCCCCCAGCACTGTGGGGCACCTGCCAGCAGGCCCCCACCCATGTCCAACTCATGTCCCCCTGCACCCCCACCCCCCAGCAGTGCAGGGGCAGCCTCCACCAGGCCCCCACCCATGTCTCCCACCACCCCCTACCACCCAGCAGTCAGGGGCACCCTCCACCAGGCCCCCACCCATGTCTACCACCACCCCCACCCCCCAGCCACCAGCGGCAGCCTCCACCAGGCCCCCACTCATGTCTCCCACCACCCCACCCCCCAGCAGTGCAGGGGCAGCCTCCACCAGGCCCCCACTCATGTCCCCCTGCACCCCCACCCCCCAGCAGTGCAGGGGCAGCCTCCACCAGGCCCCCACTCATGTCCCCTATTACCCCCAACCCCCGCAGTGCAGGGGCAGCCTCCACCAGGCCCCCACTCATGTCCCCCTGCACCCCACCCCCCAGCAGTGCAGGGGCAGCCTCCACCAGGCCCCCACTCATTTCCCCCTGCACCCCCACCCCCCAGCCACTAGGGGCAGCCTCCACCAGGCCCCCACTCATGTCCCCCTGCACCCCCACCCCCAGCCACCAGGGGCAGCCTCCACCAGGCCCCCACTCATGTCCCCCTGCACCCCCACCCCCCAGCAGTGCAGGGGCAGCCTCCACCAGGCCCCCACTCATGTCCCAATGCACCCCCACCCCCCGCACTGTGGGGCACCTGGCAGCAGGCCCCCACTCATGTCCAACTCATGTCCCCCTGCACCCCCACCCCCAGCACTGTGGGGCACCTGCCAGCAGGCCCCCACCCATGTCCAACTCATGTCCCCCTGCACCCCCACCCCCCAGCAGTGCAGGGGCAGCCTCCACCAGGCCCCCACCCATGTCTCCCACCACCCCCTACCCCCCAGCAGTCAGGGGCACCCTCCACCAGGCCCCCACCCATGTCTACCACCACCCCCACCCCCCAGCCACCAGGGGCAGCCTCCACCAGGCCCCCACTCATGTCTCCCACCACCCCCACCCCCTAGCAACGCAGGGGCAGCCTCCACCAGGCCCCCACTCATGTCCCCCTGCACCCCCATCCCCCAGCCACCAGAGGCAGCCTCCACCAGGCCCCCACTCATGTCCCCCTGCACCCCCACCCCCAGCAGTGCAGGGGCAGCCTCCACCAGGCCCCCACCCATGTCTACCACCACCCCACCCCCCAGCAGTGTAGGGGCAGCCTCCACCAGGCCCCCACCCATGTCTACCACCACCCCCACCCCCCAGCCACCAGGGGCAGCCTCCACCAGGCCCCCACTCATGTCTCCCACCACGCCCTACCCCCCCAGCAGTCAGGGGCACCGTCCACCAGGCCCCCACCCATGTCTACCACCACCCCCACCCCCCAGCCACCAGGGGCAGCCTCCACCAGGCCCTCACTCATGTCTCCCACCACCCCCTACCCCCCAGCAGTCAGGGGCACCCTCCACTAGGCCCCCACCCATGTCTACCACCACCCCCACCCCCCAGCCACCAGGGGCAGCCTCCACCAGGCCCCCACCCATGTCTACCACCACCCCCACCCCCCAGCCACCAGGGGAAGCCTCCACCAGGCCCCCACTCATGTCTCCCACCACCCCACCCCACAGCAGTGCAGGGGCAGCCTCCACCAGGCCCCCACTCATGTCCCCCTGCACCCCCACCCCCCAGCAGTGCAGGGGCAGCCTCCACCAGGCCCCCACCCATGTCTACCACCACCCCCACCCCCAGCCACCAGGGGCAGCCTCCACCAGGCCCCCACTCATATCCCCCTGCACCCCCACCCCCCAGCAGTGCAGGGGCAGCCTCCACTAGGCCCCCACTCATGTCCCCTATTAACCCCACCCCCCGCAGTGCAGGGGCAGCCTCCACCAGGCCCCCACTCATGCCCCCCTGCACCCCCACCCCCCAGCAGTGCAGGGGCAGCCTCCACCAGGCCCCCACTCATGTCCCCCTGCACCCCCACCCCCCAGCAGTGCAGGGGCAGCCTCCACTAGGCCCCCACTCATGTCCCCTATTAACCCCACCCCCCGCAGTGCAGGGGCAGCCTCCACCAGGCCCCCACTCATGCCCCCCTGCACCCCCACCCCCCAGCAGTGCAGGGGCAGCCTCCACCAGGCCCCCACTCATGTCCCCCTGCACCCCCAGCCCCCAGCCACCAGGGGCAGCCTCCACCAGGCCCCCACTCATGTCCCCCTGCACCCCCACCCCCCAGCCACCAGGGGCAGCCTCCACCAGGCCCCCACTCATGTCCCCCTGCACCCCCACCCCCCAGCAGTGCAGGGGCAGCCTCCACCAGGCCCCCACTCATGTCCCCCTACACCCCCACCCCCCAGCAGTGCAGGGGCAGCCTCCACCAGGCCCCCACTCATGTCCACCTGCACCCCCACCCCCCCGCACTGTGGGGCACCTGGCAGCACGCCCCCACTCATGTCCAACTCATGTCCCCCTGCACCCCCACCCCCCAGCACTGTGGGGCACCTGCCAGCAGGCCCCCACCCATGTCCAACTCATGTCCCCCTGCACGCCCACCCCCCAGCAGTGCAGGGGCAGCCTCCACCAGGCCCCCACTTATGTCTCCCACCACCCCCTACCCCCCAGCAGTCAGGGGCACCCTCCACCAGGCCCCCACCCATGTCTACCACCACCCCCACCCCCCAGCCACCAGGGGCAGCCTCCACCAGGCCCCCACTCATGTCTCCCACCACCCCCACCCCCCAGCAGTGCAGGGGCAGCCTCCACCAGGCCCCCACTCATGTCCCCCTGCACCCCCACCCCCCAGCCACCAGGGGCAGCCTCCACCAGGCCCCCACTCATGTCCCCCTGCACCCCCACCCCCCAGCAGTGCAGGGGCAGCCTCCACCAGGCCCCCACTCATGTCCCCCTGCACCCCCACCCCCAGCACTGTGGGGCACCTGCCAGCAGGCCCCCACCCATGTCCAACACATGTTCCCCAGCCAACATGTCATCACATTCTAGATCCCTGGTCCCTATGGTCAGCCTCCAAATGCAAAACACCCACCCGAGTATTGCATCCACCCACTCATAAATGGCAATTACATGACAGAACACCAATTGCAAGTTCCGAAACAAACACATTTCCCTCACATACACCCAATGGGTGTCAGTGAATCTCAAAAGCCATATCATGATATGCATTAAACCAATGAGATGATACTACACATAGAAGTTTGATAAAAAAAATATGTATTGAAGGAAACATAAATAGAATCAAAAATAAAGAAACAGAAATGGGAATGTACATAAATGAAAAGAAGCATGTCCGTGAAAAAAAGCAAAACCAAAAATCAAATTCCAAAGTAATGGTGTCCAAATTCACTGTCCAGAAAGCAAAATCCAATGGGAAATAAAATAGAAAGCCATTGCTCCATGGTTAAAATGTGAAAGAAAAATACAATCCAACAGTGAACTATGTACATATGAACAAGCCAGGGTCCATTATCCAAACAAAAGAAAGGAAACCTATCTAACTGCACCAACTAATAAAATAAACTATATACAAAAATGTGGCCAATGTCCGAAAGGTCCAAAATAAATAAAAAAAAAAATGAAACCTAACACTACCTACATAACTATGTACAAGGGCAGCAGGCTACTTTGACGGCTCACTTGTGGATGTCCCGGGCCAGGGCATCATCGAACTCCTGCTCAATGTCCCGGAGGCGGTCCTCCTCCATGGCCCCGAGGGTCCGGAGGGCCGTCGACGTGTCCACCTCCAACCCCCTGCGGATTGCCTCGAGGCACTCGGCCCGCCTCAGGGCCCTCCGCATGGAGTTCTCCGCCCTGACCATTCTGAGCCGTGCCTCTTCCGCCCGCTGGCGCTCCGCATCTATGGCGTGGCCCAACCGCTGCCACACGGAAGACACTCTCTGTCCTGGGTCCTCCTGCCCTCCGGCCGATGCCTGCCCCTCCGATGTTGAAGGCCCCAAGCCTTCATGGCTCCCACCATGTTGCTGCTGCTGCTGTGCCTCTGCCCGTGCACTGCCTCCTGCTGCCTGCACATCCTCCGCCGGCTGGGGTGCAGTCGTTGATGTGGCCACCCCTGCTGGACGTACGACTCCCGACTGTGGCAGGGATGCCTCCTCCACCAGCCTGGCCGCACCGTCAGAGGCAGCTCCACAGGGCACCCAGGTGACTGATGGGTTGGAAGATGGCACGGAGGACGACTGGTGCGTAGGGGGTTCAGTTGAGGAGGGGGCCGTAGCAAGCCCCATCATACGGAGGAATCCAGCCTGGGTGACCTGTCCCAGCAGGCTGACGTGGTCAACGAGCCATTCGAGATGACGTGCAGTCTCCTCATGAAAAGACTGCAGGTCACCTCGCATGGCCCGTTGACGCAACGCCACACCAGTCAGAACAGGCTCAACCCGGACCCAGATAGCCACGTCCGCAGGCAGAGGAAGGCCAGTTGTCGTGAGCTCATCCCCTGCCTGAAAACGGGTCTGGACGTAGGCATCCCTGCTGGTGCAAGATGATGCAGGGACAGGATCAGGGACAGGTTTGCACACAGGCACCTCTGCAGCGGCCTGTGCTGCCTCCTGTCCCTGGTCCTGCACTGCACCACTAGCACCAGTGGGATCCCCACCTCCAGACCCCGTCTCTGTTGTTTGCACGGCCTCCTCCTCCACCAAACTCCCCACCAACCTGGATGACTCCGTGCCATCTTCCCCCGTTGGGCCCTGTGGGGTCCCAGCTGCCCCTTCTGCTGCCGAGGAGTCCAACTCCAACCTCCGCCTCTTGGACCTCCCCCCGGCAGCTGCGGCCTGGGACGCGGCACCGGACTCCTCACTTCCCGACGAGATGACAACATGGGAGGGGAGCCGGGCCTTGCGTCTCCGGCTGGCGGTGGGATCCCCGCCGCTGTGCTCCACAGCACCTTCTCCGCCCTCTTCATCAGTTGATGCTGCAGACAGGGAGAAATAAAACACAGGCATCAGGGCACTGTACAATGGACACATACACACATGACAGTTGTACATGAGTGGCATTGGCAAACCTCAGACATGTCATCACAATCCCCAACACACATGTCACTTCAACTCGCACACATGAGCCATACCACAGCCATATCGCAACTGCCAGCACCATCCATACACATACAACAGCATGAGCAGGCAAAGGTGAGCCAGACATCACATGCAACACAGGAAGTGCACCACACATGTACACACACCACCACACTTGCATGCATGTGTACACCTCTGCCAAGTGTTGCAGTGTTCAGATGGGCATCCATGTCACATCTGCCCATCAGGCTTCCACATACCGCTGTCACATGCATCCATGTTGCATCACTGTTGCACCCTTGTCAAATACACACACATGCACATGTACACAGTGCTGATACATGCAGCTGAAAACAACATACATGCGTGACATCACGGACATGTCTACTTACATACACATTCATCCAAACATGTGTGCCCACACAACTGCATTTGGCATGCAAGCCTACACACACAAGCACCATCCATGTCTCACACATTCCAGCCCTCGCATGTGTTAGCCCCACGGCCCTGTACACCCCCACCCATACTCGGCCCCATACAAACAGATGTGTAACCTGCACACTACTGAAAAATCACCACACTCACAGCTCACAATCAGGATGCATGTACACTTACCGCTCGACTCTCAAGGACCTGGACGTGGAGCGCTGGGGATATGCGTTCCAGGACCCTCATCTGTTCTTCCGACAAGTGGCCCCGGCGCCCCTTGGCATCCGCTGCCTTCAAGTGGCACCGGGCCTTGTTCAGGGTCCTGGACCTGAAGTCCTCCCAGCGCTTCTTGACATGTTATAACCCCCTCCGCGTTGATGGCAGTCACGATGTCAGTCCAGATCCGAGTCCGTCCTTCCTTGTCGGCGCGGGAACTTCTGAAGAGGGCATCATACTGCCCCAGGACTTGCTCCACCAGGACACCAACTTCGGTGGCACTGAAGCTGGTGCCCCTCTGCCCATCTGGCCGGGGGTTGTCAGTGGTCTCAGATGGTGTTTGCCCCGACATGACAACCCCAGAGACAGGAGTGGGTGGGCAACTGGGTCCTGGGGCTGGGCTGTGGAGCGATGGAATCCCAGTTGGGAGTCTTCGGTTCCAGCAGGGGTGGACACAGCAACAGCACCCGTGGCTGATGTGCAGGCAGCAAATGGCAGGGCACGTGGGCAGCAGGCAGTCAGGCAGCAGCAGATGGCAGGTGGGAGCCTGCTCGGTGCTCTGGGGGGCAGTAGTTCGGCCTTCTGGGCAGGAGCGTGGTCTTTCGCGTGCTTACGCGTGGCCAGCTTGATACGGAGTGATTTGGCACGTGAACATCCTGCACGTCTGCGTGTAAATCGAGGAAAGGCCCTTAGCGCGTATGCACGTCAGCACGCATATGCGATTTCATTGGACCAAAGGCCCTTAGCGCGTGAGCGCGTCTGTGACGTGATACGCGCAGGTGTTTCCCTCATTACACGTGATGACAGAGCACACATGGATTTCCACCAATCGCGTGTGGAACTTCCTGCGCACCCCAGAAATACACGTACCCAGGCCAATCGCGTGTACGATCACTTCCCTCCGATTACACGCGATGACACTCGGACGTGCAGTTTTACCACGTGTGCTCGCATATGCGATTTCATTGGCCCAAAGGCCACCATGCGCAGCTGTGACGTCACGCGCATGGCCGTAGAGAATGGCGCGTGTAAAAATAAAGAGATACACGTCCGAGTGTCAAAGCGCGTAATTGGTGGAAATGGCCTCATTGCGTATGCGCGTCTGTGACGTGTGTATAAAAGGTACATGTAGAACGCCATTTCCTTGTACGTGCTTTTCGTGGAGAGCGAGTGGGTGAAATCTGTACTTCTTGTCGGTTCACACGCGATTTACTTCACAGCGTTTCCAGTTCGTACTCCCTGTTACCTCTGACAGCTTTTTCTCTTTTCCTCTTTTTCCTGAGCCTGTTTCCTCAAACAGCTTCCCTACTACTGTTGTCCTGCCTCCTCAGACAGCGTACAATTCTTCTTTTGGCGGGGGTGTTGCCAACGCGCACATGTGCATATTTTTCATGCTTTTGTTCCTGGCGGACGGTGAGTCGCGCACGTATCTAACATCTGTGCTTGCCCTGTGTGTCGCGTACCCCTTCAGAGGTCATTCTAGGCTGCGTGTGACATGCATACGTTCATTCTTGTGTTCCTGGGTGCCACAGCGTAGTGCAGGTTTATTTTTCCACGCACGTGGTCTAGGAGGGATGCGTGCACCTTACTTCGCTTTTTTGGGGTGCCTGTGCGTTGCGTGACCCTTCATCTTTCCCCAGGGGTGACATACAGCCTTGCTAGAGCACTAGGGTACGATTACCATCTGGTACCCTACCCCTTTGACCCCCAATTGCCCAGGACAATAGTTCACATCGACTCCCATACGCACAATAACATCAGTGCCATGGCTGGGAGGCGAACAAGCCGGAAGGGTGGCAAAGGCGGCCGAGCCCCAAGTGGTGGCCGTGGTGGATCCAGTAGGGGACGTGGCCGTGACTTGCAGGGTGCCCCTAGCCCTCCATGTGTGGAGGAGCCGTCAGGGACACCCATGCCCCCCCCCTGGTTGAGGTTACCGTGGCTGACACCATCCATGCTCAGACCTTGTTGGACCAGCCCACTGTGGAACCAGACCTGGCACAGGGTGACTCCATGGCTGACTTCCAGGTCAGCAGGTCTAGGCCACGTGCGCTGGTGAACGTTGGTGTCATCAGGCCACGTGGATCAGGGGCAGCTAGGTCATCTGCTGCCCCGCGTAGGCAGGCTGGGGAGGCTGCAGGGGCAGCTGCGGCTCCATCCACCCCAACTCTCACACACCCATCCAGGACAGTGTCGGTCCAAGTCCATCATGCTGACATTCCCCCTGACACCATCACACTTGAGCTAATGCCTGCACCAACTCCCAGGCTGAGTGTGCAATCCCACGCTCCTGCCCCTAGTGTCCAGAGCGGCGTAGGACACTCAGGATCCCCACCACCTTCCAAGCGGAAGAGGAAGAGTGCTCGTCCAGTAGAGGCTGATGCCCCAGACACGGCTACACAGTCCGGCCCGTCAAGGAAGCCCAGCTTCAATGAGGCCGAACTGAATGCACTTGTAGAGTATGTGTCCGCACATGACCGCAAAATGGTGATTGTTGCAGGATCCAAGACCACACCTGCACAACGTCAGGCACACTGGCAGACCATTGCGGACATCATAAGTGCCCTTGGAATCGTGAGGCGCACAGCTAATGAATGCTACAAGCGCTGGAATGACCTGAAGCGCAGGGCAAAGAATAAGCTGGCCTCAAGTCATGCCGCAACTCTAGTGACTGGAGGTGGGTCTCCAGCAGACGACATAGAACTCACTCCACATGAGCAGGTTGCTGGGACCTACGTCACGGAGGAATAGATCCAAGGCGTGGGAGAAGTGGCAGATTACGAGGCATTGTCCGGTGAGTGCACATGCATGTGTGTGTCATCCATGAGCATGGTGTGTTTAGGAGGGCTTCTGTTTGGGTGCCAGGGGAGGGTGTGTGTGCCTGAGTGGTTCGGCTCACCCATGTGCCTCTTCCTAAACATTCTTGCCAACAGCATTTGGGTATAGCAGCATCCCTTCGGCCAACATTAGACATCCAGCTCAACACCACCCCAGTTGCCCTTGGAGTGTCATCTTGCCACTACACTGTTGCTCATTTACCTCTGTTCATTCAGGCAGATTGTTTGCATACCACCACTTTTACTTGGGATTTCTCAGTCCTATTGTCACATGTCTGACATGGCTATGGTACAGTGGACTGGCTCAGTTTCGTGGACATGATTAGTTTGGACATGTCCCTGTGCTATAGGACCATTTTTGACTGGCAGCTGCATGTTAAACATTTGAACCATTACAATGAAAATAATCAATCATATGAACAAACTGGACTGAATGAACAATTGGTGATCTCCTCTCCCTCTTCACTTCATGGCTAGGGTACATGCCATCTGTGTGATGGCATGTGTATTTGACCTGCCAATCACTGGCCAATGTGTGATGCCACTGCTAGGCAGCATGCAGCAAATGTGTTCATCTTCCATCTTGGTGTCATCAATGTGTGCCATCTGCCTCCCCATCACACGCAGGGACGGTGCATGCATGGGAGTGTTTTAGTCATGTGGGACATGTCAATCAAGTACTGTTTCTGAAGCCTCTCAGCCCTCATTTTGTGCCATAGTGCTAATGCCTGTTTCCATTTGATTTCTTTTATGTCTTTGCAGGGGAAGACACACCTGATACTGCTGGGGTTGTGGAGATGGTGCAGACCCAGGAGGGGTCTGAGGGCCGACCGACCACCAGTGAGGGACGTGGTGTGGTGGTGGGTGAGAACCCACAACTGCTGCAGGTCGTGCTCTCAGGGGGTGTCTCTGGCTGCACCTCCCCCGAGCTGTACTCAGGTGTTGATTCGGATGATGAAACCTACGTGCCGTCGCAGGTGAGTGTTCCTGGGAGGGATTCTGTTCTGTCCGACCCACCTGCACCAGGGTTAGAAGCCTCAATGGGGATGTCAGTGTTGGCAGGTACGCCTTTGGTGGTTACGGATGCAGGGTCACACTCCGCGACATCTGATCCTGTTCCTGGGCCAGCAGATCAGAGGGGGAATGCAGTCCTGCAGCCTCAGGCAGTGCCGGCACAGCAAGGAGCAGTTCGCCTTGCCCCAGACAGGTGTGGTGCCCGCCGACGTGGTGGCCGTACGCTACCTGGCAATACCGCATGGGAGCAATCCATTTACGGGATGGCAACCCAAAAGGCAGCATCAACAGAGATGATGGCTCAGGCCATGGATAGGGTGGCCACTTCCATTGTCCCCCCCGAAAGGCTGATGGAGCGACTACAGCAGGCAACCGACTCCATCTGCCAGTCACACAGGGAGGACATGTTGGCGTCCGACAGGGACAGGCGGGCGGCACTGGCGACTCCGCAGGAAGCCATCTCCATAGAGTCCCAGGGCCACAGGGAAGCCCTGAGGCAGGAACACCTTCACCTCAGGACGACTCTTGTTGAGCTTGAGGCTTCAACAA
The DNA here is from genome assembly GCF_040938575.1 of Ambystoma mexicanum. Classification (NCBI taxonomy): domain Eukaryota; kingdom Metazoa; phylum Chordata; class Amphibia; order Caudata; family Ambystomatidae; genus Ambystoma; species Ambystoma mexicanum. Next base: position 778,346,012 of record NC_090935.1, read on the forward strand.
ACCGAAGGACAGAACAGCAGCTGGAGCGTCTCACCCGTACGCTCTCAGCTGAGATGCAGGCAACTAGGACGGAGGTCCGGGCATCCCGTGAGTTGTTGCATGGGGACCTCCGCACACTCATCCTCCAGAACGAGACCTACCACACCCGCATGCTTGCAGCCATGGAGGAACAGACTAGGGCTTTGCGTAGGCTGCCTCCCATAGTGCCACCACCTCCGGATGCAGCTGCAGAGGGTGAGGATAGCGACAACAGTGATACTCCCACAATAGGGTAGCCGTGTAGGCCATGAGCCCATGGAGGTGTTTTTTTTTCGCAAGATCCACACAGGTGGGCTTTGGTGTGCACCCTGTCCTCGGACCACCTGAGTGGCCTCCCCAACCCCCCAGGGCCCATTAATGACCATTTTTTATTATTTTATTTATTTATTTTTTTTTCCTTTTATTTTGGGACAGTGTGTTGCCTTGTGTGGCTCCCGTGGGCATACGCTGTATTGTGGCTGGGCACATGCAGGCTTGTCATGGATTTGGTTCAGATGCTTGGGTTTTTGTCACACACACCACTCCTGCTTCCATTTTCCATGGGCTTGCAAAGGGTGTGCCCAAGTGACATTGACGTACATGGTGACATTGGACTCCCATGAGCTGTGTGGGCAGTCTGTAGTCAATACTGTGTATACATTCATAGTGCATATTGTTGTTGTATTGTACACTGCGTGGTGTATTGATATGTGCCTCTGCATCCATCTCATCCTCCATATTTGCAGGTCCATTCCTCATGTCTTAACAATGCGGTCCACCTTGGAACTGGAGTCCATGTTGTAAGCAGTGCACCTACACTCTTGCGTGGAGCTAACACTGTATACTTGGAAGTGTTCGGAGGGCTGTCATCATTAGGTGGTGAGGCTAGCTAATTGTTAAGTCTGTAATGTCATGTTTAAGGTAGGTTGGAGGTTGTGTAGGTGATTGGTATTCTTGGTAAGTATTTGGTAATGTGGGTTGTAGGTCCTGCATTACTGTGAGCATTTCATGTGTGGACATGTTTCCATTAGGGACACTGTAGCTGCTGACACTTGGGGCATGTTGTGGGGATTCATTTCTTTCCTGTCACATTGCATGACATGCCATGGTGTGTTGTGTGGCCGTGCCGGGGAGGGGGTGGGTGACATGGCACTGTTTTCATGTAGTATTTTGCAAGTGGGTATTCATTTCTGCAGCATGGAAGTGTCTTTTCATGACACTGCATTGGTGGTGTTTGTGTAGGTAGGGATGCACACATTGTGACACTTCCACATGAACAATCTCAGGCTGCTATGGTTCTGACAGTTGACAGTCCCTTTGTTCGTCTTGATTGTCAGGTCGAGTCATCATTGCTTATCAGATGGTATGTGCCAGGCCTGTGTGCACTCCACTGGGGTGTGATTTCTATGTGAAGTAATTAGCCACCAGCTGCATACGGGCTGCCTCACCCCGTGCCCTCTCCCCTCCCATGCGCAGCGGGCGTGCATGTGGTTGGGGATGTGGGGGCACCTGTCATGATGCCTACCTCCAAGGAGCCAGGTCAGACCCAGCAACCCCAGAGGCAGGCATCATTCCCCCCAGGGAAGTGCCAGCGGGCCCAAGCTGGGGCCCTTTGGACACAGTCCTGGCGCCTTAGGCGCCAGGTTCATGTTGGACCCCTGTGCCCAGGCGCCAGGCTCATAAAGCTAGACATGTGTTCAAGTGTTTTAATGTGCACTTACCTGATGCAGACCATGCTGCTACATCCAGGCCCTCTTGAGGCCTGAATGGAACTACTTTACCTGTGGGACTACTTTCCACCTGGGTGTGGTCGGGGAAGGATACATACCTGATCGGTGGAAGGGTACATGCCTGGAACTTCTTCCAAAGCTATTTAAACCACGCCCGATCAGCAACTCACGCTTCGTGTTGTTCTGCTCCTCGCAGCTGGACGCTCACCGTGTCAGCTCCTGCATCTGGAATTCAGCCACCCCTTTCAGCATCCTGGGTCGCCTGCAAAAGGAGATAAGAAGGAATTGGAGAGAAAGAAGACCTTACCTGCTAAAGCTGCATCACGGGGACATCACACCGACGATCCTGAAAGGGAAGACATCATTTTAAAAGCATTTCGTTTCGACCGCTGCAGCGCTGCATTTCACTCACCTTTCCTGGGCGCCTCCATCTTCAGCAGCGATCACCCGGATCCGCACCCACTTCCCAGAGCCTAGAGAGAAAAGACAAGAAAACAAGGTGAGAGAAGGAAGGGAAAAAGGGAAAGCTCAGTTTCCTTCTAAGACTTACCTGTTGGGTCATTCCCATTTCATTTCGGGTCCTGCCGCTTCCAGGCATTCCGGACCCCGGCCCCAATGGGGAAAAAAGACAAAGACATTGAATGAGCGAATGCAAAGACATTACCTGAACGCTCATCCAGAACTTACACTTCAGGTCGGCGCCATATCTCCGGCATTCCGAACCCCGGCCCCTAAGGGGAAAAAGACATAAGCATTAGCGCTTGCTGCAATAAGACAATGAACATTATTATTAAGCTTGAACTTTTGAACTTGCAACAGAACTCTTACAGCGCCTCACCTGAATAGTCAAGCTTATATTGAACTCCCATCAAACCTCAATCCAGTGAAGTAACTGGGTTTCAACGCGCCACTGCATCAGAAGCAGGAGGGAGAGCTCTTCCTTCCAAACCCTAAGGTGAGACTTCACGGGGAATCGTGGAAGGGTATCGAGGAGGTTTGGAAGGGAGTGGGAGGCTTGAGCATTATTCCGTCAGTAGGTAATACTCCCTTTTCACGCACAGGGGACTATTCCTGCGAGCCAGAAAAGCCAGAGTAGAGGGGCCCTTCCTGTCCATCATCAGAGTCCTGCGCTTCACCATTGAAGAAGCATCAGCACTCGAAGCCAGATCTGCGCCTCCGTGGGAATCAGGTGAGCGTGACAGAACGCGAAGCCTACCCACAATCTCCCACCCGGGCGCTATGGAGACTTCCGAGAGAGATCAGCTGGCCCAGCTTTTGGGGGAATTACGGGCAGAAGTGCACTCAGCCCGCCAGGAGACTAACGCTCTCAAAAGAGAACTGATCCTATCCAAGGAAAGAACTGATGACCTGGCCAAAAGGTTATTGCAGGTCCAGGCAGGGCACACTCCTTTACCTAATTCCGGAGGTACTTCCACATCAATGGGTTTGAATAACCCGGTACAAATCAATCTACCTGGACACATGCCTTTGGCCCCGCCTGAACGTTTTGCGGGGGATCCCAAGAAATATGCCGTCTTTATGAACCAATGTCGTTTACACTTTCTATGCAGACCCGGGGCCTTCCCTAACAACCAGACCAAGGTAGCCTTTATACTATCTTACCTCAGTGGCAGTGCTGCCGATTGCTCTATTCCATTGGTAAATCAGGATGATCCAATTCTCCAGGATTTTCAGGGCTTCCAGGCCAGCATGGAAAGATTGTTTGCTCGACATTCTCAAGGACAGGCCCTTGATAACGAACTGCTATCCTTACAACAAGGTAATCAGGATCTCCTGTCCTACTTTGCCACCTTTAATAGACTGGTTGTGGAAACTGGATGGCCAGAAAACAAAAGGATCACATTGTTTCATCGAGGCCTGCGCGGAGAGCTTAAGGATGTTCTAGCTCAGATAGTAGATCCACCCCAGGTCTGCGCAGACTACATAGACTTGGTGGTTCAACTTGATCACAGACTTCAAAATAGAAAAGCAGATCGGTTCAAGTACGAAACCCGAGTACCGATCAAAACCCGCGCTAACTCCAAGAGTACCGACGTATCCGAACCTATGCAAATCGGCGGTGTTAAAGGACCATTAATGCAGAAAGAACGAGAGAGAAGGTGGCAAATGCAACTTTGTCTGTATTGCGGGACTTCCGGTCACTTTCTTCGAAATTGTCCGGTTAAACCACCTAAGAAGGTGGTTGGAGCCACTGATATCGATTTATTGACACCTGATTCGGGAAACGACCTAGCCCGACAAGCTTAGGGGTCTGCTTGCCGAGCTTGAAAACAAACTCTTTGACCTCGCATTTTGTCATGCCAATGGTGCTCGTGGTCCCAAAACAGCCTCAGCAGTTGCATGCTGTAAAAGCATACATCGACAGTGGAGCTATTGGAAACTACATAGACCGTGAATTGGCTTCCAGGATTAAGCTCCCTCTCCGCCCGAAAGTAACCCAAGATGTCATTACTACAGTAGATGGAACCGAAATAGCCTCAGGACCTGTAACGCATTCCACTGTTGAAATGACACTGGTGGGTCAGGATGGACATCGGGAAGCAATCGTGTTTGATGTGATCAAGGCCCCACAATTTCAAGTAATTCTTGGAATTCCTTGGTTAGAAACACATAATCCCAGAATCGACTGGCGAGCAAAGAAGATAAGTTTTCCTGATTGTGAACCAACTTGTTATCCAAGAAATCCAGTTATGGGTCTAGCCTCAGCAACTTCCACCCCTGTACAGCTACCGTCAGAATACCAAGAATTCCAAGACGTTTTTCAGAAGGAACAGGCTAACACGTTACCTCCCCATCGGTCTTATGATTGCCAAATCGATCTGGTACCCAATGCTCAACTACCTTGTAGTAGGATTTATGCTCTTACGGAACCTGAGAACCTGCATTTGCGTCAGTATTTAGATCAGTACCTAGCCAATGGTTTTATTCGCCCGTCCAAGTCTCCTGTCTCCTCAGCTCTGTTCTTCGTGCCGAAAAAAGAGGGCGACCTTAGAACATGTATAGACTATCGCGCCCTAAATCAAAAAACGATTAAGAATCGTTATCCTCTGCCCCTGATCCCTGAGCTTATCGACCAGGTGAAAGACGCTTGTGTGTACACCAAGTTAGATCTCTGAGGAGCTTATCACCTGGTGCGTATAAAAGAAGGCGACGAATGGAAGACTGCATTTCGCACCAAATTTGGGCTCTTCGAATATCAGGTGATGCCCTTCGGTTTGTGCAATGCACCTGCCGCCTTTCAGTACTTTATGAATGATGTTCTTCGGGAACTTATTGATGTCTGTGTCATTGTTTATATTGACGACATCCTGGTGTACTCTTCTTCAGAATCCGATCACAATAAACATGTTAGGGCAGTTCTTGAGAAATTGCGCCAGCACAGACTATTTGCAAAGCTCGAAAAATGCGTCTTTCATACCACAGAAGTTGAGTTTCTCGGATTCATCCTGACACCTCAAGGAGTCCGAATGGACTCGCGAAAGGTGGACGCCATCCTCAAATGGCCATCTCCTAGCTCGGTGAAGGGAGTTCAGAGCATGCTCGGCTTCGCCAATTTCTATCGAAGATTCATTCCGGAATTTTCCCGAACAGTCCAACCCATCACAGCTCTCCTAAAGAAAAACAAACGCTTTGAATGGACTCTTGAGGCCGAACAAGCCTTTCAGGACCTGAAAACCAAATTCACCTCTGCACCTGTATTGAAGCACCCGCACCCAGATCTCCCTTACATTGTGGAAACCGACGCATCAAGTTTGGCCATGGGAGCTGTCTTGTCGCAAAGAGACCCAGAAACTAACCAACTACACCCTGTGGCCTTTTGGTCCAGGAAATTTTCTCCTCCTGAAATCAACTACGCAATTACCGACAAGGAGTTACTGGCTATTAAATCTGCTTTCAAGGCTTGGCGTCACTACCTTCTCGGGGCAAGACACACCATCACTGTAATTACGGACCACAGAAATTTACAATATTTAAAGACGGCCAAAGCTCAATCTTCACGACAACTCCGATGGGCTCTATTCTTTGCGGAATTTGATTTCGTAATTTCCTATCGCCCTGGCTGCAAGAATGGTAAAGCGGATGCCTTATCCCGGATTGGCATGGAAGAACCCAATTTGAGTTTAGAACCTGTGCCAATCATACCTGAACAAAGACTCTTAGGCCTAACTTCATTGCAAACTATTGAGGACATCCAAACGCAAGTAAAACAACTTCTAGACTCTTCAGCCTTACTGGAATGGAGTCAAAAGGGTCCTCATTACACCGTTAAGGATGATTTACCCTACTTCCAGGAGCGGTTGTTTCTGCCAAGTAAAGAATTGCAAGAACTTGTTATTGCCCATCATCATGAATCATAAATGAAGGACACCCTGGTATCGCTAAAACGGAGGAAAAAATCAAACGCCACTTCTGGTGGCCTTCTTGGAGAAAAGACAAAGTCTTTTGTATTGTCTTGCGGAATTTGCGCCCAAAACAAGGGTCAAAAGAAAAGGCCAGCCGGCCTACTTCAACCCTTGGATATTCCAACGGCACCATGGCACAACTTGTCAATGGACTTTATAACTGACCTGCCTCCTTGTGCTGGTTACAACACTATCCTTGTAATTGTGGATCTATTCTCCAAAATGGCCCACTTTATCCCTTTAAAAGGTTTGCCTTCAGCTTCCACCTTGGCCAAGGACAAACCGAGAGAACCAATCAGACTCTCGAGCAATATCTTCGGTGCATGTTACACCAATCCGAGTTAAATTGGAAAGACATCCTTTGGATCGCAGAATATGCATACAACAATTCAGTGCATTCTGGAACCGGACAAACTCATTTTTATACTTTGTATGTTCACCATCCTCGGACCTCTGACCTAGATCCACCTCTGACCCTGGAAATGCCCGCAGTAAATCATCTGCATTCCACAATAACCCGAGCCTTCAAAGAAGCTGCAACTCATTTACAGCAAGCCAAGAAAAAGTATAAAGAAAATGCTGATTTGCACCGAAGTAAGACTCCTCCTTACCAAGTAGGAGACCGGGTACGGCTAGCAACGAAACATTTACCCCTCAAGGGCCCACGAACCTTCAATCCCAGATTCATAGGACCTTATCCCATCAAGGCTATAATCAATCCCGTGGCCTTTAAACTGGATCTACCGTCTAACATGCGTATTCATCCAGTTTTTCATGCATCACTTTTGAAGCCAGTACAACCAGGGACCCGACTGTCCAAGCCTCCAGACCCAGTTCAAATTGAAGGGGAATTAGAATTCGAAGTTAAAGACATTTTAGATTCCAAGGTGTTAAAGTCAAAACTCTTCTATCTTGTTGACTGGAAGGGATATGGACCTCAGGAGAGATCGTGGGAGCCTAGTAACCATGTTCACGCACCTCGATTAATACAAAGGTTCCACCAGAGATTTCCGAACAAGCCAAAACCCCCGGAGGGAACAACCTTGGGAGGGGCCTTGAGGGGGGTACTGTCATGATGCCTACCTCCAAGGAGCCAGGTCCGACCCAGCAACCCCAGAGGCAGGCATCATTCCTCCCCAGGGAAGTGCCAGCGGGCCCAAGCTGGGGCCCTTTGGACACAGTCCTGGCGCCTTAGGCGCCAGGCTCATGTTGGACCCCTGTCCTTGCGCCTTAGGCACCAGGCTCATAAAGCTATACATGTGTTCAAGTGTTTTAATGTGCACTTACCTGATGCAGACCATGCTCTTGAGGCCTGAATGGAACTACTTTACCTGTGGGACTACTTTCCACCTGGGTGTGGTCGGGGAAGGATACATACCTGATCGGTGGAAGGGTACATGCCTGGAACTTCTTTCCCAAGCTATTTAAACCACGCCCGATCAGCAACTCACGCTTCGCGTTGTTCTGCTCCTCGCAGCTGGACGCTCACCGTGTCAGCTCCTGCATCTGGACTTCAGCCACGCCTGTCCGCATCCTGGGTCGCCTGCAAAAGGAGATAAGAAGGAATTGGAGAGAAAGAAGACCTTACCTGCTAAAGCTGCATCACGGGGACATCACACCGACGATCCTGAAAGGGAAGACATCATTTTAAAAGCATTTCGTTTCGACCGCTGCAGCGCTGCATTTCACTCACCTTTCCTGGGCGCCTCCATCTTCAGCAGCGATCATCCGGATCCGCACCCACTTCCCAGAGCCTAGAGAGAAAAGACAAGAAAACAAGGTGAGAGAAGGAAGGGAAAAAGGAAAAGCTCAGTTTCCTTCTAAGACTTACCTGTTGGGTCATTCCCATTTCATTTCGGGTCCTGCCGCTTCCAGGCATTCCGGACCCCAGCCCCAATGGGGAAAAAAGACAAAGGGCCTCATTAGGACCCTGGCGGTAAGGGGTTTGCGCCAGCGTTAGCTGCGCCGACCCCTTACCGCCAACTACGAGTTCCCAGAGCGCCATGGTCATTTTTTCGCCCGCTTTTTGCGGGCGTAAAAATCCATGGCGCTCTGGGACCTCGGTGTTAATTACGCCACCGTAGTGTACGGTGGCGTAATTAACACCTTCCCCACTCCCATTGAGCCCTATGGGGCCGAAATGGGAATGGGGAAGGGTAAATGGGTCAATGGGGACTTACCGCCCCGCCGACCTCGGAATGGGGCGGTAAGTCCGCCATCCGCCATGGCGTAAAGGGACTTTGCGCCATGGCGGAAAAGTCCGCCGATGGCGGAAAAAATCCGCCAGGGTCGTAATGAGGGCCAAAGACTTTGAATGAGCGAATGCAAAGACATTACCTGAACGCTCATCCAGAACTTACACTTCGGGTCGGCGCCATATCTCCGGCATTCCGAACCCCGGCCCCTAAGGGGAAAAAGACATAAGCATTAGCGCTTGCTGCAATAAGACAATGAACATTATTATTAAGCTTGAACTTTTGAACTTGCAACAGAACTCTTACAGCGCCTCACCTGAATAGTAAAGCTTATATTGAACTCCCATCAAACCTCAATCCAGTGAAGTAACTGGGTTTCAACGCGCCCCTGCATCAGAAGCAGGATGGAGAGCTCATCCTTCCAAACCCTAAGGTGAGACTTCACGGGGAATCGTGGAAGGGTATCGAGGAGGGTTGGAAGGGAGTGGGAGGCTTGAGCATTATTCCGTCAGTAGGTAATACTCCCTTTTCACGCACAGGGGAATATTCCTGCGAGCCAGAAAAGCCAGAGTAGAGGGGCCCTTCCTGTCCATCATCAGAGTCCTGCGCTTCACCATTGAAGAAGCATCAGCACTCGAAGCCAGACCTGCGCCTCCGTGGGAATCAGGTGAGCGTGACAGCACCACCATGTCCACGGCCAGGCCCCGGCGTGTTGCAACATTGTGCAGGACACATGCTGCCACTATGATCCTGCACACTACTGGGGGCGCATATAGCAGATGCCCGCCAGAACGGTCAAGGGAGCGAAAGCGTGACTTGAGCACTCCGAATGTGCGCTCCACTATGCCCCGGGTTGCAATATGGGCTGTGCTGTATCTTACCTCTGGAGGCGTGATGGGGTTCCGAATTGGCGTCATCATGTGGGTGCTCAGAGGGTAGGCACTGTCCCCTGGTGAGGAGGTGATGGGTATCATTAGTGGGGTAGTGACATAACTCTGCATCTGACATGCATGCATGTGCAGTGGCATTCATACTCACCAAGTAGCCATGTATCGCCATGCCGCCCAGATACTAGGTCCCGGCTTAGGGTAGACATTTGGTAAATGAAGCTGTCGTGGGTGGACCCTGGATAGTTGGCATATACTGAGGTGATGATTCCCTTAGCATTACATACTACCTGCACGTTGATGGAATGCCAGTGCTTGCGGTTGCTATAGATGTGCTCAGATGCCCTGGGGGGACGTAGTGCCACATGGGTGCAGTCAATGGCACCTAGCACTTTTGGAAATTGTGCCACACCGTAGAAATCGAGGGTGGCTGCCTGCCTTTCTGCAGGTGTCCTGGGCAGGTATATGTGCCTACGGAATGATGGGCGTGCAGTGATGATGTTCAAGACCTGGTGTAGGCAGCGTGACTGCGTGGCCTGTGACACCCCACCCATTATGGCACTTGTCCGCTGAAATGATCCTGTGGCCAAGAAGTGCAGTACATTGAGGACCTTCTCCAGGGGGCTGAGTGCTTGGGAGCACAGGGTGGGTTATGTGAGGTCATCCTCCCACTCACTGACCAGGTCCAGTATTGTGTGTGGGGGAAACCTGTACCTCCCATACACCTGGTCATCAGGCATCCCAAAAAGGCTGGTCTGGGAGTGAAAATTCGGGCCCTCACTATCCTCCTCCTCCTTTGGTAACCCACGGCCACTGCTGCTAGGAATGGTATATTCATCCTGGCGTATGAGCTTGTTTGTTGTTTGCGTGCACTTTTATGCTGCGCGGGTCGACGTACGCCTGCTTCATGCTGGCGTACGTGTGTCAGAATTGGACAATTTTTCTGCACGTTGTAGGCGAACGTTTGAATCTTCCCGCCCACCCCAGGAATACACGTAGCACGCTCTCACAGGCATAGTCGCGGGTAAATATTCCCGCCCACTCCTGGTATACCCGCGCACCCCGTAGTACACGTACCCAGGCTAATCGCGTGTGGAAGTTCACGCGCACCCCGAAGTACACGTACCCAGGCTAATCGCGTGTGGAACTTCCCGCGCACCCCGAGGTACACATACCCAGGCCAATCGCGTGTGGAACTTCCCACGCACCCCGAAGTACACATACCCAGGCAAATCGCACGGCTGGGGGGTGGGGGTGGTGGGAGACATGAGTGGGGGCCTGGTGGAGGCAGCCCCTGCACTGCGGGGGGGTGGGGGTAATAGGGGATATGAGTGGGGGCCTGGTGGAGGCTGCCCCTGCACTGCTGGGGGGTGGGGTGGTGGGAGACATGAGTGGGGGCCTGGTGGAGGCTGCCCCTGGTGGCTGTGGGATGGGGGTGGTGGGAGACATGAGTGGGGGCCTGGTGGAGGCTGCCCCTGCACTGCTGGGGGGTGGGGGTAATAGGGGACATGAGTGGGGGCCTGGTGGAGGCAACCCCTGGTAGCTGGGGTGTGGGGGTGGTGGGAGACATGAGTGGGGGCCTGGTGGAGGCTGCCCCTGGACTTCTGGGGGGTGGGGGTGGTGGGAGACATGAGTGGGGGCCTGGTGGAGGCTGCCCCTGCACTGCTGGGGGGTGGGGGTAATAGGGGACATGAGTGGGGGCCTGGTGGAGGCTGCCCCTGGTGGCTGGGGGGTGGGGGTGGTGGGAGACATGAGTGGGGGCCTGGTGGAGGCTGCCCCTGGTAGCTGTGGGATGGGGGTGGTGGGAGACATGAGTGAGGGCCTGGTGGAGGCTGTCCCTGCACTGCGGGCGGTGGGGGTAATAGGGGACATGAGTGGGGGCCTGGTGGAGGCTGCCCCTGCACTGCTGGGGGGTGGGGGTGGTGGGAGACATGAGTGGGGGCCTGGTGGAGGCTGCCCATGGTGGCTGTGGGATGGGGGTGGTGGGAGACATGAGTGGGGGCCTGGTGGAGGCTGCTCCTGCACTGCTGGGGGGTGGGGGTGGTGGGAGACATGAGTGGGGGCCTGGTGGAGGCTGCCCCTGGTGGCTGGGGGTGGGGGTGGTGGGAGACATGAGTGGGGGCCTGGTGGAGGCTGCCCCTGCACTGCTGGGGGTGGGGGGGGGTGGGAGACATGAGTGGGGGCCTGGTGGAGGCTGCCCCTGCACTGCTGGGGGGTGGGGGTAATAGGGGACATGAGTGGGGGCCTGGTGGAGGCTGCCCCTGGTGGCTGGGGGGTGGGGGTGGTGGGAGACATGAGTGGGGGCCTGGTGAAGGCTGCCCCTGCACTGCTGGGGGGTGGGGGTAATAGGGGACATGAGTGGGGGCCTGGTGGAGGCCGCCCCTGGTGGCTGGGGGGTGGGGGTGGTGGGAGACATGATTGGGGGCCTGGTGGATGCTGCCCCTGGTGGCTGGGGGGTGGGGGTGGTGGGAGATATGCGTGGGGGCCTGGTGGAGGCTGCCCCTGCACTGCGGGGGTTGGGGGTAATAGGGGACATGAGTGGGGGCCTGGTGGAGGCTGCCCCTGCACTGCTGGGGGGTGGGGGTGGTGGGAGACATGAGTGGGGGCCTGGTGGAGGCTGCCCCTGCACTGCTGGGGGTGGGGAAGGTGGGAGACATGAGTGGGGGCCTGGTGGAGGCTGCCCCTGCACTGCTGGGGGGTGGGGGTGGTGGGAGACATGAGTGGGGGCCTGGTGGAGGCTGCCCCTGCACTGCTGGGGGGTGGGGGTAATAGGGGACATGAGTGGGGGCCTGGTGGAGGCTGCCCCTGGTGGCTGGGGGGTGGGGGTGGTGGGAGACATGAGTGGGTGCCCGGTGGAGGCTGCCCCTGCACTGCTGGGGGGGGGGTGGAGGTAATAGGGGACATGAGTGGGTGCCTGGTGGAGGCTGCCCCTGGTGGCTGGGGGGTGGGGGTGGTGGGAGACATGAGTGGGGGCCTGGTGGAGGCTGCCCCTGGTGGCTGGGGGGTGGGGGTGGTGGGAGACATGAGTGGGGGCCTGGTGGAGGCTGCCCCTGCACTGCGGGGGGGTGGGGGTAATAGGGGACATGAGTGGGGGCCTGGTGGAGGCTGCCCCTGCACTGCTGGGGGGTGGGGGTGGTGGGAGACATGAGTGGGGGCCTGGTGGAGGCTGCTCCTGCACTGCTGGGGGGTGGGGGTAATAGAGGACATGAGTGGGGGCCTGGTGGAGGCTGCCCCTGGTGGCTGGGGGGTGGGGGTGGTGGGAGACATGAGTGGGGGCCTGGTGGAGGCTGCCCCTGCACTGCTGGGGGGTGGGGGTAATAGGGGACATGAGTGGGGGCCTGGTGGAGGCTGCCCCTGGTGGCTGGGGATGGGGGTGGTGGGAGACATGAGTGGGGGCCTGGTGGCGGCTGCCCCTGGTGGCTGGGGGGTGGGGGTGGTGGGAGACATGAGTGGGGGCCTGGTGGAGGCTGCCCCTGCACTGCGGGGGGGTGGGGGTAATAGGGGACATGAGTGGGGGCCTGGTGGAGGCTGCTCCTGCACTGCTGGGGGGTGGGGGAGGTGGGAGACATGAGTGGGGGCCTGGTGGAGGCTGCCCCTGCACTGCTGGGGGGTGGGGGTAATAGGGGACATGAGTGGGGGCCTGGTGGAGGCTGCTCCTGGTGGCTGGGGGGTGGGGGTGGTGGGAGACATGAGTGGGGGCCTGGTGGAGGCTGCCCCTGCACTGCTGGTGGGTGGGGGTAATAGGGGACATGAGTGGGGGCCTGGTGGAGGCTGCCCCTGGTGGCTGGGGGGTGGGGGTGGTGGAAGACATGAGTGGGGGCCTGGTGGAGGCTGCCCCTGCACTGCTGGGGGGTGGGGGTAATAGGGGACATGAGTGGGGGCCTGGTGGAGGCTGCCCCTGGTGGCTGGGGGGTGGTGTGGTGGGAGACATGAGTGGGGGCCTGGTGGAGGCTGCCCCTGGTGGCTGGGGGGTGGGGGTGGTGGGAGACATGAGTGGGGGCCTGGTGGAGGCTGCCCCTGCACAGCTGGGGGGTGGAGGTGGTGGGAGACATGAGTGGGGGCCTGGTGGAGGCTGCCCCTGTGGCTGGGGTTTGAGGGTGGTGGGAGACATGAGTGGGGGCCTGGTGGAGGCTGCCCCTGCACTGCTGGGGGTGGGGGTAATAGTGGACATGAGTGGGGCCTGGTGGAGGCTGCCCCTGGTGGCTGGGGGGTGGGGGTGGTGGGAGACATGAGTGGGGGCCTGGTGGAGGCTGCCCCTGCACAGCTGGGGTGTTGGGGTGGTGGGAGACATGAGTGGGGGCCTGGTGGAGGCTGCCCCTGGTGGCTGGGGGGTGGGGGTGGTGGGAGACATGAGTGGGGGCCTGGTGGAGGCTGCCCCTGCACTGCGGGGGTCGGGGGTAATAGGGGACATGAGTGGGGGCCTGGTGGAGGCTGCCCCTGCACTGCTGGGGGGTGGGGGTGGTGGGAGACATGAGTGGGGGCCTGGTGGAGGCTGCCCCTGCACTGTTGGGGGTGGGGGTGGTGGGAGACATGAGTGGGGGCCTGGTGGAGGCTGCCCCTGGTGGCTGGGGGGTGGGGGTGGTGGGAGACATGAGTGGGGGCCTGGTGGAGGCTGCCCCAGTACTGCTGGGGGGTGGGGGTGGTGGGAGACATGAGTGGGGGCCTGGTGGAGGCTGCCCCTGCACTGCTGGGGGGTGGGGGTAATAGGTGACATGAGTGGGGGCCTGGTGGAGGCTGCCCCTGGTGGCTGGGGGTTGGGGGTGGTGGGAGACATGTGTTGGTGATCACTAGTGCAAGGTGACATGTGGGTTGGCTGGTGGGCATGGCCATGATGGATGGGTTGCCTGGGGGACATGAGCAGGGGTGCAGGGTAGTACCCTGTGGTGTGGGCTGCCTGCAGGGGCCGTGGAGGGTGTAGAGGGAACACCTGGGGGGACCCACATGGCAAAATCACGTGTAGCATTCCCCGGCACCACCGAAATACACGTACCCTGCAGGAATTGCGTGTGAATCTTCCGCCCACATTGGAATACACGTACCCAGGCCAATCGCGTGTGGAACTTCCCGCGCACCCCCACCTAGCCAGGCCAATCGCGTGTGGAACTTCCCGCGCACCCCGTAGTACACGTACCCAGGCCAATCGCGTGTGGAACTTCCCACGCACCCCCACCTACCCAGGCCAATCGCGTGTGGAACTTCCCGCGCACCCCGAAGTACACGTACCCAGGCTAATCGCGTGTGGAACTTCCCGTGCACCCAGGAACACGCGCACACGCTATTTTTCACACAGCGGGTGTCCGTGTTTGTCGGGGCCCCTTTGCACCTCATTTGTCCTAGAGGGCCACTGTATGGGCCATTCATCATGGCTGTATATGGGTGCTTTTTGTTAGCACACATTTTGGCGCACATTTTTTTCAGTCGCAGGGGCGCTACCGCCTGCTTTCTTGTGGCGTACTTGTTTGGCCCTGTGCGCATCATTGACCATGCGCTGGTTTGCCCTATTCGATTCCATGAATACGGGTTGTAGGCGAGCGTGTGGGCGTTCCACGCACTTGCCTCCTGTACTTCCCCCGTGACGCCCATATTTTCACGCGTTGTTCCCCATTCCGAGTGTTACGCCCCGTGTTCCGCCTACTTTTGTGATGTGTGCCGCGCTATGTGAGATTTCGCAGTGGCCGTGGCACACGCTGTTGGATGACCTGTGCGCCGGCGTGCCCGGCGCACATTTTTAGCGCACATCCAATGTTTTTCTCGCGCACGGACTTCCATGAATCGCTGTGCACTGGTTTTCCTGCGATTTTCGCACTTGCACTGCGATTTTCGCACTTTTCCTGCGATTCGCACGTTTTGGCACCTCTGCGCGGGATTTTTCCGCGCACATTGATTCCATGAATCGACCCCTTAATGTGCAGATATGATTCTAAAAAGTAATCATTGTGTCAATATCTATGAGCGATAATTTTTGACACCCATTTCCATTGTTGTTTGGATTAATCCTGCCTACATCTCTGCATCATGGCCACCTCTATCTGCCCACATCCAAGTTGCAAACAAACATATTACGTCACTGTTTTTAGAGCTTTGTACTTACTCAAATTAATTATATCTTAATGTTCAATTTTATCGCAGAACGTACAAACTCTTACTTCCAGAGGGGTTCTTCACGACACAATCCACAGGGAACTAAAGTTTCAATTCACTCCTACAAGGAAAAAAGGGCACCTTCAATCAGGGGGTTGAGAATGGGGGTCTCCTTTTACACGGACTAGTTGACATATTACTTACATTTAGCTCCAATCTTGTTCTACATAACATCTTGTTCAAAGCTGCCGCCACCAATTACGGCCGCAATGATAATTCTTAAGCTGAATCTGTAAACCGATAAGAGGACAGAATGAGACCTCGCCCTCTACGTTTGTATCATTATAAATGAAACGTATGCTTATAGCTTTCATAAGGTTAATGTTTCCTTATACGTTCTCTATTATTTCTTCTATCTATTCTACTCTGTTCCTCATTTATAATAGCCCCCATCTCGATATAAACGCCCTCGTGCACCTTTGCTAAGTTTATAATACATCCCATCTAGTTGGAAAACAGTATATCTATTCTGTTCCCATTCTGTTCCATCTGTTACCTTCCAAACAACTATTCACACTCTCCCACTTACCTTATTTATTCTTTCTTTCCTGAACCCGTCTGCAAGCCGTCTCACGTTCATCTTCCGGCACTGTTTACACAAATACGGCGTGTGTTTATTTATGCTCAAGCATTAATCACGGTAGAAAGAGGAGTGCCTCGGAAGTTCCGTTCGTGAAAACAAAGGAGGGACTACTCTCCAAGTGTCCTTTCTCCATCAAACGTCACGTGCACGTTCCTCAGAAACAAATGAGGATGAAAGGCTATATCAAACCTTCCATTGATAAACACAATAAACACAATAAAAGGACTACTCGTCTCGGTAGTTCACTGTGCATCTCAGTCACTAAATTGGCCCATAGACACACACTAAGAGTGTGTGTGTTCTCTTAACGGTCTCAACTAGTCAAAAGTATTATACTTATTTTGATGACCACAACATCAAATACTAGAGGTGCCTGATCACCCCGACTCACAAAGTGCCAGAGGAATTCGATGTACATCTAAATTAGCCACTATTTTTGCCTTGTTGGTATATCTCATTTTTATAAATGCAGAATGGGCGATATCCACCCCACTTTTCTTCAGTGTGTAATCAGGGCTCCCCATTCCACTGAAATGTTCAGGCCATTCCTCACCACATCTAGGCGATATATCCATCGCTGCTCTAATTTGTGGAGCATAGTTGATATATCCCCACCTCTTTTGGGTAATTTAATAGTCTGTAACACAAACCATCTCAGATCGGTATCCTTATGTTGTTTCTGACTGAAGTGATCCACTAGAGGTTTTTCAGCTACCCTGTTCTGGATACAGCTGCGGTGTTCCCCAATACGCTGCCTCACCTCTCTAGTCGTTTTGCCCACATACAAAAGATTGCATGGACATCTAATAATGTAAATAGCATTTTTAGTGCAACAGTTTGTGTGTGTATTCATTTTCCATTTTATAGCCCCATAGTTGAACTCCTGTCTGGTCTCTGTCAATGGACAGAACACACAGTGACCACATTTATAGTGGCCTGTCACTGGGGGGTAAACCCCATTGGTTCAGTACAGTTTGTTCTGAGTTTGAATCTCTATACGTGTGCACTAAACGTTGTCTAAGATTTTGGTTCTTTTTGAAGGCAAAAATGGGTTTCTTCGAAAGGGTTCCTGGTTGTTTAATTAAATCCCAGTTTTGGTTCACAATCTTTTTAATTTCATTGCTTACCGGGTTAAAAGTGGTTACACACACTAACCTGTCTTGCTTCTTTTTCTCTTTGGGTACAAGGCATTCATCTCTATTCCTGTTCGATGCTCTTTTCAGATTATCCTTGACTAATTTGTGTGGATAACCTCTATCTAATAGCCTTCCTTTCAGATCCTCCGCATGTTTTTTATATTCATCCTTATCGGTACAGTTCCTCCATATCCGTAAGAACTGACCGTATGGTAAATTCTGGCAAAGACCCACTGGGTGAAAACTGGAATAGTGTAATAGAGTGTTTTTATCAGTTGTCTTGCGGAAAAGGGTAGTGACCAACATCTGATGTGACTTCTTAATAAGTAGATCTAGAAAAGTTACCTGGTTATTATGCCATTCCATAGTAAATTTAATGTTATTGTCACAAGTGTTCAACCACTGATGGAATTGGTTCAATGTTTCACTTGTTCCCCTCCATATCATGAACACATCGTCAATGTATCTGTGCCAGGCCCGAAGGCCTTGGCACAGATCACTTTGTTGTTTCAGACGACTGTGTTCCCCTAGAATGTTTTTCTCTTCGTAGTCCGCCATGAATAAATTCGCCACATCTGGCGCAAACATTGCTCCCATGCTTGCTCCCTTTCTTTGCTTAAAAAGGGTTTGTTTGAATAGAAAAAAATTCTCGGTCATCGCGATAAGTGCACATTCTTGTATAAACTCTGTTGGTGGAGTATGTGGTGTAGGTCTTTTGTTCAGAATTGTGCCCAACACCTCCAGACATTCTGTCTGGGGGATGGAAGTGTAGAGTGACTCTACATTCATTGGGCCTCATTACGACCCAGGCGGTAAGTTACCGCCTGGGCCGTGACTTTACCACCATGGCGTAAACTACGTTTACGCCATGGTGGTTGGCGGATTTACCGCCCCATTCCAACCTTGGCGGGGCGGTAAATCCCCATTTTCCCATTTACCCTTCCCCATTCCCATTTTGCCCCATAGGGCATAATGGGAGTGGGGAAGGCGTTAATTACGCCACCGTAAATTACGGTGGCGTAATTAACTCCATGGTCCCTTAGCGCCATGGATTTTAACACCTGCTAAAAGCAGGTGTTAAGTCCGCCATGGCGCTAAGGGACCTCGTACTCAGGCGGTAAGGGTCGGCGCTGTTTACGCCGCCGTAAAACCCTTACCGCCTGAGTTGTAATGAGGCTCATTGTGACTAAAATATCATGGGCCTCTATAACCTCATTTTGCGTTATTCTTATCATATCTCCTGAATCTTTCACATACGATTGCATCTTAGCCACAAAGGGTTTAAGAAAAAAATTCCACATAAACAGAGAGTGGTTCAAGTAGTGAATCTATCGCCACCACTATAGGTCTACCTGGTGGGTTAATCATCCTTTTATGAATTTTGGGGAGAATATAAAAAGCTGCCTTTCTGGGGTGGCTTTTTCTAAGGAAATGACCCTCTTCGCTGCTGATCCACAATTCCCTTTCTGCATGGTTGGACAAACTTTCAATTTCTTCTTGTAACCTAGATGTTGGATCTTGCAATAATTTTTGGTAGGCATTTTCATCGCTCAATAAACGCATACATTAGTTTTCATAATTCTCTGTAGATACAAGAAGAAATTGAAAGTTTGACCAACCATGCAGAAAGGGAATTGTGGATCAGCAGCGAAGAGGGTTGTTTCCTTAGGAAAAGCCACCCCAGAAAGGTGGCTTTTTATATTCTCCCCAAAATTCATAAAAGGATGATTAACCCACCAGGTAGACCTACAGTGGCGACAATAGATTCACTACTTGAACCACTCTCTGTTTATGTGGAATTTTTACTTAAACCCTTTGTGGTTAAGATGCCATCGTATGTGAAAGATTCAGGAGATATGATAAGAATAACGCAAAATCAGCTTATAGAGGCCCATGATATTTTAGTCACAATGGATGTAGAGTCACTCTACACTTCCATCCCCCAGACAGAATGTCTGGAGGTGTTGTGCACAATTCTGAACAAAAGACCTACACCACATACTCCACCAACAGAGTTTATACAAGAATGTGCACGTATCGCGATGACCGAGAATTTTTTTCTATTCAAACAAACCCTTTTAAGCAAAAAAAGGGAGTAAGCATGGGAGCAATGTTTGTGCCAGATGTGGCGAATTTGTTTATGGCGGACTACGAAGAGAAATACATTCTAGGGGAACATAGTCGTCTGAAACAACAAGGTGATCTGTGCCAAGGCCTTCGGGCCTGGTACAGATACATCGACGATGTGTTCATGATATTGAGGGGAACAAGTGAAACGTTTGAACCAATTCCATCAGTGGTTGAACACTTGTGACAATAACATTCAATTTACTATGGAATGGCATAATAACCAGGTACGTTTTCTAGATCTACTTATTAAGAAATCACATCAGAAGTTGGTCACAACCCTTTTCCGCAAGACAACTGATAAAAACACTCTATTACACTATTCCAGTTTTCACCCAGTTGGTCTTTGCCAGAATTTACCATACGGTCAGTTCTTACGGATATGGAGGAACTGTACCGATAAGGATGAATATAAAAAACATGCAGAGGATCTGAAAGGAAGGGTATTATATAGAGGTTATCCACACAAATTAGTCAAGGATAATCTGAAAAGAGCATTGAACTGGAATAGAGATGAATGCCTTGTGCCCAAGGAGAAAAAGAATCAAGACAGGTTAGTGTGTGTAACCACTTTCAACCCAGTAAGCAATGAAATTAAAAAGATTGTGAACCGAAACTGGGATTTAATTAAACAACCAGGAACCCTTTCGAAGAAACCCATTTTTGCCTTCAAAAAGAACCAAAATCTTAGACAACGTTTAGTGCACACGTATAGAGATTCGAACTCAGAACAAACTGTACTGAACCAACGGGGTTTACCCCCAGTCACAGGCCACTATAAATGTGGTTACTGTGTGTCCTGTCCATTGACAGAGACCAGACAGGAGTTCAACTATGGGGCTATAAAATGGAAAATTAATACACACACAAACTGTCGCACTATAAATGCTATTTACATTATTAGATGTCCCTGCAATCTTTTGTATGTGGGCAAAACGACTAGAGAGGTGAGGCAGCGGATTGGGGAACACTGCAGCTGTATCCGGAACAGGGTAGCTGAAAAACCTTTGGTGGATCACTTCAGTCTGAAACAACATAAGGATACCGATCTGAGATGGCTTGTGTTACAAACTATTAAATTACCCAAAAGAGGTGGGGATATATCAACTATGCTCCACAAATTAGAGCACCGATGGATATATCGCCTAGATGTGGTGAGGAATGGCCTGAACATTTCGGTGGAATGGGGAGCCCTGATTACACACTAAAGAAAAGTGGGGTGGATATCGCCCATTCTGCATTTATAAAAATGAGATATACCAAAAAGACAAAAATAGTGGCTAACTTAGATGTACATCGAATTCCTCCGGCACTTTGTGAGTCGGGATGATCAGGCACCTCTAGTATTTGATGTTGTGGTCATCAAAATAAGAATAAACTTTTGGACTAGTTGAGACCGTTAAGGGAACACACAAACTCTTAGTGTGTGTCTATGGGCCAATTTAGTGACTGAGATGCACAGTGAACTACCGAGATGAGTAGTCCTTTTATTGTGTTTATTGTGTTTATCAATGGAAGGTTTGATATAGCCTTTCATCCTCATTTGTTTCTGAGGAACGTGCATGTGACGTTTGATGAAGAAAGGACACTTGCAGAGTAGTCCCTCCTTTGTTTTCACGAACGGAACTTTCGAGGCAGTCCTCTTTCTACCGTGATTAATGCTTGAGCATAAATAAACACGCGCCGTATTTGTGTAAACAGCGCCGGAAGACGAATGTGAGACGGCTTGCAGACGGATTCAGGAAAGAAAGAATAAATAAGGTAAGTGGGAGAGTGCGGATAGTTGTTTGGAAGGTAACGGATGGAACAGAATGGGAACGGAATAGATATAATGTTTTCCAACTAGATGGGATGTATTATAAACTAAGCAAAGGTGCACGAGGGCGTTTATCCAGAGATGAGGGCTATTATAAATGAGGAACAGAGTAGAATAGATAGAAGAAATAATAGCGAACGTATAAGGAAACATTAACCTTATGAAAGCTATAAGCATAAGTTTCATTTATAATGACACAAATGTAGAGGGCGAGGTCTCATTCTGTCCTCTTATCGGTTTACAGTTTCAGCTTAAGAATTATCATTGCGGCCGTAATTGGTGGCGGCAGCTTTGAACAAGATGTTATGTAGAACAAGATCGGAGCTAAATGTAAGTAATATGTCAACTAGTCCATGTAAAAGGAGACCCCCATTCTCAACCCCCTGATTGAAGGTGCCCTTTTTTCCTTGTAGGAGTGAATTGAAACATTAGTTCCCTGTGGATTGTGTTGTGAAGAACCCCTCTGGAAGTAAGAGTTTGTACGTTCTGCGATAAAATTGAACATTAAGATATAATTAAATTGAGTAAGTACAAAGCTCTAAAAACAGTGACTTAATATGTTTGTTTGCATCTTGGATGTGGGCAGATAGAGGTGGCCATGATGCAGAGATGTAGACAGGATTAATCCAACCAACAATGGAAATGGGTGTCAAAAATTATCGCTCATAGATATTGACACAATGATTACTTTTTAGAATCATATCTTCACATTAAGTGTGGTAAAAATAAGAGGGAATGGCCTATGACAGTGTATTAACAATTGAGTTATTTTAGAGTGTTCTGATATTATGTATTGTATTTTAGGTGGTGATACTCACCCTACTTGATGCGTATGGGAATAAGGAAACTCCCTTAAATTCTGTCCTGAAGAAGGTTGTATGAACTAAGGGTCGACGAATGTTGACGTCCCAAAAAAAGACAACCGAAACACGTGTAGATGTATGTCGGTGTGATCAGGAACACACAGACGGAACCATCAGATGATTGGATAGAGGACCTTTGTTCATTGTGTAAATAGAATTTGAGGCTGTCTATATATGAGGCAAAAAGACATATATGTCAATAATTTGATACAAAAAAGCAAAAAGTAGAATGAATGGTAGGAGTGAATCAGTATGAGTGGAATTTGTAGATATTTGTTTGTCTAAAATGTTTTATCAGTATTTTTTATGAATTTGATATGCAAATAAAAGTTTTTAGAAATTGATAAACTGAACATTTATTGGTATTTATGAATAAATAAATGTATTGAGAGGCTATTCCCTGTTCCGTTGGTCCACTCTATGTTGATTATTATATGACGCCTGAAGGACCAGGGACTGTAATCAGGCACCCCTTTGTTTTATAATGTTGATGTAGTGGTGCCAACAGACTCTGTTGTCTTTGAAACTGTTGTGTTTGTCGTAGATGGTATGTTGCTCGAAATTGTCCATATAAAAATGGGCAATTGTCGAGCGCAAAGGTAGCGCCCATACTCGTACTGTGACACTGTTTAAAAAAGGCATCTTTATATATGAAGAAATTCCCAGTTAGGGCCAGTCTTGTGCATTCAAGAAGGAAGGCAGTTGGTACTTGAGTGGTGGTTCTTTGGTCTAAATATAGCATTCGTCCTGGGGGATGCTCGTGTATAGGGATCCAACGTCCAGAGTCACGAGTAGATCATCTTATTCGGTGGTAAGTTTCTTCAATGTTGTGATCATTGACATAGTGTCTTGAATGAAAGATTTCATCTTGCTGATGAAAAGCCGAAGGAAAAAGTCAACTTATATTGACAAGGGTTTGAGGATTGAATTTATGCCCGAGACGATTGGCCTGCCAGGTGGTGAGACTTTGTTCTTATGAATTTTTGGTAGTAGGTAAAATGCAGGTGTGGTCAGGTGTTTTTTGATCAAGAAGGATTTTTCATCTTCATCAATCCAACCTTCATAGTGGGCATAGCTCATGAGGCTCTCTATCTCGATGGATAGTCTTGATGTCGGGTTAATGTCAATTCTTTTGTAATAGATGTCGTTCTGTAGATGTTTGTTAATTTCTGCTTCATAGAGGTCGCGAGACCACAGGACGATGCTGCCCCCTTTATCCGCAGGTTTGATGGGGAAGTCGTGGTCGCCTTCCAGGTTTTTAAGTGCACATCTCTGTGTTGTGGTAGGGTTGTCTGAAAAATGAAGGTTTTTTCCAAAGAGGTTGATTACTTCAGTCAGAATCCTGCTCTCGAAGGCCAATATTTCTGGGAAAACCATGGAGGAGAGGGGGGTGAATGACAACGGTGGTTTAAGGCCTGTGGTGGGCAGTCGTTCTTTTTCAATTGAATCACAAAAGAAATATTTAAGATGGATGGTCCTGAAGAATTTCCTAAGTTCTACCTCTGGTAAACCTATCAGTGTTGGTTCGAGGTATAAAACTCAGTCCTTTGCTAAGGACGTCAGTCTAGTCTTGAGTCAGAATGTGGTTGCTAAGGTTGAATATAGGAATTGCCACATTTGTGGTAGGGGGATCAATTGCGGGTCCGCATTCCGTGTGGGCCTGGATGTCTGGTCTTCCCTCATCTTTCTCTCCCTTGAAAAAACTGTTGGCCTTGTTGTTGTCCGCCTGGGCCAGTTCCGGTAGAGTCAGAATCGCTGCTGTTCGAGTTGTTGGAGAAGGTCACATTATTCGCACAGGTTCAAACTCGACCTGCCTTCTTTATAGCTTAACTTCTATCTCCCAGACCCACTCGACACACTTGGCCGGCTCCCCGGCCCTATTTCAGTTTTTGCCGGTCACTCTCTCGCTCTACTCGATTGGCTTAATGCCAGATCGCCTAGCAACAGGACGCTTTGCATCTCAATTTAGAGAGCTGCCACCGTGAAAATCGGTTACTTGACTCGCTATGCATGCGCGATCACGATACGTGTCCTGCGGCTATCCCTCTGAGAAGCCGGTTAGCTTCTGTATGTACCTGTCCCGATTTACTGTGTTGTTAATCGTTAGTGACCCGCCACACCACGGAAAACACGGTGGGCACCTGACATAGCCCCCCACCCTTGCTGGCCTGCAGACCCTTCCTGAACCTGCTTGTGGTACCATAAACAACTACACAAATACTGCAAATCTAGTGGCTCTGCATCACGGCAAGATCTTGGCATGCTGACAGTCATCATACCAGTGGAAACCTGAGCACGCTACCTGCCAGCAGTGCCGAGCACTTCAGGCAAACACCAGCGTTCACCGTTGGGTCGGAATTACTTACCACTGTCGCTGCTTTTGGCGGAACATGGGCTCCGGAAGCATATAACGTTGGTCAGCCTTGTCTGTCTTGGGTGGGCCTGGGGTCTGTGGAGCAGCACCCTTTATCAACATCTAGAGAGGGGCAAGAATACCAGCAACCCCCATACCGTTCTTTATGGAAGGTGCCGCGGCGTACATGCCAACTTAACCTATGCTCTCAGCAGACGGCCACCCCAGCGGATTCTTAAGTATCGTGTGCTCGGCTCAGCCGCAAAACTTTGCCCAGCGACACATACTTTGTGTAGCCAACAGCCCCACCAGATCAACAGTTATCAACATATTAAACTCACCCTCTGGCAGCCCTCTCTCTACACAGCCGACCTGTTGCGCCTGCTTCTCCGTGGCCCACAATGGGCAAAACAGACAAATCACAATGAAGATTAACATTTTAAACCGGCACTGTTGTCAAACCTCCAAAACAACTGCACCAAACGACGTCTCGTCCCCCAGACATGGAGCAAATTGATGAACCCCAACAGACACCAGCGTTTGACATTCGCGAAATCCTTCTTGAACTTAAGGCTGATATTGGTAATCTCGATTCCAAAATGGACACTCTGTCATCCAAAGTCGACCTCCTACAGCACAGTATGGACAAACAAGGCGAGAGACTGGACTCTGTGAAACAGAGGGTCTCAGACCTCGATGACAACACCTCATCCCTGCTGACCAGGGTCACAACGCTTGAGAACAAATGAAAGGGGTAGTCGACAAAAATGAAGACCTGGAAGGGCGTGCCCGCCTCAACACCATAAGGTTGGTGGGCATCAGAGAACAGCAAGCCCCAACGCGGACTGAAGACTTTGTGGAGTCACTGTGTAAAGATATCTTCGGCGTGGCGGCGTTCTCCCGATTGTTCGTGGTGGAACGGGCAGATAGGGCCCCTTCCAACTGCCCGGTCCATGGAGCACCACCCCAGCCCATCATTTCAAAGCTCCTTAACTACAGGGATCGGGATACCATCCTCAAATTAGAGAGAGAAAAGGATGAACTGCAGTACGATGGAGACAAGGTACACATTTTTCCAGACTTTTCACCAGCTATACAGACCTCTCAGAGAGCCTTTGAAGGGATAAAACGCTGACTGCAGGATAGATTCAATACTCCATGCTATTCCCTGTCAAACTTTGTGTACTCCATGCTGAAAAGACCCAGGTCTTCACCCCCCCCGAAGAAGCCAACTCCTTCCTTGATAGCATTGGATGCGGCCCCCTGCGTGACAAGCCTAGACTGCAGAGGCAGGATAGAGGGGGAAGAGAACCTCCGTGAAGTAGTGCTGTCCGGGTTGCCACGAGACCAGGAATGAGCGCACGTAGACATTTCACTCTAACAGGGACTCCAGCTCTTGGAGGGCACTAGCACCCCACTCTCTGCACTGTTAATGTTTAATTTGTTTAAAGGGTTGGGAGTATTATCGGGCAAGTTGGGGGTTGCTCGACAGGGAGGGATGCAGAGAAGTTGGGAAACATGTTCAGAAGGTTGCAGCGGCCCCAGACCAAGCCACCACCACCCACCCACCCCAGGAACAGCCATAGCAGTCACTTGGGTGCTAACCCACTCGTCTAGTACCAGTCATTAGCTCAATAACGTCTGTGCAAAGTATTTCACACCCGTTTTCCATTAAGGATCATTACATGGAACATCAGAGGAGCTAATGCCCCTGCAAAGACCAGGAAGATCTTCCTCTATCTGAGATGGCACAAAGTGGACATCGCCCTCATCCAAGAAACTTACCTAACTCGCTCATTAGAAAACCAACGGGCCCCGATCAGTGGATGCCACCGTTATTACTCCTCCTATTCATCATACACAAGAGGGGTTGCAATCCTAATCAGCATAAATATTTCCTTTAAATTGATAAAGGTCTCTCATGACACTGAAGGAAGAGCTCTGCTGGTGCAGGGGGTCCTGGCCGGGACCGTCATAGTCATAGTCAACTCCTATGGCCCTAATGTAGACGGCACCAACTCCTTTGACTGGGTAATGCAGAACCTCGCAGACACAGGACATGCCATGATCATATGGGGATGGGACCTCAATACCTTTCTTGATCCGGTATCAGATAGATCCAACGCAATCACCGGGCAGCGGTCTAAAGCCTCCTCCAAAATTAAAGAAATCTGCGACACATACAACCTGGTGGATATCTGCAGCTAATTGCACCAAACCACCCACAAATTTAAGTTCCACTCCTGGGTACATGGGACGAGTTCTTGACTCGATTACCTGCTAGTGTCGAGATCTGGACCGCTACAGTGGGGAGAATGCGAGATCCTTCCCCGGACGCTATCCGAGCACTCCCCAGTCATCCTGGACGTCAGCCCAGCGGACGGTAGCCTGCGGAGCTACACCTGGAGATTCAAGTCTGGAGCCCTCCAAGACACAGTGTTTGCCCAGGAGCTGTCAGAGGAAATCATGCTCTTCCTAACAGCAAACCAGGAGTCATCCCCATCCCACTGTGTCCTCTGGGAAACCCTGAAGTGCTATACGCGAGGGATCTGTATCGCCAAGTAACTCGCGGTCTTAAGGACAACAAGGAGGGACCTCCTCAAAAACGAATCTCGTCTGAAAGACCTGGAACGAACGTTTGAAGCAACAGGTGACCAAACTTCCCTGGCCCTCATTAAAACTGAATTGAATGAGTTTAACAAAAACGCAGAACACGAAAGCCGCTATTTATCGAGACGCTATTTGATTCGGCAGTATGGAGAGGGGCAGAAACCGGGGGCACTCCTAACCAGAATTGTTGCGGCGGACAGAAAGCCACCGACCATCGACTGCGTCCACAACCAGCAGGGCACACTGGTCCACATGGAAAGAGAAATTGTCGAGGCCTTTAGAGGCTCTTCTATCAGGAGCTGTATAAATCTAGATCCACAGTCACCAAAACGGCACTCCGAGAATACCTTGACGATGCCAAACTGTTTTGGTTATCAGATGGGATGAGAGAACACCTTAACAAAGAAATCACTGCCTAAGATATTCAAAATGTCATAAAAGAACTACCAGGTTCAAAGGCACCAGGCCCTGATGGCCTCACAGGTGAGTTCTATAAGGCAATGGGATCATCGCTGGCCCCTCTTCGCCAGTCGGTCTTTAATGAAGCTGTGACAGTCGGGCAATTGCCCCCCACACTGAGAGAAGTCAATCTCATTCTTCTGCATAAACCGGGAAAGCCCCCGGAAGACTGCACCTCCTACAGGCCAATTGCACTGATAAATATGGACAACAAAATCCTGGCCAAACTTCTGACCAACAGACTCCATCCCTTAATGCCGGGACTGGTGCTGGCAGACTAAGCTAGCTTCATTCCTGGCCGGAACACAACTTTCGGCATTCGGCACATCTTTGGCATCATGGAAGCTCTGGATCCATCGTTCTCCAGATGCAGAAAAGGCTTACGACTCTGTGGAATGGCCTTTCCTTTTCGCTGTCCTTCGCAAAATGGGTCTCTGCGCTTTCTTTATAAAGCTGGTGGCGCTCCTATACCAGCACCCCAGGACACATATTACTCTAGGGTCCACAACAACAGCCCCCATAGAACTGAGCAGAGGCACCAGGCAGGGCCGCCCCCTTTTGGCCCTATTGTTCGCTCTAGCTATGCAACCCCTCGCAGCCAACCTCAAGAACAAATTAATGGATAGTGGGATCACCATCGGACCACACAAACTGATACTTTCCCTCTATGCAGACGGCGTAGCCCTGCTTCTCAGCGACCCAGAGACCAATCTCAATCCATTAATGAGCGAAGTCCTCAATTTTTGAGCCATCTCAGGCCTCAAAATCAACAACAGCAAATCAGTGATTTTCCCACTAACTCCCAACACAGTAGCATTTGCCGATTACTTTCAGTTTCGATGGAACAAATTAGACGTCAGGTACCTAGGTATCATGCTGTCCAGAGACTGTGACGAGATCCTTCATGACAAATATGGCAGGGTCGTTGCATCGATCTCAGAGAAGATAACTCCTTGGAAGCACTTACCATTAATACTATGGGGGCGCGTCTCCATCGTCAAAATGGTGATCCTGCCAAAATTGTTGTATCTATTCGTGAATATTCCACTGATACTGTCACATCGTTTCTTTTAGCAACTATGGGCACTCGTCCTCGACCTGATCTGGGCTGGCAAGCCAGCGAGTGGCATATGACATGCTGATTCAACCCATTGCAAAAGGAGGGCTGGCTTTACTGGACCTGGAACACTGTTACTGGGCGGCACAAGCACAGTTTCTGAGTTATTGGTACATGACCCAATTTATCAGACTGCACGTCCAGATAGAAAGGGCCCATGCCACCCCCAATCTTTTGAGAGCTGTGATCCTTGGAGAACAGCCGGTCCCACCGAAAACCATGAATATAATGCTGATCAGCTATGAGATTTGGAAAAGAATAGCACAAAAGCAGGGCATTACGTGCAGATACTCCCCACTCCTGCCGGTGAAGTTTATTCCGGGACTGTCGATAACCACTGAAACAGTGTATCACCACCTAATGAGCAAACTCCAAATAACCACAACAGATGACTGGCTTGTTGACGACAGCTTTATGATGCTCCAACAAGTTAAAGACCGCTGCACAGTCACAGTGTTGGATATTTTTGTGTACTTCAAACTTCGTCACGCCTTCAGACAGCAGTTTTCAATGTTCCCGGCTCGTCCACCTATGTGGAGGTTATTGCAGAAGGTTATACAAGCAAGTGGTGAGGGTAAACTAGTCTCATCCATCTACAAAGAATAACTCGCCGCATTAGACCAACCACAAACCCCTAAAGTGAGAGGGGAAAATTCCCTGGCTCATGCAATAGACAGGGCCGATTGGTCCTACATCCAAAGGCAGACCTAAAAGGTTGCACTGAACTCGAGACTAAAACTGATTCATTTCAATTTTCTTCATCAGACCTACCTCACGCTGAGCAAACTCCATCGCTACCAAGACTGTTTCTCCGGCCTGTCAGCGATATGGCAGCACTACCGCCAACTTCTGGCACCTTGCATGGGAGTGTCCACCTGTCAGGCAATTCTGGGACAGGGTATTAACCACAACGTTGGAAATAGCCGGGGAGCCCATCAATAGAGACCCGTTGGTGACCTTGCTGGGGTACACCCGTGAAATACAGCCGGTGGCCAGGAAACTGGTAAGCCTGCTGCTGGTACTGGCAAAACATTGCATCGCCATGTCAAGGAGCCGTGGTCCACCTTCGAAGCACATGCAGTGGCTCAGGGACGTGACATATTGTCACAACGTAGAGATGGACTTTATCAGAACGCTACCGCTCCATACCCGACCACCGGATATCTGGAGTCCATTTGTGAACTATCTACTAACACGACCAGACAGCTCGCCCACACAAACTGACACGTAGATCGCTGGGAGCGAAGCAAGCAACCCTGCTGATTACATCCTTCGAATATGAACAGCACAGCAGTGACCGAGTGATGGGAAAGACTCAGACCTTGAACCTTGGGGTAGGGGAACTTGCGAAGGGGGAGGGGGATGGGGCTGAATGGCAACCTTCTTTCGGTTAACAATTGTTATGTTTGTTTGTTTATGTATGAAAAGCACAAAAATAAAGGTTTAAAAAAAATATGCCTAATAAAATTAGCAATCAACTAAGCACACCAAAATATACCATTTGACTTCTCAGATATCCAATAAGTCTTGTACAAACCTATGAGCACACGACGCATAGTCTCCAAAATCGCCGTTCTCCACCCCGAAGACGCTCTTCACCGCCTGGTGGTATTTTGACACTCCCATGTTCCAATACCTAGGACTCATCTGCATTACCTGCTCCACACACTGATCTTCTGTTTTGTCTACTTTGTTTTTAGATAACGTCTAGATCTGAGATCAATACTTCTTCACTACACTTTAATCTATTGCCTCCAAGCATCTTGAGTCCTGATGAAAGTTTGGAGTTCTTTAGTGAATTGTGTAATTTGACGATTTCATTCTGTAACCTATAACCTCCGAACCAGAAACACCAATACAGTGTAGACAATTCGATATTTGCCATGTATTTTTCTGTAGCACATAAACACCTTGCTCATCTAGCATTGCTGGAACTCTGAATGAACTAGATCAGTCACATGCAGATGTTGTTTTGTTCTTGTTTTTATGTTATTACATTTTAAACATTTTAGAATACATTTTGTTTTAACTGTATGTGTGTGAGATCAGTGTGATCTAATACTGTTACACTCCATGTAGCTCTGTCAACAACCACCCAGAGTCAAAAGGAGGGGTAGCCTTGACTCACTCTTTTTTCATATATAGATAAACTGCACCCTCAAGAGTTAGGCCCTACGAAACCAAAAAAGAGGGTATTTGCCATTCTTCTATGACACGGTTCCTAGCCATGCTGCAGCCCCTCAGAAACACCGAGCCAGCGTTTCGGCAAGCTGTTCTCCTCTGGGCCATAAATCCTGCTGCTCTCTGCTCTGTGGTGTCTCTGGTCCCAACAACGTCCCCAGCTCGCTCAAAAACCTGTGTAGAACCACACCTTTTATAGTTGGAAAAGCAGTTAAGTGAAGTCAGGTGTGAATGATAATTGGTAAATGCCTGACTCTGCCTGACTATCAATAGGACAGCTCAAGTTCTTTCTATAGCCGGTTTTCCCTTATATTCCCTATGTTATTCTTATGGGAAATCTTCACTACTCCTGGTTGCCGCTTCCTCGTCCCAGTATTTTTTGGAAATGGGGCGGGAGTAATGGAACGGCTTTGGAGGATAGATCTATTTCCCCCTATTCTATCAGGGAACCACCCATGGACAGAGGATAATCCTTTAGCCTGGATTTCCTGCAAGGGGATGGTGTCCCATTCCATATTCTTAATCGCTTATTATACAAGCCTAGGTGTTGATGGTATTCTTTGGGTTTTAAATTGGTAGTGGATGAATGGATCTTGCCATCAGGCTCCTGGTTTGGTTTAAATTGTTTGTTTTCCCTCTCACCTTGGGCAGTTAATGACAGGATTATATTAAGGGAACATTTAACCTGGATTAAGGAGATGGGAATCAAGCTGTTCCATGAAGGCATCTGGGACTTCCTCCTCCTCTTTTGTTCCCCATCAGAATACTGCATCTCACCCAGGGTAGTCCCACAAAGGCAACCGCGGATTCCTCTACCCAGGGGATTCTCCCTCGCTCATCCACCCCCAAGGTTGGTATCCAAGAGCCATGGCCTACCACTGATCGTCTGAATAGAGGACTCTTGGGGTCTTAATGGGAGAATACCCCTAGGTTTCTCACAGAATCCATTATAGTATGCTAAAGGACTATGGGCCAGCAAAGTTTGCTGGGTCAGGATCGCTGTCATCACCTGCCCATAAGAGAGCGAGAACAAATAAAATGGTTCGTTGCAATTCAGGGTCGCCAAGACCAGAGCATTGCTGATCGAAGGCTTGAGTTCCTGGAAGCAAGTCACTATTCCTCAGACCATTCTATCGGACCCATCACCTACTGCACTTCCTTAGGTCCCTGCAGTAAGGGCCTTATGTAACTAGAGTAGTCAAAAGATCCAAGATCTACAATAGTTGCATAGTCCTAAAAACAGCTGCATTTGTTTCACCGTGACTGGCTGAGGCGTATTCTGAACTGCGGTGGATCTCTCTGGCATTGCCTTCCTTCCGGCGGGTGATATCACTTTCCCCAAATATACTACCTCTGTCTGGCAGTACTGCAATGTTTCTTTGTCTACTTTGTACCCCTTCTCCGCAAGCATGGCTAGGAGTATCCACAACACTTCTCTTCTGAAGTGCTACAAACTAGCAGACCGTCCACCTACTGGATTACTGTACTAGACACATGTAAATTCCCAAATCCATTTCAACTACCCTGTTGAAAACACTCAGAGTCACAGCACCCCTGGGGCAACCGTGTCTGCTTTAATCTCTGACCACGATACATAAACGCTGTGAGGTACTGAGAATCGGGCTATAAGGGGACCAAGAATTTTTTTTTTTTAAATCCATCAATTACCGTGAAGCAGGTCGACCCAGTAGGGATATTCCAGAGAATGGTAGCAGGATTCGGTACCACAGGAAATTCCACCTCAACAATATTATTGAGGGGGTGCAAATCCTGGACCGTCCCTCCAATAGGGCCCCTTCGCTTTCTTCACAGGATAGATGGTCGTGTTAAATCGGGACACAGGAGGTTGTATTAGGCCTTGCTTTATCAATAGCATAATGGTCTCATATATTTCCTTGTTCCCCTTTCTAGACATGGGGTGCTGCTTAACTCATGGTAATATCACAACAGGTATCAATTTTATTCACACTGCTCCAACACTCTTTAGCAGCCCCACATCATGAGGATTGCTTGTCCATAAATGGTCCTGCACCTTTTCCAAATGCTCCTTCCAATGTGGCGATGCATTTATAATGATTAGCATGGCCTGTGGTACTTCCCTTTGCTTTATTGCTATCTGGCAAGGCACCCCAGTCTCAAAAACCATCTCTCCTCTGTCTTCGGTGGCTTCGAACAATTGCTCGTTGGACACGTCCCTTAGCGATAACATCGGATCGATGCACAGAACTGTGCATCACTCTCTGCCTTCCTCATCTGTGCCTGAGAGAATCACTCTGTTCTTCTTGATAGCTACTGGCTCTGAGAATTGTAACAATGGTGCCTGGTGTTACCTCCTGTGGCACAGCAGGTCCAAACAAGAACTCAATCGGTACCCACCATATCAGATTTCTTATTCCTGGGACCTAACTCAACAAAACCATTACCCCATAAAGAAACAAGGTTGAATGTGCAGGCACCCTCCTTATCACACTGTCACTATAGTATGCATGCAAACATGCTGCTTCTCTTACCGGATACAAACCTGTAGTCGAGCATACTACACCTTCCTCCCTGAAAACAATCAACATACAGAACTTGTTTAGGAGATCTCTGCCCAAGAGATTCGCCAGGGCATCTGCACAATACCAACAAAGGAGTAGATACATATTGTATACCTACCTGTAGATCTTCAGTGTAAGGAACCGACAGCATAGCCTCAGAGAATCCCTTTGTGTTCATTGTTTTGCCTGACAGGGGGAACTCACCTTCCTTGATGCAAGATTGTGTGGCCCTGTGTCGACCGGGAATAAAAACGTTTGGTCACCTATCTGCACACCTTTCCGGGGTTCCTCTTCCAGATTGGTGGTAACAGACCAGACTGGACACATCAGAGATTCCTGTGGGCTGTCCTACTCTTGGCACTTATTAGCACCGGGGAGTGAAAAAAACATTCTCTCCAAAAACACTTGCTCTAGTGTTCCTTGGCGTAAAGGATATTTCTCCCATGTCTGTAACGGTGCCTGTGCTGGCATTGGCAGTCGAATCCCATAGGCCTGTGCCGCCCCAGTCGCTGGGTTCTGTTCAACACGTACCTGCTGCAATTGTACAGAGTCTGGCGAAAATATGCCATGGTCAAGGATTGTATTTTCTGAGCTCCCACATTGAAATATAGTGACCTGTCTTGACAATCTCGTGACATGTGTCGCATCCTTCCGCACGACCATCACTGAATCCCACACAACCCTCCATAGTAATTTCCCATTGGTCCATCAAACCGGGGCCCCATTCATCTGAACCCACGAAATGACCCACTACCTCATGAAAATCCTCCCAGACCCCTTGGAAAACCTCTCATTTACCTTGGACCGGGAGCATACCCATCATTCCAACCTTGTGTCATACCTGATTCACCTTGTCCCTGTTATGCCAATTGTCCCTGCTGTCCCTCCATGGAGCTAGTAATTGTTGCCCCTTCCCAACAGATTTTCGCTAGCTTTTTCTGAACAAGCTTGGCCTCTGCCTATTGTGCCTGTTCTATTCTCTCCTTTTCCTTCTCTTGCCTCCTTTTACAAAAATCCACAATGTGTGCCTGAATTTCCAGCCAACTCTTGGCCTCCATCCCTACCACTTTATCTAGATTGTGCTGCCCCTTCTTCAGCATGTGGTAATGAATCACCACATCTCCTGAATTAACTGGATGTGTGCAGCAGGGTCATCCAACTGCATTATTTTAGCTAGAATAGAATTTATATCCGCCCTATCAGGATATATAATATGCAGGGCCGCCCATACCTCCCCCTTTATTAAAAGATGCTCCATCATGAGCATTTGTATCCAACTGAACACCCAGATACCCTGCTCTCCTCAAAAGCTTGTCTGACCATTCCCCTATTTGGGCTGTGAATAAGCTTTTCACATCTCCTTTAACCAACATGACATCGGCAGTGTGTTTATCTAATACATAAATCCACTTCCCCACCCTAGAGTGAGCAAAGAGATTGTCTTCATCAAATTATTCTGGTTCATGTGTGACCATGGGACATAATACGCCTTTCCGAGACCCTTCTGGAGCAACAGAAACTGAGTTACCCCCGCTTTTACTCTGGCTTTCCAATCTCTCCCCACCTACTTACTACATCCATGCAAGTAACATGGCGTGTCCAACGATTCCATGGTAGACTCTCTGTCGCTACTACTGGAGCGGGAGGTGGGGCTGCTGCACCTGGCTCTCCCTGCTCAACATCCGATTCCCATTCCCCTCTGTCTCGTACTCCTGTTATCACTTCCCCTGACACTTCTACGAGCACAAAAGCATACTCCTGTTCTGCCTGCTTGTATCCTGTACCTATAGCAATACTTCTGTTCTTCAGGTCCACATTGACCTCTATGATAATCTATTTATCCAACCTAACAAGAACTTGTCCATGCCTCCACCTTCCTTCCTCTATGTCCTTTTCCTGTCTATTAACTGCTTCCCGCTTTTAATTTCACTGCCGCCGTAACAGCACTACCTCTTCCTCCGCTAGCTGCAGTGCTTCTTCCAATTTTTCTGCTCCTGTGTCTCTACTGCCATTCGCAGCCTATCATCTATCCTGGTGATAAAAGGCACAATCTTCTCTTTCTCCTTCATTCTCAACCCTTCATATGCTCTTCTAGCGGACGGCCTCACTCTCTCTTGTTCCTCCATCCTTAGTTTCTCTGCTAACCTAGCAGTTGAGGGAGTTATTCTCTCCCCACTCTCAGCCTTTCCTTAGTCCTAACCATTGAAGGAGTTATCCTTCCACTTTCCTCAATATCCCATTTTCTAGAAATTGTAGCTCATGGAGGTGTTACCCGTGTCTGTCTCGCAACCACTGGAGTGGCCACTTAAGAAAATGGTGGTTCGAACTCTGCATCTATATACCCTTCTGCGGGCGATAAGGTATAGCACCCATATCGGGGCGGTGCAGAAGGAATTCCTGCACCCTCCTTTTTTCGGCCCTTCCTCTGAGACTTTAGCACTATGGGTCCTTGCTGCCCTTTTTTACATCCTCCATAGCTCTAAGATGCTTAACCATTCCCTAACTTTGAGCCCTTGTGCCTTGTAGTTAAAGTATGCAGGTTTTTCCAATATCCCCTTATCATATGTCCCCTCAGTTGGCTATGCATTGAGTATTTTACCCTTAGTTTCCTGCAGCCATTCCCAATGATATTTTAGAATTTTCACCTTACAGCCAGGAAGTACCTGACATAAATGATGCAGCTGAGTCTCCATACTCCAACCAAATTTACCCAAACAATTTCACACAAAAAAACAAAGCCGAACCTGCGGCACAAAATTTCCACCCAAAGAACCCCCTTTTTACCCCTTCCTTGTTTCTTAGTCTTCACCCAAAATCACTCACCTCACTTAGCTATTCCCCCTAATTATACATCTCAATCCTACAAAAAAGACAGCATCTTATCTGAAAAACACACACCGGCCAATATCTCTGAGATATTTCCTTCTACTACATTCCATATGTTTTCCACTACAACACCACTGCTCTCGCTCTTTCAATCACTAATATGGTATTCTCTACTACAACACAGTCTTTTCCTGACTACAGGAAGATACCCATCACTAATTCGACTAACCAAGAAAAGCATGGCGAGGGCTCCGCACGCACAGTCAGTACCAAATGAAGGATGGCTAGGGTGTACATCAGGAAGGTATCTATGTGTGGGCTTGCCGTAAAATGCCCCCTCTCCCCTGAGTGAGGGATCAGGCCAACCAGACAAGAAAACTGAAGGGTATAAGAACAAACATCACAATGGATGTACTGAGAGGGATACCACCTCACACCTCTAAAATAACAAACTAAGTAAAAAATATATACAATGGACTTACAACATAAAACAGTTCACTCACTCCTTCAAAGCATTCACCATTGAAGTGTGATGCGTGGGGCGGAGCTCAGGAAGGCGGGGCTGCGGTCGCGTGCGGTGGCCCAGTGTGGAAAAAAGTGAGTTATCAGGGTTTGTTTTTGATGCTTCAGAGGTGCTCCAGTCCCGTCCCGGTGGACGGAGTGTCCCAGGGGTATGGAAGAAAGGGGACTATGGATTTGGAGTAAGGTAGTCACTACGGTGAGTAACTTTGTTGTAAGATATTATTCTGTTTGAAAACATGGCTAAAAACAGACGCATTTCGATATACAATTCTTTCTCATAGGTGCTGCATAACCTTGTCTGTTACATGTTGACCAAATATATCGAGATACAGATAGATAATAGTGCTTTCTTTCTGTTCCAGCATGACCATTGTCATGGCATAACGTTTTGCCCATCTTGTAATAGATGTCTGTGTGAATACATTGAAATAAATGATATTTGATAAACGCATATATTATTTAATTCAAAATAATGCGTTTTTCATGTAACAAACCATACCTACATGTATTTTTAATCAAACCACCATTATTTTTTAGCATTTATACTTGTTATCTCCCATTTTCATTTTTATTTGATAGGTGTAGAACTAATTAAATGCCTACTGGCCATAAATCTTCATATTCTAACATGATAATCTACACATTTCCATGATAGTGGACGCTACTTGCGTGAGAGCACTCAAGGTCCTCTATGAAAGTTTAAATGAA
Source organism: Ambystoma mexicanum (assembly GCF_040938575.1). NCBI lineage: Eukaryota > Metazoa > Chordata > Amphibia > Caudata > Ambystomatidae > Ambystoma > Ambystoma mexicanum. Next base: position 778,383,248 of record NC_090935.1, read on the forward strand.
TCGCCCATTTAAAAGATTTGATAAATCAAAGAAATTGCAAAGCCTATTAGCTTTATTTATCTATAGGCATTGAACTAACACAGACTCTAATCTGGGTACAGATAAAACTGATGCTTAATGCCAATATTTTGAAAGTGTACACATTACATGATTATAAGAACTACACATTTCATGTTGCTTGTAAGATAACCTGCACATTTTTTTTCTCACTTATTTTTAAGGCATGAGGCTCATTTACAAATCGAATTTCACATGGTCCCTGTGTATATTTCATTTTGTTACAGCAAACTGCACATATTTTCAAGATATCAAGGTCATTTAAGAAGCATAGTCTCTAATACATATTATATAGTACTTTCAGATGTTGTTCATCATATCCTAACATTTTAATTGAAGAAGATATACAGTTCACATGTTGTGTCCACTAGGAAACTTAGTATTGAGGTCTAAAATAAATCTACATTCTAATGTCCTTAGTGCCAATTTAAGATGATCACCATGAGGATTAATTTGAATGTTTTATTAAATGTTTGATTGGACCTCCATTGTGTATGCCTAGCCTTGGTGCTGGCGTAGTAGGCCACTCGCCCTTCTGCTCCTGTGCTCCAATGGTGAGTGTTCCCCACCATCTGACCCTCCTGGGTAACAAAATTAGCCAATTTTGTTTAATAATATTTCCTGGCCCCCTGCCCGTACCCGTAGCCACTTTGCTGCCCTCTCCCACTTCCTGATTACATCCCACCTCCCTGTCCTCCCACCTCCCCTGAATTGGCCATACAGTGCCTTTATACCACCTTCCCAGGGCAGCCCTCTGCCTGTGCAGCCCCTGCGGCTAAGAGCCCCAAGGAAAAGGGCGGTTCCTACAGAGGTGGCTCCATATCGTGTCTGCCGGTGTCAGCAGGGGAAGCCAGTGAAGCCAGCTGTCAACCGTCAGCAACTAAAAAAGTAAGTGTTGCATGGGTGGGGAGTAAAGCAATCACTCTACTCCAGAAAGCCCTGCCACTCTACATTACCTTTCCAAAACATAGACTGCCAAGCCAACATCACCTACAACACTCTTACTTATATAGAATTGTGACCATCAGCCTACATCTATCCGAGACAGGATTGTAATTTTGCCTTGCATCGCATCTAGACATATTTGTGCATGTTAGCAAGTTCCACACTTACATAGAATTTGAAGGTTAGTAAGTACTAAGTTAGATAGAATTGTGAATGTTAACATGTGCCTCACTCAGATGGAATCATGAACATAAGCCTGCTTCGCGTCTAGATAGAGATGAAAATGTCTGCAAGTCCCACACTTATGTTACTTACCCATGTCTTACATCATAACTCAACCCAAACTCTCACCCATATCGCAATGCTTTCTCTCTACTCTACACCATCACTCATTTAGAGTACAGCTATACCCCTCGATCAAATTCGGCCTAGCTGCTCACATACGAACATTACCCCATAAACACCTCATCATTCTATTAAAACGCAGCTATATCCCATGACAAACCGGCCTAGCTGCACACATAAGTGTCCTACAGGCCTAATGCAGCCAAAAACCAGTCTTGATGTTCACCCACCAGACTGCACACATTCAACTGATATCAATAACACCACACCTAAATGCTAGGATGCAGCTACCATTAGGCAATTAAACCAGCTGCACACATAACTGGTTCACACAAGCACCTTACAACACCTTATTCTCTCAACTGACCTGGACTACAGTCCCCGAGGGCATTCAACCTACCAGCGCTTTGAGGTCATACCAATGATATATAGAGCGCTATATAAATGCCAAATTACATTACATAACATTTCAATCCATGTAACCTCGACTAAGTCCACACATTATTATTATAATTGGTTATTTATAGCGTGCTTAATACCAAAGAGGTTTCTAAGCAGGGATCCAGGATTCAAACCGCTGTTGCTCTGTGTCATCTTGTTTCCAAGACAAGCACATTGCCACTGAGCTATACCACCCATGCACTCGGATTCTAACCTTACCAAACCCATTAAATCAAACAAACAAAAAACTCTTTTCCCCCTATTTCCACTCTTGCTTTACCCTCCAAAAGTGCACTCACATGAACCCGAAGCACTCTGAAGTGGGGATCCGTCAATTCACCCTGCACAGCTGGATTATGCCTCCTGAGAACAGACAGGCCTTTAGCCAATATGGCACTCATCAACCTCTCTTTTTCACTGTGCACGAAAGACTGGTCCCCGCAGAGAAGCACTGCAGCTGAGTTGTGCAGACAGGAGAACCCCAATGTGTCAGAAAGCCTGGGCTCTTACCTGGCTCACCAAATGTAGGAGTGCGCCCCTAATCACCTTAACCCAAAGCAGGCCCACCACACCACTTAAGAAGAGAGTGCACATTTTGTATGTAAAGCAAGTTTATTGTACAATCGTCCAGGGAGGAGCTAGGTGATGCTGTAGAGTCAAACTAACCTGAGTCTCTCTGCACCACATACGTTGACAGATTAAATACATTTTTGCAACAGTTAAAACATTCCATACATTTTATTACAATTGAAACACAAGAAGAATTGGTCACTCTGATCTCACGCGTTACTTCACCACACGTTTATTGCTGACCAAAGATTTGGCCGGATCCCTCTGCAAGCTCCCATGCACTTAAAAGAGATTACATCTGCCTTCTACGAAAGTACCAGGCCATAAATATCCTGCTGGTTTGTCGGCTGACCATCTGCTCAGTTAATCATTGTTCTCGTTTGGCCTCCAATCCTGCAAAACTAGTTGTTCCCAGATGCTCAGAATTCACCTAGCGAACTCCTGGCTGCTGAGTTTGAATACATGTATAGGGAAGCACATTACATGTGGATTTATAAATTCCCTGTGTATGTCTATTAGTGTGCATGCATGTTTAATAACTATTGTCTCTTCTTTTCAGTGGGCTCGTCATGACAAGCCCCCTTCCTCGCATGCACATTATGAAACTCCTTGTCGCCCAGCTTCTGGGCACTTTGTGGCACACCATATGTGGATCATGTTTATTTTTCATTTGGCAATTTTGGCTTTTATCTTTCCACACACGCAGATCTAATATGTATCAATTTGAACACAAAGTAATACTTGAAGTAACACATCCCATTCACATTTAAGTACACTGGATACATGTGAAATTGCAACATTGTGCCACTTTTACCGCACCCCCAGTCACAAATATGGCACATGCAACATGAAACTCTCTTCATGATTGGGACCTTTCCTGACCACCCCAACATTAGCAAACTGTTTTCCTTTTTCCGTATCATTTAGTTCCAGTATCTATCTCATGTGGGTTCCCACAGGACTCCTCACTTTCTCCCCTCCATTTTCTGAGCCCTTTGGCTGACCTTATCAAAACAAATGATGTACATTTTTACACACATTTTTAGATCCTCCCTCCAAATTGAGAAATTGTCTATCTGCCATAAGTGACTGGATGACTGGATATTGGTTGAAAATAAATGGGGATAAAACAGAGATGCTTCAAACCCTTCAAAGTTTTGGCATGCAGACCTCTGGCCAGATTCTTTGGGACCTTGCCTCCCCACGGTCCCCAACCCATCAGACTAGAGCCTGGTTGTTAAACTATGACCCTCTGGTTCAAGAGAAGCACAGATTTCCTCACTGTGTAATATAGGTTTCTCAAACTCAAATTTCTCTCTGCCTTATATTCTATCACAGCTTTGTTCTATGGTTATCTCTTCGACTATGGTATCTGTTGATTATTGCAAAGATATTTAGCTGTGTCAACTGAACTTTTTGGTCCAACATTTACAGACCTTGCAAAATTATATAGCTCGTCTAGCCCTTAATGCGTCTAGGTTTTTACATTCCTCTCCTCTGCTCAGTCAACTTTGGTTTATGCACCGCGCTTGTTATCAAATCATTGTGGTTTTTCTTCAGTCTAAATTGGTTCGATACACTCCATCTAGAACCTTACATTCTCCTTCTTAAATCTTTTGAAAATCCCCAGATTTCATAAAACAAGGTGTGGGGGACGGTCCATTTCGATCCTTGCCCCCACACGATGGAATTCTCTTCTGTACCATCTTTGAGAGATTCCAAACCATCTGGCTTTCAGCAAGGCTCTTAAAATGTCCCTCTTTTGATTCTTGTTCTTGCCCCTCAACGGTCACTCTGGTGCTCTTTTAGCACCTAGATGCCCTCAGCCCTTGGTCAGTGCTTTACAAATTTCAGTACAATGCAATTGTTGGAAATTTACTTTTGCTTACAAATGAAGGACCATGGACGCATTTAATTGGAACATGCCTCCATTACCAAGTGTCCAATGAAGCACACCCACATTCCTAGTCACAGCACCGCACAACTACCATTGGGTCATAAACAATGCACCTAGTCATGCGTCAAGCACTAGCATATAATATATAACAACATTCCTGCACGATGCTGCATGCCACATTTTTAATGATGTGTGGCTTCTGTATGGTGTAGTCCTATATAAAGAAACAATGCCATCTGTAAGCTTACACATTTTTTTTTAATGCAGGTCAATCTAAAACATGCCTACTGGAAATTCGTTATGTAATTTGTGTATGCAAGGTTATTCCTTTTCATGCAATCACATATGTGGCAATGTTGTAGCATTGGGTATTGGAAACCCAAACCCCTGTGCAATCTTGCACATCAACAGCCTATAGAACCACACAACTACATACCAATGGCAGTAAGAACTCCCCAACTGACTCTTAACATAACATATCCCAGCAGAATATGTGCACAAGCACTGCCACTGGATTCTTAGAGGACAACCTGTTTGGTCAGCCACATATGTTTCTACAGTCAGAGGGGCGAAGATTAATGTAATGACATTACAGTGTGCAAAATAATACTGACATTTCATTACAGATCGGGATTTTTATTCAAGTTATAAATAAAGAGTAAAGAATGTTCAAACCAAAACAGGTGTGTAAATACAATAGGAACTGGATATAGCTACATTCAGGTCGATATATTCATTCATATGCTCGTGTTACAACAAGATTAATAAATACATTGTGATATGAACTGGAGCTAAAACTTGTTTTCACATGACTCGAAAAGCATAATTTTAGAGTCAGCTGGGTGCTTCTTCAGGGTCTAAAGAACAATCATATCAAAGGTAGGACTGTCCAAAAACAAGAAGGCAAATGATACTTGTATAAAGTATGGGAAATTAAACTTGCTTTTTGCAAGATTCGGTATTCTTGTTTTTACAAATAACATTCATAACTCCTGGTCTTGTTTCTCCAAAGGATGACCCAAACATGATGTGTACAGGCCAGCGCTGCATCCAAATGTCTGCCTTCAGATCATTTCTGAAGTCTGAGTTGGGAAACTTTGCATGTTGGATCGCATTGCAAAACATTACTTTAAGTAAAGAGCAAAATAATGCAAGAGAGGAGGCAGACTGAATGTGAACAAGGAGTTCCAGTCTTTAGCTGTAATGACAGGAGGTACAAAAACGGGATTGTGCGCAGGAGGTGATGAGGAGCCGACAAATGTTGCGGAGAAGCTGAATGAGAAGACCAAGATGAATTATATAAAGAGAAGAGGGATACAGAGGAACCACACCCTGAATACATTTATAAACATTGCAAAGGAAGTGAAAAAGTACAAGAGAGTGAAAGGTAAGCCTACATAGGCAAGCAACTAAAGGAGATACAGAGGACATGGGTGGCAGACTAAACAAGAGACAAATCGATGTATTTAAAATAGATCGTAAGGGTGCTAACGCTAAAGATCGAAGACCGACAAGTGCCAAACAATAATCTAGGCATGCAAAAACAAAGATAGTAATTAGAATTTTGAAAGCAGGAAATGTCAGAAACGGACGCATTTTGGCAATATTGAAAAAATAAATGAGCTGATCCTGCAGTTTGAGGGATATGTAAAGAAATTAAAGAAAAAGATAAAAGACAATGCCAGGATTTTGCACTGGCATTGGAAGATTGGATGAAGGGAAGAGAACTGAGGATGGAGGACGAACAGGTGAAAGAACGAGGCAGAAAAGCAGAGCATTTCAATTGTTGAAGTATTACGATGAAGTGGGAAAGCATAAAAGATTGGACAGATAGTAGAAAGGCAGAGACAGTAGAATGAGGAGAATTAAAAATAAGAAAAGAAAATGTGTGCGTCATCCACACAGAAATTACAGGACAGTTTGAAAGAGGAGATATTGTCAGAGAGGGGTATAGCGTAGAGAGAAAAGAGTAACGAGCATAGCACAAAACCTTGACCACGGAACAGAATAGGTGCAGTCAGTAAAGCAGGAAGAAAGACAGTGACAAGCAGTTCCAGAATATCCCAAAGTCAAAAGAGTAGCGGAAAGATCTACTCGCACAAGAAAAGATCAGAGTTTAGCGTGTTGAGCTGATAGCAGAAAGCAAATGACACTAAGATGTGCCATTTCAGTTGAATGAAGAGGACACATTCCAGTCCGAACTGTAGGAATAAGAGAATATGTTCTGCTGTAGGACCTTGAAGTGTATTTTGCGCTAGATGGAATTACAATAATGGTCACAAATCCAATAACTGGACAGACTCAAGAAATATGGCAACATACTACTTTATTCTCAGTTTAATAAAGCAGGGCGACCTGACAAACATCAGATTGATGCATGCACACTCACATCTAGGTTTGATTGCGTGGAGGTCGTATACCCCAATGTACATCATCTATGATGTCATACTAAGTGACAAAATACAAAACCTATCGAGGGGAGCGAATGGTTAAGGGAACATGTCTACTTATAAAATATATAAGGGTTAGTGCTTCATTGGCTAATCTTTGTATTTAGTGCACACCTTGAACTATCTATAAATGCATACAGTACTGATTACGGTGGACAAAACATCCGGGGATTGGCTCTTGCAACGTTATGTGTTAGGTTGTCCCCCAACCCCTCTGATAGGTTGGCATACTATCCCAACCTTGGACTTTCGGCTCCTTAGCAGCAAGTATGTGAAACAAAACTTAGGTGTTTGAATCCCATCAGAGTACTCCCCATTTTCCCAATTAGTCCATCATCTCTCATCGGCATGCGACAAGCCAAAGTCTCTCGTTTGTAGTTTGACCTTGTTGCTGTTCACTGTCCTGGAACATTCAAGGGAGCGTGAGCACACCATTATCTTAACTTGAGGCTCTAATGAATGGTCTTTGTTTTCGACTTCTGAGCCACGTGTGAGTGGGCCACAAATGTATCCATTTCAGCCTTCCGTTTACTGCTAGTTGATTTAAATACACAGGGTGCCGTTGCTCCCTTTGGCCTCTAGAGACTTGATCCCTTTATCTTCTATGAGCTTTGTATGCTTTTAATTGACCAGCAGTTTGGCTTTGACAGATATTTTCATCTTCCTTCATCTAAGAAGAATGTCTCACATTCAGAGCTTATCCACGTACTCCCTTTGTGCTCTGTGCTTATCCCTCGAAATAGCATCTTCATTCTGGGCCAACCATGACTCATCATCGGGTCTGCTCACGGGGGCTGTTTTTCCACCTCTCCTGTTTCTTACAACTTCGGCCTGTTTCGGAGGTAGCTTGGTTACATTCACATTGGCCATTCTTGACACGATATATATTCTTCTATAGCAGACTTCTATACTTTCTCTTTCTACCTTGCGTTACTGCGTATTTACAGTTATTGATCAGTAGGTTACTCCATCTTCTTTTAGATTCATGACCACTTTAGCTTCAGGTTCATGTTACTCTTAGTGCTTCAGTTACTTCATTACTTAGTATTTTCATATCGTTTCAGCATTGGATCATGTAGCTTCTTCATGACATCACTTTGTCCTTGTCAGATTTCATTTAACATCCGTCCACAATATTCACTGATGTATTCTGACATCTTGGCAAACAACATCCTTCCATGTAACTTTCTACCATGTGATATCCTTCCACACTTTCAGTAGGAGGGTACATTCTGTATGGCTGTCTGAGTGCATAATGTCTCTCATACACTTAATGCAGTAAGGAAATGATACTGGGGTTCCCATCTATAGCTCTTCTCTGACTGTTCCAATACGACGGTGGCAAGGACTGGCAGGAGATTGTCTACCTGCTCTTCTACAATATATTAAGAAAAGATTAAAGTTCTGAATGTAATACCAGTTCTAGAATCTTAGATTAAAAAAAGCAGAAGAGACAAATGTTGAGAATTGGAGAGAGTAGAAGAGTCCAGGGGTGGTTTCTTCAGAATACGATTGATAGGATATGCTTACAGTCCGAAGGAAAGATGCTGGAGGATAGGGAACATTTACAAAGAATGGTTAAATATGAGAATACCAAAGGGTAAACTCTTGGAATAAAAGCAGAAGGAAGGGGACAGGGGTTCAGTTGGATGAGCAATATTCTGGAATGTGGTCATCTCAAATATCTAAGATCAGAGAAAAAGAGTATAGAGATTGGGAGGACGGTGATGACATGGGAATATTAGCATGTGTAGAAACCAGAGAACCCATAAGGTCTGAGTGAAGTGTATCCATTTTAGAAGTAAAATAAGACAGATGACACAGAAGTGTTGGGAGAAGGAGGGGATAGTAATTGACTGACAATCGGAAAAAATCGCCATGGATGAGGAGCTAGAGTTGCAAGGAGAATCGAGTAATGCCGTTTCTTGGCCAAAAATAGAGAATTGGCATAGTTTATGTGAGCGAAAGAAAGAATATTAAGAAGTTTAGATTATAGTAGGAAATTGAGATTGAAGTTGTTGTGATTCAACATGGTGTCATTGTCCTTTTTTTCAGAAATCTTGACACTGGAACAATAACGATGGGGTGTTGCCCATCATTTGACTTGGCCCAGTGTGTCTTGCTATGGCAACATCATTCCATGAACAGAACCTCGACTACTAGCATGTAATTGGTTCCAACAAGGAATGGCACTAACTCACTAAAGTCGAACTATTCCACTAACCTAATCACCTCTCTCCACTGCCATTGTTGCAAGCTATCCACATGACACTGCAGGCCATACGTGCCACCTCTTAACTCCACTGTTGCTCCTCCGAACTGTAATTTTATGACTTTGCCAGCTATTTCTTCAACCAATTCTCTAAGATACAGGCACCCTGTCTGCCCTACATTCTATCCTCCTATCTCTATATCACCTCTCACCCACCACCACAGCTGAGCTGGTGTTGTCTCTTCAGTCTGACAGCCACTCCGTTTCCCCCTACTGATCCCTTCATAAAACTGGCACCCATTCCTGCTCCTACCTCTCTGCCCTCTCTGCAAACATTCTCGTGCCCCCTGTTTCAAGGCGATCACCATGATACCCATCCCATCTTGAAGAAACCCGCCACTAGCCTCAACCCAGACAACTCTTGGGCCTGTCCATCTCACTGTTCAAGGTTTCGCAACTGCATAGCCATCACCCACATCACTGTATACCTAAAGGGCAACAGGTTCAGTGACTCCTTCCAATCTGGGGTTCACAGTACAAACTCCACACAGACAATTCTCACACATATCCAATTCCTCACTACAGCTCACCATTGTCACCTATCCTCATTCTCCCTAATTTCTCTAATGCTATGTACAGAGTTGCTTGCCCCCCCTGCGACCCCTAATGCTCACTCACATCTGGACTTTCAGAACACTCTCCCTGGGTGCTCTGACCGTCTCCTGGAACGCGGCCCCCTCTTCTCCCATCTCCCTCCTGGTCGGAGTCCCACAAGGGTCTTTCCATAGTCCCCTCGTAGTTTAGGTGTCTGGGTTTTGCAGGGACTGTCCCGGAATTGGGTCCCCTCCCCCCATTTATTTAAAAACACATCCCACATTTAGGTGGAAGGGGGGATGATCACTGGCAAAATCCCAGCTGCAAATTCAGGGAGTTTAAATCTTCTCATCTGAATGCTTGTTTAAAAACAATTCAAGAGAACATGTATACACATTAGAACAGTTTTGAAATTTGATATCATCACTTATTTCTGGATCCCTTCACCTAGATCCCGCAACCTTTCATTTAACAGCCACATACATTAATGGGCAGCCCCACATAGACTGCTTGGGAAATGTTTACATAGCAAAGCCTGGAACAGTAATCAGAGAAGAAGTTCTTTTATTTTTTAACATGCTTACAATCACAGCCAAATCCGCACGGTTTATATCCAGAGGAATGCCTGCATCCTCCACCCCACCCACTCCGAAGCACCCCTTTACCACCACTGACCAGTAGTTGTGGTAGCCACTATGGTCATCCTTTTACGTTGTTGGCCTGTTCCAGACACCCTACTCCTTGTGTCACTAAGTTTCCTCTCTCTGCAAACTCATCGGCTCATTTGGATTCTTATATCATTTCTTTGCCGATGATACTCAAATGTTCATCTCCTTTCCCTTATTCAATGACAAGCTGTTTTCTCCCATCACCAACTGCCTCTCTGCCGTCTGTTTCTGAATGGAACTGTGGTGGTTGAAGTTCAAATCTAAAAAGTAGTTCTCCAACTCCAGGTCTCTCAAGCCACATCCTTTCAGAATGCTCCTTTTATCCTCTCCCTAGTCTCCTAATGCCACCCCTCAATGCTTGCACTCTGGAGCACTCTCTTTGACAGTATGTTGCTGTTCACAACGTCCACTGCTACGGCTGTCAGGTTTAACCTCCTGAACATCCAAGCCTATCTCATTTATTACTCAACCAAAGCACTTATCACCCTGGATCTCAGCGCGCAAAGAGGCTGGATTTGCTGCGGTAGGATGTCTTTTTCATGACAAGAACAGTGTGTTGTGATGCCATCAACGACAATGAGTTGCTGGTGGGCTCGCTGCACACTTCCCTTACCAGAAGAGAACAAAAGAGGAGGCAAAATCGCAATATTGGGGCAATGTTCATGGCACTCAATCTCTTACTGCTGGGAAGTGAAAGATACATCAGGAAACCAATTGTCACCACACTACAAGTCGCTCCCTGGCCACACAAATTTCGGAAATAGTCTGTCGGTCACAGCTTCTCCCTCTCTCCGGTTCATCTCCTGAGGATTAGAGATTTTGAAGCAGGAAGTCCGATGTCTCCATTATATACTTCACAAGGAGGAGCAACTACTGACAAACGTTTGAAAAAGGGATGCTACCACTTTAAGAGAAGAGCCAACTGAAGCTTTCCACTGTTTCCCTCTCATTTTGGCAACTGTCATGTCTCTGTATGTGACGCCTTACTCCCATACTGCTCAGGAAAACTCCGCCCATGCCTTTCATGATGCAGCCGCACTCACTGCCCCAGTGCGGCTGCATCGAACGTGGTTCCGACTGCATTTTGATTAGTACAATTAAAATATAGGTGTCTTCAAAGAAGGATACATTCTATAAAAACAATGAAATCGATAGTTAGGTTACTGGGGTCTATCCACGCTCCCCTCTGAACTGCATGGTCTCGTGGTGCTCTGGTGGATTAGATAGAGAGAGGGGTTGGTTTAGTTAGTGGGGAAAGAGAAAATGGAAGGTAGCTTTGCTGATGTGTTAATGCATGCAGCTCGAACCTACTGAGTATCTGCGTGTGGGTCTGTCACTCCGTGGTTCCTATCAAGAGCGCCATCCAGAGAGGAGACTTGTGCCCATGTTGTTAGGGTGAGTTGGCCAGGTGATATTGTTTGGAGAGGTGGAGCCTTCGGATGATTGATGTGTGATGTGTGATGCAATGGGCATTTGATTGCCATTTGTGAGTCGCTTAGTTGGTACACACATTACGTTTTGAAGCACAGAATTTGTGAGTGTAGATGTGAGCATGCATCTGGTGTGACTGTGTGGATATGCAGGTAGTGGTGCACCTCACGTAGGGTAATTGTGAGAAGTCCTAAGGTACCACCAGAGGCGTTGCTAGGGGGGGGCTAATGGGGCTATAGCCCCTGGTCTTTTGGTTTTAGCCCCGGATAGAATCTCAGGAGCTACAGCCAAAAGTCCAGCTAGCCCCCAGTCCTGGCAGTTCTGACATCAGCGCAGCCCCAGGTCTTTTCCAGACCTAGCAACACCCCTGGGTACCACAGAATGGGCTAGTGTTGCTATCAGTGGACATTGCCTGGCCTAGCCCCAGATCACATGGCAGAAAGACATAGGACGACATATAGGAGCAGGCAACAGTGGAGACCAAGTCAACAGGGGAGTGCAATTGCTCCAGGGAAAATTCCCTCTAATGACACTTAGGAGGAGGACTGCAGTTGGGCAGTCAGGGGGAGGGGGGGAAATAACAGCAGGGCACAATTAAAAGGGACACATAGGAGCAAAATCACAGCAGGGCTAAATTACAGTGGGACATGCGTGCGAAATGCTAACATGGTACTATTACGTCTGTCTGGTTCCATACAGATACCAAAACAACGTGTCCACCATGAGCTTGCTTAAATATTCCAGGCTACTACTAAAGTGGCAACTGCGCTGGTGTGCAAGTAACGCATTGGAGAAGAGAGAAGGCTGCCCTGCAGTGGGACGATCAGAGTATCCAATTCTACAGAACGGTGGAAGAGTCTCCCAAACTGTTCACTGATGATGGTGTGGCTTATTAGGGTGATTTTACCTGGTTTTAGCCATTTCCTTGTGACTATACGGCCATTTTTATTCTGGGGGTTGCCAAGACAGCCTTGAAAACGGGCACCAACGTAAGTCACCATCAGGGGGTGCATGCCCATGATCAAATCCCCCACAAAAGCCACACCCCCTACTCACACTGTATGTGCCTGCCCTCTAGAGATCTCACAATCCTGTACTCTTGACCTGTCTTTTTCCAGTTTACATGGCTGTGCTCAGGACAGTTTCCCAAACAAAACCTATAAATACTGCATCTCAAGAGATTAAAACTGGTTCCCAAATGATTAGTGCACCTGTGTGCCGATTTGCATACAGATACTTGGCACTGTCTTAATAAAAGGAAGATCCTGGATTTCATTACAGCGTTTGAGGTCATCACAATAGTTCAGATGCTGGCGTTGCCCTGCCCACCAATTATAAAGATATGACTGCCTTGCTAGGAGCCAAGCCCAGTGGCAATTAATGGGGTGTGGAAATCTGGTTGAGCAGTTTGAAGGCTTTGAGTCACATTCCAAAACGCAAGTCTAGGTTTCAGTTAAGGCACGTCATGAGGTTTAATGAGGCACAGAGATGTGAAATGCCACCGGTAGGATTGTTTAGGGAAAGCAGGGTGATGGCAAACGCATGTCCAAATACTTAGTGCCAGCTAACATTGTAGCTACCATTACCCTTCTAAAATCAAATTCTTTCGTGTTGATTTCATCTTTACTGTTAAGTGTGCGTGTAAAACCCATTATCCACTTAGAAAAGCCCAGTGCTCCTTGCGATGGATTTCTTGCATTAGAAAATGCATTCACAAAGTCAATAAATAGGTCTGGTGTTTTCTTGCCGTGAACAGATTTTGGTTGCAGGTTAAAAATACGCCTTGTGACAATAGCTGTGTAATAACGCGGGTGCAAACAGCAGATAAGAAAGGACTGACTGGGCGTTCAGCCTGACTTCGGTGAACATATTCGACCAGATTCTTAATCACACGAACATTGAGCGTTTCAGTTGAATCGAGATTTCCTGAACTGTATCTAGCATTTGGGCTGGGAGTGGTTTCTGCTTTTGGCTGAAATACTACAAACAAAAGGGCAGGTGACAGGGGTTGACAAGAACATTTGAGGTATCCAGGAAAAGGAAAAAATTAACAGAATTTAGTTGAGGTAGAAAATGTAAATACCCTTCAGTTAAGGGACGGGAGAAAATGAAAATTGGATTTATTTTTATTTATTTTATTGTGCATTTGTAAAGCGCTTATTCATCGAGTAAATTGTGTTTCAAAGCACCCACAGGGCAACAGGGTGGGAACATGGGAATGAAAACAAATATAACAATGAAAGATAGAGGCGGACCTACTAGGTCTTGTGAGCATTCAGAACGTGCAAGTGCAGAGAGTGAAGGGATGAGGGAGTGGGGGGTAAGTGCTAGGTGTATCAAGGGGGAAGTGCTAGGGAGTGAGCAGCTGTACATCCCTTGGTGGAGCGGTCAGCTGCCAATAAATAAGTGCAGGACTGTGGAGACATAGGCCAGTGGCTGCCACGGTGAAATGCTGAGAGGGGTGGAGGCTGTAGGTGATTGGGTGTGGGAGGCCAGGACCCGGGAGGAAACAAGGTCCCTGGTCACCAATTTCAGCAACTGTGGAATTTAGCAGAGGAGGGAGAAAGGGAGGGAAAGAGGAGGTCAAAAGGAGAGTCTTGAGGAGATTTCAAAATTTGAGGAGATCTGGATCAAGACAAAGGAGGAGGGGGGGGATGTTCCATAGGAGGGAGCCTGCTGAGGAAAGAGATTGGCCACCAGCTAGAGGGAGAGTATTTAGTGAGAGCAAGTGGAAGATAGCTTGGTCCCCAGACAGCCTTGTAGATAATGCAGAGGGATTTGAATTTGATCCTTGCAGCAACCAGGTGCCAGTGGAGAGTTGAAGAAATACAGTCCCAGGGCTTGAGGCTGAGGATAAGTCTTGTAGCCCTATTCTGGATTAGCTGGAGGGGAGCAGAGGAGGGAGGATGAAAAAAGGATTGAGCTGAGGGACATTGCGAGGGGTCAGTCATGCGAGGCAGGCAACTGATTTACCAACATTTGCCATTTTATTAAAGAAAGTTTAATAAATCCCTCACTATCCCTACTATGCTGAGGATTTCCCTGCCTAATCAAAGCTAAGGGAACACACTAGCACAGCATAACTGTCTCTCACACTAAACACCAAATACTCAAAGAAAATATATGGAAATGTAACATCACATAACCAACATTCACAGTCTTTGAATAACCTTCTCATTTCCTGAGTGATTTCCCTTCCGCAGGATTCAAAGTCAGGTCTGTTAGTGTTTAACCAAAGAAAACAAAGAAAAACATGTCGCAAATCAGTTTCTGTTATTTCATGGTCAATGGGAAAGTTTGTTAACCAAAGATCCACCAGCAAATCTCTTCTTCTTGGTGAAACATCCACTTTCCACTTCTTCCAAATAGCACCAATGGTAATACCAGCCGCAATGCATTGTCACCTTCCTCAAGAAGATTTGCCACAGTTAAAAAAGAAATGCACTATCCACTAACACCAGTGACAAAGTTCTTGGTTAACGGTTTGTATTCTCTTGGTTACAGTTTTGAGCTTCACAATGGTATATTTGTCAGGATGACTTAATCATGCTGCTTTTTCAACTTTACAATTTCCCTTCTGCTTCATTTACTATGAGAACAGTCACCCTTGTCTCACAGTACTCCTCTTGATTTGGACTACTACAATACTGCATTCACTGATGATTAGATATACCACTAATACTTCAGTATTTAGGACTACTAACACAGTTGCAGGGATTTGTACTTTTAGACAGGACTTCACAAGATATATTTCAACAACTTCAAACAGGCAAGGCACTCTTCCTCTGAATAACTCTCTTCAAAAGGGGCAGCCTCTTTGCCTCTCTTGTCTGCCTGCCACAACAATAACAACCTGGGTATGCCTGGGAGATTCAATTCTCTCTTTCTTCCACAGTCTCTGGCACTACAGGTTGTGTCAACTTCAAAGTGGAGTTTACAAGAATCCAGTCTCTCCTTCCCCAACTTTATATCCACCTTTCTGCAAGTGAATAGCCCACTTAATTACGCAGAAGCCTTGGTACCACTCTCTCTTTTAGCTTCAGGTAATAATTGCACACTTGTATTTTAGGCTAATACACTATTATCAGTTAGATTGCTTCTTAACTCTGGGAAAGGTTGGCTTCAGTGTGAATGTAGGCAGACTCTTGGCTTGGGCAATGCTTGTCTTCTTCAATTCTTATACACTTTAAACCAGTCACAACCCCAACTCCTTCAACTCCTTCTAATTGCCTGCACCTGAGGGGGCCTTTTATGCCTCCCAGGTTCCCTCAGGTGTGGGTTGTTAGGCTTGATTTCCTGACTACAACTACATGCCTCTTCAGCCCTCTCCTCATCCCAGTACTTCTAGGAGTTTGGGACTTGTAGTCCCCTTTAGTAAAGTTCGTTCTTTCAACTTTTGAGTTATTTTTAAGGGTGCATTTAGTTCCCTTAAACCCATTAAAAGATGGACTGTTAGTATTGGTTATTACAGAAGAAGACATCTGATTTAAGGTATTTTCATTAGATCTTTTTATATTGCACCTTAGGGAGTAAGGAGTGTATTTATTTTTATAGTCATTTCCATACAATAGATCTTTCTATTGACAAAATTTACTCAGATTTGTCAGACCTTGTGCCCCCAGGTTACAGATCTTACGTGTGAATCAAGGACACTATAATGGCAATATGCCATCACTGGTTTTGGCAACCCAGAGAGGCACTTCCTTCCAGAGGGCAAATACTCCATCTCATCCCACAGGATCTTCTCACCACACTGGGCCTGTCTCCTTCCAGGTTATCCTCACAGTACACCAGCCTCAAGGTCAGGATCAGGAAGCGCCTGCCTTTCCCTGGCCACCTGGGAGGAAACTCTAGGCAGGGTTTCAGTAAGCGATCTGTTGGGATAGTTCTGCAGGTATACCAGAGGTCGTCTGGGGGTCTGCCTGACTCTCAAGGGCCCAACACCCTTCCCCAGAATAACGGAGGACACAGCCAATGGCAAGTTAGTACTGTGGTTTATTACAAAAGAAACAACAGGGACATACAAGAAAATCAAGATTCTACAATACTTCGCAGTAGTCCATGGTGTGCATTTCATTTTTGTGAGCAAATTGCATCTTCTCTGGTCCCTTCCCCGAAAAACCTATCACCACAAAATGATTGGGTATCGAGAGTGATAATACCTATGGACGTACCCTATAGAGGTTATTCTACTGGTCCTCATATGTCAGGTGGCTGACCTGTTCTGTCCCCAAGAAACTATCTATTACATTATTGCAGAGTAATGGGCTTACCATTGGTTCTTAGCATTGGTTCATCACATGCTTGAAGACCACAAAATCAAGCTCTGAGCTTGCATTTATGAGGATTTCTTCCCTTTTCTGCAGCTGGTCCATTGTCATCTAATGTTTGGAATGCGACCATGCATCTCTGACCTTGGCTGCAAGCCTTCTTTGTCCTCTTTTGCAGCCTGGATCAGCTCTTCTTGTCTCGTGCTCTGTGGCTTGAGGCCTGCTCTCATTTTCCTTATTCTTATAATATGATTTCTACATGCTCGTGTTATTTTAGATAACCTATACTTTAGTCACACATGATCCTACCAGGCTCCATATATACTCCTGTAGTTCCATAGGCTTATTTGCTTTAAGCATATGCAAGCTTGCTCTGGATCTCTTGCTGCCTTGCGTTTCTGCGTTACTGCATTTGGCTAATGAGAAAAATTATAAAAGCTTTGACAGTATGTATAGGTATCCATCCTCTAGCTATAAAACTGTGTAAGCATGCTCTTGGTGTATGGAGATGTATTTGTTTATTTGTAAAGCGCAGCCAGGCCCAGGGGCATACGGGCGCATAAGTTAGATCTGGTTACAGTTACAATTGAAAGCAGTCAATAAGGGTTACGTTACATTACAGTTACAGGTAGGTACAAACTTGGTAATGCATATGCATACATACATCGTCTAGTATAAATATATTAATTACAAAAGTGTGCTGGTGGCAGTCAATCATGCTGGGATCAGGCAGTTAGACTGTCATAGAGTCCATGTTGTGAAGCCAACACTTCGTGTTGTGTTTAAATCGGTTAAATGACGGTTCTGCTCGCAGAGGCGCAGGGATAGTGTTCCATAATTTAGAGGCTTGTACAGGGAAGCTAGCACCACCCGAGTTATGGAGTTTAAATCTCGGTATGGACATAGTGTTAGCTTGTGCTGATCTCAGTGGTCTTGAGGAAGTGTGACGTGTAAATTGGTTGGTGATGTAGGCTGGTGCAAGGTTGGCCCTAGCTTTGTGTGTGAGGGCCAAAGTTTTAAGAGATATTCTGTGCTTGACTGGGAGCCAGCGTAGTTTCCGTCTGGTCTCAGAGATGTGCACCCTTTTGGGGATGTTGAGGGCAGCCCTGATAGCATTATTTTGAGTTACTTGCAGTTTGTTGATATTTTTGTGGCTAGTGCCTAAGTACAGGGCATTACAGTAGTCTATCTTGGATAGCACTAATGCTCTGGCAACAGTAATGCAATTAGGTGAGGAGATGAACGGCCTACATGCAGTGATCAGTTTACAGGTGTAAGCGGCTGATGATGCTACTGCATTAGTTTGTTTTGAAAAGGATAAGGTGGCATCGATGTAGATACCAAGGGTTTTGGTGTTATTTGACACAGGGATGAGGTTGCCATCTAAGGTGAAAGAATTGAATGCGGGATTGAGATTTTTGAGTTTGGCGTGAGTGCCAAGGATGATCAACTCAGTTTTATCGTCATTGAGACAAAGTCCATGATGTGCCATCCATGCTTCGATTACTGAATAGATTTCGTTAAGGGTTTTGCTGTCTGATTCATAGTTACCCGAGATGGGAATGAGTATCTGGGTGTCATCCGCGTAATTAGTATACGTGACACCCAGATAGTCAAGGATATCAAAGAGGGGCTTTGTGAATACATTATAAAGTGTGGGGGACACGCAAGAGCCTTGCAGGACTCCACAGGGTACTGGTGAGAGTTCAGCAGAATCAGTGGGAGAGAAGACCCTCATGGTTCTGTTCGCCAAGAAGGAGCTAATCCAAGCCGTGGCTGCATCTGAAAAGTGTGCCGCAGTTTTCAAATGGTGACAGAGTGTTTGGTGGGCGACCAGGTCAAACGCTGCCGACAGGTCAAGCAACAATAGGAGTGCAAGTTTGCCATTGTCTTTCAGGATTTGGATCTGGGTAGTGAGATCAATTAATGCAGTTTCTGTGCCGTGTCTCGGTCTAAAACCTGATTGTCTAAGTCCTAGGAGATTGTTTGATTCTAAGTAAGCCTGTATTTGTAAATAGGCTGCTCTGTCCCATATTTTTAATAAGAAAGGAACAGTTGTTATAGTTGGCCTATAGTTAGCCGGGATGACTGGATCGAAAGTAGGTTTTTTAAGAAGTGGGATGACCCAGGCATCTTTTAGGTTATCAGGTACTACTCCAGTTTTAATGGAGGCACTGATGAGGTTGGTTATGAATGGTGCTAGGTCGTGCGCAGCAGCTTTGATGATCGGGGCAGGGCAGGCATCACCTTGGCAATTTGAAGGTTTAAGTTTCTTGATGATGTTTTCTACTTCCCAGTTTGAAAGGGGTGAGAAGCTGAAAGGCTTACAAGTTGACTTAAAGGTAGGTGATTTGTTGGGCAATTGTTTGTAGTCAGGGTCAGCTAGTAGTAGGGATTTTTTTGCATTGATTTTAGATTGTAAGCAAGCTATTTTATCTAATAAGGCCTTCTGAATATTGCTACACCATAGTGCATCTGTAACACATTTGTCTATGGGGGCAATGGGGGATTCTAGTTCTTTCAGAATCTTAAAGAGTTCCTTTGTGTTGGATTCCGCTTGTGTAATCCTTTTGTTATAGGTGTCTTTTTTGGCAAGAAAGATGGCTTCTTTGTAACTGGAGGAGGCTAGGGTTAGCTCAGTTTTATTGGATGCTGTGGGATGTTTTTTCCAATGTGCTTCTGCGGTTCTCTTAATTTTGCGTAGTTCTCTTAACTGTGGTGTGAACCAGGTGTTAAGGTGACGCTGTGGTTTGGGTTTCCTCAATTTTAGTGGGGCAATGGTGTTCAGTGCTTGGGATATAGCCTGGTTGTAGGTATCCACTAAGACTGTGGGGTCAGCATCTGAGTTGATATTATTCAGGATGGGCAGTAGGATGGGTAAAAGTTTGTCAGGTGTAATATATTTCTTGTGCTGGTGGCTGGGGCGATGAGAGGTGCCGGGTGAGGTGCGTTGGCTTTGATAGAAAAGGTTAATTTGTGATGATCCGACCAAATGCATGGGTCATTAGATAGAAGGTCAATAGAACAATTGGAGTGAGTGAGCCAGTCCAGTGTTCTGCCTTTGACATGAGTGGGCTCGTGAATAATGTGCGTGTAACCCAGGTCAGATAAGGTGTTGGCTAGGTCATGGGCGTTAGTGTACTTAGGGTCGTCAAAACCAAGGTTAAAGTCCCCAAGTAAGATGGTTTGAGAGTTAGGTTTGGTATCTAGGGTTATGAGTGATGCGATGTCCTCAATAAAAGAGGAGATGGGTCCTGGTGGTCGGTAAATAAGGTGCATGGTTGCCGTGTTGTTAGGTGATAAGGGTAACTTGATAGACAAGGATTCAGCAGAAAGGATTTGAGCGTCCTGGATGACTTTAATATCGAATGTATTTCTGAATATGAGGGCAAGCACTCCTCCCTTCGTTTGAGTGGTGTTTCTGTCGCATCTAATAATAGCATAATCCTTCGGTATAGCAAGGGCCAGCGATGGACCGGAAGCAGTATTAAGCCAGGTGTCCGTGACTGCAAGGAGATCGAGCTTTTCGTGAGATATAAAGTCAGTGATGTCGAGAGCATGGGCAGGAAGAGACCTGGCATTCACCAAGGCTGCTTTGATAAGTTTGTCTTTTTGGGGTGATTTTTCCGGTGGTATAGGTAGGTCAATTGAATAGGTATGGGCTAACTTGTCTGAGTCAGTGGTTGGATTAGCAAGGTTGTGGTCAATATGCGAGTGTTTCATGCTGCAGGCTCTTAGTCTAATGTTTCTGGTTAAGATGCTAGGGTGGGAAGAGCATGGAAAGGTAGGTAGGCTGGTTCTAGAATTCAATCTGGTATTTCAAATAGCAATAGTACAAGGTTGGTTCGGTATTGTGTGTTCATGTAATGCCGTGCAGGGCTGCGAGTGTGCCTCATGACAAACACTGCTATGTTGTGGTGTCAATTGTACATAGAGACTGAAAGTCATGAGGATATTCTGTACCACAGTCACACACCCAGTCATCAAACTCCCTGCAATCACACTAGTAACTATCACTGACACATGCCTATTTGTTGAACCTCTCAGTGCCAGTCAATCGGTCAGGCAGGGATCAATTATACAAACTCAGGAGCAAAATCTATTGGACCCCCAAATGAGGTATTCCTAAGCATCCCCCACACTAATGCTGAAGTGGTCCTTGTGACATTCCAGATAGACTGAGAGGAAGATCTGTCAGATGGGGAAAATGGTCAGATGATTTGAAAGCACTAATCAATTCTATATCCAGTACCTTGTGGTCGACACATTTTAGGGAAGTGGGGTATTATCCACACTGCTGAATCCATTAGGATCAAGGTAGAGCCATTTAATTACATGCCACATATTTCTCAGTACCTCCCAAACCCGAAGTAGTAGTTCTAGGAATCACACCATCTATTAAATCTCTCCTGAACCAGAGTATAATTTTCCTGACCATCAGCCGATGCAACACACATTTTACCTATTAAAAAGCCTGGAACTAACACTTATCATTTTGTTCCAGAGCTAAAAGCTCTGAACACAGCCGTAGTGCCCTTCATTCTTGGTTGTGTAAAACTCAGCCACTGTTCTGTCTTGCATCTTTCCCGAGGTTACCCATTTCACAGCAATAGATCTGTGCTCAGCATTTCTCTCTGTCCCCATCCATAAAGCAAACAGTATTCATTAGCATTTTCACTGTATAATTCAGTACACCCAGTGGACCCATTTACACTAGGGGTACAGAGAATCACCTACACTGTTCTATCAGCAGCTACAGAGAGATTTAGATGACATACAATTTCCAGAAAAATCAGTTTTAAACCAATATGTGGATGATTTGTTAATAGCCTCACAATCGTACTGCTCTTGCTGAAAAAGGAATTCTAAGACAACATTTCAGCTACATAGAAAAAGAGTCAATGCCTTGAGACAAGACATTACTGAAGGTCTCTGGTTGATTGCTCCCTCCAGAAAAGAAGCAGTACACAAATTCCCAAGACCTCAGACTGTCACACTAATGTGAACAATTTTAGGGATGTTTGGGTTTTGCCAGCAATAGATTTTAGGATACATCAAGATTATTAAACTCATTTAACAGAGCACATGAGTGAACACCATCAAACCTCTGCAGTGGTCTCCAAAGGCTGAAGAAGCCATCATTAAGGTAAAGAATACTTTAGGCTTTGCCCTCCCATCCTTACCCAGAAACATGGTATTCACCATTAAAAAGTGGCTTTGCTTAAGATAAGTTGCAGCAGCCACACTTATGGGGGAGAACAGTGCGAGACTATCATGCCAGTAAATATTAGATTCTCCTTTTGAATTATTCTGAAAGCACTCTGACCAGGTGCTCAGTACTGAGTCACGCACCCAGTATGGGCAACCGCATGACACTGAACCCCATGATTGTTTATCTATCACCAATTGCAAATTGCTAATTGACACCACTAAACTGATGTAACCCTCTCCGAGACATTCCCGATTTACTTCATTGATGGACCTTGTTACTGACCTCAGAATGGGCAAGTAGTTGCGAGGTATGTAGCGTATCAGCATGGTGAGGTGCTGGAAAGAGGAAAGTTACCCCGGGTTACTACTGCACAGGTTGCAGAACTAGCGGCGCTTACATGAGCATGTAGAATAGCTGCTCACCTACCTGTTAATATTTATTTATACCTGAAATAATTGCCATCATCAAATGTGCTGCATCCTTAGACAATGAGATTAGCTGCAGCAATAATTTTGCAGGACGAACAACTAAATTAGCGTGGTCTCCAACTCAAAAGATGATTACATTCTCCCTGTCAAGACACATTATGTCCCATCTCCTTACAAGACCAAAGAAGATGTGTCTGTAATGCAGGGAAATACCCCTTCCAGTGAGAAAGACAGTGGGATAAGGAAGGGTTCTTGATTACATAGTGACTTTCAGTGGTGAGATGATCATGGGTGGTTAGTGGCACCCAAGATATTGCTGTCACACCTGGTTACGATGTACCATGGAAAAGCCCATGTGGGAAGAGGAGGGATGGTGATGAGATTGAACAAATAATGTTTTGGCCCCAAATTCTCAAGTACTGTAGATGCTGCACCATCTGCATTGAGAATAATGTGTGGAAAGCTGAACCTGCTACCCAGGGAACATACCCTCCTCAGCATGGTCCCTTTGCGGGCCTTCAGGTTTGCTTTCTCACACTTCTCTATTGTAACAACTAAAAGTATCTTCTTGTTATCATGGTTTGTGTTCTCTGGGTGGTTGGAGGAATATCCCTGTCGGAGAGCAGATGCAGTGACAGTTGTTACAATACTTGTTCGAGAATTTGTACCCAGGTTTGGAGGGCTGTTTAATATTAACAGTGATCAAAGCCCCATATTTTGTGAATAGTTTAGTGAAGTCCCTTCATTCCTCTTTGAACGGGCAGCACATTTTACATTGCTCATACCATCCCCAATCGGCAGGTGCAGTAGAGACATATAATGGGAGCATTACGAATAAGATGGCCAAACTCATTCCCTTGTGTTGTTCAGCATGTGAAACATCCCTAGCAAGAAAACTGGCTCAACCCCTCTCAGATATTGTAAGGCCAACCTATGCGGTTGTGTTTATCTCCACACGTTAAAGCTGTAGATGATAATCTGCATTTATCTGATGACAGATTACTGGGGTATTTGAAGTCCATAATCTCATCTGACAGTTTTGTTCACAACCAGGTTAAGGCAGCTAGCTCTGCCTAAAGAACCATGTGTTCCCAGCCACACTCAGAAACCAGGCGATGATGTCCCACTTAAGATACATCAGAGGAAGTTGATTTTGGCTCCACAGTGGATAGGGCCATTACTAGTGCCCAATTCTGCTGTTAAACTTCAGGGTCACCCGACGTGGGTCCATGTGCCCATTGTAAATGGGCTGTGCCACCTGTGAATTGAATTATGAAAAATGTCTGGTTTGTTTTCATTTGCTGTTTTAGTGTCTCTCCTATTTGTGAGGTCTTGTACTACTTGTACTTGAACTGTATTTAAAGCCGGGTCTGTGGCTCAGTGAATTTATACATCCACTACAGGGGCCTGTCTTTCACCTCAAGGTCACAGGTTTGGTCTGGCATGGATTCACATACCCTTGAAAAAAGATTACAAAGCAGTACCAATACACAACCACGGGTGGTGGCAAGGCTCAACAGAAGCAACAACACTTACCCCTGGAACAGACTCACCTCATGTGAACAGGTTGCGTAGCACCACTTAGCCGACCCCAGACACCTCCCTGTAATCCCAATTGATGCAATAAAACCTTGTGAAGGGGTGCGTGGACCTCCACGTAAATGCACTGCAGATGTCGAGCAAGGGGCACACCAGAGAGAAATGCTGTCATTGCAGCGATGACTCTGTTAGAGTGGGCTCTCGACAGGCCAGGAAGAGGTCTGTTAGCCAGCCGATGAAAGTGCATGATACAGTCAGAGAGCCACCTAGAGATGGAAGCCTTTAGACAAGGCCATTCCGTGATCCAAAGTTCAAGAGTTGACGAACAACTGAGAAGTCTTCTGAAATTTGTTTGTGCGTGCGACATAAAACTTCAAGGCACATGCAACGTCCAGTGAATGCAAGGTCCTTTCCGCTGGTGATGATGGGTTTGGGAAGAAGACGGGCAACACCAAAGGCTCATTGAGCTGGAACTCCGATGGCACCTTAGGCATGAAGGTGGGGTGAGTATGCAGTACCACCCTAATGGTGCTAAAGGACAAGTATGGGCGCTGCTTGCAGGACAGCGCCTGGATCTCCACGACATGCCTGACCAAAGTGATTGCCACGAGGAATGCTGTCTTCCACGAGAGAAACTTGAGCAGGGCCTGATGCATCGGCTCAAAGGGAGCCCCCAAGAGCTTAGCCAAGACCACATTAAGTTCCCAAGCTGGGCAGGAGCCTTCACCGGTGTAAAAGTCCTGAAAAGGCCCTTGAGGAACTCCTTGACAAGCCTTTGCGACCTCAGGGAAAGCCTACCAGGAGTCCTGTTGTAAAGAGATATGGCGGCCAAGTGAACCTTGAAGGAAAGCAGGTATGGTAGGAGCTGCAAGTCTGTAACACTCACAGGATTCATCTTCTGAGCCCGGCACCACAAGAGGAAATGCTTCCACCTATGTCCGTAACAAGTCAATGCTGAAGAGGCTCTGGCCTTGGCCAGGATGTCCTTACATTCTGCATGTAAAGAGTAATGTCCAAATCCTAGGGCGGCGGGAGTCAGGCCCTGAGGTTCAGCAACACCAGGTTGTGATGCAGAATCACCCCTCCCTCTCTGGTGAGAAGATTGTGAAGTATTGGCAGCCTGAAAGACGTGGACGCTGACAGATGCAACAGGTCTGGGTGTCTGCCATGGTGTTCTTGGTGCCCATAAGGTGAAAAGAGATGAGAAATATGTGCTGACAAATGGCCCAGTGCCATAGATCCAGGGACTCCATGGAGAGCACTGGAGAGCACCAGAGAGCACCGGAGAGCACCTGAGAGCGCATCAGGCCCTGCTTCCGGATGTAGAACATGGTGGTGGTGTTGTTGTCCATGAAGATACTCACTACCTTACCCCTCACCAAAGGCAGAAAAAAAAGTGAGGGCCCAGAAAATGGCCTAGAGCTCCAGCACGTTGATGTGATTTTCCTCTGACAGCCAGAGGCCTCTGGCATGCAAGTGTCCGGTGTGAGCTCCCCAGCCTTGCAGAGAAGTGTTTGTGGTGACTGTCTCCCGGTGAGGAGGGACTTGGAATGGGGCCCCTTGCTTGAGATGAGAGTGCATGCCCCACTACTGTATTGCTCATCAGAACTCCTCATTGAGGGTGGTGCTGTCTGTCCAGGATCCCAAGACTTGCAGCCACCTCGCATCCAGATACTCCTGGTGAGGCCCCCATCTGTAGTCTGCAAAGGAGGACGAGGTTGATGCAGGAGGACATCGTGCCCAACAGCGAATTGACGGCTCGCTCCATAGCCAACGGTGGCGACAACAGGCACTGCACTTTCGCGAGGATGACTAGCCCCCTCTCTTCAGAGGGGGCACGCCAAGGCAAGTCACTGTGTTAAGTAGAGCTACCAAAGTGTTCTGCGATGGCTCCAAGCAGGACTTTGAATGATTTATGGAAAATCCCAGATCCGTCAGCAGATATGCAATCTTTGCCGTGTGCTGGCTTGCAGGATCAAATTAGCCAATCATCCAGGTAAGGGTAGACGTGGATGCCTTCCAGATGATGATGCACCACCACCGGTGCCAAGCACTTCGTGAAGACCCTCAGGCCGATTTCAGGCCAAAAGAAAGTGCCTTGAACTGATAATGTCGCCCGAGAACCATGAACCGCAGGAACTTGCAGTGCTTCCGATGTATGGGGATGTGGAAGTAGGCATCCCCCATGCCAAGAGATGCCAGGAAGTTGCCTTACTCCAGTTGGCCAAGCATGTGCCGCAATGTGACCATCCTGAACCTCTGGGACTTCAAGTACTTGTTGAGACTTTGCTGGTACAGGATTGGCCTGCACCCTGTTGTTTTCTTTCGGACCAGAAAGCATCTGGAGTACAATCCAGAGCCCAGAGGCGCTGGGGAACAGGCTCTATTGCCCCTTTTTTCAACATGGCATGGACCTCCTGCAGCAGCTGTGCCACGCGCTGTTCTTGATGAGCCACATGGGGAATACGGGGACACCGGTGTTGGAACTCCAAGGTGTGCCCCTCTCTGAGAGCATCGAGCACTCATCTGTCTTTGGTGATGGTCTTCCACATGCTGACTAACCTCGCCAGCCGGCCTCCCACTGGGGTGTACAAATGGGGGCCCGAGTCCATGGCCGGATCAGGCCTGTTTCGGTGTTGGGGCTTTGCCCTGCCGGTGGCACCAATGCAGTCCTCTGCTGCAGTATGTCTGTGAGCAACCTCTGTAGAACTCTTGCATTGTGGAGTGGAAGAGCTGCCAATAAGAGGTGGTGTAACCCTTGGAGGATCTGCCGGGCCTTCCCCCTTTCCCCTTGAGGAAGGAAAGGACAATGGCCAATGCACCCAGCGAATGTGCCGTCTCTGTGTCAGTATTGATGATTTGAAGAGAGTCGTCGACTGTCTTGCCAAACAGGTTCTACCCGTCAAATGGCATATCCAACAACTTATACTGAACGTTCGGCCTGAAGTTGGTGGCTTTGCGCCATCCCTGTCGATGAAGAGACACTCTGTTTCCCATCTGACAGAATCCGCTGTCCACAGCTCCCACCGCCATTGTGATGGCATGGCCGGAGGTCACTTCGCCCTCTTGAAACAACTCAAGAGCTTCAGCCTTCTTGTGGTCAGGAAGGAAGCCCAGTATAGGGCCCAGCTTGTACCATATTTCCTTGTCGTAGCAGGCTAAAATGGCCAGGGCATTTGTGGGTTTAATGTTGATGGCAGCCGTATCTATAATCCGTTTCCCCATAGTGTCCAGCTTATTCCCTTCTTGGTCCGGGGGCACCATGGCCACGCATGATGGATTTGCTGTGTGTTTCCTGGCTGTGGCAGAGACTAGGGAATCTGGTGAAGGGTGGGACCTAAGGCACTTGGAGGCCTAGTCGGGGACTCTTTATTTCTTCTTTAGCCTGTCCCACTTTGGTGGGGAACTGCTCGTATTCTTCAGCAGCAGTAGGCCTTCATCCCAGATATCATCCAACAAGGGTACGGACATGATGGTCTTCCTCCTGGACTCGTGACATTGATAAAGGAACCCTTTCTTTTTTTTTCGTCTCCTGAAGCATCATTTGAAAAAGCTTAGAGGCCCTGGATATCATAGAATGGAAGGAACAACCTCATCCAGAGGAGAGGCCCTGTGCGGGTCATCCACACATGCCAGTTCCCCATCTGCCGTCATCAATCTCATCGGTATCCATCGCCACCCTAGATTGCCACCCACCTTCTCAGATATCCGGCCCATGAAGCGTGTGTCAGTCGAGGCCTTTGCTGCAACCTTCTCCCCCCTTCTTCCACCCCAGTGTTACGCTCACCAGGCCCCCACAGAGGCGTTGATCTGAACTGGACAGATGCGGTCTCCACCAATGTGACGCGTAGGGCCGGGATGATGGACTGGTCTGGCCCGCCTAGCTTCGTTTGCTTGGCCCATAGGAATATTCTTCTGCAAATGGAGAAAGGGAATTAACCACCCGTGGAGTTGAGTGTAAATCCCCCCACCCTCGCTGTTCTCCCGACGGATCACCTTTGATGTCCCCTCTTATAGTTTCACCTGATGGATTGAAAAGAAGAGCTCTCCATCCTGCATTGAGCGCAGCGGCGCGTTGATAACCAGTTGCTTCTCTGGCTCGAAGGAATTGGTGAGTTCCAGAACAATATTGACTCCGAAAAGTATGTAGTTCGTAAGAGTTCAAATGCCTGACTTTCACTCTTGTCCTATTCCTTGCAGATTGCAGCTTGACCCTAGTGAAGAGTTCCTCGTGGCAACCGGTAATATTCTGGTAAGGATTTGTATTTCAAACACAGTTCGATAAATTATGTCAATATGTAACCTGTTGCTTTCTCCCTTATTTCGGCGCTGAGAGAAAGTATGAAGTCTCGGGAAATAATACCTCCGTCGGTAAAATCAGGTAAGTCTATTGTGGTGAGGAGGGTTCCCCTTGATATAGTCCCTTTGTTTCACCTTGCTGTCCTTTTGTTTCCCCTTAGGGGCCGGGGTTCGGCGAAGATGCAATGGAAGCTGCGCCGACCCGTGAAGAGGAATAGTACCCCCGGTGGTAAAATCAGGTAAGTCTATGGGGGGGTAACTAATATTCCTCTGTGTATGCCCTTGGCTCACCTTGCTGTTCTTGTCTATTCCTTAGGTGCCGGAATGCGGCAGGAACATGCAGGAGGATGCGGTGGAATGTGAAGATGCTGCTGTTGGGGAGAAGCTGGACCCCCACCAGGGCTGTGGGGGGCCCGCAGCCATACCCTCACCAGCTATGGGAGACCCCAACACCTCCCATATGGCCCACAGAAATGCAACAGAGACCCCAGCAGGCAGCCACATTTTCCAAACTGCGTTTATTTCTGGGCAGCAAAAAAAGAAAAAAACACGCAGAGCATGGTGCACATCGAGAGTTCAGGCGCCGTCTCCCCCGGGGCTGGCTTGGAAGCCAGCTTTGTAATCACACTGCAGGCTGACCTCACAGAATTGGATCAGCTCCCAGAAACCTATCTCCTCCTGCTATTGGCTGCTAAGTGATAGGTTACCTATGTAGCCCTTATAGAGAGCCTGACAATTGGATGTTAGCCTTTTGCGTCAGTGGGTTGGTTTAGCTGTGCCAGCCCCCCATTACCTAATTCTAACTTGTTGCATTATGACTTTGTTCCCATAACTTTTTAGCTGAAACAAGCAGTTCGCACCTGAGCTCTGAGCGCTCATTGGCTGGGCTGATCCATTCTTGTTACAATTATGTTTCAAATGTTGTGCGAGTCTTTGCGAAAATGTCTTTCTTTCCCAGAAAGAAAAGAAAAAAACACACTGGGTTGCCGTGGCTTATTCGCATTTGTGGAGAATTAAAAATGTTTGTCTGCAGAAAGCAATCTTATCTTGAATGCGCGACCTTGGCTGCTCGTGGGTTTTGCGAGGAGCATTGCTGAAGGCTTCTGCAGCCAGTGTTCAGTGAGAGAAATGAACTTGGCTGTAATTTTCCTGAAACATGGCTTTACACTGTGCAATTAGACCATGTTAATTCATATAGGCATTTGCAAGCCTTTAAACAGGGATTTTTGTGTTTGTAGATTCTGATATTGCAGCATTGATTCTAATGTAGCAAGGAAGTAGCACTGTTGGTGAAGTGGGTGTGTTTCAGCATATTTGTCACCCATGGGTGCGCTGGGGCCTGGTTCAAATGATAAGTGCGCTCCTTCTTCTTCCTGCTGTTCTTCTGTATATGCGCCTGGGGTGAGGGGGCATGGGTTTGATCTCGATTTTCCCTTTTCAGTCCCCCCTCTGGTCGACTTTGTCGACCACACCACCAAGCAACATTCACCTCCTTCCGGTCTGCATATCTTTGTCAATTCCTTGAAGTGTCCATAAGTTTTTGCATTGTTGTTGATGAACAATACATATAGGAGTGTTCTCCTTCTGTGTTCCACCACACTCACTTCCCTTCGTACTTCCTCTGATCACAGGGAGTGGCCACCTTTATTACTGCTGGAACCATGTCGCACACCACTATCTTCTCCCTTAGTCTGGCTCTTCCTTTCACCATGTCTCTTATTTGCATTCCGATGTCTTCTTCTGTTGTTATCTTACATCTTGCAATGTATCTCTATCTTGCACAATGATGCTGTGCTCGGTACTAGTCCTTCCGTTATCACCTTCAATCAACCAGGCAGTCATGATGTCATCCATTACCATGCAAGCACTAGCTAGTTCTTTGCTTTCTCTTTTCAGATGCATTTTTTGCTGATCATTCTTTAGTATGCTGGTACTTCACCCAATCATTCTTCTGTCTCGCTCGAGAAGTAATTCCCCCCTCTTTTTACTCCTCTGTCTGTTTCTCTTCTTCCGTTGTTTTCCATCTTGGTGAATGTGTCATTCTTCACATCTTCCTTGGTCATCACCAACAAGGGCATGTGATGTGCACCAATGAACAGTCTCCTCCCCAATTCAGTGGTAGTTTCTCTTGATCTTTAGATGCATGTGCTCAATAGTAGTCCATAAGCAGTGATGCTCCTGCTCTCATCTCGCAACTTCTCTCAACCTTCTTGCATCTAGCATGATTGTCCACTTCTTGTCACTGTTGTGCTGGTAACATAAGGCTGGTACCTTAACAGTATACGTCCTTCTTCATTCTCCACCCAAGTCACTATCTTCGCTCTTTTGTCTCACTCCGTTAGTAACTTATCATATTTTTGTCTCTTATTTTATTTTTTCTTCTCTTTTTGTTTTTCTTTCTTCTTTTATTATTTATTTATTTATTTATTTTTCCCTCTTGCAGCTTGCTCACTTGTGCATTTGCTCGTTGTTTCTTCTCTCTCTGGTCAATTTCCACATACAGTTGTTCTCCAATTAGCTGCTTTATGTAATCATCTTCCATAGGGTATTACCCCCCCTTTTTTTTATCAATCTCAATGTTGCTGTCTTCCCTTGCAATCTTCTTCACACCTTGGGATACACAGGCGTTGTGCTCTGCTGTAGTAATTTCTGTTGTAATCAATTCTCTCACGGCATATGTTAAAGAGCAGTCAGGACAGCTCTCTTCAGTGGTGTCCCTACCAATTTTGTACATGTGTGCATGTTGTTGGTCACTTCTGCTATGTGTGTTATGTGTATGTTTTACTCCCTTTGTGTCTGCCCTTACCTCTCCTTACTTTAGCAGCAGCTTTTCCTCACCCACTGACGCCGTAACTCTTCCTGCTTAGGTTAGGGAATGTTAGCAGGGGATACAGAGGTAATGCTCACTATTACATATAATTTTCAAATTACCACCCCCATTATTTCGTTCATCATTAATAGTCCCATCCTGGAGGTAAATGTCCTTATTTGCGTGCCCATAACCACTTACGCTGCTGGGTCCTTGCAGCTGATGAGATGATAAAGTTGCCCGCCTGAAAATCGCAAGAAAGGCGTTAATACATTAGTACTTGTTAGTAACCTCATGCTCCGCGAACTAAACAATCACTAAGGGCAAAAATGAAACCTCCCCCTGGACATTTCGTGTTTTCAAAATTTCTAAATATGGGTAGGCAACATCTTGGGCTGTTTATTCAATGGAAGCAAGGAAATATACTTCAGGGAAACATGCTCTAAGGGGTCTGAGGTTCCTGATAGGATGGGCAATTGAGTGGGGAATGCTTCACGATGTTTTAATCAGTAGGCCTCACAGTTTCTAATGGAAGATGACATTAAGGAAATTTCCTACACATTTCTAACAGCATACATACGCAACAACCTGCATGTGCGGGGAAAAGAGAAGGAACAAAACAGTGTTACAGCTGTAGGTGCACAAAATGTAATATGAAACTCAATTAAACTATGGACATGCGTGTGTCAGTCCCTAGTCTAGTTGCTAGTGTGCGTTGGACCATAGGATGGCCATGTTTCCCTAACTCGGGAGTGTTCGTGCTATTTTGCAGTTCATGAAAATCTCTTCCGTTGGCCCTGTTGATCGTTGCTCCCTCGTTGCCAGGGTGGCCACCGCTTTGTAGGGCTTGACTCCTCACACATCTAACGAAGTCTGTTAGGAGGGGAAAATGTCCCACTGTAGTCCGTAGCCATTGGGTGTTAGTTGTTAGTTGTCTTCAGGCCTGCCCTGGGTCCTTTATGTCTGGCGAGAAATTAAATGTAAGCGCTTGAGACCTGAGAATTTACATATTATTCAATTTCTTGACCTAACCTCTCTGCACTACTCTCACACTATTCAGTGTCCTAGTGGGAGGAGCCAATGGTACACCTATGCACCATCCTGTCACCACCTGGTGGCGTTCAATGGCGGTCTGACTGTAAATTGTTACACAATTCGAAATGTACCCGGAAAATGGGTAGGCACTTAATTTATGTGAAGATACTCATAACACACTTGGATCATATATACGCAATTTAGGTGCTAGTGTACAAATGGGCCTTTGGATCTTTATATTTACTGTGCTTTTGGTGTAAGCTATTTATAGTGCGTGCCTTTGTCCCGTGGGGCATCAGGCACTGACAAGCTAAACAAGGAAACATCAGGGTGGTAAATTTGTCATATAGGGTGGCTGTGTTTCTAAATTAAGTGGACCATGTTACTTAGTTAAGATAATCGCAGGGTTTTTACATTTTTTTTCTATGGCTCCTCGCTCAACTTCTCAGGGCGTGTCTCACAGTGAACTACAGGCACTTTAAGCTGGTACTAATGAAATTCACTACCAATTATTTGCTACCTGTCCCTCCCCCCTCTTTGTATTTTATTTATTTATTTATTTATTTACTTCCTCTTTTCTTTCAAACCCAACCGTCACAATTTACTCCCATTCTCTCTATCCCACCCCATGTCCACTTTTTAAACCCTACCTACTTTGTTAATTACTCATTTAGTCTAGTATTTTATTACTCCACTACTGTAATTACTGTTACATTTAAACAATATATTTATCCCCCCATTATCTGCTCTCAAATTTTAATACAACCATCATTCTCCAGTTCGTGCAGCAATGACCTCTTTCCCTATGTGTGTTGGCTAATGCATTTGTGCCAGTGCTGTTTTCAAAAGCGCTAGTGGCATTACCACTTGCACTGTTATTTTGTCGCCAAATTCATTCTGTTGGGAACATGGATCATCCACCCTTTACGCCTATTTCTCTCCTCCCATGGTGAACCGTCAATGAAATGTAGGCCTCTCCCTCAAGTGCACCTTATTCCACCTTGTGTGTCTCATTTAATTGTTCTGTGTTATTCGTGTATTCATGAGCCCAGTCTCCTCGCTGACAGATGTGTGCTCAGAATGTAGCTAAATGTACTCTCTTGTGATGCGCTATCATTATGCACCCCCCCTCTGTACCGTGCACCCCCATTATGCTTAAACAATCTTCCTTACTTTCAACATGTGTATGCCTGGTGTTTAACAAGTTATGGATTTCTCTGTTAATAAGGTGGTCATATCCACATCGCTCATGATGTCACAAATGTCTCTTCCATAATGCATGGCCTGGTCGCCCCACTGTCACCCAGAAAAGAAAATGTTTTTATACCTATCACCACCCCTATGCAATTGTCCTCTGCATTATTGAGTGTGCGTGAGTGTGTGTGTCGGCGTGCGTCTCGCCCGCTCTGTCGGGGAGGTGGAGCATGAGTGTGTGTGGCAGAGTGAGTCAAAACAAGTTTGTCTTGGGCTGTCCTATTAAGGGTATAATGTCAATCTATGTCCTTTGAAAGGTTTGTTCCCCATCAGGAAGACCCCTCCCAGTCATGTAACCGGTACCATTGCTATTGTGTCAGTGTTCTGTATGGGTGCTGGCTGCTGTGCAGTGCCCCTGTGTTGTGATTCTTGTCAGTCCTGGGGTAGTGGTGCTGTCATTTGTTGTGTCTGTACATGTAGTGGTGACAGTGCCTGCGTTGGTGCTTGTGGTGTCTGCTGAAATGATCCCGTCCTGCCCCATGTATCCTCCCCACATAGGCGGTGCACATTGTGGTGGTTGTTGACACTGCTATTGTGATTCTTGTGTGTGTGTGTTGAGGCTGTTTTTAACTGCCCCTCCCATTGCATACTTTAATAATTTATTTTGTGCCTACTTGTCCTCATCTGCCTTTCTCTGCCCCTGCCGTTTTATTTATTTATTAACCGTCTTCTCTTGCCACAATCTACAATGCACACAGTCAATGTCTAGCGCGCTATCCTTCCTTCCTCCCTTCCATAACCCCATGCATGCTGCACCACCCCTTACTGATCCTCTATCATGTTTGGCTGTGCTGTCTCGTTCAGTCCTTCTCTCCTCCTCCAATCCCTTTCTTCCCTTTCCAGTTCCCCCTCTCTGTTGCTATTGTTACTCCTTGCACCTCCCCCGTTATCTTCCCTTTAAATTTAATTCCTCTGTACCTGTGCCTTCAAATCTGCTTCCATGCACTGCAGCCCTCCCTTGCTCGCTCCTCTGCTGCTAGTGGGTTGTTCTGCACCTTCCTGTTTGTTCGCTTTAGTGTATTGTGATTGTGTGTGTGTGTGTGTGGTGTTTAAATGTCCTTCTGCTGTTTTCAGTTCTCTCATGCAATGCATTCCTTGCTTACCATCTGTGTCATCAAATATTACACTCCCGGAGGTTCAGAAGGGTGAGTCCCCTCTTCCCTCTGCTCGTGCTGGTTCAGCATCAGCTGACCCCTCGCATCTTCCCTTTCCTTTGTGCACACAGTTCAACTGTAGCCATGTGCTTTTAAAGCTATTCCCGTGTAAGTGCTGTGTATGTGTGTCCTTAGCGATTGCTGCACGCTTCTGGAGAAGCCGCCTATGAGCAGCCATGGTCTTTTTTAATTTACCTTCAGTACTTTTGAATCTTTGCACACTATGTTTTACTGACTTATTTCGGCATGGAAGCTGTGTGCTACACAACAGGTGAAGGGGAGTCATTTCTGTATTGTGTGATACATTTTACCTCTATTCAATTTGAAAACTTCGATAGTCCGCTGTTCAGGGAGCAAAAGTTAGAAGATAATTGAACATTTTTCAACTTCTGTGAGCCTTCTTGGCTCCGCACCTTAGCCAGTGCACTCCACATGCAGCCCATCACCAAACCATTGCCTTCTCCGGTACACCCCCACAATCTTGCGCATGTGTCTTCCACACACCGCCTCTGGGTCACCTATTCTCCAAATCCAAAACCACACCACTATCTTCTCACCATCAAAACTCTGTGTCCTATGCATCAATCTGAAGGTGACATCACCAAACTAAAAACACGGAGCAAATGAACAGACAAATGAACAGACAAATGTGCAAATGTGCATACACAGAACAATAACCCATTTCTCCCAACCCCACAAAAATCCCAAAATAAAACCCCACAATCCCCACAGCTGTCTTCCTGTCTCAACTGGAACAAGGTAAACCACAATAAAAACTCTTATAATTGGACTGCGCACACTGCGTCGCCTCACGTGTGACACGCCCCTCACCAGGGGAGCTTAACCAGTCAATTATCTTCCGCACTCGGGAACAATCTAGCTACCTCCTGCAGGGAAACATCATCCACTCACTGAACTAAAACGCTCAATTAGCAGGGAACCTCATCTACTCATTGATCTATAACGTCAATTCATAGGAAATCCACACCCCTGTACATGAAATCGCCATCCGGACCAACCAGCGCGGCACTCCTTTCTATATGTGGGGAGTCACTACCCCACCCAATATCCTCATAAACACAAGAAGGGGCAACTGCCACCGCTCCAGTCCCAACAATTCACGTGCCGATCACCACCAATGCGCCGAATTTTGCAACAATGTACAATCACCCACCACCCAATTTACAATGCCTCCCCTAGCTTCTACCCAAACAAAAGAACTTAACATTTCTGCAACATACTGATCAACAATGCATCATAATACTTTAAACATTTCCCCCCCTCAAAGCCCATGTTGCTGGTTGACTTACATTTCCTATGCTGCACTGGCACTTGCTCTGCTGCTGGACACCCCCTCAAGGCGCTTCACCGGACCCCTTCTCCTGCAGGGCTCTCACCTGCCCTCAAGCGGGGTATTTCCAAGTGGCCCCCAAAGCCTTTAGCTGGTTACGCTTTTTCCAGTGGTCTTCAGGTCCAGGCGAGGGTCCCACAGCTTCCTTGAGTCGGCGGCAGGGAGTGCAGTTGAACGCAGGGCTTGCGCAGGCAGTGCTCATTCACCCATGTTACAATGAGCAATGAGCCCCACAGAGGGCACCAACTTGTTGGGGAGAAGCTGGACCCCCACCAGGGCTGTGGGGGGCCAGCAGCCATACCCTCACCAGCTATGGGAGACCCCAACACCTCCCATATGGCCCACAGAAATGCAACAGAGACCCCAGCAGACAGCCACATGTTCCAAACTGCGTTTATTTCTGGGCAGCAAAAAAAGAAAAAAACACGCAGAGCATCGTGCACATCGAGAGTTCAGGCGCCGTCTCCCCCGGGGCTGGCTTGCAAGCCAGCTTTGAATTCACACTACAGGCTGACCTCACAGAATTGAATCAGCTCCCAGAAACCTATCTCCTCCTGCTATTGGCTGCTAAGTGATAGGTTACCTATGTAGCCCTTATAGAGAGCCTGACAATTGGATGTTAGCCTTTTGCGTCAGTGGGTTGGTTTAGCTGTGCCAGCCCCCCATTACCTAATTCTAACTTGTTGCATTATGACTTTGTTCCCATAACCTTTTAGCTGAAACAAGCAGTTCGCACCTGAGCTCTGAGCGCTCATTGGCTGGGCTGATCCATTCTTGTTACAATTATGTTTCAAATGTTGTGCGAGTCTTTGCGAAAATGTCTTTCTTTCCCAGAAAGAAAAGAAAAAAACACACTGGGTTGCCGTGGCTTATTCACATTTGTGGAGAATTAAAAATGTTTGTCTGCAGAAAGCAATCTTATCTTGAATGCGCGACCTTGGCTGCTCGTGGGTTTTGCGAGGAGCATTGCTGAAGGCTTCTGCAGCCAGTGTTCAGTGAGAGAAATGAACTTGGCTGTAATTTTCCTGAAACATGGCTTTACACTGTGCAATTAGACCATGTTAATTCATATAGGCATTTGCAAGCCTTGAAACAGGGATTTTTGTGTTTGTAGATTCTGATATTGCAGCATTAATTCTAATGTAGCCTGGAAGTTGCACTGTTGGTGAAGTGGGTGTGTTTCAGCATATTTGTCAGCCATGGGTGCGCTGGGGCCTGGTTCAAATGATAAGTGCGCTCCTTGTTCTTCCTGCTGTTCTTCTGTATATGCGCCTGGGGTGAGGTGGCATGGGTTTGATCTCTATTTTCCCTCTTCACTGCGAAGGCCGGTGAATTCAGCATGGCGCTGCAGCAGGAGAGGCGGCGCGCATAAAATAACTTCTTTCTTCCAGCTCGAAGGCGCGATGGATCGGGAATTCAGGTAAGGATCAAAGGTATTGCTCTTGTTCTAACCTTTTCTCCTTCTTTCTCCCTTTTTCTAGGAGCTCCAAACTCAAGGCGGGTGTGGCAGAAGACTGGATGCAGACTTGCAGGCACAGTGAGCGTTACGCTGCTGGATGCAGAATAACGTGAAGCGTGTGCTGCTCTTCGGGCGTGGTTTAAATAGCCTCCAAAGTAGTCCCAGGTAAGTATTCCTCCCCAGCCCTGCCCGAGTAAAAAAATAGTCTGTAGGTAAAATAGTCCCTTCCAAGCCTCATTTGGCTTGGAGCTCTTGCAGCATGGTCTGCATCAGATAAGCTTGCAGCATGGTCTGCATCAGGTAAGTTCTACTCTATGAGCCTGGTGCCTATGGCGCCAGGACTGACTCGCCATATGAGCATGGTGCCATAGGCGCCAGGACCACACCCAAACAGCCCCTAGCAGGGGTTTTTGAGCTTGCTCAAAATAACTTGATGCCTGCTTCCGGGGTTGCTGGACCTCGTCTGGGTCCCCAGGGGTAGGCATCATGACACCCAGGCTGACTCACACCCTGACACAGCCCTCTCTCTTCTCTACTCCTCTATTTCTGCTACTCTTGATACTCTTGCCCCCGTCATGAGGATCCCTTTGAAGTCCAAAGCCAAGTGCAATTATTGGTATGACTCTGATCTAGCTACACTTAAACGGAAGTGTAGGGCGGCGGAAAGGAAATGGAGGGCTTCTTGCTCATCCTTTGACAAACTGGCCTGCCGCCTGCTCCAAAGGCAATACCGACTTGCTGTCCACACTAAGAAGAGAGTCCACATACAAGCCCGCGTCTCTGCGGCATCTAACAACTCGGCCAAACTTTTCAAAATCTGCAAGGAGCTGGCCAACCCTGCTGCAGTCTCCACCACTCCTCTCTCCTCACAGGATTTTTGCAATGCCCTTGCCTCCCACTTTATCTCTAAAACCCAGGACATCCTGTCCACCCTCTCCTCCGCTCCCCCTACTCCTCCTCCTCCCTCTCCTTCTCCCTCTCCTTCTCAGCTGGCTGACCCTCCCTCAGCTACCCCCCATCCCCCTTTCTCCCCTGATCAGCTATCTAGACAAGTCCGATCTATGAAAACCTCATCAAAACAGGTCCATCCCTGTTCCTCTAAAACCATTAAGGACCACATTGACACCCTTGCACCGGCCGATGCTGATTTCTGCAACCTCTCCTTTGCCTCTGGCTCTTTCCCCACTCCTCTTAAATACTCCCTTGTGCATCCTCTCCTCAAGACATCCACTGCTGATCCGTCATGTCCGGCAAACTACCGCCCAATTTCCATTACTCCCTTTTTGGGCAAGCTCATGGAAAAGCTGACCATCTCTCAGCTTAATCTCCATTCTGACTCTGTTGGCTCCCTCCATGACCACCAATCTGGCTTCAGAGCTGCCAGAAGTACGGAAACTGCTCTCCTGAACATCCGTGAAAACCTGCTCTCCAACCTCGATTCTAACATTTCCTCTGTCCTCATCCTACTTGACCTCTCCTCTGCGTTTGACACGGTCAACCATACCACCCTACTCAATTGTCTTCGTGACAACCTCGGCATCACTGATCAGGCTCTGGCCTGGTTGACCTCTTTTCTCTCTGATAGACCCTCCCAGGTACAACTTGGGTCCTTCCTATCTTCTATCTCCCTCTCCACATGTGGTGTTCCCCAGGGGTCTATCCTCTCGCCCTGGCTTTTCAACCAATACCTGGCAACTCTCGCTTACTGCGTCTCAATGTTCTGCTCAACTTTCCAGTGTTATGCTGATGACACCCAACTCACTTTCAGGCTTCCTTAAGCCTCCTCCTCTCCTTCCCTCCTCTCCGATTGTCTAATCGCCATTCAAAATTGGTGTGCCGCCAATGATCTATGTCTAAATGCCAACAAGACTGAGATCCTCCTTATTGGTACACCATCTCCATCCTTTCCTCTCACTCTCTGGCCGGCCTCCCTTGGCCTTCCTCCCATCCCCACTTGTGCGGCTAAGAACCTTGGGTTTATCTTTGACTCTACACTTTCCTTCTCCGCACACATCTCTGATGTCTCCAAAATATCTAACTTTTTACTCCACCTCCTTAGAGGTACTCTACCTTTCCTCTCCTTCCCTCAAAAGCTCACTGTCTCCCAAGCTCTGGTTCTTTCCAGACTGGATTACTGTAGCAGCCTCTTCCTAAATCTACCTGCCTCCACTCTCTGCCCTCTACAAATAATCCAGAACAGGACTGCGAGACTTGTCCTTGGCCTCAAGCCCTGGGATCGTATCTCTCCAGCCTTGAAAACCCTTTATTGGCTCCCAGTGGATGCAAGGATTAAATTTAAAACCCTCTGCATTGTCCACAAGGCTTTCTGGGGCCTGGGTCCAAAATACCTTCAACTATCCCTCCATAAATACCTCCCCTCTCGAGCCCTTCGCTCCTCTTCTTCAAACTCCCCCAGGGTTAGTTGTTTTGCAAAAAAACGAGCTGGGGGTAGATCTCTGTCTTTGGCTGGTGCCTCCCTTTGGAACAGCCTCCCGGCCACCTTGAAACTTGAGGAAAAACATCTTTGCTTCCGGAAACTTCTCAAGACCTTCCTCTTTGCCTCTGCCTTTGCCCCCCTTCTCCCCTGTTGATCTGTTTCTTCTCATGGCATTGTGCACCTGGCCACCCTCTGTTCTTTCGGGCCCAGGTATCTGCTCATCCTGCCACCCTCCTGCACTGCCTCCAGGCCACCATCTGCACTAGAGTTCTGTATCTGTACCCATACAGCCCCCCTCCCACGTTTCTTCTGCACTTAGCAGATATACCTTTCTGACTAACTTTCACCTGCCAATTGCTGGCTGCACTACCATGGTTTAAAGCCCTTATTTATTATTTATTCTATTTAATATTTATTTATGTTTCCTCTACTCTGCTTTGCACTTTCCACTCCCCCCACCCCCTGCACTTCTCCCCCATTTTCCTTTCCCTTGCTCTTGCGCTTTCTTAAATGTCACTGGGCCTAGTAAGATCGCTGTTTTCTGTTTTTTCTTTGTTTCCCTCCCTTTCTGCCTGGTCGCGCTCTGAAACGCTTGTGTACGAGCGCGATATGAATAAAATATCATTTCATTTCATTTCATAGCCGTGTCCCTTCCCGTGTGTGTGCGTGGCAGTATCCCTCGTTGGGGTCAGTTCCAAGGATGGGGGTGGTGGCGTGGGTGGTGGCGTTGGTGGGGGCAGTGGTGTTGGTTGGCGCCTTGAACCAGCAGGGTCCAGTGACTTGCATCTGCACCTAGAAGGGCTTCTGGGAAGTGGTCTTGGAGGACTTCTCGTCAGAGCAGGAGCTGGCATAGATGGCAGTCTCTTCTGGATTTCTGATACCAGCATGTTCAGCGTGGTCAGAATGTCCAACGACACGTCCCTAAGCTGGGGCGTTGGAGGGGTGAGATCAGGAGGCTCTGGGCCGGTACACCACCTCTGGAGAGACCGATGATCAAGTTCACCTTGTGGTGAATCACCTTCTGATAAGTGCCTGTGGCCCACTTCTGGGTTCGAATAGCAGCCCTCTGGTAGGTCATCATACTCCTCAAAGCTAGCATAATTGTGCATCGTTACACTTGGCTCAGCCCCTTGTTCTGCGTGCCCCGACCCCCTAAGGGTCATAGAAACCTCACTTCTTTCCCTATCCTGAGACTTCCGAAGGGGAACGGCTGCTGTCTCCTTTCCAGGGGTCTTCGTTGAAGTGGTCAGCTCACACTGTGCCGGCATCCATCGAGCAGTCATCGCTGAGACAGTGGACACCACCTTCGTGGTCTCCCCCCCATCGAAATAGTGGTAATTGACAGGATGGTAACAATAATCATCGTCGATGCGGGCGTGGCATTTGGTGCCTTCTTGGCTGATTGAGATGCCAATGCCATCGCCGAGGGAGGCAGTATAGGGCTGACCTTGGATGTCTATGTCTTGTCCGTCGACGGCAAGTGAAGCTTCGAAGGGGTTAAAGATTTTGTCTTAGAGGGAGCGCCCCCCACTGGTATGCTCACCGTGCAGCTGGCCGGTGAAGGTGACCTTGCCCTTCTCGCATTGGGACCTGCAGCAGCGGCAAACACAGTGGGATCTGATGCGAGCGGCTTTGCCTTCTTTCAGACCCAGTGGGTGTGATGTCCTCAGAGGACCTCAACCTCTTCTCTGAGGAAGTTCGCTCGTGGGACCGGCTGGTCCATGAAGAAGCTTGACCATGCGCAGAGGCCTTACCTGATTTTAGCCATGTCGCCAGCCTGCTGTAGTGATCCATCCAAGTCTTTTTTGACTTGGCAGACCTTGCTTCCGTCTTCATGATGGTTCGGATGCAGGCAATAAAGGCATTTATGGTGACGATTTTCAATGACTGCTTTCCGCAATCCATATTTCACACACAGTTTTAGGAGGCATCTCTTCTCCTCTGCCATGTTGGAAAGGCACGAAGTAGGCCCAAGCCCGGGCCTTGTCAAAGCTTAGATGAAAGATCTGATGTAGGTTATCTTTGCTGACAGCGGTTCCTGCTGTCGGTAATCGACTTTCGGTCGAACGATTAAGCAAAAATCAGACAAAAATGTCAAAATTCTATCAAAAACACAAAAATAGCATGGAGACCAAGAAGGACAGTGATTGATTTAGGGGAGAAATACAGGTTTCAAACATAAGTGAACCGTTTTTTTTATTTTTTATTGAGGATTATCAGCCTGATGACAGGGAATATTCATGAGCATGTGAATCCATGTCAGACCCCATGCTGAAGAACCATGCTATCCTCTGCCTGCAAAACGCTGGGTGGATTTCAATGCCAGGTCTAAATCGGCCACTAGAGATTGAAAAGGATGGGAGCAAGCACACAGCCTTGCTTAAGACCGGTGTTAATAGAATAACTCTTAGAATTGCTCCCTGCCTGATTCAGCCTCACCCTGACGGACGTATCTCTGTATCTTAGTTTATAAATTACAAGAGAGAAGGATCAATTCCCCAAGCTTCTAGTTTGGACCAAAGTTTTATGCTGTTAATAGCAGAGATATAGGCTGGACTCAACATTCTGATATGTATCAGATATTAAAGATTGGAGAACCCAGATGGTATGGGTTGTACTACAACCCTTTCTGAACCCAGTCTGTTGGTGGTCAAAAGGCTGTTCGCATTCAACCATGTTGTTAACATTTCTAGTAACAGGAAGCTAATATGTTTGCACCCGAGTCCAGCATAGCTTGCAACCTGTAGTAATTAGGATCAAGTCTTAAACCCCCTTTTATGGACTGGTATGAGAATTGATTGTTGCCAGCTTGTGGGAACCTTGCCGGTCTTGATAATGAAAAGGAAGAGCTTGTGTGGGATAGCAGCCCACAATTGTGGATCTTTCTTAAAAACTGCACTAGATTGCCCGTACGGGCCAGGGGCCCTCGAGACTTTTACTTTTGTTAAAATCCTGGCCACGTCCTCTTCCTTGACATAGGGGTAGAATAGAATTAGCCAGTGATCGCGGCAGTACACAGTGTCCCAATATATCCCTGAAATGTGTGCCCCCCAAGCCTCTTCCGTAATGCCGCATAGTTCTCTTGCGGCATCTTCAGACCTGTGAAAACGAAGCAAGTAGTAAAACTTTGCGTTATTGTGTCCTTTAATGAAAGTCTGGATCATCGTCCAGTTAGAGGGGTCCTGCTGGAATCTGTGGCTATGAAGTAAGTTCTTATATTGTGTGCAAAGTGCAGTAACCTGTTTTCTTTTCCCGATGACTATTAAATGCGCACCCATCCTGATCTTACAAATGGCTGAGTGTAATGCTCTGTTATTTTTTAAAATGGTCAAGTCAAAAGGAACCCCAGACTTTCCCATCGATTTGTGTGCTACTAGATGTCCACGCTCTGTTGGCAAGAAGTTATCTGCAACCTCCTTTAAATCTCAGTTGCTGCTGGACAGGAGTTCCCTTGGTATGTAGCTGTTTATGGACAGAGAACTATTTACACCATTAATATTGCCCTCGGTCCATAATATTCGGTTTCCCTGAAAATGAACTATGATGTTCCCACAAGGCTTTTCCCTACTCTTGGTCGCATTTAGGTTCCAAGACATTCTTAACATGGCATGATCGCTCAATTCCGTTGGAAGAAATAATTTAAGAGTTCCTGAAGATGTGCGAATGGGAGCATTAACAAAAACAAAATAAATACAACAGTTCGAGCGACCATTACTACAAGTTACAAAAGGCGTCATGCCCTTGGGATTAAGAGGGTATAAATCGAACTCGGACAGTACGTCCACCAAAAACTTTTTGGAGACCTGGACACATCTTCCTCCACTCCACCCAGGATATCAGACCTGACTATCGCACCCTGAGAACAATCAGCATTGAAGGACCCCAGCACTATTATGCCCCGCCTAGTGCCCTGGTTAGACTATGACATTAATGCATCGGAGACCACCATCATTACGTCCTCAGTAATTCTGCCCTCAGGAGGATCATATAATGTTCCCACTAATGTTTGAATTCCATCAACTGGAAAGTTTGGCAGCATTGCACACAAGAGGTTTGGAAGGAATCTTGCCCCGAGTAGATCTCTTAAAGACAGGGCATATTTTGCACTGATACAGAGTCCCCCCCTTCAGGCACGCTCTCTGGGAGGGCTGAGCCAAACGAAAAACCAATGAAAAACCATCTTAATCAAACGGTGACAAAAGTCAAGTCCCTTGTAGGAAGAACAGGTGGACTTTATGTAACGTTTCTCTTCCCATTGGGTGTTGCAGAAAGGAGCGATGCCAGCGAATATTCCAAGAGAAGGCAAAAACTATCAACTCATTGGCTGGCTTTGTAGGTCAGAGTGATACCACCATAAGAGAGACCCAATTCCCTTCCATCCTCGGCTGAGGCTGCAGTAACCTCTGGAATCTAGAGTATGACTGAGGCTGTGTCAGGCAGAATCCTGTGCAATGC
This sequence comes from Ambystoma mexicanum, assembly GCF_040938575.1. Taxonomy (NCBI): domain Eukaryota; kingdom Metazoa; phylum Chordata; class Amphibia; order Caudata; family Ambystomatidae; genus Ambystoma; species Ambystoma mexicanum. The sequence continues at coordinate 778,427,560 of NC_090935.1, forward strand.
CCTTATGGACCACTACAAACAATTAAGACTACAGGTGGCAATACAAGTTTACCTTTGGTACCAGCCTGTACTACTATGTCAGAGTGGTAGCAGTAGCGGAGCAGCCAGGCTTATCTCAAGAGTATATGAGCAGTAGCAGAGATTACGCAAAGGGACCACAATTACTGTGACTCAAGCAAACACTGACTCAAGGTTTCAGGTATCCGGTTCAGCCTTTATGATTGTCAGGAAAGCGGAGAGTTCCTGCATCCGACTAGGCTCATGGAACACCAGGGGACACTCGCATCTAATGCGACCATGAGACATCGAACTAAGAGATTATGATTTTCTATGTCTACAGGAAACCTGGCTCACAGAGGTCCCGACACTTGAGGGATATGAAATCATCCTCTCGCCGGCCACAAAAGGACAAACAGGACGCCCATCCTCTGGAATATTGACAGCATGTAGTCAAGGCTGTGGATTTTCACTCGACTCCACGCTATTTAGCAGTCCTTCCATCCTGATGACCAAAGCAGTTCAGACTGAACGCGAAGATCACCCAGCCAACCAACTACGTGAGCCACTGATCATTATAAATACGTATTGGAATCCAGCTGGAATCAGTGACACATCCTTTCTGGAACAAATGGAAAGAGCGATCGACAAGGCACTGTCGGCCCAGTTAACCACATGCCAGTCCTCACTTCCCGTATGGACAAGAACAGCCTGGGAGCGAAGAGAGGGGCCCAGTGGTCGAATTTGATGAACTCTCGTGAACTCCATAACCTGGACACAGCCTTTCCAGACCCAAAACGGCTGCCGACTTGGGCAAGGCGAGAAGCGAACGCCACAATAGACCACATATTTCTGTCCACGCCGTTGTTGGCAGTGATAAGTTCTTTTGATGTGACCAATGCGCCGGCTAGTGACCATAACTTGCTGGTGACAGTTTGGTCAACAACGCAGGTGGAAAGAGATTACGCGTTGCCACAGCTCTCCACGAATAACGATAAATAATAAACAAGAGTGAAAATATCGGCTAAAGCTATAAAAGAACTAGGACACAAATACCAGGCACAGGCAGAATGGGGGACAAGTGAGCAGATCGACTACTTACCTTTACTGGTCACATACAAAGTCAAGTCCACCAACAGAGCCAATCACAACTGCTCGCACCACAGATTTGACAACATCGTGGTGTTAAAACGCAAGGAGATGAGAAGGCTAAAATGACAAGCTAAAGTGAGAGAAACTGCGGCAGCAATAATTGAGGCAGCAGAGGGGTGCCGACAGTACAAAAACTGGCTCAAAAATTATCGCTTGACCCTATATCAACAGGACTCAGAAGCAATTCTGAAAACAATAGTATCCAACAACAGCAGAGAGTTCTGGAGCCTCCTGAATTTGACACACTCCGACGGAAAAACTGCTTTTATTTCAAACATCGGCGAAGCTACCTGGGTCAAATTCTTCAGCGCATTGTTTCAGAAGTCTGAAGAAGAGCAAACAGAGAAGCTGACAGAGCCATCATTACCATGGATCAGAGTGGATGACATCGAGGACATCACAACACAAATTAAGAGACTTAAAAACTCCCGAGCCCCAGGCCCGGACGGCATCTCGAACGTTGACCTGAAGTCCTTCGAGGAAGAATGGGCCCCTCTTCTTAGCAAAATCTTTCAAAGATGTGCTCAACTACAATCTATTCCTCCATCATGGAAAAAGGCCACAGTCGTACCAATTTACAAGAAGGGCGACAAAGAAGATCCAAAAAACTATAGGCCGATCGCCCTTCTGGATTGTATTGGAAAAGTGTTTGGTTCTCTCGTTCTGAGAGAATTCAACAACTGGGCCAAAATGGCAGGCTGCCACGACTATCTTCAAACAGGCTTTAAAAAAGTACTGGGCACAGCAGCCAACATACTGATGCTCAAAGGGAGAGTGTTAGAGGGTGGACCGCGACTTTACCTAATCTTCATCGACCTCACCCAGGCGTTCGATAAAGTAGAGCGCCCGCGGCTCTGGCAGAAACTCGAAACCTGGGGTTGCCCCACCCCGATCCTGGAGCCGATCAAAGCACTGTACACCAGCACCACCATGCGAGTAAGATTAAACCAACACGGCCTCCTGTCCCCAGTGATTCCAACCATCAGAGGGATGAAACAGGGGTGCCCTTTGGCCCCGGCCCTATTTATCTCCTTCCGGGGGGACCTGCAAACAACGTTCGAAGAAGTCCGCTGCTTCCCACCAAAGTTGGGCGACACCCACGTGAATAGAATCCTATACGCAGACGACCTGGACCTCCTGGACCACACTCTCGTGGGCCTGCAGCGTCAACTGAAGAAACTCTCGGAATACATGGCTGATAACAAATTGGAGATAAACAAAAAAAGACAAAATTTATGATTCTGTCTACAAAACCAAAGAAGATGGAAAAAACCGCTCTATTCCTGGAAAAGCAGCGGGTAGAAAACGTCTCCGAATTTAGATACCTTGGAGTGACACTTGATGGCTCAAGAAATGAACTGGCAATGCAAGTCCACCTCAAAAGAACAACGAAAAAGCTGATTGCACAAGCCAAAGCAATCAACAGAAAATTTGCCCGCTTCTCTCTAATTCCTGTTGTAGATTTCTACAAAAAAAAGGTTATTCCCACCTTGACTTATGGTGCCAACGCCCTTCCGGATTTACCCACTTTTGTGTGGCCGAGACTGGAAGCGATGTTTTGGAGAGGGACACTGGGTCTCCCTAATTCCACCTTGGTGACCGTCATAAGGAAGGAACTCAGCCTGCTATCACTCGGGGGAACAGTGAAATCTAGTATGCTTATGCTTTATTGCAAATCCAGAATTTCGCCTGATCCATCAATTTACAATCTAATCAAGAAAGAATGTGAAAACGGCCAAAGCAACATGCGAAACCGTTGGACAAAAACAAACCAGGCTCTGTTGACTACTACAGAGTGTGACGAAGAGACACTCGTCAGAAACCCCACAAAAATTTAAAAAAAAAACTGAAAGAAATCGACTGGATCCAAACCAACGAGGCAGCTCTAAAGAATAAACTGACACAGCACCTCCCACCAAACATCAGAAGATTCAACGACTTACAACCGTACATCAAAAAGTTCCCTTCTAGACACGCTCGCGATTTAATAATGAGAGCGCGACTAAATCTCCTGTTAACCAACGAAATATTAGCAATTAGAGGGCTTTCTCCATCGAACGAGTGCCGATTCTGCAAAACGCTGAGAGTAACAGAATCGATTAGACATTTGCTCTTAGCATGTCCTCGCACAGCCAGGATCCGAACAGTCTACCTGACGAAGATCTTTTCGGAGCACATTTTAAGTGACCAGGACGTTTGTTGGTCCAGATTGATGGCCGGAGATAGACCTTCGTGGCTGCTGGCCACCTACAAAATGTTGGTCTACGTAAACACTGAACTTCTCAGCCGACCGTCCTCAGGTTGATCGGTCCGTCCAACAACCTTCGATGAGTTCCGGCCTCAGTACAATATAATACTTCTCCCGATCTTATCATCACTGATGCTACTACAGCTTCGCACTGAAAATGAAAAGTCTTCTATTCTTCTTTTGTAAAAATCTTATTGATTAAAACAATAAAAAAAAAATATATAAGTGCATTTATTTTTAAACCATCAGTTATAAACACAACACTTCTATTAAACTTTAAACAAAACCACACGTTAAATATACTACAACTTGCCAATTCACTTTGTACAGTATGTCTGAACCGGTGTTATGAACAAAAACATGATACCGCGGATACGGTTGCTATCACTTTTTGACCGTTCGGTCTACTAAATAAACGCGTATCCGTGACATGAAATGCTACTGGGGCAAAAACAAACTTAGCACCTGAGATACCCAGAGGGAGTTGGAGGCAAAAATCACAGGCAATATTTTGGTTAGGCAGACAGAATCGAGAAACACTCGGAAACAAGAGTTCCCCGCAGACCCACGATTCCTGGAGCTTCGTTGTGAAGGAGGACGTCCGAAGGGGGTCTGCACCACACAGGGATGAAGCCGGCAGCAGCGACAACAAATAAAAGGTGCGCTCCTTAAAAACAGGAGCGGCTCGTCAGGTGGCTATCCGGACCACTACAGCAGTGTGCAGCGATTTCAACCACGAAGGAGACCTCTGGCTGAAGAAGATGAGCTGGTTATCCCCACCAGGCTCAAGGGAAGAAGACTCCGGACTGGATCTCCTCATAGTCGTTGAAGGGTAGATAGCTCAGGACTGCAGCAGGGCTTCACCGGGACGGGGTAGTTGCAGCAGCCATCATTCTCTCCGCTTCTCTTCGATTCCTTGTAGTTCCAGTGGCGACTCTGACTTCTAGCCCAAGAGACCTGCCTTTTATGCGCAAAACCCCCATTCACACAGCCTGGCTGTCAATCACGCAGCAGGGGGGTTTGTCCAGCCCGGACAACCACCTCAGCCAATCCTGGCAAAGTGCGACTTGGGTTTCCTATGATACCCTGTGCAGGGGGTGACTACACTCCTTCCCCACATTCAGTCTACCTAGACACCCAGGCGCTAAGAGGAGGGCTTCTCTGCAGAAGCCCGCCAAAAGACGGTGAACAAAGAAGGCGAACCTAGTTTGCCGCGCAAAGTAAAACACAAGAAGGTCTTTAACAAAAAGAAATGGCGAATAAACCCAACCGGAGCCAAAAGAAAGACAATTTGGTCAAGCAGATTTATGCTTAAGGCTGCTAAAATAGCCAAAAGCCTTACCACGATTATCTAATATAATTGTGGTAGAAAAGTTAGGGTAGATACCACTGCCACCAGCCAAGTCTAAATGTTAAAAGAGCGAAACAATGCTCAGGGAGGTACAGACAGAAAAGGGGTACAGATTAGCCCTTTCCAGTACTCCATGTAAGATGGGGTGTACTGGGTCTGTGGCAAAGGTGACTAGGTAAAGTAAATGGCAACTTTACCTTTCTCTGGGAGACAGTAGTCAGCCCCAGCAAAATGGAGTCAGAGGGCAGTCTTTAAGACAACCCTGGGTTACTACATTGAAGGTGCTGTGTAACCCATAAAAGAACAGGGGCACCTGGAGTGGTGTGCTCCAGTGCCCAAGATCACACAATGAGTAAAAACACATCGGCCAAAACACATGTAAGAGTGGAAAAAAGATGTACACTCTTACCAGGTGGAAAAAATAAACTCCAGAAATCCAGCAAAGCTGCTGGGGGACTCACTAAGTGAGGGAAATTAGCCATAGAAGGAGAATTCTCCCTAACACTCGCCCCCCCCCCCCAGACTAAGGGACAGGAGGATTTAATCCACTCCTGGATGGACCTCATACCTCTAGTCGGTTACAAACATCCTAGAGAGACCATCTGCATTTTGGTGGTGACTTCCTGCTCTGTGCTCAATGGAAAAATCAAATCCTTGCAGGCAGAGTGACCATTTGAGTAATTTTGGGTTTTTCTCTTTCATTTGCATCAGCCATCTCAAGGGTTGGTGGTCAGTCTGAATGATGAAGGTAGATCCATACAAGTATGGTCTAAACCTCTTCAGGGACCACACAATAGCAACGCATTCTCTTTCTATTGTTGCCCACCTTGTTTCAGGATCCTTTAACTTCCTGCTGATGAAACAAATGGGGTGTTCCCTTCCTTTTTCATCCAATTGACTAAGGACTGCACCTACACCTACAGTAGAAGCATCAGTTTGTACAATGAAGGGTTGGTGGTAGTCAGGAGCTCTTAGGACTGGAGTTTGACAAAGGGCTTTCTTTGGACCTTCAAAGGCTTGATTGCACTCCTCATTCCACCTGACCTTTCTAGGAACTTTGGGAGAGGAGATGACATTCAAGGGAGAAGCTATGGTCCCATAGTTCTCTATGAAGTTCCTATAGTACCCAGTAAGACCTAGGAAGGCTCTTACTTGGGTTTGAGTAGTAGGTGTGGCCCAGTTTGTACAGCTTGTACTTTGCTAGGTAATGGCCTTATTTCACCTCCTCCTACCTCATGTCCAAGGTAGACCACTGAACTCTGACCAATTTGACATTTGCTTGCCTTTATGGTCAGATGGGCCTGTTCCAGAGCCTGCAATACATAACCTAGGTGTTCAATATGCTCTTTCCATGTAGGGCTGAACACTGCAATGTCATCCAAGTATGCCATGCAGAGGTCCTCCATCCCATTCAGAACTTGATTAACCATCCTCTGAAATGTAGCAGGTGCATTATTTAATCCGAAAGGCATCACCATGAATTGGTAGAGGCCAGCTGGAGTGGAGAATGCAGTTTTCTCCTTGGCATGGTCTGTCAGGGCTATTTGCCAATAGCCTGACGTTAGGTCAAATGTGCTGAGGTACTTGGCTGCACCAAGTTTGTCCACCAGCTCATCTGTCCTAGGCAAAGGATGGGCATCAGTCGTGGTGACTGCATTTAGAGCTCTATAGTCCACGCAGAATCTCAACTCCTTGGATCCTGCCTTTGGTACAAGCACAACTGGGCTAGACCATGGGCTAGTAGAGGGCTATATAACCCCGAGTTCAAGCATCTTGTTGACCTCATTCCTTATGTGGGATCTGATATTGTCTGACATTCTGTACCCCCTGATTTTGACAGGCAAACAGTCACCAGTGTGTATGCCATGCTGGCCCCAAGGGGTCAAGCCTGGTGAAAGTGAGAACAGGGAGGCAAACTGATTTAACAGTAACTTGCACTCATCCTGCTGGTCAGATGTGAGACTGGAAGAGAGATTGACTCCTTCCACTTGCTCATCTAAAGGTAAGCCTCTGAGGAGGTCAGGCAGAGGTTCACTCTCTTCCTCCTCCTGAGCTGAAGCTAGAAGCAGAGCTCCTATGTCAGGTCTAGAGACATAAGCCTTTAAACGGTTGGTGTGAAAGACTCAGGGAGCCTCCTTAGGGTTGCCTAAATCCACCAGATAGTTCACCTCTCCAAGTTTACCCACAACCTTGAAGGGTCCTATCCATTTGTCCTGCAAGGCCCTCTGCCTTGTGGGGACCATAACAAGAACAAGCTGGTCTTGGGTATACTCAACCATGTTAGCCTTCTGGTCATGCCAATGCTTGACCAGAGCTTGACCAGCCCTCAAGTTATCACTTGCCTCTGCCATCATGTGTGACATTCTCCTCCGGAGACCTATCACATAGTCAGTCACTCTGACTGGCTTGGGGGAAGGAGCACTCTCCAACCCCTCCTTAATCAGGGCTAATGGGCCTCTGACTGGATGGCCATAGAGAAGTTCGAAGGGACTGAATCCTACTCCCTCCTGAGGGACTTTTCTATAAGCAAAGAGAAGGCATGGCAGTAGAAGGTCCCACTTTCTTCTAAGGGGTTCTTCTAAAGCACCTATCATGCTCTTCATAGTTCTGTTAAACCTCTCTACCAGCCCATTGGTTTGGTGGCGGTAGGCAGTTGAGAACTTGTAGGTAACTCCACAGGTTTTCCACATGGTTTGCATGTAGTGGGACATAAAATTTGATCCCCTGTCAGATATCACCTCCTTAGGAAAACCTACTCTGGTAAAAATACCAAGTAGGGCCTTAGCCACAGCCAGAGCCGTAACAGTCCTCATAGGTATGGCTTCAGGAAATCTAGTGGCATGGTCCACTACAACCAGGATGAACCTGTTGCCTGAAGATGTGGGAGGGTCAAGAGGACCGACAATGTCAATCCCAACCCTCGCAAAAGGAATTCCCACCACTGGGAGAGGCACTAAGGATGCCACATTCTTGGACCCACTCTTGCCAGAGGTTAGGCAAGCGTGGCAGCTTCTGTAGAATTTGTCTACTTCTGTACCCATCTTAGGCCAGTAGAAGTGCAGAGATAGCTTGTGTTTGGTCTTCTTAAAACTTAAGTGACCTGCCAAATGTACCTCATGGGCTAACTACAGAAACTGGAGTCGGTTCACTAGAGGTACTACAAGTCTTTTGTAGTCTCCAGGGGTTGACTCAGTTGGTTCATTGTAGAAGAGGCCATCTTCCCAGTTCAACCTATACTTCCCAGGCTCAGTCCCATTAAGAAGAGAAGTGGGCTGTTGGCGAAGACCTTCCAAGGTAGGACACTCTCTTTGTCCCTTGCTGAAATCTTCCCTGTTGGGTCCACCTTCTGCCAGTAAAGACTGCAGCTCAGGATGGTCAACAGGGTCAAGATCTCCTACCAAGGTAAGATCCTCTTCTAGATCTGATTCCTCAGTATCTAGTTTGACCATACAGGGTTGAACCTCACACTTAACCTCAGCTGGTGTGGGAGTCACAGGTGTGACTTTGGACAGTCTCGGAGATGTCCTTCTGGGCACAGGAGTGCTTGCTGGTTTCTTGCTGGCAGACTTAGGTTTCTTTTTTGTCTTTTCTTGCCCTGCAAAGGTAGTAAGTAAGTCCTGTGGACTTGGGGTGATAGCTTCCTCTATCATGTCCCCAGGAGAGCCTCTTAAGGTTCTCTCCCTTGCAGACATTGTGAGCTCCTGCTTCCTTCTACTGGTGGGCCTGGCGGTACTAGACACAACTCCAAGAGTTTTAAGGTCATTACACAACAGGACCCTCCCAGGTACGTTATTTTGCACACTTACAGGTATCCTGACAGTCATGTCATTACACTGGATGAGAGCTGGTAACTGGGGAACCATTTGCACAGGGTCTCCAGCTAACTTGGTTAGGTGTTTGGGTGCCTTAGCAACATCCTCCACCTTGAAAAAACATTCATCAACCACAGTTATGCTGGCTCCAGTGTCTCTGATGGCAGGGGTCTCCTGACCATTCAGAAGAACACTATATTTGTAATACTCTTTAATATTATCTGGGATTGAGTTATAGACATCTAAGTTCTGTTGTTCCCAAAGACCCAAGGACACTAAAGAAACACTAGCTGAGACTCTCATGGGCTCATCAGCTAGTAGCTGAATGTTTCCACTTGTCATAGGTACTTCATCCACCTGGGAGAAGGCTAAGGAGACAGTGTTGATCCCTGAAGGTTTACCGTTACACTTGAGATCTCCTTTCACATGGCCAGGCAATCCACAAACAAAGCATTTCCCAAATGCTCTCTGGAATGGGGGCTTGCTCTGACCTCCATCTGGTGTGGAACCAGGTGGTACACTAGCCTGATTCTGTCTACCTGTGCCTTACCCTGGTTATGTTTGGGGCCCTCTTTTGGATTGGAATTATTGGAATTATCCTTGTTGTCTTTCTTGGACTGCTTTCCATCTTCCTTCTTCTGAGTTGACCCAGAATCTTTGTGAGTAGCCCTGTTGGCAACCTGCAAGTCAGCAGCCTTAGCTAGCTTCTTAGGATCTATCTCCTTTGAATCAGCCAAGTGCTGTTTAAGCTCAGGAGAGCAGGCATCAAAAATAGACTCCAACATTACAGGATTCCTCAAACCTTCATGAGTGTTCACTTTGTAACCCTTAACCCAACCATGTAAGTTTTTCAAACAGTCACACACCCAGGTAGCCTAAGGGGTACCATCATGCTTTTTGAGGGTTCTAAACCTCTTAAGATACTGGGAAGGGGTCTTCCCAAACCTAGCTATTAATGCTAGTTTCACACACTCATAATCCTGTTTATCCTCCTCCTCCAACTCCATTACAGCATCACTTGCAACAGGGGGAAGCCTAGAGAAAAGCCAAGGAATCAACTGATTCCCTGACATACCTTGAATCCCATGATTGTACTCAAACATTGCTGACCAATCCAAAACATCAAGTTCAGTCTCATACATACCAATCATTTCCTTTGGCATACGCGGTCTCTTAGGGCTGGAAGACCTAGAAGACTCTGGGAGAGAAGCATTTTCTAGAGGCAGTTTCTTCATTTCTAGTTCATGATTCAGCTCATTTCTCTGAGCCTTAACTCTTGATGTTTCATGGCAGTTTGTGCATCAATACGTTTCACTTCTAATTCAAGTCTCATTTTCTCAAGTGCAATAAATTCAGGAGTAAGTATAGGACCTGTGGGGGTCCCGGTGGACAGAGGTTGTGCCTTCTGAGCAGGCAAAGGAGTTGTAGGGTTTCCTAACAAGGACTCATCCACTTCTTCTAAAGTAACACTCTCAGAATCAGAAACATCAAAATCCACATTGGCTGGAGTGATAGGCCCTTCTGACCCACTCTCCAGACTTTTTCCCATTAACTTCGCAACCAGTTCAGATTTCTTTCCTTTACCAGAGAGATTCTTATCTCTAAACATAGTTCTAAGAACCTCAGCAGTATAGAGTAAAAGACTCTCTTCAATGTATCTTTCCAAATTTGACATGATTTCTCGGTTAAATAGAATTAGTGGTGTTAGCCTTGTGGTTAGTTGAACCCAAGCAACAGCAGCACTCTAAGTGTAATCACTCTACTTCCAAATCCTCACCGCTGTACACCAGTGTTAGGCAGAATCCTGTGCAGTGCCCTTAGGGACCACTACACACAATTAAGACTACAGGTGGCAATACAAGTTTACCTTTGGTACAAGCCTGTACTACTATGTCAGAGTGGTGGCAGTGGCAGAGCAGCCAGGCTTATCTCAAGAGTATATGAGCAGTAGCAGAGATTACGCAAAGGGACCACAATTACTGTGACTCAAGCAAACACTGACTCAAGGTTTCAGGTAGAAAAATATGAGTACATTTATTTTTAAACCATCAGTTATAAACACAACACTTCTATTAAACTTTAAACAAAACCACACGTTAAATATACTACAACTTACCAATTCACTTTGTACAGTATGTCTCAAGGTAAGTACCCTGTGTTTGAATGAACCGGTGTTATGAACAACACACGATACCGCGGATACGGTTGCGTACACTTTTTGACAGTTCGGTCTACTAAATAAACGCGTATCCGTGACATGAAATGCTACCGGGGCAAAAACACACTTAGCACCTAAGATACCCAGAGGGAGTTGGAGGCAAAAATCACAGGCAATATTTTGGTTAGGTAGACAGAATCGAGAAACACTCGGAAACAAGAGTTCAAAAGTCAAAGGGCCGGAGCCATGTTCTAGTGACACCGGAGACCTGTTGCCGAAGATCACACCGTTAGACAGTTCACGATTCAGCGTAGCCAAGAGTACTTTGACATTGTCAATGTTCGGAAGCAAAAGTTATAAGAAGGACGGAAGACATGGGCAAGCCTTGAAGATGAAGAAAAGGGATTCACCCAGTTTCCTTAAGCAGAACACAGTACCTTATTCCAATAGTGCAGCTGGTGCCCTGGCAGTTATTCCTATTGGTTTCCCGCAGACCCACGATTCCTGGAGCTTTGTTGTGAAGGAGGATGTCTGAAGGGGGTCTGCACCACACACGGAAGATTCAAGTGTGGAACACCAAACTAAGGGGCCCACACCACAAGATTGAAGACCACACACAGTAGTAGTAAACCACAGGCACACAGTGCACCACACCTGTGACGAACCAAGGGCGACCCGCCAACAGCAACCGGCAGTAACCAGCAACCAAATAACTCATGGGAAAGCCGCAGTAGACACTGCTGCACCACCCATACCTGGGATAACCCCCACCAACCCAATATCATTCCTACATCGCCCAACCCCTTTCCCACTGGAGCCTCAAGAAAATCAAGGACATGGGTGGAGGGAATGGATGGACGAATTTGAAGAATTTAGAGAGCCGTTGGAAACCAAGATGCACCAAACAAGCTGGACATCTTTACCAACCTCGTCAGAAAGGATATCAAAAGCGTCATCAAAACCATCCCGCCCACAGAAAGAACGACATACCAAAGACTCATTGATGCCATCAACAGCCGCCGAGTTGTTGTTCCAAATAGGGACTATGAACGTTACACCTTCAACCAATGCACTCAGATGCCTCATGAAAACGATTGGCCAGTTCATACTATGCCTCCAGAGGAAAATAACATATTGCGACTTTGCGAACTTCAATGGCGATGAAGCCATCTGACTGAGAGTCATCGAAGGATGCTCGTCCTCACAATTCCGGAAACACCTACTAAAGAAGCCCCTACTCCTGCAGGAGATAGCAGGAGATAGCAGAACTGGCTAGAGTATACGAGGGGGTGGATGTCCAAGCAGCCAACATAGGCAACCCGAAGAAGTCGGATACGATAGCGGCCATCGTCAACAACCAGCAAGGACAAGGAGGCCAACCTGGCAACACATACCGACAAGACTCCTGGAACCCGACACGGCGAACTCAATCCGAGAGACAATGTTACCGCTGTGGGTTTGAATTTCCCCACAAAGGTCAGTGCCCGACAATTGGCCAAATGGGCATGAGGTGCGGCCAGGAAAACAACTTCCAGAGCATGTGTCGAGAGAGGACACCACAACTACCAGCATACTGGGCCCCGAATTAGCCAACGCAGAACAGACAGTATGAACCGCCAAGGCCTTTCAACCCGCGACCATACCTCGAGAGGGATAACACCAGAAACAACAGCCTCAGGAAGCTTGCCCATCCTGGGTTCATCAAAGCCGTAGAGAACCTACAGGTGGAACCAACCAACGAAGCTTACAACAGCCAAGAGCAAATCTACCACATGCAGACCATCCCCGACGAAGACCTAAGAAGGGAATTCAACACCTGAGATCCATATGAAAATCCCTCTGTCGAAGAACAGCTGATAGAGTCAGAGAACTACGCAGAATACGACCGATAAAGCAGGGCAATATGTCCGGCTCATTTCCAACTCATCTGACGACAGCACTGCGCCCCGAGTGACAATCCACATAGGAGGGATCAACACATAGTTTCTTGTTGACACAGACACCACAGTCAACATCATGAACCAGCAAACATTCGAAAATCTGACTGGGAAATAGCCCCTACAGCCGTCGCAAGCCCACATCTTTCAATGGGGTGCAACCTTGCCCTTAACATCCAAAGGTCAATTCCTGTGTGATCTAGTACACAGAGGGAGGAGAGTTCTGACAGTGATCCACGTCATCCACAGCCCAGCAACAGGGAGGTGCCTCCTAAACCACAAAACAGCTATCGCGCTACACCTAATAGACATCCACTACGACCAGTCAGAGGCAATCCAAGGGTTCCCACCCAACGGCCAGTCCATACAGGCCATCATCCAAAAACTACTTGACGTTGAAGCATTGCGAGTCATGTTCCCCAACCTCTTCAAAGGCGTCGGCATGCTGAAAGACAACGTGATCAAACTGCACATTGATCACTCAGTGCGACCCGTACCACAACACCTCAGAAGAATTGGATTTCACCAGCAAGCCAAGGTGACGCACAAACTACAACATCTACTCGACAACGACATCGAGAGAGCAGAAGGGCCCACACAATGGGTGTCCCCACTAGTAGTTGTCCACAAAGTGGATGGATGCCTCCGCCTCTGTGTTGACATGAGTATCCCCAACACATCTATCCAATGAGAAAGACACCCGGGACCAAACATAGAAGACATGCTGGTGAGACTCAACCAAGCCACCCGATTCTCAAAGCTGGACTTGAATCAAGGCTACCACCAGCTGGTCATCAATCCCGAGTCAAGACCAATAACAACCTTCACGATGCACTAAGGACTATTTCGCTACAAGAGGCTGAATTTTGGCATATCATCAGCGGGTGAAATTTTCCAAGAAACAATTCGCAGACTAATCAGTCTACTGACCAATGGATTCAACTACAGCGACGACATGTTGGTCTTCGGAGTAACTCAGGATCAACACAATGACGCGCTGCACCAGTTCTGCCACATCCTCCAAGAAGCTGGCCTCACACTCAACGGCCTGTGTGAAGTCAACATACACAGCCTGTGTTTATTTTGCCACATCTTCTCGGACCAAGGCATCAAAGCAGATCCGGACAAGATCAGTTCCATAGTGAACCTGACAAGCCCGAAAGATGTGCCCGAATTACACTCATTCCTGGGCATGGCAGGATATTGCACACAATACCTTCCCCATTACGCGACACTCACCAGTCCCCTACGACAACTGCTGAAGAAGAACCAACCTTTCATCTGGGCGGAACAGTGCCAACAAGCATTCTCCACAATCAAATGAGAACTAGCGACCAACCACCAGCTGGCATATTTCAACCCACGATGGGACACTGAAATAACCATGGACGCAAGCCCCGTAGGGATGTGGGCGATATTAGCCAAAACCAACCCGCAACAAGACACTGAAACCCACGTAGTCCCATACGCCAGCCGCACGCTGAATGCCACCGAGCACGCCTACTCGAAAGCAGAACGCGAGAGCCTGACGGCTGTCTGGGCGTGTGAAAAATGTCACCATTTTATCATCGGAAGAACCTTCACACTGATCACCGATCATCAGGCCCTATTGGCCCTATGTGTAAACCCCAAGATAAAGATGCTGCCACGTATTTAACGGTGGGTTATCAGCCTGCAGGAGTACGACTACACCATTGTCCACACACCTGGAGGGGAAGCCAACCCAGATGATTACCTGTCATGACATCCGGACAAGCCCGCAGACACCGGAATGCAGGGTGAAATGGAGCGATGCATTGCATACCTGTCACTTAACGCACTTCCCCCAGCAATCTCGGTGAAACTATTTGAAGAAAGAAGCAGAGCGGACCCCACGATCAGGGCAGCCGTCCGACTCACGAACACGAACAGGTGGCGAGAGGCAGCCAAGGAACAGTTTGATCCGGGGGAGGGGGCAGGTTGACAGGAGAGACCTAGCGAGAATGGAGAAGATACATGGCGAATTAGCCATGACAAACGAAGGAACACTACTGAGAGGAAACTGACTGGTGGCCCCCAAGAGCCTCAGGAAATCCCTTGTCATGATTGCACACGAGGGACACCGCAGCATAGCCAACACGAAGAAGATACTACTCAATCAGGTCTGATTCCCACACATGGACACCATAGTCGAAGACATATTGAGGCACTGCGGCCCATGCCAAGTAAATGCTGCCAGCTCACCTCCATGCCCATTACAGACAGTCCCCCTTCCAGAAAGACCATGACAACGTGTAGCACTTGACTTCTATGGCCCACTGGAAGAAGGAGGTCACCTCCTAGTGGCAATTGATGAATACTCCGATTCCCACTAGTGAAACACGTGCAGTCCACAGCATTCCATCACATTGTAGCCATAGTAGATGAACTGTTCAGTGAATGGGGCATCCCAAACACAGTGAAAACCAATAACGGGTCACCATTCCAGGGTCAAGAGTTCAGGAAGTTCGCATGAACACCTTGGATTCCACCACCAAAGGACCACACCACTATGGCCACAAGCCAATGGCATGGTGGAGTGCTTCATGACAACCATCAAGCGCACATGCCAAAAGGCGGCAAAGGACCAGACCTCCATGCCTCAAGCCATCTCACAAATGATAAGAAGCTATCGAAGTACACCTCACGAGGCGACGGGTCAGACCCCGGAAGAACTGATGATCAAATACAAACCATGAACCCGATTACCACAACTGGAAGACTATACCCCGGCAGAGGATGACGAAATAAGAAGACGAGAAACTGAGAAAAGACGAAAAGCCAAGGGGTGGGCTGACAAGAAATGGAGAGCCAGAGAACCACAAATTCCAGTTGGCGAGACCGTGCTGGTCCGGCAGACCCAGTCCAGGAAAACTGACTCTCGATACTGACCTGAGCCCTTGGTGGTAACCGAAGTTAAGGGACCAATTATCACCGCCATAGGGGACCAAGGTGAAATAACAAGGAACGTAAGGTCAGTGATTTGACTCATTCCACGGCAGCACAGCGTGGTTTTGCACAAATTAGATGCCCCAGTGTTTACACTGTTAGAGGCACTAGACGACATGCTTACGCAGCCGTCATAGCTCCTGTGAGTATAACCATGGTCCCCGGTTGATACCGCCTCTACGTTTATGCGTTCCGCCAAGCACAAAACATTTTAAATGGACCATGCGCTCATGTTATGATCATTTTGAAATGCATAGTACAAAATCGGCATGGTTTAGTCCCACAGGATGCCGCTACAATAGTAATGGCAATGCATATATGCTCACGCGGTTTCGTTTTAATCTAGATCTACACTGTTGACACTATGTAGAAAAGCAGTGAATAAGTATATATAACACAACATGTTTTGTTAACTCACTGCCTTGATACAATATCAACGGTTATGCATAGATGCCCACGTGGTTTTGTTGAAATCCAGACCTGCGCTGTGGACACAATGTAGAAAAGCAGCGTATATGTATACATAATACAACATGGTTTGCTAATTCAATGCCTTACTTATTTTGGTCAGGATTGAGTCCAAGTGAAAAACCAAGGAGTACCATCCACTCTCACCGCGCCGTTAGAAGAAGAAAAACACAACATCACAGCGGGAATGAATATACCCAGAGGTAATTCCTGCCTAGTCTCTCCATTTCTTACGGTGGCTAGAACATAATACATCACAAGCATGCTTGTTGCACTGGCACGCTCCTCTACTTTCCACCTGGAGATTTCACTTTACAATCACTCTGTGGGGTTACCTTTGAAACAAGAAGTTGCACAAGGGTATCATATGCACGTACCATTGAATAATATAGATAAAGGGAGTTTTTCTGAGCCAATATATTTTTGGGCGCCATGCACACACCCCGCACCAGTGGTGTTGGGACTCGGGTTTTTAAATGCCTATAGATCTTAAAACCTTGCATTGGCAAAGAGCATATATGCTCAAACTAATAGACATAGGTTGTCCTTTTAACCCGGCTGCTAAATAGGTCCTTACTCTCCCTAGGTGGTTGGTGGGCCCCGCTACTACTTGCGGATAGAAGATGCAATCTGAACAGATAAGAACTTGGTCCTGAAGAAGATGATAAAATCAAGATATCATCGAGACTGGTCGACCTGACATCCGACAGAGGTCTTCAATAGAAAAGACACCGTCTAGTAATAATTGACTTTTTTATAACACCTTGTATCTATACGATATTTAAGAGGCACCTCAGATTAATTCCTAAAAAATGCCTGCACCTATCTTGAAAACTGGTGCTAGATTCATTGTTTTAAGGTTTCCGCATGAATAATTGATACTTGTGGTATAACCATAGATGGAGGGGGGAAGCACACACCACGGAGGGTGAATAAAGCCGGAAAATCCCCCGTTGGGTATCTCTTCACCCCTTTTTTTCTGTCTTTTCAAATTTCAAAACTTCAGTTTTTAACATTTTTTGGTGTGTTATTGTCTTGAGATAGCCCAGCCACCATCCGGGCTCCTTTTGACAAACCATCCATTGTAGAGCTAGGGTCAGTTCCCTCTTCTACCTATCCTCTTTTAGATAGGTGAACCACAACACGCACGCTAGGGACAGTCCATCCTGCAGGGTCAGGGTGTTCTTCCAGTCAGGGTCACTCACAATAGGTAACACAATTAAAGTAGTCCTTGTCCCTAAAGACTTTTGTGGCAATTGTAGTCAGTATTTTGGACTACATTCTGTCTTGTGTGATACAAGGAACGCGTCATTCTTCCGCAAAATGTTCCAAGAAGACACAGAAGAGGACATACCCCTCGAAGAGGACGAGCCTGAAGGCCGAGAGACTCCTCCAGAACCACCTGAGGTACCCAAATCGCCAGGCTCAGACGACAAAAGAAGTGACCCGGCCAGCCGACCCCAGAGGGTCTCAAGAAAGCCCACCCGTCTCATTGAGGAAATGTAGACACTGAACTTACTTGATAAGTAGGGGGGGGGGGTGTTGTGAGGGAAAAGAACATATGTCCCTTTAAGGGGAAAGCGAAACTAGAAACGGGAATGGAGGGGTGGGAGGAGGGTAGGCGGGAAGCGGAGGGAAGTTAGTAACTAAGGAAATAGAGATCAAGACGTATTCTGTGTCCTTCGTCGTATATGGGGGGCCTAGTTAGATCATAACAGGCTCACCCACAGACGCACACCGCCAGGGACCAACACCAAACACTCCCGCACTCCATGGAGTAATTATGTTTTGTACTTGCAGTCCTGCCTTCACTGACCATCTGACAAGGAAAAAAGACTTTCTACAGCAGGCACCAGCAAATTTTAAAGCGTTGCACAGTATGGGGCCAAGACACCAAACACTCCGGCGTTATTTCTTAGATTTGCTGTCTTTATTCCGAAAAATTGGATTACCAATGTTACCCTTGCATGTAACGGTACAATGTTAGGTTTGGATTCTCTGGCCCATTTCAAGGTTGAGGGGGTGTTTGTCATTTGGGCAGGCATTCCTCGTTTTCATGATTAATACTAAATATTTTCCATCTCATGCTTGGAGTACAGACTTTGGTGTTAATGCTTCTATTAACTAATTCTGGGAATGCAAGGTGATATATTTTATGTAATATTGACACTTTTTTTGATGATCAACACCAGTCCACTGTCATCTTCTTTTAGTATTTATTCGTTCATTGATTTGATTTATTTTGGGTAATTTTTTCATTAATTGCATTTTTTGTTTATAGATTTAGAATAATGAGAATGACTGTGTGCAGGGTGGCTTGCATCACTGTGTATATTATGCCAAGCAATATTTCACAGGTGTGTTGTATATTTGTTTTTTTCATTTTTTGGCGTTGAAAATGTGTCAGGCTGAGTGAGGCCCACTTTTCATCAGAGTAATAAATATTTAAGCAATTGCAGTACATTCACATTTTTACATTTACATAAATATATGTATATAGTGCCAAAGCTCGCAAGCATCTTGGTGCTACATATACACACGAGGACTTGGAAAACGGGACAGGACATATAACTCTGGGAGAATCGATAGCAGGTCAACTAGTAGCCAGAAAAGATCAGTCGAATAGATAAGTTTTTAAGTTTTTCCGGAACACTATGTAGCGGGCGTCCAAGCTTAATGTCTTGGCTAGTAGTTTGGTGGCTGAGATGCTAGGCAGGGTCTGTGGGATCCCCAGCGGGGATCGGCAGTTACGTGCCTGCGAGACAGAAGACACAACCAGGCGGATATGGTGTCAAGCATGAACTGCGCCCTTACGTGAATGCTGGTCATGTGCCCAGACCTGGCGCTCTGCAGCGTGTCCCCTGGTGCCAGGCAGTCACATGCAACGCTACACACCTCGCCCCCAAAATAACATTGTCCTACCCCATTTCTTTGATCCATCTCCTCGGCTTTCGGATGGTGCGGCATGGTCTGTTCTCAGTGTTTGGTTGTTCCTCTTCATCACCTCATCCTTCCTCTGGCGAGCATGCTACACTCAATAACTTAAGTCATCCCCGCCATCATCCTCACAAATATTAACAAGAAGTCAGGGTGAATGGGCAGCAAAGTAATCAACTGTACATGTGTCTTGTGATCTGTCAGCAGCAGAGGCATTGCTAGGGGGGGCTAAGGGGGCTATAGCCCCTGGTCTTTTGGTTGTAGCCCCTGATAGAATCTCAGGAGCAACAGCCAAAAGGCTAGCTAGCCCCCAGTCTCAACAGTTCTGACATCAGAGTAGCCCCGGGTCTTTTCCAGACCTAGCAACACCCCTGGTCAGCAGTCACCTGGAGACGGAACTCAGAGGAATTGTTTGAAAGGCTTTGCTGCACATACCAATTGTGCCTGCTCTTTCCCATAGTAGTGTCTGCCACCCCAGTGAACAATGGGAAGCAAAAGCACAGGGATATCTAAACATAGTGTGACTGGACCTCCCGTTTACACAGGGATTGTCCTGGAATTAGACCCTCTGTTCCCATCTGTCGAGAGTTTTTTTTTTTAAAACTTAAAAACCATGTCCTGGTTTTGGGACTGGGAGGGTGACCAGTGCAGAGATGCACCAATTTAAGATAACAGTTATAAATAATACATGGTATAGCAGCCCCCCAGCTTCTGCATTACAACCTTGTCAGATGTCTGTTTTCCCAGAGTAGGCTCGAACCCCCAACCTTTCTGTTCACCAGGACACTAGCTAAGACACAGACATAGCAAGGTCGATAATAACAATCAAATTAAACACTCCTTTTTTGTTTTTAAAATGCTTACTGTCACAGCCAAATCTGCAGTTTATAGGAGAAGCACTGAGGCAGGGCCTGCCTTAGAGGCTGCAGCGCCCAGCAAAACAAAAATCTGGCCCTCTCACCCCCCCCCCTCTGCGCCCCATGTTATGAGCGGAGGGTGTGCCAAATTTGTCAATAGGCACCGCAGCGCCCTCTTGTTATTAAGTGTGTTCCACTCATTTAATTTCAATAGGGCGCATGCCGCACCTTCTCCCACCACGCCAGACCTTGAAAGGCTCCCCAGAGCTGGTGGGTAATGGCGCCATGGGCGGTCACTTGGGCTGTTTTACCCTAAGGCTGGCCCTGAGTGCTAAAAATGTTATTTATTTTAATGTGTGATCTCACAGGAGATATGGCCGTGGGCGATGAAGGGACTACTCACTAATCCTACTTTTATGTCTGTGGCCTGTCCCGTTTTTTTTATTTTCAAAATCTGATCCCACTATGTAAACCAGTTTTTGGGTCAGCACAGCAGTGATACGCTTTTGGCTGGCGTATGCTGTGCAAGTGCGAAACGACATAACTGAGGAGCGAATTCAATTTTCAATAACTTCCTTACTGGCTTTACTAGAGTGGGGTCATGCAAGTAGAAATTCTGAGTCACATTCCGAGGCAAAGAAATCTCTGCCCACAGACTTTGGAGAAAGGCCTTCAGTGAAATGTGTGCTGGGAAAGTGCACCTGCAAGGCCGTAGCAAGGTAGGGGTCAAATGCCAGGGTTGGATGAACAAGCAAGGGGGAAATCCTGCAAACGGTCCAGACCCAAGAGGCAGACTGTGGTGATGCTTGTGGATGGGGGAACACGTTCCTAGTCGTCAGATTGTATAAAATGGCCATTGCCAACATCTTCTCTATAAATACAGCCCACTTACCCAGATCAGCTGACCACATAGAATTCTAGCATCTTATGGTTACAAATAGAAAATAGTGAGGCAATCAAAATGATGAGCCTACACAAAGTGCAAAGGGTGGCATATATGAGTCTATGCAATGCAACAACGGATGAGCAAATAGATGGACTGACTGCAGCCTCACAAAAGCGGACACTGGATTCAAGATGGAAGACTAAGGACGATGTAAGTGGGGATCAAGGGAAATGTTAGGAGCTGGCTCCACAACCTACATTCCCATTAATGGAGTGAGTCCTCCCGTTTGGCACTATACGCTCTATTGTGCTCAATTTATCAACGTCGGGAATGGGGAAGAGCTAAACGGGCCATGGCATGGTTTCGAACCTGGGGCAGACACACCAAGGCCAGTAGCAGAGCATAACTAATTTCTTACGGGCACTTTGGACTGCGTCAAGTGCGCCAAAGTACCTATCCTCCTCTATTTAACTCTACAAGCCTTCTCGCTCTGCCTCCCAGACTACCCTTGTGGCCCGTAGCCCTCCCTGTGCTTCCTCACTCATCTGCTCTTTCTCTCTTCTTGCTCCACTTGCATGGAATACTCTTCCCCCGGACATCTGAGAAACAGTCTACATCAATGTGTTCAAAACCAAACTAAAAGCCTACCTCCTCACCTCTAAATTACCCTCTGAACCTATATCTCCTCTGCCTTCTAGCTAACATTTTTCACTCACCTCTAACCTGCCTGTCTCTCACTTTCTCTGCTTCCACCCTAGCATCACGGTCACATCCCTAACACAGCTAGCTGGTCGTACCTCCTACCTGCACTTAAAAATGCCCAATGTGGACTGTTCATAATCTATGTAAGTCCACTCATGTATTGTCCCTGGTGACTGTTCCATTTACTCCCTGCCACAACCTGGTCAGAATGTCACTCAAACTCACCCCATTGTAAGAAGTGCATGGCTTCCCATCAATTTGGATTCCTTATTTTGTGTGATCAAAAGAACATTGTTCCTTCCTGTATATAAATACATATTTAATGAGGACCCAAGACGTCCGACAAAAGCAGAGAAATCAAGCCACACCACATTCCTTCCTTCTTGATGCAGTGGATACTGTGGGCCTGTGTGTGCGTAAGTGTGATAGCAGCTAGGCGATCATGCAGGGAAAACAGTTTGAAAAAGAAATGGCTTGGGAGCGTTGCCATCATGAGCAGAAGTTGCCTGTACAATGTGGGGCTTAGAAACCAGCCAGTGCCGTGCATGCTCAGGAGAAGAAGCCGAATACCACACCTAGGTTTGGATGTAGCATGCATGAGAGGTAGATTGCGACTTATCGCTATGTCTAGTATCATCATAGATGGTGCAAAGGATTCAGGTGTTTAGAGAGATGAGCTCATTTTCTTTCAGAGGTTGAAGGGGGGGAAGTATTTTTACCCTTCCTGCCAGACATATTGTTTATGGGGAGGATTCCTACCAGTAAACTCTTGGCCTTTTCTCCACATTGGCACATCACCCTTTTTTTTTAAACGCAGAGGCACTGATCAATTTTCGCGCAATCAATATGAACGCCTTACCACCTGAACATGAGCAAGAGAGACAGCTTGTAAGTTCCAGGTCTTGCACAAGGGAGTCATGGAAGTAAGGATCACGCTCAAAGAGGCACAGATATCAAGAAGCCCACACATGCACCCTCGAAGAAATCAGACCAGGGGCAATGGAAAGGCAATCACACAAAAGGGACAAACAAATGAAGGATCACACTAGGTCAGGCTACAACCTGCAGCTCTCCATAGGTTTTGGACTACAATTCCAATGGTCCTCCATGGTTGCCAATGCCAACTAAGGATATTGGGAGTTGTAGTCCAAAACATCTGATCTGGAAAGATAATGAAAGTGGGACCATTTAAGGAGGCAGGGTGAAGGAGAAAATGCAGGCTAGTGCTAACAGTAGGCGAACATTCATCCATCTTCCACTTCCGATGACCGTTATTCCCTTTTCAGTAGTACTGCCTAATTCAGAACTGTTTCTTTGTCCTCCAACATGATAAAAGGCGAAACTTAAGATTGAACATTTAATTAACGTTCCCCGTTGTATCCTCAATTAGCAACTCTTTGTTCCTCCATTTGTTTGGTTTTTGGGGACTTACACTGGTGTGGTTCTAGGACTAGGAGGTTAACCTAGTGGACCTGTAAGGGCTTTTCGCGCTGTCTACAAAACATAATAACTTGGTAATAAGGCGGCGACACAGTAAACCTTCGATTGCACAGGGACTGTGCTGCTAGAAACCAGTGGTTTGGTGGAAGGTGCAGTTATGAATAAAAGAGCGACAAGTATTGCACTGGTCACAGAGATGTATATCAAAATATACCATTCATTAAAAGCACACTTGGGTTAAAGTAAAAAACACTACAATCTAAGCAAAGCCAGCTGTATACATAAACCAACATAGTTTGGTACCCCAAAATAGATTACACACCACTTTGGGATTCACACAGTTAAATAGGCATATGCACTGTTTCAGTACCTACAGTGTGGAAATAGAAAGTAACCACAGAAATGTCAGGCATTCTAACTTTATAACGCAGCCACAATACTTTCAACAAGAATGTCGATCCTACTCCAGCCAGTGTCCAGGTGTGTTACAGGTAGGCAGCCCTAGTTGTACAGTTGTGGGAAGAGCGGGTAAAACAGCCATATTGCTCGACCATAGAGCACACTAGGTGCCCAGACAGTCTGCAAAGTTCAAGAACAATTCGGAATATAAGGTAAGCATTCAAAAGTCATGTTTCCAGTTATGAAAAAGACAGACTACCCCATCCTTAGTGTCTATGAGGACGCAGACAGGACCACAACACCCAGGCATCCCCACCTTAGCAAAGGAATGGGACAGCGAGGAGAATGTTGCCAACAGAGCTTACCATTGGACCCTGCAGCAGCAGACCCCAGGTCACTGGGTCAGGTCTCAGCAGGCTCCCCTGGATGCTCGAAGTTGAATCACAGAAGAAGGAGCTCTGAGGAGCAGCAGATTGGAGCAAGTGCAGTTTGGACCCGACCCGAGACAGTTCAGCAGGCAGCCCTTCGCACAGACCACAGTCTCGGGCAGGCCCTTCCTGTGACGTAGGAAGACAGCAGCAGGTGAAGAGGATTGTTGCAGTGCATGAATGATCCCCCACATAGATTTCAGCTCCAAGACTAGATGGCATGCATGCATGTAGCATCCCAGCTCCAGTAGGATATGTGGCAAATGCAGTACCTCAACCTCACCAAATAAAAAAGAAAATCAGTATTTTGTCAGTAATAATGTTTCATTAACAATGTTTTTGTTATTTCATTCATTAATATCACATGGAACCAGCAGATCTCAGTACGGTTTCTGTAAATGCCGCGTATCCGTACTACAGCTCAATGTACCGGCACGGCTTTGTCACAAGGTCACAAGTCAAATGCTGACAGTAACGTCTGCAATGTCCTGCCAAGTAAAACCTCCCATCGTGAAAACACTATAATATATTAGTGATTGTTTATGATATTCCATATAACCTGGACTCTAATGGAGGCCTCTTCAGAGCTCTGAGTGCAGGCTGCCCGCTACTTCATAATTTCTCTGTATGCTGCGTACTTTATAGATAATACAACAAGCTTGTTTTCATCCATCCGTCCAGTGTCTCGTCTCGTGGCAAACTGAGGCTGATGCCGAGGTGACCCTTGGGAAGGGGCCAATCTTGGCTACCACAGTATGAACACCTATCATGAGTTAGATCACAAGTTGAGGCTTCCTGTTGGAAGGAAAGGAGCTATTGAATAGCAGCAGGTAAGGGGGGAAATGAGACAGTGGGTAGGCAAGTGAGAGAAAGTGTAAAATGACCATGCTCTGGCATATCTATATAGTTGGCATCTGAGGTTGGGTGAGTTCCCTGATGTCTCTGTGGCACTTGGTGATTTAATTTTAAAAAGTACATTTTTCGGTGCTGTAGTGCTTTGCACCCACTCCCCCTGCCCTTGTCCCAGCTTCCTGGTTCCTTTCCCCTTTTCCCCCTCCCACCCTCAGTAAGGGTCTACACCCTTCCTGGCTCTGCTCACCATTTTTTGGCATCTGAGGCTGGGGCGAGTTCCCTTGTGTCTCTGTGGCACTTGGTCATTACATTTTAAAAAAGTTTAATTTTCAGCAGTGAAGTGCCTTGCACCCGCTCCCCCGTTCACTTGTCCCTGGTTCATGGTTCCTTTCCCCTCCTCCCTCCAACCCACCCACCACTCTCCCATTGGATAGCAGGCCCTTCTTCGACAACATTTCTAGGCAGCCCCAGAATTGGCAGCCCCCCGCGGCAACGGGCCCCAAGGCAAAGGACAGCTATTACAGAAGCAGCTCCAGATCGTGTCTGCCGGTGTTAGCTGGAGAAGCAGGGAGCTGTCTACCTGCTTCAACTGACAAAGTGCGTCTAGTGGGCACAGGGGGGAGGGGCAGCAATCATTGCAATCCACTAAACTGACCCCACCCCTCTAATTACTCATTTTTCTCTCATCTCACCACACATAAGCATCAAGGTTAACTGTACTGTTTAGCCACCTCTCATCTCTCTGGAAAGTTGAATCTGGGTGTTTTTGCATTCCTGTTCTGTTCAAGACTAGGCCTTTTCCCCTCTTTCTAGGAAAGAGGAAACTGGATATTTTGCATTGCTGTTGCATTAAAGTTGTGGTTACGGCTTTGGCCACTGCCCCCACCCTGGCTGTTATGTGATATGGCATTTATAACGCACCTGTACACAAGTGTTTCTAGGCGCAAAGTTGATCTCTGTTGTCCCCCCCGGTCTTCCATCCACGCTGTGTCCTGTGTTCGCCTTGTGGTGTGTTCCTGCTTGTGCTTCCTTTGTGCCTCCTACTGTGTGAACCCTCCCCTGGTGCATTCTGTGTTGCATGGATGTGGACCATGCGTCTTTTCCTCTCTCATTCTCCCATTTTTCTCCCCACACCCTCTATGGTGCTCTCAATTTTGACCATCTTTTCAAACTGCTACTCTAGCTCCTATCCTATCCCTCTCACTAAGTCTGGAACAAAAGAGTTCAAGAAGGATACCCTGGTCTCCAACCCAGGCCTTCCCTTCACTGATACCTTCATCAGCGCTTCCTCCGGACAGACATTCACTGACATCCTCTTTTTCGTTTCCTCTTCAGACCTATGGAACACTCATATGGTCTCTTTTCTCTCTCCTTTCTCCTCCTCTCCCATTAATGGTGGCACCCGATGAAGGTCCACTTGGCCTCCTCCCACTCCTCCATAGCCATCATTATGTCTATCAAAATGGTACCGCCCTGGTCCAGGGCTTTCAGTCCAATCTCCTCCTTCTGAATAGGCGTCTCCCGGGTCTTATCAACTTCCTCCCTTCTCCTGCCCACCTACCTGCTTTCTGGCCCCTTCGCCACTTCCTTTTTCCTCCTCTGCCTCCCCTCTGGCACCCTGCTCCACCTCTTCTTTGGCCACTATGCTACTTCCAGCTACTGCCTGTGCCCAACCTCATGGGCCCTTCTGCCACCTCTGCAGGGTGTACCCCATTCCTCTACCCTCCCTGGAAGTCTTTTAAAAGGGGCAAGTAGCTACTCTCAACTCTCGCTCTGCTGTCAAACACTACTCTGACACAGATCTTGACCTTGATGTCCTCGCTTTCAACGAGACGTGGTTCATGGCCAGCTCTGTCATGAGCTTTGACACTCTCCTCCCTGAAGGCTATAAGATCCCCTCCGAGCCCAGAACCAATCAGCCAGAAGGTGGAGTGGTCCTGATCTTTTCTGAATGGGTTCCTGCTTCTGTTATTCACACGCAGTCCTATTCCTCCTTTGAATGCCTGGTCTGCAGGCTCTATGTGTCTCCTGACCTCTCTCCAACCATGGCCACCATCTATAGGCCACCTTGCCAGGTCACACTCTTCCTCTCAGAATGGGCAGAACTCACCTCTTCTCTTGTCTCTTCCTCTCAACTTCTCTTCGCGATCATTACATTCAACTGGATGCCTTCGACCTCTCCTGTGGGCTCTCCCGCAACCTTTGTGACTCGCTCTCTCTTCCACTCTACCCTCTGGTTCAACACACTCTGCCAGACACACCTTGGATGTTCTCATCTCCTCAGACATCCCCCTCTATAACCCTCTGACTACCACTCTCTCTTGGACTGATCACTTTCTGCTGTCCTCCCACCTGAAGCTTCCTGTCCCCCAGGCAATGCCCATCCCAGAAATGCCACCTGTGTTCTCAGTCATTCAGCTCATAAAGCAAATGTCAGTGGCCACCTTTGCCTACACTTTCTCCGCTCCTCCTACTCCAGTGGCTGACTCCCACTCTGACACAGCCCTCGCCAACCTGCATCTTTCGATCTCCAACACTTTGGACATCCTTGCCCCCATCATGAGGATCCATCAATCCATCTGAAGCCTACCTTAAACTCTTGGTATGACTCTGACTTGGCCCCCCTGAAACGTAAGTGCAGGGTTGCTGATCAGAAGTCAAGGGCATCGGGCGCCTCCTCTGACAAACTGTCCTGTCCCCTGCTCCAAAGACAATACAGACTCTCCGTCTTCTCCACAAAGATTATCCATATTCAAGCCCACGTCTGTGCAGATTGTAACACAGCCAAACTCTTTCCAAATCTGCAAGGAGCTGGCCAATCCTACTGCAGTCTCCACCTCTCCTGTTTTCTCCTAGGCCCTCTGCTCAGCTCTGGCCTCTCATTTCACAACTAAAACTCAGGACATCCTGTCCTCACTTTCCTCTTTCTCTCTCTCCCTCTGCCGCTCCCTCCCTCTCTCTATCAGGCCCCCTTTGGCTTTCTCTCCTTCTTTCCTCCCTCTCCTTGATAACACCTGATAATGTTTCTAGACAAGTCTGTAGAGGAGGTAGCTGTCTTCTCCGTAGTCCCTGCCTCCTTGCCACCATCATTTTGGTATGATAGAGCCATGATGGGGAACCCATGCCTGAATCCTTGCAATGATCCTGCACCTCATTGAGCATATGAGAGATGATATGCACTTAGACAACCCTTCACAGTATACCCACAAGCTGACATAGTGGAGGAAAGTTACCAAGAAGGATGCACTTTGCGAAGCTGTCGAAATGCAGCCATGAGCAGTATGGATGTGCATTAAAACAAAGTTCGACAGAAGCAAAAGAATGTCAAAGATATAAGAACCTATGCTGAAACAATATAAACATTTTCAAGAATGACAATGTAACTGAAGCACTAAGAGTAACATGTTCCTAAAGCTAAAGTAATCATGGATCTGAAGATGAAGTAACTTACTGACTAATAACTGTAAATACACAGTAACGCAGGGTAGAAAGAAAACATAGAAGCTTGCTTATGAGAGGTATTTATTCAACATTTAGGACCACCATCAGAAGAAAATCGACGGCTTATGTCAATCAACCCAGCTACCTCAAAATATGAGCCCAGGATCTTGAAGCGAAAAGATGATGAAGAAGATGTTTTCCCTTGCAAAATAGAGGAGTACATTGACTTGGAACCAAGGATGCTATTTCGAGAGATGGAGGAAAAGTCCAAAGGGAGTCTATGAGCAGACCCTGTGCAAGGACATATTTCCCAAAGATTAGGAGGAACAAGAACATTTATGGATGCCAAATATTGGACAATTAATAGGGCATGAAGTTAATATGGGATAGAGTGAGCAAGTCTCTAGAGGCCAAGAGAAGCAACAGCACCCTGCTTAATTGAAGCAAATAGTCTTTAATACACTGTCGAAATTGACAAATTCATTCTCTTGTAACACGTGATGGAGAGCTTGCAAACAAGGGCTATTCATTATGTCTGGAGCTAA
Source organism: Ambystoma mexicanum (assembly GCF_040938575.1). Classification (NCBI taxonomy): domain Eukaryota; kingdom Metazoa; phylum Chordata; class Amphibia; order Caudata; family Ambystomatidae; genus Ambystoma; species Ambystoma mexicanum. The sequence continues at coordinate 778,456,137 of NC_090935.1, forward strand.
AATAATGGTATAAGTACACTCCTTCGAATGTCCCGAAACATTGCAGACTGGCAAGATCAGTCTTGTAACAGAAGACACTAGCATGAGGCCTACCAATGAGAGAGGGTAGACTAATTGGGAAAACCAGGGGAGAGCTGACGTATCTCCAAGCACCTGGGTTTCGTTTCCATGTACATGCTTCTAGCAAGCCGAATGGCCAAGGTTGGATTTGGATTTCCAACTAATTAGAAAAGCCTGCCATGCACTTTTACATACCATGTTGCAAAGTATTATTCCACTGCCACATTTCCTGCTATCACAAGTGTATTATACCACGTGTATAGAAGTAGCCAGGGTGAGTCCTACAGATAAGGGGCCGCCAATGAGAAACTAATATTTATGCATTCTATATGTAGACATGTTCCCCTAATCCAATCCCTCCCCTCAATAGGTTTCATAGTTTTGCCACGTAGGATGTCATAGATGATGCATCTAGCATTATATAAACTAAGTATAATCAAAAAGACAATGTGATCCTGCATGAATTTATTTGATGAGTGTTGATTCACTCTGCTTTACTTCGTTGAGATTAAAGTGGTATTTTACCATCTCCTTTGAGTCTGTCCAGTTATTTGGTCTGAGATATTTTATTGGTAATTCCCTCTAGCACACAGATGCTTCAAGGTGCTAGAGGACATTTTGTAGCAGTGCAGATGGTTCAGGTCTAATCGCCCTTACGCCCAGACTTAGAACCCAGACCTAGATTCCCAGACGCTCGACAACTCCCGCCATAAACCAGACGAGTGCTGAGTTTCCTGCGGTGAGTGGTGCACAAAAGTATCACGTGATCAACATATGGTCGACAGGTCCCCCTTTGAAGAAATTATTGTTCGATTCCCGCAGGTGCCCCGTGGACAAAAGGCGAACTGGTTGATTATGGGACAGTCGATGTTGGGGGACTTGAACTGAGTACCAGACATAAGTAGACCATTGTAGTTGGTAAAAACATAAGGGGAGAGGGATTGTAATTATGTTATGTTATAAATGAAAGAGACAAAGCGTAACTGGATTTGTGGGGATTATGAAAGGAAGAGAACAAGGATACCTCAAATTCACAGGCTCAAGAGAGACAGAAAGGGTACACGCTTTAGTTCCATATCAGAGCATTAAGGATTCCTAATCGAAGAGCCTGTTAGAAGAGTATCAAACTCCCAGAGGGGGTAATAAAAAGAGAAGAGAATATACCCACTAGGGCAGTGGGGAAAGATGTACATAAAGGGGAATATATATATATATATATATATTTATTCAGTAAAAAAACTTTGTTAAAGTGACGTTATGGTTAAGTTGCGCTACTAAAAACCTATGAAATTCAGTGAAAAAACTTTGTTAAAGGGACATTATGGTTCCAAGTAAAACCAAAAAATCCTTGAAATTCGCCAGTTATGGTTAGCTAAGCAACCATAACTTGCGCCACCACCGTGCACTGCTAAGCCTAACACCCAGGACATCAAAGATGACATCACAAATGTCATTGATGACATCACTGATGACATCACATGTGCATTTACCTTTCATGAAAAGTCTGTACAAGGGATTCTTAGTGTAATGTTAATAAAAACAGTGTCAAGGATTATTGGGGCATAAATATCAAGTGCTAATCAGTGCATTAAGCTATGCATTGATATAAATAGCATTCTATTATTAATTTCAATCAGTATACTAAGATACTCATGTAGAAACACAGGCATTGTGTGCAGCATACATGATGGAGATGCAATATTCATAAACTTGCCATGTTGAATAGTGAAATGATAACTGCTTTCATATTAGAGTTTTGCGTACAGTGAAACTTGTCATAAATAGGTAATAAAACCCACTTAGTACATAATTGAATTATTATAGACAAATCACAAAGAGACAACACCACATACAAATATGAATATATACAGGGTATTGAAGTAAGAAAAAAAACAGCAATAGTAGCAGAAAGTGTTCATAACCTAACTGATTACATTTATGCAGAGAAATGATTGCTCTGTTTCAAAGCTGTTACTTACCCTATCTGTATATATCACATGATGTGTTTGGACCCTAAGGAAAATAGTGTGAGTACAACATATAAAAATATGAGCATATATAGGGAAAGTACAGTAATAAAAAAACATCAAAACTATCAGAAAGTGCTGAGAAATCTACTGATAATTTTAATGCACAAAAAAGATTGGTGTCTTTGAATGTTGTGTCTTCCCCTATGTATATGTTTCATATGATATGACTGGACCATAAGGGAATTATTGTAAGAACATACTTGAAGGATAAGGCTACGAATATAGTACATTTACAATTTTTAGTTCCTGACTGTTACTGAAGAAAATCCTGTGGCCTAGTTATGCCAGGAAAGGAAAAAAGGGAGAGTCAGACATGTGATGTCATAATTGATGTCATCAATGATATTTGTGATGTCATCTTTGATGTCCTGGGTGTTAGGCTTAGCAGTGCAAGGTGGTGGCGCGGGTTATGGTTGCTTAGCTTACCATAACTGGCGGATTTCAAGGGTTTTTCGGTTTTACTTTGAACCATAACGTCCCTTTAACAAGGTTTTTTCACTGAATTTCATAGGTTTTTAGTAGCGCAACTTAACCAGAACGTCCCTTTAACAAAGTTTTTTTACTGAATTTCATAGGTTTTTAGTAGCGCAACTTAACCATAATGTCCCTTTAACAAAGTTTTATCACTGAATTTCATAGGTTTTTAGTAGCGCAACTTAACAATAATAACTTTGACTTTATGTACATGTAATATGGAACACACTGAACCCCTTCTACTGAACTTGATGTCCGCAAACTCTTTTAATGTCCGCGGACATGTTCGGAGAAGAGTACCACTACCTAAAAACTCTGGGGGGTATGTTTGATTGTTATATCATAACATAGGAACATTTAACAAATTCAAAAAGCAGCATACATACACATTATATGTAGTAATACATAAGAAATGTAACCCATATATGTAACACCCTAACCATTCATCTCAATACAATATGTTCTAAAATGGAATATACCAAAGAAGATAAATTGGCTTCCAACATAATTACCTTACAGACACTACAGAACTAAGAGCAAGACCAGACCTACAAAGTACTTAGAACATATCTTACCTGAAAAAGTAAGTGTGCTTCATTTTACTCATATATTTATAAACTTTCTGTATTAGATAAAAAAATATATATTATCTTTTTTTTTTTCTCACAGAAATGTCTAGTACTCTGGATTGGCTAGAGGAGCATTTCCCACATGAGGAAATGTGAGAAGATAGTGAAACTAATGGTAAACACTTTACAATATAAACCATTTAATTATTATTATTTTTTATACACTTAACATATATATATATTTTTTGTACAGAGCATACCAAAATAGAAAATACCTCTGAAGAAACTGTTATGGATAACACTCTTGACAGCATAAAAGAAAAAGTGGATTTATTGTTGACCAATTTTAATAATTTGAAAACTTTTGTTGAAGATCATTTTAAAGCAAACAACTCATACCATTGTCCCACATGTACTTGTTCCCCCTCACCATATCCCAGTCAATAATCCCCAAACCCTCTCCATAACCCAAAACGTTTTGATGAGACTTCCATCCCTTCTTCACCTGATACCAATCATGTTGAAACCCCTAATTCTCCTGTTTTTGTTTCCGTTTCTGCCTCACCTTCTCTATCATAAATTATTAATATATGTTAAATAAAGTTACATTTTTATATTGTGTTGTAATTAGTTTCCGTTTAAAAAAAGACAAAAAACAATGTAGGTGTCCGTGGACAGCGCGGGTGTTCTGAAATGTTCGTAAATAAAAGAAAATGGAGGTGTCTTGAAGAACACTATACCTGTCCGTAGTGTTCGCTAGCAATATGAAACTGTTCTAAGAACACAATCGGTGTCCTCAAATGTTCGTAAATGAACGAAAATTAACGTATCCTGAAGAACACTATACCTGTCCGTAGTGTTCAGTAGCAAGTTGAAACTGTTCTAAGAACACAATTGGTGTCCTGAAATGTTCGTAAATAAACGAAAATTGAGGTGTCCTGAAGAACACTATACCTGTCCGTACTGTTCGCTTGCAAGTGGAAACTGTTCTAAGAACACAAGCAGTGTCCCGAAATGTTCATAAATAAACGAAAATGGAGGTGTCCTGAAGAACACTCTACCTGTCCGTACTGTTCGCTACCAACTTCAAACTGTTCTAGAACACATGCGGTGTCCAGAAATGTTCGTTTGACGTGTGACGCACTTTTAATTACTTCAGGACCCGAACAGTGTCAGTAGAACATCAACGCAGATGCGCAAACCAATGTCCGTGCATTTGGTGTCCTTCGGACAGCTGCTTCCTTTGCGAACATGTTCGTGAAGTGATCATGTGACCGCGCCAATGATGATCACGTGTTCTGAATGCGGACACTGTTCGTGTCCCCGAACAATTTAAAAGTACATTTTCAAGTAATCCACAATACTTCTCAATAACAATTCACCATAGCACAAGTCCCACATACTAATCCTGAGTTTCTACATACTTTTTGAAAGTTTTTGAACCTTTTTTTGTGTTTGATCTGTCCGCGGTCTGTGAACCGTGTACAAGCACTCCTATAAAAGACCACGCCCTAGAGCTTATTCTCATTGTGTTTCTGGCTATTCTTCAGAGCACAGCTATTTTTCCTGCAACTTGCAGATTACACCATCATCAAGATGGCATCCATGGCTGCACTACTGCCACCTGGTGCTGCACCTGCTTCAGCACCACCCCCAGCCCCTCCACCACCACCTTCCCAAAGGCCTGAAGAGGGGAACAGGAGTGAGGATGCAGAGGAGGAAGAAGAGGATGACGAGAATGAGGTAGAGGAAATCCCTACTACCCGCACTAGGCGTGAGTCTTGGGTGTGGCGGTTGTTTACCATTCATGGGAATGGTCCTAAGGCTCGTGCGAACCGTGTCACCTGCAATGAGTGCAAAATGGTACTCAGTCGCAGGCGGCATTGTTCGTACAGCTTTGGGACCACTACCATGAAGCGACACCTAAGGTCATTTCACTCTGGGGCCATTTGCAAGGTTGTACCTTGCGAGGAGTGTAGTAGGTTGATTTCCTCTACTTCATCCTCCGTTTCTGATTCTGTCACCACAAGCACCACCTCTGTGGGACAGCATATTCCTCAAGCTGCCTCACAGGCCATACAGAATTCTGATGACCCTTACCTTTCGAGGGTCACAGTTGTATGTATGTACTGCGACACAGTACTCTGCAGGGGGAAGCGACTTTGCAGTGCTTTTGAGACTATCGTCTCAGAGCATGAGAAGACCTGCACACTACCCACATAAAACCCACTCTACATCTTCCTCTCTCAGCTGGCCCTTTCTTATCCCTGTGGTTGGTGTCCCCCCTTTACCCTCCTTTCCCCTCCTCTCCTATTGTGTTGTGTATAAAAAAACAAAAAAAATACAACATAACAAAAATCAAAAAAAATAAGGCTCTTTTCAGAGCTGCCTTTCACAGTTAAAAAATAGAAGTGAAAATAAATGAAGCTGGGCCCTTTGTATTTTTTAGAAGTCCGCGGACAGTCATGATCTTCATGCACACATTTTACAATTTCAAAGACACAAATGTGGAAAATATTGTCGTTGCAAATACAAAAACAAAGGGAAATACTACACCAAATGCCGATTTGGTTTCCCTAGACCAGTTACAAATACAGGTCAAGGGAACAACCTCATGTCTTCTGTTAGACATAGTGTTAAAGGTAAGTCACCTAAAAATACATATTACATACAATACATATTACATAAAAGAAAAGAAGAAGAAAAATATATCAATGATTATAATGCAATCATTGCCCACTTATGGAATGCAAACATAGATGTGCAGTACATTGCAGACAATTCTACTGCAGTTGCACGATATGTCACAGCATACTTAACGAAAGCAGAAAAGACAGAGCTCCAAGACCTCTGGAATGACCTGTCATCAGATAAAACAGTGTCTCAGAAATTATACAGCTTGGGCATAAAAATGCTCTCCCATAGAGAATGTGGATCAAATGTAGCAGCTGATTGTTTAACTGGTACTGCATTGTATGGTAAATCTGAAAATATAGTATGGCTAAGTCTTGGTCCAGCTAAATCTAGAAAAAGAGTTCTAAAATCATACGAAGATATAGAAACAATAGCCAAACGTGATCCCAACAGCCAAGACATTTTAAAAAACAATTTATTGAACACATACTACCCAAACAGAAGTAATCCTTTGGAAACCATGTGTCTATACCACATAGCCCAAAACTACACATACAAAATAATATAAAACCTGATGAAAAAAAAGGTAAATACAGAGTGACAAACTGTGAAGGCAGCTTAGTTAAACTCACCAAACCAAATTTAATTCATCATATCAAATTGTCATTAAAGACTCCTCAACATAAAGAAGTATATTACATGTCCCTGCTACAACTCTTTAAACCATGTAGAAAAGAAGAAGAAATACCTAGATAACTATGACTCATATGAAGATGCTTTCAAAGCAAATTAAAGCACTATAACTGATGTAAACTTTACACAGTACAAAACAATGTTGCACAATGAACAGCAACACAAAGAAGAACTCCAGGCCCAACTAGATAAAGAAACTCCTGCCAGTAGTCAACCTTCTGTAACAGGAAGCCAAGAACCACTGAGAGAACCACTGGGAGAACCACTAATAATAAATGAGGCAGAATTAGCTATGATAGAAGTAGAAAACACCATGTGTCAGTAGGAAGATAAAGAAGACTTAACTATACTACAATCAAAACTAAACAATGAGCAACGTAGCATTTTTCAAGAAGTAACAAAACCAATTGCACAAGTTGTACATCCTGAAAATAAAGAATGTTCCTGCCATAATTATAAACCTATACTACTGTACGTCAGTGGTGAAGCTGGTTCTGGCAAAACATTCCTAATCAAAATCATCAGTAAGTTCCTTCAACAATTGACAAACAACAAACTGTCAGCTGTTTTCATTGCCCCCACTGGTTTAGCTGCCTACAACGAATCCTCACCAAACTTTGCAAAGAAATTCAGAGTGGGCCATATACTTTTTCTTTTTCTGCAAATTTTGGTGAGGATTCGTCCAGGGGGAGCAAAGTTATAAGCCACCCAAAAACTGCTCTTCCTATGGAAACAGCAACTTAACCATAACTACACGGCCACTACTGTGGAGATGGGTTAAATGTTCTATTTATTTAGGTGGCAGGCACCCCTGTTGTGTTTGTTCTGACCGCGGACAATACGGGTGTCCTGAAATGTTCGTAAATAAACGAAATGGGGGTGTCCTGAGGACACTACGCCTGTCCGTATGGTTCGTAGGTAAGTTGAAACTATTCTAAGAACACATCAAGTGTCCTGGGATATTCTAAATAAACGAAATGGGGGTGTCCTGAGGACAGTATACCTGTCCGTACTGTTCGTGGGCAAGTTAAAACTGTTCTAAGAACACATCAAGTGTTCTGGGATGTTCGTCAATAAACAAAATGGGGGGTCCTGAGGACGCTATGCCTGTCCGTACTGTTCGCAGGCAAGTTGAACTTGTTCTAAGAACACATCAAGTGTCCTGGGATGTTCGTAAATAAACTAAATGGGAGTGTTCTGAGGACGCTAGAACTGTGCGAATTGTTCGCAAACGCGCTGAAACTGTCCTAAGAACACACACGGTGTCTTGAAATGTTCATAAATAAACGAAATGAGTGTGTCCTGAGGATGCTATGACTGTCCGTATTGTTCGCAGGCAAGTTGAAACTGTTGTAAGAATATAAACGAAGTCCTGAAATGTTTATAAATAAACGAAATGGGGTTGTCCGTATTGTCCGTAGGCAAGTTGAAATTGTTCTAAGAACACATAATGTGTCCTGGGATGTTCGTAAATAAACAAAATGGGTGTGTCCTGAGGACGCTGCCCGTATTGTTCGTAGGAAAGTTGAAATTGTTCTAAGAACATGTGTCCTGGGATGTTCGCAAATAAACAAAATAGGGGAGTCCTGAGTACGCTGTACCTGTCCGTACTGTTCGTAGGCAAGTTGAAATTGTTCTAAGAACACATCAAGTGTCCTGGGATGTTTGTAAATAAACAAAATGGGGGTGTTCTGAGGACGCTAGACCTGTCCAAATTCTTCGCAAGCAAGCTGAAACTGTCCAAAGCACGCACGCGGTGTCCTGAAATGTCGGTAAATAAACAAAATGGGTGTGTCCTGAGGATGCTATGACTGTCCGTATTGTTCGCAGGCAAGTTGAAACTGTTCTAAGAATATAAACGAAGTCCTGAAATGTTCATAAATTAACGAAATGGGGTTGTCCTGAGGACGCTGTCCGTATTGTCCGTAGGCAAGTTGAAATTGTTCTAAGAACACATTATGTGTCCTGGGATGTTCGTAAATAAACAAAATGGGTGTGTCCTGAGGACGCTATGCCTGTCTGTACTGTTTGCAGGCAAGTTGAAACTGTTCTAAGAACACTTGCGGTGTTCTGAAATGTTTCTAAGTAAACGAAATGGGGGTGTCCTGAGGACGCTATACCTGTCCGTACTGTTCGTGGGCAAGTTGAAACTGTTCTAAGAACCCTCGTCATGCTAGCGGACATTAAAAGTGCCCATATGGCATAGTTAAAATGTTTGACTCTATGGGTGTGATATGCTGTGGTGGTTGTGGCCAGGGCATAGAGTCTTGGGAGCATGGCCGGATGGCCAAGACGCTATGCCCTGGCTACAACCACCGCAGCATATCACACTCATAGTGGCTTATCCAGTCCTGGGTGCATGGACAAGACCAAATTTATAAGCAACGAAGTTATAAGCTATTATGGGTGTGGTGTGCTGCGGTGGTTGTGGCCAGGGCCTAGAGTCTTGGGTGCATGGTCAAGACCAAATTTATAAACACTGAAGTTATAAGTCACTATGGGTGTGATTTGCTGCGGTGGTTGGACTTATTATAATATACTTACTGTTTGGTTTAGTAACTGGAGTACATGTATTCCTTGTTAATTTCTGTGATAAAAGAAAAGATCATGTTAGTATTGGTATTTTGTAACGACTTATAACATTGAATAATCAACATTTTTTTTTTTACCCTCATATTTAGTAGATTACAAACCAGTGTACTGTGCAATGTGCTCAGTTTCTGTGTTTGTTGCTAAAATCATTGGGTCTGTGGGGAAAAAAATCCATGTTGGATTAAAAAAAAACTTTTTTTGTTATGCTACAGTCTATTTGTTTGTTTGTTTTCAGTGTTCACTTGTTGTTTCTGGCTAATATTCTATATGTTGGCTTGGTGCATATTTTTGGAGCAGTTAGATACCTGTTGACATATTGTAACTGTCTATTTTTTGTTATAATTAAGTGGTATTGATTTATGTGTTTGGTTATTGTAAAATCTTGGGGCAGTTAGATACCAGTTGGCGTATTCTAACTGTCTATTTTATGATATAATTTAGTGGTATTCATTTATCTGTTTGGTTACTGTAAAATCTTGGGGCAGTTAGATACCAGTTGGTGTATTCTAACTGTCTATTTTATGATATAATGAAGTGGTATTGATTTATCTGTTTAGCTGTTGTAGAATCTTGGGGCAGTTAGATACCTGTTGGCATATTCTAACTGTCTATTTTTTGTTATAATGAAGTGGTATTGATTTATCTGTTTGGTTATTGTAAAATCTTGGGGCAGTTAGATACCAGTTGGCGTATTCTAACTGTCTATTTTATGATATAATTTAGTGGTATTCATTTATCTGTTTGGTTATTGTAAAATCTTGGTACAGTTAGATACCAGTTGGCGTATTCTAACTGTCTATTTTATGATATAATGAAGTGGTATTGATTTATCTGTTTAGCTGTTGTAGAATCTTGGGGCAGTTAGATACCTGTTGGCATATTCTAACTGTCTATTTTTTGTTATAATGAAGTGGTATTGATTTATCTGTTTAGTTGTTGTAGAATCTTGGGGCAGTTAGATAGCTGTTGGCATATTCTAACAGTTTATAGTTTTTTTAATAGAAGTTTTGTTAATGTTTAAGTACATTTTAGTTAATAAATTTTGGTTTTAAGAAGATTAAATAAGCGTTTGTAAGATTTGCTGGTAATCTCTGCTTTAGAGTAATGGTACTATCATTACATTCGAACCATCTACATTTTGTTTATGTATGCAGCATAGTGACCTGCATTGGTTGTGGCTCCTGTGTGGTAGATTATACCTATTGTTGTGAAGGTTTTCTTACCAAGTGATACTTGACCATGTGTGAATCCAGTCAGCTTGCAGTTGTTTTTGGTACCATCTACATTGTAACGTAGAAGCATTAGTATTAAGTATTTAGTATGTGTTTTTATTAGTAAGGTGGAGCGATTATCCGAATTGCAGCTAGTACATAATCTACCATGGTTTGCATTTTGTACAAGTTGCTGAAATGGAACAGATTCACAATTAGGTATTGATACATACACGAAACTCTCATTGGGGATTTGTTCTTGTGTCACATTGTTGCAGAGAGTGCATTTATGTTTCCACATGTATGAAATCTGGAAGATTTCATTTATAGGTATGTTTTTGTTTTCCAGTACTTGTAGTAAGTACATTAGAAATTCTTGTGGATCTTCCTGTGAGTTTATAGTGAATGTCACCATTCCAGCACAGTAGTCCAATTGTTGTCTTTTTCCATAAACACTATACGTGTTGTCAGGATTGTTTGTTGCGTTTCTATGAAGTACTAACATTTGCAAACACAATTTGTCTTTACTGTGTAAGTAAATGTTGTCAACAATTGGTGGTAATTGAAATGGAATATTCATTGCTACATTTGCGTAGCAACTTACACCAATTACATTTGAAACTTTAAATGTACCAGGTAGTTCTGTATCTGAGTGCTTTTTTTTAGTTTGTCTTCCTTTTTTGAAGAAGTACCTGCTTTACTTTCCCTAATAGTTTCTTTTTTGTTTGTGGTAGTGAAGTATTAGTTTCTTTTACTCTCTTTGGAGGATTTGCAGTGACATCCTGTTGCATTTCTGTTTGATTTATTTTTCTTTTATAAAATTTTACTTTTTGTGGAACAGGATATGTTTTTAGATGGGGGTGTATAGTGAACGAAGTCTATTGTATTCTAAAATGCAAGTATATCAGCGTTTACTTTACTTGCATCAAAGTTGATTAGAAATAGACCGTCAAGTGTACGTAAGCGTGATAGTGCTACATAGCTCATGCCTCCTTTAAAGACTGTGTTACCAATGTCTATCAATGCTTTGTCTAGGGTAAGACCTTGTGATTTACGAATGGTGACTGCGTATGCAAGAGTTAGAGAAAATTGTTCTCTGCGTACATATGTCTTTGAAGAGAAGGAATCGAGCTGTTGAGCATCCTATCCTTTTCACTTCTGAAGGTTTGTCAAAGAGAATATTGACAAACTGAATGTTGTCACGTGGGTATGTTTGAAAGCCAACAACTGTACCTAGTGCTCCATTAACTAGTCCTTGATCCACGTCAAGGTTACATTTAAGCATTACTCTGCAATTTAAGGATAAATTTAATATGTTTTCCAATCCAGCTCTGTTGGAGATTGAATTTTCCAAACTATTTAGTCTTGTTGTGGCTTGTTCACACATGGATAGTGTCATACCATGTATGTCTAGTTTGTCTGTGGCGCTAATTTCAATTATTGGTTGCATTTCTTTTTTTAACATTGTTTCATTGAATTTGAAACAGCTTGCAAGAGTTGGCATTAAGGCCATACAATTGACATTTTTGTGGGCTAAGTGTTCCATAACATCCGTAGCACATGCATTATCGCCATAAAGTGCATGAATGTGCCGGGTTTTCAATATTGCTTGTGCTTCCTGAGATAGTATACCAACTCTAATACTTTTTAAGATGTTGGCATAAGTGAGATATGCAGATTGCCGCATGTTTTCTGTTAATTCTCTGTATTGGAAATGTTGCCAAAGGTTGGCATATCCTATGCTGACAACAGTTTTACGGCAGAGTTTGTGTCCTAAGGTTTTAAAAATAGGCTCACCTTTCACTGGTGTCAATTGAAGAAGATCTCCGAAAACAATAATGGGTTTTCCTCCACAGAGCTCTTTGTAGTTTGTTTTGAGTACTTCTTGTAATCTGAGGTGAATCAAAGCCAACATTAGGTTGGAGACCATGCTCACTTCATCTATTAGTAGCATTTTCATTTGTTTTAATACTCTGCATAGTTCCATTGCAGCTTCTGTAGAAAGTTTGTAATAGTCAAATTTGTTTTGGTGTTCTACTGGCAGGAGTAGTAATCAGTGTAAAGGCTTAGCTACCTATGTTGTAGGCAGCTAAGCCTGTGGGGGCAGTGACAACAGCTGACAGTTTGTTGTTTGTCAATTGTTGAAGGAATTTGCTGATGATTTTGATTAAGAATGGTTTGCCAGAACCAGCTTCACCACTGACGTACAGTAGTATAGGTTTGTAATTTTGGCAGGTGCATTCTTTGTTTTCATGTTGTACACCATGTGCAATTTCTTTTGTTACTTCTTGAAAAATGCTACGTTGCTCATTGTTTAGTTTTGATTGTAGTATAGTTAAGTCTTCTTTATCTTCATACTGACACATGGTGTTTTCTACTTCTGTCATAGCTAATTCTGCCTCATTTGTTATTAGTGGCTGTCCCAGTGGTTCTTGGCTTCCTGTTACAGAAGGTTGACTACTGTCAGGAGTGTCCTTATCTAGTTGGGCCTGGAGTTCTTCTTCGTGTTGTTGTTCATTGTGCGACATTGTTTTGTAGTGTCTAAAGTTTACATCGGTTATAGTGCTTTCATTTGCTTTGAAAGCGTCTTCGTAGGAGTCATAGTTATCTAGTATTTCTTCTTCTTTTCTCCATGGTTTAAAGAGTTGTAGCAGGGACATGTAATATAGTTCTTTAAGTTGAGGAGTCTTTATGGACAATTTGATATGATTAATTAAGTTTGGTTTGGTGAGTTTTACTAAGCTGCCTTCACAATTTGACACTCTGTATCTACCTTTTTTTTCATTGGGTTTTATATTATTTTTGTATGTGAAGTTTTGGGCTATGTGGTATAGACACATGGTTTCCAAAGTGGTACTTCTGTTTGGGTAGTATGTGTCTAGCAAATTGTTTTTAAAATGTCTTGGCTGTTGGGATCATGTTTGGCTATTGTTTCTATGTCATCGTATGATTTCAGAACTCTTTTTCTAGATTTAGCAGGACCAAAACTTATCCATACTATATTTTCAGATTTTCCATACAAAGCAGTGCTGGTTAAATGATCTGCTGCTTCATAGGAGCCACGTTCTCTAAGGGAGAGCATTTTTATGCCCAAGCTGTATAATTTCTGAGACAGTGTTTTGTCTGATGACAGGTCATTCCAGAGGTCTTGGAGCTCTGTTTTTTCTGCTTTGGTTAAGTATGCTGTAACATATCGTGCAACTGCAGTGGAATTGTCTGCAATGTACTGCACATCTATGTTTGCATTCCACAAGTGGGCAATGATTGCATTGTAATCATTGATGTATTTTTCTTCTTCTGTTCTTTTTATGTAATATGTATTTTTAGGTGATTTACCTTTCACACTATGTCTAACTGAAGACATGAAGTTGTTTACTTGACCTGTTTTTGTAACTGGTCTAGGGAAACCAAAGCGGCATTTGGTGTAGTATTTCCCTTAGTTTTTGAATTTGTGACGACAATATTTGCCACATTTGTGTCTTTGAAATTGTAAAATTTGTGCATGAAGATCTGTATTTGTTGCTTCCGATGGAATTTCACAAGTGACGTATTTTCGATAAACTGTAAAACAGTGGCATCATTGTCTTGACCAAATTTAGGAGCATCTTTAATCCATAAAAGCATGTGGATATGTGGTGCTCCTCTGGCTTGGTATTCTTTTCTCCAAAAGAAGTGTTGCACTTCTCCGAGGGGAGGAACAGTTTTATTACAAATACAGTGTAGCATAGCAATGAAGCGATGGTGAAAATATCTTGAAACATTAACAGGATCTAGAGAACAAAGTTCTCCAAGTGTTAGTATATCTATGTTTGTTTTGTTTTTGTTTGATATGCGTAGGAAATCATGTAAATCTTCCCATGCATATTCTGCACAACTTAATGTAACAAACCAAGTGGGTGGGCCAAGGTTTCTTATCATACAACGTACATCTCCATGACGTCGGAACCAGTACTCTTTAGTACCACGCATGTTTGCTAATAGATTTGTAAATCTTGATTGTAAAACCTCATCTTTTTGTTGCACTTTTTGTAATAATTGTGTAGCTGACATATTTTGAAAGTGGGTCCCTGATTTTAATGTATGTGCAACTCCATAACATAGAGTTGCTAGTTCACTTTCAAAGAGTAGGTGCAATATGTATTCCACATTTTGTCCAAATCTGGGATCTTCAGAATACATCCGTAACGAGGAGTATTCTGATGCTGTTATTTGAATAGGTCTATCATCCTACCTTCCTCCTTTGCCAGTAGGAAAGAGTAGAGGAAAAGCACATGCTTCTATACTTTTTTCCCATATGCTGATTGGTGATCCTTTTGTTTGTCGCATTTGGTACGTTTCTAATAATAAAATAATAAATAATTTGGCATTTATATAGCGCTACGAACCCTCAGGTATCTGAGCGCTGCTTATTATTACCCACCGTGTGTGGTGCTCATTTATCGACCTCGGAAGGATGAAAGGCTGAGTTTGGCCGTGCCGGGATTCGAACCTGCGTTAGCAAGCTCTGCACGGATGTCAAAGCGAGCGCTCTACTCGCTGTGCCACTTGACCGGCTTGCTGTAACGCTCACCTGATTCCCGTAGAGGTGCCGGTCTTGACTGGGCGTATACCGTATCTTCAAAGGTGATGTGTAACACACGGCTGGCTCTTTGGGCTGGACCTCTGTGCACTGTATGTCTGACTCGAAGGGTAAGATGTCTTAGGTAAGTGAACGCCGTGCTCTCCATCTGCCTCGGGGCAGGGTGCTGTAACCAGTTTCTTCACTGGATAAGGGGAGCAGGCCTCTTGACTTCAGAGGACTGCTGTCCGTCGTTTACTGCACGAACGATAAGTTTCGAGTAATTCTAATGTCTTTAAAGTCTTTAGTAATGATGTTTCTTGTTTTGCAGGGTTCCGGCGATGGCGGATGACGGGCTGAAGTGAGTTGAAGATGGAGCCCGTGTGATGAATAGAAGCGCCTGGAAGCACGTAAGTAAGCGCTTGTTGCCTGCTTCACGATGCGCTCTAACTGTCTTTTTATTTTGCAGGTACAAGTTCGGAGCGGCTGCAGGGTGCCGGAATACCCACTGGGTTAGATGTGGAAAGGAGTAATGGCACGTGAGTATTAAAGTTCCCCAATGTCTTTAAACGCACCTTGTTTTGTCTTTCAGATGCGGGATGCAGCGCCGAAGGCCTCCGGAGCGTGCGAAGAGTTGGTAAGCATTTGTCTTTCAGATGCCGGAATGCAGTGTGAAGACCTCCGGAGCGCACGAAGAGTAGGTAAGCCTTTGTCTTTCAGATGCCGGAATGCAGCGCGAGGCGTTGGTGACAGCCGATGGACCAGGTAAGTGAAGAGCTGTCACTGAAGACCGTAATGCTAACCTGTTCTTTCTTGTCTTTATAGGTGTTGCTGAAGACTGGATTCAGGATGGTAAGCCTTTTTCCTTAGGCCTAGGATCAGATGCAGAAGACACGATGAGCGTTCTGCTGCAGAGGATGCAGAATAACGCAAAGCAAGATTCATCCATCGGGTGTGGTTTAAATAGCCTCCTGTAGTGCTTAGGTGTCTCCTTCCACAGCCACGCCTAGGTAAGAAAAGAGTTCCTGCTTTCCAGAAGAGTTCCAGTGTTCTGAATCTAGGGAGTGGCTCCTGCCCCACCCAACAGGAAAAGTAGTTCCAAACAGAGGAGGATCAGAGGCTCAACTGGCAGGCAAGTAAGCAGCATGGTCTGCTGCAGGTAAGTCCACCCAAGCATTATGAGCCCGGCGCTTCCAGCGCTGGGACTGGGCATATTTATGAGCCTGGTGCCACTGCCGCCAGGACTGGGTCCAAAAGGTCCCAATTGGGACTGGTTGGCACTCGGAACCTGGGTTATGGATCTGCTTCCAAGGGAGTTGGGAAAACCCTGACCTTTTGGAAGCAGAGATCATGACAGTACCCCCCCTCAAGGCCCCTCCCAAACCGGGCTTCTCCGGGGGTTTTGGCTTGTCAGGAAATGTTCGGTGAAATCTTTTGATTAGGCGAGGAGCGTGGACATATTCAGCAGGTTCCCAGGATCTCTCTTGGGGGCCGTAGCCTTTCCAGTCAATTAGGTAAAATAGTTTAGATTTGGAGATCTTGGAGTCCAGAATGCTTTTGACTTCAAACTCGAGTTCTCCATCATTAGTTAGTCGGGTTTGAGGTTGCACGGGTTTTAATAGAGAGACGTGGAAGACCGGATGTATCTTCATGTGCGGGGGCAAGTCCAACTTGACCGCTACTGGGTTTACTATGGTAGTGATGGAATAGGGACCAAGGTATCTTGGGTTGAATGTGCGTAGCCCTTTTAGAGGTAGCTATTTGGTGGATAACCAGGCTTGATCCCCTAATTGATATTGAGGGGCTTCCTTCCGATGTTGATCTGCTCCTTTCTTGTATTGTTCTTTAGCCCTTTGAAGGTGAGAAACAGCTTCCTTAAAGGCTTGGGTGATTGTAGAATGCAGGTAGTCTACTGCTGGTGTTTCAAGATCTTGGAGGGGATCCAACTCTGAGGTTCGAGGGTGACTGCCGTACAAAAGAAAAAACGGGGTTATCCCAGTTCCCGAATGGACAGAGTTATTGTAGGCATATTCGGCTATCCAAAGGATGTCTTTCCAAGTTGTTTCAGTTTGTTGCAGCATGCAGCGTAAATACTGTTCCAGAGTTTGATTGGTCCTCTCGGTTTGTCCGTCGGTCTGAGGGTGGTGACTGGTCGATAGTCTCACATCAATTTGAGCCGACCGACAGCAACTTCACCAAAAATGAGAAATAAATTGACTACCTCGATCCGAAATTAGAACCGAAGGAAAACCGTGCAGTCGGACGATGTTTTCGAGAAATTCTCGGGCCAGAGTTGCTGCTGTTGGCAAGCCTTTGAGCGGAATGAAATGCGCCATCTTGGAGAATAAGTCCACGATTACTAGAATCGTATTGTATCCGGAGCATGGAGGTAGATCGGTGATGAAGTCCATAGAAAGCGTATGCCAAGGGCGAGGTGGGATGTCAATAGGGCGTAAGAGGCCTGCTGGTCTTTCCTTTTGACTCTTGTTTTGGGCGCATACTCCACAGGACATTATAAAGTCTCTGATATCTTTTTTCCAAGACGGCCACCAGAAGTAGCGCTTGATCTTTTCTGAGGTCTTGGCCATACCGGGATGTCCTTCCATTAAAGAATCGTGATAACAAGAGATTACTTTTTTCTGTAAATCTGTGCTGGGTAGGTATAATCGTTCTTGGAAATACAATAAGTTGTCCTTTACTGCAAAGTCCTTTCCCTGCAGATGCCAATTCTGTATGTCTGCTGGAGTTACAAGTTGCCTGGCTTTATCCTTAACTTCCTCTATGGATTCTGTGGCGATTACACCCAGAATTCTTTGTTCGGGAATGATTGGTACAGGTTTAGGGTTGATCAAGTGTTCTTCCACTCCCATCCGAGAAAGGGCATCAGCTTTACCGTTCTTTGTACCAGGTCGATAGGTAATTATGAAGTCAAACTCGGCAAAGAATAATGCCCAACGGAGTTGTCTAGAGGATTGGGCTTTTGCGGTTTTCAAATATTGCAGGTTTCGGTGATCCGTAATCACAGTAACGGTGTGCCGGGCCCCCAGCAGATAATGCCGCCAAGCCTTAAAGGCAGACTTGATAGCCAGAAGTTCCTTGTCAGTAATCGTGTAATTGATTTCAGGAGGCGAGAATTTGCGGGACCAAAATGCCACGGGATGCAACTGATTGGTTACCGGGTCCTTTTGTGATAGAACTGCCCCCATAGCAAGGCTTGAAGCATCAGTTTCCACGATGTAGGGGAGTTCGGGGCGAGGGTGTTTTAAGATTGGTGCAGAGATAAATTTAGTCTTCAAATCCTGGAAAGCTTGTTCCGCCTCGGTAGACCATTCAAAACGTTTGTTTTTCTTTAACAAGGCAGTGATGGGCTGGACTATTCGAGAGAATTCGGGGATAAACCTGCGGTAAAAGTTAGCGAAGCCTAACATGCTTTGCACACCTTTTACGGAGGATGGTGATGGCCATTTGAGAACTGCATCGACCTTCTTTGAATCCATACGCACTCCGCCAGGTGATAATATGAATCCCAAGAATTCAACTTCAGTCACGTTGAAAACACATTTTTCCAACTTAGCGAAAAGTTTGTGTTGACGCAATCTTTCGAGGACCATTTTCACGTGTTTCCGATGTTCAGATTCCGATGAAGAATAAACAAGGATGTCGTCAATGTAAACAACAACACACACATCTATGAGCTCTCTGAGGACATCGTTCATAAAATATTGAAAAGCGGCCGGGGCATTGCAAAGTCCGAAGGGCATGACCTGATATTCAAATAGCCCACACTTGGTGCGGAAGGCCGTCTTCCATTCATCGCCCTCTTTTACTCGTACCAAGTGGTAAGCTCCTCTAAGATCCAGCTTTGTATATATGCATGCTTTTCTGACTTGGTCCAGGAGTTCAGGGATCAAAGGTAACGGATATCTATTCTTAACGGTGATCTGGTTCAGGGAGCGATAATCTATACAAGTTCTAAGGTCTCCTTCCTTTTTTGGAACGAAGAACAAAGCTGAAGAAGCAGGGGACTTGGAAGGACGAATAAACCCATTTGCCAGGTATTGATCCAGGTATTGTCGAAGGTGAAGGTTCTCAGGCTCGGTGAGGGCATACATTCTACTACAAGGAGGAGTAGATCCAGGTATCAGGTCTATCTGGCAGTCATAAGACCTATGAGGAGGTAGAGAGTTAGCCTGATCCTTCCGGAAAACATCTTGGTATTCTAGGTATTCGGGAGGTAACTGGGGAGTCTCTGAAGAAATTGCTGCCAGTGCAATACCAGGTGGAGGGTGACAAGTAGAGACACATTCTGGAAACTGGACCGTTCTTGCTCGCCAATCGATCAGGGGATTGTGTTTCTCTAACCAAGGTATTCCTAGAATAATCTGAAACTGAGGGGCCTTGATCACATCGAACACGATCTTCTCATGGTGTCCATCTTGACTTACTAGCGTCACCTCTTGAGTGGTATGCTTTACTGGCCCGGAGGCTATCTCCGTACCATTCACCGTAGTAATGACGTCCTTTACAGCCTTGGGACAAAGTTAGATTCATCCTCAAAACCATTTCATGATCCACATACTTGCCGATGGCACCGCTGTCGACGTAAGCTTCAATTGCATGTAATCGATCCGGATTATCAGGGCTAATGAGGACCATAGGTATCACGAAATGCGAGGTCACGGAACTGGTTTTCACGCTCGGCAAGAGGACCTCTATTCTTGTCGGGCGAGGTCGTTTCCCTGCTCAGAGTTTGTAACTTTGGTAACTGCAGCTCCTACTGCCTTCTTGGCAGGTTTCACCGGACAGTCTCGAAGAAAGTGCCCTGAGTTTCCGCAATAGAGGCATAATTGCAACTGTTTTCTCCTTTCCCGCTCCTTTTGTGTTAGAGGACCTTTCAGACCCCCTATTTGCATGGGTTCCCCGGAGTCTACTCCTTTGGAAGGAGTTGGCGGTTTGGAAAATACTCGAGCATCAAACTTGGAACGATCGGTCTTCCTGTTCTGCAGTCTGTGATCTATTTGAACGACTAAGTCTATATAGTCCGAACAATCTTGTGGGGGATTCACTACTTGGGCTAACACATCTTTGAGCTCTCCACGTAGACCTCTATAAAACAGCGTAATCCTTTTGTCCTCAGGCCATTGAGTTTCCACTATCAGTCTGTTGAAAGACGCAATATAAGCCAAAAGGTCTTGATTACCTTGTCGCAACGAAAGAAGCTCATTGTCCAAGGCCTGCCCCTGTGAATGTCTTGCGAACAGTTTTTCCATACTGAGCTGAAAAGCTTGAAAATCATGGAGGACCGGATCATCTTGATTTACTAGAGGGATCGACCAGTCTGCCGCATTGCCACTAAGGTACGAAAGCACGAAAGCTACTTTAGCTTGATCAGTTGGAAAGGCTGCTGGCCGGCATAAGAAATGCAACCGGCACTGATTGATAAATACTGCAAACCTCTTTGGGTCACCAGAAAATCGTTCGGGCGGAGCCAGAGGTACATTCCCAGGTAGGTTGATCTGCACTGGATTCATAGAGGATGTAGAAGGAAGATTTCCCCCAGATGCGGGTAACGGGGTCTGTCCGGCTTGTGACTGTAGCAATTGTCTAGCGAGATCATCTGTTCGCTCCTTGGAAATAATCAGTTCCCTTCTTAGAGCGTTCGTTTCCTGACGGGCTGCATGCACTTCTGCCCTTAGTTCCCCAAGTAACTGTGCTAGCTGGTCGGTATCCGAGGTTTCCATAGCGCCTGGACGGGAGTTTTGTGGTAGGCTTTGCGTTCTGTAACGCTCACCTGATTCCCGTAGAGGCGCCGGTCTTGACTGGGCGTATACCGTATCTTCAAAGGTGATGTGTAACACACGGCTGGCTCTTTGGGCTGGACCTCTGTGCACTGTATGTCTGACTCGAAGGATAAGATGTCTTAGGTAAGTGAACGCCGTGCTCTCCATCTGCCTCGGGGCAGGGTGCTGTAACCAGTTTCTTCACTGGATAAGGGGAGCAGGCCTCTTGACTTCAGAGGACTGCTGTCCGTCGTTTACTGCACGAACGATAAGTTTCGAGTAATTCTAATGTCTTTAAAGTCTTTAGTAATGATGTTTCTTGTTTTGCAGGGTTCCGGCGATGGCGGATGACGGGCTGAAGTGAGTTGAAGATGGAGCCCGTGTGATGAATAGAAGCGCCTGGAAGCACGTAAGTAAGCGCTTGTTGCCTGCTTCACGATGCGCTCTAACTGTCTTTTTATTTTGCAGGTACAAGTTCGGAGCGGCTGCAGGGTGCCGGAATACCCACTGGGTTAGATGTGAAAAGGAGTAATGGCACGTGAGTATTAAAGTTCCTCAATGTCTTTAAACGCACCTTGTTTTGTCTTTCAGATGCGGGATGCAGCGCCGAAGGCCTCCGGAGCGTGCGAAGAGTTGGTAAGCTTTTGTCTTTCAGATGCCGGAATGCAGTGTGAAGACCTCCGGAGCGCACGAAGAGTAGGTAAGCCTTTGTCTTTCAGATGCCGGAATGCAGCGCGAGGCGTTGGTGACAGCCGATGGACCAGGTAAGTGAAGAGCTGTCACTGAAGACCGTAATGCTAACCTGTTCTTTCTTGTCTTTATAGGTGTTGCTGAAGACTGGATTCAGGATGGTAAGCCTTTTTCCTTAGGCCTAGGATCAGATGCAGAAGACACGATGAGCGTTCTGCTGCAGAGGATGCAGAATAACGCAAAGCAAGATTCATCCATCGGGTGTGGTTTAAATAGCCTCCTGTAGTGCTTAGGTGTCTCCTTCCACAGCCACGCCTAGGTAAGAAAAGAGTTCCTGCTTTCCAGAAGAGTTCCAGTGTTCTGAATCTAGGGAGTGGCTCCTGCCCCACCCAACAGGAAAAGTAGTTCCAAACAGAAGGGGATCAGAGGCTCAACTGGCAGGCAAGTAAGCAGCATGGTCTGCTGCAGGTAAGTCCACCCAAGCATTATGAGCCCGGCGCTTCCAGCGCTGGGACTGGGCATATTTATGAGCCTGGTGCCACTGGCGCCAGGACTGGGTCCAAAAGGTCCCAATTGGGACTGGTTGGCACTCGGAACCTGGGTTATGGATCTGCTTCCAAGGGAGTTGGGAAAACCCTGACCTTTTGGAAGCAGAGATCATGACACTTGCCTCTTCTATGGTGGCATTAGAATGCAATGTATGAATTGTATAATGGTCTAAAGTATTGGATACTGTAGCAGGATCTAGAAGCTCAAATTGACCAGCTTCTGGTGACTCTTGAATTATTTCAGTGGTTTCCTTCAAGTTTTCTTCAATATTAATTTCTTTGTAGTATCCATTATTGTCTTTTAGATATTGCAAGGCTTGTCTAACCTTATGTAAATCTACCAGTTGTTGCCAAATGTTTTTGTCTTTTGTAGGTACACCATTTACTAAGATAATTAAAGATTGCTCCAATGGACGTTGCACTCCCAGAGTGTGCACATTTTGTTTTAGATCTAATGGTAAATACACTACTTTTCCACAAATGCCTTTCACCAATTCAGAGGGAGGTAATTTTGCTGTTTTTGGTTGAAGGCGTATTATTGCTTGAAAGGGGTGCACTGTTTGAATTATGATGCTCTCATATAAATTGAGTTTTTGTAGGGGTTTTGGTAGTGGAAATAATTCAAAATTATTTGTGATAGCACGTGAAGGAGTTTGGTGGTTGTTGTTTTGTAGTGCAGTAACTGCAAAGTATTAAGGGGTCAGTTATTTCGTATTTGTTTTCTGCTATAAGGTAGAGAGATAATTCAAACCATTTAGAATCTTCATTGTCTTCTATTTTGTATGTTAGGTCTACAGGTTTTGTGTTACTTTTATAAAAAGTTCTGCGGCAACATACACACACATGGTTTGGTACTTAAGCAGATGTACTTTTAAATTTCCTTATTTCTTTTTTGTATGTGTGTAGTAGAAGGTTGCCATGCATAGAATTGTTGCTAATTTGTTTTAAAGCTATTTCATTCTGTAAGTGGCTTTCAATTCCAAAATATTTTTTCTGGATATAGTCGATTTCTTCAAGTAGGTCTTTTGCTGTACGATCTAGAAGAATGTTATTTAAATTGGCTAGTGCTAAAGCAGGACTTTTAACCTAGTACAGTTTATAGACCAGATTTCTTATAGTTGAATGATGTGTTGATATCATTTTGATATGATGAAAGGTGGGTTTGCAAGAAGGGCCTGACATGCAATGAATGTCCTTGTAGTCCTGTGTACTTGCGCACTGGACATGTATCCATATTTTGCAGTAGTTTAATTTTGATTTTGTCTTTGCCTTTCACATACTGATTGAGGAATTGGCGTAAAGACTTGAAAGATTTTTTGGGAATGTTACACATTGACATGCATGGCCATTTGTATACTAGACGTTCTGATTCAGTTGAATGGAGAGGTAATTCTTAAGTTTTTTGGGGATATTTATGTAAGCAATATTTCTCGTTCCATTATGGTATTAACTTTTTCATAACCTCGTCCACTGCTATGTATGGCAATTGTATTTGTTTGCTTGTGTTTGTATGCTTCTTCATTAAAATATGGTTCTGTGCTTGTAGTGTGACTCCACTCACCTCCACAGATATTTAAGAAGTTATTTTTGTTGACATTTCGTTTATTGAGAAGTCTTTTTTGTAATTTAGTCATTAGTTTTGTTAGTGGTTTCATTTTGTTTAACACTAAAATAAATAACTTTCTTTTGAGAAGGATTGCACTGTCTATCAAAGCTTCTAAGATTACTTTCCTATGGTAGGTTTTAAGGGTTGTGCATGATTTCTCTCCTGTTTTCATAAGATTTTGAAGGACTCTGTGGCGGAAAATTTTTGCTAAAATACTTTTTTTGGTATGCTTACTTGGCACTAAATCAAGATTTATAGGAGCAGTTTTATCAGTAGTGGTAGCTGAATTCGTGTCAATTGTTTTCTGTTACGTTTTACATTTTGATAGAGGAGGCAACGTTTCTGTACTTGAAGCTTGTTTTGTTTTGCTAAATGACTGTATTAGCTGTTTTGTTTGAATTTTGTTTACAAATTCTGCTAGAGATGGATGCTTATTTTGGACACTTCTATTTTCATTTGCTCTACTTCTTCGTTGCTTTCTATGGACTTGATTTTTGGTAGGCATTCTTTAGGGTCTGTTGAAAAAAATAAAGAAGGTATGGGTTGGGGTGTTCTGCAATGTATGTGTGCTCTGTGCATGAGTGTCTGCGCATGATGATAAAGATGTATGTAATGGTGTGTGATTGTGCATTGGGCAACTACAACTAGTTAGGATGGGTATTCTTGAATTTATGTGCTACTAAACTGGGGATCAGATAACAGTAGAAAGTAAGCTAGTGGCGAGGAGAAGCACAAATAGTAAATCTAATGGTATGCAATTAAAACAGTTGTTTGTTCTAGAATATCAAAATTCTAGGGACTGAGTTGTGTCCTTTGTGCACCGAAAAATGGGAATTTGTGCACCTTTCTGCCTGTAAATCTCTGTTTAACAAATGGGGATTTGTGGACAGAATGGTGCACAGTCTCTGTTTTTAGGCGCAGAAATAGCATGAATTAACCCTACAGTGTTTTTGAGTAATAGTACAAATATTATGGTGGTATTTAACTTTTTGTGGAATGAGCAGGTTTCTTTTTAGTTGTTGTTTGTACTTCAAATTCTGCTGCTGCTTTTCAGGAGAGTGGTCTTCACTGCAATTGTAAAGGAAACAAATTAGTAATTTTGTTTGTATATAGCACTGATGTTAATTTAGAGATTGATTTTTATGTTTTTATACAAGTATTGTTCTTTGATATTTGAACATAGTGCGTGCATGCAATTTTGTTTGACTATGTGCACTCTTTATATTTTACTTTAAATATGTTAGTTCAACATGCTTTGCAAATGTGTGTGTAAAAAGAAATTAAATAGTAGATAGGTTTGGAAGTGACAGTTGATTATAGCAGATGCGACAAATGACAGTAAGTTCATTTTATCGGTTATACAAGCTAAAAGTCAGTTAATCTGTTTATATGAATGTATAAGAATTGTACATGTACTATACAGAAAATATGCATACCTGTAGTTTGTGTTCATGCATATGGATATGCATGCAGCTACAAGTAGAAATCTTGGAGACTTATACAGTATTTCTTGCAGAAGGTGCTTTCCAATGATATGACACTTGTACTCAGAGTGATTAACAGTACATTTGAAGTGCTGATCTATGATAATGGAGTTAGATGTAGAGGTCTTGATGTGATTGGTGGGTGGTCATGTGACTGCTTAGCTATATCCAATGAGGGAATGGCACAAAGAGTGAAATGGAAATGGTAGAAGGACTGTCCATGTTACGATATGTCAGCGGACATGGCGGTAGTCCGCGGACATCGCGTGTTACAAACAGGGATTCTGGGGTGGAGAGGCATGCAAATGAGAATGAGCAGAGCAAGGGATTGGTCAGTAAAGTTTAGTGGGTGTGTTGTGCCAGGAAAGAGTTTGACAGATACTCTGAGAGAAGAACAGATAGCTATGGCTGTGTGTTTCAGAAAACAGATTGTTTGAATTTTGGGAGACGCGTGGATACATTGTTTGAAGGTGCATTTAGAAAGCTGTGGAGAAGCTGTAGATCTTGGATTCCCACATGTGGAAGTGCACTGGCCTGGAGTACGTGGAATGAAGTGTTTGGACTTGGTACCTCTGTGTGCTACTTTGGAGACAGAGCATCATCCAGACATAATTGTAATTCATTGTGGAGGGAACAGTTTAGGACATGTGTCTGGAATTTCTTTGCAATTTGCAATGAAAGAAGGACTTGGGAAGGTCATGGACATGTTTCCAAATTCGAGAAGAGTAAGAGAATCCAATTTGGGAGCCCTCCCGTCCCCTGCACACTATGTAATGTTGTCAAGACATTCAAATGTTCAAGGTAGAATTATAGATGAAAGCACATTCAATTATGACTAGTGACAGTATCAATTTTGAAAAAAAGTAGAGGTATTTAATAAAAGAAAAACAGAACAAAAATGTTTTTCATATTACAGTAAATTATCAGTATTTCAGCATTAAATGCAAAGAAAAGAAAAACATCAGTCAATTCAATGTTCTTGGCTGACACGTTTCGAGGTAATTTCCTCTTCTTCTTGAGCCTAATTGAACTAGGACACATTTAAGACAAACACGGAAAAGAATACAAGGAGAGAAAAAAAGGGGCTAGAACCCATGAGTATGTCTTGCATAGTTCTGTAAAATAAACATTATAAAGCAGATGATGGGGGCTAAAACCCAGCGGTGATGGATAAATACACAACGGTACATAATATTTAGGTAGTTAAAAAAAAGGTGAGTTGATATACATTCTATAGGCAGTAATACCAGTTTTCAGCATACCACTATTTTTAGACACAAAAAGTGTCTTAAGGGGACCCGGTGAGCACCAATATGTTGAGCATGAGATCGCTAAATTATTTAAATTTAGGATAACAAAAAAACATTGTAAGCAGAAATGATCAGTGCTCAATTTGAGCAAAAACTCACTCATGTAGCTATCAGACGGTTGCACAATTGTAGAAAAGACTTGTGTCAGAAAGTGCCTTGTACAGCGTGGCTGATCACTTCTCTATATTCTTGAGGGTTCGGTCGCTGTAAGCGAATTCTAAGGAACAGAAAAGCAAATATGCTCTGTCTAAAGTAGATCTGACAAGAGACGGTATTGAAATAAATAATCTACATGGGTGAAAGGTACCTGATGCAGGTCAATGTATACTCCAAAAGTGCATCGGCTCAGAGCGTGTTGGTTGTTATGAAGATAATCAGGGCAGGTGTCAGTTACAAATTGAGATACAGGTCGCCGCCATTCAAACAGGGATCTCGTTGTCGTACATTGACTATTGGTCCGTGTCTGTGTTGGTAAGAAAAAAGGAATACAATACTAATGGATCCGTAATGCTAAGTATCTCTTAAATGATGTGTGTTAGAGAAATAATTACCTGTCTGCAAGCAGCGACTGCTGTGTCTAGCAAAGCTGCACTTCTGGATAGTGTGGCGGT
Source organism: Ambystoma mexicanum (assembly GCF_040938575.1). Lineage (NCBI taxonomy): Eukaryota > Metazoa > Chordata > Amphibia > Caudata > Ambystomatidae > Ambystoma > Ambystoma mexicanum. The sequence goes on from NC_090935.1 coordinate 778,482,987, forward strand.
TGCCACGGTAATGTAGTCACCTTGTGTTAGTGGCCGCCATGTTGGACCGGTAAAGTAAGTAGCTTAGGTGGTCATAGAGACCGAAAACGGACTAAGCGCTATGTTAGTCCAGAATGGAATCCATATTGGAATGGATATTCACAAATTACTGTCAGTACAGAGACTGGAGTATTCAGACCTGTGCTCTCAATTGGTGTGGATCGGGTGCCCCTTTTATATTTATTGATTTTCACATACCATGAATTCTGTATTCACATGTGATGTTACGTAAGGATAGTCTGACAGTGGGAAAAGCTATTGATTCCTATTCAATATTAAAGGAATTACAAACAGTAAATGGGCACAAAGAAATTATTTCTCTCTATATGGATACAGGGTTCCCAACTGTGAAAGTACCACAGTAACACAAAAACATTGTGAACATGCAAAATTCCTAGACGTATAGTTTACATATTCCTAATCAGTTCTAAGTCTATCTCACCGTGCATGACAATGGTATGTGATGTTCATAATGTGGTTAGCCCGCTAGGTGATATCATGATCTGCATGGGAGTAGTCTACTATTAGAAAAAAATCAATAAAAACCATGAAGAAAGAAAATTATAAATGAATACATGATATGTATTTTTGGGAGAAAAACATATTCATAAGGATTGCAATATCCCTTAGGCCAGCATGCCGCGTCCGTGAATAACTCTATGACTCAAATAAAACATGTTAGTGAAAATTCTTCATTCAGGCCTCTCGGGTCTAGTGTGTCCAAGCAGTGGATCCAGTATTTCTCACGTCTTAATAGGATTGATTGATAGTCACCTCCTCTGTGTGGAAGTTTCACTACTTCCAGAATTTGGAATTTCAGTTGGGCTATGGAGTGGTGATTTTCCAAGAAATGTCTTGCCAATGGGGATTTGGCATTTTTACATTGAATAGTTGATTTGTGTTCGGTCCACCTCTCCTTGGCAGGTCTAGTTGTTTGACCCACATACAATAGTCCGCAAGGACACTTGATGGAATAAATTACTTCGGGTGTAAGGCATGTTGCATAATCTTTCAACTTAATTTTTTTCCCAGTCTGGGGGTGCTTGATGGAATCAGCTTTCACCACATGCAGTGTGAACAAGTTAGACACGGAAATGTGCCTTTTTTCTTTTGTTGTTAAATATTGTTGTTTCTCTTTAGGTGGTATTTCTGCCTTAACCAATTTATCCCACAGGTTGCAGCCTTTCTTAAACGCCATCATCTGTGCTTTAGGAAACAGTTTATGGAGTGTTAAATCATTTTGGAGTATTCCCCAGTGTTTTCTGATCGTCTTACTAATTTGGAAGCTCTGACGAGAAAATTTGGATATGTATAGAAGTGGTGGTTCTTTCTCTTTCTCTTTCACAGTCAATAGTTGTTCCTTGGTTCTTTGGTCAGACCTTTCCTTGGCTTCACTAAGTATTGATTCTGGGTAGCCCCTTGATTCAAATTTGTCAATGAGTTTGGAGCACTCCGTATCTAATCCTGCTGGGTCTGATATAATCCTTTTAAGCCATAACATCTGGCTGAAAGGGAGACTTTTAAGCATCGCTTTCGGTTGAAAGCTTATGAAGTGGAGAAGGTTGTTTGTGTCTGTTGGTTTGTGATAGACTGTTGTAGAAAGAATGTTGTTCTTGATTTCTATATTTACATCCAGGAAATGTAGTAGTGGGTTCCCCACCTCCATGGTAAATTTGATACTGTGGTGTACTGAGTTCAGGTATTCCAGGAATAGCAAAAGATCCAAATGTTTCCAAATTCTCAAGTAATTTTTTCTCGGATTGCGGAGAGACAAATGTGGCTGCGTTCTTCTTCATTTGGTCCACAACTGGAGAAAGCGAGGTGCAATGTCAATAAGGCTGTTTGTGCTTTTCTAAGAGATGTTGGCATGTCCTCTTTTCACAATGAAAATATTATGTTTCGTAGCACATACATTTTTCACAGAGATGGAGTCCATCTTACTTATGCTGGCAATCAGATTTTTCTGTGAAATGTACAAAATGCATTGCAACGTTTTTTGGAATTACAGCATCCATTTTGTAGTAGGTGTTGACCATTTCAAGCTTCATTTATTTTCACTTCTATTTTTAAACTGTGAAAGGTGGCACTGAAAAGAGCCTTTTTTTAAAATATTTTTTTTAAATAAGATAATGGCTTCCCTCCTAGTTCTAATACCAGACCGTGCCAGCAGAGGTTTTAACCACTTACGCCTGGCCACATCATACAAATAGCACATAAGGATAAAATGATGTTCGTCTCATTCGTCAGACGCACAGATTGGACATAATGACGTATCCTTCCCCCAATGTGTAATGAATTTTGCAAGTAGGAGAATGCCAAGACGAAATTTTGTGTATAAGCATTTTATCTTTCTTTCGACATGAAAGTCAAGATAGGTTTCGAACGATTGTAGGTCAAATGATCGAATCTAAATGGTCGACAGGACAAATGGTTGACACCAAAAGGTCCCCCCCAACCCACTTTTTTTCCCTTAACGAAAACCTAAAAAATATATATATAACTAAAAAAAAGTGATCATTTGACCTGTCGACCAAATTGTGTCGACCATTTGTCTGTCGACCATTTGACTAGACACCGTTTCGAACCCCATGCTAGTTTTGACTAAAATATAGTTAGCTCACAGCTGTCCAACCTGACAGCTATCAAGCCTTATGTTTAGAGCCAATTCATAAAAGCGGTTCTTGAGAATGGTCTTAGACTGGGGACCAATTATATATGGATCAGACCACAACTCTTCAAGACCAGGGTGTCAAGACTTGCTGGTCGTGTAGACGATGATACCTCCGTCCCCAAGTACCACTCCAGCAAACAATAAATTACTGCCTGAGCGATCCTTGAGGCCACAGGTGGTGAATGTCGTCAGCCGGAACCAGGAATGCCGGAAGATGCCCGCCCGACCACTGTAAGGCAAACAAGTGGGTTAGATAATAAACACAAACCCAGACCCGAATACTTAATAAATCTACAAGGGGGCTTACCCTGAGTAGTTGGTCGGAACCCAATGTTGGTGTAGGGAATGTTGTCTGAGGCAGCCGGCAGAGGTTGATGACAGGTGGCAGCCTGGCAAGGCACTTGAGAAGGTGTAGTCACCACCTGATGCAGGAAACTTGAAACTATGAGCCAATCAGGTAGAGGAGTCCTGAATAGTACGCGATCCGAAGAACAGAGTCAAAAGCTGTAACAAAGGGGAAATCCACAGCAGTCCGATGGGTAAACCGAGGTCATATCCAAGAGGTAGCAAGTTCCAGGCAAAGGTACAAAAGGAAAATCCAAACCAATCCAAGAGAGGACCCGAGGTCGTATCCAGGAGGTAGCAAGTTCCAGGCAAAAGTACAACGAGGGGAAGAACCAAAGCAGTATCCAGTCACTGAAAAGTAACTCCTAGCCATCAGAGACACGTTTCTAGTCTGGAGACACCATCCTCTGGGGGCAAAACATCAGACTACTGTCTACACTGACCACAAACACCTACAGGACCTAGCATCACTGAAGTGTGTCAATAGTCGACAGGTCCGTTGGCACCTTTTTTTTGCCGCCTATGACTTTCTTGTCAAGCATAGATCTGGGATGATCCATGGTAAAGCTGACGCCCTTTCCCGTTCACCTGGGGGGGTTCCTCTTCCGTTATATCCTGAAACACTCCTGGGTAAAGGCCATGTTGTGTGTGCTTGCACTCCACCCCCTCCTATGTTAACGGCTATACGCCAATGGGTTACACATCATCCCAAGGTATTGACTGATTGGGATCCCGTTATGCAGGATGGGTTACCCTTTGTTCAAGGAAAACTGTTCCTGCCCACCAGTGACACTCACAACCAAGCTTTAGAATGGTCCCACAATGCTCTTATCAATGGTCACCCAGGTCAGCGACGTACCATAGAATTGTTAAAACGCTGGTGCTGGTGGCCATCGATGCGACGAGACGTGGAGACGTATGTTAACACCTGCTCTACATGCGCACAATGCAAGACTCGGAGGGGTCGTCCACTGGGACTACTACAACCGTTACCCATACCCCCGAAACCCTGGCATAGGGTGTCAATGGACCTAATAACAGACTTACCCTGTATACAAGGTTACGATACGATTTGGGTAGTGGTAGACTCGTACACGAAGATGGCCCGTTTTGTACCCTGCAAAGGCATTCCTACTGCTCCCTCATTGGCTTGGATGTTCTTTAAGTCTGTTTTTTGTCTGTTCGGTTTGCCATGTGTCATTGTGTCAGACCGGGGGTCTCAGTTCACGTCACGTTTCTGGGTGGCCCTTACCAAACTACTAGGCATAGATGCCAGTTTCTCTTCGGCCTACCATCCAGAGAGCGATGGTCAGACCGAGAGAGTAAACCAGGCCTTGGAACAATACTTACGTTGTTTGGCTTTGCAATTCCAATATACCTGGCTTGATTCCCTGCATTTAGCGGAATTTGCTTATAACAATGCCATTTTGCACTCTTTGCAGGTGACTTGGTTCGCACGCGCCTTAGGTCTGTTACCATGAATGGTAAATAACTGCCACACCCAAGACACACGGCGAGTGCTGGTAGTAGAGACTTCCACTACCTCATTCTCGTCATCCTCTTCATCCTCTTCTGCATCCTCACTCCTGTACCCCTCTTCAGGCCCTTGGGGAGGTGGTGGAGGGGGTGGGGGTGGTGCTCAGGCAGATGTAGCACCAGGTTGCAGTAGTGCAGCCATGGATGCCATCAGGTTTCAGAAAAAAATCTGGAAAATTGGCAGCAGAAATGCACTGTGTTCTATAAGATAGCCAGAAACACAATGAGGATGAGCTATGGGGTGTGGCCTTTTATAGGGGTGCTTGTGCACGGTTCACGGACACCCGTGCTGTCCGCGGACAGATCGAACACCAAAAAAAGGTTCAAAAAGTCCCAAAAAGTATGTAGAAAGTCAGGATTACTGTCTGGGACTTGTGCTATGGTGATTTATTATTGAAAAATATTGTGGATTGCCTGAAAAGGTCATTTTAAATTGTTCTGGGACACGAACAGTGTCCGCAGTCAGAACACAGGCTCAGCGTGGGTGAGGTCACATGATAGCTTCACAAACATGTCCGCGAAGGGAAAGTGCTGTCCGCAGGACACCAAATGCACAGGAACTGTTTTGCGCATGCGCGTTGGTGTTCTACGGACATTGTTCGGGTCCTGAAACTAATTAAAAGTGCGACACAAGCAAAACGAACAGTTACGAATAGGTGTTTGTTCTTAGAACAGTTTCAATCCGCTTGCGAACAATATGGACAGTCAAAGCGTCCTCAGGACACCCCTATTTTGTTTATTTACAAACATTTCAGGACACCGCGTGTGGTCTTAGAATAGTTTCAACTCGCTTGCGAACAATACGGACAGCGTCCTCAGGACACCCCCATTTTGATTATTTACGAACATTTCAGGATATTGCCTGTGTTCTTAGAACAGTTTCAACTCGCCTGCGAACAATATGGACAGAGAGTGTCCTGAGGACACCCCCATTTTGTTTATTTACGAACATCCCAGAACACTTGATGTGTTCTTAGAACAGTATCAACCTGCCTACAAAAAGCACGGACAGGTCTAGCGTCCTCAGGACACCCCCATTTTGTTTATTTACAAACTTTTCAGGACACCGCGTGTGTTAGTTTGATTACGGACATCCCGGACACCGAATGTGTTCTTAGAGCAGTTTGGACTTGTTTGCGAACATTACAGACAGGCATAATGTTCTTAGAACATGTCCATTTTGGTTAAATGCGGATATCCTGGACATCTCGTGTGTTCTTAGAACAGTTTCAACTTGCTAGCGAACAGTACGGACAGGTATAGTGTTCTTAGGACACCTCCATTTTCGTTTCTTCACGGACATTCCAGACACCGGCGCTGTCCGCGGGCACTTCAACTGCTTTTAAAAAAAAAAACAAGAAATGAATTAGGACACAATATGATAATTTTACTTTATTATATATGGATGTTAAATTTATGACAGAGAAGGTGAAGTAGAAACTGAGACAAACACAGGAGAATTGGGGGTTTCAAGAGGATTCATATGAGGTGAAGAAGGGATGGAAGTCTCATCAAAATGTTTTTGTTCATGGAGAGGGTTTGGGGATAATTGGCTGGGCTATGGTGAGGGGGACAGGTACATGTGGGACAATGGTATCTAGGTTTTTGTTTCAAGTGATCCTCCACAAAGTTTTTTAAATTGTTGAAATTTTCCATGAGTCGGTCAATTTTTTCATCCATGTGCTGGAGAGTCTTATCCAACATTTCTTTTTGTTTACTATTTTCAATGTTTGTATGGTCTGTACAAAAAAATAATGCATATGTTAAATGTATATAAAATAATATTTATTAATTGGTTTATATTGAAAAGTGTCTACCATTAGGTTCACTATCTTCAGACATTTCCTCACGTGGGAAATGCTCCTCTTGCCACTCCAGAGTACTAGACATTTCTCTGAGAAAAAAATAATAATATCACTTTCTTTGTATCTAATACAGAAACTTTAGAAATATATGAGTAAAATTTAGTACACTTACTAGCTTCTGGTAAGGTGTGTTCTTACTGGTCTGTAGATCTGCTGTTGCTCTTAGTTGTGGAGTTTCTGTGAGGTAATCATGTTGGAAGCCTATCTTTCTTCTTTTGGTATATAACATTTTAGAACATATTGTATTTAAATGAATGGTTGATGTGTTATATATATGGGTTACACTTCTTATTTATTACTACATATAATGTGTATGTTTGCTGGTTTGTGAATTTGTGCAGTGTTCATATGTTATGATATAACAATTAAAGATACCCCCCAGACTTTTTGGGTAGTGCTGCTGTTGTCCGCACATGTCCGTGGACATTAGAAGAGTTCGCGGACATCAAATTTAGTATAGGGGTTTCAGTATGTTCCATGTTACAAGTACATAAAGTCAGAGATATTATTGTTAAGCTGTGCTACTAAAAACCTATGAAATTCAGTAAAAAAACTGTGTTAAAGGGACATTATGGTTAAGTTGCGCTACTAAAAACCTATGAAATCCAGTAATAAATCTTTGTTAAAGGGACATTATGGTTAAGTTGCGCTACTAAAAACCTATGAAATTCAGTAAAAAAAACTTTTAAAGGGAGGTTATGATTCCAAGTAAAACCGAAAAACCCGTGAAATTTGCCAGTTATGGTAAGTTAAACCATAACTCGCGCCACCATTGTGCAGTGCTAAGACTAACACCCAGGACATGAAAGATGACATCACAAAGGTCATTGATGACATCACTGATGACATCACATGTGCATTTACTTTTCATAAAAAGTCTGTGCAATGCATTCTTATTATAATGTTCACAAAAAAGTGTCAAGGATCATTTGCATAAATATCATGAGCATATCATCATAGTGCATTAATCAATACATTGATATAAATACATTCTATTATAAATTCTATCAAGTGTAGAAACATACACATTGTGTGCAACATACATGATGGAAGTGTAATATACATCATTTTGCGATATTCAATACTGAAATGATAACTACTTTCTTATTACAGTTTTGCATACTGTTGCACATGTAATAAGTAGCTAATAAAACCTATTTACTACAGACAAAACACAAATAAATAACACATATAAATATGAATATATATACATGGAAAGTGAAATCAGCAAAAAAACATAGCAGTAGCAGAAAGTGTACATAACCTAACTAATTATATTTTTGTAGAGAAATGATTATTCTGTTTCAAAGGTGCAACTTACCATATGTATCACATGATGTGACTGCACCCTAAAGAAAGTAGTGTGAGTAAAATGTCTACAAATATAAATATATACAGGGAAAGTATATTAATAAAAAAAGAAATATCAAAAGTGCTGATAACTCTAATGATTATCTTAATGCACAGAAATAATTGCTGTCTTTCAAGCCTATGTCTTCCATTATGTATATGTTTCATATGATATGACTGGACCCTAAGAGAATTACTGTAAAAAAAAAACTTGAGGGATAAGTCTACTAATATAGTATCTTTTCAATTGTTATTTCCTGCCTCCTACTGAAGAAAACCATGTGCCCTAGATATGTCAGTAAAGGAATAAAGGGGGAGCCAGACATGTGATGTCATCAGTGATGTAATTAATGACATTTGTGATGTCATCTTTGATGTCCTGGGTGTGATTCTTAGCAGTGCACAATGGTGGCGCGAGTTATGGTTGTTTAACTTACCATAACTGCTGAATTTCAGGGGTTTTTCAGTTTTACTTGGAACCATAACGTCCCTTTAACAAAGTTTTTTACTGAATATATATATATATATATATATATATATATATATATATATATATATATATATATATTACACTGCCACGGTAGTTATGGTTAAATTGCTAATCCCATAGGAAGAGCATTTTTTGGGCGGCTTATAACTTCGCTCCCCCTGGACGAATCCTCACCAAACTTTGCAAAAAAAAGTATATGGCCCACTCTGATTTTTTTTGCAAAGTTTGGTGATGTTTGGTCCGGGGGGCAAAGTTATACGGGGGGGTCCCAAAATTTATTTTTTCCCATAGACTGAATGGGGAACAAAATTTGCTCACACCTACAGCCCAAACTGCTGGATGCATTTTCACCAAATTTGCAGCAGGAGCCGTGGCTTGGTCCCAAAAGCGTGCTTTTGTAAATTTGGTGAAAATCCGTCCAGTAGTTTTATTAAAAATGACCAAAAAGTAGGTCACAAAAAATGTGTGATATCTATGTCTGGTCCGCGGATACACTTCCCTGTTCGCTCCGCGGACTGTGTCCTGATTGGCTAATCGGCTTGCAGCATGTCCGCGGACATGCGACGTGTTCGCTGATTGGATGGTGAGGAGCGTGAAGAGTGTCAGCTTTTTAGAAACACCAGCCATTTTGAATTTTGTGGTAAAAACATATGAAAAAACACAGCATTGCACTTGTCAAACTTATCAAATAATCTCAGGGGAGGTGAGGGGTGATGAGGATGGGTTGGGATATGGCTGCAAGAAGCAAAAAAAACAGGTGTTTTTTTGCCTCGAAAGTCCGCGAGCAGTCCTGATGTTCACGAACAGTCCTGTGAAAGTTCGTGAACAGTCCTGTGAAAGTTCGCAAACAGTCCTGTGAAAGTTCACAAACAGTCCTGTGAAAGTTCACAAACAGTCCTGTGAAAGTTCACAAACAGTCCTGTGAAAGTTCGCGAACACCTTAGCATTACAGGGTTGGTGAAATGCAGTTTTTGGATGGCTTATAACTTTGGCGCCACTTAATGGAACTGCATGAGATTGTGCATGCATATTCCTGGACTGATTCTGAGTGAGTATACAAAGTTTGTTGGGATTCTGTCATGAGGGGCCAAAATTAGAGGGGGGTCCTAAAATAATGTAAAGGCTTATAAATGAGGTGCCATTTGACGAATCCTCACTTAATTTGGGAAACTTATAATACATTTAGATATGAATGTTTTTCCGAAGTTTGGTAGGATTTTGTGGAGAGGGGGCAAAATTATAGGGGGGGTTCCAAAATAATGTAAAGGCTTATAAATGAGGTGCCATTTGACGAATCTACACTTCATTTGGCAAACTTATAATAGATCAAGATATACATGTTTTTGCAAAGTTTTGTGGGATTCTGTCAAGTGGGAGCAAAATTAGAGTAGGGGTCGCAAAATATTGTAAAGGCTTATAAATGTGGTGCCATTTGACAAATCTACACAAAGGTTTGCAAAAAGATTATAGATCTAGATTTAGATGTTTTCGTAAAGTCTGAATGGATTTTGTCAAGTGGGGGCTAGGTTATATGACTATTGAATGCGCATACATTTGACAATTTTGAAAAAATAAAACATGGGTGGATTTCCAGCAAACTTGCGTAAGGAGCATTGGCAAGGACCTACAAGCATGGTTTTGCAAATGTGCCAGTGTTTTATTATTTGACAAGTGTCATAATGTAGCTACAAAAAATAGCGGTATACCTTTAGTGACTGAGGGGTAGCCTGTGGCCATGGGCAGTGGCCAGATTGTCCGGTTCATGGATAAGGTAATGATCTGGACAATCTGGCTACTGGCCATGACCACAAGGGACAAAACATACCTGGGACTGGCTTTGTGGTAAAGTTATTCGAAATTAGGATAGATTTGAAAGGGAAGAAAAATGTGCTTGTGGTAATATGGTCATAGGGTTCTCCTTTTGCCTTCTGCAGGCTGCTATGGAAAGCAAAGAGGGGCTCTGTATGGAACCTTCACCTTCCCTTTCCATGGTGGCCATCCTGGAAAAGGATATTCCTTCCTACACCGGGACGCTGCAGGCGTCGCGGTGTTGGAAGAAAAATCCTATTTTTTAGCACCCCGGGTTAACGCTTTGGGAACCTAGGGTGCTAATGGCCTTATCCCCCATTCCAGGGGCTGGAATGGGGGGATTATGGTCCAGAGACCTCGTTATCCACCCTTGCTTCGCTTGGGCTGATAACTTGGGCTGCTGGGCTGGTATCCACCGTTCCAGTCCCTGGAACAGAGGATGAACGCCACAATATTCCCATTAGCATAACACAAAATGCAAATGGAAATGTTGGAAAATCTTATTTAGTCTATGTACTTTACTGAGAAATATAAAGTAGATGCAGTCTATACATTTTTAGGTGGTTCCTAAAGGAATATGTCTTTTGTTGTTTTTGGATATATTTTTTTTGGCAGGAGAGCTGAGAACGAAAGGTGGGGAGGGAAATGAGGGAAGAGCAACCAAACACTAATATGGAGGGGTAGGTGGACAAGGGAAAATGTTGCGCATGTGTTATTTCTAAGTTAGGGGGCACTGTTTCTCATGCTCCTTGATTACAGCAGTGGTGGTGGCTCTTGGGGAGGAGGGATGGCATTAGCTGATACCATTTTAAGATAAATAGCATTTTTGCTAAAAGTATGTACTGTGTACTAGATTGTTAATGGATAATGAGTAGGAATAGGTGTTGGAGCTGTGCAAGGGAAATTTTGAAGTTGGAAGTTCTTAGATCAGTAGAAAAAGCAGTACCGGCTGTCTGCCAAGCAGAGATCTTATCGTGAAGAGCGGACGGGTTCTCAGACACGTCATCATGCCGTGCGCCAGTGTATGGTCATGTGGCACTGTCCGGAAGGTCCACTATGAAGTCAGATGTTTGTAGACGTCTACGAATGCAAAACTAGTTGAAATAGTTGCAACTTTGGAAATTGGACACAAATATTGCTATATTGGTTAAGTATGATATTAGTAAGTTGTAGGAAAATAGCATAAACTGGTAAAAACCTATGAAATTCAATGAAAAAACTTTGTTAAAGGGACGTTATGGTTAAGTTGCACTAATAAAAACCTATGAAATTCAAAGAACACACTTGGTTAAACGGACGTTATGGTTCCAAGTAAAACCGAAAAACCCCTTAAATTCGCCAGTTATGGTAAGCTAAGCAAACATAACTCGCGCCACCACTGTGCACTGCTAAAACTAACACCCAGGACATCAAAGATGACATCACAAATGTCATTGATGACATTACTGATGACATCACACGTGAAATACATTTTGATGAAAAGTATCTACAAGGAGTTGTGTTTAGATTGTTGATAACAAGATGTCAGGAGTGATCAGGAGACCTATCATGAACTGCTTAATCTATTAAAGAATGTACTCATCTAATATCATTGTATTGGAGTGTTGTTGTTAATACAGAAACCTAATCATATATAAACATAGGCAATGACTGCAGCATGCACCATAGAAGTACACTATTTATAATATTGTAATTTTGGATAGTACAATAATGAATGCTCCCTTACCAGAGTTTTGAGTAATGTTAAACATGTAATAACTAGCTAACAATTCAAGACTTACAGCATTTGTGCTGGTACAAACAATACATATGAAGCACCAGAATGCATGCAAATCAGAGGCACATACAGGGAAACTAAAGTAAGGAAGAAAGAAACTGCATCATCAGAAAATGTTAATGACATTAAAGTTTATCTTCATGTATACAAATGAATTGTGTGTTTGAGGCCTGCTCATTTCCCCATGTATGTGCACCATGAGCTGAGACCAAACCCTAAGGAAAGTACTTAAAGAACATACGACAAGGTTAACATCTAGATATATAGCACCTTTTTTAATTTTATTATTCTAACTGCCAGTGAACAAAACCACCTGGCCTATATATGTCAAGGAACAAAAACAAGTGGCCCAGATATGTGATGTCATCAGTGATATAATCAATGACATTTGTGATGTCATCTTTGATGTCCTGGGTGCTAGTCTTAGCAGTGCACGGTGGTGGCGCGAGTTATGGTTGCTTAGCTTACCATAACTGGCGAATTTCAGGGGGGTTTCGGTTTTACTTGGAACCATAACGTCCGTTTAATAAAGTTTTTTCTTTGAATTCATAGGTTTTTATTAGTCTAACTTAACCTTAACGTCCCTTTAACAAAGTTTTGTCATTGAATATATATATATATATATATATATATATATATATATATATATATACACACACACACACACACACACACACACACACACACACACACATTGGAAGTGCAAAGGGTATAATATGAATGTATAAAAGATAACTTGTTTAAAACCAATAACAAAAATTTGCAAATAAAGAAAACATTATTTTTTCCATACACTTTGACAAAGGATGGACGATCAAAAGGCTAGAATTACACTAAACCAAAATAGAAGTAAACTAATCAGTTTGAAGATAGCAAAAAACCAAGAATGATATAAAAATAACGGAAAGTGTAAACAAAGAAGATAGAAAAATAGTGTTGAATACATTCTGTTTTTTAATAAATAATAAACAAAGGCAGGGCAAATATTCTGATATTTTTGGAATACAAGTGCAGATTGATGGTGCCTACACAAATATATTGAAACAATATAATCAATTCAGAGGTAAGAGAACAATTAGAGTAAGTGTTGACAGTCTGAATTGGCTTGACGTAATGGAAGAAACACCTCTCATACACCTATGCAGAACACTACCAAGATATACAGCCAAGCTCATGCAGTATCATTCTGACCAATAAGACATTTATGCCCTGGCCTCCAGGAGGATCGTTGGTAAACACAGTATTACATAACCTGACTTTTACATGGCACGCACAAGGGAAAGAAGCTGGAGAAAAGGTTGTCAGTACTAGAACTGTGGAAAATGTACCGGAATGAGAAAGAGGACCCAGTCTATAAGGAGTGGCTGCTTAGTCAGCATAAAGGGGAAGACGTAATGCCTTCAGCCCCTCCCCCCCCGAGAAACAAGAGGTAGAAGATAAAGAGAAAGGGATTTTACCCTCTAAAGGAATTGAAAGCAGCAGCCGGGTATGCTAATCCATCATACAAACCCCCCTGCCTATACTAGTGAAGAGAAGGAGGAAGAGAGTAAAAGTAGAGAATGCAAATATATACAGACACGCTATGAAAGTAAACAGTGTGCTGAGAAAAAAGATAGATAGAACACACAGATGGAACTAGAGGAAGAGGCAGAAAAACAAAGAATATTATAGCCAAGGGTATGCCAATAGTACAGAATAAATGAATGGGAAGGCAAATATTGCTCAAACTGGAGGATAATGGTATTCGTGGAGTTCGAAAAAGAGAGGAAAGGGAAGAGCAAGATAAGAAAGCAAAAGAGAAGGAAGAAGAGAGGTTATACAAAGACAAGAAGTGTAAGTGAAGGGAAGAGCAAAGAAAATATGAGGCAAAAGGGAGAAGGAGAGACTAGAAGAGGAATGAGAAGGAATAGAAGGCCAAAGATTGAAAGCACGTAGGTTACAAAGAAGGCGGGAGGAAGAGGAATTAAGGTAAATAAGGAGAAGGGCAGAAGAAATTAACATAAGTAGGGGATTTAAAGATGAGATTGAATATTTATGCCATAGACACATGATACCCATAGAAATGCAAGAGCAAACCAAAGAGGAGAGAGGGTCACAACCATCCCGTGGAGGGTGGCGAGGACCATTAGATATGCCAACATGGAGAGAAGATACAGAGACTATAGGAACAAGAGTGGGGAAACTATATACACAAATGTGGGATAAGGAAGGGTATAGAACTCAAGAGGGCAAACAAGAAGCATCCTTTAGAGGAACAGGAGGAAGCCTGGAGGATGTCAGAGTAGACGTTCATAGAACTATATCCTTCAGTGGGTTAGATCTTGAGGACGCAGAAGAGGACAATAGTCATTCGAGATGGGCCATAATAATGTCAGATGAGGAAAGGAAACTAAAGAAGATGCAAGAAGAGGGCGCATACAAATTTTCAAAAGGGTCAACCATAGATAAAGGGATAAAATGGTTAGATTTAGAGGATCCTAAAAGAAAAACACCAGAAACAATACAATCAACTGAACAACCACAAGCATGATCGCACGGTACCAGGGATGTGTCCTGCCCTATGTGAGCAGACTAAGAACATTGCCAGGGAGAAAACAAGCAGTAGATGATAATGCTGCCTGGAAGACAAGGAGCGTGGGTAGGTATGACAAAGGATCAGGGTTTTCACAGTTCCCACTATTAGAGAAAGGAGGGGGTCGACCACAATATATACCATGGCCCCAGATAGATAAGGAACATTTAAAATGCATTAGATTAAGGCATTAGAAAAAAGAACATCAGGATGACCTAAGGGCCTATTATGAGCTATCCTGGGGGAGAGATCTGATGACATTTGGAAGCGAGCAGGGTATTCAAAAGTAACTGCGCCAAACAGTGCATGATGGAGCACCATTTATTAACTGTAGAGCAGACCTATGGTGAGCGCTTAGAGTACAATATCCATATACATCGGATATTGGGGCCATAATGACTAGGAAAATGAGGGCGGATGAAGACCCCATTGATTTTATTCAGGATATTCAAGATAGATGGAGTGATGAAACTCCTGAACCGTGGGATAAAACGGTAGTGTTATTTTACCACATATGTCAGGGACTGCCAGAACCAGTACAAAGGCAGTTAAAGAAACAAGTGGGAATGGAAGCAAAACCAAACCCAGAGATACCATCAGCAATCATTCATTATTGCAGAATGCTAAAGGAGAAATACAAGAAAAAAATTGAGGGTAGAAAGCAAGAAGAGGCAAAGTTTGTGCAGAAAATATTATTAAAGTTCACCATAGAAGGTGCAGTGTTGACAAGTAATTAGGGAAACACGGCACAAGTGATGCAGGTCCCACAGTAAAATAATGTATACAGTGCCCAAGATCATAATGGGTATAATTATATGCCAAGAGGCAGAGGGAATGGACCTCGCGGAGGACAACAAAGAGGATTTAAAAACCCTCAAGAAAGAGGAAGATTTAATGGCAGACAGCCCTTGACATGTTGGAATTGTGGGAAAATAGGACATGTCGCTAGAATATGTAGATGTAGAGGAGGCCTGTAGCAACAGAATTGTCAATCTTCAAGAGGGGGCGAGAGGATATGCACCACAATATAATACAGAGTCACAAGGATATTATGCCCAAAATCACACACAGAATCAGGCATAAGTGCCACAACCACAGCAGTTTTACCAAGTGCCAATACAGACACAATTGCCACAACCACAGCAATTTCAACAAACCCCAATGCAGACACATTCATTACAGGGGCAGCAACAGTAAACACCTATGCAAATGCAACAGTCGCCCACTCAACAAATACAATATATACCAATGCAACAGACAGGGAGCTACACAAATAGCAAAAAATCCAAATTAGTGAGTGTGACTGGTGGGAGAGAATCCTTTCACAGAACATTAATTAATGTATATCCACAATAGGACAGCCCACAGGACGACATGATGTGTTCAGTACTATCTGTAACACCAGACCCCCAAGAGGAACCAAAGGTCAAGGTGACGATAGGCGGAAAGCCATTTTAATTTCTTGTAGACACTGGAGTGACTCATTCCTGTGTCCGTTAGGGAATATATCCAATATCAGGCATTGCCATGAATGCTCAGTGATTTACTGGGGTGATGAGTTTAGTTCCATTTACAGACGAATGACCCATATCTATAGGGGAACACGACATGTCAAATCCATTGCTATACTCTAAACGGACACCAGTGAACATACTAACACATGATTTAATGACAAACCTTAACATGATGATACCATTTACTGATGAAGACATAGTGTGTTCAACCCTGGGGATACATTATATGATGTGAGGGAATTTATATTAGCCTTTGCAGGAAAGAAAGCCTTAAGTGGAGTTCCTCTAGACGAGGAAGTGTTCTTATATGGAGTGAACATTTTATTATCATGGTTACCCAAATTGACAGGTAAAAGTATAAGGATGTCTGACATTTTTGTTCAGGCAAGAAATTCCCATGGGTGAGGAAGGACAAGTTATTCCTCTGGAATTAGAAGCAGCAGTTGTAAGAGAAGACAGGGTTATGCTTCATGGGACAGACGATGAGGGAAGAGGATGGAGAACAGTGATAGCCCTTAATGATGGATATAGACTGACAGACTTGACGGATGCAGAACTCTTTAGGGATGGCTATTCAGATGACGAATTAGTATTCTTTATGAATCTCACTTGGATTAAAGTTGAGAGCATAGACGTACCACAGAGAATGGCATTGGTAAAAACGCAGGCCATCATTTTTTCAGGAAGACATGGAAAAAGTGCCAAGTATCTTAAGGACCACAGGTCCATATGACATGGGCCTAGAGAAGGAGCAGTGAAAAATAAGGTTAAACCAGGAGCTTTTTTGCCACATGCAAATCTGCTTTAATGAAGCAAGGCATTTTAGTACCATCAGATTCTCCATGCAACACAGCTGTGTACCCTGTCAAAAAATCAAAAGGGGGCTCATGAAGATGTATCCAGGACTTCTGTCATGTAAACCATATAGTCGATGCAGAATTTCCTTTAGTTCCAAAACCTGCAATATTATTGTGCAATATCCCGTCAACATCTAGGTATTTTACTGTTGTCGATTTGAAAAATGCATTTTTCTCAATTTCCTTACATTAAGACTCACAGGATTTGACTTCCTTTTCATATAGAACAATTCACCTGAAACATACCCGTTTGCCTCAGGTCTACTGTAAGTCCCCTTCCATTTGTAATAGAGTCTGGACTTGGGAAATGTTGAGTTCGAAAGTGCTATAATTCAGTACGTTGATGACATTTTAGTGTGCAGTGAAACAGAAGAAAAATCTAAAGAAATCTGTGGCAAACTTATGACGATACTTGCAAAAAAAAGGGTAAAATTACAGTATTGTCAAGAAGATGTATTATACATAGGAGAGTCAATCTTGCATGAAGGAAGAAAAATGACCACTGAAAGAGCAGAAGCCATTATGAGAACCATGCAGCCAAACACAGTGAGACTAATGCAGCAATTGTTAGGTCTATGCAGTTATTGCAGGGCCTGGGGTTTTTGACTACAGTACATATATCCAACCACTTTTAAAAGCGTTTAAAGAAGCACAGGTGGCTAAAACTAGATTAGTGTGGACAGAAGACATGATTGAAGGATTAAATGAATAAAAAAATGTGATTAGTTCAGCTCCTGTATTAGGAATGCCAAGTTACAGTGAAGATGTATACATATTTTCTCATTCAAATGGAGAAGTCATGACAGCAGTGCTTACATAGAAAACGACATTAGGCCATGGTCATAAACCATTAGCTTATTACAGTGGGATTTTAGATCCAGTTATGAAAGGACACTATCTTGCAAACAATCTTTGGCAGCTGCTGCATTTGCCATAGAAAAGGCTTTAAGTAGAACTATGGCGTGTTCTGTAACTCTATTTGTAGAGCATGCATTATTTGCAGTTTTAGAGAAACCCAAAAGTACGGTGACCACTCAAAGAGCAATGGGTATGAAATCATTATTTCAAACCCTGCGATGAAAATTGTAAGATGTAGTATAGTGAATCCAGCAACTTTTATAGCTGAACCAGCGGGAGAAGATAATGATGTGCATGATTGAATTACAGACTCTGAGTGTTAAAATGATATTCCCCATTTTAGAGAGAATGGCCTAGGAAGAGGGGCAGTAGTTTTCATTGATGGTTCATCTAAAATTGATCAACAGTCTGGGGTGAGACATTCGGGTTCAGCAGTAGTAAGGGTGACCCAAGAGGGCACATTTGAAGTATTGATGAGCAGAAGATTGCCGGGAACCTACTCAGCCTAGGCTGCAGAATTAGCTGCACTCATTGATGCCCTATGAAGTTTTGAGGATGAGGAAGTGATGGTGTACTCCGACTCCGCTTATGTGATGTCAACTGTACATGCAGGCCAGGCACATTGGATGAGAGGGGGCTTCCTCCGCACAGATGGCATTCCAGTGCAACATGCGGGGCTATTAGACAAGCTAATTGAAGCCTTAAGCTTTTGAGAAACCTTAACCATCGCAAAATGCGCAGCACATTCAAAATGAACAGATTTAATCTCTTGTGGGAACAAAGCCACAGATTTAGTGGCCAAACATGCCACATATTATTCAACCATGTGTGAAGATGAGTTCAAAGATTTGAAGCAAGCGACAAGCAACATGCATGTTGGTAAAAGAAGGATTTAATAGGACATCCATTGTACAGTTAATTGAGATAGAAGGACAAGCCACGCAAGAGAAAAAGGAGGTATGGAAAAAGCAGGGGTGTTCTTTATCCACCACTAAGGCTATTTGGAGGCAGGACAGTACAGGAAAGCCAATAATGCCTCCAGCATTGAGAGTAGCATTAGAGCAACTCATTACCCAGCACATGTGACTCGAGAGAATCTAGCTGCTACAAAAGCAGAAGAGCGGTTTGTACCAAACCTCAGTGAACATGTGGCACAATTCATTGTAAACTGTATTGTGTGTCAGAAATGTATGGCAGGAAAGGTTATAGGGGAGATATATAAAAATATGACCATATCTATATGCATATGATTTGATGTAATGACAAATGTGATGTACTGTTGACAATTAATGTGCAAGAAACATATAAGGTACGAACCAATCAAACTTTCGAGATGCACTAGGCACCTTAGACTGGCATTTTGGCGTTATGTATGTCAATTTTTACATCTGGACTTCAAAATTAAGGTGGACTCACTTAAAGATGGCTGACACTAGGCCATATAGAAATAAACATAGTAACTAGTCCTCTTTTTGTGTCTAGGTGGACTTACTTGAAGATGGCCAACATCATGCCATTTAGAAAAAAACACACAGCAACCAGTACTCTTTCTGTGTTGAACACCATGTCACATGAAGTATTTTAAACTGAATGGGCATGTGGATCACCTGTTGTGATCAAGCGGTGAGGATACCGCGAAACGCATCAACTCTGCTATGTGTGGGCCATACACCTTGGGAGAGCCACGATGTTAGTGGACTTTTAATCAGCCATGTGCTGCGCAAATATATTGAATAAAAGATAATTGTGATACCGGTTTCCTGAGGAATCTTTAATGAATGGGGGAGTGCCTCTCAATGACTGTGGAAGCAACAGTCTCATGAACATATATATATATATATATACATATATATGATACACCTGTACACAAGTGTTTCTAGGTACGAAATCCCCAGTGAGAGGAGTAATCCCCAGACCTAATGGCCCCTTCCAACATTTGCAGATAGACTATGTGGATATGTTGCAAACATGCAATGGCTATCGATATATGATAGTTGTAGTCTGTCCTTTTTCCAGATGCATTGAAGCAGGTCTGTGCACACATCCCGATGATGCATGTGCTGCAAAGTTTTTAGTGTGCAAAGTTTTGCGATCCAATAATGGACCGCACTTTGTGAATGAACTCTTTGAAAATATAGTCTCACTTTTTGGCATTAAGCACAAGTTTGCTTTGGCCGATCACCTGCAAGCCAATGGGATATGTGAGAAATTAAATGGTCTTCTGAAAGAGAATAGCAAAGCTTAAAATCACATTGAAGAAAGGATGGCTACATTGCCTATTCCTTTCATTATATGCACTACAAAATCAACCTGGTTCAGATCACCATTTAATGCCCCATGAGCTGGTGACTGGATGGCGAATGGGAACTCCTCTCACCTGCACCCAACAAGGGCAAATACAGGCGCCCACAGTATAGTGAGGGCATTAAGCGATGAGATGCATGATTATTTGAAAACGATGACTCAACATATTTCTTTTATTTCTCAACAGCTCAAAAACCAACAGGAGGGGTCAAAAGTGAGTGAGACAAACAATTTGCCTAGTAGTTGGGAAGACTCGTAAAAACCTCCCATATTATACCCAGGACATCATTTTCTGGTACGTCAGTTGGTGCGCACCCCACGATTCAAAGGACATTTTGAGGTTGAAGAAATAATCCCTACGGCAGCAAAGCTCAAAGTCCGACAGGCGTGGATTCACTTGCAAGATATCAAGCCCTTTAAATGTGAAGCATTGACCTCTCCTGCACCTAACCCCAGTGAAAGAGAAGAACAAAGGAAGACTGCGCAATCTATGGCCAAGAATTTGGATAAAGAAAGCAAAACTTTTTCTTTTATTAGGGTTGACTTATGGATTAATTTATTTGCAGTAGTCGTGGAACATTTTCCCTAGAATAGGTTTAAAGGAACAATGAGAGAACAGCTCAAGCTTAGAAAGAAAAGAAAAAACAACGTTCTAATTCTCACCTATGATACCTATTATATTGCTATACACATTCTTAGTTATTCTTTGGTTTTACATTTATGAAACATATCCAGCTTAGATCCAAAGAAACAAACAGTGTTGCATTTTTGGAGAATCCCAAAGTGTTTGGAGAGTGATAATAGAGACAACACTCACATATCTGGTATAGTACTGATTAAAAGGAGGTGACACATTTGCATATTCATGCAATGGAAAATCTTGAGCAGATTAGAGATTCATTGCCTTCTAAGAAATCAATAAGCTTTCATGTAATATTAATAGTAATCTCTATCGGTATTATGACGTGTGTTTTCTTCCTTATTATAATGCCCTTTAGAACTGTTATAAGAGATGGTAGCATAATGAATGATACAGAAACATCTATTGCCTCTGCTGAAGATATAATGGCCAGATTTAATTATATAACAATGCACTTGTTTTGACATAAAAGAGAGTGGGGAGGATCGTGAAACTATAAACTCTTATTTAGACAATTCCGTACATTTAAAGAATAACCTATGGGATCAACACATGAAAGAAGTGAGAAGGATAACATCAGACAAAAACTGCTATGTATGTTCCTTGATCCCGTACACCATAAGTGCAACAAGAACTTTCATTGCAAGAGAAATGTCACCATATGATGCCAAATGCCTCCTTCATCTAGCGGCATACACAACCAGAGGACAATTTGAAGGAAAATGGGCGATGTTACGATGGCAAACAAAGGCAGCATTCCCATTTGAACATACCTATGTGAAGTCAAGAAAGATGGAAAATGGATTAGGATGGACAACCAAGAAACACATGTATCCATCCCAGATAGGATAGCGGATACGGGATGTCCAGATGGATACATTTAATTGGTCAGACAGCATTAAAAAACCAGGAGGGCTGAGATGTGGAGAAAGACCTCAGCTGGTAGTATATAGACATGTTTTCACTGGTACTGGATGGGAAGAAGGGCTAGTGGACTGCCCTGCACATTTATTCAAGGAAGAATCAGCCAGTATAGTGGAGATAGTGAGTGACATATGCCTGGAATCATGGGTTAAGTTCTCAAAGTTACACACATGGTTCGAAAATGAAGCAGGAACAGTTTCTACAATACCCCTAAAAAATGCAATAACATGCTTCAGAAAATATGGTCTGATCCTGGTTGAGGCGGATAAAGGATATAATCATATAATTGAAGTCCCAGGAATGGATGGGGGAACTGCAATGTTAATGGATCGATATTGGGCCTGTTGATCCAGAGCTTACATGCAGTTTCCTCAAAATTGAGGAGTAATGATACATGTACCCGCATTGATGATCCCAAATAGTGACTTCCACATTGACGAGTTTCCAAAAATTGATGATCACTTAAACAGGCGATCACCTGAATTTCACCAATTGTGAAGAATTACTTCTCAGCAAAATCAACAGTCTTATAATATCCCAGAGGAGCATAATTTGTTCTGCAAAACAGCAATGATAATGACATATATATACTTGCCAGGACGTCAAGCTGCAGTAAATGCTAAATGGCTCCAGATTACTAGATGGGAGCTGTTGCAGACAATCAACTCAACAATAAAAGAATTCAAGACAATCAGAGAAGAATTGAGAGCAAGTTGTATGATGACGCTCCAGAATAGGAATGTCCTGGATTTGAATACAGCAACAGAAGGAGATTTGTGTGCCAAAGTCAGACCTTCTTGCTGTATGTACATACCTTCACATGATGCAAAAAATTGAACCTTATCCAAAGCAATAACTACATTAAGGGACCAACACACGAAGATTGAGGAACTAGATGACATTGAAGATGATGATTGGTTTATAACTATTTTCATGGATTCCAACTTGGCTGGTAAACACTTTCAAAATGCTTGGAGCAATGTTAGTGTTCGTATTTTTAGGATTCTTTCTCATAAGGATCATTATGGGACAATGCAAGAAGACAGCCAAGAAAGCTATTGGAATGAAGGTAATGGTTGATACTGACACTGGAACAATTGAGCAAACTGAAGCCAACACGTGCAAACTGAAAGAAAAGTACCCTTGCACCTCCAGGAACGAAGTTTCATTATCCCAAGGATCGGAAGAAGTATGTGGGTCGATTGATATTCTGTTCACCAACAGGAGATTGACAATTCATGACCTGGAGTGTGGATGCTGGTAACCTGAGGGGGGAGTGACGAAGATATGGGTTCCAAAGAAAAGAAAATATGAAATGGTAGAAGACATAGCAGGAGTGGCAGAAAAAGAAGCGTAGAGTTTGGTCGAGAACTCGACCAGAGGGAGGAATGCAGAGTAGATGGTACCGGTCTTCTCTTTAGTCCCCGCGCCCTTCCCACCATCATATTGGGATGACAAAGAGCCATGATGGGGACCCATGCCTGAATCCTCGCAATGATCCTGCACCTCGTCTTTCATATGAGAAATGATATGCACACAGACAACCCTTCAGAGTATACGCCCAAGCTGACATAGTGGAGGAAAAATACCAAGAAGGGTGCATTTTTTTATTTTATTTTTATTGTGTTTGGTTTAGAAACAGAAAACTTTACAATTGACAAATAATTTCAGTAATAAACATAATTAAACAGAATACAATATGACAATATTACAACGATAAAACCTATACAAAGCAACATAACGAACATTTTAAAAAAATTGAGCAGTAACTGCAATGGATACATGACAGAAAATTGACAAAGCCAAAACCATGTTAATACACAAATTTAAGAATTCATTACCTTTATAAAAATAACATCACATCAGCTAGTTTCGCTTCGATAATTCTTAGCAATTCAATTAGTTTCAAGGACATATGGAGACTGTAACCACCCATGCAACGTTTCCATAGTGACTCTGTGACACTGTGGGGCCGATCCATGGAACAAACGTGCGCCGAAAATCTACGCGCAAGCAGGCGCAAGCGGAAAAAAAGAGGCGCACGCGCACGCGTGCGATTCATGGAAGTCCCTGCGCGTGTCTTCCTCGGGATGTGCGCTAAACCCGTGCATGGCGCACACGTCACTGCAACATCCCGAAAGACGTGCGCGACGCGCACAGTGAAAGCGCACAACCTCTGCGCATACACTAGAAAGTGGGCGGAACACGGGGCGTAATGCGCGGAATGGGGAACAACTTGCGAAAACAAGGGCGTAACTGGGGATGTACTGCAGGGAAGCAGAGGGAACGCCCACACGCACCCGAACCACACGTATTCATGGAACCGAATAGGGCAAAGCCACGCACAGCGAAAGACACGCACAAGCCGATACACGTCCGCCACACAAAGGCAGGCGGTAGCGTCCCTGCGCATTACAAAAGTGGCAACATACAGCAATAGTGCCTGTGCGAGCGGGGCACGTGTATTTCGGGGGTTCGCGTGAAGTTTCTCACGCGATCGGGCCTGCGGGAGCGGGCTATGTGTATTTCAGGGGTTTGCGTGAAGTTTCTCACGCGATCGGGCCTGGGGGAGCGGGCTACATGTATTTCAGGGGTTCGCGTGAAGTTTCTCACGCGATCGGGCCTGGGGGAGCGGGCTACGTGTATTTCAGGGGTTCGCGTGAAGTTTCTCACGCGATCGGGCCTGGGGGAGCGGGCTACGTGTATTTCAGGGGGGGGTTCGCGTGAAGTTTTACACGCGAATAGCCTGGGCGCGTGTATTTCAGGGGTGCGTGGGAAGTTTTACACGCGAATAGCCTGGGCGCGTGTATTTCAGGGGTGCGCGGGAAGTTTCTCACGCGATCGGGCCTGGGGGAGCGGGGTACCACTCACCGTCTGCCTTGCGTGTAGTAGAACGCGTAGCCAACACCCGCTGTGAAGTAATAGCGTGTGAACCCCAACGGATGGAAAACACACGCACCGCACGAAAAGCACGTACAGAACATAAAGGCACGCGGGATCTCCAAACCCTGCCAGGGCAACGCCCGTGCGCAAAACGTCACAGACGCGCTTACGCTGTAAGGGCCTTTGGTCCAATGAAATCGCGTACGCGTGCTGACGCGCTTACGCGCTAAGGGCCTTTCCTCGAATTACGTGCAGATTTTTCACGTGCCAAATCACTCCGTATCAAGCTGGCCACGCGAAAACACACGGAAGATCACGCTCCTGCCCAGAAGGCCGAATCACTGCCCCCCAGTGCCCCGAGCAGCCTCCCACGTGCCATCTGCTGCTGCCTGCCTGCCTGCTGCCACCGTGCCCTGCCATTTGGTGCCTGCACATCAGCCATCTGCAGGGGTCCAGTTGCTGTGTCCACCCCTGCTGGTACAGAAGACTCCCGACTCGAATAACATCGCTCCACAGCCCAGCCCCAGGACCCAGTTGCCCACCCACTCCTGCCCCTGGGGTTGCCATGTCGGGCACATCCACATCTGACCCCAGTGGCAACCCCCGGCCAGAGAGGCAGAGGGGCACCAGCTTCACTGCCACCGAAGTTGGTGTCCTGGCGGAGCAAGTCCTGGGGCAGTATGATGCCCTCTTCGGATCGTCCCGCGCCAACAGGGAAGGACGGGATAGGATCTGGGCCGACTGTGTGGTTGCCATCAACGCGGAGGGGGTGGCAACCCGCACCATCCTGAAGGTCAAGAAGCGCTGGGAGGACTTGAGGTCCAGGACCCTCATGAAGGCCCGGCACCTCGTGGAGGGGGGCCGGGGCCGCATGAGTTCCATCCAGTTGAGGGTCCTGGAACGCGCACACCCAGAGCTCCACGCCCAGGTCCTTGAGAGGGAGACCCGTCTGGAGTTGAGCGGTAAGTGGCCAAGCATTGCTGTGTGAGACAGGGCATGTTGCAGTGTGCTGGTTGTCTGATACTTGCCTGCATGTGTGACATAGGCCATGTACGCATGTATGTGTGCAGGGACATCATGGGAATGCATGTGCGACCTGTAATGTGTGAACCGCACGGTTGTTGCATGTGTTTGAATGCGACATGGGGAGCCCTGTGCAGATTGCACACATGAGAGCATGGCAGTCTCTGTTCCTGGACATGGGTGGGGGCGAGGGATGGGTGCTGATGCCAGATACATATGTGGTATCCATGTCTGTGTGCCTGACCTGCGTGTCTGTGACTTGTGAGTGCCATGGATGCATGACACATGTCTGTGACAATGTACAGATTCACTGATGCAGCCTAGTCATCCTTGTATGCACTGTGATTGGGGTGTACGGGGCCAGATGGATGTGACTGAGGTGAAGTGTGTGCATGTGATAGGCATGACCCATGATGCATGTGAGTCCCATTACATTGTATGATTCGAGAGTCCATTGGACATGCATTGAAATGTCCATGGCACACACCATGACTGTCACTGTGTGTGTTTTGCCTGGACTGACACATGTGTTGTGGTGTGACATGATGGAAGTGTACTTTGACAGTGGCACTCATCTGCTATTGCTTCCTGTCTAGGGGACCATTGTACAGTACCCTGATGCTTGTGTTCTATGTCTCCCTCTACGCAACGGCTAGTGAAGGAGAGGGCGGAGACGGCGCTGTGGAGCAAGGCGGCGGGGATGCCCCCACGGCTGCAGCGGAAGGGGTGGGTGAGCCCCCACAGGGGCCTGCTACGGCGGTAGACGGCGAGGAGCCATCCAGGTTGGTGGTTTCCACAGAGGAGGAGGAGGCCGCCACTGAGGCGCACATGGGGCCTGGTGGGGGCATCCCTGCTGGTGCAAGTGGTGCAGTCCAGGGGCAGGGGCAGGAGACAGCACAGGTCACGTGGAGGGGCCTGTGCATGTCGCTGTCCCTGAACCTGTGGGTGCACCACCTTGCACCAGCAGGGATGCCCCGTCCCAGGCCCGTCCGCAGGTAGAGGGGATGTCCATGTCATCTGACTCCCCTCCCCCTGCGGACGAGGGGACCCCTGGCCGTGTGGAGAAGGTCCTGATTGGGGTCGCGATGCGCACGGCTGTGATTCGTGATGCCGTGCGTGCTTTCCAGGAGGAGCACGCACGTCATCACGAAGAGCACCGTGCCGACGTGGCCCAATTGGGATCGGCCATGTTCGGGGGTTTCCTGCATGTGTCGGCCAATCTGGCGGCCCTCTCCTCCTCTGTGGAGACTATACGCCAGTCGTTCTCCTTGCCGTCTTCCGGCCCAGATGCCACCAGGGCCCCCTGTGGACCTGCCCTGACCAATGCAGCCAGCTCGGTGGGGATCCCATCCCTGCCAATGTCGGAAATCAGAGGTCCAGCAGGGGTGGACAACACAGCAACTGGACCCCAGCAGATGGAGGATGTGACGGCATCATCGGGCAGGGCACGTGCACGGCGGCGACGGTGGTTTCCATCATCCAGGATGCCGTCGTGCTGGCAGAGGCAGTGGCGTCGGAGGCAGCAGCAGGCTCGACGTGGGAGGCATCATGGCTCGGGGCCATCAAGATCAGAGGGGCAGGCATCGGCCGGAGGGCAGGAGAACCCTGGGATGGTAGTGTCTTCCGTGTGGGAGCAGTTGGTCCAGCGGATAGGTGCGGAGCGGCAGCGGGCGGAAGAGGAGCGGCTCACCATGGTCAGGGCGGAGTTCTCCATGCGTCGGGCGTTGAGGCGGGCTGAGTGCCTCGAGGAAGCTCGCAGGGAGTTTGAGCTGGACATGGGGTTATCCCTGTGAGACCTCGGGGCCAGGACAGAGTCCCGCCTCCAGGACATCGACATGGAGTTCGATGATGCCCTGGCCGGCAACATCACCGAGTGAGCCGCAGGACTTGCCCGCTGCCATTGTATATAGTTATATAGTTAGTGGTAGGTTTCCTTTGAATTATTTTTTTTTTTATTTGGTTGCGATTGGACAATGCGCCACTTTTTTGTATATAGTTCAGTTTTTAGTTAGTTGACATAGTTAGGTTTCATTTGGTTGGGCTCATGGACCCGGGATTGTCTTGTATATAGTTCTTCAATGGATTTTTGGATTTATTGGATTTTTTTCATGGACATTCAACTTCTTTTTGTTGTTTTGCTTTGTGGTTTTTCTTATTTCATTTCCATTCTTGTTGATTTTCAATACATTTTTATTTTCATCCTTCAATGTGTCGAATTATCTCATTACTTTCATGCATGTCATGTTGGGTGTTTTAACATTCACTTGCAGCCATTGTGTGTGACAGACATGTGTTCATTTGCATTATTTACATTGGGTGTGTAACATGTAATTGCCTTTGATATGTGGGTGGATGTGATAGTTGGTTGGGCCTTTTGGCAGGGGAGGATGGCCATTACGGACATGATTGGGGATTGTTGGGACCCAGGTGCAGGGGGCATGGATGGGACATGGGTGGAGGCCTGCTGGCAGGTGCCCCACAGTGCTGGGGGGTGGGGGTGGTGGGGGACATGAGTTGGACATGGGTGGGGGCCTGCTGGCAGGTTCCCCACAGTGCTGGGGGGTGGGGGTGGTGGGGGACATGAGTTGGACATGGGTGGGGGCCTGCTGGCAGGTGCCCCACAGTGCTGGGGAGTGGGGGTGGTGGGGGACATGAGTTGGACATGGGTGGGGGCCTGATGGCAGGTGCCCCACAGTGCTGGGGGGTGGGGGTGGTGGGGGACATGAGTTGGACATGGGTGGGGGCCTGCTGGCAGGTGCCCCACAGTGCTGGGGGGTGGGGGTAATGGGGGACATGAGTTGGACATGGGTGGGGGCCTGCTGGCAGGTGCCCCACAGTGCTGGGGGGTGGGGGTGGTGGAGGACATGAGTTGGTGTTCATTAGTTCAAGGAGACATGTGCCTTTGCTGGGGGGCATGCCCATGTTGGGTGGGCTGCCTGCGGGACATGACCAGGGATGCAGGGTAGTCCCCTATGGTGTGGGCTGCCTGCAGGGGCCGTGGACGGTGTACAGGGAACACCTGGGAGGACCCACACTGTCAAATCACATGTAGGACTCCCCGGCACCCCTGAAATACACGTACCCTGCTGAAATCGCGTGTAAAACTTCCCGCGCACCCCTGAAATACACACGCCCAGGCTATTCGCGTGTGGAACTTCCCGCGCACCCCTGAAATACACGCGCCCAGGCTATTCGCGTGTGGAACTTCCCGCGCACCCCTGAAATACACGCGCCCAGGCTATTCGCGTGTGGAACTTCCCGCGCACCCCTGAAATACACGCGCCCAGGCTATTCGCGTGTGGAACTTCCCACGCACCCCGAAATAGCCGTACCGTGCTGGAATCGCGTGTGTAACTTCCCCTGCACCCTGAAATTCACGTACCCTGCTGATATCGCGTGTGGAACTTCACGCGCACCCCGAAATACACGTACCCTGATGGAATCGCGTGTGGAACTTCCCGCGCACCCCTGAAATACGCGTACCCTGCTCGCACGGGGCCAATCGCGTGAGGTACTTCCCGCGCACCCCAGTGATACACGTAGCCCGCTTGCTGTGCTGGTACAGGGTTAGCGCAGCCCTTTGCGCTGGATTGGGTATGTTGATGGCTTTTCCGCACGGGAGGCGTTCTTGGGGGCGTAACTGGCGCTGCTGCAGGGTCGCTGCGCCACTGTGAGCCACGGCTGGTTTTGGTGGCTGGAATCCATGAATACGCTGTGCGTGGAAATGGGTTTTGGCGCACGCGGCTGGCGCAGGGATTTGCACGCGCACACTGTGCGCCAGCCGCGTGCGCCACTTGTGCGCTGAATTCTATGAATTACCCCCTGTATGTTTGAATGCATGGATTCAACCCAAAGATTCGATCACGTGGAACCTTAAATGAATTACAATAGATCACTAAGTATTTCAAGGTTTCTATTGCTTGATTTGATTTGCAAAAGCGACATATACCAGAACCTACGATACCTTGGCAGCGATTCCACAATTAGGTTCTTTCATAGGTTTGAAATTGATTTAACCTAAAACAGAGATATATTTTTCTTGCACTGGCAGAGGGAAATTGGCCAAGTATTTTGGACGATCGCCCCATTTTCGCGAAAAAAGCTGTATTCATAAAATGAGGGATAAGTTCCAACCTTGTCTGATAGAAAAAACCAATAATACCTTTCAAATTGTTTCTTTTGGCTTGGCAAACACATGTACATTGATTCAGGTGTTTCATTGATCTGATTCAAAATCAACTTTAGTTTATTAGTGAGTAAATTAAGGGAAAGAATATTCGGATCACCAAGGATTCGGTTAAGGTTGACATACATAGTATCTTTAGGGGGGTCAAGTATTTTGAGATCATTTTTAATACTTCTCCAGTTACACTTTAAGCAGGTAGAACTGAATATGAGGTAGTAATGAATATAATACAGTATTTATGGTGTATTATTTTCATCTGTGAAGTCAGGCATTTTAGCTTATTTTGCAAATATTTTTTCCACATAGTTAGGGAGTAGGTATCAGTAAGTGGATATCCTAGGTAGCGTATCATGGGAGCATAGTTAATAGTAATGACATTAAGTGCCCAATAATAACGAAGAGACTTCGGCTTACCATTAGCAATAATCAAAATGTACGATTTTGCCGGGTTCACTATAAGGTTATGTGCTGATGCAAATTGTGAGAACAAGTTCAATTTTTCTGTTATGCCGAATGGGGTTCTATCAAGAAACAAGAGGTCATCTACAAAGCCGATGCTTTCTAATGTAATGGATCCTAATTTATCAGGAAAGGTCACTGCATTTTTCCAAAGATTGTCAATTCCTAGCAAATACAAATTGAAAAGAACTGCTGCCATATTTCAGCCCTGTTTGACGCCTATTTGAGTGGAGCTGGAGTTGCTGAGTGCCCCCTCATTATTCAGCCGAATTCGATATTTAGTGTTTTGGTGTAGCAAGGCAATGAGGGCGACCAGATAAGCAGGTATTTCATGGTTTAGCATTTTGCTCCAAAGTATTTAACGAATTACACCGTCGAACGCTGCAGTTAAATCCAAACTGGCGATGTATGCAAGGCACATTTTGGCATAAAGTGTTTGGGTCCGTAGGTGAGCCAAAATGGTGTTGTTCAATGGGCATCCAATTAGTTTGCGAAAACCCACCTGATTAGGAGATAGTAGGCGTGTTGGTCAATATGCAATTGTAAAAGGTGGAGTATTAATAAGGAAAAGATCTTTGATGAGGCGTCTGTGAGGGCGATAGGGCGGTAGTTATCAGGAAAATCGGGTGGTCCTTTTTTATAAATGGTAATAATGTGGGCAGCTTGCCAAGACATAGGAACAATACCTGTTCGAATAATAGAATCAAAGCGTAATTTTAGAAGGTGGGCCCAAAACTGAGGAGCCACTTTATATACGCATGCGGGCAAGCCATCAGGGCCAGAAGCCTTGGAGTTTTTTAGTTTTTGTATGGCTTCCATGTTGTCAGCAATAAACCATGTTGGTTGCATACCAACTTCAAGTTTGGGCACTTTCCCTCTAAGTGATGCAAATCGAAGAGGCAGTAAATATTGTTTCTTAATGTAATTCTCCCAAACCTCCGCGGTAATAACCAAGCTTATAGCAGCTGAGGAGGCAGTAGTCAGGGAGCGCAAAGTAGGCCACACTTGTCTAGTATTGTGTCTTAGTAAGAGATAAATCATATTTTGATTGTCCACACGGTATAGTTCTCTTCTCATCCATACAATTTTATTTTTGTAAGATTGTTTAATGTGCCTTATATGTTCTTTCACATCATTCGAGAAGACATTATTTTTCAATATACTTCTAATATGTAAGTTTTTTGCTTTTTCTAAGTTGCCAAGTTTGAAATTGTAGGAATGGACATGTGTGGATTTGGAGGGAAAATCCCTCTTGCTTGTGAGCGCAAGCCTATGTAGATGGAGTGTATGCGAGTAACATTTTTGGCTACGATTTGGAACAAGGAGGGACCACCTGGAACAAAAGTAGTAATGATTTCACAGTCTGATGCAATCAATTTGATAAGCCTGTGACAGAAGGAAGGATTCCAACGCACTGTCAAAGCATGACGATCGGGTTCAAGCACTGTTAATAAGGTGTCCGTAGAAAAACAGGCATTAGGAATAGATAACTCAAAATAATCATCATATGATGCCCGAACATTGGATTGATCATTTTAATGGGGGAGGTATACCGATAGAGGCCCGATGATATGAAGAAGAAATCTATCATAGATCTCATGTCGCCCCTATGCCACGTGTAATTAAATGGCTCCATCATAGTAGGGAGTAATTGAATATCCCATTCCAAAAAGAAATTTGTCCATATTTGCCCGTTTTTTCCTAGACATTTCTGATTGTGGGGACCTCAAGTCGTCTGTGCAAGGTTCAACAGTGTCACAGAAGGCATTAAAATCACCACCAATAATTATTCTTTCTCCAAGATTGGCAATCAGAGCAGACTCTAACAGGAGAGTCAGTTCCTCCAGCAGAACAGATAACACAGTGGTACATTTGTTCCAATATAAGCAAATCAATAATATGACATTTGAAGGATTATCATTACTTTTTAGTTGAATAGCCAACAATGCTGCTGAGCTTGTAACAAGTTTAGTAGAGCAGTTACATGCAGCATTTATTAAAATGGCTAAACCACCTGACAGTCTTCCTGCAAAACCCCGGATTGCCTCTTGCGTGCATGCCAGATAACCCTCAACAGTAAAAGGCAGCTGGGACAGTGTTTCCTGTAGTAGAATTATATCTGGCTTATTTTGTTGGTTGTTCCTAAACCAAGATTTAAAATTACTTAAAACACAGGAGATCCAGGAAATAATCTTAAATTCATCAGAGCTAAGACTCTCTTGACACACTCGTCAACGGGTCTGGTGGTTCTATACCAGACTCTGTCCATGTTAGTCCTTTCAGAGCAGACACAAAGGCCATTAGCTGTTTCATGGAGTTGACGTCAATATTTTGTACAACATTTTGTGAAATGGTAGGTGGACATATCTCTACAGAAGGAAGAGGGGTTTCAACATAACTCGTAGCTTCCTCAATTGAGACAAATCGCGATGGATTGAGACCAATAGATTTTATATCCTCACGATGCTCCCAGATTAATTTCGTAATCATGGGAGAAACAAGTTTACAGATCATTCTATTGTTATTTATAGAAGCTAGTTTTACCCATTCGATGTCGTTAAATCTTATGATGCGTAAGGCAGGAATGTCCCGTAAAATGGTTAAGAGGAAGGATCGGTTGAGTCGAGCAAGACAGTGTCGTGTTGAATCGCTTTCCCATCCCATCAAGGTGGCTAATTTGAACTAATTTTGCTTAAGGGAAGAGGTGTGGGGTGAAGAATCTCGATCATAATCCTCACTGCTCACTTCCCGGCCCGGTATTAAAGCATTTGAGTTTGGAACTATCTGTGGAGCTCTCCCTTGGTACTTTTGCTCGGTTTGTTGGCCAACTCCGTCATTCGGTTTGTTAGATGGGTCTACAGACAAAGGGGGGAGTTCGGCTTCCTTCAAGTTTCCCGAATTAACTGGAGTCTTTATAGGCTTTTCGTTATTTGACCCTATAATCACTTTCTCAGTTCTCTTTATCCCTAACAGGGGGTAGAAATTTGACAAAGCTGATTGTTTATGCACAATTGGAGCAGTCACCGGGACTGGAACAATTGTAATTCGATCTTTTTCTCCCATGGGCAGTGTGGTTGTATTGTTTGATTTGATGCTTATTTTTTTGTCTACTTTATTCTTGAGATTCAAATTAGCAACAGCCATCTCTTTGTTGCCTAATGAAACATTTGTCACCTTTAGAGGCCCTTTCTCTTTTTGGGCCTGCTGATTTGGCTCTGAAAGGTTTAACATTACTTTTGATTCCTCATTTAGTTGGTTTAGATCAATCATATTGTCCCCACCTGATAGATTACATATATCTTTTATATGTGTGTTGTGTTTGTCCAGATTAGCTTTTTTTCTGCCTTTCCTTTCATTTTTTTTAACAAAGGCCTTTCGCTTTTCTGTTCTGGCTAGGGTTCGTTTTTGATTTCTAGTAAGGTTTATAGTAGGAACATCTACAGGGCAGATGGCCTCTTCAGTTGTGTTGACGGGTGGTTTCAACTAATTTGTTTCGCCAATCAGATCAATAAGATCAGTTAGCGCAGAGGGACTATCAGATGTTAGCAACTCTGAAATAATATGCGGTACCAAAAAATCTGCGACTATCTCTTGATTGAATTGCCTGATTGGTCGTCATTTCATTTAATGTTGAGATCAGTCCTTCAATCTTTGTCACATTTATAGCCACCAATTGCGGCAATGAGACCTCGTCGCTCGAGACTGGAGGGAATTTTTGGGTTAAGTCTACACTCACCACCTCTGCAAATGTTTTTGTTTGGGTGGCCGTAGAGATGGTGTCTGTCATAGGGCCCTGCTGTTGTGACAAAATGGAAATTGCTTCACAAGTAAAAAGAAGACCCTCAATTCTACTTAATTTGGCAATCATCTCAGACATTTGGAGATGGAGAAATCTCACTTCCTCGTGTGTCTGTACATGACCTTTATCAAGCAGATGGAGGATCCTTGTAATTACAGGATAAGCCTCAGGGCTATTTTCATTCGCAGGATTGGGATCCAAGGTTGGTCCTAAGTCTAATGTCTCTGGAGTTTTTCAAGCAGCTTTGGAATGCAGCGTGCAGTAAGATCTCTTTGGACGTTGGTTAGACTCGCTAACAGATTTCTCTGAAATAGGAGAACTGCAATTTTGCATGTGAGTAGCAGCGATAGGTGCAATTCTTTGTGTAAATATACTCCCAATTTCTCTGTTTTCTTTAAATGCAGGGTAGAGAGGGGGCACAGAATATGAGTAATTAGGCTGATTGTTAAACAGAAAAACATTATCTAGACCATATTTCATGTGAGTAACAGGAGAAGAGGGCTCATGCAATAGACTGATCCTCTTTCCTAACTCAGTTTCAATTGCAGGAGCTAGCATTGAAAAATCTGCAATTTGGGTTTTAAAACTTTCAACAACCCATTGTTTTCCGTATCGCTTCTCTGTCTAGACTTAAATCCAACTGTTCATAGTCAGATTCCCATCCTTTTGGAGAAAGTTTATTTGCATCTTTGATGGATAGAGAACTCTTTTTTTTTGTGGGAGTGATAGTGAGTTATTTAAGGGCACCTTGGTTTCTCTTCGCTCTTGAGGAGGGGTTATTTCCACAGCCGCTGGTGACTTTATAATTGATTTGCAGATTACAGCATTGTTAACTAGGGGAGGAAAGTTCTCTGCATCAAACGGAACCAGGGCCTCTTCTTGCTTATATATGGAGTGTGAGGGTGACAAAATAGCCGAAGACACGGGAGGAGCTAAAGCATTAAGCTCCTCTTCTGTCAAAGAAGAGACTAAATTTGCAGATGGAGAGATATTAATTTCAGTTTTGATTAAATTTGAGGGGGAAACCTCCACTCCATTGACAAGTGGTGTGGGCACCAAGCATTCATTGACAGGAGATTTCATTATTCCTGTCAGTTTTCTCCTGCTAGGCAGACCGTTAAACTTTTTATCGGGCGGCGCTTATAGAATCAACCTTACACAAGTATAACTTCTGTGATACCACCAGAACCTGCCCTGATCTGGAGAGTGTAATGCTACTGCAGGAACTGGTTTAGACTAACATAATGAATATGAATATGGGCGACTTTAACAATTTACACTGCCAGTTCCAGCCACTCACCAACCAACAGTATAATGGTAGGTTATACACTGTTTTAGAACATGCACACGTTCTCCAAATTGGCCCACTCACCCACGCCTCCCCAGCCGAACAGCCACTTTGAAGCACTTTGGATGCGCGTGCGCAATGCGAGCGCACCGTAGAAGATATACGAAGTGATGAGGAGGGGGCGGGCTGGGAGGCAGGCAAGAGGGCGGGTCAAAGCAAGCTACAAAAGAAAAAGAAGAAGAATTACACTCTTGTTAGGTTGGGGCGCAGCGTGCATATGCACTACTGAGAGCCGCAGCTCTCGAGATAACAATGAATAAGTAGCAGTTGCAATAACTGAGTCCCAAAAAGGTTTACTTGATGTTAATTTCCCAAGTCCAAGTTGCGGCAACGGTCGTTCTTCCTCTTGCGGATGGCGAGTTTAGTAGCCTGCAGTAAAGTAGAGAAGCAGGTCAGGGCGATCCTCCGTCCACTACAGCCCAACAGTCACTTTGAAGCACTTCGGATGCACTTTAAAGAATGTCATAAAGAAAATATAAGAACCAATGCTGAAACGATATGCAAATACTCATAAATGATGATGTAACTGAAGCACTAAGAGTAACATGTACCTAAAGCTAAAGTAATTATGGACTGAAGATGAAGTAACTTACTGACCAATAACTGTAAATATGCAGTAACGCAAGGTAGAAAGAATACATAAAAGCTTGCTTATGAGAGGTATATATTCAAAGTTTAGGACAACCATCAGAAGAATAAGGATGCCGGCTTATGTCAATCAACCCAGCTACCTCAAAATACAAGCCCAGGATGATCTTGAAGTGAAAAGATGAAGAAGTTGTTTTCCTTTCCAAAATAGAACTTGGCTTGGAACCAAGGATGCTATTTCGAGAGATGGAGGGAAAGCACAAGGGGAGTCTATGAGCAGAGCATGTGCAAGGACATTTTTCGCAAATATTAGGAGGAACAAGAACATTTATGGATGTCAAATATTGGACAATTAACAGGGCATGAATTAAATATGGGATGGAGTGAGCAAGTCTCTAGAGGCAAAGAGGAGCAACACTGTCGAAATGGAGACATGCATGGTTTTCTAACACGTGATGAGAGCTCAAAACAAGGGCTATTCCTTAAGTCTGGAGCTAAGATAATGGTGTACCTACACTGCCTCGATTGTCCCGAGACGGTGCAGACTGGCAAGGTCAGTCTTCAAACAGAAGACACTAGCATGAGGAGTACCGATGAGTGAGGGTAGACTAATTGGCAAATCAAGGCGAGAGCTGACATATTTCCAAGCACCTAGGTTTCATTTCTATGTATGTGCTGGTAGTAAGCTGAATGTTCAAGGATAGATTTGGGTTGCGGACCAATTAGAAAAGCCTGCCATGCACTTTTACATATAATGTTGCAAATATTATTCCGCTGCAACATTTTCTGCTATGACGAGTGTATTATACCATGTGTATAGAAGTAGCTCAGGGCGTGTCCTACAGATAAGGGTCCGCCAATGAGAAACTAATATTTATGCATTCTATATGCCCTAATCCAATCACACCCCTTGATAGGTTTTACCATGTAGGATGATGTCATAGATGACGCATCTAGCATTATATAAACTAAGTATAACCGAAAAGACAGTGTGCTCCTGCATGAATCGATTTGGTGAGTATTTATTCACCCTGCTTTATTTCGTTGAGATTAAAGCAGTATTTTACCATCTCCTTTGAGTCTGTCCGTTTTTTTTGGTCTGAGATATTTGATTGATATTCCATCTAGCACACAGACGCTTCAAAGTGCCAGAGCACAAGTCTGATCTATGAAAGTGTCTTCCATACCAGTGCTCCCATGTTCTTCCAGAACTATCAAGGACCAAATTGCTTCGCTCGCTCCAGCCTTGGACGATTTCTGTAATCACTTTCACCAATAGATCTTTCCCCTCTCTCTTCTAACACTCCCTTGTGCACCCCCTTCTAAAAAAAGCCATCTGCTGATCCTTAATGTCCGGAAACTATCACCCCATCTCCATCACTCCATTCCTGGGCAAACTACTGGAAAAGCTGGCCTTCTCCTAGCTAACCCTCCACACTGAATCTGTTGGTTGTCTACATGACCATCAGTCTGGCTCCAGAGCAGCCAGAGGCATGGACCCCTCTCTCTTCTAACACTCCCTTGTGCACCCCCTTCTAAAAAAGCCATCTGCTGATCCTTAATGTCCGGAAAACTATCACCCCATCTCCATCACTCCATTCCTGGGCAAACTACTGGAAAAGCTGTCCTTCTCCTAGCTAACCCTCCACACTGAATCTGTTGGTTGTCTACATGACCATCAGTCTGGCTCCAGAGCAGCCAGAGGCATGGAAACTGCTCTTCTGAACACCCATTAAGATCGGCTCTCTAACCTTGACCCCAGCTCTCCTGCTCTCCTCATCCTCCTTGAACTTTCCTCTGCCTTTGATACGGCCCATCACGCCATCCTGATTAATCATCTCTGCGAGAACCTGGGCATCATGGATCAGGCTCTAGCATGGCTGACCCTCCTGGACCAACCGTCCCAGGTCCAGCTTGGGTCCTTTCTCTCCACCACCTCGTTCTCCACTTGTGGTGTCCTCCAGGGCTCTATCCTCTGACCCTTGCCTCTTCTATGTCTACTTAGCCCCTTTGACCCACCTGATTTCCACCCTCTCTTCCAACTTCCAGTGTTATGCAGATGACACACCTCGTTCAGGCTTCGCTCAGCCTCCTCTCCTTCCTCGCTCATTCCCGACGGTTTATGTGCGATTCACAAATGGTGCACCTCCAATGATCTCTGCCTCATCAACAGTAAGACTGAGATTCTGCTCGCTGGGACCCCTGCTCCCACTTTCCCTCTCTCACTATGACCACCCTCCTTGGGCCCTCTACCTTCACCCTCCTCGGAGGCAAAAAACATTGGGGTAATTTTTGACTCCACTCTTTCCTTCTCTCCTCACATCATGGACATTGCCAAAAATGCCCACTTCCAGTGGCACCTTTTCAGAGGTATTCTACCTTTTCTCACCTTCCCCCAGAAACCCACTGTCTCCAGAACCTTGGTTCTCTCGAGGCTGGACTACTGCAACAGCATCTTTCTCCATCTGCCCAATTCTACTCTTCGCTTCCTTCAACTAATCCAGAACAGGACTACGAGACTTATCCTTGGCCTCAAGCCCATGGACCGCATCTCTCCAGCCCTGAAATCTCTGCACTGTCAAGTTCAAGACCCTTTGCATCGCCCAGGAGGCATTTCTATGCCCGGGGCCTGCATTATATTCAACTCTCTGCCAAAATACCTTCCTTCTAGAGCCCTTCGCTCAGCTGCGTCAAACTCTCAGAGGGTCAGACGTTTCTCCAAGCTGAGAGACGGGGGTAGATCTCTCTCCTCGACAGGTGCCTCCCTCTGGAACGACCTCCCTGCCCCTCTCAAACTTGAGCGGGACCACCTGAAGTTCCAGAAGCTGCTCAAGACCACCTTTTTCTCCTCTGCCTTCTCCATCCACTTAGGCTTCCTGCCCTGACTAGTCCCCGGGTACCCCCTGCGTCTCACAGGGTACCAGAACCCTCCATAACCAGTCTTTCTGCACTGCCTCTGGGACTACTGTGCACTTAGAGGCTTTAACTGTAACTCATACTGCCCTCCATGCACTTACCCAGGGCCGCGCTGCCCTGGCCGCACTTACCCAGAGCATTGGTGCCCTGACTGCACTTCCCGCTCTCCCATTTTCCCCCTTTGCACTTTTGTTGTCGCATATGCATGCTCCGAATAACAAGGCCTAGTAGGATAATTTATCCTGTTTTCCCTCTGTCCCCCCTCCCTTATCTTGTGGAGCTTAGAAACACTTGTGTAGAGACACGTTATAAATACCAAATCATATCAAGTATTTTCTCTACATGTGTATAGTTGGTCTACCCAGGGAACTCAGGAGCAGTGGAATTGTGGAGCCAGGCTGTGTGGGAGGATTGCAAGCAAGACTGCTACTAGAAGAGTAACTGGTGGGTGGATACTACCCTGCTCCGGAGGGCCCAATGAAGCCTGCACTAATGCCTGGAAGGCCAATAAACTCCACTCAGATCCTACACAGCTGCCACATGATCTTAGGAGTACTGAACTAGAAATTCGGTGATGAGGCTGCTGCTGCTACCGCCAGGCCCCCGCGCAAATCGTATCAGATCCAGCTGGAAATATTTTATGAACCATGTACAGGGTCACGTAGTTTGCCCTCTTATTGCTATGTCCTGTGGCGTACTGAGTGACAATCCCCCCCACCTTGTCAAAAGAGCATGTCATCCCTGTGGTGGCGGTTGGTATCGCCAGGAGCACTGAACAGTGATGAAGACATGTGCTGCAATTATAGAGCACAGGGACCGTTCTGCTGGGCTCCTAACCTGGAGCGAGGACGTCCCCCATTATCCTTCAAGACTGATAAACTGTGGTTCAGTACTGTTTGCTTTAAGCTCTCGCTGCAGAGGTTGATGTTGGAGGCTCCTTGGCAGCAGAGTGAGAACCAGGAAGAATGAGGCAGAAGCAGCTGGCATGCGGAACAAGATTGTAGCACATGCTAAATCCAGCCACAAGCAAGGCTCGGTACGTTGTTGCCAAGGAAACCACAGTGATCATGCCGTCACAGAGCGACCCTAAACGGGTCTAAGAAATCAAGCAGTGGTACTCGTCAGCTTACCTACACAAACTGGCATCCCTGATGTGGGAATTTCAGTGAGCAACTTCTCCAAGAAGCATCTTCCTTGGCCATGGTTGACTCCCATGGAAAACAGTAGAAGTAACCACATTATTAAGAGAGTGTAACAGGAAGGGGGGTGCTCCAAGGACCATTCATTCCATTCATGGTTTATGGAAATTAAATTGAGGGATACTGTGAATAACATGCCATGCTGCAGCAGAATTTCCTTAGTTAGTTTATTTTGTTAAATTACTATTTTAGTATATGTTACATTGTTATTTTCTTTTGTTGCATTGATGCTCCTCATTGAGTGTCAATAGTGCATTTCAAAGTGCCAAATATGCCCAGCGCTCCCCAATTCCTACCAACTCCCAGTGAGCGCACATACAAATGGGACATCTGGAAAAAGAACTTTTAGGATTATGACCGGGTTGTACATG
Organism: Ambystoma mexicanum; assembly: GCF_040938575.1. Lineage (NCBI taxonomy): Eukaryota > Metazoa > Chordata > Amphibia > Caudata > Ambystomatidae > Ambystoma > Ambystoma mexicanum. Next base: position 778,523,310 of record NC_090935.1, read on the forward strand.
GTTTAGTTAACAATGCAGAGAAGAAATAACCATTGTTGATGAACGGCTTGAAAATCGAAGGGCGTAGAATCCCTAAAGGTCTTCCTGATACAAGGCACAAACGTGGAGCGAGAAACAAAGAAGGGGCAGGGGATGTGGCATGTTAAAACCCCAAAAGATTAACAAAGAAGTTGGATTCACATTATGAAAATGTGATTGTGGAGCATTAGGGAACAGAGGCACAGAGCAATGGTTGAGGATTTTGCAAATGCCATTTTACTCGGGGGTATGAACACAGACAAATTCATGATGAAGGTTAGAGAGCAACAAATTCAGGGAGGAGATCTGGAGCAATGGCGATCCCGCCCTAGATGAAGTGATGAGTATCGCCAAGAGGATGTAGCATACTATGCTATTTGTGAAGGGATTTGACAAGCATTCAAGTGAGAACTGGCAAAAAAAAAAGGGGATAGCTATGGTAGGATGGACGAGAATGGGAACAAAGACATCTGGAACAGAAAGGCAATGAGAGCAGAGGTTGCAATCCAGAAACCATGGACAGAAAACATTTAAGGTCAAGTAATGGGAGAATAGCTGAAATAGATACAGTTCGAGAATATAGAGGTTTGCGTGGGCCCACTGAATTACAAGGGATCCCGCAAGTGTTTTCCCTACGGCAATTGCTTTCACTTGGCTTTTGACAGAGTGGCAAAGAGATGGGACAGAGTAGGACTTGTGCTAAATGAGCATTTTGTTTTTTATTGTTGTAGTAATTTCTGGCGCAGCAATGTGATGGCAATCACAGGAAACAATGGAAGTGGATGCATGCCTGAGGAGGAGGGTTGTGCAGAAGATTTTTTTTTTTTTTTTTTTTTTTACTGTGTGCAAGGTTGGTTTGAGAAATCTGAAAAGGAGCACACCACACTGTAAATGGGCATCCAGTCAACATGCTGATTGGCTCAATTTCAGATTACACAATAAATGACAAGCAAACCTTGGTGTGGGTGTTTGAAAGACGAGTGATTCAGAAAGTGCATGTCCAGAAAACAGGGTTGCTGGACTCATCTGGCCCAGGGTCAGTGATGGTGGTTGGGGGGAACTGGGATGCCAAAGTAGAATCAAGTTCTGAGGATGTTTTTGAAGATCAATTAGGCTGCTTGAAGGGGAAGCAACTCCAGTGGTGGCAAGAGTGTCTAGTGTACCAAAACGCCTTTGACCTCGAGAACAGTCTGAGGAATTAAGGTGCCTGCAGTCTCAAGGGATCATAGAGGTGGGACACATTGGAATGCTTTTCCCCTGTTGTCATTATTAAATCCAGGCTGAAAAATATTTTTATCTATTGACCTGAAGACATTTAATTGGATTGTCATAGTGCACAGGTATCCCCTCCCAATCATTTGAGAAATGGTGAGCACGGTAGGTTAGACAAAATATTTCAGCACATTAGATTTGACCTTGGTTTATCACCAGGTTAAGCTGCATGCCCTGTCCATTGACATTACCACTTTCCTCATGTCAGGTGGTACGTCCTGTATTAAACACATACCTTAGTGCTGACAGCACTATTCATGCAGAGAATAATGCATACTATCTTTAGTTCAACCCAAGATGTCCCCCGATGACAATTCAGTCAGTGGCAAGGCACTGCAGGATCAAGATCACCAATTGGAAGGAGTTCTCAACAGCCTTAGATAGGCTGCTCTTCCACTAAAAAGGAACAATCCAGGTTTCGGCAGGATTGACTTAGACTACTTCAGTCAAATACCCCAGAGAAAGGGGGTGGGCCAAAGGAGACCATTATCAGGGCAATAGGGTATGCCGCTAACATGAGACCAAGAGGAGTTCATGTTCTGCCTGGGACACATGGACTGTGGCACACTTTGCTGACCGGACAACAAAAGGTTAGGACTTTGAGCAAAAAAGGATGGTTTTGTATGGGAATAGTTAAAAAAATGTATTTGTTCACATTAAAGGAACAATTATCAAGGCTCCAGCGAGGTTCGATATGGATTATGACTGCATGGTGAAGAGATTAATGTGACAGGTGTGGCGCATTCTTCTTATAGGAGCAAAATGGTGAAAGTAAGACTAATGCTTTTGCATTACACGCAATCAAGGGAGAGTAACAACAAATATTACGATGTTGAGATAGAGGCTCTAAGATATGCCTGCACGGGTTCTAGGTTTTGTTTTGTATGGAGCAAGAGGTTCACAATCAGGATGCCACTTAAGCTTCTGGGTGTATTTACAGGGAGGGCTTTAGGTTGAGTATGCAGGAAAGTAATGAGGTGGGTGACCTCCCTTCAGGGTTTGTACTTTGAAATATTACATACACCGGGGAAGGAGATCTTGTAGCAGATGCATTGACCACCAAGGGCATTGAGGATGCAGAGTCAGAAGTGAAAACAAGAAGCATTAGGTGAAGGCATTTTCTTGGCAGAGAATAGAATTGTAAGTGGAGCGGAGTGGAAGGAGGCCCTAGAAGTTGATAGTACTTAAAGAGGTAGAAGTTACTTAAGACAGGGAGAAGAAGGGTGGAGCGAGCCACAGCAGGAGTAGGTTGATTTGAAACCATAATGGAGGATCAGAGAGGAGCCAGTTTGCTTCACTTGTAGTGTTCGTCTGCAAGGGGAGCAAGTGGGTGCAAGCGCTGACTTTCTGGGAAAGGATTTTTGAGCTCTGGCATGAGGGGCAATTAGGCATGACCAAGATGAAGGGCAGACTATGTGATGACTAGTAGTGGCTGGAGGACAACAGTAAAGTAGAGGAATCTTTTAGAGAGCATCCTCAATAGAGGGGAGTGACACGCTGTTGCGTAGATACACAGCCTTCGAGACTGATGGAGTTAGTATGGGAGTTTGTAGATTTGGATGTGTTGGGGACATTTGGATGGCATGAATGCACAAGAGGATTTTTAGTCCTGTGACCTGGTGCCATGCCTTGCACTGAACCCCAGCAGCGAAGAACCAAGGCGGTTGTGAACCTCCTATATATCGGGCTGAGGTCCTAGAAGGAGGTATATGGTGGAGTTTCTTTTGGCTTATCCCTTCAGTCCAGCAACTTAATAGGGACTGGTTACATGGCACAAACTACATAACCTGCAGTAACTCAGGCCACCTTCATGATAACTTCCCCTAGCATATTTGGAACCTAAGCCCGGTTCTAGATACACCCTACCAGCACCCCTTACCAGGAATGGAAAGCAGGGCAGTAGACTTCCACACAGCTCTTGAAATGGGGCATGACCTGGGAATGGGACTTAGTCCCTTTAAAAGAACCCCAAGCAGAAAGCATGTGGGATAGGGTGTGGAAGGATATGTAACATTGAAGGCAAATTTATCAAAATCACTCTGGTAGAATATAGGCACAAGGAGGTCAGGCAGGGAACTTGAACTCCAAATGATCTACATTCCCATTGTAGACTGTCCCAGCAAACCACACCCCTAGCCAGGCCCAGGAAGAAAGGGGCTCCAGCCAATCCAGAATAGGAGAGAATTAAAGGAGGAGATTGGCAGAATATCAGTAGAGGTCGAGTTGTTAAGGAGTAGGTTGGGGGAGAATAAAGGAAACAGTGGGCAGATCATGGGAGGCAAATTATTGGAAGAGGTGGTGTGAGGGGTCAGAATTGTGAGGCGGACACATTTTAGAGGATTTTTTAAACAATGCCATTTTATTACATCAAAAGTGTCAAACCAACGCCTCACTTGCCCTACTTTAACAGGGATTTCCCAGACTCAATAAACTAAGGCAAATGCTCTAACATAACATTTCTGGCTATCACACTTATACATAAACAAATAAGAAAATATATGGCAATTCACAATGTCAGTGCTTGTATTTGCAACACCTTCAAAGTCTTTGATTGTAACCTGAGCGAATTCCCCTTACCCAGGTTTTAGGTCAAAGTTACGTTGAATAACACAAAACAACAAGGAAATCTGGTGTTGAACCAAAGTTCCAACACAGTTCTTGATAAAGTCAGGTTGTTAAGGAAAACTTCCAACACACCCCAGTTCAACACAGAAAAGATCCTTCTTCTCTGGGAAAAGTACAGTTCAAAGTCCTTTAAACAGTACCAAATGGATTCTTGGTCAGGATGATTTCTGTTACAACTTATATGATTCACAAAACACAAATAGGCTGAAATTGGCATCTCTTCATAGTGCTTCTTTCTCAGTACCATGCAACACAACAGCTTCTTCTGTTTGAGAACAACTTCACAGTATATTGAACTTCTACCTGGGTAATTTACACGTGGTCTACTACTTCCACTTCTGTCTGGTCCACTCTCCTGCCAGACCTAACTCCTTCAAAGATACACCATGCAGTTTCACTTTTCTGCTTCGTATTGTTTTAATTGTACTGCTTCTGAAGTTTCAGTTCCACTGTCACTTCTGTAGTTTAACACTTCTTCAACTTTAAACAGCTTTAAACAATTCTTCATAACTCTGTAGCAAAGAAAAGATTTATACCAATGTTCTTTTAACTCCGCTAGACAATGGGCCTCATTACGATGTTGGTGGTAACCCGCCGGGGCTGCCGGCAGGTGGCCACCAACCCCGTAACACTGTTTCCGCCACCTGATATCCCAGTGCCACCGGGATAGCACAAGTGGCGGCGGAATGGTAAATCCCCATTCCCATAGAGCGCCATAGGACTCCATGGGAAGGGGGACACTAATGGTGCCTGTGCTTCAGTGAGAGAAATGCCGGCAGGGGCCTGAAAACCCGGAAAGGTCAGGCCTGCCGGGTGATCCGTGCCCCTACCAGCATTCTCGTAGTATGGCAGTCCAGAAAGGGTGTCAGTACATTGCTACCGGCACCCTTATTTCCACACCTCCATACTTGGAATGAGGCTCAATGTCGCATTCTCTTCTTAACACAAACTTTCTTCTAGGGCCGTTTTTCAACCACTCGTCTTTTGTCAAGCCACCAACCAAGTCCTTTCAATTTAACCTCTATTGGCTTTGGCAATGTGAGTTCATGACGAATGGCTGTTTCTTTCATACAATAGTCATTCACTTACAAGCTCTACCTTTAGAGATGTTGTATCAGCCCCTTTTCCTCAGGCAGCATCAGTTATTTCCACAGAAACCTTTACTTTAGTCTCTTTTGACTGAGGACAATGCTTGTCCAACTCTGGGCTTAAGGTAATGCATGTTCTCGTTGGTTCACAATATTGAGGTTTAACACTTGGTTTCACAGGATACAATGTTATTGTGGCTTTACTTAGGCTTAATCTTCACGTTAGAGCCACTTTTAGGTACAGGCGATCATTATTGATGTTGTTAAAGCTGTTTTTATCATTTATAATGTTCGAAATCTTCTTCCACAGCGTATTTTCTATATGCGAGTGCTCCTATTACACTCCATTGTGTGATACACCCCAGTCAGCTTCATTCAATTTCACGCCCTCGCAAGTGAAAAGCAACTGGTTACGGTTGGCCGCCTGCAATGGCTGAAGGCTTGGAAATGCACAGAAACCCTCACCGGCTCCTCGGCCTCAGTCACAGGCTGCAGGACTTCTACTATGGGTATTTTCTCGACCAGGTAAAATATTTTCAGCAAGCTGCCTTCGGTCCCACCACACAGGCATGGAGTTCAGCTCACCACGACCCCCTGGAGTGCGCCAGCCTCCAGGTGCGTTTTGCAGCACGCTTCACGCTGCGAAAGCTCTGCAATCTGGTCCACATGGTGGAAAGGGTTTCAAACCTCATGCTTCCCGCTGCGCAACATCTGCAATCCAGACTTTGGGGTAAAAGTACCAACTCAGGACTGGCAACTGGAATAAACTGATGAAAAATCTCAGCGTCCCTTCTTTCCTCTCACTTCTGTGGATTCTGCCAGCAACATGCTTTCCTCTGCCACTTTCTCCTGCCCCAGCAATTACTTCTGCTGCTACAACTGCTTCTCCAACCACAACCATATCTAATAGCCTGCAGCACATGAGGGAGCTTTTTAAGCCTACCTCTCAGGAGTGGGCTGTTACGCCTAATTGCATGACCTTCAGGCCTGGACTGCTCTTCAGCCCTCTTCTTCTTCCCAATACTCTTGAGATTATGGGATTTGGAGTACCAAGTAACACAATTAGTTCTAACTGGTCACTTAATACTTTTAAATTTAGAAGTATTTTGTGTATGCATTTTTACAAATGCTTCATCATGTTTTATCCCAGAAGGGGAAGGCAGTTCACTTGCGTCACCATTTACAGGTTTCCTTTCTCCGTACCTTTGAAAGCAGGGTGGACTTTTAGCCCTATAAGGTTAACCGGGTTCCTCCTTAAGTGGAGTATTTAAAGATGTTGAATCCACTTTGCCCACATTTCTAAATTTAACATGGGGTTTAGACACATTATAATGGCAATAGGCTATTGCATGTTTTGATATACAAGAAAGGACACTCAATTTCAAAGGAGAATACACCTTCACCACCCTGGGCCAGGTGATCCTCCCACAGTACAGCACCCTCATGGTCAGGATCAGGAAGCGTTTGCCTTTCCCTGGCCGCCTGGGAGGATACTTTAGGCAGGGGTATAGTCAGGGATCTCTATGATGGATGACAGTGGGGTAAAACATGGGAGAGGCCAGTGGTGGACGTTCAGGTGAAAGCCTGGACGAGGGTACTCCAGAGGGCAAGAAGGCAGAAAGCCCTGATATGAAGGAGTGGAACACAAGGTGGGCAGAAAAATGAGGCGTGGCAGCGAGGAGGGTAGATCTGGACCTTAGAGTAGGACTAGAGAAGGCATGAGGCGAGGGCCCTCCAAACCAATCCTGCCCACTCAGACTGGAATAATTCTTCCCCAGTCAAATCAGATTTGACTATTTCTGGATTGGGCAGAGGACCAACGAATAGCAAAACCTTTATTCAAAAGAAATTCCTTCAAAGAACCTATGGTATTCGTGCCTTTTCTAAGACCATGTTCAGTGGGACCCCAACAGTCCTAATGGATTTATTTTCCAAATGGGTAAAGAGCAAGGTGGTGCACAAAGCCAGTGCAAGTTCTGTACAAACATTTTCGGATGGGATTTTTCAGAAGGAAGGCAAACCCGCGAAGATCCTGACCAATAGTGGGGAGCAGTTGACTTCCCACAAGATGATGTACTCTCAGCCAAAAGGAGTTAAACACTGATAAATGGGGCAGTGTAGTTCTTCAACCATGCATACCCTTATGGATACAAATAACATGGCCCGGGTCAGTGATGGTGATCGTAAAAGAGGTAGCGAGAGAAAGATGGTAACATGTCTGCTTCTCATGCCACCCCAGGATACATTTCTTCATAAATGTGGAAGATAAAGAACCCCAATACCATGGTGTATCCCACGTGGCTAAAGCAAGCAAGGGATATAGAGTGGAGGAAGAATAGAATCAAAGGTTGCTCACATGAGAGGTATGATTGGCTTAAGTGCTGTAAGGAGATGATTAGATGGTCAAGCTAATCCAGGATTTATGGCAAAAGGCAGACCATGGAGCCAGGAGGCTCAAGGTTGTGCATACAAGGGTGAGATTGTGCAAATCAGTCAAAGATTTAGGACTTTGCAAAAAGGCTAGGGTTTCTTTCCCGTGCTAATATGTTGTAGGCCTCTATTTCTTCAGGAGACTGAGCCTGTGCGGTTGATCTGAATAATACCAAACTAAAGATACCAAGCAGATTTCTTCATCAGCATTTTTTCATCTCATTGAGCATTTGCTGTAAAGGAACCTTAGCCTTCATATTGATGGGTGTTATACACTTGTTGCTGGGCATATTTATCAAATGGAAGCCCTTCATGTACACTTCCGACATCTTAACACTGATGGAACCTACTCAATGGCTCATTTGGGTCTGAGAGCTTCTTTGCACAGTGCTTCTTGGTCGCACTACCCCCACAGTTTGATGGTACCAATATGTGCTGGAACAGATGTCAGTGTTCCTTTCCCTACAGTCAGACTGAAGAGGCAGCAAGTTCAACTACATGGAGCAATAACGAAGATCCTCTTCCCTAGTCCCATTTGTTTTGGGAGCACCTCTCAGGAATCCCAGTGCCCCAAATCTCTGGTCACCATTGTAAAGTGGCAATAACATCCAGCTCTGGGAGTTCAAGACTGTTTCTAAACTTCAAAGGCCTTCTCAGGAACGTAGACAATGTTTTTTGTTACTAGTGTCCGAATAAACCCTTTGGATGCCACTAGGCAGTCAAAATTGTGCCCCCCCTCGCAAATTATCTCCTAATATGTTTTTAATTCTACAAACCAACAATTTAAAAAAAAAGAAATTGTCACACAAAACTAAACATTAACAATTAATGTTAGTAAACAAAAATTATTTTTTAAAAATTTTAATAAACCAACAAACCTATACAAATTCACTTTCCTCACTTTGTTTGTGGTGAAATCTTTCACAGAAAAGAGTGACGAAAAACAATATTTAAATGAAAGAATTCTTAAGTCTGTGCCAAAAATGTGTAAAAGTGCCTGAACAAGATAGATTTGTTCTGTTACGGTAGACTGTGAAGTTAATGAAGCTTCATTATCACTCCGAAAAGTCGACTTACTTAGTAACACAGACGTCAGGTATATATACTCATCAGTGTTCTGGAAGTTTTTACTCACAAATATTCTACTAGGGTCTGGAGTTGGCGGGAACTCGCAGCACTAACTCTCAGAATTATTTGTTTCTAGAGGTTTCTCATGTGCGTGCTCTACTGGATAACATTGAATTAAGTAGTGTGCACATGGGCCGTTAGATGGAGATGGCCATCACTACTGTACATTAGACGTACATAGTTTGCACCTGGTATTTTTACAAACGGACATCTGCCAGAAGAAGAGCTTTTAAAAGACAAACTGTTATGTGAATCTTAGGTCTCGGGTTTATGTACTTTACTGTTGTTAATGGGTATATTACATTAATACAGTATTGTCTCTATAAAATCTTTAATGTAAAGTTTTTGTTTCATTGAGTTGATTCATTGTTTTCCCATATTTTGGAAACAAATTAAGACAGCTTGATTGTAATTTTCTTTCAAGATCAAATCAATATTATTTTGATCCATTGTCACAGGGCCCCTAAAAGGAGTGGGCCCATAGGCCGGTGTCTACTTTGCCTAATTGGTAATCTGGCACCGTCTGGTACTCGCAGACAATATTGCAGCTCTCTTTATGAAAGAAGAAAAAAAATATGGTCGCATGAAATCCACATATCGGCTATTTCTGAAAGCCCCAATCTCGGAGTAACCTTGAGGGCTAGCCAACACCTTCTCCAATGCATGGCATCATGGGCTTTTCCATCTACCAATCTAAGTCTTACCTTCTTACCACATCCCAACACCAACTTCTGCACTGTTCTGCTTGCCAATTCACACCTGGCAAAGTCAGCATATTCTGTAGTGCAAGCAGCACTTGTAGCTTCGGCCTAGAAACACCACTTTTCTAGCTACTGCCGTCTTTTGGGTTCATTGCCTATTGCTAAATTAAATGTTAAAAAAAAGAACATGGTGGTATATCTCCCAAATTCCCCCTTTTACACTTCTTGCAGAAGCATCTTTATTACACCTTAATCTATGCATTTCATGTCCCATTACAATGGCATTGCATTCATGGGACTTTTGCTGCTGTCCTAATGCAGCGTCTGAACATTTATTTTCATCACGGCATCTATTTAAATATTTCGTTGTTGTCAAAATATTCACCATAGAGTTAGACAATCCTATACTCATGTGTTTCAGATATTTTGGCAATGGTATATCCACGAACTAATTCTTTATTAGTAAAATAACCAGCAGTAGCAGGAAACCACAATAATTATGGCTATTAGCAGACCATGGCAGCTCAGAAGGAGTAAAATGGCCTGTTCTTTATTCTCACTCAAGCGACACGCACTTTCAGAAGCAGTGCACAAGGTGGCTGTCTAATATGCAGTCTTAAATGCATTCCTTTTGGTAGTAATTAGCTTCTATATTGTAGGTTTGCCAATTTAAACATTTTTCGGAAATCTATTTTACTTGGGCTCTAATCTTGAGGTTTAAACAAAAGTGACAAAAGAGTTGTCCATCTGAATGGAATTTCATCATGAAGACTAACCAACATTTCCTGTATGTTTTTAGTGTAAAATGAGTGTCTCTGGAAGGTATACCACTAACTAAAATGCAGCCATCATTGGGACTAAACCTTCCCCTCTAATTAAAACCCATTACGTAAGTCCTTCCAATACATCCTGTCACGTACTACTGTCAGGTCTGGTTTTCATTAATCAGATAGATTGCAGTTGAGCAGGTTTCATTGGCCGTAACCGCCAGTCAGTTCCATTACCTAACCCAACATCCAGTATTCTCTGGGGCCGAGAGTACAAACCTGCTGGGCTCACCATCTATTTGCTACACATAAAAAAAAATCTCTGTGGGTGTTCAAGTCCTAAGAACACCCTGCCCAAGGACTGAGCAGGACCTTTAAGGAAGAAGTCCAAACTCACAAAAAAGGCAATAGACCTAAAGGAAACACAGATCACTGGCTGCTCAATACTTCCAAAACAGCCGCTTTTGCTAAATTCAGGAGGAATCCAGACTCTTTTGTGAGCTCTTTAGCCCAAACTGGATGTTCCACATCTTCACAGAGCCTTAGCAACTGTTCTCTGGGAAAGCGCGGAACTTCAGAGAGCAGGTCAGTTCCCATTCTATCACACAGAGCAGCAACAGGCGAGATCAAACTTGTCAGCAGGTTCTTAGTGATGGCTCTTCGTGCAGAAAAAAAACTCAGCGACATTGGCATCAGTATTCAACCCCGTTGATTGTGAAGGGATTGGCCCTTGTACCCACTTCTGGCTGTAATTGCAGAATTTGCTCCCTTCTGCATTTGATCTTTATGCCCTGCTTACTTCTTGTGATGAACAATACCTCTCTGCTATTCTAGACAAATGCGAGTACTCTTGTAAAAGTTCAAGAACTGCAACGTCACTTGGAAGACAGCCAAAGGTAAGGAGAAGCTAATAGTTTCAAAAATGACGTTTTAAAGAGACCATCTGTGCCCTGATATGATGTATCCTACCTGGTGTCTCGTGCCATAGCTGCCGGTGTGTTACAATGGCAAGATTGTGAAATTCAGTCACATTCATAATGAAAGGAATACTGGCTAATAGTGCAAGATTCACCATGTGCTAAATACTTCTGTAAACAGAACAAAGTTTGTCGGCACATAGCCCCTCGGTAATCCTCCACTTAGATAGGCATCACCAGGAATAAACAGGGACTTCATTCATTTGCTACGTGATGGTCTGTATTACAACGAGCAGGGGCAGCCACCGTGCCTACTTCTGTAAAGAAAGGGGCTTGGACATGTGTCCCGTTATGTGATAACTGTCGAACAGTTACCTTAACCTTATTACAAGTGTGGCAGTACTATTCGCTGACAAATATAGAGTATTGTCACAATACCAAGCAGGCTTACTCATGACCACCTCTTCTGTGTTAACCTCTCACTCCCCCCCCTGCGTCTGCCTTTGAAGATTCTGCAACTGCAAAGCAATGAGCTTATGATATGTTTACTTTCCTTTGCCCCCAATATGCCAGACAGTGATTCACAATTGTAACTAATTTCAATAAAGTCTTTATTTGCCACCCAATGAATATTCTGCTGCAGTTTTGGCAATCACTCCTGAATGAAAGCATTTACTATAGCCTCTTGAATCTTGCCACTAGCTTGGTTTTGCCAGAATGTTGTCTTAAAACTACGTTAAGCTTACCCAGACAGAAGGCTGGGGACCCCCCTTTTTTCAGTTTGCAATTTTGTATCTTTCCCCCGCCTGTGTAAGTGCAAACCTCAGGAACTGTGACTAAGTCCTGTGCATGAGTCGGGTTAGTTTTTGCGATTGTTCGCTGCATACCATCCAATTTGTTGCGCGATTATGCTGTCTAACCTCAGTCAGTTATAACTCATGTGTTGGTTGATATCAACCAGAAGGGCTTGTGATATTAGACTACTGTCTCTAGCTCCAAGTAAAATCTTTTTGGTTCTATAATATTTGGAAAATCCTTTGCTAGTTTTCCGAGAACCCCAGTGTCCATGGTGTGTACACAGTAACTAAGGTGTTTGCATCATCAGTGTTCCCTCAGGAGGTGCCTCACAGGGGCTTGAACTATCAGTAGCCATTGCAGAGTTTGTCCCCCTCTTTACAAAGTTCAAAGGGAAAAGGAGATCAAACAGGGATTGAGTTGAATCTGGGGGCAGTCTCCTCCCCATCAAGTATGTTTGGAGTGTGAGCTTGCAGACTCGCTGTAGACAGCAAGGACCAGGTCTAAGGTTGTAGCTGGAACCGGTACATGGTACGAGCTGATAATGGGCAATTAGATAACCAGGAGTTGGTATAGATCGGATTTGGGCAGGTTATTGTGCTGTGGGGTAGTTAGTGGAGACTGCTGTGTGGCAGATCAAACATATGTAGGATGTTTCCTCATCCTACATATCTTACTATTTGGGGATAAAGCAGAGTGTGTGCTGGCCCCAAACCTATAATAACCATATCCCTTGACATGAACTTTTCAAATTATTTGGCTTTTCAATTTTCCCATTTGAAGCCTGTAATGCATTCAATGTCAATGCATTAAGTCGGCCTGATGCTCAAACATACCAATATGAAAACGTGCCCCACTGTTTGACACATTTTTCCCTTTGGAGATCCAAGAACTCTACAGGCATGCAATTTTACATATTCCAAATGTAGCCTCAAGCAAGAATTCAATAATGTGCTGTGGTTCCTTTAAAGGGTACAGGCACACAGACCATGATACACAAGATCTCCACCAACTAAATGAGAAAGCAATGCATTCAAGGTTGGAGAAAGAACAAACAGGTGGTTTGGAAGAGAGAAGAGATCATATGTTAAAATATACACATTTATATCATTTACTAAGGTTTCTGCTCTCCATAAAGCTCAAAGAAGCCTTTCCAATTGTTATATTTTGAAAGTTGACCTTCATTTTACATTAACCAGTTTTTCAGAGTTTGGCCCTTGTACCCACTTCTGGCTGTAATTGCAGAATTTGCTCCCTTCTGCATAAGATCTTTATGCCCTGCTTACTTCTTGTGATGAACAATACCTCTCTGCTATTCTAGACAAATGCGTGTACTCTTGTAAAAGTTCAAGAACTGCAACGTCACTTGGAAGACAGCCAAAGGTAAGGAGAAGCTAATAGTTTCAAAAATTACGTTTTAAAGAGACCATCTGTGCCCTGATATGATGTATCCTACCTGGTGTCTCGTGCCATAGCTGCCGGTGTGTTACAATGGCAAGATTGTGAAATTCAGTCACATTCATAATGAAAGGAATACTGGCTAATAGTGCAAGATTCACCATGTGCTAAATACTTCTGTAAACAGAACAAAGTTTGTCGGCACATATCCCCTCGGTAGTAGTTACATCCTCCACTTCCATCCGCCAGCCATGGCAGATCAGCCAGCCAAGATTCCACATTGGATTTGAGCATCATCTTCCATAATTTTAATGTAATACATTTGCATATTCACTTGGTATATGCTGGAAGGATCGTCATCAAATGTTCTTCTTCCCCTGACTGCAAGGAGTATTATTGAACCAAGTGCAGTCATTTTAAAATCCACTTGGCAAGGACAATACTCGCTATATTTATTCTGTGAGACTTTGCAAATAGTCAAATCACTATAAAGCACACTCCAACAGCATGTGTGCTATGTAAGCCCAAGAGGCTGCACAGTACCAGTAATTGTTAAAGTCTTCTATACCAGCCTTTAACAGTTTCTCCAGCATCGAAAACACACTTATAGGCTTCAAATACTAGAGTCTAACCTTTAGATCTCTTGGACTACCCTCCTGATATCAAAACAAATGACTTCTCAGAGGTATCAGGTCTCCCAAGTCTGCCTGTCAACTTACCTTCAACAGTGCAAGATATATCTCCTCGTGTTCAGCTATTTGTTTGTGCACCAAGCAGATGCCAGTTCAGTGATCACAGAGTTCACTGTTTACCTGGCATAGCAGCGCCTTGTCAGCTCAACATCTGTCCCAGCACATGGTCATGAAAAAAATTTACCACTGACTATTCCGGTGGACTGATGAACAATTAGAGTAAAAAGCAAGCAACAGGATTGAAAAAAACCACAACACAAGACTTCAACGCAAGTGAGAACCCCCCACTCCATACACCTTTCTCTTAAACCCAAAGGAACACATACATTTTAATGGACGGGGAGGCCCAGACGGGGCAAGGAATCATACTAAAACAATGTTACAAGCAGGGAACAAAGACCCTCTATATCCAAGACTTTCATACCAGCTGCGTCCTTACCTAGAAGATGGTGTTTCAGGAAGGACAGCATAAAGTGATACATTTAGTGGAGCTGGATACACTCAATGGTCACACATGGCCTGAAGCAGGCGAGCACACTTACTGTATGGTGACTTCCATCTACTATAGCAGTTTTTCCTAAGAAAGCGGGGAGCCTAAAACATACTTACATAGGTGAAAAATGAAACACGAGAGATGTGGAGGTGAGCATAGCTACACACTAGGCGAAGAGTCTTAATTTCAAGCACATGCGCAGTAAAGCCTACAGCCTCAGTTGTTTAGGAATGACAGTTTGCAGTACCTATTCTATATAATAATACAGCAGTATGCTAGAGGAGTACATACAAATTTCAATTACAGACTTTCCCCCACCAACCCATCCAGTCTAATTACATACATCTTGGGGGGAACAAACATCACAGCCAGGATACTGTAACATATTATTTCTTCGGTAGCATGACAGTAAAGCACTTGGGCAGTCTGAGAAACTTCAGAGCAGGTGGTTGCATGCTCGATAATAGAGACACTTACAAAACATCGACAGACAGGACAGATTTAAATGACTAGTAGTACGAGTAACATCTGACTAATAGATGTACCCAATGGTCCCAATAGACCCTCAATCCAAGACCCAAATGTCGAGGTAGTCTCCGGACTGGTGTGAAGGAGGCTTACAGTGTTGCTAATGGTAGTGATGTCAGTAATATTACTTGAGTAACCGAGTATGAAAGTACAGCATTCGCTCTTCACGATTGTCCTAGCCACACAAGGCAGTATCTGTGCAATGTATAAAGCCATGTGATTCTGAAAAACCATGATATGGATGGTTACCTGTTCTCGGGATAATGAAGTCAAGGAGGACGCAGTTGTATTTGCAATATCCTCTACTAACCACAACAATTGGGTCAGATGTCTCTTTTTATCTTGAGCCAGAGTGCTGGTATGAGATATCCTACCCCAGCAACGTTTACCCAGGCAGTGCTTCTTCTTGGGCGGGGCTGAACAGGAAAGGTGGGAATATGATTTACTGTAGGCAGTCCATACCCCATATAACAACTTCCTCCCCAATTAATGGGCATCCAGGGATAAGCTTTGTCCCTGCAATGAAATAGGTTCCAGAATATGCGCCGTACCGAGACTGGGAAAATTAACATTTAGGCTTGAAGGCAAATGCGACATTATTAATTACTACACTGGAATTGGTGGACAAATAATGACATTTGCTGGTTCCCATAAACAAAAGGACATGGGTTGGTGTAACATACAAGGGCAAACTAATGAGGGATGGGATGGTAATGCGCTCTGAACCATTACAATAATGCAAGAAAAAGTGCATATGGATTTAATTTAATAATGAACAGCCGACACGCGTTTCGACACGCAGGTTGTCTTCAAGGTGCGAACAATTGCAGTCAAAGAAAGATCTGGAGAATCCTATTGGATGGCCGTGTGCACTACACAGCAGAAACACCAAGATCGTCATGCAAATGACAGTCAAAATGGAATGAAAGCTGTAATGGCTGAGTCATGTATATGGCTCGTTAAATCGAGCAGCGCAACAAAGTACGGGGTACAAAAGGTGGAGTGCTGCTGGCTTGGTGGGTACTTGGTTTGGGGTGGGAAAATTCAGAGGACCAGTAAAACCCAAGCGAGCATCCCTACAGGGTCCTGGGCTTTGGGACTCAGTGACCAATGTAAAATCCAGACACCACCCACCCCCACACTGAAACGGAATTAGTGCAATAGTGAACTTGGAGGATAGGTAATGAGGAAGTGGGGGCTCAGACGCCAGCAGTCCATAGGATTAATAACAGGCGTACTGCCAGGAGAGGTCCAGTGCTTTCATTGTGGACCCAGGGATGTGCAGAAGCATCATCGTTTTCATGACAGATTGTGCAAAAAGCTGCAGTCACACAGTGAAATGATAATACATCAATATTCTGACAATAACGATAATAAAAGAAATATAGCTAGACATAGTGTACACTAGGGCCAATCATCAAATCAGGTCGTACCACCAGCGTGAACTTTCGTGGCTGGAAGATAAAGTTTGATCCACTTCATCAGGGAAGGTGATGCATAGGGCCAAAAGTGAAATAAGTTTGCCAGGCCAGCACTACCAGTTGAAAGTTTTATAGGCTCCGTGAAGTGGTAGCAAGATACATTTTCAATGTTCAAAAGTTCCAATAGAAATCAAATACTGAACAAACAGTTCGTAATCAACGAACCATCTAAGAGTTCAAATTAAAGGGACCCAAAGTACCAGAGCCACGTGCATATGAGGGTCATTATAACAACATGAATAACGAGCAGGTGATACCAAGCGGGCCATAACTCCAATGCTTTGCCAGTTCATCACCACCTCGGGGGGATTAATAATCGTTAAAGGGACAAATCCAGGGGCGAGTGAATTGGCCAGTTGTCACTTTGTTCAAAGCTATTGGTTCTCTGGAACTCATCCACAGGATCACAAACCATACCTTTTCGGGGCTGCTTTGTGAGATCCAGGAGGGTCAGATGCCGGAGGTGGTACGCGAGAAGTGGAGCCTGAATCGGGGTGGTTCCTTCAGGGGTTTCAACCGCCTGACGAAGGGGCCTTCGCAATAGCTCCAGTAGGGTCCTCACTGTGTGGGAAGAGGTTCAAAAACTGTGGGCCCTTGATCAGCATGCGAGCATACTGAGTGATCGAGGGCTGCTCTGTAGACCATCCTGTAGGGCATCATGGAGCACCGGGATGATAATGCACAACACTTTGTGCTCAGAGTTCTGCAACACTTACCCGTCTGGATATTGCGGGGTGTCGTGGAGCACCTCGATGACATGGTTAGCGCTCAAGGGTGTATCAGCGTAGTCAAAGCGAAAGGGATAGGGAGAATACGTGAAGGATGGTGATGTGAAGACTGCACACCCTTGGCACAGTTCTTGTGGTGATGGTGTGGCCTTAACAGAGAACCAAGTGTCAGAGCCATCACCAGTGGCATTCCCCACCACTGACCGTAGTCCCCTCCCAAGGAATGGTGGACTTACCGTAGGGCATGGTGATGGATGGTCTAGAAGCGACTTGCTCCAGTTGCGTCACTAGAACAATGACCGAGTCCAGCTGTGGTCCGCTTCCTTACACTACTTCAGTATTAAAGTTTCAGGATGATATGCAAAATATCTTGCTAATACGAATGAACTCCAAATTCCTTGTTTGTTTTCTGTTGTGTCCTGATATGTTGCCTGTAAAAACAGCATTTTTAATGTGGTGTTCTTTCTATTGCAGGTCCCCGTAATGTAGGTAATGGCATGGGGCCCAAGACCGTGATGGCAAAGTTCCCAGAAGAAGTTGACGACGAGGAGATGCAGGTGAAATACCTTGCTGTTGGTGTGTTGCTTTTGATGTGGGGCTTGACTGATGACGGCTTCTTTCTTTACAGCTGTTGACATAAGACCCACGTCCGGTGGAGATGGAGAAATAATGGTGGGGTCTTCAGGTAAGTGGTTGGAAAGAGCCAGAGTGGCTCACAGGAGCTGGTGCAGTTGTGGATGCTAAATGCTATAGCCCTGCCCATCCAAGATGGAGGATGTGATTTTGGAAGTCTCACAAGGCTTGCTGTCTCTTCCTGTACTG
The DNA here is from genome assembly GCF_040938575.1 of Ambystoma mexicanum. Taxonomy (NCBI): domain Eukaryota; kingdom Metazoa; phylum Chordata; class Amphibia; order Caudata; family Ambystomatidae; genus Ambystoma; species Ambystoma mexicanum. The sequence goes on from NC_090935.1 coordinate 778,541,193, forward strand.
TTGTTTCTTTGGTGGTGGCCATCTTGAAACTGCATCCATCTCCATCCACGCACTACAGTGGTCCATCTGCATCCATCCTGTGACTGTGGGGTACTGTAACCCTAGAGGCTATATGATGGATTTGAGTGCTTCCAGGGCATGCGTAGGCTTCTTTGGGGGCCCTAATCATAACAGCACTCCTTCCTAAACCCCTTCCCCAACCCTAAGCCGTACCTCCAGCCCAGGTTTCTCAGGGTGGTCCCTGTGGAAGTGAGCCACTAGACTATTTGCATGTACCTCTGATGCTGGTTCCAAAGACCTATCAGTAATGTTGTATCCATTTCAATTGACAAACTAATACAGGTCCCCCCTTGTTCTTCTCGAGTCAAGTATCTGACATACCTTGTGTTCTGGTCGAATTGGCTCCTTCTATCTGTGGTAAGTACTAATGGCAATCCATGGAGTCAGATGATGTGTTGTAGAAAGACATGAGCCAGTGTATTGGAAGTTGGTAGCCATTTTATGGCAATAAAATGACCCATCTTGGTTTGAAAGTCCACTATCACTAGGATTGTGTAATATCCTCAGTTGTGGGTAACTCGGTAATAAAATCCATTAACACTGTATGCAAAGGGGAAGGGGGCACTGGTAGGGGCTGGAGAAGCCCCTGCGATTTTTGTTTCTGGGATTTGCTTTCAGCACAATTATCGCAGGCTTGGATATAACTGGCCACGTCCTTAGCTGGTGTGGGCCACCAGTAGGTGTTGAATACTCAAGGTGGTTTTCTTGATACTAGGATGGCCTTCTAGTAAGACATCAGGATGTTCTTTGATAACTTGTTTGCACAATTCCAGAGTAGGAATGTACAGGTGACTGTTGATAAGGTAGGCTATCTTGCACAGTGCGGTCGGGTCTCAAGGTCAGCCAGGTCTTCAAATCATTAAGAGTCATGGTACTACATATGGGGTTGTACAGAAGGGAGCAGTCATCCGATGTTTTATTTGTTGCTCCCATCATTTTTTTTATAGGGATGATTAGGAGTGGTTCTGGAGGTGCATGGGCTTGTTCTTCTTCCTCTTTGTTATGAACGAGTCATGAGAGAGTGTCCGCCTTCCCGTTTTGAACTCCAGAGCGAAAGGTTATAACAGACGAACTCTGGAAAGAACAGGGCCCAATGCAACTTGCTTGCAAACTGAGCTTGTGCCAATTTTAGATAATGAAGTTTACGATCTGTAGATACAGTAACCGGGTGTTTTGCCCCAAGCAAGTGATGTGTCCATGCTTGAAAAGCTGCTTTCAGGGCCTAAAACTCCTTGTCGGTGATGGCATAGTTGAGCTTGGAAGTGAGAACTTATTTTGACCAGAAGGCGACCAGATGCAAATTACCAGTTTCCGGATTTCTTTGTGATAGTACTGCTCCCATGGCGATATTCAATGCATTAGTCTAGACCATGAAAGGTTTTAACGGGTTAGGATGCATGAGTATAAAGGCATTGGTAAATTGTTCCTTTAGTATGCGAAATGCTTGTTCAGCCTCCTGTTTTGTTTTTTCTGAGCATGGTAGTAATGGGGTGGACAATTTTGGAAAAATTTGGAATAAAGCGGCAATAAAAGTTGTCAAATCCTAGGAAACTTTGGATGGCTTTGATTGTTGTTGGGGAGGCCATTAGAGAATGGCTTCTACCTTTGTTGTCCATTTTAGTCCCTTGAGGGGTTAAGAAAACCAAAAAACTCTACCCTTGTCACGTGGAAGGAGCACTTCTGCAATTTTGCAAAAAAGGTGATGTTATAGCCGATCCAATACTGCTCATACATGTCCAATGTGTTCCCGAGAGGGATGTCAAGTAGATCAAGATATCAATATACACAATGGCACATACGTCAAGTAGTTCCCTTAGCACATCATTTATAAAACATGAAAAGGCTGAGGGAGAGTTGCACAACCTGAAGGGCACTACTTGATACTTGTAAAAGCTGTATTTTGCACAGAATGCAGTTTCCCACTGATCTCCCACTTTTACATGTACTGGGTGATAGGGTCCTTGGAGATCAGGCTTAGCGGAGATGGTAGCGTCCTACACTTGATCTAGGAGCATGAAAATTAGTGGAAGCGGGTACCAGTTTTGATGGTAATACGGTTCAAGGACTGATCATCAAAGCAAGTCCTCAAGTAACCTTACTTTTTAGAGACAAAAATTAAGGGGGAGGATACCTGTGGACGTTCTGATGACTCCATTGGCCAGGTACTGATCCAAATAGGCTTGCAGCGTTTCATTCTCTGGTGCTGTCAATGCGTAGATACAACTATAATCTTGTTTCTTTCTTTGGGTCTGGTGCGCATTATAAATAATAAAACAAACAAACTACATGGCACCTGTGCCCCTGGGACTAGGTCTATTTTGCAGTAGTATGGCCAATGTGGAGGTAAGGTATTGGCCTGCTCCTTCTGGAATAGGTCTTTGTACTATTTGATATTTTTCGGGTAGTTCCCCTACCATACCTGATGCACTTGCATCCTTCTGGGCTGAGGGCGAATGCCCCCGTAACAGTGTCATCAGTGGAAACAGGTAAGCGGTCTCCTTGCATGAGGATTGGAAGGTCAGGGTTTTACTCCTTCAATCAATTCCAGGATTGTGCAACTCTGCCACTGAATTCCCAATATGATCTGAAACTGAGGGGTGCTGATTAAGTCAAAGGAGAGGTCTTCAGTACATGCTGTCACAGGCCCAGAAGAGATTTGTGCCCTGTCCACAGCCAGATGTTTTCGATGGTGGCCTTGGGGCTTGTAGGCATGCCTAACTGTGTTGACAAACCAAGATCCATATACTTCCCTAAAGCACCACAATCTAAGTGTGCTTCAACTCTATGTAACCTCTGGTCCTGCTCTTGAACAATTTACGTGATGGGTATCATGAAATGAGACCTGCGACTTCCCTGTGCTCGACAAGCGGGTCTCTACGCCAGTCTGGCCTCCTCGTTTTCCAATGTTTTCTGTGAATATGTGGTGTCCATAGCTCTGACTGCTTTTCATGGTGGTTTGGAAGGGCAATCCTGCAGAAACTGTCCAGCTTTTCCGCAATAAAGAGTTGTTGCTGGCATCGTCACTCGCGTTCTTACTTGGTTAGGGGGCTTGGCCCTCTCCCAGCTGCATGGATTCAGATGGTGTTGACTTCCCACAGGGAGGGGTGAGGGGTGTAGTGTCTTTGGGGCAGATGTAAAGAGGACATGATTCAGAATGACTCCAGTCTGCTTTACGGTCGGATAACCGATGGTCTAGCTGTACTAGGTCTATATATTCTGGGCAGTGGTGTAGGGTGTTCACCACCTGAGCTAGCACATCCTTCAACTCCCCTCACAATCCTCTGTGGAATAAGGTGGTGCACTTTTCTTCTGGCTAGTTAGTTTCTAGAACCAATCGATTGAATGGGCCTACATAGGCGAGTAAATCTTGGGACCCCTGCCTAAGTGTTAGCGCATTTTCAAGTGTTTGTGTCTGTGTCTTTCTAGCGAAGAGCTTCTCCAATTCGCCCTGAAAACCCCTAAAGTCCAGCAATAGAGGGTCGCCCATTTCTACTAGCAGAATTGACCAGTTAGCGGCATTGCCACCGAGGTAGGACAAAACGAAGGCCACCTTAGTCTGATCATTGTTCACATAAAAAGTGCAGTTTGCATTGATTGATAATAACAGCATATTTGTGGCCATCGCCTAAGAATAGTTCAGCAGGTGCTAATGGGACTGGGTTTGGGGCCAATACTTGAATAGGGGCAATGATTGGGTTACCCCATCCCCTTGTGACATTCCCCATATGTGCGATCCTGGATAGCAGGGCCTGACCGGCTTGAGCTTGATTAAAGCGAGTAGCTAAATCCTCCGTTTGCTCTCAGTTCACCACTATGCCTCAATGCATTTGTTTCTGCTCTAGCCGCATGGACCTCGGACCCGAGCTCGCCTAGCAATTTAACCAACATGTTTACCTCGGAGGACGCCATGATGCCCCGCAAAGACAATAGAGGGGACTCCGTGTTCAGTAATACCCCATGTCTGGGTCTTGCGGGGACGTGATGGAGCACCCTGATGACAACCCACAACACTGTTAGTCAGGGTGAAAGGGATGGGGAGAATACATTTAATTTTTCTGCCAGTTGAGGGAATCTACCATCTTTACCAGTGGCCTCCCGACCCAACAGTACATCACCCACTCTGCGGTGCAGAGTTTGGAGAGTTTGTTGCCGTGTTGGGTGGGTTTTGGATACCGGGCTCATCGGTGGGCAATGCATTTGGAACATCTGCATGATTCCTGGCTCCATCTTTCTGCAATTCGATTCCTGCCTGAACGCTGCAGTAATCACAATCAACAGCAAGTAAGATACCCATACTAGGCTCATTTGTTTAGCTGATGTATGCCCCTACTCTGGGTGTTCGCAGCATTGTTTTGGGCCCTCCTTTCCCCTCTCCCCACACTTTCAGCTTGGTGTTGGCTTCTGCCTTCACCCGCCGCTCCAGCTTGTAGACCATCATCAAGGCAGGCTTTATCCCCTTTACACAATGCCCGGTCCACACCCGTGTGCTTGGCTTTACTTGCCTGCAAGTTCCACCTGGACCTGGGCCCCCATTCACTTGGGCCTCCTGCTGGCCCCACGGCGACGCCACAGCCGCACCAGAGTGCTTCCTTCCACTGCTGCCTTTTCATTTCATGCTTCCTGCACCTGGGCATTGGCCTCCACTGTGGCCTGCATCACACCTGGGCCTCCTGCTGCCCCTACAATGGCACAGCCTGCACCAGAGTGCTTGCCTTTAATTTTGAGACCCGCATCGGTCATGGGCCTCCAGTTGGCCCAATGACATCGTGGCCTGTACCCGTGTGCTTGGCCCTACTCTGCCCGCAAGTTGCATCTGGGCCTAGGCACCCATTGCCGCTTGCATTCACTTGGGCCTCCTGCTGGACCCACGATGATGCCACTGGCTGCATCTGCGGGTTGGCCCGTCATTACCGTAACTTCCACCTTGGCCTGGGCCTCCATTGCTGCCCGCACCTCACCTGGGCCTGTTAACCATGCTGGGTCCTGTCCATCCTCGTGCTGGGCCTTGCTCTTTGTTCTGCTGGCGGCACCTTCCGCACCCCTCTGGAGCCCTTCTTCACCTGCTGACGTACCTACCTTCTTCCGAATTCAACTAGCTCCTTACAAACCTCATCATCACCAGTTCATTTGTGTACATTGAATTGACTTTCTGCAACTGTGAACTTGGTCCCTTCAACAGCAATACGTTTATGTACGCTGAAATGACTACTTGAATTGCGACTTTGGTCCCTTGACCCTCCGTGCTGCCTTCTGCTGCTTCTTTATTCAGTTGCTGCCTCCTAATGATGCAATTTCTACTCTCTGTCTTTATTGCTAGGCCTTCTCTACTGTTTATTTCAATGCAATTTCTGAGCTGCCGGCTCTACTCAACTGCATGTTTCTTGACTGTGCTTGAATTTCAAACCTAGATGCTTTGAATCACTGTGCTACTCCAAATGTTTCATTTTGACTTCATTTGAAAATCTAACCTCGTTAACTGCGCTAATATGCTAGGCTTCTCTGCCTATATGTGAATTTCATAGCCATGTACTACTTAAAACACTGCTATGTTATTGCTAGGCCTTCCTTTACTCAACTATCTTTCTTGGTTGCTCTTTTACTAGCAGCGCTTCGATACCGTGAATTGATTGCCCCACGCTGCATGCTGTAACCTAGGACTTGTCCTGCTTACCCTGTGTTTTTACTGTTTTCAATTGCTGTTTGACTCATCTGCCTTGTTTGCTGCTAGGCCGCCTAGTGAGTTTGGCGTGTATTGAGCTCTCCTGCCCACCCCCCACCGCTTCAGCTATGACGCTCTATCTACTCTCATTGCTATTATAACCTTTCATACCTGTCTGGAAGGAAGGAATTGAAAAAAGCACTCCTGTATCCAACCAGAATTGTCCATTGCTGACACCTACGCCAATGCTTCCTCCAGGCAGACTATAACTGACATCCTCTTTGCTGTCCCCCTCTATCCCGACCTATGGACTCCCCCCTATGGTCTATATCCTATCCCCTTTCTCCACTCCACCCATTAATGGTGGTACCAGCTGAGAAGTGCTCTTGGCACACTTATCATCCATATGCATCATTCATGTATATCAAAATGGCACTATCATGGCACAGGGCTCTCAGCCCAACCTCCTCCTTGACATGCGTCTTCCCTCTCCCATTAACTTCCTCCCTCATCTCGCCATTCCTCTCTGCCATCCCCACCCCCTGGGCATCTTTGCCCTTACCGACGGATGTACCCCATACCCCACCTCGGAAAACCTTTAAAGGTGGCAACCTGCTTCACCTCGCTACCCTCAATTCTCGCTGTGTAAATCACTCCTCTGATATTTGTCACCTCCTTAAAGACTGACCTTGATGTCCTTGCTCTCAGATATGTGGTTCAATGCCAGCTCAGTCACTGCCTTTGACATTCTCCTGTCTGAGGGCTATAAGATCCTCTCCAAGGCCAGGTCCAACCAGTCTGGAGGCGGAGTGGCTCTTGTCTTCCCTGAATGGGTCCCTGCTTCCCTCATGCCCAAAATATTGTAAGCTTTGTGTCTCCCCTTCCCTCTCGCTCACTCACTCTCGCTACCTACCATCTACAGGACCCCAGGGCTGATCTCCCCCTTCCTCTCGGAGTGGGCTGACTTTGCCTATTCTCTTCTGACCTCTAACCGCTAAGCTTCTTCTCCCTGGAGACTTCAAAATTCACCTGGACTCTTCTGAATCAGCCTCTGCAACCTTTGCAACTCTCTTTACCTCACCATTATTCCCTCTGGTCCAACCCACTCAGCTGGGCACACTCTGGATGTGCTCATCACAGCCAATATCTCCCTCTCACTACCCATCTCCTGGTCTGACCATGCTCTCCTATCCTCACATTTGGAGATCTCTGGCTAAGCCTCTGCCTTCACTGCCAGTTTCCTTCTCCATCAGTCGACCGATTAAGCGAGTGTCAGTAGCTACTTTGGCCACTTCCTTCATCCCTTCCCCCACTCCTGCTATGGACTCCCACATTGATTCTTCTGTTGGTAACTTTTACATCTCCATCTCTAACACTCTCAATATCTTTGCCCCTGCCATGAGGATCCGCATGAAGCCTGCCTCCTGCTGGACCCACGATGATGCCACTGGCTGCATCTGCGGGTTGGCCCGTCATTACCGTAACTTCCACCTTGGCCTGGGCCTCCATTGCTGCCCGCACCTCACCTGGGCCTGTTAACCATGCTGGGTCCTGTCCATCCTCGTGCTGGGCCTTGCTCTTTGTTCTGCTGGCGGCACCCTCCGCACCCCTCTGGAGCCCTTCTTCACCTGCTGACGTACCTACCTTCTTCCGAATTCAACTAGCTCCTTACACACCTTATCATCACCAGTTCATTTGTGTACATTGAATTGACTTTCTGCAACTGTGAACTTGGTCCCTTCAACAGCAATACGTTTATGTACGCTGAAATGACTACTTGAATTGCGACTTTGGTCCCTTGACCCTCCGTGCTGCCTTTTGCTGCTTCTTTATTCAGTTGCTGCCTCCTAATGATGCAATTTCTACTCTCTGTCTTTATTGCAATAGTTGGTATGATTCTGACATGGTCTTGCTTAAACGCAAGTGCAAAGTTGCTGAACGAAAATGGTTGGCTTCTAGCATATCCACTGACAAACTGGCTAGTCAGCTGCTCCAAAGGTAATACAGGCTCCATCTGTTCAAAGAAATGTGCCATATTCAAGCCTGCATTTCTGGGGCCACAAACAGATCTGAACTATTAAAAATCTGCAAGGAACTTGATGATCCTACTTCTCTTCCTTACCAGGCTGTCTGCAAAGCCCTGGCCACCCATTTCACTACCACAGATTTTCTCTTTCTTTCTCTCTTTTTCTCTCTCTCTCCCCCCCCACTCTGCCCCTGTACCCAGGCCTCCCTTGGCCACCCCCCTCTCTCCTTCCCACCTACTCTCCTCCTCACCCATAGCGCCAGACAAGGTCACCAAGACCATCTGTTCTATGACAGTCTCATCCAAACAGGTGCTCCATTGCTCCTCTGGAATTATCAAGGACAACACTGCCTCTCTCCCTCCCTGGCTCAGTTCTGTAACCCTTCTTATGCCACAGGCTCCATTCCATCAACCCCTCAAGCACTCCCATGTGCATCCCCTCCTAAAGAAGCAGTCTACAGACCCTTTCTGCCCAGCTAAACATCGCCCTATCCCCACTACCCCCTGCTTGGGCAAACTCTTGGAGAAGTTGATTATCTCCAAACGAATCCATCACACTGAATCAGTTGGCTGTCTAAATGACCACCAGTCTGGCTTCCGAGCAGCCCGAGGCACGGAAACTGCTCTCCTGAACACCGGTGACAAACTGGTCTCAAAACTTGATTCCAACTCTCCCTCTGTTCTCATCCTCCTTGATCTGTCCTCCGCCTTTGACACAATCATTCCACCCTCATAAATCAGCTTTGTGATACCCTAGGCATCCACTGACTGGTCATTGTATTGGTGGACCTCCTTCCTCTCGAATAGGCCCTCCCAAGTGCAAATGGGACAGTTTCTCTCCTCTATCTCACTGGCCACATGCAGTGTCCCTCTGGGCTCTATCCTCTCTCTGTGACTCTTCAACATTTACCTTGCCCCTCTCACCCACCTGAACTCCACCTTCTCTCCTCATTTTCAATGCTAGGCTGATGACACAGCTCTCCTTCAAGCTTCCCTCCTCTCCTTCCTCTCTCATTCCCGACTGACTGCTATTCAGGCATGGTGTGCTTCTAACAAGCTCTACCTTAATGCTAGTGATACTAAGATCCTTATCATTGTGACTCCTGCCCCCTACTTTCCTCCTATTCTTCTCTGGCCACCCTCCTTGTGCCCCCTCCCGACACCCTCTTATGAGCCAAAAAACCTGGGCGTCATTTCAGACTCTTCTCTCTCTCCTTCTCACTTCACATTGCTGACCTAGTCAAGAAATCTCACTTTCAGCTTCACCTCCTCAGAGGTATTCTCCTTTTCCCTACCTTCCCCCAGAAACTCAATGGGCCTCGTTACGACCCTGGCAGCCGCAGTATGAATGGTACCGGTAAAATACTGGCACAATTCATACCGGGCCGCCACATTAGGAGTTTGCTCGCGGGTGGCAGTATGCACGTCTGGTCTGGCCAGACAAGCATACCGGCACCCACGAGCAGGCCAGTATACTAACAACAGACCCATCATTAACGGGACCATTTTTAGCATCCTCCCCATTCCCATTGAGCCCTATGGGGGCTCAAATGGGAATGGGGATATACCGGGTCCGGGTCCCGAAAATGGAAATTACCGGGCCTGCAAAAGTTAGAATGGCCCAGTAATTCCCTTTTTTCGGGACCCGGACCCAAGTTTGGAGGTAGCCATGCCGGTAATGATGGCATGGCTACCTCCAAACTCTTAATGAGGCCCAATGTCTCCAGAACTCTGGTTCTCTCCACGCTGGACTACTGTAACGGTCTCCTCCTTGATCTGACTCTTTCCTCCCTTCTCCCTTTCACCTAATCCAGAATAGGACTGCAAAAACATATCCTTGGCCTCAAGCACAGGGACCGCATCTCTCCAGCCCTAAAATGTCGACACTGGCTCCCTGTGGCTATAAGGATCAAATTCAAAACCCTCTGCATCATCCCATCCACAAGGCTTTCTGGGGCCTGGGACCTCACTACATCCAACTCTCTTCCTAAATACCTCCCTGCCAGAACTCTTCGGTCTTCTAGCTCTAACTCTCTGCAAGTCAGACGCTTCTCGAAGCAGAGAGCGGGGGAGGGGGAGGTAGATCTCTTTCCTCGGCAGGATCCTCCTTCTGGAATGGCCTCTCTGCCCCCCTCTGTCTTGAGCCAGATCGCCTTAAATTACAGAAGCTCCTCAAGATGTTCCTTTCCTCTCTATCTCCTTCCCCTGCTAGTTTCACCAGCCTCCACGTCTGGTCCAGTCTGCCTGTTCCCCCTCATGAGCCTCACTAAGGCCTGGCCCTCATTAGACTAGTCTCTCCTTCAACCCTCTACCAGCACTTGCCCTTGGGCACCCTTCCCAGACTAGCCTTCAGTCTTGTCCACCCCCTCCCTCGCACTAGTTGAGCCCCCCCCCTTGTTCCCCGAGCACTTACCCTCCTGGGCCTCCATTTGCACTTGCCCAGCCCCTTTGCCCCGACCTCCCCCTTCCTGCTATTGCACTTACACGATCCAAATTTCGCAAGGCCTAGCAGGACCGTTACTGTTATTTTCTCCTCTGTACCCGCCAACCCCCTTTGTCTTGCGGTGCCTGGAAACACTTAATGTATAGGCACCATACAAATGTTCAATAAATAAATAAATGAAGGCTGGTGATGTGAAGCATACACTGTCTTGGCACTGTTCTTCTGGTAATGGTGTGGCCCTAAGAGATAACAAGGAATGTCAGAGCTATCACCCATGGAATTCCCAATACCCACCGTAGTCCAGACCCCAGGGATGGTGGACTTACCGGGGTGATGGTGGGTTCAGAAGCATCACTGGAATGACCCAATTCAGCTGTGGACAGCTTCCCTCTGTCTTCCTGTTACTATTCCAAAGTTGGCCCAAAAAGCAGCTTCCTTCTGCAAGTTAAGTTTTAAAGTTCCAGGATGATTTCCAAAATATCTTGATAATGTGAATGAACTCCAAATGCCTTACTTGTATGTTTTCTGTTGTGTCCGGATATGTTGCCTCTAAAAGCGATGCCTTTAATATGGTGTTCTGCCTATTGCAGGCCCCTTAAAGCAGGCGAAGACGTGGGGGCCAAGGCAGGGGTGGCAGAGTTCCCCAGAAGGGGTTCGACACAAGGAGATGCAGGTGAGAGTACTTTGCTGCTGGTGCAATGCTCTTCGTGTGGGCCTCCGACTGATGAAAACTTTCTTTTCAGGTGTTGCCATAAGATCCAGGTCCGTGGAGAGGCGGCAGAGGAGAAATAATGGTGGTGTCTTCAGGTAAGTGGCTACTGCAGCACTGGATGCCAAACGCTGAGCATGTGCAGGATTTATATAGCCCTACCCATCCAACATGGAGGATGTGATTTTGGAAGTCTCACAAGATATGCTGTCTTCCTGTACTGTTCCTTTGGTGGTGGCCATCTTAAAACTGCATTCATCATCATCCAAGCAGCAGAGTGGTCTATCTGCATCCATCCTGTGACTGTGGTACTGTGAACCCTAGGGGCTATATGATGGATTTGTGTGCATGCAGGGTGTACATGAGGGTCTTGGGGGCTCTACTAATGACAGGTGTGATAGTCTTCTGGTACTGATTGTTCCATTCCAGCTGCAGTGGAAGAGTGAATTCAGCAAACGACCAGCATTGTCACTGTTGGAGGAGGAGGAGTCGGTTGTGGTGGGACTGGAGCCAAGCTGAAGACGATTGGCGAAAGCAGAGGTGGTGTTGTCACCTGGGGTGGCGATCGCAGCAATGTGCATGAAACCAGGCCACGATCCAAGAACATTTGTCTGCAGTGTTAAAAGGACCGAGAACAGGCCGCGCCACCAGGGCTGGAATGCAGATTTCCACTGATGGACCTTCGCCAGTATCCAGTCTCCTGGCTGAGGAGGGTAACATGGCTCAGGGGCTGGTTCAGGCAGGGCGTGATGGACCGGAGCATGGAGGGATCGAACAGTTTTAATCAACATGCAACAGTATTGAGTAATGTATCATCCTCTAAAGGCAAACTTTGGATGTGGGTGGACTTCTGGGGGTGCAGACCAGGGAGGATTTCATAAACAGTTTGTGTTTACGCTGGGGATTATTGTGCATGGCGAACAGAGCCAGGGGCAAGGCCTGGTGCAATTTTAACCCAGTCTTTTTACACACTTGGGACAGCCTCAATTTAAGATCTCTAATGCATTGTTACACATCGAGCTGGACAGGGGTCGGCAGGGGTGATAAGCGCAATGGAACTATTGAGCTATTCCTAAAGGTTTGCACACTTCTTTAATAACCCGAGCAGTAAAATGGGTGCCTCTGTCACTGTCTGTTCTAAGTAGCAATCTAAATCGAGAAATTAGACTCGATTAAAGACAGGCGCCAAATCATTATATTAAACATCACTATTTATTTCATAGTGTGGTGCTCTTTAGATATTCCATAGTATGGTGCCCTTTAGATGACACATGTTTCAGCCATTGGTCTTTCTCAATTCAGGGCATACGCGAGAGACTGAACACTTCCACCAACTTGGGATTTAACCCACCATTACATCGGACGGAATTAAGCCATTAAGGAGTAATGACAAACTGTTAAAAATACAAATATTAACTATGCCGTGATTTGAGAAAGGCCAATTTAAGAACATCAGAACTTTGACTTTGTCCATCGACTTTGGCTGTCCTGGCTCCCTAAAGGCCTCCTTCTGAACCAATTGGTTTTGGCAGTGCTTGTTCCCTTACATGTTTTAAAAGTTAAACACTTTAATGCTGGGATAATGGACTGCCTGCATTCCTCTGAGTGAATCTAACTGTTCTCATCACTTATCAGTCTGTAATGATCTAAGCATCACCTTTCCTTCCTGGACTAACTCAATATTGCAAAGGTGATCCTATATAAATGCTATACTGTCCTCAAATGACGTCACCTCAGGGTGCTGCAACATTGTTCACTTTTTTAATTGAATCCTGAGAATTAATTTTATAGCTAATCACTGCTCTTTAAAGAAAGCTTTAATTATCTGTATAAATAAATATTTATTATATAACTAAGTGTGTAAGTGTTTATGGATACTTGTATTTACTGGTTTCATTGCACAGCTCTATAGCTCACATTACCCCTATGAAGATAAGCCTGGCTGCTCAGTCACACTACCAACTTGTGTAATACAGGCCTATATTAAAAGGTGGGTTACCTGATACCAAGAGATAAGTAGTTTAGTCCCACACCAGTTGCACTGCACACTAATTATTACCCAACACTGGTGCCAGGCAGTGAACTTGGTGTACAGTGGTTGCATTGACTATTGGTTGTACTTGTGCCCAAATAAACCATCCACAAGGCTAACTCCACCAAAAAGAAAAGTAATCTTGTAACTGAAAATAATGCCAGGAATGGATAATTTTAATCAACAGTCCCTAACTGCACTTACAATGGAAAAATTGAAAGATGTATATAGGACAAGGGGCGTGAATTTAAAGGCTAGAACGAGTAAGTTGATTGAACAGTTAATCACCAAAACCCTGGGAGTAGACCCATAACCCCTACTCCCAACCCCGATATGGAAATTGATGAAACTGGAGCTAAGCTGTAAACTATCAATCTGCTAAATGTATTTATTTAATTTACTTTTGTTGCTTATATAGCACGCCAAGCCCAAGGGCATCAGTGCGCCTGCTTACATAAAAAGATTACAGTTGTTACACAGGTTTCAGGCATACAGTAATATTTACAATTATTCAAATGTATACATTTTTGCAGCTTTAACATTGTACACATATATAGATGTTTGGGGTGGCTATAGTACCATGGGATACAGAATGCAGCGTGCACCGATGTAGTACGGTAGTCGTATAATTTATGACTGAAGGTGTGTTTTAAGCTGTTTATGGAAGATCCAATAGGATTCCTGGGCTCTGAGTTTGACAGACAAGGCGTTCCGGAGTTTACTGGCCATCAAGGGGAAGCTGCTGCCACCCGCTATTTGGAGTTTGAATTTGGGGGTGATCAGGAGGTGTTTGTAATCTGTATTGGTCAGTTTGCAAACCTTGTTTAGTAATGGCGCTGGTCAAAGGTGGAAACCATATTTGCAACTGCTGCTTGAAAGAAGTCTGCAACACTTGCTTCGTGTTCACGTACAGGGTTTATTAGCAATTGTTTGTTAATAGAGATCGAGTGCCCTGGCACAATTGTGCTGGGTGCATGTGAGAGACGCCAACACGTGTTTCAACCGAAGTCTTTGTCAAGACAGAGGGCAAGTATTGGGTGGTCCTTCTTGAGGATGTCTTGTGCCCGTCATTTGGTACAGTACCAGATGGTGATGAAAGGTTGGATAGTCACTGAGTTAGCTGGATGACGAGCTGTGGTTTAACGATGAGCATCAGGCGTGTTTGTAAGCTGTTCTCGTGGGTCTGGAAGATTGTGGTTTGGATATTATGTCTGCCAGATAGGCGGGGCTACCCGGTGAAGGCATTTGTGCATCAGAGTGAGCGTTTTGAACCTGATCGTTTCTTGGATGGGTAACCAGTGGAGTTTGTCTAGTTTCAGAAATGTGTGCTGATCTGGGGATATTAAGCGCTGCTCTGATGGCATTATTTTGCAGGACCTGGAGTTTGTGAATGTTCTAAGTCGAGGTGCCGCTGTATAGGGCATTGCAGTAGTCCAATCGGGCTAGCACTAGGGCTCTAGCCAAAGTGATGCAGCTATCAGGAGAGAGAAAGGGTCTGCAGGCGTTGATGAGTTTGCATGTGTAGGAGGTTGCAGAGGTGGTGGTGGCGTTGACTTGTTTCGATAGGGTGAGGAATGAATCTAGGTAGAAACAGTGTTTTAACCTGGTTGGAAACTGTGATGGTGTTGCCATCAATGTTAAAGGATTGAAATGTTGTGCTAAGTTTGGCAAGCCTGAGTTGAGAGCCTATGAGGAGTAGCTCAGTCTTGTCATCATTAAGACACAGCCCGTTATGTGCAATCCATGCTGGAATGGTAAGCTAGATGGCATTGAGAGTAAGGGTGTCAGCAGCATTGGTCTCCTGTGATGGGTATGAGGACCTGGGTGTCAGCATAGTTGGTGTTGGTGACGCCCAGGCCATCAAGGCGGTCAAACAGGAGCTTTGTAACAATGTTATACAAAGTGGGAGACACGCGTGAGCCCTGCGGTACTCCACAGGTGACTAGGGTGGGTCTTCAGCTTTTGGTGAGACCACCTTCATGGTCCTGTCCGAGAGGAACGATTTTATCCATTGGGTGGTGTTGGGAGAGAATTATGCAGCTGTGGTTAGGTGGTTGCAAAGCGTGCTATGGTCCATCAGATAGAAGGCGGCCGAGAGATCCAGTAGGAGGAGCAGGGAAACCTTCCCTTTATCCTTCAGGTCATCCATTTGGACTTTTAAATCTAGGAGAGCCGTTTGTCCGGTGTCTGGGGCAGAAACCAGATTGCCCGAGTCCCAGAATGTTGTTTTCTTCCAGGTACTTCTGAATTTGGAGGTAGGCAACAATCTAAACATTTTTGTAGAAATGGGACAGTTGTGATTGGGTGGTAATTTGTCAGGATGTTGGCGGTCGAGGCAAGGTTTAATAATGGTAGAACCCAATAATTTTTTAGGTCAATTGGGACACAATTGTTACTGAACAAAGAGTTGATGAAATTGGTGATGAACGGGGCAAGTTGGGATGCGCATTCCTTGATGACTGAGGGTGGTCAGGGATCCCCTTGGCATTTGGATGGTTTTAGGCTAGAGATTTGGAGAACTTAAGTGTTGGTGACCTTCGTGAATTCGAATTGAGGAGTTTCAGTTGTGTGTGGCTTTAGGTTGGGGACTGATTGTGGCCGATGAGCGTGTTAATATTTTCTTTTTTTCTGTTATTTTTGACTGGAGTTGAGAGATTTTGCCCAATAGGGTGTTCTGAATGTCTAGGCACCAGCTAGCAATTTTGTTGCAGTAGTTTTCTACAGGGGGCATGGGGGCTTCTAGCTCTCTAAGGATAGAGAATAATGCCAAAGATTTTGAGTTGACCATGGCGATTCTGTCATTGTATAATGCGCTTTTGGTTTGGAGTACTTGTAGTTTAAATTCTCAAGCAGTTTTGTAGAAGGCAATTTTATTTAGTTTGGTAGGTGATTTCTTCCACAGGGCTTCACTTTCTTTACTTTCCTAAGGGTATTTAGGTTGGGGGTGAACCACCCATTTAGGTGAGCAGCTTTAGCTTTGCGAAAGGCGAGGTGGGATAATTTGTCAATGGCTGCCAGCATGGTGTCATTGTATTGTTTGGTCATCATGCTCGAGTCCTGGTTGTCCTTGAGTTGAGTTACAAGGAGGGGTTGCAGTAACGGTAGAAGGTTGTCTGCCGTTATGTTTCACTTATTTATGGTTGGGGCAGCTGGAGTTCGTTTAAGGGTGTTGGACTTGTTGGTCAGTGCCTCAATCTCGAACGTTATCAGATGGTGATCTGACCAAGGACATTGAGTGTTCGAGGAGTTGGTGGATTTGTAGTTGATGTCTGCGAGCCAATCAAACGTGCAGCCTTTGGCATGGGTAGGATTGTGAATCCTATGTGACAGCCCGAGGGCTGACAGTGTTTGCTAGGGTGTTTTTTGTCCAAAGGGTCAATGAAACTCAAGTTGAAATCCCCCAATATAATAGATTGGAGTTTGAGGATAGTATTTGAGTAACATCGTTTTCGAATGAGAACACAGGCCCTGGTGGTCTGTAGATAAGGTAGAGTTGCAGTGGCATTCGGCAATATTTTTACCCAGAGGTGAAGGGAGTGGTGGGCGTCTCGTTCAGGGACATTTTAGTGATGATGGCAATGTCAAGTGCATGTGCTCGTAGGGGTCTGGTGTTTAGCGTGCCTAAAATGTTATGGGTAGGCGCAGGTGAGAGGGATGTTGAGGGGGGGGGGCACTCAGGCATGCGGTTCTCAAAGTGAGGAGAGAGTTCTTTCTTGGGATGGTGGGGGTGCTGCTGCTTTCTCTAATGAGGTTCGTTCTGGGTGCCAGGTTTTTTGTTTCCGAGTGTGGGAGGATGTTTGGGCAGTGGTTGATGGACTGGAAGGTAATTGGGAAAGCGGCATGGTGGCATGGAGCGGGCCAATCAGGCTTTGCAGGGTCGAGGACCTGCTAAAAAGATTGAGAAGTTGGGTGCCCATGTTGTAAAGCATGAGTAAGGGATTCATGGGTGCACTAGTGTATGTAATCATGTTGCACTTGTGGGCAGATTGGTAGGAGTCCCTGTATATGGATTTGAATCAGGTCAAAGCACAACGTGGAGGAAGGTGACAGTGCAATGGTAATCAGTTCTTCCCTGTATCAGCATACATAATGCGTGGCAACCTTGTTACGCAGTGTGGGTGATAAGCAACACATCAAGAAACAGCTGGGTGGGGCAGAGCAGAATTCAGGCAGAGCAATATTCATGGGTACAGATATCAACTAGGGATGTACCGAACTTCGGCTTCAAGTAATTATTCGGCCGAATTGTGGCTGAAAAAAAGCTATTCGGCTCCAGCCGAATAGTTTCTTGCTATTCGGCTCTTGCCGAATACTTTGACACCCTCATATGAATGCAATACAACATGAAACTCAGTTTGCAAAACTGAATAGAATTAGACCAGACAAATTGCTATCACACAGCTGAAAAATATCTTATATTGTTATCTGCTCTTTAGGACATTTTATTTTTTAAAGATTCTTAGACATGAAAGGGGCTCAGCTTTTATACTTAGCCTGCAACAATACAGGAAAATCTTTTCTTTTTGAATGTTTATTTGCAATGTGCACTTTTTTCAGTTGGAAAAGACAAACTGAAAGAAATGTGCATAGATACTTTCAGTTCCTGTCATGTCACTTCCCATTGCGTACGTCATAGTCCCCCCTTTTCTTTTTTTAAGGACTTGAGTCAACATTATCTGATTATTTTATCAGGAATGATAAGTTGCATATGTTTGTGTATTGGCGAGAAGGAGTGGCAAGGATGAGTGAAAAGTGAGCAGCATTTGTTTCGGTGTGGTGAATAGTTGTGAGATGGAGTTCACGCATTTCAGATTTCCTCTTGACTTGTGTCCTGCATGAGCCGACATGAACCATTTTATACATTTCTATGTGAGCTGCAAAGAAGTTTCGAAAATAGAAACAAAGAAGATAAATAAAAGTACAGAATGCCTTTAAATTGGTGCTTTGTTTATTTAATAAGTGTGTTTTTTGAAGTTTGGAACATGATTTATTAAATAAAGCAACTATTCGGCTTCATATTCGGCTTCGGCCAAATAGTTGACAAACTATTCGGTATTCGGCCGAATACTAAATATGCTATTTGGTACAGCCCTAATATCAACAATGACAATGTGTGCCACTAATTAATGAGGCGAGTAGGGTCTGGCTAAGCAACAAACCAGGTAATAGCTCAGCGAAAAAACCCAGGTAATAGCTCAGTTGGAGCAAGACAATATTTGTGGGTACAAAGATCAGCAATTACAATGTTTGCTATGAATTAATGAGGTGAGTAGGGGCTGGCTAAGCAATAAATCAGGTAATAGCCCAGCTGGCTCAGGTAATAGCTCAGGAGGAGCAAACAATAATAATTGGTACAGAAATCAGCAATTAAAATGTGTGCCACGAGTTAAGGAGGCACTTAGGCGCTGGCTAAACAAATCCAGTAATCGCCCAGCTGGCTAAGCAATAAATAGGATAATAGCTTGGATGGCTCAGCAACAAATCAGGAAATAGCGTGGTAGGAGCAAACAATATTAATGGGTACAGATATCAGCAATTACAATGTGTGCCACGCATTAAGAAGGCACGTAGGGGCTGGCTAAGCACAAGTCTGGTGATATTTGGAGCAAGGCACTATTCAGTACGTTAGTAATAGCAGGTACGCTGCAGAGATTATTAGAAACGTGGGGGCTGTGGGTAATCTGGACGTTGTTGGTTCAGGACTGGTGCGAGTCTGATCAAGGCTCAGCAAGGGGCTGTGCTAATACCCCCATACCATGGTGAGCTGGGTGGCGTGGGCGATGCAAGTCTGGTTGGGAGTTCATCTTGTGGCAGAGAGAAGGGCACCAATGTTCCGGTATATCTACTGTGATGATGGCAGGGTGTAGAATATGTTGAGCTTCCTCGCCTGCCTTGTGATGTTGGTGCTCAAAATAGGGAAACCGGTGTTGTATATTTGGACATGATAGCGCAGCTCGTGGGTAAGATATGGCCACTTACCGATTGCTTGTGAGGGGGACTGGGCAGATGAGACCGGAGGCACAGGCAGGAGGGGCCTTGTGCAGTGGGCCTTAAGCTTGGGGGCCATTTTCCACCTTCCGGCGGACGCTAATTGGGTTAAAAACTTCGATTGTGCCTGTAACTAGGCAACCAGATTAAACAAAGTTGTGTCAGAAGGTGAGGCGGACCCTCAAGGATTGAGTAACTCCCCTCTTCAGCCTGCTCCTGTAATTCAACAGTCTCCTATCATGACCCCTGTGAGTCACAATCTAAGCCCAGAATATCCATCTCTTGAAAGAATGAGACTAACTGGAATTCAAGAAACTTGCAGTACAATCTGTAAACAGAGAAGGCTCAGAGTGAAATGCAGCAGGAGTATGATATGAAAAAGATGTCCATTGATTCTGCTTGTTTCACAGGGTCCTCTCGGTCTACTAGTCCAAGAGACCTGGCTTACCAAAAGAGGCTGCAAGCATGTATGATCCTAAACTTTATGTGTTGTATTGGTTGAGTACATTTGAATTCACTGAGGTTTGCACAATATTTGTTGGAATGATTTAGTTGCATGTATCACGTCTATGCTCCCCCAGAATGGTTGTGATGCCATTATGGAATTAGGTGCTACAGACAGGAAAGATTATGAACTAATGGAACAGGCATTTGTTGTAAGATTTGGGAAGACTCCTTCTCAATACCTTAAAAGGTTGAGACCAAAAAAAGAAAGATGGTACCCCTTGGGTTACCTGGGTTTGTGAATGCCTGAAAAACTTAGATGGTTGGGTGAAAGGTTACAAAGTAAACTCCTTTGAAGGAATGAGGACTTTGTTTTTAATAGAAAATATTTTTGATGCCTGCTCTTCTGCGCTGAGACTCTAAGGAACTCGATCCCAAGAGACTAGCTCAAGCTGCTGACTTATGAGTAGAAAACAGGGCCAATCAGAAAAAGGATGAAGGGGGAACAGCACAAGAAAGATGGTAAAGAATATTCTAATTCTACACCACCTAAAGAGGGCCACAAAAACAATAAGGGTACATTTCATGGGAAACCTTATAGGGCTAGTGAAACCTCTGGCGCCAAACGAGCGGGAGGTTACCACAGACCCCATTGCAGAAAAGCTTTGGTAAATGTGTGGTTTGTGAGCCTATTGACCATGTGAAAGGAGATCCCAGATTAAGGTAAACCTTCAGTGGTCCACACCGTCTCCTCAGCCTTACAAAGGAGGGGAGCTCCAATCACAGGTGCTCACTTTCACCTACTAGCCGATGACCTCATTGGAGTTCAAGCTAGTGTTTTAGTGTCCTTGGATCTGTGGGAACAGACTATTGATGTATGTAACAATACCTGACAACACAAGATTATAAAGACAGTACATGTAAATGGCCAGAAGACTCCTGCCATCAGAGACACTGGGGCCATCATTACCGTGGTTGATGAAAGCTTCAGGCGTGAAAATGTAGCCAAGGCACCCAAAGGTCCCACTAAACTGAGGGCCTATCCAAATGGCTCCTATTTTTCCAGCCCTCATCTAGCGCAATAACAAGACTATGAATTCCTGTTGGTGTACAATCTGAAGTACCTGGGAATGTTCTGTTGGGGAATTACTTAAACTCTTGGAGTAGCCTCCAGTATCCCCAGGCCTCCCAGCACAAAGAAACAGGTGCTTAACAGGTTAGCCGCCAGAGAGGCAACCTTAGGAGACTCAGTTTGGAAGTCAGAGGAATCCAGTACCTCAAACCAGCAGACAGGTCAACTTTCCACTTCTAGAAGGAAGAGACCAAGGAGAAATCCAGAGTCACTGAAAAGAAAAAGGCTCTCAATCCTAAATCTACGCTGAAGACAAGGACTTCCCCAAGAGGACAGTCACAGGTCACCCCAGTGACCCCATCCCCAGTTGCAACTGAGTGGGTGGACAAACCAACTCCTGAAAACGCAGCTACTGGTGAAACAGAACTGAAGGAGATCCTTCCCTACTTGGAAGATCTTGATCCTAGAGACCATCCTGATCTGCAGAAGGTGGACCCTCTAGGGCAGGGCGTGTTCCTTTCTAGAAGGTGCGAGACAACAGACCGCTTCCCAGCTGGAAGGGCAAGAGCCAGGGAGGCATACACTACTAGGATGGACTCCTACCTACAGTGAGCATACAGAATCTACCCCAGGTTACTTCAGGCAACTGGTAGTAGCCCAGGAGGTGGGATCCAAGCTACAACTAGCACATGATACCTTTGGCTGGTCACTAGAGCTCAAAGACCACCAAATAGGCTTTCTCTGTGCTTTTACTGGGCCAAGTTGGGTGCAGATGTTGAACATTGTAGAAGCTGCCACACCTGCCAAACCTCTGGCAAACGTGGATCTAAACATGTGGCACCTTTAGTGCCCCACCCAGAGGTGGGAGTTCCTTTTGCGAGGAAGGGGATTGAAATTGTTGGGCCCCTAGACCCTCCAACTTTCTCAGGCAATCATTTTATTTTGTTTGTGATAGACTATGCTACCAGGTACCCTGAGGCTATACCTATGAGGTTTGTTACTGCCCAGGCAGTGGCTAAAGCTCTCCTTTGTATTTTTACCAGAGTTGGGTTTCCTAAGAAAGTTATATCTGTCAGGGAATCTAATTTTATGTCTCACTACAAGCAGACCATTGGAATAACTGGAGTAACTTACACATTCTCAACTTCCTACCACCCTCAAACAGGTTGGTAGAGGGGTTGAACAAAATAATGAAGAGCATGATGGGTGCCTTAGAAGAACGCTTGAGAAGACAATGGGACCTTCTAGTGCCATGTCATTTATTTGCTTACAGAGCAGTGCCTCAAGCTGGGGTGGGTTACAGCCCCTTTGAGCTCCTCTATGGTCATCCAGCCAGAGGCCCCTTGGCCCTGATCAAAGAGGGTTTGGATGGAGAGTCCCCCATCCCTGAAGCCAGTCTGTTGCTAGGCCATGAAGACCCTCACGTATGGAAACAAGGCACAATCACCATACACTAAGTGATACCACAGACACGAGGTTCGATTTCCAAGTACTAGGGTTTATTGCAAAGCAAATATTCTCAGTCGGCCGACTGGGTCTAACGTCTTGCAACGTGCATCACCCAGACCTCGTGAGACGCAAGAGAGTGAACATTCTATAACAGCATTATATATATAAAAAGACAATCGTACAATCTCTTTGTGACACATCAAAAACGTCCATAATGTATCTTCTTGAGCTAGGGTTCGGTGATTTACAATTATGACACATTATGACACGTTTCTTATCCAATCTATAATACACATTTTAGCAACAGTTGCAATTTTGCCGTAAGCAGACAGTTCTTTGTTATGAAGAACACAAGGCACTTTTTCAGCGAGGATACTGTGTTCGTAGGAGAGAGACATTCCGAAGCATGTTATCTACTGGTTTCTATTCTTGAACTAGGGGTCAGCTTGATCTAAGGAGAGCCCCAAAAGGGGGGCCGCTAGGAAAGTATAATTCATGCTTTAACGGCCTGTTTCTACAGCTTCAGCAAGACCGGCCGGCACCTGGGCCACTGATTAAATGCCTCGCTGCTCGCCTTCAAGGAGACTTGTGAGGGAGAAAAAAAATGCATCTCTGTACTGTTTGGTGTTTCTGTCTGAGCCGGTCTCTCAACAGGCAAACCGTGGTCTTGCTCTGTTCATGAGCTCACGGGAAAAAATACATTTTGCAAAGTGTTGAACAGAAAGGAAAAGAAAGCAGATGGAGGATGTTACAGCACAAAATGGACGCTCTATGTTTATGTTGACGATTCTCTATTGGTGATGTAGGGCTCATGATGCGATTGGTTTTCGGCTAACATAATATACCTTCTATGCTTTTGTAGGGTAGTTTCTAAACTTACAAACCCTCCTTTTGGCCGTAAGCCAAGAGCATCATCCAGACATCGCATCTTCATCTGACCACGTATCTAGCTCTGAGCTATGCATGCTACTGTAATCGTCATCATTGATGTTAATTGACATGAACTCTTTCATTGTCTGTATTTGTATCCAATTTGGAAGTTCTTTTTTCAGTTACCATGTGTATACATTCGTTATTTCAGAGCATATGATTGGTAGACAATGTATGCAACAGCATGTCATGACGATTCAAAGTAATACTAGAATTGCAATTAGTTTCCATCCCCATGAGCGCAGTAACTCCCAAAACCATAAACTTATATTCAGCTCCCAAGCGCCTGTTGGAGTATGAATGTCAGAATTCAGAATGTGCAATTTCTTGATTGCCTCAAAAATCGTAGGGGAGAAGTCACTTACAAATACGCAGCACGCTGACCCCACGATTTTGCAAACACCTCCACGGTCAGCCAAAATTATATCAAAAGCCATTCTATTTTGAAGTGTCATTAATGAAACTGCCTTTTCTTCTAGGGTCATTATACAATATATTGGTCGTTCCATTTATCATTTTCTCTAATATTCTGGACAGTCTCCGTATATTCCAGGAGGTTATTGCTTGCCCCCAAAATGGGATAAATGATTTTGCTATGTTCTCCGCAATTAGTCCTGTGTCATCCCGCTGGGGCCTGGATCTAGATAATTTCGATATGTCTGATGTTTTGGAAAGGAATACACCAGGGAAAAGGATCCCTAAGTAACAGGTCCCTCCCCAATTTCTAGGCAACCAGGGATAAGCTTTTTCACCACATATAAAATAAACAGGATCACCTGCATATATTGGTTCTTCTTCTCTCAAGTACTGCAATATTCATGCATCTAGTGAATGTCCCCACTGAATAGGAACCTTTTTTTTTTAAATAAAAAAAAAATGGGACAGTGCGCGGTTTGTAATTAATAGTACAGGAGAGGGGCACAACATACTTGTTTCTACTGGAAACATGTGAAACGTGCTTACAGATGATTTATAAGGCACATAAAGTCTATCTACTGGCCTTACCACTGGTTTTATCACTCTTGCTCTGTTAAATATGGAACTTACATGTTCCATTACCACTCTTTCAAACTCATCTATGTTTGTTCCATCTAATTGACCAGTATCTCTCTTAATCCACTTCCCATAAAATAGTGCACTTAATGATGCCCAACATGCCGTATTAAGGGATAATGTCTGTACATACCAACCCATTCCTTTCCCGCCATGCTGGGGTAAATGGGACCAGACCCAGCAATTTGTTCTATTCAGGATAGAGTGAGTCATATTCATGATCAAGTGTAACGCTCACCTGATTTCCACGGAGGCGCTGGGCTGGACTGAGCTGTTGCCGTGTCTTCTAGTGTGACTCGTAGATCTCGGCCTTCTCCTAGGGCTGGTCCCCTTCTCACGATGTACCGGACGTGTAAAGTGAGGTGTCTGCAGACGGAAGAACAAGGATTTAGGAACTGGATTGACTGAACTTCTCCTTCCTCAGTCCTCTTATTCGAACCAAGGGCGTGGCTTGCTCACCTTAGATATATTAAGGCCGGGCTCTCCATCCTGCGTCTTTGGAGGGGCACAAGTACCAGTTACTTCACTGGTTCACTGACAATCCTCTTGATTGCAGAGGTTGATGCTGGAAGATACCGCCGTTTACCGCACGAGCGGTTTCTTGATAGTTATTGGAGCACCCTTAATTTAGTCCCTTGCTCAGTCTCAGGGTGTCAAGATTGAAATTGTAGAGGAATGATGCGGCGAGCAGGAAAGATGACCGGTTGCTGTCACCCTTTCTAATGTCTCTCTTTGTCCTGCAGGTTTAGGTGCAATGGACGCTGATGAATAAGTGCCCAGGATCGTGCAAGCGCGTATGTACGAAGAAGATGAAGCGCGGTGCACGTAAGTAAAATGACTGCTGTTTGTTTCAAAAGCACGCCTTAATGTCTCTTTTGTCCTTGCAGATCGTGGATGCAGAGAGCGTTGCTAGATGGATGCCGGCGAACGTGCGAGCGCGTAAGTAGAAAGTTTATGGTTGGTTTAGAATGCGCCTTAAAATGTCTCCCTTTGTTTTGCAGATGCCGGCATGCAGCGCTTCTTGAAGTTCAGAACGTGCGGAGCGCAGGTAAGCAATTCAAGAATGCAATGCTTAATCAAGTCCATTTCTTTGCAGATGTCGATGGGGAGCCGAAGAAAGCGGCGGAAGGCTTTGGAAGATGCCGCCGTATTTGGTAAGTAAGAGCGCTGCTCTCGAATTGAATTCTGCTAACCTGTTTTGTCTTGGCAGGTGCAGCTGAGGATCGATCTCTAGCAGGTAAGGAATTCATTTTCACAGGAACTGGAGCTGAAGAATCTGAGGAAGACTGGAGCTGACACGGTGAGCGTCCTGCTGCAGATGCAGAATAACGCGAAGCACGTTTCATCAATCGGGTGTGGTTTAAATAGCCTTCTGTAGTGCTTAGGCGTCTTCTTCCACAGCCTCGCCCAGGTAAGAAAAGAGTTCCTGTGTTCTGATTCCAGGGAGTGGCTCCTGCCCCACCCAGACAGGAAAAGTAGTTCCAGGCAGAGAAGGATCAGAAGACCATCGAGCTGGTAAGTAAGCAGCATGGTCTGCTGCAGGTAGGTCCACCCAAGCACTCTTAAGCATTATGAGCCCGGCGCTTCCAGCGCCGGGACCGGTCATCTTTATGAGCCTGGTGCCACTGGCGTCAGGACAAGGTCCAAAAGGTCCCGATAGGGACTGGCTGGTACCCAGGATCAAGGTTATGGGCCTGCTTCCAAGGATGTGAGGCAAGTCCTGACCCCTTGGAAGCAGGGATCATGACAGCCCCCCCCCCTCAAGGCCCCTCCCAAGCTTGACTTCTCCGGGGGTCTTGGTTTGTTAGGAAATGTTCGATGAAATTTCTTGACTAAACGAGGTGCGTGGACATGTTCTGCAGGTTCCCAAGACCTTTCCTGGGGGCCATAACCTTTCCAGTCAATCAGGTAGTATAGCCTTGATTTGGAGATTTTGGAATCTAAGATGTTTTTGATTTCAAACTCGAGTTCTCCATCAACTAGGATAGGTTCTGGAGATTTAGTCAATCGGGTCTCTGGCTGCACAGGTTTTAGTAGCGAGACATGGAAGTCTGGGTGCATTTTCATATGAGGGGGCAAGTCCAACTTGACTGCCACTGGGTTTATTATGGTAGTGATTGAGTAGGGTCCCAGGTATCTTGGGTTGAAGGTGCGCGGACCTTTTAGGGGTAAATGTTTGGTGGATAACCAGACTTGATCTCCTACTTGATATTGAGGGGCCTCCTTCCGATGTTGGTCTGCTCCTTTCTTGTATTGTTCCTTAGCCCTTTGCAGATGAGAAGTGGCTTCCTTAAAGGCTTGGGTGATTGCAGAATGCAGGTGGTCTACTTCTGGTGTCCCTAGATCCTGAGGTGGATCCAGATTAGAGGTTCGAGGATGGCTACCATATAAAAGAAAAAACGGGGTTTTTCCGGTTCCAGAGTGGACTGAATTATTGTAAGCATACTCGGCTATCCAAAGGATGTCCTTCCAAGTTCTTTCTGTTTGTTGCAGCATGCAGCGTAAGTACTGTTCCAAAGTTTGATTGGTCCTCTCGGTCTGTCCGTCGGTTTGGGGGTGGTGACTGGTTGAAAGCCTTACATCAATTTGAGCCAACCGACAGCAACTCTGCCAAAAGTGGGAGACAAATTGACTTCCTCTATCCGAGATTAAAACTGAAGGAAAGCCGTGCAACCGAACAATGTTTTCGAGAAACTCCCGGGCCAGGATTGCTGCTGACGGTAGACCTTTCAGTGGGATGAAGTGTGCCATCTTGGAGAATAGGTCCACGATTACTAAGATCGTATTATATCCGGAACATGAAGGTAAGTCGGTGATGAAATCCATGGAGAGAGTATGCCAGGGACGAGGTGGGATGTCAAGTGGGCGTAAGAGGCCTGCTGGTTTCTCCTTTTGACTTATTTTGAGCGCACACTCCACAGGACATTACAAAGTCTCTGATATCCTTTCTCCAAGACGGCCACCAGAAGTGACGCTTGATCTTTTCCGAGGTCTTGGCCATACCGGGGTGTCCCTCCATTAGGGAGTCGTGATAACAAGAGATGACTTGATTCTGTAAACTAGCACAGGGTAGATATAACCGTTCTTGGAAGTACAATAGGTCGTTCTTCACCGTGAAGTCTTTTCCCTGAAGATGCTAATTCTGTATGTCTGCTGGAGTTATAAGTTGTTTAACTTTGGCTTCAACTTCTTCGATGGATTGTGTGCCGATTAGACCTAGGATTCTTTGTTCGGGAATGATAGGTACGGGTTCAGGATTGATATGTGCTCTTCCACTCCCATCCGGGAAAGGGCATCAGCTTTACCGTTCTTGTTGCCTGGTCGGTAGGTAATGACGAAGTCAAACTCGGCAAAAAATAGTGCCCAGCGGAGTTATCTGGAGGATTGAACTTTAGCTGTCTTTAGGTATTAAAGTTGCGATGGTCTGTAATCACTGTGACTGTGTGTCTGGCACCTAGAAGATAGTGTCGCCAGGCCTTGAAGGCGGACTTAATAGCCAGAAGTTCCTTATCGGTAATGGTGTAGTTGATTTCAGGAGCCGAGAATTTGCGGGACCAAAATGCCACGGGGTGTAACTGGTTTGTTTCTGGATCTCTTTGCGATAGGACTGCACCCATCGCAAGACTGGAGGCGTTGGTTTCTACAATGTAAGGAAGCTCTGGGCGGGGATGTCTCAAAACAGGAGCGGAGATAAACTTGGCTTTTAACTCTTGGAAGGCTTGCTCCGCCTCGGTAGACCACACAAAGCGTTTGTTTTTCCTTAGAAGGGCAGTAATGGGCTGGACTATTCGGAAGAATTCTGGAATGAATCTACGGTAGAAATTGGCAAAACCCAACATGCTTTGGACTCCTTTCACCGACGTTGGTGATGGCCACTTAATGATAGCGTCTACCTTTCTTGAATCCATGTGGACTCCATTTGGTGACAGAATGAATCCCAGAAATTCGACCTCGGTGACATGGAAAACGCACTTCTCAAGCTTGGCAAAGAGTTTATGTTGGCGAAGCCTCTCAAGAACTGCCCTGACGTGTTTCCGGTGATCGGCCTCAGAGGACGAATATATAAGGATATCGTCGATGTAGACAACTGTACACACGTCAATTAGTTCTCTGAGGACGTCATTCATGAAGTACTGGAAGGCGGCCGGGGCGTTACATAGTCCAAAGGGCATTACTTGATACTCAAATAATCCATACTTGGTGCGGAAGGCCGTCTTCCATTCGTCGCCCTCTTTTATTCGGACCAAGTGGTAAGCTCCTCTGAGATCCAACTTCGTATAAATGCGAGCATTCTTGACTTGGTCTAGAAGTTCAGGGATCAATGGCAAAGGATATCTGTTCTTGACTGTAATCTGATTCAGGGCGCGATAATCGATACATGTTCTGAGATCCCCTTCCTTTTTCGGAACGAAGAACAGAGCTGAAGAGGCTGGAGACTTAGAAGGACGAATAAATCCATTGGCCAGGTATTGGTCCAAATACTGCCTAAGGTGGAGATTTTCTGGTTCGGTGAGAGCATAGATCCTACTACATGGAGGAGTGGACCCAGGTACCAGGTCTATCTGACAGTCATATGACCTGTGCAGGGGTAGGGAGTTGGCTTGTTCTTTCTGGAAGACATCTTGGAACTCTAGATATTCAGGAGGCAGTTGGGGACCCTCGGATGTAATTGCTGCCAGCTTAATGTCGGACTTCAGATAACAAGTGGAGGCACATTCCGGAAACTGAATCGTCTTTGCTCGCCAATCAATTTGAGGATTGTGTTTTTCTAACCAAGGGATCCCCAGGATAATTTGAAACTGAGGGGCCTTGATCACATCAAACACGATCTCCTCACAATGTCCATTTTGGCTTACTAACGTCACTCCCTCGGTGGTATGGGTAACTGGTCCGGAAGCTATTTCCGTACCATCCACTGTGGTAATAACGTCTTTAACCATTTTAGGACAGAGAGGTAGATTCATCCTGGATGCCATCTCGCGATCCACATAATTGCCGATTGCTCCACTGTCAATGTATGCCTTGATGGCATGCAAACGATCTGGCTTCTCGGGGCTTATTAGGACCATGGGCACGATGAAATGCGAGGTCAAAGAACTGGTTTTAACTCTCGGCAAGCGGACCTCTACACTTGTCGGACGAGGTCGTTTCCCGATTCTGGCTTTTCGACGCTTTTGTCGGAAGCTCCCACGGTCTTCTTAGCAGGTTTCACCGGGCATTCACGAAGAAAATGTCCTGAATTCCCACAATAGAGGCACAATTGCAGCTGTCTTCTTCTTTCTTGTTCCTTTTGTGTTAATGGCCCTTTCACGACTCCTATTTGCATAGGTTCTACGGTATTGACTCCTTTGGCGGAACTCTGTGGTCTTGAAAAAACCCGAGCTTCGAATCTGGAGCGATCAGCCTTCCTATTCTGTAACCTGTGATCCAGTTGAACCACCAGGTCAATATATTCAGAACAATCTTGCGGAGGATTTAATACTTGGGCCAGGACATCTTTGAGTTCTCCACGCAACCCCCTATAAAACAGCGTAATCCTTTTATCCTCGGGCCATCTGGCTTCAACTACCAGTCTGTTAAATGATGCAATATATGCCAGAAGATCCTGATTACCTTGTCGTAAAGAGAGGAGTTCGTTATCTAAGGCCTGTCCCTGAGAGTGTCTGGCAAATAGTCTTTCCATACTGGACTGGAAGGCCTGAAAATTACAAAGAATCGGGTCATCCTGGGTTACCAGGGGAATTGACCAGTCTGCAGCACTGCCACTTAGATATGAAAGTACGAAGGCCACTTTGGCCTGATTAGTGGGAAATGCAGCTGGCTTACACAGGAAGTGCAGACGACATTGATTGATGAACACTGCAAACCTTTTGGGATCGCCTGAGAAGCGTTCGGGTGGAGCCAAAGGCACATTTCCAGGTAGATTAATTTGTACGGGATTAGTGGAGGTCGCTGGGATATTACCCCCCCCTGGGGTCGGCAGCAGTGTTTGCCCCGTCTGCGTTTGTAACAACTGTCTAGCAAGATCATCTGTGCGCTCTTTGGAGACAATTAGCTCCCTCCTTAGGGCGTTCGTTTCCTGGCGCGCTGCTAGTACTTCTGCTCTTAATTCCCCTAGCAACTGGGCTAGTTGGTCAGTATCTGAGGTTTCCATTGCGCCTGGGTGGAGGATTTGTGGTGGGCTTCGCGTTCTGTAACGCTCACCTGATTTCCACGGAGGCGCTGGGCTGGACTGACGCCGTGTCTTCTAGTGTGACTCGTAGATCTCGGCCTTCTCCTAGGGCTGGTCCCCTTCTCACGATGTACCGGACGTGTAGAGGGAGGTGTCTGCAGACGGAAGAACAAGGATTTAGGAACTGGATTGACTGAACTTCTCCTTCCTCAGTCCTCTTATTCGAACCAAGGGCGTGGCTTGCTCACCTTAGATATATTAAGGCCGGGCTCTCCATCCTGCGTCTTTGCAGGGGCGCAAGTACCAGTTACTTCACTGGTTCACTGACAATCCTCTTGATTGCAGAGGTTGTTGCCGGAAGATACCGCCGTTTACCGCACGAGCGGTTTCTTGAGTTATTGGAGCACCCTTAATTTAGTCCCTTGCTCAGTCTCAGGGTGTCAAGATTGAAATTGTAGAGGAATGATGTGGCGAGCAGGTGAGTAGGAAAGATGACCGGTTGCTGTCACCCTTTCTAATGTCTCTCTTTGTCCTGCAGGTTTAGGTGCAATGGACGCTGATGAATAAGTGCCCAGGATCGTGCAAGCGCGTATGTACGAAGAAGATGAAGCGCGGTGCACGTAAGTAAAATGACTGCTGTTTGTTTCAAAAGCACGCCTTAATGTCTCTTTTGTCCTTGCAGATCGTGGATGCAGAGAGCGCTGCTAGATGGATGCCGGCGAACGTGCGAGCGCGTAAGTAGAAAGTTTATGGTTGGTTTAGAATGCGCCTTAAAATGTCTCCCTTTGTTTTGCAGATGCCGGCATGCAGCGCTTCTTGAAGTTCAGAACGTGCGGAGCGCAGGTAAGCAATTCAAGAATGCAATGCTTAATCAAGTCCTTTTCTTTGCAGATGTCGATGGGGAGCCGAAGAAAGCGGCGGAAGGCTTTGGAAGATGCCGCCGTATTTGGTAAGTAAGAGCGCTGCTCTCGAATTGAATTCTGCTAACCTGTTTTGTCTTGGCAGGTGCAGCTGAGGATCGGATCTCTAGCAGGTAAGGAATTCGTTTTCACAGGAACTGGAGCTGAAGAATCTCAGGAAGACTGGAGCTGACACGGTGAGCGTCCTGCTGCAGATGCAGAATAACGCGAAGCACGTTTCATCAATGGGGTGTGGTTTAAATAGCCTTCTGTAGTGCTTAGGCGTCTTCTTCCACAGCCTCGCCCAGGTAAGAAAAGAGTTCCTGTGTTCTGATTCAAGGGAGTGGCTCCTGCCCCACCCAGACAGGAAAAGTAGTTCTAGGCAGAGAAGGATCAGAAGACCATCGAGCTGGTAAGTAAGCAGCATGGTCTGCTGCAGGTAGGTCCACCCGAGCACTCTTAAGCATTATGAGCCCGGCGCTTCCAGCGCCGGGACCGGTCATCTTTATGAGCCTGGTGCCACTGGCGCCAGGACAAGGTCCAAAAGGTCCCGATAGGGACTGGCTGGTACCCAGGATCAAGGTTATGGGCCTGCTTCCAAGGATGTGAGGCAAGTCCTGACCCCTTGGAAGCAGGGATCATGACATCAAGAGCAACGTGTTATTATCGTACCTTTCTCTGTGTCTTTCTTCTAGTGGAGGGAGAGTATAAGAGTACATGGACTTGACTGTCTGTAACAGGTGCATTGGTAGCAGGCAAAAGAGAACTTAATGGGTGCATGCTCTCCAAATACCATAATACTGGGATCAGTGTACTTAGAATACAAAGTAGTGTTGTAATCCTTCGCATGAATTTTCTACAGCAAATCCTTCTAGACATTTTTAAAGTCTCTAAATCTATTATGTCATTAGCGTTGGTGCAGGAGGAAACAGCAGTAAATATAGGCATTGTGTGCAATTCTTTTCTCCAGCAATGTTCGTAGTGAATAATTTCTTTACAGCAGCGTTCATTAAAACAGCAAAGTGTTCAAAGAGGTCAGCAAAGCGTCTAGGCCAGTTCTCCTTAGCCCAACTTGCTAAACATGTGGCAAGATTATTGTCTCTCTATACAGTGCTCCAAAGAGTTTAGAGCAGGCATCAATTTTGTTTGTACCATATGCGCCCCGCTTGTTCGCATCGGGGTGATCAACATAGGTCATTCACTTTTTCAAAGATAGCACCAGGAAGCCACGTTCCAGAGTTTTCGATTAGATGCAGATTATTACAGCTCCCACGCTCCACTTCCCTAGGCCTCCGATTCCCAATTCAACCGTTTTGGGATTAGAGGCAAAACAAAACATGTAGATCAGATCACTTACGATTTTGGGAATGTAGGTTGTACCTTATTGCTCCCGCGTCATCTATGAACAATGCAGATTCACTTCCAGATGCAGGCTCGGTGTCAGCCTGTGATGCAATAAGTGACAAAGCAAGCTTAATGTCAGCCCGTGATGATGCAGGTTCAGATGGGCAAAGCTGGGGCACTTTTAGCCCTCTCTCCTTCGTAGCAATCTTTTCAGGCTCTTTCTCAGACTTGGGCAGTATTTGTGAGAGAACTGGCGATGGTGTCTTTCGAGTCAATGGCAGCTGTTTCTTTCTCGTCGTCTGGATCAGGCAGCTCTTTCAACTGAAATGGAATTCTTTTTGTATGGGTGGCGTGAATCCATGCTTTTCAACCATCCACTCTAACTGCAGTCTGTGTTGCCAGGAGAATCTGATACGGGCCCTTACACTGAGGGGCAAACAAAGATGTTCACCAGAATCCACTCTCCCGGCTGCAGACAATGCCCTAGGCCTGTGTATCTGACAGGAAGGGCCTCCTGCACCTGCTGATGTATCAAACCTAGTCCGAGTTAACACATCACAATAAGTGCTGAGCAAAGGGTATTCTATCTTATTCAAGTGCCTCTGCTGTGGGGCGCTCCAAACATTTGCAGGTCTTCCTATTATGATTTTGTATGGGGAGAGTGCAGTCCTTGTCTGCACAGACATGCACAACACAGCTAAGGGCAGCGCATCAGGCCACTTGAATTGACTCCCTGAACAGATTGTGCTAATCTTATTCTTCAAGATTCCGTTTTGGCGCTCAACAAGACCAGCACTCATCGGGTGTCTGGCCGAATAGAATCGTTTATCAATCTGGAGGCCTTCACAAATCTGTAATATCACGGCGGAAACAAAATGCGGGCCGTTGTCTGACCATATGACCCGTGGCAGGCCAAATCTAGAGAAGTACTCTTTCAGCATTACTTTTGCTGTGCTCGTTGCTGTGCAGTCCTCAAGCAGGTATGCTTCCACCCATTTACCGAATGCACATACTACCACCAGTACATACTTCAGATTCTGACATCTTTCCATTTCTATGAAATCTGAATGGATGACTTCAAAGGGCATAGAGGGGGGCCAAAACTACCTGCTGGAGTAGTTCCTTATCCAATGTTATGTTGCAAACGAGTCATACAATTCTGGACTAGTCTTTCCGCAGTTTTCTTTGTGTGGATTCTGCCATACTGTGGCTAAATGCCAACTCATTTTTTTTAGCACATGTGTGTGGGACTGTGGGCCATAATGACCATTGCGGTTAAATAGGAGCTGGGCAGCATCCATTTTTTACTTTCTTTGTCTACCCAGCAACCCTCTACGTCTAATTCTGCTGGACCCTCAGCCCAAGCTTTTATTTCATCTGTAGTTGCTTCTGCTTGCATCTCCTTAACTGTGGCAATCCCATTTTCTATCATAAAGGGCACTTCTGATTTCTCAATGAACATTTTCGTGTGTGGATCAATGGCAGTGTTTTTTCGCAATCTTTTCTGCAAATGCGTTCCCTTTTCCAATGTTACATGTTACTTTCTTATGCGCTTGGCATTTCATTATTGCTAATCACTTAGGATGCGCCAGTGCAGACAACAATCTTGCTATCAAAGGACTATGTTGAATCTTGTTAGAAAACCCCTCTCAGCCCAGAGTCGACCAAAATTGTGCACCACCCCAAATGCGTACTGACTGTCAGTATATATGTTTACATTCAAGTTTTCAGAAATTTCACATGCTCTGGTCAATGCTATTATCTCTGCAGCCTGTGCTAATTATATGGGATTCTTTTGCTTTCAACAATACTCTTTAGGGTTGTGATGGCATATGCAGCAGTTGATGTGCCATCGGGCAATTTAAAACAAGAACCGTCAGAAAACAGCTCTCCGTCTGGCTCTTTCTGTGGAGGTGTCTGCCATGTCAATTCTTCCTTTTGTTTCTTGTCCAGTAACCATTATACAATCATGGGGTGGTGATTCCCTTTCACCCGTTCTTTCATCGGGAGGGGGCATTAACTCTGCAGGATTCAAAGCGCAACATCTCAAAATTTGAATATGCAGTGTAAATAGGACAATTTCATATCTCGTCAGTCTAGCGGATGTAAGATGTTGCGTCTGCGTTCCATTTGAAAGAACGTACTGTGTGAGGCACCATTAAAGTTAAGGCATGCCCCAAAACCATTCCCTCGGTTTGTTTTACCGACGCGGCAGCCGCAGCAACAGCTCGTAAACAGCACGGCAAAGCGCATGCAACAGGATCCAGCGCAGAAGAAAAATAACTGCATGGTCTATTTCTTCCTCCTCGTTCCTGAGTCAAAACAGCCAATGCACGGCTCTATTTTCAAACCACCAACAACATTGTCATTCATCGCCCATATACAAATTGGCACACTACTTAACTCAGTAGGTAATGGTTGAGACAAAAATTGTGACACTGGCATTTTTTGTGGTGCTATTGTCAAATACACTCCATCAGGGGAACAATTAATAACCGCACTCAATTGTTTCAACAAATTTAAACCTAGTAAATTCTCGCCATAATTTTGTGTCAAAATAAATGGGCAAGACTCATTGAATGGGCCTAATGTTATAGGTACCGATTGTGACACTGGACTGATTACTGGCGTACCTGGAAACCCTACTGAAACAGTCTTTTGCCTTGACAGTGGTATTTCTGGAACCAAGTGACTGTCTATTGAGCACTTTTGCACACGTGTCCACTAAAAATGTATGCTCCCTATTCCCGACCTTCATTTCTATGTAGGGCCCTTTCTGGTCAACGGGAATAGACACTGGTTTCGACCCCTGTCTTGGGCTGTCCTAGTTGAACAATACATCATCAGATGTAAAGTCGCCAGAGTAGTATGAATTGGACTGAGTGTCAAAAACGTTTCCTTCTCCTGCACTATTCTGCTGTTGCGGATTTCAGTTCTGATTTGGGTTGCTATTTCCCTGGTGATTCTGATTTTTCTTGAGTTTGTATTTTGTCCTTGTGTTCCTGGGCGACCTCTATTCTGTCTTCTCGGGGCATTTCCATTCCTATTCTGTAAATGTGGGCACTGTGGTCGCCAATGACCTTCTCTACAGTATGCGCACTGGACCTCCATGCATGTTGGAAAAATTCTCTTTCGTTTGTGCATTACCTCCGCCCCTGTTATTATTCGCTACCTGTTGCATTAATACTCTAATTTTTAAATTCACTCTATCCCTCACTCTTTCTCTTTTTCTGTATTCACTCTATTCTCATAGTATTGTGCCATATGTAATACCTCACTCTGATTTTGCTTGCCGTGCACTTTCAGATGTCATTATTCAATTTTGAATTTTCGGTAGCAACCCTCTTACATATTTGTCAACGAATAATCTCTTTCCTAGTTCAGTGCTCAAATCTTGGCCACTAAAATCTGCAAATACCTCTTCAAATCTATTAAAATAGTCAGTAGCCAATTCATCTTTACCTTGCACACATGCCGTTAATTTATCCCAGATAATTCTTCTTTCAGGAACTAGTATTTTTAATTTCTGAACTATGCGCGCTGTTAATGCTAATAAAACTGGCGATGGTTTTTCGCCAGCTTTCCTGTCTGTATCCTCTTTGATCAGATGCTCCCAGGTTCCAAACTAAATATCAATATCATCTACATTTCTAATTTGTTTCCATATGTCTATTGGAAGAATTACAGGAAATAATAGGTAAATATCACTCATTGTGAAGATGGACAATTTCAAATTATGACTCAATCTCTTTATAAAATCCTGCCGGATTGTTTCTTAAATCAGGGATTTTTTTATATTATTTACCTCTTGTCTGGGAAAAGGGACATGCACAAACTGTGCTGAATAATGGGCTTCTATTACCTGTGGTGGATTTCCATCCGTGGCAGCAATCTCTACTTTTGGCACAAGGGTCGGAGGGACTTCTCTCATGGGCAATATCGAACTGGGCATTTCCTCATTGGTTCGCTTATTAAGGATTATAGCTAAGTCGAGGGAGAGGGCAGACTTTCCAGTTTCAGATGAAAACGCTCTTTTGAATATGGTCATTAAATTGGGGGGGGCAACAATACTTTTTTCAAAACATTCATATTGTAAATACTCTGCATCTCTACTGTATACTGATCAAAAGTATCATGCACCTCCATCGGAGAAATGTTAGCATCCATAATCCATCTAATCACCTCTCACGTACATATTTTCATCTCTTCACTAACAGGTTTAGACAGTGGAAAAAATATTGCCGCTTGACATGTGGGATCACCTGTTTCCTTCTTTTCACTGCTGCATGCAATTCATCTAGCTCATTTTTGAACTCAAATAGCCTGTCTACATGCTCTTTTATCTCTGCCGCACTTTCCCTCATACGCGAAAAAGCATTTAAATCCTGCAACTTCTGCGGTGCTAACATACCAGTCAATTTCTTCCAGCTATCTATAAGATACTCCCCCATGCATTCCAACAATACCTGTTGTTCACCAAGCTTCCCCTAGTCATACATTGCACTCGGCGCGTATCCTTCGTCATTGCCATCAATGTACGTTTCTGCCCATTCTTTCAATTCTTCTTTTCTCTCCCTGCTAACAGTACTACGAGTTACTCTGGTGCTTCCTCTCTGTGCAGGCCCCACCTCCCTAGAATTGTCTCCTTCTGCAGCTGCTAATTCCTGCTCTGTCGGTGGTGGGGGAAATGGAGGGAATGGTGTCACGTGCACAGGGGGAGATGGTGCAGTTGGAACATGAATGGGGAGTGGCAACAGAGGTGGAGCAACGTGTATTGGTGCAATAGTGTCAACATTACTATGAGGACGCTCTTTTCTCTGCTCGTTTAGAATTTTGTTTATTAGTTTGTCTGATGCATGCAATTCTTGTTGGGGATATATTTTTTGTATGCCTAATTGGATACTCCTATCCCCTCTTCTGATATCCTCAGTCCATTTTAGCTCTTCTAGTTCTATCGCTTTTTCTGCGTTTGATTTATGCCTTTATGCATGTTTCTCCGTACTTTTTAGACAAAGATTAGCTTCCTTCCTCCAGTCTCTTATGAGGTCAAATGTCGCGGGGCGTGCTTTCTTGCGCAGCAGTACTGATTCCAAGTGTTCTATACATGCAATATCAAAAGTACCATCTTTCGGCCACTGCAAGTCTTCTACATGGCTGATCTGCCTATGCCAAATGTCATTAAACATTATTGCCCCTATCCCATATTTTACATACATTTCAAACGCTGGCGACCCTATGGGTGGTGCAGCCTGGCCAGTTTCCAAAGATTGTCTACCGCAGTGGAAAAAATCCACTAGACAGGAAAATAATTTCCCAGGCATATTGATCTTAGTCGTACCTTACCCTGGGCGTTTGATCTTGCAAGAGCAACTCTCAACCAATATCAGGGCTGTTAAGAATCGGGGCACGACTCACCTGATCAATCAGTTTGTCTCTCAATATGCAATTCGTCCATATACAGATGCAACCAAGAATCGGTGTGACTGCGTATCTGGCTCAATCTGCCTCGTTTTGGGACCCTCGCGCCTCAATGTTCTCTGGCCGCTGCTCGTCAATCGGGGATCAGCTGTGTACAGATCTGAAAAAGGAGTCCATCACTTTTACAGGGGCGCCCCGAACACCTTTCGATCCGGGCTCGACGGCCTCGTCCTCGATTCATTTTCACCTTCTTCTCTTCAACGTACACGATGGAACAAAAGGGGGAGGGTCCCTGCTCAGGTGCCATTTTTTGCTAGGCCCTGAAGACCCTTGCATATGGAAACAAGGCACAATCACCATAAACTAAGTGATACGAGAGACACTAGGTTCGATTTCCAAGTACTAGGGTTTATTGCAAAGCAAATATTCTCAGTCGGCTGACTGGGCCTAACATCTCGCAACGTGCGTCACCCAGTCCTCGTGAGATGCAAGAGAGCGAACATTCTATAACAGCATTATATATATAAAAAGACAATCCTACAATCTCTTTGTGACACATCAAAACCGCCCATATTGAGGTAGGGTTCCGTGATTGACAATGACAAATATGACACATTATGGTACGTTTCTTACCCAATCTATAATACTCGTTTTTTTGCAGTAAGCAGCCATAGTTCTTTGTTATGAAGAACACAAGGCACTTGTTCAGTGAGGATATTGTGTTCGTAGGAGAGTCAGCTTGATCTAAGGAGAGCCCCAAGGAGAGCCCCAAAAGGGGGGCCGCTAAGAAAGTATAATTCATGCTTTAATGGCCTGTTTCTACAGCTTCAGCGAGACCGGCTGGCACCTGGGCCACTGATTAAATGCATCGCTGCTCGCCTTCAAGGACTTGTGAGCGAGAAAAACAATATATCTCTGTACTGTTTGGCGTTTCTGTCTGAGATGCTCTCTCAACATGCAAACCATGGCCTTGCTCTGTGCATGAGCTGACGGGAAAAAATACATTTTGCAACGCGTTAAACAGAAAGGAAAAGAAAGCAGATGGCGGATGTTACAGCACAAAATGGATGCTCTGTGGTTATGTTGACGATTCTCCATTGGCGATGTAGGGCTCATGATGTGATTGGTTTTCGGACAACATAATATACCTTCTGTGCTTTGGTAGGGTAGTTTCTAAACTTACACTGTGTCACTGACTATGTTCTAGCCTCAGGAGGATGGTACTTTTGATGACAGAAGCAACAGAAAACCTGAAAGCTGGTCAGGCTCTGGTCAAACATTGGCTTGACCAGAAGGCCAACATGGTGGACTTTACTCTAGGCCAGTTAGTATGATCTGTGTGATAGTTTATTTATATAGCACCTATACACAATGTGTTTCAAAGCACTTCACAGCAAGGGAGGGAACAGGGGGAAAATACAACAAAATTGTTATATGGATAAAACTAGCGACTATCGTACTAGGCCTGATGACATTTAAGATAGTGCTTGAGGGGAAGTGGAAACAAGAGAAGGGGGAGGGGACAGACCGTTGAAGCTATCATACTAGTTCCAGGGACAATTCTGATAAAGTGCATAAAGGAAAGAAGGGAGGTGGGGGGCAGAGAATAAAAACCAATGAAGTGGGAGAGAGTACATTTGCAGTGGTCAGTAAAACACAATGTTACAGAAGAAATGTAAGCAAGGATTCAAGAAGGCGATGTGCACAACATGAGAGGGCCATCATGCGTGCGAGTACATGGATAGGACCCTCCAAGGTTGTAGGCAAACTTGGAGCGGTGAATTATTTAGTGGACTTGGGCAACCCCAAGGACCACCCTAGGGTCTTTCACACTAACCGTCTGGGGGCCTATGTCTCTAGACCACAACTGGGAGCTTTGCTTCTGATCAAGAGGAGAGTGAGCCTTTCCCTGATGTCCTCGGGGTGACATCCTTCATATGAGACGATTCAGGGAGTCAAACTCTCTTCAGATCTCACTCTGCAGCAACAGGAGGAGTACAAAGCTCTGTGAAGTCAGTTTGCCTCCTGGTTTTCTCTGACACCAGGCTCGACCCCTTGGGTCAAGCATGATATTCTCACTGGTGACAGTCTCCCTGTTAAAAGCAGGGGCTAGATAATATCTGGTCATGTCAGAACTAGGAAGAGGTGAACAAGATGCTTGACCTCCAGGTTACAGAGCCATCTACATGTCCAATGGGCTAGTCCAGTTGTACTAGTGCCAAAAGCAGGAACCAAGGAATTCAGATTGTGTGGACTATAGAGCTTTAAATGGAGTCAAAGACGGATACCCATTCTTTACCAAGGACAGATGAGCTGGTGGACACACTTGGATCTGCCAAGTTCCTCAGCATATTTGACTTGACCTCAGGCTGTTGGCAAATAGCACAGACAGACCACGACAAGGAGAAAACGGCATTTTCCACCCCAGGAGGCTTATACCAGTTTAGGGTTATGCCTTTTGGACTAAGGAATGCACTTGCTTGTTCCAAATGATGGTGAACCAGGTTCCCAATGGGTTAGAGGACTTCTGCATGGCATACTTTGATGTATTCAGCACCATTCGGGAAGACCATCTTCATAACCTTGGATATGTATTGCTGACTGGAACAGCCGATCTGACCATAAAGGCAACTAAATGTCAAATTGGTCAGAGCAAAGTGGTCTACTTTGGACATGGGGTAGAAGGTGGCGAAAATAGTCCCTTGCCTAGCAAAGTACAATCTGTACAGGATTGAGCCACCCCCACTACTCAAACCCAGGTGAGAGCCTTTCTAGGTCTCACTAGGTACTACAGAAATGTCATTGAGAACTATGAGACCATAGCTTCTCCCCTGAATGGCATCTCCTCGCCAACATTTCCTAAGACGGTCAGATGGAAGGAGTGTGCCAAGGCATTTGCAGCGCTGAAACAAGCCCTCTGCAAAGCTCCAGTCTTAAGAGCTCCTAATTACAACCAATCCTTTATAGTATAAGCAGATGCTCCTAGTACAGGGATTGGTGCAGTCTAAAGTCAACTGGATGAGCAAGGCAGAGAACACCCCATGTGCTTCATCAGTAGGAACCTGATGGACAGTGAAATAAGGTGGGCAACTATAGAGCCTGAGTGTTTTGCCATTGTGTGGTCTTTGAATAAGGAAATTAGAACCATACAAGTATGGCCTAAACTTCAAACAGACCACCAACCCTTGAGTTGGGTAATGCAAATGAAGGGGGGAAATCCTAAATTACTCAGATGGTCCATCAGCATCCAAGGGTTTGATTTTACCATTGAGCACAGGTCAGCGTGCAATCACCAAAATGCTGATGGTCTCTCCAGAAAGTATGAACAACTGCAACAAGAGATTCATCCAGTAGTGGATTAAATCCTGTCTTAGTTTTGGGGGGGGGGGACAAGTGTTAGGGAGAATCTTCATTTGTGTGCCAATGCTCTTTTGCTGGACTCTGGTCTTTTTAATTTTTACTCCCGAGTGAGTGG
Organism: Ambystoma mexicanum; assembly: GCF_040938575.1. Taxonomy (NCBI): domain Eukaryota; kingdom Metazoa; phylum Chordata; class Amphibia; order Caudata; family Ambystomatidae; genus Ambystoma; species Ambystoma mexicanum. Next base: position 778,582,366 of record NC_090935.1, read on the forward strand.
GACTTTTTTTTTTTTTACTCATGTCTTTCAGACTACGATTTTCTATGTTCCTTACTGTTTTATGGAGTCTGGTGTGACCTTTTGTGCAGTGCCACTGAGAAATCCCTTGCACTTCACCCAAGAAAATGTAGTTAAACATTAGGAGAACTACCGTTCCCAAGAATAGTAAGATGACCCCCGTCTGTCTTACCTTAACTTTATGGGTCCAGCACACAACCCTATGTGGAGAGCTGGGGGGTTACATAGTAATTACTTTAACCCATTCCTAATGTTAGATTTTGTTACACTAACTCACTTGAATGGCTGGTGGCAGTGGTTTCTTTTTTACCACCTAGTGACATGCATCTGCAGGATGATACCTCAGCTGCAGTGCTGCACCCAATGGTGACCATTTTTTCAAAACGGGCAGTATTCTTTTGCCATTTCTTGTTAGTTTCTTCTTGGCTTTTATTCTGTTTGCATCAGGTTTGAGTCCTTTGTGTAGTTTGCCTTTGGCGGGCTTCAGCCCTGAAGCCCACCCAGGCTACAGTATGTCTGGAAAGGCGGTGAGGGAGGGTCCCGAAACTTCTGTCCTGTATCCGGGTGTACCTGAGTGAAACCAGTTCCCATTGGCTGTCTGGCTGTCCAGCCACCCTGCTGTGCGATTGACAGCCTAGGGCTGTGAATGAATGGCAACTTGCATAAAAAGCGAGGTTTTTGGGACTAAGAGCCGAGTCGACCACTGGAGGACATCCAAAGTAGAAGCGAGAAGACGCCATCAGCATCCTCCTGGACCACAAAGTGCCCAGTGAAACCCTGCAACTGTGCTGACCCCATTTTCGAATCGAAAGGGAAGACCCGCAAAGGACTGCTTAGGCTGGTGGGAACAACTAGCCTCGAGACAAACTATTTTGGTGCAACCCCTGACTTACTGAGACTTTCCAAGACTACAGAAGCCCAATACCCAGAGTACCCCGACCACTTGTGAGTGCATTGTCTTATGAAGTCCGAATACGGACAGATGTTCATGGCCATCCAGAGAAATCTGCATCCAGAGTCCCCCCTCACCAGAGTCCAGGACCCAGGGATCAAGGAAATCCTAACCGGATCTGTTAATTTTTCTTTGGTGCTGTGAAAAAGGTGCCAAAACCACAAAGCCCCTGAATCGACGAAAATCCATTGCTGCCAAGTCCCTCTCTCGAGTGCTGCCACAGGAGCCTGCCAGACATCCTCCCTTTCATCACCATGACCAAGTGTCTACTGCATTGCATCGTGAAGGCAACCAGCTGGAACACTTCATTTTCAAGGTACTGTGGGGGTGAGGGTATAATATCCTTTTGCCATTTGGGGTGCTTCCCATCTTTGGAAGAACGATTTAACCCTGCAGTAGATTTACCTCAACTTAACTGCATTGGCCTTACAGCTTGTACTTTCTAAAGTTGACTCATCTTGAATTGCTGTGATTTCTCTTGAACACCGACTATTCAAGAACAATTTTCTAAAAACATCAGAACTTTCACTTTATCCATTGACCTGGTCTGTCCTGGCTCCTTAAAGGCCTCCTTATGAACCTATTGGTTTTGGCAGAGCTCGTTCCCTTACATGTTTTAAATGTTGAACACTTTAATGCTGGTATAATGACTCCCTGCATCCCTCTGAACATTTTAACTGTTCTCATCACTTATCAGTCTGTTCTGACATAACCCTAACCTTTCCTTCCTTGACAAACTTAATATTGCAAAGGTGATGCTATATAAATGCTATACTGACGTCAAATGATGTCACCTCCAGGTGCTGGAACATGTGTAACATGAATTAATTACTCACCTGCTTTGTTCACTTTTTAAACTGAATCCTAACTGAGAATTAATTTTACAGCTAATTACTGTTTTAAAGAATGCTTTAAACATCTGTATAAATATATAACTTCATATTTAATTGGATACTTGTTATATTATGTGAATTTCTGAAGTGCAACATTCACCTTGAGGTATCTTGGCGCTAAGGTATACAGTAAGGTACAGCAGCAAGTACTAGAACAAAAGGGTCTTCAGGTTACAGCGGAAGACCAGATGGTTTTCGCAGGCGCAAAGATCTAAGGGAAGTCTGTTCCAGGATAAGGTAGCCATTACAGAGACGGCACGACCGCCAATCCAGGACAACCTAACTCGTGGAACCGCAATCAGTAAAGCAAACTGGGAGCGCAAAGATCGAGATGGCACATAATGGGAGAATTTTTCCTGTAGGTATTCAGCCCCTCGATTGTAAAAAGTGTGGTGTACTAGGCACAGGGATTTAAAAAGAATGCGCTTCTCAATCGGGAGCCAATGAAGTTGCTTGAGTAGCGGAGTCATGTGGGCACGGGGAGGAGGGCAAAACGCCACCCGAGCCGCAGAGTTTTGAAGAAGTTGAAGGAGCTTAGTGAGGTAGCTAGGCTGGCCGAGGTATAGAGAGTTATAGTAATCTGTGGTGCTCAAAACCAGGGCAGCCACCACAGGAGCCCCATGTTTAGCTGGAATGAACGGGAGCACCTCACGTAAAATCCGTAATTTGAAGTGGCCAGATTTACAGACAGACACCACCTGGGGTGCCATGGAAAGAGGATGAAAACAGAACATCCAGATTTTTAACTGAGGTCGCAGGTGTATGGCACATGCCTAGTGAAGTAGGCCAGAACTGATAGGTCCAGAAAGAGTGCGGGCTAGAGGTGCCCACGACCAGAAGCTCAGTTTTAGAACCATTGAGCTTCAGCCAATTAGTCGCCATCCAGGCGCCAAGATCTTCCAGGCAGCTACGTAGCTGGGCCGCAGTGTCAGCCCTGGTGAGGTCAAGCCGAACCAGGATCTGCATTATCATCGGCATAGGAATAATATCTGAACCCATGTGCCAATAAAAGAAGCAGAAGAGGGTGAATGTACAGGTTGAAAAGGATTGTATTTACTGGTTTCATTGCACAGCTCTACAGCTCACATTACCCCTCTTGAGATAAGACTGGCTGCTCAGTCACAGTACCAACTTGTGTAGTTCAGGCCTATATTAAAAGGTGGGTTACTCAATAACCAAGGGATAAGGCTTGTGTAGTCCCACACCAGTTGGACTGCAATCATTCTTAACACTCCGTGCTCACCGGGAGGCTGTTTGGCAGGCTTTCCGCAGTGCTGTGGGCCAAGCTCTGATGCACATAGTAGCACAGCAGGCCATCCTCAAAGCTCACAGCAATCTGGGCTCCAATGCCGGCTGCAGATATGCAGGCCAGGTGCCTGGGTTTCTGGATAGAAACAGCCTCCAGTATATAGGTAGGAACGGATAGCTCTACACAACATGTGGTTGTTCGATGAGGAGCTGCAGCTCAGACCAGGATTCGATACTCATCCAGGAGGACTCATGCCTTCATCATTCCGAGGTTGTAAAGGGAGTACCACAAATGTGAGTAATATTGATAGTAATTAGTAACACCTGCTACCAAGTGCTCTGAAACAGGAATTCCAATATGCAGCGCAATATAAAAACAATGATAATCATAGCTATATCCTCTTGCCCCCCCCCCATTAAACATGCCACGAAGTGGCTGGTACCAAGAAGTACTCCAAGACCAATATGTCACCAGGCTAGTTCCATAAAACCCTGTATTAAAAGTCCTTGATAGGCATCCTCTAGATTTCCTTCAATATTTTTAATAATTCTTTTTGTATTGAGGTTCAAGATTCACAAACCCTTTCTTTTTGCAATATCTACTTGCAGGCTTCTGGGTTCTCAACCCAAAGCAGGTCTCCAAATGCCTTTTGGTAGTCTGAGATTTCACCTCAACTTGTTACATACATGTGAGATCTTAGATGTCCACCATAAAACCGTGGTTCGAATGGCTCAATAGAGACGAATTTTGGGACAGATTATGGGCAGGGCAAGAACAATTTTTAACAGTTGAAGTTTTAAGATTTTAAAATAAGATTTGATTAACAAATAGTACTTGATTTTAGGATTTTGTAAGACATGATTTCCTTATAATATTGTGCAGTATGCCAATTTATAGAATATTTGTAAACATTTGATTTAGTGGATTCAGGCTGGATTCTATGGCACCTAAAAAAGCTTAATGAAGAATTCTCATTCACTGCATTTCTGTAATTATGGAACCAATACCATCATTGGTATTTTAACAGATGATTGATTTTACCTATTCTGATACAACAGGAGTAGCTCCACATGGCCTCATCTACTTCCTTGCTGATGCAGCACAGGTGGAGATGTAAAGAAAGTGAAATGTGTGTTTATTTGATCTGAAAGAAAAAAGAAAAAGTAAAAAAAAATTCTTGCTGTTTTTCGACTGCTGGCCCTGCGTTTTGTGGCGCTTTGTGTGGCCTAAATCCACTAATCACAGCATCGACTTCCTTTCCAAGATGGCTTACCACTTTGGTTAGGCAAGAGTGTCTGGCCATGTGTGAGGAAAGCTGCGATTGGGCCCCTGTTCCAGCTTTAGGCCCAATAAGCTAGCCGGCAGGTGATTGCCGGCCTGCATCTGAGGCCCCACTTCTAAGGCTCCTGCCTGGGCAGCCACAGCCCTGCATCCCCAACAATGATCCTTCCACAGACAAATTGTGATTGGTTTTCACTGAAACTGCTCCAAAGACGGCCACGTCCCTGGCTGGCATGAAAGGGAGTACCATCACTAACTCTCCTGAAGTTTCTACTGTTGCTCCAGCCTCACCTTATCCAACTTAATTCCTCTTTGCATTTCCTACCCATATTGTGTACTGGTGTTCCATCTTCTTTGCAGTTTGCTGCCCCCATTTGAAAATCGAATTTGGCTGTTTTCGCATTCATTGTGTTACATCTGCTTTGCACAGTTTGCCACCCTATTTTTCTGCAAAATCAAATTTAGCTGTGTGCTCATCCTGCACTGCGCTACTGTTCTTAACTTAAATCTTAATTTAGCTGTGTGCACACATACATTGCCTGGTACTCACTGCCCTCTGTTGGAGTCTCATCCCCCCCACCCTCTGTTCTCATATCTTCCTCTTCCCATCCCTCTGTGTCTGTGTGCCAGCTCCATTCCTGACACATTCCTCAGGTTCCTTCCGGGTTAAATGCACCACCTTGTGTCCACTATGGCACTTTCTATCGCCCCCATCTTCTCCAACTGCTTCCCCATCACCTATCCTTCGCCTCCAAGGACAACCTTGCCTCTAACCCAGGCCTACCTATTGCTGACACCCATGTCAGTGCTTCCACCAGAGAAACTCTTACCTACATCCTCTTTGTCGACCCTTCACCCAGGCTATGGACCCTTCATATGGTTGCTCTGCTCTCTCCCTACTCTTCCTCACACATCACTGGTGTCACCCGTTGGGAGGCCCTTTTTGCCCGCTTGTTAGGATCCCTGTGGGAGACTACACCAGCCTTGTCCTCTAGGTAATAGGTAACCCCACCTATTGGAATGGGTCTGTACTACACAAGTTGTTAGAGTGACTGAGCAGCCAGAGTTATCTCGAGAGGTAAATGTGAGCTGTAGAGATGTAACACAGATTCACAATTACAAGTATCCAAACACTTACACTCAAGGTTTTCTAGAAAAAGAATTATTTAATGGTCCGTTTTAAATAAGCCTTCTTAACAAATGGCAATATGCAACAAAAATGCACTTTGTAACACTTACTCAGATTTAAGGTAAGTAGATCCCCTTTTGGGATGCCTCACACACACTCCCTACACTCTGAGGTGACTTCAATATACTAGGACACTGTTGGCATGGATATATCACTTTGGCACTTAAAGGCATGGTCTAGTAAAAAATGTTATTGTCCCTACGGGTCGGCCATGTTTTTTTAAGCCTAAGTGGCTCGATTTTAGAAAACTTTCCTATGGACCTTACCCGAGTTTTCGTCCATTAAACGCACGCGAAAACAAGCACCAGGGCGCCGCCATTTTCTGATAATCCTATCATTTCCCCCATCGCCCTGGCTGACCTGCTTTTGCGGCACTAAATCAATTCCCCCGCCCCAGAGCCTGACATTATCAAAACATTCATATTCCCCGCCTCTCCCCGTGACGTTACTGTGCTGCGTAGGCAAACGCGCCCAGTCTTCTACGCGACTCCACACAGAACCCGGAAACCAACACAGACCATCTCACAACACAGCGCTCCACAATTCGGAATATGAAACTGTACTTTAAAATCAAACAGCAACACGGTACATTTGGTAAAGTACATTTATTTTACATTAAATGTTTAGAGAATATTCAGCAATTGCCATATGAACTTCGAAAGCCATTTATTTTCTTTTATCTGTATCCGCCATGGTACACATGGTGTTGCTTTTCGTTAAAAGAAGCACTTTGGAAGCACGGTGAACCGCAAGGCTGTTCCATAAACTAGGCACTAGTCCATCGTAAAGGTTGATAGGTTGCTTCTAGCCACTACTACAGCGTAAGGGCATGTGGGCCCTTGGCGATCGTCCCATAAAATTGTCAGCGTGCTCCAGTTGTTCACACTAAGCTGCAGGTGTCTACTGTAAAAGCCATCTGCTGGTGTCTCAAACCGATGGCAGTAGCAGAAGGGGAGAAAATACCTGTTATGAAAACAAAAAAATTATAATTAGTCTCGCCAGCCAATCTTCATTAATATTACTTATTTTATTTATTACAGCCGATCAGAAACTATTTGCTTGCAAGGATAGTTCAATGGAGTATGTTCGGCTCTAAAATCAATGCAAAAAGTAACGAAATAAATCGAGGCCAATACACAATGATAAACGACAGTCTACATGCGTGAGGAATGATATGATATGGCATTTGTAACGCGCCTATACTCAAGTGTTTCTAGGCGCGACGAGGCAGGTGGGGAACAAGGGCAGACAGACAACGATCCTACTAGGCCAGGTGTCGTTTTGATCGCTCATGGGGAAGGAGGGAGTGGGGGGCGTGGTGGGGAGTGTTGTACATGGTTAGTTGAATACAAATTAAATAATAGGGCCAGCTGGTGGCAAGTGCAAGGTAAATGCCGGGAGAAAGAGGCTGAAGGATACAGAGACAGTCCCGTAGTGCAGGTAGGCAGTGCAGGGAAAAGTGGCTGGGCCAAGGACCGAGATCGGTGAGACCAGTGGACCTGCATGCCCATGTGCCCACTACAAACACATTTTACTTGCTTTTCCTAGCTCTTCATTTATTCATGCATCCATTCAATAAATCTTCATTCCGGTATAAAAGCGTGTAAAGATTTACTTACATTATATTTGAAATTTCTATTGTGTCTCTTCGTAATGCAGTCTGTAAAACGGACCGTGCTCTTGACAATGATTTTTCGTATACTGAACTAAAATGAAACTGTCTAGTTTCTGAATTTTCTGCCTTATCGTCTTACGTTATTGCGCACCCCCTTCAAATGTAGTTCTTTCGGCATGGTCCCTGTCACAAGGTCAAAAAACAATAGACCCTTATACTTCCAGTGTGACTTGTGGGCCTCATCTGGGCGCGAGCTGAAAATCAAAGCCGCTGTCCTTCGCATTCTTTATTTGCAACATCACGTAGTATAGGCATCTGTGAGAACTTGAAGTTTAGAATCCGTCTATGTAGTGCGCATCAATGTGCAAATGCGAACTGGCTTCTCTCCCAAATGCCACGGCCCGCTTGGCTGGCGCGTTCTAAGTGCCCCAATTTTGTCCCCGTTGTCTGCGAGCTTTGCAGCCCAAATTGAGACATTTAATTTTTGGCGGAAGGTCAGGGAAAGTATAAAGTACCACAGGAGTTGAGTTAAAAGTGAGATTTATTGTTTGTTTTATTATTTGCAATACGCAAGCCTCCCCTCCGTTAACAGTGCGCAGCATCTACATTTACATGAGATGAGACATGAGAAAAATATATACATACACATATATGAGGTGAATAGAGAGAATTCAAAGATGACACCCAGCTTGTTCGCCACCCATGATGGTGAAGGTAGGGGTTAGTGTTTACAGGTACACTGTACAATAACATTTATTTACAAAAAGACAATCGTATTGCAATTATTTAAACCGGGATTTGTACTTCACAATCAGCTGTGCTTCGGGTGGGCATGGCACAGTCGCAATGTTCGGTGGCAATGGATCACTGCTCTGCACAGAAACGTCCAAAATTCCATATCTGTGCTTCTATAACACAGCAACAATAAGGCCTTTCACAAAGTCGAACTGCATTTCATCATAGACTGGTTTGATCACCCATTGCTTACTTCGTTTTGAAAACACCTTAGTGTAGCGAGGCATCCTTACTTTACCCCTAGTCCTAGATTGTTCACGTCCGACATTGCTGTTATGGGCCAAGACCGCTAGTAGAGTGCGATGTTTCATGCCCCGAAAGCTAAAATGCAAGCGCTTTGGCCTGTACTTTAGGCACATATTGTGGAACACCTCCAAATCTCCTGTGTGACAGAATTCTGTCAGTCCTCTCAAATCTCTTGATAGAGTTTTGTCGAAAACAATCTTCTCAATGGCTTTGTGTGTCGGTGAAGATGGAATCAACCACTTCTTCTTCCGTGCCTCCTCTGGGGACAAAGGGCCATGTTCACATTGGTGGAAATGTTGATTTGCTGTCCAGCGGTGAACGTTGGTACAGTGGTGAATCAGTGACCGCCATTTTTAAAGTAGTATTTCCACTGACCCTTCACAAGTTTTTGAGCTCCACCAAAGATGGTTGGTGATAGAATGTAACCACTGCAAAATACTTTCAAAACCTTTTTTTTTCCCTGCAGCCAAGATTTTCTTATTGATTGATTTAGCAAGATGCCATACGTCAAATTGATGTTTAATATGTGGGAACTGCTCTCTCATTGTCTTGGCAATTGAAACGTGTCTATCCGTGGCTATGAGGTCGATGTGCATTCCCCTTGATTGTAGATATTCCACCGATTTTATAAATCCTAGTTTCTCCATGGCCACTGACGATGTACATTGCGTTACATGCACGACCACCGAACTCACAATTTTCTTACTATCCATGTCCTGAAAGTGGTAGGTGCAGTACTTGGCAGAAAATCCAGGGCTGTCGCACTGTCCATCGCCGGCTAGCCTGAATCGTTTGCCTTCGAATGTACTTGCTAGAGACAATTGTTCAATTTTCCAAGCATCACTAATGGCCGGAAACAGATAATCACGTTGGTATATGTAGTACAGCGCTTTAGAAATGAAATGGAGTCCCACAAACTGAAAGAAAGCCTCTAACTTTCTAAAACTGGAGCCACTAAAAAGTGATGCAACTGCACACAGTAGATTGCCTGCTGGCAGTTTCCCCAGCATTGGTTGTGCAGACCATGAGAACCTATGATTTAATCTACAGGCGGCATTTATTTTGACCTTACTGCCTTTTATTTGACGAGTCACATTAATCAATGGCTTCCCACATACTTTCCCTCTAATGGAATGCACACATTTCAGCATACTTATAATTTCCATCAAACAACTGTCGAATACAATGTATTTGCTCTTTCATTAGACTGTCATCCTGCGTCAACGTTGTTTCGGCCTGTGACGTTGTGGAGATTTCAACACATTGGAAAGTAATATCGCTGATATCAAGTTCTGATGCGTCTATGGATGCTGCGGCTGGTTCATTCTCTGTCATTTCGACATCTATTAGTTCAACATTGATGGGAGAACACAACAATGTCAACCGGTTTTTTGGTGGCAAATTTTTGGCGGGTGTAGATTGTGTGAATTGATCTGCAACTACTTCACAGCTATCTTCAATACATTCAATAACATCTTCTTGTGGTGGTGCGGTCGCACTGTAGCTATGGTCCAATGCAACTTTGCTGTAGTCTCCAAACACAGTTAATTCATGTTCTGGCCATTGGACATGAGCATCTCGAGCCTGAACATGCCTCGCCTCAATTAATAGTTCCTCCATAGTGTACACGGTCTGGCAAGCCACATCTCTCATTCGCTTCACTGTCTGTGTATGTATAGTTCTGACACCCACGGGTAACTGGAGGAGAGATTGGAAAAGGGATGTTCAGTTTAAACACAAGATGGTGTAGTAGAATTGACTGGAAAAAAACATAAAATAGTCTGCAGCACAAACATTTTTTTTAAAGTTATGAACTGTTTGTAACTAACTTTTTTTTGTTTTTTTTCTTTGCAACTTTTTTGACTCGACCTTCAACATCTACACGCTGTAGCTACGATTCGTTTACACATGTCCTCCCTTCCTCTTGCGCTGCAACGACTATATTTTCTGTATCCGCATAGACAGCAAGGAATGAGGCTCCATCGTCTCCCTGAAACATAGTAGTTTCGTTACTATGTATCAAAATATTGTTAGCATAAAACACACGTGAGGACGAACACACAGGTACATTTCAATAGCCAAACACGATTTAAACATTGTGTGCAACAATCGAACAAGTATTCGACCAGTGATGATCTATTTCGATGGAACTGTCAGTATCCATACCTCTGGCTCTGCATGGACTGCCATGAATGGTTGTATTGGAGACGAGGCATCACCATCTCCCTGAAACACAGTACTTGCATTAGTATGGTTTTCAATATTGGAAACCTAACAGACTTGGGGTCGAACGCACAGGTACATATAAAGAGATAACCGCAAATGATGCATTGTCCAAAAGAATCAAGGAAAATCTAAATATGATCACATTTCATCGACTTATTTCTCCGATTTATTTCCATCTGCATCATCTAAATTGGATGTTGTGATTGTAGTGGAAGCTTCGTCGTCTCCCTGAAACACAACACTTGCGTTAATAAGGAAGAAAGTATAGCAAATGGAATCACGTTATATGATCACGCATGATGGAGCTGTCATTATCCATACCTCGTGCTGCTGAAGAATATCTATGGATGTTGCAAATGTAGTGCGCACCTCCGAAAGACTTTGCGCCGATTCGTATACGCATGGTCCCGCTTCCACTTCCCCTGGAATTACTTGAATGTCAGGCTCTGCATCAAGTGCAGGGGTTGACGCTCCATCAACTGCCTGAAACATAGTACTTACATTAGTGAGGATTACAATAGTGAAAACATAACACACACCTGGGGTCGACAGCACAGGTACATATCAACAGCTAACCACGAATGAAACATTGTGTAGAACAATCAAACGACAAGAATTCCAGCTCTGATGATGACGCTCGATGGAGCTGTCAGTATCCATACCTCCTGCTGGTGAAGAACATCTAGAAATGTTGTAGATGTGGCGGACGCTTCAGCATCTCCCTGAAAGACAGTACTTGCATTAGTATGGATAACACTAATTATAACTGAAAACAAACACCAGTGGACGATAACTAAGGTGTATATCAATTGGAAAGCACTAACCAAACATTCGGTAAAATAATTACACGATAAAATAAAACTATTACTTGACATGCATAAAACAAGTCTGTAGCGGATTAGCCTAGTAAGATTACCTGATACGCGCTAGAAGTGGTTGATAACTGCGACCACGTCAAGGATGTAGAATGTTCTTGCTTCAGATTCAAGGGATAGTCAAGAAGTTGTAAAGGTAAATTAATGATTGATAATGAAATGCCAATATTAAAAATAGCCATGTAAGGCGACAGAATACTTAAAAAATGCTCAATACAGCACAGTTCCCTGTTCCCATATATATATACATTGCGTTTGTGGGTTATGAAATCGAAAAAGAATATATTGATAAATGTCATTATTCAAAAAAACTATAGACTCCTATCAATATCGAAATTATTACAAGGGATAGAACACCTACAATATCAATTAATCCGTTCGGATACCTACACACTACCGCAAGGCCTAAAGCTAAATCCGGACACTTGACCCAGCGGTGGCGGAATGTGGACGAATAGAGTGGGAATAGCTTTTGAGCAATTTCCGTGTCGTTCGCCGTTTATTCTTCTTTGTTACCCAAGATGTGTACATGTCCAAGGAAAAGTGCCGGCTGCAGATGCGGTATCGATCACCCCTCTTGTCCTCAAAGACTTTTTGGACTCTACTTTCCAGCTCATCCAGTGGATATCCGCAATGTCTGACCCATTCTCTTATTCGATCAACAGTTTTCGGGAATACATGCATTTTAGTGCCTTCAGATTTCGCATGGGTCTTCGAAGGGCAACCGCTAATCGAACAGGCAGGCATTGTTGATAAATCTGAAAAGTAAATATCGACATTATTATACAATCTTCAAGAATAAAGATTTGATACAAAAGTAAATGAATCATACAATGATCAATGCAAGGTTTGTTTTGGTCGCAGGAACTATACCAGTTCATTATGTGCGGCTTAGTATTTGCATAAGTTGCAGAAATGAATAATTGATGTGACTAAAAACTGAACATGTGACTCATCCCTTGGATGTTCTGTATTGCACGAGAAGGAAACATGCTTACATTATAGACTGGACCCCCGAAGGATACAATTCGATGACAGACACAGATGAAAATAAATAGATCTATTGATAGCATAGCAATGGAAACTCAAGTCAATAGCAATGAGACCAATGAACCTAGCACTATTGTGTACTCAACTCGCAAATAGACATCTGCGAAATATGACTAGGATACATGGCCTTACCTTGACCAACAAACAGTTGGATTCAGCAAGCAGAGTAGTATGTTGCAGGAGAATAAGTGGGTGGCCACAGGTAGCACACTGATGGGTTTGCTCTAAGCGGTCACAGAAGTTCACGGATAGCACGACGACGAGCAGATTAGCGTAGATCTCAGTGGTTGCCAGGTAACACGTTCAGGAGTTGATTTGCAGAGCACAAAGATGTTCTCATGAGACATATCAAGTGGTTCATAAAGTATTAGAAACAGGGGTGTGTTTGTGAATGAATGACATATGTATGTCGTGGTCTTAGGGGGGCGGCCTGCTTCAAGGGGAGGCCTGGCTGGAGACACGGGGTCTGAGGAGGCCATGTGACCGATGGCCCCTTGGCGTGGGATACCTTTTGAAGTGTACATGTAGTTTGTATTTAGTGCATGCATTATCGAGAATATGATGTTAGCTTAGATAGTGACCACCCTGCTTCACAGCGACCAGACCCTCACCCATTCGGAGCACAGATGTCTGACGTCCATCCTTGAATGGAGACATTTGATTCATTTAAAAAATCGAAACAACCGTTGTTAAAATATATGTGGTGTTTCATTTTCATGACACAAAAATACAAGACTTTAAAGATTATACAGGTCAGGTTGCAGCACAGCGAGAGAAAATCCCCTGTATTGACCGCTGTCACTCGGGAATGTGTTTCTCTAATGGCACAGGCGGGTATCACTCTTCGAACGCGGTGTCCAAGCCTCCCGTGGAGCCACCATGTAAAGGAACGATAGGCCACCAGCCTGTACCACCTGTGAAAAGGAATGAAAAACTGTTTTTAAATGAAGATAAGTTTAATAAACGTTTGTTGTCAATGACAATTCTTGTAACTAATGGCATTCTGCACGGACAAATGCTATCTAGACAATGCACACTATTGAACGACTTCCATGCGTTACAATGATATGTAGATGTAATTTTGGATATAGTAGAACATGAAATAGGAGTGGCATGACAAGCAGAGTATACTTACTCGTTACTCGGATTACGAGGACGAACATTTGCGCGAAGTTCGTGCATAAGCACCATCATTATTCTCAACACGGCCCGTGTGAGGCAGGCTGCCCTGAAGTCTGGCAGCTCGGTGATGCATTGCGGTCGTGGCTCGCCTTCCGAAATGTAGGCCAGGCATCCCGAGTTCTCTCGGCAGCAGCAGTTCTCGTCCTCAGTTGGCATTAGCTTGCACCGATTGCATGTGCACCAGGTGGAGACGCCGTCCATTCGACTAGGCCCAGGCTCTTCATCTGTTGATTCGTCCTGACAACTGCCGTCCGAATCCCCATCGTTTTCGCGTGCTTCCCTTTCCAGTAGTTCCTCCTCGGTATACTCGGGCTCGTACATGTAGGGCATTATTGTAGCCATTGTGTGTTAAACAAACTAAAATAATTTATAGCGGTGGTACTGGTATCTGTTCACACGGGCTACAAGCAGCGAAGGTAGCTGACCAGAGCACTGAAACGAGTCACAGAATACTCAAAGTAACACAGAGAGGAATGGAATCGAAAATCTGCTGCTGCGTGTTGTGAAACGGTCTGTTTATACTTATTGAGTAAAGAGGCGTCCTGCCATTTCCATGGCGACACGTCATTAGCTGAAGCACAGCGAATGTTGACAAGACGTGCTTTGGCGTTGGGAAATGGGCGGTACGAGTCTGCTGATGACAGGCTCAGGGGCGGGGGATTTGATTTAGTGCCGCAAAAGCAGGTCAGCCAGGGCGATGGGGGAAATGATAGGATTATCAGAAAATGGCAGCTCCCTGGTGCTTGTTTTCGCATGCGTTTAATGGACGAAAACTCGGGTAAGGTCCATAGGAAAGTTTTCTAAAATCGAGCCACTTAGGCTTAAAAAAACATGGCCGACCCGTAGGGACAATAAAAATGTTTACTAGACCATGCCTTTAATACAATTCCGAGGTTGTAGAAAAGGAAAAGGTTAGGGAAGGAAAAAGGTTAACAGGTTCTTAGAACATGTGAATACTTTTCAATCTCCCAATGAAATCTAGATTAGATGTTTCCCAGCAATACAAGTTAAAAACTTATGCACCACCTATGAGGGACAGTTCGAACCAAAGTCAATTGTTTAGAAGAGTCTGCAGGGAGCCAGGACATACAAAGTCAATGTGAACTATGACTATGAAGCTGAGGCACTTCTTTAGATAGCACAACATTCTTGCACAATGTTTGAAGAGTGTTTGTTTTAAGAAAGAATCACTGTTGGGCCACAAGCTGTTAGGCTTGTGAAGGGCAGAGCTGAAATCAACTCTGCAAAAAGCAGCTACTGCAAGTCTCCAGTGAGAACAAGCAAGCTACAGACCAAAGAGTAAGTACCCCTTAGTCAAGACAATACCTTAGGTTTGAAGAAGAGTATCTAGCTGGCTTCTGTTCTGGTTGCAGTCTTGCAGATCCTTGGTTCCTGGGCCTCAGTCGTGGGAACAAGAGGGAGGCCATCTGGAGGACTACTGCACTGCAGTTTGTATGTCGTCGGCAGCTATGGGCTCTTCAGATCAGCGGCACTGCACAGTTTCAGCTACCAGTCAATAGCGCCACTGTGGTTCTTGGACACTTGATGGGCTTCCCTTGCTTCTGGGGTCCAGCACTCTGTTGAGGTGGCTCAGACTTTAGTCGTCCTGCTTCGGAAGGATCCTCGGGATCGTCCTGGAGCTTGGGTCTGGCTTAAGGAAGATGCACTCGATTCTGGGTTTCCTGACCCCTGGCACTCAGTTCCAGCAGCAGCAAAGCAGTACAGCCAGCAGGCAGAGGGTTTCAGGCAGAGAGTCTTGGGGTCAGTTGGTCCCACCAACCCAAGGGAAGAAGTCTTCCGTTCCAGGCTTCTCTGGTCAATTCGGAGTTTAGAGCTTCAACAATGCAGCAGGGCTTCACAAAGGAGACCAAGGACAGGGAGTTTCCGGTACCTCTCTCGCTTCCTGCCCTGCCACACACTGGAGCCAGAGGTGGGTTTCAGCACTGAAGACCGTCCAATGCAAATGAACAAAAGGATTAAACCTGGTTTGGCGTGCACAGTAAAACCCAGGACCGACCTCACAAGCAAGAAATGGCGAAAAAAGACCAGGACAATTTTGACAAAATGGGCACCCGTGGGTGCACTAGGCAGTTGAGGATTAAGCCTGCTGTAGAAATGCACAATGGTAGGATAATTAAACCACTGCCACCAGCCAATAACAGTAGTGAGGGTCACATAAAAAATGTAACATGAGTAGGTAGGTAAAGGGGCTACTAAGTAACCCCACCCACCCCACATAAAATGGGGTGTACTGGACCTACATAGAAAAATAGGCAAGTAAAGTCAATTTCACTTAATTGCTCTTGGGAACAGTAGTTCAGCCAAGAGAAAGTATTTAAAACATTTGAGAAATCAAAAAGACTTCCCTGTGACACTGCACTGAAGGTGATGTGTGTCGCAATACAAAAAGCAGAGGCCTATGGATTTCGTCAGACTCCAAAACCAAAGAAACAGTCCAAATCAGATCAAAAATATGAGGGTGAGAAAAGGTCTCACTGAAGGATAAAAATGAAAAGTTTTAAAGTCCAGCAAAAGAGCTGGGGGTCTCCAAGGTTGAAGGGAATTAGCACCGAAATGTGAATTCTCCCCAACGCTCCTCCTCCAGGGTTATCATTAATGTCTATCTGAATGGTACTGTCCTGGTACAGGGTTCTCAACCCAACTTACAACTCTGATAGGATACTCTCGCTCCTTATCAATTTTTCACCCTCTTCAAGGGCACCCTTGCCCCCTTCTGCTCTCACCTCCACATGCGCTACTCTACCTTCTACTTCCAACTCCCAGGCATTCTCGCTGCTTGCAGGAGGGAGAGCTGTCCCATGTGATCCCCCAACCCACATATGTCTCTCAAAAGTGGCAATTTGCTCCATGTTGCCACTCTTAACTCTCGCTCTGCTGTCAAGCACGCCTCCATCTGCCACCTCCTTGGTTTAAGGACAGCTCTGTCACGAGTTTTGACACTTCTCACTTAAGGCTACAAGATCCTCTGAGCCCTGGACAGAAAAACCAGGAGTGGAAGTAGCACTGATCTGTCCAGAGTGGAACCCCGTCTCCATCATTCTCACTCAGGCCTACTCCTACTTTGAATCCCTGGTCTGCAGGCTCACTCTTCTCTTACTTTGGCCACCTTCTATAGGCCTCTGGAATGAGAGTACCTGGCTGCCTCTCCTGCTGGGGAATCTAAACATCCATCTGGACTCCCCCAGACTCTTCAGGACTGTCACGCTCACCTGGTCTCTACGGAGAGTAGCACGTAGTCGTATGACCGATATCTGTACTGGCGTAGTTTTGATGGTATGATAGTTAGCCTGCAATGTTGAAACAAGAGGTTAGCTAATGAGTGGGTTGGATTGGTCCCACTTCCTGCAACCTCCCGATGCCAGACTCCTCTCCTGCTCACCTTTGAGTTTGGTGAGGTTGGCTCTCCGTATTACTTGACCTTCAGCAGGGGCGCAGTAGGCTCAGTCTTTCTCTGGGTACAGTTATTTCACTGTTCCTGAGTGTCTGTTGCTGTGTTTCGGGAAGGCTTGGATTAATCAGGTAAGTCTCTATCCCAATGACAGCTTGGTATAGATGCTCAAAGTCTTATTGTTCCAAGGTTTAAACGCGTTTTGTCTTTCTTGCAGACGCGGTTTCGTACGGAAGGTTAGAAGAATTGACTCTCCTAGGATGCTGAACTGGCTGCCTCCAGGTGAGTATTAGCACGGATGAGTGGCGCTGGATGACTGAACAATTGTTTGGTATTGTGCGCGACTAACCTGCTGTTTCTGTTCCCTTTTTGCAGGCGCGGCCCCAAGATGAAGAATAGAAGAACCGCTCCGAAGTAACCCGGAGGAATGCAGAATCCCGGGTGAGTATTGGATGCCTGCGCAGAAGTCCTTTCCCAACAGGGGCAGCGGTCGGAAGACCAGCTGGAGACGAGACCGATTAACAGAATTGCGGGTAAGGCCTTTGTCGCTGTAGTAACACCTGTTCTCCTTTTCTTCTTCCAGGCACTGATGGATAGAAATCTCAGACGGGCGTGGCTGTAGAAACTCGATGACAGAGCAGACACGGTGAGCGTTACGCTGCAGGAGTGTAGAATAGCGCGAAGCGTATTCTGCCTGCAGGGTGTGGCTTAAATGGCCTTGCAAGTAGTTCCAGGTAAAGTAGTCTCTTTACCACACCCTGCCTCTCAGGAAAAGTAGTCCCTCTGCCACACCCTGGATATACAGAAGGCTCAGCCTCACTAGGCAGATTAAGAAGTTCCATAAATTCAGCCCATTTCATGAGCCTGGCGCCAAGACTGAGTCCATGAGGCTCTGGGGCACTTCCTTGGTGCCTGACAAGTCCTTCTGGGTGACAGGGACTGGGGAGGGCCCAACAGTTCCAGGGGGTTTCGGAGAACGCACCATGACAAGGACCTTTCCACAAACTGTGCGACACTCTCTCCCTGTCCATCCTACCCTCTGGGCCAACTCACACTGCAGGCCACACCTTGGATGCTCTCATCTCCACGACAAGACGAACGAGGCAGCATTGAGATCCGAAGCTGCATCCAGTCCGCTTTTCAGCTTGTTGTGAAGAAGCTGATGAGGGAGACCCGAGCGCCTACAGCCACAAGCTGAATTTCTCTTTTTGGGCTATATTGTGGCCCCCACACAGCATTTCCTCGCACTGAACCACGTGGAGCGTCCTAAAATGGCTGATGCAACTTTGTTGATAGTGGTTGCCTAGCAACCCTCCTAGGAGCTCATTGGCTCAACCCTGCTTATTGCTGGCCCGGTTCCGCCGGAAGGCGTGAGCTGGCATTCCCACTAAAGGCACCCTTTTAAGGCACCTTGCCTGTTCTGTGCCTGTCCAGTGCTGACAGTGCCCAGGGCCAGGAACGCTGCCTGAGCGCCGACACCTACACCGAGCCCCCTAGCAACTCAGACAAGCGGTAAGAAGCCTAGACCAACCCCCATCTACGGGGAACACTCGTCCTGCTTGTACCCGAATGCTTGCAATATTAACTCAGTCTACCACACGATGCGCTCCATGCACCTCATCAGAACTATATTAGCACCTTAACTTTGTCATCCCGCCACCCGTTGCGGCTGATATCCATTACATGCTGTAGCTGATCCACATGCTTACCCAACACGTTCCATACTTAACCTGTTCATTTGCTAGTTATTTCCTCGTGCTGCATAACACCCTCTGCCTACACACTGCACTCTATTCCTTTGCAACGCCTCAATCTAATGTGAACCTTCACTGCCAATTGCTTCCACTTGAAAACACGTTTCTAGCCCTATTACGATTTTTCGAATCTAGGTGACCCTTATAGCGCTATTGCAACGATTTTGCGGCACTATGATCGCCTAGAGTCTCTTGCCACAAATGCGTACACCCTATGATCAGACCACGCAGTAATCCTGCTCGGCCCTATGGTCGCCCTCCTGCACTCTTGCCAATGCTGATCGCAAGCTACATTGCCTTCACTCAGTCTTCTGCAATTTACGATTCTTAGCCGATTCCCTACTGATCAACTGTACCTGCTTGAAAATGCCTTTTTCTACCTTTTTATGCCTCTTTTGCGATTTGGATTCTAGGCGACCCTTACTGTGCAATTATTGGCTGCTGAACTTGGTCGCTCCTAGACCACACTGAAACCTGATTATGCATTATGTCGCTTAGCAACCCTGCTGTGCCTCATGGTAGAGACTACATTGTTATTCTGTTGCACCCCTTGGTTGCTTAGTAACCCTGCTGTGCCTTATGGTCGCGCATATACCACATTGTAATTTATGTTGCTCCTTATGGTCGCCTAATCTCATTCTTGCTGTGCCTAAGACCACATTGTATTTATGTTGCTCCTTATGGTCGCCCAATCTCAATCTTGCTGTGCCTCATGGTCGCGCAGAGACCACACTGTAATTTTGTTGTACATCTTGTTTGCTTAGTCATCTTGCTGTGCCCTATGTCGCTCAGTAACCCTGCTGTGCCCTATGGTCGCGTAAAGACCACACTGTAATTTTGTTGCACCTTATGGTTGCCCAATCCTCAATCTTGCTGTGCCGTATGGTCACGCAAAGACCGCATTGTAATTATGTTGCACCTTATGGTCGATTAATCTTAAACCTGCTGTACCTTATGGTCGCGCAGAGACCTCCCCTGCCACTATTGACTGCTCCCAATAGTCGCTTCTAGGCCACATTGTAATTTTGTTGTACCTCATGGTCACTCATCTACACATTTGCCTCCTGCTGCTCGCCAGCTACATTGACACCCCTAGTACCCAGGATGCTCTCTAGCCCACTCAGAACCTAACTGTTCCTGCCCTCCACTGGCTAGAACCACCCTACCATCCTGACTGTGCACCCCACCGGTCAACACCTCTCCCAGCATACAATCATGCTCTTAGCCTCCTGCAAGCTTGTCACTACTACCTTTGTACTGTGCCTCCTTACTATCATGGCACCTGCACCCACTGCCTCCTGCCCACCTAAAGACAAACATGAGACTAAGGGCTAGACTGTCCCAACTACATGAACCATCTTCCCATCACACAATTACGGGCTATACCAGCCTAACTAAGCCAACGAACACATGATCTCAACACCCTAAGGTCGCTCCTCTGACCCTAGACGCCTCACCCACTATCCCTAGCAACAACCTTGACTAAAAAGCTGGCTTCAGGACCACATTTATCGTTAGCCATTCCTGCCAACTACTCCATCCTCAGAGCCGACAGACCTAATGGTAAGAGAGGAGGCATAGCGATCTTTTCCAAATCACTACTAGGCTGCAGACTAGCTTCCACCCTATCACTTAAATCCTGTGAGCTACTCACAATCAAGTTAAACACTTCCCCCACAAGTACGATCACATTACACCTTATATATAGACCCCCAGGCCCTCCTGGAGCCTTCGAGGAAGACATTACAGCGCTCATCACTGAAAACTCCAAGCCACTAGCACAAACTATTATCCTCAGCGACTTCAATCTTGGTTACAACGGCCCCAAGGACACACCAGCCACATCCTTAGCAAACGCCCTAACTGAGCATGGATTCGCTCAACTCAGCATCTCACCGACTCACCAGAAAGGCAGCATTCTCGACTGGGTAGCAACTCTTAACTGCAACACCACCTGTAAGAATCCCCAACCACTTACATGGATGGATCATTACCTTATCCCACTCGAAATTTACATCAACCAGGCAACTCCTAAGAAACACCCCTTGGCACCAGCCTGCCCAACCAGAAACAAGTGCAACATCACTGCCGAAGCCCTGTTACCTCTGGTCCTACCCACCCTTAACGCTCTACCGGACAATGCTGACCTTAACCTACTAGTTGACACCTTCAACAATTCTATGGCTACCGCCATCGATACCATTGCCCCTTTGAAACTATGTAAAAGTAAACCAATAAACCACTTGAATTCATGGTACACTCCCGAACTCAAACTACTCAGGAAAAAGAAAGCCAAACTAGAACTACTATGGAAAACCAATCCATCACCTGAAAACAAATCCAAACTCAAGAACATCTCCGCGCTATACAAAAGTGAGATAATTCGCACCGAAAAAGATGCCTATAACATCAGGATTGACCAGGCAGGCTCTTCCAAAGAATTATTTAAAATTCTAAAGGAGCTAGAAAACCCCAATCCCCCTCCAGACAACTGCTCTAAAGATAAACCCTGGTGCACCAACATCCAGAATACCCTCAACAATAAAATCACAGGGCTCCAAACCAAAATTGAGGACAAACGTCAACAGCTCTTCAGCAACAAAACTACTAACCCAAGCATAAGCCCACCAACACCTAACAAAGCCAATATAGGCTTCACCTTTAAGAAAGTAACTATCTTAGAAGTCCAAAAAATCATCACTTCCCTAAAACCTAATTGCAAAGGGGACAGCTGCCCTGCCCAAATAATAAAAGACGCTGCCAGAGACCTCTCCCCTTTTATCACTAAGCTAATCAACCTTTAATTTGCGAACAATTCTGTCCCCAACAACCTAAAACAATCTTGGGTGCTCCCTCTCCTAAAAAAACAATCCCTAGACCCAGCCATACCAACTAATTATAGACCCATCACCACTGTCCCTTTTCTGTTAAAAATCCTGGACAGAGTCGCCTACATTCAGATTCAGGAGTACCTAGAATCTAACCAACTGCTAGGTATACGTCAATCTGGCTTCAGACCTCAACATGGACAGAAACCGCTCTGGTTGACCTCAAAAGCCAGATTGACGAAATCAAAGGCAAAGGCAATACAGCAATCGTACTTCTTAGACCTTTCAGCGGCCTTCGATTTAGTCGACCACAAAATCCTATGCAACCACCTATCTATCGCAGCCCACTTCTCCTCTGCCTCTTCTTGGATACACAATCCTTCCTGGCGAATAGAACCATGCGAGTCTTCTCCACGACAGCTGGTGTTGACCCGATCCCCATCACCTGCAGAGTCCCACAAGGCTCCTGTGTCTCCCCCACCCTGTACAATATATTTACGAAGCCACTATTTGACAAACTGGACCGGCTGGGTGTCACCTACACCAACTATGCAGTCGACACCCAGATTCTCCTCACCATCTCAGGCAACTACAATACAGACGTCACCCTGATCAACAAAATCTTCTCCATCATTCAGGCATGGATGGCTACCCACGGCCTCTGCCTGAATGATGAGAAGACAGAGCTTCTGCTGGTAGGCTCTCCTAATAACCTGTCTAAACTCAGTCCCAGCTACAAGATCATAGACGGGAATACTATCCCCATCGTTAAGTGTGAAAACCTTAGGCTTCCACCTTGATGCCAACACCAACCTCTCCAAACAAATCAACTCAACCGCCTCGGCCACTGCTTATACAGGTAAGCGAATCAGGTCTAGCAGACCCTTCCGATCCCCCGACAGCTGCCTGACTCTGGCCAGAGCACTCATTCAATCCAAACTAGACTATTGCAACAGCCTGTACCTAGGAGCCAACCAGTCCGTTACTAACAAACTCCAGGTTCTCCAGAACAATGCTCTGCTTGCAGCGCTCAACATCCCAAGGCGTGAGCACATCTCCACAACCAGGAAAGCGTGTAAATGGCTTTCCATACAGCAAAAGATTACCTCAAAACTATCTGCCTGACTTATAAGGCCTTAAACAACCTAGCCCCACCGTACCTCTCTAATAAATTCACTTTAAAATCCACATCCAGAACCACTAGATCATCCAACTCCTTATGCCTGCTAGTGCCCAGATTTGCCTTAAAAAGAGCAGGAGGCGCTAGCTTCACGGTGCTAGCCTCCCAACTTTGGAACACCCTACACTCAAAATTAAAACCACTGAGTCCTTCCCGATCTTTAGGAAACTTGTTATTGGCTGGTTATTTAACAAAGAGTAGCATTTACCCTCACTCTAATATCTAACAGCCGCAACCATACCTGTATTATATGTAAATTGTTGTACTATGTAAAAAAAAAAAAAATGTTTTTGTAAATTGCTGTACTTTGTAAATGTAAATGCATATCTCATGCCTGTAACCGCTTCCTTAAGCGCCCTTCTACCCACGGGTCCGGAGCGCTCTACAAATAAATTAAACAAAGGAACCCTCTACTACCCTACCAACCAGCACTCTCCCGCTAACTGGCTCCCTCATTAATGCTAGATCTATGGTTGCCCAACCTACTGAGATTTCAGACACCTTAACTAACGAGAACCTAGACCTGTTCTGCCTAACTGAAACCTGGCTCCACGAGGCTGCTGGCCCTGCTATTATGCTAGCAATACCAGACGGCTACCAACTGCTAAGAGCTGACAGACCCAACACCAAAGGAGGTGGCTTAGCTATTATCCACAAAGCCAACCTGCCCATCAGACTAGCTACTACCATGCCACTTCAGTCCTGTGAACTCCTCACTGCCAAACTTCAACTCTCATGCAACCGCACTCTCACCATCTACGTGATCTACCGACCACCTGGACCACTAGGCACCTTCGAGGACACCCTAACTAGTATCCTAACCAACAATACAAAAGACCATGCGCAAATCCTACTAGGAGACTTCAACCTTGGTTTCAATGACTGCAACGACAAACGTGCCACATTTTTTATTTTTTATTTATTTGTTTTTGGTTTTGCAAAAAAACCTTTACAAAAACTATGGTCAAAATTCAAATCATACAAGAACCAAATATACATTCATACTTAACACAAAAGATGGTCAATTACAGACTCCGAATAAAATTTCAAATTACGATCTCAGAAACCAGGGAATAACTGAATGGACCGGTTCACATTAACCAGGGAGCTCACTGGCATAAACTGTCTTTTGGTAATTCATTAGTATGGTAAGTTTCTCCGAAACCTTCACTATCGCAGCAGTGAGCATAATTTCCTGGCCGGTGATCAGTCTATTCCAGAATGCACTTGGAGTAAGCTCTCCTCTCTGGTTACGAATCTCCTCAGTGATGATGCTCTTATGGCCCATGTGCCTTCGCACTCCAGCAGTAGATGTTTGAGTGATTGCAAATTCGGAGAGTCGCAGACTTCACAAAATCTTAGAGCCTTCTCTCCCTGGTTTCTTTGATCCAAGATTTCACCCGTGTGGACTAAATTCAATCTGAGTCTGAGAAAATTGTTTCTTATTGTTTGATCGGGGAACTTTTCCAGATAACGTGGCATGGTGCCGAGTTTCCTGTCCATTGTCAGGAAGAGGTTTGGTGTTTTAAGACTTCTGACTCCTGTGATTGTTTGGATCCAGTCAACCATTTCTAGTTTTTTTTTTACTTTCAAGGGGTTTTGCACAAGGATTAGTTAGTTCCAGCCTGTGCAGAATGTGTCCAATTTTTTTTTCTATACCACGAAGTTGTTGATTTTGCTTTTTTTAGGTGTTGATTTACGTCAAAAAGGAGAGTGGACCTACTGGCTGTAATTATGTTACGATGAAGGGACAGAAGTTTCCACTCTGCACGGCAACTCAAAGAAGTCAGACCCAATTCAAATCTCAGGCTAACAGAGGGAGTGCACATTGGGAGGTGAATAGATGATTTCCACAGGAGACCCTCAATTTTGCTCCAGTCGTAGTTCCACAGCAAAGGCTTCGCCTCAAGGCCATAGAGGAGGACCGGAACTGCTTTGCCTATGTAGAACTTCTTGAGTGGAGATAATGAGAATTTGCAGAATTTTCCATTCAGGTTTTTCATTTGTGCAATGATTTTTGATGTCTTTCCAAGGATAGATGGTATCACCTTGTTTGAGGTTGGATGAGCTAGGATTTCATATCCCAGATATATGAGCTCGTCCACACGAGGGATTGCCTTACTGTCCAGGACCCAGTTCCTTGAGGTCACCTTTTATTTTGGATGTTTAAAGATCAGGATCTTAGATTTCGATGGATTAATTATCAGACCATTTAGTTTGGCGTATTCATTGAGTTTGGTCAGAAGATGCTGCAACCCTAGTGCTGAACCGTCCAAGAGCACTAGGTCGTCCACGTAGGCTGGCCAATGGAGTCTTCTACCATTGATCCTAGAGCAGATTAGCAACGCCGAAGCCAGAAAATCTCCAATGTCCGATAGAAATAAATTGAAGAATAATGGTGCACCCAAACATCCTTGTCGTACCCCCTTAAGGACCTGGATTATTTCTGATAGGTTACCAAGATCATCCAGCCTCACCCTAATCGTGGTGTTCTTGGGAAGCTCTATGAGCATGGCCAGGAGGGGAGCAGGTATCCCCCAGTTATGAAGTTGCTGCCAAAGGAGTGATCTGTCCACAAGGTCAAATGCCTTGGACAGGACAACCCAAGCCCCATACAGCGGAGAGCCTTCTTTCTCATTTGAACCTTCGCTCAGCAGGTTCAGGATGAGACCGTTAAGGCTGGTGGAAAGGCCCTTCCTAAAACCTGTTTGGTGCGGTGGGAGAATCTGTTTTGAGTCCACCCATTGAGAAAGTTCTCTCAGTAATAGTCTCATGAATATTTTGCCATCTATATCCGATGGGTCGATAACATGTTGGACTTAGCCTATCACCCCCCTTAAAGAATGGAATAATAAGTGCGTTCTTCCATGATGGTGGGAAGATTTTTTCCTTTATAATTCCTTGGTAGAGATGAAATAATAACTTTGCCCATAATTTTGGCTGATTTTTTAACACCTGGTAAGTGAGGCCATTAGGACCTGCCGCCTTTGACGTAGAGGATGAAGTTATAAGATCTTCAATTTCTTCTTCAGTGAATGCGAGGGACCATATGATGTTGCGGGGGGTAAAGTCTCTGGAGCCAGTCGCTTCAAAGTTTTTGGACAAATAGTCTACCCAATTATGCTCCGGGACTAGATTGCAGAGGGAACTGTTTTGGCCGGTTTCAAGTTGGTTTAGTGCCGCCCAAAAGTTTCTGCAATTGTTTGCACGGAGAAGAGAAAGCATTCTCTCCCCATCTTCTTGGAGTTTTTGATGTTTGTGATTTTTAGACCAATTTCGGTAGATTTGTTTGGTCTTTTTAAGCTTTTGCATACAGCTGAGAGGGTCTTCTGCTCTATTCTGTCTTATTCTCTATTCTGTCTGAGTGTTTGTCGCAGGGTTCTTTTCTTGTTGAAAGTTTCCTCGTCAAAATGATGAAGATGTATCTGTTTCCCCACGATTTTTACTTCACTTGGATGGCAAATGGACCAACTCCCCCCCCTCCCAGTCTAGGGTAAGGCAAGGGCAGTGTAGGGTGAGGGATGATGAAACGAAAAAGTAGTCTAGACTTGACTGCAGCGTCCCTTGGCGCCATGTTGGTCCGGCCATTCCCACACTCTATTTTTTTCAATTATGTCGAGATCCCATGACTGAAAAAAGTCCCACCATTGTTTGCCTATGTGTGGTGCTTTGTTTGATTTGGCCATTCCTCCTATTTCCTGGGTTAATATGGTCTGTATTCAGATCCCCCGCAACAATGATCTGCGCTCCCTCGTAGTTAGTCTTAGCCGTAGAGAATAATTCATGAAGGGTATCTATGAAGTCTTGAAGTTTTGAGCTGGCTGGGTTCCAATAGATGTTTACCAGAATGAGAGTGAACCGACAATCATTCTGCCCTATCTCTGCTTTAAAAGCCTGGATACCCACCATGTTGTTACATAGCGGAACAATATCTTTGACGCTGGAATTTTTAGTTGCCATTATCAGACCTCCTGCTGGTCTTCCCTTTGGCTTTTGTGAGGCCTTGAGGTTTTGTACTGTGAAGCCCTCTATCTCAACGAAGTTGGCTAACCATGTCTCCTGGAGCAACAAGATATCATTGTGTTCTAAAAGGTAGTTTTTAAGTTGCTTTTTACGCAAGAAGCTCGGACCGCTCGTGTTCCAGGAGACTAATCTAAAGACCTCTGCCTAAAGACTGTTCTGCTCCTCACCGAGTTTCAGGAAGATTTGCATAATGATTTCTGGGAGTTTTGTTATCAAGTTCTCATTTAGTTTGAGACCAGATGATGCATTACTTTGGGGCCCTATAGCCGTTCCGGCGGAGCCCATGGTAGTAAGTGCGTGCTCCACTCCTGACCGTTTTAACCCCGAATGGTTTCCGCACCTGCCTGCCTTCCTCTGATTCGTATACCCAAAGACCTTCTTTGGCCAAGTCATCTTTGTTGATAAGTGCCTGTTGTGCCTTTCTGGAAGTAAGAGCTATCTCTACGAAGAATTTGTCTTCGCTAATCGGAAAAGTAAGGTACTCTGTCCTCTGGAGGCAAAAAGAAACAGGTTATAGTTTTTTTTTATTTTTTTATTTCCGACAGTAGGAGAGATCTACAGAGTGATTTCTTTGTATTCTGTTTCTCAAGTCTGAGCCATACTTTTGGAGTTGTAAAGTTTGATGTCACGTTTCCTCTTTTCTTGTAGCAAGGTTATGCTGATTTTGTTCAGGTTTCTCTCTTCCGCCATACTGAGGACATATTTCAAGATTTTTGGATTTCCCAGACCCATTCCGACAGTCAACTTCACAGAGTATGGAACTTAGTGGCATCTCGTCTTGGGTAGCTGACGCAGGAGATGCGTTGATTAGTGGTAATGTAGGGACAGTTTTCCCTAGCGGTTTTAAGAAGATTGGGGCCATTTTTAAGGCAACTTGTCTGGACTCCATATTGGTTTCCTTTGTTTGCCCCTTGTGTGCGTTTTGTTTCAAAAATGTTGGGGCAATCTTGATATTTGTATGAGCCAATTTTTCATTTTGGTTGTTGGGAGCTGCAGGTGGCAAAATTATAGGATCCGTTTGCATACCAAAGTTAGAGGTTTGAGCTTTGGTGTCACTGGGACCCTCCTTGCCTATTGAACATGCCTTTTTTTCCTGTTTTTCCCAGAAGCACACTTGATGGCCAGGGAATCGTTTGGATTTGATGTCTGAAGGATTGATGACTGGGGATGCAATTGCAGCAGGGTCAGCTGCCTTTTCAGCTGAGGGAGTAGTCCGATTTTTCAAGAATGTGTTTTTCCCTGGTTTTTTTTAGCCTTATTTTTCAGATTTTTTGGTTTCTTCATGGTCTTATCTAATTGTGTGTAGAAAGTAGTCTCACTTGGTTTGACCCCTTTATTCCTTTTCTGCCACTTTTTACTCTAAGTTTCTGTGGTGCGTCAGAGCTCTGACTTGAACTACCAGTCGGTTTCTTTTAGGCTTTCTTTATGAGCATTTTGAGTGCTATCACCGATTTCTTCAATCACGTCGATGGCGACATTTGCCAGCCTTCGAAACTCTTCCAGTATTGAATCAGAGAGCGGGGTATCATCAAAAAAATCCTTAGCCCCCTCTTCGTTCAAAATCTCGTTCCAATTTTGGAGATTTTGAATTTCCAGAGGCAGTTTCTTTAGAAGCTCATGGGTTGTGGCATTGCCTTTTGCCCCCTCTTTCAATAGGTTTTGAATTTGGGCGATGTCCAGCCCTTGTTTAACTCCCTCTGTGTTTCTTTTAGGATTGGAATCAGAATAGTATTCATGATGTTATTTACGGCTACCATAGCTGATTCGTTTTTAGTGATTTCATGTGACATTTCCAAAAGAAGGCCTGCTTGTGTTTGTACTTCTGTTTTTAACAGTTCGAATACTGAGACCAAGGAATTAAGTACATAACTCAAGGCTGCCAATGTACTTTCGGGAGCTGGAGGGGACCCTTCTGGAGGGGTGGCTATTAGCTCTTCTTGTTGGTCTCGGTGGATACGTGAACTCACCATATTTTCTTGAATAATGTCTGTGGATATTAAGTTTACTTGTGAGCCCTCTATAGGGGTTGTGCTGGCCAAAATGGTATGATTGTGAACTGGTAGCTGCCAGGTGGTGTCCATAATGTCGACCAGGTCATTAGCACTCTTGTTCCTTTTCCTAAGGAAGTGATCATCGATTCTTGTCTGGATTTTTTCAGTCAGTGTACTCCAACCCTCGTTTCCAACTTTTCTGAATGAGGAGGTTAGGAAACCTCCCCTCAGGGGTTTGCTGTTTGTCTATATGGCTCTAAACATGGGTATTGATTGAAACCACCTGTGCTGGGGCTAGGCCAGAACCATTAGAAACCCTCTTGCCAGGCTCCCTCTCTGCCTCCAGATATGACCCATCTTGGACGTCCATCTCTTCCTCAAAAGGTGAGCTCCGTAATCTCATTACAGATGTAATATATAAGATTTTGTGGCGATAGTGAGTGATAAACCCTGAATTTATTTACTTTTTTGGTGCGACCCCTGTGCGCCAAACAGTCACTCAACAGTCCCTGGGCTTTACTCC
Organism: Ambystoma mexicanum; assembly: GCF_040938575.1. Classification (NCBI taxonomy): domain Eukaryota; kingdom Metazoa; phylum Chordata; class Amphibia; order Caudata; family Ambystomatidae; genus Ambystoma; species Ambystoma mexicanum. The sequence goes on from NC_090935.1 coordinate 778,611,645, forward strand.
TGACAGGCTTAACGCCGCAAGGGTGGTAGCCTTCCTCCTTTGAAGAGGCCCACAGCCACATGATCTGGGCACGTGTCACTCTTGCCCCGCCTCCTCCAGGAAGCACGATGTTGCGTGGGCGAAGCCGGCAAGAGCCCAATGTAGCTCGCAATGCCGGGTACACAAAAAGCAGCCTCTGCACAATGGGGAAAGTTCGTTTTTCAAAAGAACGTAGCACCACATCTGGTGCCACATCTGTTGCAGCACTACTGCACGACTATGGATTAAAGCAAAAAGTCGCCACCTCCATGCACTCCAGAGGCAGGACTCTCGACTGGGTTGCTGACCTGCAACATCAGCATCACTAATATAACCCCAAAAATATGGACAGACCACCATTTAAACTCATTCTCTGCCTCACTTGACCTTACCCATCCTAAACCGATAATGGCCACGCCATTCCCCACTAGAAGCAAAAAAGACATCACTGCAGAACGACTCCTTGCTCACCTCCTCCCCACCCTTAACAATTTAGACAATATTAGACCCGTCCTTACTTGTGGAAACCTATTTACCAGGTTAGTCACTGTAGTGACCACCTTACTCCTAAGTCCATATTCCCCTTTCCTCCATACTTGTGGGACATCTCTCCGTCCTGTGGGACGGGACCGGAGAACTTTGTAAAAAGCATGCACATTTTTTTCAAAAATGTGTCCCTCTTTCCTGCGCGGGGCCCGGCACGCGGCTGTATCCCCGCCCACCTTGGCTCCACCCCGCGCATCGCCCATTAGTCCTTTTCTATCGCCGGGTCAAATACCCATTAGCAATAACAGAGGAACCTTATTAGAGGGGACGACAGGTGGGCGTATGGAGGAAAGGGGACTATGGACTAGGAGTAAGGTGGTCACAACGTTGAGTAACCTGGTAATACTCCAAGGTTCCGTCCCCTTTCCTCCATACTTGTGGGAGATTCACAAGCACTCCTTACAGGAACTACGGGTGGATGGAAATACCCCTTACTGAAATAGGTTCTTCAGCACAGCCTGACCAAACAGCATCAGCTCTAGAGCTCATGTCAAGACAGTAATGCTTACAGAAAGCAGATGGGGAGGCCCAAGTAGCTACCTTAGCGATGGCCTCCCAGGGAACATTTCTGAAAAGCAACCGCGGCTGCCTTGCCCCGCACCAGGTGTGCATGGATACCTTTAGGAGGTTTCAGCTTTTGGACGGTGAAAGACTCCATGATGCAGGCGGCAATCCACCTGGAAATAGTTGCCTTAGACGCTGGCTTGCCCTGAGGGTTACCGAAGGTCACAAAAAGTTAAGAACTCCTAAGCTCGGAAGTTCTGTCCAGGTAGAACTTAAGAGCTCTTCGGGCATCAAGACAGTGTAGAACTCTTTCAGCCTCTGAGGCAGGGTTTGGAAAAAATACCGGAAGGGAGATCAACTGATTCAGATCGAATTCGGTCACTACCTTCGGCAGGAAAGTCGGGTTTGTCCGAAGGACTACCTTGTCCTTGTGAAAGACCAAGAAAGGATGCTCCACCGACAATGCCTGGAGCTCACACTCTCCTCGCTGACGTAACGGCGACCAGAAAGGACACTTTCCAAGACAAGTACTTGAGGTCTACCGTAGCCATTGGTTCAAAGGGTTTATGGCACAGCGCCGTCAGGACTACATTTAGGTTCCATGGCGAGTGCGGATTACGAACCAGAGGGTAGAGGCATGTCAAGCCAGCAAAATGCCTCTTCACCACAGGGTTAGTTAGAGGATAAGAACAAAGGTCTGTAGAAAGGTAAGCGGAAACCGCTGAGAGATAAGTCCTGCATGACAGAACATGAACCCCTGACTCTGCTAGGGAGGACACGAAGTACAGCACCGTGTCAATCGTGGCCACCCTCGGATCCAACTTCTTCTCCAAACACCAATGAGCCATTTACTCCTGTATTGAGATCTGGTCGAGGGTTTCCTGGCTGCCTGGATAATGCGCATATTATCCGCAGACAAACTCAGATGCTCTATAGACTTGAACTCAGACACCATGCCGCCAAGGTGAGCGATTATGGGGAGGGGTGCCACATCTGTTCCCCCTGCTGAAGATTGGGAGTTACTGGTAACCTGATCGGCGGAGACACCGACAGATGTTGAAGTTCTGAGAACCAAAACCTGGCCGGCCACCACGGGGCTATCAGTAGAAGGGAACAGTTCAGTGTTAAACTTCCAAATTGCACAGTGAACTAGAGGCAGAGGTGGGAAGGCGTAAGCTCATGTTGTGCCAAGGAATCTCGAGGGCATCCCCCAGAGAGGAGGCTCCCAGCCCCCCTCTGGAGGCATACTGAGGAAGTTTCTTGTTCACCGCCTTGTCGAAGAGGTCCACCTCCGGTGTGCCCCCAACGCGAGAAAATCCATGATAGGACCTCTGCCTTCAACTCCCACTCATAGCTGACCACTGTCCACCGGCTGAGGGCATCCGCTGTGACATTCAGCTGGCCCGGGATGTGCACTGCAAGCAGCCAGACACCATGAAGCACGGCCCACTCCCAAATCTGGATGGACAGGTCCACGAGTGGGGGGGGGAACTTGAACCCCCTTGCTTGTTTATGTAATACATTGATACCACATTGTCCGTTCTTATGCGGACCACCTTGTTGACAATGAGCAGTCTGAACGCCCTGAGCGCTAGGAAGATTGCCAGAAGCTCCAAATGATTTATGTGCAGGAGCTAGTCCTGAGGCGACCAGAGATCCGAGACCTGAAGAAGATCTAAGATCGCACCCCACCCGAGGAGGGAGGAGTCAGTCGTGATCATCACTGTGGGGACCGGGTCCTGAAACCCTGCGCCCCCAGACAGATTGCTGAGAGATGACCACCTATCCAGGTCCACTCATGGAATCCGGATCCACTGCCTGACGCCATGAATTCCGAAGAGCCATCTGGGTCCGTCTCATTTTGAGACAAGCTAGAGGAAGAGCCAGTACACACGAGGCCATGAGGCCCAGAAGCCTCTGGAACCACCAGGCCGACATGCTCTCCGACTGCGCAAACATCTGACACATGGCCAACAGATCTGCCATTCTGTCCCCGGTTAGATACACTCTGCAGTCGATCGTGTTCCAACGAAAACCCAGGAAGATCAGGCCCTGTGAGACCGTCATGGAGGATTTCCACCAGTTCACCGACAGCCGAAGATGGAACAGGAATCTGAAGGAGAGACTGGAGGTTGCCCGCTGCTGCCAACGGACAAGGGCTGCGTAAGAGCCAGTCGTCCAAATAAGGATACACATGGATACCCTGGAGACGAAGATAGGCCACAATCACAGACATCTTCGTGAAGACACACGGCACCGAGCTGAGGCCAAAAGGAAGCACCCGAAACTGGAAGTGCTCCTCTCCCAAAGAGAAGCGGTGGTATCTCATGTGTGGATTCCAAATCAGGATATGCATGTACGCATCCTGTATCTACCACGCTGAGCTAATCGCCCATCTGCAAAGAGGAGCAAATCTGGTCGGGCGTGATCTTGAATTTCTCTTGGGGTAGGAAAAGATTGAACTGTGAAAGGTCTAGGATGGTACGCAGGCCAGCCAGGTTGGGTTTGGGCACTGTAAACCGCCAGGAGTAGAAGCCCTCCCCTCGCTCCCCAAGAGGAACGGGTTCCACAGCTGAGGTCCAGAAGTTTCTGAACCTCAGCCTTGAGCGAGGGTGAGTCCGACAGCTGAAAAGGAGGGTTAAGGGGTGGGTTAGGGGGTAAAGGCAAGCGGAAGCCCGCTCCAGCGACTGACAAGACCCATCTGTCTTCTGTGATGGTCTGCCACGCCTCCCAATGAGACGCAATGCGTCCTCCCACCGGGGTCTCGTGCGAGCACGGAAAAACCCTCATTTGGCAGCCTTATCGGTGGCGGTGCCACCAGAACCTGATGAGGAGGCTGAGGAGCGGGAGAAAAACCGTGTACGCTGTTGTCTACGGCGGTCATTCCCTGCAGGAGTATCCACTCTGAGATTTGCGGTCGAGGAAGCCCCTAAAACCAGAGGAAGATCGACTTTGCGACAATGGTCTCTGGGATTTGAAAGGAGCTTTAACCAGAACAGACAATGATTTAGCCGTCCGAGTGCTATCCTTGGTTTTAGTGAGCTCTACATCAGTAGAAGAATGAAAAAGCTCCTTACCATCGAATGTAAGGTCCAACACCTTGACTTACACTTCCTTAGAAAATTTAGTGACATGCAGCCACGCCTGCCGAGAGGTATGAATCCCAAGCATCACGCCCCGAGCCGAGGTGTCTACGTGATGAGCCGCAGCCTCCAGGAGATCCTGGGTCAAGACCCTGGCATCGGAAAGGCCTCCTTTGAAGTCTTCCAGCTTCTCGACCGGGATGTGCTCCTCAAACTAAGACCTTTCCACATCCGCATGTTAGCTCCCGCCAATATCAATTCGGCGTTGGCCTGCCTGAGCTGCAAGGCCGAGTTGGCGAAGATTTTCCTCCTGAGGAAGTCGAGGAGCTCGTCCTCCTTTCCCAGAACCTGAGTAGCCGTCGTGGAAGAGGATGCTGCAGGCCTGGACTGCAAAGTGGCTGCAGCCACCACTATTGAGGAGGGAGGCGGACAAGACGACAGGGCCACCTCTTACGAAGAATGCAGCCTGTACCTCGCGTCAATCTTTTTATTGACAAAAATTCCCAAGTGTGGCTTTTCCCAGACTCTTCGGACCTCGGCCAGAACGTCCTTCTGCAGGAACAGGCCGGTACACTCCAAGAGAGACAGGGTGAACGACCCAGAAAGCACGCCCTCCTCTGGAGAGGGTGCCTCGGGCACCGGAACATCTAAGAAACTCATGTCCAGTACCCGGTCATGAAAGGCTCTGATAGAGCGGGGAAGGTCCTCGTTGTCCTGATCGCCTTGAGGTTCATCTGACGGGTCAGGATCCTGCTGAGCCGTGTCAGGCACTGCCTTGTCCACTGGGGACAATGGAGGCAAAGGTGGGAGTACAGGGGGATGAGGGGGGGCACCACGGGCAAGGGAGGTGCCGGCGGAACCACCGGAGGAACGAGTGGAGCCGGAGGCACCAGTGGACATATCTCCTTGAAAAGCCCTTTGAAATATTCCCTCATGGGGTTGGTGCGCATAAGCGCTTGAAATTTACTGAAACAGGCATCCTCAGGAGATTGTTTCGGGACCTGAGGAGGCCTCTCATGAGGTGGACAAATCCAGGGACGTAACTGGGATGTGTGCCACACCGGCCCCTCCACAGACGTATCCACATAAATCAAAGGACCCGCCCCCGCTGGCAATGAAACACTGTGCGGAAGAGGCATCCGGGCGTTTCAATCATAAACCGGCAAGGATGCGCACAAGGGATCTTCGGTTCACCCAAGAGACCATGCCCTACACCAGAAGCCGATGGCGTAGTTGTAGGGGTAGCACCTAAAATGGCCACTGTGGTCGTGGCGGGAACGGGCGCCATTTTGTCCTCATCTGAGGGGAACTGCGGCACGTGAGGAAGTGAGGCAGGGGCCCCAGTCGATGGATCAGGGGTCTTAATCTTAGCCTTAACATAAGGAACCTCGGGCGAGCCGGTACTATGAGGCCTGGAATGTTTTTGTGACATACCAACCGCCAACTGAGCCTTCGAAGGAATGACCTCGGCACTGCCGGTAAAAAGAACTTTGCTTCTTTGCCCCCTCAACAGATCTGGCGTCACCACAAGAGCGGGAACGGTGCGCTTTCACCGACAAAGCGTTGAGGTCGGCCTCTCAGAACTGTTGGTAGCTTTAGCCTCTGTACAAGGGACCTCGGACCCAAACCCGGTAACAGCCTTTTCTGCGTGGGCCTTGAACATCCGTTCGGTAACTACAAGCCCAGCAAAGGCCTCGGGGCGCACCCCGGTTTTGTGTTTGAGGGAAGCCGACAGAGAGGCCTCAGAGCGAACTCCGGTACCCCACGAATCAGTAGAACTAGGTCCACAAACAGCCCCCACAGGAGGGGCCTCGGAGCGTACTCCGGTGTTCACAGGCCCCTTACTGAGACCCTCGGAGAAAACTCCGGTAGAATTATTAGGCCCAACGGGCACCTCAGGGCGAACCCCGGTAACAGAGCGATCAACGCCCCTCCCGGACCGAGAGGAACCCGGGAAGGTATCCCCCAGTCGGCGTGCTCTGAAAAGTAAAGAACTTACCGGGCATTTTTTCTTCTCGTCGATGAATGCCTGAAAATGCGAAGGAGGAGTTCGTCGGACCTCCTCCCACTGCTCCAACCGACGTTGAAGTGCCCGGACCGAAAGGGAGTCACAGTAAAAACAGGACTCCCAACGGTGTTCTGGACCCAAACACTCTAAACAAAGTCTGGGGATCCGCCCTCGCGAAGCGACTGTGACACGATGAACAATCTGGAAAGTCTTATTTGAAAGACAGACTAGTAAACGAACGCCAGCGAGAGCCAGAGAGGAAAAAAGGGAAGAAAATCTTCGAGGATGCAAGTGCGTCCGGCCCCGATGGAGCTGAGAAAAGGACTGATGGGTGATGCACGGGGCGTAGCGAAGGTGGGCGGGGTTACGGCTGCGAGCCGGGCCCCGCGCAGGAAAGAAAGGAGGGACACATTTTTGAAAAAAATGTGGATGCTTTTTACAAAGTGCTCCGGTCCCGTCCCACAGGACGGAGAGATGTCCCACAAGTATGGAGGAAAGGAGACGGGACGTAGGAGTAAATACCAGGACCACGGCATTAGATATGGTCGCCCCCATTAAAATCCGTAAAGGCAAAGAACTCTCCCACCAAAATAACTGGTTCACACCTCAACTGAAAGACCTCAGACCTCAAAAAAGAAAACTGCAATCTATATGGCGACACTCGCCTACTGAGGAAAACAAAATCAAGTTAGTCACCAATGCCAAACAATATAAAAAGGAAATCATTAGTACAAAAAAAAGAACACCTACGACGACAGAAAAACCAAAGCCAAATCTGATACTAAGGAGCTATTCTCCATCCTGCGTGAAATGGAAGCGCCCATACAGCAAACGGATAACGCTCCCAAAAATAAACTCTGGTGCACTAACATACAAAATGCCCTTGCAGGAAAAATTAGCTCTCTTCAAACCAAAATTGCAATTAAAAAAGATGCCTTGCTAGTGCCATCTGAGCCCACTCCCAAGGCACAGCCCTCCCCAAACCAGCCCAATAACACTCCTCACCCCTTTAGCTTCAAACAAATAACCATACTAGAGACAGAAAAAATGATACTCTTCCCTAAAGCCATCTAACTGCAAAGGAGACAACTGCCCTCAAATTATAAAAGATGCAGCGAGACCCCCAGCTCCCTTCATCTCAAAACTAATCAACGCCTCCTTTAGGACTAACCTAGTGCCCATTAACCTGAAACAGCCCTGGGTCCTATCTTTGCTAAAAAAGAAACTCTCGACCCCTCCATCCCGACAAACTATAGACCTATCACTACCGTCCCATTCCGACTCAAAATAATCGACAGGGTAGCCTACCTGCAAATCCAGGATTACCTTGAGTCCAACAATCTACTAGGATCACGCCAATCTGGCTTCCGCCCCCTTCACGGCACCAAAACAGCCTTGATTGATCTTAAGACTCAAATTGACGAGTTGAAGGACAATGGAAAATCAGCTATGCTACTACTCCTTGACCTATCGGCAGCCTTCGACCTGGTAGATCACGCAGTTTTATGCAATCACCTCGGCTCTGCTGCCCATTTTTCAAGCGACGCCATAACCTGGGTTCAATCCTTCCTTGCTAACCGCACTATGAGAGTCTTCTCCCCCCTTGCAGCTGCTGATCCCATACAAGTCTCCTGCGGTGTCCCCCAAGGATCATGCATGTCTCCTACTATGTATAACATTTGCCAAACCCTTGTTTGGGAAGTTGGATAGACTGGGTGTCATCTACACCAACTATGCAGAGGACTCAGATCCTCATCCCCCTTTCGGGCAACTTCTTGGAAGACTCAGCTTTGGTAAATAAGATACATCTCCTCATTCAGGCATGGATGGCATCCCACGGCCTCTGCCTGAATGACAAAACAGATTCTGATCCTCGGCACAGAGACAGCGATTAAAAAACTAGAACCCAACAATGCTTCATTTAACATTGACAACAATGTCATCAAAGTGATGCCCACAGTCAAAACCCCTGGGGTCCATCTGGACTTGGCACTCACTTTCAAGAAACAAATTAACTCCCTAGCCTCCTCCACAGCCTATACTTGTAAACTGATCCAGGCATGTAGGCCATTCCTAACGGAGGCCAGCTGTACTACCTTAGCTAATGCAATCAAAGATTGGACTACTGTAAAGCCCTATAGGCGGGATCTAACAAGTATATCCTTAAACTCCAAACTCTCCAAAATAACACTCTTAGAGTAGCCTTAAACTTTTCCAACAGATCCCATGTCTACACCGCCAGAAGGAACATCCACTGGCTAAAAGTTAGACAGGATCACCCTCAAAACTCTCTCGCTCAACTCCAAATGCCTCAACAATATAGCTCCACCATACCTAGCAAACAATCAGCAAAAGAATCTCGAACCGCCCCACAAGAACGTCCAACGCCTTCACCTTGCTGGTGCCTTGATACAAAAAAAGCACAGCTGCCCAAACCTGGAACAAACTCCCCTTAGAACTCAGACATGACCAACCTTACCCAAGTTTCAGGCGCAAGTTTCTCTCATGGATACGATCTAATGACATCTAATGTGATCCTCCTCCTTAAGAGAACCACTCGTCCTGAGCGACACCTTCCCGACTATGCCCTTGCTAACCTGTCCCCGAGGGACCCCGACCTCCACTGCTAGTATCCAGCTACCTCACTGGACCCCACTGGGACTACATCCTGTGGCTGAATCCCACTCCGCTCTCTTGCTTCCTACTCCTGGCACTCAAATGCTCAAGTACACTCAAACTGTAATGTCACTGTACGGTCCCACCGCCCATCTCTTTTGCCTCCAACACCCGGCTCCAACTGTATAAGCACATGCAGACTATAATGTAGTTGAACTGTTCCCACTGCTTATTTCTATGTGTGTCGCTGTAACCAAGTTCTCAAGTATCCTTGTAATGTTCACGCCCGGCTACCTACGGGTTTGGTTTCGTGCTATATCAAATAAACAAACCAAACAGACATCCATCTTGCCACCCCTCTTACTACAACACTCTCCTGGACCAATCACTTCTCATCTTAAGCTCTTGTTTCCTCTAGCACTGGCATACCCCACACTGCCTCCCGTATTCAAGGACATCCACCCCATGAAAAGAGTGACAGTGGCTGCCTTTGCATCCTCCTACTCTCCGCACCCTACTCTTGCAGCCATCGCCCACCCTGACACAGCCCCCTCTAACATTCATCTCTCCATTTCCAACACTCTTGCCATCCTTGCACCCGTCATTAGGGTGCACATAAAGCCGCCCAAAAAATGCAATTCCTGGTACGACTCAGATCTGGCTGACCTCAAACACAAGTGTAGAGAAGTAGATCGGGAATGGATGGCCTCAGGTGCACCCTCTGACAAACTGGCCGGTCACCTTATCCAAAGGCAATATAGACTCTGCATGTGGTCTAAGAAGAGTATTTCGTCTGCAAAGAATTGGCAATCCCTTCTGCAGCCTCATCTTCCACAGTGCCCACCCAGGCCCTCTGCTGGGCATTGGCAGCACATTTCACCAACAAAACCTTGGACATCCTTTCCTCCTTCACCCACACATGCACCAAAATCCCAGAGGCCTCTCAAACTCTTCCCCCTCTACCTTTTCCCCAGTCACACCTGAGGTGTTCACTAGCGTAGTCTGGTCTATAAAAGCCTCCAAACAGGTGGATCCATGCCCCTCTAAAACTATCAAAGACAATATTGACACTAACTCCAGCCTTGGAAGATCTCTAACCTCTTTCGCCGCTTGAGCTTTCCCCTCCTCTCAAGCACACCCTGGTGCGTCCACTACTCAAAACCTTCTGCCGACCCTTCTATCCCGAAAAACTATTGTCCTATTTACATCACTCCTTTCCTGGGCAAACTACTGGAGAAACTGGCTCTCACAGCTTACTCACCCCACATTGAATAGGTTGGTTGTCTCCACAATTGTTAGTCGGGCCTCAGAGCATCCAGAGGCACAGAAACTGCTCTCCTGAAGACATGTGAAGACCCGCGCTCAAATCTTGACTTACTCTCCTTCTGTCCTCATTCTCCTCGACCTCTTCTCTGTATTAGACAGTGATTCATAACACCCTGATCTATTGTCTCCGTGATACCCTGGGCATCACTGATCAGGCCCTGGCGTGGCTTGCCTCTTTTCTCAGACTGTCCATCCCAGGTGGAACTGGGGCCCTTTCTCTCTGCTATCACTCCCTACTTGTGAGGTCCCTCAGGGATCTAACCCATCTCCCTGGTTCAATTTCTACATGGCCGCCTTGGCCTACTATCTCTTCCTTCACTTTCAACTGTGTGTATGCGGATGACACTCTGCTCTCATTCAAGCTACCCTCTGCTTCTTCCTCCTCGCTCATTCATGACTGACTGCCCGCAATCCAGTCATGGTGTGCAGCCAACAACCTCTGCTTTAATGACAGTAAGACAGATTATTCTCATTGGCACCCCAGCTCCTGTTTTCCCATTCTCACTCGGCCAACCTCCGTTGGCCCTGCACCCTCGCCCAACAGTGAGGCAAAAAACCTGTGGGTCATCTTCGACTCCACGGTCCTCAAACGCAGATATATCCCAAAAATAAATCTCACTACCAGCTGCACCTCCGCCAAGGTATCCTACCTTTTCTCACTCTCATCCCCCACCTCCCTGTTCCCCCAGACATTGTCTCGAGAGCTGTGGTTCTCTCTAGACTGGACTACTGTAACAGTCTCAATCCCCCTACTTGCACACTCAGACCATTATAACTCACCCAGAACAGAACCGCAAGACATCTTTGGCCTGAAGCACAGGGACTGCATCTCTCTGGCACTGAAATCCCTCCACTGGCTCCCTTTAGCTGCAAGGATGAAGTACAAGACCCTCGGCATAGTTCACAAGGCTTTCTGGGTCCGGGGCCACACTACTTGCATCACACTCTTCCCAAATACTCTACCTCTAGAGCACTCTGCTCTTCCTGTTCAAACTCTGCGAGTGAGCTGTTTTTCCAAACAGACTGGGGGGTAGATACTTATCCTCTGCAGGAGCCACCCTCTGGAATAATCTCCCTGCCCCTCTGTCTCAAGCTGGAATTCCTTAAATTCAAGAAACTCCTCAAGACCTTCCTCTTCTCCTCTGCCTTCTCTCTACCACTCCCCTGCTAACCTCTGCTTTCTACCTGCTACCACCTCATCTGCTCAGCTGGCTGACTGGTTGCCTGGCTTACCTCAGAACCTTTCCAGGTCCCAGGCACCCACACCAGTTCCTGCACTTTCCTCTGGGCACCCAGCACTACGCACTTTCCTAAGAGACAACCCGCTGCACTAACCAGGCCCTCTGGGACCTGGCACAATTCTAGCTACCCTGACTGCTTGTCACGCACTTACATTGTCAGTTGTGTTTGTACCCCCTCTACTCCTGGTCTCCGCACCCCCCTCCCACAACTACCCCGCAACACTTGAATTAGCAGAAATTTCATCAGGCCTGGTATGCTTATTGTAGATCATTCTGAAATTTCCAAGGCCTTATGAATGTTTGCATCCCATGTTCCCCTCCTGTCTTGGAGCACTTTGAAGCACTCATTATGCGCATAAACGCTTTATAAACTATACAATAAGACCAAAACATTTCACCAAATATTTGGTCACACAAATTTGCTGAACAGTAGATTTGGTGTACACAATGAAAAGAATGTAACTAGATATTGGACAGATTATGCTGCAATCACCTATGAAATGACAAGTATAAAAGATATGAAGTGTTAAATGTGTTCAATGAATGTATATATTGCAACTACTTCAAAAGTTATCACTGATAAATGCCTGAATACCATCCTGTTGCGATTATGCATGTATCCACATTATAATCCTGATTCTAGCAAATTATCATGAATGCTAATCAACACGAGTCAATGTTGTATGTATGTAATAGCTTTACTGTAATGTAACAAATTGATTTAATAACTGTTCACAATGTCCATGTTGAGGCATGTAACAAAATATTAACAGCAGCATTCTTGCTGGGAGACTGAGAAGTGTTTCCACATTGCAACGCAGCAAATTGAGATTTAGGACATCCGTAAGAAAATATTTATGTTCATTATTTTGTATTACTATAGAAGACAAAGGAGACAGGCATTAGCCGCACTACCTACAGACGGGTAAATCTAAATATGTCGGCACGCCCACAAGGATGTGCTGCACGTCAATATTTAAAACAGCCATTTTGGATGCACCAGTGTTTTCCCTCAAGTCCATGAGGATCGTTGTGCAACAGGGAATAGGATGACACCCAAGTGGATCGCCTAATAGATACCTCTATTTTAATAAGACAAAGTGAATACCTGGTCAATTGGATTCATAGATCTCTGAATGGATTGGACCGCCATACGCCATTAAATGAGCCATACGTCATTATATCAGCTTCCAGTATTCCAAGGGATACCGACACGCTGAGGTAAATGGCCTAACTAAATTTCATACTGTTGTGTAGGCGAAAGAAACTGACAAATAAGCTCACGAGAAGTGATCCAATGATCATGGTTTTCTTTAGAACATCAGCTCTAGAAGATACAAGATTCGGAAAATAGAGTACCCCATTAACACAACTCAAATACTGCATTGGTAGGAATTTGGAGGTAGACATTTCACAAGTAATCCATCACAGCACAGATCAGTGATTATATGGCGGTTAAAACATTTTTTTGTATAATGCTTTTAGCAGATTGCTGCATAATTAACAGATTATGCAATAAGTAATTTGGCCTATAAAGATCAGTCAGCTCTTCCAAGCATAACATTTCCGGACAACCATTCAGGTGATCATGCATACGTGTGCCTATATTGACACATAATGTGTTTCTATATAGAAACCTGTGAGAAACAGTGTATTGTATAATGTTTAATTTACATTTTAGATATTGTAGGAAAGTGGAAGCTAGAAGTCTGATCCAAGCCTCTGAAATTGATGCATTGTGCTCCTGATGAAGGGAACTTGTTCCGAGAAACGCATCGAGAACCTTTTATTTGATGTATATGCACTTGAACTTCTTTCTGAAGCGAATTGAAAATATATTTTATATTGATCCCACTAAACTGTACACGCTTGATTTTTTGTGAGCAAAGAATGTTAGAATACCTACAGTCCTAAACTATCAATTGTTGACAGATAGTATGAGGCGAGCAGGGGATGGCGTGTCTACCAATTGTGGACACCATTTGTTATTACGTATTAGAGACTTCTAGTGCCAGAGTGGCACTGTTCTCCCCTGCGGACTGCCACTAAGTCAGAAGTTAACACTACATATCTAGCCACAAAGGTGTGCGTCTCCTATATATCCCTTGCACCACAAACACTCCCAGCCACAATGAATCCCTCCGACTCAGACCACTTCCACAACATAGCCCATGAGCTACAAATCCATCCTCTAAAATCTCAACGCTCGCTCCCCCTCACCCACATCAGAACTGTCCAATTTTGCTCTATATTCTCAACACTCCTCTGGAATACCTGAAGCTACTATCACTCAGGCTTCCCTAGAGACCCCAGCCCCTCCTCAATGCTAAAAGAAATCTTGAAAGCCACCTGCACTGGAAACCTCGCAAGATCCATCAACTCCTAATTGACTTCTGGTACCTTCCCAGCGGAATTAAAGATCACCTACATGATATATGATATATGGCATTTATAATGTGCCTGTACACAAATGTTTCAAGGCGTGACAAGATGCGGGGGAAACAAAGGGAGGACAAACAATCTTACTAGGCCTTGCGTCATTCAGATGGCGCACATGTGGTGAAGAGGGAAGGGGAGAAGTGCCAGGGGTGGGGAGAGGGAGAAGAGCAGGTATATCAATAAGTGCAGCCAGCAGGTGGCTCATAAGTGCAGAGAGAAGGGACTGTAGGAACACACCTTTAAGTGCTTGGGGTCAACAGGCAGTGCAAGGGCAACTGGACATGCAGGAGCCTGTGCCCGAGTTCAGAGGGTATCCAGGTGACCAGTGCGCAGAACAGTCAGGTACATCAGCAGGGAAGAGGGAGACAGCGGAAATGAAAAGGAAGGTCTCGAGTGGTTTCTGGAACCAGAGGTGGTTCTGCTCAAGTTTGAGAGAGGCAGGGAGGCTATTCCAGAGGGAGGCTCTAGCCGAGGAGATCGATCTGCACCCAACTCTCTGCTTGGATCAGCATCTGACCCTCAGAGTTGGAGGAGCAAAGAGGTTGAGAACGAAGATGTTTTGGAAGAGAAAGTTAGAGTAGTCCCAAGCCTCAGAAAGCCCTGTGTACGATGCAGAGTGTCTTAAAATTGGTCCTTGCAGCCTGGGGAGCCAGTGAAGAGATTTCAGTGCTGAGAGATACGGTCCCTGGGCCTGAGGCCAAGGACAAGTCTTGCAGCCCTGTTCTGGGTAAGTTATAAAGGTCCAACAGTAGAGGCAGGCAGATTTAGAAAGAGGCTGGTGCAGTAGTCCAGTCTAGAGAGAACCAGAGCTCCAGAGACAGTGAGCTTCTGGGGAAGTGAGAAAAGGAAGAATACCTCTGAGGTGCAGCTGATAGTTTGGCTTCTAAGAGACGTCAGAAACGTGAGTCGAGAAGGAGTGTGTGGAGTCGAAGAGGACACCAAGGTTCTTGGCGTCACATAAAGGAGTAAGAAGAAATCACAAAATGTCTGGCATGATAGAAGGAGCAGAGTTGGCTGAGGGGAGCCTGAAAGAGCTGGGTGCCATCCGCATAACACTGAAAATTGGAACAGAAAGTGGCGATGTGGTGGGCAAGAGGTGCCAGGCATTGGTTAAACAGCCAGGGAGAGAAGTTAGACCCATGGGGAACATTCCAAGTAGAGCGATAGAAGAGGAAAGACCCCAATTGGATCCGAGAGGGTCAGTGAGAAGGGTAGTCAACCAGGCCAGAGCATGATCAGCGATAACCAGGTTGACGCAGAGGCGTTTCAGCAGAATGGCAATGTTGACCGTGTCAAAAGCAGAGGATAGATCAAGGAGAATGACAGAAGGGAGATTAGAGTCAAGATTAGAGAAGTCTTCACAGGTATTGAGGAGAGCAGTTTGTGCTTCTGGCAACTCTGAAGCCAGACTGGTGGTCGTGGAGGCAACCAACAGATTCAGTATGCAGATTAAGCTGGGAGATTGCCAGCTTTCCCAAGAGTTTGCCCAGGAAAGGAGTGATGGAGATAGGGCGATAGTTAGCCGGAGAGGAAGGATCGGCTGAGGGCTTCTTCAGAAGGGGGTGAACAAGGGAGTGCTTAAGGGGGAGAAGGTTCCAGTGTCAAAGGAGTGATTGCAGGAGTCAGCCAAGGCTGGAGCAAGGGTGTTGATGTGGTCCATGGTTTTTGATGAGCAGGGGAGAACATGCTTTGACACTTTCATAGATCGGACTTATCTAGAAACCTCGTCAGGGGTGAACAGGGGAAAGGAGGGGAGGAGAGAGCCTCAGATGGGCCAGGAACAGTAGAGGAGGTAGAGAAAGAGTGGACAGGATGTCCTGAATTTTAGTGGTGAAATGAGAAGCCAGGGCCATGCAGAGGGCCTTGTGAGGGAACAGGAGAGGTAGAGACTGCAGCAGGATTGGCTAGCTCCTTGGAGATTTTGAAACGTTCGGCTGAGTTGTTGATTCCGCAGAGATGCAGGTTTGGATGTAGGCTCTCTTAGAGAGGACAGGGTCTGTACTGCCATTGGAGCAGGCTAGGTTGTCGGGGGGTGCGCTTCATGCTCTCCACTTCCTCTCCGCCACTCTACACTTGCGTTTAAGGGTGGAGAGGTCGGAATCGTACCAAGAGTTGCACTCAGATTGGGCTTTAATCAGATCCTCATGACAGGGGCAAGAACATCCAGAGTGAGAGATGGAAGTTAGAGAGGGCTGTGTCAGGGTGTGAGTCAACCAAAGGTGAATAGAAAGTAGTGGCGAAAGCCTCAACTGACATACGCTTCATGGGTCCGATGACTGAGAAGGTAGATGGCAGTGCAGGAGTCGGCTTGACTTGATGGGTACAGAGGTGGGAGGAAAGGATAAAGTTATCACTCCAAGAGAGGAGTGTTAGAGAGGGGGAGGTCAGAGGAGATCAGAACATCCAGGGTGTGCCCCGCAGAGCAAGTTGGGCCAGAGGGAAGAATAGAGAGTCAGAGGTTGCGAAAGAGTCCCGAAGAAGGGCTGGTAGCATCCAAGTGGATGTTCAGGTCTCCAAGGAGAATTTGAGAGGAAGAGGCAAGGAGGGAGGAGGAGAGGTCAGCCCACTCAGAGGAAGAGAGCAACCTGGCCAGGCAGCCTGTAGACAGTGGCCACAGTGAGAGGCCAGGAGAGAGAGAGCCTGCAAACCAGGTATTTAAAGGAGGAGTAGTCCTGCATTGGAATGATGGAAGCCAGGAGCCACTCTGGGAAACCTAAGTCTACACCCCCACCGGGACGATTGGTTCTGAGGTCGGAGAGGATCTTGTAGCCATTGGGAAGCAAAACTTGTGACAGAGTTGGCCGTGAACCAAGTCTCGGTGAGAGTACATCTAAATCAAGTTCTTCCAGGAGACACCAGATGTCAGGAATGTTTGACAGCTGAACGAGAGTCAAGTAGCAATGTGTAGCAGGTTGCCACATTTGAAGACTTCCAAGGAGGGGTACAGGCCAGAAGTACTCCCTGCAGAGGTGTAGGAGGCACCCGCGGGTGGGCAGAAGGAGGGAAGAGAAGTCAGGGTAGTCGGAGGAAGAGGCCTGAGGGGTGGCAGAGGAGCCCAAGATGGGTAAGAAGGGATAGCAAGAGGAAAGCAAGTTGATGAGGCATGGTAAGCGTCCATCCAAAAGGAGGAGAATGGCCTGAGGGCCCTAGACCAAGACAGCACCATTTAAGTAGACATTAATGATGGTCTTAGAGGAGTAGAATGGGGCCAGAAGAGACTCCCACCGGGTGCCACCATTAATGGGAGAAGAGGAAAAAGGAGAGAGAACAGAGACCGTATGGGGATTCATAGGCCTGGCGAAGAAACGATAAGAGTGTCAATAAGAGTGTCTGGAGGAAGCACTGCTGCATCACCGATAAAGAGATAAATGCAGTCTTGGTCGACTAGTTTGACGAGTCCTTGGGAAGTTTTCTTAATATGGGTTATGTCAGCAGAATGATGTTCAAATATTGTGACTGCCCAATATTAATTAAAAGTTTGTTTTCTAACTAGGATTATCCAAGCCCCGCCAACAGAGTAATTTGGAAAGAATGCTTTCAAATGTTTGGGTGATCAAGAATTTAATATTTATTCTCCGATGCGTCTCATTTGTAATAAACTTAAAGTTCCAAGCAAACTTGTTGTCTGGTTTTTAAATTGTAAATAGACTTGTTGCTCATTTCTTTTGACAATCATTCTGAAAGATCCTTTTTGGATACCTCAAACGCATTTCCCCACTTCATTTTCAGTGGTTCTTCAGGAGGGTTTATTGTTATCTTTATTTGATTCTATATCGAATTAAAGTGAAAGGCAAAAACAAAATAGAAAAAAAAGATTCATAATTGATTAGATATACTTTATATTGGCTAAATTAGGCCGCTATGTTATTCGTTTGTGCAGTGATTTATACTGCTATCAACTTGTAAACCTGACTCACCCCGCCGTCTTGTGCAGGCTTGTATTACATCATTTGAGATCGAATGGGCTCTTGTTTGTGTAGATATGCCCTGCAGGTAAGGAGATTCCAGTCTATTAGTACTCAATTGTGAGTAATCGGGATGTATAGGGACACAGATTGGCTAGATTGAAAGTCATGCAAAGTTACTCACCTATTTTTTTTATTTATAAAGTGCCTATACACATGCAAGTGTTTCAAGGCGCGCTCAAGGAAGGTGGGAACACGGGGAAAAAACAGTTGCTCGGAGCCCATGAATTTCTGAAGCGCTAATAGTCTGCACTGGCCGATTAAGTGAATATGTACATTTGACAGGTAAGATAAAACAAATAGGCCTGACGGTGATTCTGCTGGTTTTTCAAGTGCACATTAAGGAGTGAGACATGGAAGGACAGAACGATCTACAGGCAGAGCTGTAGTGCAAGTGCAGGCAGGACAAGGGAGGGGTAGGGGACCAAGTGCACCCAGTCTGTCGAGACTGGGGAAATGCAGAGAGCAGCTCAGGATTTATTTCAAGTGCAGCGAACGGGTGGGTGGGTGCAGAGCAGGGCTGCGATTGTCCAGAAATTCAACAGTGTTAGGACAGTTTTTCTGAAGTCCAACTACGGGCTTAGTAAAACCATGCAACTGAGGCAGAGCAAGACTCCACTCTTAGTATAAGGCTGTACCACCAAAGTACATGGTCACGTAGACAGAGCAGCCAGGCTCATCTTAGGAGGGAGAGAGGGCTGTAGAATCAGTACAAATGAAATAGTTATACAAATGGTCCAAAGAAACACTGAAACACTATGTAAAAATAAAGGCTTTATTTAAATACAAGTAGGCCCAGATACATTTAGGGGGTGAATAAGCGCTAACACATGAAATCACAATTTAAAAAAAAACACTATAAAGTACACAAATGTAAGTATAAACCTGATTTGAAATACCTAGCAGTAGTTCTAGGGAAGTCAAAACCTTTTCATACACATTCGGTATAGGTCACACCTATTCTTGGGGAGTAAAAAACCAATGGTTACTTTCACAATTACATTCAGTAATGCAAGGGCAGTAGACCCCACCAGTTGTACAGTGACTCAGTACAAATCACATAAGTCAACTGGACAATATACTTTGTGAATAGCGGAACACTTATTCCAGGTACAGTAAAAACTATTACTACTTTTGCGATAATTTATATTAGGTGAGTAAAACCTAAGGATGTAATATTCAATTACAAGTGCTTTTGAGATCAGAGAAACACAGATTGAGATGAGCAGTAACTCTTCTAACTTTTTTGGATGGCACATAGCTCACTCAAGGTAAGTAAAACCTATATACTTTATCTCACAAGGGAGTCTAGGTTAGATCGTTCCCAGCTATACAAGGAACTTATGTAGGACTTATAAGGGACAGTTCGAACCAGACTCTGGGTTAGATAGCACAGGGAAAGTAAACCCTAATGTTACACTTTACTGAATGGCTCGAGTATTCTAGGTAGGCAACAACTCAATAGACTTATTTTGGACAGGCTAACAGCAAGTCACGGGAAGCAAGACCCAGTTGAGGGCCACTCATACTATTATGCCAACAGGACTAATCTGGTTATACCAACAGTTGGAGGACACTAATACAGTTACCCTGCAGGAATAATCTGGCGAAACAAACATTACTTTTGGGAAGAGGCACAACCTAATCACAGGAGAGCATCTACCTACACATCTACTCTGTTAGAATGGCAAAACCATACTTTTGAGAATAATGCATCACACATCCAAGGTAAGTGAGAACTTTTGTAACTGTTCACTCTTAGAGTTAGTTAACAACCAACTCTTTACAAGTAATTTATAAACACTTATTTTTTTTCCTAGCCAAAAGTCCCAATCCCTTAAAAGTCTTTCCCTTATTCTTATTCAGCGAGATTCGGAATTCGGAAGACTGCACTGCACAGTGGATGAGGTCCCCGGGTATTACAGCAACACAAGGGCGCGGCAATGCGTGGGATGGCTCAAAATGCAGGTCTCGAGTCTAGTGGGTCTCACCAGGGTGTGGGTCACTGTTTTTGGAGTCCCCAGGTCGATTGGAAGGCAGGGCTACAGCAGGCTCAGGTTACAGAGCAGGCTCTCCGGTTGTTGGAAATTGACTGCCACTTTTCCTTCATCATCCTCTTCAATTTCAGAACCAGTGGTCAACTTTTGTTCAGCTTCCAGCTTTGCAGTATTTATCAGGAATGACAACTCTGCATTCAATCCCTGCATTTTACAGGAAGGGACGGTCTGGTTGTCCAATCAGGACAATGGGATTTGTCCCCATTCAGACAAGGGGGAAGACAAAGGGCTGTTGAGTTGGACTCCTCCCTCGCTTCCTGCCCTCACAGACCGACTGGAACCTTGACAGGGAGTCCAGGGGACTCCCGCCGAAGATAAAAATCACACAAAGGAATTTTCCACCTTGGATGTCAGGGGAAGACCAGACAAGAAACACTAAAATGGTTAAAAAAGAAGATGCGCCCTTTTGGTACAATAACCCCCATTAAGTGCCTGTACTGCAGCTGTGAACACAGCCTGCGGTAAAGGTGCACCAAATTTATACAAGGCATCACTGCCACCATCCACTGAAGGTACGCTTGTCCTTGCAACAGAATTGTTACAGTTTTAATGCTAAAGGGGATACATTGCATCTCTGCAGCACTCCACAAAAGATGGGGTGTGCTGGTTTCACCAAATGAAATGTAAAAGTGATCCAAAGATCCTTTCTACCCTTGGGAACTGTAGTTCTCTAAAGGTTAGCAAAATAAAGTTAAAAAGGGAGCCCCTAGGGCAACCCAGCAACAGGCACGTATTGCCAATAAGTTGTTAAAGAGGATAGCTTTAAAAAGCCACTATGGAGATTCTTAAACATGACACCCATAAAAAGAGTAAAAGATTCTGTGAGTGTGGAAAAAGGTTCCCACTCACTGAGATATTAAGGAAAAATATCCCACTAGTAAAGCAAAAAGTTCTGGGGTTGACCCAGGTCAGGAAGACTTACCAGTTCTGTGAAAATCCTACCAAACAAAGTGTTCCGGGCCCACGTTAAACGCAAATCCATGATGGCCGCCCATATTTGTGTGCACGTGATGACATTACGCTCATTGGCACAACCGCATCATCATGTTTAAACGCTGTAGCGGCCATCTTTAATTGGGCTCAACGGTACCAACTTTAATCTGTACTTTGTTTTGACTACAAATCACAACCTAAAGATTACAATAAATGGCTACTAAAAATGCCATAAAACGGAGGCTTAATATTTAAATGCTGTTTCTTCTCTCTAATGCTTTGACTTACTTATCCAGTTCATTAGCTTATTGGGCTATGTCATTTGATTCAGAGGATACTCCTAGCATATGTTTTTCTATCTTGTATCATTTTTTGAAAATAGACTGAGTGACAAATATTGCAGTCTGGTATACCTAGTCTCATAGGTTCAGAGCTCAAAGTTGTATTAAGCATACATTACTAACAATTCTAGCACTTAAGAGTCAGTTTTAAAGGTAGTGACTCATTTCTGTATCAGGACTCAAACCAAGAGGTGCAAGTGTCCATTATATTAATTCATACTGCTTTTTCTTTTTGTCTTCATATAAGTTCCTTGTTGCCTCCTCTGGGTGGCAAGTTGATTTTTTTCTATGCCATAAAATTGAATAAGATTGATATTGTCTACGGTGTGGTCCGTTTGAAAATGCCATGTAAGAGGTTGGGATCTTTCTTTGATGGCCCTCAGTTCCACAATTCTGATTTTAAGGGGGTGTATATTGTGCTTCCTATGTATGGGATACATTACTCTCCATAACTCGTATTTATGATGCTTGTACCTGCTTAGATTCACATGCTGTGCATAGACCGACATCTAATGGAAGCTGCAGAGTATTGCAGTTTTTTAAAATCGAAGAGAGAAGTCGAAAGGGATGTGCCAGTAATACTATCCCTAGAGCATATGTTACAGTTTCCACATTCATAGTTGCCCTGAGGGGTTTGGAGCTTCCACATCTTCTGTAACCTTAATAAACTGCGCTTGGGATTGAAATGTGGTGGACTTATGTTCTTAATAGTCTGCTCTTTGATAGGTAACTGCTGGTTCAGTATCTAAATATTGACACATTTCTTGCTGCAGTTTCAGTATAGTCCAATTTTTTTTTTAGAATTTCTCTTTATATGCATCAGAGCTGTACAGTGTGATGAATCTCAGTTTTAGTGTTTTGTCAGAGTATTCTTCAATATATTTTGATGTGAGATCCTTTCTTGATTTTAGTTTTGTTTTTTCAAGGGCTGTTTAGATTGTCTCCATAGCCTTTGTATTAGTTCATTTTCTGCACATTAAAGAAATTTATCATTTGTGCAATTCCTTTCGATTCTCAATAGTTCTCCAAAAGGGGAGGTTTACAATGTAGTGCGGATGGTTGCTATTAGCATGGTGTGCACCATTTCCTGATGTGGGTTTAATCTATAGGGTATTCTGAATAATGATGTTTTCCACATACAGTTCCAAATCTAGAAAGCTTAATCTGGTTGTGCTTTCGCTCATTGTTAATTGAATGTTATATTGGTTGGTATTTAGGTAGTTGACATTGTAGGGATGGTTTGTCTCCACACTAACAGGCCGATTCATGGAATTCCTCACAAAAGTGTCGCACGTGGCTGGCGCCCAGTGTGCCCGTGCGAATGTATGCGCCAGCCGCGTGCGATAAAATCAATTTCCGCGCACAGCGTATTCATGGATTCTCGCCTCCAAAAGCAGACTTGGTGCAGCGACCCGGCAGCAGCGCCAGTTACGCCCCCAAGAACGCCCTCACGCAAGGAAAAGCCATCAAGATCGCAAAACCATCGCAAAGGGCTGCGCCAACCCTGTACCAGTTTACCGGACTGGCAAACAGCAAACGCAAAGCGGGGAACGTGTATTACGGGTTTCGGGAACACGCGTGCGCGAGAAGTCTCACACGCGATCTGGCCTGGGGGAGCGTGTGCGTGTATTTCAGGGGTGCGCGAGAAGTTCCACAAGCGATTGGCCTGGGCGCGTGCATTTCAGAGGTGCGCGAGAAGTATCACACGCGATCGGGCCTGGGGGAGCGTGTGCGTGTATTTCAGGGGTGCGCGAGAAGTTCCACACGCGATTGGCCTGGGCGCGTGTATTCGAGGTGCGCGAGAATTTTCACACGCGATTTCAGCAGGGTACATGTATTTCAGGGGTGCCGGGGAGTCCTACATGTGATTTGGCAGTGTGGGTCCTCCCAGGTGTCCCCTGTACACCCTCCACGGCCCCTGCAGGCAGCCCACACCACAGGGGACTACCCTGCATCCCTGGTCATGTCCCGCAGGCACCCCCACCCCCCAGCATTGCGGGGCACCTGCCAGCAGGCCCTCACTCATGTCCCACCCATGTCCCCCTGCACCCCCACCCCCCAGCATTGCAGGGCACCTGCCAGCAGGCCCCCACTCATGTCCCCCTGCACCACCACCCCCCAGCATTGCGGGGCACCTGCCAGCAGGCCCCCACTCATGTCCCCCAGCCAACATGTCATCACAATCTAGATCCCTGGCCCTTATGGTCAGCCTCCAAATGCAAAACACCCACTCGAGTATTGCATCCACCCACTTAGAAATGGCAATGACATGATAGAACCCCAATAGGAAGTTTGGAAATGAACACATGGCCCTCACATACACCCAATGGGTGTCAGTGAATCTCAAAACCCATATCATGATATGCATGATACCAATGAGATGATACATTTTTTTTCATCAAACTTCAATGTGTAGTATTAAAAACAGCATAAATGGAATTAAAAATAAACAAATGACAATGGGAATCAAAAACCAAAAGCAGCATGTCCGTAAAATAATGAAAAACGACAAATCATAATCCAAAGGAAAGGTGTCCAAAGTCACAGTTCAAGAAAGTAAATCCAAGGTAAAAACAAAACCGAAAACCATTGCTCCATGGGTAAATCCCCAAAAAAATAAAAAAAATCCAACAGTGAACTATATACAGATAAACAAACCAGGGTCCATGATCCCAACTGAAGAAATGAAACCTACATAAAAATACTACCTAATAAAATAAAACTATACAAAAATGTGGCCCATTGTCCAAAAGGTCCAAAATAAATAAAAAAGCAAAGGAAACCTAACACTAACTACATAACTATTTACAAGGGCAGCGGGCTAGTCCGACTGCTCACTGGATGTTGTCATGGGCCAGGGCATCATCAAACTCCTGTTCAATGGCTTGGAGGCGGGCATGTTCCCTGGCCCCGAGGTCCCGCAGGGATAATGCAGTGTCCAGCTCCAACTCCCTGCGAAGACCCTCGAGGCACTCAGCCCGCCTCAGCGCCCTCCGCATGGAGTTCTCCGCCATGACCATTGTGAGCCGTTCCTCCTCTGCCCGCTGCCGCTCCGCACCTATCTGCTGGCCCAACCGCTCCCACACGGAAGCCACTCCCATTCCAGGGTTCTCCTGCCCTCCGGCCGATGCCTGCACCCCTGATGTTGATGGCCCCGAGCCATGATGCCTCCCACGTCGAGCCTGCCGCTGCCTCCGACGCAACTGCCTGTGCCAGCACGACAGCATCCAGGCTGATGGAATCCACCGACGCCGTCGTGCCTGTGCCCTGCCCGATGATGCCGTCACATCCTCCATCTACTGGGGTCCAGTTGCTGGTGTGTCCACTCCTGCTGGACCTCCGACTCCCGAATGTGGCAGGGATGGGATCCCCACCGAGGTGGCTGCATTGGTCGGGGCAGGTCCACAGGGGGCCCTGGTGGCATCTGGGCCGGAAGACGGCATGGAGTTTGACTGGCGCATAGCCTCCACAGAGGAGGAGAGGGTCGCCAGAGTGCCCGACACATGTACGAGACCCCTGACCATGACCGCTCCCAACTGGGCCACGTTGGCACGGTGTTCTTTGTGATGACATGCGTGCCCCGCCCGGGAAGCACGCACCTCATCACGAATGACAGCCATGCGCAACGCAACACCAATCAGGACCTTCTCCATACGGCCAGGGGTCCCCTCGTCCGCAGGTGGAGGGGAGTCAGATGACATGGACATCCCCCCCCTACCTGTGGACGGGCCTGGGATGGGGCATCCCTGCTGGTGCATGGTGGTGCAGTCACAGTACTTAGGTGAAAACACACCCCTATTCAAATGTTTCCACACGGTCAGGGGATGACCTAAATATATTGGTATGTAAAGGCGATCATTACACCATATAACATTTTACTGATCTAGTGCATATGTGTAGGTGTGTATCCCACACTAATGGTACCTTCAGTCCTGAAAAAAAATAGACCCGTACTTGTTTCTATTGTAAAAAAGTTTTAGTTTTTAATCATTAATTCAAAAATATAAAAACACTTATAAAAGTGTTCGGTATGAGTCAGACCCAACCTCACACAGCATGGTAATAACATTACAAATTTCACATTCTTATAGCCACATAAAACGATAAAAAATTGCACAAAAACAATAAATGGATTTAACAATTTTCCAAAAACTGAGTGTGATGACTCAGATACAAACAGCTCCCGGCATGTTTCAGTTTTTGGTTGCTCAAATGCATGAACTTTCTTCAGGGGAATATTACAATTTCTAAGTTTCCACCATGCAATCCAAGGTCACAGATATGGGTTCTCACAAGTTTCCCCTTAAATTGGCACCAGTAGCGCCGGTGTAGCAACACCACAAATTGGCCATTGACTCCAACAAGTCGAGTCGTGATTATTCAATAGCTCCTAGTAGCTGAGGGCCAACTTAAAAGCTCCTTTCCCAAAATGCACCAAGTCAATATCTGTCCTGTTCCTCTTAGGAATGGATCGAAAATCGCTGTGTTAAAGTATCCACAATTCAGGACCTGTGACACGCGTAACGAAGAGTATATATACACTCCGGAGCAGCCGAGTCTGGGACAGTGACATGCACAGGCATCTCCACGGCGACCTGTGCTGCCTCCTGCCCCTGGACTGCACCACTTGCACCAGCAGGGATGCCCCCACCAGGCCCCATGTGCGGTTCAGTAGCGGCCTCCTCCTCCTCTGTGGAAACCACCAACCTGGATGGCTCCACATGTCTTCCGCCATTGCAAGCCCCTGTGGGGGCTCACCCACCACTTCCGCTGCAGCCGTGGGGGCATCCCCGCAGCTTAGCTCCACAGCGCCGTCTCCGCCCTCTTCTTCACTTTGCGCTGTGTAGAGGGAGACATAGAACACAAGCATCAGGGTACTGTACAATGGTCCCCTAGACAGGAAGCAATAGCAGATGAGTGGCACTGTCAAAGATCACTTCCATCATGTCCCTCCACAACACATGGGTCAGTGCAGGCAAAACACATGCAGTAACAGGCATGGCGCATGCTATGGACATAAGCAAACATGTCCAAGGGACTCTTGAAGCATACAATGTTTTTGGACTCGCATGCATCATGCCTATCACATGCACACACTTCAACGTACTTTCATCCATCTGGACTCGTACACCCCAGACACAGTGGATGCAAGGATAACTAGGCTGCATCAGTGAATCTGAACATTGTCACAGACATGTGTCATGCATCCATGGCATCCACAAGCCACAGACACGCAGGTCAAAAACACAGACCTGGACACCATACATGTACATGGCATCAGCACCCATCCCACACCCATGTCCAGGAACAGGGACTGGCATGCTCTCATGTGTTCATTCCACATAGGGCTCCCCATGTTACATTTAAACACATACACCGTGTGCTTCACACATTACTGGTCTCACATGCATGACCATGATGTCCCTACACACACACACACACACACATGTACATGGCCTATGTCACGCATACAGGCAAGTATCAGACAACCAGCACGCTGCAACATGCACTGTCTCACACAGCAATGCTTGGCCACTTACCGCTCGACTCCAGACGGGTCTGCCTCTCAAGGATCTGGGCATGGAGCGCTGGGCGTATGCATTCCAGGACCCTCAGCTGGATGGTACTCATGCTGCCCCGGCCCCCCTCCACGAGGCGCCGGACCTTTATGAGGGTCCTGGACCTGAAGTCCTCCCAGCGCTTCTTGACTTGCTTGATGTTGCGGGTTGCCACCCCCTCCGCGTTGATGGCAACCACAAAGTCGTCCCAGATCCTGTCCCGTCCTTCCTTGTCGGCGCGTGGTGATCCGAAGAGGGCATCATAATGCCCCAGGACAAGCTCCACCAGGACACCAACTTCCTTCTGACTGAAGATGGTGGCCCTCTGCCCCTCTGGCTGGGGGTCGCCAGTGGTCTCGGATGGTGTTTGCCCCGACATGGCGACCCCCGAGGCAGGCGTGGGTGGGCAACTGGGTCCTGGGGCTGTGGAGCGATGGTATCCCAGTCGGGAGTGTTCTGTTCCAGCAGGGGTGGACACAGCAACTGGACACCTGCAGATGGCTGATGTGCAGGCACCAAATGGCAGGGCACGGTGGCAGCAGGCAGGCAGCAGCAGATGGCTCGTGGGAGGCTGCTCGGGGCACTGGGGGCAGTAATTCGGCCTTTTGGGCAGGAGCGTGGTCTTCCGTGTGCTTACGCGTGGCCAGCTTGATACGGAGTGATTTGGCACGTGAAAATTCTGCACGTCAGCGTGTGTATCGAGGAAAGGCCCTTAGCGCGTAAGCGCGTCAGCACGCATACGCGACTCCATTGGACCAAAGGCCCTTATTGCGTATGCGTGTCTGACGTATCGCGCACAGGCGTTGCTTTTCGTGGGGTGCGGTGCGTGTGTTTTGCAGGAGTTGGGGTTCACACGCTATTACTTCACAGCTGGTGGGTGTTGGCTACGCGTTCTTTTACACGCAAGGCAGACGGTGAGTGGTACCCTGCTCCCCCAGGCCCGATCGCGTGTAAAACCACCCGCGAGCCCCTGAAATACATGTACCCCGCTCCCCCAGGCCCGATAGCGTGTAAAAACACCCGCGAGCCCCTGAAATACACATACCCTGCTCCCCCAGGCCCGATCGCGTGTGAAAACACCCGCGAGCCCCTGCAATACATGCACCCAGGCCAATCGCGTGTGAAACTTCTCGCGCACCCCTGAAATACACGTGCCCAGGCCAATCGCGTGTGGAACTTCTCGCGCACCCCTGAAATACACGTGCCCAGGCCAATCGCGTGTGAGAAACTTCTCGCGCACCTCTGGAATACATGCAAACGCTCCCCCAGGCCCGATCGCGTGTGTAAACACCCGCAAGCCCCTGAAATACACGCGCCCAGGCCAATCGCGTGTGAGAAACTTCTTGCGCACCTCTGGAATACACACACACGCTCCCCCAGGCCCGATCGCGTGTGAAAACACCCGCAAGTCCCTGAAATACACGTACCCCGCTCCCCCAGGCTCGATTGCGTGTGAAAACACCCGCGTGCCCCTGAAATACACGCGCCCAGGCCAATCGCGTGTGAGAAACTTCTTGTGCACCTCTGGAATACATGCACACGCTCCCCCAGGCCCAATCGCGTGTGAAACTTCACACAGAAGTTTTTTCCTGCGCAGGGACGCTACCGCCTGCTTTCGTGTGGCAGACATGTATGGGCCTGTGCGCGTCTTTGGCCGTGCGCGGTTTTTCCCTATTCGATTCCATGAATACGTGTTGCAGGCGAGCGTGTGGGCGTTCTGCGCACTTGCCTCCTGTACTTCCCCCGTGACGCCCACATTTTCACGAGTGGTTCCCCATTCTGCGTGTGACGCCCCGTGTTACGCCTACTTTTGTTATGTGCGCCGCGCTATGTGCGAATTCGCTGTGGCCTTATCGCACGGCGTTCGATGACCTGTGCGCCAGCGTGCGCCGCGCACTTTCAGCGCACATCCCACATTTTGCGCGTGCACGGACTTCCATGAATTGATGTGCGATGTTTTGTGCGATAATCGCACTTGCACTGCGATTTTCGCTATTTCACTGCGAATCGCACGTTTTCGCACACGTGCACCGTTTTTTCGGCGCACATTGATTCCATGAATCGGCCTGTAAATGTCAATAAATGTGGAACAAATCTAGTATTTACAATTTGAAAAATTAAAGAAAACAAAGCCAACAAGTTTGCTTGGAACTTTAAGTGTATTACAAATGAGAAGCATCAGAGAATAAACATTCAATTCGTGACCACCCAACCATTTGAAAATGTTTTCTTTCCAAATGACTGTTGGTGTGACTTGGATAATCCTATTTAGAAAACGATCAGCGATAGGGCGACCTGGGTTAGTGACCAGGATGTCTCTTTTGAGATTCTTCCTGCCAGACCTAGCGAGTAGGATAGTTGATAGAAAAGCAGTTAGAGAAGATGGGGGGGCATAGCATCGTAGGGGGTGCAGGGAGGACGGGAGAAGGGAGTCCAAGCAGGGAGGGGGGCTGTGCATTGAGGTGGGGAGTAGACCGGAGGTAGGCACAAGGGGGACACATGAGGGAGGGGAGCACAAGCAGGGAATAGTTTCTTACCTGTAACTCCATTTCTCCAGCATTGGTATCTTTCATGGATTCACATGCTTAGAATATTTCCAGTCGTCAGACTGGGAACCCTCGGTACACTTATAAAGCCATTTTTCCATAGGAAAACTTCGACACTTGTGTCCTATCCACGTCGTTTTTGGGCTGCTCACGCATGCCCCAATAGGACGTAGCGGTAGAATTGTCCCACCCCCGCGGCTCCCTTCAGATTTTAACCCTTCCAAAGTAGCATGGGGGGATACAGCATGTACATTGCATTCAGGGGAGGCCGGCGGGCGCATGTGAATCCATGAAAGATACCAATGCTTGAGAAATGGAGTTACAGTTAAGAAACTATTCCCTTCTCCAGCATTGGATCTTTCATGGCTTCACATGCTTAGAATAGATTGCACAGCAGTAACTGATATGGTGGTGTGAATGCAAACCAAATTATATAATATATATATACACACACACACAGTCATTCCCCCCGGACGGGGCTTACCTCACTGAAACAGATGGCGCAAGACTGCTCTTCCCATCTGCACATCGTCCGCATGTTGCCGTTCAAGGCAGTAATGGCGGGTAAACGTGTGTGGCACCGACCAGGACGCCGCTTGGCAAATGTCTCAGCGGAATCCCTGCCCACAGCGCCGCCGAGGACGAAGTTGATCTCGTGGAATGAGCTCTCGGATGACATAGCGGTGTTCCCACCTTGGAGTGACAAAAAGCAATCGTTGACCAGACCCATCTAGCTAGTCCTCGTTTTGAGATTGCCTTTCCTCTCGTCGACGGACCATAAGCCACAAACAGTTGCTGCGTAGTCCTGATTTGCTGAGACCGATGAAGGTAGAATTTCAGAGCTCTCTTCACGTCCAAAGTATGGAGGGCCTTTCCCGCAGCTGATGAAAGTGTTGCGAAAAAGGTAGGTAGAACAATTGACGAATGTTTATCATAAACAGTAGGAACTTTTGAAATAAAATGATTAGTCGACAGCACCACTTTGTCCTTAAAGAACCTCAAGTAAGGCGGATCTATGACCAATGCTTGCATCTCCGAGAGCCGTCAAGCTGAGGTAATAGCTATTAGAAAAGCCAACTTCCACGATAAGAACTTCATAGACGAGGAAGCCATCGGTTTAAAGGCAGCTTTCATTAGCCCCGCTAACACCAAGTTAAGATTCCATGTTGGTGGAAAGCGCTTAATCGGCAGGAATGTACGGAATAGGCCCCTCATGAAGTGCTTCATCAGCCTGTCAATAAATAAGGGAGACAACTGCCTTTTCCTTGTGAACCTTGAAATGGCCGCTAGGTGTACCTTTATCGACGAAAAAGGCAATCCGCTGTCCGCCAAATGCAGCAGATATGGGAGAAGCTGTTCTGGAGTTATATTCAGGGGGTGCAATCCTGGCCGACTTTGACGCCACCCACAGAATCTCCTCCACTTGCATGCATATGACGGGTTCGTGGAAGGAGCCCGTGCGGCCTGCAGGATTCTCCGACAATCCGACGAAATACTCAGGTTACCAAACTCTGAAAAGTCAGGAGCCAAGCTGGTAGGTTGAGACTGTCCGGGTCGTGATGCCACACTATCTTTGTCCCGGGACAGGAGGTTTGGGGCTTTCCGAAATGTTATCAGCTGCTCTATTGACAGTTGAAGCAGGTCGGAAAACCAGACCTGTCTCTGCCAATACGGAGCCACTAGGATGACTCAACACCTGCATCTGAGAATCCATTGCAGGGTTCTCCATATGAGAGGAAACGGGGGGCAAAGGCGTAGAGAAACTTATGTCCACGGGAAGGAGAACCCCTCCCCCAGCGAGCCCCTCTTTGGCCACCTGCTGGCGTACAGTTCGCACTTCTTGTTCTCCTTTGTTGCAAAGAGATCCAGAGGAGGTTGCCCCCACTTCTTGAAGATCGATAACTGAAGACAGTCTATCCCTCATTCGTGTATTTGGTCAATTTTCCTGCGGAGGGAGTCTGCTTGCTCGTTCCTTACTCCAGGGAGATGGTGAGCTACGATGGTTATATCGTGCTTCCGAGCCCATTGCCATACTTTCTGAGCCTCGGTGGAAAGGGTTCTGGACCGAGTGCCTCGTTTTCTCAAGTAAAACATTGCTGTCGTGTTGTCTGTCAACATTCTCACTATCGAGCCTTTTGTGTGGTAGGAAAGATTTTAGGGCCCAGCGCACTGCCCTCAACTCCAGAACGTTGATGTGCAGGAGCGATTCCCTCGGAGACCATCGACCTTGCGTTTGGAGAGAGCCCATATGTGCTCCCCGACCCGTCAGCGACGCGTCCGTCATTATGGTCACGCGAAATTCTGGTGCAGGGGTAACCCCCCGGATAGGTTCTGAAAGCTCTGCCACCATCGAAGAGCTCGTAGGAGCTTGTTGTCGTCGACGACCAGTTTGTCCGACCAGAGTCCTTGGGTCTGGGTCCACCGGTCCGCCAGGAACTCTTGAATTGGCCTCATGAAAAGGCGGCAGTTCAGAGGAATGCACAACGCCATAGTACCCAGTATCGACATACATCTCCTCACCGATACTCTAGTATTGATCCTCCACTGATTTGCTAGCTGATGGAGTCTGGATTCTGTCGACGGATGGCCTCACCAACCTTGACTGGGTTTCAAACTGCGCACCTAAGAACACTAAGCCTCGACGGAGTCAACGAAGACTTCTCGAAGTTTACTGCAAATCCCAGCCATCGTAAAAGTTACATGGTGGCTTGTAAACTTGTTTGAGTTGCCATAGGGGAGGATCCCCTTACCAGCCAGTCGTCGAGATACAGGTACACGTGATGGCCTTGCTTTCTCAACCATGCTGCAACTGGAGCTAAACATTTCGTGAACGTCCTGGGGAGGATTTTAGTCCAAAGGTAAGCACTGAACTGGTAGTGAGTCCGTCCTACCACAAACCTTCGGAACTTTCAGTGTCGTCGACACATTGGTATGTGGAAGTATGAGTCTTGAAGGTCCAGCGATGCCAGAAAATCCCCTTCTTGGACAGCCCGGATCACTTCCTGGAGTGTGAGCATCTTGAATTTTAGGATTTTCAACACTTTGAGGTCGCGAAGGTAGAGAATGGGACGCCATTTTCCGTTTGGCTTTTTCACTACAAAGTATCGGGAATAAACACCTTGACCCCTCTGCGATGCAGGAACCAATTCTATAGCCCCTTTTTGTAGCATAAGCACCACCTCCTGTTGCAACACGCTCAGGTGGGTTTGAGCCAAAAACGCTGGAACATGCGGAGGGTTGCTTTTGAAATGCAGGGAATGTCCAAACCTTACAGTGTCCAGCACCCACTGATCGGTGGTGATTTGCTCCCATTGGTCGACAATGCGATACCCTGCCTCCCAGGACGTTCGACACCCATCATTGCTGGTCTTTGGCCTGCTTATCTTTCGACGAGTAGCCCCGTCCTCTTCCTGGAGGTCTGGTAGTCTCGGCATCGTTTCGCAGCTTGAGAAGTCCGTCTGTAGCCGTGCCAGGAGTACGCCGGCCTATTGAAAGACCTGTCCCTTGATGTTGAGGATCAGGAGTTCCCTGATGCTCCCCTAAAGGGGCGAAAAGAACGAAAATTCCTTACACTCTGGAGGGCCCCAAAGAACGTGCCGTGTCAGAGTCCTCCTTCATGCCCTTTAAGGCCTCATCCACCTTTTTGCCGAACAGATGGTGTCCCTCAAAGGGCATATCCAGCACCTTGTATTGCACCTCAGGTCTAAAGTTGGTGCATTTAAGCCACGCTTGTCTCCGTAGAACCACCCCGTTGTGGACTTGCTTACATCCCGATTCTGCGAGGTCCACAGCGATATTTATACAATGATTTGAGGCCTCTTCACCCTCTCAGACGAGTAACATCGCCGCTTTCCTCTGTTCTTCTGGGAGATGTTCTAGTATGGGTGCCAACCGGTGCCACATCTATCATACCTGGCCATTATAGCCAGAGAGTTGGCCGCCTTCACCGTCGTTGCACCCACCAACACAACCTTGCCAAAGGCATCCTGTCTCCTGGCCTCGTTCTCCGGAGTAGTTGTGCATTTGTGCTGGGACCTTGCTTTTCTCGCTGCAGCCGCTGACACCACCGACTCTGGGACTGGTTGGGAGGATAGACATTTGGGGGTGGATTCTGGAGCCTTCAATTTCTTCTCTAGCCTACCTTTTATTGCGGGCTCCAAGAAAGGAGGATGCATCGTCTGTAAACCCTCCTGCCACACATGATCCAGGATGGGTACTGAGAACACCAACCTCTTTCCCATGTGGTTGAATAGAAAACCGTCTTTTTTCTCTTCCTCTTGAGCCAATCCGAATTCGGTACATGCTTTGCTCATCATGGCATGGAACGACCCAACGTCGTCTGGGGGAGACGGCTGAGCTGGGATCCTTGGGGCTTCGAATTCTGCCGCCGACTCCCAGGTTGGATCCCTAGAGGGGGATAACGAAATATCCGATAAGGACCTTCTGTCCGAGTCCAGCAGCTCTCCTTCCTCGGCGTGCACCTGTGAGGTCCTCACGTGCCGGTACTGCAGTAGACACCGGAGTTGGCCGACGGGAAGGGCCAGGTTCGTCGACGGTCGATATGGTCGGAGCTGCCATTTGAGGTAATTTCTCGTCCAATTTCTTTAACAAGGTCTGCAACGTGGATAGAACTTCCAGTGATAGAACAGACTGCGGGTTAAGAAGAGGGGTTGTAACCGGGATGTTTGTCCCGCTGGAAAGAGCTTGCTAACCCCTTGTAACCCGAGCTCTGCAGGCCGAGCTATCCTCTCACACTCCTCGTCCACAGAGGATACAGACAAGGCCGCCTCCTGTTGCAGCAAGGATTCTGGTAAAACCGGGTCTAATACCTCCGGTCGCCAGGCCTCCTGCGGGATCTCTGTCGACAAGGCTAAAGTTGGGCCAGCCGTCATAGCCACCACCTGCGGCATAATAGACGAAACCAACTGCATCATTGGTAGTGAGGGAGTCTACGATCACCCTCCCGTCGACGACGGTGGTATCTGCACAGCTCCCTGAGGCGTTCCTGCCTTTTTTGAACTTGACCTGTGTTTCTCAGACTCTCGACTCGAGGATGATCTATGGTGATCACCTGAGCAGGATCTCGACTTCTCCTTTCTCTCCTTTTTTGACGATGAGGTTTTCTTCAGTGAAGATTCCTTTGCGGAATGGTTTCCCGAAGACCACCTTCTCCACAGGGCGTGCTTTCTTCACCGGTGGTTCAGCCGATGCCGAACGGCAGGGGGCCCATGA
This sequence comes from Ambystoma mexicanum, assembly GCF_040938575.1. Classification (NCBI taxonomy): domain Eukaryota; kingdom Metazoa; phylum Chordata; class Amphibia; order Caudata; family Ambystomatidae; genus Ambystoma; species Ambystoma mexicanum. The sequence continues at coordinate 778,646,058 of NC_090935.1, forward strand.
GGATTTTAATGCTGAGGCCACGCTGCACGTGGAGCCTACCTCCAAAGGCAGGTACGCACCCGCTCCATCGCTCAACCAGGCCACCAACCGCCGACTCCGGTCTTTTAGTGTTTTGGGAGAAGTCCTCACATATGTCGCACTGGTCTGCCGAGTGGGGAGGGTGTAGACAATATATGCAGTCCATAAGTCCATTCCCTCATACACTTTCTTCAGCCGGCATGTAGCGCACGGGAGGAACAGAGCTTTTCCATACATCAGGAAAAAACACAACGAACAACCTTGACAAAATAGATGACGCAAGGTGATCCCACTACTTTGGAAGACGGTTGAAATCTGAAGGGAGCCGCGAGGGCGGGGCATTTATACCACTACGTCCTATTGGGGCATGTGTGAGCAGCCCAAAAACGACGTGGATAGGACACAAAAGTGTCGAAGTTTTCCTATGGAAAACTGCTTTATAAGTGTACCGAGGGTTCCCAGTCTGACGACGGGGAATATTCTAAGCATGTGACTCCATGAAAGATCCAATGCTGGCGAAAGAGCATAAACGGACCTAATAATCAGATGCAATACAGAACCAACAACAAAGCAGAGCACAACAGGGAACCTAGAAGTAAGAAAGCAGATGTAATACAGAACCAAATGCAAAACAGAGCTCAACAGGAACCTGGAAGTGAAGAATGCAGGTGATGCAATGTATTGCCAAAGACCATGGAGAACACAAAGTCAACCATCAACAAAGCACAGAACACAACAGGCCTAGCAGAAGGAATGGAACACCACAAAAGGAACAAGTTACTTACCTGTAACTGTTCTCCAGCATGGGTCTGGCATGGATTCACATGCTCATGAATAAAGAATACATAGCAGTACACACATGCACAACCACGGGAGGTGGCAAAGGCTCAACATTAAGCAATCTTACCTCCTCACCAGGCTCACCTCAGGCGAACAGGTTGCGCAGCACTGCTTGGCCGATCCTGGACTCCTCCCTGGAATCCCGATCGACGCAGTAGAATTTCGTGAAGGTGTGCGTCGACCTCCACGTAGCAGCCCTGCATATGTCCAGCAGGGGCACACCAGATAGGAACGCCGTGGTAGCTGCGATCGCTCTGGTGGAATGGGCTCTCGGACGGCCAGGCAGCGGTCGGTTTGCCAACCGATGACAGTACATGATACAGCCGGAGAGCCATCTGGAAATGGAAGCCTTCGAGAGAGCCTTCCCCTGATTGACAGGTCCAAAGTTCACAAAGAGTTGTGACGTCTTCCGAAAGCACTTCGTGCGGTCCACGTAGAACTTCAGCGCTCTAGCCACATCCAGCGAGTGTAAAGTCCTCTCAGCCGGCGACGAAGGCGACGGGAAAAACACAGGCAACACCAAGGGTTCGTTGAGGTGGAAGTCCGACGGCACCTTGGGCATGAAGGAGGGGTGCATCCTGAGCACCACCCTCGTGTCGTGAAAAGTCAAGTACGGGGCCTTGCAGGAAAGGGCCTGGATCTCTCCCACCCGTCGTGCGGAGGTGATGGCCACAAGAAACGCTGTTTTCCACGACAGGAACTTCAACAGGGCCGAGTGCAGAGGCTCGAACGGAGGTCCCATGAGCTTGGTCAGCACCACGTTGAGCTCCCACGCCGGGGCCAGAGCCTTCACCGGCGGGAACGATCTAAACAGTCCCTTCATGAACTCTTTCACCAGACGAAAAGACCACAAGGACGTCCGCCCCGTGGTTTTGGTGTATCGGGAGATTGCAGCAAGATGAATCTTGATGGATGCGTGTGCCAGTCCAGCCTTGGCCAGCGTCAACAGGTACGGCAGTACTTGGGGAGCCGTAATCCTTAGAGGGTTAATCTTCTGTGCGTGGCACCAGACAGAGAACCTCTTCCATTTGTGTCCGTAGCATTTAAGAGTCGAGGAGGCCCTGGCCATTGCAAGAACCTCTCTGCAGTCGGCCGGTATGTCGTATCCTCCAAACTCTAGCGCTGCAGGAGCCAGGCCTGCAGGTTCAGCGACTTCGGGTCGTGGTGGAGGATGGCGCCTCCTTCCCTGGAGAGCAGATCCGCGTCCACTGGCAGCTTGATTGACGGGGACGCTGACAAGTCCAGAAGGTCCGGGAACCATATCTGCCTCGGCCACGCAGGTGCGACGAGGATCATCCTGCACCGTGACCTCTTGAGCTGGTTGATGAGCCGGATCAGCAGTGGCAGTGGGGGGGGGGGGGGGGGGGGAACGCGTATAGGAACAGGCCCTCCCAGGGGAACGAGAAAGCATCGCCCATGCTCCTCGGCTGGGGAAACCTGCTGGCGAACCTCCGGCACTTGGAGTTCGTCGCCATCGCGAACAGGTCGATCTGGGGTGTGCCCCACCGTCGGAAGAGGCGATCCACTAGATCCTGCCGTAGTTCCCACTCGTGGCACGAGCGCAGCTCCCTGCTGAGTGAGTCGGCGATGGTGTTTTTTATCCCTGCCAGATGAAACGGCACCAGAAACATCCTTTGGGCGACGGCCCAAAGCCACAGGTCCTGCGCCTCCTTGGACAGTGCTGGGGACCTGGTTCCGCCCCGTTTCCTGATGTAAAACATGGTGGTGGTGTTGTCGGTGAAGATCCTCACCACCTTGCCCATGAGGGACGGAAGGAAGGACCTGAGAGCCCAAAACACTGCACGGAGCTCCAGGACGTTGCTATGGAGGGACTTCTCCGTCGGGAGCCAAAGGCCTCTCGCGTGCAGATTTTCGGTGTGCGCTCCCCACCCCTCCAGGGAGGCATCCGTGGTCACTGTCTCCTGGTGGCCTGGAGTCTGGAAGTCCATGCCCGCCGTCAGATGCGCGCGGGTGCCCCACCACCAGATCGCTCGTCGGAAACTCTCGTCGAGTGTGATCCTCTCCTCGAAGCTGCCCGTCGTTTGTATCCAGCGCGCGTCCAGGAACTCCTGCAACGGGCGCATCCGGAGCCTGCACATGGGAATGAGGTAGATGCAAGAAGACATCATTCCGAGGAGGGACTTGATGGACCTCACATTGGCCGTGTCGGCAACCAACATCCGCTGTACCTTGCCCAGGATGGCCCTGGTCCTTTCCTCCGACGGGGAGGCCAGAAGGGACACTGTCGAGCTTCGCTCCCAGAAACAGTGAGTCTTGCGCGGGTACCAGGTGGGACTTGGCGTAGTTCAAGGAGAATCCCAGGTCCGTGAGAAGTTGGACAGTCCTTGCCGTGTGCTCCATGGCGAGCTCCCTCGTCTTGGCACGGATGAGCCAGTCGTCCAGGTAGGGGTAGACGTGGATCCCCTCTCGGCGCAGCTGCGCCGCCACTGGTGCAAGGCACTTGGTGAATACCCTGGGTGCCGACCGTAGACCGAAGGGAAGGGCTCTGAACTGATAGTGACGCCCTTGGACCACGAACCTGAGAAATTTTCGGTGCCCCTTTAGGATGGGAATATGGAAGTAGGCATCCTCCAAATCCAACGACAGGAAGTCGCCCTCCTCCAGCTGCCCCAGGACGTGCTGGAGGGTGACCATCCGGAACTTCTGTGCCTTGATGAACTTGTTCAGCCGTCGTAGGTCTAGGATGGGGCGCCATCCTCCCGTCTTCTTCTTCACAAGGAAGTATCTGGAGTAAACTCCGGAGCCCCGAAGCCTCTTTGGGACGAGTTCGATGGCGCCCTTCCTGAGCATCGCCTTTACCTCCCGGAGAAGCTGAGGGACGTGAAGCTCTTTCCTGGCCACAGGGGGGACGCGCGGGCACCTTCTTTGAAACTCAAGCGCGTGGCCCTGGGCTAGGGCGTCCAGCACCCAACGGTCAGTGGAGATGGACTCCCGCACGCTGACGAAGCTCGCCAGCCGGCCTCCCACCGGGGTGCTTCGGTGGGGGCCCGACCCCACGGCCGGTTCAATCCTGCTTAGACGAGGCTTTGCCGCCTTGGCCTCCTTGGCGACGGCGGGGCCCGCCTGACTTGCCTCGTCCCCTGTAAGCTTCCTGAGACGACGAACGGGGCGCTTGGCGGTAGGTGGAAAATCCGCCGCCGGAACCTTTGGAGGCGCCCTTGCCTCCACCGCTCCGAAAGGGCAGCCGCTGTTGCTGGAGAACCCCGAGAGCCCGGGCCGTCTCCGTGTCCACTTTAATGGGTTGAAGGGAATCGTCCACTGTTTTCCCAAACAGGTTGTTTCCATCGAACGGCATGTCCAGGACTCTGGTCTGTACGTCTTGACGGAAGTCAGTAGCCTTGAGCCATCCACGCCGCCTAAGGCACACGCCGTTGCCCAACTGGCGATATCCAGTGTCGGCGATGTCCGTCACAAAAGTGATGGCGTGGTCCGACGCCACCTCACCTTCCTGCAAGATCTCAAGGGCATCCGCCCTCTTGTCGTCCGGTAGGAAGTCCAGCAGGGGAGTCAGTTTGTACCACAGCTCCCTGTCGTAGCGGGCTACGATAGCCAAGGCGTTGGCCGTCTTAATCGTCGTCGCTGCAGATGAGATGACCCTGCGCCCCATCGTGTCCAATTTCTTTCCCTCGCCATCCGGCGCGGGGAAGTCGACGTGGAGGCCGCACCCCCCCCCCGCTTTCTTCCTGGCCGCCGCGGAGACGACGGAATCCGGGGTAGGCTGTGCCCGGAGGCACAAGGGTGCCGCGTCCGGGACCCGGTACTTCTTCTCGTACCGGTCTCTTCTAGCCGGCGTCGTGGATGAGTTCTTGAGGAGGGCGAGGCCCTCATCCCAAATATCGTCCAGTAGAGGTACCGCGAGGACCGTCTTCCTCTTGGCCTCGCGCCGCTGATAAAGGAAACCTTCCTTCTTCTCCTCCTCAGGGCAGAGCTGGAAGAGCTCGGATGCCCTGGCGATCATGGAGTGAAATGATCCAATCTCGTCGGGCGGGGAAGCCCGGGTGGGAGGTGACGGAAGATCCTAGTCGTACACCTAGTCGTCCGTACACGTCGCGGCCGTGTCAGTCCCCGTATCATCCCCTCGAGTTGTGGACGGGGAGGAGGGCTGAACGGGGCGCAACGGTTGAAAAGGAGGTGGAGGGTGAATCCTTTTCTTAGGAGGGGGGCTGCCAGAAGGGCCTGGTTCCGGGTCCCCCGACGGGAGTGGTTCCTCCACTGGTAACGGCAGTCTCGTACTGTATAGCCAACAAAATGGCCGCCGAGTTGTCTTGCGGCGCTGGCAGAGGGGAGTCCGACAGGCGGTCAGGGGCCCCGTCGGTACCCTCGACGATGTCGTCGTCTCCTGCGTCGGGATCCCTCCCGACGGGCTGGTCGTCTTCCACGCCAACGCCGTGGCTTAAGACCTCGATCAGTTCTTCCTCAGAGGTTGAGGCCGAATCCACGACGACCTCCTGCCCCCCCTTTTCCTCTCCGTCGGAGGTTTCACGGGGGTCCTGTCGATGGGCATAAAAGAGGACTCCCTCCGCGGCGGCAGGGAGACTCTGGGCCCCCGAGGTCGCCACCACTGGTGTAGCCTCCACAGGCTGAGCCAGGGCCGCCGCGACTATCTCGATAGAGGCCTTAGCCGGATGGATTAAGGATTTCACCACCTTAGGTGCGCTCACAGCCTTCTCCTTGAGGGGGGTGGGGACACTGCCTCGCTCTCCCTCCGATGGGGCCTTCGAGCTCGACCGGGGCCTCTCCAGGAGCTTCGCCGGGTGCTCGGCCTTCCTCTTACCCGACCCAGAGCGTTGGCTCGTGGTTGATGGTGCCAGGGAGGGTGCGCCCTGCCTGGCGCCCGTAGAGCCCGACCGTTCGGCGCTCCCGGTGCCAGCGGACTCGCGGTGCTTGGCCTTGTGTTGGACCCCCGTCGCCGGGGCGTCCTCAAAGGTCTTAGAAGACCGCTCGGATTTCTTCCTCTTCTTCTCGCCGGACGGGCTCATCCCTTCCAGCCAGTTGGCGAGACGTTGATGGCAGTCCTTCATGGTCCGCTCCGACATGTTGCGGAAAAACGCACAGTCCTTCTCCACGTGCGTCTTGTCCTCATGTAGGCAGTAAAGACAAAAGGAGTGTTCGTCTTCCTTAAAGACATTCTGCAGCTGGCATCCAGGGCAGACCCTGAACAGCTTTCCAGGCGTCGAGCTTCCCTTCTCCTGGGCCATGACCGAGATGGGCCTGAGAAACTTCTGGAGTCCTCCAAAAGCGTAGCTCGACGAAATCTTCACCCTTGAGGGGCGTAGACGAATCCGACACGGGTTCCCGTTGATCGGATGGAGAGTCAGTGGAGCTTGAGGCTCTTTTGACCGAAAAAGTTTGAGAAAAACGTGAAAAATATAGCACTAACGCTCGAGAGCAATAGCACGAGGATCCCAACACATGAACGCGTGGTAAAAATCTGAAGATGGCTGCCAGAGGCGGGGCTTAGGTAGAGGGCAGTCATTGGCTGTGGTCAGCATGATGCAGAGATCAGTGATTGGTTACTACTACGAAAGACAGATCAGAAACGAAACTGATACTGGTTTTTTCTTTACAGAGGATTCCCAGCCTGACGACGGGGAATATTCATGAGCATGTGAATCCATGCCAGACCCTATGCTGGAGAATGTTGAAAACAGTACACAACAGCTCAAAGGGAGGGGCTAAAATGCGTATGCGAAAATCGGTGGGGGAGCAGAACAGGATGCACGGACCTACAATGCGAGGGAGCGCACGCAGCTAGAGGAGCAAGGGCGCGCATGCAGCCAAGTTGCTAGGGAGCACACAGGATGCGGGAACCTAAGATATGAGGGAGCGCATGCTGCTAGAAGCAAGGGAGCGCTAACAACCAAGTTGCACGGGGGGCACGCAGCCAAGTTGCGAGTGAGCAAATATAAGAGGAGATGCGAGCATGAGGGTGCGAAGATTGGTTGCAGGGGGAGCAATGCATATGCAAGAGGGAAGAGGGGCACAAGGTCAGGGGGTTATGTGGAGTGTAGCAAAGCTAACTCTTTGCACCTTAACTTGCAGACAGGAGGATGCCCACGTTCACAATCTGTGCTGCTACTCCATTGCTGCCAAACACCTGCTTTGCTCAGCACTGCAGCACTGTCCGAAACATTCGGTTCTTATAGGCATGGAAGCATGGCTCTAGCGAAACATGCTATGTATAAACTGGCAGCATTTCCTATGCACCCAAGTTGCTCAACACTGCGGCAAGAGTATGAGGCACACCCTATTCCTATGTATGAATTATCTGTGTGGCGCCGTAAACCACTGTTCGCCGATTTGTGGCCTAGACCAGGTTTGCAGACATCAAGCACCTGCAAAAAATGTTTTAACGTCCTCGCCCCTCTTGTCCAAACCAACTACAGACCCATCTTGAATCGCAGCAACATAGGTAAATTAGCTGACCAAATGGCATACTCACAACTATGAACCATTGAAGAGGAACTGAATCCTGCCTAGTCTCCATCCAGGCCCCTCTAGAAAGGCACCCAGAAGGCTATACCGCCCTACTGCAACATGACCTCTGGGTAGCGTACAACACCACCGACCTTTCCATCGCCAAGAGACTACATACCATTGGCATCAGGGATAGAGCTCTGAATTGGTCATTGTCCTTCCTCTCCAACAGACCGCAAACAGAACACAGTGCGCCAGATCAGATTTTGACATGGGAGTAGTTTACTCCCTATTTTTTAAAGTTGGGAGTAAAATGATTTTTTAGGGAGTAAAAATGTAAGTTCAATTCCCAATGAGAGTATTTTCTAAGTGGGTAAAAATATGTTTTAACTGGGAAACGGAAATGTTTTTTGTAATCATTTCTTGGCACCCATTTATTCACACAAATTAAAAGATAAGTTTACTTCTTCTAATCATGCAGTAATAGCAGTTTCTACTGGTGGTACTACGTGCACTGCTGGTCCGTTCATGGAGCTGTGCGAGCGAAAGCAGTGGCACAAGGTCATATGTCCGTTTCCCATTTTTATTCCATATTTTTATTCTTTGGGGAGTATTTACACTATTTTTAGAGCGTAAAAATGGGTGATACACCCCTTATTTGTAGGGCTCAGTAGACATACCTCTGTTCAGCTCGTCTCCCCTCCCAGTCGCCCACTTGCGGTAGCAAGGTGCACCGCTCTCCCTTTACCTCAACATCTACCCAAGCCAGATGACCACACATTCGATTCCACTGTCCATCATGCTACCATTTATAGACGCCCAAATCATTTTCAAAATCTCAAAAAGCCCGCCCGCGTCTACCTCCCTTGATCTCGCAACCTGCCTCTCAGAGATCAAACACTGGTTGACAGCCAATCACCACCTACTAAATCAAGGCAATACCGAGATCATGCTATGTGAGAAGACCGCCCTCGTCCCTCAACCCACCCACTGGTCTCCCTCCCTAGGCCCACCTCCAACTCAGTAAAAAATCTCGTATGGACACAGAACTGACTCAGTCACATCTGATAGAATGCTGTTTGCAACTCAACATCCTTGAAGGGTGCAGCTGATGGCTTGGCATGTGCTAAGATTTATAAAGTAATGCTTTCTGACTATGGCAAACTCACCTTTGAATTAACCAAGTAGTAAGCCTGCATTTGTAGTAACATCTTAAACAATTTCTAAATCTTGACAGATGCAAATGTAAGCGGCAGAGCTTCAGTTCTTCATTTACAGCAAACATTTACAAGAAACCAGAATAATAAAAACAAGTCAGATTTGCAAAGTCAACTTCTTTATTAACAACTGAAATTGGTGTAGAACACATAGGGGCAACAATGGCTCATAAACGTCATTTGCTAACAAAATGCCCCTGTGGCATTTAGCCTATAATCTGAACAATACAGTTTGAATGGAACAAATGAGAAATGGTTTAACACTTAGAACCATGGACAGGAATACAACCATATTGTCTCTTCAAGTTAACAGTTCCAATGCTGTTAAAGAAATTCAGTTTCCCTCCCTGGCTGATATCCTTCCACAAATTTATTTTTAAAGTGCTGGCTTCAGCTATGCCCATTGTGTGGACACAAATTTTGTATCGCATGTGCAGAGACAGTAGCAAAGGCAAGTGCCAGGCCTACATGGCAGGAGTCAACATTTGGATCATCAGAAGGATGAAAATAAATAAATGTGTGGTATAACAAGGTTTGAAAATTGTAGTGGTGCCTTGAAGTGAAGTTAGTGAATTTGATTCTTCTTGTTGACAGACTATCCAAATACGAATTATCTTTTAGATGCCAAGCATAACTTTCCCACCAAAAAGCATTTGTACATAGATTTCCAAATTTTAAAATATGTAAGTTGCAAAACAGAACAGTTTGATTCTCTGCAGAAAGGAAAACATGATTTTAAAGTTACATGTCAAGTGGGACACTTTAGAGGAATAATACTGCAATGAGGATTCATAAACAGTCCTTACTAATTGTAACATTATCTAATGTTGTGCTGGCGACCAGACATAGGACTTCACCAACTCTGACTTTAGGCCAGCCATGAAAAGGTGGCATACATGTATTTTTGCACACATGATCTGTTCATTAGCAAGTACTGTTCTGATGAACCATAGTAGTCTTGGTTTTTAGACCAGATATTGGCCTCCACAACATGATCCCATTACAAATGTAATCAAAACAAATCTGCATAGTAGTGTAACTCAAACTGTTTTGCCACGATTTGCACAGATTATTTTGCTGGCATTTTAGAAAAAAAACAAGTCAAGTGGTGAGCGTAACACTTGTAATGGCCCAATAGTTCCAGGCAATTACAATTTTTGTTCAACAGGAATGTAGTCATGGGCGTAGCAGAAGATATGTAGACTTGCAGGACTACTTTACAAGACAGGGCAACATCATTTTCAAGACCTGAGAGATGCACATGGTTAAGCACAAGCCAATTCAGTTGAGGCTTTACAGTAGTTCGTCAGGCCTACCAAACATGTGCAGTGAGGACCTCTGATATTTAGGCCGTCTTCAGTTTTAATGAATGCACTCAGCCTGTAAACCAGAAAATGTGATCTACGGGAATGATGGCGTTTTCAGTTAAGGCCAGTCAGAGCAGACTTGCTCAACCAAAGCCTAGTTGTAAACCCAGGATGCATAAACTCTAGATGTGCTACCAGATTAAGCATGGTCAGCTACAGATGAAACATTGAAAGGACCCCTAATGTGCACTGATTTAACTGATGCAGTTCATTTTCCTGTCGGTGTAGTTCAAATAATTGGCACAAAGTCCTGTAGATCTGGTTTCATTATGCATTTCTACAAAATTATAACAAAGTTGTAAATACATTACATATTACAACCTGCCTGAGCAACTTGCATCCCTTGTAGGTCTAAGTGTAATAGTGCCATTGAAACTACATAGATGGCGTGTGCAGTTACCTGTATAAAAAAGGTAGATGGGCAACTGCTAAGTGTTTTGGGGAATCTCCATTGTAATTTAATTGTAGCGTTCATCTCATTAAATAGCCATCTTTAAAAGAAATAAATAACTCCTTCATATATATTTAACTTAAAGTCAGGTAATTTTCCAACAGATCTAATTTACAAAGATTAATTTTGGTTAAATTAATACAGATTTTATGTGCAAATCTACGGACTGGCAGTCTGGCTGCAAATAAAGGACAGTGCCTCAAAAAAAGAAGTTAGCCAAAATAATTCATGTTGGCTTTGTTTCAAAGAACATTTTCTGGTTTACAGTGATTTCATAAAACAATCTAAGATGATAGAAGCAGAATTTATTAAAAATACTACCAAAGTTTTGGCAAACATTCCAATAATCAGCTCTGTAAACATAATGCTTCCCTTTTCAATTGGCAGCACTTTGAAAAGACAAATAAGACAAAAAAATATATAAGGATGTAGAATTCAAGTCAAGATAAACTCATATCCTTACATTTGACCAAATAACTTATGTTCCCACTTGATAAAATAACTGATAGTTTATATCAAAGTAAACAGAATCGCATGAAATGAAAGTTTGTGCTGTTGGATCACAGTATGCTCTATAAATACATCTGTTCTTAGTTATATTCCTGGTACTCAGGAGAAACATCTTTAAATATACATTTTATTTAGGCAATAGCTTCTTTGCATATCTCTTCAAAAAATACTTTATAGCAGTATATAAATAGGATACCTACATGGTAATTTCTTTTGACTTTTACCCCAAAACTATAGATCTGTTTACTCATTGTATAAGTTAGCACCCCTCCCATCCCACCCAGACCCATCCTTGATGTTATTAAAGCTGAAAACTTGAAATGGAAACACTTTCCCCTCTAGATGAGAAGTAGCAAATTGTTTTAGGAAAATACCCTACAACACTCAAAAGCTGGTTAAACCTGAGCGTTTGGCCTACAAAAGGAGTAACAGCTTTTCTTCATGCATCCTCCCACACACACAACTGATGCACGCAGACAGGCAACCTCTTTCAGAAGCTGGTAGGCCACAGTATGCTTCCCACTCTCAGAATTAAGTGGAAAGTAGTGTAGCTAATTTTTTAACCACACTAAAATACACAAGCAAACACCTTAAGGCAATCACTGCAGTGGGGGGTTTAAACTTGCAGGGATAAGTTACAGTTCAACATAAGACTGTATGGTATCCAGATATTTTACTGTTCAATCCGCTTAAACCTCCAAAACAATGTTTTTTTGTCCATTTTGTGCAAATTTCATAATACCTTCTACCATTTAAGGCAAAGGGCTTACTTGACTATAAAAGATCAGAAAACAGACTCCGGTTTGTCCAGACACATTTCATTTAGCGTCTTTAAATAAGCGCATTTCAAAATTAAAGACACTGGATCCCCAGTGTCTCAATTTGTAGACAAACAAGTCTGTAGAACAAAAGGAAATAAAGGACCAAATAAAGCAGCTTTAAATACGCAGGAAAGCAAAAGAAAAACCTAGTAACTAATCTGCTAGCCGCAAAACTTGAGAATTACAAAGGTTTTGCTTTTCGTATCTTTGAGGAGAACAATTGGAATTTTAAATAAATAAGGTTAAGTTTATTCACATCCTGTGGGTGTAGCAGAGTACTAGTGCCATGACTCTGCCTGTTGGTCAAATTCACTTATTAGTCTTTTAATGTGTGCCAGCTTGCTGTGAAGGTACTCGCATCTGTATTTTTCTTCATTGTAATTTGGGCTGGACTGAAAAAAAGAAAGGAAACCAATGTTAAGATCGTCATTTAGGTTTTAAAGGATATGACGCACATTACATTCATCAAGTCCAAAGGATCTATGTAGCAGAAAAGGTACACTGTTAAAATAGGCCTAATAAGCCTCTACAAGGAAGAACACCTTTCCAAAAAACATGAATGGGTCCAGGGGAGAGCAGGTTTGGGTGTCATGCAAGTTTTTTTAAGGCATGGAGGAGGCTCTAACAAGTACAGGGGCGGTCAGGTGCGGTTTGCATTGGCATTCTGCTTAGGCTGCATGTGGAAGCCTAGTACGCACCAGAACAGGTACATGCAGACAGGTTTACACAGCAACCTGTGCGAGAAGGGTTAGGAGCAAGGTGCATTGACATTTTTAGATTACAAACTAGAAAAGTTTGACCACTGAATTTGTGAAATGTACTATAAAAAAAAAAATTAACTACCATAGTAAATATTACTAACCCGTTTGATCTTCCGGTACTCCTGTAATACTTCCTCGTGAACAATCTAAAAGCAAAAACAGTTAGAACAAAGAACTTTTCGTTAATGGTTGTAATCTGAAAAGCAGAATTACAGGTTTACTTTTAGAATGTTAAATGACAGCACTGAATGGTGGATTCTTTCAAGCAGCTCCGGCAATGCCAGACAGTTAACCTAACTCCCACTGAACCAGAAGGTAAACAGCAGTGTCACATACAAACCTAACAAGGTGGAAGAAAATTCGTTGACATAGAAACTAAAAATTGTATATTTTAAGAATGGCTATTTTTGGAAACTAGCTGCACAAGTAAAAGTAATGTATAGTAATCTCAGATCAATTACCCAAAGATTTACATTAAAACATGAGCAAGTACATCACCTTAAAACGGCATCAGTATTTGAAGAGACATTAATACCAATAGTGTAGACAGTGGTAATCTATACATTTGTCATACATAATCCATAGTTAGCAAGCTGGAATGCACAGACTAGCACTGTGGTACTGCTGCCTCACGCCGATGCTTAGGGAAGCATACAAACCAGTTGATGCAATTTCATTTGCCATCTAAACCTTACACTCAAAATACCAAAATGTTTTTCCATGGCCTACAGAAGGTACTGTGCCTTTATACCCTGCCATTTCTAGAACTCCATTCCATAGGCTGCTAAACAAAGCACATTTGGGGCTCTGATTACTTTATTAAACAATAACTCCTCACTGTCTGCCTAAATAGCATGCTTACATAATGTTTTTTAAATCCATCACATATCCAGTGTTGAAGGTGCTCATCTTAATCAAGTTAATTTATCTGAAGGTAGAAAGGACCTACTATCTGCTTCATAAGTCCATTCAACTACAGTGGTGTTAAGGCCCAGATTTGCTTAGCCCTTCCAACTACATGTCTTAATCTGCATATTCATTTCATGGAGAGCAGATCAAGCTTAAGCTTTCAGATAAAGGAGTAACAACGCTGTTAGGGCCAATTCTGTGCCAATTCTCTTCAACCTCAAAGACCCCCAGCTCTTTTGTTGGACTTAAGGACTTTTTAAATTTAACCCTGGAGAGAGCCTTTTTTCTCACTCATGTATTTTGATCCGCTTTGGATTATGTGTGTCATTTGTTTTTGGAGTCTGACAAACTCCATAGGCATCTACTTTTTGAATGTTAACAGCACCTTCAGTGCAGCGTCAGAAATCCTTTAGATTTCTCATAAGGTTTAAATACCTTTTCTTGGGTGTTAAAGGACATTTGTACCGTGCACCATCACCACCGGAGTGGTCCCCTGGAGGCTCTGAAAGAGGAAGGGAGGGTGAGTTAGTGAGGGGGAAGCTGGAAAAGTGCAAGAAAGCAATGATGTGCTGTTGGCGGCCTCAGCCTGGTGGTTCCGTTGGCTGGGCCTGGGGTGTTTGTGGCCGGTAGTTGTCGTGTACTATTGTGCGCGAGTGTGTGTTTTTTGTTTTGTTGGTGCAATGTAGTGAAGTTTGTGCAGTTTGTTGTGTAGTAGGTTTGTGGTTGTGTTTGGTTTGGAGTTTGAGAGGTGTATGCAGAGGGGGAAATTTTTGGTGGAATTGATTAGTTGGCATTTCTATCTTGAATTGAGGCGCTGGGTTTGTGTAATCTCCCCAGATGGGTGCGGTAGCATTTCTGCGCCTCTGTCCTGATCTAGGCTTGGCTGGTATTCACGGTCCCTTTCGCATCAGGCCTCCACTTCCAACTTTCTTCATGACCTTACCAGTCTTCCTTTCCCACTCATATGACCAGTGTACCTGCTAATGTCCACAACTCAGTGTGGCGATTGCTAATATTTTAACAATTCTGTAACATTGTGGTACCTGGTAGAAGCTAAGGGTCAAGTGAGGAAGTTGGGCGGGATTGGCTGGGGTTGTTTGTCTTTATGGGTGTCGCTTGTGTTCTATTTTACTATTTTATCTAAAAGTGTCAATGCACCTTGCTCCTAACCCTGTCTGGGTGTTGTGGGAGTTTTAGCCAGTTCTGGGAGTTGTCAGTGCCCTCTTTAGTCATCCTATTTCCTTTCCGGTTTTCAGTTTGAGTCTGTGGTGTTGAAGAGTCAGGTTTTTAGTAATTTCCTGAATTTTAGGTGATCTTTGGTGTCGATTTCCTTTGGGATGTTGTTCCAGGTTTTTGCGGCCAAGTGGTAGCAGGAGGTGCCTCCAAGTTTTTTCTTCAGGTATAGTTTCAGTTCCAGGCGGATTTCGTTGCTTGACCCAAGGAGTCTAGTTGGCTTAATTTTCTTTTGTAGGAATTCTGCTCCTTGTCCACCGATTGCCATGTGCGTTATGCACATTGAACTAAAGTTCCCAAGAATAGTAAAGGGAAATTGACTCAACTTACCTTTTCTCTTGTAGGTCCAGCACACCCCATCTTATGTGGAGTGCTGGGGGGGTCACTTAACCCCTTTTCCTACTTACTCATGTAACATTTATTATGTTACCCTCACTACTTTAAATGGCTGGTGGCAGTGGTTTAATTTTCCTACCATTGTGCTTTTCTACCGCAGGCTGAATCCTCAGCTGCAGTATACCACCCATGGGTGATCATTGCGTCAAAATGTCCTGGTCATTTTTGCCATTTCTTGTTTGCAAGGTCTTTTTTTGGGTTTTACTCAGCAAGCCAAACCAGGTTTGAGCCCTTTGTTCATTTTGCCTGTGACGTGCTTCAGTACTGAAACCTGCCTCTGGCTCCAGTGTGTCTGCAGGGGAAGGAAGTGAGGGAGGTGCCCGAAACTCCCCCATCCTTGCTCTCTTGGCAACCCTGAATGACCCCAGTCCCGATTGGCTGGCTATCCTTGCAGGACAGCCACCCTACTGTGCGAGTGACAGCTGGGCCGTGCATGAATGGGAGAAACCGGCTTAAAAGGAGAAGCTTCTTGGACCGAAAACCACTGGGAAGAACAACCAGACAAAGAAATACTTAAAGCTTGTGCATCCTGCTGGACCACTGAACCGCCCGGTGAAGCCCTGCAGCTGTGCTGCAGTTCCTTTATGATCGACAAGAGAAGCTCTGGAGAGGACAACTTCTTCCCTTGGGTTACTGGGTGTGATGATGCCTACCCCCGGAGCACCAGGCCAGGCCCAGCACCCCCGGGAGCAGGCATCATGCCCCCGGGTAAGAGCCCAGCAGCCCCTTATAGGGGCTCTTTGGACTCAGTCCTGGCGCCATAGGCTCATGTTGGACATCAGTCCTGGCGCCATAGGCGCCAGGCTCATAAAGGAAAGTGTTTGGTGCACTTACCTGATGCAGACCATGCTGCATGAAGACCCAAGCCAAATGAGGCTTAGGCGGGACTATTTTTCTGAAGGGAGTATTTTGTTGCTTGGGTGGGGCTGTGGAAGAATACTTACCTGGGACTTCTTCCAAGGCTATTTAAGCCACGCCCGGACAGCCACACGTGCTTCACGTTGTTCTGCATCCCGCAGCTGAACGCTCAGTAAAAGTAATGCCTGCTCCTGGACTCCAGCCATGCCCGCCTCGAACCTGGAACACCTGTAAGGAAAGAAGAGAAAGGTGAAAACCAAAAACTTATTCAAACTTCTTACCTGCATCCGGAATCTTCACGCCAGCATTCTTGGAGAGACTTCCATTTAAAAGCATCGCGTTGCTTGCTGCAGCGCCGCGCTTCACTCACCTGTCCTCGAGACATCTCCCGGCTCCATCGCGGCTGTCAGCACCGGTCGCCACATCTCTGCACCTAGGGGAGAGAAGAAGGGGCAAAAGGTGAGCAGAGGGAACACAGGAGGAAAGCCGAATTTTCAGCCATAATACTTACCGGCATTCCACATTTCGGGTCGGCGCCGCTTCTTTGGCAGGTACCGCACCCCGGCCCCTATGGGGAAAGGACAAAAGACATTACTGGGGAATTATAAAGACATTTAGAGGGGTCGCCCTCATCACTAACTCACCTGATTTTACCGTCGGCAATTTAACCCCTCAACGCATCGCCTTCGTTCTGCACCTGAAATAAAGGACAGATCACAGGTTAGGAAGACAACATTAAAAGAGGCTTACACTTGAACTTTTGAATCTTCATACTTATGGCGTATCGTTCTGAAAAGTCAAGTGGATTTTGCCAGCGCCATTCTGAAAACCGGTGAAGTAACTGGACGAACGCGCGCCCCTGCACCAGAAGCAGGATGGAGAGTTCATCCTTCCAAACCATAAGGTGAGCTTAAACCGGGGGTTTTGGAGGAAGTCCGAGAAGAACGAAAGGGGGAAAAGGGGAAGCAAGCACACTATTCTGCAGACAGTTAATTCCCCTTTCTCATCTGCAGAAGGATATTCCTACGGGTCAGACAAGCAAGATTTGGGGGTCCTGTCCAATCGGTGGTCCGAGTTCTGCGCTTCACGCTTGAAGAGGCCACAGCAACCCAGACTAGACCAGCGCCTCCGTGGGAGCCAGGTGAGCGTTACACTGGGACCAACTAACCCCGAGACGAACTTTGCTGGAAGACCTCTCACGATGGCTGTACTTTGCTGCTGCAGGAACCGCCAGGGGTTGAGAAATCCACAGTCGAGTGCAATGTCTGTAAGCCGGTCAAAAGCTCCAGGAGTCTCCCCAGGACCCTCCAGAAGCAGTACGACCCCAAGCTCGAGTCACCTCAGCAAAGTGCAGGACTCGAGCAGTGAAGGAAGTCCAACCGGTGTCCAAGATCAACAGTGGTGCAGTTTACCGAGCGATGAACCAGTGAGGTACCACTGATCCGTAAAGAGCCAGTAGCTGCTGCTGACCATCAAATTGCTGCCGCAGGAGTCCCCAGACCACCTCCCTCTTGTCCCCATGACTGAGGCCCAGTAACACAGGATCTGCATCACTGCAACCAGAAAGGAGCCAGCTAGACCCTCTTCTTCTAACCAAAAGGTACTGTTCTGAATTTGGGGTACTTACCTCATTGTCTGTAGCTCGCTCTTCTCAGTTGAGCCATGAAGTAGCTGCTTTTCTAGAGTCGCAGCTAACTTTCACAAGTTTAATAGCTGGTGACCCGACAGTGATTTTTCTTCAACAAACTAACTTTGTGCTAGACTAAGCAGTGCCTCAGCTCCATATACTTTGCTCCAATTGACTTTGGCCATCCTGGCTCCCTGCAGACTCTTCCATTCAATTTGACTTTGATTCTTACTGTCCCCCATAGGTGAGGCATTGGTTTCAAGCTAATTTTGTTGGGAAAGCTTTTTATCTAGACTTCACTGGAAGATTTAAAGTGCTCACATGCTCCGACACCCTGTTTAACCCTTTTCCTTCCTTTAACCTTTCTGCCAACTTCAGAATCTACCAAAGTATACAACTGATAAAAAAAAGCCATTAGTGTCCTAGTTCGTGAAGTCACCTCAGGGTGTAAGAAAAGTATGAAGCATATCTAAAGATGATCTACTTGCTTTGAATTGATTCTGGAAAAGTATTTTGTAGTATATTTTTATTGTTGCACACTGATTTAAAACTGTTGAATAATTATTTTAACTAGAACCCTGGAGTGTAAGTGTCATTTGGATATTTGTATTGGTGGATTTCATTGCTACAGCTCACATTTACCTCTCTTGAGATAAGCTTGGCTGCTCAGTCACACTACCAACTTCTGTAGTACAGACATAGGTGGGTTACCTAATACTAAGAGGACAAGGGTTGTGTAGACTACCAAAGGGTTAATACATCAATTCTTGCTTAACAGATGCTGCTTGTGGCAGACAGTAAAGAAGTCGTTCTGGCATGCCTAGATCTAGGCTGTTGGTGTAGTCTACTCTGGACATGAGCAATGAAGGTGAGCGTTTTGTTGGCAAATGAGTGGAATGGTAGCATCTTTTTACTGCTCGCAGGAGAAAATTATTTGATAAGAGTGTTCACTTGTGGCTCTAGAGTTAGTTGGTTGTCCATCAAGACTCCCATGTTTTTTTTTACTATTGTGGGCTGGGTTGTACCAAGTTCAGTTGGCCAGCGGGTGTAGTGAGTGTTCTCTCCGTTTTTACAGATCTTTTGCCTGGGTTGAGTTTAAATGTCTATTTTTCCCTAAGCACATTTAGGTTAACATTCATAACTACAGATCTCACTCATGTTAATTATCTTTCAAAATTAGTTGACATCAGCTTCTAAACGGAGCTCTGTTCTAGGTATTTTATCATGTAATTTTATTTAAATCTCGTGTATCTGAATTTTATGACATTGTATGCTGAATTTTGTGCTTGTGAAAAGCTTATATGCTATATCGTACAATAAAATGATAGATTTATTCAACAAGAACCAATTCAATCTTATGGTAAATCATTTGGTAGAACAAAAGCTGCCATTGGCATGGAACAATTGACAGATTGCAAAGTCTCAAAACATATGCCAACTTGTCCTAACAAAGGCTTAGTTTTACTACCATGGGAAAACATCCAATCAAAAGGTATTTTTATGAAAATAAACTAATCTGAGGTCTTGTTTAAGATGAGATTGAATAGGGTACAGTGCAATGTAGTTTTCTACCCCCTTCTGGCATGCCATTTCTCGGTGTACATTCACAATTAGGAAATTGAAGGTGACAAGAGTAAAGCTTGTACATTTCCAGTAGAAACATGCTAGCTCTAATCAGAAATATACTGTAATAAGAGCACAAACACTTGTATACTGCAGATGTGAAGTCCATTCCTTACTTTATATTCTTTAGATCCAGGCGAAAGACGTTTCCGCTGTGAATCAAGTTTCATAAACCTTCTAGTGACATTCTCCACCCTGGCATGTAAACTCCGATATTCATCATACTCTGAATTGAAGTCACTCTTGTACGTTTGACGTTGTTCAGAAGATAAAATGGCTGTGTATTTCCTATTACAAAATATCACAATATAATTAGTGTTCACACAACATTCTTGGCAAGGCTACAATAAAAACAAGGAAATCTATTCAGGCAACAACCAATTCTAGGCACGCAGAGGTCAGCTCAAATAAGAGCTGCACACTACCTTCCGGGTAAGAAGTATGTGTACACTTTCAAGGAAATGGGACAGGTGATTTTCAGCCAGAGTCAAAGTCTGTATTTAACAGAATTAGCATCAATGATATCAATGTGTAATGCAGACAAAGTGTTAATGGGTCAAAAGACAGCTTAGTCAATGTGATGATTTTATCGATCCAATTACATTAATCTGTATTGTATGCTTTTAGGGAAATATGTACCATTTCCGAAATAAAAATATGCTGGGAGTAAAAGCGTGTGCCTTGAACATTTGAGCGTATTTGTCCAAGAGGAGAAGGGGTGTGTAGTCTCAAGTGTTACTACATTAATTCTTGCCTAACACTGTATGAGAGAAACCTTCCCAGGGATGGCTGGGAGAGGTGGAAATGTTAACGGGTTAATGGCAAGTTCGCAGTTGGATACAGACCCAACACTAACAAACAAATTAAGCAGCACCCGCACCCCCAAGCAGTCTGTCTCATTTAATATCGCTATTGCAGTGAAAAGGAGGAGTCGGACATTGTGTTGAAATGCAAGATTACTTGAACGGCCAGCTGAGATCAATTTGCGATTACTTCAGACACCAATCCTGGCCAGAGGCATAGATTGAAGATTAGTGAGTCTCAGCGGCGATGTGGTCCAGGAGGACCTTGTGGAAGTAAGCAAACCGGTAGAGAAACATCAAAAAAGCAGGATTGTCCTGCCAACATGTATGGGCTGGCCCAAGCAATATGATGCCCGAGAGCCAGACATATCGGATACGGCTGGGATTCTTGGCCACCTGTAAATTGGGTGGTACATCACATCTGAAATACTGAAGTGGCATGCTAAGCTAGTGGCTGAAAAATGGAGGCACATAAAGAAAGGTGTGCTTGGAAACCAATAATTCACAGAGTGAATAAGAAACAGGACAAAACAAGGGAAAGGATGCAGAAGAAAACCTGAATAGTATTTAATAGTGATGCAAATCATGTTTGGCTGAACAAACAAATCTTCAATTTTGCATCCACAACGCAATTGGACCAACACGAATACACAAACCAAGTTTTTGAACAGCATATTTACTTACGTCAAGTAATCTGGTAGTTCAGTTGTTGATGAAGGATCGGAAGAGGCGGTGCATATCTCTTTAGCTCCTGTGGAGAATAATAGCTTAATTTATACATCTTAAGTTAACGTTTGTACTGCAAAACGTTCCGGGAAGAGCCTAACCAGCAATTCTGTAGTGCAGTCTCAATCTACAATGAATAAGTGAAAGGAACGACTTCACACATAGGGTCCATGCTTAAAACAAGGCAAAGTTAAGCTGCTCTCATTTCTAGGGCACTGGAAAATACCGTTCATACAAGACACGCTAATTGTAGAGGAACAGGCAAAACATTTATGAAAGAACCCTTCATGCTATTTAGTCGCTACTACCAGGACTGACATGATCAAAAAGGTTCATCTGGCTGCTAAAATGCATCACTCAAGGATTGAGAAAAGAACAAACCTTACAGTACCACACCCCCTCCCACCACCGGCACAACAAGGTTTACAGGGCCATCAACTTTCTCTATGTAGTACAATATAAGAATTAAAGTTCATTCAATCCTTTTTCAAGAGCGGATTATGCATTGCATTAGAAGAATAATTATCCATGGCTGTGCACTATATATATGCCATTTCAGTTCGATCCAAAAACACATGGTCTTGTTTTGGCAAAAGTAGCACATGTGCGCACTTCTGTAGCCAGGACCTGGAAGCGGCCATGATGGAGAATGGGTAAAGTGTGTATATATTGCGAGTGTGTGTGTTGCGCGTGTGTGTTTATTTTCGGTGGAGTGAGGATGCAGGGTGTCGTTCGGGGAGGGGGTGAAAACCCCGATATTTAAATTCTGTCCAGGGGAAGGGCAAAGCAATGTGGGGTTCGCTTTTTGTAGGCCGTACAAAACAAAACACCAAAAAAACCTACAAATCGGCTGCAAAAAAAAAAAATCAGTGTTGGGCGACCTACAAAAAGCAAAATGATCACAGAACCATATATTGACTTAAAACCTACTTTTCTGTGAATGTGAATATCCCTAGCCCAGGAAAAGTTCATATGCTCCTCTTCCCGGTTGATTAATGAAGTAATTCATTCATGCAGTGTCGAAACTGAGTGGGATTTGGAAGAGGGCGTACAGGATATGGCTTGCATACTGCATATGAGGGCTAGGGACACTAGACTAACTTAAGAGAACCAAATCAGAGGGCTTCTAAAACGTTAACCCATCTTCATGTTTTACATTCTGTTTTTTCATTAGTAAACAGCTCATTGAAAGGCTTATGAACACACTGTACAATACATCAATGAGCCTGCCTCCTGAAATATTTCTGAAGGCCTGAACCAGAGGTGGAATAGAAGCCTTGCAGTTTGCACTGTGCAGACTGCCATAGGCAGGAGAAACAGGATTGTAAGAAGAGGAAGAATCCGTCTAATGGGATCTACGTTAAAAAAACATTGACAAGCTTGAATTGCTAAATTGCAAAGCAGACTTGGTCGCATTTTGAAACTGAAGATTTTTGGAATCTGGTCATTTGTCCTCCGCTTACCCTTTAATGTATGTAGGGGACACCCCTGTAACCACCGACGCCCATAATACTGAACTAGGGGAGCAGGGGACAACCCCGCTTACCTAAATCAGCATTTTGGGATTTGTAATTAGCAACTTTTTTAAATGTTATTTTGGGGAAATACCGTCTGTTAGCCAAGAAAACATCTCTAAAAGAACAGTCTTCCCTGAGCCGCACTGTGGACCACTCTGCACTACCTGGCTACAGGACCAGTGTTGCCAGCTTGCCGATAGCTGCACCATACCCCAGCTTTAGAACACCTCACTCTCTGTCCAAGCACCATCAATGGCAAGTCTATTCCTCCCATTCTGCAACTGGTGACCTTTGACTTCTCATATATTTCAACATTTTCGGATAGCTGGTTTTCCTAGAACTGCAAGTGCTTACCTACGGTCTTTACAGTGCTGCACAGTCTTCTTTGGACGAGATTTATAATAAACCATACTTTGTTACTATGCAGGTAGAAAGATCTGTAGAGATCCTAGGGTTCGTTTTCAGGAAGATTAGTACACAACTAGGTTCCAGGGCTTTCCTGTGTATGCCAGACGGTCACTAACTGTGGCAGAACAGTCAAAGCTGTACTCCAGTGGGAGCAGGATGGCAGAAAGGTACAATGGAACATACTATACATGATTGCCCACAGTAATATTTTTAATTATCTAGATTTATGCAAGAAAGATGAGGGTTTTACATGCAGCTTACTTCAACATTACATTGTTGGGGTTCTCGTGCCATTTAATGGGACCCCTAAACTCTGTTCCCCACCTCCCTCCCCAATTTTCTTTGGCTTTATTTCTGTGCAGGGAAACTTCTACCTCTGCACGTCCCTCATCCCCTTGCTGTTGTACTGCTTTGGTAGCCCATATGGCTTCCACTTTAAGATAGCTTTTTAAGCACCCCAATTTTGGTGCTATGTTGATCCCATCACCCTGCAAGTATTGTATATTTATATAGCACTCTTTCCCCACCTGTGTGGCCTCCATGCGCTTTTCCTTGGTTGAACGCCCTTGGTGATCATGGTCGACGTGGTTGTAAAGTTCTAGGTTTAGTTTAGGAGATGCGTGTATGCATGTTGCCGTTCGAGGACTTGGGTGGCTGGCAAAGCGTGACTAAGCAGCCCAAGAGGGGTCAGGCATGTGGGTGGGTGCTGGCGGGGGTTCGAGATAGCTTGCTATTGTTGAGTCTTTGTGGAGCCAGCTATACCAAGTTCCTTTTGGGTGGTGGTCACTGTATGCTAGCTGCAGAGGTGTTGAGGTACGTCAGATGTTTGTCTGGACGGCTGTGTGTGCACTAGGCTGGATGTGCATATGCGTGTTCTATCGTGCATGGATGCTTGGCCGTGCTGGTGGCCCTTGTCCACGCCGATAGACGTACCTTAGGCTGCGATGTTGCTCCAGGTCTATTCCAGATAATAGAGTCCTGTCTAGTGGGAAAGAGGCCTAAACCCTATAGTGCCCCTTTGGGTACATGGAAAGAACAGCTAGAGTTGAGTCCTGTGGCAGCTGCATTTAGTTTTTGGTTTCAGATTGTTGTAGCCATTTTCACTTTACGGAATGCTCCGAGCAATTCTGTTTTGTGGCCTTCCTTTAGTGGCCCACAAAGCAGGTTAAAAATGTCCATTGTGCAGACAGGCTCACGGAGCCCAGCCCTGCACCTTTTCAGGTGCAAACTAGTTAGCTTGGTTTCCAGCCCCAGACCGGATCACATTGTATGGGTGGACCGTAAACCCTTTGTGCTGCCCTGTTGTGGGTGCCTCTGGTGAGGCATGTGCAACCATCTACTCCAAGGGTACACAGGCAAAGAATCAGTGGGAGACACTTAACTCAAGATGGTTAATGGAACACTAGGTGCTGCTACTAAAGGAATGGCTGCTGCAAAGTGTCTTGTCCTTGCCATACGGTTGGGGCCTGGATACATTTTGTCCTCAGCACTCCACTTTCCTTTTAAATAAGAAGATAATTCCCATTGGACCGAGTGCTTCAAGGTGGGGTGTCTCACTGCCTTTATGAGCAAGGGTCACCACTTCTCTGCCTCAGCTCCGTCTTGTTCCACCACCCATTGCTCCCATCATGGGACGGATCTTGCTGGCTGTCCCCCTCTTGCCACTTCAGCTGACCGAATCCCAATTTGTGAGGTTCCTTCATCACTGCTGCTGCCTGGCGAGTCATCCTGCTGCGTGCATGGTTTACAGTAATCTGCAGCATAAATTAGTTGCTCAAGCGTCCAAGTCAGTCGGTGCCAGATCCTTTTCCAAGACCTGTACTTCCTGTGTTTTTGCGCCCTTCGAGCCAAATACAGTAACTGGCACTAAATACTCGTCATGGGTACTGATACATTCCTTGGATTAATTGTCGGGGTCCTGGAGCAGCGGGGAGTTGCAGCCCATCCTAGTGCACATCACCACCGATTGGTATTGGGGTCCGCCCTACCTGGCTTCCATCACTACAAGACTGCTAGGGCATTGAACCCAATGGTAGTCTAGCTGAGTGTACCCTCTGGTGTTTGAAGGTCGGTTGCTTCAGCATATCTGGTACGTACCTTAGTTTACCCTAGAACCACTGCTTGCCTATGGACTACAAACTTTAGCTCCTAAATCGACGAACATGGTACCAAACGTTGGGGAGATTATTCCCCAGCCCTTTACGGTGTGTGAAACCATCCATTTTAAGTGTACACAAGGCTCCAACCAAAAAGCAAGCCATATGTGATTAGTCTTTCACCGACATTTTCTACAGCTCTGGGGTGATTTTAAAACAATGTAACCTAATGCCAAGACAGGGTTTCCAACCAAGATTAAAAAAAAACAAACTTTAAAGCATAGGTATGGCAGAGCAGTATGGCATCACTCAAAGAAGGAAGATTGCCAGTGAGGTATAACTGGTCCCACCCCAGAGAATACACCACACTCTTATACTGAGGAAATATACACCATTATGGTCACTAGAATTTTTAGAAGGTTAAATATAACAGCAAACCCAGTATCTATAAAAATAAAAAGGGCCATAGTAAGACCCATCCCACTACTTAAGTGATAGTATGACTTCCCTGGTGGTGAACTCAGTATCTATAAAAAGGGGCTTGGTCTGCAAAATGGGGCCCTATTGGGATTCTGAAGAATCTCAGGACTTGGCATCAGGGACATGTTTATGGCAGTAGTCACTGAGGATTCCGACTGAAGTACAGGGTTACAGTGCTGGCCATAGGATCCTGTACTCTGACTAACCAGAGCCCAGAACCATCCAGACAACTATCAGCAGCCAGAGGTCAAAGCAGGTACTAGGAAGGCATTAGGAAACCGAGCAAGGAGAACCAGGTAGCTCCGGCGGTAAACATGGGAAGGCAGCCTCCAAAGAATGGTCCCACAACTGGAGTAATGGTTGGAGACTCCAAACAAGCCAAGACTGAGGCAGAATAGTGGTGACCCACCACTCCAAGCGTCTTATCTTGAGATGCTTGATCCAAGAGAATTTGTTCCCAACACTGAAATTTTCCATGGCTCCTCTTGGGTCCCTGGAGTTTTACACAAGACTGGATTATTTAGCTATACCTGTGATTTCTTGGGGACTTGAAAGTAATAAAATCACTGCACTGATGCCTGTAAAAATATATTTGTGTTGAGGGAAAATTCCATTTGTGGGTTCATGCTCTTCCATTTTATGGGCCCCTTAAGCGGTTTACTTTTTCCGGTTTTGACATTTCTGAACTTACATTTGTGGTCAGACGGAACACTAGTGAAGATTCCATGCAACCTTTTTGTTGCAATATGGGATACCATGGGCCTTAACCTTATGGGCCCATAGCAGCCCTTATGGCTGCTAGGACAGGGGTGCACTTAAAGCACCCCATTTTGGCCCCAGGTTTAGTATATTACACTACAATGGTGCTGTGGAGTAGGCTAGTGGCACCAGTCAGTTTTACAGCATTAATAGTTCAATGTACCAGTTATGAAGATTTATAACGAATATGAAAATCTTACCTGACCAGTGTCAACCCCAGAACTTCTTGCTTGGACTTGGTGACTATTTTTCCTTGTCCCTAGACTACTGGGAATCTCCCCCCACCGCACCCCCACCTAGTATTT
The DNA here is from genome assembly GCF_040938575.1 of Ambystoma mexicanum. Classification (NCBI taxonomy): domain Eukaryota; kingdom Metazoa; phylum Chordata; class Amphibia; order Caudata; family Ambystomatidae; genus Ambystoma; species Ambystoma mexicanum. The sequence continues at coordinate 778,672,221 of NC_090935.1, forward strand.
TACTCTTTATGGGTGAACTTTTTATTTCCTTCCATAGTATATAATTGGAGTATAGTTTCCTGTAACCTTTGGGATTAGAGTGGGTCGCCCCTTTGTAATTTCTCTTTAATGTGGTGAACTACTGATCCCAAGGTGTAAATGCAGATTTTCATACCCTTCACATTTTATATAGTGAGCCAGTACTCCCCACCTTATGTGGAGTGCTTGGGGGATACAATGTATCTCCTTACTTACCTGGTAACATTTTTGTTACAATTGCAAATTTACTTGAATGGCTGGTGGCAGTGGTTTTAACTTAGTGACCTTTTAGTCTTATTACTCACAGGCTGTTAAATTACAGTGGTAGATTAAAGTGGATTCAAACCGGAGGATGTAGCCAAGGACCACGAAGGTCCCACTAAACTTGCAGGTTCCCATTCTGCCAGCTCTCATCCAGTGCAATAATATGACTGTTCGAATACCTGTCAGTTTACAGAATGGAGTGCCAGGGAGAGTCCTGTTGAGCAATGATTTGAAAACTCTTGGGAGTTGTATCCAGTACCCCCAGGCCTCCCAGCAAGAGAAATCGGGAACAAACAAGATTGGAAAGAGAAACAACCTTGAGGGGCTCTGTTTGAGGTTGAGATTTCAAATACCTCCAGTCCACAGGAAGGGCGCTGTTCTATTCCCAAGAAAGACAAAGGAGAAATCCAAGGTCTCTGGAAGAAAAATCTCTCAAACCTAAACCTGTTCACAGGACGAGACAATCCCTGAGAGGACTGTCCCAGGTCACCCCCAGTGACCCCTTCCCCGGCCGAGTGGGAAGAACAACCAAACTCTTTAGGGACAGCTACTGGTGACGGAGTGGAAGAAAACCTTACCTGCAATGGAGGTCTGAATCCTAGAGACCATCCTGAGCTGCAGTCTTTACTTGCAGGTGGTGGACCCTCTAGGGCAGACTTCAGCAGAGGACAGAGTGTCCATCTCTAGAAAATCTGGGCCAGCAGACAGCTTCCCAGCTGGAATGGCAAGAGCTAGGGAAGCATAGGCAGTGAACCTACTGAATCTACCCCAGGGGACTACAGGAGACTAGTAGTGCCCCAGGAGGTGAGACAGAAGTTCCTACAGTTGGCACATGAGATTCTTCTGGCTGGCCATTCAAGTTTCAAGGACCAAAGAGGTCATCTCTGTACTTCCACTGGTCTAAGGTGAAGGCTGATTTAGAGAAATTCTTTAAGAGCTGCCACACTTGTCAGACTCCTGCCAAGAGTGGGTCGAAGAATGAGGCACCTTTAGTGCCCCTCCCTGTGGTGGGAGTCCCTTTTGCGAGGGTAGGGATTACATTGTTGGTCCTGTAGACCCTCCAACTTCTTCAGGCAACCGATTTATATTGGTTGTGGTAGACCATGCTACCACATATCCTGAAGCAATACCTATGAGAACTGTTACTGCTCATGCAGTGGCTAAGGCCCTCCTTGGTATCTTTACCAGGATAGGTTTTCCAAAGGAGGTCATCTCTGACAGGGGATCACATTGCAAGTTCCACTACATAAAGACCATGTGGAAGAACTGTGGACTGACTTATAAGTTCTCAACAGCCTACCATTCCCAAACCAATGGATTGGTAGAGGGGTTTAGCAGAACTATGACGAGCATAAGTGATTTAGAGGAACCCCTTAGAAGAAAGTGGGACCTTCTTCTGCCATGCCTTCTCTTGGCTTATAGAGAAGTGACTTGAGCAAGAGTTGGGTTCAGCCCCTTTGAAATTCTCTATGGTCATCCAGTCAGGGGCCCCTTGACCTTTATCAAGGAGGGGTTGGGGAGTGCTCCTTCCCTACAGCCAGTGAGAGTCACTGACTAAGCGCTAGGCCTCAGGAAGAGGATGCACTTGTTAGGCAAGAACTGATGTAACCCGGTGGGAGAATAAACAGTAAATCTCCATGCCCTTAGCCTTGAGGACAGAACCATATCTCTGCTTCTTCCGCAAAGGCCAAAAACCTTGGCTTTTTACCCAAGATCTCATCTAATTTACGACTGGTGGTATCACAGGCAGATAACCGTTAGTTGTGCAATCCTGTCTGCATCATCTGTATTCACTTGATCCAGAGGCTGCCTGTAACTAATGGAACCAATTTAACCAATTACCACATATGATCTTTAATTAAAGCAAGACAATACCAACTTGTAATTTGCTACACATGCAAACTTTCTGTGCAATGGCTGTTACCAGCTACCACAGCACCTTCTGTAACCGAATTCTTAAGCGAAAAGCGCTTGGATTCCTTTGGGTTACGTGTGCTATATAAATGTCAAAGTAAATAAAATAAACCCTTGTCCTCTTGGTATTCTGTAACCCACCTTTTGGTATAGGCCTTTAATATACAAGTTGGTAGTGTGACTGAGCAGCCATGAATATCTAAAGAGGGGTAAATGTGAGCTGTAGCAATACAATCCACCAATACAATCAGCCAATTAACACTTACAATCAAGGTTGTTCTAATTATTTGACAATAGTTTAAATAAGCACTCTTTAAAAAGGGCAATATGTATAACCATCAAATATACTTTACTAGCTTTGTGTTTCTGGAATAGTATTTTAGATACACTTCCTACACCCTGAAGTGACTTCATTAACTAGGACAGTAATGGCATTTATATATATCACTAATGGGTAATGGTCATGCATTTAGCGAGTCGGAAATTTCTGCAGGTGGCCCTTAATGGCTTTCATTCATACACAATAAGTTGGTGTAATACAATGTGCTTATTTGTACAAGCTACTATATGTGCAATTCCCCCCCCCAGTCTACTGAATAGTATAATCTTCAGGGGATCTCCATGGGACCAAGTGTACTAATCCACCAGCCTTCCAAACTCCCTTGAGTGAAGACTGAGGGCTGCTAAAAGGGCTGTCACAGGATCTAAAATTAGGCATTTTGTTTCCACTCATGTACTGAGACTATGCAGGTCTGGTATTGTAAATCCAATTACTATCCAACTTTCGAAGGCTCCTCTGGGGCATGTTGTAACCTATTACCCATTGCACTATACATATTTACAGGGTTATCTGTATTACTGTATATTAGACAGTGAGTATACGGTGGAGGTTAACTTACTGTCATTGAGGATGACTAGGGCTATTAGATGCATGCTACCAGTGTCTATGGACTTTATTGTATTTTTCATAGCAAAGATCCAGCTCGGAAGTAGCAAAGCTCTGTGCAAGGGACAGTCCTAGTCCACACCTACCAAGATGCAGGCCAAGGATCTGAGGAGGAGCTCAGTGAACCCCAGCCAAAAACGAGTTTAAAGGATCATGGTAAAGTTAACCAGTGGGCTGAACCCAATGCTGGGATACAGTGCAGCTACTTCATTAGATTAATTTGCAGTCTTAAGCGCAACGTGGTGCAGGGGTCAGCTCAATGAAGGCAAGTTGCTCTCTGCTAGTCAGTTCAGAGATTTGGGTCCCTGAAGCAAGAGGTGCCATGCAGGGATCAACAAGACGTGCTAATCAATGGAGGGAGGAGCTCTGGCGAGAATAAGCACATGCACGCTTACTCAAGGAAAGTGAGCACTGGTGTGGCTCCCTTGGTCCCTGTAGAAATGTCTGGACTGCGCAGAGCCCAATACCACTACATTTGAATTGTCCATTTGGATTAGGATGCATCAGCAAATCCTTCATATTTGGGTAAGTTCTTCTAGCAGCCCAAGAACATCCAGCGATTGACAAGTATGGTGCAGAACCCCCATCTGTGTAGCACACTTGCTGCAAGCCCATCGAGGTTCCCATCGGGTACACTTCACTTTTGAGGCCACCCAATCGGGTATTTATGTTCAAATCTTACCAAGGTCCTTGACCCAGAACTACTTTGTATGTAGATTCAGCAGTAAATCCCAGACCACCACATATCTGGCCAGAGCGAGTCATATCTACTGTGATCTTCCAACCTAAAAGTTTGAGATCATGAGCCTACATGTGCAGAAAGGGGCTTCCATACTAGCCAATTTAACACTGGAGTTTAATTTGACCTCTAAACTAGGTAACCATTTTAATGGAAACTTATAGGGAACAATCTTTAGTCCCATAAATGCAACAGGGCCACAGAAGAGTGCTTTAACATTTACACAGAGCATCTGCCAGCAAGTAAGTTACACAAGGAGCCAAGCCAGGGGACCGATTCTGGGAAACAATTTAGTTTGCCTTTTTATCACAATGCACAAAGTCTTAGGGACCCCAGGTAGATTCTACACTTGGATTGCTAGTGTTGCAATTAACTGTGAGGGCAAGCAAAGTTTGAAGACTGATGGGGTTGCATAATAAGACTTTAAACCCAATACAAACCCTAAAGCGATAATACCTTGGTGTCCGCAGTATACCAGAGTGGCACCCAGCTTGTCATGGTCACAAAGTCTTCAACTAAACATGTAACAAAGTTGCTCAATTGCAATTCCTTTCCCTTGGACACAAAATAGTAAATATATTTGGTTTAAGTGTTTCTTGAATGTTAAAGCGTTTTCAGGGCCCTTGACCATGCTGCTTGCCTCCAGAGTGCTGCCCTGAATCATTTCCAGGTGTAAGGAGAGTCAAAGACTTGTGTGTAACCCTGCTGCATAGATGTGGGCAGAATTTTTGTTTAGAGGAGAAGGGGGTTAGTAAAGCACAATATTTACCCAAAAGGTGTGCCACTGTAGAAGAATAGATGCTGCCAATATAGGATCCATCACGTTTCCAGAGGTTTTAAAAGGCAGATTTTAGAGTAGGAGTTTTTGCTACAAAAGTTGATACAACCAATCTAGCTTTTAAATTTGGGGTAGCAAGAACAAAGGCCAGTTGTAACCACAAGGATAAGCGGGGTAGAAGGCTGTACAATCTTAGTGCACCAGGCACATCTTTTAAATGTGCTGCTTGGCTGGCATCCAGTATAAACCAGTGCCCAGATGAAATGAACAATTTTCTGTTTCCCAGGAGCATCCCAACAGTTTTCTGTACAGGTTGAAGTATGGTCATCTTTTTTGACAGAGGAAGACTTGTAATGGTTTCCAAAATTCAAGCCCCAAGATATGAACTCATTAAGTATGGTCACTTTACAATTTAGGGAAAAAAAGACAATGGCTTACATTTTGTAAGATGGAAAATGTTTTATGGGTAAACAGGAGTACAGTAATGCCACGGTTTTCAACTTATGAGAAAGGTGGTTGTCATTCACCAAAAGAATTTGCTAAGTGTTACACCCCCGCCCCCTCCACACAACAGATGAGCCGTGGCATTAAAGTTAAGTTTCAGAGGGTTTGACCTTATGGCAATTGTTGCCCATCCAATTTTTGATTGCTACTTAATGGAAACGGTGACCATCTACAGGAAATGTTATTAAAATCTCGTCCACATAATTTAATAAGCCATGTTTGATATTAGTCAAAAGGGCCAGATAAAGGTTAAAAAGCAATAGGTTAGGTGGAGAGCAGATCCCAAGGGAAGCCATATCAAAGGTGTTAGAGGTAAAATCATCCAAATTAAACAAGTGGGTACAATTAGTTCGGAAAGAGCGTGTCCATTAGAAGACTTGGCCTCCAATACCCTATTTGAGGCGTGCAAGTAGGACAGGATGGTCCAACACTTCAACACTGCAGACTTGTCTGGAAGGCACAATTTCTGATTAAGTTTTTAATTTGTTAAGCATGGTTGTGGTAAATCTGTGCTGAAAAGGTGTCTGAAACCTGTATGAGAGATTAAGAATTTGGGCCAGCATGGTTTGTTGGGTTTAGCCAAGTAAGGGATCAAATAGCTAGGTCTAAAGTTTAGGTCCAAGATGGACTGCTTCAGCATTGGACGGAGTGTTAGGGAAGTTGAACAAGTTACTTACCCTCGGTAATATTCTTTCGACTGGACGTATTCCTCTTCTTTGACATGCAATGTCCAGCTTCAGCTGAATATGAAAACTTTTTTGGCAGAGGGTGCCGTGTGTCGAGTCGATGTCCCTCAGTGGCCTCCATCAAGGGTGACATTGGATGGTATATGTTGTACGCACAATGCCCGTTGGCCTCAGATCTGTTGTCGCCCTCCTCGTGTAGCTCGGATTCCCATAAATACAGGCATGACAGTACTCTGCCTTGGTGGAACGGAAGCTGTAATAGCATGGGAAGACATTCACTCTAATATCCTGCTGTCCTTGTTCCCCCTGCTCCACACGCCCTGACGCTGACTGATACTTATAACCCCAACTACCCTCTTAACTAGTAGACCAGCAAGGTTGCAGTGCCCTTCAGAACACCTCCCCATCCCCCAGCTTCTCATGCCCCAAGCCTAACCATATGAGAAACCAATTACTAAGAGCTTTCTCCCTTCATACCGCAGCCACCACTAAACTTAAGCAAGGAATGCAACTACACCCACTCCCCCTAAAGCTACGCTTACTGCTTTTCCAAACTAGGAACTCTAACAAGGATACAATGACTCCAGTTCCTACCAAAGAAAAGAACACAACAGCTTCTCCCACCCCACTCCAAAGTGCCCTTATTAATGCGCGTTTACTCTGCACATTCCACTGAGATTTGTATCCTGCTCACCGACCTGGATCTTCTTGCACTCGCCATTACTGAAACATGGCTTCATGAAGCATCTGGGCCACCCATCTCTCTAGCCCTCCCACCAGGCTATATCATAGCCAGTCAGGACAGAACTACCACCAAAAGAGAATGTGTGGCCATCATAGCCAAGGAATCTCTTGCTATTAGAGAAATAAACTCACCAGTAACTGAGAACGCAGATGCCTGATCTCTCCCTCTCACCTAATACTATCACTCTCCACATCATCTACATCCCCCCCCTGGCCCTTTACCCGACTTCCAAGGAACTCTTCTCCACCTGCTAGGCGATAACTTAAAAAACACCACCATCCTTTTGGAAGACTTTAACCTCAGTTTCAATGATCCAAAAGAGAAGCAAAGCAATGCCTTTGCCAAATCACTCGAGGACATGGGTTTCCTCCAGAGAGTCACTGACCAGACTCCTACAAAGGTTGCATATTAGACTGGATAGCAGATCACAACTGTGCTGCAGATATCAGTTATAATGCCTCCCCTCCCTCCCACCCGTGGACTGACCACCACTTCATACACTTTCACTTTGGTAGGGAAAATTCTCAAAATGTGCCAATTCCTCCCACCTTAGAGCCATCCAGCTCCTTTGCTAAACTTAGCGACTTTGAATGAACTTTTCAAATCAATGTGTTGTGTGTTCTTTGGTTATGGAGTCTAACCAACTCCACAGGCATCTTTTTCAATTTGCCTCACACAGCACCCTCAGTGCAGCGACAGGGAAGCCTTTCCGGCTTTACCAAGGTTTAACTACCTTCTCTGGGACAAACTACTGTTTCCCAGAGTAAGTAAAGTGAAATTGACTTTACTAGTCATAAATTCCTAAACCCAGCACACTCTTACAATGGAGTGCTGGAGGGGTTAATTAGTATCCCGTGTCTAGATACTCATGTAACAGTCAAATGTTACCCTTTCCTCTCAGAATGGCTGGTGGCAGTGGTTTTACAACAAACTACCATGAGGTGTCCCAACCGCAAACTATTCATAACGCTGGTAACGTTAAATCGCGGGACCCATGTTTTTCAAGATGGCATCTGAGCCCCCTTTGTTAAAACAGGTCCCAGTGGTCTTTTTTCACCATTTCTTTGAGAAAAGGTCCTTTTAGAGTTTCTCTGCGTGCCAAACCAGGTTTGGTCTCTTTGTTCATTCGCCTTTGGTGGGCTTCAGGAGTAATGACCGCCTCTGGCACCAGAGTGTCTGGGGTGGGCAGGAAGTGAGGGAGGTGCCCAAAACTGCGTGCTTAGTCTCCTAGGAGTCCCAAATACACTCTGTGGTGATTGGCTGGCTGACTGTCCGGCAAGGACAGCCACCCTGCTGGATTAGTGACAGCTATGCTGGAATGAATGGGAGAAAACTGAATAAAAGGAGAGTCTCTTGGCTTGGAAGGCAGAGTTGACCACTGGAACGAAGGAACCAAAGAAGAGTTGAGAGGACTGCTGTACCTCCTGGACTGTTGGTTTGCCCGGTGAAGCCCTGCTGCAGGTCCGAATCGCCAGAAGCCCTGCAAAGGGCGATTTCTCCCTTTGAATTGGTGGGACCAATCAACTCCAAAGTAAGCCACCTGGATACGCAGCTCAGAGCTGGTTGAATTTCCTCAGAGTTTCTGCAGGACACCGTAGGACCAGGGAGAGGGACACTAGCTTATGCGTGTTGCTTACAGCCACCAGAATTTAAGTTTGACGGTTGCAAGCTTTTTGACCAGTCCGAGTGCAGTGCAGGAGTCCCGACATCCTTCCTCTTGTACCCACAAATGAGGAACAGGAACAGTGAGATCTGCAGGAACAGAAGTCATCAGCTGCCTCTTTCTTCATTGAAAGGTACTGTGAAACGAGACAGTACTTACCTCTTGCGGTGAAAGTGCTTGAAACTTTTGCAACTTGCAGGCCTAATCGGCTTGTGACCCAACATATGATTCTTCTTTTTACAAACTACTTCTGAGAACTTGTGCAGCCAGGTGGCTTACTTTAGAGTCGATTGGTCCCACCGTTTACTTATCAGAACCGCTTTATCCTATCCAAGACTTTAGCCCATTGACTTTGGCCTAGCCTATTGAATTGACTCTTGTGAACTCAGTATTTGCACTGTCTACGAATAATTAACATGTTCTAATCTTTCCCTTTTACTCCTTTTGTATTCTGAAACAGTATTGAAGTAGATTTGTGTGTTCTATAATTGCCTCCTTCCAATTAATGTTTTATAACTGACAAATTAATAAGTATTTATCAAAGAAACCGAGTGTAAGTGTTTTTGAACACCTGCGATTGTAGACTTCTGTAATATTATTGCTAAGATTCCACTCTTGAGATAAGCCTTGCTGCTCAGCCCCTCTACCAAAACTGTGTAGTACAGACTTATACCAAAGGTAGGTTTGCTTACACCTGTAGTCATAGTTGTTAGTGTTCCCAAAAAATACTGCATACAAACTCTGCCTAACACATCCCAACCAGAAACATCACCAAACGCAACACATCTGCACCCTCAGCTCTGGCCAGATGCTCACGGCTCCTTACCAAATTATATTATTATAAGTTACTCACCGTAGTGACTAACGTACTCTTAGTCCATAGTCCCCTTTCCTCCATACTGCATGGGCTTCCCTCGCGAGGGATGGGAGACAGCCTTTTTCACCAGAAAAATGTACTTCCTCTAAATTTAGAGGCCTGGGAGCATGCGCTGTCCCGACTCCGCCCTCGGCGCCACACCTCTGTCCCCAAAGACGCGTCGACAATACAATTACCATTGCCTAATGACACCAGATTATTAGGGGGGGGGGAAGGATGGTGGGACGTATGGAGGAAAGGGGACTATGGACTAAGAGTGTGTTAGTCATTACGGTGAGTAACTTCCTCTTACGTCCCGTCCCCTTTCCTCTATACTGCATGGGCGATTACAACTGCATGTAGCCCCAGAGTGGAGAGGAGACCCTCCTTAAGCAATGAGGTTCCGGAGAACCGCCTGTCCGAAAGCTGCATCTGATCTGGAGCCAGTATCAGAACAGTAATGCTTGCAGAAAGCCGAGGGAGAGGCCCATATGGCCCCCCTGCTAATGACCTGCTAGGGGACATGACGCTGAAAGGCGATGGTCATTGCCTTGGCCCTGACCGCGTGGGCATGTATGTTGGCCGGAAGGGATCTATGCTGGCCCTCGTATGCTTCCTTGATGGCCGAGACCATCCAGCGGGAGATGAGGCTTTGGAGGCCCGATAGCCTGGTCTGGCACCTCCAAAGGTGATAAATAGGGCATCTGACTTGCAGAAGCCCTTGGTCCTGTCCAGGTTGAATTTCAGGGCACACCCGACATCCAGGCAGTGCAGAACTGAGGCTCGTCCTTCAGGTCCGCAAAAAATGTAGGAAGGACGATCTCCTCGTTTAAGTGAAAGACTGATGGCACCTTAGGTAAAAATGCCAGATGGGTCCACAGGACCACCTTATCCTTGTGAAAGGGGTGTAGGCAACTAGGGACTGGATCTCACTGACCCTGCGCACCGATGTGAGGCCAACTACCAGGGCCATCTTGATGGTGACCAGCCTGATGTCTGCCGTCGCCATAGGTTTAAAAGGCTTGTGTGCGAGGGCGCCCAAACCAGATTTAAATCCCAGAACTGGGTGTGGCTTCCTAATGGGCGGGTAGAGCCTAGCGAGCCCGGCATAATGCCTCCTGACGATTGGGTTGGATGAGTAGAAGACTCTTCCTCTGAGTTCCTGTAGGCCCCAATGGCTGAGAGGTATGCGCGACAGGTGTCACCTGCATGCCAATGTTGGCGAGGTGAGCTGAGAATGACAGCACATCGTCCAATAAGCAAGCCAGCGGGTCGATGTCCTTGGAGTGAGCCCAGTGGCAGAAACTGGTCCATTTACTCTTATACTGGGCCCTGGTACCCTTGCTCCTAGCCCCTTTATGATTTCTAGGTGGCTTGGGATAGGTTGAGGTGGCCGAGCATCACCTGCTCAGGAACCACGCTGTGAGGGTCAGCTTCTGGGGGGGCGGCGTGAACGACCATGCCCTCATACTGTGTCAGAATGTGTGCTGGGAGGTGGATTGGAGGGACCGCCGAGAGGCTGAGCAGCTCCGAGAACAATGGCAGCGATGGCCACCAAGGAGCTATCAGAATGAGGTTGAGCTGGCGAGACTCCTTGAACTTGCCAAATACTCTGAATCAGTAGAGTGGGCGGTAAGGCGTATGCGGACATGCCGTTCCATTGGATCCGTAAGGTGTCGCCCCATGGAGCCTAGGCCCGGCTCCTGCCAGGAGACGAACTGGGGCACTTCTTGTGCCTGGTGGCAAAGAGATCTACTTGGGGGAAGCCCCAACAGTGGAAGATCTCCCGTGCAACAAGGTCGTTCAACTGCCACTCGTAGTTGGCCGCTCCCAACCTGCTGAGCCTGTCCGCTTCCAGCTTGGATTCCCCCGGAAGGTGTACTGCCGTGAGGTAAACTTCGTTCTCCAAGGCCCATTCCCACATGCTGATCGCCAGTCTGCACAGGGAAGGGGACCTGGTCCCCCGCCCCCTTGCTTGTTGATGTAGTACATACTGGTCGAGTTGTCTGTCTGGAAGAGGACCACTCTTCCCTTGATACGTGGGAGGAAGGATCCGAGTGCTAATCCAGCCAATTAATGTGGTATGCTGGTTCTTGCCTGGTCCACGTGCCGTGGACCGCTAGGTCCTCCAGGGTGGCTCCCCAGCCCTCTAGGGAGGAGTATGTGGTAATCGTTACCTGAGGGACGGGAGAACGGAAGGGCTTGCCCGTCCGCAGGTTGCAGTCCCTGGACCTCCATGTGAGGTCCGGGTGGAGAGAGATGGAGATCCTGATTCGGCCTGGGAGCCCTCTCTGGGTTCCACAATGTTGCGAAGTGTAGCTGAATCCTCATCATCATGAGTCTTGTGTGGGGGACAGCCAATATTACCCCTGCAAAGAGGCCCAGCAGATGCCGGTACCGCCAAGCCGAAGTAGAGCATCGGCTGAGGAAGTGGGATGTGACCCTCCTGATGGCAGAGATCGTGTCCTCCGAGGGGAAGACCCTCTCGGAGCGTGTGTCCCAGAGGAGGCCCAGGAAGGTCAACAACTGGGTTGCAGTTGTGACTTGAGATTGAGAAAAAAGCCCAGGTTGTTTAGCGTATTCATCAGTGCATAGGAGGAGTGGTGAACTGCTTCCTGAGATGTAGCCCTGCCAAGCCAGTCATCTAGGTAAGGGTATATATGAAGACCCCGAGGAGGGCTGCCACTGCATTCATGAGTCTGGTAAAGACCCTGGGGGCCGAGTTGATCCTGAATCTGAGGAAAGACCGATGGGGTTGCCAGATTGGGACATGCAGATAGTCGTCCTTCAGATCCAGGTAGCACATCCAGTCTCCCCTGCCTAGTGTCTCCACAAAAGCTGGCGTCACCATCTTGAACCTCTGGAGCGGTAAGGAGAGGTGGAGGGTAGAAAAGGTCCAGTACAACTCAGGCCAGCCTGGTTCTTTTTCTGAATGGCAAAGATCCTTGAGTAGAAGCCCGATCCCAGCTCAGAGGCTGGGACTTCCTCTACAGCCTGGCTCAGGATGAGCGACCGAATCTCCGCCGAAAGAGTTGCTGTCCCGACATGCAGAAGAGGGGGAGATGGATGGAGGAGTGGCAGGAATAGGTAGACTGTGCCCAGAGGATACTACTGACAGGATCCAGGTGTCCGCGAAGTTCTGTCACCAGAAGTGTGCGTGAAGAGCAAGGCTGCCCCCCACTAGCGACATGTGGACCCGAGTGGGTCTGTCATTACTTTTTGCCCTTGGAGGGGGGACTGGAAATGCCCCCCCCCTTTTGATGCTTGCGCCGAGTGTTCCGGCTGCTTAGACCTCCGTTCCTGGAAGCCGCCAAAGCCTCCAGATGAGCGACCTTTATCCAAGCGTTGCTGAGACGGAGTATGCTTTGGGCTTGGCCTTTGTCAGAATGGATTAAAACTTAGCAGTCTGGGAGCTATTCTTCTTGTCCAGCTCTTTGTGCTGAAGTGGAAGAGGTCACTGCCCTCGAAGGGCAGATCTAGAATACGTTCCTGGACATCTGGGTTGAACTTGGTTGCCTGGAGCCAGGCCATCCTTCACATGTCCGTGGCAATACAGATGGCACATCAAGAGGTGCCAGAGTGGACTCCACGATATCCTGCGCCATGAGCTTGGCCTCGGCTAGCCCCGCCTTGAAACATGATTGGCTGCGGGTGGGGAGTTGCAGGAGGAAGTCAGCACTTTCCCACCATAATCTCTGGTTAGCGGCTGCCATCATGGCGTCTGCCTTGGCCTGTTGCAGGTGCAAGGAAGCATTGGAATATAGCTTCTTACCGTATGCCTCCAAGATTCTCCTCCTTGCCAAACAGCGTTGTTGATGAAGACGAGGACGACTGAGGCTTGGAGTACACCGAGGAGTGTGGCTGAGGATGGGAGGAGAGCAAGAGTACCCCCCTCCATCGGTCTGTACTTGGCATCCAGGCAGCGGTTGACTGGCTGGACAGAGTTGTTTGAGCCAACCCTTCTTGGCGAAGAAGACTACATCGGTTTGCAGTGGCATTCCCGTTCGGGCAGAAGGGCACCTCGTGAGGACTTCAGCGAGGATGCCCTCTGCCGGCTGTTCGAACTGGGGCTGTGCGAGGCCTAGGTATTCCGCCAGGCCCGCGATACATTTGCAGAAGGCCCGTGTGTCAGGATTCTCCTACTCATCAGTATCCCGAGGGTCTGGCAGATCCTGTGGAGGAAGAGTATCTGGAGCCGGAGGCTGGGGCACAGGGACCACCACCGGAGGCGGAGGAAGAGGCTGGTATGGAACCACCTGTGGAGTAGGCTGAGAAGCCAGAGGAGGCGGCTGTGCCGGAGCCAGAGGCGTTGGCGTCTGTGGTGCCGCTAGCGTCCTTGATGATAGCCCCCATATCTTGAGACTTCATGAGGCCGAGGAACCTCTTGAAGATCCGGTCCTTGCTAGCCGAAGTTGGGCACTGAGGGGGTTACTAGAGGAAACTGAGGCCACAAAGGAAAACAGCCTTGCGCATACGAAGGGTAGACCGTAGGCCACGTACCTGGTTGATGCCAGTCCCACCTTGATACTCGTTCTTCACTGAAGTCATGCAGAGACGTCGAATGGGTGTCCTTTTCTGGCACGTCGGCCATTTTGTTGAACTGCTTACCACGTGGCTGCAACGTGTTGCTTGGCCCAACCTCTGCCAAGTTTCATGTGTGAGGCGCGCGACTTGCCCTGCTCGAGCATGTGCCGGTAGGTGTACTAAGCTCAACCCGGGGGTCATTAGAGCTGTGTTCAGGGGCCCCCTCGGACGTACTGCCAGTAACAGGGGGTAGCCCCTCGGCCATGATGCCAGTACAAGGATGGAGCCCCTCGGCGCAAGCCCAGTAATAGAGCCTAGAGGCCCCTCAACTATGACACTGGGAGGATCCGAGGAACCCTCACCCCGAAGGCTGGTAGCTGACAGCCTCGGTGTGCGAGTTGGTAAAAGGACCAGACTGGTCCCTCCCACGTAGGAGTCTCCCTGGGAAGGAATCACCCTTGTGAGGTGTGGATGAATATATAGGCCCTACCTCTGGCCTGGAATGTCTCACGAACCTCTTGAGGTCCTCAGAAGGAGACCGCTGAAAGAGCTCCCTCCACCTGGCTAGTCTGTTCTTCAGAGCTTTCGAGGACAGCGAGCTGCACACCGGACAGGCTTGCCAACCATGGTCTGAGCCAAGGCAACGTAGGCAGAGGGTGTGGGGGTCTGAAGTTGGAAAAGTCCCGTTGCAGGATGGGCACTTGCTGAACCCTGTCGAAGTCGACATGCGCCGGGGAGCAGCTGTGGCGTCAGAGGACCAAGTACCTATTGAACAAAAAGACAAAATAAGAGGAAGAATCTTTGTGTGGAATTACATGGCCGAATCCAACTCCAGGAGCGCTGGTGAATTTGGCCTGTTTCCGTCAGTGCGGAAAAGGGGACTGAGGTGTGGCGCTGGAGGGTGGAGTCAGGGCAGTGCCTCTAAATTTAGAGGCAAGTAGATTTTTTGGGTGCAAAAGGTTCCGTCTACCGTCCCTTGCGAGGGACGCCCATGCAGTATGGAGGAAGGGGGACGGGACGCAAGAGTAAGATAGGATCTTTCCACACCTAGAGGTCTCATCACTGAAGCCACCTTTTTCCAATGACTCCCCTGGCACTGGTAGAACTCTACAACAGCATCAAAGCAGCAGTAGATGCCATTGCCCCGCACCACCCCCCAGAGAGAATAAAAGCTAAAAATGAAAATAAAAATTCATGGTTTACTCAAGAGTTACTAGAACCAAGATCCCAGAAGTGCTTTGTACCCACCAAATGGCAAGCCTTCCCTCACAACGCCACACTAGCCGCTTACAAAACACTTAGCATACAATATAAAAAGGCCATCACTAGCGAAATCCTCAGCCTACAAATCCAGAATCTGAAATGCCAAATCAGAAAAAAGATTGGTTTGCAATATTTAAGGAGCTGGCTGCACCACCCACCAACACCCAGGAAACAATGAAAGATGAAGCCTAGTGCACCATTATGCAAACTGCCATGCTGAATAAACCTCCCCAGAAAAAAAAAAAAAAGAAAACGCTATAATGCCCTGCCTAAAGCCAGTCTGCCCTCTGCAACAGTCATCAATCTGGATAACAGATTAAAAATCTTTCGCTTTCCAAGAAATAACTTCGGCAGAAGTTTTAGCTATCATGAAATGCATCAAACTGTCTTTGCCCCACCAACCTTATAAAAGATTGCGCAGACTCACTAGCTCCATTCCTCACAGCATTATTAAATGCTTTGTTCTCCTCTGGCATTGTCCCCCCCCGAAGGAGTCATGAGTTCGCCCTCAGCTAAAAAACCTCCCTTGATCTGGATTCGCCAAATTAATTATAGACCCATAACTACCGTGCGGTTTGTTATATTAGACAAAGCTGCTGATTTACAAATTCAACACTTTCTGGAAATCAACAATATTCTTGGAAAGAAGCAATCTGGCTTCCGTCCACATCACAGAGTCGGCCCTACTCTACAAGAACCAATTAGGGGGAACTATGGACAAAGGCAAGCCACGGCTCTTGCTCCTTAACGGGTCTGCAGCTTTTGATCTTGTAAATCATAAGACACTGTACACTTCTCAGGGATGCTGCCCAATTATCCCAGGAAGCCACATACTGGTTCACCTCATTCCTTGAAGGAAGACTTATGAGAGTGTTCTCTGACCAGGCTTGTGCTGCCCCCACCACCATCTATTGCGGAGTCCCTCAGGGCTCCTGCACCTCACCTACACCGTACAACATCTTTACTCAACCACTTTTCCATGACCTGGAAAATCACAGCAAAGCATATACAAACTATGCCGATGATACTCAGTTCTCCTCCCCCTCTCTGGCTTTTATGAACAAGACTCAGCAAAACCTATGTCCTTATCCAGGCCTGGATGGCGTCCAATTGTCTGTCTCAATGGGGACAAAACAGAAATCCTCTTGGTAGGCCCCAAGGAAATTCTCAACAAGAAAGACAGTCTCTACAGATCCTTCAGCATTGAGAATACTGTAATCACTGCCTCGGCACCAGTAAAAACACTGGGAATCTACTTTGACTCCAGCCTCTGAGATACGTCAAGATAGCGCCATCTCCTCGTCGGCAGAACTTACTACCAAAATCATAAATGCGGCCAAACCGTACCTCATCCAAAAACTGCCTCACTATAGCCACCATTGGGGACTAGCTAGACTATTAACATTGTTTCTAGGCACCTCAACAAAATACCTTAAACTGCAAATCACCCAAAATAATGCCCTTAGAGCAGCGTTAAGCATTCCCAAAAGGGTGCACATCTCCCAGGCTAGACATGATGCAGTGGCTCAGTTAAAGAGCGTAAACTCTTTAAAACCCACGCTATCACACACGTGGCTGACCCGCACAGCACCCCCTTACCTTTCAGAAAGAATTCACTGTGCCACTTCTAATAGACCCAAGCAGGCCCAGAATTCCCACCAGCTCCTTGTCCCTACCCTTAAAAGAGCCAAAGCTGGAGGTGCAAGCTTTCCCTGCCTAGCACCAAAAAATTATATATAATCTTCTTTGACACGACCAAAGCAGTTATGATTGGAGGAGGGTGTAGAATTTATATATTAATTATTTTCAAGGGAAGAGCCAAGTATTGTCTTGCCAAAAGCAACCTCTTGAGAATTGTAAGCATCCAGAGAATAATGCTTTGTAAACGTGTGTATTAATACCACGTTGTAGCACAGATATTCTTAATAGGGACACCCTTTGACCCCCCCTCCCCTTTAATGGGCCGTAGATGTAGCCATGCCCCTGGTGGTATGAGCTTGCAAGCATTCAGGAGGGTCTTTCCCTCTTTCCCCGCCAGCCTTTAGCACTCAGGATCTAACCTATGAAGTCTTTCTTCCTCCTTCACAGGGTGAGGTGGAGGATAGAAGGAACAACAATTTTCTGGCTCAATGGAAATCGGAAATGATTATCAGCAACGAAGGTTTGACCTTCAAGACAACTTTGTCCTTGTGCAAGATTGTAAAAGGTGGCTTTACTGACAGTGCATACAATTCGCTCACTCTGCGGGCTGATGTAAGCAACCAATAAGATGGTTTTAAAGGTTAATAACCTTAAAGGACATGTGTGCAGGGGTTCAAAGTGTGCACACATTAGGAACTTTAAAACCAGATTTCGGTCCCAGACCGGAACCTGGAAAGAAGGAGGGTACACAGTGAGCCCTTTCAGAAATAGAGTCACCACTGGGATTTTTAAATAAAAACATTCCTCGGACGAGTGCTTAGAAAAGCACAGCGCCGCCAGGTAGCATTTAATGGTACCAATCTAGATCCCAAAATTGGCCAAGGATAGAAGGATAAAACATGGGGGTTTTACACAGAAAAGGATCTACATTATTTTTCTTGCACCAGTTGCAGAACTTGTTCCAACGGCACAGGTACAAAGATTTTGTTGCTGTCTTCTAGCCAAAAGGAACACCTCCATAACGTTATCCGGGAGGTCCCAATTCTTATATTTCAGCCCTTCAGATACCAAGCGTGAAGGTTTAGAGTGTTGACCTCTGGATGGAGAACCAGACCCTCCTCTTGCAAGTGAACGTCCGCTCTTTGTGGAAGACTTATTGGAGGACAGATGGACATGTCCAGAAGGTCCAGGTAACATGTTCTCCTGGCCAATACGGGGCACTTCGGATCATGTGTTTCCCGAACTTCCTCAACCTCCCGATTACATAAGGAATGACAGGGACTGGAGGAAACTCATACAGGAGTGGAAACTCCCATTCCACCACAAACCCGTCTCCTAGAGCTCCTCCTGGAGGAAATTCCCTGTAGTAGTACAGTTTGCACTTCTGGTTGACCCAGATCCACTTGAGGGGTTCCCCAAAGAGTGAAGTTCTCCTGAAGGACTTCCTGAGCTAGTCCCACTTGTGGGAGACTGCTCTGCCTACTCAGAGCGTCTGCCTCGGTGTTCTCCTCTCCGGCCAGATGAACTGCTGATCGGGAGATTACTTCTTGAATTGTCCAGTACCAGCGCTGCATTGCTTCTCTGCACAGCGGTAGTGACCCTACAACACCTCTTGTTGAGGTAGTACATGGCCACTGTGTTGTCAGTCATTATCAAGACATTCTTTCCCCGTACAGAGGGCAGAAAGGCTTTCAGCGCTAGTCAGATTGCCCTCAGCTCCAAAAGGTTGATGTGTATTTTGAACTCCGATGGAGACCAACTACCGCTGACTGTCAGATCATTGCATGGGCTCCCCACACTGAGTGAGGCGCCCGTCACTACTGTAATCTCCGCCCATGGTTGTCAAAAGGGCTCCGACTTCACAAATATTTTCCTCGCAGGCCCACCACAGAAGATCCTGCAAGACGCTGGTTGGAATCTGAAGTCGGTCTGGCAGTCCAACATCTTTCCCGAGAACTGGGACCATTGTGTTATTGGAGCCCATTCAAGGGTTCTTATTCTCAGGCAGGCCTCTGGCACCAGAAAAATGCAGGATGTCATGAGGCAGAGCAACCTTTAAAAATAAATAAATCGGCCGGAAAGCGTCTGGGCACTGACATTTGGAAACCATCTGAAGAATGTCTTCAGCCCTCACCTTGGGTGTCAAGCTCTTTCCCAAAGATGTGTCTAGTACAGCTCTGATATACTGAGCTGGAGGTGTCATGTGGGACGTCTTGTCATTGAGGGAAAAGGCCAATATGTGGAGCGTGGCAGGTGACAGATGATCCAAGACTTTCAGGAGAATGCGCCCTGATCAGCCAATCATCCAGGTAAGGTAGACGTGAATCCCCATCTCCTGAGACTCTGCCACCACCATCATCAGTTTGGTGAACCCTCGGGCGGAGGTCAGCCTGAATGGCAGAACTCGAAATTGAAAATGAGAACCGCCAACTGCGAACCTCCGGTATTCTCTGTGCTGGAGATGGATTAGCACATGAAATTAAGCATCCTGAAGGTACAATGACACCAACCAATCCTGAAGATGGAGAGCGTGAAGGATCTGAGAAAGTGTGACCATCTTGAACTTGTCCTTCCTGAGAAACTTGTTCAAGCATCTCAAGTCGAAGATGGGTCTCAGTGCCCCCGTCCTTTTTGGGGATTATAAAGTATGGAGAGTACCACCCCTTGTTGCTCTACACTATAGGTACAGAGATTCTATAGCACCTTCCTCTAGCAGGGTTAAAACTTCCTGCACAAGGAGCGGATCCGGAACCATCGAAGCGCAGTTCCACGGTGGATTGTTCTGATGTCTTATTATAAAAGGAAGGCAGTAACCCCGGGCTACGGTTTCCAGAGCCCAAGCATCCAAAGTAATGTCTCGCCATTCTTCTAGATGCACTTCCAACTGAGTAGCAGAGAAAATATCTACCCCTCCAAGGTTGTCCACTAGAATGAAAAAGCTGAGGTTGCCCAACAGCTGTACCTAAAGATTTGTCTGCCGCTTTTGAGATCTAAAACCTCAAGGCTCTCGTCAGCCTTGTTGGCCAAAAAGATGAGAACCGTCAAGGCATGTTGGAGTGTAGACTGCCCATCTGGTGCAAAACCAGACTTCCTCAAACACGCAAATCTGCACATGACAGTGCTTTTAGCCATGGATCTGCCGATTCTATCCGCAGTATCCAGTCCCGATTGAAGGGATCCACAATTAGCTTCCTTGCTGGCGCTATTATGAAAATCTTGCTAGGGCACAAGTGGAGTTTGCAGATTTCAGTGCCATGCTACCAGCAGAAAATACCTTGCTCGCCCATCCAGCTACATGCTTGTCATTCCCATCAGGAGGAATGATTGGGTACGCTGCCTGTTTTAACGTAGCTGTAGCCGCCTGCATCACAAGACTCTCCGGAGTGGGGTGTTTCGACAGGTAGTCAGGGTCACTACAGGTATTTGTCAGATTCTTATTAACTGCTGGATTTGCCGCCAGAGTTTCCCAGTTTCTAGCCTACCTTTTTTGTAATGCCATGCGGAAGGGCAAAACAGAGTCAGACTGAGGACCCTTAGCCAAACTATTGGTGAGATCTTGTTCATAAGGGAATGGTGGCCTACTCCATCCCATGTACTTTAGCTACAACTTTGGACATTAGTGGTCTGTATGAAGCGTTGGCATGTTCGCCAGGCTCAACTCTTCCAAACTCCAGTTTGGGTGAAGTATCAACTCCACTTGCAGACTGTAAATTGTCATACAAGTCCTTAATTCTGGACTCCTTGGATATAAAACACACTGGCACCAAAAGGTTAATCTTCCTCATCAGAGCGTACCTCTTCATAAATTGAAGTTAGTGACTTGAAAACGTAACTTTTGGGAAGAGGAGCATACATTTTCTAAGGTTTTGAAGCGGTAGGCTTTGACGACAAAGGTTTTATTGCCGCCGACAAAGGAGGGGTGTTCGGCTTGGTTGCAACAGCCAGCGTATGTGGCGCAGCTGGTGTTGAAGATTTAACACTTTGACTTTGCCATTGCTTGATCACACAAGCACTCCGAAAGTTTGGAACACGTTTGTTAGCTAGTTTAACTCTTCCCCAGAACTGTTCACTGGACCCCTTAGAACCTAGATTCAGGTTTGCCAGCTTCATAAACTGTGTGGAACTTTGCTGAACTTTTGGGCCCCCCTACATATTAGGGATGCACTTCTGAAGTTAGTATTTATTCTCTGTGGACATTCAGTGCAAATACGAATCTGTACCTTTCTTTACAGGGGTTTGATATGTATTTTGCCCTACCCTACAGATTGTGTAGGTATATCATCATTTTAGTGTTGTGTGATATTACCCGGTTGTAGTGATTTACTGTTAAGTCTTTTTATGCCCGATTGTACAAGTGTAGTCTGACTGCTGCACTGTGTGTAGTCCTTATTGACCCCTTACAAGCTCAACACCTCTTGCGACTTGACCCACACCACTCACCTTGCTACCTTGGACTGGTTTGGTTACAGCTCAGAGTTGTCCCTGTCACAATATAGGTTGGCCTTCTATACATCTGTCCACCAGGCCAGAGTAAAGAAAATATGTCCCAACACAGCACCGTCTCTTTGAATGTGGGACTATAGCAATTGGAAGGAAAAGATTAAATGGATAGTAAATCTTCCATGTAACATGGCAGAATGAACTCCGGGCCATTGACAAAATGGGCACCCATGGGTGCACTACTGCAGCTGACGATTCAGCCTGCGGTAGAAACACAATGGTAGGAAAATGTAACCACTGCGACCAGCCTTTAAAAGTAGTGAGGGTAACAAAGAATGTTACAGGAGTAAGCAGAAAAGGGGCTACTAAGTAACCACCCCCCCACACCCACCCCCACCCCCACCCCCCCCTGTACTTCCACATAAGATGGGCGTGTACTGGACCTACAAAGAGAAAAGGTAATTCAAGTCAATTTCACTTTACTATTCTTGGGAACTGTAATTCACCCCAGAAAAAGTATTTAAACATTATGAGAAATCTAAAGGATTTCTCTGGGACACTTGGTAGGGAGGTGGCAGAAACTACCTGTCCTTGGTTACCTGAATGCACCCAGTGCAGATTGGCTGGGTGGCTTTGCAGGACAGCCACTCTGCTGTGAGTGACAGCTAAGCTGTGCATGAATGGGAGGAACCTACATAAAAGGCGAGGTCTCTTGAACAGAAGGCAGAGTCGACCACTGGATGAAATATCTGAAGGAAACTGGAAGAGAAGTTTGGTGCACCCTCCTGGACCTTTGAACTGCCCGGTGAAGCCCTGCTGCAGTGCTTAAGCTCCGAACTCCGAATGGACAAGAGAAGCCCGGAACAGACTTCTTCCCTTGGGTTGGTGGAACCAACTGACCCCAAGACAAACTTTGCTGGAAGACCTCTCCCTGCTGGCTTTACTTCTTTGCTGCTGCTGGAACAGAGCGCCAGGGGGTCAGGAAACCCATAATAGAGTGCATCGTCTTTAAGCCGGATCTGAGCTCCAGGAAGATCCCGAGAATCCTGCCAAAACAGGAAGAAGCAAGCTTGACCCACCTCACCAGAGTGCTGGACCCCAGAAGCAAGGGAAGCCCATCACTTGGAAGTGTCCAAGAACCATGGTGGTGCTAGTTTACCAGTAGCTGAAACCGTGCCTCTAATCTGGAGAGCCCTTAGCCGCCGACAACCTTCAAACTTCAGTACAGGAGTCCTCCAGATGTCCTCCCTCTTGTCCCCATGACCGAGGCCCAGGAACAGGTTCTGCAAGACTACAACCAGAACAGAAGCCAGCTGATCCTTTCCTTCAAACCTAAGGTACTGTCTTGACTAAGGGGTACTTACCTCTTTGGTCTGTAGCTTGCTGTTCTCGCTGGAGGCCTGCAGTAGTTTTTTTTGCAGAGCTCAAACTCTCTACAAACATTGCGCAAGACATTTGTGCGATCTAAAGTAGTGCCTCAGCTCCATATACATTGTTCAAATTGGCATTCCTGGCTCCATGCACACTCTTCTTTGTAACCCATTGACTTGGTTTGAACTGTCCCTCATAGATGGGGCATAGGTTTAACTTGTATTGCTGGCAAAGATCTAATCCAGACTTCATTGGGAGATGTAAAGTATTCACATGTTCTGAGAACCTGTGAATATTTTTCCTTCCATGACCTTTTCCATAACCTCAGAATTGCATTAAGTACAAAAAAGTGATATATCAATGCCAAACATTGCCATAGTAATTGAAGTCACCTCAGAGTGTAGGAGTTGTGTGAGGCATCTCAAAAGGGTATCTATTTGCTCATCTTAAATCTGAGGAAGTGTTATGTAGTGTATTTTTATTGTTGCATATTGCCCTTTAAGGTTTATTTAAAACTGACCGTTTATTTTACTAGAAAAACGAGTGCTACTGTTATTTGGATACTTGCTTGTAATTGTAGATCTCAGCGTTACATCTCTACAGCTCACATGTACCCCTCTTGAGATAAGTCTGGCTGCTCAGTCACTCAGCCAGATTGTGTAGTACAGACCTATACCAATAGGTGGGCTACCTATTACCAGGAGGACAAGGCTGGTGTAGTCAACCACAGGTTTACTGCAGCCAATCTTGCCTAACACTGCATTGAAGGTGCTGTGTGTCACCATTCAAAAAGTAGATGGGTATGGAGTTTGTTAGACACCAAAAACAAAGGAAACAATACAAATCAGATCATAATATGAGAGTGAGAAAAAGGGCTTGCTCACTCTAGGGCTAAAACTAAAAAGTCCTTAAGACCCACAAAAGAGCTGGGGGTCTCTAAGGTCGAAGGGAATTAGCACAGAAATGAGAAGTCTACCAAACAGGGATGTTGTACCAAACCCCTTTGGAGCAGCATAAGCAGCTTTCTGCCATTAGCTTGAAAGGAGAACACATGTTAGGTCTTCTACAAACTTCACAACCAAAAGCAGTTATAGCTGTGACTGGAGCACTACTCCAATTGGCATTTTTGAGGGCTGTTAGCAGGCAGATGTGCAGTGTATTGTTTGGAACTAGTCAGGCTCTGAAAGTCAGAGTGGATATTGCAAGGAGCTTGCAGCAGGCAAGCCACTGAACTGTTTTGAAGCAGTGTGGGATAGACCATGGTCACCTTCTGTAAAAGGGCTCTTCACTGAAGGTGTGAATCAAATTATGTTGCTAACTGCAGTCACACATTGATCAGACTTCGTGCCATTGATTGCAGTTCATGCTCTTTGCTATAAACTGAAAAGGATTGGATAATGCCATCCAGATATACTGCGGGGTTGAAAATCCTTGCAAATGAAAGCATTTAATCTAAAAACATGCAATGTTACTGTGAACTGCCCTAAAGAAAAAGAACACCCACCAGACAAACTTCTCATTGTGGCAAGTCATGCAGTGACAACTAGCACATCGAAGTGTCAAGAACTTTTGCACATATTTTACAGCAACACATGTTTGTTGGTATGCATACCTTTATTTGTGTCTGGGCTGGAGATCTTCTCCATCTGGACTATTTCTTCTTTCTTGATGTGCTCTGGTTTCTTTTCCTCAATACATTCAATGTCCTCCTTTTTTGTTCGATCCTTCTCTTTGTGTTTCTTGGATTTCTTTTTGGATTTTTTGTGCAATAGTGAATAGTTCTCATCTGCTGACTTTGTGCACTCCAGTTTTATTGGCGGAGGAGAAGGGCTTTTTTCCAAAGAAGTCCTAGAGGTATATTTGTCTTGCTGGTCCTCAAAAATGCCACCATTTTGGCTAAAACTGTCCACAGGCAGGTCTTGCGTTCCTCGACCTTCAGGTGTGCTAGGAGAATTAGAGTTAGAGTTTACAGTGCGGGGGGGATTTGATGCTGGCAGGCGAGCAGGAGGCATCTGGGGAGGTGCTGGGGCAGCAGCAGGCGGAGGTGGAGGAGGTGCAGCAGCTGCTACAGACTTGTCACTGGCAGGAGTCAAATGACCATTTAAAGTTGGCTGGACTCTATTTGTAAGATGAGATATTCGAGGCTTTTTATGTATTAAGGGGTCAATGAAATCTGAATCCGAAGGCCGTTTCTGAAATGATAAACGATTGTGTATCATGTACATTTTACTTAATGCTTTTTGTAAGCACCCAATACCTTTATGCTAGCAACTTTACGTTTCCAATAATGTATGTCCCAACTGCTAGAATTGTGCCCATTGCAATGGAAGCATCCATAATGCCCCAATACAGCAAACTGGTGTGCTGTGTGTGCAATACTACTGGATATGCAGCTTGCTTCCCATAAACCACAGTCTATGATTAATTCCTCAACTTGGTCTAGACAGACATGGCAGAAGAAAATGCCACATACAATGCTTGCCCAATTCTCCATGTAACTACTTTTTTTTTGCTAACACTTTGGTAACTATGCTTACAGGGATAGGCAAGAGATTAAAACAATACCAGTTTAGTTATTCTCATCATAACACCTGAAGAGAAAAAAATACAGCTTCACCCAAGCAGGAAAAACTAGCATTAATGTTAGGTTAAAAAGAAAAGCAACTATTTAGGATTGTTCACCCCTTCTATAATGCTTTCAAAGACCCCCAATCCTGCTTATTGCTGCCCTTCAAACTGCAAGAAAATTGAAATGTTTGAAAAATGAAAACATCTGTACTAGAATGCCCACATTGCGCATACCAATAGGCAGGCAAACCAATGTATCTAGGACTGGTTCATCCTAGAGCAGGTTAGCATATTAACCAATTTAATCTCTTATGTTGACTTGAGCATTTGACAGTCTAGACTACAGGTTTCTAACAAAAGTTCAGCCATCAATGCTCACACTTCAAGCTTCACATAGCACTTCAGTATGTGCAGGCTAGCATGGTTGGACCAGCATGAATTAGCCCACCAAAGAGGATGCCATCAGGTGGATCGCTTTAGCATGGATTTGCAGAGTGCATAATAGTTATGGCACATTAGCCTCATTTTGGTCTTAACTGGGATATGGATTTAAGAATCTGGACAACTGTTAGGTCAGACAAATAACACCAACTCACCGGAGTGAACATAGGACTTCAGATCAGTTGGAATGTCAAAAAGTACTTGAAACAAAGGGCAAAATGCTTTGAGCAGCAAACAGATGATTGTTCAGATTTTAGAATGTTGCTTCACACAGTCAGCACTCTGCGTATGCCTCTATTCTTGGCTGCCTTTATCACTACTCGTTTTGGGGTAGCACACACTCTCATGTAGTCCCTTAGCTACACTGCAGCTTTCTGTGCTACTACCCTTCCACAGGGCTCCACTCTGCAGCCGTCACCTCTGCCAATAACCTGGGAGAGCACCAACCAGCAGCCTTATTTCAGCAGTGTGCCCTTTTGGCTTACACTTCCAGCACACTGAAGGTCCTCTTCCCATTAGTGCAGCCAATGTGGTCTGTGGGTTTTAGACTAAGGACCAGGCGTACAGAGAAGTCATATCAAACAAGGGAATAGGACTATATCAAAAGTAAAAACAGACAGTGAAAGGACTTTATTTCCCGATTAAACAAATCGGCCACTTCCATCCTTCATGTATTCTCCCACCTTGGACAACCATTAAAGTGATGGATGTTGATATGGCTATGTGCAGAAACATGGTTACACGGATCACTAGAACAATCACGTTTCTCAGACCCACATTGCAGACCATCTAAAAAGCCCAGGGTATATTATTTTGTGCCCCAGAGGCTACGCTATTAGAGTTGATGGCACTATTGACTCCCACAAAAGATGAGTGGGAGGCAAGATTGTATGCAGTACCCTTTGGGTGCACTACAACAACCCTGACACCCTGGCAATAGGAACCAAACCTTTGATCCAACTAGCTCCGAGTTGTGTTCTTGCTTCAACAGTGTTTGAACGGAACGAGACTCTGGGTTTCCTGAAACCGACATTCATTTTATATTAATTTTTGACTATCGCCGACACCACTTACATCGCTATGGAGTCCCAGGTGCGCCAGAACTTTCCGAGTGCGAAACGGGCATCAACCGCATGGTTGACACCGAGCAGTAAGTCTCCTACGTCTACCTGTCCATGTCCTACTACTTTGACCGGGATGATGTCTCCCTGAGCCATGTGGCAAAGTACTTCAAGGAGCAGAGACATGAGGAGCGCGAGCACGCCTAGAAGTTAATAAAATACCAGAACAAATGCGGGGGGCACATGGTTCTGCAGGATATTAAGAAACTAGAGCGTGATGAGTGGAACGCCCTCGATGCCATGCAGGCTGCCCTGCAGCTGGAAAAGACCATGAATCAGGCTCTGCTGGACCTGCACAAGCTGGCCTCTGACAAAGTCAATCCCCATCTCTAACTTCCTGGAATTGATGGCACAATTGATTTAAAAAAAAAAAAAACTTCCTCCAGGTCACCACATTGCCCTGGTCACCTAAACTCGGGAAAGCAGCAAAGGCACTAGACTCCATTAAGGAATTTGTATTCAACACCGATTCAGCACACTATTGCCAGCTTCCAGATTAGAGAACGTGGATTTATACTGAAATTAGAATTATGGTGATTCATTTGCCAGCTCTTGGCCAGGGATTTTAAGCTTTAAATGTTTATTATTGAGCCAGGTGCAACACTTTGCAGTGTTTCAATGAAATACTAACGTTTTATAAGTAATGCTTCCTGACTGAGTTGGAGCCTTTAATCCGAGTGGCATCAGATATTACTCTAGACAGCTGTTGAGGGTCTGAATTCAGAGTGCTCTTCACCCAGTGATGGCAATGGATGTTGTGCAGTGCTGGAGGAGCATAAAGAATGGTAAACCCGATGTCCATGTCCTAGAACATGTAATCCTGTGGCCCTGCAGAAGTTCTGGACTTCAACTCCCATTATCCCTAGCCTGCATAAGCCATGTTGAGCCAGTATGGGAGTGGGTAGCCAAAACATCTGGAGGACTGGAATGAGTAACCATTGTTAGGGAGAATTCTCATTTCTGTGCCAATTCCCTTCAACCTTAGAGGCCCTACCTCCCTCTTCTCCTTTACTGGACTTTAGGCCTTTTTAATTTCAACCCTGGAGAGAGGAAGCCCTTTTTCTTACTCTTTTGATCCAATTAGGATTATGTGTTTCCTTTGTTTTTGGAGTGACAAACTCCATAGGCATCTACTTTTCTATGGCGACAGCACCTTAAGTGCAGCGTCACAGAAATCCTTTAGATTTCTTTTAAGGTTTAAATACCTTTTCTTGTGTGAACTACAGTTCCCAAGAATAGTACATTGAAATTGACTTTACTTACCTTTACGCTTTGTAGGTCCAGCACACTCCATCTTACATGGAGTGCTGGGGGGGTTACTTATTAGCCCCTTTTCCTACTTACTCATGTAACATTTTTTATGTTCCCCTCACTACTTTAAATGGCTGGTAAATGGTTTCATTTTCCTACCATTGTGCTTTTCTACCGCAGGCCTGAATCCTCAGCTGCAGTATAGCACCCATGGGTGACCACTGTGTCAAAATGGCCCCACACTGACATTTGTTTGTGAGGTCTTTCTTGGGTTTTACTCTGTGCACCCATTAGGCAAGATTGTATGCAGTACCTTATGGGAGACTGCACCAGCCTTGTCCTCCTGGCAATAGGGAACCCAACCTTTGGTATAAGTCTGTACTACACAGGTTGGTAGTGTGGCTGAGCAGCCCGGCTCATCTCAAGAGGGGTCAATGTGAGCTGTAAGGTTGCAACTCAGTTACAAAGACAATTATTCAAATAAACACTTAAACTCAAGGTTTCTTGTTAAAACAATTTATTTCACAGTACGTTATATAAGACTTCTTCAGAAGGGAGCAAAACATAACACTTAATATACTTCAAACACTTCCTCTAAATTAGATTATACGATTGGGGATGGCACACAGACACTTCCTACACCCTCAGGTGACTTAGACAGCTAGAACAGTGGACATTGATTTATCACTATTACATTTATAGCAATACTGAGTTTGGTGCAAAGGATTAGATATGGGAATAAAACAAAGATTAACAAATTAATAAACTGGGAAGTAACCCTCCAATGCAAAGTAAATTAACCCTTTCCTGGGGGAAAGGCAAAGCACAAAGTCAGAGGTAAGAAGAGTCTCAGGGAGCCAGGACAGCCAATGTTAGTTGAGCAAAGTCTAGTGGAGCTGAAGATCTTCTTGCAGGTACGTAAAGGTCTTGCACAATGTTTTTAGAAAAGCTTGTAGAAATAAGATTCACTTAAAGGGTCAAAGCTGCAAGCAACTCTGCAATGGCAGCCAAGATGAGTCAACTGAGAACATGTAAGGCTACAAAACAAGAGTTAAGTCCTCTAACTTTACAGAACCTTTGGTTAGAAGACATTGATCCAGCTGGCTTCTGTTCCTTTGTAGCTCTGCAGTTCCTGAACCTCAGTCAGGGGACAAGAGTAAGGACATCTGGGGACTCTTGCACTACAATTTGAAGGTTGGTTGCAGCAATGGGCAAACTTCAATTCAGCTGCACTTTGTGGTTTCAGCTCCTCATGTCTATAGCAAATAGCACCTCTGCGATCTCTTGGATACCACTCTGGACATTCCTTGCATCTGGGGTCCAGCACTCTTGAGGTAGCTCAGGCTTGGTCAGTCCCGCTTCAAAGGAGTCTGGGGGGGTGGGGTGGATCTTCCTTAAGCTCGGGTCCAACTTAAAAGCAATGCACTCCGTCTGGTGTTACTCTCCCTGGCACTTCGTTTCCCGCAGCAGCAATTGAAGTACAGCCAGCTCCGAGAGGATGTCCAGACGAGTTCACTTTGGGGTTGATTGGTCCCACCAACACAAGGGAAGAAGTTGTCCTTGCAGGGCTTCTCTAGTTCAGGCAAATTTGGAGCTTCAGCACAGCAGCAGTGCTTCACTGGGCAAAACAACGGCCCAGGAGTTGCAGCAGGCGTCTCTTCTAAATTCTTCTTCGGATTCCTTTGTTCCAGTGGTCGAGTGCCTTCCAAGCCAAAAGCCTCGCATTTTCTGCATGTTTCTCCCATTCACTTGCAGCCTAGCTGTCCCTCACAGCAGGGTGGCCATCATCCAAGGACAGCTAGCCGGCCAATCACCTTTGTGTGCATTCCTGTAACCAAGGGGATTAAGCACTGGAAGGTGCAGGCACCTCCCTCACTTCCTGCCCCTGCCAGACACACTGGAGCCAGAGGCGGGGTTCACCACTAAATCCCGCCAAAGACAAAGAACAAAGGGACCAAACCTGGTTTGGCGTGCAGAGTACATCTCAAGATGGACCTTTCCGACAAGAAATGACAGAAAAAGACGACCAGGGCCATTTTGACAAAATGGGCACCTATGGGCGTCTTACTGCAGCTGCAATTGCAGCACGCGGTAAAAAACACAATGGTAGGAAAAAGGTATACCACTGCCACCAGCCATTAATTGTAGAAAGGTTAACAAAAATGTTAGATGAGAAACGACAAAGGGGGTACCAAGTAACCCCGCCAGCACCCTATTGGAAGATGGTGTGTGCTGGTGTAGAAAGTTACAAAACTTAGTCAATTTCACTTCACTGCTCTTGGAAACAGTTTATCTAAGAGAAAGTATTTAAACCTTCTGCGACATGTAAGACTTCGCTGTGCCATTATGTGAAGAAAATGCCTATGGAGTTTGTCAGACTCCAAAAGTCAGAAAGAAACCGTCCCCATCACAGAAAGATATGAGTGTGGGAAAAAAGTTCACTCCCTCCAGGTTAGAAATCAAAATTCCTAAAGTCCATCAAAAAGAGCTGGGGGTCTAAGTTCGAGTGAATTAGCACATTTCTGAGAATTCTCCCCAACAGCACCAATCCAGGTTTGAGCCCTTTGTTCAGTTTTGCCTTTGGCAGGCTTCAGTACTGAAATCCACCTTTGGCTCCAGTGTGTCTGCAAGGGCCGTGAGGGAGCTGCGCGAAAACTCCTGTCCTTGATCTCCAGGGAAACCTGAATGCACCAAGTCCTGATTGGCTGGCTGTCCTTGCCTTGTGAGTGACAGATAGGCTGTGCATGAATGGGAGAAACCTGCATAAAAGGCGAGGCATGTTGGAATGAATAGAGTCGACCACTGGGAAGAATACCCAGACGAAGAAAACGTGAACAAAGCTTGCTGCATCCTCCTGGACAGTTGATCTGCCCGCTGTAGCCCTGCTGCTATGCTAAAACTCCCTTTTCTGATCAACAAGAGAAGCTCCAGGAAGGACTTCTTCCCTTGTGTTAGTGGGAAGAAATAACCCCCCCCCACCCCCCCGAGACCAATCGTGCTGGAAGACCTTCCCCAACTGGCTGTACTTCTTTGCTGCTGCTGGAAGAGCGTGCCAGGGGTCGAGCAATCCATAGTCCAGTGCAACGTCCGTTAGCCGGCCAAAAGTTCCAGGACCCTCCCAAAGCAGGACGAACCAAGCGCGAGTAAACCTCAGAGTGCTGGACTCCCAACCGGTGTCGAAGATCGGCGGTTTTGCGGTTTACAGAGCGCTGAAATCACAAAGTGCAGCTGATCCGAAAAACACCCATAGCTGCCGCAGACCTTTGAAATGCTGTGCAGGAGTCCTCCAGATGTCCATCTTGTCCCCACAACTGAGGCCCAGGAACACAGGATCTGCATCACTGCAACCAGACAGAAGCTAGCTGGGTCCTCCTTACCTCTGTTTGTAGTTCTGATCTTTTCAGTTGAGACTTGCAGTAGCTGCTAGTCTAGAGTTGATTTTAGTTCTAAATTTCACAAGTAACAGTTTGTGACACAACAGTGATTTTCTACAACAAACTAAACTTTGTGCAATACTTTTTCTATCTAAGAAGTGCCTCGGCTCACTAGACTTTGTTCCAATTTACTTTGGCTGTCCTGGCTCCCTGCAGACTCCTCTAGTCTATCAACTGATTCTTACTGTCCCGCATAGGTGATACATTAACTAATATTGCGGGGAAGGGTTTTTATCTAGCCTTCATTGGGAGATTTAAGTGCTCACATGCTCGGAGAACCAGTTCAACCTTTTTCCTTCCCTTAACCTTTCTACCAACCTCAACCTACCAAGTACAAAAGTGATATATAAATGCCAATACGGTCCTAGTTAGTGTGTATGAAGCATCTCTAAAGATTAACTACTTGCTTTGCCTCCATTCTTAGAAAGGATTTAAAGTGCATTTGTAGTTTTGCACATTGCCCTTTTTAAAGAAGGCTTATATAAATGGACCATTAAATAAATTATTTTACTAGAAAACCTTCAGTGTAAGTGTTATTTGGATACTTTTATTGGTTCATTTCGATGATACAGCTCTACAGCTCACATTTAGCCCTCTTGAAGTAAGTCTGGCTGCTCAGTCACACTACCAGCCTGTGTAGTACAGATCTACACCAATAGGTGGGTTACCCAATACCAAGAGGACAAGGCTGGTGTAGTCTCCCACAGG
The DNA here is from genome assembly GCF_040938575.1 of Ambystoma mexicanum. Classification (NCBI taxonomy): domain Eukaryota; kingdom Metazoa; phylum Chordata; class Amphibia; order Caudata; family Ambystomatidae; genus Ambystoma; species Ambystoma mexicanum. Next base: position 778,704,096 of record NC_090935.1, read on the forward strand.
GTTACTACATCAAGTCTTGCCTAACAACCATGCTCTAGGGGCTGCTCTATGACAATTTTCCCAACGGCAGAAGGCTTGCTTTTAAACTACAGCACTGATAATTTCCAACTCAAAAGGTCATGTTAGGAGTTGTGGCACACCCAGGTTCGGGAACTGTGCATCAAACAAACTGGTCTCATGACGATACCATTGCATAGGTGCCATACCGTTAAAGGGTTGAGAGCAAAATTTGGTTTGACAATGCAGGTTTGAATGATTTGATCAAACCATTTAATAGTTGTGTCATAGGGTGCCATCTTGTGAGGGTTATAGGAAAAGGGATCTGGCTAATGCAACAGACTTTAAGGTAGCCTACCTGAAGAATGCGAGCTTGGCATCAAGACTAACTCCACTTGGGGCGAGTAGTAAACGAAAGGACAAGGAAATGTTACTCCCCTGGAATTCTAGCATTTGCAACTTCCAACATGCAACTATAAACCCCTGTTCAATCTATAAAAACTGCATTGAATCACAGCCTATCCACATATTTTGGTCATAGCTAATTAAGCTCTATTCTGAACGTTTGCCCCCCCCCACCCTCCCTGCCCCCAGAGTCCACCTTCAGCTTCTTTAAGCTCAACGTGCCTACAAATATCCATCAGCCTTAATAGGTGGCAGGGTTCAAAGATTACAGGAGGTGGGAGCTATTTAACTCCTGGTTATAGCCAAAAGGTGCCTGGTTAGCTTGAAACCAACAGCTACCAGGAGCTACTTTGACTCTCCAGGCAAGTGGTGCCATACAAACAATGCTATGTGATAACAGTTTAGATTTGGGAATGTGTTTGAAGGAGAATAAAGGACAAACCTTAAAGGACTATTGTATAATATGCAATGGACAAAACTAGTTTGCATCTTGCGCACATGTTAGATTTTCTGTGCGCTATGGTCTGGCTCCTGCCTCTTTAGAGGTAGCTCCTGCCCAACAGGTGATGTCCGATACCCAGGAGCCGCTTTTTGCTCCTGGTGAACAAATCCTAATTTGGATCCCTGGGTTAGGAGTGGTCATTCAGGCACCCCCTTTTCTCTAAGCTTCTTGAATCACTGGTGTCACCCTTACTCTGCTTTTCTGGAATCTTCTGCTCAGTCTGGTTTTCGTCCCGGTAGAGGCACTGTGAGTGTACTGGTTGCCATCCAGGATGACATGGTCAGGCTGGTGGACACTGGTGGAGTGGGTGCCCTGGCATTCTCGATCTCCCAGCAGCGTTCGATATGGTTGACCACTGCATCTTGCTGTCCCGCCGTGCCCAATTTAGTATATCTGGTCAAGTGTTGGCCTGGTTCACGTCATTCCTGGTGGATCGTACTCGGACCCTCTCGATGCCAACCTTCCTTTCTGATCCACGTCACCTCAATTGCGGAGTCCCTCACGGCTCCTCTTTGTCCCCAATCTCATTTAACATCTATATTTGGGCCCTTGTATGTATGATCCGCTCCTTCGGCATCAGATTAACAAGTTACTCTTACCTGGTATCGTTCTTACGATGGGATGGTCCGACAACGTATTCCATATCTATGACATATAATCACCACAGCTGTGCTGATTATATGTCATAGATATGTAATACGTCGGAGGACCCAATCCCCTCGAAGCTACTTGTATGCCGACAACACCCAGATTCTGATTAGACCTTGATCAAGCTGAGGGGTCGTCGTGCTCGAGTGTCTGGCAGCCGTGGGAGAATGGATGAACTGCAATTGGCTCAAACTGAATGGGGACAAAACTGAAGTGATGGTGGGGAGTTGTCCCCCTGATCCCACACTGACCCGATTCTCTGGGTCCTCTAGCAGTTCCGGTTAGTAAGGTGAAAAATCTAGGTTATTCTCTCGGCTACACTTAGGATGGACAAACAGATTACAGCAGTCTGCCCAGCAGGTCATTTTCAGCTCAAGGTCCTTCGGATGTTTCTCCCCCATGATCCCAGTCCCACTTCGTCCTCCAGTGGTGGCTGCCTTGGTACCATCATGCCTAGATTACTGCGACTCTTTGTACCTGGCCCAACCCAAGGGCTAGATAAAACAATTACATTTGCAGAATTCACTGGCTACCAGTGATCCAACAGATCAAGTTTAATTGTTCACCGTGCCCTCCATGATCAAGCCAAGTTTACGGTACCTTCCCAACCGTGACCTTCACTCAGCTTCTGCATGCTGTGTAGTGGTGCCAAGATAAAAAAGGGGTATGTGTTGGTGGGTGGGCCTTCTCCATGGCTGCTGCATTCCTGTGGAATGAGCTCCCGTTATCCATAAAGAGAACAAATAAATTACCCTTTAGAAAGGCTGTTAAAACCCATCTATTCGGACACTTCAGCGATGTTCGGCCTGTTTTCATCTTCCCATAGCGCAAAGATACCTTTGGGTGATGGTGCGCTCAATAAATACTAACATAACACACCAACACTGAATATCTAGTCATAAATAACTGGCTTCTTCTCCAGAACTGTTCTTTAAGTGCACATGCTTTAGATTCAAAAGGAGCGTTTGTACACCTTTACAGCATATGAAAAAAGGTGGGATGCGAAAAAGGTGTGATGCGTAGGCTCACTTTAAAGAAGTTCTAAACCACCTCTGCTCCGCCCCCTGCTTCTGCATTCTTTAAATTCCAGTCAGTATTGCCTTGTGAAAGTTTGTGTTACTGTTCACATAGCCAAGCCTCAATTGTTTGAGGCAACACCTTTCGGCATTAGAAGGAAGTCCCCCATGCCCCATTTCTATTTTGGTGAAAGGTGCAATGGTGGTTGCTTCCTTGATCTGGTCATCTGGCCCCTTGCAGTTCTGTAGTGACGAGATAGTTGTGGTGCCCCTTTAAGAAGCAACTATTCATGGTCTAACTTTTGCCCACATCTGCCCAGAAGTGGGGAGTCCACAGCAAAGCAGCAGCCATCTGTAATACAAATTCTCCTGAGGGGATTCCTTTAGAGCCCTTCCCATCCTTGCTACGAAGAGGTGGTATTTATGCCTCGTGAGCCACTTCTTTCTATGCAAGACTTAACACTGTTACCGATTGGCAAATATAGGTTGGCAAGATGTTTTGCCTTTGTACCAACAAGCTTAGAGAGGTTTGTTCGTGCTTCACATTCTACAGAAGTGCCACAGGGTAGAAGTATCCAACCAGAACGGGGTTGTGCCTTTAGCAGTCTGCTCAAATTCGCAATATTCACTTGCTGGGGAGCATTGGGTGCGCTACTCTGGGGAGGTCACAGAAGTGGCTTCCTACTCCAATTTCATGCCATTGCCAGTATTTCAAAAACCTTTTCTAGTAGTCTTCCTCAAATCCCTTGGTTTTCTGTATGCCAGGAGATTTCTGTACCATCCCACTCAAGTGTAGAGTTTCTAGGCAGGCTGGGATATGTGGGGGGCCTCACTTCTCACCATAAGGAAGATCTTGGGAGCCTTTTGTGCAGAGGAACAGTTGCAATGGACAAACTTGGCAGCGCTGCTGTTTTGAATGGGACATTGATGCAGTTACTGATCCAATTGGGGATTGCAAGATGCCTCTCAGCAGTTACTTCCAACAGGCTTCTAGGAGTACAAAGAATGTGGATACCATATTTTGCATATTTATATATGCTGCCTACTGGAAGGAGAGCTTAAGTAGGCTTATCCTGAGAGAAAAATGAATCATTATTGGATTGGCACTTTGCCAGGAAGGTCTTATATAGGAATATAATACCTAGACTGTGTGGAACAGAACATGGACTGCCAATCACTGAGAAATCTAGGACTAATTGCCAACTACATGAATATGTGGTTAATGACAATTTGAAAGGGCATAAAACTATGTAAACTCAGTAAATGCAAGTTTCAAATCCTTTGCAACATGTAACAAACTGAAGATTTAGTGCAGACACCATTTTATTGGGCTTGCCCGTTTGGTTCACAAAGATCAGCCACACATCTTTCATCTAAAAGTCAATAGGAGGACTTTAAAAAGATACATGCCTTTTGGCAGGAGCAAGGTTACCTGTATGGCCAATAGCCTGTGTTGGGTAAGAATTGGTGCAGTCACACTGTGTGAGACTACACAAGACATATCTGCTTGGTATTAGGTAACCCCAACCCTTTGGGTACAGGTCTGTACTACACACACTAGTAGTGTGACTTAGCAGCCAGGCCCATCGCAAGAGGGGTAAACACGAGCTGTACAGATGAAGTCAATAAAAGTAACCAAGTAACACTTATTCAAGGTTTCAGTTATGAATATGTATTTATACATTCGTTTTAGTTCAGCATTCTTTAGAAAAGGCAATCGTTTGTAACAGTCAAGTAAACTTTGGAATCGCTTTACAAAGTCAATAAAGTGGACTACTCTTTGGACATGTGAATACATTTCTCCTACTACCTGAAGGGACTTCAATAACAAGGATAGTATTGAATTAATCTTAACACCAATATACTCTTCAGACTGGGTTTCAGGAAGGAAGTGTTAGGGAAATAGAAAGCCTAGAACATACTAATAAAGTGAAGACAGTTTGAATCCTCTAATGAAATCTAGGTAAGCCTTTCCCAGCAGTAAAAGTGTTCAACAAAGTACTACCTATGAGGTGACAAGCAATGCTAAAGTCTTTCACGAAATCCGATAGTTCAAGAAAATCACTAGAAGAAATACAAGCTGTTAAGCCTGTGCAAGGAGAGTTGAAATCAAAAAGGTAATCCAGTGCACTTCAAGTGAGAAAGCACGTCTTCTGGCAATAAGTTAAGTACCCAAGCCCCCCACGGTACCTCTGGTTTGAAGAAAGTGTTCCAGCTGCATTCTGTCTTGCTACAGCCAAGCAGACCTTTGCTCCTGCGGCAGCACTCGGGAGAGGACTTGGTCATCTATGGATTTGCTTCGATTCAGCGGCTTTGTGCTTTCAGCGCCTTGTAAACAGCACTGATGCAGAACGAATATCCCCAGTTGGACTTTCCTTGCTTCCTCGGTACGGGACTCTGGATCGGTATTTCCTGCTTCTGGAGTGTCCTTAGGCTCCTGGAGCTTTTGGCCAGATTTGTTCTGTGGAAGATGTTGCACTCTGTAATAGACACTCGACCCCTGGCATTGGGCTTCTGCAGCACTGGAGAGGCATAGCAAGTCGGGGATTGCATCAAGTGGAGTTTGTCTCGGGGTAGTTGGTCCAACCAGGCCAAGGGGAGAAGTAGTTTCGTCCAGAGCTTGTCGATGTGAAAAAGAGGTCAGCACAGCACCAGGGCTTCATCGGGCACTCCGAGGTCCAGGAGTTTTCAGCAGGCTTCTCTTCACGATTTCTTTTTCCGAAGTTTCTCCAGTGGCCGACTATGCCTGTGTCTCAAAAAGGAACAAGTTACTTTCCTGTAACTGTTGTTCTCCAGCATGCGTCTGGCTTGGATTCACATGCTCATGAATATTCCCTGTCAGGATGGGAATCTCGGTAAAGAAAAAAATCAGTTTCACTTCTGAACTGTCTCTCCTAATAACCAATCACTGGTCTCTGGGTCCTACTGCCACCAGCCAATGACTGCCCTCTACCGAAGCCCCTCCTCCAGCAGCCATCTTCAGATTTGGTAACACAAGGTGGCAGTAGGACCAAGAGAAGAGCTGCAGAGGGGTAGGTGGGAGGTTTCATATGTGAATCCATGCCAGACCCATGCTGGAGAACAACTGTTACAGGTAACTTGTTCCTTCTCTGGCATGGGGTCTGGCATTGATTCACATGCTCATGAATAAAGAATACATAGCAGCACACGCACAGCCACGGGAGGTGGCAAGGCTAAAAACATTAAGCATCTCAACATTAAGTATCTCTTACCTCCTCACCAGGCTCAACCTTCAAGCAAACAGGTTGTGCAGCACTGCTTGGCTAACTCGACTCCTCCCTGGAATCCCTGTCGACGCAGTAGAACTTTGTGAAGGTGTGCGTCGACCTCCATGTAGCAACTCTGCAGCTGTCAAGCAGGGTCACAACAGATGGGAATACCGTAGTTGCAGCGATCGCTCTCGTCGAATGGGCTCTTGGACGGCCAAGCAACGGTCTGTTTGCCAACCGGTGACAATGGGGGATGCAGGCGGAGAGCCACTTGGAAATGGAAGCCTTGGAGAGTGCCTCCCCATGGTTCACAGGGCCAAAGTTCACAAAAAGTAGCGATGTCTTCCGAAAACTGTGTGTTCTACATATAGCTACAACGCTCTAGGCACATCCAGTGATTGCAAAGTTCTCTCAGCCGGCAACAAAGGCGTCGGGAAGAACACAGGTAACACCAAGGGCTTGTTTAGATGAAAGTGCGACGGCACCTTGGGCATGAAGGAGGGATACGTCAAATAAGGTGGTTTACAGGACAGGGCCTGGATCTCTCCCACTCGTGCGGAGATGGCCACAAGAACTCTGCTTTCCACGACAAAGTCAGTGGCGCCGAATGCATAGGCTCGAACCATGGACCCACGAGCCTAGTAAGCATCAAATTGGGCTCCCACGCCAGAGCCTTCACCAGCGTGAACTAGCAAAATAGTCCTTTGACCAACTCCTTGACCAAATGATGTGACCATAAGGATGATCGTCCAGGAGATCTGGAGTAGCAGGAAATAGCCACCAAATTAACTTTGATGGAAGCATGACCCAGTCCTGCTTTGGCCAACAACAACAAATACGGAAGCACCTACGCAGCAGTGACTTGTAGAGGGTCGATCTGAGTACGGCAAATGGCAAACCTCTTCCACTTGTGCCCGTAGCATTTGAGTAGATGAAGCTCTGGCCTTGGCAAGCAACTCCTGGAAATCCGCTGGAAGATCGTAGCCCCCAAACTCGTACTGCAGGAGCAAGGACTTCAGGTTCAGCGATCCTGGGTCGTAGTGCAGAATCGCGCCTCCTTCCATGGCAAGAAGATCTGCATCCGCCAGAAGCTTGACTGGAGGGGACGCTGACCTGTCCAGAAGGACCAGGTACCGTATCAGTCTCGGCCACGCCAGTGCGACGAGGATCATGCACCAGAACCATCCAAGTTGATGGACTAGTTGAAGAAGCAACAGAGGGAACGCATATAGAAACAGGCCCTCCCAGGGGAACGAGAATGCAGCCCCCATGCTCCCTGGTTGGGAAAACCTGCTGGCAAACCTCCAGCACTTGGTGTTCGTCGCTGTCGCAAACAGGTCGATCTGGGGATTGTCCCATCAGTGGAATAGGTGATCCACTTGGTCCTGCCGAAGTTTCCACTCGTGGCAAGATTGCAGCTCCCTGCTGAGAGAGTCAGCGATGGTGTTCTTCACTCCTGCTATATGAAATGGGGTGAGGAACATCCCCTGGGCTACGGCCCAGTGCCAAAAGTCCTGCGCCTCTTAGCACCAGGGGATCTGGTTCCTCCTGCTTCCGGATGTAGATCATCATAGTGGTGTTGTCCGTGAACACCCATACCACCTTCCCCTTGAGGGCCGGAAGGACTTTAGGGCCCAAAACACTGCTCCAACACGATGTGCAACGAGTGCTCCTCTGGTAGCCACAGGCCTCTTGCATGAAGACTTCCGGAGAGCGCGCCCCATCCTTCCGGTGAGGCGTCCGTCGTGACCGTCTGACGAGTTGGGGTCTGGAAATCTGTGCCTTCGGATAAAGGTGCGCACGCCCCCCCCCCCCCCCACCACCGTGTAGCTAGACGGAAACTCGTTGTGTGATCTTGTCCTCGAAGCTCCCTGCCACTTGTATCCAACAGGCGTCGAGGAACTCCTGCAGCAGACGCATCCATAGCCTGCACCGCTGAATGAGATATGCATGACATCATGCCGAGTAGGGACTTGACACCTCACCCTCGCGACCTTCAGGGCCAACAGCCGTTGCACCTTGCCCAGGATGGCCACGATCCTATGGAGACACCAAACATAACACTGTATCGAGTCAGGCTCTCAGAAACAGTGCGTCCTGCGATTGAGTCAAGCAGGACTCTGCAAAGTTTATCGAGAACCCGAGGTCAGTCAGTAGTTGGACCATCTTCTTTGTGTGGGAGACAGCAATGTCCTACGAGTTCGTACAGATTAACCAGTCGTCCAGGTACAGGTACACGTGGGTCCCTCGTAGAGGCAGCTGCGCCGCCACCAGGGCCAGACACGTGTGGCGTCGACTTCGAAGGGAAGGGCCTTGAACTGGTAATGTTGTCCTTGAATTACCAAGTGTAGGTATGCGGTGTCACTTGTGCATCTAGATGTGAAAATGGGCATCTTTCAAGGCCATTGACATGAGACAATCCCCCACTTCCAGCTGTCCAAGCACGTGCTGAAGAGTCACCATCCGAAACCTTTGGGACGGAGGTCTAGAATGGGCCTTCTTTGGTTAATTCCCCCCCAGGAGTACACTCCGGAGCCTCTTTGGGACGAGCTTGATCGCCCCCTTTTTTAACATGGCCCGTACCTCCAGGAGCTGAGGGAGATGGTTTTCCTGACGTGTCACTGGTGGTATCTGCACACTTCCGTTGGAACTCTAGGGTATGTCCGTGGGCCAGACAGTCCAGCACCCAATCGGTGGAGATGGTCTTCCACACGCGGACTAAGTATGCCAGTCGGCCTCCCACTAGGGTGCATGGGTGGGGGCATCCACCTCCAGACTTTGCGCTGCCCCTATAGGTCTCTTGGGCCGATGAGCGGTAGGGCCGACAGGACACCGCTACTGTTGAAGCATGCCCAAGGCATGAGCCGTATGTCTGCTTTGATGGCCCGGAGAGACTCGTCCAGTCTTTCCAAACAAATTGTCCCCATTGAAGGGCATGTCCAACACTTTCAACTGAACATCCTGGTAGAAATGAGTGGCCCTCAGCCAGCCTTGCCAAAGGCAAACGCTGTTGCCCATTTGACAGAATCCCGTGTCGGCAATGTCTGTGCACCACAATGGCGTGGTCCGAAGCCACCTCGCCTTCCTGTAGAATCTCCAACGCCTCAGCCCTCTTGTCGTCGGGAAGGGAGTCCAGGAAGGGGGGGCCATCTTGAACCAAAGTTACCTGTCGTAATGTGCCACAATGGTGAAGGCGTTAGCGGCCTTGATGGTAGCTGCCTATGTCATCACTCTTTGCCCCATGGCATCCAACTTCTTCATTTCTTCATGTAGAAATCCCTCCTCGCCGGAGCAGATTAAGGTTCTTCATGAGGGACAACCTCTCGTCCCAAATGTCATCCAATAACGGATCGAAATCACCGTCTTCCTCTTCGCCTGCTGTCGCTGGTAAAGGAAACTTCACCAGGACAAACTGGAATAGCTCCATGGCCCTAGAGATCATGGTGTGGAATGAGCCAATTTCGTCGGGCGGTGAAGAACTGGCAGGCGGGGATGGGAGATCCCACAGGCCGCCACTGTCATCCGTGCCAGTCATTGCAGTGTCTGGTTCTGTGACATCCTTCGGGGGGGCGCAGGATGCGAGGGGTGAAAAGGCAGAGGGGGTGAACTCTCCTCTTGATGGTGGTGGTTCCTCCGATGGGGCCGACGCTGCAGGTAGGGTCGTCGGCGGGGATGCCGGCGCAAGAGGAATCCTTGTCTGGATCTCCGAGCACAGGGTATGCAGGGCAGTAAGAATGTCCACAGAGATATCCCCAGAAGGCTGCTGGGGTGTTTGCGGCTTAGGCTGGTCCGCTCCGTCGTCACGGCTGTCATGATCTCTGCTTCCAAAAGGTCAGGGTTTTCCCAACTCCCTTGGAAGCAGATCCATAACCCAGGTTCCGAGGGCCAACCAGTCCCAATTGGGACCTTTTGGACCCAGTCCTGGCGCCAGTGGCACCAGGCTCATAAATATGCCCAGTCCCAGCGCTGGAAGCGCCGGGCTCATAATGCTTGGGTGGACTTACCTGCAGCAGACCATGCTGCTTACTTGCCTGCCAGCTGAGCCTCTGATCCTCTTCTGTTTGGAACTACTTTTCCTGTTGGGTGGGGCAGGAGCCACTCCCTAGATTCAGAACACTGGAACTCTTCTGGAAAGCAGGAACTCTTTTCTTACCAAGGCGTGGCTGTGGAAGGAGACACCTAAGCACTACAGGAGGCTATTTAAACCACACCCGGTGGATGAATCTTGCTTTGCGTTATTCTGCATCCTCTGCAGCAGAACGCTCATCGTGTCTTCTGCATCGGATCCTGGGCCTAAGGGAAAAGGCTTACCATCCTGAATCCAGTCTTCAGCAACACCTATAAAGACAAGAAAGAACAGGTTAGCATTCCGGCATCTGAAAGACAAAAGCTTACCAACTCTTCGCACGCTGCGGAGGCCTTCGGCGCTGCATCCTGCATCTGAAAGACAAAACAAGGTGCGTTTAAAGACATTGGGGAACTTTAATACTCGCGTGCCATTACTCCTTTCCACATCTAACCCAGTGGGTAATCCGGCACCCTGCAGCCGCTCCGAACTCGTACCTGCAAAATAAAAGACAGTTGGAGCGCATCGTGAAGCAGGCAACAAGCGCTTACTTACGTGCTCCCAGGCGCTTCTATTCATCACACGGACTCCATCTTCAACTCACTTCAGCCCGTCATCTGCCATCGCCGGAACCTGCAAAACAAGAGACATCATTACTAAAGACTTTAAAGACAATAGAATTACTCGAAACGTACTGTTCGTGCAGTAAACGACGGACAGCAGTCCTCTGAAGTCAAGAGGCCTGCGCTACCGATCCAGTGAAGAAACTCGTTACAGCACCCTGCCCCGAGGCAGATGGAGAGCTCAGCATTCACTTACCTAAGACATCTTACTCTTGAAGTCAGGCATACAGTGCACAGAGGTCCAGCCCAAAGAGCCAACCGGGTGCTACACATCACCTTTGAAGATCCCAGTCAAGACCGGCGCCTCTGCGAGAATCAGGTGAGCGTTACAACGGCCCTGTTGCTCCTAGTCTGTTTCCTTTTGATCATTGCCCTCTTCGGGATCCACCCCGTAGGGACTGCTCGACGCATCTCCCCTCTTGGAGGACCGGGAGGCTGGCAAGTTCTTCCTCTGAGGAAATGTCTGTGCCCTGGAGAACTACCGTGCCCCCCCCCCTCTCTGCGAACAAGGTAGACAGTTTCAGTGAAATGATGGGCATCACCTTCTCCGGAGTCTTCGCTGGGCTTTAAAGAGGACTCCCTCCTGCCAGGCAGGGATACTCTCGCCTTCGGGGCCGTGTCCTGCGAATCCGTCCTGGCTGCCTTCGCGAGGGACGCCACTACCACTTCAATGAAGTGTACGTCTTCACATCATGCACCTGGGCCATCGCGGTCTTGGCGATTCAGAGGCCTCCATATTGGGGGAGGGTTGGGCCCACTCCCCATTGGCCTTCTCTGTCGGGCCGATCTGTCTTTTCCCGAAGCTTACCCGGGTGGTCTGACTTCCTCAAAGAACTTGAGGTGCCCGTCACAACTGCGCTCCCGGAGGCAGTGGCCTCGCGGTGCTTAGCCTTATGGTGGTCCCCGCAGGAGGGGGTGCTCTCAAAAGGTCATAGACTGCTCACCTTTCATCTGGGCAGGGGAGGCATGTTGCCGGGAATTCACTCAGTAAAACTTAGAAAAATCGTAAAATGCAGCTTGAGAGCTAAAGCACGAGGCCTCCAAACACTTGAACGTGCAGTAAAAATCGGAAGCTGGCTGCCGGAGGAGGGGCTTAGTTAGAGGGCAGTCATTGGCTGGGGGCAGTAGGACCCCAGAGACAAGTGATTGGTTATTAGGAGAAAGACAGTTCAGAAGTGAAACTGATTTTTTTCTTTACCAAGGATTCCCAGCCTGATGGGGAATATTCATGAGCATGTGAATCCATGCCAGACCCCATGCTGGAGAACCTTGCCTTTTAAGCTTGTTCTCATTCATTCACAGCCCTAGGCTGTCAATCACCTAGCAGGACAGCCAGCTGTCCTATCAGGACTGGTTTCGCTCAGGCACACCTAGAGACAAAGGACAGGGGAGTTTTGAGACCCCTCCCTCACTTCCTGTCCTTCCAGACACTGGAGCCAGGGGCGGGCTTCAGGGCTGAAGCCCAAAAAAGGCAACACACACAAAGGGCTCAAACCGGTCTCAATTTGCAGAATAATATCCCAGAAAGACCTCACAAACAGAAAATGGCGAAAAAAGACAACAGGGGCCATTTTGACAAAATGGTCACCCATGCATGCTGTACTGTAGCAGAGGGTTTCGCCTGCAGTAAAAATGCACACTGGTAGTAAAATGTAAACCACTGCCACCAGCCATTTAAAGTAGTAAGGGTAACACCACGTTACATGACAAAGTAGGAAGAGGGGCTACTAGGTAACCCTCCTCCCTCCAGCACTCCACATATGCTAGTGTGTGCTGGACCTAAAGTAAATAAGATCAAGGTCACCACACTATTTTTGCGAATAGTTCACCCACGAAAAGGTATTTAAACCTTAAGAGAAATCCAAGGGATTTTAGTGACACTGCACTGAGGGTGCTGTGTGTCACAATACAAAAAGCAGATGCTTATGGAGTTTGTCATACTCCAAAGCAATGAAAACAAAATCCTAGTCAGAGAAAAACATGGAGTGAGAAAAAGGTCCCACTCAGGAGTAAAAATTAAAAAGTCAAGTCCAGCAAAGGAGCTGGGGTCTCTTGGGAGGAAATTAGAGAAATGATCACAGAAGAAAATTCTCCCCAACAGTCTGCATGACGGTGCTCAAACAAAGGGTAACCGCATTGAAGGAACTTACTTGTAAAACCAGTGAGGCAGAATATAAGACCATGTGACTGGTTGAAATGAGTGATGACAAACGGCCTCCCTCAGATTTGAAGGAGATGATTCGTAAGCAAAGGGCAGCTGCTTCAAAACAGATAAATCGGATCTCAATCTGAACTATCATGTCGAAAAAAGGGGAAGAGTTAAAACCATTGGCAAAAGAAAGCTAGATGGACACTCATTTGCCAGACTTCAAGGAATTTGGGGTGGCGAGGGTTAAAGCAAAAGGACAATGGAGTACGAGCAAAATGCAACACCATACCCATTGTTTCAAACCATCAAATCCATTGTACTGCCTGATGCCCCAAGCACGGTTCATGATGTGCATTTGAGTGCACAACCAAGCTTTATTCAGAATAAAATAAGTGGATCCAAGAAAAAGGTTATTCAAATTAGTTTTACAAAATGCATGTTAAATCACTGCACAGCAACATCACAAAAGCAGCGCTAGCAAAATCACATTTTGAAGATTGCAGATCATGTTGCTGCTTTAATGTTTAGTGAGGACAAAAGTACCTGGGATGGAGAAGTGGAGGCAGGATCTTTAACAGAGGTTGGAGGTGAGTCAGACAGACCAGTGCTGGAGCCATTCTGGGACGGATTTTGTTTCCTGACATCACACCAGGTTGTAAAAAAGAAAAAACAATTTGCAACCTCTTTGGTAAACTAATTGATGCATAAAGACCAATTCTAAAAATTCTATTCTATAAAATTACTTCATTCTTTGATTACATACCTGGAAAGAACTCTGTCTAACAACTGCTTATCTCCATCCAAGTACCCAGGCCAATCCTTCTGGATCTCCTTAAATACAAATTCCTTTAGCGTGTAAGAGTTGTCCTTCGGATTCAAATTTGCTACCTACAACACAATGTCACACTGTTACGGTGAATACAGGAATGCATGCAAGAACCAATTTCTTTTTTCAAAGACAAGGCAGCACAAGTGCAAAATGCATTTTTGACCCTTGCAACATTCAAGTGCTAAAAAGGTGGTGCGGATATTAACTGCTCATGATCAAAGCTCATTTTTCAATGTGCATAGACATTTTTTTGGAATATCCTAGATTAAATGGTACTATCTTCTGAAGGAAATGCTTGACCAAGTCTCTTGCTTGATCAGTCTTAAGATGTTACAGTACTTTAGTAGCAACAATCTAAATACAATCTGGACAACCCATTAAATACAAATTGGACAGCTCATTACTGTACACTTCTAAAAACAAAATATGTTGTTCAATACAAGAGAAACATTAAGCTTAACAGCCATTGATGGCCCGATCGGCAAACTGGAACACTGATGCACAAAAGAAAACTAGCAACAAATGCAAGCTGCAACTACATTCTGTCAGTGTGGTGACACGTTAAGATATTCCTGCAAGATCCCAATGACTCAGGAGTCTCATTTTCATAAGAGGACATGTAGCGTCCCATGTCTAGAATCAACTGGAACTCTGGGCTTGTTGGAACAAGAATCGGAACTACATTTCAGGGATTTGTTGCCGTGTGTGTGTATGACTGATTGAAGTAATAATTGTCGATCACCTTGAAAAGGAAGTATCTTCTAAGCCCATCTACAACTATTTTACACAGTTTATACTAATTGGAAGAAATTGATACAGGCAACTGAATAAGGGCGCTGTTCAGAGGTTTAAGTTATAACTATGGACAAAAGCTTGATCACAGAAGCCAGCTCTGTTTTTATAAGCAGACAGAACTCGTAAAATATTGTAAAGCCACAGCGGCAGGCTAAAGCTAAATCAAGTGGTTGGACAACTGCAGTAAAGCTCTCCTTGGTGCTTTAAAGAGTTAGACAATTACCTATAGGAGGTTGGCATATAGACTTTGAAAAGGTGAAGTCTGTTGCGCCATCTGCGTCAGGACTGAATCTTAAATGGATCTTTATTACTTGTTCACATAGCCTTTCCAGTGCCCACCTAGAAAAGGGGTTTGTTCCTCTGCCACACGACCACTGTACTGGGTAGCCCATGAAGGAGATTTTCTAACAGCCCACTAATGATAGGTGTTAAAGAGAACACTAATGGGTCGACCAAGTCAGAACAAAACACTCCATTTGTAATATAGTTGTACAATCAAGCTTCACTCTTAGGAACTGTTAGTGACAATGGGCCAGACAAAGGAAGATTACACAGATCTGAATAACGTATACACTATCACAAGAAATAATAAGTTTAAATAAGTAGACCAACACAAGAGTCACACCACCTTCTGTGGAGTGCCAAGGGGATACTTTGTCTATGACAGCCACAGCAGCAGAGATAAGAGGGATACAATCTCCTACTTATGGCTGGTGGAAGTGTTCAACTATTGTGTGAATTTTCTATCGCAGGTTATGTCCACAGCTCTGGTTATGCACAATAGGGTCACCCAAGTATTAACTAGGCGGCTCCCTTCTTTTTTGCCATTATTAGCGTGGTTGTTCTCAGTCAAGCCTTCTTTTATGGTCCTGGGTGGGAGAGGCCTGTGTGCTTTGCCTTTGGCGGGAACCCTCAGATGTCCCCCCCACCTAGGATCCAGTGTGTCTGGGCAGGCAGGAAGTGGGGTGGAGATTTTCACTCCACTGCCCTTTGTTAGGACAATTTTTCTGAAGTCAACTAAGGGCTTAGTAAAACCATTCAACTGAGACAGTACAAGACCCCACTCTTAGTATAAGGCTGTACCACTAGAGCACATGGTAGCATAGAAACATAAGCCAGTCTGATCTTAGGAGGGTGAGAGGGCTAGCAGTTGTACCACGACGCTCAGCAAGCAATCACTTAGTAAACCAACTTGACAAACTTTGTGAATAGCAGAACACAGAATCCAGTAACAGTAGAAACCTATACACGTTTTACAGGAGCTATCAGCAACTTAAAGGCAGGTATAAACCCTGTTATTGTGTCGGTTTACAACAGACCAAGGAATGCAAAACCCAGTGTTACACTTTATGAATTATTACAAGTTATTCTAGGTAGGTAAAACCCAAGACATCATTCTGGACAGGCCAACAGTAAGGCAGGGGAAGCATGACCCAGTTGGGGAAAAATATAATACATTTATTATAACAGAAATAGTGAAGTGAAACCAACAACATTACTTCACAGGTGAGTAATATAACCTTACATCTACTCTGTTAGAATGGCAAAACAGTTTCTAAGGAAAGACGTTGCATATAATTTTCAGAATGGCAGAAGATTTCTAAGGTAAGTAATAACTTTTGTAACTGTTCACGCCAAGTTACAGTTACCAACAAACTTCTTGCTGGGATCACTAGGGTCTAGAGTCCAACAGGCAGGTCAGGTCCTTAAGTAGTAAAGTTCCTAAGAAAGACTTTTACAAGCAAGTACTTTAGAGTTCGCTGAGGATCCAGGGCCGTCACAGAAGACACCCTAGGAGGATTCCAACAGGGGCCTGGGTGCACTGGACAAGGGGACTCCTAATCACAGACAACACCCCAAAACTACACAGGAATCACAAGAGACTGAGGTATGTAAACACCCAAGCCAGCACAGTACCTCAGCACAGAAGACTTTGCAGCAGGACTACAAGATCTGCAGCCAAAAACCTGGTAGTTGGATTCCAAGAGGACAGGACACTGGAAGGGCCTATGCAGACTTTAGCAGCAAGGATCACAGGGAAGGCTCTAGGCAAGGTTTTCCTCACGGCTGGATGCAGCTATGGATTTGGCGCTTTTTCATGAGCACAGAAGACAATCACTGGTCGGACTCTCATCGTTTGTAAGGTCCAGCATTCTGGGGAGGACTTTTTCGGGTTAGAATTGTGCCTCTGGTGATCCAGCAGGCTGTACATGAACTTTCAGTGAGATTCATATGTCTGTGCACTGTACAATGCTCGAGATACCAGGGAATTGGGGGTATTGCAGCCCTGCAAGGTAGCAGCATGGCGTGGGATGGCTCAAAATGCAGGTCTTCAGTCTAGTGGGTCCCACTAGGCTCTGGGTGGGGGGGGGGGGGTCATTGTTTTCCGAGTTCCCCAGGTCGATTGGAAGGAAGGGCTACAGCAGGCTCTCAGGTTGCTGGAAATAGTCTCAGCTCTTTTTCCTTAATCATTCTCTTCGGTTTTGGTTCCAGTGGCAGACTACCTCTTCAGCTTCCAGGATCTGACTTTTATGCAGGAACCTAGCCAATCAAACAGCCTTGGAACATTCAAACCTGGGGGTTTGGCAATTCTTTCGTCCAGCCTCCCAGTTTGAACTGGAATTCCGCAATTAGGCTTGAAGACAAAGGGCTGCAAGGGTTTGACTCATCCCCAGCTTCGGAGCCTGGGCAGGGAGTCGATCCGACCCCCCCCCCCCCCCCCCCCACCTGAAGATAAATACACAAAGGAATTTCCCGCCCTGGATGTCAGGGGGAGGGGGAAATGGGCAGACACTAAAATGGTGAAAAAAACAAGACCAGGGCCATTTTGGTAAAATGAGCACCTGTGCAAACAGCCCACAGTAATTGTGCACCGAATTGGTAAAAAGGTTCACAGCCACCAGCCATTAGAGATATGTTTGTCCTTGTAACAAATGTTGAATTTAAAATGAGAAAGGGGATACTCAGTATCTCCCAAGCACTCCACATAAGGTGGGGGGTGCCGGTCTCACTTAATAAAATGTAAAAGGGAAGATCCTTTCTACCCTTGGGAACTTTAGTTCTCACAAGGTTAGCCAGAGAAAGTTAAAAGGGGAGCCCCTAGGGCAACCAGCAACAATAGGCACTTGTTCCCAAAACGTTGTCAAAGAGGCTCATTTGTAAAAGACACTATGGAGAGTATTAAACATGACACCAATAAAGAGTAAAAGATTCTGTGAGTGTGAAAAAAGGTTCCCACTCAGAAGTATAAGGAAAAATAATCCACCCGTAAAATTAAAAAGTTCTGAGGTTGACACAGGTCAGGAAGATTTATCATTACTTTGAAAATCTTACCTAACAGGAATACGTCCAAGTCTTCGTTGAGCCTTCAAGGACACCCACGGAGATCCGATCCAACTCGTCCTGACCACCTCAGCAGAGTGTGGGACTGTAAGACGTGAAGACTGACCAGGTGAACAACATCCTGTTTGTGCTGCAGAAAAGGTGCCAAAACCGCAGGGTGGCCAGAGAAGTTGCTGAAAGCTGTGCCAGAGGTCCCCCCTCGAGGCTGCTGCTTAGAGATCCCATCCATTGTCCTGCCTTTTGTCAGACCAGAAAATCCAGGTCAGGTCGAGCGCCAACACATAATGGAGAATCCAGCTACAATCTTTTCCTCTAACCTAAGGTACTGGGTGGGGGATGGGGGGTGAGTGGGGAGGGGAAGGCATTGCTCATCTTGATCGGTGAAGTCGCTCCAAAGCTGAGAGCATAGGTGACCAGGATACATCCCTCCCCTAACTTCCGACTCAAGACGCCGAGTGTGTCCCTTTAGCAAGTCCTTAACAGGGTCCCTGAAGTGAATTTAATCTTGCTACACACTAGAGACTAGAGACTTGTATCCACAGGAACCTTTCATATTCTGCTGCTTGTCAAGACTAAGGCTTCTCTAAACTACATTTAACTAGGAGATTGAGTGTTGGAATTAAAATACTTGCTCTGAAAAGAGACTGCCTTTAGAATCTTAAGCCTTGCTAGTACAACACTAACCCAACTATTTTTCTTCACAAAAATCACCATTTTAAATGTGTATGCAGAGTAAATGCCTTTACCCTATTCCTGTTAAGATTTGCGAGTGTGCGTTATTACCAATAGAAATTACTGTCAAAAGCTGCATCAAAAGTAACGGCAAGCAACTATAAACTAAGCATTGGCCTTTGAAAAGTATCCTACAGTATTCCTGAGTGTTTCAGTTTGTGCTTAGTATTTTAAAGTGATTAATAAATCTATATTTTAATACATATGTAAGTGCAAGTGTTTCTTTGATGTGCATTACTAGCTAGGTTCAGTGTACTGACCTACAGCTCACATCTTCCTCTCATAAGCCCAACTGCTCTGCCACTGTACTAAGGTTCCACCAGCAGTACAGACTGATACTAAGTTGGGATCTCCAAACCACTGGCATTGTTTTGTGAAGTCCTATCTTCCAGAGTGGGAAAACGCTCCACAGCCCCAATGCCTGCCCCTGTATGGCTATACCAGCTGCTCAGCAACAGTAGCCTATGTTCAGCAGCAGTTCTCCAGCAATTCAGGCAAGAATGTGCAGGGTCTCAGAAAATATTCACTCCAGGGGTATTGATATTTTATTTCTATTGCGCTCGTACACAAGTGTTTCAGAGCGCGACAGGGCAAGGGAGGGGAACAGGGAGTACAAAACAACGATCTTACTAGGCACAGTGACATTGAGAACGCGCAAGTGCATGGGAAAGGGGTTGGGGAAAAGTGCACTGAATGGGGAAGATGTGGAAAGCGCGGAGGAAAGGAGAAACAAATAATAAAGGCAATGAACAGTGGTAGTGGAGCCGGCAGGTGCTGGGTTTAAGGCAGCAGACAGGGTAGGTCTGATAAGTGCAGGAACAAAAAGGGGGGTGCGGGGGCTGTATGGCTCCAGATACAGACCCCAGTGAAAGGGGTGGCCTGGAGGCAGTGCAGGAGGGTGGCCGGGTGAGCAGGTAGCTGGGCCCGGAGGACAGCGGGTGGCCAGGTGCAAAGTGCCAAGAGAGAAAAGATCAGCAAGAGAGGGGGAGCAAAGGCAGAAGCAAAGAGGAAGGTCTTGAGGTGCTTCCGGAACCAGAGAGGGTTCTCCTCAAGTTTTAGAGTGGCAGTAAGGCTGTCCAGAGGGAGGCCCCAGCTGAAGACAGATCTACCCCCAGCTAGTTTCTTTGAAAAACGGACCCTGAGGGAGGTAGAAGAGCAAAGAGCTCGAGAGGGGAGGTATTTGCAGAGGGATAGCTGAAGGTATTTTGGACCCAAGCCCCAGAAAGCCTTGAGGACAATGCAGAGGGTTTTGAATTTAATCCTTGCATCCACTGGGAGCCAATGGAGAGATTTCAGAGCTGGAGAGATACGATCCCATCGCTTGAGGCCAAGGACAAGTTTCGCAGTCCTGTTCTAGATTAGTTGCATAGGGCTAAGAGAGGAAACAGGTAGATTTATAACTAGGCTGTTACAATAGTCCAACCTAGAAAGAACCAGAGCTTGGGAGACATCGAGCTTCTGTGGGAAGGAGAGGAAAGGCAGAGTACCTCTGAGGAGGTGCAGTAGGAAGCTTGACTTTTTAGAGACAGATGTGGGCGGAGAAGGAAAGGTGTGGAGTCAAAGATAACCCAGAGGTTCTTAGCCTCGGCAGTTGGTGGTAGGAGGGGGGCCAAGGGAGGCCGGCCAGAGACTGAGGGGAAAGGATGGTGAAGGTGTGCTGATGAGGAGGATCTCCGTCTTGCTGGCATTCAGACAAAGATCATTGGCGGCAGACTAAGATTGGATTGCAGTTAGGCAATCAGAGGTGAGGGAGAGGAGGTGGCCGAGTGCAGCCTGAAAATTAGTCTAGTATCGTCAGCGCAACACTGGAGATTTGAGCAGAAAATGGCAATGCAATGGGTGAGAGTTGCCAGGGTGGCAGAAGCTGTCCCTCTATAAGGCAGCACAAAGGTTAACATGGCTGGCCAATCGGGCAGGCCACAAAACGTGGCACTCCAATAGGAAGTACACTAGGGATGTGTCTGGGGACTGTAAACCAGCTCAAACCACAGAGAGGATGAATTGTAGGCGTGGGTTCAGGGTGAGACTCCGTCATAAAAAGCATAGTGAAGCCAGAACCAAATTCCACCAGCCTTCTCCAACCCAGCGGTCCTTTTGAAGCAGTTGTGGTCTAGGTTGACCAAGGTAAACCCAAAGAATGGGTTGCAGTGGATGGTATACTTAAGTGCAAGTTTATCTGGCTACAAAAAGAAAGTGCACTCAAATTTGTACGGAACAACCCCCAAAATTGGATTCAATCCTATTTTTTTTTTTAATTTGCGTGGAAACATCCAGAAGGTTAAAATCACCACTTCTAGCTTTGAAGAAGGCTGGGTCCATTGGAATGGTTACAAGATGAGCGCTAGAGGAAATCATGTCAGACAGCTAATGCATAGCATGCCACAAACAGCATAGGGTCTGATAGTCTCTAAATATTTCAAAATAATGGTCCAATATTTGTAGCCATCTTCTGAACCTTCCCTTTAACTTCACTAAACACATGTGTTGCCAAGAAGGATCCATGTGTTGCCAAGAAGGATGCAATCATTGAACCCTATACAACACACAAGTGAGCCATTGTCCGACTGGACCAACAGATTGAGTGGCTTACTCTAAATTCAATTTTGTCTGCTATTCTGTATGGATTTAGGGAGGGCCTGGACTCAGTCACAGGGAACAAATCTGCATTTGATACTTTTGAAAATGTATATTCTTATGGGAACCCTGCATTTTAAGCCCTTGTGGACTGGTCAGCATGAAGTGATATGGTTCTAGCCAATGGGGTACATTTGATTCAAACTGCACCATGCTAATACTACAGCAGTTTGAACCTGCAAACTCGCCGCCTATAAATTCAAAAGGTGATGTCACAAGGAAAAACATCCCTTTGTTAGGTAAGATTTTCATATTTGTGATTAATCTTCCTGACCTGTGTCAACCTCAGAACTCTGCTTGGACTTCGGTACAAGGAGAAAAAATCCCCATGTGAGTGGGAATCTTTTCCCCCCCTCTCCTAATCCTTTACTCTTTTTATGAGTGACCTTTTTATATGTCTCTCCATAGTGTATGGTTTGAACTATAGTTTCCTATAACTTTTGGCCTTTGGCTGGGATGCCCCTTTGGACTTCCCTGTTCTCTTTTATGTACTTGAGTGAACTACTGTTCCCAAGAGCTTAATAGGGATTTTCATCCCCTTTACATTTTATATAGTGAGCCAGCACCCCCACCTTATGTGAAGTGCTGCGGGATACAATGTATCCCATGTCTCACTTACCTGTAATATTGTTGTTACAATTGCAAGTTTACTTGAAATGCTGATGGCAGTGGTTCTACCTTAGTGACCTTTTAGTCTCATTACGCGCAGGCTGTTAAATCAGCCCTTTGTCTTTCGCCCTACCTGAAAGGAACCAACTCCCAACGGGGGCTGGCTGTTCCGAACGGACCACCAGAAAATCCCCTTATGTAAACTGCAGGGAGAGATTGCAGAAGGTGTGATGTAGTTACTGATAAATACTCCGAACCTGGAAGCCGTTGACCATTGGAGCTGGAAGCAAAGAGTAAGAAGGCGTCTGCAGTGAACGGAGAGCCTGTGTAACGGGAGCCTGATGCAACCCTTCCCCATTGGCCTGGGGGTCCTAAACAAGACTGCTAGCAGAGGCTGGTGAGATCCACTAGTCTCAGGAAGACCTGCATTTTGAGCCATCCCACAACATGCTGTTATCTTGCTGGGCTGCAAACCGCCAATACCTTGGGATCTCAAGCCCGAGACCAGTGCATGGTCTTCTGAAGTCCGAATCCGTCCAAAACTTTGGTGGACTTCTCCTGGACCACCAGAGATGATGCAAATCCCTGAGGCCCCCTTACCAGAGTGAAGAGAATCTGACCAGCAATATTTGTTCATCTGGCTGCTGTAAAGAAGGTGCCAAATCCAGAGAGCCGCAAGAATCTGTTAAGAAACATTTGCTGGAAGCCTCCGACGACGACTGCTGCTGCTGCTGCACGTTCCCATCCGGTGTCCAGTTCTTTTGTCTCCAGACCAAGAATCCAGGGACTGGACCCTGTGCTGCTGCATCCAGAAGGCATCCACTACAAAGCTCTTTTCTCACAAGGTACTTTCTGGGCTTGGGTAATAACTATCCAAGTCTGTCGTGCAATCTGTGAGGGGGGAGTGTGTGATTCGAGTGGTGGGGAGTTTGCCCAACCACTTGCCCAGGCCTAATGCTGGAACACATAGGGAGCCTTCTGTGAAGTCCCTGAATACTTCAACTAACTTTGAAAGTGAATACTTGTTTAAGAATATCTCCTACGGAACTTTGACTTTCCGGCAACTGAACCCCGTTTCAACCTGCCTACAGCTGTTACCTAGACCACTAGAGTCCCTCTTCTGCCCGGAAGAACTCCGACAATAGACCAGGGAAGGATTGGATTAGAAAAGGATTCTGACTTGAAAGTATAACAAGTGCAAAGGTACTTGCTTGCTTAAGAAGTTAGAGTGGTAACAGTTTCTCTGTGAAAGTAGTAAGTCATTATGTTTAGGCTCATTTTCGAGTTGAATGGAGTTCCCCCTCCTAAAAAGTAATAGGTGTTGGTACTGTTTTATCATTGCTTAACTGAATGAGTCTAAAAGCTTACCGATAGGGTTTACATGCCATGAATAACCTTGTGTTATTCTTAAAGCTTAACATTGGGATTTGTTTCCCGTGGTCTGCTTTATACAGATCTAAAACAGTCTTCGAGTTTATTTTATTTATATAGCGCTGGTAACCCACAGGCATTTGGGCACACGAAAACACAGCCAGCCATACATGAAGGGGATAGAAAACTAGACTATACAGTATGAACTGAGCACATCATGGACGTGGGGACTCTAGTTGAAGAGTAAGGTCTTCAGTGTTGTGCAGAATACAGCCCCGTTTATCTCCATTTAAAGAGACGGTGTAAGGGAGCTCCACAACTGAGCAGCTAGCGTAGGGAAGGTCATTTCACCTGATTGAACTTGCAGCAATTGACCAAAGCAATTTCTGATGACCGAAACATACGTTTGGGCTCATACAGGGTCCTGTGAGCCTGATGGGCTTTACCATAGAGGCATTTATTCATGAGTAGGGTAGTCTTGAACTTTATCTAGGCTGGAATAGGAAGCCAGTGTAGGGCGTTATATGCTTGCGTCGGGAAATCCTCTTAATGCAACTGCATAATTTTGGAGAGTTTGTAGTTTCTGCAAGCATTTTATTTGTCCTCATCAGTAGCGCATGACAGTAGTCCAGCGAGAAAGAATTGTTGCTAGTGCTACTGAAGAACAATTAGTTTGAGATAAAGGGTTTTATGTTCTTTGAGAGTTTGATAGTAACGACACCCGAGATGGTTTAGCTGTGATTCAGCGCTAAGAGGCAACAAGAAAGACCCCAAGGTCTTGACTTTTCCAGCAACTACGATGGGGCAGTCCTTGATACAGAAGCAGGAGTACTTTCCCCAATTTAGCTCCAGCCTGCAGTGTTCCAAATATAAGTAATTCAGTTTTTCCTCATTTAAACCTAGCCAAATATCAGTCTTCGATTATACAATAGATGGAATTGAGTTTGAGGTTACTGGAATCACAGTCCCCACTGATTTCCATAATCAACTGGGTACCATCCGCATAATTTGTTAAAAAAAAGACCCCCCTTTTCTCTAAAAGACTACAAAGAGGTCTAATGTACAAATTAAGAGTAGGAGGAAATGCAGGCCCCCTGTGGAACCCACAAGGAATCAGTGCTGGGTTAGCTGAAGAGATCTCCCAACATAAATAGGAAATTGTGTGAAAGGAAGGACTGGATCCAGCTACTGGAATTGAGCAGTTTCACACCCCCGCCAAGATGTGTAGCAGGAGTTCCGGGCCAAGTAGGTCGAATGCTGCAGACAGATCAAGAAGGACAAGTAGCCCCGTTTTCCCCTGGTGCAGAAGCTCGCACATGTTAGTCTGAAGGTCGAGTAAGGCAGTCTTAGTGCTGTGATCTGCTCTGAAACCAGATTGTTTACTGTGAAATTGTATGTTTATAAGAACCTTTAAATAGCGGTAGGCTCCTTTGAAAAGTGTTTATGTCTTACCTTGATTAGATGCTGCTCATCTAAACTTGTAACCCTGTGTTGCGTTTCCCTGAATTACTAGTTCTTACCTTAGAAACTGTATTATACACTTCTTCAAAGTATACTGGAATAACTAGCTATATGTACCAATAGGTCAATTATTTACCTTGAAATACAGTAACTTTCTTAAAGTAATTTGGTTTTGCTTTACCCGATTTGCTTCGTGCATTCTCAAATAGTGTTCATATGTCATAGCTTGATGCCCCTGCAGAAAGTAGGAGTCATTTTACTAGTTCTGATCTCTTAAAAGTAACATTGCAAGGTGTATACTTGTAACAAGGTTGATTTGATTATTTCTATAACTGAATCACTGCATGACTGACAGGGTCAACTACCCTTGAATTACCGATGGTAGAATAAATTATGGTAGAATAATGATGGTATTCTAAAAAGTACATCTAACCTGGTCTTATTCTCCAAGAATAGTATATTATCCTGAACGTATAACCCCACTAAAAACCTTCATAGGTTACAAGTAACACAAAACAACGCCCATAGAGCTGCACTGAACATCCCTAAGAGGGAACATCTTTCACAGGCTAGGTGAGATGAACATTGGTTACCAGTCAAAGAGCGCATTCTCTTTAAAACCTTGGCCACCACACACAAGTGCATCTCCTGCACTGCTCCACCTTACCCATCAGAAAAGATGACTTCTCACATCTTACAGACACTTCCGATCACACCTCCCCAACATGATGTACGCCCCCCACCTTCAAAAGAACTAAAGCTGGAGGGTCCAGCTTCCAACATCTAGCCCCAAATGAAGGAACGCCATGCCCACAGCACTCCGAAATGAAGCCTCATTCACAATTTTCCACAAAGCTCTTAAAAGTAAGAGGGCGCTAGAGAGCCAAACAAGATGGTGGCTCCCTAGCGAGCTCTGACGCTGCACCTTCAATAAATCCTGAAAACACCCAATTCCAGGCTCATTCAAACTCGCTTTGCCCTCACGCGCCACTCCAGCAGCCCAGAGTCAAGGAAAAACCATCCACCAGGGGCCCTAAACCTACCAGGCGGTCCAGCCGTATCAATCTGCGCCGGCCGGACCTCAAACACACGAGAGGACCGCTGCGCCTCCACCCGCAGAGACTGATCGGCAGCGAAGCCCTAACCGAGCACGGCCAGGAGGGATCACGAGGAGGAGCTTCCCTCCGCTTGCAGCCACGGCGGATCCGGGCCGCGCAGCGAGGTGTGCCCTGGTACCCTTTTGGGGCGCGACCGGAGCCGGGATCCTGCTGGGACTGGCTGTGAGCCCCGGAGGCGGCCCAGCGTCCACAAGATCCATACCCCGGAGGGGAATCATGGTGCTCAGCAGTGCGGCGCACAGAGAAGCCAGAGCGAAGCTGAGGCAGCTGTGGGGACGCCCGGAGCCACGTCGGCCCTGAGCCCCGGATGGGCCGTGAGCTGTGCGGTCCAGAGGAGAAGCCAGCCACTTACCTGGAGCCGCAATTGGGAGCAAACACTCCCTGCAAGGTGAGAGGAACCCTGGCCCTCGCCCCCCACCTGAATTCACCCAGCAACCCAGTCCTGTCCACAGCGTGAGGACAATAGCAGTCATTACAAGCCGGTGGCACCCGCTGTGTGAGAAGTGGCAATAAGCGGCAAACCCACGGAGCGCACTGGGACGTCCCCACTGTCACTGGGACTAAATTACAGTTATCAAGCAATGGGCTCTGACCCCACCCCCTCCAGATCAACATCCTCAAACTACACACCCTATAACGGAAGAAAACGCTCCTGAACCACCACGCAGGCACTCCCACACAGTGCTTCAGCCACACAGCACTACCCAATCCCACAGAAACTAAGCTGGGTAAGGGTCCCCTAATGCCACTCCTGTGGCTCTGTGCTGCACCCAGACCCAGCTATTAGGACACACTGCACCGGGAGCCTCTCTCCCCCACCTGGCCACCAAGAGGAGATGCCTGCATTGGGAACCGGGCCAGCAATCCATCCCATCCTCTAGCTTCTACCGCGCACCGGTGACTCTCACAGCTGTCCGGTTTCCCCAGGCCTCCTCTTGACCCAAAGATCTGGTACAATGAAGAAGCTTGAAAGCAGAGTCGAACAAGCCCACAGATATAGGGAAATCCGACAAATCACAAAGGAAACTTACTTTTGGACTGGATTCAAACAATAGCAAAAGTGCAGAACTCTATTCCATGTAACAAATTCCTGGCTGCGGAAAAGAAACAAGGTCTTCTCCCTCGTTATTTGGTAAAATATCCTGACCATAGGATCAGGAATAATTTCCTAAGGACAAGATTGAACCTATTGCCCACTGGCGAGAACTTAGAGGCATGTCACTAAGGCGAGGAAGCAGTTAAGCTCTGCAATATCTGCACTACTCTGTCAAACCAGTCATCTTCTAATGGAGTGTGAAGGGACTTGGACTCTAAGAAGGGACAAATAAGAAGATTTGTCTCAGGGGAGGAAAGAATTACATCGGATCACCTCTGGCACAGAATGATAACAGCATGAAACGCTTCTAACAGTGGTAGAAATACTAGTGGCCCTGAATTTTCTTAATTAGATCAACTGAGAAAGGGTTATCGGTTTGGCTGAGAGCAGGAAGAAGGAAAAAGTAATATATATTAAACGCTTAGAGAATAAGGCAGTTTGAAGGGGTTAATGGTGGAAACTGGATAAGAATAGAAGTAGATGGGAATAAAATATGACTAATCTTGATTTTGATAATGGTTTATGAATTTGTTTTACGCATAATCTGAGGTTTTTCTTTCGTTTTAATTAACTAAATTGTGAAATGTTAAAGGTTTTGTAAAGGTTTAAATTCTTGTTTGAATATACCAAATACAAAAAAAGGTACGGCAGTAAATCCCAGTAAATGCAGTAGGAGGTCTTTGACAAAACTGCAGTCAGCGATTGTGAAAAGCAGACACCAAGACTATTAGGAATAATTTTCAAAAAGTCAGTTGGGGCACAAGACATGTAACGGACACATGTTAGAAATGTACATAACAAAATATGCTCCTTGCCTCAGCCGATACTGTCACTTGCAACCTAAACCCCTGTTAATTCTCATCAGGCAACAGTGTTGGGGAGATTAATCAGTTTTATGAATGTGAAGTCCAGGACTGCTGCCATTTTTCAAAAATTACATAGCCAGTGTAAAGCAGCTATGTCAGGTTGGACTCTTGCTGAAAGCGGTATAAAGCACGATTTATACCAGAAGGTAATCAACGACTCATGATTGGCGTGTTATGATCGTAGTGCATCATTTAGTACTACAGTTGTTTTTCTAGCTCTTTTAAAAGCACCAAGACCTTTGAAGCATCATTTGGGTAATATATTTTAGGATGTCTTTGGTATTACTGGATGTGATTCTCTGATTCTCTGATTAATGAGAATATCACATAAATGAATGCAAATACTATAACTGCATGCTTTATTGTATAGAGTATGGTTGTATTTGAAGTAAACAAAGACAAGTTATTTTTTTTAAAGTCTAAAATGGGCAAGTAACATGTACATGCATGAAAACTGCACGCAATAGCATTTGCAGCAAAACCTCCATTCACTAATTGCGAGTGACCTTAGAGCCAGGGTAGTAAGATAATTTTGCCATTTTGCACCATGTCCTATTGTGGGCATTAAAAAGGGAAACGGAATGGGTGCAAAAAACTCAGAGCTAAAGGCGGCACAGTAGGAGGGCAAGGGGTGCAACCAGAAAATGTTTAATTACTGCCGAAAATATGGGGTGCGAGAAGATTACAAATTCAAATACTTGCAAACGTTTAAGCATTACAAATCAGTGATGTTTGCCGCTTTGGAAAGTCTCTAAAAGATTTGGGACTGATCAATTGGCTAGGAGTCACACAATTCACTGAATTTATACTTCTACACAGGGACTTCATTTCACATCACACGACCCTTGACCCCTGATGGCATCACAGGAAGTGATCATTTGACCCCACCCAGAAGTGATATCGCGGGAAGTGATGGAACACGACCTTTCATCCGTTGACAACCAAGGAAGTCGCATCACATAGCATTGTACACTACGAAAAATATGGTTAAGATATCACTATAATGTGATGTACATTTCATACAAGAATGGATCACCATATGTATCCGTTAAGATCAGTGTATAGGCCCATATTACCAAATTACTGTGAATGCAAGCAGACGTCACTGACCAAATAATGGTGTTATTATATAGCACTTACGCTTAAGCGCTTTATATAGAAAAAATATACACCCAATATCACCCAACCTGTGTTGGTACTCTTATCGACCTCAGAAGGATGAAAGGCTGAGTTTGAGGCGTTTAACAACAGACTAAATCAGTGACTCACCCTCTGAAGTGTGCCTGAAATAAATATTTGAGTAGAAATTGACTAAAATTCCAGAAAGACACTATTTGGTATATTTTTTCTTATTTAGGGTCAGTGCTTAAAGTGTTAGACTTGTGGCACTTTTTTTTTTTTAAAGGGGGCCTGAACAAGAAACCCAGCCACTCCAGAAGTTAAGAGCCACAAGGTGCTGGTCACATCCCAGGAAATTGCATTGAAATAGAAAGAAGAAAAAAAAAAAAAAGAGAAAAACATGTTTACATTTTTTTTTATAGAGGTTGCAAGGGAGACCACAGATGTCGCAACGGAGACCAGAGGTCACACTTGCTACCTCTGGCGCCCCCTAAATGACATCCCTGCTTCCACACTTCTAAATAATCATTTAGAAAGGTTATCAGTTGGAAGAATAAGTTACCTGGTAACGTTCTTTCAATGGGATGATGCGACAACGTATTACATATCTATGACAGTAATCACCACAGCTGTGCTGCTTCGGAAAAAATCTTTCTGCGTCCTGCGTCAATGACGTCAATATGCTGTCCTCGGGGGGCCTCCGTCGAGCAGACGTCACCAGATGTTATAAGTAGGACGCACGACGCCCTTAGCCTCAGTTGTAGTTTTTTCCCCAGAACGTGTGGCACCAATCTACTGCCAGTATGACCACAGAAAGCCTTGCGGAAACGTAAGCTGCAATCGCATAAGAAATTCTGTAGCGGGGTAGGCAGGGGGAGACCATCTCATCTAAAGAATGTTACCAGGTAATAGAGTAACTTGTTCTTCAAAGGGATTGGGTCCTCCGACGTATTCCATATCTATGACAGACTCCCAAAGCAGTACCAACGTAAGGAGGTGGGAAAAGAGTTTAGAATATACAAATTTAGAATGTCCAATCAAATCGCAGAGTAAAGGACCGCCTTGCCAAAGGCTAGATCCTGCCCATGGGATGAATCTAGTGAGTAGTGACGTACAAAAGTATGGACCGAAGCCCAAAAGGCTGCTTCACAGATGTTACGAATAGGAACACCCCTCTGCAGAGCAGTAGAGGCAGCCATACCCCTAGTCGAATGGGCCCGTAACCTACCGGAGGGTCCTTACCCGCCAGGCGGTAACATTCAGAAAATAGCAAGATAATCCATCTAGACAAAGTCTGCTTAGTCACAGCTTATCCCAAACGCCTTCCAGCGTAACCAATAAAGAGCTGATCGTCCACTCTGACCCGGGACATGCGTGAAATGTAGAAACTTGAAGCTCTCCTAGGATCAAGCCTATGAAGCCTCGCCTCTTCCTTACCAGGATGTGGCGGAGGATAAAATGCCGGAAGAACAACCTTCTGGCTTAAATGAAATTCCGACACCACCTTCGGAAGAAAAGGACGAACTCTAAGGACAACCCTGTCCTTATGAAATACAGTGAAGGGTGGCTTAACTGAAAGTACCTGTAACTCACTCTGCGAGCGGAAGTGACCCTAACTAAAAAATACAGTTTTAAGGGTTAACATTCTCAAAGGACAAGAATGTAAAGGCTCAAATGGAGCACCCATTAGAAACTTGAGAACAAGGTTCAAATCCCAACCGGGCACCTAAAAAGGTGACGGAGGGAACACAGTGAGCCCTTTCAGAAACTGAGAAATTAAAGGAATTTTAAAATAAGAACACTGAGGGGTGCTTAAATATGGACAGCGCCACCAGGTAACCTTTAACGGTACCCACTTGCAAGCCCCTGTGGGCTAAAGAAAGCAAAAAAGACAGAACCACAGGAATGTCACATGAAAAAGGATCCACATTCTAAACCCTGCACCAGTCACAGAACTTTCTCCAACGCCAACAGTACAGGGACTTTGTTGCAGGCCATCTAGCTGAAAGCAACACCTCCATCACGTCTTCAGGGAGGTCCCAATCCTTATACCTCAACCTTTCAGAAGCCAAGAGTGAAGGCTGAGGGATCAGACCTCTGGATGGAGAACCTGACCCCCCCTCCCATGAGAGCAGATCGTCTCGGTAGGGAAGACGACGTGGAGGGCAGATGGACAAGTCGAGAAGGTCCGGGTACCACGTCCTCCAGGCCCATGCCGGAGCAATGAGGATCATCCGGGAACCGAACCTCCGCAACACTTGCGGGATGACGGGGACTGGAGGAAACGCGTACAGTAGTGGGAAGGACCACTCCACCACAAACACGTCTCCTAAGGCTCCTCTTGGAGGAAATTCCCGCGAGCAGAACCTTACGCACTTCCGGTCGACACTGGAGGCGAAGAGATCCACTTGAGGGGTCCCCCAAAGGGCGAAGATCTCCAGGAGAATCTCCTGAGCCAACTCCCACTTGCAAGAGATTGCGCTCTGCCTGCTCAGAGCGTCTCTCGTTTTAGTCTCCAGCCAGATGAACTGCCGAGATCGAAATTTCCTGCTAGATGGCCCAGAACCAGAGCTGCATCCCCTCCCTGCACAGAGGAAGTGACCTTGCCCCACCCTTTTTATTGAGGTAGTGCATGGCCACTGTGTTTTCCGTCAGAATCAGGACATTCTTTCCTTGCAGAGTTGGCAGAAAAGCCTTCAGGGCAAGCCTGACGGCCCTCAGCTGCAACAGATTGATATGGAGTCTGGACTCCAGAGACCAAGGACCGCTGACTGTCAGCTCGTTGGTATGAGCTCCCCATCCCGTGAAGGACGTGTCTGTCACGATCGTCACCTCCGGCCAGGGTAGCCAAAACAGTGGCCCCCCCTCATCAGATTGCCTTCGACGGCCCACCTCAGAAGGTCCTGGGCGACCGAGGGCGGCATCTGAACAGGGTCCGACATCCTGCCGGAGGACTGACCACTGGAGCTTGAGAGCCCATTGCAAAGATCTCATCCGCAACCTGGCCTCTGGCACCAGAAGAATGCAGGATGCCATGAGGCCAAGCAACCTCAAGAACTCAAACGCTGAGAGACTCTGGGCATGCTGAAACTTGTGCACCATCTGCTGAATGTGGCGAGCCCTCACCTGGGGAGGAAAACAGCCCCAGGGACGTGTCGAGCACTGCTCCGATGTACTGAAGCCGCTGTGTTGGCGTCAAGTGGGACTTCTTTAAGTTGAGGTAGAAGCCCAGCTTGTGAAGGGAGTGGCAGGTGACGGACAGATCCAGGACTTGCTCGGGAGAGCGCGCCCTGATCAACCAATCGTCCAGCTAGGGGTAGGCGTGAATCCCCTTTCCCGAGATACGCTGCCACCACCACCATGAGCTTGGTGAAAACCCTCGGGGCGGAGGTCAATCCTAACGACAGGACCCGAAACTGAAAGTGCGAGTCGCCAACCGTGAACCTCAGGTACTTCTTGTGCTTTGTACGGATCAGCACATGAAAATAAGCATCCTTGAGGTCGAGAGACACCAACCAGTCCTGAAGTTGAAGGGCCTAGAGGACTTGAGAAAGAGTAACCATCTTGAACTTGTCCTTCCTGAGGAGCTTGTTCAAACCGTGCAAGTCCATGATGGGTCTCAATCCCCAGTCTTTCTTCGAAATCAAAAAATAAGGGAATACCATCCCTTGTTCCTCTCCGCTACAGGCACCAGTTCTATGGCGCCTTTCTCCAGCAGGGATTGCATTTCCTGCGCAAGGAGCGGATGCGGACTCTTCAAAGAGATTCCCTGGTGGATTGTCGCGAGGCCTCTGCCGGAAAGGAAGACAGTAGCCGTGGGCTATGATCTCCAGAACCCACACATCTGAAGTAATGGCACGCCATTCTACAAGATGCTGCGCCAGCCTTCCCCCAACCAGAGAAGCATGGGCCTCATGACTGAGCTGAAGCGGCAGTGCCCGAGGGTAAAGAGGCAACTGCTCGTGCGGCCTTGGCACCTCGTGTACCTTGTTTTCCACCTCTGGCACTCCTACGGTTCCCGACTTGCAGCTCCTCTTGATTTACTAAAGGACGAGTAATATCGAAAGGAACCTCCACTCCATTGCTGTCACCTAGGACGAAAAGGCGGCGGTTGGCGAACTGCAGCGTCCAACGACTTCGCTGCAGCTTTGGAGGTCTGCAACCTCTCAAGACTCGTCAGACTTGCTGCCAAAAAGATGTTCACCATCAAAGGGCATGTTGAGGAGCCGGGTTTGCACATCAGGAGCAAAACCGGACTTCCACAACCACGCAAACCTGCGTATTATGGTGCTTGCCGCCATGGACCGGCTGACGCAATCAACCATGTCCAGACCCGACTGAAAAGATTCACACATGGCATCCTTGCCATCCTGTACAATAGCAAGGAAACCATCCCATTCCTCCCCTTCGGGAATATAATCAGCTGCTAAGGAAATACAGTTCCACTGTGTGTGAAACGAGACAAGGCACAAACCGAGTTGGCAGCCTGAAGCAGCATATCCCCAGAAGAAAATACATTCTTCGCCCAGCCGTCAAAACGTTTGTCGTCCCCATCAGGAGGGATGGTAGGGTACGACGCCTGCTTTGCTGGGGCCGTAGCCGCCTGCACCCCCAAACTCTCCGGAGTAGGGTGCATGGTCAAGCAGCAGTGGGTCGCCACTGGCTGGGCGATATTTATTCAGCAAGGACTTGCTCACTGCCGGGAGACTCTCCGGAGAAGTCCAAGCCGCAGCCACCCTTCTCTGCAAGGCCATATGGAATGGCATCGCCGGGTCAGTTGGAGGACCTTGGTCCAGGATATCAGTCAGGTCATCCTGCTGAAAATCCCCCGGGGCAGACCACCCCAGGTAATCCGTGACCCTCGACATGAGGCGCTGGTATGAGGATTCGGCATGCGTGCCAGGATTCGGCCTACCAAACTCCACCTCCATAGAGGTGTCTAGACCACTGGCTTTGTGCAGCGACTGACGCAGTTCCTCAAGATGACTATGACCAGAAACAATGTCATCAGGAACCACTGCAGGAACCTCACCTTCCTCAGACACCTCAGAAATATAATCCAGAGGCTGGAAGGAGGGTACAGAAAAAAGGCACAAAGACATGTTTAGCCTTGGCCAGCGCCTTCCTGGGGGGTGCCACCGACCCCCGACAAAGCCACCTCGAAAGGCATCAATGGAATTGATGTCGAGCGCGGCGCCAACAGCTTCGACAGTGTTGACACAGGCCTCGAGGGTGGAGCCCCGAGCGTTTATCGACAGCCTGGGCACCGATGGCGTCGACGACTTCCTCGAACGCGGGGCCTCGAGAGAGTCTGTCGACCTCGACGTCGATGTCTTCCTTGAAGACATCTCAGGTTCTCACGGTCTCGAGGGCATCGAGGACCGGGACCTTGAAGGGGCATGTCTAGAGACGACCATCCTTGTCCGACCGGGACCTCGAAGGGGCCCGGTGGTCGCGACGACTGCTCGAGCCCAAAGTCGGACGAGCGGCGTCTCTAGCACGGCCACGACCGGCATCCTCAGACAGCGCGAACGGACCGGAGCCCTGCGATTGAAAAATAGCCAACATCTCCCTTCGGAAGGAATCCCATTCCTCAGGAGTGGAATGCTCGTTGGGACAAGCAACCCGCTGACGGGCGGAGTCCTCGGAAGAGGAAGACGACCTGTGACCGCGCTTCCTGGAGTACCTCAAAGAGGCAGAAGAATGACGGGACCGACTCCCAGGCCGAGAACCCCCGGACTGACGACTACGCAGAGAGTCCCCCCCTCGAATCGTCCGTTGAAAGACCAGTGGAACGCGACTTCTGGGGTTTGGCCACCTTACCGACCGACAGCAGCTTCTTACGCTCCCGCAAGGCCTTCGATGTGAGCGATTGGCAGTCGACACAGTCGTCCGTATCATGGTCCGAGGCACCAGAGGCAAGCGTTGTGCGTATCCGTCAGCGACATCTTGGACACGCACACCCAACACTTGTTAAACCCAGACTGCGGGGTGGAAGAAGCCTAAGACATACAAACTCAATGAAGAAACCGGTTCGAAGAACCGAAAGAACAGGATTCAGTAAAATCGAGGCGCGCCGAGATCTCCACAGCGAACACATTCGCAGAAAAAACTGAACTGAGGCTAAGGGCGTTGTGTGTCCTACTTATAACATCCGGTGACGTCGGCTTGACGGAGGCCCTCGAGGACAGCGTATCGACGCAGGAGCCGAAAGATTTTCCAAAGCAGCACAACTGTGGTGATTACTGTCATAAATATGGAATACATCGGAGGACCCAATCCCCTCGAACAGACCCTCGGACCAGGACTTCACATTTGAGGTTGCCCTTTATTGCAGTGAAGGGTCAAAGGATAGCCCACACTCACATTAAGAAACTAAAGGCTGGGAGAGGCTATGAATAGGCTAAAAGCTATCTGAAAATCTGGTACATGCACCAGAATATCAAATGCTTGCAGGGCAGTTTAACAGGAGACTAAACTGAGGATTTATGAGCTGGCATGCAGTTAGTACCCAAGCTGGAGAGAGGATTGCGGTAATGTTTTATTGGCCAATTGGTCAGATTATAGAAGTTAGAGGCCAAATAGGAATCCAACATCTTAGATTACATGCAAACAATACACTGGCCTTCTATCCTTGCTTAAAACATTACCCTAAAGTCAAATACCAAAGTACTGGCCCACTTGAATCTCAATAGATCCAATATAGATGTGCCCACCCATTCGGTCTGAACTTCAATTGGCAGGGCAGGCAACACAAAGTAACAACCTACGACCAAGGGAATGGCCCTCCTGGGTTTGGAAGACGGTCCTACAAAGAGTCCCCACCCCTCAGTCTCCCAAACCAATCCCCGTAAGCCATGGGAATGGTCCACGGCGAGGTCCAAGTGGCAGAAAAGTGGGAACGTAACCCCCATACCCAGAAATGACTCCAAGAAGCCCATGACCGCAGGGGGGAATCTGGACTCGGGAGCAGTACAAAGCAAGGGAAGACTCTGCAGCGGCCATCTCAAAGCCCTTGTGAGAAGGGCACAGGAAACCCCAGGGAGAGGGATCTATGTGAGACATGTAAATCGCTAACAAAGATCAATTGAAAATCCTATCACTGAATGTCAACAGATTAAACTCACAGGCTAAAATGAATGTCAAAAGATTCATAAGGAGGGGAAAAACCACAGTGACACTACAAGAGACCCACATACAAACCAGAGTTACGTACAGGGTAAAGTTTTGGGGATACTCAACAATCCTCCAAGTCACATAACCAAACAAAAAGGGTGTGTGCTAATAGCCCTGAAAGATGGGGCACACTTGACAATCAATAGAGGAAGAAGGATGACCACGGGAGATACTTACAATAGCTCTGAAGGGGAGGGGGGAGTCCTACACGGTAGCGAAACACTAACAGGACAGGATGCCTTTATCCAAAAAACCCTCACCCGCCTGGAGAAGTTCCCCAAGTCCCACATCATACTAACGGGTGATTTTACCCTGGCCTGGGACCCTACTGCAGATAGTGGCCCTGAGGAAAGGACAGGATCTCGCCATTGTCAACGTGTGGAGGGAGCTCCAGGTGAGTATAGACGGGTACACCTATTTGCACGCTCATCGATCACATTCACAAATAGATGACTTCTGGGTCTCCAGGGCCCTGGTGGGAAAAGCAGCAGACATCACAATAGAGGCAACGGCAATATCTGACCACACTCC
Source organism: Ambystoma mexicanum (assembly GCF_040938575.1). Taxonomy (NCBI): domain Eukaryota; kingdom Metazoa; phylum Chordata; class Amphibia; order Caudata; family Ambystomatidae; genus Ambystoma; species Ambystoma mexicanum. The sequence continues at coordinate 778,740,411 of NC_090935.1, forward strand.
AATGACCCCATCCCTAAATAGAACACGAGACCCGCCCGGCCTGTGGGAGGTGGAGATACCCAACCCTGCTCTTTAAAGATGCAACCCTCGCCTGAGAAATAGAAGGGGAAAATGGAGATGTACACAAACCTTAAATGGGAAGATACCACACCAGATATGATGGAACGCCCTCAAAGCGACAATACGAGGTAAAATTATAGCAACAAAGGCAAGAAAGGACAGGGAGTTAAGACTGGAGTAAGATCAACTCGAGACTAAGCTAAAAGTGATAATGGCAAAGATGGGCGAAAAACAAACCAAAGCCACAAAAAAAAAGTACAGGGCAGTAAGAGGGCAGCTTAACTTCATTCAAAATAGAGCAGTGGAACGCAATCTACTACGTCTGACAAAAATACTACATCAAGACTAATAAATCAGATTGTCTCCTAGATACGATATATGATATGGCATTTATAACATGCACATACACAAGTGTTTCAAGGCGCGACAAGGCAAGGGAGGGGGAACAGAGGGAAGACAAACAACGATCCTACTAGGCCAAGTGTCATTCAGATCGCGCAAGTGCATGGAAAGGGGAAGGAGGAGAAGTGCGGGGGCAAGGGGAGAGGATAGTGCATTTCATGGGATATAAATAAATAACAGTAAAAGTAAGGCCAGCAAGTGCAAGGGTAAAGGCAGACAACAGGTGTCAAGTTCTGGTAGTGGGACTGTAGGGATACAGAAACAGTCCAAGTACGGGGGTGGCCAGGAAGGCAGTGCAGTGTCAGCCAGGAGGTCAGCAAGGGAGACAGAGAAAGCAGAAGCAAAGAGAAAGGTTTTGAGGTGCTTCCGGAACCGAAGATGATTCTCTTCAAGTTTCAGGGAGGCTGTTCCAGGGGGAGGCCCGAGCAGAGGAAAGAGATCTACCACCAACTCGTTGCTTGGAGAAGCGACTGACCCTGAGGGAGTTTGAGGTAGATGAGCGAAGAGCTCAAGAAGGAAGGTAGTTCTGAAGAGAAAGTTGAAGATATTGAGTCCCCACGCGGCCGTGGACTATGCAGAGGGTTTTGAATATAATCCTCGCAGCCACTGGGAGCCAGTGCAGAGATTTCAGTCCTGAGAGATACAATCCCTGGGCTTGAGGCCAAGGACAAGTCTTGCAGTCCTGTTCTGGATAAGTTGCAGAGGGCAGAGAGTAGAAGCATGCAAATTAAGAAAGAGGCTGTTGCAATAGTCTAGCCTAGAGAGAACCGGAGCTCTGGATAGACTGCTGAGGAAGGAAGGAAGGGAGAAAATTCTTAAAATTAAATGAGGGAGGCGGGACGAGCACCTATAATAGACATAGAAAAGGAGTTTGTCCGCTTCTATACTAAATTATATAGTTCCAATAACCCGCCACCTTCAACCCAGGAAACCCATCTGGATAAGATAGCCCTGCAAAGAATCTCTGAGGAAAGAGAAAGCCTGGAAGGGAACATCACAAGGGATGAGGTCAGACGGGCAATGACCCGCCATCTAATAAAGCCCCCCGGTCCTGATGGATTCGTAGCAGAATTCTCTCAAACACATAAGGAACCCTTGATCCCACATCTCAAACACCTTTTCAACCACACGGGGCCCACTAAAGCTTTCCACAAAATCAATGGAAGAAGCGAAACTAATACACAAGCAAGGCAAAGACCCCACGGAATGTGGGTCCTATCACCCCATACCATTGATAAACGTGGATGTGAAAATATATGCTAAAATCTTGGCAACTAGGCTGGACGGGATCCTCCCCAAATTAATACAGCCCCACCAATCTGAAAGAGGAAGACAAACGGGAGACAATGTGAGGAGGACTGTTCATCTAATCGAAAAAACACACAAAAAGGTAAATACCCACCCTTCTGCTCGCAATCTATGCTGAAAAAGCATTCGATCGGTTGGAGTGGGGATTTCTGTCTGCCAGCATGACCAAGATGGGCTTCTAGACTAGGCTAAACAGGATCCTCCCCAAATAAATCCTCTGGTGAGGGGACTTCAAGGATTTGATCCGTGTCCTCCGAGATCCAGCAGGAGCCCAAAGTTTCAGACGGAATCAACTAAAGACCATGCACTGCACACTGGCTCATGGTCCAGGGTATTGGTGGTTTGCAGCACATTGTGTGATAGCTCAAGATCTCTGGTTAGGAGTAATCTTCAGGACGACTGGAAGGAAGGGTTACCTCAGGCTCCGCTTACACCGCAGGCTCTGTTCGCTGGAAATAGCTACAGACATCTTTTCTTCAGCTTCCTCATTGGCTTCAGCTCCAGTGGCAAACTAGTCAACAGCTTCCAGGATCGGAGTACCTATCTGGAGCACCACAAATTTGGCAAACTCTTCCTGCAGATAACAGAAAGGTACGGTCTGGGTGTTGCTCCCCCCTCTGGTAACTGGTTCCTTTCAGGCAAGTTGAAAGACAAAGGACTCCTCACTCGCTACCTGCCTTCTCATATGCTCTCCTGCCAAAGGCTGCCCTTATCAATACTGGTCCCTCTCTCAAACATGCCTGCACATCATTTTATGTGCCTGTTACTGCAATTCCTTTGTATTCCCTGCCTTGGCTTCAAAGACGAAACTTCCCACCTAGAATGGCAGGTGAAGACCTCAAACAAGCAAACTAGAACCAGCAAAAAAAGAAGCCCACTATTCTAGAAGAATGGTGGTCCTGTGCATTACTGAAATTGACTTAACAGCCTGCAAGTAATACGACTAAAAGGTCACTAAGGTAAATCCACTGCCGCCAAGCATTCAAGTAAACTAGCAATTGTAGCAAGAATGTGACAGGTAAGTCAGGAAGGGGCTACATTGTATCCCCCCCGGCACTCCACATAAGGTGAGGGCTGCTGGCTCACTATATAAAATGTAAATGGGGATGAAAATCTGGCTTAACCACTTGGGAACAGTATTTCATGCAAGCACATTAATGAGAAACAGGGAAGCGCAAAGCCAACCCAGCCTAAGCCCAATGGTTATAGGAAACTATAACCCCAATCACACTATGGAGAGAGACATAAAATGTCACCCATTTAAAGAGTAAAAGACGAGGTGGGGGAGGGGGGAGATTCCCTTCACCTCAGGAAAAGGGAAAATAATCACCAAGTCCAAGCAAAAGGTTCTGGGATTGACAGGTCAGGAAGATTCATCACCAAACTGAATCTCACCCAGCAGTTGCATGTAATCTTTCATCCAGATTACAGGCTCTGGCTGCCAATCCACCTATGGAAGGGCCTGCATTATTTGATTAGGTGGAAGCTATCCAAACAGTGGCAGCCTGCCACCTCAAATAATGCCCAGCAACAGGCCATACCCTTGCTGGACAGGATTGTGAACAGACAGTCCAAACCCCAGTTTTAGCCAGTTAAAGCACTGACCCTGCAGTCCAACGCTTGATAGCACAAAAGTGCATGTCCTCAAATATTTAAAACCTAAGAAAAGATAAAAGGCAAAGATGGCACAAAATCCGACTTTCATCATGAGGCATCCCTGTTGAGTTCATGGTACTTAAAAAGTACTATAAAAATTGGATGTGCACAGCAGTACACCAGGATAAGGAACAGTTCATGGCCAGCAGTCCGCTCAGTGGATTGCTGTCGGGATGCTGTTGTGTGTACCGACGGTGACTTGCATTAGACTGCAAAAATTGAACAAATTAGATTCCCTGCATGGTAGCCAAAAGGGACTGACCATGGCATTGCAAACAAAAAGAAGCAGGAGAGCCAGACCATAGGGCATTACCCCAGAAACTGGTCACAATCCAGATCAAATAGATATGTTGGTGACTCCATTGAAGATAATGGAGGAAAGTTGCAAAGAGAAACTTCAACAGTTTAAGAGTCTCTGAACCCACCAGACTAGGACGAATTAGGATCCACAACCTTCCCTTTGCACCAAAGCACATCAGCTGCAGCCAGCCCAGCCCCTCCAAAGCTACCACTCCCCCAGAATTAGATCAACAAATTGTTTATCATCCAGAGTTCCCTGCTCTATTCTTCCCTCTGTGCTACACACCCACCAACCCTCCCCCACCCTTCCCCACCACTTCCGAACATTGGCTCACTTTTCAACACTGGAAAGGGAGAGAGTGAAGGATCCAACAACCATATGCACAAAAGACCTTAATGAATAACCTGGTTACCTAAACCAGAGAGGACAGACTGCTGTTATTACCCAGTAGCCATTGCCCCCTGCTTCATTCCACATGCATCCATCTATTGCTAGAAAATGTGTCTTCGCTTTACTGCATACCTAAGCAACAAGAATTTCAACTCACATGAGAGCTCCTTACCCGTCACAATGTGTTACCTTCATTTTGCATAGAGTCTCAGAACAAGAAATATTCCTTTAATTTCTTGATCTGCAACATTTAGTGACTACTCGGGCAGAGTTCACTATTGGGTTTGCAGCATCTAAGGATTTTGAGGGGGGACATCTGTGTGGTAGCATATGGTGCTATCCTGTACCAGAAACCCGTTTCATCACAGCACTACTCTAATCCCTCCCTTAATTGGCCGGAAATGCCAATGGCATGCATTAATGTGAGATTAAAGTGGGGGTTTCTCATGGGATAAGGTTCTTGTAATCTGAGCAATACCATTACCCATAAGAACTCAATTTCTTGTGGAGACAGAATTAGGACATGTTCTCATTTGCCTAGGGAGCCCCCGTCCTCTAGAATATCAATTGAGAACATACTCCGACACCAAGGTCTACCACCACTACTGTATAATTGTGTGCATTCCTCAAATTGAGAATCAAGCATGCTCAAAGCTTCTTACCAGGGTACAGTTTGCATCATGGGCACAGTCATGGGATACATGTTCTCATTACCAAAACCATGTCACTACATGCATTAGTCACTTAGCAATGGCCTGTTCAACCAGAAGGTCAATTACAGGTCACCAAACAGCTTTGAATATTAAGGCTTTAGTTGTGGCAATACTAAGCCGACCCTGCGGTTCCAGGCCTTGCAGTCACAAATCCAAACTGGTACCATCAACCTAGGTCTCATATTCATCCTTTCTCTACTAACTCATTTCATGGCCAGCGTTCCACAAATTGTAGAAACCAGGTTTAAGTCTCAACCTGCATACAACATATTCCAAGCATCCACCTGCACACTGACAAAACAAATCGATGTTAAATCATTAGGCCCATCTGCTTCAATGAGATCACCCCCCATACCCTGTACAGGGTTGCAGGACGGTTATCAGTAACACCTTGTTTCGGTCTTGAAATCCAAAATGTGTAATTTGTAATCCACCTCCATTCTGTGAGCATCTTCATCAACACCGTTGACAATGATATCCAAAAGGCGTGTGGTCACTCTAGACAGTGAATTTAGTTCCCAAGTTACATTCCTTAAATTGGTTTATGGCCCACTCAATGGCAAGAGCTTTCTTCTCAATCACTGAATACCTGCGTTCATGAGACTGGATAAATTGTTTTCTGCTCCTGTCCATCTAGATGCATTGAACCGTGCCCTGCATTCATTCTCACTAACCTTTGTTAATAGGTTGTCATCCCCGTTCAAAGTGAGTTTTTCTGATTTCCCATATCCATAAGACCTCTCCAATCCAGCCCTCAGACCAATTAAAGTGTACATTTTTTAGCTTGGCTCCTAACACCAGAGATGAGATGCCTCCGATTCCTCACAAACTTGGAATAGAACTGATCCACAGCAAGACATGTATTTTCAGACAGCAGTGGCATGACCCATGGCCTTGACTGCATCATTCTTTGGTCTTTTCCTCTCCATGATTAATGCCCCATAGTCTTAGTTTCGCAAAATGTATAGTTCCATAGGTTTATTTTAAGGTATGCTATCCAATAAAATCTCCAACACTGCTTAGCTTACTATTGTGTTCTTCTACAATGTTTCCCCACACATGCATGGTGTCCTGCTAATGCTCAAGCTTTCCAGCTCATCTTGAACTCTAGCTCAACATCCCTTGATTTCTAAAGAGGGCACCAACTCCCAAAATCTTTATGGCACTTCGGCTCCTGGGTTTGTCTGCATGTCTGTCTCTTAAAGGGAAAAACAAGTGTGTACTCTTCTCGGTCGTCATTGGATCTATTTAATAACATTCACACAAGTACCTAGTAGGTTTCTACGTAATTGCTATTCAATGCTCCAGACACACCCCTCTAACGCAAGAGATGGAAGTTTCCTTAAACTTGCAGTTTCTGCCCATATAACCCTTTTTACCACACTGGTCATGCCAATTGCATAACGTTTGGTCAATGGCCAGATTCTTCCTTTTGGTTTCTGTACATAGAAGCATCCACTACACCAGCACACAGTGCTTAGTCCTTTGAGATTCTTTGTTGCTTTGCCCTACTCTGGCTATATTCAGTTTATTCTTGATTTGCTTCAGACTCTACTTTCCTTATGCACATCTCACTATGTTCAGCTACTTTAGATGCTTCTCTAGCAGCACTTAAGATGGGCTCACATTTCTTATCTTGTAGGATGCAGGATGATAAGCCAGATGCGGGTGCTCAACGTTATCAGGGCCAAACTCACATTTTACAACAAGTACTCCTAAGGCAAAGATGAATTCTTTGGTTTCACTTTTTTTTCTAAAAGCAAGAGTATTTTATTTAGCAGCATAATGCTAATCCTGTTTCCTGAAGCATTTTTTGAAAACAGAAACAGAGTTCCACGACTACATAGGCATCAAAATTGTTGGAATGACTGTTGATGTGCCAGATTTGATGAGGTGCTAGTGTGATTTTCCTGAAAGCTCCAAGGTGGGGTCCGATTCCCTCAAGCTCATCAGGCTCTCAAAGTTGAAGACATGACCGTGCAGCCATGGCTCAATGGTGTGGTGGCTCACAGGTACAGTAAACACTTTACATTAATAACAAATAAGAACGGCCACACTTTGCATAATAATTGTAAAATTGAGGTCACAATGTAGCAGGTAAAAATATTAAAGTTATTTTAGAATCCGTTCTTCCTGAAAAATGTTGTTGAGGCAGGTATGTTTGAGAGAGGGACCAGCATTGACAAGGGCAGCCTTTGGCAGGATAGTGTTACCAGAGAGCTGAAGTGCTTTCAAGGAGCAGTTCCTGTAATTCCATCTGGAGACCAGAGTTTACGACAATTAAGCGGTCCAGAGAATAAAAACAGAAAGCCTGCCAGTAGTGCCAGAGGGTCATGAGACTAATACCCTGGCACCAGGTCAGCACTTCAGCAGGATGTAAATGGCGGTTTCCGAAGGTGCTTGCTTCAAGAGTTCAACCACGATAGACTCCAGTATCTGCAGTGAAGCAAATGGGAACTCTAGACCCTAGGGAAGGATGAGGATTCTTGTTTTGCAGATCCCCAGTTCCGAGCCATAGGAGCAGAATGAGCCTGCTGTGGATGCTGGTTTCATCCATCCACACGCACAGGATATAGCTTCTGAGGAGGGTGAAGAATGAATATTGAAGAAAAGTTGAAGAGAGCACACCGCGAGAAGCCAGCCTTGGAAGGACCAGGAAAGGGTTGAGTGGTATGGTCACAGGTGGGCCCCCTGAAGCGTCCCAGATGAAGGGTGAATTAATCTGACTAGCCTGGGGTCCTGTGGTGAAGATGGCCAGATCTGCAATTCTGCAGGGTCCTGGCAGCAAAGTAACAGCCGCTGCTTCAGGGTCTAGCAATGCAGCCATTAGCAGAAGCGTTGATTCAGTTGTCCTCCGTTTACAGCTAAGGAGAAGCGGTGTGTTCCTTCTAGTCTTCAGAGGTAGCGCTTCAGTCTGATTCTTCAGGACATAAGAGGGTGCTGATGCAGAATTGCGGTCTTCCCTAGAGTAGCAGATATTGCATTGTGCAGGTTCAGAGATCCAGCTGTAGAGAAGGTGAGTGGAAGGGGGTCCGCTTTTATACACTCAGGAACCAGTGAGTGAGCACTGCACCCAATCACACCAAGCATAATACAAACTCAGTGGTTGTCAGCCAATGGCAGACAATCGCTCCAAGCAGACATGCATTCTGGAAATGTCTCGCTTAAAGGAATTCATCCACAAGGGCCCCAGACAGCCATCTGCATCGAGCAGTCAGAATTTGTATGTTCGACTACAGCCGCCAGTCCTGGGACAAACCCATTAGCCAGAGACTGGTAACTACCAACATACACAAAGAGGGACAAGCGACAGTCATGTGAACCACCAGGCCTTCCAGCCAGAACATTTTATGCAGAGCCATCAGACTAGCCACATGACTACCCAAGAGATGTTACTATGGGAGATTAAGGGGGTATACACTCGAGGTACTGCTGGCTGGAGCAATAAGGACTAAGGCACAGCATAGAAGAGCGACAGTCATGTTGGAGGTCAAAACTGGCTGGAGCAACAAGTCACAAATCCAAAAAGGCCAGCAAATAGTACAGGTGGCTACCACATGTGGTACAAAGTGGGCTCTCAAACGGGTGCCACCAAGGGGCATTCTCCTGATGGCAGGAAAAGCCACCTTGGACTCTCTTCTGCAGACCTGCCAGGTCCTTAGAAGAATCAGAGTACGGGGGGGGGGGGGGGGGGTGAGTTGTAACAGTACTTTCCCAAACCTCCAACTCACCTTTAAAAGTTTGGTAACTTTTAGAAGCTTTTATAACCGTTTAGTTTGCCATTGCTTGCTCAGGCAAGCATTTTGAAATGGGGGTCACTTATTAGCTAGGATAATGTGTCCTCTGCCACTTGGAACTCATTTGATCACAGAAGCCCTACACTAATTTATTACTGTCACACAAAACAAACTTTGGTGAACGTTTGGGCACAAGGCCCCATACACCGTATGGATGGACTTTAGCGTTATATCTCTGGACCTGTAGTGCTGCCTAATAATAATAATTGCCTCCTTTTTCAGGGGTTTATGTTATTTTGACCTACTCCAGTGATTGTATATACACATCTTATTTAGTCTATTTGTTCAAGTGTGTTCCTTGGCTTTTCACTGTACTCATTGAGGACTCCATACAGGCTCACCACCTCTTCAGACTACCACTCGCCTTGTTACCTTGAACTGGTTTGGCTACAGCTCCCCAGAGGTGTCACCGTCACTAAACTAGGTTGGCCACATGTCCAACAGAGCATAGCAAATCAGTCCCAACAGTGAGCATTCTTTGTTGGAAGAAGCCACTACTTGTGTAGTGCAATTTGGAGGATACAATGTTGCAGGTCTGCTGGAATTAATTTAGGACAGTTAAAACGTGTTGGTAGTTTTTGAACCTTGACTGCATGATGCTTCTTATAAAGCAGCACAAATAATTCTACTGCACCATGTAAGAAAGCCACTACACCATCTTCGCTCATTTCATCCACATTTATTATGCAATGTTTGGGACTGAAGAACACCACAATTCTTGGCTCGCTGCCGGGGTCAGAACCACATTTAAGATTACTCATGCAGAAGGCTTTGTGGTAAATCCCCTCTCAAGGACTAAGTTGCAAGGTTCATGACCCTCCCCCCCCCACCCTCGCAGTCCCAGCAATAAGGGCTAAGGTAACCTGTGCAATTATGAGTTTAAGTGATGCGTCATAGGCTGATCTTTCAGGGTCCAGGAACTACGCCCATCTCCATGTTTCAGACAAAGAAAACCTGTGGATCCATGTATACTCCACCTAACCCGTTGATACACTACTCCACCAAACCCACAGCAGTTCGCACACAGACACCTTGTCTGCACTTTAATTTCATTCATATTTTCAAAGTGTGGAAGGGTCATCACAATTGCACCCCGTGAGGACAATATCCAGATGGGAGTGTAGGCTACTTCTAAGCAGGAAAATGCAAATTCGAAATCTAGCAATATTTACACAGCAGACTAAGCAAGGGCAAAACAAAATATATACATATAAATCCACAAATAAATGCTAGTGGTCCTTATGTGGTGTCAAATACACATTTCTGAAGATTCGGCATTATGTGTTACGACATTACACTACATCCCACTTTACAAACGGTTACACAATTGGACTATGGCGGCATACAAAACAAAAATGTATAAAAACGCCCCACTATATTTAATAGGCCTTCAGACAATATGTATTAGGGTCATTCAGAAATATGGCTAAATAAACTCATTGGTATGTTAAAGCAAAGCCTAGTTTCAGTAATACATTCTGCTCAAAGCCAACCATTCATCTGGAGAATGCACTTTTCTACTGAATGGGAAATATCTGAATATCCTGTCTGTTTTACAATCCACAAAGTCTTTCAAATATTCTACTTTAAAGATTTCATGCAGTGCATTTAATATCCACTGTCCATGTGAAAATCTGCTAAGTGGCAGTGTGTGCCAGTGTGTCATACCTGTAAATTGACGACTTGCAAGCCATCCAAGCTTCCCCACTGCCCAATAAGGATGTACATTAATTGTGTTCGAAGTGCACAGCTTGCTGCAGAAGTTATAAATAAACACAGGATGCAGTGTCGAGTTAGCAATAACGAAGCAGGAAGACGACGGCCGGGGGTCCAGTGGACATGCATCTCTATGTGTAACTATTCAGTGCATTATGATTTCTGCAACAAGATGCACCAACAGTTGGTGGGTGACACGAAAAGACAAGCCGTGATCAATATTAACTGGGGGCTGTGGGCGTCCCCCGTTCAGACAAATTTAGTTTTAGAGTATGGTACAGCAAAACAATTTGAAGTCAGTCGTCATTAACCAGTGAAGACGAAACCGATTAAATTCCAAAGCAGGAAGCGTGAGCAAGATTAATTTCAAATACCAGAGTTACAACACAATAACATCTAGCCGTCTGATCCATTTTACTACATGCTGTCGACATCTCGGGACCAATCCAATACGAGAAAAGTACATTCATAAGTGCGGCCATACACGTGCCATTTCAGAAACAGGTGTACCTTTAAAAACTTGAATGTCAAAGTCAGAATCTACCTTCAACTACCACAATAAAATATCAAGAAATCTAACGTAGAGGAGAGCATTTCAAACCAATGGGACAGATGTGAAACATGGGCGTGCAATTGCACAAGAGTGCACATTTAGGCCAAGAACTTCAGTCAAAAGAATGCGGCCAAGAGTGTACCTTGGGTGTGGGTTCCAAGTTGATCAATTGGATTGCAAACAGTGACAGGTTACTAAAGGGTGCTAGTTACAAGTAAGCTACACACGTTAAAGTGGATGGTGGGAGGAACACAAGAAAAAAAGCCTCGAATTGAATTTAATAAGTGTGCAACAATTCTATGTGCATAAATGTCTAAAAATGAACTACCTGCAAATTCCAGGTTGCATCAGCAGTCTTCAGCCAAAATGTGCCTGGACGTTTTATGGTGAGCAAGTGATATCACCTCTGCACCACCCGCCACCCCACATTGCAAAACGGATGATCGGTATAGATCCATAGTTGTGCAACTATTGTCTGGGAACCAGAAGGGACGACAGTTAGGATTTCAGCACATTCCTCTAAAAGTCTAGGGCAAATTTGCAGATTTGATAAATCACGTCTGAAAGGCATAGCAAATCCCCCATCGCATTCCAAAGGTAAAGTCCTGTGTTCCAACCTTCCTCCATTTGCTGCCCCCTTTCAGTAGATAAGGCACTGTTCCTGTACAAGATTCATATATTTTGCTGTTTTAAGTATCTGATATTTGCTAAATATTGCCTGTGCAGCAGTAGCGGAGTTTGAGAACATTCATGAGGTGAAGATGGGAGCACAGACTCTGGTCTCACATCCGTGCATTGCAGGTCGAAGTTCTTGAGAACAACCTGTAACGGAGGCAGGGCAGTGGGGTGGCATGTAGAACTGTGTCTACAGCCCTAGAAAGGGAAAGTTAACGGGCATGCTCCCATTGTTTCAGGGAGCCCATTAGGTTTTGACCAAATAGTTTAATATTTGAAGTTCAGAACTCCACTCTATTGACTAGGGAGTGCCCTTATTAACTACCCTACATAATACTCAATCCTGCATGTAGACTACTGCCTCCCCACACATGCACCCAGGACATAAACATACAAGTTCAGCACACTTCGGAGAAAGCATTTTTGCACAGTGACCTGACCAATTGGGCATTACCATGTCCAGTGTGGAGTGGTGACATCGGGAATAGCAGAACCACCTGGGGACTATTACCAGGATGTTTTCCTGGGCGGCACACGGATTTTCGCATGGATCTTAAGGAAGACCCAAGAGATGGACAGTATACTAGCAGTTCGATTTAAATTGGTTCAGGTTAACTGGATAGGACACGACTACATTTTGAAGCTCATACAAGACATGCTAGATGTGAGAAAGGCCATCTAGGCCCACTCCAGACTCCTGCCAATTAAAACCTAGCTGAAACTAAAGAGGTAACCAATGTGTGGAATGTCCCCTCGCCCTCTTCACATGTACCCCAAGATGCTTCCAGGGATGGGCTTTGTGGTCCAAATTTTACAAGGCCTGCCTCCCCTCAGAATGCAGAGGCTGCAGACAGGTTAGATCCACATTACATCCAATATCCTACCCCCAGTGAATGGGGCCATTCACAGTGATTACAACATGTAGACTAGAGAAGGCAGTGCATCTCAGATTAAAAGCATAATGCCCTAGACATGGACTAGAGATAATCAGCTACTTCAACGGAATCTTCAACTCCTGTAACCCTAGTCAGGAACTGCAAATCACAGAATTCAAGACGCCAGGCTGCTCAACCCCTCACACCCTTAACTCCAATCTCTGACAGCCTGTCTGAAAACGTTCACAATATCGCTACTGCTAGACACGGTCATCCTTTTAAAACTAGCCTTGCTAGGCAAGATTTTAAGGTTGGTGCAAAATCTCCCTCACAAGACCCCCAGAATGTTTTGTTGGCCTGGTGGATTATTTGTCCTTATTCCTCAGTGAGTGGCAACCTTTTTTCACACTCCACCCTTACTCTTTATGGGTGTCATTTTTAAGACTATCCTCCGACAACGTTTTGGCATGCATAGCCTATTGTTGCTGGGTTGCCCTTTGAGGCTCATTTGAAATAATTTCTGGCTAAACTTGTGAGAACTACAGTTCCCAAGTGGTAATGACAGATTCATCCCCCCCCCCCATCCCCTTATATTTTATAGTGAACCAGCACACACTCCTTTATATGGAGTGCTGGGGGATACAATGCATCCCCTTTCTTACTTACCTGTAACATTTGTGTTACAGTTGCAAGTTTGCTTGAATGGCTGGTGGCAGTGGTCGTTTACCTTAGTCATTTTTAATTCCAGGCTGTTAATTCAGCCTCAGTAATGCACAGAAGAGTCACCATTTTTCTGCAGTTTGAGGTCTTCCTCTGCTGCCATTCTAGGCAGGAAGGACCTCAGTAGTGGGAGTTTTGTCTTTGGCAGGAATCTTTTGTATTCCCTGCCAAGGCTCCAGAGTGTCAGAAGGCAGGAAGCGAGGGAGGAGTCCAGTCTTTCACCTTGCCTGAATGGAGCCTGGTCTCAATGGAGGGAATGCCGAAGTTGTGATGTAGTTCCTGTTAAATACCCTGAACCTTGAAGCTGCTGACAAGTTGACCACTGGACCTGAATTCCAAGAGGAAGATTAAGAAAAAAGGCTGAGACTATTTGCAGGGACTGGAGAGCCTGCTGTGCAACTAGAGCCTGCTGTAGCCCTTCCTTCCAAGTGACCTGGGGACTCCGAAAACGACAGCCCAGAGCCTGGTGAGATCTACTAGACTCAAGACCTGCATTTTGAGCCATATCACAACGTGCAGCAACTTTGCTGGACTGCAATACCCTAATACCATGGGACCTCGTGCCATAGGGCGGTGCACGGTCTTCCGAATTCCAAATAGAGCTGAAACTTTGGTGGCATCCTGCTGGACCTCCAGAGACACAATGAGTTCTTGAAGTCACCAGAGTGTTGAACCAGATTAGATATGAGAATCTGACCAGCAATATTCAGTCTTCTCCCGTCTCCTGAAAAGGAGGCCAAAACCACAGAGCCGCATACAGCAACAAAAACTTTCCGAGTCTTCCCCGTTGATCCCTGCTGCAAAATCCCTCCGTTTCCAGTCTTCATGACAAGGAATTTAACAACCGGGTTTTTGGCTGCAGATCCTGAAGTCTTCCTGCTGCAAACTCTTCTTTGCCGAGGTACTGTGTTGGCTGGGGTATTTACTTACCGTAAAGCTTTTGCGATTCCCATGTAGCTTTGGGCGATTCTTGCAATTGGGAGGGCCTCTCATACAGTTCACCCAATCCCACTGCTGGAATGCTCCTAGCTCTCTTCTCAGAAGTCCCTGGACCCTAACTCTAAAGGGAAAAACTTGTTTGAAGAGACTTCCTCAGGAACTGCGACTTTCCCTGAATCGGATTCCGCCTTGAAAAGTATAACAAGTGTTTAAAAGTTACTTGTGACAGAGTTGCTTGGTAACTGCCCATCTGAGTGAGCAGTTACAAAAGTTCTTACTTACCTTGAATGTGTTTAGCCATTCTGAAAAGTATATATGATACATGACTCACTGTAATCTTATTTGATGCTTGTATCTGCTTAGATTCACATGCTATGCATAGCAGACATCTAGTGGTAGCCACAAAGTATTACATTATTTGTTTCTTTTAGAATATAAATTTAAACTTATACCATCTGGGTCTTGCATCCCCAGACCTGCTGTTAAGCCGGTCTAGATTAAGTCAGCCTTGGGTTTTACCTGCCGTGAATAGCTGTGTGCCTTTCTTAAAGAGTGTCCTGTAGGTTTAGATGACTGGTCTGCCTGGTGCAATACTAAATTAGTGTAGAAAGTTATTGCTTACCTAGTGTGTGTTCCACTGATCTGAAGAGCAACTAATTGTATATTACACCATAAGGTCCTACCTGGTATAACTTATCCTGAAGGTAGTTCTAGATTTATACTGTTCCATGCATTTGTGTTCCACTATTCAGAAAATGATCCTGTAACAGGGTTGGTTTACTAAGTGATTCCTTAACAGGGTGTCACTGCATGACTGACAGGGTCTACTACCCTCGACTTACTGTAAAGTAATCCAAATGTAACTGATGGTTTTACTCCCCATGAATACGTGCGTCCTATGCCAACTGTTTGATAAGGTCTGACTTCCCTAGAAATACTGTTTTCAGAACAGAATATGCTTTGCTCTGCAAGTTAAAACATTGTTTTTTATAATGTGTTTGTGGCTACGAGAAACTAATTACCCCCAAGTCTCAACTTGGCCTAATGGTATTTATAATAAACCTTTATTTTTTATATTACTTCTGGTTGCAAGTGTTTGTTGAACCCTTGGTACACTACAAGTTTTGTACATTCCTACAGCCCCCTCTCCCTTCCAAGATAAGCCTTGCTGCTCTGTCTACGCCATCATCCTCTGGTGGTACAACCTTCTACTAAGTGGATTTTTCTACCGTCTGAGTTGTATGGTTTTACTAAGCCTCTAGTTGAACGTCAGAAAAACTGTCTTAACAGGGATGAATTAAAAAGATCAGCAGACTAGGAAGGATGCACATCGCTCAGCCTTTGACACAAAGGACCACACCATAAGGTCAGGCTAAACTGCTTAGGAATCAAAGACTCTGCTCTAACATGGATCTCTGCAGTCTTCAACCGCTCGCAAATTATGCTCCTCCCTCTCGCCCTGTGCCTAAAGGGGTCCCGCACGGAGCCTCTCATCTACCTTGGCCCATTCCCTGCACTCATGCAATCTAAACCTCATTTGCTACAACTACAAACACCCTGACCTCATCCTGCCTTTCAGATATCCATCATTGGATGAAAATCAACCACCTCCTCAAGCCCAGCAAAACAGAAATCCTACTATGCGGCAAATCCACTCTCCTTCCCCAAACTATCCCCAGGCCACACTCCCTAGGAACCGCAACATCCACTTTTGTAAAATAATCTCAGATGCATGCTGGACTTGAATGCATCACATTCCCACCACATCAACTGTCTGGAACCAGTTTCTTTCACCTATGCATCCTCAGGCAAATCTTGCCGTACTTACCCACACCAAATATCTGCTTATCCATGCCATCCTCTCCCGCATGGCTGCCTGCCTCCTCCTTGGCCTCTCACGAAGAGAACATATTAGCCCCACACTCTGGCTACACTGGCTCCCTATCCCCCAACAGACTACCTTTAAAGCCATGTGCATCACTCACCAACCCCTCCACAACACCAGACCCGAATTACTCCAGGATAAACTTGCATGCCATCAACCCACCAGGAACCTCCAAAGTGGTTCTGCTCCGATTGGGAGGATCATCCTCCAACCAAACCCCACCATCTGTAACTCGCTTCCACTACACATCCACTGCATTTGTAACTACCTCCCTTTCAGAAGAGCCTACAAAACCTGGCTATGAAACACTCATCCCCACCTTTATTTCTTTTGCCTCTGCCTCATTCGCATACATCAACCTCACTCACGTCTAAACACCAACAAGTCACGTGTGCACACATCTATAAGCAGATGCCGTCTGTTGATGCGGCCTGCCCTACATGCATGAAAACACAGAAAAGCCTCTTGTACATAAACCCACAAGCGGCCGCCCTACACACCCATCTGGATATTTGTATTTATTGTTTTTATAAATAAATGTTTTTATATCACAGTGTACAAAAACATCTGCCCACTAGGCCTCCTTCGCTGCGACTGGTGCGCTCAGGCTACTCGTGTAGAGCTCGACAGTTTGATGGCAGCTTGTCCTTTACCAAAAAAGTGTATTGGGATATTCACCCAGGACCCAAACATGCACTTCGTTCCCGTTTACTTCACCAGCCTCTGCTGCACACCTGTAGGACCCATACTGCAGCCCATCCCCTGTCAAAGATTAAGGGGATTGCAGACAAAGCATGCAATGTTCATGAAACTGAAATCGCAAGTTAAAGGACAACCCACCCATTTGATTACAAGATGTATTAGGCCAGCATGTCCAGTTCCAATCTAGAGATAGCGGAGCGTTTACAGATGACCTAAGCAACAACTACTTCAAAGACAATTGAACATTAAGAACTGTGAAGACTAGCATGGGTACTGCTCTAGAAGAGATAACAATCTAGGAAGGTTAGACGGATTGAAAGGGGGCAATATGCTTCACCTGGACAGATCTGGTAGTGGACACTTGGGACGGCACCTTATGTTAACCTTTATTGCGCTAAAAGATACAATGGTAACCCATCTATTGCAATTAGAAAATGTTACATTATACACAATATATGCAGGGATCCTCAATGCAGCTCTGGAACTATTCTGGAACTTCGAAGATCTGAAGTAACTCTAATGGTAGCTTGTATTGTGCTAAAAAATCCTGTGACCCTAGATTTTAAGGCAGTCTGCTACATCTAGAAGATGAAACAAGACGCCATCTATTTGATGTTAGATGACCTAGGGTAGCCCATCTATAGTGCCTAGAAGAGCATGAGGGTAGCTGATCAAAGAAGCTCTGAGCATAAGGTATGTATGAATGCACCACTTCAGTGGACATATGCCGCAGGTACAGCTATCCATTCACACTCTGGAATGCAGCTACAACAAATCAGTCTAGCTGGGTATGTAATGGCTTTGCCCCCAACACCAGACTTGCCTTCACACCTCTGTCTTGCTCTGTCGCTGTATTCTAATGGCAATCTGTTTCAGCTGGTCACATATCGAATCTCTCGCACTAGCCCTCGGTCACGACCTCCCTCAGCATCCATCCACATGCCGGACCTCTTGGGTTACATGCTGGAGCCTAGACTGCCACCTCATTGCTAATCTTGGCCAAATGCAAACGCAAGCTTTGAGAATGTTCCCATACCTTGACTTCGGTCCCTGAGGGTGTTCCTACCACAAAGTGCTTTGAGGCCAGACAAATGGGAAATGGCCTTTATGAATGACAACCAATACTAATGCAGACACTCCCATCCAGACTTGTGTTCAAGGGTATTAAAGATCATGATAGGGCTGGACCACAAGGCAGCTGTCCCAATACAAGGTTTGTACTCGCCCTCGAGCTAATAAAATGCACAGAAAGGGGGAAAAGACCCTGATGAACCAAGGGGAGCACTCCCTATATTGGCAGGATGAGCTTAGGAGTGCATCAATTGGCACTGCAAATCTGTAGAGGCCAGGGGATTCTCGCAGCCTACAGCCTTACCCAAGGCATTTACAGTTTGGGGATACCTTTAATGAGATGGGTGAAGTCAGTGGGCAGGTTAAGAGCACCGAGTAAGGCAGAGACCTCAATTAGGAGAATCTTCTAAACTAGAGAAGTCAGAAGAGCACAGGCAGGAAGTGCCTCACTTCGCAATTATCACAGACGTAATCAAAAGTTCCAAAGTGGCAGGGGCTTCTCTCAACAGTGGGACCACCGACAAGATATTGAGGGAGACTTTGGAACGCCACACTCCAACCCAGCATTATGAGAAATTGCTGCCAGGAAGGCACTGTTTTAAGACTACAGAAAATATCTGATATGTTTTTTTTGGAGACACTCCATTCCAAATTAGTTTTGCACATTAGGATTTTCTAATCCAGAAATGGACGTTCGAGATCAGGTTCAAAATATTAAGCAGGTTGGTCTTCCCACAGGTTTAACAGCTATTCCTTACTCACAGGAGAGAACTAGTTAAGGGGCGTGCTCTTATTTCAAGATAGACGGTATACATCCTTTTGAAATGTACCGGCATGTTGAGTTAATGCTCAATGTAAGGTTGCCATCCAACCCCCACAGAGTAGGCACCTCTGACGGCCATTATGGCACATTGGGAGTCTTCCCATAGGTCTGTGCCATTAGTTTCAGAAAGATTAAGAAGCCAATGACTGCTTTCATAGAGGAAAATGTGCAGGCTTAATTTCTAGACTACTGGGACACTCATTTTCAAGTGCCATGCCACAATCATTTTGAATAAGATTGGTGATAAATATGCTAATCTGTTTAGGATTTCTAATCAACTGGACAAGCTTGTGCCATCTGGGACAATAGCTAGAATGTGTAGTATTCACATAAGAAAAGTATGGCATCCCAAGAACTGTAGGCTCAGAGAAAGTGTAACCTATAAGCAAAGATGCTCTGTGATGAACAAAGGAGAACAGGCCAGAACTGTAGGACTATTAGCATGGTCAACACAAGATATTTTTATGGGTCTCCTATATAAGGTATCTTCGGTGGGCACACAAGACCGTTCCTCAGCCAATGCAATAAACCACAACAGAAGGGTCTTCAGTGCTCTCCTGCATTGTGTAAAGACTCTGCAGATACCCAATGCGATGCTTTAAAGAGACTGCACAAGCACTGCTTTGACTACTAGTGCCACCTTTGGTTACCAGTTGCATGGTTGTGGCATTGTGCGGAATTCCATAGAGAAATTGTTACTGAAGTAGGCAAGTTGGTACCCGAATGAACGCATCCTTGCATGCAATACCAATTGCATTGCAGCTCTCGGCTGGCATGGCAGCCAATGGCCATCTGTTCAAATTTTGAAGCCAGGCATTCAGGCTGTGGTGTGTTGTACTGCTTTGTGAGGCGCAAGGGAAGAGAAGCAACCGTAAATACAATGTGCCTTTAGTCTAGGCAGGTGAAAACTAGGGATTGGAGATAGATTCAGGGATGGGAAATTAGGTGAAGAAAGGGTGGTTTTGTTAGAGGTCAGTTCATACTTGGAGGCATGGGCTTTTTTGCAAGGTACTGTGAATGAGGTGTGGCAGTCTGATTTAACAGGGCTAGCTTCAGTGTGAACCCTTCAAGATCCATGCAGATCGCTATAACTCGTTTATTAGCACTACTGCTGGGCTGATGAGCACAAACTGTTTTGTAGGAGTGAAGTTAAAGAATGCGGTAGATCGAGGATTTAATGAGCGCAAGACTGCATCTCAACCATTAGATTTCTTGCAACAGCTCTGGTTCATTAAAGATCACCCTTAGAGGCCATCTATAGATTAAAGACTACTTGGCAAAAGGGAGTCCTGAGGCACCAGGTAACTGGGCGATACATTGTGTATTCTACACATCTAGAACTGTTGGAATTTTTTGGTTAAGAGGCAACAGACATGCAATGAAATCGGTGAACCCCATCTGTGTTGCTCAAAGTGCCAGTAGTGGTGTGTGATACTGTCAATGCTGTAGAGTTTGAGTAGAAGCACGGACACAGGATATGTAGTGTGTTGTCAACATGTTTGTTTGATCTTTCAGTGTTGCATCTGGGTCTGAAATCAGATTGGTAGTCCTGTAACAGTGCCGATTTGCTTGTGCTGTTTTAAGGCCACAGTCCTTTCCTGACAAGCTTCCCCTAGGAAGAGAATGTAATTCAGCCATGACCCAGCACAGTCAAAGGCCATGACAGATCTGTGTGCTACCATGAAGCCTGCAGCCATTTGTGAGTTTGAGAAAAGTACAAGTTGGATCTTCAAGGAGGGCCTGAAGCCTCTGGGCTCGCCACCTGATTTGCTTGTCTATATTTTACCCTTCTGCCTAGTGAAGGGGACCTATATCCCCTTGCAATGTTTTTACAGCACAAGGTCTTGTAGCGCATGAAATATTGATAGATCATGACAGTTCAGAAAATTCACAAACCATTTAGATTGGCCGCTTTCCAACATCCAGTCAGCTTACTAAAATAGGCAACTTGCCCATTCAAGACCAACACACCCAGTGGATCCACAATTGGGAGTCCAAATTGCCATTCATAATTTCAGACTGTGGCGGTCCCCTGGGAGTCCATCTATACACACAGGTTTCGGATGGGGCAGTGGTGGTGTAAAAAGGGGGGCGGAACAAGGATTAAATAATCCAGTACCAGTAAATAGACCAGTTTTTGTTGGGCCTGGGAGCAAACCATGCCCAATTGCACATCCGGATGGGTGACTGCAGGACTAGAAGTACACACGTCTTGCCCAGTGGCCACTTTGGCTAGGATAGTCTTTGGTCAGGCAGTGGGAAACCCAGTGATGCCCATGGGCTTCTACCAAATCTGCGGTTCTGAATATGGCAGAAAAGGCTGTCTTTTTGGGGCCCACCCAATTCCTCTGGGCCCCAGTCTAGCTTGAGGGCAATCCATTGGGCTCCAATCTGCCCAACTGTAGTGAGCCACAATGTTGGCACTTCAAAAATAGGTTTCACACTCGCACCAACCATATTGGCCAGTCAGACGAGCATGAGAACCCTTTATTAATGCTCAGACCGGTGGGGCCCATCCTGTAGGACAGAATGTCCCGGAAGTGTAGAGGAAAGAGGACAGAGTAAGGAAAAGTTACAGTAGTAGCTGTAAAGCCCAGAGTCCTTTCCTTCATACTTCTGGGACATTCCATCCTAAGGTACAGACTGGTGCCGCATAGGCCGAAATGTGCCAGAGGTTTTGAGGACGTGGGACAGGAGATTAATTAGGGGATAAACCACACTTGTTACTTGGTAACACCTTCAATGCTCTTAAGCCATCTCAAAGCACTGCGGGGGAATAGGGTGAAGCAACTGCAGTGTAACAAGTTAGTAAAGGCAAATAAAGAGAAAATGTTGGAGGATTCACTTGAAACAGTCTTGTTTGAATAGGAGATCACCCACCCATACCAATACATTAACCCCAGGGCTACTGTGCCTTGGGCTCTCAGCGATGGCTGAGCCAAGAGGGGACGATTGAGAAAGCAGTGTAGTAATTGGAAAACAAGGGTGAGTCAGGTCTGGTCTACACAGTACCCACCAGGACACGGTGTGGAGGTTTGTCGTGTAATTAGATGAGGTTGCTGATGCATTAAGTGTCCAATTATAACGTTAGCAATTTTGATCTGTTTCCCAATCACACCCCTTCTATAAATACCCGCCCCCAAAATCTGATAAATGGTTCATGGTCGAACTTATTGAACTTACATTTGTTTTGTAATTAAGAGCATGTATGCCATTGTAAGTACAAGGAAAAGCAAACAATTGTAAAATACAATGCCATTCATGAGGTCAAAGCTAAAAATGTAACCATGACACCTCAAAGGTCATCAAGCCTCAATATACTGAATGTATGGTTGACTCCCCTAAACCCAAACAGCCCCTATATTTCCACCTAAGAATTTCGAGGCATATCATTACATTTTTGCTGTCAGAAAATGTAAACAAGCTATTTTCTATAGGAGGCACTGTATCCGTAAGGGAGGTTTCGGGTAAACCACATCATTGAGGAGACCCGGTTTGCAAGTTTCACATCTGCCTGAACAGTTACCACTTCAGCAGTCAAGCAAACCCTTCTAACATCTGTCTTACGTAGGTTTACAAACTTCCACCTCAGGCAAGTTTTTAGAAGAATCACTTGGGACACAGGGATCCAACACTGCATAGGCCTGAACCACACAAGTATGTTGGCAGCAATGGCAGAGCAGCCAGACTAATCTTTAGAGTGAGAAAGGGCTGTAGGCATTTCAAAGAACTTAGAGTATACACATAGGCCCAAAGAAACAGACTAAAATTATAAAAATGATGGTTTATTTCAAACACACACTAAGGTAAGTACTAGACCACAATAAGTAACTAAGAAAACCAATGTATTATTCACAGTAGGCCTAACACTTTAGAAGTCCATCCTTAACTAGTTATGAGTGTCATCAGTTTGGAGAACAGGACAGTAAGGCACAGCTGTAGAAAGTTCAGATGTTCCAGAGGAAGTCTTGAGTAGCAAGTAACTATTTTCATCTGGAAAAGGGTCAGGAACTTTGGAGAAGTCTCCATGTAGGCTCAGAGGTGTTCAGCAAGGGTGAACGTGAATGGGCAAACTCCCAAAAACTCAAATAAGCACTCCAGCAACACAGGAGCAGCAATTCAACTCTAGGTAATTTCTACCAAGAGTCTCACATTACCTAGGAGTGACGTTGCAGCACAATGACCCCATGATGCAGTAAGACCTGGTCACTGCATTCTTGGTCAGGCAGATCAAAGGAACACTGGAATGGATGTAGTAGTGGAGAGGCCTTCAGCAACGGATTCTCAGTTCTGTGATTTTGTTGCGTTTTGGGAGGAACTAGTGAAGAAAGATAACTGCCTTGGTCATTTTGTAATGCTTTCTCGGTCCTGCACTCTGGTGAAGGGACCGAGTGGAATCTTGCCTCTGGAAGTCCATAAGGAGTCTAGCAAAGTTTCTGGAGGATTCGATCTTCGGAAGATAGTGGCCACAAATTCCAGGGTATCGACAGGCTGCAGCCTGTGAAGGCCACAGCTCATTGTGGGATGGCTTGAAATGCAGGTCATCTCAAGACCGATCGGTCTCACCAGTCTAAAGGGGAAGTTGTCCTTTTCCAAGTTCTCCCGATGCTTGGAAGCAGGGGGTGTAGTGGTGAGGGGGGGGGGTTGGTAGTAGTGATTGCACAGCAGGCATTTACGGTTCTCTAGAAGCGGCTGCAGACACTTATTCCTCATTGATTCTTCTGTTCGAGGGGTCAGCTGGTCTTTAGCCTCAGGATCCATGCCTTTTATGCAGGAACCCAGCCAATCAGCACCCATGAATCACTCAAACTGGTTCCAGGACAGCCAGCCCCCGCTAGTTGGCACGGGTTCCAGGCAGGCAAACCAGCACACAAAAAGCAGAGTTCGAGTCCTCCCCTTTTCCTGTACACAGATACTGGAGCCTTGGCAGGCTTCACAAAGGATTCCCGAAGACAAATCAAACTAAGACCTGCCCCACTCAGCATGGCAGAAGGACCAAGCAGGGACAAGCAAACAAGAAATGGTGAAAAATAAATATTCGCCATTTTGGGAAATGGTGACCCTTCTGTGCACTACTGCGTCTGAGTACAGCCTGGAAGTAAAAATGGCACAAAAGTAGGTAGGCTAACACCACAAATATTTCAGGAGCAGTGAGAAAGGGGATACTGTGTAGCCCCTCAGCACTCCACAAAAGATGGGGTGTGCTAGTTGGAAGGATACTAATTATCCCCTGCTCTTGGGACCATTAGTTCTCACAAGGAGTGTAACAGAAAAAAAAGGGAAGCCCAAGGGGCTCCCAGCCATACTGCACAGTGTCGTGTGTAGCAAGTCAAAGACAGATGCCATGGAACTTAGAGGAAAGCATTTCACCAAGAAAGTTACAAAAAGAAATACAAAGTATCCCAAATAAAAAGGGTAAAAAAAGGTTCCAACTCACTCATGGATTTTTGGTCTGTTCCCCAAAGTAAAGCAACATGTTATTGTTAAGCAGGAATTGGTGTATTAACACAGGCTACAGAACGCTTGTCTGCTTGGTATTAGGTAACCTACCTTTTGGTATAGGGCTGTAATACACAAGTTGGTAGAGGGACTGAGGAACCAGGCATATCTAAAGAGGGGTAAATGTGAGCTGTAGCACTGAAATTCACAAATCCAAGTAGCCAAGTAATACTTATGCTCACGGTTTCAGTTAAATATTTAACAGATTTTTTAAATAAACGTTCTTTAAAAAGGGCAATATATGTATCAAATATACTTTAAAATACTTTTCCAGAATCAGCACTAGTTATAGGTCGGTCAAACAGGTTTCTCAGGGCATGCGAGTATACCTAAATCTTCCAATGAAGTCTAGACAAAACCTTTCCCAGCAATAACAGTCTAAAAACAAGTTATCACCTCTGAGGGACGGAACAAAGTCAATGACTAGAGTTTACAGGAAGTCAGGACAGTCAAAAGTCAATTGGAGGACAGTCTATGGAGCTGAGACAGTTTATACTTGCAAAGATTTTTGTAGAAATCACTTGTAGGGTCACAAGCGGTTACACGTGTGGAGAGCAGAGTTGCAATGAACCCTAACAAAAGTAGCCACTGCAAGTCTCAACTGAGAGGAGCAAAGCTAAGTACCCCAAGTCGGAACAGTACCTCTGGCTTGAAGAGTGGTCCAGCGGAATTCTTTCCTGTTGCAGCGATGCAGATCATGGGTTCCTGAGCTCAGTCGTGGGGACAAGAGGGGTGATGTCTGGAGAACTCCTGTGGAAGCAACTTCGAAGTCGTTGGCAGCTACGGGCTCTTTTTGGATCAGCAGCACTTTGCGGTTTCAGCATGCAGTAAACAGCACCAGAGCAGATCTTGGATATCAGTTGGGCGTCCTTCACTCCTTGAGTCCTGCACTCTGGTGAGGGTACTAGAGCTCTGGTTGTCCTGCTTCTGGAGGGTCCTTGGGAGACTCTTGGAGCTTCTGCCCGGATTGCAGACGTTTCACTACACTACGGATTTCTCGACCCCCTGACACTCTGTTCCTGCAGAAGCAAAGTACAGGCAGTCAGGGGAAGAGGGTTCAGTGGATTTCGTCTCTGGGGCAGTTGGTCCCACTAACCCATGGGAAGAAGCCATCCCTTCCAGAGATTCTCTCGATCAGAAAAATTAGTTTCAGCACAGCAGCAGGGATTCACCAGGCATTTCAAATGTCCAGGAGGATGCAGAAAGCTTCGTTCATGGTCTTAGTCGTGTATTCTTCCCAGTGGTCGACTAACTCTAGTCCCAAAACCCTTGCAGGTTTCTCCCATTCATGCACAGCCTAGGCTGTCAATCACACAGCACGGTGGCTGTCCTGAAAGAACAGCCAGCCAATCAGGACTGCATTCAGGTATTGGTAGAGACAAAGGACAGGGGAGTTTCGGGAACCTCCCTCACATCATGCCTTCCCAGACACACTGGAGCTAGACGCGGGTTTCAGGACAGAAGCTCACCAAAGGCAAAACTAAAAGGGTTAAAACCTTGCTTGGCGTGCAGAGAAAAACCCAAGACATGCCTCACAAAATGAAAATGGTGAAAAAAAGAAGGCTGGTCACCCATGGGCGCTATGCTGCAGCGGAGGATTCAGCCTGTGGTAGAAAAGCACAATGGTAGGAAAATTAAACCCCTGCACCAGCCATTTACATTAGTGAGGGTAACACTCCACACATGTCCCCGCCCCGCCCCCAACACTCCACATAAGAATGTGTGTGCTGCACCTACAAAGGGAAAAGGGTAAGTAAAGTAAATTCCACTTTACTATTCTTGCGAACAGTAGTTCACACAAGAAAAAGGTATTTTAACCTTCTGAGAAATCTAAAGGATTTCAGTGACAGTGCACAGAAGGTCAGTCCTGTGTGTCAAAATTCAAAATGTAGATGCCTACGAGTTTGTCAGACTCCAAAAACAGTGGACACAATCCAAATCAGGTCAGAACACGAGGGAGGGAGCAAAAAGGTCTCACTTCTTCCAGGGTCAAAGTTAAATAAATTCCAGCAAAAGAGCTGGGGGTCCCTAAGATTGAAGGGAAGCACAGAAATGAGAATTCTCCCAACAATTGCTATGAATAGCGTACCTAACATTGCGTAAATTTAAGACCAAGGAAATACTGTGAAAGGCAAAAGTCAGCACAGTCTGAATTTCATCAGGTAAGGTTGTTTTGCAGGAACTGCAGACCAGAGACGACCAAGGGAAAAAAGGGTTAGGGTAAGCAGGTGAATGAGACCTCAATCTAACAAAGACCAAACTACTCCACTGCATCAGATAGAGGCGTTTTATGACAAAGTTAGAGGTAATCATGTATGGCAAAGAAGTTTGTCTAGTGAACCAACCAAGAAGACACTTGGGAAACTACTGAGCCCCTGAATTGAGCAAAGGAACTTCCCTGTCTAGAGCTTGGGATGACCTAAAGTTATTCTATTATGCTCTGGCAGTTTAGAGGATTGAAATTTGGGTCCATACTGCAGCAGTATTATGTTGCAACCTGATTGACGACCTAGTGACCAGAGAAAGGCCAATGAAAACCCTGGCTTTGTGAAAAAAAGCTTCATTAAGTGGGTCTACAAATTTGGCAAACACTGCATACAAGAAAACTAATGGATGCATGCCAGCCAAAAATTCGCAGTTAAATAAAATGTCCAGAAGCAAACTAAAAACAATTTCAGAATTTCTAAACTGTGCCTGGTTATGAGCCAAATATGCATTATACATGTCCAAAGAAATTGAGACTTACAAAAGCCAGATTCGTGCAGCTTAAAATGTATTTTCTTGTTACCACATGGCACAATGTAATATGCACCGGTAAGGAGCCGTTTGTTTCTATGTGAAATGACTACATTTTAACGAACACAAAAAAAGATTTTTTTTTGGGCCTTTGTGTTCACTTTAAAATGCGCCAGTATGGCATGCTCGCCCCATCCCCATCTCCACCCTCTCCTACCATGCATGTAAAACAAAACGGGGGGTTCACCACCCCTACTCCCCAATAACCCCACCCCCATTTCCCAACACAACCCACCCCAAGTCTTAACACACTCACCTGTCAGCCCCTGCATGCACTCGTGCGCAGCAGGGGTTGACAGTTTCAATTTAGAATGACCACTCTGGTGTTTCAGAGCGGTCATTCAATCGATCTTCTAAGTTTCCGGTCAAGGTGAACTTAGTACCAAGGAGCCACCTTCAGCTAAGTGCCACAAGGATGTTGCAGATAAAGCTAAAGCAATTCATTTGCGTTTCCTTTATAAACAAAGCAAGGAAAACCACCTCGAAAGGTTTGGTTTAGTCACACAGGGGTGTGGTACTTGTGCAGTGGCCAGAAATGTAACCATTTCCGTGGAACAATTCCCACATCAAGTATAATTGAGGGGATACAAAATTAATTTCAAACTTAGCAGCATCTTAAAATTATTTGCCCACTGTTTAATGTATCCAAGTTTGAAATTAATCATTTTTTATCCCCTCAATTATACTTTATAGGATTGTAAATGTAGCACTGCCCCACATTTGAAACCCAGCATAAAGTCAGAGCCGCCGACACTGGACTACTGTGTTCAATTGTCAAATAACGCCATCTTCAAATTATTTGCACATCTTTTTTAATGTATCCATTTGCCAATTGAACACAGGAGTCCAGAATCGGCGGCTCTGGCTTTATAGGATTGTAACCCAGCCGCACATTTGAATCGGGGACTACACATACAGATGTTTAAAATCTGTACTGCCTTTCTTAGTTGCATTTTAAGAGAATACAGCTACTAGCTTTTTTTGCAGATGGATCTTTACACGCAATTGTCTCATAACTTTTGCTAACATTGTTGAAACTGCATGTTTGTTTCTAGTATTGGAGGTTCCAATTAGTGAAATGGCCCGACAACTTCAAAACACGTATGGGAGTTTAAACGTTTGAACTGTGCAAGAAAGTGGTAAAACGCTAGCACTTTTTTTTTACTATGTAGACTGAGGTCTCTGAATAAGACGGAGGGAGCGTCACATTAGATTTTGCTCGATAGTAATTGATAATTGGCCACCTGTCCAGTAGTCTGGAATGTGGATTTGTGGGGCTGGATATCCAGCACCACACAAGGTATGAACAACCTTTGGGAAACAAGGAGCTAGTACATCTTAAATTGCACATCCAACTTCCACATGGGAGGCAAAGCGTGACCTCCTTTCCATTATATGACCCATTATGGTTGAAATGTAATCTAGATATGTTCCTTTGAGCACATACCCAGACTTCATGTCACAGGCATGGTTTCAAGGCACTAGTTGGCCTAGGGAGTACAACGTATCTTTTGGTACCTCCAGTTCCTGGCAATTCTGAACCCTGGAGAAGTGGGAAAATAGATGCAAACCCATCAAGCCTAGTTCGGTGGCATCACAAGATGGATTTGATCCAAGATTATTCCATACATTACTAAAGGTAAGCCCACCAGCCGAATGAGCTTTAAATGGTGTAGGTTCATGAACTATAATGGAACCTCTCGGGTTGACAGATGCTGAAGTCCCTACTATAATGCATGCAGAATATGGCAGCTAGTCTTCTGTGCAAACAGACCACAAGACCATGTGTCTTGCTCTGCATTTGTAAGCAAAAGAAACGAGCAACGAAGCTATTTGCCTAATTCATTTATGTTTAGCTGGTAACTAGCACCATAACTGTTAAACTGGAATGCTCCCTTGAGATGCAAGTGGAACATATTGAAAATACCCAACTATTGTCTAAGAGTTGGAGAAAAGTCTCCCCCACACCACCCTCTTGAGGGCACAAAAGCCAAACTCTGACAGTGGACATCAGATGGCTCACCCACCTCGTGGAATTTCGCAAGAAAATAAAGTATTGGCTATATTCAATTATGAGACAAGTACTACTGATTGATAAGCTGCGGCCACTAGATGATGCAATTCGAGATGTTTTTACTTTACAAATGCCTAGAAATCAAAAACCTCAGTCTAGATAGTGATTTGGAGTCAAGAAGGCATCACTGCCCATTCTGTCTCATGGATCATCTTAGAATTGCGTTGCACAGAACTGACAAACTACTCCTGCCCCACCTGCAGTGAAAATGGCCAGCCATTAAGACAGACCTATTGGAGGGCTCTAGGTCTTCAACCGGCTAGCTGAAGTACTCACTTTTTTTTAAGCCCATCTGGTAAAGCCTTCAACAGGTGGGATTGTGCAGCCATTGTGGAATTCACCCATCACGACCCATAGCAACATCCATAGGTAGGATTGGCATGTCTCCGCTACCCCATAAACCACTTCCATGTCCAACCCCCACCTTTCTCATCCACACTGCATTAAGTGTAATTCCTGTCCTGGCAGAACCACCCTCTGACCCCCCCTCCCCCCCACATCCCTACCTACTTGTTCCTGCGGGGACTTTCTGGTTCCAGAGGACCAGGTCATGCTTGGGGGCAGGTTGTAAGAGAATGATAACTTTGCAAAATAAGTGTTTGATTCTTGTACCCAAGTGCACGCTCAAACGACCATCCACCATGCTTGACGGGAGGTTCTGTGAACTCTAGTTCCATGGCAAATTCTTTTGAAGTCTGCATTCCAGAGTGCACTGGACCAGTTCGATTACCAGCCATGGCATGTGGTGAAGGAGATGGCATGCAGAGTAATATACTAACGGGCAGCAAAAGCCTACGTCATTGTTCACACAAGGAACTCATTGCAAATACAAAGTCAAGAGGTTTTCCTACAGATAACCAGTATTTGATATGATATCCAGGTTTCATAACATAACTAAAATACATGGATTGTGAAGCTATTTAAATAGAAAATATGGCATTAGTCCTACTCTTTTGCATGTTAATAGTTCAGTTGTGCACCCGAGCAGCGATGCCAAGTTATAGGAGCAAATTAACAAGAGGTTGCTTAATCTGCACCAGTGTCCCAATACTTCAGTGAGGCAATATTATCAGCGGGATGGAATGAGATCATAGAGGGGCACCTACTGTGCAGAAGAGGCAGTCGCAGAAACGACATGGCAGCCAAACAGAAGTGCTGCGGGGCAATGAGAGTCAGGACAGAGGCACGGTAGAAGCGAGAGGTTGGCTGCTAACGCACAGGTTGAGAAAGTTGGGCAGGACAGTAGGTGGGACAGTGACTAGCGTGCGCTCATATGGGAGGTGGCAGGGAAGTATCTGTAAAAATAGAGTAGTGTGAAGGTACAAGAGCCTAACCAATGCAAAAACTGCAAGTCAAATGAAGTGCAGAAAGCCAGGCATGGCAAGGAATGCTGCACGGCAGAAATGCTATCGTGGATGAAACTGGTGTAAAAAAATACTCCAGCAGACAACCAACATTGAATGTATACATTCCATCTGCTGAACATACACAAGCCGATTTCTAAGGTGTGCATCTGCATGAGGAACAGAACAACCCTCCTTAACGGTTGCTTGACCATACAAAATAATTCAACTAAATTGCAAACAAGTCTGCATGAAAATTAAATGTAGAAGAATTGAATAGGTATTGGTGCTGAACACATTTTTAGTTATTCCTAAGCAACTGTTTAACAGTTCATTTTAATGTTTCATTGGAAACAATTTGAACAGCCACACTTCAGTAAGAAAATACAACGTAACAGCATTACTACATTCCTCCCAACCCCACTAAGTTCAACTAAGTCCAGTTCATGCATGGCCTTCAAGACAAACATTTTATAAAGTGACATTACATAATAGCCATAAAATGTGGTGGGAGGCTAAAAGATCAACCAGCTCAAAGCAACTTTGCACAGTAGGGAATTCACATGTAATGTGCCATCTGGTATACGATTTGCATGGAATCCTCAAATATGACCACAGGATACCTACCTAGAGTGTTCCACAAATTGGCTTCTACACTCCAAGTGATACGAAGCAAAGAATACGATTAATAATTCTGCTCATTATTGGCTTTACAAATTAAAGGCATCATTCTAAAGTAGGTTGGCACAATAAAACAGTTAGCAAAAGCTTTGCAATCAACTCAAAAGGTGGCAGTGAGGCAATATTTGGCTGTGCTTACCTGTAGCAGGATTGCGCCAAGGGCATTCTTGTCTTTCTGATTGACACCATCTTTCTGTAAGCGAGCGAGAAGCTCTGGTTTCTTGTAGGTCTTCAGTGCTAATAAATGGATAACCCTTTCCCTGTAGGGACGCTGAGCAATGCTGCTGTTTAACCCAGTCTTTCGCAGTGTGTTTGCAGGGTTAATAGGCGCCGACCTTTTCCGTTCAGGCACTGCATCTGGAACACTTTGCACCGGTTTACGAATATGTACTCTTTTACCTAAGAAAATGGATAAAACATGCAGTGTGTATAACGGAGACCGATTTAAAAATATATTTTAAAGTAAACTGCAATGGTAGAATCTTAATAGGAGGGTTAGCTTTATCCCCAAAGTTGAGTTGTTTACAATATGCATTGCAATAGCTGCGCTTAAGTGAAAACTTCAGGGAAATGGCCCATCCATTCAACTACAGCATCCATTTTGTTCTAAAGGTTCACCAGCTATACCTTAGGAACCCAGATGTTCTGGTTTAATGGATGTATGTAGAAGAAAACGTGTGCCCATAAAGTAGCTGTTAAGGTTTCACTAACTCCCAAATACACAGTACTTTAAATGTAGCATCCGGTAATGTTTGTCAGTCAGCACTCTGAGGCCAGTGGGCGAGTTGGCACTTTATAAAAATCCTATAGAATAGAACAGGCCTTTATGGAAAACCCAAGTCTCCGGTAAAAAACAAAGTTTAAAAAGTATGAATTTATGTATACGCCAAGTTACCAAATACTGTTTCGAACAATTTCCAAAAAAAACCCCAGCTTACTTTCATATTCAGTCTAGTTGAACATAAACGGGTCTCAGTCATTAGCTGGGCAAGGGAAGGGAATGACTGGCAGCAGAGTGTATAATCAGTCTGAGGATTGCAACCTAAAAAACGTAGTTTTCCATCAAGTTTATTTAAAACTACAATATGCGTACAGAGGACAAACACTGGCTTAACAATTTAAAACATTCAGGACATGGCCATACACAACATGAGTGAGGCTGCTCTGCTTACAACAGCTGCAGCAACGCAAAAGGAAAAGCGGAAAACGAACACAAGATGATAACTTTTTTTTAATTTGGAGGATATAAAATAAAAAAGGTATGAACGTAGAAATCGCACACCAAGTACCCAGAAAAATGTACCGATTTCTTCAAAATGATATCAGTGCGTATATTTGGTAGTTCTCAGCCTTATCACCACACTA
This sequence comes from Ambystoma mexicanum, assembly GCF_040938575.1. NCBI lineage: Eukaryota > Metazoa > Chordata > Amphibia > Caudata > Ambystomatidae > Ambystoma > Ambystoma mexicanum. The sequence continues at coordinate 778,772,755 of NC_090935.1, forward strand.
TTAGAACACAAACGTACCTCAGACCAGTGGAGCAGTGTCACCCTCGTGAAGGGACAACTCTTTGTAGGTTTTCCATCAATCAAACAAATTATACTTTAATGGAATGTTAATCTTACCATTTATACAGAAAATTAGTTTGCATTATAAAATTAATCAATTCCATACAATCATAGTTCAAACAAATCAAAACCAATTGGTCAAATTCAAATGATCACATTGATACATCACAAAATAATTTTAGAAAGTCCAATCGGAGTACAACCCATTAAACGATTTTCCAAAGATTTTATGCAAATATACATTTGATGTCTAGCAGTTTGTGTGCTATTATTCATACAAGCTGTTTGAGGATACCATTTATCATGAATGGAGATATTTCTTTAATTATTCTGCCCTCTGGTGTATTGCTGAAATGTTCAACTGCAACAAACAAATGAAAATTCAAATTAGATGTAACATGCTCTCCCCTTCTTGGAATGTAGAGAAGTCTCATTAAATCTATGGTAACTGGGTGATGTCATGAGATCTGAAATATGGCCTGATTTTATAAACTGTTGGGCGGTGTACCCAGCCGACATGGACAACTATCACAGGGCATCCCCGAAAATGTGTCAAAAATACTTGCAGACAAGATGCAAGAGCAATTTATATCATAATGTAATCTTTGGACATTGGTGTAAAAAAAATGTCCAATCTGTTAGAATAAAATCATTTGAGGTAAAAAGGCGATCTAAATAATGTAACTAATTCGTTTTTGATTGGTTTGAACTATGCTCAAATTGTGAGGAATGGATTAATTTTATAATGACATTTCGATTAATATGATTCTGTATATAAATGCAGAGAACAAAATTGCTCATCAAGGTTTAATTGGAAGCATCATTTACCTATAATTGACTGGGAACTATCAAGCAGCCATCCTTTAGTGAGTGCAGCAACACTGTACCAACAATTTAAGCCATCAAACCACCATTAGAGCCACAGACAACCCAGTAACAACTAAGATCTGGGGAGCAGAGTAGATAACTACAAGGGACAGTTTAAAAAACCTAAAAAACTGAAGAGCAACTAAATTTCTAACCATGGACAGATAGTCTCACTAAATTCTGCCAACCTTGTAATGCTATAACACTTGAAAACTGGCAAACTGTACACCCACTGTATACATTCGTTTTCAAGAGGAAAACCCCAGCTAATTAATAGCGCATAATAGTGACTTTTCATTTAAAGAATGTCAAAAATAGAAATGTGCTATAAGGCATTAACAGGTTCTTACTACAGTCATGTGCAGCCTCTTCTACGATCACTTCACATCTAACAAACATAACTAATGCTACAGTCGTGAATTGGGTAATACAACCGGAGGTTTTGCATAACTTCCTTTATGGACAGCATCCCAGACTTTCAGAAAAATAAGTCGGATGCTTCACAGTTTAATAAGAAAACAGTTTCAGCAGGCTTCCACACAGAAATGATGCCATGGTATCCTGTACAAACTAGCTTCAGCAGGGCAGCTGGACGACACAACCATTTTGTCGACCTAAACCACAATTTAATTCGGAATTCTCAGCAGAGGGTCTCGAATGGCAAGGAAGCAAATGCATTAGGACTATGTTGCTTTGTCTGGGCACATAAATGTATCGATTTGATAGTCAACTTTCGCTTTATGAATACCAAATCTGAAAAAACAGTAAATTCATTACTCATTTTCCATGTCATATACATACACACTTCAGAAACCGGTGAAAGGAATCCACAGGAAGCTCAAGTCGCACTCCAATAGGCAGCAGTAATTCATAAATACTAATGGCCAGAGACCAATGTCAACCAAAAAAAAAAAAAACATTTAAAACCTCATACCCAGGCTACAAGGGACGGCTGCATAACGCCTTTCGCAACGGGCTTGTTCACATCGGGTTTTGCATAACTCAAAACTCTTTATAGGAGGCGTGTACATTGCCAATTACATGGCCTTCCTTTCTTTCAACCATGCACTTGGTTTCTAGTGGGCTGGTGTACGCACCAGTTCGCGTCGCCATGTCGCCCCATCATATATTCCCCTACAGACACCTGAATAAGTAAAATGGTGAGAAGAATTAATGCGCGAAGGTCCCTGAAATCTAGCCACAAATGGTAAGTGGCTATTCAGGAATGCACAAAGGTATATTACATCTAAAATACCTACCCATTCAATTAACAGGATTGCCACGCTCGCTTGCATGAAATTAAACATGTGCAACACAATACTTCCTGCTCCCATGGCAACGCGTTCTGGGACACATACAAAACACTTTACATTCAGGTGCATAATATGTTTCTTTGCTTATACACCAACATCTGACAAATGTCATCCACACTATAACACTGATTGTGGCAATCGTAGTAAAACCAGTTAAAATCCCAATATATAAATGACACAATTTGCCGCCACCACAGTGCATCATAAATACCATTTTCAAATCTCCTGCGCTATATTCTGAGCTTAGTGCAGGTATACGGCACAGAATACATACACATCTATATGGATTGGGTAGACCAAAGTATATCAAATTGCAACATTTTTCAATTAGCTGACATTCACTTGTACACACAATTGCTTGAGCTTTTAGGGATACTTTTCGGGGCACGGATCACATGGAATCGCTTAAACCTCTTGGTGTTAATTGAGAGGCACTAAAATATTGCTCAAGATTTTAGAGTGGTCTATTCATCCCTATTCTATACAAAACTGCAATGTCTGCATACTGCAGGCAGTTTTGAGCCCCTTGCGCATGTCAAATGCCAGCTCAGGAAAGACTTCAGGTGGACTGCAGTCAGTCAATAGATACATTTTTTTTAGTAAGATGTAGATTGCTATTGTGAAAAACAAATCTATTAAACCAAGTGATGCAGTTACTGCACACACTACAACTATTACTCACACTGAAATAAGCCCTCAGAAAGGGATCAGAAGGATTGCCAAATTAAGTTCACGCACCATTGTTAATATGTTCTTGTTTGTGGTGTAGCCAATAAATTAAAGAAAATTACATAAAAATAAAAAACAGATTTTTTTTTAAAAAAGGTCAACCATACATACCAACAAATGGGCCGCCCGGTTTTATGACCTTTGTACTTCGACTGCGGGAATCTTCATCTGCTTGGGCCATACGTTCTCTTGTTATTTGATAGGAGTCATTAGTGGCACAGACAGTAATTTTATCTTGTATAACCCCCAGGCAGTTTAGTTGTGATGTTCCAGAACTACAAACGAATAGTTGGGAAAGGGGACAAGAATCAATATCCTCAAGTGCAACTTGAGTCCCCCGCCCCCTCCACCCAACAATCAAGACAAAAATTAAACACTGATCGTCTTTCTGGTGCTTATTTAGAATCACATACTATGTATACTCCGCAAACTAGTTATGGATCCGAAGTATAAAAGGTCTATTCAAAGAAAAAGCAAGCGTAATAAAAAAAAAAAGGCACTCATTTCATAACTATACAACCCATGCATGAGCCTACAAAGGCCTCACTACATACACCGATTGATTTTTCCATGCAGCAATCATAGGAAAGTCAGTGGTCCCTTACCCCATTCAACTTTTTTATAGTACCTAGTCTAACCTTGTGAACGACTGGAAGGCTGACTGCATGCAATTATAAACATCTACAATCTCCAGACAAAACTTACTGGGAAAGTACAGTCATTTATTTAGGCATTTATAAGGCTTGTATCACTGTTTAGATTCACATACTATGCATACTTCTTAGCATAGTGTTTTCTTGGTGAGTGTAGTTGGCACTGCAGAAAGATTATACAGTACTGTCTGACCCACTCTTAAACCATTGTTTGGAAAATGGTATGTACTGAATGACTTTCACATTGCTGCCTTGCAAATGGTGTTACGGGGAACATTGTTAAACTGAGGGCACATTACACAAGAAAAGGGCAACAAGCATGAATAGCACATTGTTGTGCTAGTGGCGAGCACCATGCAGCATGCAATCCTCTTTGTAATGGTAGATTTAGTGACAGGACATCCTCTTGTCCCAGAGAAAACAGGCTTGTTTTGTGTCGCTTTGGCGCAGTTTATGTCAAACAGGCCTGCCCTGCATGCATCTAGGGTATGTAAAGCTTTTTCTGATGTGTGGTGATTGGGGCGTTCGGGGGAAGAAACTGCCGGCACAATGGACTGGCTCATTTAACTGATACGAATTGTGATGAAAATCTACAAGGTGTCCAAAAGACAGTCTTTGTCCTTGTGCACGGCAATAAGTGGTTAATCTACCGACCAAGCCAGAAGCGAGCCCCATCTTCAAGTGATTGAATTAGGAACACCGTTTTATATGAAAGGTGTTGCATGAACATTCAGGACTTGTTCAAATGCTATGAGCCTGTGAAAGACTACTTCAATCAGAGGAGGGTGCAAAGTAAGGGTTGTAGGTCAAAGGATCGACAACCAAAGGATCGAATGGTCAAAGGGTCGACACCAAAGGACTGAAAACAAAAGCATCGATTTTTTTACATTTTTGGGGGGGTCCCCCCCTCAGCCCCTGTTTTTTGTGGTAAAAAACACTTTTCCCATAAACGAAACCCCCCCCAAAAAAATGTAATTTAAAAAAATGATATCCTTTTGTTTTCGGTCCTTTGACCATTCGACCCTTTGTAGTCGACCCTTTGACCGGACACCCCAAGTAAGTACTGGTGGGTGGATACATTTCCCCCCCCCCCCACTCCATGAAAGCCTCAACTACTGGAGCCTGCCACCTTAAATTCAACACAAAGTCTAAATCTAGAATGTTATCACCTTGCAGTAGAATTCTTTAGATTGACAAGTTTTGTTTCACCACATGGCAATTGTTGCCACTGGTTAATCAAGTGTGCATGTTGGGCTGGAGAAATGAGATTGAGCTAACTGCACGTTGGTTTCTGTACCATCCTTTGCTAGTGGAACAGCATAAGCAAACATCCTTGACCTAGTCATCTACAGTGCATTGCCCAGCAATCGGTCTTGTGGGCATCTAAAAGCATAATTTTGGCATTTTGCATAATTTGAGGCAAATGGCTCTGTAGTTAAGTTTCACACTTTTGGAAAACCTGTTAGGGCTGCTGTCCTTTATCTAAAAGGATGCCAGGCAGTTTAGTATTCCAAAGGTGTAATGACTCTGGGGCCATTTTGCACCCCAGTGCAGATTTGCGGTCCAGCTTTGAATAGTGAGAAGGAGCGAATTGACCCCAAACCAAATTGGCTGGGGCAGTCTTTACATGTGAACACATTCTGCAGCAATGTTTCGAAACAGTTATGTTCCAAGAGGTTTAATAGTGCGTCATGAGAATCCCATTTGTATTGTGCTGTGGGTGTGCACTCCTCACCCAGGTCTGCAAATGGTCCCTTCAGGGGGTATTACGAACAATTGCCCAAACATTTAGTGGATTCCACCATCACAGACCTTTTACAGCCTCAATACCACCACTATATCTCCCCAGCCCCTCGTTGCATGTGACCACAGATCCATTCTTGGGGTGATATTATGCATACCCTTGCCTACAGTATCTGATAAATGCAAGGGGCCATTATCCCACTACTTTCATCATTTGTTTGCAGTCGCAACATTTCTGGCCAATTCGAGTAAGCAGTCGCCTGGAAAGCATGTACCCACATGCAAGATGGGTATGTCGTTATGATCACCGTTTAAATCTGCTCACAGGAAAGTTCTGATTGAAGAGGGACGCTAGCTCAATGTTGGGACAATCAAAAATATCTAATGGTGAAGAAATGTAATTTTCTCCTGTGTGCTGGAAATGCTGCTTGGTGGTGTTTGCCGTTATGAACCATTCTTCCCAGTATAGAAAAATCTGTATCCTCTTCGTAAATGGCAGACCACGACTTCCAGTATATTTGTGAATGCGTGTGGTGTCAATGCTATTTAAAATGGAATGATTCAACTGCTAAATGGGGCTTCCAACCGGAAAGCAGAGAAGCTTAGTTTTGAAAATATCGTAGGATGAATCTTGTGTTTCCATAAGAGGCCCTAGAATTTGCACTAACCATTGGCTACTGACAACAGTCTCTTAACGAGTGAAAAGGGTGTGCTTTGTATAGGTAGCAAACGACTTTGGGCATGGCTAGTAGCTTGCACTTGACCTTTTTACCTGTTCTATTACCTCTTGGAACATTGGAACACAATCATTCAGAATGTCTACACCTTGACAAACTTGTTTGCAGGACACAGGTCGAAGAATTGTTGCATTTGTACGTTTTTCTTTGGTACAAGAAAGTAGGCAGAGTAAATGTAGAATAGAGACTGCTGCTCTAATGGAGGAAAATTTGGTGCCCCTATTGTAATAGAGCAATTACCTATGCTAGTAGAAGTAGGTTCTGGTTTTTGATTTCTTTTTTTGTTGGTATGTACAGGCATGTTTTGAATTCCACACATTAACCTATGCTACCAATTCTTATTACTGACATGTCGGCTAACCATTTACTGATGTAAGCCAATCTTATCTTGCCACCTACTGGGGTGGTGTAGACACAATATGAAGAGTAACTAAGGAGCAGACCCACGACGTTGGCAAGAAATTCATCTGGTGGGAGAAACTCATCCTGATAGTTGTCCTAGGCTTTTAATTTTGTTTTTTGCCTTTTCTGGGCACTCCTCCAACGACTTCCTGAAAAGGACATCCTGATCCCAGGGATTAATAAACACCACCTGCGTTTCCGGCATTAAGCCAGTTACAACCACAACACTTGAGCACTACAGAGTTTACTGCAGACGCCCAGTAGTGTCTGCTGCATCTAGGTTACTCTTAATCAGAATTGGACACCAATTGGCCTTCCTGGATGATAAACTGAGCTTTTGCCTGGATGCCATTGGGCATAGTCTCGATCAGGTCTTGCATTTCGTCAAATTGTGCTGTCTCATACCTCAAAACTGGTGGTATTGCATTTGATACAGGTATATTGTATGCGAAAGTGACTACTTTTGTCTTAACCATGAAATATTATCTTACTTCCCTTGCGAGTTTCTGAAGAGTCAGTGCCATAATTTCTGTGAAATAGTACATGCCATTGAGTCTTCAAATACCTGGCCTTCAAATTATGAGGGAGTCTGAGCACAAACGTTTATATTTCCCCTCAGTCTGCAAAAGGAGCTCACTTGCACATTGAGGTTCCCACTGTGGCTGGGACTAGATGTCCAACAGACATGAGGGGCATATATTGAGCTGGTAGCTTTGATGTTGAATTCAATACATATCAAAAAGTGTTTACTCTCTAGAGCAGGACATAATGAATTGGTAGATTTACATGGATCCTCCATTGGGGATTCAGAGGCTAGAAGTTCGAAATCCTATAGTGCAACAGTGGGGTAGTCTTGTGGTTCTTACTTATCAATATCTTCTATGTGAATCCTACCCTGTGTATCATAGGCAGGGTCCTCCTCTGTAACTTAGTCTTCCCTTGTTACATTATGTGATCTATTCCAGCTACAGAGGGTGGCTGTTTCTTTGTACAGTGCTACATTGCTTCGCAACTAGGTTCACGCTTTATACATCCCATACATATTTGCTGCTACTACCTCTCCCTCATGAGACATTGGCTGTTTGTGCCAATGACAGATCTTATCACAGTGTCCACATCTAGGATACAGATACCCGTCCATCGCAATTTCTCCTTCCATCAGGTCTTGCTCCAATTACCTTTTGCTCTAGAGTGCGCTAGTGTGGGGTTTTCCAGCAGATGCATAGGAAGTAATGTGTTAAAACTTTCTGGACGTTGAAAATTAAAGAAAAGTTTAGAAAGGGTCTGCACTTTTCTGGCGTTCTTTCTGCACAAACCTCTCCATTTGGTGTGCTTAGGCGCTTCTGCCTCTCCCTGATGTGTATGTGCACCGTTTGTTGTAAACATTTCAGTGCTTTTAGGTGCAGATTTCCCGTTCCTATGATGTAGAGACCGTTTTAGTGCTAGTCTTTTCAGCACTTTACTTGGGTAGATGCTGAATTGTGCAAATCAATTTGGTGCCCGGTTAATTTGTGCTCTTTTTAGCAATTTGCTTTACACACGTTTTGACCACTGGCTGTGTGGAAAGGCTTTTAATAGATGGCACTGTTAGGGAGAATTCTTAGAGACCCCCAGCACTTTTGCTGGACTTCAGGACTTTAATTTTTAACCTGGAGAGAGCGAGGCACTTTTTCCTCCACTCACGTGTTTGGTTTATTTGTATTGCGCACCTGGCCCAGGGGCATCTGGGCGCATTTCTTACAAGTTACAGATGAACTTACAAAAAGCATCGCGATACAGATAATGAAAGTGCGTATAAGTACATATTTTACATTACATATATTATGCAGATTCATATGTCAATGATGTTTCGCAGAGTAATTACAGAGTTATAAGCTACTAAAAGTAGACAAAGGAATCAGTATGCAGAGATATATACAAGGCATTTAAAGAGTATATACATCAGGAGGAGGCGGCTATGTCCTGTTCCGTGAGCCAATGTTTGGCTTTTTTCTTGAAAGCAAGGTAAGGGAGTTCCGTTCTGAGTGGAAGGGAGTTCCAGAGTTTGGAGGCTAGGACTGGGAAGCAGAACTCCCCAGCTTTCTGCAGTTTGACTCTGGGTATGGCCATTGAATGAGCTTGTGCAGATCTGAGTGGTCGGGTGGCAGTGTGGGCTGTAAATCGGTTGGCTAGGTAATCAAGAGCTTGGTTGGATAAGCATTTGAGAGTGCAAGGGTTTTTAGCGATATTCTAAGTGCAACCGGGAGCCAGTGAAGGTTCCGTCTTGCATTGGAGATGTGATATTTTCTGGGAATATTAAGGGCTGCTCTGATAAAATTATTCTTAGTTACTTGAAGCTTATTGATATTTGAGACTGGTCCCTAAGTAGAGGGCATTGCAGTAATCAATTGACCATAATGAGCGTTCTTGCGAGAATTATGCAGTTCGAGGCGGTGAGGAACGGTCTGCAAACTGTTTGGAGTTTGCATGTGTATGCCGATAAACCACTGCACTGACTTACCTCATCAGAGAGGGTTGGGTCAAGGTAGAAGCCGAGGGTTTTGGTATTATTGGACACTTTGATGGTATTCCCATTGATGTTAAAAGATCTAAAGGTGGGGTTCAATTTATTGAATTTGAGGTGGGAACCTAAGATAAGTAGCTTAGTCTTATCGTTTAAACAAAGACTGATGTGCCATCCTGGTTTGGATGATAGTAGACCTTGTTAAGAGCTTTAGAATCTGTTTCGTGGTCACCAGTGATGGGGATGAGTATCTGGGTGTCATCTGCGTAATTAGTGTAGGTGACCCCAGATAGTGGAGAATATCTAATAGTGGTTTTGTGAACACATTATACAATGTGGGGGAAACAAGATCATTGCGGGACACTGCATGTGACTGGTAATGGCTGGGCAGATGGGGAGAATACCCGCATGGTTCCGTTTGCCCGAAAGGAGCTGATTCAGGAGGTGGCTTCTTCTGAGAAGTGGACAGCTGTTTTTAGATGACGGCAGAGAATTTGATTGTTAACTAGGACGAAGGCTGCAGAAAGGTCTAATAGGAGTAATAAGGCTAATTTGCCCTCATCTTTAAGGTCCTCGATTTGTGTATTTAGGTCAATGAGGGCGGTCTCTGTTCCGTGTCTAGGACGGAAGCCTGATTGCCGGACGCCAAGGAGTTGGTTAGATTCAAGGTAGCCCTGTATACTGCTCGGTCTACGATTTTCAGGAGAAAAGGCACCGTGGTGATGGGCCTACAGTTTGAGGGGTTGCTTGGATCAAGAGTAGGTTTTTTGATGAAGGATGACCCACGCATCTTTGAGATTATCAGGGACTACACCTGATTTGAATGAGGCATTGATGAAGGTAATGAATGGAGCTAGGTCGTGGGCAGCTTCCTTGACTGTTGCGGGGCAGGGATCACCTTGGCAGTTGGTGGGTTTGAGCTTTTTTTTTGTTTTACACCTCCCAAATAGACAGTAGCAAGTTGCTTTTTTGTTATCGATTTTAACCTTTAAAGTGGTTATTTTATCGAGAAGCGCCTTTTGGATGTTAGAACACCGAGGGGTGTCTGTAGTACACTTGTCAAATGGGGGTTATAGGAGATTCAAGTACTTTTAGAATTTTGAAGAGCTTTTTGGTGTTAGATTCCGCCTGCATGATGAGTTTACTGTATGTGTCCTTTGCTGCGAGTATCGCTTCCTTATAGTTGGCAGAGGCGGTGATTAGCATGCTTTTATTGGCATTGGTTTGGTGACTTTTCCAGTGTGATTCAGCATTTCTTTTTGCTTTGCGTAAGTCTCTCAGCTATGGTGTGAACCATGAGTTAAGGTGGACACGTGGCTTTGATGTCATTTTCTGTGATTTGAATTCTGTTCCTTTTTGGTTGTGGAGTCTGACAAACTCCACAGGCCTCATCTTTACATTGTGGCACACAGCACCTTCAGTGCAGTGACACAGAAGTGTTCCAGAATTTACAAAGGTTTACATACCTTCTCTTGGATAAACTACTGTTTCCAAGAGCAGTAAAGTGAAATTGACTTTACTTATATTTTGTAACTTTCTAGACCCCAGCACACACTCTTACCATAGGGTGCTGGGGGTGTTACTTAGTATCCCTTGTCTAGTTTCTCATGTAACATTTTTATGTTACCCTTTCTACAATTAATGGCTGGTGGCAGTGGTTTACTTTTAACTACCGTTGTGTGTTTTTACCGTGGGCTGCGTTCGCAGCTGCAGTAAGGCACCCATTTTGTCAAAATGGCCCGTCTTCTTTTTGCCATTTCTTGTTAGAAAGGTCCTTCTTGAGATTTACTCTGCGCGCCAAACCAGGTTTGGTCCCTTTGTTCATTTAGTCTTGGGCAGGATTCACAAGTGAAGCCTGCCTCAGGCTTTAGAGTGACTGGCAGGGGCAGGAAGTGAGGGAGGTGCCTGAAACTCCGTGCTTAATCCCCTTGGTTACAAAGGTGATTGGCCGGCTGTCTGTCTGGCAAGGACAGCCACCCTGCTATGTGATTGACAGCTAGGCTGGAATGGGAGAAACCTGCATAAAAAGGCAATGCTTTTTGGTGTGGAAGGCAGAGTCGACCAATGGACGAAGAAATCCGAAGAAGAACTTGTAAAAGACGCCCGCTGCAACTCCTGGACCGTTGGTTTGCCTGGGAAGCCCTGCTCCTGCGCTGAAGCTCTGAATTCAAACCCTGCAAGGACAACTCCTCCCCTTGGGTTGGTGGGACCACTCAACAAAGTGAACTCGTTTGGACATCATCCTCTCAGAGCTGGCTGTACTTCCACTGCTGGAACCGAAGACCACCAAAAAGAGTGAATCGCTTTTAAGTTGGCCAAGAGCTCCTGGCAGATCCTCGACTCCCAGGAAGCAGGACTGACCGAGCCCGAGCCACCTCAAGAGTGCTGGACCCCAGATGCAAGGAAAGCCCACCTCAACAGCCAAGAGTCTGCGGTGGTGCTATTTATTGAGATGCAAGGAGTTAAAACCACAAAGTGCCGCTGAATTGAAGTTTGCCCTTTGCTGCTGAAGACCGCCACCATGACTGAGGCACAGGAATAACAGGATCTGCAGAGCTACACAGGAACAGAAGCCAGCTGGAACCATTTCTTCTAACCAAAGGCACTGTAAAACTAAGGGGACTTACCTCTTGTGTAGCCTTAGTTCTCAGTTGAGACTTGTCTTGGATGCCATTGCAGAGTTGCTTACAGCTTTTCCCCTCCCAAGCCTACCACCCTGTGGCTCTACATTTCTACAAAGACCTCTAAAACATTGTGCAAGACTTACTTACCTACAAGAAGTGCTTCAGCTCACCTACACTTTTGCTAACTTAATATTGGCTGGCCTGGCTCCCTGAAAGACCCTTACCTTGGACTGGTGTATACCTTTCCTCCAGGAAAGGGTTAATGTACTTTGCATTGGAGAGTTAAAGAGTACTTGCCTGCTTCAAAATATTTGTGTAACCTTTGTTTTATTCTTAAACCCTTTTCTTGGACACTAAACTCAGTATTGCACTAAATGCATCAGTGATATATTAATGTCCACAGTGTCCTACTTATGTAAGTGACACCAGGGTGTAGGACTAATCTGTGCCATTCCAAATGGCTACTTACTGATTTAGAGAAAGTGTGTATTTTGGAGAGTATGTGTGTTACTGTTACATTGCTCCCTTCTGAAGGCTTATTCAACTGACAAATTAATTGTTTAATCAAGAAACCTTGAGTGTAAGAGCTTATTTTAATATGTGTCGCTGTAAAACTCAGACCACGACTGGTCACATTGACCCCCTCTTGAGATAAGCCTATCTGCTCACCCACACTGCCAACCTGTGCAGTACAGACTTCCAACGGTTAGGTTCCTATTGCCAAAGGGTACTGCACACAATCTTGCCGAACTGGCACTGTGGTGTGTGGCCTCCCAACCAGCCTTGGGTCCTCTCCAGTGATGGCCTTATATCTAAATCTGGAATTGGGGCCCAGCTGGCAGACTTTACATTCCTAGTTTCTGGGCATTCAAATCTCGGTCATATTGTACTCCTTCCCAACAGTACCTCTATCACTGCACTCTAGTGAGATGGCAATACATCGACCTCCATGGCATACTCCACCCATCTCTGTACTGTACTCAACTGTAGCCTAATAAACTTTCTATAAAGGGTGCATGAAGTTACTAGAAAATCTTGAAGCACATTTTTACTGCATACATTACGAAATATCAGTTCAGGGGAAATAACTTAAAGAATTCCAATACAGAAAGACCTATTCCCAGCCAGTGCCCTGCATTGGCCTTGTTCAGTAGATGTTGGGACGGTGATTCCATCTGGCCATTGTAGCAGTTTTCTAGTTCTGAATAATTAGAAAAGCCTGTTTTTACCACATACACTCGTAAACACACCAATGACAAAAAATAACCCAAGGACGAAGGGGTACGTCAGTGTTTACATTCCTAGGACACGGCTAGCATGACCATACACCACTGTTGACACCTACTTTGACTTGGAAAGAAAACGTGCAATACCCTGGACCCAACACTGGATGGTGGAATGTGCATAGCATGTTAACGTTAACAGATCCACAATCCCCTGAAACATTATTGTAGGAGTAACTAATTAGACAAACCCTCGATTGTGTCATAGTGTTTCACCAACTGCAAGCATCACCGACACACAGCATGATGGAAGTACTGAATTTACACAAGTGAGGTTCAAGTAATTCGGTAATTGAGAAGATTTTGCATGGAGACAGACACATCCAGGGTCATCTTGCCCTCCCGGACCCGGCACTCTTAAAAGGAAAAGAAAAAAAGAAAGCAAACACGCTCTTGAGCGCCTGCTTCCCTCTGCCTTGTTTTCCTGCTCCCTCCATCCCACCCACCAAGTCTGATTGGCCTCTACTCCCTGATAAGACACCTTCCAGGGGAGCCCTCTGCCCATGCAGTAGGGACTGCCTCAGGGGAGGCTAAGGGCGGCTCCAGAAAGTGTCTGCAGGTTTCAGCTGGCCGCTGGCTTCCCCTATCAACCAGCAACCATCAAGCTAGGTGTGGCCTGGGTTAGTTGAGCAATCACTAAATCAGAATCCCTGCCACTCTGCCCACCCTCAGACCATAGCAGATCAGGATATTAATACTAACCTGCTTAACTGGATAACATTGTGAACACTAGCCTGCATCGCATCTAGATAGAACTGTGATTGTTAGCTAGTGCAACACTTGGAACTGAAGGATAGCAAGTGCCACAACGATACAATTGTCAACATTAGCCTGCGTCGCATTGAGATAGGATTGAGAATGTTAGCAAGTGCCACACTTAGATGGAATTGGGGATGATGACAAGTAAAACATTAAGATGGGATTGTGAACGTTGGCCTGCGCTGGACCCGGACGGATTTGTGGATGATATCAAGTGCCACATTTAGTTACAATTTTAAACATTAGACTGCGTCGCACCTAGATAGGATTGTGAATGTTAGCAAGGGCCACACCTAGAATAGCGAATATTAGCCATTGACACATCTACACTGCATTGGGAATACAACCAATGACACATCTACATATAATTGTAAATGATAGCTTGCTTCGCATCTAGACAGGTTTTGAAGGTGGGCCAGTGCCACGTTTGGATACAATTGTGAATATTGGTGTGCGTCATATATAGACAGGATTGAGAATATTAGCCAGTGCCGATCTAGACAGAAATGCAGAGATATTCACAAGCCACATCGAGTAAGAACGTGGACATTTAGCACATATCCCTTTTAGATGGTGAGGCCAATAACTAACCCACTAACAATTTCACCCCTCTGCATACACCTCAAACTCTAACCAAATACAACCACAACCCTAAAGCACAAACTTCACTACAATGCAACAACACCACATGCAAATAGCTTTGCACAACAGCACACACCAGCTACCGACTGGAAATCGCCCCCCCAAGCTCAGCGAATGTTGTTAACTGAGCTGAAGCTGCCACAGCACATCACTGCTCTCTTAAACTCATCCCAATCGTTCCCACTAACACCCCCCACCCCCTTTCCTTTTCAGATCCACCAGGGGACCACTCTGGTGGTGAAAATATCCTTGAACATTATCAAATGTTCAAGTTAATATCACTTCAATTGACAAGACAAGCATATTAAAAAGGGAAGGGAATAGTTTACCTGTAACTCCATTTCTCCAGCATTGGTATCTTTCATGGATTCACATGCTTAGAATATTCCCCGTCGTCAGACTGGGACCCCTCGGTACACATATATAGCCTTTTCCTATAGGAAAACTTCCGACACTTTTGTGTCCTAGCTACGTCCTTTTAGGACCCGCCTACGCATGCTCCGTAGGCCGTCCCAGTATAAGAGGCCCGCCCCCGCGGTTCCCCTTCAGATTTCGGCCCCTCCAAAGTAGGAAGGGTTAAACTTATCAACCAAATACATTGCATTCCGGGGAGGTTGGCGGGCGCATGTGAATCCATGAAAGATATCAATGCTGGAGAAATGGAGTTACAGGTAAGAAACTATTCCCTTCTCCAGCATTGGATCTTTCATGGATTCGCATGCTTAGAATAGATTGTATAGCAGTAACACTTGAGACGGCGGTGAGAATGTAATCTAATATACCCTCACCATACTACACAATGTATATGTACAGTAGGAATAAGTTAAATCATAACCTTACCAACAGAAAGTATACTGTCATCAAAAAAGGTAGAAACAGATTCTCCACAGCGTGAAGCTTACCTTACTGAAACAGATGGCGCAGGACCGCTCTTCCCATCTGCACCTCGTCCGCATGCTGCCTGGCAAGGCAGTAGTGGCGGGTAAACGTGTGGGGCACTGACCATGCTGCAGCTTGGCATATGTCCGTCAGCGGAATTCCTGCCCATAAAGCTGCTGAGGACACTGATCTTGTAGAATGGGCTCTAGGATGTCCTTGCAGTGGCCTTCCGGCCTTGGAGTGACAAAACGCAATCGTCGATGAGACCCATCGAGCCAATCCCGGTTTAGAGATTGCTTTTCCTCTCGTCGACGGACCATATGCGATGAACAGTTGTCGAGTAGACCCGAGTTCCTGTGTATGATGTATGTAAAATTTCAGTGCCCTTTTAACGTCTAGGGTATGAAGAGCTTTTTCTGCTGTCGATGGTGTGGCGAAGAAAGTAGGGAGAACAATGGACGAGTGTTTGTGATACACTGTCGGAACTTTTGGGACAAACGTAGGATTAGTTGCCAGGACCACTTTGTCCTTAAAGAATCTTAGGTATGGCGGGTCTATGACCAGCGCTTGCAGTTCAGAGATTCTCCTAGCTGATGTGATAGCAATCAAGAATGCCAACTTCCACGAAATGAATTTTATGTCGGACGTGGCCATAGGCTCAAAAGGCGGTTTCATTAAGCCTGCCAACACTGTGTTGAGACTCCAAGTTGGGGGGAAACGTTTTACAGGGGGAAAAACTCGAAATAAACCCCTCATGAAGTGTTTCACCAGTCTGTCGCTAAATAGAGGAGACGACTGCCTCTTCCTCGTGAACCTTGAGATGGCCGCCAGGTGCACCTTTATCGATGTGAAGGATAACCCCCTCTCCGCCAAGAGGAGCAGGTAAGGTAGAACTTGTTCCGGCGTCACCAACAACGGTTGTAGGCCTTGTTGTCCTCTACACCATTCACAGAACCTCCGCCACTTATAGGAGTAAGATTTGTTTGTAGAAGAGGCTCGAGCCGCCTGCAGAATTTTTTGACAATCCTCCGAAACGTCTAAAGCACCGAACTCCGAAAAGTCAGGAGCCAGGCTGCAAGGTTGAGACTGTCCGGGTCGTGATGCCACACCGTGCCTTTGTCCCGGGATAGTAGGTTCGGGACTCTCGAAACGCTATGGGATGTTCTAGCGACAGGTGAAGCAGGTCGGAGAACCACGGTTGCCTTGGCCAGTATGGTGCCACTAGAATTACCCGGCAATTGTATCTGCGTATCCACTATCGTCCTCCGTATGAGGGGGAACGGGGGAAAAGCATAAAGGAACATGTCCGTCCATGGGAAGGAGAATGCCTCCCCATGGAACCCTCTTGGGGCCATCTGCTTGCGAATTGCTCGCATTTCTTGTGGTCTTTGGTCGCAAAGGCGTCTAGAGGGGGGGTGATCCCATTTCTCGAACACTTTCATCAGGTGAACTGTGTCCATTTCCCACTCGTGTATCTGGGCCATGCTTCTGCTGAGGGAGTCTGCTTGGGAGTTCCTCACTCCTGGGAGGTGGTGAGCCACGATGGAAATGTCGTGCTTTAATGCCCAATGCCATGTTTTCTGGGCTTCTATGGAAAGAGTTCTTGATCGCGTCCCTCCTTCTTTCCTCAGATAAAACATGGCCGTTGTATTGTCGGTCAGTACTCGTACTCGCGAACCCTTGATGTGTGGTAGGAATGCCTTCAAGGCCCATCGTACTGCTCTGAGCTCTAACACGTTTATCTGTAGGAGTGACTCTGTTGGAGACCAGCGACCTTGCGTTTGGAGAGCACCCATGTGAGCTCCCCATCCGGTTAGGGACGCATCCGTGACTATGGTTCGCTGAAACTCCGGTTCCTGTAGGGGTACACCGTTCAGATTGTGGAAACTGCCACCACTGAAGGGTCCGACGCAGCTTGTCTTCGTCGATGGTTATCTTGTCTGACCACGATCCTTGAGCCTGCGTCCATCGGTCCGCGAGGAATTCCTGGACTGGCCTCATGAATAGGCGACAGTTTTCCACCAGATGGATGCAGGATGCCATGGCCCCTAGGACCGAAACGTATTTTCTCACCGAGAGCCTGGTGTTTCGCCGTAGTCGGCTCGCTTGCTGATTGAGTCTTGAGGTTCTGTCGAGAGACGGTTTCACTAGCCCTAACTGGGTCTCGAACTGTGCCCCCAGGAATACCAGCGTTCTCGATGGCCGCAGAGAGGATTTTTCGAAGTTTATGGCGAATCCCAGCTGTTGTAGAAGCTGCATGGTGGCTTGTAAACTTGTGTTGGTCGACGCTGGGGCGGATCCCCTTACCAGCCAGTCGTCGAGGTATGGGTATACATGGTGGCCTTGCTTCCTTAGCCAGGCCGCTACTGGAGCCAGGCATTTCGTGAACGTTCTGGGGGAGGTCTTGAGCCCAGAGGGAAGAACCGTGAACTGGTAGTGAGTCCGCCCTATTACAAATCTCAGGAATTTCCTGTGTTTCCGACACAATGGAATATGGAAGTACGCGTCCTGTAAATCCAGGGATGCTAGAAAATCCCCCTCTTGAACGGCGCAGATCACCTCCTGCAGAGTGAGCATCTTGAATTTTAGGCTCTTTAAAGACTTGTTGAGATCGCGTAAGTCTAAAATGGGACGCCATTTGCCGTTCGGCTTTTTTACGACGAAATATCTTGAGTAGACTCCTTGACCTCTCTGTGATGTTGGAACTAATTCTATCACGCCTTTTGCTAACATGAGTGTTACCTCTTGTTGCAGTACCTTCAGATGGGAATGAGCGGTGAACGCAGGTGGAATGTGCGGAGGGCTGTGTTTGAATTGTAGAGAGTGTCCGTTTCTTATAGTGTCCAGCACCCATTGATCTGTCGTTATTCGTTCCCATTCGTCGACATATGCGGACACTCTTCCCCCCAGAACGGTACGTTGTATGTCACTGCTGATCTTTATTTTGCTTGTCTCTCGACGACGACAGATATGATGGTCTTTTCCTGGAAGTCTGGAAGTTACGGCGTCGGTTTGCCAATTGGGAAGCACGTCTGTACCCCTGGGAGGGGTAAGCCGATCTGCCAAAGGATCTGTTTCCAGAGGCAGAGAATCTGGAATTACCTGAAGCTCCTCTAAAGGGACGAAAAGACTTGTAGCTTCGGCCACTCTGGAGGGCACCCAATGAACGTGCCGTGTCCGAGTCCTCCTTCATTCCCTTTAGGGCTTCGTCCACCTTCTCACCGAAAAGAAGGTCTCCCTCAAAGGGCATATCTAAAACTTTGTATTGTACCTCTGGCCTGAAGTAGGTACACTTAAGCCATGACTGTCGTCGTAATACGACCCCATTATTGACTTGCTTGAAGCCTGACTCAGCGAGGTCCACCGCGATGTTTATTGCGTGATTTGAGGCTTCCTCACCCTCTCGGACCAGTAACATCGCTGCTTTCCTATGCTCTTCCGGAAGATGATCAAGCAACGGAGCTAGCCTGTGCCACATCTCCCTGTCGTATCTGGCTACAATTGCCAGAGAGTTTGCGGCCTTTACTGTGGTTGCTCCCACGGATAGCACTTTTGCCAAAGGCATCCTGGCGTCTCGCTTCGTTTTCAGGTGGAGTCGTGCACTTGTGCTGGGCCTTCGCCTTCCTCGCCGCTGCCGCCGACACCACCGAGTCTGGCGTTGGTTGGGAGGATAAACACTTGGGGGTAGACTCTGGAGCCTTAAACTTTCTCAAGGCGTCCTTTCACTGACGCATTGTCTGCAAACCCTCCTTACACACGTGGTCTAGTATTGGTATTGAGAACACAGACCATCTCTTACCCATGTGGTCGAACAAAAAACAGTCCTTTTTCTGTTCTTCCTGGGACAAACCAAATTCTTTGCACGCCTTCTCCATCATAGAATGGAATGGTGCAATGTCGTCCGGAGGGGACGGGTGAGCTGGGCTTCTAGGGGTTTCCAACTCCACCTCTGACTCCCAGGATGGATCCCTGGAGGGGGATGATGAGATATCCGACATGGCTCCCCTGTCAGACTCCGAATCTGGCAGCTCACCTTCCTCTTGTGCCAGTGCTGAGATTGGCGTGCGTAGGTGCGTCGGTGGACGGGACGGGCCCGGCTCGTCGACAGGTGACTGTGGCGGGTTTGCCTGAGGTAGTCTCTGGTCCAACGACTGTAGCAAGGACTGAAGCGTGGACAGAATTTCCAACGACAAAACAGATTGAGGATTGAGAAGAGGGGCAGATACCGGTATACCGGATCCCCTCGTCGACGACTTGTCAGCCACTCGTAGCCCTAGGTCTGCTGGGCCAGCTATTCTCTCGTTCTCGTCTTCCGAGGACAGCGACACAGCCTGTTCCTGCAGTAAAGTATCCGGGGGGGATCGGATCAAAAACTTCAGGCCTCCAGGCCTCCTGTAGAACCCCCGTCGACGAGGTCATCGTCGCCGCCGTTGTCGGTGGGACGGTGGATGCAACCTGCGTTAGTGGCAGGGTGGAGGCCGATGACTGGACCGCCGACGACGGGACTTAGCAGGTGGTTTAGGCGGTCCTGCCTTTTCCACACTTGGCCTGCTTTTACTCGACTCTCGACTCGTGGTCGATCTATGATGATCGCCCGAGGAGGATTTCCTTTCCTTTTCATGCTTTTTTGAAGATGATTTCTTTGACGAGGAGTCTCTAACTGAGTGACTCCCAGATGACTCTTTTTCCATCGGTCGAGATTTCTTCGCTGGTGGTTCCGACGAGGCAGCGCGGCGTGTTGTTTTCGCCGATTGTGTGGAGCCTACCTCCGAAGGGGGGTATGCCCCCGCTCCATCATTCAGCCATGCCACCAGCCGTCGACTCCGGTCTTTGAGGGTTTTTTGAGAAAACCCTTTGCATATGTCGCAGTTATCCGCCGAATGATGAGGGTGGAGGCAATATATACTCGTAAACTTTTTTCAAGCCGCACGTCGCGCATGGACGGAACAGCGCTTTTCTTGACACGGAGGACATTTTCTCCAACTCCAGGTATACAACCTTGTACAAAATAGTAAGAACGCAAGGAGATCCCACTACTTTGGAGACGGTTGAAATCTGAAGGGGAACCGCAGGGGCGGGCCTCTTACACTGGGACGGCCTACGGAGCATGCGTAGGCGGGTCCTAAAAGGACGTAGATAGGACACAAAAGTGTCGAAGTTTTCCTATAGGAAAAGGCTATATATGTGTACCGAGGGGTCCCAGTCTGACGACGGGGAATATTCCAAGCATGTGAATCCATGAAAGATCCAATGCTGGAGAACTATGGATACAAAATGAAATTCACAAACAATTGTTCAGCCCATGTGGTGAAATGATATGCGATTGCCTTCAACACAGAATTTGAGCATACTCCGTTAGGCAAAGTTTAAATGCAGTACCCTCTGGGAACACTACAAACAACTATGACCACAGGTATAGGCAACCCAACCTTTGGTATAAGCTTGTACCACAGTTTTGGTAGCGTGTTGAGCAGCCAGGCCTAGCTCAAGAGGGGAAATGTGAGCTGTAGTGGAGTTACAAAGATTGTTACAGGTACTCACAAACTCCTACACTCAAGGTTTCTTACATAAACAATTATCAATGTATTTTACAGTTAAAGCCTTCTTTAGAAGGGAGCAAAAGAATAGTAACAAATATACCATACTGTACACTGAGTTTCTGAATCAGACAAGACCCTTTTGGGATGGCCCACAGACAACCTACACCCACAGGTGACTTCAGTAACAAGGGTGCTGGGGACACATCTTACTGTTGGCATTCAGAACACGCTTTAAAAGTTGGTAAAAGGCAAGGGTTATTAGAACACAAGAGACCACAATTATTCTTAAGCAGTGCAGATACTTGTAGAGTTCACATGAAGAGATTCAATTCAATAGGCTAAGCCAAAGTCAATGGGCAAAAGTCTTGGATAGGATAAAGCACTTCTGGTAAGTCAATGGAAGAGTCTTTGCACAAGTTCTTAGGAGTCTTTGATCAAAGGAAGAATCAAATGTAGGGCCACAAGAAAGACTTGAGTTGTGGAAGTTACAAGCACTTCCACAGTAAGAGGTTTCACAGTACCATAGTAAAGAAGAAAAGATGCAGCTGATTACTTCTGTTCCTGGGCCTCAGTCGTGGGGACAAGAGGTAGGACGCCAGGACTCCTGCAATGCACTGGATCTGCCAAAACCTGCAACCGGCAAACTTAACTTCCAGTGGCTGTTTCGCGTTTCAGCTAATGCAAATCGCAGCAACCCAGCTCCTGGCTGTCAAGGTGGACTGTCCTTGCTTCTGGGGTCCGACACTGAGGGGGCTCAGGTTTGGTCAGTCCTGCTTTGTGGAAGTCCGGAGGACCTTCCCAAAGCTTTAGGGCAGCTTAAAAGTAACAGAATCTGGTGTCCCTCTCCCTGGCTATATAGTTTCCTGCAGCATCTGAGGAAATTCAACCAGCTCTGAGATGGGTGTCCAGGTGGTCCCACCAACTTAAAGGGAGGGAGAAGCCCTCTGTTGATGTGAACTTGGTGTTTCAGCACTGCAGCAGGTCTTCACTGGGCAAACCAATGGTCTAGGAGTGGCAGCAGGCATCCTCTTCAAGCTCTTCGGTTACTTTGTCCAGTGGTCAACTCTGCCTTCCATGCCAAGAGGACCTACTTGTCACACCTACTCAGAAAATGTGGAAAATGATGAGGATGTTAATGATTCAGAGTCCAACTCTAATGTTATTGAGGAGCCAGAAGTGTCAGTCGTCTCAGGTTGTGAGCCCCTCTTTACCTCAACAAGCTCTTCGGCCTCAACCATTAGCCACAGGGACCCTACCGGGTCCAGTACTGAGTCCAGAATGTGTCTCTTGAAAAAATGAGACTGTTAGAATTCAATAGGCTACAAATACAAACTGAAAGCAAACATGAAGACATCAAACCAAGGGAAATTGAAATGCAACATGTTCTTGCAATGAAGAAATTGTCTCTTGAAAATGTTTCTAACCCAGAGTCTTCTAGGTCTTCTAGTCCTAAGAGACCTCACATGCCTAAGTAAGATGAGTATGTATGAGGTGAAACCTGATATTTTGGATTGGTTGGGTGCTTTTGAATACAACTATGGGATTCAGGGTTTCACATGGAATCTGTTGATTCCTTGGCTTTTGTCTAGGCTTCCCCCAGGTTGCAACTGATGCTGTAATGGAGGTGGGGGAACTTGAAAGATTGGAGTAGGAAAATGTGAAGCTAGCTTTGATGGCTAGATTTTGGAAAACTCCTCCCCAGGACCTTAAGAGGTTTAGGACCCTCAAAAAGACTGATGGTACCCCTTGGGCTAACTGGGTGTGTGAATGTTTGAAAAACAGATGGTTGGGTTACAGAGTGAAATCTTTTGAAGGAATGAGACATCAGTTTTTGTTGGAAGCTATTTTTGATGCCTGCTCTCTTGAGCAGAGACAGCACTTGGCTGACTCTAAAGCGATTGATCCCAAGAAGCTAGCAAAAGCTGCTGAGTTGTGGGTTGCAAACAGGGCCACTCACCAGGATTCTGGGGTCACTCAAAAAGGATGAGGGGAAGCAGCAAAAGAAAGATGAAAGAATTCTAAAACCGCCAATCCAAAAGAGGGCCCGAAACAGAAAAAGTGTAAGCCACATGGGAAACCAGGTCAGTCTAGTGAAACCTCTGGTGCTAAACAAGAGGGAGGTCAGCAGAAGCCCCCATTTGTCAAAACAGTTGGAAAATGTTAAGCTTGTGGGTCAAATGACCATGTGAAAGTGGATCCCAGATGCAAGGGTAAACCTTCAGGGGTCCACACTGCCTCCTTAGTCTTCATCCCTGAGGGAGAAGTACATATGGCAAGTGGAAACTTTCAACTATTGGCTGAAGACCCCATTGCAGTCTCTGCCAGTATTTGTGTCCCTGGGTCTGTGGGAACAGCACAATTTAGAGGTCTATAATTCTATACCAGATAAAACAAAAGATTCAGAGCTGGAAGAAGACCTTCCCCCTGTTGGAGAGCTCGATCCTAAAGACCATACTTGTAAATGGACAGGAGACCCCTGCCATTAGAGACACTGGGGGCCAGCATTACAGTGGTGGATGAAACCTTTTTCAAAGCCGAGGATGTTGCTAAGGCAACAAAAGGCCTCACTAAGCTGGCTGGAGGTCCCGTCTAAATTCTTCCAAGACTGCCAGCTCTCATCCAGTGCAACAATATGACTAAGAATACCTGTCGGTGTAAAAAGTGAGGTGCCGTGGAGAGTCCTGCTGGTGAATGACTTAAAAACCCTTGGTGTTATATCAATCACCCCCAGGCCTCCCAGTAAAAAGGAACCAGGAGCAGACAAAGGCCAGAGATCTCACCTTAGATGACTCTCAGGAAGTTGTTACAGGAGAACCTATAACACCCATTCCACAGGAAATGCCAACTTCTATTTCCAGGAAAAAGGCGACAAAGGGGAAACCCAAGGTCTCTGGAAACAAGATAGCTCTCCTGTGAATCAAACCAGGACATCCCGAGAGGACAGTCCAAAGTCACACCTGTGACTAGTCCACCAGCTGAGGCCGAGTGAGAACAACCAGGAGAGGTTGAATCAGCCGCTGAAGATTCAGAGCTGGAATAAGACCTTCCCCCTGTTGGAGAGCTCGATCCTAAAGACCATCCTGAGCTGCAATCTTTACTGGCAGAAGGTGGCCCTGTAGGGCAGACTTCAGCACAGGTCAAAGAGTGTCCTACTCTTGAAGGACTTCGCCAACAGGCAGCTTCCCAGCAGGATGGGCAAGAGCCAGGGAAGCACAGGAGGTACTGGCAGGATGGCCTCTTCTACAGTGAACCTACTGAGTATATCCCAGGGGACTATGGAAGACTTTTAGTGCCTCAGGAGACTCAGGAGATAAGACACCAGTTTCTACAGTTAGCCCATGAGATTTCTTTAGCTGGTCACTTAAGCTTTAAGACGACCAGGGAAAGTATTTCTTTATTTCTACTGACCTAAGCTGGGGTCTTATGTAGATACATTCTGTAAGTGCTGTCACTTGTCAGACATTTGGCAAGAGTGGAGCCAAGAATGTGGCACCTTTGATGCCTCTCCCAATGTTGGGAGTCCCTTTTGAGAGGGTAGGTATCAACCTTGTTGGTCCCTTTTACCCTCCAACATCTTCAGGCAAACTATTTATATTGGTTGTGGTAGACCATGCTACCAGGTATCCAGAAGCTATATCTATGAAGACTTGCTGCTCAGGCAGTTGCTAAGACCCTACTTGGTATTTTTAACAGGGTAGGTTTTCCTAAGGAAGTCCTCTCCGACAGGGGATCAAACTTGATGTCCCACTACATGCAGGCCATGTGGAAAAACTGAAGTGACTTAGAAGTTCTTAACTGCCTACCATCCCCAGACGAATGGATTGGTAGGGAGGTTTAACCGAACTATGAAGAGCAGGATAGGTGCTTTACAGGAACCCCTTAGAAGAAAGTGGGACCTTCTACTGCCATGCCTTCTCTTTGCTTACAGAGTGGTCCCTCAGTAGGGAGTTGGATTTAGTCCCTTCAAGCTCCTCTATGGTCATCCAGTTAGAGGTCAGTTGGCCCTAATTAAGGAGGGGTTCAGAGTGCTCCTTCCCCCAAGCCAGCGAGAGTCACTGACTGTGTTAGGCCTCCGAAGGAGAATTAACCATGATGAAAGAAGCTTCTGATAACTTAAGGCAGGTCAGGCTCTGGTGAAGCATTGGCATGACCAGAAGGCCAACATGGTCGAGTTTACTCAAGACCAGCTAGTTCTAGTTATGGTACCTACAAGGCAGAGGGCCTTCCAGGACAAATGGATTGGGCCCTTCAAGGTTGTGGGAAAACATGGAGGTCAATTATTGCGTGGACTTCGGCAATCGTAAGGAGGACGCCAAGGCCTTTCACGCCAACCGTCTAAAAGCCCATGTCTCTAGACATGAAGTGGGAGCTTTGCTTCTAGCTTCTGCTTAGGAGTAGAGTGAACCTCTATCTGGCCTCCTCAGGGGGCAACCTAATCTGACACTGGAACAGGAGGAGTGCAAATCAGTGTGTCCCTCTGTTTTCACCATCACCAGGCTTGACCCCTTGGGCCAGCACAATATTCTCACTGGTGACAGTTCACCTGTTAAAAGCAGAGGTTACAGGATGTCAGACCATGTAAGAACCCACATAAAGGAGGTGGTCAACAAGATGCATGATCTCTGGGTAATAGAGCCATCTACGAGTCCTTGGTCTAGTCCAATTGTGCTAGTACCAAAGGCAGGATCCAAGGAGTTTAGATTTTGTGTGGCCTTTAGAGCCCTAAATGCAGTCACAAAGATAATGCCCATCCTCTAACTAGGACAGATGAGTTGGTGGACAAACTTGGTACAGCCAAGTACCTCAGTACATTTGACCAAATATCAGGCTATTGGCAAATCGCTCTGACAGACCATGCCACAGAGAAAACTGCATTTTCGACCCCAGCAGGCCTCTACCAGTTTAAGGTGATGCCTTTTGGATTAAAAAAATGCACCTGCTACATTTAAAAGGATGGTCAATCAGTTCTGAATGGGATGAGGACCTCTGCATGGCATACTTGGATGACATTGCAGTGTTCTGTCCTACTGGGAAAGAACAGGTTGACCACTTAGGATATGTATTGCAGGCTCTTGAGCAGGCCCATCTGACCATAAAGGCAAGTAAATGTCAAATTGCTCAGAGCAAAGTTTTCTACCTTGGACATTAGGTAGGAGGAGGTGAAATAATGCATTGCCTAGCAAAGTACAACTGTACAGGACTGGGCCACCTCTACTACTCCTACCCAAGTGAGAGCCTTTCTAGGTCTCACTGGTTATTATAGGAAGTTCATAGAGCATTATGGGTCCACAGCTTCTCCCTTGAATGTGGTCTCCTCACCCAAATTCCCAAGGTGGTCAGGTGGAATGAGGAGTGCACTAAGGCATTTGAAGGACTCAAGAAAGCCCTTTGTCAAGCTCCAGTCTTAAGAGCTCCTGACTACAGCCAATCCTTTATTGTACAGACGGATGCTTCAATACAGGTATAGGTGCAGTCCTGAGTCAGCTGGATGAGAAAGGCAGGGAACACCCCATCTGCTTCATGAGCAGGAAACCAAAGGAAACAGAGCCTAGGTGGGCAACCATAGAACGTGAGTGTTTTGCCATTGTGTGGTCTCTGAAGAGGTTTAGACCATATTCATATGGATCTACATCAAACCACCAACCCTTGATGGTTAACTCAGATGGAGGGAAATCCTAAATTGTTAAGATGGTCAGCCAACAGGGGTTTGATTTTACCATTGAACACAGGTCAGCGTGTAATCACCAAAATGCTGATGTCTCTCCAGAACGTACCAACAACTGCAGTAAGGAGATTCATCCAAGGGTGCATTAAATCCTCCTGTCCCCTAGTCTGGGGGGTTGAGGGGGAAGGAATTGGGGGATGAGTGTTAGAGAGTATTCTCAAAAATGTGCCAATTCCCTTCACCTTTGAGACCCCCCCCAACAACTTTGCTGGATTTTGAGGACTTGATTTTTTTACCTGGAGAGTGAGCCTTTTTCCCCCCACTCATGTATTTTGATGTGTATTTGACCTCTGGGTTTTATTTTGTTATGGAGTCCAACCATAGGCATCTTTTCATTTGTGTCACACAGCACCCTCAGTGCAGTGGCGCAGTAAAGCCTTTCCAGGCTTTCCCGAGGTTTAAATACCTTCTCTGGGATGAACGGTGTCCCCGAGAAGGTAAAGTGAAATTGACTTTCCTAGTCCTTTTAAATTCCTACACCCAGCACACCCCATCTTACAATAGTGTCCTGGAGAGTTACTTCGTATCCCCCGTGTCTACATACTCATGTAGCAGTCAAATGCTACCCTTTCCTGTCAGAATGGCCAGTGGCAGTGGTTTCACAACAAACTACCATGATTTTTCCCGACCGCGAACTATTCGTAGATCTGGCAGCGTTAAATCGCAGGAGCCATGTTTTTTCAAGATGTGTCTGAGCCCCCTTTGTTTAAACAGGTCCCAGTCTTTTCTCACCTTTTTTTGGAAAGGTCCTTCTAGTGTTTGTCTCTGCGCACCAAACTAGGTTTGGTCCCTTTGTTCATTCGCCTTTGGTGGGCTTCAGGAGTGAAGGCCGCCTCTGGCGCCAGAGTGTCTGGGGTGGGCAGGAAGTGAGGGAGGTGCCCGAAACTCCCTGTGCTTAGTCTCCTAGGAGACTCAAATGCACTCTGCCGTGATTGGCTGGCTGACTGTCCGGCAAGGACAGCCACCCTGCTGGGTGAGTGACAGCTAGGCTGGAATGAATGGGAGAGAACTGAATAAAAGGAGTCTCTAGGCTTGGAAGGCAGTCGAGCACTGGATGAAGGAACCAAAGATCTTGAAGAGGACGCCTGCTTTAACTCCTGGGCCGTTGGTTTGCCGGTGAAGCCCTGCTGCAGTGGCTACTTGCCATTTTCTAATCGACAGAAGCCCCTGCAAGGACGACTTCTCCCTTTGAGTTGGTGGGACCAATTAACTCAACAGTAAGCCACCTGGATACTCACCTCGGAACTGGTTGAATTTCCTCAGAGTTTCTGCAGGAAACTCTAGAACAAGGGGAGACACCAGTTTGTGTGCTTGACTTACAGCCACCTGAATCCAAGTTTTACCAGTTGCGAGCTGCTTTGACTGTCCCAGTGCAGGAGTCCCCCCGACGTCCTCCCTCTTGTCCCGACTGAGGCCCAGGAACAGCAGTCAGCTGCCTTTTTCTTCATTTGTAAGGTTCTGTAAAATCAGACGGAGTACATACCTCTCGCAATGAAAGTGCTTCAAACTTTCGCAACTCACAATCAGCTTGACACCCAACATACGATTCTTCTTGCTACAAATTACTCCTAAGAACTTGTGCAGAGACTTTTCTGTTTAACCAAGAGAACTGCTTTATCCTATCCAAGACTATTGAATTGACTTATGGTGAACTCTAAGTCTTTGCACTGTCTAAAGAATAACTAACCTTTCTTGTTCTAATAACCTTTGCCTCTTACTCCTCTTGAAAAGTATTCTGAACGTTCACAGTAAGAAATACATGTCCCCAGCACCCTTGTTACGAAAGTTAACTGATTGTAGGTTGTGTCTGTGGGCCATGCCAAAAGGGGTCTTATCTGATTCAGAAACTAGAGTGTACAGTACTGCGTTATACAGAATTGCCTCCTTCTATTGAATTTTTTATAACTGACTGGTTAATAAGTTTTTAACTAAGAAACCGAGTGTAAGTTTATTTGAACACCTGTGATTGTAGACCTCTAACATTACAGCTCAAATTCCCTCTTATAAGCCTGGCTGCTGAAGACGCTACCAAAACTGTGGTACAGAATACCAAAGGTTGGTTTTGCTTACAACTGTAGTCCTAGTTGCCTGTAGTGTTCCCAGAGGGTACTGCATTCAAACTTTGCCTAAAACCCCTCTTAATGTTGAGCTACATTTTCTTGGGTGAACTACTGTTGCCAAGAATAGTAAGATGAACTCTGTTTTGCTTACCTTTACTTTACGGTCCAGCACACACCACCCTATGTGAAGTGCTGAGTGGTTACATAGCAACTGCTTTAACCCATTCCTCATGTAACATTTTGTTACATTAACTCACTTGAGACTGGTGGCAGTGGTTGCTTTTTTACTATCTAGGGTGACCATTTCCTCAAAATGGCCCCAGTCCTTTTTTCTCCATTTGTTGTTAGTTTCTTCTGGGCTTGTTTGCATCAAGTCTGAATCCTTTGTGTTTTGCCTTTGGCTGGCTTCAGGCCAGAAGCCCACCCATGCTCCAGTATGTATGGAAAGGCAGGAAGTGAAAGAGGGTCCTGAAACGTTCCTGTCCTTTGTCTCTAGGTGTGCCGGAGTGAAACCAGTTCCCATTGGCCAGCTGGCTGTCCTGAAGGACAGCCACCCTGCTGTGTGATTGATAGCCTATGGCTGTGAGTGAATGGTAACTTGCATTAAAAGGGGAGTTAGGACTAAGATCAGAGTCGACCACTGGAGGACAACATCCGAAGCAGAGAGAAGACGCCAGCAGCACCCTACTGGACCGCGAAGTTCCCGGTGAAGCCCTGCAGAACCCATTTTCTGATAGACGGGGAAGACTCAAAGAACACTTCCCCCCCCCCTTAAGGCTGGTGGGACCAACTAGCCTCAAGACAAACTCTGGTGAAACCCCAGACTTGCTGCAACTTTCCAAGGCTGCAGAATCCCAAGACCCAGGGTACCTCGGCCACCTGCGAGTGCATGCATTGTCTTCCAAAGTGCGAATCCGCCAAATCTTAGAGGGCATCCAGAAGACCCTAAAGAAGCAGGAAATCCGCATCCAGAGCCCTCACCAGAGTCCAGGACCGAGGGATTAAGGAACTTCTAACCAAAGCTGTTAGTTCTTTGGCATAGAAAAAAAGGCACCAAAACCACAGCCGCTGAAATGACAAATCCATTGCTGCTGAGTCCCTCCCTCTAAAGTGTTGCTGCAGAGGTCCTCCCTTTCCTCACCACAACCAAGGACCAGGAACAAAAGTCTGCTGCATTGCATCCAGAAGGCATCCAGCTGAACTTTCAGTTCAAAAAGGTACTGTGGGGCTTGGGGTATAATTTTGCCATTTGGGGTGCTTTCTACCTTTGGGAGTGCTATTTAACCCTACTCCGAGTTGACCGACTCCCTTGCAGTGAGTGGCATTTCAGCTTGTGCTTCTTGAAGGTGACTCCTTGAGTTGCTGTGATTTTTTTTTTCTTTTAACACCGACTATTTCCGATTTTTTTTCTGATAAGGGCAGCATCTGAACTGACTTTGCCCACCGACTTTGGCTGTCCTGGCTCCCTAAATGCCTCCTGAACCTACTGGCGTTGGATGTTCCCTTACAGGTTTTAAATGTTGAACACTTCAATGCTGGGACTGCCTGCTAAGATAGATTCTCTCAAAGATATGCGGGAACCTGTTAATAGAATATCAGTCTGTTCTGATCTAACACTAACCCATCCCTCCTT
This sequence comes from Ambystoma mexicanum, assembly GCF_040938575.1. Lineage (NCBI taxonomy): Eukaryota > Metazoa > Chordata > Amphibia > Caudata > Ambystomatidae > Ambystoma > Ambystoma mexicanum. The sequence continues at coordinate 778,802,906 of NC_090935.1, forward strand.
AATTCAATACCGCAAAGGTGATACAAAACAAGTATTATACAGACGTCACTTCTGGGTGCTGGAGCATGTGTAACATGAATGAATTGCTCGCCTGCTTGGTTCACTTTTTCAATTGAATCTTAACTGGATGTTATAGCTAATTACTGCTTTTTAAGGAATGCTTTAAAATATCTGTATAAATAAATGATATAACTTTAAGCGTGTAAGTGTTAAATTGGATACCTGTATTTACTGATTTCAGTGTAGAGCGCTACAGCTCACATTACCCCTCTTAAGATAAGCCTGGCTGCTCAGTCAAAATACAGACTTGTGCAGTACAGGCCAATTTTAAAAAGATGGGTTACCTAACACCAAGAGAGAAGTATTCTGTAGTCCCACACCAGTTGGGGCTGCACCAATTATTACCCAACTATAAATCGATCTGGCACAACTGAGTTGCAGATAATTTGGTCAGCAGCTCAATTTGGTCAGTAGCTCATAAAATGATGGGGGCCTGCACTCTGGGAAAATAAAAAGATCCAACAATGCTCAATAGGGGGCTGTGCACAGGGGGACGGGGGGTGTAGCACAACAATGATGAATCCTCAAAACAAAGTTTATATATCAATTTGCAACATGCACATACTGGGGGAAGGCAGAATAAGCCAACAAAAGGACAAGTCAGAATAAGAAATGTTACTTCGAAAAGGTCCGGTTTTACCAACAGATGCAAGCAATACATAAGGAGATGGCCCTTTAACACCAGGTGGTGAGGTTTAGTGATGAGGTGAAATGGTGTCTAAAGTGGAACTAACGCCATATCTTCAGATGATTTGAATACGATTATGACCAAATTCTTGCAGGCTTCTGGTTTCTATGCAACTGTAAAAGGTTTAGTAACATTTTTGCGCAATGAAATTAACTAAATTCTTGCAACCGCTCAATCTGCCAAAATGAGGACTACGAAACTGGTTAGGCGGTAGTGGTTCCCCTAACCTATGTTTCATAAGCACAAGCCACAGCAATGCATCCAATGTAAGGCAATGTAACTACTTACATGGTTGCATTTTAACCACAGTTTTATTTTTCCTTAATAAAAAGACAAATCTGTTTTCAAAAATAGATTAGCAGAGTTTGCCAATTAATATTGTATTGATTAGCAAACTAACTTATTTGATCAGCAATGTTGAACTAATTTTTAAAGTCAGAGGTTATAACCAGGTTACTCACCGTAGTGACCACCTTACTGCTAGTCCATAGTCCCCTTTCCTCCATACTTAGGGGACATCTCTCCGTCCAGTAGGACGGGACCGGAGCACTTTGTACAAAGCTTCCCAAAAATGTGTCTCTTACGCGGGGCCCGGCATGCGGCCGTAACCCCGCCCACCTTGGCTCCGCCCCATGCATCGCTCATCAGTCCTTTTCTATCGCCAGGTCAAAGACCTGTTAGCAATAACAGGAACCTTATTAGAGGGGACGGCAGGTGGGCGTATGGACTAGGAGTAAGGTGGTCACTACGGTGAGTAACCTGGTTATACTCCTATGTCCCGTCCCCTTTCCTCCATACTTATGGAGTTTCCCAAGCACTCCTTAACAGGAACTACGGGTGGATGGAAATACCCCTACTGAAAAAGGTTCTTCAGCACAGCCTGACCAAACTGAGAATCAGCTCTTGAGCTCATGTCAAGACAATAATGCTTACAAAAAGCAGATGGGGGAGGCCCAAGTAGCTGCCCTAGCGATGGACTCCGAGGGGACATATTTCTGAAAAGCAACCGCGGTTGCCTTGCCCCGCACCAGGTGTGCATGAATACCCTTAAGAGGTTTCAGCCCTTGGATGGTGAAAGAGCAGGCGGCAATCCACCGAGAAATAGACGCCTTAGACGCCTGCTTACCCTGAGTGTTACCAAAAGTCACAAACAGTTGAGAACTCCTAAGCTCGGAGGTTCTGTCCAGATAGAACTTAAGAGCCCTTCTGACAACAAGCCAATGCAGAACCCTTTCTGCCTCTGAGGTAGGGTTCGGAAAGAAAACGGCAGGGAGATCGACTGATTCAGATGGAATTCAGTTACCACCTTCGGCAGGAAAGCAGGATTGGTCCATAGGACTACCTTATCCTTGTGAAAGACCAAAAAGGGATGCTCCACCGACAAGGCATGGAGCTCACTCACCCACCTCGCAGACGTAACAGCGACCAAAAAGGACACTTTCCAGGATAGGTACTTGAGGTCCACCGTAGCCATTGGTTCAAAAGTCTTGTGGCACAACGCCGTCAGGACTACATTTAGTTCCCACGGTGGGTGCGGACTACAAATTGGAGAGTAGAGGCGTGTCAAGCCTGCAAAATGCCTCCTAACCACTGCATTACCCAGAGAGTAAGAACATTGGTCTGTAGAAAGATAAGCGGAGACCGCTGAAAGGTAAGTTCTGCATGACAGAACGTGAACACCTGACTCTGCTAGGAAGGATACGAAGGACAGCACCGTGTCAATCGTAGCCCCCCCTCCTCCTTGGGCCCAACTGTTTTTCCAAACACCAATGACAGAACCTGAGCCATTTACTTCTGTATTGGGATCTAGTCGAGGGTTTCCTGGCTGCCTGGATAATACGCATGTTATCCGCAGACAAGTTAAGATGTTCTAAAGACTTGAACTCAGGCACCATGCCGCCAAGCTGAGCGATTGTGGGGAGGGGTGCCACATCTGTTCCCCTTGGTAAATAAGATCGGGGGTCACTGGTAACCTGATCGGCGGATACACCGACAGGTGTTAAACCAAAACCTGGCTGACACCACGGGGCTATGAGCAGAAGGGAACAGGTCACCGAGTTCTTCAGCTTCCAAATCGCTTGGTAGACTAGAGGCACAGGCGGGAAGGCGTAAGCGGATGTTGTGCCATGGAATCTCGACAGCATCCCCCAGAGAGGAGGCTCCCAGCCCCCCTCTGGAGGCATACTGAGGAAGCTTCTCGTTTACCGCCGTAGCAAAGAGTTACACCTCCGGTGTGCCCCAACGCAAGAAAATCCATGAGGACCTCTGCCTTCAACTCCCACTCGTAGCTGACCAATGTCCGCCGGCTGAGGGCATCTGCTGTGACATTCAGCTGGTCCAGGATGTGCACTGCAAGCAGCCAAACACCATGAAGCACAGCCCACTCCCAAATCTGGATGGACAGATCCACGAGAGGAGGAACGCCCCAAGCGCTAGGAAGATGACTAGAAGCTCTAAATGATTTATGTGGAGGAGCTTTTCCTGAGGCGACCAGAGATGCGAGACCTGAAGAGGATCCAACGTTGCACCCCACCCCAGGAGGGAGGAGTCCATCGTGATCGTCACCGTAGGGACTGGGTCCGGAAACCCTGCGCCCACCGACAGGTTGCTGAGAGAGAACCACCATTCCAGGTCCACTCTCATGGAAGCCGGAATCATTATCAGCTTGGTATCCGGGTCCACAGCCTGACGCCAAGAACTCCAAAGAGCCATCTGGGGCCACCTCATCTTGAGACGAGCAAGAGGAATAAACACACACGAGGCCATGAGGCCCAGAAGCCTCTGGAACCACCAGGCCGACATGGTCTCCGACTGCGCAAACATCTGACACGTGGCTAACAGATCAGCCATCCTGTCCCCGGTCAGGTACACTCTGCAGTCTATCGTGTTCCAGCAAAAACCCAGGAAAATCAAGTCCTGCGAGACCGTCATGGAAGATTTCCGCCAGTTCACCAACAGCCCAAGATGGAACAGGAGCTGAAGGAGAGACTGAAGATTGCCTGCTGCTTTCAACGGACAAAGGCTGCTTAAGAGCCAGTCGTCCAAATACGGATACACATGGACCCCCTGCAGACGAAGATAGGCTGCAATCACTGACATCTTCGTGAAGACACGCAGCGCCGAACTGAGGCCAAAAGGAAGCACTTGAAACTGGAAGTGCTCCTCTCCCAAAGAGAAACAGATATCTCCTGTGTGGATTCCAAATCAGAATATGCATGTACGCATCCTGAAGATCCACCACACTGAGCCAATCGCCCATCTGCAAGGAGGACCGTATCTGGCCGGGCGTGATCATCTTGAATTTCTCTTGGGGTAGGAAAAGATTGAACTGGGAAAGGTCTAGGACGGTGCGCAGGCCAGCCTGGTTGGGTTTGGGCCGAGGGGAACGGGTTCCACAGCTCCGAGGTGCAGCTCCCACCGGGGTCTCGTGCAAGCGCATAAAACCCTCATTTTGCAGGTTTTTCGATGGTGTTGCCACCTGAACCTGAAGGAGGCCGAGGAGCAGGAGAAAAACCGAGTCGGTTATTCCCCGAGGGGGTATCCACTGAGATTTCTGGTCAAGGAAGCCCCTAAAGCCAGAGGAGGGTCAGCTTTGCGACGGCGGTCTCTAGGTTTAGAAGGGGGGTCTTAAGAAGGACCGACAAGGACTTAGCCGTTTGAGTGCCATCCTTCGTCTTGGTGAGCTCTACATCTGTTGAGGAATGAAAGAGCTATTTACCATCGAACGGAAGGTCCAACACAGTGTCCTCTACCTCTTTCGAGAATTTAGTGGGATGCAGCCACGCCTGCCGTGAGGTATATACCCCCAGCATAAGGCCGAGACCCGAGGTGTCCATGTGATGAGCCGCAGCCTCCAGGAGATCCTGGGCTAGGACCCCGACATCAGACAATCCCCCCCCCCCCACCCCTCAAAGTCTTCCAGCTTCTCGACCGGGATGAACTCCTCAAACTCAGACAGACCTTTCCACATCCGCATATTAGCCCCCGCTAACACCAGTTCGCATTGGCTTGCCTGAGCTGCAAGGCCGAGTTGGTGAAAATCTTCCTCCCAAGGGAGTCAAGGAGCTTATCCTCCTTTACCAGAACCTGAGTAGCCGTCGTGGAAGATGATGCTGCAGGCCTAGACTGCAGAGTGGCCACAGCCGCTACTGTGGAGTAGGGAGGGGGAAGGGGGGGAAGAGGGTCGACAAGACAGGGCCACCTCTTCCGAAGAATGCAGCCTGTATCGCGTGCCAATTTTCTTATTGACGAACAGTCCAGAGTGTTGCTTCTAGACCCTACGGACCTCGGCCAGAACGTCGTCCTGCAAGAACAGGCCGGTACGCTCCCAGGGAGACAGGGTGAATGCCCCAGAAAGCACACCCTCCTGCGGAGCGGGTGCCTCGGGCACTGGAACATCCAAGAAAGCTATCATGTCCAGTACCCACTCATGGAAAGCTCTGATAGAGCGGGGCAGGTCCTCGTTGTCCTGATCGCCTTGCGCGTCATCCAACAGGTCAGGATCTTGCTGAGCCGCATCGGGTGCTGCCTTGTCCACGGGGGACAATGGTGGCAAAGGCGGAAGAGTCGGGAAGGCACTGTGGGCAAGGGAGGCCCCGGCGGAACCACCAGAGTAACAAGTGGAGCTGGAGGCGCGGGCGGACATATCTCCCTAAAAAGCCCTTTGAAATATTCCCTCATGGGGTCGGTACGCATGAGCATCTGAAATGACCGAAAAAGGCTTCCTCCAGGGACTGCTTTGGAACCTGAGGCGGCCTTTAATTCCAGGGACGTAATGGGGAAGGGTTCCACAACGGCCCCTCCACCAACAAATCCACATGAATCAATGGTGCCAACCCCACAGGCAACGAAAGTGCGAAAGGGGCATCCGGGCGTTCCAATCATAAACTGGCCGATAAGGATGCGCACAAGGGACTCTGTTCACCCACGGAACCAAGCCCTATACCCGAGGCCGATGGCGTAGTTGTAGGGGCAGCACCCAAAATGGCGGTCGTGGCGGGAACAGGCGCCATTTTGTCATCACCTGAGGGGAACTTCGGCACGTGAGGAAGTGAGGCAGGGGTCCCCGTCGATGGATCAGGGGTCTTAACTTTAGCCTTAACATAAGGGACCTCGGCAGAGCCGGTACTGTGAGGCCTGGAATGTTTGTAACATACCAACCGCCAAATTAGCCTTCGAAGGAAGGACCTCAGCACTGCCGGTAAAAGAAGAACTTTGCTTCTTTGCCCCCTCAACAGGTCTGGTGCCGCCGCAAGAGCAGGAACGGTGAGAAACAGCTTTCACCGACAAGGCCTTGCTAGGCCTCTCAGAACGGTTGGTAGGTTTAACCTCTGTATGAGGGACCTCGGACCCGGGTCCGGTAACAGCCTTATCTGCGCGGGCCTCGAACATCTGTTCGGTGACAGCAAGCCCACCCAAGGCCTCGGGGCGCACCCTAGTCTTATTTTTGAGGGAAGCAGATGGAGGCCTAAGCTCCGGTACCCCACGACTCAGTAGAACTGGGTCCACAAACAGCCCCCACAGGAGGGGCCTCGGAGCGTGCTCCGGTATCCACAGGCCCCTCACGTAGACCCTTGGAGTAAACTCTGGTATAATTATTAGGCCCAACGGGCACCTCAGGGCAATCCCTGGTGACAGAGCAATCAACGCCCCTCCCGGTCCGGGAGGAACCCGGAAAGGTATCCCCCGCCGGGGTGCTCTGAAAAGTAAACTTATCGGGCGTTGTTTCTTTTCGTCGATGAACGCCTGAAAATGCAGGAGTTTGCCAGAACACCTCCTCCCACCGTTCCAACCGACGTTGAAGTGCCCGGACCGAGAGAAAGTCACAGTAAAAACAGGTATCCCAACGGTGATCTGGACCCAAACACTCTAGGCAAAGAGGATGGGGATCCTCCCTCGCGAAGGGACAGTGAAACAAAGAGCAATCTGGAAAGTCTAGTTTGAACGACAGACTAGTAAACGATCGCCAGAGAGGAAAAAAGGGAAGAATATCTTCGAGGATGCAAGTGCGTCCAGTCCCGAACGAGTGTAGAAAAGGACCGATATTCGCGGGGCGGAGCCAAGGTGGGCGGGGTTACGGCCGCGTGCCAGGCCCCACGCAAGAAAGAGGAAGGACAAATTTCCGAAAACATTTTTTTGATACTTTTTACAAAGTGCTCAGGTCCCATCCCACAGGACGGAGAGATGTCCCATAAGTATGGAGGAAAGGGATGTAGGAGTAAATGAGCAATACACCATGTGCATCTGAAGACCTTAGTGAGAAGAGGATCCGAAATGTGATGGTTAGCTGCATGCATGGGTGTTATGGAGAATTCAGAAATGTGCAAATTCCCTCCACCTTAGAGACTCCCAGCAACTTTGCTGGATTTTGAGGACGAGGTTTTTAACTTGTGTGACTTTTTCCCACTCCCTCATGTATTGTATTGTGATTTTGAACACTCTTTTGGTTGTGGAGTCTGACAAACTCCATAGGCATCATCTTTTAAATTGTGTCACAACACCTTCAGTGCAGTGGCACAGGGAAGTCTCTTCAGATTTCCCAAAGGTTTAAATACCTCCTCTTGGATAAACTACTGTTTCCAAGAGCAGTAAAGTGAAATTGACTTTACTTACCATTGTAACTTTCTAGTCCCAGCACACCCAATCTTACAATAGAGTGCTGGAGGAGTTACCTAGTATCCGATTTGTCTAGTTTCTATGTAACTTTTTTTGTTACCCTTTTTGCACTGAATGGTTGGTGGCAGTGGTTTGAACTACTATGGTGTGCCTTTACCGCGGGCTGCGTTTGCAGCTACAGTAAAGCACCCATGGGAGCCATCTGTCAAGATGGCCCCAGTCTTTTTTCACCATTTCTTTGTGGAAATGTCCTTCTGGAGATTTACTCTGCACGCCAAACAAGGTTTGGTCTAGTCTGTTCTCTTTGGTGGGATTCACGAGTGAAGCCTGCCTCGGGCTTCGTGGTGTTTGGGTTAGGCAGTAAGTGAGGGAGGAGCCTGAAATTCTGTGCTTCGTCTCCTAGGAGACCCAAACGCACTCTGATGATTGGCCGGTTGACTGTCCGGCAAGGACAGCCACCCTGCTGGGTGAGTGACAGCTAGGCTGGAATGAATGGGAGAGAAGGGAATAAAAGGCGAATTTCTTGGCATGGAAGGCAGAGTCAAGCACTGGATGAAGGAACCAAAGATCTTGAAGAGGACGCCTGCTTTAACTCCTGGACCGTTGGTTTGCCCGGTGAAGCCCTGCTGCAGTGCCGAAACACCAAGTTTACATCAACAGAAGTCGCTGCATAGAGGACTTCTCCCCTTGAGTTTGTGGGACAAATCGACTCCAAAGCCAGCCACCTGGACATCCTTCTTGGAGCTGTTGAATTTCCACAGAGTTGCTGCTGGAAACCGTATAGCCAGGGAGAGGAACACCAGATTGTGTGTGTTGCTTTTAAGCTAGCCTAGAGCTTCAGGAAGATCCTCTGGACTCGCAGGAAGCAGGACTGACCGAGTCTGAGCCCCCTCAAAGTGCATGACCCCAGAAACAAGGAAAGTCCATCTCGACAGCCAGGAAATGCAGTGTTGCTATTTGCGGTAGACGCAAGGAGCTGAAACACTGAACAGCCACTGAAAGTGAAGTTTGCCGGTTGCAAGTTTTGACCGTCCCAGTGCATCCTCATCCCCACGACTGAGGCACAGGAACAGTGAGACCTGCAGAGCTGCACAGGAACAGAAGTCATCAGCTGCATCTTTTCTTCATTTTTAACGTACTGTAAAAAGTGAGAGAAATTACCTTTTACTGTAGAGTGCTTGCCATTTCTGCAACTCACAATTCTAATCAGCTTGTGGCCCTACATTTGATTCTTTTCATCAAAGACTCTTAAGAACTTGTGCAAAGACTTTTACTTACCAGAAGGGATTCATCCGATACAAGACTTTTGCCCATTGACTTTGGCTTAGCATATGGAACTGAACAACTCTTCTAGGAAAATCTAAAAGTATTTGCCTGCTTAAGAATATTTGTGGTCTCCAATTGTTCTGTTAACCTTTGCCTTTTACCTATTTAAGAGTATTCTAAATGCCAACAGTAAGATATTAATGTCCATAGCGCCCTAGTTATTGAAGTCACCTGTGGGTGTAGGTTGTGTGTGGGCCATCCCAACAGGGTCTTTACTGATTTAGAAACTAAGTGTACAGTATTGAAGTGTATTTATGGGATACACTTATATTGCTCCCTTCTGAATGCTTATTCTAACTGACTGAGTAATTGTTTATGCAAGAAACCTTGAGTGCAAGTTTATTTGAATACCTGTAACTGAATCTCTAACTCCACTACAGCTTACATTGACACCTCTTGCGATTCAACACGCAACCAAAACTGTTGTACAAGTGTATACCAAAGGTTGGGTTGCCTATACCTGTGGTCATAGTTGTGTGTAGTAGTCCCAGCGGTTACTGCATACAAACTTCGCCTAAATATGGACACAAATAGAAATGAGAAAAGCTCTGAAAACATTTCAGTGCAAGGCTGTATAGCTGGTTGCAGTCTGTTGCACAAGGCAGTGTCCAATATACTGTGTGCTTGCCCCATCATCTGCCATCTAAGGAGAAGTTCAGAAGATTCATAAATCAAAAGTTTCACAATGTTACAGGAAAGTCATAGCTGAAGAACAAGTACATAGTGTGGTGTTGCAGCAGGCAGGGTAATTGTCAAGGGCCATTTTGTATACCTGAAGTTGACGGTCATTGATCAACTGTTTTCAATATAGCATAACAGTTACTCACTGCAGTGACTACCTTACTCCTAAATCCATAATCCCCTTTCCTCCATACTTGTGGGACATTCCGTGCTTCGGGAAGGGACCGGGGCACTTTTGTAAAAAGCTTCAAAAATGTTTGTCCTTTTATTTTTATGCTGGGCACCGCAAGTGGCCGTAACCCTGCCCTCCGCCCTTCAGTCCTTTTCTATCGCCAGGTCTGAGACCATTTAAGCAATAATAGAGTATACTTTAGAGGGGACGGCGGGCGGGCGTATTGAGAAAAGGGGACTATGGACTAGGAATAAGGTAGTCGCTACAGTAACTGTTATACTCCTACGTCCTGTCCCCTTTCCTCCATACTTGTGGGAGATTCCCAAGCGCACACACACCATAGGTAGTACGGGTGGATGGAATCCCTTTACTTGAATAAGTTCTGAAAAGTGGCCGAATTGGGCATCAGCCCTGGAGCTCAGGTAAAGCCGATGGGGAGGCCCACTTAGCCACCTTGGCGATGGACTCCCAAGGGACATACTTTTGGAAGGCAACAGCAGCCGCTTTGCCACGCACTAGATGCGCATGGATGCCCTTGGTGGATGAAGGCCTTGAATCTTATAGGACTGAAATACATGATGCAATCCAGCAGGAGATGGATGCTTCGGAAGCTGGTTTCCCTTTCGGGTCTCCAAATATGACATTTGCAAGGAGTTTGAGTTCACTCGTTCTAGCGAGGTAAACTTCAGGGCTCGCCTGACGTCCAAGTTATGTAAAACTCGCTCAGCATCAGAAACCAGGTAAGGGAAGAAGACTGGTAAGGAGATAGATTGGTTCAAATGAAAACCAGTAACCATTTTAGGCAGGAAGGATGAGTTCGAAGCACAACCTTATCCCTGTGGAAAATGAGGAACGGATGTTCCACGGAAAGAGCTTTGAGCTAGCTTACCCGCCTTGCCAATGTAATTACAATCAGAAAAGCAACTTTCAAAGAGAGGTACTTAAGATCGGTAGCGGCCATGGGTTCAAATGGCTTATGGCATAACACGATGAGGACCACATTCAGATGCCATTTGGGATGGGGGTACGCACTGGTGGGAGAGATGAAGACACAAAATTTCTTGATTGGATTAGGCAATGAAAAGGAACAGCTGTCCGTGGACAGGTAGGCTACAATAGCGGATAAGTAAGTTCTGCATGACGGACCATGGCCGACAGAAGCGGCCAGATGAGAAAAGATAGAATGGTGTTGACCGAAGCTTGCCTGGGATCGTGCTGTTTAGCTAAAAACACTGATGGCAAAACTGGAGCCATTTGCTCCTGTACTGAGAACTTGCAGAAGGATTCCTGGCCGCTGGGATAATGCGCATATTGTCTTCGGACAGCTCAAACTGTCCTAACGATATGAACTCTAGCACCAGCCTGGCAAGCTGAACTATTGTGGATAGGGGTACCACATCTGGTGATTGCTCTGGTGGAGCAGGCCGGGAATTTGCAGCAATCTGATCGGGAGAGTACCACAGATGCGGTTGTTCCGAAAACCAGAGTCTGGCTGGCCACCAAGGAGCCATGACAGGCAAGTGCAATTCAATGTGCTCCTGAGCTTGCAGAGTGACCGATGGATCAGAGGCAATGGAAGAAAGGCATAAGCGTTCATGTCCCACGTGATTGAGGGTGTCCTGCAGGGAGGATGCTCCGAGCCATCCCTGGATGCGTATGACATGCATTACTTACCGTAAAAGCAATTCTGATGATTGTATCTGCTTAGATTCACATGCTCTGCATATGGTCCGACATCAGTGGTAACCGCAGAGTATTGCATCATGTCTTTCGGGGACCGAGAGGGGACATCGGCATAGGCATGTCTGTAACACCATCCCTATCGTGACGTGTGTAGTACCCAAAATCCCTCACGCGCCGAGGTACCTCCGATTGTATTTTTTCTGCCATGAGGGAGCCCAAGGCTATAGTGAGTGAGTACATGAAGAGAAAGTAGTAGGAAGTCTATGTTCCTTCCACCCCGAGCGGGAGGCGGGGAGGGTGCATGTGAATCTAAGCAGATACAATCATCCGAAATGCTTTTACGGTAAGTAATGCATGTCTTCTGATGCTGGTTAATCTGCTTAAAATCACATGCTGTGCGTAGACTAGCGAGCAGTACCCGGAGTTTGAGGTGGGTTGTGAGAAGGAACAGTAGAAAAAAAAGATGTCTTATTACTGCATGTCCCACCTGAGAATCAGACCTAGAATGAGTATCTAGGCAATAGTGTTTTGTAAAGGTGTGTACAGAACTCCAGGTTGCCGCTTTGCAAATGGACTCTAGAGGAACATTTGCAATGAATGCTATGGATGCCCCAGTGCCTCGAGTAGAATGTGCTCTAGGCTTGAAGGGCAGTTATCTCTTTGCAAGATAACAGTGTGATGCATTTGACAATCCACCTTGATATTGCTGAGTTAGAGACAGGATCCCCCTCTCTACCAGCTGCCACTGAAACAAAGAATTGTTTAGTATTCCTCAGTGGTTTAGTTCTATCCATGTAGAACATGACTGCCCTGCGCACATCTAGTGTGTGAAGGCTTCTTTCGGCGATATTAGTAGGTCTCTGGAAGAACGTAGGTAGTTCGATTGACTGGTTCACATGGAACTTCAAAATAAATTTCGGCGCAAATCTGGGATGAGTGCGCAGAATTACCTTATCTTTGTGGACTGTCAAAGGGGTCCAAAACCGAGCGCCTGTAGTTCGCCAACTCTTCTGATAGAAGTGATAGCTACTAGAAAGGCTGTCTTGTAAGTCAGGTCTTTCAGACTAGCTTTATGCATAGGCTCAAAAGGGGGTCCAATGAGCCTAGTTAAAACCACATTTAGATCCCACCCAGGGGCTGGGTGAGTGATGGGGGATACATTCTTTTAACCCCTTCCATAAAGGCTTTAATCACAGGTATTTTCCACCACGACACCTTCTGCTGTGACGTGGTGTAGGCTGACAACGCCGCTAGGTGAACCTTTAAGGAATTGAAGACTAACCCAGAGTCCAACAGATGGGTTAGATATAACACAATGTGTGAAGGCGAGCAATCGGTGGGATTGACGCCTTTGGAACTGCATCAGATGACAAAACGTTTCCATTTGCTGGCATAGCAATAACGTGTGTTAGGCTTTCTTGCCTCCCTCAGTATGTCCATGTATCTTTGAGGGAGTTGCAGATGTCCAAACTCTATGACCTCAGGAGCCAGGCTGCTAAATTCAGAGTTTGTGGGCATGAGTGCAGAGTCTCCCCCCTGTCCTGAGACAACATGTTGTATGGGCAGGGCAGCTTGACTGGTGGGTAGAGGGACATTTCCATCAGGTGCGCGAACCAAGGTTGGCGGGCCGACATGGGAGCCACCAGAATCATGGTGACTGGTTCCTGGTGCACCTTGTGTACTATCTTGTTCAGAAGGGGAGTCGGGGGGGGTGGGGGGGAGAGGTAGACAAATTTCCCCGACAAGTTATCCAGTGACCGTTCCCCTTGGATCGGTTCTGGGGATACCTGGAGGCGTAATCTTGGCATTGGGCGTTCTCCTGCGTAGCGAACAGGTGATCTCTGGAAACCCCCATTCTGCGAAGACGTTGGATACAATGTCTTTGTGCAGTCGCCATTCGTACTCTTCTGGCAGAGGCAAATCTCTGCGGAGTACGTCTGCCAGAAGATTGAGTTCCCCTGGAACATGTTGGGATATCAGGAACATCTTGTGTTTGAGAGCCCATATCCAGATGTTTTGGGACAGCTTTGATAGCCCTGGAGAGCGAGTGCACCCCTGTTTGTTCAGGTAATACATTGCTGTTGTGCTGTCGGTTAGGACTAGCACGGTCTTCCCTTGCAGTTGCCCCTGAAAATCTTTCAATGCTTTGAACACTGCTAGTAGCTCCAGTAGGTTTATATGGTTGGACACTACCTGAGGGGAGCACACTCCGTGCGTGGTCTGTTGAAGCAGGTGAGCCCCCCACCCTGTGAGAGATGCGTCTGTCGTGAGTGGCTTCCACTGCAGGGGTGGTGAAGGTGTTCCCCCTTCAAGAGGTTCTCCCTCGACCACCATTGCAGAGAGAACGAGGGCTGGCGAGACAACTAACAGATATTCCCATTGTCCGCTGGCCTGACACCACTGGCTGTTGAGCCACTCTCGCATGGGACGCATGCGCAGCCGCGCGTGGGGGACCAAGTATATGCATGACCCCCATCATCCCTAGCAAACGCATAGCTTTGCATACCGTCACAACTCAACTGGCTACATACTGAGGAACCCGAGAGAGCATGTTCTGAAACCTCTCGCTGGAAGGTAAGACTAGACCGTCTTCCGTACGAATTAGAGCCCCCAGGAAGGGTTTTACTTGGCTGGGGAATAAGCTGGATTTCTTTTCGTTGATAGAAAATCCTAGGCTGAATAGTAGGTCTCCTGTTTTTTGGGTGTTCGAAAAACAAACGTCGAACGAGTCCCCCGTGATGAGCCAATCGTCGAGGTAAGGGTGAACTGAAAGTTGCGCAGGTGTGCCGCGCTGCCACTGCCAGGACCTTGGTAAACACCCTTGGCACCGAGGCTATGCCGAAGGGGAGTACCTTGAACTGGTAGTGTTTGTCCTGAATCACGAAGCTTAGGAATTTTCTGTGCGCTGGCAGCATTGAAATATGAAAGTATGCATCTTTCATATCCAATGTTGGCATGAAGTCCCCCTGCTTTAGCAACTCCCACTGCACCTCTTGCAGCGTTACCATGCGAAACCTCTGGGGCTTTATGAACTTGTGCGCTGGGCGCAGGTCTAGACCAGGATGCATGGCGAGATCCTTTTTGGGTACAAGGAAGTACAGTAAATAGACACCCTTGTTTACCTGAAGAATCGGGACGGCTTCTATGGCGTCCTTTCCCAGCAGCGCTTCCACCTCTTGGATCAGGACCTGCAGATGTTCCGGTGAAAGGCGTCGATGTTTCGGCGATCTGAACTGTGGGTGTCAGGCGAATCCCACGCAGTAACCGTGGGCGACCGTCTTTAAGACCCACTGGTCTGAAGTTAGCCCCTCCCATGCCTTGAGGAAAGATGTTAAATCGCCCCCCCCGACTGGGGCTACATGGAAGGGGACCTGGACTAGGTGGTCATTTCTGACCCGAAGTTGACGCTCTGCTGGAATTGGAGCCTCTGCCTCGATTCTTTCCGCGCTTCCGACCCCTCTGGGGGTAGTAAGTGGGGCTTGCAGCAGGTTGAGTTGAAGTTGCCCGTGCCGAAATTATTTTGAGCGGCGCGGGCTCGTCCTCGAAAGGACCACCGATAATTACTGCCCCTCTGAAGGGAGTTTCTGGGAAATTTGGTGCAGCGACTTAATAGTCTCGTGCTCCTTCTTGGCTGTCTCCAACGCATCATCTACCGCCTTCCCGAAGAGGGTGGCCTCTTCGATGGGTTTGTTGATAATGGATGCCTGGGTCTCCGGCCTGAAGCCTGACGTGCGCAGCCACACGTGCCTCTTTAGGAGAGTACCCTGTGCGAGAGACCTGCCTGCTGTCTCTGCGTTGTCCAGGGTATTCTTTACCACATTCTGATTGGCAGGTTTGCCCTCGAGACAATGGCGAGAAGCTTGGCTCTGGTTGGTTCCAGAACCTCTTGAAGGCCTTCCTGGAGTAGGTTCCATTGGGCGTCGATGTAGCTTGCCAGTAACGTCGTGTTATTGGCAATCTGGACGGTATAGGCCGCCGCAGACGTAACCCGTTTGCCCAAGGCATACAACCTTTTGGACTCCTTGTCCGGGGTGACTCTCACGTGGCAAGGGGAACCCCTGCGCTCTTGCGAGTGTTGGTCACCACCAGCGAGTCTGGGATTGCGTGTCCTTTGATATAAAGCGGGTTGGTGGGGGAGGGTCGGAAACGTTTTGACCCTTGGGTTCACAGCCCTAGTCTGAGTGTGAGTGGAAGGGGCCAGCCATCTCTTTACAGAGATGAAGAGGGATAGACTGGCTTGCCTGAGGCTTTTCATTAATAATATCCTCTGCTAAATCTTGTTCGGGCAAGGCTTCAAGCGTGGCAATTTTAAAGAATTCCGCTGCTTTTTTCAACATGTTGAAAGCCAATTGATCATCCACCGAGGAAGCTTGTCGAATCGGGCTGGATGGGGGAGAGTCGAGGCAGACGATAGAGTTGTGATCGTCCTGCTGGGTGTCCTCCCAGTTGTCCGTTGCTCCTCGATCTTCCCCAAAGTAGTCCAGAAAAGACTCCTTCTGTATAGATGTCTCTACAAGTGTCCATCTGGACATCTTCTTGATAGTCAACTTGGTGTTGGACATCTTGTGTTTGAGGGTTAGGGTCTACCCGAGCTTTTTTCGGTGGAGGTTGATCAGAAACCCTGAAAAACTGCTCCAGCCGATCCATACACCCCTCAAATTGCTCCGTGGTCCACTTGGATGACCCAAATGGACCTAGCTGAGTAGGAACCATGTTCTCCGCCCTAGGGCGTTGGGGGGTCGGGGGGGGGATCTCCTCAGGGTGCTTGAGAGGGGTACCTGGCTTCCGGCGGATTGGCCCATAAATGGGCGGAAACGGTACTAGGGTGTGTCGGCAGTGAAAATGGCTTCTGCGGCTCCAGAAGGTTTGTTCTGAAACTTTGGGGAGTAGCGCCCTTGTTATGTTTGTTATGCCCAGTCATGCGCTGCTGCAGATGCGGGGAAGGCTTCGGATCAGACCGATCCGTGGGCGCCGCCGAAGTTTCCGGCGGACCCGTTGGCGCTTTCACCTTCGACGAAGTCGTCGAGGAGGGCGCTTGGGTTGTGTGCTTTGTGCGGTGCGATTGTACGCCCCTGTCACCGGGTGTGGTCCCTGTAGCAAGACCGGAGTCGAGCCTGGAAGGGTCGTGGACGGGCGTGGCGGCCTTATAATAGTCCGCCTCAAGGACTATAACGTCCACGTTGGACGTTTGGTCATCCGATGTACCCCCGTCACTTTCGGCTGGTGTCGCAGCAGGGGAGGGAGGCTTCACGCTTAACATTCCGTATGCGGCCCACCGCTTTAACCGGCGCCCCTTAAGGGTTTTAGGTCTACACGCCAAACACCGCTTCTCGTCGTGCTCTGGGAGAGATGAGCGTTACGACATGTGCTAGTCTTTCCACGGATATCTGACCCTACACACAGGGCAGAATCTAAATGGAGTCCTTTCCATAGCAGAAGGAAAGGGTGACCAGACCAACAAGGAAAGCAGTGGAAAAGACATAATTTCTAACAGTATGGCAAACCCCGAGCCCACTCTCCCCTACTGTGTAGGCCGGCCAGAAGGCCCGACCACGTGAAGTCCGAACGCCAGAACTAAGGTGCCAGAACCCAGCGCCGTAGACGATTCCCCCGTAGTCTTTGTCAAAGATGTTCTTGATGGGCGAAGTGACTTAACGGGGATTAAACCGACAATTCGGTAAGGTAAACAATGTCTCATGAAGAGCTCCGCTATAGGGCGACCAGTTATCTGGGTGGAAAAAAACAATGAGGGACCTCGGCGCGTGAGGGATTTTGGGTACTACACGTCACAATATGGATAGTGTTTCAGACACGCCTATGCTGACGTCCCCTTTCGGTCCCCGAAAGACAAGATGCAATACTCTGGTTACCACTGAATGTCGGACCATATGCACAGCTTGTGATTCTAAGCAGATTAACAAGCATCAGAAAGAGGGAGTTTCTTATTTTAAGAAGTTGCCAAGAGTTCCACCTCTGGAGTGTCCCATTAATAGAAACCGTTGAAGAACATTGCTGTTCATCTCCCACTCGCAAGTGCCATCGACTGGCGACAGTAAATCTGCGGCCACGTTGATGTGACCCGGTATGTATACATCCTGGAGCCAAACATCGTGCTGGATGGCCCAGTCCCAAATTTGTATGGCAAGATCCACAAGGAGAGGAGACTTGGTGCCGCCCTGCTTGTTGATGTAAAATATCGCCACTGAATGGTCAATGCGAACACGGAACTACATTGTTGCTGTAAGGGAGGTATTCAAAATGGTCGCCGTGGTCCAGGGAGGTTGGGCCGCCATTTTGTCAACGCCTGAGGCAAATTGCGTCACAGGAGCAAGTGAGGCAATAGTCTCCTCAGGGAAGTCAGGGGCCTTGTGAGCCATCTTAGCGTTGAAACAAGGAACCTCGGCCGAGCCGATACTGGCAGATCTAATGTTTACTGGACATCTGAGGGAATGCCCCAGAATTAGCCTCTAGTAGAGAATCCTCAGCAGAACCGGTACTGCAAGGCTTGTGGTGAGTGACTGCCTTCTTTGCTCCCTCAACAGAACTGGTATCACCACAGCTGTACACGTGGGAATGCTGAGGGATATACCTTACAGCCAAGACCCTCAATGGCGACACCCAATTCTGTTTTCAGATTTCTCCCCAAGAAGGGGAACCTCAGGTTTAACCCTGGTACGTATAGCCACCTCGAAAGGGGCCTCGAACCAAGACACTGCGGTTAGCTCCAGATGCAGAAGCCTTGGGAGAACCC
Source organism: Ambystoma mexicanum (assembly GCF_040938575.1). NCBI lineage: Eukaryota > Metazoa > Chordata > Amphibia > Caudata > Ambystomatidae > Ambystoma > Ambystoma mexicanum. Next base: position 778,820,882 of record NC_090935.1, read on the forward strand.
CTGTATCCAGCGAGCGCCACAGAAGAACTGGGTCCAACTATAGCCCTTAAAACTGGGTAACTCAGAAGATCTGGTTTTGGCAGACCTGCAAGGGGGGGGCGGCTTTCGGAGTAGTTTGCAGTGTGCCTCGCTGAGCTGAGACCAAAGGGGAGTACACAAAACCAGAAGTGTTCTGCTCCCATGGAAAATCGCAGATATTTCTGATGCAGGCTCCAAATCAGAATGCATTTATGCATCCTGGAGGTCTACCAATCTGAGCCAATGGCCCTTCCGAAGAGAGGACTTTATTTGACAGGGCGTCATCTTGAATTCCTCTTGGGGGAAGAGAAAGATTGAACTGGGAAAGATAGAGGATAGTGCGCAGGCCAACCTGGTTGGGTTTGGGCACAGAACAGACAGGAGTAGTCCTCCCCTTGCTCCCTCAGGGGAACAGGCTCCACTGATCAAGGTCTAGAGGGAGGGCCACCCCAGTCTGCTGGAAGGGAGGGCCACCCCAGTCTGCTGGAAGGGAGGGCCACCCCAGTCTGCTGGAAGGGAGGGCCACCCCAGTCTGCTGGAAGGGAGGGCCACCCCAGTCTGCTGGAAGGGAGGGCCACCCCAGTCTGCTGGAAGGGAGGGCCACCCCAGTCTGCTGGAAGGGCTGAAAAGCAGGATGGAGGGGAAGGGCAAGCGGAAGCTCGCCCGATAGATGGACAAAACCCACCCGTCTTCGGTGATGCACTGCCACACCTCCAGATGAGACGAGATTCATCCTCCCATCGGAGTCTCGTGTGACCAACAAAAACTATTTGAATGATTCGTCGGTAAGGAGACTACCTGTCCCTGAAGAGAAGGATGAGGGGCGAGAAAAATGGCTACCTTGCTGTTTTCGGCAGGGCCTGCCAACCGGAGTTTCAGATAGGCACGCACAGCGATCCTGAAACCCACTGAACCCAGAGAAGGGACCATGACCTCTGTGTATAAGGTGCCTTAGCTGGAGCTTAGATTTGGCGGTTTGAGTACTCGCCTTAGTCTTTGTGAATTCCCCATTTGTGGAGGAACAAACTCTTTGCCATCAAAAGGAAGGTCTAGCACCTGGTCCTGCACTTCCTTTGAGAACTTCGTCCAAAGGAGCCGCGCTTGACCGGAGATGTCGACCCCAACCATAAGGCCTCAAACTGAGGCATCTACGTGGTGTGCAGCAGCTTCCAGTAAATCCTGTGCTAACACTTCGCCATCTGACAAACAGACTTTGAAGTCATCCAACCTATCTGCAGGAAACATTCCTGGAAATCTACGAGCTTCTTCCACGGTCTAAGGTTTGCTGCTGCTAAGATGCGCTCGGTGTTAGCTTGACGACGGACTGCTGAATTGAAATAAAGATTCTTGCCAATGGCGTCTAGGAATTCATCCTCTTTGGAGAGGATTTCGGCCGCTGCCATGGAGGATAGAGACCAGCTTGGACTGGAGGGTGGCTGCTGCCATCACAGTGGACTATGGGAGCAGACAAGCCGAAAAGGCTATATCTTCTTTACAGGCCTCAGCCAAGACATCTTTCTGGTGAGAGTAAAGGCTCCAGAAAGCACCCCTTCCTGTGGAGTGGGGGCCTCAGGCACTGGAATATCAAGCAGAGCCAACATATCCAGCACAGGGTCATGGAATGCTCTAATGGAGTGGGGCGGTTAATCACTGTCCTGGTCCGCTTAGGGCTCATGCAGTGAAAAGGGAACAGAAGACTGACCCACTGCACATAATGCCTCTGGTTTTAAAGTTATTCGGTTCCGCCAATGTTTTTTCTATCACAGAAAGCAGTGGTGGAGAAGGTGGCACCACCAGGACCTGCGTGGGAACAGCCGGGACAGGAAGTTCAGGGTACATTTACGAAAAGACCCTTAAAGTACGCCCTCATGGGATCAGAGTGCATGAGCGTCTGAAACTTCCCAAAAAAAATGCATCCTCAGACGAAGGTCTAGGCGCTGGGGTAGGCAGACCATGCTCATGAGGGGCGTACCCCATGAACACAATGAGGATGGTTGCCAGGAAGACCCACCACCGGCTGGATCCACATAGATCAGCGGAACCAGGAGGAAGCAAGACACTATGAGGCAGTGGTGCCTGAGCACGCAAATCCATTGAAGGGCGGAATGGGTTCTTGTTGTCCACATGGCGTGGAAAAGACTGCTCAGCACCCAAAAGAAATGCTCCCAGCTCCAGCCGTTGTGGACGTTGGTGTAAGAGGTATCCAAAATGGCCACCGTGGACCACAGTGGTTGAGCCGCCATTTTGTCAACACCCAAGGCGAACTGCGTCATAGGAGAAAGTAAGGCAAATGCCAGGGGACTTAAGTAACACTTTTGCCTTGAAACAAGGATCCTCGTCCGAGCAGATGCTGGCAGATCTAGGATGTTTACTGGACATCTTAGATACTGTCCCAGAATTAGCCTCCAGTGGAGACACTTTGGCAGAGCCGGTACTGGCCTGTGGTGCGTAACCGCCTTCTTCACCCCCCTCGACAGAACTGGTACCACCATGAGCATGGGACGGTTGAGAAATGTACCTCAAGGACAGGACCCTGACAGAGGATCCCTCGACTGTCGGTACTTAATTTAGCCCCAAGAAGAGGAACGTCGGGATCTAACCCGGGACATATAGCTCCCTCAAGAGGGTCCTTGAGGCATGACTGTGTGGAAAGCTCCAGAAATTGAGACCTCGGGGTGAACCCTTGTATCCAGAGCCACATAACTGGGCTGAACTTTAGCCCTCAAACAGGGAACCTCTGAACAATGTCCGGTTTTGGCAGGCCCACTGCGGGAACCCTCAGACCTCCAGTGTGCCCATTAGGCCCCTTGTGGGGCACCTCAGGGATGCCCCTGGTAACAGAGCTACTCAAACCCCTCCCAGTCCTGAAAGACCCTGGGAAGGAGTCCCCTGGCCGGGGCACCCTAAAAAGTAAAGAACTTACCAGGCGTTGTTTCTTTTTTTCGATTAAGCTGAAAATGCAGTGTCGAACCACCACCTCCACCGTAGAAGCTGCTGGAGTGCCCAGACAGAGAAGGAATCGCAATAAAAACATCAGTCCCAGCGATGTTCCGCGCCAAGTCACCAAGCAAAGAGTGGGGATCCGCCCTTGCGAAACGACGTTCGCATGAAGAACAGGACACTAATCCCAGACGCTCTGGCATAGACTGAGGACTAGAGGACCGTGGAACCGGAGCAAGAAGGAAGGACAAAGGTAATAAAAAGGAACATTTGCGGTGATGCTCACGCGTCCAGCCCGGACTGCGCGGATAAAAAGGACTGAAGGGCGATGCAGAGCTCAGGAGGGTGGGGGTATGGCAATTTGTGGTGTCCTGCCTAAAAATAAGAAACTAAATTAATGACGCGTTTTATAAAAGTGCTCCAGTTCCGTCCCGAAGGACGGAATGTCCCACAAGTATGAAGGAAAGGGGACAGAACATAGGAGTAAACACTTTCGGGGGAAGGCAGAGCTGGTAATTGCCCTCAAGACCGAGCCAAGGATGAAGTGCAGCATTACAGCCCTCCACGCCCACAGAAACAGTATTCATCACTATTGGCACCCTGAGGCACCATTTTGAGGGAACCAGACTCTGCAACTCATTCCTCCATTAAAGAGAAATAATACATGTGTCCGTGATTGGAAAGATACATGACCTGGGAGGTGGGCCAGGTGGTGTGCTGCCAAGTTGGTAGGAAGGCTGGGGACTCGGTGGGGGACTGAGTTGAGTTAAGTTAGTACAGTGGACACTCTTCATAGGTTACTGCCTCAGAGGACAAGGTGAATGCTGGTCAGAAGCAGCAGTTCAGCATGAAACGCAGGTAGCCACTTGCCGATTGCACGTGTTCCTGACCTTGATTGACCGGTTTGGACTGGAAGGACCCGGGACAAGAAGCCCTGCTCCTCCAACATCAGGTAAGCTCCCTTGAAATAGGTTTCACACCCCTCTCCCATCACCACTCATCACCTCTCCCAGGTGCCAATATATAATGCAGTCAGTCTCCAGAACGCACTTTGCTCTACAACTACAGTGTATGGTACTGCAGTAGGTCTGTAGATTTACAAACTGCTAATTGCTACTTTGTGTAAACATCTAGTTAGCTTTATTTATTCATTACATAAGAACAATAAGTAAGCAGAGTGGATGGCATAGCAGGCAAAGAACTGGGCAAACTAGGAGGAATATTGTAATTTGCGGATATATATATCACTTTCAGGGTAGCTGGTATAAAGCTTCAAAATGATAAAATAGAAGTAGTTTGGGGGGGAAATCAGCTCATGGGTGGAACACCAGTTGCACAGAAGTATGCAACTAGCAAGTCACAGACCTACATTTTCTGTCAAAGGCATTGGGCCTTGTGATCATGTTCAAGTCACACGTCACTATGATGCACCTGCCCCTTGCAAAATGAAATCTAGTTGACAGATGTCAATACACTAGCTTACCTGTAATAACAATGGAGACCATGCAGTATTTTACAGTAGAAACACTAATTATTCATTATGCACCAACTCAGATTTTTAGGAATGGAATTGCAGGACATAAAAATAATAAAGTTAACACATACTGATTTATGCCAAACAGACTATGGTGAGCTTAGCATCACCTGGATTACTTGTGCTTTTCAACTGTTTGAAATATATATAACTTTTCTTGTCTAGCACTCTTAGCACCTTTCAACTTGCAGTGAACCTAGTAATTTAAAACAGACAGCTGTGCTACACAGGTCAATTTAATTAGTAAACCTACAACATTTTATAGCAAATTGCTAGGCTTATTTTATGCCTTGCCTTATGTACAGCAGACTTGCAAAAATTGCTAAATAACTCCTTACGATGAACAGCTCAAACCAAGAATTTTTATTTTCCCAAAACTCTGAAAAGGGTTGCTATTTGTGTCTCACAAACAGCTTTAGGCAATCCAAGACATTTTGGGAGGAAATTTGATGTTGGCCTAACCTGGAAATCTTAAAGAGTGTTTTATTATACCAGATGTGAATAAAGCAGTTTTAAATGCATGAATTATAGAATCACTAAAGGAATAGGATATCTATTTCGACCACAAGCCAGTATGATGTGCTTTGCTTGTCATTACCCAAGACGCCATTAATTGAAAGTCTGGAAGAAGCTCTTACAAGTGCAGTCACCCCTATTCAATCTCTGGCTGAATCTGGGATAACCCAATGTTAGGCAGAGTTTGAATGCAGTACCCTTTAGGACCACTACACACAACTAGGACTACAGGTGTAAGCAAAACCAACCTTTGGTACAAGTCTGTACTACACAGTTTCTGGTAGCGGAGCCAAGCTGCCAGGCTTATCTCAAGAGCGAATGTGAGCTGTAATGATGTTACACAGAGGTCTACAATCACAGGGGTTCAAATAAACTTACACTCAAGGTTTCTTGGTTATAAAACATTCCCCTTGGCGGCCAGGTGAAACCAGCAGGGTGGCTGTCCTTGCTGGACAGTCAAGCAGCCAAATCACACCAGAAAGCGTTTGGGTCTCCTAGGAGACTAAGCACAGGGAGTTTCGGACACCTCCCTCACTTCCTGCCCACCCCAGACACACTGGCACCAGAGGCGGGCTTCAGTCCTGAAGCCTGCCAAAGGCGAATGAACAAAGGGACCAAACCTAGTTTGGCGCAGAGAGAAAAACTCTAGAAGGACCTTTCCAAAAAGTAATGGCGAAAAGAAGACCAGGACCCGTTTAAACAAAGGGGGCTCAGAAGCCATCTTGAAAAACATGGCTCCTGCGATTTAACGCTACTGGTGTTCGCGGTTGGGAAAAATCATGGTAATTTGTTGTAAAAACACTGCCACCAGCCATTCTGAGAGGAAAGGGTAGCATTTGACTGCTACATGAGTATCTAGACATAGGGGATACTAAGTAACCCCCTCCAGCACTATTGTAAGATGACTAGTAAAGTCAATTTCACTTTACTTTCTCTGGGAAACAGTAGTTTATCCCATAGAAGGTATTTAAACCTTGGGAAAGGCTGAAAGGCTTCCCTGTGCCACTGCAGTGGGGGTGCTTTGTGACAACTACATAGGCATCCTCTTCAGTTGTCTAAAACGCCATAATCAAACACAAGAGTAAAACACACATCAAAACATGAGTGGGAAAAAGCATCACACTCTACAGGCTAAAAAAAAATAATCAAGTCCTCAAAATCCAGTTGCTGGGGGTCCAAGGTGAAGGGGATTAGCACATTGCGAATTCTCCCTAACACCCAATATAAATGTACTAAATTAGGACATAGATAAAATAATCACTGCAGGACCTTGTACTTGACTCAAGGTAAGGGAGCTGGCAGAAGTAAAGCTTGACCATGGAAATCACATGAGAATCTGTTTAAGAAAAAAAAAGCCTCCGTTTATGTTTATCATGGTCTTCTCTGAATGTAGGAGTTTACTAATGTCATTAAAAAGGTAGAACACCAAATATCTACTGTAATTCTATCAAGCACAGTAGTTTGGTCTTTTAAATTAGGCTTGCAAATACAAGGCACTTGCCCTTCATGGAATGCTATTTAGTACGTACTAAACTTCAGCACACTGGAAGGGAGGCAGGCTCTGAACACAGACTGTACATTGTCTGGGACCAAGCAGAATTCCAATAAGCCTTTGTGCTGGTAGCCAGTGCCCCAGTCCCCGTTTTTCGCTCACCCCTACCCCCCAAAACGTTTAACACCCATGTAGTTTCCTATCTGGGTGCCAAGAGTATTTTTTATTTTTAAAATTAACTTAAACTTGCTGAGCAGTGCTGAGGTTTCCCAAAATCAGTTTTCATTGTTGATGTCAGGGTCAACAGACAGTGGAAGCACGACGCAGCGCCATGCAAGTTTATTAAAAAAATTAAACCAAAAAACCACCATTAGCATAGAGTAGGGAATTACATGGGTTTTAATGTCACTACCAGGTAATGGCACTGCCAACCGTGTTGAGGGTCCCTCTGACTAATCAACTTCTAGTGCGCTATACCAATATAAAAATAAACTTCCAGGGCACCAGTGGTCCAGGGATGAATATCTTTCTGAACCATCAATTAATCCCACACCTCTAGTACACCAGAAGGTAGCCGAACAGATTGGAAGACAAGTCAAATATAAGACCTTGTCCAATTTTGGAAACGTGCCTGGACTGGCAGGCTCATCTCCACAAGGTCGTGGATTAATTGGTTAGTTCCAACACAGCAAAAATACAATTACCCAATGATAAAAGTGACTGTCCAGTCAAGGTTGTATAAAATATCTACTTTATTACTACTACAGCGGACAGTTCTAGCAAACTACAAAATACAACCCACTCTGTAAAAACACAGGGCCGTTTCATGAACGAAAGGTATGCACTCTGGATACTGACAGGAGGGTGGTTGGTAAATAGGATATGAAGTTTCTAAGCGCAGACCTGGGGATCGAACCTGTGGTTCTCCATGTCGTCTTGCTTTCAAGTAATCAGTCTTCCTGTTTGAGGTTATTGGGTTCCAGCACCAAGGGGGCAAAGGGTCGTAACAGCGTCTAGGGGCCTTTGGAGAAAGACCAGAGGCGGGGCAGAACCCCAATGTACCTTGTGATAAAGAGGTTTTTGGTGCTCAACAGCGTCAAGGTGGTTCCAAGATGCTTCACAGTCCTTGAGACAGTTGGCGGCAGGCAGTTCGGCAAGCAAGGCTGGACGGACATCTGCCGGCTGTCCGGCGCGGCAGCTTGGGCCAAGAATCATTGTCTGGTCTAGGTTGGCGGATCTGGAATGCTGGTTGAGGTGGCTCGGATGGCTCTTGTGACTGCGTATGACAACAGTTTTACTTTATTCAATTTATAACACTTCCTTGAAGCCTGAGGCGTGAGGGTGCAAAGACATGACAGACAAGACATAAAACCTAACAGAAGTAGCAATGGATCAGAGGGGGATGTGGGGAAGATCAGAGCAAAGGGTGTGGAGGTACCGAGTCAGCAAGATGGATACAAGAATATTAGTTTAGTAGCAAAGATGAGTCTTGAGATACTTCTTAAACGAGGTGACGGAAAGTTGCTGACAAAGCATAGGGCGAAGCAAGTTCGAGTTTAGGGGCTGCCATGTAAAACGCCCCATTCTCCACCTTCTTAAGTTTGCAGCGTGGTAAAGATAGCAAGTTCTGGTTGCTGGCTCTAAGAACCCTGGGATTGGATTTGCCTAAGATTTGATCCAGTAGGTATTTGGGCATTATGCCAAGCATACATTTAAAGGCAATTGTGAGAATTCTGAATCCAACCCGGGCCTCAATCGGTAGCGAGTGTTAGGAGCGTTGAGCTTCCGAGATGGTCGCACTGCCAGGCCAGTGACGACACGGACTGGTCCATTCTGGACTACTTGAAGTCTTAAGATCAGTTTTTCCTAATCCGGCTAGAAGGCTGCCACAGTAGTCTCTCTTCGCCCCAACTATGGCTCTTCCTATGGTCTCGGCATTTGCCTGGAGAGGTATGGGGTCTCAGGTGGGACAGGAGTGTTAAATAGTAAGTCGAGGCGGAGATGACACTACTAACATGAGCTCTCATGTTGAGGGACTGGTCCAAAACGATGTTAGGCAGAAACCTGTGCAGTTCCCTTAGGGACCACTGCAAAACGTTTTAGACTACAGGAGTAAGCAGTAAACCCAATTGGTAGCAGTCTGCACCACCCAGATTTACCTGGTAGCTGTGGCTGAGCAGTCAGACTTCTCTCAAGAAGAGAGAGGCAGTATATATAGTATACAGAATAGGGCTAAAAATACAGTAGCACAAGCAAACACTGACCAGAGCTTTGGTATAAAAGTACATCATTATTTAAAAACACACTTATAAAAATACACTGGCACTAATATGTCAAGCAAGTTCAAACAGTCAAGTATATACATCTCCCTAATTAATCATTCGACAAGTCTAGGTTAGGTCACCACTTATTTAGCAAAACAGGTGAGCACGTAACCGTAGATGGCACTCCAATAATTATTTAAAAAGGGAGAGAAAAGGTAGAGTAGGAAAATAAGACAGTACCAACACTTAAGAAACCACAGCAAGTCAAGAAAGGCAGGGTCTACTGTAGAGCAAAAAGTTCATAGGTCAGGCCCACTCTTGCAGAGAGCAGGGCGGAATGTGCCCAAGATCACAGTGGAAATGCACTCAAGGTCTTTGCAGAAAAGTCAAAAGAGGTTGGATCAGTTCAGAAAGGCAAAGTTAGCAGCAGCAAAGCTGCTGGGGGACTCACTAGTTTTGGGAAATTAGCAACAGAGAATTCTCCCTAACAAACGACACCTAATATTTTTCGGTTGGGGAGCAATATCAACTAGACCTAGCCTAAATGATTTAAACATCGGATCCAATTTGGCAAGGTAGTTTGTGTTGCCCACAATCATGAGCTCAGTTTTGCTTTTGTTTAACGCGAGATTGTTGGCCATTATTCAATTTTCAATAAGGGCAAAAATTCTGTTAAGCTCTAGTTCATCCTGAGAATGAACACCCGATAGTTTTACTAACACCTGGGTGTCATCAGCGTAGAGAATGAAATACCTTCTTCCTCAAGCATCTTAAAGAAGGGAGCTGTGTATATGTTAAAGGCAGGGAGAGGTACTGGCGCCCTGCGGCACCCCAAAGAGAACTGGGATTCGATCAGCGTCAGACTACCCGATGCAGACTCTAGTTTGTCTGTTGGCCAAGAAAGAGTTAATCCATGATGCAGCGGAAGGGGAGAAATTGGCCACCTCATCCGTTCTAGCTACCAAAATCGAGTGGTCAACCAAATCAAAAGCCAGGGACACGAGAAGAGTTGGTAGGCCTTTATCCATGTTAGCAAATAAACGTGACTTGAGGTCTAAAAGGGAAGTCTCGGTGCCATATCCCTGCCTAACACCCGACTGGTAGATATTTAGGATGTTATTCTGGTTCAGGTGGGAGGCTATTTGTGAGTAAGCCACTCAAGTATTTTCAAAAGAAATTGTGTTAGTGATTGGGCGATAATTAAGTGGGTTGTCGGGGGAGAGTCCAGGCTTCTTGAGAATGTGCGTGATCCAGGTGGTTTTGAGGTTATCTGGGATACAGCCCTCTTGTAAGGAGGCATTAACAAAAGTACAAATCGCTTTTATCAGCAGGAGAGGGCAAGATTTTATGATTAAAGAGGAGCAGGGATCACGTTTACATTTAGTGGGCTTAAGTTGTTCGATGGTAGATTTTAATTCAGCCTCTGAGATTGAATGAAAATTAAATTAAATTCAGTAATTGAGGGATTTCTAATAAATGGTTTACCGTGTGCCGATCCTGGGTTTACGGTCTGCTTCTGAATAATATCGGCTCCAACGCCAAGAAGTTTATTGTGCATGCCGTTCTGGATTTGTAGACACCAGGAGTTGTCTAATGATGGAAGTTGTCCCTGTGGCTCAGGAGTAGATTCTGCATCTTTTAAGATCCTAAACAATTCTTTAGTGTCAGATTTAGCGGTAAGTATCCGATTGTTATGGTCAATTTTTTTTGCGGCTGTGAGCTCAGATCTATAGGCCTTGAACGAGGATTTATATGCATCCAAATTGAGGTGGTTAGGATCGGCTTTCCATTGGTTAAAAAGCTTGGCTGTAGCCGATTTGGACTTTTGAAGGTCCTTAGTAAACCAGGAATTGTTTATTAGGGCCAAGTGATTTTCTGGACTTGGCAGGAGCTAGTGACTGGGAGATGGAGGCTAAATTAGCCATAAAGGTTGGAGGACATATCCAATAAGGTGGTATGTGCTGAGAAATTAATTGCAGGGTTGAGAAGAGGTCCAATTTTGGGCCAGATGCGGTTCAAGGATTTTAATGTCTCGAAAATGTCTTTAAAAAATGGAGCGTGGATGATGCTTGTGTGGCACTCCTAGCTTCTTTGCATGGCTCATATCTTTTCAAGGTGGACGGGCCAAAGCTCAGGAGGGCGATTGCAGGCAACGGTCTCGTCCTTTGTCCAGAGACTCTCCGCCACTTCCCACCTAGGAAGCTTGCTGGCAGAACCTAGCAGGGCATGCTGTGTGCTGGCCGGGTACCAGTTCTTGAGCTGCTGGATGGGTCCTCAGAGTCCCATCTCCCTCTGTTCCCTGGCACATGTTTAGGGGAGGGACCTTGCTTCCCTCTTTGAACTCATGACCTTTCTTCACTGGCAGAAGATGTAAGGTACACTGTCCTTATGCCTTTTGAAGTCGGATGACCTGCTAAGTGGGGGGGTAGGGGGGGGGGGGTTTCACCCAGCTTTGCCAAATGGGCTTTAGTGATTGTGCAGGCTAAGCCCACCTTAATGAACCAATCCTGGTTCCCCACCAACAATCTTCTGTTAAACATGAGGTCAGGACCAGAACGCTCTGCAACAGGACAGACAAGGGGTGACAACATATACCCATCTTCCTGTCTGTTGTAGATCAAAGTGTCTCTTTGGTTAACTGAGCCCCCTGACTTGATTAAAGTGCAGGTTTCCCTTCAAGTCTGTGGCGAGAGTAGACTTCTCGTCTCCGCCAAATCACAATTCTCGCCTCTGAAAGAGGTCTGCTCTACAGTGACACCTGCAGTAACTGCTGGACCCAGATAGGCCATTAACTGCCTTTCATACAGAGGTGGGAACTAGCTTCAAGTTGACACATTGCATACCAAAGGGTTGTTAGTCCCTGCCTTCCTGTTGTCTCTTCTGGCAACCAAGCCTCTCAGGCTTGCCTCAATCATCTTGTTAGTATGAACTACCACCAGCCGGAGTAGACAATAGGAAGTCATATCCATCGAGCCTTTGATATTTAAATGAGGCTGCTCATGGCTGGAGGAAGATGTGCCTTCCCCCTTCTTGGAATGCTTTGATGTACCCGGGGCAGTCACATTTCAGCTGAATAGGACAGGGGAAGATAAAGCCTACAGGCACCGTCTTTCCGGAGTACACGCGGCTATTGTGCGGAAAGCAGATAAAGTGTGCAGAATGGCCTCGCACATTTCTTGGAGGCTGAACTCCCAGCTTTCATTTTTATTATTTTTTTTAAAAAAAATAAAAAAAAGTCCAGGCGAGCGCATTTTGCCAGTGTAGATGGTCTAATAACTCACAACCTCACTTTGCTCGGGCCCTTGACTTGGGTGGCCGGCCTTACCAACAGGGCCAGTCCACCGTCCTGGGTAATATCGCCCCAGTATACACTAGCCCAGCTTTTAAAAGTAGAATGCAAAAAAAAATCTGGCTCCATGGCAATCATTCATAAAGCTAGTCACTTAATATTGTGTACTGACATGACAGTTTACTTTTGAATATTGTAAAAGCGTTTAGAGAGCGGATGTTAAATGTTGAAGTATTTGAATATTCCCATCTTTAAAAACTAATGCAGTAGAAATGGGCGTTTAAATATTGGTATCTTTGGGGATTCAAATGTGACCAGTGGTACAGTTCCTTTTGACAATTCACATATGTTCATTGATGTATTTATACAGCGCCTTACACCAAGGCGCTGTACAATAGAACAACTTAATACAAACTAACAAATAACATTGGGAGAAAAAATTACATCTTAAATCATTCAAAACAGTGCAAAGAGCAATTAACTGAGGGAGTGGAGTGGGAATAGGATTGTGAGGGGGCAGGAGAAGGATAGAACGAGCGTAAATGGAAGGGAGAGAGTGAAATAGGAGAGGGGAGATGAATTAGATGAGGGAAAGAAGGAGGGAGTGGAGCGGGCGGGGGGGGCTTTCAAGGTGGGGAATGGAGGAGGGATTTAAGGGAAGTGCGAAATGAGGGGAGGCCATGGAAGAGCGGATTGAGAGGGGGAGAGAGTTCCAGTGCAGAGGAGCAAGGAGTTGGAAGGAGCGGAACCGGGAGGAAGCGCAGGAGGAGGTACAGTGAGAAGGAAATGGTCAGCGGAACCAAGGGAGCGAGAGGGGGGGTAAGGAGACAAAGGGTACGAACAGCAGAGTGGTATATGGATTTAAGGGGGGCAAGCTGAGATGCGGGAAGTCCCAATATTAGAGAGGAGCAGTAGAAGAGGCGGGAAAAGATGAGGAAATTAGGAGTTTGGTGGCGTGGAATGTGAGGGAGGGGCGGATTTTGAGAATATTGTAGAGGTGGTATTGGCAGGTGCGGGAGGTGAGTGAAATGTGATGTGAGAAGGAGAGAGGAGTCAAATAGAACGCCTAGATTATGAGCATGGGTGAGATAGGGAGATTGGAGGGAGGAAAGTGGATGAAAGGGGGAGGAGAGGGCGGAGGAAGAGTATTAGAAGGGAAGAAAAGGACTTCGGTTTTATCATTGTTAAGAGAGAAAGCGGGAGGACATCCAGTTCTTGATGGCTGTGAGACAAGAGGAGAGTTTAAGGTGGAGGTCAGGTGTGAAGGAGGAGAAAGAGTTGAGTATCATCCGCATAGAAGTGATGGCGGATGCCAAAGGAGGAGATAACAGGAGCAATGAGGGAGGTATAAAGAGAGAAGAGGAAAGGACCAAGTACAGAGCCTTGAGGAACAACGTAAATAAGAAGGAAGGAAGGAGAGGTCTGGCATCCCCATGAAACAGCAAAGGAACGGGAGGAGAGGTAAGAAGATAGCCATTTCAGAACAGGGCCTTTGAAGCCGAAGGAGGAGAGAGTGTGGAGCAGGAGTGGGTGATCGACAGTGTCAAAAGCTGCAGAGAGATCAAGGAGAATAAGGATAGAAGATTGCTTGGCATGCTGAGCAGAGCGGAGAGAGTTGAGAATAGAGGAGAGCAGTTTCAGTGGAATGTTTGGGAAGGAAGCCAGATTGGAAGGGAGGAAGGAGAGCGGAAGAAGAGACGAAGGAAGAGAGTTGAGTAGGCAAGGCGCTCAAGGAGTTTAGAAAGGAAAGGCAGAAGAGAGATAGGTCTGTAGTTAGCGGTGAGAAGTGGATCAGCAGAGGGTTTCTATAGAATAGGAATAATCGTTGCATGTTTGAAAGCAGAGGGAAAGGTAGATGAGGAAAGGCAGGAGTTGAAGAAAATGGTGAGGTAAGGGATAAGAAGAGGGTAGATCTTGGGGATGAGAACGGGGGGAGAGGGTTAAAGTGGGCGGACGTGGGGTGGGCTTTGGATAGAAGGGAGGAGACATCAGAAGGGGAAACCGATGAAAAGACAGACATAGTGGAAGAGGGAGGAGAGTGGGGAGGAGGAGAGAGGGAGTCAGAGAGGGAGTTAATTTTTTGGCAGAGTGTGATGATTTTGGAGGAAAAGTTGGCAAAGTCACAGGGAGAAAGTGTGGAATTGGATGAGGGATCAGGAGTAGGAGGAGAAAGAAGGCGGGAAAGAGTTTGAGAAATCCGATGAGGATGAGAGGCTTGAGAAGGTTAGAGTAGTAGGAGGACTTGGCCGTTGCAAGGCAAGAGTTGTAAAGTGCGTGGTAAGAGAAGTAAGAAGTTGGATTAGAAAGCGAGGGAGTTTTGAGCCAGAGTCTTTCTAATAGCCTGAGAAGGTGCCGCATGGAGCGGAGATGGTAGGAGGTAAGCCAGGGTTGAGAAGGTTTCCGAGTAGGGCGAAAGAGAGAAAGGGGTAAAGTTGGTCAAGGGTAGTGGAGATAGAAGATGAAAGGGAAGAGCATCGTCAGCAGAGAGTAATGCAAAGTCTTGGTGAGATGGGAGAGAAGAAGAGCAAGTGTCATAGAAGAGGGTAGTGTTAAAGTCACACAGGTCACGACATGAGTAGATTGGGGGTATTAGTGGGTGGTGAGAGGAGAAAGGGAGAGAGTAAGGCATGGTCAGAGAGATAAACAGGAAGAGAAGAGACAGGGGAGGAGGGATAGGAGGAGTTAAAGATGAGGTCAAGAGTGGAACCAGAGGAGTGAGTAGAGGGTGAAGGAGGGAGGGAGAGGAGTTAGGAAATCAAGGATGGAGAGGAGAGAAGATTGGGGGGGGGGAGAAGGAAGATGGATATTAAAGTCGCCAAGTACAATTAGAGGAGAGGGAGTAGAAATAAGTGAGAGGAGGTGATCCAGGTCTTCAAAGAAGGAAGAGAGGGCCAGGGGGCCGATAGATGATCAGGAAGGAAATAGGGTGGGGAGAAGAGAAGGACTTGTAGAGGAATTCAAAAGTAGGGAAAGAGGGGAGAGTTGGAGATGAAGAGGAGACCGACGCCTCCACCACGACCAGAGGTGCAGGGGTATGGATGAAAGAGGAAGACAAGGTTAAGGAAGCAGGGACAGGTGTTATGAGGTGGAATCCAGGTTTCCGTTAGGCAGAGGAAATTAAGGTTAAGGCGAAAGAAAAGATCAAGGGTAGCTGCGGTTTTGTTGCAGATGGATCTGGCGTTCCAGAGAGCAATGTTCATGAGGGCAGAATGACTGGCTGTGGGGGGGGGGGGGGTAGAGAAGGTTAGGGCGGTGAGAGAAGGAGGGTGGGTGGATGGGGGAGTGGGGGATAGGATAGTGAAGAGGACTAGGCATAAGGAGGAAAGAGGAGAGTCTTCTCCTCAGGTCTTCAGTGAAAGACATGTTTGAAGTAAAAGTGCAGTGGTTGAAAGAGGAACTAAGCCACCTGTATTGGTTTAATCTAAATCGTTAAGCACCACCACAACAACAAAAAAGTACATGTTCACTTACCTTGAGACAGTTTGTTGCACGCAGTCAAAACTTCCTTGAGGATTATCTTTGCCAACATTGGATATGTAGAAATTGAAGTTGTGGACTTCAGTGGGACAATCTGTTTTGGGAATTTTCACACGCTGAAAGAATAGAGAAAAATGCAATAAGTCCACAGTGGCCAACTTTTACAAACCTTTATCCACAGTGCAACCATAGTTATTTTTAAAACCTCTGACGGACGTAAACTATTGATTTTACTGCCACACGGCAGCGGTTTTGATTAAACGGCCGATAATGAAGGAAATGCTTGTTCATTTTACAGAGTAAAACCATTGGGACTGCCTTGAAAGCAACAATGAGCACAGAGGCAGAATTAAAGCAGTACAAGTATTCCCATTACCCTTCCCCCGCAGCACCTCTGCAGGTCAACTAGAAAACCCAAACAACTTTCAGAAGTTTAGCATTGCTCGGGGGAGAAGGCACGGTGGCGGAAGGACATACAAACCGGTCTTCCAACTAGGAATAAAGAGTCCTTTATGCTCACAGAAACCAACATCAGATTTGGCGCATGCAGGGAGTTGGGGGTTTACACTGGCCTTGCAGAACGCTTGAAAATCTAAAGAACTGTTAAGCCACGGGAATTCGCACTAGTCAGTACACATGTCAAAACTTATAAAAAGGAGTTTCCTGTACCCAGTTAAATAAGGTCTCACTCATAAGCTCTCTAGTCTGACCTCAGGCTTGAGCTGCAAGGAGCGGTTTCAAAATGCTTGTAGCTGGAAGCTGCAGGGCTGCAAATACCACGACCACCTTGGCCTTTCCAGGTCAGTCCTCCCAATCATCTTTGGTAATTTTCCATTTTAAGGACTAGTCCTTTCACTGCTTCATTGCCCGTGGAACCACTACTTCTGAAAAACGTGACATTAGATCTACCCGCAAATCAATAATGTTACAGTGTGATCTGGTGGGAATTTGCAGAGTTTCAAACATAGCCTGCCGTTCCTGGGGCTCCATAACCTCTTGGAACCATGCCATTGGCCCAGAAACCTCTGGTTTGCTCCACTGGTTTAATCACATCTCCTTGCACTTTTGCAAGCATCCTTTTGAATTTGGGTGCTTATTCCGACCTGCCAACTTCTAGGTTTGCTGGACATGGCAGTTGGTAAGCTGGTAAGCAGGTGCAAGTGTATGTAGGCCATGTGACCCTTAAGCCCCACCCACCTGAGCCCTGCCCCATTCATCCTTCCTCAAATCTTCGATCAAGGGCGTCTCTCAACCAGGCAATTGAAGTCAACGGCAGTTGAAAAAAAGGCAAATCCTATTTGGACTGGAGTGACCCAGGAAAAGAACCTTTGCTCCTCTAACAGGTATGCTCCCTTCGATATGACCCCCTCCCCGCAAACCCCAATCCTAACAGCTTATCACTACCATCAGTTTCACCAGGAACAAATCGCAGCAACCTCACCCGCGTCATGTACCCCCCCCCCCCCATCAGCACTCCATCATCCATCACTACACAAACTGATGGTCGCCAATTTCCACTCAGCAATCAACCATGCAGATTATTGCCGACCTCCACACTTTACTTGGATGCCATCTTTGCTGCTGAGATCAAGCGGACATCAGCCTCTACCCACATCCTACATGTCATGAACCCCATCAGCTACAGAATTCTACAAGACACTTCAAACAAGATTGGCCTAGCAAGGCATAAAATAAGCGGTATCGCAAATTCCGATATAATTAAGCCCTTTTGCCATTTATGTTCATAATCATGTCGCAGTTACGACGATATGATTTTCCAAAACAAAAATGCTTCCTTTTAATGCCTGCCTCTGCACAGCATGCACTGCAGACGAGGCAGGCAGAAGCACCCGGGCTGGAATGAACACATTGCATCAATGTGAGCCCAGCCCGGGTGTGGCGTCACGTGAGAGGAGGATCTCCACACCGCGCCCTCACTCTACTCCGGCTTCCACGGTATCGAGGTTTGGGTGGGGGAGCGGGCCCTTTTTATTAATTTATCTGTTGGGTGCAAGTGGCTTATAATCGGTCTTCTGCCCTTTCGGGCAGGAGAAATATTCTCAGCCACTTACACCCAGCACCTGCCGTAATAACGCAGCCTTTTGCTCGTAGATGGCCTCTTCTACAAGCACAAAGCTGCATTATTACGGCGGGTGCTGGGTGTTAGAGCAGGCGCTCTCTAACACCCAGCACCCATACCGGTCTACGTTTTGAAAATCAATATTCCTGAGATTTATGCCCTGCCCACAGCGAGTCATACAAAACCGCGCTCTGACCAAGTGTCAAAAAGGTAAACTAAATGTGATGCAACGCCAGAAATTTGCGGTTCAAATTGAAACATGCATATTTCATTAAATTGCCTTTTCACAACCACCCAAATTGCATTGGATAAAAGGCATTCGCCTTCCGTAAAATCAACACTTTAAAATGTGCACATGCAAACTCCAGGAACCAATACAAAGGTTTTCCCTGAATTTTGCAGTACCGAAATTGGACATTTCACCTTAGTTTCTCATCAGGTTAGGTAGTGGGCACAAGGGACACTGCCCCCCCCTTCCCCCCCCTCCTAGCTACGCAACTGGTCAGTGACGGTCATTAAATAAAAGCACATTATAGATGCCAGGGTGCAGGACCAGATATAGAACCGTGGAGGGGACTGTGTGCCCACCGGCCTCCCCACTGCTGATGGTGAAAACAGTGGGGCAGGGTCAGACTGGGGCATACAATTGTCTTGGGCACCAACCGAAAAAGTGCTCCAAAGTCAATTAATTCCTTTTGTGACATTGAATAACCCAAGGGGGAGGTGAGGCAAATTGTACATTTTAATTCAGCAACACTGGTCAAAACTATTGGGCAAGTTTTATGAGTTACTGGACTCCAGTAACTCAAACTGGCCAAAAAGGTGGCTCACTCTGACCCAATATATATATATATATATAAAGGCCCACACAAGCATTTTGCGTTCTTGGTTAAGCCATGGGCCTATTGCCCTTCATAGGCCAGTCCGAGCAACCTGTAGTGGTGCATGGAGGTTAGCTGCCGAATTTATCACGAGGCAAACAGCCAGAGCCCGCAGGAAGCTTTACACTGGCCAGTTTGTGGACTGGAACCATGGGGGCAGTTGCTGCCCCCCCCCAAATAGGCTTGAGGCCTCACTTGTTTATAGGTGCAAGGCCCCAACGCTGTTTCCGATTGCTGGGCTGGGTGTTGGCAAGTGGCGCGCTGGCATTTGTTCAGCTGTCTATTCTCGAGGCCCCCCCGCTCCAGAGTGAGTGCATTGTTGTGGGTAGCCGGTAAATGAGTTGCTTTTTGCCTATTTTATAGGAATTGTTCTGCAGTGTAGAGGAAGATTAGGCAGAGAGGACCTCCCCACTTGATAACAGCCCTGAGAGGTAAGCCTAGCCCAACGTTTTATTCTGAAAATATCTTGCAGCGAACCTTTACATTTTACAGCCATTGCAATGATGTTATACTTCAGGAGGTACACAGAAATAATTTCTGCATTCTTGCCAATTCTATATCTTGGGGTACAACTAATTCTGGTGACATTCAATATTAGTACAAAATTGCTAATCAAATTAGTTAATTTGCTAATCAAAAAAATGTTAATTAGCAAAATCTTCTAATCAATTTTTGAAAACTAATTTATGCCTTGCGTAGGCCTCGACATCATACAGAAAGAATTATGGCCATGCACCCAACTGGACGTTGCCACCATTGGCTCTTTAGAAAACATATCCTGCCACTTCCCGCTCTCACCAACATACAGTCCTTTTCACCACATCTACAGATCACCCAAGCCAAACCACCGTAAATCGAAGATCACCGATTTGGTCACCACCACGTCTCATGTGGCAACCAAGTAAATTAAGGAAGATCTTGACTGCCTACCCACCACTCTGAACCTCTCAGCATACGAAAGATCCAATTCACAAGAAAGGTAATATCCCTGACATCACTATCCTGCCCACCCTGAACACAGATCCGCGCCCCCCCCCCCCCCTATTCTGCTCAACTAGTCAGACCATCTGGCAATCCTTAGATTAGTCACACTACTCCTCAAGTAAACCAAATCATGAACACAGCAAACAGGCCTTCCCATCATTCAAGATCTTCCCAGTGGAGGCCCAAACTCCACCTCAAATAGGTTGATCTACCACTGATTAACCAGGACTGTGATTCGCCAAGAACTCCCCACCCTCAGAAACTTAAACCTCCATACCGCAGGGAAACTTAACCTTCCACACCATGGTACACTCAGGAACTGAGCTTCAACAAACGATTAAAAACGAATTCACAAAATCGTGCAGCGCACATCCAACCTCGCCCTGTTCAAGGAACCCTCTTGCTGCATGCAGAATGATCACCACCGCCAAGGACACCCACTACCAAAACACCATAACCAAGGCCAACAATGAAAGCAGAGCCATCTTTAAAGTCATCAAGCACTGTCAAGCTTACATGACCTTCGATGCTGCACTGCATCGAAAAATTGACCAACACTTGATTCACCAACACAGACACCAATGTCACAAATAACAGTAAACAAACACCTGACAACTTTCTTAGACACTCAATATGGAAGACTTCACTGACACACTAGCTCGCTCAAGGTCACATCATATGCAGGCAAAAACCTCCCTGCCACTGTACTCCTCCCTTATATGACAATCAACAGCTCCCTAACTCAAGGCACCTTCCCCTTGACCCTCAAGAACCAGACAAACGCCAGCTTCCAAAGAAACACTGGAGCTGGACAATCTCAGCAACTACCACCCAATCCTAGATAGTATAACACATTGATGACAGCTTCCTTCAGTCCTGCCAATACAGTTTCAGACCCAAATGCAGCACAGAAACATCTAGCATCAATGTGACCGACTATGCCCTTAAGATTTGATGGCCATCCTAGACTCCTGGTGCTACTTGATTCGCAGCAACATTTGCCACAGTAGACCACCAGAAACTCATTAACAATCTACATTGTTGCATGGGGATCAGCAAGATGATCCTCAGCTGGTTCAACTCCTACCCTTGCTAATCACCATTTTGTACAAAGTGATTCTTCCAGATCACCAACTCCACCAATCACCTGCAGAGTCCTTCAAGTATGCATCCTGTCCCCCTGTGCAATATTTACATGCAACCACTGGGACCCTCCTTGCTCTACACACAATCCACCTCCTCGAATACCCAGAGGATGGGCAGATCTACCTCAAGATAGCCTCATCAAAGACATGCACAGGTTAAAAGGCCTACCTCACATTGATCCAGTTGTGGGTGTAAGTGTTTACTGCTTAATCCCCTAGACTGATTCCTACGGCTGATCGACAAGGACCACCAACACCCTAATATCCAGACCTGCCTCTGCCAGCAGAGACAGCATCATACCCCAGGTGGCCACCTGTTCTAAGTCCCTCTGGTTCGACAGACACCTCACCTTCAAACAGCACATGGCAAGGAAGGCACAGCTTGTTAAACTCCTGCAGGAAATGAAGCCTTTAATCCCAGAAAAGAGATCAGATTAGCTGCCCAAGACTTGGTCCTCTCCCACCTGGATGGTGGCAATGACTTTTTGGAATGCCTTCCAGTGAGTACCCAAGCACCCCTTATATATATGTGTTCTGCATGCAGCATTACTGAAAGTCTGCGAATTCGACCACATCACCAAACCCTCATCGAACTACACTGGCTCCCACAGAAAGCTGCCATCTTCAAATCCTGTTGCAGGATTTAAGGCCGTCACCCCAGGTCTCCAAGCTACCTCACTGAGAAGAAATCAGCATCTCCAGAGGCCTGCGATTTAAGTAAGGACATGTGCAGGCTAACTCCACCGGTGTAGGAAGGAAAGCACCACAAGTCCGGCTTTCGTCTATATCCCAAGACTCTGGAACCTCCTCCCCGTCAGTCTGGTCACATCACTTCTACAGTTCAGGAGAGCTGAAGACCTTCACTCTTCAAGAAATGGCTTCTCCCCAATACATGGGACTACACAATCTCCGCCCTACCAGAGATTATCTGCTCCTCACCATTTCCTCCCCTGGTTGCTTATGGATCCTTGCTTGCCCTCCCCAGTTAGCTCACTGATCCCCCTTCTTTCCGTCAATGTGTTCTTCCCTCTATGATTGTAAAGCACTTTATTGCTTGAAGCCAAGTCCAATAATATAATAGCCGCTTTCTTATGCTCTGAGCCTTAAGCCACATTACCCTTAATGCCTATGGGGCTGGGTCATTTCAGAAATTAGTCCGTGGCAAGGTCTCAAAGGTCCCAATTCCATAGCACTGGACAGTGGTCACAAGAAATAGTACTGTAAATTTAGATTTAATTCTGAAGCAGAATATTGCATCCGACATTGCAGGCTAACGCAATTCGCAAGGAGAAAAAAAAAGTAGCACAGGGCAAACACCATTTGAAATCGTGTTCAAATGCAAAAAAAATGGCATTGCAAACCAGAGGCTCAAACATCACATGTAACCAGGGTTCGAGATCAGACTACCAGTCATACCTTTGAATGTTCTTTTTATAATGCAAGTGCATCATAAAGTGGCCACAGGTATTTTTAACGAATTACACAAATCTTACAAATGGTTCATTGCTGCAAATCTGTTATGAAATCTCAGGAGGCTCTTCAGAATTTGTCCTGCAGAACTAATTGTGTTTTCCAATACAATAGTCCAAAGAAACAGTTGCAACATCTCCAATGGATCCCACACATGGGAATTTGTGCTCATACCTTCACCAAGCAGCTAGAATGCTTTACACCAAATTGTAATCTTTAACTAGTCTGGTGAAAATCAGTTCTCTTATAAAATACTACAAATGGTAGCCAAACCTGACCAATAGTAAATCTGAATCACATTGCCCCATTCACTGATCTGCATGCAGCTGTTGCATAACCAGTCTGGTCCATTTGAGTCTGGCCATGTCCTGGTCCAGGCTTCAGTTATTCTAGCCAAACTAAGCAACATTTGCAGCACCAACCATTTTGGCCTGCAAATTGTATTGGGTCTGTAGAGTATGCTAAACTAAAATAAAAAGTGAAATGACAGCAGTTATGTGTCATATCAACCATAACCCTGATAAGTGCCAAGGACGAGGCATCTCATCCTTTTTGGCAATTCACTTTCTGCAATCGCTGCTTTGCAGCCTCCGGGCTATGTGAGGAGGTTCTTCCTCACGGTCTGGGGTTTGGATTGCCTTCAGTTTCACGTCAGCGTGCATAATGCGTGCTGAAATGAAACAAAGTAAATTTCACCAATGCAGCCATTTTCGGCTGCGACGGTGATTACGAAGCTAGGTCCTGCCCTTTCCCTGCCTCAATCAAGCATTTTTGTGCTGTTTTGATTTAGGGAGGTGTCATTGGAAAGGTGAGACACTCCCCTTTCCAACGACACCATCCTTGAAGCATTGCTGGGCGTGAATCGCTCGATCCGCGCCAAGCAATGCCACTAGACCACCAGAGATCTGTCTTTGAAGTGGAGGGTGAGGGGGTCACTATGTACTAGATTTTCCTCCCCAGCCCCCAAAGCATGGGGCGGCATGTTTTGCCCACCCTTTATACCTACCTCTAGTAGAACACAGACAATACAAAGCACAAGCGTACCCTAAGCTGCATCCAACTTGCTAAGCCATGCCCAAGACATGATCCAATCCAACATGGAAAAATCCCACGTAAAAGTGAAAACTGAAACCACAGCACTAGATGCCTCAATACCCCTCCATATTATGATAGAGGGGATCTAGCACTTCCAGCAAAGGTGAAACATACTCTTCAGTGAAAGTTAACAGAACTATTCTGCATTGAATGGACCACCCATAGGTTTCAATCTGCTAATTGCAGAGGCAATTAAGGTGGAATATCACTTGTACCTGGATTCATTGATGTAAAAGCATTACCTTTGGATACCATCAAAGGCTGCAAACCCCCTCCACAATTCAACAAGCCAACGTTAATCACACGTCCATCTCAATGACTTCAACCCAAAAATCCTTTGAATAAATAATTTTCAAACTTCTTGAACCTTATGAAAAAACATGCATGATTAACAGACCAATGTATGGAATGGAATCAAAAATAATTTTAAGTGCACTCATCCAAATGGGCATTTCAGTAGCATTGCATACTAAAAACCAAAAACCCTTTAAAAAAAAAAAACTGCATCGGAAAACTATACAAATGATCACATCCAGCATCTCAGATCGGACTACCTAACAAGGCACCCTTTAAGTTGCCCATCCAAGCCATTGCCCTACTTATTACATTTTGAACATCGACATGTCGCCCACATGGAAATAATTCTCAAACATCAACTATGCAGACAATACGCAAATCCAGAAAACGACTTCCATACCCAAGCCGGGACCCACCCAAAATGGACTTAATCTAAAACTGAACTTCGGATGTCAGATCTGAAGATTGGCCATTCCATTGGGCGACACTAGTCCAATCCCAGTTTTAACTTTGCATTCAGGCACTTTGTGGCAACTTCTCCATAGTAAATTTAGAACTACTAGCCCCTAGAACTGGACTCAAACAACTCGCAATTGTGGCACGTATGATATATGCAGCACCAAATCACTTATTCCTGGGCCTGAACAAATGGGAACCTGCCCCCAGCCAACAGTAATTAACAGATTCCGCATGAGCAGCTCCCCACACCAAATTCAAGCCATAGTAAGATGTTTCTTCCAAGTCTGCAATGGTTCTAGAGTGGACTGTCCATTAGCACCTTAGGTGGGGGAGCTAGCCAGGGAGCTTGGAATGCAGGCTGCATTCCATTGTATACACCGACATTCCCAGCTCCTCCTGTGTCCCTTGCCCTGTGCCTTTGCCCTGCCCACAGCACCTGTGGAACTGCAACTGCTAAAGGCTCAGTTTATATTTTTATTTTAATATTACACTTACCATCTGTCTAGTAATGCCAGTCCTTGGAGATATGATAGTTTATTTATATAGTGCCTATACACGTGTTTCAAAGCGCTTCAAGGCAAGGGAGGGAACAAGGGCAATAAAACTACATTCTTACAGGCCATGAACAGTAAGGATGTGAAATTAACTATCGTACTTGGCCTGACGACATTTCAGATAGTGCAAGAGCCAAGACATAGATAAGGAAGGGAGGGAGGGAGGGGGAAGGAAATGGAAACAGACAGGTGACTATCGTACTAGGCCTGACAACGTTTCAGATAGTGCTGGAGGGGGCGGGGGGGACAGTAAGGTGAAGGGGGAGCGACAGACGAGGTTGCTATCATACTAGGTCCAGGGAGAATTCTGATAGAATAAGTGCATAGAAGAAAGTAAGAGTGGGAGGGGAGGAGATAGGAAAAGGGAGAAGGGAGAGGAGGAGAGAACAGTAAGCAGTCAAGAGGGGAGAGCGAATACAATTGCAGAAGTCAGTAGCACAATGTTGCAAGCCAGGATACAAGATGAAGATTGGAACAGCATGATTCAGGGCCACCAGGAGTACAAGATGCAAAGGAAGTCCAGCATGAGAGTTGAGAAAGGGTGACGCACCGTGAATCAATGAAGTCCATAAAAGTAAAATCCAGCATTGGCCACAAGACGGTGGTGGTGAAACCAGAATGTATCAGAACAGACTGTGTGGGAAGGGGGGGGGGGCACAAGGGAACAACATGGGGGGACCAGAGAGTTTGCGGATGTCCTGTGGGGACAGAGAGTGTAAACACATGTTGGTGCATGCTTACCTGCCGTCTTAGCAGGGGGTCGGACCCTGGATTCTCCTGGTCCGAACAGGTCCAAACAGGAATTGCCCTTTTGACTGCCTTTCACTTTGGACGCCCGGGCGAGACACCCTTGATCTAAGAGTTAAGAGCAGGAAGGAAGAGGCAGGGCTAAGAAGGTGGGTGGTGCTTAGGCCAGGTGACCTAGATCCACTTACACCTGCTCCCCACTACCAAGGAAAAGAGGCTGGAGATGGAGCCAGGTTTCATTATGAATAATCAACACTGAAAACCGACTTGTAAGATTTAAAATAGCTGGGCAGGGGAGTATCATTTCTCTTAATATATTACAGCCTTTAGCACTGCAATTTCACAGGTGCTAAAGGCAACAGGACCCTCTGGTGGACTGACCAGGCTGACCACTGCTCATGCTAAGTGACACTTCACGCAGGCCCTGAACTTGGGCAGCAAACTTAATGGCAGGGTCAGCTGAGGGGAATATCGGTTCAGTATGGCACAATGCTCCAGATCATTGCCCTAGTATTCTCCAGCCTCCAATACTTGGCCTCAGTGTTTGCTAAACCACCTACAATGAGCTAAAACATCAGCAGATAGACTGCTCCAAAGACTAAATGAAATCTCAGCTTGCCGAACAGGCCACTGGCTACCAGTCAAACAGATTCAAATTACTCACCCCCAATGGGCCTTGTGAACAGAGGACGAGATGCAAACATGATTAAAATAAACCACACGCCTGTCTGAACATTTTGATCAATCATTCTGATGTTTCATCTGGAAATGCCAAGAGGATATAGATATAGATATAGATGGGATACATTACTCACCGTAATCGTATTTCTGATGCTTGTATCTGCTTAGATTCTTAGATTCACATGCTGTGCATAGGCCGACATCTAGTGGAAGCTGCGGAGTATTACAGTTTGTTTTTCGAAACTCGAAAATGGGCGTCGACACAGGGCGTGCCAGTAATACTATCCCTAGTGTGATGTCCACTGTACCCAAGATCCCTCACGCGTCTAGGATCCTCAGATTGTATTTTTTCTGACATGAGGTAGCATGAGGAGTAGCGTGAGTACAGATAATCCAAGCAGATAGAAAGATTAGACTACAAGCAATCATGCGCCTTCTCTCGGAGGGGAGGAAGGGTGGGTCGCATGTGAATCTAAGCAGATACAAGCATCAGAAATACGATTACGGTGAGTAATGTATCCCTTCTGAGGCTTGTGGAATCTGCTTAGATCACATGCTGTGCATAGATTAGCGAGCAGTACCAGAAGGAGGTGGGATGTGAGAAGGGTCATGAGCAAATAAGTGTCTTAGAACCGCTTGTTCCACTTGTGTATCTGCCTTGGAATGAGTGTCAATGCAGTAATGCTGAGTAAAAGTGTGAATAGAGCTCCAAGTAGCTGCTTTGCAAATGGTGTCAAGGGGAACATTTGCAATGAAAGCCAGAGTGGCCCCAATGCCTCTAGTAGAGTGGGCTCTTGGCGTAAAAGGCAGAGTCTTTTCAGAGAGTGAGTAACACAGCTGGATACAGTTAATAATCCACTTCGAGATAGCACCTTTAGAGAGGCGATCCCCCTCTCTGCCTGTAGCTACGGAGACAAACAGTTGGTCTGTTTTTCTTAGCGGTCTGGTTTTATTTACATAGTAGAGGACCGCCCTACGCACATCTAGGGTGTGTAGTTTCACCTCACCAGAGCTTTGCGGGTTCTGGAAGAAAGCCGGAAGCTCTATGGACTGGTTTACATGGAATTTTGATATAAATTTAGGTGAGAACCTAGGGTGTGTACGTAAAACCAGTTTGTCTTTATGGATAGTAAAGAAGGGATCCTGCACTGACAGAGCCTGAATTTCACTGACCCTTCTTATAGAAGTAATAGCTACTAAGAAGGCCGTTTTATAAGTCAGGTGTTTGAGACTGCTTTTATGCATGGGTTCGAAAGGGGGGCCCATGAGCTTGGCTAGCACCACATTAAGGTCCCACCCTGGTGGTGGGTTTGAAATAGGAGGGTGAAGTCTCTTTACTCCTTCCATGAAGGCTTTAACTACTGATACTTTCCACCATGACACCTTGCTATGGGAAGTGGTCTAAGCCGAGAGGGCTGCCAGGTGTACTTTCAGTGAGTTAAAAACCAATCCTGCATCTAGCAGGTGGAGCATGTATCTAACAATGTTGGAAGGAGTGCAATCAACCGGGTTGATTTGTCTACTCTGGCACCAGATAACGAACCTCTTCCACTTGTCAAAATAACAGTGCCTTGTGTTTGGTTTCCTAGATTCCTTTAGGATGTCCATACAGCTCTGTGGCAAATTGAGATGTCCAAACTCTATGACCTCAGGAGCCATGCTGCCAGGTTCATTGAGTTGGGTTGCTGGTGCACTGTTTGACCTTGGTGCTGGGACAGTAGGTTGTACCAGGCTGGAAGTTTGATGGGCTCGCACACCGCCATCCTGCGTAGGTGTGGGAACCACGGTTGTCTTGCCCACATGGGAGCAACTAGGACGAGCGTCATCGATTCCTTGTTCATCTTGTTCACCACTTTCCTGATGAGGAGTTGGTGGAAAAGCGTACGCAAACATCCCTGACCAGTTCATCCACAGGGTGTTCCCCTGGGAGTCTGGTTGGGGGAAACCTGGATGCAAATCCTGGGCATTGTTTGTTTTCGCTTGTGGCGAATAAGTCTATAGTGGGGAAACCCCACTGAGAGAAGAGATCTTCTACGACCTCTCTGTGAAGAACCCATTCGTGTTCCTCTGGGAGGGAGTCTCTGCTCAGAGCATCTGCTAGGGAATGGAGCTCCCCTGGAACATGTTGCGATGACAGGAAAATGTTCCGTCTGAGTGCCCATATCCAGATTTTCTGGGCAAGCTTGGACAGATTTGGCGAGCCCCTCCTTGCTTGTTCAGGTAG
Organism: Ambystoma mexicanum; assembly: GCF_040938575.1. Lineage (NCBI taxonomy): Eukaryota > Metazoa > Chordata > Amphibia > Caudata > Ambystomatidae > Ambystoma > Ambystoma mexicanum. The sequence continues at coordinate 778,849,029 of NC_090935.1, forward strand.
AACATGGCTGTAGTGCTGTCCGTCCGGATTTGCACTGACAGGTTTTGTAGATGGGGCTCGAACGCCTGAAGTGCTCTGAAAACTGCCAGAAGGTCTAGCAGGTTGATGTGATTCTTGGCCACTGTGTGAAACCCAGAGACCCTGAGCTGTGTGGTTGAGATGGTGAGCTCCCCATCCTGTCAGGCATGCGTCCGTCGTGACTACCGCCTGTATCTCGGGATCGTAAAAGGGTTTCCCCTTGGATAGATTGTCTCTTGTCCACCAGTGGAGGCTTTGTACAAGTGTTGGCGAAACGACCACTAGATCGTCCCCGAGACCAGTTTGTCGAATGGTCCTTAAGGGTCTTCGGTTTGAACCGACTGCACGCTCTGCAATTTGCCTCGGGGTGGTCCCTCGGCAAGCCGAGGTTACACGTGGCATGTCCGTCAACCCAAGGATACTTGCGGTTGCACTTGGGGCAAAATTGAAAAGGGGTACCCTCCATACGCACCCTGTGGCAGCGGGCTGGGAGTGTAGGAATATAAGTAATGTACCTATATTAATCAGAGTGTAGGATATGTGCCACCCCCCACTCTCCCTACTTGCAGGGCCGAGTCCAGAGGACTTCTGAGGCCCGGGCCGAGGCCCAAATCCGTCGCTGTCGATGTTCGGAGACTCGACGTATAGGTGGAATTAACAATATTTGCAAAATCTGACTAAGTCGGGGAACTCCGCTCAGTGCTTCCGACCAGCATGGCGGAAAAAAACAATCTGAGGGTCCTAGACGCTTGAGGGATCATGGGTACAGTGGACGTCACACTAGGGATAGTATTACTGGCACGCCCTGTGTCGACGCCCAGTTTCGAAAAACAAACTAATACTCCGCAGCTTCCACTAGATGTCGGCCTTTGCACAGCATGTGATCTAAGCAGATTCCACAAGCCTCAGAGATAGATTATATACACACACACACACACATGTATGCGTAAGTCTGAATGTGGCATTTGAATGATTGGACCATCAAGTCTTTGAAAGAATACCCAACCAAACAAGTTAGGGAACCGACGCACTCCGCTCCCAAAAGACCTTTAAGATATGGGAAATTCACCTACACAGTCAATGTAATAATTACCCAAGCACAGAAACAGACACTGGATGTTCTGCTGCATCTGCCCACGATAAGTTACTGGCAAAGACCTGCTTTGCTCAGCAGACTACATCCTTCGATCAAAAGTGACAACCATGAGCAGTGCTGCATAGCCAGCACACAGATTGGCTACAAGCATCAAAGTCCCCTTTCCAGCCATAAAACCATGCTGCTTATGACAAAGCCATGAGAACTAGCAACCACGGGAGGTTAAACATTTAGCCAGGACACAATAGTGAAGGAACACTGAATGAAGACCTGTGGGACCAACTACAAATGTACCCAATTTACAGGTCCAGTTTTTAGATGGTGGCCCCAGCAGTGTGTCAGCTACCGAGCAGCAGCACCATATGAAGAACTAGGTCATGTATAAACACTTCCTTTGGCTCTATAGTAGACTTGCCTGTGGAAGCCTTTCACAACAGATTAGTTGCCTTTGGTAAACTATCCACAGAGTTTACAGTTCATGGTTGATGTTCCAAACTGTAAGGCTAAGTCAACTGGCATTACAACACAATCACTGTTTATTACCTTTTAGAATAAACTGTTTAGGACCAGTCCAACCCTAAACTGGCCAACCTTTGAGCCGGAAGCCCAGGTTGACTCTGCACTCCAAGGTGAGCTAAACTGAGGGAGAGGGCCTAAATCTACTGAATGAATTATTTCACAAAAGCTACACACCTATAACTCAGCCTTTTTGCTGCATAATCCGATACCTTTCCACTTGTGTGGCTGTTGCCTTATTGGCTGCTTAAGTGTTACTGCACCCTCCACCAGCCCGCCCACCACTCACAGTTCAACACTAGTAGAGTCAGGTTGACTTGAGAGCAACAATGTTGCTTGGTATGAAGTAACCTGGAAAGAGACTGCGCCTAATTTTTGCAAATTAGTTTTATTTCTCAGAAAATTGCCCTTATAGTTGATGACACGTGTTTCGGTCCTCCAAGGACCTTTTTCAAATCAGGGCTTATAGTCATGTAAGATGCCCCGGTCACGTAATGTGAAAAATGAGCTTCCATATGTCAAAAGGGTAAATCCCTGCTGTTCAGAATAAGCGCGTACGATCGCAAAGTTGCTACAAGTCTCGAGGGGGCCCCCTCGAGACTTTGACATATGGAAGCTCATTTTTCACATTATGTGACAGGGGCATCTTATAGCCCTGATTTGAAAAAGGTCCTTGGAGGTCCGAAACACGTGTCATCAGCTATAAGGGCAATTTTCTGAGAAATAAAACTAATTTGCAAAAATTAGGCGCAGTCTCTTTCCAGGTTACTTCATACCTTACACTATTTTGCAAGGGGTCTTGTACTTGGCTAAACCCCAGACCTCGTGAGACGCGACTCCATGGAACAAATGTATTGATTGTACCAACTACTTTCCTTGTTCACCATTATAAGATGTCGCCAAGTTAGACCAAACCTTCAAAGCCAAGGTTTTTGAAGAACAACAATGTTGCTAGGTCTCATCCTGGAATACAGGGCTGACTAAACCCACTCCCAACAGTCACCAATACAACAATCCCTCACGTTTCACTAGGCTGGCTAGGACCAATGTTAGTTACAGACCCAAATATCTGGCGAGCAATGTTTTCAGTGCCATGCATTAGGAAAACAGAATTGCCAGCCTGATGTTCGACCTAGACACCAACTTATGTTGGTGTGTATACTTGCTCCACAGTACATATAGCCTAGAGTAGTCTGGTACAATTACATTCTAATTATATAAACGTTGCATGGAAATTTGCTCTTGTGGGATAAAATGGCATTTGCGAAGTAGTTGCCTATACCACCAGGAGCAGTCAGAACTGGGAAGTGACGATACAAAGAAAAGATTTCCTTTAATGCCATTTACACATTAAATACATTGTAACTCGCAACAATTTAAGATTCCTCAAATCTAAAAATCACAATACCAATGTAAAATACGCAGCCAGTTTACCATCTGATCGATGTTACCCATCACCAGTGCGTGCATTTAGTTATCTGCAACAGTGATGACCTTTGAACACGAAATATTTGCACAATCTAACTTGCAACTTTTACACAAGAGATCCATGTACTCTAGATCTAATTTGCCTTCCAGTACTGAAACGCATTTCGAAAGTTAAAATAAAGGCGTGCAGATTTCACAAACTTCAGAAGCCACCTGGCATGTGCTATTTGCAGTACTAGAACAAGAACCTATATGAATACTGCAAAGTCAGAAAGCATTTTTTTTTTAAAATAAACTTTGCTATGTGTAATCTGTGGTTTCTGGCTACCCAGATGGTAGTTTCCTTCTCCCATAAGTCACACGCACAGATTCTGAAATTTGCTAAACCATTCACAGCTGATTTACCAGAGTAACAAAAAAAAAAAAGGAACATTACCTAGTTCAGGACATCTGTTCCATTTCTTGTCCACACCAAAAAATGAAAAGGTAGATATACTGCGCCCAGCCTTTGGCTGGAAACATTGACTCAAATTGGCAAATACAAATCCCGCCCCCAAAAAATTAAGCGATTGTTCCTTAAATTTGGATACGTTTGTTAGCTTCTGTAATTATCTGAAATCAGGCTTTTTCGACTGTTTGCTTGAAATTAACAAGGCAAACATGTCACATTACTTTGGATGCCTCATGAAAATCTACGAAGTGTTAAGTACTGAAATGTATTTTTAAAAACTTCTTTGCTGGCCTTATGTGGAATGGTTGGCTTCACTGTAGCCGCCAACATCGTGAGCTAAAAACCTGGATTATTTGCAGATGTTTCCAACGAGTTAGAGGACGACATGCCCAAAGGAGGGCAGTGCCACACAAGATTGTTTAGATCACATTTGCGTTATCCAGTTACAAGATATACTTTCATGGAACAAACACCACACAAACTGCCACGGTAGACATATTTACATAAGGTGGGAGCCATGCCAAAGTGGATGAACATGGTTAAAATAGCCTTTTCCATGGGATGCATTCCACTCCGGCAGGTCTAGAACATCTTAGAGCACAGTACCTTTCAGAGAAGAACAAGTTACTTACTCCTGGTAACGTTTTCGACTGGATGTTCCTCCCACGTATTCCTCATCTTTGATGGATTCATTTCCAGCTTTAATTGCTTTGTTAAACATTGTCGGCAGATGCTGCTGTGCGTCGAGACGGTCGACTCTCCGACCCTTGAGGGCTTCCACCTCAGCTGACGTCATCGTAAAGTACATATACCACACGCTGTGCTCGTTGGATTCAGTTCTGTTTTTTCGCCACCATATGCAGAATAACCGGCCTTCATATTATCAGAATTTAAAAGGAGCACAAGGTCCAAAGCTTGTAAATTCTACAGTGGGGTAGGTTGGGAGGGCAATGAGGAATACGTGGGAGGAACATCCAGTTGAAAGACCGTGACAAGGGCCAAGTAACTTGTTGTTCGAATGGATTGTGTCCTCCCACGTTTTCCTCATCTTTGATAGCCTCCCAAATAAGTATTAAGTTATTTTGGAGGAGGGAGTAAGAATGGGGAGTTTTTGCTTATTCAGAATGGAGCATAGTACTGTCCTTCCAAATCTTCCTTCATGGTTAGAAGTGTCTAAACACTAATGTTTTGTGAACGTGTGGAAGGTGGACCGTGTAGCTGCCTTGCAGATGTCCTTTATTGGGGCTCCCCCAAAGGGCAGAGGAAGTTGCCATGCCCCTAGTGGAATGAGCCCTCAAACGCTCCGAGGATCTTTCCCAGCTAACCTGAAGCACTACGAAATAGTATAATCCATCTGGGTAGTGTAGGGACTGACATAGAAAGCTTGTGCCCTATATAACCAATAAAAAGTTGATCATGGTGTCTCAACTTTGCCATCCTAGATATAAAGCTTAGGGCTCTCCTCGGATCGAGTCTATGGAATCTCTCCTCTTCATGGAGGATAGAAAGCTGGAAGCGCAATCTTCTGTCAGATGGAAACCAGATACAATAGTTTTACCTCAAGACCAACTTCATATTTGTAAAAGTTGGATAATGCCTGCAACTCACTCTGCAGGTAGATGTTACTGCCACTAAGAAAATGGTTTTGTAAGTTAACAGAATTAGGGGAGTGAAGTGGCTTGAATGGACTGCATGTTAAAAACTTTAATACCAAGTCAGGGTCCCAAGTTGGTACATGGCAAGGTATACATTTGTTAGTCATTTAGGGACATTTTGAGATGGATGCCTCTTCCGAGGTGTGCTTGAATATAGAAAGCACAGCTAAACATTTCCTTGTTCCATTCTGGAGCCCCAGATGTGCCAAATATAGAAGAAAAGTTAACACCTTAGGCATATCGCATTGAAATGGGTCTACATCCTTTTCCCTACACCAGCTGCAGAACTTGTTCAAACGGCAGAGGTATAGGGATTTTGTTTCTGGCCTTCTGGCCGAAAGCACATCTCATCATCCACGGAGGTCCCAATCCCTGTACCACAGCCTCAGAAACCATGCGTGAAGGCTGAGTGTCTTGACCTCTGGCTGGAGAAACCAGACCCTTTTGCGAAATTCCATGGAGCAGTACAGTTCATACTTCTGGTTGACACCAGTCACAAACAGATCCACTTGAGGGGTTCCCAAAGGGTGATCTCCTGAAGGACTTCCTGAGCTTGTACCTGCTCAGAGCATCTGCTGCCGTGCTCTCCTCTCCTGCTAAGTGAGCTGCCGAAATGGAGATTCCATCTTGAATTTCCAAGTACCAGAGCTGCATTGCTTCTCTGCACAGTTGTAGTAACCCTACCCCAGCTCTTGAGGTAGTACATGGCCACTGTTGTCTGTCATGATCAGGCCATTCTTTCCCCATACAGAGGGCAGAAAGTCCTTCAGCGCTAGTCCTCCGCTCCGAAAGGTTGATATGTAGTTTGGAATCCGATGGAGACCAACGACCGCTGATTGTCAGATCGTTGGTACTGCCTCCCGAGCCTGTGAGGGAGGCATCTGTTACTACTGTACTCTCCAGCCATGGTTGCCAAAAAGGTTCTCCCGTCAGAATGTTGTCTTTGCAGGTCCACCCTGTGCGATCCTGCTTAGAACCTGAAAGAGATCCGGCCTGAGAATTGAGACCATTGAGTCTTAAGAGCCAACTGTAGAGATCTCATTCTCAGGCGAGCCTTTGGCACCAGAAGAATGCAGGATGCCATGAGGGCGAGCAACCTCAGAAAGTCAAATGCTGGGAGACGCTGGCACTCTGAAATGTGCAGACCATCAGCAGAGTGTCCCGAGTCTTCACCTCTAGTGGCAAGGCTTTTTCCAGGGATGCTTCTAGGACTGCTACAATAAACTGCAGTCTTTGAGATGGCATCATGCTGGACTTCTTGTAATTGAGGGAGGAGCCCAGTCTGTTTAGAGAGTGGCAGGTTATGCTGAGAGGTTCCAGGGTGTGTTCGGGTGAATGTGCCCTGATCAGCCAATTGTCCAGGTAGAGGTAGACATGAATCCCCCTCTCAAGACTCACTGCCATCAGCTTGGTGAAAGCCCTCGTGGCTGAGATCAGCCCAAATGGAAGAACTCGAAACGTATGAGTACCACCAACATCAATCCTCAGGTATTGTCTGTGCTTGTGATGGCTTGACACGAAAGTAAGCATCCTGAAGGTCCAATGACACCATCAATCCTGGAGCTGGAGAGCCTGAAGGATCTGAGAAAGTGTGACCATCTTGAACTTGTCCTTACTGAGGAACTCATTCAAGTACCTAGAGTTCAAGATGGGTCTCAGTCCTTTTTGGGAATTGGGGATAGTACCATCACTTGTTCCCCTCCATTACAGGTACTGGTTCTATAGCACCTTTCTCGGGTTAGGATGAAATTACCCAAGTAGAAAAGTCCTACCACCAAAAGTCTGACCCCATTTATTTGCATATGTATGTGTGGTGGGTAAGGAACAAGTTAACTTACCTGTAACTGTTATTCTCCAGCATGGGTCTGGCATGGATTCACATGCTCATGAATATTCCCCGTCAGGCTGGGAATCCTCGGTACAGAAAAAAACAAAATCAGTATCTGTGTAGTTTCTGATCTGTCTTTCCTAGTAGTAACCAATCACTGATCTCTGGGTCATACTGCCCACAGCCAATGACTGCCCTCTCCCTAAGCACCGCCTCCGGCAGCCATCCTCAGATTTGGTAGCACGTAAAGTGGCAGTATGACCAAGTGAAGAGCCGCAGAGGGGTAGGCGGGAGGGTTCGCATGTGAATCCATGCCAGACCCATGCTGGAGAAGGAACAAGTTACTTACCTGTAACTGTTCTCCAGCATGGGTCTGGCATGGATTCACATGCTCCTGAATATAAGATTATATAGCAGTACACACATGCACAACCACGGGAGGTGGCAAAAGGCTCAACATTAAGCAACTCTTACCTCCTCACCAGGCCCTTCAGGCAAACAGGTTGCGCAGCACTGCTTGGCCGACCCTGGACTCCTCCCTGGAATCCCAATCGACGCAGTAGAATTTCGTGATGTGTGCGTCAACCTCCACGTAGCAGCCCTGCAGATGTCCAGCAGGGGCACACCAGACAAGAACGCCGTGGTAACAGCGATCGCTCTGGTCGAATGGGCTCTCGGACGGCCGGGCAGCAGTCGGTTTGCCAACCGGTGACAGTGCATGATACAGCCGGAGAGCCATCGGGAAATGGAAGCCTTCGAGAGAGCCTTCCCTTAATTCACAGGCCCAAAGTTCACAAAAAGCTGTGATGTCTTCCGAAAACTCTTTGTGCGGTCCACGTAGAACTTCAGCGCTCTAGCTACATCCAGCGAGTGCAAAGTCCTCTCAGCCGGCGGCGGGAAGAAAACTGGTAACACCAAGGACTCGTTGAGGTGGAAGTCCGACGGCACCTTGGGCATGAAGGAGGGATGCGTCCCGAGCACCACCCTCGTGTTGTGAAAAGTCAAGTATGAAGGCTTGCAAGATAGGGCCTGAATCTCTCCCAAGTGCCGTGCGGAGGTGATTGCCGCAAGAAAAGCTGTTTTCCACGATAGGAACTTCAACAGTGCCGTATGCATAGGCTCGAAAGGGCCCCCCCCCCCCGAGCCTAGTCAGCACTACGTTGAGCTCCCACGCCGGGGCCGGGGCCTTCACCGGCAGGAATGAGCGGAATAGACCCTTCATAAATTCCTTCACCAGGCGATGAGACCACAAGGACACCCATCCTGTTGTCCTGGTGTATCTGGAGATGGCAGCCAGATGTATCTTGATGGAGGCGTGAGCTAGTCCAGCCTTGGCCAATGGCAGTACTTGAGGGGCCGTAATCCGTAGAGGGTTAATCTTCTGTGCCCGGCACCAGACAGAGAACCTCTTCCATTTGTGTCCATAACACGAGAGTTGAGGACGCCCTGGCCTTTGCAAGAACCTCTCTGCAGTCGGCCGGTATATTGTATCCTCCAAAATCTAGTGCTGCAGGAGCCAGGCCTGCAAGTTCAGCGACGTCGGGTCGTGATGAAGAATGGCGCCTCCTTCTCTGGAGAGAAGATCCGCGTCCACGGGCCGTTTGACTGGTGGGGACACCGATAAGTCCAGAAGGTCCAGGAACCAGATCTGTCTTGGCCACGCCAGTGCGACGAGGATCATCCTGCACCGGGACCTCTTGAGCTGGTTGACGAGCCGGAGTAGCAGTGGCAACGGCAGGAAAGCAAAGAGGAACAGGTTGTCCCAGGGGAACGAGAAAGCATCGCCCATGTTGGGGGATCCTGCTGGCGAACCTCTGGCACTTGGAGTTCGTCGCGAAGAGATCGACCTGGGGTCTGCCCCACCGCTTGAAGAGTCGATCAACTTGATCCTGGCGTAGCTCCCGCTCGTGGCACGAGCGCAGCTCCCTGCTGAGTGAGTCGACGATTGTGTTCTTTATCCCTGCCAGATGAAGGTACCAGAAACATCCCCTGGTTGACGGCCCAGTGCCAAAGATCCTGGGCTTCCTTGGACAGGGCATCTGGTTCCACCCTGCTTCCTGATGTAGGACATTGTGATGGTGTCGGTGAAGATCCTCACCGCCTTGCCCTTGAGGGACGGAAGAAAGGACCCGAGGGCCCATAACACTGCACAGAGCTCCAGAATGTTGATCTGAAGCTGTTTTTCCTCCAGGAGCCAAAGGCCTCTCGCGTGGAGATCTCCGGTATGCACTCCCACCCTTCCAGGGAGGCATCCGTCATCACCGTAACCTGGTGAGCTGAGGTCTGAAAGTCTGCGCCCGCCGTCAGATGAGTGCGGGTGCCCCACCACCGGATCGCTCGTCGGAAGGTCTAGTTGAGCAGTATCCTGTCCTCGAAGCTGCCCAACGCCTGGATCCAGCATGCGTCGAGTAACTCTTGCAGCGGACGCATGCGAAGTCTGCACAGGCAGACCAGATAGATGTAGGAGGACATCATCCCGATAAGGGATTTGATGGATCTTACCCTGGCTACGCCCGTGGCTAGCAGGCATTGCACCTTGCCCAGGATGGCTTTCGCCGGACGGCGAGGTCAGCCGTGCCACTGTCGAGCTTGGCTCCCAGAAACAGGGCGACCTTTGAAGGGACCAGGTGGGATTTGGGGAAGTTAGAGAACCCCAGGTCCGTGAGTAGCTGGACGGTCTTCGCTGTGTGTTCTACGGCAAGCTCCCTTGTCCTTGCTTGTCCAGGTAGGGATAGACGTGGATCCCTTATAGGCGTAGCCACGCCGCCATCAGAGCTAGGCACTTGGTGAATACCCTGGGTGCCGACTTTAATCCGAACGGGAGGGCCTTGAACTGGTAGTGCCGTCCTTGGACCACGAACCTGAGGAACTTCCGGTGTCCTTTTATAATGGGGATGTGAAAGTAGGCATCCTCCCAGTCTGACGACGACAGGAAATCGTCCTCCTCCAGCTGTCCCAGCACGTGCTGGAGGGTGACCATCCAGAACTTCTGAGCCTTGATGTACTTGTTCAGTCGCTGCAGGTCCAGGATGGGACGCCAACCTCCCGTCTTTACGAGAAATTATCTTGAGTAGACCCTGGAGCCCCAAAGTCTTTGGGACGAGCACAATGGCACCTTTCTTGAGCATCACCCTTATCTCCAGCAGCAGCTGGGATACGTGGTTTTCCTTCCTGGCCACGGGTGGCACACGAGGGCACTTTAGAAACTCGAGGGTGTGCCCCTGGGCCAGGGTCTCCAGCACCCAAAGGTCGGTGGAGATGGACTCCCACACGCTGAGTAACTTCGCCAGCCGGCCTCCCACCAGGGTGCTTTGGTGTGGGCCCGATGCCACGGTCGGTTTAGTCCTGTTTTGAGGCTGCCTTGACCTCCATGGCGACGACAGCGGGAACCTCCACACTTGCCCCGTCTTCTATAGGCCTCCTGCGACGAGTAACAGGCCGCTTGACGGTAGGTAGAGGAGCCGCTGCCAGAACCTTTGGAGGCCCCTTGCTTGCCTCCGGTGTTCCAAAAGGACGGCCGTCGTTGCTGGATAACTCCCAGGGCCCGGGCTGTCTCTGTGTCTGTGTCTGTTTTGATGGCTTGCAGGGACTCATCAACTGTCTTCCCAAACAGGATGTTCCCGTCGAAGGGCATGTCCAACACTTTGGCTTGTACGTCCTGGCGGAAATCCGTTGCCTTAAGCCATCCGCGCCTTCTGAGGCAAACACTGTTGCCCAACTGGCAGAAACGGTGTCAGCGATGTCCGTCGACACCGTTATGGCGTGGTCCGACGCCACCTCGCCTTCTTGCAAGATTTGCAGGGATTCTGCCCTCTTGTCGTCCGGCAGGAAGTCCAACAAGGGAGTGATTTTATACCAAAAGTTCCCTGTCGTAACAGGCAACGATAGCCAGGGCGTTGGGCGCCTTAATCATAGTCGCCGCCGATGTGATGACTCGTCGTCCCATCGCGTCGAGCTTCTTTCCCTCGCTGTCCGGCGGTGAAGTCGATGTCCATGCCAATGCCCCCCCGCCTTCTTCCTGGCCGCCGCTGAGACGACTGAATCCGGGGTCGGCTGTGCTCTAAGGCATAGAGGGGCTGCGTCGGGGACCCGGTACTTTTCGCATCGGTCCCTTTTTGCCGGCGTCGTGGACGGGTTCTTGAGGAGGGAGAGTCCCTTGTCCCAGATGTCATCCAGTAGAGGTACTGCGAGGACCGTCTTCCTCTTGGTCTCTCGACGCCGATAGAGGAACCCCTCCTTTTCTTCGGGGCAGAGCTGGAAAAGCTCGGATGCCATGGAAATCGCATGGAAGGATCCAATCTCATTGGGTGGGGAAGCCCGGGGAGGAGAGATGACAGGAGGTCCACCCCGTCATCGTCGCCGCCGCCCTAGTCGTCCGTGCCCGTGTCAACCCCGCGGACTGGACGGGGAGGAGGGTTGAGCAGGCCTCGAGGGCTGGAAGGGTGTAGGAGGATGTGTTCTCCTCTTGGGTGGTGGCCTTCCCGACGGGCCTGCCCCTGGCTCCTCCGTCGGGCCTGGCTCCGGCTCCTCCGTCGGGGGTAAAGGCAATCTAGTCCTTATTTCAGAGCATAAGGATTGAATTGCCATCAAAATGGCCACCGAGTTGTCCTGCGGCACTGGCTGCGACTGGCGTGATGGTTGGTCTGGGGTCCCGTCGCTTTCGTCGTCCCCCTCGTCGGGATGCTTCTCGACGGGCTGGTCCTCCATGCCCGCGTCGTGCTCTCAGGGACTTCGACAAGTTCCTCCTCGGAGGCTGTGTCTGAATCCACGACGGCCACTGGCCCCCCCCCCTTCTTTCTCCGCCGGGGGCTTCGTGGGGGTTCTTTCGATGGGCTTGAAAGATGCCTCCCTCCGAGGTGGCAGGGAGACTCTGGGCCCGGAGGCCGCTACCACAGGTGTAACCTCCGCAGGCTGCGCCAGGGTTGCCGCAACCTTCTCGATAGAGGCCTTGGCTGGGTGAATCAAGGCCTTAGTCACCGACTGCGTGCTTGTGGCCTTCACCTTGGGGGAGGGCTCCCCGCCTCGCTCCCCATCAGCCGAAAACTTCGAGATCGACCGGGGCCTCTCCAGAAGCTTGGCCGGGTTCTCGGATTTCCTCTTACCCGAGCCAGAGCGTTGGCTCGTGGTCGATGGCGCCGGGGAGGATGCGCCCTGCCTGGCAGCCGAGGAACCCGACCGTTCGGCGCTCCCGGTGCCTGCAGACTTGCGGTGCTTAGCCTTCTGTTGGGCCACCGTCGCCGGGGCGCCCTCATAGGACTTAGAAGACCGCTCGGATTTCTTCCTTTTCTTCTCACCAGACGGACTCTTTCCCTCCAGCCAGTTGGCGAGACGAAGCTGGCGGTCCCTTCCCAGGCCATGCACGGGGTAGGCCTCAGAAACTTCTGGAATCCTCCAAAAGCCTTGGATGAAATCTTCACCCTTGAGGGGCGTAGAAACTTCCGAAACGGGTCCCTGTTGATCGGATGTAAAGACGGTGGAGCTTGAGGCTCAATTGAACCAAAAAGAGAAATTCTCAAGTGTGAAACCGCAGCAAAAGCTCGAGAGCAATAGCATGAGGACTCCCAACACTTCAACGTGCAGTAAAAATCTGAGGATGGCTGCCGGGGCTTAGGGAGAGGGCAGTCATTGGCTGTGGGCAGTACAACCATTGGTTACTACTAGGAAAGACAGATCAGAAACGAAACCGATACTGATTTTTTTTCTGTTCCGAGGATTCCCAGCCTGACGGGAAATATTCATGAGCATGTGAATCCATGCCAGACCCCATGCTGGAGAAAGTTAATAAAAACGTATAGGTGTAAGGTGGGGGCTGCGGGGGGTCTCCCCCCCACATACATATAGGAGAAAAAAAATGGAGAAAAAAATGGAGAAAAAAAAACTTTTGGTGGTCGGACTTTTCAACTCAGTAATATCACACAGATCCCCTTTCTCTAACAGGGTTACAATAGGGGCGTGGCCAGCACGCATGCAGTGACAGACATCCGAAGAGCTCCGGTCCGCGATCCTAAAGAAGGATTATAATATTGCGTTAAATCGCCTGCCTATGCAAAAACACCACACAAGTGTGGGGGAACCACTTTCCAACGCTCGACTCTGCTCTTGGAGGGAATCAGAGCTGCAAAGGCAGAAAACATGAGGTTGAAAGTGGAGCCCCTGCGACTCCCAAGATGGCGACGCTCGCTATAAAACGAAAACACTGAAATATAGCGTAGCGAGCTCGTTTAACAGTTGAGGTTTGCTGCAACAAACACTTCCCCCCCCCCCCCGCCACCCCCACCCCCATATTTGACAGGGTGCAACGTCTGTCCTTTGGTCACACTTAAGACAACAACGGCGTATTAAGCAGCTGCGCAACATAGCACCCAGCAAGTCGGAGCCAGAGGCACCAACACCAGGAGCCACCCCAAGGTAGCTGAAGGACGAAGTCACCAAATTCTGAAGCGACGGACGGGGTGGCGCAAGCTGACACCGTGCATGAGATCGGACGTGCGGGCGTCAGCACACCGTACCGGCGAGAAGCGCAAAGAGGCGGCCCAGTGACAGGCGCCTGGTCCGTGTGAGCCAACAGCGACTCCGGCTGAGCGGAGAGAACGAAGATCCAGCACCCGGCGAGCACAGTGAGTAGCGAGTAGCGAGTAGAGTATGTCGGACCCCCCCCCCCACATCATTAATAAAGGCACAAGTGTGTGACTGGCCCCAGCCAACACGGTTATCCAGCCAGGGGGATAGGACAACTGGACCCACAGGCCCAGAACTGGGTTGGGGTGCCTGAGGAACAGAACGAACGAGGCAATACAGGCTGAAAGCAGGCCCAGAAAAGGCACTGGGCTCGCGGACACCTGGCATGAATGGCAGGTGCGGACTGGCTAGCGCCTCATAACAGCTCCAACTAAGACAACTGCTGAGTCTCAACATGGGCAGAACGCTAACGCTTGCCTGAATCAGAGACAGCTGGGGGCAACCACACCGTCTGGCGTCCTGCAGTGACCCACGCAGTAAACTAATACTAGCTCCGGCACAAGATCACAAATCTGGACAATAGCCCCACCCTTGACAAAGGACCAGATCCAACATAAACGGGAACAGGACCTCCAAACACTAACAGCAAGCAGCAAAAGCACTAAATTACAGAAACAGTGCAGCAACCAGTCAACCTGCAATCGGCCTTAGGAACACTCGCCCCCCAGGTGTAAACCAACAGTAAGGCAAGCACCATAAAGGCAGATGACACATCGGGGCAGGGAACAATCAAAAGTGTTAAAGGCAGCAACCTGGGCTGCACCCTGGCCAACTGAACTGCGAACAAGAGCGAGTAGTCCTGAGAAGCGCTGCCCCAATCTGAAACTTCAAAGCACTTGCCCGCCAAAGGGCTCCAGCCAGCTCTACACTTTTGGGGATAGAACGACTGCAATACGGTAAGGGGCCACCAAATTGGGCAGCAGAATAACTAAGTTCGACCTGGCACAGTGGACTGAGGGCCCAGAGGAAGAGGATATCGCCTCCTAAAAGCAAATCGAAATCGGTTACAATGGACTCCTTCATGACAGTTAGACCCAAACAACAACAAGATACCACAACCACTGAGGAGCCGCCCCACTAGAAGAGGACCAAGAACATGCAAGTCCTACAAGCAATAGCAGCACTTTGCACATTTATTGACAATAAGAGGAGGTAAAGTCGGACATGCAGCTCATGCGCCAGGACGCCAGCAACTTAACAGAAAGGGTGACTAACGGAAACCACCCTACAGGACAATGTTGAGAGTACCCAGGACCTAAAGTTAAGAGTCCAAGATCTGGAACAAAAAGTGGCGAGACTGGAGGCGTGCTCTGAAGATGCTGAGGACGTGCCCGTCAGAATAACATCCGCATCCTAGGGGTCCCAGAGGACCCAGACCCAACGGAATTAATTGAAACAATGCTGCAACAAGAAATAGGGCCAGGGAAACTCTCCCAACAGTTCTCTGGAGAGCCCACAGATCGTTACAGAAGCGTCCCTCACCGGGGTCACACCCTCACCCAATCATAGCCAAAATTCTAAACTTCTGTGACAGAGAAACAATACTGCGATACTCGAGGGAAGGCGGAGAGATCAGGAGAAAGGACTACACTACTCATGTACCCTGACTATACCCCTACAGTGCAGCAAGCAAGGAACTTTCATCCCAATAAAAGCAAGATTACGGAAACTTACCCTGAATTACATGCTGCTCTACCCATCATGCCTCTAGGTACTTTATAAAGGGAAAAGCGATCTTTCTGGAGACCTCAGCTGCAGCAAACCTGTGGCTTGAACAATCTTGCGGATGACGGAGAAGAGACATGAGATAATCAAGCACCCGTTACTTGAAAAAGCAAAACTGAACTCTCCCACAATAACGCATGGAACAGACATTATACCGCATTTGAAACTTACCATAAGGATAGCAACATCGGACAGGAGCTCAAAGGACTACGCGTGAAAACGAAGTGACCCACCCCACCAGAAACTGTGCAGGCGGCCCGTCTACACACCACGCGTTCTGAAAGGCCAGGAGTGGCCCAGAAGGCTTGGGACCCCCTGAGCGCTGCAAGTTGGAAGCAACTGCTAGGGGCAGTTTAAAGCGGTTTTGTTTGTTTTCCTCATTCACCAAAATGAGAGTTGTACAAGTTAATAAGTCTCCAAATTGTACCACAGCAGGGGTGGGGTAGCAGAGCGGGGGGGCGGGGTGGGGGTGAGAGCTGGCTGGAACTGGGCGAGCAAGCGGAAGAAGTTGACAGTTGCCGGACTGAAGCTGCAGACAACCCCACCAAGGTACCGAGATACCAGAAACCCCCCCCATCCCCCAAACCACCATGGCAACTAGAATAAAAATAATGACATGGAATGTGAGGGGCTTGGGAACTCATCTCCGACGGAAAAGAATCAAGACCTACTTAAACAGAAAGGGAGTGCAAATAGCACTACAAGAAACATTGTACGGCGGAATCTATGGCTAAATTATGTGAACATTGGGGTGGACAGGTAGTCGGATCCACCTACTCCAGATACGCCAGAGTATATACCTGGATTCACCTCCAACTTCCATTCCACTTAAGTCGGAAAAAGACCCGGAGGGCAAGTTTGTGATATGGGGCTGAGTGGAGCAAATTGAGGTATGTATAGTGAACTCTCTCCCCAACAACAACATTCCGAGCACCGGAACATAGTGTACGCCAAAAATCATGCCATACATAAATGGCCTTTTTTTCCTGGGGTGGAGACTTTTTGACTGTCCCAGCCCCACCCGAAAGGCCCATCTGCGGCTACAACAGCCCTAACCCTAATGACGAACAGGCTAGACCTTGCAGATACATGGAGGGAGTTGCACTCAGACACATGGGGCTACTCATACTTCTCGTCTCCACATGGCCTGCATACGAGATTAGATTAGGTCTTTATAAGCAAGGAACACCTATCACAAATAGATGTAGCACAGTACCTGGGGAGGACCATCTCAGATCATTCACCACTCCTGGTGGAATGGAACCACACTGGCCCTAGACCCCCCCCTATCGCTATGTGGAGAACGCCTGTGGAGGCCCTGAGCGACCTAGCATTCAAAGAAGAGTTGCATGACTTCATAGATAACTTCATTCAGGTAAACATGGGCAGTGTCGACCACATGAGCACGGTGTGGGATGCCCTAAAAGTAGTGATAAGGGGAGAAATTATAACAAGCGGGAGGCATCCGAAAACAGCTGCGGGTTGAACTGGACCAGTGGGAACGAGAGGTTGAAAGATTGGAAGCCACCTCCATAAACACCTACCAGAGGGAAGTCAACCTTAAAACACTCGGAGTTAAATGCATGACAGCATGGGATAGACTAGTTAAATTTGACCACACCACTAAAACGAACAGAGCGCACTCGGAAGCAGACAGGCCGAGCAGACTGCTGGCCTGGCTATGCAAAAAGGAGCACCCCAGAAGCACAATCACAGCACTACAGGACACATAAGGCAATATGCATCAAATGCAACAGAGCATAAATGACACCTTCAAGCACTTCTACGAGCACCTATACTCCAAGGACCAGGTCCCCCGAGAACAAAGAACAGATACACTGGAAGAGATAGGTCTGCACAGGCTGTCTCCTGCACAATCCTAAGCCCTAGAACCAGACATTACAGCTGAAGATATAACAAGCAATCAAATCTCTGGCCACCTGCAAGGCTCCTGGGAGCGAAGGGCTACCCACAGTTTTATAAAGCATACGGACTTCCCCAACACCCCTATTACATGAGGTCTTTCAAGAGGCACACGAGAGAGGGATACTACCTGAAAGCATGAGAGAGACCCTTGTGATTCCAATTATCAATTCAATTTCTTTAATGTGATAGATTGAAATAAATTCAAACTTTACACATAATACAAATTACACACAATAGACCAATGAAAATACATAAGCTAAATTTCTTTAAGATATTAAAAATATTAAATCCTCAAAAGGAACGAAATGCTGAAATAAAACAATATTGTTAATTTAAATCTTTATCTTCGTCTCAACAATTCCAATTATCAAGCCCAACAAACTCACTGACAAATGTGATTCCTACCGTCCACTAGCCATGCTCAATTATGATGTGAAAATATTGACCACAATCCTAGCTAAAAGGCTGGCTAAACTAATAGGTGATATTGTGCACATGGATCAGTGTGGCTTCTTACCGGGCCGAAACACTGCCACGAACTTACGCAGACTGCAACATGTCATAAAGTAAACTGACACAAACATGTAAACATACACGCCGTTATCCCTTGATGCCATTAAGGCATTTGATTACATATATTGGGAATGGCTGGTGGCTGACCTTGAGGGTTTCGGCTTTGGCCCGGGGTTCATTAGATGGATCAAAATACTTTACACCAAACCTAGAGCACGGATAAAGACCGGGAAATATGCATCAGAGGCTTGGGACATATACAGGGGCACAAGGCAGGGATGCCCGCTATCCCCCATGCTTTACATACTGGGACTGGAATCCATCGCCATTTATTTTCAGAAGCAATTTTTTGATGCGGGGATACGCCTGGGTGGAGTGGACCACATCATCTCACTTTACCTGGGCGATGTACTGCTATATGTTCCACATAACGTGCCTGCAATGCTAGACGTTCTAGATAACTACTCTAAGGTCTCACGCATACAATTCCGCAAGGTAAAATCCTGTCTCTTTCCACTGGCGGGCCTAAAGGAAAAGAGTATAGAAAAATGTCCTTCAGTGGGCATACAGTAGGTGGCCACCTCATTTAGATACCTTGGAATTCAAATAATGCACACCCCTGAACAAATGCACACGCATAACCCGAATCCTTGCACTGCATAAATCTACGAGCTTCTGTGCAAAACTCCCCCTGTCAATGATGGGCAGAGCCTCAATTAAAATGATGGTCCTCCCCAGATTCTTATATGGGTTCCAAAATGTGCATTACTACATCAGGCTTTCTTTTGCCTACTGGAGGCGATAATTCAAGAATTCCAGTGGGGGAAGGGCAGGCACAAGATTGCGCTTTCCACTAGTCCTACCATACAGACAGGGGGGAATCCAACTCCCAAACCTACAATAATACTACCTGGCAGCATAGCTCAGCTTTGTGATCAAGTGGTTAGCAGACACCACATCTGAGACACCCCTACTACAATCCATGATCTCCTTGATGCATTTAAGGGAACTTATTTGGGCTCCCCACCAACTGCTGAGTAAGGCCCACTTCTTAGCCGCCCTGGGCAGGAAAATATGGCACAGAGTAAAGGCACTCGCCCATCTAAAGCACCCATACTCCCCAGAAATACCAATGATCTCGGACCTGTGCAAAACAGATACTGTCCTGCAACACATCACATCAGACACTGGGAAAAGAAAGGGGTATACACATGGGGAGACTTGTACGCTGATGGCACCTTCAAGGAGTTTGCGACACTACAAGCGGAGGATGGCATTCACACAGGCCAATTCCCATGGTACCAAAAGCTACGCACTACAGTGCGAAACAAGTGGACAACATGGCCACAGGAACCTGAATCAGATCCCTTGATTACATTGCTGTATAACCTAGGCGAGGGATAGAAACCAGTGTCCCAAGATTACTGCCTCTTGAGTGACATCCTTAACCTACGGAGCACGGAACTGAAAAGTAAATGGGAGGCTGATGTGGGTCGAAAATTAACAGATGGGGAATGGGACAGCACTAGCGTTTCCTAAAGCAGTGTCCAGAAACCATAGATTCAGGCTGATACAACTAAACATACTGCACCGAACATACCTAACCCCATCCAGGATGGCGAAATTCAATAAACAAACACAACCTAACTGTCTGGTGAGGGGCAGACAGAGCAGATCTGCTCCACATGTTCCGGTCATGCGCCAAGACGTAGTCCCTTTGGGACAAAATAAAGCAAACCAGTGAAAAGGCAGGTTTGACCAGGTACAAGTGGACTCCGGACGAATGCCTCCTGGGAACATACCCCAGACCAGCCAAACTCAAACACCTGGCAAAATTGATGGATATAATGTGCATACTGGTGAAAAGGACTATTGCAATATCCTGGAAGCCAAGTGTGGTACAAAGAACTAGAGCCGTGGGTGAACTCCAGGCATGGGAAGATAGCGTTGCCAGATCCACAGATGCTTCGAGCATAACATTAGAAGCATGGAAGGAAATCACAGGAAATATATTTCACCCCTCAGACGATTAGCCCCCATGAACACAAACAGTCTACAGAACATAGATTTGAGACTAAAGTTACAACGCCTCAGGGGAGGCTAGATACAGGCCAAACGGGACCTTGCTGGCACGGGAAACCCCACCCCCACCCCTGCTCGGCCAAACTCCTTATGCTAAAAGACATGGACCGACCCTGTTGGGACAAAACGAGGAGACAGTTAAAGTTGTTTTGTTTAAAATGTTAATGTTTTTACTATGGAATGCTCACTATCCTTTATGCACGGGCATGAGGGGCGTCATGCAAATGTAATATGATAAATGCCAATAAACAAATTTTAAAATAGTGTTACAATTTCCTGCAAAAACTTTTAGTGAATGGTTTCCCGGTAGATAAGGTAGCTGAAGGAGCGGCTGTTTTTAAAGCAGCTGCTGCTTGGGTGGGTTTAGCACTCTCCCTTGTCCACCACGAGGGAATCTTCTCTGTCCTCTCGCTCTTCCAACTGAAGAATATTAGCAAAAAGACCTACCCCTCCAAGATGATCTGCTGGGGTGAAAAGGCTGTGGCTGCCCAACTGCAACACTTAAAATTTAGCCGCTGCCTTTGAGGTCTGCATCTTTTCAAGGCCCTCATCAGCTTTATTTCCGAATAGATGGGAGCCATCAAATCAGTGCATGACGGTGGATGCCACCCTGGTCCTGCTGACACTCAGCAGTACCCAGACCTGATTGCAGAGACTTGCATGTGGCCTTGTTGCCATCCCTGATCAGGTTCAAGAAGCTGTCTCTTTCCTCACCTGCAGGGATGTGATCCGCAGCCCCTTGGGATGTGATCGGTAGCCATCGCTACACAGTTCCACAGGGTGTGCAAATTTAGCCAGAGTACAAGTGTAATTAGCAGATTTTCAGGCCATGCGGCTAGCAGAATATACATTCTTGGACCAAGAATCAATCATTTTTGTCATCCCCATCAGGCGGCATGGTGTGATGAAGAAGCCTAAACTACTAGGCTTTCCGGGATTGGATAACTTGAAAAGGTAGCTAAGATCACTACTTGGTCTATATTTTTGGTTACATTTCTATTGTGGGATTGGATTCTGGAGCTTCCCAGTTTGTTGCAACTCTTCTGCAGTGCCACATGGAAGGGTAAGAGTTTTCTCGGTGGCCCCTTCTCCAGAATGTCTGTCAGGTCATCCTGTTGAAAACAGGAGCTGGAAATCTACTACACTGGACATTAGTGATCGGTAAGCTGCATCTGCATGTTCAGCAGGTTCTGGTTTTCCAAAATGTAGTTCTGGGGAGGTGTCAACTACACTGACTGTACTGATTCATAACATTGTTTGACTCTAGTTTCTTCTGAAACTAAACAATCTGGTGTAACAATCTTTGGCATTAATTGGACCCTATTGGAGACCACCGGGGGGTGTCTCATCAGTAGTTCCATAACCCTCATAAATAGAAGTTATTTGAGAAAAAAAAAATCCTTTTTGGGTAAAGGTTTAAATAACTTGTCGGCATCGATGGCGTTGATTGTTTAGGTAGACAAAGTTGTCAGTGGCATTGTCAACGTTCATGGCGTCCGTGGCATTGATGGTGTTGACTTATTTTTAGAATATATTGGACTGGATTCTGGTGAATCACGCTCTGCCTCCCTAAAGTTCATAATCTTTGTAGTAATGTAAGATTGAGTCAGAATCCTCCAGATAGGTATTCTCAAAGTTGCAGTTTATTCCATCTGGTCAGCCTACACGCGTTTCGACCTTGGTCGTTTCCAAGGCTGACTTTAAATCTAGATATCATTCATAATTCTATACATTTTGTGAATCAGTCGGTATAAACAAAAGGTCCATAAATCCATAATTGCCATGCATTTCAAAAGAAAAAAAAATGTTCCAGAATATGTGTGTACATTTGTAAGTTAACATGTTCTGCAAGTGAAATGGTTTGACAAAAAGAAAAACAAAAAGGTGTATAATGTTACATACCCAAACGGTTCAACGATTGAGGGTCACGAAGGAAAAACACAGAAAATGGTGTATTTTATCCATCATGGTCCATAATTATTGTACTAAAAGGTTGTGAAATATACCTCACTTGCACCCGACCATTAAGGTGATTGAAAATCATTAAAGGGTTGCGTCAGCCTAAAAGGTCCATATGCTGGCCATATTACACCAAAGTGTTAGTTAACAGTTATCAGAGTTAAATGATAGTATTTAAGGAAAATTGGACAAAGTGCCTACTGGTTTTAAACTGATTGTTTCACTCATCGTGTTATTTCAACCATGGGTTGTGCACTGTTAGTGGCAGGTGCTAGCTTACCCTTTCTCCTAACTATTTCAGTGGATAGTCCTAATGAAATAAGAAAAAGCAACCGTAAAATTATGCTTTCTTCCAACATATATGATGTGATATATTTGCCATTATAATCCTGAGACCAAATAAAATTGGAGAAATGTCTCATACCATGATAGGTCTGTCTCTATCGAACCTTTAGTATTAATCAGAGTAGACCCAGTGATTAGTTGGGATGAAACTTACACAGTGGTGCATCTTAAAGAAGTCAAAATTACAGTAAGCAGTCTGCTCGCCATTCTTGCAGTGTTGCAAGAGAAAGCTTGATTTAAATACCTTAAATGTATTAGTGTGTCTCTGCATTGGGTACAGTTCAATTGTCTCAAAAGTACATATCCCGGAGAAAAGTTGTGAGCAATGATCCGCCTGTATGAAGCAAAAAACGTTTGCTTGCATAAGTCACACCATTAGTTTCTCCCCAAAGGTTGCCCAAGTTATCCATTCTACACGTGCATGATGTAACTTTGTCAAAATCATTGAACTATGGACTTCACTAGTGTCTAGACTAGTAGTGTACCCTTTGGATTTAAACTTCATTATAATCTGAACATTTCGCGCATAAGTTACATTATCTATGAAGTTTTAAAAGTTAGTTCAGTTCTGTATGTATTGCGTATGAGTTTCGTTAAATGCATAATGCGTCTCAGTCGTAGTTCCTATCCATGCATTGCCATTTTCCCTTCATTGTGCAGTTGTAGAGAACGCTTACCTTAATGGCGCGTAGCTAGCTTCTACAGTTGAATCCCTATGACTTGGTCCCTGGTATGCGTCTGCATAGCAGTGATACATTAAGTCTGTTAGGACCAGATTGTGTGTGTTGTGGCGTGCAGGTTTGACGTAAATTCGTATGTCATGCATCTTGTATGCATGACTCATTTGTAATGAAATAAAAGTGGATTACTCACATTTATGTTGTGCTCCATTTCAATGTGCTATCTTGTTATGTATTAAATACCTTTTACAAGCTAGGTCTGTACCAACTAATAACAATATAGTTACATTAGATGTGGATGGCAACTAGATTTCAGTTGGGCATGAGCTACACTTACATTTCAGATGTTTAGTATTTTAATTATTACTCTTACAGTTTATTCTGTGATATATTGGTGCACATTAACACTTGGCCTGAAACAGCAATTGTTAGAAGCCACGTACACCTTGCGCACACCTTCAAACACATGTATAGCTGCGTTATAAATGCCATATCACATTACTTATGTCTTGAAAAATGCATATGGCGAACACTGGTCTCAAAGTTGTTTCTATATAAATCTTCTCAAACCTATCTACCTAGGTCAAAAGTATATCTCCCATGTTGCATTTATATATAGTTAAGGCAATAGTAACTGATTCTATTTGTAAAGTCACTATTATTGTGCCACAAAATACATAATAAATTACTGTCCCCAAAACTATTCCGGATGACAAAATGGTGGCATCAAGTGAGGTGCATGTGTCGAACAAAACATTTTTCCTTTTCATCCGATAATCAAACAAACTGGTGCCATTTTGAGAAGTTATGGAAATCACTGCATCAACTCCCTTCAAACATTAGCATCCTTCTTGGATTACAAAAACGCGTTAATTTCATGGTCTGTTGAGGCCATATTGAGTGCAAAGCAGGAAACAAATCAACTTTCATTCCATTTTCCTTAGCTTCAATTTTATGTTGCCTCCCCAATTCCCCCTCTTGGCTCTCAGTCCTACACATTTTTAATCTTAATTTACTGATTTTCCTACAACAGACTATTTGCGTGAACAATCAGACCTGCCCAAGCCAAGAGACAAAGGCATTAAATCAGCAAGTAATCTGGCCATAATTACTAAAGTTCCCCCCAAGATGCCTCGACTCCGTACAAACTTCAGACATTGGCACATCTTAGGTCTAGATAATGATTTTTGAAGTTCTTTTATACCAAAGCCCATACCGTCAATAACAAGTTCAGTCCATATTTAGATACAAGTAACTACAATCTAGTAACAGGCAGCAATTGGCTAAAATCTGCAAAAGGTTTCTATAAATGCGGAAGTTGCAGTATGTGTAAGTATGCACATAAGGACTGAAGAAATGTACAGATCTTACTGGAGTTACTGTTAAAATCTAAGATTTCATTAACTGTAAATGCACATGTGTATGTGGTAAACTCTAGTTGGCAGCACTAAGGGCTGAGAGAACATTTAGCCAGTCTAAACAGTACAAATCCAAAATTGCCTCTTGCTATACTACATTGGCATGAGAACCATCAGTTGGCGGACAATTCAGATTTAAAATTTGCAGGACGAATGCGTCAAGGGCCACGGGGTGAGTAGGTGGGGTGGGGTGGGTTGTGGTGGGGTGTGTGCGGGAGGAGGGAGGCAACACTAAATTGAAACCAAGGAAAATGGAATGCAAGTCGATTTGTTTCCTGCATTGCACTCAATATGGTTTCAACACAGACCATGGAATCGTGTTTTTGTAATCCAAGAAGGATGCTAATGTTTGAAGCAAGTTGGAGTGATACAATTTCTCAAAGTAGCACCAGTATGTTTTAATGATGATCAGATGAAAAGGAAAAGAACGGAGGCCACCAGGGGGCGCACAGGCAATGGCTGCCTGAGCGTACAGCTCCCGCTGAGGCCTGGCCGTTTGAGGATTGAGCCCCCCCCCGAACCTCCCCAGGCGAACTTAATGTGGCATTGCCCCCCCCCCCCACCCCTGGGCACCCTTGGCTCGAAAGAGCAACCCCCGAGAACCCCGTGGAGCATGAGAACATGCCCGGACACACACGAGGGGAGAAGGGAAACGAGGCCTGGGCGACCACGGGTCCAGAGGAACGGAGGCGTTTCACCGAGGCCGCAAGGAGGTGCGGACCGTGAGCACAGACCCGGAGCGCGAGGTGAGCCCTCGCCCCCCCCTAACCGGAGGCCGTCAGGTGGGGGATTGGGGGCCAGGAGCGGTGGAGCCCCCACTCATTGGGACAGGTCGTCCCTGAGTTCTGGACAGCCTGGAAAAGTTAAGGCGGCCCGGGAGGTGCCGCTCCCACCAGAATAGCGAGCGGAGGGAGCACAAACACGCCGACTTCAGTCGTGGAGGGATCCGCAGGCACTAAGTGAGGACGGCGAGTTGGAGTCACCAGGCCCATTGACCATTCCTTCCCCCGGGGGAGACACCGAGGAGGCCCGGGTGCGAGGCCCCCACCCGGCATCGGTGGGGCGTGTGCCCGCCCGCAGACCCCCTCTGGGCCTGGCCGGACGGACCCAGTTGCCAGCGCACCAAGAACCCCCGACTGCCACGGTGAAACGAGAGTGTGAGGCCCCCGCCCGGCGACGGCGGGGCGTGTGCACGCCCAACACTGGTACCCCCCGCAGCTGCAAATCCACACTAGGGGCGGGTGGGGAGAGACCCCGGCCCCCCCCTCTCTCGCGCTGGCCCCCCCCGGGGCACCCCAGGAGGAAAATCACCGGCTGCCTCTCGACGGTGGGGGACTGGGGGTGTCCGGATGAACTGGCGGAAAACATTGCAGGAATTTCGCTTTCAGGAGGCTGTGAGTAGCATCCACGGTACGACCCTCAGGTGCGATATGGCCCAGCCGGAGACCCCGGCACCCTCCACAGCGGCAATGGAAAAGGGTTTTGCCTCGATCCTGCAGGAGATCAGGGACATGCGCTCGGATATTGGCCAGAAATTTGAAAAAATTTACCAGAGGGTGGATAAGGTTGAGGACAGACTACTACAGGTGGAGACCAACCAATCCTCATCTGCGTCCCAAGAAATACAAATAGAAATGAGGCTAGCGGCCCTGGAGAAGAGAGATGAAGAGCGGGCCAGGCAGATGGACGACTTTGAAAATAGGGAACGGAGGAACAACCTCAGGATCTTTGGGGTCCCGGAATCAGAAGGAGAAACAGACATCACCTGCACGGTGAGAGACATCACCCTCCTGTTCGGAGGAGATGACAGAACTCACATTTGATAGAGTGCACAAGGTGGGGGGCAGAGCGGGGGGCCCTAGGTCGATCCTGGTTCGGTTCCATTACTACTCAGAAAAGACAAAAGTGTTGGAAGAGGCCAGAAAAGCCTGGGAGATCACTTATAATAACGCTGAAATCTCAATATACCAGGATCTTTCGGCCTATACATTGGCCACATGCAGAATGTGCCGCCCCCTAATGCAACTGCTTAAGGAGAAAGGGGTGCGAAACAGATTGGGCTACCCCTTCTCCCTGACCTTCGAATATATGGGTCAAAGGTCAACTCTGATCACAGAAGACATAAGGGGAGCCATCCAAGACTACGTAGTGGACTCGAACACCCCGGAGGGGCCCATCGGGCCCGGAGACGGGCAGACCAAGCAGCTCTGGCCCTTCGGGAGACAGAAGGAAAACGGTGCAAAAAAATGCAGAAAAATGAATACACCATCACCAGCGAAGGACGGAGAGCAGAACGACTCGGAGGACTGACAGGGGCATCCCATCAGGCTCCAAAATGGTGTGGTGGGTGTCTCGGAAGTTCAATTACTCACAGCGTCCCCACGAACAGCAAGTATAAGGGGACCAGGGAGGGGGTCGCTGCAATTAGGGGTTAGGGGGGCTCAAGACGATGAGCTTTACCACAGATGGCCTGGCCGAGGTGGGCAGGCTGGTGGTTCGGCCAAAGGCAGCGATGGCAGAACTAATTGGCTGGATGCCGGGGAGGGAGGGGGAAATGCACGACAGTTGGGGTTGTTCAGTTCGGGACGGGGCAGTTGGGGAAGTTTCAGGCCCACCCAGGGGGGCAGGGAGGGAGGAATGGGGGACCACAAAGGAAAGGGTGGCGAGAATAGGTCGACAGGGAGAAGAGCGATCTTGGATAATGGCTGAAAGTCCGCCGGCCCTGGGAGTGGGTTCCCTTAACGTGCGGGGCCTAAACACCCTCACAAAGAGGTCCCTGGTCTGTAGGGAATTTAGGAGGGCTAACCTTGGCCACCTCTTACAAGAAACTCACTGGGCACGGGGGGGAAGGAGCTCAAGATGTGGGGGAGGAATAGGGGAGGTTTTTTGCGCATCCCACAAGGGTAAAAAAAAGAGGGGTAGCCATCCTCCTGGTGAGGAACGTTGGTTTCGAAAAAGAGGACATACTGAAAGACCCTGAGGGCCGTTACTTGTTGGTACGAGGGTCCCTGGAGGGCACCCCACTTACCCTAGCGGTGGTATACGGCCCAAATGAAGGTCAAGGCCAATTCTGGGAGGAGGTGCGGGGAGAAACGCAAGCTTTTTGTCCGGGGTGTGTTGGTGGTGGGGGAGATTTCAACATGGTCCTCGATCCAACCCAGGTCAGGAAACGCGTTGGTCCCCAGTCGTCCAGGGCAACGAACGAGTCCATGGCTCGGATCTTCCAAAGGGTTAACTCAGGGCTGGGTCTGGTGTACACGGTCCCAACTCTCAGAACTGGAGCCCCCTCCTTCACATACTATTCGGCCATTCACTCATCTTTTTCCAGAATAGATTACATCTTAGTGGACGAGACCCTGTACCCATTCATCACTGGCCACAAAGTCGACCCCGTCCCCTGGTCGGACCACGACATGGTCCGAACCACCATTGCAAGGGGCTGGCTAAGCGACCGTAGGGGACAATGGAAATGCAACAACTTTGTTGAAGGATGAGGTCCGCGCGCAGGAAGTGCTAGATGCAATAACAGAATTCTTAGTTTAACGACAATGGGGAGGTAGGTCCGCGCACCCTATGGGATGCCTTCAAGGCGACCCTAAGGGGACTCCTTATCAAAATGGGTGCCCAAAATAAAAGAATAAGGGAGGCCCAGGAAAAATCACAGAAAATAGCTCAACTCCAACCTGGGGGGGCCCCCTGCAGATCCATTGGATCGAGATCAGCTCGCCACTCTGGCCGACTATAGGCTCCAGTTGAAAGATCTCCTGCACAAAACGGAACAGAGTCTCCAGCTGGTTAAGCAAAAGTACTACAAAAAAGGGGGGACAGGGCGGATAGGATCCTGGCCTGGAAACTGAGGGAGATGTAGAGAAGCAGAATGGTGAAAGCAGTAAAGAACGAAGAGGGGGTTAATAGGCCACAACACTCCCCACATAGGAGAGGCATTCCGCCGATACTACGAAAAACTATATGACGCGGAGATGGAACGGTTCCTGAACTCAATACAAATGCTGGCCCTAACTAGGGAAGTGGCAGAGGGGTTGGAGGGGCTGGTGACCGAGGACAAGGTGGAACACGCAATCAGCGGGATGAAGGTGGGCACTTCCCCGGGTGAAGATGGCTTCACAGTCTACTTTTATAAAAGGTTTCACTCTACCTTAGCCCCGCACTTAGTGAAGGTCTTCAACACAGTACTAGAGTGGGTTGGGGGGGACCCTCCCAGACTCCCATAATTGTGGTATTGCCCATGGAAGGGAAGGACCCCACGGAGTGCTCCTCCTACCGCCCGATATCCCTGTTGAACATCGATGTTAAGATCCTAGCCAAGGTAATCGGGAGGCGGATGAAGATACTACCGAAACTGATCCATGGGGACCAGGTAGGATTTATAAGGGGAAGACAGGGCTCAGACAACATCCGTAAAAGCATACTTGTTCCACCACGCCCAGGAGTCTGACCTCAATGCGAGCGTCCTCTCCCTTGACTCGGTAAAGGCATTCGATAGGGTCGAGTGGAGATACATGGAACTCCTCCAGAAAATGGGATTTGGCGCACATTTCAGGGATGTGTGGCTGCATTATATAGAGCTCCGATGGCAAGGGTACAAGTGAATAGCAGGTTATCGGATCCCTTCCCCCTCTCACGGGGCACAAGACAGGGATGTCCGGCGCCCCCCCCGATATAAGTCCTTCCAATGGAGCCCCTGGCCATAGCAGTTAGATCACACCCGGATATCAAAGGGGTTAAGAGGGGCGAAGTGGAATTTAAGCTTTCCCTGTTCGCGGACGACATCTTGGCTTACCTGGTGGAACCCAGCTCCTCCCTTCCCCCCTCCTGTCTCTGGTGGGCGCATTTGGGCGCGTCTCGGGGCTGAAGATTAATGCGTCTAAATTAGTTCTGCTCCCCATGAGAACACAGGCTTAGACTCTGGGCGTACTCAACGGGATAGCAGTGGGAAAGGTCTCTATCCGATACCTGGGCGTCCTCACCAGGGATTTATCAAAACTCGCCCCCACCAACTATGACCCCGTTTTAGCAGGTATTACCGCAGACCTCAGGAGGTGGGGCTCAATGATTCTGTCCTGGTATGGCCGCATGACGGCAGTGAATATGAATGTACTGCCGCGTCTGCTGTATCTCTTCACCTCCCTCCCAACCAGCATCCCTGACCAAACCTTTAGGACCCTGCAGAATGCTGTCTGAGTTTATTTGGCAGGGCAGGACCCCGAGGACCGCAAAGGTGGTCCTGACCCTGCCAAGAGAAGAGGGAGGGTTTGGCTTACCGGACTTCCAACTTTATTTCCGCGCTGCCCAACTGCGTGTCCTCCTGGAGCACATGAGGGAAGGAATGGGCACCTACTGCTCCTACTTGGATATGGATGCCCACCGTCTTAAAGTTCGAGATCTCCTCTGGGCCCCGTGCAGGTTCATCCCGAACAGACTTAAAACCCATCCTACCCTGGGAGTTCTCTGGGCAATTTGGAGGGAGGGCCCCCAGACAGAGCACCCAACATCGTGGCCGTCTCCGATGTCCTCACTTTGGGGACACCCCCTTAATATAGGTAGTAGGGGGTTCCGCAAGGCACAGGCCTGGTTCGACTCGGGACTGGAATGGGTGGGGCAGCTTTTCCGGGAGGGGGAATTCCTACCATACGAGGATTTGAGGGACGCTATTGGGCAGGGGTCCCTCTCCATATTCAAATATCTTCGCTTGAAGGGCATTCTTTGTGACCAATCATGGGGTCAGAACCTGAAGAGACAGCTAACCCCCTTTGAGAAACTACTTGACACAGCGACCTCCAGGAAGAGAACGGTGTCAGGGATGTGCAGGATCCTGAACACTGCAAATTTAGTGGAGACGGGGTTTCTGCGCTTTTTGGAATGACCTGGCAGGAGAGGTGATCTCGGAGGACGCCTGGTCACGGATATTTAAAATAGCATTCCATGGGAATTTATTCACAGCCGACATGGAACACAACTTCAAGATCTTGCAGGGGTGGCACAGGGACCCGTAAAGTTATCGAAAATGTTCAAAGGGGTGTCTCCCATGTGTCCAAGGGGGTGCGGCGAGACAGGATCGAGGGGCCACATGTGGCATTCCCCAAAGGTACAGGTGTATTGGGATAGGGGCTGGATTGCTGAAGTCAGGAATTTCTCCTCCAGAACCCTCTGACGGTGTTGTTGGGTCTCCCCCCGGAGTCCACGGACATTTACAGGTTCCCCAGAATGTGGGAAACAATGCTGAGGGCGGTAAGGGTGGCCCTGGCTCAGAAATGGAAGAGCCCGGAGACCCCCTCAAAGGAGGGCTGGCTAAAAAAAAAAAAAAAAAAAAGTGAAAAATATGTTCTTAATGGACAAGCTAACGGCAATGATGAACAATGACTGGTGCATTCCAAGAGAACTGGTATGGGGTGCAGCAGACCTGGGGATGGGACCTCCACTGATGCCCGGTAGGGGCCAGGGGCGGGGCCCGTTGAGACGGGACTGGGAGGAACCAAAGACGGAACAGGCGCCCACAGCCTGGGGGGTAGGCCGTTGAATCACAGCCATGGATGATTGTCAACATTCACACTCTTTACCAAGCTCCGGACACAAATGAACAGTTTTAGACTCCCAAAATTACGGTTCATGTTTGATTAAGGGGTTAGGGGGGTTGGCATGTTTTAGGGTGGGAGGGAGGGGCCGGGTTCATTGGGCCTGTCATGTGTACTTCTTTTGAACATGCATGGGGCCTATTTGTTATATTAAGAAAATGTTAATAAAACAAAGTTTTAAAAAAAAAGAAAAGGAAAAGAACAAGTAACTTACCAACTGGTAACGTTCTTTCGACTGGATGTTCCAATGTATCCCTCATCTTAGATATTCACATCCAGCTTTAGCTGCTTCTGAAGAATTCTCGGCAGAGGGCGGCGTGAGTCGGGTCGAGGTCCCTCGAAGGCCTCCGTCGAGGGTGATGTCATCAGGTATACAAGTAGCTCACGCAGTGCACGTTGGCCTCAGTTCTGTTTTTCCCCTCTTGCTCATGATGATAGTCAGTGTAGGTCAACATGGTTCAGCCTGGCTAGAGTTGAAGTAGTGATAACCTTAGAAATTCTACAGAGTGGCAGGCTGGGAGGGCAATGAGCAATATGTTGGAGGAACATCCAGTCGAAAGAAAGTTACCAATTGGTAAGTAACTTGTTGTTTGAATGGATTGTGCCCTCCAATGTATTCCTCATCTTAAACTACCAAAGCAGTCTAAGAATTTGGAGGAAGGAGTAGAAACTTTTTTTTTCCAGTGCTGAATATAGTACTGCCTTACCAAAAGGCAAGTTCCTTAGAGTGGGAAGCGCCTAAACTAAAACTTAGTGAAAAGTATTTATTGAGGACCAAGTGGCTGCATCACAAATCGACTTAACAGGTACACCCCTTTGAAGGGCTGCAGAAGAGGAAACACCTCTGGTCGAGTGAGCCCTCAAGCCTTCCGGTGGGTCTTTACCAGCCAATCTGTAGCATTCAGTAATGCAAAGTAAAATCCATCTTAATAAGGTCTGTTTAGACACCACTTGTCCCAATTTCCTTCCGGTGTAGCCAAAAAAAAGTTGAACTCTAAGCTTGGAGAGCCTAGAAATAAAAACGTAACGCCCTTCTAGGGTCCAACCCGTGGAGTCTTTCTTCCTCCATACCGGGATGCAGGGGGAGGATAGAAAGCCGGTATAATCTGATCCAGATGAAAATCTGGAACAACTTTAAGCAGAAAAGAGGGTCTAACCCTCAAACCAACTCTGTCTTTGTGGAACACAGTATAGCGTGGCCTGGAAAATAGTCCCTGCAACTTGCTCACTCTTCGCGCAGATGTTAATGCGACCAACAAAATGGTCTTGAAGGTTAACCTTAAAGAGCATGTGTGCAATGGTTCAAACGGGGCACACATTAATTTTAGAACCAGATTAAGGTCCCAAACTGGAACTTGGATGGAAGAAGGTGGGAACACATTTGTGAGCCCTTTTAGGAATTGGATTATCAAAGGAATTTTAAAATAGGAACACTCTTCCGAAGAGGGCTTAAAAATAGAAAGCGCTGTCAAATAACCTTTAACTGTCTCAACATTCAGACCCTTATGTGCCAGTGATAAGAGGAAAGATAACACCTCTGGGATTGAAGGATCAATATTCTTTTCCCTGCACCAGTTGCAAAACTTCTTCCAATTGCAACAGTACAGAGACTTTGTTGCTGGCCTTCTTGCCGAAGGGAACACCTCTATGATGTCATAGGAGAGGTCCCAATCCTTGCATCTCAGCCTTTCAGATACGAAGCATGAAGGTTGAGAGTGTTGACATCTGGATGGAGAACCTGACCCTCCCTTTGTGAGAGAAGATTGAGGTATTGGAGGACAGATGGACATATCTAGAAGGTACGGGTACCACGTTCTCCTGGCCCAATCCGGGGCAATTAGGATCATGGGGCTTCCGAACCGTCTCAACCTCCCAATTACTTGAGGAATGACAGGGGATCGGTGGAAAAGCGTGGGTAGTGGGAATTCCCAGTCCACCACGAACGAGTATCCTAGAGCTTCTCATAGGACATTCCTTTGAGCATTACTGTTTGCACTTCCGGTTGACTCGCAAACAGGTCTACTTGAGGGGTTCCCCAAAGGTTGAAGATCTTTTGAAGGATTACCTGAGCTAGCTTCCACTCGTGCATACTGCCTGCCTGCTCAGAGTGTCTGCCGTCGTGTTCTTCTCTCTGGCTAGGTGAACTGCCGATCAGGAGATTCCTTCTTGAATTGCCCAGTACCAGAGCTGCACTGCCTCTCTGCACAGAGGTAATGATCCTACACCCCCTCTTTTGTTGAGGTAATGCATGGCCACAGGGTTGTCGATCATTATTAGGACATTCTTCCCTCTGAGGGCAGAAAAGCCTTCTGCGCTAGTCTGATTGCTCTCAGCTCTAAAAGGTGGATGTGTAGTTTGGACTCCGATGGAGACCAACGACCGCTGACTGTCAAATTGTTGGCATGGCCTCCCCACCCCATGAGAGAGTCGTCCGTCATGACTAATCTCTGGCCTTGGTTGCCAAAAATGTTCTCCTTTCAGGATATTATTCTCACAGGTCCACCATAAAAGGTCTGGTTGAACCCTGCTTGGAACCTGAAGTAGATCTCATCTTTCCTGAGAACTGGGATCACTGAGTCTTTAGAGCCCATTAAAGGGATCTCATTCTCAGGCGAGCCTCTGGCACAAACGTCTTCAGCCCTCATCTTGGGATGCAAGCTCTTTCCCAAGTATGTATCCAATGCCGCTCCGATGTACTGGAGCCGTTAAGGTGCCATCTGTGACTTCTTTAAATTGAGGGAGAAGCCCAGTCTGAAGGGAGCGGCAGGTGACTTCCAGATGATCCAGGGCTTGTTCTGGAGAATGCGCACTGATCAACCAATCGTCCAGGTAGCGGTAGACACAGATCCCCCTCTCCTGAGATACGCTGCCACTACCAAACCTTGGGGTGGAGGTCATCCCGAATGGCAGGACTCGAAACTGATAGTTCGAGCCACCAATGGCGAACCTCTTTCTGTGCTTGGGATGTATTGAAACATGAAAATAAGCATCCTGAAGGTCCAACGACAACAACCAATGCAGAAGTTGAAGGGCCTGAAGGATCACAGAATAGTGATCACCTTGAACTTGTTCAAATATCTCAAGTCCGAGATGGGTCTGTGTCCTTGTCCTTTTTGGGAATAAAAAAAAATATGGGGAGTAACTCCTCTTGTTCCTCTCCGCTACAGGCACTGGTTCTATAGCACCTTTCTCTAAAAGGGTTAAAATCTCCTGCTATAGGAGCGGATCTGGAAACTTCATAGAGTCTCCCTGGTGGATTGTTTTGAGGCTGCGTTAACAATGGAAGGCAGTAAACTTGGGCTATTGTTTCCAGTGCCCAAGCATCTGAAGTAATGGCTCGCCATTCTTGCAGATGCTGAGAGAGTCTGCCCCCCACCAGTGTTACATGATGCAAGCCCTCAAGGCGATTTTGGGGCAGTTGCTACGGCTGCTGATGGCAAGGAAACTGCAGCTGGAGCTGGCTTAGCACTTTTACCTCATCCACCACAAGGGATTTTTCTTTGGCCTCTTTGACTGGCCATTCCTCTCACCTTTCCATACGAGTAGTAACGATAGGATCGACCCCTCCAAGAATTTCCTGATGAACGAAAAGGCTGAGGTTGCCCAATAGCTGCTCCCAAAATCTGGCAGCCGCTTTTGAAGTCTGCAACCTCTCGAGGCCCTCGTCAGCCTTGCTGCCAAACATGTGAGAACAGTCAAAAAGGCATGTTCAGGAGACGGGACTGTACATCTGGTGCGAAACCCAAACCACGCAAACCTGCGCGTAACTGCACTAGTAGCCATGGACCCGCTGACTGTCTGCAGTGTCCAAATCAGATTGAAGGGATTCTTGCACGGCTTCCTTTCCAACTCCAACGATAGCCAGGAATCCTTCCCTTTCCCCCTTCTGTTGTATGCTCTGCTGCCATGGAGATGCACTCCGAGTGTACAAGAATTTTGCCAAGGCACATGTGGAGTTGGCCGATTTTAAGGCCATACTCCCTGCTTAATATACCTTGCGTGCCCATCCATCCACACGCTTGTCATCCCTATCTGGAGGGATAGAAGGGAACGCTGCTTTACTGGATGTAGCGGTGGCTGTCTGGACCACCAGACTCTCGGGAGTGGGGTGTTTGGACAGATAGCCGGGGTCGCTACTGGAAGGGCAGTATTTTGATGTAAGGGGCTTATTCACAGCAGGAATAGAGTTTGGGTTCTCCCAATTCTTGGCCATCCTATTTTGCAAGGCCCTGTGGAAAGGTGAAACTGGAACAGTGGGTGGCCCTTGATCTAGAATGTCCGTCAGATCATCCTGGACAAATCGGGCCCGTGGTCTAGTCCAACCTAAATTATCAACCACCTTTGTCATTAGTTGGCGGAATGAGGAATTGGCATGTCTCCTGGTTCTGGATTTCCAAATTCTGTCTCCGGTGATGTATCCACACCACTAGCATTGTGTAATGTCCATATGAGGTCCCTCATTCCACTCTCTTCAGAGTAGAGATATTCTGGGACATTTGGGGTGCCATTTCCAAGCCAAATGGGACCTCATCCTCCGACCTTTCCTGCTCTTCAAAAATGGATAGGGATTTAAAGAATACTTTCCTGGGCAGGAGTGAAAGTCTTCTCTGTAGGAACTGTGTGTAGGCTTTGCAGCTTTCTCTTTTGCTGCAACCTGTTCAGATAACTGAACTGGAGCCTTAGGAATTTTCGGTGCCAACGGCTTCGGAGTCGACAAAGGCGTTGATGAATTAGAAGGCATGGAGGCGCTTCGAGACTGTCCTTAGAGCTATGCGGGTCCTTGGATGCAGTAGACCTCGAACGGTCGTCTCAACTCGAGCAATCTTTCTTGCTCGGGGTCCTCGAGAGTTCCCGATCAGCTTTTCTTCTGTCACCCGGGCTCGAGGACGCACGAGTGTCAGTACGGGAATTCTCCCGGCCAGCTTCTGAGGAAGGCGCAGTCCGAGGCTTTGCCCTTTCAAATACTTCCATTATTTTCACCCTGAAAACTTCCCACTCTTTGGAATAAGAGTGTTGTGGGACATAAGATTCTTTTGGGAGAGTCGTCTGACGAAGTGGATGGGGACCGGTGGCGTCTTCGACCTTTTCATCAAAGACAAGGAGTGGTGGGAGCCACTTCGGGATCTCGACCTATGTGTCCCATCACGTCGAGGAGATTCTTTATGGGTTCTCAACTAGAGGATTTTTGGTCGGATGTCTGTCGACCCACCTGCAGTTTTCCCTTCCTCTCACAAGGCCTTACTGGTCATCGCCTGACACTTCATGCAGGCCTGTGTGTGATTTTCACTGAGGCACCACCAACTGTGTGGGTCAGTTATCGACATTTAACTGCATCTTTGCACTTCTTGAACCCTGAACGCAGGGTAGTCGGGGGTCGATGAAGAGGACATCTTTGATTTTCTAAAAAAAATAGCTGTCACAGAAGTTACCAAGGCGTGCCGAGCTTCCGATAGCAACACGTACTGCGGAAAAATGAATGGAGGCCAACAGGCGCCATGAGTGCTACTTGTATACCCAATGACGTCACCCCCAACAGAGGCCTTCGAGGGACCCCGACTCAACGCCATCGACGCACGTCACCCTCTGCCGAGACAATGTTTCCGAAGCAGCCAAAGCTGGACATAAATACCTAAGATGAGGAATACGTTGGAGAACACAATCCATTCGAAATGTTTTTTTTGCACCTCACTTGACACCACCATTTTATGACCTGGAATAATTTGGGGACAGTCATTTAATACGTATTTTGTGGCATAATTGTGTCCATATAAATGTAATGTAAAAGAATCAGTTACTATTGCTTTACCTATAAGTTAACATGGGAGATATACCTTTGACCTAGGTAGTTTGAGAATATTTGCATAGAAACAATGCTCGCCATATGCATTTTGCAAAACATATGTAATGTGTATGTGGCTTCTAACAATTGCTGTTGCAGGCCAAGTGTTAATGTGCACCAATATATCACAGAATAAACTGTACGAGGTTATAAATATTAAACATGTGAAATGTAAGTGTAGCTCATGCCCAAATGAAATCTAGATCGTTATCATCCACACCTAATGGAACTATCATCTTCATTGGTACAGACCGCTTGTAAAAGGTACTTTCTAATAGATAACGATAGTCCATTGAAATAAAGCACAACAAATGTGAGTAATCCACTTTACATATTTTTTTACATATGGCTTTATGCATACAAGCCGCGTGACGTCATATGTATTTACGTCAAACCCACACAACCTGGTCCTAGCCAGCTTAATATATCACAGCTATGCAGACACATACCAGGGACCAAGCCATATGGATTAAACCTTAGAAGCTAGCTATGCACCATTAAGGTAAGCGTTGTCTACAATCTCACAAGAAAGGCAAAACAGCAATGCATGGATAGGAACTACGATTTTTGAGACGCATTATGGATTTAACGAAAGGCATACACAATAGAACTAACTTTTAAACAGTCAGATCACGTGGCTTATGCACGAAACTTTCAGATAATTAAGTTTAAAACCGAAGGGTACACTACTAGTCAAGATACTACGGAGGTCCATAATTCAATGATTGACAACGTTACATTATGCACGTGTGGAATGGATTAACGCAGGCAACGTTTGGGGAGCAACTAATGGTGTGACTTATACAAGCAAATGTTTTTTGCTTCATACAGGCGGAGCGTTGCTCAACTTTATTCCGGGAAATATACGAGACATTTGAACTGTAACCAATGCAGATGCACACTAATAAGCATTTAAGGTAAGGAGCATTCAAATCAAGTTCTCTTGCAATATTGCAATCATGGCGAGCAGACCTCTTACTGTAATTTTATGACTTCTTTCAGATACACCAATGAGTAGGGTTCATCCCGACGAATCACTGGATCTACTCTGATTAATACTAAAGATTTGAAAGACAAATATGGTATGACATTTCTCTACATTTAATTAGAAATATATCATATATGTTAGAAGAAAGCATAATGTTACGGTTTCTTTTTCTTATTTGATTAGGACCATCCACTGAAATAGTTAGGAGAAAGGGTAATCTAGCACCTAGCACTACCAGTCGACAACCCATGTTTGAAGTAACAATGGGTGAAACACTCATTCTTTAAAACCAGTAAGCACTTTAAACTATGCCCAATTTCCTCAAATACTATCACTTAACTTGGATACCTGTTAACTACCACTTTGGGTAATATGGCCAGCATACGGACCTTTTAGGATGACAAACCTAAAATGATATTAATCACCTTAATGGTCGAATGCAAGTGAGGTACATTGCACAACCTTCTAAAACAATTCTGCGGGAACGATCATCATGGACCATTATGGATAAAATACATATTGTTCTGTGTTTTTCCACTTCTGGGTGACCCTCCATCGTTGAACTGTTTGGGTATGTAACAACCTTATACACCTTTCATGATACTTTTCTTTTTGTCCAACACCTTTTCACTTGCATAACATGTTATCTAACAAATGTACACATATTCAGGAACCATTTTTCTTTTGAAATGCATGGCAATTATGGATTTATGGACATTTTGTATATAACCACGCAAAATGTATACAATTAAGAATGATATCTGAATTTAATGGTCAGCCTTGAAAACGACCAAGGTCAAAACACATGTCGGCTGACCATTTAAGGAATAAACAAACTGATAATACCTATCTGGAGGAATCCGACTCCTTACATTATTATGAAGCTTATGAACTTTAGGGAGGCAGAGCACGATTCACCAGAATCCAGTCCAATACAAATTGTTTAACTTTCAAAGCCCTTGTCTGGGTGGGCTTTGTGGAGGGGTGGACGCAGCCTGCATCATTTCAAACAGCAGTGGTCATAAGCACACAAATTCAATGTCGAACCCATTCAATACAATACTTATTTTTAGATTTATACTTCGAGGGACTATGCCCTTGACTTGACAAATTGATGGTTGCATGGGTTTTAGCATTGGCATCACACTGGTCACGGCCGTAGCACGGCCAGTCTTGTGCTTCGAAGGTATCTGAGCCTCATCGAAGATCATTTTCTGTTAAGTATTTCCCACTCCTCTTTAGAAGATTGTCGGGAAGACTACCCCGACGAAGAACACTGATTCGTGTCTACTCTGATTTTTCTTAGAGGAAACAATGTCTGCTCCTCGAATTAAAACGTTTTTTCAATCGTTTATGAGGAGAGGAATCTCTTGACTCGTGGGATGATATTTGGGAACAATCCTACCCACTGCTAATTTAACCTTGTGCTCTTTTAAGACCTTACCAGTGATCAACTGACAGGATAGACAGGCGCCGGTTACGTGTTAGATGATCAGGCAGCAGATAAACTTCATGTGGGTCAGTGATGTATATCTTGGTGCCGCATTGCACACTTCTTGAAATTAGTCTTTGGAGTACTCCGAGTAGAAGACAAGGCCATCGACAGCTTTTCAAAGAAAACTGAAGCGATGTTAATCACTATTGCAGGAAAACAGAACTTAAGCCAACGGGCGCTGCACATGGTATATGTTCTAAATGCCGACATCAGCCAAGATGGAAGCCCTGGAATCGATCGTCTAGATGCAGTGCCCTCTACCGCTGCAAATATATTTACCAAAGCAGCTAAAGCGGGAAATGAATATATCAAAGGAGGAATAAGTGGGAGGACACAATACATTCGAAATATACATTTCCAGATCACTCTCGTTTCACCCCAACAGATAATTTCAGCAC
This sequence comes from Ambystoma mexicanum, assembly GCF_040938575.1. NCBI lineage: Eukaryota > Metazoa > Chordata > Amphibia > Caudata > Ambystomatidae > Ambystoma > Ambystoma mexicanum. Next base: position 778,888,501 of record NC_090935.1, read on the forward strand.
AGAAATGTGAGGCAATGCTCGTAGGAACAAAAAGTATGATAAGGCATTTATGATGCGCCTATACACAAGTTTTTCAATACGCGACAAGGGAGGGGGGGAACAGAGGGAAGACAGGCAACAATCCTACTAGGCCAGGTGTCATTCAGATCGTGTAAGTCCATGGGAAAGGGGAAAGTGCAGTACATGGAATAATAGAATAAACAACAAGTACGGCCAGCAGGTGGCAAGCGCAGGGGTGAAGGATAAGTGCAGGCATCAGGTGTCAAGTGCTGGAAGTGGGCCTGTAGGCATACAGAAACAGTCCAAGTGCAGGGGTTGCCAGGAAGGCAGTGCAGGTGTGTGACTGGGGGGTGGGGCCGACCTTGGTCCGAGATCAGAGGGTAGCCAGGTAACCAGTGCAGTTTCAGCCAGGAAATCAGCAGGGGAGAGGAGGAGAGAAAGCAGAAGCAAAGAAAGGTTTTGAGGTGCTTCAGGAGATGGTTCTCAAGTTTCAAGGGAGCAGGGAGGCTGTTGCAGAGGGAGGCCTCAGCCGAAGAGAGATCTACCACCAATTCGTTGCTTGGAGAAGCGACTGACCCTGAGGGAGTTGGAGGTGGATGTGCAAAGAGCTTGAGAAGGAGGATATTTAGTAAGAGTATAAGGTATTTAGGCCCCAGAAGCACCATCTGAGCCTCAGTGAGATGAAGCAAAACCTCCAAGGCAATTAGCAAGGAGTACACGTCTGGACTGCCCCGAGTGAAATGTGTGAGCACCCCCCACCCCACTGAGTATGAATATTGTTAAAATAACCTGGTTGATGAGATGTATCTATGTGTAGCCATTGTTGTCCGTATTAGCTACAAGTAACAGAGTGCAGACCTGTAATTAGATTGTTAATTTGCCATTACTACTGAAAATGACGTCAGGTTGCCACCAAGAATAAGGGATGCATGCAATTTCTGAAGTTAACTTTGCAGAAATAATACAGATTCGGGCAAAACTTGACCACTTGACATTTCACCTGTGAGCAATAGCTGGAGTTTTGGCAGTTTTAATTTTGCCGATCCCAAGAGCAATGGCTTAGATACTATGGTTGTATACCATTAAGGTCAATCATTTACACATCCATGATGTTAAACACAAATTTAGACTGAAAAATAGATTGAATAAGGCACTGAAGCCGGTCTTATTCCGTGTTTGAACAGCAGACGAGCAAATATTGAGAACTCCAATCGAGCCCCTGTGCAATACTTAGCTGCCTTTAATTCTTTGGGCTTGATTATGTATTCTTCGAAATTTTAACTGTAAAAGCGGTCCGGTTAACTGAAGAATTTGCATATTCAATTTCATGCATTATAATTCGCAAAATCGCTTTGTGTCTTTTAACTTGAGCATTTTAACTTGGATCCTGCGAACTTGCATCTAGAATTGGACAAATCTGTATTTTGCAATTGAAATCCGGTACTTTTTACCTTATGAACTAGCATTCAGAATACAGGATTCTGCAGCTTGACACCAAGACCGTGCACTTTGGAACAGTTGATTCTACAACGGCAGCTATTACTTGGCGAATGTGTACTATTTGGTCCTTGAATTGGCAAACTTGCATTTTGGATTCGTGACTTTGATGGGCGATTTGACACTTTGGATGTGTGAATTATAATTACATCAATTTTGGATTTGTAGACCAGCAGCTTTTGTATTGGTGAATTCCTAACTAGATAACTCCTAGAACGGAATCCGTATATTAGTTTGTGACCTTCTATTTTCAAGTCTGAATTTGGCACTTCATACTTTCTCTTGAGTATGGCGTACTGTGTGGGGTTGAGGAGCCAAATAGGCGTACCACAGCCCAACATTAAAGTGGTGACAGGTAGTCAAATGGGAGGAGCCTTTGAGGGCAGAGTAATGCTCCGAGGAGGAAATTATCACAGCGCTAATACACAATATTTCAGATTCAAGGGTTTGCACAGTAGAGAGATAGATGGCCAATGCGTACACCATGTTTGAAGAGTAAAGCTGCAACTGCTTCCTCTACCAAGCCATGTCAGCCGGTGACTTGTCCTCTCCACACCCCCCCTCCCCCATAGGATCTAGTACAGAAATTAGATGAGTAAACCCAATTCGAGCAATGGCTACCATCATTAGGTCCCACGTGCATTAACTGAGTCGGATCGAGTTTATGGCCAGGGCCGATAGAGCGTTGGAGGAAGTGTGCCCATCCACAAATCTCGTTCAGCAGAAGCAAGATGCCTCGTTCATCGGCTCTCCTACAAAATTAACCATCTTAAGGATAGAGACTCTTTTGGGGACTACAAGGGGGGGGGGGGTGACTCTCGGGGGAGCATTCTTACACCACACTCCGAGATGATCGTTTAAGACTGACCTTGCCTACAGTTTCAGCATCAAATATGGTGCACCTGAGCGAGATTAATCTTAAAGTGGAAGTGTTGGGGGAGCACTGTGTCCTCAGCCTCGCTTAGGAGTCAATGCAAAGTCAAAATCATTTGGATATTATTCTCCCGACTGTCATATGTGATGAAAATAACGATATGGGGTGGAAAAGGTTAATGAGGTGGTAATTCTCTGATGGCAGGTCTGAAGGAAATTGTTGTTTTAGAGAGTGGCAGAGGGGTGTCTCTGCTCACCAAACTACTGGGTGGTAACTAGGAAAACTAATGTGGCTACTGAGGGTGGGGGAATCTGTGTTGGAGTTCTGGCGGATTCCTTGCAGGGCAAGATGTGTTGGTGCTAGGGAGAGGGGCAAGAGGCGTAAGAAAAATCGAAAGATTCCAAACAAATATAAGGGGGTTTCATCTCAACTATTGTGGAATCCCTGACCTATTCAAAATGCTGGCACAGTAAAAACAATCCACTTCACTGGTTAATGCTAAACCAGGACAGGTTGTGGTAAATACGAGGCTGGGAGAGCAGTGGACCAGAGGTGAGCATGTTTAGTTGCAACGTGGTGAATCGAATGCGGTCGAGAACGGGCCAATGATGCCTGTAACTATAGATTCCGCCGCCCAGACTGATTAAAGTGTTGGCAAGGTATTGGTGTGAAAGGGGAGCAGACTAAGCGGGGGCTACACACAGGATAGGAGATCCCTGCATCACCCGCGAAGACAGCAATGCCCTCGTTATTATAGGTTTACCAACAGGGGGCCCAAACGTGCTCGACTGAATGAGGGCAAAGCAACCCTTCAGAATGGCGATATTAGTCACCTGTTGGGGAAGATATAATGGCCGGGGTTAGTGAAAACCACAAATGTAACTAAGCAGCTGCAGCTGGTAGGGAGGGGGCGTTTGAGGGGGGACAGGGCAGTGGGATTGCTGTGTAGCCACAACCTGGTATATCATTGAACCCCAGGTCCAGCGCCCTACCACAACAGTCGGCAGTGCTTTGGCCTTTTGCACCGCCTGTGAGCATGGGGGCGGGGGTGGACTAGGCACCACCAAATGAGTAGGCGAGAAAGGAACCCCAGGAGCGAAAAATCTACGATATAAACCAACATTTGAGGAAAATGTACTGGAATGTGCAAGAGAATTGTAGGAAAAATACAGCCAGAGAATCTGGCTGCTTAAATCATTTTGATGGCCAAGTAAGGGTGGATGACAACTCGGCCAGAAGCAAACAGCAGTGCAATGAGCTAGGAAGCCGCAATGGGAGTCATTATCCGGACAAGGTCAGACTCCCAGCCACCTTCATAAAGTAAAGAAAAAGCTGTGATCACACTACAGGTATAAATAACGCCCAGAGACGCTTACACTTTATGGGGGAATGTTCTAAAAACTACACTTGTGGGATGAAACAAGGTCAACAAACTAGGTTGTTATCCTGTTGGATAAGAATGTTCTGGTATGTCTGAACGGATCTAATGTTTTGTTGATTTTTTCCAAGCCTGCTAGCGTGAGAGCTCTATCCTCCAGACCAGATGCATTGATCCAGTAGATTTCCTGGACCAAACGAACAAGTGCATTTTGCACTTCGGATCAAAGTAACTAGTCCTAGCTGAAAGGAAAACTGGCTAATTTCAAATTCATTGTCAAAGGTGGGTAGACACACGGTGTAGGGTGGACAGCGACCAATGCCCTTACAGTTTTGTTTTACTTTAAAGACGGCCCAAACTGAGGCTGGTTGGTACATAGAAAATAGGCCTATGCAACAAAGATTGTCAGGCGGCGATGGCAGCCCTCTGGGAAAATGAGTAGGTCCACGTAACAATGTTTTTAGCAGCAAGGCCAATATTACAGTGGTTACTTGAAATGGCTGTGGAAATGCACACCTACTTTCTAACATGGAGGCTACCAATCTACTGCAAGAGGCCAACTGTGTTCTCTTGCACGAGTCTTGGTTAACCGCCAAAGTGAAATCAATTCTTAATCCATTACACGATAGGAGTTTGTAGAAGAAAAAAAGACAAAACATAAAAAGGGTGTCCCAAAACATTGAGAGATTCTCCGTCAGGGGAACTTTACTTCTGGTTTGTCTACAAACAATAGAGAAAAGTTACTGTAAATATAAATACATTTCAATTGATAATGTACTGCCATACTCTTTACATAATGCAACCTTAATCATACTATCCAATATCTCATTCCAGAATTCTCCAAAATCCACCATTGACAAGTTTTTCCACTCATTCATTTGTTTTGCTATCTTCCTAGTAATAACAGAATAATCGAAAGCAAAGGAATTAATTTTGTATTCAATCATGTAGGGCAAACTGGCAAACTTTATCCCACCTGCCTCATCTGCATGCTGGAATTCTTGGATTCCCTATTCGGTCCAACAGCATCTCCTGTAAAGATGATTCCTAACTAGGAGATTCATGAAAATATATGTCAGTTTGTGTCGCTTTTATTGCAACATCTTGAGGCCTGGGCACACTCATTAGGCAGGATGAACAAGTTTCGAACGGGGGGGGGGCGTGGCTAACCGCCATGTAGAGAGGACGCGACTTCAGCTAGATGTGCCATATATAAGCTGTTTTCTACGACTCTGAAACATTCAATGGACCCTGCGAAGCACCACGATTGTTGCGGACGCCTGCGGGAAGCACCAGGACCCTCCATACTCGAGGGTGTAAGCCCGAAAGACTCGCTTTGGCCGCCCGCGGATTACCGCTCGGCGAGGAACCAAGATGGCAGCTCTCACACACTGAGCCCGGGGAACCCAGCGCCATCCCAACGGACCGCGAGACTACAAACCCGCGTAGGAGTAGGAAGAGCGACTGGGAGGCAGAGCTGCCAAACGGAGCATCGGCGGCGTTGTATGGGCTACCGCACCTCGAAGCCGCGAGCCTCACCCGAGGCCACAAAAGAAAGCGCACATTACCGCAACAGCCCTCAGCACCCGTAGCCCCCAGACGTAGCCGGATCCAGGAGAATGTCGCGCTCGAACAAATCGCCGACGAAGGGGGCTAGGTTCAAGCAGCGCCAGACCACCATAGACGCTTTTACGGCCAACAGTCTCCCCGACCCCGAGGCCTCGGACACGGCATCTGTTGGGACGGAAACCAGCCCCACTAACGGCGGCTGAACCTAGCAACGCCCAACTACTGGAGGCCATTAAGACATTCCAAGCAACAATGGTGAACAAAATTGACGCTGTGGCTACAGATCTGGGCCTCCTACGTCAGGAGGTCCGCTCCTTGGCTAGCAGGAGCAAAGCGCTGAAGACCAAGGTACAGGAAAATACGGAAGCAAAAACCCAACTCCTACACGACGTAGATGGCCTTCAGCAGAGAGTAAAGAACTTGGAGGACAGAGCGGAGGCGACAGAAGGTAGGGCTCGCCGCAACAACATCCGGCTTCTCGGCCTGCCGGAGGGCATTGAAGGCCCAGATCCCACCAACTACGTGGAGAACCTCCTGCTGCAGGAGACTGGGGCAGAAAACCTGTCGCAGGACTTCTCCATAGAGAGGGCTCATATGTCACTTGCCAAGAAACCACCACCTGGCGGTCCACCTAGGCCCATGATAGCGAAAGTACTGAACTACAGGGACCGAGAGGTCATTTTGGCGCATTCACGATCAGGTGGCCAGATCAAGAGGGACGCCGCCAAGATTGCGATTTATCCCGATTACACCTTCCAAGTACAGATGAGCAGAGCTCATTTCATACATATGAAAGCCAGATTGAAAGCAGCAGGATTGCGGTACATGCTTCTATACCCTGCAAGACTAAAGGTAATACACAACAACAGGGCCCTCCTGTTCGACACCCAGGAACAAGCAAGGGACTGGATGGACGGACAGCAACTACCCGACGAAGAAGACAATAGGCGGAAGCCGCACCAAACCGCCTCCCTAAAGCCGCAGGAGAACTCTTCTTAATACAACTGCGTATAAGCAGAAAGACCTAGCTTATTAATCGGCTGATATTATCCTACTTGCGGAAACCGAAGCAAGTGCTCCCCCAACCCCCCAGGAGTCTCTTTTTCAGGGTACGTTTACCCACCCGTAGGGCACCCGAAGACCATGCCTGGTCCTAAGGAGCGGAAACGGGACAGTCAGAACAAGGGTCACCTCGCTGGACCAGTTCTATGTTTGGGAAGTTTATTTAAAGGGAGGGAGAAATGTAGCGTTGGCACCCACGCTGCGAAGTTTGGACGAAGAACAGCAAGACCTCAGGATAACTGCATGACAGATACAGCATTGACAGGACCTCGACCGAGGCCCAGGAGGAGCAACGGACATTATAGCGCCTATGGCTGAAAAAGTCAAGTTAATGACATGGAACATCAGGGGCATGAACAGCTTTGTGAAAGAACGCCGGATACACGCATATTTGCGACGATGCAAGGTCAGAATTGCTATGCTTCAAGATGAACACACCTGATGGAAAAACTGAAGGCGCTAGCCAAAACATGGCGAGGAACCCTGATCGGTTCCTCCTACTCTTATGCAAGAGGGGTCCTGATTTGGATCGACCCGAACATCCCATTCAGAGTGGTGAGCACCAGAACGGACGAGGGCAGGATGGCACTTGTGCAAGGTACCATGGAAGGGAAGGAACCATGCCTTGTTAGTACTTATGCCCCCAATCATGATGCCACCGTTTTCTTCCACTCTGTTTTCCCGACTGAGCCCCTAAGCAAATTGCACTATTATTTGGGGGTGGGGGAGACCATAATTGCACACTTGATCCCCTCAAAGACAGGTCTGATACTAAACACTCCCGCCCACCCCCCCCCCCCCAGCCAAGATATTATCTAAGTTAATAAGCCAGCTATCACTATGTGATCTATGGAGGGAACAGGACCCTGAGCGAAGAGAATGCTCCTTCTCCCTGCCACACAACGTCCACACTAGGCTGGACTATATTCTAGTCAGTCAGGGACAGCAAGCCACGTTTAGTGAAGCACAGTATTTGCCAAGGGTGTTGTCAGATCATTCCCCCCATGTTGGCCACCTGGGAAGTATACCCGCCCAGACCCCCGATTCCCACGTGGAGACTTAGGGCCGAAGCCCTGCTCGATGCAGCCTTTCGCGAACATATAAAAGACAGTACCGACGAATACTGGCAAAACAACCTGGACAGTGTTGAATGAGTCGGTACCGCGTGGGAGGCGTATAAGGTAGTCATGAGGGGGGAGATGATAGCCGCGGTGGGGGGTGCCCATAGGTCCATCACTAACTCCCTGGAGGGCGCAGAAGGGGAGTTGAGGGAGCTGGAGAGCAGGACAGAATAACCAAACAGACAGACCTGCCTGTCACACTGGGAAACCTTGGGGAAACTAAGTTACGCTAAGCACACTGAAAGAACGCACATGCTGGGAGATAAACCCGGTAAACTCTTAGCCTGGCTCTACAAAAAGGAAACCCCCAGGATCCCCATTTGCCACATACTCAGACCTGAAGGCACCACAGCGCACACCAAGGCAGAGATGAACTCTGTCTTTTCCAAGTTCTATCGTGACCTATACTCCAAGACCGTGCCCCCCCCCCCACTGACACCGAGAGAGGACGTCCTGGATAACAGAGCTACCAAAAATAGATCACAGATGGCTGAAGCCCTAGACGACCCAATCACCCCCGACTAAGAGCAATAATTACATCCTTACCATCTGGGAAAGTGCCGGGCATGGATGGCTTACCTGGGGAATTCTATAAAACATATGAGGAGACCCTTGCCCCACTGCTAGCACAGGTATACAACGAGGATTACGAGCGCGGTACCCTTCCCGACTCCATGAGAGAAGCCATAATCCCCTGCTGAAACCGGGAAAAGATGGGACGGACTGTGGGCCATACAGACCACTATGTGAAATGTGGATAACAAAATACTGACTGCACTCCTGGCTAATAGATTACACAGAGCGATCCCCCCCCTACGTGCCTGGGCGCTCTATCACCAAAAACTTGCGCAGGTTACACCACAATATACAGCACCGAGCGAGGGCCTCAGAAATATGCTGTGGTGTCACTAGACGCCAACAAGGCCTTCGATTCGGTGAGATGGGAATGGTTATATGCCACCATGGTCAGGATGGGGATCAGACCCGCCTTCCTGAAATGGACCCAATTGGTCTACACCAATCCCATGGCCAGAGTGCGCACCAATAAGTCATACTCTGAGAAATGGTCCCTCTACAGAGGCACACGGCAGGGTTGTCCACTGTCCCCTATGCTATACATTATTGCCGCGGAGCCTGTAGCTGCGTATCTCCAGCAGGAGTACGGAGGCATCGAACTCGACGGGGAGACACCTCATCTCTATGTACGCAGATGACATGCTGCTTTACCTGCACAACCCGGAGCATCTCCTGCCCTACATTTTAGAGACTTTAGATGGTTACCACAAACACACGGGCATTCAGATCAATAAAGAGAAGTCCTGCCTCTATCCCCTCGCCGCACTGTACAGAGAGGAGCATAGATCCCTGCCCCCTTTAGACCTTCAATGGCAAGTGACATCGTTCAGATACTTGGGTGTTCCCATACAACGTAACCCTAGCACCAAACACATTCTCAACACGGTTAGGGCCAAAGATGCCCTTGCAAAATCTAGGGAATTCTGGGGTAAGCTCCCTCTCTCGGTGGCTGGGCAGGCGGGTCTCCTCAAAATGGTGGCACTCCTCAGATTACTGCATTGCTTTTCCAACGTCCCCTTCAACATCCCTCGCTCCTTTTTCAGAGACATAAACAAACTCTGAAGGGGGTTCCTTTGGCAGGGAGGTAGGCACAGGGTGGCGCTGGACATTCTCCATAGACCATATGAGAGGGGGGGGGGGGTTTAAAGGTCCCCGATTTCAAACTTTACTACTTGGCTAGCCAACTAAGGCATGTGACGCATTGGATGGCAGATGAAACCACTTCTGACACCCGACTCCTCCAACCAGCTCTGCCTCGTCGGTTGCTCCGAGACTTACTATAGGTTGACAAGGGGGCCCTGAGACATTATCCATACCTGGTTAGACTTGGATCCCAGCTCTGGAGGCGGGCATGTAAATCAGTGGGGGCGACAGACCCATATTCCCCGCAGATCCCCATTGCGGCAGTCATGGCTAAACTCTCATGGGGACACAGAAATACGCACTCAGTGGGAACCCTATGGGGTGGCAGTATTAGGAGACCTCATGTACAAACAGGAGCTCATGACATTTAGTGAGTCCACAGGCCTGCCCACAGGCCAGTTTCTGCTCCACAGAGCAGTGACAGGGCATGAAGTACAGATGGCCAGAGGCCACCAACCAAATCATGGAGAACGATACCATTGAGTCGATGTTGGACACTGCTGAGGGGGGCCACGCAACCTCCAGACTATACGAAGCCCTAGTGCAGGGCACCACCAAAGAAAAACTTTAATGCAGAGAGAGGTGGGAGAGGGAATTGGGCCTTGAATTTGAGGACAAAGCATGGGAGAGAGTAACCCACTACCATAAGAACGTTTCTAGAAATGCCTGCCAACTCATCCAACTGTACATTACCAACAGAGCCTACCTCACACCTGACGACATATCAAGGTTCAAAGGAGCCACAACCCAGATATGCCCCAAATGCAATGAGCCAAGGGTGGGAATGACCCATATGTTCTGGGGCTGCCCGACGGTCCAGAGGTTCTGGGCCCAGGTGAAGGAGAGGGTTGCAAACTCTGAGATTGAATTGGAAATTCACGAACCAGCAGCCTGTATTCTGGGAAGGTATAAACGAGACAGTAAGAATAAGCCCCTAAATAAACTCAAAGACTTGATATACATCACTGCGAAAAGACGCATAGCCATGGGATGGAAAAGCGCCAGAGGCCTAAGCAAGGCCCTTTTGTGCTTGAAGGACAGCCACCCTGCTGTGCGAGTGACAGCAAGGCTGTGCATGAATGGGAGAAACCTGCATAAAAGGCGAGGCTTCTTGGACTGAATACAGTCAACCACTGGACGAAAGGTCAGACGGAGGAATCATGAAAAGAAGCTTGATGCATCCTCCTGGATACCCGGTGAAGCCCTGCTGCTGTGATGAAACTCCTTTCCTAATCAAGAGAAGCTCCGGAGAGGACCGACTTCTTCCCTTGGGTTAGTGGGACCAACTAAGCCCGAGACTGACTGGGCTGGAAGACCTTACCCAACTGGCTGTACTTCTTTGCTGCTGCAGGAACAGAGTGCCAGGGGTCGAGAAATTTGTAGTTTAGTGCAAAGTCTGTAAAGTGCCAAGAGCTCCGGAGGACTCTCCCGAAGCAGGACGACCCAAGCCTGAGTCACCTCACCAGAGTGCAGGACTCGGAGTCGAGGAAGCTCAACAGGTGTCCAAGATCACTGGTGGCGCCGTTTAACGCGTGCTGAAACCACAAAGCCACCGAATTAAAAAACCTGTAGCTGCCGCTGACCTTCGAACTGCTGTGCACTCCAGACTCCTCCCTCTCATCCCCACAACTGAGGCACAGGATCTGCAACACTGCAACCAGGACAGAAGCCAGCTGGATCCTCTAACCTTAGGTAATCTGCTGGTCTCAACTGAGATTTGCAGTAGCTGCTTTTCTAGAGTTTATTCTAGCTCCACCTTTGAACAAGTGTAACAGTTTGTGGTCCAAATGTGATTTTCTACAACAAATTAACTTTGTGCAAGACTGTTTTCTAAGAAGTGCCTCAGCTAAATACACTTTGCTCCAAATGGACTTTGGCTGTCCTGGCTCCCCACAGACTAACCCATTGACTGATTCTTACTGTCCCTCATAAGTGATACATTGGTTTTGAACTACAAATATTGCTGGGAAAGGTTATCTAGACGTCATTGGGGGATTTAAAAGTGCTCACATGCTTTGAGAACCTGTTAACCTTTTTTCCTTCCCTTGACCTTTCCATTTTACCAGTCTCAGAATTTAGTATACAAGTGATCTATAAATGCCAATACTGTCCTCAGTGTCTAGGAAGTGTGTATGAAGCAGAGTGTACTTGCTTTGCCTCGATTCTGAAGTATTTTGAAGTGTATGTCCATTATTGCACCTTTTGAAAGAATGGCAATTTAAAAACGGACTGTTAAATAATATTTACTAGAAAACCTTGAGTGTGTTATTTGAATACTTTTAATTGCTGATTTCAATGCTACAGCTCACACTTACCCCTCTTTACATATGTCTGGCTGCTAAGTCACCCTACCAACTTGTTTAGTAGGGACCTATACCAATAGGTGGGTTACTCAATACCAAGCGGACAAGACTGGTGTCGTCTCCCACTGGGTTGCCTAACACTGAGACAGGACTGTGTTTTTTTGTAATCTATATGTATGCAATATAAGTGATTTTTTAGATTCATCCATTAGATCACCTAAACTGGGGTTTAAGGTTCCCTGGATTGCATATGCCGATTTAAAATTTTTTGATAATACACGCATAGGTCTCCAGCGTCTAAGGTGCTTTAACTAAATATGCTAAAGACAATGGACCTCATCACAAGTGTGCCAGTCCGGAAACAATGGTGCCTGTAGTTCCGTACTGGCACCTTTTCCTGGACTGGCATAGTCTGAGTTGCAATGCCGGTAACACCGGCACCCCAAGTGACCCACCGTATCCATGTTGCAAGTATCTGGAGAGACGCGGCAGCCGTCCCCTTCATACTGCCATGGCGTAAGTGAGTGCACATTTCGTGCAGCACAGACACAATTACCAGCATGGACATGCCGTATGAACGTGAAATTGATGCCCGAAACACTGGCATCGCTGACAAGGTGTTAAGTAGGTGCATGTGTGTAGGAACATGCCACAGGTGTAAAAAAAAAAAAATCAGCACAGATGGTACAAATGAGCAGTGCTACAGCACAAACGGACCACTCCGACACCCATTACAAGACCACAATGCTAGCAGTACTGGACTTGAGGCAGAGGATGCACTTTAGAAGGACACCATTGTCCAGCGGGTTGCATCATACAGAGCCACCAATCCCATGGTTAAGGGCCACACCATTAAACCTGAGCAAAAGTCAGATCCACACCCTGTACTGGCTAGACAGGGACACAATTTATATAGTGGACCCAATCCATGATGACCTGGTCAGCCTCAAATATATGCACAGCCACCCCCCCTCCCCTTGCTCAAGGTATGGTCTGTGCTAAACTTCCTTACCATAGGCACATACCAGAACAGTTTGAGAGCTGCATGGCATATTGCAACCCTGTTTTTCACATGTCCTGTTCCAGGTCATTAATGCACTCCTGCGTCACGTTCGAGACCACACCAGTCTACCCACCAGTCTAGACAGCAGACCAGGTCAATGTCACAAAAATAGCCTGCATGTCTTTGCAGACATGCCGAACGTCATTGCTGCCTTGGAATGCACACATGTGGCACTGGTGGCCAGGCATACTGTAGAGGCTGCGTACCGCAACAGAAAACTATGTTACTGAATGTGCAGATGGTGTGTGATGCCCATTGCTGTGCTAGATTTCCTGGTTCCATCCATGACTCCATGGTGCTGTGCAAATCCACGCTGCCTTGGTACATGACACGTCACAGTGGACAGAGTACCTGGCTGCTGGTTAAGTCGAACTACAAGGCCATGTGCACAGTAGAATTGGGAGGCAGGAAACGGCATAGTGTACCCGGTGGCTGGGCGAGTCCAACTACAAGGCCATGTGCACAGTTGCATTTGGGCAATATATAACACCCATCAGTGGCTGTGCACAATGAATGCTTCCATCCATCTTTAGTCACACTTATCTGTGATCCAATTTAGAAATACACCATGAAATTGAACATGTGCAGGATAGGAAGGTTAAAGGGGAAGGATTACAATTAAGAGCAATGATCATAATTCAAGGCAATGGTACAATGAAAGCGGAGAAGTACCTACTTTGTGTTGTGCTTGTATTAAACCTGAAAGTGTACAGGTGTGACTCCAGGTGCTACACAGTAATAGCATGCCTGGGTGCAATGCCTCTTGACAGGCGTGCCACAATTCAGGAAATCGATCTAGTGCATGCATGAGCTCAACAATTCTGTACAGCTATAAATAAAACATGTACCACTAGGGGCGTCACAGTATTGGTTTTATGGCGGTATGGTGACCCGCTTGCCAAATGAGGTATGGGATACATTACTCACCGTAATCATATTTCTGATGCTTGTAATTGCTTAGATTCACATGCTGTGCATAGGCCGACATCTAGTGGAAGCTGCGGAGTATTACAGTTTGTTTTCGAAACTCGAAAATGGGCGTCGACACAGGGCGCGCCAGTAATACTATCCCTAGTGTGACGTCCACTGTACCCAAGATCCCTCACGTATCTAGGATCCTCAGATTGTATTTTTTCTGGCATGAGGAGTAGCGCGAGTACAGATAATCCAAGCAGATAGACAGAAAGGTAAGACTACAAGCAATCATCGCCTTTCTCTGAGAGGGGAGGAAGGGTGGGTCGCATGTGAATCTAAGCAGATACAAGCATCAGAAATACGATTACGGTGAGTAATGTATCCCTTCTGAGGCTTGTGGAATCTGCTTAGATCACATGCTGTGCATAGATTAGCGAGCAGTACCTGAAGGAGGTGGGATGTGAGAAGGGTCATGAGCAAATAAGTGTCTTAGAACCGCTTGTCCCACTTGTATATCTGCCTTGGAATGGGTGTCAATGCAGTAATGCTGAGTAAAAGTGTGAATAGAGCTCCAAGTAGCTGCTTTGCAAATGGTGTCAAGGGGTACATTTGCAATGAAATGTAGAGTGGCCCCAATGCCTCTAGTAGTGTGGGCTCTTGGCGTGAAAGGCAGAGTTCTTTCAGAGAGTGAGTAACACAGCTGGATACAGTTAATAATCCACTTCGAGATGGCACCTTTAGAGACGCGATCCCCCTCTCTGCCTGTAGCTACGGAGACAAACAGTTGATCTGTTTTTCTTAGCGGTCTGGTTTTATTTACATAGTAGAGGACCGCCCTACGCACATCTAGGGTGTGTAGTCACCTCAGCCGAGCTTTGCGGGTCCTGGAAGAAAGCTGGAAGCTCGATGGATTGGTTTACATGGAATTTTGATATAAATTTAGGTGAGAACCTAGGGTGTGTACGTAAAACCAGTTTGTCTTTATGGATAGTAAAGAAGGGATCCTGCACTGACAGAGCCTGAATTTCACTGACCCTTCTTATAGAAGTAATAGCTACTAAGAAGGCCGTTTTATAAGTCAGGTGTGCTTTTATGCATGGGTTCGAAAGGGGGGCCCATGAGCTTGGCTAGCACCACATTAAGGTCCCACCCTGATGGTGGGTTTAAAATAGGAGGGTGAAGTCTCTTTACTCCTTCCATGAAGGCTTTAACTACTGGAACTTTCCACCACAAAACCTTGCTATGGGAAGTGGTGTAAGCCGACAGGGCTGCCAGGTGTACTTTCAGTGAGTTAAAAACCAATCCTGCATCTAGCAGGTGGAGTATGTATGTAACAATAGTGGAAGGAGTGCAATCAACCGGGTTGTTTTGTCTACTCTGGCACCAGATAACACACCTCTTCCACTTGTCAAAGTAACAGTGCCTTGTGTTTGGTTTCCTGGATTCCTTTAGGATGTCCATACAACTCTGTGGCAAATTGAGATGTCCAAACTATGACCTCAGGAGCCATGCTGCCAGGTTCGAGTTGGGTTGCTGGTGCACTGTTTGACCTTGGTGCTGGGACAGTAGGTTGTACCAGGCTGGAAGTTTGATGGGCTCGCACACCGCCATCCTGCGTAGGTGTGGGAACCACGGTTGTCTTGCCCACATGGGAGCAACTAGGACGAGCGTCATCGACTCTGTTCATCTTGTTCACCACTTTCCTGGAGAGGAGTTGGTGGAAAAGCGTACGCAAACATCCCTGACCAGTTCATCCACAGGGCGTTCCCTGGGAGTCTGGTTGGGGGAACCTGGATGCAAATCCTGGGCATTGTCTGTTTTTCGCTTGTGGCGAAAAAGTCTATAGTGGGGAAACCCCACAGAGAAGATATCTTCTACGACCTCTGTGTAGAACCCATTCGTGTTCCTCTGGGAGGGAGTCTCTGCTCAGAGCATCCGCTACGGAATTGAGCTCCCCTGGAACATGTTGTGATGACAGGAAGATGTTCCGTCTGAGTGCCCATATCCAGATTTTCTGGGCAAGCTTGGACAGATTTGGCGAGCGAGTCCCTCTTTGCTTGTTCAGGTAGAACATGGCTGTTGTGCTGTCCGTCCGGATTTGCAATGACAGGTTTAGTAGGTGGGGCTCGAACGCCTGAAGCGCTCTGAATACTGCCAGAAGCTCTAGCAGGTTGATGAGGTTATTGGCCACTGAGTGAGACGAGAGACCCTGAGCTATGTGGTGGAGATGGTGAGCTTCCCACCCAGTCAGACATGCATCTGTAGTGACTACTGCCTGTACTTCGGGATCGTAGAAGGGTTTCCCCTGTGCGAGATTCTCTTGTCCACCAGTGAAGGCTCTGTACCAGTGTTGGCGAAACGACCACTAGATCGTCCCACTGACCACTTGCCTGAGACCACTGTTTCGCCAACCATTCCTGCATGGGACGCAGGCGCGCTGGGGGACCAGGTAAATACATGACGCCATCATGCCCAGTAAACGCATAGCCTTGCGTACCGTTATTTGTTGACCGGACTGATAATGCGGAATTTGCAGTAGTATATTCCGAATTCTTTCTTCTGAAGGAAAGGTCAACCCCTCTTGAGTATCTAGGATTGCTCCTAGGAATTGTTTGGAGGTGCTTGGCACCAGGCTTGACTTTTTCTCGTTGATTGAGAAGCCTAACTCGTGGCGGAGGTCGATAGTCCTTTGAACGTTTATCCTGCAAATTCCTGGGGTTTCCCCAGTTATGCGCCAGTCGTCCAGATAAGGGTACACTGGGATTGCCTCCCTGCGTAGGTGTGCAGCCGCCACCCCCAGTACCTTGGTGAATACCCTTGGTGCCGAAGCTATCCCGAAGGGCAGTACCTTGAATTGGTAGTGTCGACTGTCCACCTTGAAGCGCAAATACTCTGTGCGCTGGGAACATGGAAATATGAAAATAAGCATCTTTCATATCCAAGGTTGCCATGTAATCCTTTTTTAGGAGGGGGGGATTACCTCTTGTAGCGTGGTCATACGAAACTTTTGGGGCTTGACATACTTGTTGGCAGGCCATAAGTCCAATACTGGGCGCATTGTCAAATCTTTCTTTGGCACAAGGAAGTAAGTTGAATAAATACCCTTGTTTACCTGGTGTCCCGGGACGAGTTCCATCGTGTTCTTTTCTAGCAGAAAGGCGATCTCCGAGGAGAATCTTCTGATGTTCTAAAGAGTGTACTCTGTCGTGGAGGATGGTTCCGGGGACGCTGCAGTAGCTCTATACAATATCCTGTGGATACTATTGACAGCACCCATCTGTCTGATGTGATCCCTTCCCAAGCCTGGATGAAGTTGGAAATGCGTCCCCCTACTGGGGTTGCGTGAGAAGGGACCCTGAACTGAGCGTCACTGCTTTGGTGGAGGCGTGCCGCCTCCCTTGCTGGGGCTGCCTCTGCCTTTACCACAACCTCTCCTATTACCCCTGCCGTAACCCTGGGTAGACTGTTGGTTGTTCCACTGTGTACCCTGCCCCTGGGAATAGTTTGATCCTCTCTGGGAATTTTGGCCGCGTGGGCGACGAAAATTACTATTCCCCCTCTGGTTAGGGGGTTTATTGGTTAAATGGCCAAGGGACTTGAGTGTTTCGTATTCGTCCTTGGCATTCTTCAGTGCGTCTTCGACCGCCTTACCAAACAGATCGGTTTCCACCGGTTTGTCCAACAATGATGCCTGGGTTTCTGCCTTAAAACCAGACTGCCGTAGCCACGCATGTCTTTTGATAACAGTGCCTTCTGCTATCAATCTGCCTGCGTTGTCCACAGCGTCGAAGGATGCTTTCAAAATGCAACCAGACATGGCTCTACCCTCTGCGGAAATCCGAGCTAACTGGCCCTTTAAAGGTTCAGGAGCAGAGGCTATGAATGCCGCGACTTCTTCCCACTGATGGCAGTTGTAATCCTTGCTTGATAGGCGGACGTTGAGGCTACTTTCCTGCCGAAACCGTATAGTTTTTTGCTCTCCTTGTCGGGAGGAGCTTCGGACGATGACAAGGGTGTTCCAGCCCTCTTACGAGTGTTGGTGACAACTAGGGAGTCTGGCTTCAGATGTCCTCTTATATAGAGAGGGTCAGACTGGGCCGCCCTGAAAAGTT
Organism: Ambystoma mexicanum; assembly: GCF_040938575.1. Classification (NCBI taxonomy): domain Eukaryota; kingdom Metazoa; phylum Chordata; class Amphibia; order Caudata; family Ambystomatidae; genus Ambystoma; species Ambystoma mexicanum. Next base: position 778,906,114 of record NC_090935.1, read on the forward strand.
TTTCAACCCTGGGATTGACTGCTCTAGTGAGCTTCGGGTTCACCAGGGATGGGTCTATTCTTCGCTGAATGGACTTAAGGATAGGGATGGTCTGGGCAACAGGCCTCCTTTCTCCCACTAACTCTTCTGCAAAGTCCCTCTCCTCCTGGACACCGTGGGTGTCAATATGGAAATGTTCTGCTGCGCGTGCGAGAACCTCGTTTAGGAGGGGTTGGTCATCGACCGGGGAGTCGGTAACCGGGGCTTCGTTCTCTACCGAGGAATCTACTCTGTATGTTTCCGGGTCTTCCTCTTCCTCTTCCTGGTCCTCATCATCCCCATAGTAGCCCGTCCCGGTTTGCTCTTCTACCATGCCAAATTCTAGGTCCTCACCAAAGGAAGCCTCTCCTTGATATAGTGAGTATGGTCTTGAGTATGGTTGTACCTCGAAGGGGTCTGACCTCATCGATGTTTCAAACAGGGCTTTTTACTGGGGGGGGGGATAGGATCATTAGAGCCTGAGGGTGTCGCCCCTTGTGGATCATACGAGAGGAAATGTTCTGGATTTTTATCATAAAAATCAGCCAAAGAAGACATCCTTGACATGATCCTATCTATGTCTTCACTCGACCATTTTCTGGGACTGGGAATGACTCAGCAAGTCTATGGGATTTGTCTTGAGTAAATTTGCTGGTTTTAGACATAACAGACCTGGTTTTGTCTGTCTGTTTAGGGGGAGTGGTGTGTTTCACATGTGTGGAATAGTGCAAAGGCTGCTTCTTCTGCTGTTTTCCCCCCTCCCCGTGAGTGGAAGTGTTTTCCCTGTCCTTTAGTGGCTCGAGGTTTTCGACGCCTGGCGTCTAGGATCGGGGGTGGGGTCCCTGTCCTTCGAGCGTGGGACCTCGCTGATTTTGACTGCGGGCTCCGACTCCTGGAGCGCGGCCTGGGGGTGGAAGTCGTCTTCGTCTCCCAACGATCGAACTTCTGTTCGCCTAGGGAGCAAGGCACTCTTGGCAAGAGTGGATGATTGCCTGGAGTCATGCGGCGATCTTGATTGTGAGCGCCCAGAGGACACTGAATCGGACCGTTCTGTTTGTGCCTCTTTCCGAGAACTCGGCGTCGTCGAGTCTCGGTTGGACTTAGTGTGTTTAGTGTGAGTAGTGTGTGTAGTGTGTGTAGTGTGTGAAGCGCTTGTGTCGCCGGGGGTCTTCCCCATAGCCGCCCTGCCGGACGACCTTCCGAGGCCGGGGACCTGGGCTCGGCGGTCTTTCGACGCCGTAATGCCCTCGCCGTCCGAAAGTACGGCGTCGCTGAAGGCACCCTCCGCTGCCATGGCCGCCTGCCTGGCGTGGTGGGCCCAACGCTTCGTCGAACGGTCCTTAAGTGTCTTAGGTTTAAACCTACTACACGCTCTGCAGTTCGCTTCGGGGTGGTCCCTCGGCAAGCAGAGATTGCACGTGGCGTGCCTGTCGACCCAAGGGTATTGCAGAATTGAAAAGGGGTACCCTCCATATGCACATTGAGGCAGCAGGCTGTTAAGTGTAGGAAATGTATAAGGTGTACCTATATACCAAGAGTGTAGAGTATGTACAAACCCCCCACTCTCCCTACTTGCAGGGCAGAGGCCTTCCAAGGGCAGAGGCCTTCCAAGGTCTGGGCCGAGGCCAGAGGCCTTCCGAGGCCCAAATCCGTCGTGCAGCAGCCGACGGTCGATTTCTTCTCCAGCCGGCGTTGAGTGTCGAAGTTCGACGTTGGGGTGGGGAAGGATGTCAATAGATTATGATTTTAAATTTTTAGCAAAAGTATGGCTAAGACCAGGGGACTCCACAAAATGCTTCCGACCAGTATGCCAGAAAAAAAACAATCTGAGGATCCTAGACGCGTGAGGGATCTTGGGTACAGTGGACGTCACACTAGAGATAGTATTACTGGCACGCCCTGTGTCGACGCCCATTTTCGAGTTTCGAAAAACAAACTAATACTCCGCAGCTTCCACTAGATGTCGGCCTATGCACAGCATGTGATCTAAGCAGATTCCACAAGCCTCAGAAATCATGGTTATTGGAGTATAGCAGGTGGAGTTAACTAATCTTAAATATTTTCTTAAAGGTCATAAATGGTCAGCATTTTGAAACTGGTCTCTGCACATTTTTAGCTGATCCCCCAGGAATCTAAGGCGGCTGCAGATTTGGTCTTTCATGCCGCTCACTCGATCGCCTTGAATGAAAATGTGACTAGTGAAATGTTAAAATGCACATTTTGAGCAATGAGCTTGCTGCTCAGTCACAGGTAATCGCTTTGAAAATGGCCCTGCATTATTTTGCAACCCCCTTGGCATGGGCATCATGACCCCTCGCTGCGATCAGTCATACAAGTTAACGCTTTATCCCATTAAAGGGAGAAAAGTCACTCATGTGAGAGCCCATGTCATTGTGTTTTTGTCAAAATGTCATAGCCAACACTCACCGAAAATTTGCATATTGATGAAATCACTATAGCTTGTTTACCATCTGCCTGGTGTATTATAAAGGTCTGATGTTGGAGTCACCACTGACCATGTAATCCTAACAGGACAGAGGGTGCTGTTGATTTCTTTCTCGATTCTTGCAATACATGTTCATTTACCTTCTTAAAGATAGTGGCACAAAAACCTTTTGAAAATGAGTTACACTTCGGCACAAATATGGCCTAGACCACATATCACCACAGCCCCATCATTACCATTCTCCCCCCACCCCCTGAAGTCTGAGCGCATTAGGACCCTTGTCATGCGAGTTAAGAGAGGAATGCCTTCATGGGTGGTGTCGCAAATCGAGGATAGACCTGATAAATCTCACCCCCATTGCTCTGGATACTTCAAATTGAATGTACAATCTGTCATGCCTGGTTGAGTCCAGTGCAGTATGCAGAAGGCAGAGGATCAAGCAAAGCAACAACTCTAGTGCCAATGTGTAAATCTACACAGAGGACAGTGGGAGAGGGAGCGGCGAGGGGGGGGGGAGCAGTTTATATACTAGCACAAATCACTTATTGGCCCAGTGTTCATACAGTCTACAGAGCTAACGTTTTTTGTGGACATGCATCAGAAGGGCATCCAGTTCATTCCCCTTTAAATTCTGGGACGTGTAGTTCCCCAGCTTTCAAATTGGTGGGAAAACTACAAATTGGCTGATCTTTGACCCAACTCTACTGATTAGAGAAAGAACAGTCACAGCATCAAAGCTGCATTTACTAACGTGGCCTCACTTTTCCTATGCTCTTGTCTGCCAAACGCCACATCCCACAGTGCAAGATCCAGAATGCAGCACTTGCTTGCTGCAGCCTTTCCAAATCAGATTGAAAAGCTCACTTAATAGCTGCAGGCCCTAAAACGGTATACCAGAATAAACAACGCAACTGTTATTATAGTTCAATTAAGCTGTTCAAGCTGTATACCGTTATACCCCTAACCACAATGCACCACAACAGAATGAGAAGCAGCAACAGGCAAGCAGACACCCCTGATGCAGACAGAATACCTCTGCAGCCACCCACATAACGGTGTCTGTCAACACACCAATTGTCCATTTCCCCGGTCTCTTAGAACCACAGTTCACATGCATCTCATTTCAAATCTAAAAGTACCCTAGTACATGGCCATCGTTAATTTTTCCTTCATAACACAATGACAGATCCAGCATTTCTGTCTTTTGTACTAAAAGGGTCATGTCTGAATGGCCCAAGTGAATGCCACTGCAAACCACAACCCCCTCACACATTTGACAGTGCATTTCAGGTACCCGATAAAGGACATATGCTAGCTGAGCTAAATGTTGCGTGTGCATGTCTGTCCACTCAAATGAACACTATAGAGCCTGCACCAACATGACATGACCAGAAGAATGACATTGTACACTGTTGCCCCTGCACAGGTGATGCTGGTTACACCCTGATGCCATGGTTGATGATGCCCTTGAGTCAACCACACGACATTCACAAGCAGGCACAGAATGGTGCCCATGTACATCCTCAGAGCACAATTGAACAGACATTTGGCCTGGTGAAAGTGAGGTTCCGCTGCCTGAGCAGATCAGGGGGGAGCACGGATGTACAGCCTAGAAAAGGTGGGAAAGATGGTGCTTGCCTGTGCTATGGTGCACAACATGAGCATTAGACGCAACATACCCTGCACTGCCCCGCTGACATGGACATGCACCCGGCAGAGGACAGTGATGAGGATGATCAGGCAGTTGGCCAGCGCTGTGATGGCATGGATGGACGTGTTGCAGCACTACTAATCACCTGTCACACGCAGCACAGCCCACCTAGCGCACTGCCATTGGGCACAGCATGTAAATACACGCACACTCAATGTCCAGTCATTTCTGTTTGCAACACCAACTATATTTTGTGATTTGAAAATATGTACAATTGTTGAATGACTACACTAATATTGTGCACGCCAACTGTCTATAGCCAACTCCTGTCCTGTTTAATTATGTACATTTGGAAATGTTACTGACGGGGCACCTATAGGCCCATGGCCTATTTGCGGCCCCTTTCATGCTCCGGTTTGCGGCTGTGTGCACTGCAAGACAGCTGTGTGGAGCACCACCTTGGGTTGCTCTCAACTCCCTTGTGTGGTGCTAGCTGAGTGAGCCGGTGGTGTTCACAGGGGTCTTCGGTCCAGGAAGGCCTGGAGCAATCTGGCCATAGTTTCTGCAAGTGAAGAAATCCTGCTGTTGCCCTCAGACATTTGAACTATAGCACGTGTGCATCGAGTACCCGTGCATTTTGCCTTGAACTGGCCTGCACACATCAGCTGTTTCTCATTAAGGTGCTGTTGCACCAGTGATCAGAACATCATGGTGTTGCTCCATCCAGGTTAGATGCCCTATATCCCTCACACTGCGGAATGGTGAGGTTGGGGGCTCATTGGGCCCATGGGACTGAAGGGCAGGGCCTCTTAACGCCTGTGGGGGAGGTGGCCACCGGGATCTGTGGCCGCTGTGGGGGAGGTGGCCACCGGGATCTGTGGCCGCTGTGGGGGAGGTGGCCACCGGGATCTGTGGCCGCTGTGGGGGAGGTGGCCACCGGGATCTGTGGCCGCTGTGGGGGAGGTGGCCACCGGGATCTGTGGCCGCTGTGGGGGAGGTGGCCACCGGGATCTGTGGCCGCTGTGGGGGAGGTGGCCACCGGGATCTGTGGCCGCTGTGGGGGAGGTGGCCACCGGGATCTGTGGCCGCTGTGGGGGAGGTGGCCACCGGGATCTGTGGCCGCTGTGGGGGAGGTGGCCACCGGGATCTGTGGCAGCAGGAGGGATGCAGCTGCCGTAGCACTTTCACATCTACCTGTTGAGGCTGCGGAGTCCTGTGTTGAGATGGTGGTGGTCCTTCCGCAGCGAAGCCTGGTGCCCCCTGAAGTACTGGGCTGGCCGTCATTGCCAGATGATGTGCCTAAGAAAGGCAGGGCATCAGTGATGCATGTGGATTGATGACAGACAAGAATGCTTTGACTTTGATGACAGTGCTGTGTCAGGAACATGGCATTGTGCACACATGCTTGTGTCATGGATACTGTGCGGGTTGATGTGCGATGTGCCTACATGGTGTGTGCCTTGCCAGAGATACTTCTGTGGTGTACTTGTGCCACACCCCTAACACCCTACCCAGAAAACACAAGCTGTATGATGTTGTGGCGGGTTCTGCCATGGATGTGTTACACATGTGCCTGCTGCCTGTGGTAGTTACTGAGTCTGATAATTTGGCGTCATGGGTTGTGCTGGATGGGATGAGGGGGTAACATGTTTCCTTGGTGTGCAACGCTGGTCATTTGTTGAAGTGTAGGTGCTTGGCACAGATGTGACTTTGTGCCAGCAACAGCATGTTGCAAGGGCAAAACATGGTGCCTGCGATATGTTGACTGAATGGGGTATGAGCGCTTTGGGGGCATGGTGTATGCCAATGCATGCAACCTGGTTGCGGGGACGGGGGGCGCCTGGCAAGGCTGTACAGTTGTTGTGCACAATGTGTTTATCAACTCCAGTACACACAGGGTGGACAGGGAGGTTGATGTTGATGTGGGGGTTACGTGTACTCACCAGCCTCCTCGGAGGTCACGCCTCTGCAGCACCAACTCAGATTCGAGGAGCAGCACACTGCTAGAGGTCTTCTCCAAGGCCTGCAGGTGGATGGGGGATGCAGTGCCGCCTCCTGTGGCCATGCCCTGCACCGACAGGATGTTGCGCACCCTCAGGCACAGGTCGGCCCACCTTATGGAAATGACAGTGCGAGGGGTTGTGCCAACTGCAGTGACATGTGCCAACTGCAGTGACATTATGTGCCACCTCCTCCCAGATGGCCCTTTTTTCTTAGCCGAGCCTGCCTTTGTAGGTCTGTGCTGAACAGTTGGTCGGCATGCTCCATAATTGTGTCTGCCAGCATGCTGAGTTCTGACTCGCTAAAGCGTGGCTTGCGCCTCCAGGTTGCAGGTACCCTTGATGTCTCCATTTCTCAGAATCAGTGCTCTGGATGTGTGGATCAGTCCTGTGCTCTGAGGATCGCAATCGATTGCGTTTTATTAATGGCTGGCGGTCGATTTCCTGTTCCGGCGAACACCATTTCCAGTCATGGTAATAGCGGCACCATTGTAACCAGGGGTACCAGGGAGCGTGATGCCAGAATCAGAGTCACCGGCACCGAAGGTTGCAGAGTTGGGATTTTGGAGGAGTTGTGCAATTACTTGCATGCCAGTGCCACTGTATTCAGCATGCCGGAATGCACGTGCGTGCCAATACGGAATCAACTGTTATTTTCCGGCAGCCGTTATGTTAAAGGTATTTGTATAGCGCACCGTCACCAACGGCATTGGTGCCCAGGCGGCTCTGTAAACGAGGAGGCGGGTTGGGTTAGTAAGGTGAAGAGGGAGTAGGATAGTGAGAGGTGGTGTCCTGTTGGCTTCAGTTCGGATACACAGTGCGCTGAGCTTTGGTACGAGTATCGGATTGAAGTCAGGCCTCGTGTGCCGTTGGTGCGGCATACGTTTGTTGCGGTGTGGTGAAGTGCATTGCATCTTGCTGTAGGAGAGGGGGCTGTGTACGTTTCTGTAGGAGTTGGATATGCAGAGTTTGAACTTTCTTGGTTAGTGGGTTATGTGTCTCAAAGCTGGCCTTCAGTCAGGCAGAGTGCCGAGAGTTAGGAATCCTGTGTGGTGGGTCATAGGCCCAGGTTTCATAGTACACTACATTTCACCATACAACAGACAAAGATGAAGGCTATGCCTAGAGTTGAGAGTCCTGTGAAGTGAGGCAAATGCCCCGGGTCCACAGTAAGTGGGATTCTGCATATGAACGTCAGGGATGGAGGCTATACCTGGATTCTGCTTCACCAGGCTAATACACAGTTCTGAGTGTGGGATTTGCTAGCATTCACAATTCCATCTAAGTGCGGCGCTTGCTAACCTTAACAGTCCTATCTAGATGTGACGCAGGCTAATGTTTACAATTCTATGTGTGCCACATGACTATTCACAGATCTAGATGTGGCACTTTAACCCTCACAGATCTATCTAGATGCGACGCAGGCTAATGTTCACAATTCTAAATGTGGCACATACTGGAATTCACAGTTCTAGGTGTGGGACTTGCCAACACTCAATTCCATCTGAGTGTGGCACTTACAAGCCTTCACAGTCCTATATAGAAGTGATGCAGGCTAATGTCCACAATTCTCATCTAAATGTGGCATCTCTTAATATTCACAGTTCCGAGGTAGGGTAATGTAGAGTGGCAGGGGTTTTCTGGAATGAGTAATTGCTCTACTCCCCACCCATGCCACACTTGGTGGTTGAGCTGGTTGATGGCTGGCAACTGACTTCACCTGCAGACACCTTCTGGAGCCACCTTTTGCCTCGGAGCCCTTAGCTGCAGGGCTGGTGGGCATGGGGATACCCAGTGGAGTCAGTTATGAGGGTGCAATAGGCCAATCAGGTGGGATGGGAGTACTGGGAGGCGTGGAGTAGGCCTATGGGGGAAGCAGGCAGGGGAAGGGGGCCCACACACACTATGTGCAGATTTTAAAAGGTGCTGTGGGCACAAGATGTTGCCAAAACATGCCTAGGGTTTTGGGGAGCAAGGGCACTCACCTGATGTCACAACGGCACTGTCCGGAGTAGATTATGCCAACAGCCTATACCTAGGAATGCCAGAATGACTAAAAAAACTACAGCGCATCCAGAACGCTGCAGCACGATTCCTGCCAAGACTGCCACAAAGAATACATTACCCCAGCGCTGAAAATGCTACACTGGCTGCCAATAAGAGAAGTCCAAAACTATTTGCATAACAGCAGTCCACGGCCAGGTAGCAGAATTCCCAAAGAACAAAATAGGTTCACCTGGGACTATGCTTCGCAATGTTGGACCCATCATGTGCCAAACCTGTACTGGAACTCTAGTTGTCACAATTCGAAAAGGGGGCCGCAGGGGTAACATTAGTACTGATTCAGCCACAGTAGCACAGGCAATGCCGTTAATTATGATTTTTTTTTACCACCAGACTCGAAATGAGGCCTAATGTCCTCTAATCAATCCAGGGAAAACAAGAATTTGCAGGGAGTGAGGGATGCACAGTAATTGCATGGCACCTGGAAAATACTGTTTTGACTCGAGCCCCCAGTGTTAACCTATCCTTGGTTTCCATATAAGAGGGCAGCTGGCATTTTAATATTTGTACCATCTTAAAGCACAAGGCGTGCGCTCTCTCAATTATTGAAGATGCAAGGAAAAATTGTTGCTTTTCAATGAATTGTATTCTACAAAAATGTTATGTAACAAAAAGTGTCTGTATACATGGGTAACAGTCCCACAATACCGTTTTTCCTTTACAAAAAATACACATTTTATCAATCAATCAATATTAAGAATCATAAAAATGATCATGTCATAAGTGTAATTTTTTACCACAACTAAAAAAACAACAACCAAGTAAACCAATATAAGTGGGTCCTAATCATATAGTATAATATAGGCCAAAAAGTGACTCATTTACACTGTGGTCCTATTACCGTAACAATTCCGACTATTGCATATTTTTTGTTCTATTCAAACAAGAGCTGGATGATTAGAATTCTTCTTACAGAACCAAAGTATGGTACCCGTTGATCAAAAAAAGGGGGCACTATTTTAATACCAAAAGTTCTACTGAAGGTTTTTCACTTTGACCCTTTTTCCATTATCCTCATCAACATACTTTGTTTCTGTAAGAAGAATTCTAATACAGAGCCCAGCTCTTGTTTGAATAGAGCAGACAAGACAACTTATGCCCCTGAAGAATGTCATACATTTTCGTGTTGAATGGACTGAAACTTGTACAAGTCGGGAAATTCTAAAGTATAAAAAATATAATGGAACATATGCCTGAAGAACATACCTGATAAATCTCTTGTAGATCACTACCGAAAAAGACATGCATATACCTATTTCAAATGGTATGTGATGCAGACCATAAAAGCAAAATCGAGGTGGTGACAGATCTTGAATTAAAAAGACTGGAACAGAAATCGATACAAAGGGTGGACAGTGTAAAAATGGAGTGAACTCAGCAATAGAGTGGAGTCTGTTTTTCTAGACACATCATAAAGAATTTATGCGAACTTTGGTTTTGAAGACCACTAAAATAATTCCCCCTCCTCCTGTTCATATTGAAAAGGGAATGAAACACTAGTTATGAAATATGGAAGAAGGAGCCCAATGTATCTGTCAAAACAGTGTCGGGGAGAACATATGGTACTGATATGTAAAGGTGGTGAGACATTGAGAAACTGGAGCGATAGGAGTTTCACAAAACATCCATTGATAAAGGTGATAGGATGACAAAAACTTGATAGTGAAACGTAGAGATACTGTGTTCCACTTCAAAAGCTCCCCTCTGATCAGAGAAAAATATAAAAATATCAAAAAACATGATCTACAAATTTGCCAAAGCATATTTTGTAATGTTCATTTATGTTATCAAATCTCTGCCTGTAGAAAACAGAATTGGCACGTGTTACTCAATTATGTTGAACATGAAAGATCACATGGTAGTGTGTACATATCCTCGTTAACATGTGTGCAATATAATATGGCACCTATGAGTAAAAATGCTGAAATAATGGAACCTTATAAGCTATGTATACAACATAAAATGTGCAGTGAACCCCATATTGAAGCATGGAAATTGCTGCATCTGGAGAGAAAGGGATGGCAGTTCGGTGAAATATGAGGACGTGGGAGTAAAAAAAACTGTCTGGGGGCTTAACAATGTCTATAGACTTACAAGGAATTCCCAGTTCCTCGATTGAAAAGATCTCTGCCCTGTGCTTCAAATTATATTATAATAATTGATCATTCTAAGGTTACGACACATCAGTGAGAATATGCATCTAATATGTCGTGTTGTATTTTCAGGAGAGCCAGCTCCATACATGTAGTTTTCTATATACAAAACACATGCCCCTTATTTTATGGGGCTGTGTGCCGAGATTAGGTCATTTGTAGCAGTACACATACAAGGAGGTGTTGCCTCCCTGTCAGACTAAGGCTGATACATTTCTGTGAACACTTTGTTAAATTCGGAATGCAGGATGTCGCAACCTGCGAGCGGCAACTGTTTGGAGTAGGGTATAATATCGACACCCCTTCATGTAAGGGGTAGAAACACAGAAAGTTCCTTAAGGAATGGAATACCTGAGCAAGTCTAATTTCTATGTTTATTAACTACGGGAGATGACAGCCCCTTCAAAAGAACGCGCCAGAAGCGAAACAGTTTGGCAATTTGAGCAAAATCGGGAATAGTTGGATAGAGACTTCTAAATCCTGCAGTGCTCATTCCGTTTCATGTAGAACATCGGTGAGTGACAAATACAGACGAAGCCGCAAGGGAAAGGGTTGTCTACCCAAGTACCAGCAGCACGTTCTAATGTCTGTTATGCATAAATGATAAATATTGGCGCAAGAGGCGCGTTATAATTATCCCTTTGTAAACTATTGACTCCATGCGTTCAGTAGACAGGATGTCTGGTGCGCATTTTAAGCTGCATACAGCAGCAGATTACACTAGCATTTAAAACACAAATAAGTGCTATTAAATAATTCGGGATACAAGATGTATCACAGTCCCGAGAAATTAAGTGAAACCCTATGTTTTTTGCAAATTATTAATGAAGGTGTGCCAGCCAACTGCATAGTAAATTAATTTAAGCTATGGTTTTGTTCCATAGGTTTTCCATTCAAAAAGCTCTATTTGAAAGGAAATATCGATACCACGATGGCCTAGGGCAATGCAGATTATGGCTTAAACAAGGCAGGGTTTGGTGCCCACTTCGAGAACTATGAAATCATTAATATATGCATGGATACATGGGTTCCAACGTATACCCTCAGTCTATTTTAGAGTGACATAATAGTTTTCCAGCTATTGAAAGTTGATGTCTGCGAGTTCCCGTTTAAAGTCTGCTCAATAAGGTGAGTAGACGCACTCTTTCCCTGATCTATGTGGCTTGACACTTTTATTTAGCACACTGATTCAGTTTTATTATTGTCTTTTAATTACACTACGCCATAAAGGTTAAAAGAATATTGAGCCATTTCAAACACCACCCATCACCTGTCCTAAGGCCTTTTACAACACGAAGAACCCACTACAGGACGGGGTTCATTTTGTACAATATAGGCCGAAACTCGTAGACACATTATCCTGACATATCACTGATGAAATGCCATTACTTTCTTTGAATAATTAATTGTTGGTATAAACAGTAGCATATTCTCTGCTGTGAAGATATGATGGCAAACAAACATTTAGAAAACGTTGGCAGAGACTAAAGAAAATGTTGGTTTATGTTTTACAACATGTTCTGAATTAATTGTGAAAGACAAATGTAATATATTTTTAATATTTTAAATATTCTAAATCTGATCGTTGCATGGTCAGTTTCTTGAAACATTTTTAAAAAATGTGAATCAAAGAAGGGGTGTACCAAGTACGGGAGACAGGGGTAGTTCGTGTTTCATCATTTCTCATAGGATCCTTGCTCTACTATAACACGAGCACCCCTCCCCCAACCCCCCCCCCCCAAAAAAAATATTGAGCATGACCTAACCTATATATTTAGGGCAAAGTTTAAGCACATTGTTAAGCGCATTGAAAACCATGTGTGCTCACTTCTAGAAAACAAATTGCAGAATGTAGGTAATTATGCTGTGCTCCTCTCCTCCGAACAAACCCCCCCCCTCCTCCTTCGTGCATGCTATAAAAATCAATTAATTTGTACAGGTTTTAGAAAAACCATTACCAGCAAGAGTGTGTGGGAGCCTTCCAAAATTGGGTTCATGAAGCCATGTATAAAGTAACCTTGCCTTCAGAATTTCCTGGAGCAAAAGGCTTGCATTTGGGATAATTTTCATACCCATGTGGCTCTGAACTGAGGTAAACTTCCAGCGATGGCGGCTAGGTAGCGTTGTGGAATATGTGACGGTCTTAAATAAACTATCCTACTTGCATGCCTTTTTAAACCAGTTATGGAGAAATCATCACCTAAAACGTGAAAGTATGACAAGGAAAATCTCAAAGCATCCAATCCATCTCACTGGCTGTGTAACAGCACACTGTCACTAGACATTCTACAAGTCTTGAGCAGAATTGCACTAAAAATGTCTAAAGACAAGTTTAAACCTATCATTTTGGGGGATAATCCATATTTCCAGGCTTACTATAAAACCCAAGTACAATAGTCTGGCACGACACTCCGGTAACATCAGGGTAAACTACAAGACTCACGATCTCCAAATGTAGAATACATACAAATCCCTTGAAGAAAATGCAGTGAACTGGGAATACATGGTTTATTCAGTTTTCTGAAAACCTGCTGAAGAGCAACTGGAAATTAATTTTACTGGTGCTACCCTCATGGTGCAGTAGTTATACAGCATTTGTTCGATTTCCTTGGCAATGTTCAGTGTGCACTTCTACAAACCATTTTCCAGAGGGTCAAGCATCTCCATTTTTTCAGTGCAATCTTCATCTCGTTGTTGTAATTAAATTGCATTATTGCAATCGAAAAGATAGCAACTGTTTCCACTCAAACCCACCACGTTTTGCTATAACTTCACAGCACACCCATGGATCACTTGACCTCAATAAAAAAAAAATCTCCCTAGAGCAATTTTTATCTACATTTAAGGAAAAAAGGGCAAGTGCGGTAGACTGCTTTGGGGACTGAAAATCAAAGTCGACACTTGTTAGGAAAAATTTCATATTAGAATGTAATTTTTTCCTCCATGTGTCAACCCCCAAACATTTTGCTGCTGTTCTACACCCTGATCTAATCTCTGCCACAGAAGCGCAGCCCTCAGCCGTACTCCTCTGGGCTTTCGCTCACTTCTTATGGGGAAACTGACATGCCCTTAAGATAGTCGGTACTGGGAGACTTTGTTTCCCTTAGTCCTTTCCTCATGTTGCAGCTTTTGTGCAACATGTAACAAGGGTGCAATGCAACTTACTTTACCGCACCCTTGGCCTAGAAACTCTCGCTGGACTTTAATGAACTGTGCAGATGTGTCACGGACAAGACTGGTGGCAGCTATTGTTTATCTTATGTTTTGAACCCTTTCTTGCCATGTTATCCACGCATAGGTGGTCTGGCTCCAACATGGCCGTGCCACGAGGTTTTGTCCTGTCCTTTGGCCATCTTGCCCCTTCAACTTCCCCAGGTCGATCAGACCCGGGTCAGTCCTTATTTGGTCATGCACTTTTCCGCGAAACCCAAAGCTTTCGTGGGCTTCTGCATGCCTTGGGTATGTGCCTCCAGGATGTGGGCTGGGAGGTCTATTCACAATACACATCCTGGGTGCCAGAGAGTCCGAGTGTCCTGAATGCCTGGGACCAATGTGGTCCGTGATTGGTCCACATATGGAGTGAGTGTGAGCAGATCTCCCATTGGGTCCTCTCCGTTTTGGCGCGAAGGGAACTTTGGATAAGAGGAGTCCGAAATCACCACTCCCATGTCGATCTCCTGAGTTCACACGAACAAAGGATAAGGAGCCTGAGGGGCGCTGTTGCGCACGCCGCTGATGGCCGCCTGAGAGGAGAGCTCCGGCCCATAAACTATCCCTTTATGTAATCGATCTCTTCAGGAGCCACCGACGCACCTACAACAGAATGCAGAGGATCTATAGCACTGCTCACTAAAACCCCAAAGGAAAACTGGCTCGGTATCCCAAGATACGGGCCAGGGAAATTTCACCGCGGGAGCAGAGGAGGCAGCCCCGTGTCTCGGCTCCACAGCAGATCCAACACAGCCCAGATGCGTGACCGACTGCAGGCCAAGCGGGGGAGGAGCCGCGCTACGCGCCTCTGGGCCAGGAAACTCCTGAATTGGCTCGTGGTGAGCTCCACAGCCACACGCCCAGGCGAGTGCGCTGGAACAAACTGGGGCTGCCCATGGGGCAATCCACCCCCCCCTTGCCAGACGCTGTGACCTGGCGACAGACCGCCATAGCAATAATAGCAATATCCTTGGCCGCGGCCTCCCCTGGAGCTTGCGGTACCTCACCCTCACTGAGGCGCTAGTCCCCCCCACCCCCTGAGACCGTGTCTGCCTGGGGAGTGCGGGCCCTCAAGTCTAAGTCTGCATTGGTGCGGATCGCAGCTGCTGGGGGCCCGCTGCTGCTGGGACATACACACCAGCTTAAGACAGGAACCCACGACGAGACCCCTGCATTGAAGGAGCCGGCTGCTTGGACCCCCAAAACCCTGAAGGTACCATCCCTCCACCCCAACCCATGGAGTAATAATCCACTGGGTCCAGCTTGCACCCTGACTTGAAGCTACATTCACAGGCTGGGAGACTGGGCTGAACTGCAGAGCAGAGTGCCCTGCTAGGGACATCCAGAGGTGGTGGTTGACGCCATCTGGGGAGATCACAGAAACCCTGTTGAATTTAGAGGTTCCAGGGGAACCCGCGGTGTAGCAGTTGGGTGGAGTGCACGTCGTACTGTTTACTGGAACTGGGCATTATCCTGCATATATTGCCATACACCAACCCCTGTCCACCACAACAGACCGCAGGGTGGCACCCACGGGAAACACCGGAAGCACAAACAGTAGAAACCGGCGTAGCCCACATAAGCATCAAACGCTTGACCTGCACAGCTCTACAGTGCAGGCTCCAACATAACCCTGGCACTCCCATTTCCCGACGGCTAAACTTTGCAAGCCCAATCTAGGCGGCAGGAGTGATCGCCATTAAGGTGCACAGACATAAAACGCCCCATCCCCAACCAAGACAACTGATATCACGAAAGAGAACTGAGGGACATGGGAGAACACAAGCCACTCGACCCACCATATGGGCCGCCACGAAAAGAAGGGGACGGGCTCCAAGAAAACAGGCCCCATGGACTCCTTTGCCAGCTCCCAGCCGCACGGGTCCACAGGGTCTCCACCTAAGCCAATGGACAGTCAACCAGAAACCCCGATGGATGAAAGAGTGGACAGGCTGATATCAATGGCCCAGAGTGGCTTTCTTGCAGTCAATAGTGAATTAGACGATATTGGGGCGACAATCAGCTCCTTGAAGGCAAGGGTCGATAAGGAAAGCATATGCAACACGGAAGCCGAAAATAGGATCAGCACCAATGAGGATTAGATAATACAACATAGCCGCGACATCGCCCAGCTGAAAGGTGACCTAAAAACCTGAATAAAAGTGAGGACCTTGAATCTCGGTCCAGAAGGAACAACATCTGTTTGGTCGGGGTTGCCGAAACCTTTGGCAGGGGATCCATGCAACGCCAAGTGGAAACCTTTCTGAAATCCCTTCTGGGCCCGGACTCCTTCTCAAACCATTTTCTTGTGGAACGGGCTCACTGTACACTAGCACCCCCTCCCAGACCTGGAGCACCACCCCGTAAAATAATTGCCCGCCTCCTTAATTATAGGGACAGACGCTATCCTGAGAATTTCCAGGGAAAAAGGCTCTTTATTCTACGAGAACAGAATACACATATCCGGATTTTTCAACAAATGTGCAAACACTAAGGAGGTACTTCGAGCCAGTTAAGAAACAGCTGAGCCTACACCAGATTCCCTATGCGCTCGTCTTCCCAGCTAAAATGAGGATCCAACAGAGGGGCCGAGCGCATTTCTTTGAAAATCCTATGAAAGCCAAGTCATCTGTTGAAGCCTCCTTTCCCCCTACCGCCCCCCCAGAGGCCGGGCAATGAACCAGAATTTGCCACCCCAGCCAGCTGAGGAACCGGAGGACCCCGCCGGCTGACAGCCATCTGTCCACACGGCACTATCACAAAGTAAAAACCGTGGGCGGCGAGGTGGCCCTGGCCGCTACATGCCGTGAGCCCCCCTTGGTAGGCGGTCACGTGAGTACAGCTTTCACCCCCAGGAGACTTCCCAAGTTATGGTTCAAGGGATACATCGGGTTGGGGTTGATGCAGGTGGTGGGTGGGGAAATCAAGAAAGGGTTAAACCTGGCAATGTGCCAGGACTGTTTTGGGAAGTTATAACATTAATAAACAGAGCTGTTTTATAGCGGGGCGCCTGCACTACTTGGGAAAGTGGCAATGCAACAGGCAAACAGTTATTCCGAGATATGACTGACAGGCTAACAAAGGCTTAAACATTAAACTACTCTCCTGGAATATTTGAGGGCTTAATAACCTGGTTAAAGCGAGGAAGATTGCAGCATATATTGCACGCCATAACCCCCAAATCCTTTTCATACAAGAAACACATGCATTGGGGAGTGTTAACACCAAACTCCTGCCACGGTGGGGCCCCCACAGATACTATACGGAATACTCAGCACAATCTAGCGAAGTGCTGACACTCATACATCCCAAGCTGTGCTTCAAATATCACTCTAGTAAGATAGACCCGCAGGGTAGATATGCACTGGTATGGGGGGGGGGGGGGGGAGATAGAGGGGCGCCAGATACTGATTAACACATATGGACCCAATGTAGATGACCCGCAATTTTACTGTACAATAGTGGATATGCTGACCACATCAGGGGAGGCACAAATAATCTGGGCTGGAGATTTTAACACTATACTCGATCAATCCCTAGATCGTTCAGCCACCCCTAGGGCCCCATCCAAAGCTGCACTGGTTGTGAAACAAAATGATGGAACAGACTGACATGATAGATGCATGGTGTACATTACACCCATATGAGAGGAAATGTACCTTCTATTCGTCCGTCCACGTTTCCCACTTGCGCACAGTTTACTGGCTTATCAGTTCATCCCTAGCTGGAACGGTTTCTAGCTGCGAAATACACCCCTGCACTCTCTCAGATCACTTGCTGATAACACTCGTCATCAACCTAGGTGATACTCCACCTCCAGCTAGAAGATGGAGGCCCCCCCCACGATCTTTAGAGCCCCCCTGCCCCCTCCCCCCACCATGTCTGAAGCCCTACATACTGAAATTGGGGACTTTCTGGAACTAAATGAGGGCTCAGCGAGCACCTATGCCACCCTGTGGAGGCATTCAAGGTCTGGATTCGGGGAACCATCCTGGGCAAGTCCACGGGTATGCTGAAATCTGTGCGAAAAGAACTGGGTATAGCCGAAGCCAAAATGGATTCGTTACAAACGGAATACAGCGCCAGACTGGATAAGGAAACCCTGTCGAAAATCCCCATTATTGTAAAGGAATTTAATGAGCTGGCCAATAGGGAAGTCCTGTACATGGCTTCCCCAGCCAAAGCCCGTGGATACAGGGAAAGTAATAAGGCGGGCACATGTTTGGTCAATATGCTTAAAGCCGATAGATATCACAATCCGATCGCCAGCATGCAGACACCAGGTGGGGTAATGGTTAATAAAGAACAAGACATCAACTCCACCTTTGCCGACTTCTACTCCTCTTTATACTCCAATCATGATGTAAAAACCAAAGAAGACACATTCAAGTACCTGGATTACCTAGACCTCCCAACATTAACCCCCGAGACACAAAACATACCGGACCAACCCATCACAGTCGAAGATCTTGTAGCAGCTATTAAATCCTTGTCCGGTGGCCGGGCCCCCAGTTCAGACGGCCTGAGAGCGGAATTATATAAAGAATTTCAGAGCAAATTAGCCCCACTAGGATTGAAGGTGTGGGAGGAGGCTATGGACCAGGGCGTCCTCCCGGAGTCGATGCACGAAGCAATCACGGTCCTTTTGAAAGCCCGTAGACAAGCACAAGACAGGCCTCCTACAGACCCCTTTCCTTAATAAACACTGATGCGAAGATTTTCGCTAAAGTACTAGCCACCAGACTCCTACCGTACATGCCAATCCTGGTCCACCCGGACCAGGCTGGCTTTAGATCGAGATCCACAGCCCTGAACTTAAGGCGTCTGTTTGGCGTGATGGCACAGATGGATCCGAAGGCAAAAGCAGCGGTATTGGCCCTGGACACCGAAAAGGCCTTTGACTCAGTCTCCTGGACATCTCTTTCTAGTACTCAAGCAGTTTGGTCTCGGTCAATATATTATTAAATATGTGCGGCTATTGTATACCCAGCCGCCTGCCAAAGTCCTAACCAACACCTTATCCTCCACATTTCAGCTACATAGGGGAACCAGACAGGGCTGTCCCTTCTCACCCATCCTTTTTGCACTTACCATAGAACCAATGGCTGAATATATCCGTCAGAACCACTCACATAGAGGTCTCAGGATGACTGGTCCCCCACAGATCATATCACTATATGCAGACGACACCCTACTGTATGTCCGAAAGCCACAGGAGAATGTGCAACACAATGTCAGACATACATGAGTTCTCAGAACACTCGTGATACAAAATCAATGTCCTGAAGTCCGAAACATTTCCTTTGACCCCCAATACGGGAGACCTATCCAGGATAAGGGGGTTTAAGACTGCTCCTACTCAGGTACGCTATTTGGGAATCATGGTAGCCAGAAACAAACAAACGCTATACACACAAAATCATGGTGAACTATTGCTAAACCTGACGACCAAGCTCCATCTGTGGGCTAATCTTCCACTGTCCCTTTACGGCCGAGAGGCACTACTTAAAATGGTGGTTCTCCCCCAAACTCCTATACTACTTCAACAACATCCCGATCTGGCCCGCTAAGCCCTTCTTTATGAAACTCAAGTCACTCACCTCCTCCTTTATTTGGAATGGAAAGATGGCCAGGCTAGGGTGAGCT
Source organism: Ambystoma mexicanum (assembly GCF_040938575.1). Lineage (NCBI taxonomy): Eukaryota > Metazoa > Chordata > Amphibia > Caudata > Ambystomatidae > Ambystoma > Ambystoma mexicanum. The sequence goes on from NC_090935.1 coordinate 778,925,302, forward strand.
AAGATGGTGGAACCATATTCACAGGGTGTTATTGCTGCTCCTGATTTCGAACTGTATTAACTGCACAGGCACAATTTGCGAAGCACTGGTTCGACCCCAAGGACACAGCCCCACATATACCCCTTGAAAAATATGCTGCCCGTCCCAATGACATACGTCCCATCTTCAATTCCTCTTACAGGGACACCTACCCATTTGACCTGGTATATACCACACCACACGCTTGGTCCAAGATCTACAAAAGTATCGGCTTGGAGACCCCCTTACGACCAAGAGGTCCCCCTGTGGAACTTCTCTAGCATCTCCCCAACATTTGACAAGGCCCTCCAGCAATCTTGGGACCCCAATAAACTCATGATGCAGGACATGTTCCCAGAAGGCACGCTCTGCGAACTCACAGACTGATGCAGTGGGAGGGGGCCAGCTTAAATGCTTCCAGTTCCATCGGATGAGAGCCGCTTTTGATGCTAGATGGCCAACATTCCCACTGGAACCCCAGACACACGAATGTATTAGAGCTGTAGTATCCACAGATGGTCACGGCAAGGGGGTCTTGATGCTACACTCCTTGGTGCAGACTCACTCCAATTCACGTAACACAATTAAACAGACCTGGGAGCGGGACATGGGCACCCAGATCGACGACATCAGATGAGCCCGTTACTGTCAACTCACCAAATCTGTTTCAATGAATTCTGGGCTCCGATTGATTGAATTCAAAATCTTAAATCAATTGCACTACGCCTCTGCTAAATTAGTTACGTTTGTAGAAAACTGTACAGGCTCTTGTCCAAAATGTAATGCTCCCAATGCGGGAATGTATCATATGTATTGTCATGCCCCTTAATTGTGGAATTCTGGCGGGAGGTGGTGGGACTCGTTGAGGAAATAACGTCAATCCCAGCGAGACTGTCCCCCTTGAAGTATTATTTGGGGACATCGGTAAAGTGAAGGAAACCACTAGACTATAATATTTCATGTATTGTTGCCAAACGATGTATCCTGAAATTTGGAAATGCGCAGCTAAACCAACCCGAGCTAATTTTCTGAAAGACCCATGTATGGTGAACGATGAGGACATATGGACACTGTTGCGCCTATACCTGTGTAATTTGATACCTGACGTAGATGTAACGCCTACATCTTCGCCCTGATTTGCGATATTTGCCTGTCCATTATATGCATACGAGTAACAACTAGGTTTAAACTATACTGCAATGTTTATGTAAATGGTATTGCTATGAAGCTGCTCTCTAAATAAAAAATAAAAAAAAGATAAAGGAGCCAAGTATCCTGCAACAAGAAGCCGAGTCGAGGAACCACTGGTGACCCGCTAGAAGGTTTGGCACCCTGAGCCCACCATCGTCCTGTGAGACCCCTCTGCATCTCTGCATCTGATCATCCTAGGTGGTCTGCGAAGGCGCTTTGACCCATTGGAATAGTGGGACCAACTTTTCTCGGCACCTGCATCAAACCCTGCAAGTAAGCCTCTTCGGAAGTGTCCCTGGGCCAACCAGTGGGCTAACCAGCTTACACAGGACGTTTGCTCTGTCACCGCCACGGTTTCGAGAAAGCCCTCGAAACTTGGTATACTGCTTGCTCTGTGTCCACGGCACCCTCACACCGTATTTCGTACACTTGGCATTCCCAGGTCTGAAGTGAGACGAGTGCGTCCGGAACGGAGTAAATGCAGTTACCGTGTTGCCCTGCTGTGGCAGCGACCTGTGCAAGTTTGCTGCACTTGTGACCCCCTTGACCCTGAAGCCTGCTACCACGGAAACTACACTGTCAAGACATTCTGCTTGTCGCATTCAAACCTGCCAGCGAAGTGGACTGAACTGGCGAAGTCTGGGTCTGCCTGCGTCGGGGACCGGCGAGTAGTCCATACCCCAACCGATGGCCCCTAGCGCAGGAGCCCATTTCTTTTCGCATGAAGTGGCCCCCTGAGGGCCCCTTTCCTTGCCACCGCTATTGCAAAATAGTGACTATCCCGCACTCTCAACCTGCCTCTGCCCGCAAGTGGAAGTCCCGATTGAATAGTGGGGTCTTGTTCTTCATCAACCTTATCCACCTGCCTGAGCTGCTAGTGAAGAGACCCTATTTTGTCCAGTGGCACAAGCGCGTGCATTTACTATTGAGCATAAGGCTCCTCTCTTCGTAGGGCTTGGACTGCCTCGGAGTTAGGTGTATTCTTGATGTGGAACTGGGTCTAAAGATTTAAAGATTACTTGCACTGCCCGTTTTCCTCCCCATCTAGGTGGTCTACATATTTCGTGCTTCTTAATCCGTTAGACCCCTCTGGTCTTGTGTAATTTATATATATATATATATATATATATATATATATATATATATATATATATATATATATATATATATATATATATATATATATATATATATATATATATATATATATATATATATAGTGTTGATTGTGATGTGTTGGTTTACTTCAGTATTGTGATTCTTTGCTATGGTCTATATTACAAAGGCCTTGTAATAAATGTGTCTATATTTTTAATACAACACCTGTCTGTAAATTTCCTTGCTTTGTGTGCTCATTGAGGTCTTTCAGTCACCCTCACCCCTCTTGAGACTTAGTCTTGACCGCATGCCATAGCTACCCTGATTGGTCTGGCTTGTACAGAGGTTACCCTGTTCCAAGAATTTAGGTTGGCCTTCTGAACCTCTGCCCCTCCAGGTCAGAGTTCAGAAATCCCTCTTAACAACCCTCAGACGAGGGTTAGGGCTCCCAGCTGCCTTGCCCATACAAGCTCTCAGGGCTCAGGCCAATCCTTCATAACATGCCCTCTGGAAGTCTGAAAATATCAGTGGCAGCAGTCTTAAGCATTTCTCTTACAGCGCATGTAGCTGTGTGAAGTAGCTAGAAAGGCAGCATGTTCAACTCAATATAAAATACCAAAATGTTCTGATGCAGCTTCAGCACACCTCCATATATCTGGACCTTGGGTCTTCACATTGAAAAATATTCCTCTCTAAGGGGATAGGTTAGCCTTCTACAAAGGCTGTTACTTCAGCATTATCTTACAAATGGTCCAACTTTGTACAATTGGTGTAATGAAGGTAAATGTTGTCCAGTGTTTATGTAATAGGTTGATTTTTATGCCAATATCCAGGACAGTGTATGCCTGAATTTTACAAATGGGAGACTTAATTGCCATATTATGCACACACCCCTCACTAGCAGATATTAGTGGGTGAGGGAGCGGGCATATATATTCAAGTACACAGTGCAACCGAGCATCACGCTCTAGATCAATGCGTTTGGTACCTCTTGGAACATTTCACTGAGGTTGCCCAGTCACACCATTTAACATTTCTTACTGTTAAAGCTGCCTATGGCTTTTCCCACCTCGAAAAAAAGGTTTCTGTAAACCAGTGCAAAACCGATACTGGTCACTAGGTGCATCACCCATTTGTAACAATGTGCACAATGTTTCCATAGAAGAGTGAATGCTTGGTATAATGATTCATGCTGGCATGTTCGTGTCAGTACCAAGAGTTCAGTTTATTTGTATGGCACACCATATAACATGAAGGCGTGAGGGCGCAAAACTCAAATCCTTCATGGATGAAGGGATCTCCTTCCCATATACCCAAGCCAGATTTATATATAAAGGCTACTCCTTTCCTTGTGGTTCTATATTGTTGGACCATACTATAACTCTCGTGAAAGGCCAGAGGTTGGTCCAGCCGAGTCATAGCTCCATGTTTCCGTGATAGCACACGTCAACATCGTGGCTATTAATGTACGAGGCTACTTCTATGGCATGCTTTAGTAATGATCCTGTATTTAATAATAAAACTTTTAAACACTGCAATACAAGATCCTTTCCATTAAGCTTGGGGTCCATCTTTAAAGTCTTTTGTACCCTGTTAACATATCGCCCTTAAGCTGTAATACCAGTGCTTGCGTGCAATTTGGCTCAGCCTGTGTTACAAAATGGTGTTTATTCCCGTCATTTATATCATTAGGTAGTTCACACTTAACCTCAGAGCCTCACATGAATGACTCGCTATAGTACAGGTAGTATGATCTTATCTAGCTGTTTATTTGTGTATGTTATGAACAGCAAATATTTTGCTCTTTTTGCAATAGCATACAACATCCCCTGTAGTCCCATAATACAACTAGATCTATGTTATATTTACTTGCATTTTTGCCGGATAAGGACTCCTCCACATCTTCCACGAACCGCTACAGATACTTGGGTTCTCGCGCTTGCGCGGCTGTTTTTCAAAACTATGGCGCGAGAACTACCAGGCGGTCTGGGGGGTGTAGTTCTAAACGGGGTCTGCTGATCTCAAGGGACAAGGCTAAAACTAGTAGACAAGTCATACGGAACACACCTTTGCCATACAGAATTAAATAAAGCAGTCATCTTCATATTTGAGATCACTACTTACTGGCACCATTCCATGCTAAATGTCTCCAATACATTTAGCAGAGATTGTGTCCCCAAATAGCCAAGTCTAACCGCTTCAGCTAAGATTTGCTGGCCATCTGCTTGTATAAAAGGTTATAGGACATTTTAGTAGAATTAACACAATATATGGATGTAAAGATGTAATGTTAACATGGGACATCATTGCAAGCAAACACAATATGGCAGAACGCATTTGATAAATACTCACTCCTTGTAGCCCTTGAAATTGGATTGTTGGTCGTGAAGGTGCTACATTCTGTAAAAAGAAACGCTACATTTTAATACAGTGAAGACTGACATTAAACACCATAAAATCCATAGATGCATTAGTTATAACAAGTGCACAAAAGGTCAACGACAAAATTGTTCTGTGTAACAGCCGGCCCGAAGAAATTCCCAGTGTTGGGGCCACTTTTTAACCCCAGAGGGAAGTTTAAAAAATATCCTTGGATACTTATATGGACAATATGCACTCACCATGATACTACTACCTGTAGAGCAGGCCTCACAATTTGTATTCCGCCCACTGGCAAGAGAAATTGACTTGCCAGTGCATACAGAGCTCTGTAATATGCATGGACAGTGGATTGCAAACTGAAACTTGCACCTGCAGTAGACCTTTTGTATCAGTGGTGATTAGGTGAAAAGGGAAATTACCTCCACATGGTGCGTTAACAGCAGTCTGGGATAAATTTAGCATTTCAAGCACCCAACCATTAGATGTTCAAGATTTTAAAAGCCCAAGTGATGACAATTACGTCATCCAAGGAAGCTGTAAAGGTTGGGCATTTCAAAATCGCAGCTCGAGTTGCACTTCAAGTAATCTCAGTTTTGTTAGGTTTAACTTCGTGATCTTAAAAAATTCATCTGAGATGTATAGATTCAAATGGCAAGATTACTTTTTTCAGTCAACTGATTTTTATTGAAAAGTTTATAAATTCACTAATGCATTTGATTAAATCAGAAAGTGAAACATGTAAAACCTTTACCTTGTCATAGTTTCAGATATTAACCATAGGACATCAAATATAATGTATGAATAGGTTAAGGAGATCTGTGAAGATAGGCAGGGGGTGGGGTGACAAACCAGACAAGAGGGGATGATTCCATCATAAATGAAGAGTACAAATTATATTTGTTGTAAAATTTAGTTAGCGTTCTGGAGAATAGTGCAAACATGTTTTCAATTCTTTCAAAAAAAGGTAGCAGGCGCTCCTCTCCAGAAACATGGCATGATAACCTGTTCTGAGATGAGAGTTTACAGCACACACTTTTCGCTCACTGTACCTTTCACAGATGTGAAATATCCATTTGCATACTAGTCTTTGTCCCGCCCACATAGGCTGTCCAGCACCGAAATGCTATGGCAATTCCTCTCTGAACAAGAGTACCAACAGCAACCCCATACACGTGTTTCAGCCTTGTTGGGCCTCAGTGAGGTGAAGTTGTGCCTCTGAGCACAGTGAGCAGGGAGTCCCACGTCTGGTTGCCCCCAGGTACTGCAAACTCATCTCAGAACAGGTTACCATGCTGTGTTCTTTCTGGAGAGGAGCGCCTGCTACCTTTTTTGAAATATTTGAAAGGAACTTGGGGTTGGTCACAGGTTTTCAGCAGGTAGTAATGGAAGTGCGTGAGAAAAAAAATGGCAATCTTGATCGTTATGGCAAGAGCTTTCCAGAAAGATTGTAGTGAGGTGATAACCGTCTTTAGACTCAAAGTATAGGCAGGTCCAGTGCGGTTATGGGTGCCAAAACTCTCCCAGAGGGATCCTTGTATTAGTAAATGGAGGGAATTTACAAATCGTAAAAACGGCTTCATTCTAGTTTGCATCTTATGTGACATTTTTGTCTGAGCGCTTGCAAGACAAACAGGCCTTAAAACATTAGCTAGTGATAACGGACGCTTGGCATCAGTTTCCTTTGTGCTTTTGCCACCTGCGCCCCCTCTATCTTATAATCTTTGGCCTGCTTTCTGGACCCTCTACAGTCTACACCATCCCTCTGCTTTCCTGCACTTTCTTCCGTTTTCGGCCTTTTTTCACCTTTCAAGCTGCGGCATCTGTGCAACTTCTTTCATACCCCTGGCTTGTCCCCCAAGGGAAGCCAAAGCATCATCTGAAGACCAAGACGCTCTTCCATCTAGCGTCCCGACCTTGAGGTGGTAGGTGCTGCGCTTTTGCCCGCAGCACTCCCTCTATCGTGTAATCATTGGCCTGCTTTCTGGCCTCTTCCCGATAAACCTCTTGCCATCTCTTCTCCCCCCCCATATCTCTGCTTTCCTGTACTTTCTTCAATTTTCTGCCTTTTCTCATCTTTCCAGCAGTGACACGCACCTGTGCCACCTCTCCCCTGTCCCTCATTACACCAATGACTGGCTGCTCATCTCTAAGAGTGTCTTCCCTAGGACAGCCTCTGCCCAGGCATCCATTGGCTAAGGGCCCAAGGAAAGGGCAGATCCTTAAGAAGCAGCTCCAGTCTGTTTGGCTGTGTTCGCCTGGGCAGCCAGCCATCAACCACTCTTCTTGCCTACATAAGATAGCGCACCAAGTTTAGCCAGCTAGTAAGTCGTTTTCCAATCACTGCTGTGTACCAATGTGTTAGGTGGTTTTCATTTCACTGTTGACACCAATTGAGGCTTTTCTCCTTCCCAGATCTCAAATCTGGATTTTATCCATTTAGTGCAGTGTCGTCAATTGAGTCCTACTCCAGCTGTCCTCCCCCCAGCACGTCTCCCAACTCTAGGTGTTTCACCACTACTGATGCATTTCCAATGTAGGGGTTTGCACACTACTTTGTCCCACTACTGCTGTATTCGACCCAAAGGGTCTCTACCAGTGCAACAGATAGTTAGCCACATAGTCCAAACCTCCCTTCCTGCTGCCAAACCAGTGCCCCTCAATAGGAATTGAAATGAACTATGCCCCAGAGCCACCCCCAGAGGCCCGCCACCCCTAGTTATCCCCACACAGGTGTTGAATTTTTTTTTTGCCATACCAACGCAAGACCCAACCACCCAAGGTTAGGCAGAACAGCACCAATTGGAAAGCCTCAGAAAAAGAGAGCCAAGCCCTACAATCACCACCAGAGGACTACACACGGGCCATGCTAATCCCCCAAAAGAACACCCAAAAACATAAGGCGCCACAAAGGAAAACTAGGAAATGACCGAACCAAGAGGGTTCAAGGCCCCTGGTACCACAGTGAAGACTCAATCCCAGGGACCAAGATAGATACCCATGCAAAACGAACTCCTAGCCCAAGAAATTCAACCCACAACTCAAAACATGCCTCGCCACAAGAAAAAGCTTTGAAATCAAAAAGGAAACCTCGGACACACAGGAAGGTGCTGATAAATCAAGTTTACATGACTCCAACAAACTCAGAAGGAAATGCCAAACAGCCAGAGGACAAAGAATAGAGCAAAGACTAAATTGCTCACTACCTCTCCACATAAGACTGCTCTGGAAGTGAAAACTGACCACAAGCAACAAACCCACAGTCAAGAAGCAAAACAAATCACCACCCGGAACGAAATAAAACCAAACAACCCTGCAATCAATCTAGCCAGACTACTCGACAAAGAGACCACCAGAGACCTCGACAAAGGTAGACCACCATTGTACCATTGGTATGATCAAAAAGTGCTGTGGGTTGAACACCCTCATGGTCCGTATCGGTGGACTGTAGTGTAGCATATAGTGCTTGGGCGCACTTGGTATAGGAGCATGGGTTGGCTGCATTCTAATGCCAAGTGTGGTGAGGTGGATGTGAGGGATCAGTGCACTGTGTGCAGCAAGGAGCGTGGTCTCCCGTCTGCATTCTCGCTGCAGTGAGGTATGCGAGAAGGTGTGCTGCTAGGCCGATTCTTTCGTGGGATATAGCTGCGTTGTACCAGACTGGAGGTGTTTTATGAACGACATAGGTATGCGTGGAGCTAGGCTGAATTGATTGAGGGTTGTAGCTGCGTTCAGAGGTGAGTGAGCATAATGGTAGAAACGAGTGCCTGGGGTTACCGATGGTTGGTTCCTGGCTGGTGAGGGTATGTGGATTTATTTCAGGGCAGTCCTTTGAGATGTTCTGTGGTTGGACTTGAGGGCCAATTTTCAGGGTCCCTGTAGGGATTTTGAGTTGGGTTGTTGGGTGCTTTTTGGCATATTGCATAATTTTCCATTGATGTTTTGTTTCCAGTTCGTGCAGACTCTCAGGACAATGGCCTTGGGGGGGATGGGTATATGGCCATGGGCCGACCTTTTCTTGGATTTGGGAAGCCAGGTTTTTACCACTTTTATGGAAGGCCATGTAGTCCTGGATGTGCCGAATATGGGGCGGTAGTAAATTCCTTAAAGTGCCAAGTTAGAGTAGGCTGACCCTCCAAGTCTGACAGAATTGGAGGCAGATATAAGTGGGAGGGCCGGGCTTGACCTTAGGCCAAGTGTTGGGCGGTAGTGCATAGTCTTGGAGGTTGTGATGGACAGGCCTGGTGAACCGCTCAGTGGTCGATACAGGATTGTGAAGGTGCCCCTTTGTCCAACAGGTAGCCAATGGAAGGTGCGGAGAGCAGGCGAGATGTCCCTTCGTCCTAGTGCAAAGAAGAGCTTAGCAGCAGCGTTTTGGACTCTTTGCAGTTTGTTAATTTGGTATGCCGGAGCACCCAGATGCACAGAGTTTGCAAAGTCCAATCTGGACATGATGATTGACATAATAGAAGTCAATCTGTTGGGGAAGGAGATCTAAGGGAAGACGAGTCTTAGAAGCCTGAGGTGGTAGTGACATGATTTGGATACATTATTGATCTGGTGGGACAGGGTTAGGTCAGAGTCCAAAATGGTTTTTGACTGTTGGAGGTGGCAGGGGGTGCCGAGGGAGGCCATGGGAGTGGTTGCTGAGAATAGCTGCGTTGCCACATACCATGATCTGTTCTTCCTGGGTTGAGAAGGAGGTGGCTTCTAGACACATTAGGTCTATATCACTGAAGCAAGGCATTAGGTCAGGGGGTGATCAGAGCTCGTCTTGGGGATCCTCAGGATGATTTGGGCGTCGTCAGCATAATTGTAATGGGTGAGGTTGCGTGAGCAGATGATCGCTGGTAGCAGGCTCATGTAGAGATTGAAAAGGAGCGAAGGGAGGTGGTAAGCACCCTGGGGTATTCGGTGTTCACTGGTCGAACTGAGGAGGTAAAAATGGGGAGGATCGTGATTTGTTTCCGGTTAAGGAATGAGGCAATCTAGTTGAGTGTCAGGTCTTGGAATCCAAGAGTGGAGAATTGAGTGGTTAGAGGTGAAAGGCAGCCGAGATCAAGGAGAACCAGAGCGGCGCATCCTTCAGAGTATGCCATGACCTTGAGGTCGTCCTAGATCGAAATCAGTATGGTTTCAGTTCCATGGCGAGGCCTGAAGCCAGACTGAGCAGGGTCTAGTAAGTTGTTGGATTCAGCAAAAAGGTCGAGTTGAGAGTAGGCAGAGCGGTCAATTCGTTTCACCAGGAATCTGGTGTTGGAGATGGGCTTGTAATTGGATGGCTGGAGGGGGGTTGAGACGAGCCTTTTTCAGAAGGTCTGACGTGCGCTATTTTGAAGGCTTTCGGAAGGAGACAGAGGTGGTGTGATCGAGTATGGATCTAGCCTGCTCTCCTCAGAAATCTTCTCCACTTGTGCAGGAGGAGGCAGGGCAGGGGCCAAGGGGGCACACAACGGGTCTGCTGCTGGACAGTTTGTGGAATTCCTCGCTCGAGATCGGCTTGGAGTTGAAGGTTGGCGCTGCAGCAGGGGTGTGGAGAGAGTTTGGCATCAAGGGTGGCCACCTGGTCTAGTGTTCTGTAGAAGTGATGGGAGAGGGAGTTGCACAGCGATTGCGTGGTTGTGTTAGGGGCAGTGATCTTACTAGGCTTCACATATTCCAAGATGATCCTGTGTATTTCTTTTTTACAGTTGCAACACTTCAATATTCTTTTATTAGTCGTTTCTTTGGCTTTTCGGATCTCGCATTTCTAGTTACGGTGATGGGCGAGCAGGGATTTGCCAAGGATTTTTTTTTTTTATGTTCACCATATGCGCTCGAGGGAGGGGTTAGGGGTTTTGACGGTCTTCAGGTGGGGCGTGAACTATTTGGGGATTGGTCCCACAGGTGTGGCCAGGGTCTGAGGGGGTGAGTGGGAGGGGCAAGTTGTAAGCCAAGAGTCAAAGGCTTCAGTAGGGAGAGGTCTGAGGTTGGGAGTGCGTAGCAAGGCTTCATCCAAGTTTGGTAGTACCATGTTCCAATATTTGTGGTCATGACAGGAGACGGGGAGGACTATGGGTGGCGGGGTAGGAGTGTGGATGGAAAAAGGTAGGGCTGAGTGTTCTGTCCAGATGAGAGGTTTAGGGCAGGACAATGAAACGTGGTCAGAGGAGCTTAAGATTACATCAAGGGTTTGCCTTCAGTGTGGGTGAGACCTGTGGGATGTCCAGAGAGGTTGAGCGCCTCTAGGCTGTTAACCAAGGATTGGGTCATGGGTTTGCTGGTTATAGCCAACCAGATATTCAAGTCCCCCAGTAGGGTGAGTGAAGGATAGTTGATCAGAATGTTAGCTAGTGAGTCAGATTATTTTTGTCATATCCTGGTGGCCTGTAGATGAGAAGGAAAGTGAGTGGGCAACGGGGAGAGTGACCAGTAGGGATTCGCAGTTAGCTGTGCATGATTGGGTTTCGACGAGAGATGGATATGTAGGGCTTGTGGAGGATGGCCATTCTGCCACACCCTGGTGGCTCTGTTGTGAGTGAGGAGGGTGTAGTCGGGAGGGAAGGCTTCATGGTAGACTGGTTTAAAGTCTTCCTTGAACCATGTTTCAGTGATGAAGAGGAGATTGGGGTTATCAAAGATGCTATGTCTGTTTATGGCCATGGAGCGGGCATTGAATAAGAAGCAGGTGACTTGGTGGGTGGAGGAGGTTCCAATAAGGTTGGTGGCCGGGTGGACCAGGTGGGCAGGGGTCAGAAGCAGTGCCAGGCTGGGTGGTAGGACAGGGCGGAACTGTTTGCATAGTCAGGGATGTAGTTTGGCAGGGTAGAGTGTGGTTTGGTTGGAGCGAGAAGTGTGCAGTGGCAGGTTTGCATGCGATGGCGGTAGGTGGAAGGATAGCAGAGGGGGCGGTGTTAGTGTATCAGCAGGCTGCTGGATGGGGGGCCCCATTTCTGGAGGGAAGTGTAGATGTGGGAGAGGTGTCCTGTACAAAGAGGGACATTGTGTGTTGCTAGCAGTGAGTTCATGGTAGCCGGGCTATGGGTGTGTTCAAAGGACTGATGTAGATGAGGAGATGCAAAAATGTAGAGGGTGTGGGCCGGTCATTTTTCATGAGTTTAGAGTGTTTCGATGCTGGGAGTGTTAGAGAGGGTAGGGGGTGGAATGGGAAAAGGGACGAGGCGATAGTTTGCGAGAGCAAGCTGTGCCATGTTTAAAGAAGGGAAAGGGGTTGAAGATGTCTTTAGATGGCAGGCAAGTGGATGCTGGCAGTGTGTTGGGAGGATGGGCATAGCTGATGGGAGCGGAGCTTGTTTGGCTGAGAGGAGATTGGGGCTGGGTGGTGTGAGTGGGTAGGGTGTGCTGCAGGCACCCCAGGTGGAAGGTGTGGAAATGGTGAGGTAGGTCAGATTGGAGGGTTGTCTGTGTTGGCGGGATGATGTGGTTAGTGGAGGACATGTAGCTATCCTTGCAAAAGTGATTGGTGTTGTTGGAGGGGGGTCTGCAGGGTTCTGGGTGTGGTGAGATGTGGGCATTGGTGATCTACAGGGTGAAATTCTGAGCGAGAGGCAGATGAAACGGTGGTGGCAAGGGGATTGTGTAAGGAGCGCCAGTGTGCTCCTCTGGCTTGGGAGTTGGATGTAGGCCAGTGTAGGGTTCTTGCTGATGTGGGCAGGGATGAAGGCAGTGGATCTGCGAGGGCTGATGCGTTCGGCATAGGGTTAATGGGGGAGGTTCGGATGTTGTGGCAGTTTGGGGGTTGTGATTGGAGCGCCAATCATTGATATATGACTGGATACACAAAACTTCTGAGCCGTAGCAATCACCTCAACTGATGTCAAAGACTGAAATGCTCCTCATCAAACAAAACCAACAGTTTTCCTCCTGATCTACAGAACCCCGGCCTACAACCCGAACTTTCCAACAAAGCTAGCAGACTCAATCGCCATTTGTTCAACCTACCACAACAGTCATACTGGGAGACTTCAACATTTGGTTCAAAAGAAAACCAAGCCCAAGCACACTCCTGCAAACACTGCTCTTCAAGAAAATAGTAAAAGGATCCACCTACGCCGCTGGACATATACTGGAGGCAATCTTCTGCAGACAATGTTATGCAGCGAACATTACCAGATACCAAACCTGCCTACTGGCTGGAAAAGAAATACTCCACGCCAGCAAGAACAGAAACTGGAAGGACCTAGAGTCTTCAACAAACTCATTCAACCCTACCTAGCACCACAGAGCCAACTAAACCTCAGACTTAGCTGAACACACTTGGATTACAGAGGCCCTAGACCATCTGGCACCAGCAAAACCTTTCAAAGCCACACAAAAAATTAAAAAAAAAAAAAAAAAAAACACAAAGATGAAAAACCCTCATCCTTCACGAAAGCAGTCCCACACGAGCACTGCGACAGTATCACCAGCCACCCAATATCAAAAATAGGAACAATCCAACAGACCAATGCAACTTACGAAACACAGACAATGGGCGAAACAGTACAGCAAGACTCACCTGCCTAGAACCAAGAACCAATCACTGAAAATCTTCTGTGATCAAGGACACCAGCCTTGCAGGATCTCCAAGGGACCCCTGCCCCCCAGACATCTTCAAAGAAATCCTCAACCACAGCACCTCAGCGACACTTCCGGAACCTAATGAACTGGACACAAACAGGAATCTTACCAAGCGCCTTCAAATCAGCATGCAAACCACTTGTAAAAAAAATAAATAAAATAAAAAGAACCAGAAAGCACAGAAGACACAAGCAACTACAGACGGATATCCAACTTGCCCTACCAAGCAAAGATCTTGAGAACCATGTATAAAAGATCCCCCTTAAATACCACAAAACAAACACTCGGCCAGTAACAAGTTGGCTTCAGACCAATGAGAGGAACAGAATCAGCGCTCCCATTGATGAGCAACAACTTGAACATAAATGCAGACAATGGCGCCCAATCGGCCCACATACTGGACCTATTGGCAGCTTTTGACACGGCACTAGTAGTAGCCACACAACACTAATAAAAAGACTGATAGAATGTGGCATACAGGAACCCGCACTAAGATGGCTTCCCTCATTACTCACAAATCTAACCGAAGAACCTACTTACTGTTCATCTAAGATAACAAAAACCTCTCCTGTGGAATTCCAAAGGGATCCAGGGTCTCCCCCGCTTTTCATCATCTACATGTGCCCCTGATGATGAAAAATCATTCGAACCCACGGACTAATCGACTCCAACTACGCAGACAGCCGATTGTGAAAAAATAACTGCCTTTACAACTTCCTCACAACGAACAATTTCAAACTGAATCCAGCAAAAACAAAAATAATGTTCTCACCCACAGAAAACAATGCAGCAAACACAAAACTGGACTTGCCGGCCAGCATGGACACAACCAGAGACTTCTAACGTAGTAAATAATCTGGGAATATTTCATGAACAGACTGCCTGGAACCGCATGTCAATGCAATCACTACAAAGTGCCCCTACCGCCTAAGACTACTCAGGATATCTCCCATACCTTTCCTCACAGAACCCTTATAATCATATCCCTGATACTAACAAGAATTGACTATGCAAACAACCTCTACCTAGGAATGCCAAAAGACTCACCAAGAAACTCAATCACTGAAAAGCCTTCACTTGCTACCAGTTAAAAAAAAATTCAAAGCCCTCTGCATTGCCCACAAAGCATTACAGACAAGGAGCCGAATTCCTCCAAGCCAAGATCAGCCCCAAGCTCAAGCGATGACCTACAAATACAGTACGAATAAAGGACATTGAGGAACAACACTCACACCTAACTGCCAACCTTTGGAACACCATACCCAAAGAAATTAGAACCACAGAAGACCACATCACCTTCAGGAAACTACTCAAAACCTGGTTATTCAACAGACCATGACAAGTTCAAATGGACATGGATAGCAAAATAAATTGTGTGCCAATAGGAAAACACCAAGGGACATGGTCACAAATAACCGCTGCAAAAATCAAAAGACCAGTACACTGCAGTGCCCTCCCCAGCCATGCCCAACAAATCCTGATCAATGTAGAGAAGGACATCCAATCAGATTTAGTGATAACACCCACACGCAATTTATGCGCCAGGGAAACAGAAAGCCTAAGCCTCACCCAACCTCTCATCCAACCAACTAGGGCCACCCCGTCAAGTACCATCAACAGCTGCGCAACCATTCAGCAGTCGACCACACAACAGGTCCACACCCAACTGCCACGACTAACACTGACGAGTAACCAGCAACACTAGGTACAACCAAGCCTCTGCCAATAAACCCGTAGGGGAGGTCAGCCTCTGGGCCTAGAGGAGGCAAGACCAACGAGCCACACCCAAGAAGATTGGTAGATAAAATCAAACGTCAAAGACTCACACCAGAGGTACCGTCAAACCAACGCAACTTACAAACCTATTTTCCCAGTCTTGCTCCTACAGCATTACCAATGCAACTACACATGACTGGGGCTTGCCACTCTACACAAAACATAGAATGAATCTAATGCTCACAATCCAACAACTCCGAGACTCAGGAAACACCCCAGCACATAGTCCATAAATCCATCAACACTACACAAATGCACACTAACAACACATTCAAAACCTAAGCCATCCGCTAGTCAGGACCCCTATGGATACAACTAACCAGTGTGGACCCACCCCACAACCTCCCCCAACACTAGCACAAATCTCATGCACTACCCATATGGTTACAACACATGGGACCTTCTGAACCAACTCCAACATGCAAGACAACGCCAACTCCAACTTGCAAGACAACGCCAACTCCAACTTGCAAGACAACGCCAACTCCAACTTGCAAGACAACGCTCACAGATGCCAGTTCCTCCTGGTTCTTACCCATCATCCTATCCCCACTAACACACCAAGCTCCGTTTGCTTGCTGAGCTATGTGAGCCCCTGGGGACTGCTCATGGGTGGTAGCAGGGAGAAAACTGAGGATCCTCTTCTCACCTAAACCCAAAAACCTGAAACAAACTACCAAAGAACATACGGAACACAAGCAATCACCTACAATTCAGGAAACTACTCAAATCATGGCTCTTTACCCCATAAACAGAAATAATGCCCATAAGGACATACACTGAAAACTAGGCTGAGAAAATAAAATTACTTTGGCAATCGGGATAGGTTATTTATTATAAATTACGGATCTGCAACATATCCACTTATCAATTAAAAGACAAACTACATCGAATCATACCAAATAACACCCACAGAACAATTGGAAAGGAGAGCAAGCTATGACCCAGCAATAACACCTGGCCCACCTCAAACACGGCCAGCAATGGACCACCAACAGTAACGAAGGAGCAGGGAATGATAATATACTACCCAAGCAGGGATAATGCTCGCCCTCCTGGGTGTACTAAGCTCAATAACTTGGATGCCAGCCTCACCACTGCCTCTGAAACTAGACAGTCAGGAAAAAGGGAAGAGAAGAATAGACCTACTGAATGGACTGACAGTAAATAGATAGAAAGGAGCAGGTGAATGGTAATACCACTAACTAGGGGGTAATGCTCGACCAACCGGGGTGTACTAAGCCCAATATATTTGCTAGAAACCATCCACGGTATTGCCCCATAAACTAGTCAGTAACCCAAAAGAAAGACTATCCCTACCCAGTATGGCAACCCGATACATAAACAAAACTACAAGGATTATGAGACATGACCAATTAACCAAAACCTCAAATTTCTGCATACTTCAATTAACACAAAAACCCACACAACCACCTCACAGCAAACCTCACCAAACTGCAACAAACACATAGATCACAACAGCACGCAAGGACTCACTTCGATCCTATATGCACACCAAACTCTGCGCACAGTGACAACCGAACTAAAGCTTCCAACAGTACACCCCTTTCCTACACCTTCTCACCCACCCCTCACCTTTGTTAATAGCTCTGCTCGAGCGCCTGGAGACCAACTCCGTTGGTGACGGTGCATTATATAAAATACCTTTAACATTAACATGTTACACATGTAGAGAAATGTGATGGCCATAAGTTTCAAATTTGAAATATCAACCCGTTGCACCTTATAAGCAGAGAATCAGTGCTAGCTCTGTTTCTCCAACAGTTTCTTCATGTACTAGTTAAATAGGTCATGCATATCAAAAACACCTTGTGTTTAGGCCTGTATATATATAGCTGTACAACTCAAAACAGGGGTTTCGAATTGCTTTTCATTTTGTGTGCACATTAACCATACCCAATTCCTGATGGTAATTATTCATTCTCAACTACAACAAGTCATACTTATTAGGAAATGAGTTCCAAAATCACTTGCAAGCTTTTTCCAACAAAGTTGATCTGATGGGCAGTCAAGATCTTATGCGTGTCTTGCCCGCTTGGATACATTGTATTTGAATATAGTTTGGTCCTGAGCCGCTCCTGTGGAAAGATCCAATATGTGGAATAATACCCAAATGTCAAAACTCACTTATTCTCATATCTAGTGCCATGAAAGCTCGTCAAATAAGGCAAAATCCACACCTTCGATCATCTCACTACGTGGGCCATCTTCAACTCATGAATGCATTTACGAGGACAATACGGACGCTGCATGCAGATGAAACTAAGCAGGATACCCTTTGAAATATGTAGCATCCATCTTTTCTACGCTCAGTGTAAAGGGAGTGGTTAATCCATTGAAAGATTAACATTTTATTTATTTTTTTTAATTAAGTTGGCACTGCTTACTTGGCAGATTCTGTAATGGGAAGAGGTTTCAGGACTTCACTCCCTAGTTGCTGGAAGAGGGACGTTTCAGTTTTCAGCCATACGACTACCTCATTCATATAACTATGACTAAAGAGATATTCGGTGATGCAAGGATTTGCCCACCAACCAATTTAACTTGAATGAATATGCCCGAGAACTTCCCTCCAACCACTTAACATGTTTATCTACATATCGCAAACTTGTTAAAATCAGGTCTGAGAGACCCCTCGCCACTAGAATGGACTTTTGGCAAGTAAGAAATTGTGTGCTCCAAGTGGAGAATTGAGGCAAATTACTTTCTAGCTAGAAGTCTGCAACTTCATTTACCACTGATTAAATCACTTAATTGTTGGGGATATTTAGTTTGCTGATGTCAGATCACTGCACCCCAATTTGAGAGAGAATACTTATCCACAATAGCTACGTGCAAACTGACATGTTCTTCACATCTTCTCTAGCACATGTTTTTGATAAAGTTAAACCTAGAATGATTGTATTTCCCTTCATGCCAACAGAAGGCCATAATCAGGTATCCAGAGCATCGGATGAAAATATTAATGACCTTTTTGGTGTTTTACATGGCCCTTCTTTACACTGCCCCTCACGCCAAGACTACTAAACTACATTCTTAGGGACATACATTTACCTTAATTTGCTATTAATCTAATACTTTAAATGAACCTTTTACACTTTGTCATAAAAGCCACGGATTCCCTTGCCGATGTGGGATACCGAAAAGACTTTCATAGTATATTTGGAGAATCCCCAACATAGTGAGTTGATGTGGCACAGGGTGGGATCTCTCCAGAGGAGTGTGAACTTGTTAAATTACTCTTCAAGAAAGCCGGTAGAGCCAACCTTTTGCGCCCAAATCCAGTGCAGTTCATGTTGGTAGTGATCACTTAAGAAGCCAAGCTATTGGCTAATTGCTTAGCCATGACTTACAAAATGTATGAATCATGAACACAGGTGTTGGCTGGTTCGAAAGTCAATGCATACAAGTAGTCCCAAATGGTGAAATCAGTTGACCCAGACACCATTTTATCCTGCAATACAACATACCTTTGACTGGGATTGGATTTTCCAGTACTGCAAAACAGTCCCCTCTCCACTAGTCTATGTGCTGGCTATAGAACCACTGGTGCCTAAACTGTTCGGGCACAGTTCCCAGGGATCATGTTGGGGCATGAGAAACACCATCTTACTATGTGTACAGCATTCTGCACTATATCAGTCTGTAGTACCACACTCCCACTGATAAATGAAGGGATTTAATTTTCATCCTATTGCAGCCTAGAAGATTAATTTTGACAAGTAGGTGATGATGCAGATCTGATAGCACATGGTATCCTGTTGGGGTATCCACTTCAAATTCTTATACCAAGACTACACATTACTGCCAAAAGGTAATTTCTAAATTAAGAATAAAAAGAAATAGAGATTTTAGCAAACATACTACCAGTGTCCTAGACAGGGTGCATAACACTTTTACCATAAACTCCATTTGTCACAAATGTTGCCTTTGCACCCATCTGTAAAAATGAGAAGGGATTTAGAAAAACAATGTGGAAGTTTCACTTTGAGACCTACGAAATCAGGTCTTAAAATATTACGCTGAGATAATGGTGGGCTTGAGCTCCTGTGTCAAAACGTTCTACCTGCGCATTTCTGCTGGGCCGATATTGCTGATTGCGTGTGAAAATATGAGCTGTAAATCGAACTACCCTTGCTTCACCCTTCTATGCACCAAAGCATTTTGGCTGCACCTCCGTACACACTCATCAAGGCCATCGGATACCATCCCCATTCTAGGTAGCACACTTGAAAAGCTGTTGTGGCTACTAGAAAACCTCTCCATCATGGCTAGCTGGAGCACAGAGGGGTGTCATTTGCTAATGAAAGATACCTTGGGGAAAATACCTTCAGGCATTTCCAATTTATACAATTCAAATAGTGATAAACTTCGAGAAGCTAGCTTAGTCCGGCTATGGTCAGGGGACCTAGAGACCCCTATAAACACATCCATTGGTTCTTTGAAATGGTGCAACAAGTTTACTGTCATTTTAAACTGCATTTCCTTGGGTTTTCAACTAATTCAGAATGCTTACTATAGTCCGCTACACTGTTCCCCAAGGATCCTATAGTCCCAGAGCTGGAGGGTGTGCTTGATAAGGTAGGTTAAGACAATGTGCCCCAGTCATGTCCCTTCAAAGATTTTTGGAAGTATTGCTTACATTGAAGAATATTCAAGATGGTTCTAATGACCGGACACCTTAATTGTAAAGGATTTAGACCAGGGTGCAAATATTGTTACTAGCACATTTTTTAAGTCACTAACCAGATCAATTCTGTAAAACAGTACATTTCTTACTTGCCAACAATATTATTATATCACTAGACAGTGGTGAGTCAAAATCTTGCACCCTTATGTAGACAAATGTATTGCATGTGGAAAGATTGCCCTATTCTCTGCCTGCAAAGCCATCCCCTTGGATACAGAAAATCCCAGTAGCTTCCACTTGGGGGATAGATTGCAGTCACAAATCGGTAACTGAAAAAAGTTAAGAAAAAAGTAGATTGGCACCAGACTATGGTCTTTGAGGACTAAAATGGATGAACTTTTACTTAAAACAATCTGTTTAGAGCAGGAGATTAAATTCCACCCTCAACACTATTCCCATTAGGTATCATCCATACCCAATTGGAGTATTGAACAGTGTACTTCTAATTGACATTGCTTAGTGAATATCGCCACTGGTGAAGAAGAACAAAGTGGTTCATCGCTGTTTCACAGCGGTCAACTAATGTGTACATTTAAGCTACTGTGACACTTAAAAAAAGAAAGTACTTGCTAGGGTTGGTGCAGGGCAAGCTACACATGTTGGCCCTTTTAATGAGTACTTGTTCAAGTCATACTCTCCCATTTATGAGTGAGGTAACATGTCTGGTTAGTATCCATCAACTTGACATTTTGCAAGACTCGTCCTGGTTAACATTTTTACAAACCTTTTTCGATGCAGTTGAAGGGGTATGCAGTGATAAAATTAAGTCAAAAATGTTGCCTGTACAACAAAAAATTGCAGCAAAAATGCCCTGGTTTGACCCGTTAAAGGTGTACCCTATTACACCATTTAAGGGCTACAGGGGTGTCCCCTGCTTCCTTTACATGGATTGCAAAACTACTGCCTTTTTGCTGCGATATTGTGTGCACAGCCATTTTTGCAGCGATTTTAACACATGGGACCATTGAAGGAAGACCGGTTTCATATCTAGCAGAGCCAACTCCCATTTAGTTCTGGAGCCCTCAAGTAAGGCAATGTGCGAGGGAGTTGATTGATTACATACATTTGTTATTTGCTTCATATGCGAGAATGGGTAAATGCATGATGTTCTGGCAATAGTAAATGGGGTCAGGGGGCATACGTCTAATCTAGATTTTGCCAATTCACTCAGTGCACCTAGCTTGCAAAAGGTGTAGCACCATAGGTTGACCAGTTAAGGTCTTGCAACCTACAGCTTCACAGAGGTTTTGTACCAGGACTCCCATGTCCACTCATTAAGGTATATGGCTTATAACTGTTGTAGCACAAAACCCATGAAGAGCATATCGTTACAGGTGCCTGGTCTAGCTCAGCCAAGGACTCTTGAAAATGTAAAAACTAAGCATTGGATTTATTGTTGTACGGCAAAAGGGTGCCTAAACAATGCAGGTCGTTTAGGACAGCCAACATCAGTTTGTTCACATTCCATCTGTGTTTAGATCACAAACGTACAGAGACTTTCAGGGTTCGAAATTGAGGGTGATGTGAGTGAATTAGCTCCTGCTTTCAGCTTAGATGAACCTGGTCAGCTCAACAGCTACTTTTAGTTACCCATGACAACTGATGCCAAACAAACCAGTGAGAAATAAAACTTGTACATTTGGAACAATCTATAAACAAACATTAGGACACATCTATGCAACATTTTAAGGGGCAATATAAAAAATGCACAAAATGAGGTTTGCATCTTACGTGGAAGTTCGATTTGCAGAACACCATTTACTAGCTCCTCGTTCCCCCAGTGGTAGCTCCTGGTCACTTGGTAATGCTGGAAACCCAGGAGCTGCTTTTAGCTCCGATTTAATTTCGATCACTAAATTTATTCCATCAGTTGTTACGCATCCAATGACAAAATTAGCTGCAGTCAAGTTAATTGCCAATCGGATAATCTCAGGTTTGTGTTCACTGTTCCATTACAATATTTTTCAGACTCAAGGTAATGGCTGATTGACAACCACCAGCATCAATGGCTGCTTTTCCTAACACTCCATACCATCCTGCGCTGGACCAGAAGAATAGCACTCTCCTTGGTGCCTACAAGGACTAGGAGATGAGCCTCACTACCCAAACCCTGACAGGACAGTGGAGGAAATTAAGCACTACATTTAAATCTCCAATATAAAGGTTCGAGGGAAGCAGGTGAGCCTGTAGAAAGTCACAGGCCAAGCACCAAGTGTGTCCAATACTGCAATCGGAACAGATAGACTCAAGCAAATAGGCACTAGAGAGGTTTAAAGGAACGCATCTGCACCCAACTGGAATATCACACCTTCAGTACCAAGCAAATGGGTTGCAGAAGGATGCTTGGAGGCTATCGGGGGGGGGGGGGGAGCAGAAGCATTGAATAATTGACTCATCTGATCAAACAAAGCATCTGGAAATCAAGCCTTCCACTATGGCGCACAGCCCATGGAATCGCTGTGGCTCTTGCAAAAGCCACAGAAACACCTAAGAGGTAAAGTGGTCATTTCATTTGATTGTTAAATATGATCTTAGATGAATGGGCTGGACTACCAATTATAACCACAGGACAAAGTTTGACAATTGAGCATGAAACCTGGCTGCCAACTTCCCAAGACAGGCAAAAACTGTTTGGAGGTTCATTAATCAGTTGTGCAGTCCAGTTTGCCACAATATTAAATATACATTTAACCCAAGTTACTTTATTTGTGGATGTCAAGAAGTATGCATTAAATGAAGGTTTGACTTTGCCTTTTTACAGACCAAGATACTTCAAACCAACTTGGCCAAGTGAGCTTGCACAGACATGCAATGGAAGATTTGGCAACGGATCAGTTAAAACTTTCAAAGAGCCACAAGTCAATAAGCCTGTCACAAAGTTACTGGTCTAAGTACTATACTAAAGTCTCCAAGGCACATTGAGCCAGATCCATCGGCTGGGATCAAAGACCAAATCCTGCAACCTGTGGTAATGCTGTAAATTTACAAATCAAGGGACTGATAGAGAGAAGGTAATGCCAAAAAGATAATACAAGTTATAAAGTGGATTACTGGAGCCAGACAAGCAGTACTAGCCTGATTGAATGTAAGCATGGAGTGCTTTTGAGTTAGGCGCCTAGAAAATCAGAGGCCTATATTGAAGGTTACAGTAGAACATTTACATCCAAGAAAATACTTAGTCAAATGTGGTACTAGGATCGGCGGGCTTGTGCAATAGGGCACGATTAATCAATTTGATTGTGATCAGTCCTATTCAGCAAGGATTAAGGAGTTATCTGGTTAAGTCTCACATCAGCCCCATATACACTCCATATTGCAATGCTTGGAGATTGCCATTTTCGGCTATATTGCAGCACAGGTTGAAGCAGCATCCAAGGATCAGTTATGTAGTTATTCTTGAGAAACTTCTGCAAAGCGCTGTAAATCCTCAGCAGTTGGATGCATAAGAGCTACTCCGTCAGTGCTCCTAGTTATTGCAAATATTTAGCATGGAGTTTGTGTCCCCTTGGAAGACAATCACTTCCTTTCCCTGCTGCAGTGTACTTAATGCTGGTGTCGGAGATCACAACCCATCTGGAGGCCCAAAATAAATTGTAGCCAGAAAAGGCCTTGAAATTGAGTTTCCTCGCAACAGTTGATGCTAACCTGCACCCTTCCACACTCTCTCCCCCCCTGCCCTACCCCCTCCATCACCCGACCTTCTCAGTACTCAATTTCTGCCCTGCCAAAATAGTCTGAGCACACCAGGGCTGACAAAATGACTGGCCAATTATGGAACAAACTTGTCAGGATCTTCTGCCAAATACATGGTATATGGCTTTCAAACGACAACTGACCCAAATGACAAACACAATGCTGTTCAGACTAAGACGGGACACAATTCCTCAGTTGTTTTGAGGTCATCAGGCAAGCTCTTGGTGCTATTAGGAAGGAGAGGGTCTTCACACCCCATAGACGATAACTAACAAGAACTAGATGCTAATAGAGCACACCCAAGGAGCAGGGGGAAGCAAGTACACATGAAAGGCAGGTGCATGAGCACCTTAAAGCATGCAGATGCGGGTGTAGATGCGATCTTGGTAAGTGGCAGCCATCTTAGAAGTTAAGCCCAAGCGCACCAAACTATTCGGTGTATTAGGATTAGTCCCCTTACAGGAGCGTGACCACCACCCCCACCTTGGCCTGGTCTGCGAAATCCACAATCATCTCCATTGTTCCAAGTTACAGGCCCTCACGCCTGGGAAGAATGCACCCTGCAAGGTCCTGAGAAGGAAGCGGAGCACCTCGTTGCAGTACCATCCCACAGAACAGATAGCAAAGCCCTCCTTCCCCCAACTATCCCCACATGAGAAATACGGATTTGCCATGCTTTCATCCCATGACCCCCCCACATGCCACAATACCATCCAAGCCTGGAACACAGACCATAAAACCTTTAGACCCCCTTGATCGATCACTAAGACCTGAAGGCAATGCTATTGCATCTTCAGTAATGAGTCAGGTGATTTGTGCAGCAAAGTGCAGGGTGGCATCAGCATTACAGATCAAAACTAAGATGAGGACCTTGGAAGTTGCCGATTGGTCTTGGAACGAGTTAAGTGATACAGTTAGTGTGACCTCGGTTATCCCCAGAGCCACAACCCTGTATCTGCCAGTTGCATGGTTACAATCTTAAGAATAACATTGTGTTTTAAGAGTAGCCAATTGTTAGGTCAGCTCACTGCGGATGAGGAGCCCAGCAACACCCACGTGAACAGAGATGGACCAAAGGGCTGGCATCCCATATGGAGCAGGCCCTACACCTATAGGCCTTATCTGTATTGTAGAATTATACGGAATAGGACATTAGTGACACTTTTTGTGCTTATAAATGTACTGCACAGGCCAACGGACCTCAAAACGTTCCGTGGTAGCAGAGGTCTTTGCTGATGCATTCCTATGGCTATATTTATTCTGGTGTAAGTGTGCAGAGGTGTACTTTCATCACGGTTAGCAATGATCCAGCAATATGCAAAGACTGCAAGGTTCATGCCACTGCCACTCCCAAACCTTGATGCCACATCCCTTAGCCAGAACAAAGTCCAAGCTCTCTAAGGATAAGAGGAACTAGATGGTGTTATTGAAATTTTGCACAGACCAAATGCTGTTCTGGTGCAGAGCACACAAGTGGGATTTTGAATGAAAGTCACATTTTAAATAAAATAAAGCAACATTTTAATACTGGTAATTCACTGCATTTTGCCAGAGAACACTGGTAGCAGGCCTATGAAGTGGTTGCACAAAAAAACTTCATAGCCGACCATGACATTTAAAACCAAGGACAAGCAAATCAATAAAATGCAACATAACTGAAATATTTTTCAGTAAAACATTCCTGTGATGAAATAAATTGCACAGAACATTGTTGGTATATAAAATGGTGCTTAACCATTATGGTGAGAAGATGGCTGCAACTTTCTGGATAGGCTGGCTTTGTATGCCCAGTAGTGAGGCACCTTATGGGTACACTGTTGTGCAGCAAACTATGTACAAAGTCAGGATTAGGCTCCAAGATTAACCTTTGAGTAGAACATGTTCATCAAAGATGCATGCCATGTAGTTCATGGTCAACTACTAGGTCTTGTGGGTAAATAGTTAAAATAACAGGAGCCTTTTTGTTCAAAGGCCTATGGGAAAGTATCTCTGTACAATGTGAATAACTGACTTAAGACCATCATTTTGCATAAACCATCGCTGGAAAACAGATGCGTAGCCCTACTAAAATCAAAAAGTCTATCCCGTGGTAAGACTTTAAGCAGGTGCATACTTGTGGAAACTGGCAACAGTTTTTGCCCCATAAGTGCAGGAGAGGTTAATCATGTTCAGCTTGCCCCATCTAGGTTTGTACAATCTCCATCACTATATATTCTATATTTGTACCGCGACTGAGCCCGCGAGCATCAGGGCGCAAAACGTTAATACACAGCACTCACACTTGACAAAGGCCACAAAACAAATTTAGTATAGATTAAAGATGGGAGGACAGATACTAATTGAGGGGAGAATTATCGAAAGATCGGTCTTGACTTTTTTCCGGAAGATACTGTATGAAGACTAGTCTGATTTGTGATGGAAGGTTATTTGGCATGGAAGGCTTTGTCCAGTCCATTTGTCTTACTGTGCCTGGTGATTGTTAATTGGCTATGGGTTTTGGATCCGAGGTCACGGCCCGGCACATAAGCTACCAACTTGAGGTAGGCAGGGGATTTCCCATAGAAAGTGTGGGCCAGGGTCCGGGCTTTAAATTGAATTCTGTCCTCTACGGTTAACAAATTAAGATCTCTCCCATCTTTACTTCTCTGTTCCATTTTCCTTTTATAATTCTCACGGCAATGTTTTGAATTTGTCATTTTGCAATGTGCCCTTTATTTGACCCCAACATGAGTACATTTCTGTAGTCCCAACCTGGACAAAATGGTCACTCTTGCAACTGTTGCACAATTTTCCTCACTCAAATAAGGGCGTATTCAGTGTGCGAGTCTTAAATAGGAGCAGTTCTTATAAAGCTGCATGACATGTGCTTCCATATACATCCACAGTGTCTTAACTTTACTTACAACTTATTTGGGAGTCATTTATGTGGTACAACTCATATTGATGGCTTAATTTGGCCCTGGCTTTGTTGGTCCCGAAAATCATTAATTCAGTCTTCTTGGTGTTTAAGCACAGCCAATTGTTGCTCATCCAAATTTCAATAAGTTAGAGTTTCTCAACATTAGCACTGTCCTTGGCGTAGTCCTCAATTAGTTCAATGACCAGCTGGGTATCATTGGCGAAGAATACAGATTTTCTCCGATTTCCTGGGCAAACGCCTGGAAAAATTGGCCATCGCCCATCTTAATCTTCACACTGAATCTGTAGGTTGTCTCCATGATCATCAGTCTGGCTTCAGAGCTGCCAGACGCACTGAAACTGCTCTCCTAAACATCCGTGAAGATCTGCTCTCCAACCTAGATTGCAACACACCCTGTGCTCATCTTACTTGATCTCTCTTCTGCCTTTGACACCATCAACCATGCCATCCTGTTCAAGCATCTCCATGATAACCTGGGTATCATCGATCAAGCCCTGGCTTGGCCTGCTTCCTTCCTCTCCAAATGACCCTTCCAGGTCCAACTTGGGTCCCGTCTCTACCTGTGGTTTTCCCCAGGGGTCCAACCTCTCTCCCTGGCAATATCTGGCACTTCTTGCCCACCTCATTGCCGCTTTCTGGCCCAACTTACAGTGCTATGCGTGTGACACTTCAAGATGAGCGAAGAGGTGCCTGAAGGGAGCCTGTAAATGAGCTGACATTGCTATCCAGGAGTGGTGTGCCGCCAATGATATCTGCCTTAATGCCAGTAAGACAGATTCTCCTCATCGGCACACCTGCTCCCTCCTTTGTCACTCTCTGGCCGGCCTCTTGGCCTTCTTCCTGCTCCCATCTGTGAGGCTAAAAACCTCAGGGTCATCTTCGGCTCCACACTCCCCTCATCTGTGATGTCTCCAAGTAGTGTCACTACCAGCTGCACCTCCTCAGAGGTATTCTTCCCTTCCTCTCCTTCCCCCAGAAGCTCACTGTCTCCAGAACTCCGATTCTCTCTAGGCTGGACTACTGCAACAGCCTCTTTCTAAACCTGCCTGCCTGTACTCTCTGCAATCTGCAACTCATCCAACACATGACTGCAAGACTTGTTTTTGGCCTCAATCCCAGGGATCGTATCTCTCCAGGACTGAAATCTCTGCATTGGTTCCCAGTGGTTGCTAGGATTAAGTTCAAAACCCTCTGTTGTCCACAAAGCCTTCTGGGGCCCAAATACCTTCAACTCGGTCTGCCTAAATATCTTACTTTTCGAGCCCTTCGCTGAGTCGCTTCTCCAAGAAACTACTTGGTGGGGGGAGGGGGCAGGGGTCCCTTTCTTCGGCTGGGGCCTCCCTCTGGAACAGCCTACCTGAAACTTGGAGAACCATCTCAAGAACTTCCTCTTTACTTCTGCCTCCTCTCCCCTGCTGAACTGGCTGAATCTGAAATTGCGCTGTCACCTAGCTACCCTCTGTTCTCTGGCCCAGGTCCCCTCCCTGCCATTTGCACACCTGCTCTGCCCCCCTGGAATCCCCCTGCACTTGGAGGCGTTTCTGTATCCCCTACAGCCCCCTACCAGTACCAGACACCTGATGTCTGCACTTACCCATGAACTTGCCACCACTTGGCTGCACTTTATTGTATTCATTGGTTTTTATTTATTTTATTGTTATGCTATGTACTGTACTGTTCCCTCCCACTTTTCCTCTCCCCTTACCCTGCACTTGTGCGTTCTCAATGTCACCTGGTCTAGAAGGTGTGCTGTCTTCCCTCTGCTCCCCTCCCTTACCTCATCGCACCTTTACACTCGTATATAGGCGCGTTATAAATGGTATATCATAAGATATTAACAGTGATATAGCACCTACTCATTACTGTGTTAGAGTTTCTAAGATCTACAGGGTGCCAGATTACTTATTTCAAAGAAAATAAATCCTGAACACAAATGCAAACAAATGCCCACAAAAGTCAATGAATTCACCAGTTTTAGGAGATTCCACTTTAGGCTTCAAGGGGTCACCATTTCAAAACACACATTTTACACTCCTAGCACATTGACAGTCATTAACTGTGAATGCTTAAAATGTGTATGGACGGTGGGTCAGATGTAGCAACTTATTACAGATCCAACACGTAAGGTACAGGGACAGAAGACCAAAAAAACAATGTTTGCCAAGTGATGTATCCATCATACTAGTGCGTTTTAACTAGCCAGTATCATCGGGTTAGCTATACCCCGTAAAACAGTTTTCAGTGGCACAATACTGAAAGCATCACCATGCCATTTAAAGGGCTAAGCCGACATGCAATAATAGAAATGAAAGAATCTCAGCCAGATGCATCCCTTGAATCAATGGGAACCGGGCATCTGACAAATAAGGTACATTTCGATAAAACCAGATACTCCTAGCAAACGTAAAGACGACTGCCTGCCGTTGAAGCCAAAAAAATAAATAAAAAACACAAGGCCACACGATGTTTCCAGCTAAAGAACCTGCCATTTCATTGAAACCTGGAGCTTCTTACTGATAATCAACTATTGCACAAAGTTTTTGCAGCCATCAACTTTAAAATACCATTTACGTACCAAAGACATACACCTTAAATGAACATTGTTACAAAGAAACCTGCCAAGTAGTGCACAAACAGTGGAATGTTTGGTATTAAATAACCATCTCTGGGACCAAAATAACTTCTGCCTACCAGAGAGAAACCAAGTGCCGGGGTTAGTAAAGTAGCTTCAAGGGTCATTCACTAATAGTAAAGTAGCCCATCAATATACATTTAACCATAACATCTTTCATCAGGAGTACTGGATTACAAAAGCCAAGGTTCAGACATATTGAAAGTTAACAAATTTCCCCTTCATGGAAAAATTACACGCAAGTTCACTGCAGAAATAGTCAATATACACACATTCCTGCAAGATGACAAAGCAAATGCATTTCTCCAATGTAGCAATATGGGAATAGAAATAAGCCCTCCACTGGTTATGGGTTACATTAAAATTGGACTACCAAATATCCCACATTGCGTTTAGACACGCAGTATTCCTCCTTGCATACTATTTTCAACACCATGGCAGAATTCCAGTGGACATCCGATACCAGCAGACAAGCAAGGCAATTACTAATTTGTATAAGCGCAAGGAATGATGCACTCCCTCTTATTAAGGCTCTCAATTTACAAGACTGTCCAGGGAGAAAGCAATCCTAGCCTCCCTAAGGTTTTCAATCTATGAAACCATTCATCACAGCAGAAAAAAAAAAGAGTCAAGGCAGAAATGAAAGTTAAACTTTTAGTCAGTCCTACAGTTGGCTACATCTCCGACATGGCAAGTGACAAAGTTGCATTACAATAGCACTCCATCGGCTTTCGGGGTCACGCCATGGCGATTTCTGGGGTAATCAAGGCATGTTCACGCCTTCTGGAAGGATACAGAGTTGTGGCTAATGTGGGTTCAGTTTCCTTTCATAGGCAGAAGGACTTTTCTTTTTAGGATCTACAACTATTACAGAAGAACAAACCCTGTACCCTGACTAGGATCACACACAGGGGACAGGTAAATAGGACCCCTTTCTTACTCTGATCTGCTGCATACGGCCATGTCTTCATGGTCACTGAGGCGGAAAAGATACAAGTTAAATCATCCCATCTATTTCCCAGATTGCAATGAGGACACAGAAGGCTGGTCGTATCCAAGAACAGACCCCTCCAAGGTATCCTTGGAACAGGAATACATAGGGAACATCAGAGAAATACAGGTAAGAACCACTCCCATACAATAGGGACAAATAGTCCCACGCCAGGATAGAAGATACTTACCTATAAAAATCACTCTAAAGACTGATGATAGTTCCATCTGTGTCTTCTTTTAACCCCTTAGGATTCAGGGAAAGACCCAATAAGCCCTTTGGATACCTGAAGACGCCCTCAGCATCCATAAAATGGAGACTTGAAAAAAGGAATCAAATATCGCATGCAGAATGCAGCACGAAGAAGCATTCGTCCTGAAGAAAGCGGCCATTAACTAGTCCCACTGAAACCGGTTGACCTTTGTTGAAATAGTATTGGACTGATAACCCATACTCCGAGACCCATATACATTGGTGAAAGGGATCGTATAATTTATCAGAGCTATCTATACCCAACACACAATCACTGTCTGGTGAATAGAAAACTAGCTTTAACTATTCTGACCTTAATGGTCACAGAAACCACCTTGATTAGATACACATACTGGAGGCAGTACTAATAAAGACTAACACCGACCACCAGCAAGTGTACACTTACCTTTTTAGAAATTTAGAAAGGTAGTGAGTGAGAAAAGGGCCAGGACCTCTACATCTCTTTGTAGGCAGAACACCAGCGAACACTAGGGCCGGCTCCAACTCTATCGAAGGTATCTCACATGTAGGGCTAAAAATACGTTTTTGCTAAGGACCTAGAAGTAGGAATAACTAACAAATATCCTTCTGTTTACAATGTGTTAAAACGATTAGGGTACAAAGAGGAGGCGACTACCCGTCTACTCCAATTTGTAGCTACACCTTTCATAGGCAGACTGTTCTGGTCCAGACCGCATCGATTTTCTACCACACTGCAACACCAGGATTCAAATATCAAACACCTTCGTTCACTTTTGGTCTTGGCAGTAAGTGACGGTGCCTCAATCACTGGAGAGCAAACCAGAGGGAATCAGTTTGTAGGACACCAATGCAAGTTTCTGGTATTAGAGTTGCTTTTTCAAGGCGATTCAGCAGCAATTCATCCATCATGGTGCAGTTTGAAAGCTGAAGAATTTAGTATTGATGAAGGCTTGATCTGCCTAAAATGGACTTGGCATGCCACTGCAAGCCCAGCAAAGACCTTACACACTTCTTTGCAAATCTTGATTACCGATTGGAATTATTGAAGAATTCGAATTTGACCATATGGCGAGCAGAAGGGGCATGTGAAGTGTCCAGGTCTCATGTCTTTGCGTGGGGAACCAGGAGGATGCGTGGCAAAATAACTGCATCATTTGTGCATTGTTCGGGGACCAGTTTAGTGGATAAGGGTTTCTGTTTTGGCATTTCACTGTTGTATGCAGTAATAAAAGGGTTCTCTGGAGCACCCTACCAATTAGGTCCCAGGTTATGAATACCAGAAATAAATGGCAAAGGGGTGTTTACGGAGCCAAGAACCCAGCACAAAATTAAAGGCAATCCAAGAAACAATGTTCAGTCATCCCCAAGACAGACTTACTGGAAATGTGTGAGGACCATATGGTAAAGGTAGGACCAGTTATGAAAAGCCGATTCATTACAGGTCACAACCTGGGGCAGATCGTTAAATCGCTCAGCTTCTGAGAAATACAGATATAATTTCATTATAAGATATTAAAAGGCACACCCATTCCCCCCATTCCCCCCACCCCCCCTTAGCCATATGTCTGTATGGTTCATTTGATGCAAATTGATTTATGTATGTCAGAATGTGTCAATGTGGAGGTGTAAATAGGTGGGGGCTTCTTCTGGGTAGGGTTGTTGATGGGCTGGACCGAGTGGCAAGAAAGGTTTTTCGCTTAGAATTGTTTCTCGGTTAGGTATTGTGGAAGATGAGAATACATATGAGGGAGCGGGTTGGCGTTTCTTTCTACACAATTGTGGGAGGGAGATTCCAGAGGCAAATGAGTCAACTGCAAATACACAAAATTAACCAAGAACTCCACGCAAAATGCCAGCAGGAATAGGTTGCTACTCCAATGCAATAAAAAGAAAGATAAAGTCTGCTGCTACGTTTTGTTATGCTAGAGCAGATAAATGAAGTGCCCCATAAAAACACAGAAGGAAATACCTATACGCAGGACAACTTTTAATGCCTATGCAGCCATTGGGTCAGCGAATACAAACATGCTTTTATGTAATGAGAAGCATGGGAATTATGCTTAAATCTGAAAATTACGAGGAAAGGCAAGGGCGATGAATACTGGGTTATGCTTGTGTGGAGAAAATTTAAAAATAAAGTCAGGTGGCAGCGCAGCTGGCGCAGGTCTACATAAAGGGGCTACCTGCTGTCCCACTCCCTCTTCACTTCTACCCGCAGTGTCCATTAGGTCTCCTTCAGAGCCCACCCTGCAGACGAAAATTGAGGGCAAACAAATGCAGCTATAGAGCCGCCAGTGATATCAGGCATTTAACACTATTAAACTCAAGTCACTCTGCACCATGCCCCCACACCCCTCCCAAGTGGAGGACAGATTGATGGTGTTGGAACACTCCTGCATAAGAAGTGCCTTGAGAAGGGCCCGTCGATTGCTGTTTAAACACATTTTTAATGTATAAATATATATGTGATTGGAACTATGATGCAACGTTTTGGGGTGAAATCCCACACACCACTCAGTTCCCTACCAAATAGGTCAATCATTCCGTAAAAATCAGAACTGTCTTTAATCAGACATAGTAGATATAAGCTATGCTTTGCAAAAAAAAATAAGGGTTTTGCTTTATGTGGGTTATTCAACTTTACCAACATGCACAACAAAAAGCTGAAAGTAGATGTAAAAAAAAAAAATGTTACTTCGGGGATTCCCAAGATGGCCGCCGGCGCAGGGAGACGTGTGTGAAACTCGCTCCCGCCGGGCCGTTCAGAAGCACCACATTGAGCACCGACCCCAAGGGTACCTACTCCAAATTATGCACCCAACCACCTCCAGAGGCTGCCGGCACACCAAGAAAGCAGAATCGCCCCCGAGGAGCGAACAAAGGCAGCTCTCCGTGAGCGAGTCACCCCTCCCCCACCGGAGCAACAGGTTCCACGCGGCTCGGGTGAGGGAGGTCGCGGCTGGGACCCCATCGGCGCAGGACATGGCCCCGTGAGATAGCGGTGCTGCAGGCACCCCAACAGGACGGTGGGGAGCAGCGATGAAGGGGCCCGCTGATGGTCACAAGTAGCACCGCATACGTGCCGGGAGATCCGCCCCTCCCCCAACACGAGACCAGCGGACCATATTGAGGAGAGGAGCAGCGGAAGGCGCTGCTGGGAACCCGAAGCGGAGGTCCCTGTACCACGGCGACCCCCCTCCCCCGTAGTAAGAAGCACGGGGCAGCATGAGCAGGTGGGGGTGATATCCAACTCCTGCTCAGATGATGCGGACAGGATTGGAAACACCGCTGTGAGGCGCAGGCGGTATCAGCCGTGCACAGCCCCCATCCCGGAGGAATCAAGCGGTGGCAACAACAAGCTTAACGGAGTCACAGGTGAGACTCCCCACTGCCCCTCTAAGCAGAGACGACACAGGGATCGGAGGTCAGACAAGGGTGGGGGCACCCCCACACCCTGCTTCGCAAATACTGAAGGCCAGGTAGGCCTAGAACCAACGGGCGAAAGGACACCCCCCCACTCTGCACACAGAATCACCCCCCCCCGCGCAAGGGGGGGCAGAGGGGACAGGAGTGGTAGAACCGGACAATCATCTGCCCGAGGGATTATCATACAAGGGCCCCCTACGAGGTGGGATGGACAGCCCGCCATAGGGCATAACGCTTTGGACATAAAAAGGCTTACTACCAAGCAGGCCCACCCCATCTAAAACAGGAAGAGGCCCGCGGAGGCACCACCAAGCAGGCACAACCCACTCATCCCATAGCAAACCGCCTACAACAAGGGGGCAATTTCCAAGGCGAAGGGGAGAGGGGATGCCCCCCCCCACCAAACCCGCAAGCAGCCAAACAAGACTCGATGATTCTACAAATGTGGCCGTCGGATACCCCCGGTGACTACTAGGGGAAGGCTGCAGGAGGACCCAACAACAGACGCCATTACTACCAACTCTGGCAACCAACCCCTGTCTAAGGACAATATGCGCGCCTGGTTCGTGGAGCTGCAGGACAAATTCATGTTGACAGTACAGGATCAATTTGCCATATTGAGGAACGACATGAAGCAGGCAGTCCAAGAGATAAAAGATGTAGCTTACTTGGAAGAAAGGACTGACACCCTTGAAAGAAATCGTGCAAAATGTGGAAGACGAAACACTAAAGATTAGCGAAACAGTGCGATTAACCCACAACCTTGAAATCCAATGTGAAGATCTAGATAATAGGTCCAGCAGATCGAACATTCGCATTCAAAATATGCCTGAGACCATTTTGGATAAGGATCTAAAAAAATGCAGTGCAGGAAGTGTTCAGAGACATAATTGAAGCAAAAGAAGCAGAGTCAATAGGGATTGACCGGGTACACAGAGTGGGCCCAAAACGAATAGGCGAACCCGGGGAAAGACCCAGAGACGCGTTGGTAGCCCTCTCCTCGTGCCCACATAAAGAACAAATCTTAAGGCGAGCCAGGAAGTTAGACCAGAGAAGGATGAACGGAGTGCCCATTCAGCTTTACCTAGACCTGGCAGCAGTGACACTTCTAAAGAGGAGAGAGATGGCCCCACTGATCAGGGAACTGGTCGCAAAAGAAATTATGTACAAATGGACATTCCCCTTCAGGCCTGCTATTCGAGAGGGAAGGAAAGCAAAGGAGGGTGACTACATGTGAAGAAGGGCTCCACATAATGGACATACATCCAGATGAGGCGGTAGGCGGGGGCAATATGGCAAAGGGGGACCTATAAAAGAGGCAGAGAGGGTGGGAAGTGGTCCGGAATTAAAGGAAACGGAACTGAAGGGGGAACTCCAAGCCGGCAACTGTGGAATAGCGGAAACACTCTAGCAAGGTGAAGGTAGGGATCTGTCGCTACCTAATGAACATGGAGAGGTACATATAGAAGGGAATCGGAATAACCGCTCTGCGGCCCGGCTGAGTATCAGGAACGAACACACAGTAAGGCCTGAGGAAGATGCAGGGTTTAGGACTCCCCGGAAAGATAGGCTCGAGTCTGAGGGCTGAGAGCGATCGGCGTAATGCTATAGCTAACATAGGTACCCAGACCCTCCTCGGGATTAAAGTTGGTTCACTGTTAATGGTTGGGGGGGAAGTTGGCAGGGGGAGGGGGGGAGATTACTCCAGAAGAAGATGGGAATTCAGCATTCGGGCTTAAAAAGAATCCAATCTGGGCCGGTTGACATGGAGAAGATCAGATTATTAACATGGAACGTAAGGGACCTAAACTCCCCCATCAAGAGGAAAAAAAGTAGAGAATATGCTCAGAAGGGAGAAAGCAGATATACTGCTGCTCCAGGAAACACACATTAGAGCGCAGGAAAGGGGGAAGGTTAGTCTTAGAGGGTACACTGTACTTGTACAATCAAATGCAGTGGGAAAAAGAGCAGGGTTAATAATAGCAGTAAGGAGGGGAGCGGATGCAATGCTCATAGACTGACAAGGAAGCGAGATATGCATTCACCAACATCAAGCTAGACAATACTAAGCTCACTCTGGCATCATTGTATGCACTGAACACGGGCCAAGATGGTTTCCTGTGGGATGCATTGGGGCGGTTGGAGGGGTTCGCAAATGGAGAGATAATAGGGGGCGATCTGAACATGGCTTGGCACCCACGGTTGGACAGGAGTGCGGGGGCCCCAGGGCCAGTGCGCCCCATCCAAATCTCTCCAACGATGGAACGAATGCCGCTAGGCGATGCATGGAGGGAGCTGCAGGGTCAAAACAAGGGATTCACATACTACTCGCAC
The DNA here is from genome assembly GCF_040938575.1 of Ambystoma mexicanum. Classification (NCBI taxonomy): domain Eukaryota; kingdom Metazoa; phylum Chordata; class Amphibia; order Caudata; family Ambystomatidae; genus Ambystoma; species Ambystoma mexicanum. Next base: position 778,961,264 of record NC_090935.1, read on the forward strand.
GTACACAATACAATGTCAAGAATAGACTATTTCTGGGTGTCAGTAGGGATGCTGGGCAGGGTTCAAGGAATGGATCTAGGTCCCATTGCACTGTCGGACCATGCCCCGCTCTGGCTAGATATTTCGATCCCTAGGAAAGGAAGAGGGCTATGGTGGTGGAGACTCACGCTGGACTTAATCTCAGACCCGGTGATGGGAGAGGCAATCAGAGACAAAATAGAATTCTTTGAACTCAACGACATGGGGGGAGGAGGGAGATGTCCCTCTGGGAACAGTATGGGAGGCGTTCAAGGCAGTAATCAGGGGGCATAGGATCTCTCTGAAAGCCACCAGGGACAAACAGAGGCACGGCTGGGAACGAGAGCTGGAAAAGAAACCGATCTCGCGAGGAGCTGTTGACCCACCCCACTAGAACCCTAAAGAAGGCGATGAGACATACACAGGGGCAACTGGAACTTATCTGGAACAAAAAGGCAGAGAAATCCCTCCACTACCTCAGGCACAGTTACTACATGAAGGCCAATAAGACAGACAGAAATCTAGCAATGCAACTATCCGCAAAACAAAAATCCATGGCCATCTTAAACATCAAAAATGCACAGGGAGAGACTAACACGCACCAAAGATATTGGGGACGTATTTAAGGCATTCTACCAAAATGTATATGCGACGGAACACCCAGATGAAAAGGACCAAGAAAGATTTCTGCAGTCTCTTCCCATCCCAAAAATTTCCAAAGAGGCCAAAATAGCACTGGATGCCCGGATTACGGAATTGGAAGTTAAGGCAATAGCAGATCTCCCATATAACAACGCACCCGGTCCAGATGGCTTCACGGCCCCTTTTATAACAAATGTGGACATCCTCACCCCAATTCTAACAAGACTCTTAAACACCTTCAAGGGAAATGGAAATGTAACCCCAGCCATGAATGAAGCCAAAGTCTTGGTGTTCTACAAACAAGGTAAGGACCCCTCTCTACCCGGCTCATATCGACCCATAGCATTGCTAAACCTGGACTCCAAGATCTACACGAGAATTCTGGCTACTAGACTCTCCTCGCTTCTGCCCTCCCTAATACACCCCGACCAATCAGGCTTTATCCCGGGCAGGCAAATTCACGATAACCTAAGAAGGCTAATCCACCTACTAGAAAAAGTGGGCATTACACACACGCCAGCAATACTACTCACTAGATGCCGAAAAGGCTTTTGAACGGGTGGAATGGGCCATACTATTTAAGATCTTGGAACATATGGGATTCGGGAACCATTACATAAATATGGTCAAAGCCAACTACACCTCCCCTTCAATAAGAATAACGGTTAATGGGGAAGTCACAGAAAGGGTAAGGATCACCAGGGGAACGAAACAGGGATGCCCGCTTTCCCCCTTCTGTATGCTATCTTCCTGGAACCATTACTAATCAAAATAAGGGAAACAATCAACATTAAGGTGATAGAGATGGCAGGCAAACACCACAAAGTAATAGCCTACGCAGACTATATGCTCTTGGCGCTAGAGGACCCGGGGAAGACACTACCTTATACATTACAAGAGCTAGAGGCATTTGGGGAGATTTCGGGCCTTAGAATAAATCCTACTAGCAGGGGACAAAGAGGCATTGGAGAGGGAAGTGGGAATAACAGGCCTAAAAATTGCAAGAGAGGTATCAAATACCTGGGTATAACACTCACACAGGGTGGAAATGCTGTATAAAGAGAACTACCCCCCCACTACTCTCCAGAGTTAAAAAAGACATGGAACAATGGAATCTGCTAATGATTTCATGGTGGGGGAGAATCCAGTCGGTGAAAATGAACACTCCCCAAGCTGCTGTACTATGTTCATGCCCTCCCGATAACGATTCCTAAATCTTTCTTTAAGGCACTGTCAAAGACTGTCTCAGCATTCATATGGAACAGGAGGCCCCCCCCCCCCTAAGGGTTGCAAGAGCCGTCCTCACAACTCATGTCACAGAGGGGGGACTGCAACTCCCACATTTCAAAAACTATGATGCGGCGCAACTCTGGGTGTTGAAAGAATGGCTGGGGGATGACCAACGAACGATCTGGGTAGCCCAGGACAGGGCGGTCGCTAGAACCCCTCTAGAAGATGTCTCATGGAAACTCAGACACCAGAACCTCCGCATTAGCGAAATCATGAAAGCCACATTGAACGACTGGGACGAACAAACGCAGAAGGGCACCATGACCACGATGCCCGCCCCATTCACGCCCATATGTAGAAACCCCCCCAATTCCCACCGGGACAAGAACATGGGGCCTTTGAGAAATGGGAAGAGGGGAATAAAATGGGCCTACATGAAAAGATGGGGAAAAACATTAGGGAAAGAAATTACAAAACAGCAGTGGCAGGTGCTGTGGGCTGACATCCCCAAACTAACACAAGCATTGCAGACTAGGGAAATGTGGATAAAAATAGTCACCCAATGGCACTACACACCTGAGACACTCCACAACATGTACCCAAATACGACAGACCGCTGCTGGAGGGGCTGCCCAGAAGCTAGCACTTGGAGGCACATCTGATGGGAATGTCAAGGTGTCAAAGGGTTCTGGAAGGAAATGATATCGGAAATCAAAAAGATGTTCCCAGAGGCTGATCAGATGGGGAGAAAGTGTGGCTCTGGAATGAAAGAGCAACAGGCCAAGAGATACAGTAAGGCGCAATGGAGAGGCATCATGGGCCTAGTCATAGCGGCGTGGGCTACGATCGCACAGAACTGTAAGCACGACCCACCACTAATATACACCTGGCTGCAAAAGGTCTGGTCACAAAGGGCCACGGAAAAAAAAAAAAAATCACGCACCACTTGCAGGGATCGAAATAATCCTTCATGAAGGAATGGTGGGGGGGGGAGGGGTTCTGGAATATTTGCAATCAGACTATATGGAACAATGGTGTCCGCATAACATTAGAATTACAGATATATTTACCTCATAGTCAGCCCAGAGAACATTTGGAGCAATGAGCTGCTCTTCTGCAGGGAGGGGGGCGGAACTTCAGAGGGGTTATTGGGTTAAAATGCATTTGGTCTGTACTATGAAAACAAAAATATGTTTTAAAAAAAAAATTACTTTAGGCAAGTGATAACCCCTCCTTGTTTTTCTGCAAGTGCTGAAAGTAATGTGAAAGATTTCAGGCTTCCAGTACACAGCATTCTGAGACCCGCAGACCTCCATCAATGAGACGTGCCTGCTGTAACATTGCATACATTTCTGTATCACTTTGAATCAACCAAAAAAAAGAACACAAAAATAAAACAAAAAAAATAAAACAAACAAAAAAAAGAAATCTATGAATCCTTGTTAATGACCAAATGACAGCCAAACTGATTTAACAAGGAGGGACTCACCTGGCAAATGATGTTAAATATTTGCCAGGTAACGGTTGTGACTATTTCAGCCTGCTGGCACAGATAGTCACAGATATTCTTGTTTTCACACAATAACCACCACAAATTAGTGGTCATAGAAAAGGTCTCATTACAGATGAGAAATCTGCTTTATCAAACAGCCAATGATACCAACTATATTTCCTTCCAAAGGTGCACAAGCTTTGGACCATTCCAGAAGGACGCCCAATACTAAGTGGCATAGGGTGGGCCACAGAGAAGATATCCGAATATATTGACAACCTACTACGCCCACGAGTACCCAATTGGAAAGCATACATCAGACACTGTAGACACTAAGGGTCATAGAAAAATAGATTGGAAATCAACTTACCTGCTAGCTACCTGGGACGTGCAGGTACCTTACACGATCAAACATGATGCAGCCATACAAACTATTGATTTCGTATTCAGAGAGGACTCTGCTTCCCATTACCACCATGAACAGATGATCAAGGTGATGCTTACAGCAACTTAGAGCACAACATTTTCACGCTTGACAATGAATCTTATCGACAGAAAAGAGGGATAGCCATGGGCACAAAATATGCTCCCGCTCTGGCTAACCCGTTTATGGGCATGTACGAGGAGGAGCTAGTGTACAAGGCGTTTACAACAAAAGTTGTACTATGAGCCAGATGCATAGACAATGTTCTAATTTGGGATGGCACAGAGCAATTGGACAATTTCAGAGTAACAATGAACAAGAATGATTATGGCATTGAATTTCTGGGACATACCAGCAAGTCATTTATCAATTTTAGACTTGACAATTTATTATCTAATGGGAAACTGTCTAGTCAACACGCACTTATCGCAAGTACACAGAAGTCATCTCGACATTACATGCCAGCAGCTGCTACCATGGGCCACTTAAATGGAATGTACCTACAGGTGAATTCGTTAGTGCAAGACGAAATTATAAGAAATCGGATACCTTCTTGGCAGAGTGTAATCTATTGGAAGAAAGATTCAAGCAGAGAGGCTATTCAAGAGCATGTATACGTGTAGTAAGTCAAAAGGCTAAAAACGCGACGAGCGAACAAACTGTTCGCCAAGGCAAATAAAGGGATTCAGGAAGATGAGCAGGTGAATTTTATTCCCACGTATTGTTCTGACAAATCGAACTGAGAAAAATTCTCAGGAATAATTGCCACCTCCTCAAACTGGACCCACAATTAATATATTAATGAACAACCAAAAACACTGAAAATGACTAAGCCCATCATTACTTCCAGAACATCATAACAAACTTGGCTTGATACAGAAGTCAAGTTTCAGAAAATGCGGCACATACACATTATGTCAATATGCTCCTCCGAGTACAAAGACATTTTAGGATGCAAGAGGAACTCGGATCAAAATCAATGAGAACATAAATTGTAGATCAAAGTATATAGTGTACGCAATATGTACATGCCAACGGCTATATATTGGAAGTACCATACGGAAAGTGAGAACTCGAATTCGTGAACATCTTTCGACAATTTGGCAGCCAAGATGTGGCATTACATTGGCAACAAGCACATCAAATGCAGAGAAAACAAGACCAAGTGAAACTAGGAAGTTGGAAACCTGGAAAGACTACTCAGACAAGAAGTGTCATTAATTTGCAAATTTAGAACAATTGAATATTAAATAAGGACAATGAGATGGTTCATTTTTTATAATCAAAATTCTAATTAATTTGTTAATTTTCACTGCAAAGAGGAAGCTTTTGATCCTCTTTATAATTATGTGTTGCTCTTGCACTTTGTCTATGTACTTGGACACTTACAGGTAACGACTGCACTCAATACTAGTTTGCAAATGACTGAGCAAGTATGTTATGTGAAAGAAATACTCTGTAATGGGAAACCGGAGAACTCAACAAGGGACCCTGTAAGTGTAACTGCTTTTAAGATGTGTCATACTGTGCACAGAACTCTCCTGATGAGGATTAGTTGCAACCACGAGTAATATTTGACCTAAACTTATATGATGGTTACCAGGCTTTTACATTTCTTACTGAACATTATCACTATGAATGCAGATTGTCATGTGCTCTCAATTCTCATCCATATTTACTTAACGTTCTTACTAGAACACCATGGGCTTATCAGCACCTCAATTTTGAGGAGTCATTTTTTTTTTAACTGTTGTACGCGTTAATAGTCTTCTAAATTAGTATACCATTCGATCTATTACATATGCTAAACGCTCGATATTCGACATTTTAGGTAATTATTGTTCTAAAACAAAGGTTCATTTTTAGGTAACTTATTTTCATAATACTTCAATTATGCGACCGGGTTACCACAATACCTCATATTTCATGATTGAATATCATTATTCTGTATGAAAGACTGGATGCACATTTGGCTGTTCCAAGATGGCAGCTGCATTATAGCCAAGGCAACAGAGGGAGGACTTACCGGGTTGCTATGGCAATGCAAGTATTTACTTAGACTGATCTACCGCGCCGGCAACTGGAAACAGCCGACGCATGGAGATTGTAATCGATGCCTCACAAGTAAAAACTCAGATCTTGGGGAACCATCTGCTAATATATGCTTATACATCAAGTTGCAATCCTGGCACAATCATGACCAATAGTGCGCACCAAGAACAGACAGAATGGCTAATATGGGGAACATGATACTTAGGACGGGCTCGCAACAAACATACGCTAAAAGTTATTAGAGAAGGTATTCTATAAAAACAGGGTGACATCACTACTTTACTATGTAGGACAAAATATACTACCCCGTGACTTCTCAGACAAAAAAAGGGGGATTATAGCCACATGTGATATTCTACCAAACCGTGTAAGAAATCTTTTTTTATTTCTAGAAATATTCATATGTATTGAGCAAAGGGATTCCTGTAATTCGTTTAATTTTTGTTATTTGTATGCAGTCATGCCTATATTTGGAAGGTTTTTGAAGTAAAACTCAAGAGTTCATGTCATGTGATGGTGGAATCGTCGGATCGCTGGGGAAAACAAAAATTGACCATAGTAATTGCCTTTATAAAAAGATCAAACCCAAGTCCGAATTTGTCAGAACATTCAGAGCCAACGACATTCAAAACGTCTGGGACCACATGTTGTTTGGCACGTCATCTTTCTATACGCTCTGACCTTGTCCCATTAGGTTGTGCGTTTTCGGCCTTTTCCATCGTCTGACCATCATTGATCTTTGGGACCTTGTGTATAATCAAATTACGATTTTACAAGTAGAAAAAAAAATGATTAACCGTATAAAAATGGACCGTTTGCAGGTCAACACAGATTACCAACTGCAAGTTCAAATAGTGCTAAGTCATGTAATTTAAATTGACTAGCCTCATAGGAAGGGACCTCATGCAAGTCAAAGATTTATTGTTAATGAGTTCGACATTATTTCAACAAAAGGAATTATTTTTCTTCCTCTTACATTTAACCTAATCAACCCAACCCTCATCCCCTCCTTTACTTTGTATACAAATGACTACGCACATGCATATACATGTTTATTTATAATATTTGTAAACAAATGTGATTTGAACATGCCCTACTGTTTGAAAAAGGCTCCTGTGTAGCCGAAACATGCATCACATTTAAAGGGCTTTTAATTTGCACAAACTAATACAAATCTTCAAAAACTACTATTGTGTGGCTCAGTTAGTGTGAAAACAAGAACTTCTACTTATCAATGGAGGTAGGGGCTTTTGGTTCCTTCGAATCCCTTCACACCAATGCGACATGTTCGAATACGAAAGTAAATGGGTCGCAGGCAAAAGGAGTTGTACTCCCAACAAACAAAAGCCTCCAAAAAAATGTAATACGTATTAGCAACTAGTAATTGACTAATTATCAAACAATTTATCGAACTGTGGGGGTGTGTCCAGGTAGCCGTGCTGTGACGACGCTGACTCCGAGAGCTCCCATAGATCCAGAATCATCCTGGCCTGGAATACAGGCCCAAGCTGGCAGAAACAGATGGAAACTACAAGGTTGGGTGTCAAAAGGTGTTTTGCGCAACCGGGGGCAAATGCGGAGCTGGAGAATTAGTCGGCCATGGAGATAGAGGCACAAAGTGGGAAGGCACAAAAGTGGGAAGCCCCGCCGGAGACAAAGAACAAGATGGCGGCTGCAGTGAGGAACAGCAGAAGAAACACTAGAATACGCCGTTGATGGCGGCGTACCTAGGACATCACGACTAGAGTCACCACGAGCGAGCCGATGGGTGCGGAGTGAAGCCGACCCACGCACTGATTGCAGGAGGATTGAAGACGGTTGTGGCGTGACTGGATGAGGCAAGAGGCATGAGCGACCGGGTTCCTGCAGCCCCTTTTGCGCCTAAGTTAACAGAAGGACCCGCTGCAGCACGAGGAGCCCTGCACCTGAAGTAGTGTAAAAGGATATTAATCCCCAGACGGCAGTTTGCAGGGAGAGCGAAACAGTGGTCAGACAGGTGAACCGCAGGATGGCAGCTCACTGCGGTCCACCTCTGGGAGAATGATACACGAGGCAAACCAGTGAGGGACAGTGTAACGGTGTAAGCTGTGACGTGTTGACGTGTTTGTACCCGGATCAGAAAGAAGCTGCGGTTTCCCACAGCCCGCCTACAGTGAGGGGCTCAATAGGGAGGAAACATTCACCTCCCTGGCAGGCTGGTAAGAGGCACTCCCATCGACGAAAGTGAACAGCAACAGGATAGGTGCAGCACAGAGAAGCATGTGCGGGATCGCAGCTGTCACTGTGTTCCGCCCTCAGGACAAAAGCATAGGGGGAGAAGCAGGGTGATCTGTGAGCAAATTAGCCTTTGGGAGACTGGCCCAACAGAGAAGCATCCTGCTGAGGCGGGCAGGGAGGGCACAAGGCCCGGCCAAGCAAAGAACAAATGGACTCTCAGCAAGGACAGATCACCAGTGGCTAAGGTGGTCCGCCCAGGAAAGTGGGCACAGCACAGGAGGAAATGTAATCAGTGGGCCGGTCGGGAGTGTAACCAAGCTGTGCGATCCCCACCAGGGCCTGCCCACAGAGTTACTGAAGGGCATGAATATAAGGCCTTGAGGCGGGGGGGGGGCGAGTTGGGGAAGACGCAACGTGTCCACCAGGAATATTCAGCCCTCAGGGCGGCAGAGTGTGGAAGAGCAGGTGAGGACCCACCAACGGCAGAAATAGGCAGCTGCACCACCAGTAGTTGGAGTCTACAGAAGCCAGGCAGAACTATGCTTACATGAACACTTACAGCACTGCAGCAATGGGCGAGGAGGGCTGGCGCCGCACTTCAGACGCTACCACGTCCAGTCTGTGATGGGCAGAGAGCCACACCAGTGGCAATAAGGGAACAGGACCATGGCCAGCAGAGCAAAGAATATCAGGTAACGACAGGCAGAGGCTGGTGGATGCGGGATAACCTACCCGTAGAGCAAAATAGCGGCATCTGAGCAAGTGTTTGACACCTGGGAGACATTCAGCTGAGCTATTTGGGGTGGGGGGGGGGGTGGGGTGACCTGATGCAGGCAGGATATGCAGTGGGCCTACCACCCAAGAAGGCCCACTCAAGGGTTTGACCAGAACCCACGCTTGGGCATATCACACAGCCCGACTTCACGGACCGCTGTGCACAGCCAGCAGAAGTCTTCTCCCTCCCACGAGGGGCCAATAACAGAGCCGAGGGCGGGAACCCACATGTGGCATGGGGTATTGCCTGGAAGGTCTACGGCTGCATAAACACACAAGAGGGGCAGAGCGCCTCACTGAAAGGAGGGCGATAAATACCAGCCCCCCCCCACCCCTGTACAGCAGGGGGAGGGCGAGAGTCAGAGCCAGATATTGGAAGCCATAGTGGCCCTGAAGGCTTCTATGGAAAACAAAATGGACACAGTTATGGTGGACGAGAGTCTCTACCGGCAAGACGTGCAGACCCTGGAAGACCGGATGGGTACAGCGGAACCGGTGCAGCAAAGCACAAGACGTTGCAACGACCCAGACCCAAATATCAGATGGGTGAAGATCCTGGAACAGAAGGGAGGGCCTGAAGGAATAATATCAAGATTGTTGGACTACCGGAGGGTCAGGACCCCACAAATTATATCGAGAATCTCCTGCTGCAGGAAATCAGGCAGGGGTACTGGCCCAAGGTTTCGCAATGGAGAGCCCATAGAGCCTGACCAGGAGGCCAACAGGGAGCCCCCCCCTACGTCCACCCGTAGAACAACTCCAGAATAACGATATACCCAGACTACATATGGCCCTACCAAGGAACACCTTAAACCAGTGGGCATACGCAACATGCTGTTGTGCCCAGCAAACTGAAGGTGATACGAAAGGGCAGATCGCACTTCTTCTAGACAATAGAATAAGCCCAAGTATGGATGGACCAACAGGTTATCCTGCATAGGAGACCCAGAAATGCCAATAAGGACGGGGGATCAACCCAGGGGACAGCAGGAGTGAGCCTGTTATAAGAGAATTTAAGAGAATTCTCCCTAAGGCTAATTTCCCAAATCTAGTGAGTCCCCAGCAGCTTTGCTGGATTTTTGGGGTTTGTTTTTTATTCCTGCTAAGAGTGAGATTCTTTTCGTCCCACTCTTAATGATTTGAGGTATGTCTGACTTATTGTGTGCTTATGGGGGTCTTTTTACTCCATAGGGTATCTGTTTTAGTGTATGTGTTACACAGCACCCTCAGTGCAGTAACATAGTGGTGTCAGTGACGCCCAAACAGACACCATACCCTGGGACTGACTACTGTCTTCCAGGGCATGTAAAGTCACCATTGGCTTTACTAGTCCAAGATTGTGAACAGAACCAGTACAAACCATCAAATTGTGGAAGTACTGGAAGGGGTTGATTAGAATACCCCTGGGTCTGTTTCAAGGGGGCACTGTCTAGTCCCCCCCCTTGTCTAGTTTCTGGCTGGTGGCAGTGGTTACCACGCAAAATATTCCACCGGAATATTTCCTATGGGATTTTCCCCATTGATTTTAAACGCACCACATTTTGGTGCAACGTTAAAGATACCACTGGTTTATTTATTTAATATAAAATCACCCGTTGGGTCTTTTCACCAGAACTCTTTTCCAAAATGGCATGTGTGTCCGTCTCTAACTCCAACCAAGGTCGGGCCCTTTGTTCCACTTTTTGGCGGGCTTCGATAGAAGCCCTCCAACTGGTGCCACTGTCTGGGTTCCACAGGATGTGTGTGTGGGGAATTGGCACCCTGGACTGTGTTGCCTTAGCAACTCAAGTCGCACTCTGTTCTGATTGGACCAGTGGTGAGCCGCCCGGCTCGCCACCTAGCATGTATGAGTGACAGCTAGGCTGTTTTTTCCTGCATAAAAGCAGGGCTTTTGGGACTGGAACTTCAGAAGTCGCCACAGGACCAAAGAAATCCAAAGAGGGGAGAAGCTGAGCCATCTGCAACGACGACACCACCGGTAGAGCCCTGCTGCAACAACCTCACCACTTTCCCGATGACGAGAAGATCTTCTGCTGTAAGAGTCTTCTCCCTTTGAGATGGTGGGGACAACCAGTTCGCCATTCGCCTTCCAGAACGTCCCTTGGTCGAATCGCCCGTGCCAAGCATCCCAGCGGCCGGATAGCCAAGCTTCACCACTGTGACCACGAATAAAAGGAATGCACCTTTTTAACCGAACGAACTCCGCGGCTGGTCTCTTCGCTGGGCAGTACAACAACTCCAAGTTTCCTCCTAGACGAGATCTTCTCCTTCCCTGGTCGAAACCACGAACTGCACTCGCTGCCAGGAACAACTGCCACAGCTGGAGCTTCCTCACTCTTTAAGTTACTGTGTTCCGCCTGGCCTTCCTTTCTGCGGATTGCTAAAGGTGACCCTTAAATCCTTAGCTTTCCAACTGGGTTGGCCCCCAGACCTTCTAACTTTACCTTTCGCATCAAACCAACCTCTTTTGAACATTTCTGCAAAGACTCGAGTGCTTTTTAAACTGTGATCTTGGGCACATTTCGCCTTGCTCCATTTAAAGTGGGCCTGGCCTATGAACTTTGGCTCTACAGTAGACTCTGCCTTCACTAACTTGCTGCGGTCTTAGAAAAGTTTTGGGAACTGTTATTTTCATGAGCTGCCTTTTTCTCTCCCTTTAACTTAAATTTGAGTGCCATCTAGGTTACGCGCTCACATCTGTTTTTACAAATAGTGGTGTTTTGACCTAGACTTGTCTAATTATTAAGGGAGGTGTGTATACTTTATCTGACTGTTTGAACTTGCTTTGATTTACAGTGCTTAGTGTATTTCCTAAAGTGTGTTTTAAATAAATGATATTCTTTTGATACCAAGCTCTGGTCAGTGTTTGCTTGCTCTGTGTTTTTAGCCCTATTGTGTATCCTCTGTATACCGCCCTACTCATCTTGATAGAGGTCTGACTGCTCAGCCACAGCTAGACTTGTTTGTTAGGATGCCAGTTCTGAGGCATCCAGCTGCCACGGGCCGGTCCCACCAAGGTAGGCAGTGCAAGAGAAGCAGCGGGGCTCGAGCAGGGGGAGGGTGGCTGGCCGTTGGTTTGATAGTTGTTTGGTTGGATGGCAAAAGGCATGAAAGGTGGAGGAAGTAGCACACAAGTAGTACAGGCACGGTGCGTGTGGTGAACGAACCGATATGGATCAGAAGAAGCAAAACCGGGAAAAATTCCCCAGTCTGGGGTCAGTGGCGACAACAGCACAGAAGGACATCAGCAAGGGTCAGAAGAACATATGCATATTGGGAGGCAGGACGACACTGACTGAGGCCAAGATGAGGAGCACTGGGCAGGTGGGCTTGCAGAAGGACATGAAAGGGGCCGACAGTACATACTGCTAAAATGGGTCTGGACGAGGTGACTATTGCATCCTGGAACGTCAGAGGGCTCAACGCTTAGGTCAAGAGACTATGCCTGCGTTACGCTCACCTGGTTTCCACGGGGGCGTCGCACTCTGATGCTGCAAATGCACTGGAGGGACAGGGCCTCCGTATCCTTGTCCTTAGCTTCTTTTTATCATGTGTTCTGTCGTGTTTTCCACGCAGGAGTTCATGTGCGACTCCTGGCAGTGCAGCTCTTTTGGTTTGGTGTACAGACCCATGGGATACCCTTATGGCACCCACAGGTGGGGGTACAACCCTGTGCCCCTAGTGTATGTTTTTTGGCACCTGTGTGTGGGCCAGAGAGCAAGGTATGGGCTGGCGGCAGCTCCATGCTGAATTTGACAGGTGCCCAGAGTATCCTCCATTTTGGGAAACCCAGGCCATGCCATTGGAATCAGTTGATTCCTGATAGGAAACAAGATGGTCCCCGTGGCCTCTTGCTTTCTATTGCCTGTTACCTTGTTTTCCCAAAGTCCTGGGAAGCCCCGACTGTCCGTTCCCCCTGACCGGCTGTTGAGTGGCAGTTCCATATATGGTGTTGTGAAGTCCAGGCTAGACTGGCAGGAGCCTTCCCAATGACTTGTTGTGGGTACGCCTGTGGGTGGGACCTCAGTGAATGGAGTGTGTAACAAATACGCATTCTGTGTTGTGGGTGTCTAGTATCTGGTGTTTGACAGACAGCCCTGCCCGAAACTTGTATGAATGCAGCGTGGAATGTTGAATGGCTGGGTACTTGTCCCAATAAACATAACTTGTTGTGAGTGTCGAGAGGAGTGAATGGCCTGAATGCACTATGCACCTGGTTGGATGCCTGCCTGCATGAATGCCCTTCTGACAGATGGTTGCCAGAGTGTGACCCAGCAGAATTAATGGGAGATCAGCTAGTATATCTGGGGGCCTCTCACTGCTAGAATTCGTGTTCAGAAGCTGAAGTCCACTACAACAAGTAACTGGAGTAACTGAAGCTTGAACTAGAAGCCCTGCTGGACAAGAAAAATTGCTGTTGCTCTCCTTCACAATCTGAAAGCTGCTGTGTCTCCAAGGACTGACCCAGAGAGGACCTGGTAAGGCGCCCTCTTCCCGAGCTACGAGGGACCTTCGTGCATCAGCTGATCTTTGCCAAAGCTCCCTGGTAGATAGACCTTCGACAGGCTGCCGACCCGAGACGGGGACTGCTACCGAATCCCAAGGAGACTTGTCCGCCACTGTCGCCGACCGGAGCCGCAGTGCTCCCCTTTGCCTAAGAACTTCATTTGATCCAAGGACGCTCTCGTCTGCATCGCCGCCCGCTTTATCCCACTGGAGAAGCCCTGACCGGCGACGCGGTGAGGAGCATCCGCCGGTGGGTTTCCCGCCATTTAAAGACCAGAGGAGCCGACGATTCGACGCCCTTGCTGGGCCACAGTTCTTAATCTTCTCTTTGCAGTCCAGAACTATCGTCACCGAGGTGCCCCGCACGCCGCCTCCTTGCAGGACGCCAACGCTCCGTCGTCAACTAGCACCACTAGGAAAGAAGCTGCCACTTCACCACCGTAGTTCACCCTGTTCTCCGCCGGATGTTCGACGACCCGTGACTCCTGCCTTAAAGGGAGGGCACTCAAGAAGGGCCGTCGATTTCCCATCGACGAACGCTACAATTCCAGGTACATTGGGGCTGCAGAACTATTGTAGAGGGAAATAAGACTCATAGAATAATATATGGACTGGGCTTGTGATACATCTTTGCTTTACAGGTTGCCTGAGGGGGGGGGGGGGGATCTCTACACAGAACTGTTTAACGGTAGAGGCCAGTAGTCTGCCTATTGTTTCACCCATCTTGCTTTCCTTCCCATCTCTACTGCTGGTTTCCTCTTTATTGATCTGTGTGACATTTTGACAGTATAGTTGATGCACTTTAATGAGATCTGATATTTGTGGTACCACTTTAGAACTGTATATATTTACCATTATTGATTTTCTGAGCACAAAGTGAGTTATTGTGATAGTGTACATAACCTTGAATATTATATAAAGACTGTTTTAACTAATACAGTATGTGGATATTCCTTTGTGGGGGCTTGGGGACTACACTGTACAGAACTAGCCTGCATGACCTGAGAAGCTAGGCCTTGATTGCTCGACCATAGCTACCAAATAGAGAATCTTGGCTTGGGTCCTCTGTGCCTCTCCTCTACCATATGGAGAGCAGAAGTACAGACACCCCCCTCCACTCTTTACACGCACGAAGCTGAGCGATAAACATCTGCGCGCGTCTCTTCCTGTATCACTACTTCTCTCACACTTGGGCATTCCCCTAGAATGATGAAAGGAGAGGTTAACCTGCTGCACAAGGTGGGCAAGACTCCCACCTCCCTTAAACCTCCAACCGTTTCCCTCTGTGCTTATGTCTCACTATAGGTATTTTAACGATGGACTATCTGCCCTGCGTCTGAATGCAGGGGTGCTTTACCGTTCTCAGGCACTTCACTGGATCTAGTTCTGTCACTGATCCTGCGGCCTGTGGAGGAATCCAGACTAGCTGTGACTCCGTAGGTAAGTCCTTGTATCAATTGGTTCTTGGTAACAGTTTTTGTTTAATGTTTTCTTTTGTTGCCAACGTTTCACTATTGTGCTTATTCTTTTGCAGGTGCGGTTTTGGAGGTGCCAGATGAAGGAATGGACTCCTCACTGCGACGCGGAGTAGTATTTATGCAGGCGAGTGTTAGCGCAAAAGCGCGGCGTCGAGATGTATTTTAAAATGGATATATTTCTATTGTACGGCTAACATGGTGTCTCTTTTCCCTTGCTCTGCAGGTGCGGTGAGGCTCCGGAGCAGAGATCGCGTGAACCGCTTTGATGGAATCCTGAGATGACTGTCGCCTCCGAGTAAGTATTCGTTCTCCCTTCTTGTGTCGTTTCTGCAGGTGCAGTGGTTCCCAGGAGCGGCAGAAGAGAAGGCTGTTCAGATGGAGCTGGAAGACTGCTTCTCTCTGTTAAGAACTCAACCGCTGTTCTTGTTTTCCCTTTCATTTCTCCAACAGGTGCTGATGTCTGTGGTTCCAGAGGTGTGGCTGAAATCCAGGTAAGCAGGAGCTGAGCAGGCACGATTAGCGTTACCCTGCAGGAGTGCAGAACGTGTTCTGTTCCTTGGGTGTGTTTTATATAGCCCTGGTCAAATAGTCCCAGGTAAAGTAGTCCCAAGTCCAGCCACTCCCTGGAAACTAGACTGCATAGCTCAGTTCCTCAGGACGGAGATGTGTGCCTCCATGTTCACTGAATCCTAATCCACATGATCATAAAATATGAGCCTGGTGCCAAAGGCGCCAGGACTGGCTCCGGGAAGGCCTCTGAAAAGGTTTTGTGGCCTTAAAAAGGTACCAATGGAAGCCTGCAACAAGGGAAGGCTGTTTGGCCCTGGAGGCATGCATCATGACAGCCTGGCTGAAGAGGATGAAGGTCAAAATAGTTTTAAGACTCATTTAATGCCTGAGAAGAAAACTAAAGTGGCTAAGAAATGGGGAGGCCAAATGTACAGTGCAACATACTCCAATTATGCTAGGTGAGTCCTGATATGGGTTGCTCCGGGGGTCCCATTTCAATTGGTAAAGCAAGACAGACCAGGAAGGCAGATGTGTTAAGTGTACGGAATGCTGGAGAACAAGGAAATATGCTTGATAAACACGTACGCTCCAAACCATGACAACAGATCTTCAAGAAACTTGCACCCAGGCTAGCCCAATACAGAGAGGAGACATTTATCTGGGCAGGCGATTTTAACTCTCCCCTGGACACGCCCCTCGATAGATCTGACAAGTACAGGAAATCAGCACCGCCAGCAAAAGGCCCTACAAACGATCCTGAACCAGCTGCATCTGGAGGAAGGTACATGGACAAAGGAAATGGTATACACACTATAGCGCCCCCATGGGACATTCACACGCAGAGATTTCTTATTCACGGACAGCGAATCTAAGGGAATTCACGGGGTTACACATTAAGGCACGGACACTGCCAGATCACGCACCATTGCTAGCGACATGGGCACATACATACAGAAAAGCCCCTATACCAACGTGGCGGCTGAGGGCATAGGCACTGAAGGAGGGAGAGTTATAGGAACACAAGCAAGATACGACAGTAGATTACTTTGAGCATAATGTGGGAAGTGTGGAGAGCACCAGGGTGATCTGGGACACCTTTAAAGTGGTGATAAGGGGAGCAGCAATCGGGAAAACAGGGGGACTGAGAGGAAGCGCTCATGTGGATCTGGGGGCGGTGGAAAGGGAGATAGAACAGGCCGAACGGCAAGCAGGTATGACAGGGGAGGAACCTGGAGAACACAGTTGAGACGGAGATGTGTTGTAATCTGGGGAGATAGGATTACGGGAGGTATTTACAGAGGTTGCATGCAAAGGTGCACAAACACGGCATGCTCTTGGCCTGGCTCACCAACCAGGAAAGCAGGAGGGACCCTATAAATGTGATTAGAGACAAAGCAGGCAAGAAGGTCAGGACCCAAGAGGGCATTAACGATATATTCTCACAATTCTATGAGTAATTGTATGCTCCCAACCCGGCAGTAGAAATGGGAGATATAGCCGACGCCCTGGCTGAGATTAGACTACCAAAGCTAGAGGAAGAGCAGGTTCAGATACTTGAGGCTCCCCTCACTGTGGAGGAACTATCAGGCAAAGCCCTGGGGGCCGATGGGCTCCTTTGTGAGTTTTACAAGGAAAGAAAAGAGCACCTTAGCACTGAGACTGCTGCAAACATATCGAGGTATATGAGAAAGGGTAGTTGCCCGACAGCATATCGGAATCAGTAATTATACCCATCCTCAAATCGGGGAAGTCACCGCTAGAGTGTGCCTCCTATACGCCAATTTCCCTCCTTAGCCAGGATTCCAAAATTCTCATGACAGTGCTGGCCAATCGACTGAAAAGGGCAATACCCACGCTAATCGACAATGACCAAACGGGATATGTCCCATGGAGGAACAACGTGGAATCCGCTGAGACTCCACCATGTGGTGGGCCAGACAAACAGATGGGGTGAATGCGCTACAGCGTCACTAGACTTGGTTAAAGCTTTTGATTCTGTGAACTGGGAGTGGCTGTTAAAAGTCCTTGCTGCGTGGGGCTGCTATAGAAAAACCCCAGAACTAGAGTCAAGACTTGGAGACATCTCGGGGGTATGGACATTCATAGAGGCATGAAGCAGGGATGCCTGCTGTCACTGCTGGCGGTCTTCCTGTGGGCAGAATACGGGGACACTGGGATAGATGTAGATGAGATTATACACCAAGCATCGTTGTACACAGATCTGCTCTTCGTGGAGAACCCGCGGGTCCATCTACCATGCTTACTGGAAGCAATAGAAGCATACACCCGACTTCCAAGAATAGCCATCAACAAGGATAAGTCCTATTCCCCCTGGCTGATCGGAGATGGGTCCGCCCCGAGCCAATTGCCCGTCTTGGACTTACATGGGCACCAAAGCCTTTGTTATCTGGGGATAGAGGTGCACCACGATACCAAGGACACAAATCCAACACACTGGTAGCCCTTGATAAGGGACAGAAGGCCGCTAGGGATGGCAAGGGCGGCCCTGCTGAAGATTGTACTGCCACGCATGCTATACTACACAAACATCCCACACACTAAACCAAAGGCTTTTTTCACACAGTTGAACACAATGACATGGGGATTCCTGAAGGGGGGTGGGGGGTTGCGGGGGGGACGAACAGGGGCACAGGATTGCCCTAAAGACTTTGTAAACGGACTATGAAGCAGGGGTTATCAGACTGCCAAACTTTGGATTATCTTGCAGGGGGCAACTGCAATTTGTGATTAGGTAGATAGACCCACTATTCCAGCCGGCGTTGAAGCAATATGATCCGACGGAATTTTTATGGAACAAGCCCCGGACCATGACCCCTACCTAATATGGTTAAACTGGGCCTGACCTTGTGGAACAAAGCATGGAAATTTCAGGTGAGCAGGACCCATGCTCTGTACAGATTCCCCCCCCTTGCAGGGTTCATGGGTGTAGAATCAGGGACCCCCACAATATACCAATCCTAGTGGGAAGCGAAGGGTGTAGCTCAGATAAGGGATCTGAGAAAGTAAGGTCAATGGGTGGAATTCCGAAACTTGGAGCACGATATACATGGTGGCCAGTTCATTCTGCACAACTACATGGTCCAGGCAATCAGGACAAGATGGCCGGAATTGCCAGACGAGAAGACTCAGAGGGGAGGCTGGATGGTGGTACGATGTATCAAAAGGGGGCTGCAGTCTCTAGACTGTACAAACAATTGCTGAAATCTAATGAACGGGAGCTACAAACAAGAGACCGATGGGAAAGGAAGCTCCAGAGGCACTTTGGCTACTAGGAACAGTCCAGAGTCTTGCGATACCCGAAAAAAAAAAAGTGTCCAGGAATGCAAGACTCAGGCAGGCACTACCTCATGCAGAGAGCATATCTCACACCCAGGAGGATGACTGCAATGAAGATGGGGGAAACCTGGGGCTGCCCACGTTGCGCCGAGAAGGATGTTGACATGCTGCACATGTTCTGGACCTGCCCAGTGATAAAAGATCTTTTGGGAGGGGGAATCAAGGAAAGGGTGGAGGTCGGAATTCACATGCAAGCATGGCCACCATGGGCCTCTTCCCTAGAGGAGACGGGCACAGGACACATCTGGTTAAAATGAAGGATCGATCTCTGTGCATTTTGGTGAAAAGATGCATAGCAATGACGTGGAACACCAGGACAGAGCGTGGTCTCGTGGTGGACAGATCTGAAGAAATTGTCAATGGCAGAGACAGCAGTGTGGACTAGGGCAGTGCAGAGGGGGCAGGGGGGAAAGCAGGCATAGGATCCTTGCATGGAACTCTGGTACAGAGCTTATTATTTGGACAAATTAGTGAGTGCTACTGTCGGCCCCAGTGGAGTGGAGGAGCTTTAAACAGAAACCTGCTAAAGTGCAGGTAACCCCGACACAGAAATAAGTGGGATATGGACCCAAGATTGGATGGGAGGTTATCGACCAGGGCCGCAAGCCACGGAATCATGGCATGACGAATAACAATCCACGAAGTAGTGCCAGAGTGATCGTTATGTTTTATATGGTTTTGGTTAATTGTTGTAAAACAGAGGTTTAAAAAGAAATATATATGAAACAACCGTCTGTGGCACTGCACAATATACTGGCATGAAAACTTAATTATCAAAGTAAATACAAAGGATACTTTGGAGTGATGTTTTTCTCCAGAAGTGATCATTTTGGTTTGTAGCTTCTCTAAAAGTCTATGTTGCTGTACGCAGTTGGACTTGAGACATGCGTGGGCATTTTGCCATCTCGCTGGTAACTCTGGTGGTTAGGGGATGATGCAGAGCGGCTTGGTCCGATTTTACTTGAGACTAATTTCTCCAGTTCTGCAAGAAGAAGCAAGTGTCCTTAATCTCTCTGTATGCAGGACAAAAGCATTAAAGTTCCTCGTTCTAAACTTTACACAATTCACGGTTGACCGATTGCCCAGCCAGTATCCATTTTTGTGATTAGTCTGTATATTACGCGAGTAAAGGAAAAAGAAAAAAATATACAAACCCAGAAGCAAAGTAAAAGTAGTACTCTGTAGGTTGAAGGTTTTGCCCCAGTGTGGTGTACAGTGTAGTATTGTCCTACTTAACGTTACATTATACTACACATTACTTCTTTAGGGCCTGTTCCAACTGCTCGACAGTTTCTTCCAGTTTTTGCTCTCCTTAAATGGAAATTTGTGTGGGTTCTACCTTAGTACTGTAATATGTTAATGGTTGTTTGGATTTCCCAACTCCCCCCTCCTCCCCCCAACTGGCCAGAGTAATCTTGCAGTGCAGGAGTATGGATTACTGCTCTTGATATGGCACCAGAATTCTTAAAACACCTTTTGGATCTTGAGCAACAGGGGCATACACCTAATTTTGCACCCCCATTATTTGGTCAGTTTCCACGTAGACCAATCACCCGTATGTAGAGCTGGAGGTACAGTTTTGTCCCCTGCTGCATATTTTAGTGTTGGACCCCTGCACCTAAATCCCATAAAGTACAATAGGGAAAAATTACTTATCAAGTTCATTTTGCATTAGTTATGCTAGTTGCTTCATGGCATATAATGCAAGGAGAGCTTTTTCAAGTGCAGTCGCTGCCAGATCAAAACTTCTAAAGACACTACCTATGCAAGAGGTCACATGCTCAACTTCTGTGCCATTAAGGAATAGGTTTAATTTGTTTCAGCCTTATTAGAGTGGTCTCCTAAATCACTACCATGACTCCAGTCTTTTACTATTCAAGGCTATCAAAATTGTGTTCAAGTCCTTTGGCGTCTGCCAGTACGACCAGATCTGCATATAGCTGCCATTTAATTTGATATCGGGTCATGCATTTCCAGTTAGGGACTTTACATGTCCACCTGGCAAAATAACCACCATTTCCAGTGTGCAACCTTTAGTAGCCCATATGAATACCAAGACATTCTGGCATCGGGGGAGGGGGGGGGGGGGGGGGTAATCATTTTTACCACATCAGCTTTTCAATTTATCAATTTGGAAGACATTTTGGCCATCCCTTTAGCAACGTGGACCACGGGGCACGCCCAAATAGCAGTTTTAATGGCATACGGTCTTCCTGAGCCCATAAATCACCCTCAAGTTTGCAGACTATAACCTGTGTGAGTGGGTTTGTGCGCGCTTTTTGGAGTCGGTCTGATTAGATGGCAGTCAAAACCTTTCTAATGGGAGACAATGCGTAACTCAGATCTGTACCAGACTTCATGTAAGGCTGCTGCTTAAGATTGGCTGCTGAGAACCCGAGTGGCCCATACTGACTGAGCCCCTAGCTTTGTTCCCAGTTTTGTTCCAAGCTGCTGGAATACCATTCTGCGCTCTTCCTGGATTCCCACAATGACCTTTACTTTACTTTCACTCTGCCCTCCCAGTCGTCCTTGCTTACTGAACTGCCCATTCCTAGGGGGGACAATTTCCAGACATGTGCTGCCTCTGTTAAATCCACCTGGACCAAGTGCCTTGTGGAGGAGTCTTTCTGGCATGAAGTTGGAGAGATCATTGGTACCACTACCAGTGCTCGATCTTGGGCCACTCCATCCATGCCTCCATCATAAGACCTTTACTGGCCGTCCAATCCTTGGAAACCCACCACCTCCCACCCCACGATTGGTCCTATATAACTGATATGGTTCCAGAACCCTCCAGTCACCTCTCTAGATGTTGGCGCTTCTGCCTTGTGGGTACCATGTTTATTGTTCCTTTGGCTGGGGGTGGGCAGGGGGGGTCATGGGTTAGAATGCATCGAAGTCCCCATCACACCCATGATGGACACATGGTGCCTAAACTCGCTGTCCCCCATTATTTGTGGGCTGAATCTTCCACATCCAGTGATAAGTATTTTGTCTCCAGGTCCAGTTATATTAAGTGGATTCATCGGGTGTCCATGAGTAGTGTGGGGGAGGGTCTTGGTGATAAATAGAACCGCCCTCCTCAAGTCTACCACTTTTTCCATGGTCTGGAGTTTGAACGCCCTCTGCAACCACCGCTGCAAACCGCTCACTCCAACAGTGGACTCAATACCTCTGGTGTCCCCCTTCTGCTGTACCTGTGGGTTACAATTAAAAAGCATTCCCCTGCTTATAACAGTACTCCCATTGGTTGCTGCTGCTCTCACATTAGAAAACTTTTGGGAATTTAAACTATGGAAAAGTTTATAACTGGTATGGACATTCCTAGTCCCCTCTCCCCAGTGGCTTTGAGTTTTGTGAGCAATTCTAGGAGGAATCTTGATTTATCAACTACTTTATGATAAATCAACGAAACATTCTCTGCCACAAGAGAACATCGGGTATTATGCATCTATGGTTGATAGTGTTTCATTTGTTGGATATGGAATTAGATCTTGAGAATACCGAGACCAATATTGGCCCAGGACTGTTATTTACACTTGGAAAGGGACCATTGGTCTGCCCACATGTTAACCATCCTCCTCCATTGATGCATTAAGGATTATAGGTGCTACAAGGTCTTGTGCAAGGTTCAAACTGAGGGAAGCTGTGAGCCATTTAGCTTCTACTTGTATCCTAGAAGAGCCTCGTTAGCTTGACACAAACTACGTTTGGCTCCACAAGTCAACGACCAAGTATACCTAGGTGACAATTTTGTGCATTTGGGACAAGCCCTACCGATAAGGGGTATACTGGACATTCACTGCCTACAAATAGGCAAATGCACCCAAAAAGTAAAAATCCTCCATCAGGAAACAGACACGTAGAGCCTCATGCCCACATGAATAGGTTTGTACCAAAGTACCACTGGAAGAAACTATTGCCTGATTAGAAGAAACATTTATCTTAACATGCATGAACAAAGTGCAAACAAACAACTATTACAAAATGTGTTTTCCAGTTAACATTTTTACTCGCTTATAAAATAATACTCCCTAAAATAATTTTACTCCGAACTTAAAAAAATAACTAGTAAAATGCTCCTTTCCAAATCCTAGCTAAGCACTTGGGAGTCGGACAGTCTGTAAATGAGCATTAGGTCACATCTATGTGACATTTAAAGCATAAGGGGTCATACATTTTATGTTGAAGTTAGAGTTGCAGAACGGCATTACTAGCTTCTCGTTCCCCAGTTGTAGCTCCTGCTCACTGGTGAATTACAGATATCCAGGAGCCGCTTTTAGCTGCTGCTTCTCCAATATTTATTTCAGTCCTTGTAGTGGAGGTAGTAGGGAACACTTGATCCCATGTCTTCGCATTAAGAGTCAAAGACTATGCAATGTACGTGTATCCAGGAATACCTTATTCAGATGCTGCCTTCGGGAATGGGAAGGGGCATGCCCAATGCCCTTTCCCTTTAGTGTTATTATAGTGCAACTTTTGCACTGTTTTATAGTACTTTGTATATTTTAGTATTGTATTTTATGTGTAAAACTCATGAGGTAGTATATTTCAGTATCAGTGCAGTGTCTCTCGCTTAATCTTAGGACACTGGTGTCCTAAGATTATAGACCCAACTATGTACAGTTGGGCCTAAAAGTGAGTGACAGAACTGTTAACCTAGAGTGTTCCGTCTAGCTTAGTAGACAGTCGGTTTTACCCACAGATTCCAGTGAGGGTTGTGGAGAGATCGATTTTATTTCCTCGATTGTTACAAGTAAATCGATGGATTAAATTTTGCCAGGACAATTTCATTACCCCTGGTTTTCTCTTTTATACTTTTAATAATCTGACTGCATGTATCAATGTATAGCTATAGAGTAGGAGCTACCCCCATAGTCCAGATAAAGCTTGACTGTAGCATCTATCCTAGGCAGTTCCCTTGTTATGTACCTTGGCTGAGCGGGTGACAGATTGTGCGAGAATCGTCCATGTGAGATTTAGTTGGCTCTGTGCCCTCTGTTCCGCTCAACTCTGTCCCGGTTTCCCTTCCGCTTTGTTCCCCTGCATCCCAGCCTCCCAGCCCACCCTCCACCCCTGATTGGCCATTCATTCCCTGCCTTCCCAGGGCAGCCCCCTGCACGGCAGCCCCTGAAACCAAGGGCCCCTAGGCAAAGGGAAGCTCCGACTGAGGCGGCTCCCTCGTGTCTGAAGGTATCAGCAGGGGAAGGCAGGGGCCAGCTGTCAACCAGTAGCTCCAAGTCAGGTAGGATTGGCCCGGGTTAGGAATAGAGCCTTCACTCTACCCTAATAACCTGGCCACAGACTCAGACTGAAGTGTGTTTCTGGTAAAAAAAAATAAGAATTTGCATGGTGAAAATATTTAAAATTGCTTGCGATTCCTATGCCTTTCCCCCCCCCACTTTCAGGACTCTCTCAAAACGAGAGAAAACATCTAAGATTGAAAGTAGTGCAGTTATGTGGCTTGCCTCCTAGCAAAGCAATCATCCAGCAAACCTTTCAACCGCTATCTAAGCGCATGTATTGTCCAATTGTCAACTTGGACCATCTCATCTGCTTGCTCCCTGCCCTGGGTCCTTCCCTAGTGCCCTCTCCTCACTCTATGGCACTCTGTCTCTCCCATCTTTTCTAAATGCTTCTCTATCCACTATCCTGCTCTCACTAAATCTGGTAGGAAGAAGTTTAAAAAGGATATCCTGGTCTCCAAACCAGGCCTCCCTATCGCCAACACCTATTCCAGTGCCTCCTCCAGGCAACTTTCAGACCTCCTCTGTCGTTCCCTCGCCAGACCTATGGACTCTACATATGGTCTCTGCCCTCTCCCTTCTCTCCAATTATTGGTGGCACCCGGTGGGAGGCCCTCTTGGCCTGTAGCACTCCTCCAAGGTCATCATTAAGGTTTACTTGAATGGTACCGTCTTGGTCCAAGGCCCTCAAGCCAACCTTCATTGCTAGACGCTTCCCGTGCCTCATCAATTTCCTTTCCTGCTATCCCCTCTTGCCCCTCCACAGCTTCCTTGCCTACCCCTGCCATCTCCCTCTTGGCTACCTTGCCCTCTCCTTCCTCTTCTGCCCCCCCTGCCGGCTTCTTATACAGCTCCACAGGGCGTACCTCTGATTTGTACCCCTCCCTGGAAGTCTTTCAAGGACGGCAACCGTCTCCATATTGCCACTCGCTCAGCTATCAAACACTACTCTGACATCTGCCGCCTCCTGGAGAAACTTGACCTTGGTCTCACCGAGCCATGGATCACAGCCAGCTTGGTCACAAGCTTGGACACTCACCTCCCTGATGGCTACAAGATCCTCTCGGCGCCCAGATCCAACCACTGGAGGGGGTGTAGCCCTGATCTTCCGAGTGGATTCCTGCCTCATCATTCCTATGCAGGCCTACTCATCTTTCGAGTCCCCCGTCTGCAGGCTCCCTCCTGGCAATTCCCTCACTGTGGCTACTATCTATCGGCCACCGAGTCAGATCTCCTTCCTCCGAGTAGGCAGACCTCTCCTCTTCCCTCCTGGCCTCACTCAACTCCATCTTGGAGACTAAAACATCCACTTGGAAGCTCCCAGTCCTGCCACTGGACTCTTGTGACCTCTGCGACTCACTATTCTCTCCTCTGGCCCGACTCACTCTGCAGAGCACACTCTGAATGTTCTGATCTATTCAGACCTTCCCCTTTCGATCCCTCTCACCACCCTCTCCTTTCCTCCCGTCTCACCCCCTCTACCCCTCAGGCCAAGCCAACTCCAGCACTACCACCTACCATCCAACCCATGAAGCGTGTGTCAGTGCAGGCTTTCGCCACCACTTTCTCACACCGTCCTCCCCCCCCCTTGGCTGACTCACACCCTGACACAGCCCTTTCCATGCTATACCTGATACTCGCAATGTTCTTGCCCCTGTCATGAGGATCTGCTTGAATCGCAAAGCCAAGTGCAACTCGGACCTCATCACCCTTAAACACAAGTGCAGGGTGGCAGAGAGGAAATGCCGTGCTTCCGGTACATCCTCTGACAAACTGGCCTGCCGCCTACTCCAGAGGCAACACCAGCCCTCTGTCCGCACCAAGAAGAGAGCCCACATCCAAGCCCACGTTTCCGCTGCATCTAACAACTCGGCAGAACTCTAAAATCTGCAAGGAGCTGGCCAATCAGGCTGCAATCTCCCTCTTGACCCCTCCCAGGCCCTCTGCACGGCCCTGGCTTCTTATTTCATCTCTAAAACTCAGGCCATCCTGTCCTCCCTCTTCTACCCCACCCCCATACTCCCTGCTCTTCCTCTGGCCCTTCAGCCACCTCTCCTCCCTCCTCTGCTTTTCCTGTTGTCCTCAGATGAGGTTTCTAGACTAGTCTGATCTATGAAAGTCTCGTCAAAACAGGTTCACTCCTGTTCCTCCAAACCATAAAGGACCACATTGACACCCTGGCTCCTGCTTTGTACGATTTCTGAAACCACTCCTTTGCCCACGCAGTCTTCCCTCTGCCGACCCTTCCTGCCCAGCTACCGTCCAATCTCATCACTTCTTTCCTAGGCAAACTCCTAGAAAATCTGACCATCTTCCAGCCTAATCTTCACTCTGCATCTGTTGGTTGTCTCCATGACCATCCATCTGGCTTCAGAGTTGCCAGAAGCATGGAAATTGCTCTCCTGAACATCTGTGAAAACCTGCTCTCCAAACTTGATTCCAGCACCCCCGTGTCCTCATTTTACTTGACCCCTCTTCTGCCTTTGACACAGTCAACCATGCCATCCTGCCGAAACGTCTCCGTGATAACCTGGGTATCACCGATCAGGCCCAGGTTTGGCCAACAAACTTCCTCTCCCATTGACCCGGTCAGGTCCAACTTGGGTGCTTACTCTCCTCCATCTCTACCTGTGGTGTACCCCAGGTGTCTAACCCCTCTCCCTGGCTGTTCAACCAATACCTGCACCTAGCCCACTGCATTGCCGCCCTCTGCCCCAACTTTCAGTGCTATGCGGATGACTGCTCATTTTCAGGATTCCTTCAGCCACCTCTTCTCATCTCTGACTGTCGGCCATCCAGGAGTGGTGTGTAGCAAGACTGATTCTCCTCATCGGCACACCTACTCCCTACTTTCCGGTCACTCTCTGGCCAGCCTCTTGGCCCTCTTCCTGGTCCCACCTGTGAGGCTAAAAACCTTGTGGTCATCTTCGACTCCACACTCATCACATCTCCGACGTCTCTAAGAAGTCATACAACCAGCTGCACCTCAGAGGTATTCTTCCTTTCCTCTCCTTCCCCCCAAAAGCTCACCATCTCCTGAGCTCTGGTTCTCTCTAGCCTGGACCAGTGCAACAGCCTCTTTCTAAATCTGCCTGCCTCTACTCTGCGCCCTCTGCAACGCATCCAAAACATGACTGCAAGACTTGTCCTTGGCATCAAGCCCAGGAAATCGCACCTCTCCAGGACTGAAATCACTGCACTGACTCCCAGTGGCGGCGAGGATTAAGTGCAAACATGGTCCACAAGGCTTTCTGGGGCCTAATACCTCCAACTCGCTCTTCCTAAATATCTTCCTTCTGGAGCTCTTCGCTCATCCGCCTCCAACTCCCTCAGGGTTAGTCGCTTCTCCAAGCAGCAAGTTTGTAGATCTCTTTCTTCTGTAGGGCCTCCTCTGGAACATCCCCCCCTGCCCCACTGAAACTTGAGAACCATCTCTGGTTCCAGAAGCACCGCAAGACCTTTTTCTTTGCTTCTACTTTCTCTCCTCTCCCCTGCTGATCTCCTGGCTGAATCTGAAACTGCACTAGTTACCTGGCTACCCTCTGATCTCAGGCCCAGATCCCCTCCTGTTTCACACCTGCACTGCCCCCCTGGCAATCCTTGCACTCTTCTGTATCCCTACAGCCCCTACTAGCACTTGACACCCGATGTCCGCACTTACCCCTGCACTTGCCACCAAGCGGCCGCACTTTATTTTATTTATTGTCTATTTATATTACTGTTATCCTTTGTACTGCACTGTCCCCTCCCCCCACCCCCCCACTTACGCGATCTCAATGTCACCTGGCCTAGTAAGATTGCCATCTCGGCCTTCCTGCTTTTCCCCTCCCTTGCCTCGTCGCGCCTTGAAACACTTGTACATAGTCGCGTTATAAAATGGCATATATCATAATGTACGTTTTCTTCCAGAGTTGAATTCTATTCTGAGAGGAGATCTGGGTTTGCCATGTCTTCGTGCTTTAGGTTAAACATATCGGTTTGTGTTTTTTTTTAAACAGTTGCCCCTAAAAATGTTTGCAGTTGTGTTAAACATTTGAATTTTGCGTTAACGTAATCCGAGTGCAGAAACCAATCTAATTTGACATGCAGGAGTGGGTGGGGGGGGGGGGGGGGGGGGGTGGGTGGGAGGGGGGTCTGGGGAGATAGAACTCTGAAAGGGTCTCTGCCTTGCTCTACCTGTAGATGACC
Source organism: Ambystoma mexicanum (assembly GCF_040938575.1). Classification (NCBI taxonomy): domain Eukaryota; kingdom Metazoa; phylum Chordata; class Amphibia; order Caudata; family Ambystomatidae; genus Ambystoma; species Ambystoma mexicanum. The sequence goes on from NC_090935.1 coordinate 778,989,398, forward strand.
ACAACCAGAAGAAACATGAAAAAGTGCACTATTAGATGGGCTGATGCACACAGCCACTACAACTTAAATAAAGCAAAGAAAGATGCACATGTAAGAGGTTGTTAGGTTCATTTCTGTCATTGATTCAGTACAAGTTACTAGGGGAATCCAGACGTGGACCCCTTGCTCACCATTCTTAGAGAGGCACAGATCCACCCTACTAATGAGGTCCAACCAGACCGAAACACGTGTCTGGGGTTTCTGTTGGTACTCTTGTTCAGAGGAGAATTGCCTAGCATTTCAGGGTTGGACTGCCGCAGGGCAGGAAAAAGACTGATATGTTTGGGATATTTCTTCTCTGTGAAAGATAGTGAGCTAAAGACTCTGGGTAAGTCTTTCGTAACCAGGACTAATGTCTGGCAGAGGGACTCTCAGGACCCCCCTTGTTAATCTGCATTGATCCAGTACAGACAGAACATAGTGCCAATATGGAATGTCTGCCCGTTTCCAGATCCACATACAACAAAAAAAAATAAGAAACTCCACTTCAGCTAGGTTTCCCGGCCTTTATCCTTCATTGTGAGACAGACCCATCAGCTATGCAATACTACTGCTAGTATCAATGTGGCTTCAGAAACATACTATTTCTACACCAGAGCTGTTTGGTATACACAGTCAGGCCTGTGTATCACTCGTGCTTTGTTTCGGAGGGTGGATACGCCCGAACCTGGAAACTGGCATTAACTTACAACCAGTCCTATTAAGTGATTGACAGCCCACACCCAAGTGTTTGTAGCCTGGCGTACAGAGCAGACCCAATCAAGTTTGTCCAAAAGCCTCACTCTCCCAGGTAAGAGAACACACCCAATGCGAAGAAAAATCTATAGGGAGACCCCGCAACCTCATAAGATGGAGCTTTACTAGACACTGCAAAAATAGATTTTTTTTTAAAACTTGTATTCATCCTTTTACAATACATAAACTATAAAAATCCTCCATCAAGCCATATAGTAGATGAGAAATGATAATTAGTTACATGAAGCTAAAGAAATAACATACAATTTCTTGTAAAGAATGTAAGTCTTAAAGTCCTATCTTGTCCATCTTGTCTCAAAAAACCAATGAAATAAAAATAAAAATCAGCCACAATACTAAAAACTGTAAATATAAAAACCACAATACACAACACCAAATAGGCAACATATGTGCAATTAGACCATATACACATGCCCTCTACCCTTACATGTAAACATCCATATAAATAGAATCATCCCCTAGAATTTGTTAGCAACTAAGAATTAACATAATTAAATAGAAAAATAACCACTTACTGTGGGTGGCTCCCCTCCCTTAAGGTTGTGCCTACACCTTCCCTTGAGACAAAATCTGTTTATAGGTTATATGGTGACTGAACCATGTTATAATGTAGAGCGCCCTTTAAATGGCTTGGCTGCTGATCCCACTGTTGAGCTCTGTTCTGGAGACAGAACCAATCCAGTTTCCCCACTTGTTTTGAAGGAGAACATACAAAGACTATACACCACAACGGGAGAGGAAGCATGAGTCGAAGTATGCACCAACACTAGGTGGATGGATCCTGGAGGCAGAACCACGTCAGATCCGTGGTGGGCGGAGGAATACCAGAGCCAGCACACCACTGCCGATGGGTGCCCTGAATTGGGAGATAAAGCTGCTGGACAACACGCAACAACGCAGAATCAAGGGCCTGCTGCAATAATATTAGTATTTGTACTGTGCTACAAGACCTGCCAGACTAAACTGCATTTGGGAGCAGTCTCCTTCAGAGTTACAGAGGGTAAAAGACACCATCCAAAAAAGGTGCCAGCAATATGCTTATTTTAACAAGTCAAGGGCTTTGCCAAAGCAAGTCCTCTTTTTGACAGCCAACACCATGCAGCTGAAGCCCCGCAGCCCCCAGCCATAGCTCCTTCAGCAAATCACACTGCCACAACACAGGAAGGAGGCCATGGCAGATAAGCTGAGGCACTACAAGAAGGGGTGAAAACATTGTACAGCTAGCGAGGTCAGATGGGTCTCAGCCCATCATGGGCTGAGACCCAATAGCGTTGAATGGGGTGAGGAAATTGCATCCTGGACGCGGCAGGCCAGCTAGCCCATGCAGGGCTGAGACCCAGTAATCCTAGAGGCAGTGAGGACATTGTACTATTCCTATGACCAAATAAAGTCTAGCAATAACCTGGAGAGGTAAACTCAGAGCCACAACCCCCATGAGGGGTAGGAACAGAGAGAAGCAGGTGGTCTGGGGGACCAGAAGGCCCAGCCAGGGCTAAGAAACAGAGCAAACCACAGACGGTTGAGAATCAAAGGTTTGCAACGGGTGACATGTTCCAGGCTGGACCGAGAACACTTATCAGAAAAATATAAAATACCCTTGAGGGGTGAGCACGAGCCCATGTAACCCGAAGTACAAATAGAGTTGCAACACACAAGTGAATGAACGATAACAAATCTCAACTAAATAGAACTATGTTAAACAGAACCTGATGAGGGGTTCAGGAGTCCCCTTCTACAGAGTAGCATACCTTATTTTGGACTATACCTGCAGGCTGATGCCGAACAAGGAAAGAACTGGAAATGGGTGGGTGCCAGATACCAGACAGCACGAGCCAAGAAGTGAGTAAGATACTTCTAGGGACCAATTTATGTTCCTTTGCTAGCAGTGGTAGAACTTAGGTTTGGGACAGAGAACGAATGCTATTTTGCAAGACATCCTGACCAGCACCATTTTTGTAGGATAGGGAAGCACCACAGGGGTAGGGATAGGACAGAAGTTTCACTTTAATAATCCTGAACTAGTTGAGAACATCTCTTCAGGTCGGTCTCCCATTTCGGACTTGCCCTCACTGACTTCTTGACATTGGAGGAAGAACCTAATTAAAAATAGTACCCTCGATGCAACCTGTAGCATATGGGCTGTTATGAGGTTTCCACTAATGCACAATAGAAACAGCTCTGAATGTTTACAAATCAATAGGACCATCTAACATCCAGCTGGAATATTTTGGAAATTCATTCATCAACATTCATATTCACTTCTAAAGCCCCTATGCTCATTGAACCCCTTTAATTAATGTCACCAGTTAAATGCTGCTGCACTGCTTGATAGTCAACATGTGCGGTGAGTACCCAGTGCCGCTTTACATTAGTGCATTGATAATTGATCAGAGGACATTTGTAAGGAGTGGGATCTAAAATTAGTCTCGAACGAAAGATTAAGCTGGGAAAGTTCAGATGCACCTTTAACCAGGATACATACATTTAATCCACCCCAATTAAGTCCTTTCCACCATGAGCATCATCGTTTTCCTTTATAGTTTTTTTTATTAAGACACCCCATCCCAGATTGGGGTTTATGGACTCGCCATGTGAAGTGATTAAGAGGACGAAAGATCACTGTACAGTCAGAGTTACTGGGTCAAGGACAGCATGTGCACAGTGGACTGACCACGTTTGGAATGGCGAGAATAATAAGGTGCTAAAAAGTGTCAGGAAGTCTTAATGGGGTGGAGGTCCAGTGCACTTAGGGTAAGGTGAAACCAGATAGGAATGGAGACACTATACTTCTTGGTTAGGGATTAAAGTAACCAAAAGGTATAGGAGTCAAACCAGAACTGAACATTAACAATGAATGGTTACTGTTTTGGTGGGATAAATGTGCTGCAAGGCCTAGTATTGATATTCTGGAAACTTCCATAGTCATGTGACTAGTCACTTCTAAAAAAATGTTAAGTTTTCTGGAGTGTGGGCAGGTTAGTCCCATCGCACCAGGATGCAGTTTCTCGATTTGCAAATCAATTAATAAAATTGCCCATTTGCCATTGTCCAGAATTGATGTAGAAGCGGGTTTTCTCAGTGCTGGTGCTGTAGAGAGGCGTCATGCCGTGAGGTGCACAGCGAGCTTGCAGGTGGCAGTGTACGACATGGGATCCAAGGACCCTGGTTCAAAATCTGAGGGGTGGTTGGGAGAAGGGAGATCTTAAGTGGTGTGCTTGCAGACTCCCGAGCCAAACAACGTTTTTATTTTTGCCCGGTTTATTATGATAAAGGGAATTACAGGTTTGCCATTTCCTGGGGATATATATATGGCACTGTAGTTATGTACTTGTATTTTATATCTGGTGAGAGTTTTGTGGATCCAAACAAGTTTTCTGCTATAGGTAAGCAAGGAAAATGGTGAATACATTTTTGTTTAAAACAAACCTACTTTGGGCAAGATTGTTCTTGTACCCAATTGGGGTCAGGTGGGTCATTGGGCCAAACCATAGGGAGGGCCCTTATTGCCCTTTCAGGACCACTCAGTAAAGCCCCATCCATCCTCAGAACTACGTAACGCCAAGTCATGGGCAATAAAAATAAATCCAAGCAGGTGGAAGCACCAAAAAAAAAATAGAAAAAAAAAAAAGTACCTCTGCACGTTTTTATGTACGCTATCACAGCAGCGCTACATGCAAATTGGCATCTGTAAGAAACACTTCATTAGAGGGTTCTTTAGGTAAGAAAGCGGCTTTAAGGTGTATGTTGAGAAAGAAAGGAAAGGAGAGTGAGACAGTAGGGCTATCCACCACATCGTTAGAAGAGTCAACAACCAAATAGAATGCATCGAGGATTAGGGGACTGAAGGTATGATTAACTATTAAAAGACGATAACATTTTGAGGAGCAATTGGTAGGCAAGATAGCCCCCAAATAGACACGAAACATGGAGAGGCAAGATGGTGAAAATTTTGATTTCTTTACTAGTGTGCACACTCAAACGGGTCCAAGCAGTCTCCGACAGCCCTGGCTCAAGTGACCGCTCAGGTAACTTGTCATGCAGTCCGAACAAGTGCAGTATCCAGTGAAATAGCGCAGCTAGAGTCAAGTACTTCAGGAGTTTCGTGCCTTCTGGGTTTGTACAGATGCCCCTTCTGCCTCCCTTATCCCTAGTCGGTAATGAGTGGGAAGTATGCCAAACTATTAAACGCTACAATGCTCCAAACACCAAGGCAGATGCTGCGGCCTCTAGCAGGAGAAATGGAAGATCGCTGCTTGCTGTTAAAGTTCCCTAGCCTCATGGGGATTTTGCTACTGACAAATATTTCCCAACATAAGGGAAGAGCCCCAGCTGTTTACTGAAGAAATTCTTACCTGCTGTCAAACAGCATTTTAATCCTGCTTGGGCTGATAAGAATTAGCTCATGAGAGTAATCATGGGTCCGGAGTTTGGAAAGAACATTGGTGATGCCCTAGAAAAGCCAGGAATAGATGGATTACTGCCAATCTTGAAATATGCCCCAGAAAGATGGATTGGGGCAAAAACTGCCGGCAGATTTTTGATCCGAGATGGTGTTCACACACAAAAAAAACACAACGTTCACGGATTACTAAAACAGCACCGAAAGCCATTGCCAATACCATAGTTTCTGGCCTGCAACCTACAACGAAGTGCAACTTTGTCTGTGGTGTCAAAATATGCAGTTACTGGAGTTGAAGCCGCAGTGAACCACTGTGTAGGCTGCTAGGAACAAGATTGAAAAGCCTAGCACTCTGCAGTTACAAAATTTGCTAAGAGGTTCCATTTCCTCCTGCACAGGGGAGGGTTTCAGGCAGGTTTTAGAGGTAGGGGCAGAGGAGACCCAAATCAGCAAGGACAGAACGTTAGTCCAATGGTATTACCCAAATTGTTAGTTTACAATTGTTCAAAAGAACAATTGACCGAATTTAAAGGGTCACAATGGACCTTTTCACAATTGATATATATATGGGTTTGGTGTTGGGTGGAGGGGTTTCCCCCCACATATATGTTACACTTGACCTTCACAATTCAGTCAATTGTGAAAAGGTCAATTGTAATTCAAACAGTTGTAAAACGAACAATTCGTATACAACCAGTCCAATGGCATCTAACTATTGCAAACAGGCGGGGCATGGGAAAAATAGAGCCCCAATAGACACTAGCCAAATAACAGTCCACCTCAGAATTCAAATACTGTTGTACACGGTTCTCTACCATATCCTAAAATATGACAAACACCTTCACAAAACTTAATGGAACACAGTCCGATAATTTCACCGTCAGCCAATTACAATGGACCAAGAAGATCCATACTTTCAATGTGAGGTTGATCTACAAACCATTCCCTGCTTTGAAGATATGGGTGCCAGTAAGCATTATGATCAAAGTGTTTCCCCAGGATGCCATTATCCTCCAACTGTGAAAGCCATAAGGATATCTAATGATCCAGTGATGCAGCAAGCTATAGAGCCTTATAAGATACTTTAGGTCCCATTACTGACGCATGTATTCCTTCTTAGCCCCTCAGTTCCAGTCATCCTTTAAGGAATAGACCCAGTTATGCAAGATAAATTGCACCACCTGTTGTGTGCGTGAAGAGGTAATTTGGAGTATTCCAAGTAAGAACATTTAAGCGGTCCTGGACGAATCATGAAATGCACTCAATCCATTACCTATTATTCAGTCTATGTTTTTTTACTGTATTTTACTGTCCAAAAAAAGCAGCGCGAGAGCCCCTGCAACTCCACCCTTTCTAAAATACCCATCCCCAACTCCCTCCCCACCTACACCTTTGCAGTAAGAATGTAGTTTAAAAAGGTGTGCAAGAATATATTCAATTAAATGATCTACGAGCAAAATGGGTAATGTCTTCCAAGCAACTCCATGTTTTGCCATACAAGCTGGTATCAACGGGTTGGTCATCTAAATTGCATCCTATCCTTGAGGTAAAAAGCATCTGCAAAGATGAGCCAGAAATAAATTGAGAATCGATCCCTCCAAAAGGATGCTTCAGACAGACTTGGCACAAGATTGCTACAGATACAGCTTTAGCCTTCAGAATAAAGTGGAAATTGAACACAAGCGGCTCATTCTCCACATGAGGATCCACAAACACCTTTCAATCACCCCATCGTAACAACTTAGAGTACACCTTCTCCAGGTTGGGCAGAAGTAAACCCAGGTTTTAGAACAGATGCAATAGTTTAGGCTTTATAAGACATTGTGCCAACATGTGGGATACCTCTTAGCATAGACAAAAAGGGACTTCCCATGACCAACATAATCTCTACTGTCCATACCATACTCAGTCTGCAGATGCAGTAGAGCAACAGGATAGGGGTTAGACCAAACTGTCAAGCGAGTGGCTGGAGGCACTTTCTCTTGTTGTGCTTATCATGCAAAGTACGCCCAACTGAAGGACAAGCCCAATAGTTAGACAGGACAATTTTGCAAAGGTACACAATAAGCTTGTATCAAAGTTGACTTCCCATTACCAGCCTGTTATCAGAATGCTACGGCAAAGCAGCATTGATTCAGACTTCACTGGAGATGGCGAATACGGTTTGGACGGCGACTGAGTCCAACATGCAGCTGGACTAAAGCTAGTCAGTTGCTGCAATCTCTGACCAAGCCTTAAAATGGGTCAACCATCACAGCTGACCAAGGGAGTAGATTCATTCCATTTCATGTTTGTCAACGAAACAGGAGCCAGGTTGAAGGTACAAATTGCGACATGCAAGACCTTCACCTAGTCCAAGTGGCAGAACCCATACAGTCAATAGCTACACCATGTAGGAGAAATCATGCAAGATCCGGTGAGAGGCAAATAACCACCTCTGTCTAACTTGTCCTTTCTCAAGAAAGGCTTGGAGGGAAGGTCAGAATACACCTTCCATCCCGAAAGACCATCCAACGCGAAGAAGCACCAAAGACAACATGGCCGCCTATTGTATGAGCTAACATCAATTACCACTGCTCCCACAATGGACAACTACCATGAAAGATACCCTCTCAGCAGGCCCTAGAACCCAGCAGCAGTATGAACCCTACCCAGAGTGGACGAAGATGCACAAGAGGGAGCCAGAGACAGTTACATGGAGAATCTACTAACGCACTGAGAAGCCATGCCTCAAGTCGTTAGACACCATGACGACATAGCAATGTTACACGAAGTACGTTTCATCTGCACATCCAGGACCCTCACTCACACAAAAACACACAAAGAACACATCTGTACAGTTACATGATAGAGGACAGTGACATGCACATACTGTCTGCATGTTTATTATTTTTGCCATTAGCTTGCCGGAGAAACCCAAGAAGAGCATGTGTAAATGCTTACAAAAGCTTAAATGCAAATAACCCTATGGACTGTCAGGAGCACTCAAGGGACTTAGCCATAAAGCACTAACCTATGGATACTATGGGACAACGCACACAGTAGAAGCCAAACCATGGCTAAGGAAGTCACAGTAGGCCGTGAGCACCAAGACTAACTCGAAGCCACACAGAAGGCCGTGCAAGCAGCACTACTGCGCCAGGAACTGAGCCACTGCCAAGGTTGTAATGTTGCAGATTGACATTCCTCACCCTGAACCAAAGTAACAGGCTGCAAAAGAGGCCCATTCCCTGTTAATACAGAATAATTCAGAGCCTCCGAGCTCAAAATGCGGTCTCCTAAGATATGACTCAGCCGTGCTGACTAGGAGCCAAGATTCGGTGGCTAAGAGCAACCCGTCTCGTGGCCCAGACAATGGTGGCAACAAAGTTGTTACACTCCAACTACAGTTGTGCGTTGGAAATGGAACGTACTCCTTGCTGTAATGGTTTACACATGGTTATGGAGCTGACAGTTGCATCTTACAGACACAATTGCACATGCACTGGGGGCAGATGTCTAGTGGGCTGAGAACAGCGTTTGTCCCAGGCTTGGGGGCCCACTGCTTAACTAATAAAATCATTACCCTAGGGGTGGGTAGATGGGGTCACTGACCAATCACAGGGTCCGTATATTGTAACAAATAGCATCAGTTTTCGGGGATGGTCCAAGCCCAACACCTGACACAGCTTTGTCCAACGTTTCTATATGGGCTCGGGGAGGGATGGGGGGGCGCGCTACCACCCGTCACCCTTATCCAGAGTGGGATTAGGTTTTGAAGAAGGGCCCTGACTGACACGCATAGTGACGCCACTTGAAACCAAAAAGCCTGAATGCGGCGAGATGTGCCTGGTCTTCCCACTGTGCATGTAATCCCTCCGGCGGTTTGTTGGCTGTAATAAACCCCAGTTATACCTTGCTACTTGTGTCGACCCTACGTTATTTTGGGCAAGGGAAGGAGTTAAGCCTTCTAGGAGTTTGACATCTGTGGACTCCTAGCATGGCTCTGTCTACCTGGGAGGGGTGGGGTTCACCCTAAGACTTTTAGATAGAATCTTGAGTCGCTGCAGAGCAAAGGGTGCAATTATCATAAAGAAACAATGGAAAACTTCACAGTATAATACCCCAAGTGGTTATGGGTGACCCCAATTACTACAGCGCCGAGAAACTGGAAGAATCCAATATAAATCACTAAAGGGGTTATTAAATTATGTGAAAGCAACGCTCGATCTTGCTGACAAAATGGATAACAATGTTCATCTCCGCAAAGCCTTTACCTGTGCAACAAAGTGTACCTTTAGCTTGCAGCATAAAAGCCTTCTTTGCTTGACACCAACACTACCAGACCTTAACAGGCCAAAGCAATACATACTTCTATGACATTAAATGTGTGATTGGGAATATGTGTAAACGAACATTAGGACAACTTCAAGACATTTAGAGCATAATGGGTCCTACGCCAATAAATATAATGTACAATTTGCATCACTATTTACAAAGGCCTTGCTCCCCATCAGTAGCTAAAGCTTATGGGGTGGGTCGCTCAAGGAAGGGGGCTGCTTTTAGATCAAATTCTGCAAGTTATTTGGTCCATGTAGTTGCACCCAGTTTCTGCAACAATGTATGAAGCAATTTGACATTCATATTACAAAGCTTTCCATCAACAGCCAATCCAAGCAAAATGCATCCAGTGTTTCATTAGGGTCCAACTAGATGTACTCGGCTTTGCACAAATGAAGAACTTTGTAAATGGACCTGAAACTGCTTTCAAATATACGCTGCACGAGGGTGGACTTGGAAACATCCAATCTGATACCAACAAATGTAACTTTCTAAATATCGCAAACTTGAAAAATTGCTGTTAAAGGAGTTTTCACACCATAATACGATTTTCTTCTCCATGCCAATTGGAACAGGGGGATATGGAATGGGTCAAGCCTGTACAAAAAGCTTTGGACAAAGAAATATGTTACTTGACGAACAAGAACTTGACAGTCTTGGAATGGACTCCCCTAGCGCTCAGAACTGACCAACCCTACTCCAGGTTCAGACGGAAAGTCCTCACCTAGCTACGAACTAATGACATTTAACCTGACCGCTTTTCTTCCCGTACGATCCTTCGCCGTGCCTACTGCAATGCCCCTCCAGGTTTACTATGCCTTGCCAAATTATATTCTGGTTTCTATATTGCTTGCATCTTAGAATTGTAGCTCGGAATCCCACTTAGTACCATCTTGATCACTGCCAACGGCTGGGTGCATCCACACCACCTCTTTTTCAACTGTTTACTCACTGTATGAAACTACCTACACCTGTAACTAAGCTTCTCAAGTATTCCTGTATTGCAACTAATTTTCTCAAGTATTCTTGTAATGCTCGCGCCAAGCTACCTGAGGGTTTTGGTTTGCGCTATATTAACTAAAACAAACAGTATAAGCAATGTTCTATGAAGTGCTCCGTTCCTTACCGAAGCTATGCCCGCACTCGATACAATAGTAACGCAAAGAATTGAGCATCCACCAACGCAAAAGTTCCAGAAAGGCAATGCAAACTTACTTTCAAAAAGGTAAAGACACATTTTATGTTGAACACCACTGATCGACAATTGATGCGCCGAATTTACTGCTTATCCATGCACCATCACTCCCAAAAGCTGAAAAGGCCATTTACTACCACCTTAAATAAGCCACGTAAAGGAAATCCCATACAGCACTGCCCTACATAAGCTTGTTCGGCATGTGAGAAACGCTTGGAAGTCACCCACCGATCTGTTTCAGCCAACAAAAGCCAATTTTAATAAACCTCAACATGCAAGCTTTCCAGTATGTAGCAGTTCTGTTGGATCTGAAATAAATCAGACAGCTAACAGCTAGGGAACAAAAATGTCAGCTTGCACGTATTACGAGCAATTTGGAAACTCAAAGCAAATAAACTGGCTGTTCCTGCTACGTGGCAACCGAAACAATATCCCTTCATCATGTACGCATATCACTGAACGACGCCATGCAGAGTCAAAGACACCAACGCTATACGATGGCGTCATATTTTCTAGTTGCACGTTACTATTGAGATTTGAAAGCCGTTTGACTTGTGGCATGCATATACCAGTTCTCCACATGCACAGCATAGTTGCCATGAGTTTATTCTCCCAGACCAATAGCTAGTGTAAGTGTAGATTTTGTGGCCTGTACTGCCAGGAGAGTTTCTTACAAAAATACAAAGTGTAAACATTCCTGCCTGACAGGCAGAGAAGCATTTAAGGAACTTCGATAGATCGGATCATTTCACCCGGGAAAAAAAAAAAAAAGTCCAGCGCTTCTAAACAAAGCGCTACATACATGATTTTTTTTAATAAACCCCAGTGAACAAATTACTCATTGTGTGCATGGCTTGGGGCCTTGGGCTGAAGGATACTAAGTTGCTGCCAGAAATTGGACGACACGTCTAGTCCTTATGCATGAAATAATCACTCCAGTCAGACATACTCGAAGCTAGGGCAAAGTGAACGATCAAGATTTCCATGCTGACAAATGTGTATTTTGACATACAAACACTGCAGGCTATTAATAGTGTAAAGCTTTGCAGGTTGTCCATACCATGCCTGCAAGTCAGAACATTAACGTTTCCATGCCTGTTCACACTTGGGCTAGTTGGCCAAGGGACCCTTTAGTGGTAGTCTTTAGGTGCACTAGTGTTCATGTTGGCAACTTGCAGCCTGATAGATTACCTCCTTGCTCCTCAGTCGTGTGTGATTGACTTACTGTGGTCGAAATTGATGTAGCCTTGTGGCTACTCAAAGTATAGTAACATAACTAAAGCCTGCCAGACTGTCACTGCATGTCACCTCTCTAGGCTGTTTCTGCCATATGCATCTTTCACAAACTCAGATGAACCCAGCCTGCTCAGGGTATATCTCGTCACTATAGATCACTACGTTTTTACTATACTTCAATAGCCTACTCTCAAGGAAGGCACACATCCAACTGAACAAATGCTTAATTGCTTTTTTAACAAGATGCAATACGTTTTCCAATTTCACTATACTCGTTCCCTTACCCTGTTCCCAACAATATTCACCTTTATAACCAGGCTTTACCACTCTTAGCGGAGTCTTGCAAGTCACATTCCGAGTTAGACCTAACATGCAGATTTATCCAGGCAAATAAACCACAAAACTACCAGAATGGCCAGAACACGCACACACAAGCCCCCTCATGTAGCCAGCATGCTGTGTGCACCAACAATTCTCCAAAATCGGCCTCAAGAAAAAATAGCAGCGCTCTAGGATGAATCTTTTCCCTCCCAGATGGCAGAACTATGGTCCACCTAACAGGACTGGCACCCATTTTTATCAGAAAAGGCTCTACCACATATTGCATTCCGGGGAGGATAGCTCAGCAGCAACGTGGTGCCTTGGAAGCAAGACGACACGAAGCAACACAGGTTCGATCCCTGGGTCCGCGCTTAGAAACCTCTGCCTATTTTAAGCACGTTATAATTACACAAGACAAAAAACACAAAAAAAAAAAACACACAATTACGCAACCAATTAACAAAATTCCAGAATTCCTGAACAGCGCCTCGATGCCTGCGGGCTTTGTGAGCCCTTTAAAAAAAATGCAAAATTAAAAAAAAATTGCTCCATCCTTTTGTAGCATCCAGTCCCTACTTTCCCCATCCTCCCAAGGTTAATTGCGTTTCCTTCAGCAGACCATAGTCCGGACGCCCCAGTAGGCCACTCCATGGGCAAATTGGACCTCTCAAATGCTTTAAAATCCCCCTAGACCTGCAGGGCTTGTTGGTTTACATAGTTGACCTAAGGGAAATGCACTCGATGGTGCTTTCTGTAAAATGGTGCATTCCATCAAATGTACACTTCATATTTGGGGCACAGCTGCCACCGAAACGCAAGCCATGCACACTGAAACCGATTTACCATTTCCTGCATCTCCCATACTCGCCAGCAAGGTAGAGTATAGGCTAGTAGATTTTGTAAGCCCTGATGCCTATGCTCTGAAACTAGCAGTGATAATTTGGCACACTATTAAAGCATATTCATCTTGTTTCTTGTAAGCTTCTGCATCCCCCTCCCCTGTTTTTATAGAGTCTCTCGTGGAACAACAAGTTAGAGTAGAAAAGTATGCCAATAAACGTAACTTAAGGAAAGACATTCTGTATGGTCGTCTGGATGCAGATAAACGCCACAGCTATATGGCACAGGAGGAGTTTTAGGAGGGGAGGTGCTCAAGGGAGAGTGACAGACCAATGTGTCCAATGAAAGATTGAACTTGCCATGTCAATAACTTGGTGCTGGAAATGCAAGTACTGAGATCAAGGGTTCCATTCAAGGAGAAGTCAGACGAGAAATGTGCATAACTAGCACATGTCTGAGGGCTGGCTTCTCCTGCTACAAAAGAATCGTGAAAATGCAATTTATTTTTTGCATTTATAAAGCGCACAAAGCAGCCCCAGGGCATCGTGGTGCTGTTACAAGAATAGCTTACTTCGCTACAAGGCATGACAGCCTGTCTGAGATTTGTGGTTACAGGGAACCTACCAGACAGGTAGCAGCTAACAGTGTTACAGATAAGGGGTCGCTATGGTTGAGTGGGTTACAGGTGAACCGGCTGCAGATAGTGCATTCCTGAAACAGTTATAGAAGGGAGAGCCTAGGTGTGAGGTGTGGACTAGTTGAGCCTTGTTTTTAGGGCTTTACAGAATGACAGGTACAAGGTCTCATTCCTTAGGGCAGTTATTCCATTGTCTTGGGGCTATAAAGGGGAAGGTGGTGCTGCCTGCTTTGGCACGTTTGATGGTGGGGATGTTCAGTTGGTTGGAATAGAGTGATGGTACAGACCTGGAGGAGCTATCACTAGTTACTTTCTCAGAGAAATAGGAGGGGGCTGTGAAGGAGAGGCATGCGTGGGTTATGGCTAGGGTTTTGAATAGGATGCATTCTTTGACTGGGAGCCAATGTGCAGCGCACCGAGCATTGGAGATATGCTCCTTCTTGGGGATGTTCAAGGCTGCTCGGAGAGCATTATTTGCAGCCTAACATTTTTACCAGAGGTACCAGCAAAGAGCATGTTGCAATAGTCAAGGTTAGCGCCTATCGTGGCTCTGGCTATTGAAAGACATTTCTGGGTAGAAGGTAGGATTTGACTGCTTTGATCATTTTGGTGGCGAATGATGCTGATGAGGAAATTGCGCTGACTTGGCGTGTCATGTAAAGTGTGGAATCTAGGTAAACCCCCAGACTCTTTACTCAGGGTGAGAGTGATTTATGTATTATCTATGCTAAAGGCGCTATATTGTTTATCAAGTTTGAGGATTTCTTTGGGGCCAAATAAGAGGATTTCACTTTTATTTCCATTTAGGCAGAGATCGTTGGCCATCCAAGCATGGATGGTTGCATAGGTAGTGTCAAGTGTTCTGGCATCACTTTCATATGAGCCAGATAGTGGGAGGAGTACCTGAGTGTTGTCAGCATAGTTTGTGTATGTGAAGCAGAGAGCATCCAGATTGTTAGAGTGGGTGGTGAATTATATTGTATAATGTGGGTGCTGTACAGGTGCCCTCTGGAACCCTGCGGTGAATGGTGGTGGGTGCTGGCCTGTTCAGAGAAAACCCTCATGAATCTCTCCCTTCGAGAAAGGAAGCGATCCAGGTAGTGGCTTCAGATGTAAATTGGGCTGATTTTGTGAGATGTCTACGAAGGGTCTTATGGTCAACTAGGTAAAACGCTGCAGATAAATCCAGGAGGAGAAGAGCTGATTTGCCCTCACCCATGATTTCTGCTAGTTTTTTTTTTTTTTTTAAGTCCAGTAATGCCGATTAGGTTCCGTGGCCAGGTCGGAAACCCTATTGCCACTTTCCTAAAATGTTGGTTTCTAGGAAGTCCTGGATTTGGGTGTAGGCGGCTTGATCAAGATTTTTTTGCAGAAATGGGACTTGGAGATGGGATGGTAGTTGGGGGGTGGGATCGGTCTAGGGATGGTATTTTCAGGAGTGGCCAAACCCAGGCCTCTTTACAGGGAAGGTGGGATGATGCCTGATGCAAAGGAGGCATTCATGAATGGTGTGAGGAAGGGTGCCAAGGTGTCGCGCAGTCTGATGATATTGGCTGGGCAGATTTCCCCTTTACAATTGGATGTTTTTTTTTTTTTTTTTTTTTTTAATAGGGGGGCCGGGACTTCGCTTTCAGAAACATTTCTGAAGGTGAAACAGGTCTTGTCCTGAGAGGGGGAGTTAGGTAGGCGGGATGAGAGGGTTTGAGCTAGTCAGGGGGTTGTGGTTGGAGCAAATTTTGCTCTGTGGGAGGTCCATTTTTATCCAGGATAGCTTTTTGGATGCTTGAGCACCAGGATTCATCTTTGATGTCTTGGGTGCTGGGAATAATCTTTGGATTCTGATTTGGCATTAATGATTCTAGTGTTGAGGGAGGTGGATTTGGCCATTATAATGGCTTTTTTGCATTGGGTGGATGGTTTTAAATTCTTATTTGGTAGAGTCTAGAGGGTTGGTTTGCCATCTGGTGAGTGATGTGCTTACGGGAGCGTAGTTCCTGAAGTTTCGCTGAGTACCAGGAGCTGGCGTGCCGAGTCAACTCAGCTTTCTTACGCAAGGCATACATTAGTTTTCAAAAATTGATTAGCCCTGAATTGGTAAGCCCTGTGGAGAAAGGGCTGGACTTCACTGTTAGGCTGTGGCGAGTGTATCCTGTGGACCTTGGAACTGCTGAGGTGCGTGTGCCTTTAAGGTATCCTGACCAGCTGACCTTAAAAGGCCGCCTCTTCCGCCCTTGTGGCGCGGGTGACGTCAGTGTGCTACCTAATGGCTGCTCAAACCACCCCTGTGTCCAGAACAAGGGCACAGAAGAAGTGTGATCTTACAGGAGGAATCGAGGTTACCGGAGAGCCTTGTGATTAGGGGTGTCACGGTATTCGTTTTATGACGGTACAATAACCTTCTTGCCAAATGACGGTATATCATGGTTATCGCGGTATAGCAGGTGGAGTTAACTGATCTTAACAAATATTTTCTAAAAAGGTCATAAATTGACAGATGTATCATCACAAAGAAAACCAGGCACCCAGGGCCAGAATTGGGCTTTTCAACATACTTTCCACTGAAATGCCTTGCTTCCACCAAACACAAACACACGTGTGGAGAGGAGGGGGTGGGGTGGAGGCCTGCTGCAACTGGCAAAGCAAACTGAATAGCTTTTTTTAAGTGGTCATTTAGGCTTTTTGCTTCCCCACTGGCTACTGGTGAAGAACAACATGTTACCATCTTGATAACTTGCATGCCACAGATCAATGGAGGCTGATGGTAGTATACGCTTGTGCACATACACACACACACACACAAACACACACACACACTCTCTCTTTACGTTACAGCCTTTAGTTTACTTGCGGGCCAAAAGGTGTTCAGTAATCACTGACATGTTACCCTTTGGTATGGCAGCAGGGAATACCCACAGATGAGTGAATTTCGCAGTGTGACTTATTATATGTAAATTCAATGACAGAACCAGCAAAATCCCCCATTGCCATATGTTTAGAGAATATTATCCATTATAAATATATAAACCCCAAAGCCGCCACCCCAAAGTAAACCCTATTCCTTCTTGGCACTGTAGCTATTCTTCCTATTGCTAACATATTGATTTTGTGTAAGGCACGTGTGGTTTATGGAATGGCATTGAAAACTGCTCCAACTGAAACTACTTGGTAGACGGCACATGCAACAGTGCAAAACCAAGACTGCACAGCAATTGCTTACTGCAGCCTTTCCAAATCAGATTGAAAAGCACACTTAACGGTATGAACGGATAACGGTATAAACAATGTGATGTTATTATTGTTCAATTAAGTGGTTCACAGCATCTTTAATGGTATACCGTTATACCGTTACATCCCTACTTGTGATCTAAATCGGTTGCCAAATAGAAAAGTAAGTCGATTCTACTCCTGTGACTCTACGAATGATGAGTTAAACATTGCCATTGGGAATGCTCCTGATGAGGAGTTGGACGTGGAAGCGGAACATGGTAATACCAAACATTTGCATCTATGTTGTGCTGTGGTACATGATACACTTGAGCCGGACAGAACAGTGTGTAAATGTAACAGTATTATTAACATCAATGGCGCTGGTTGTGCTACCCCAGATAAGGCGCTACCTGATGGTATGGTCTCCAGCAAAAACACAGTCTGACAACACTGAGAATGGCGACTTACCCGGCGCGCTGCCGGCACTTGATGCGGTGGACGTGTGGGCACGCGGGCACGGTGGTGGGTCCTGTGGGAGTGGCGAGGGGGTTGAGGTCTTGGCCGTGTACGGTGTTGGTTCGCCGGCTCACAGGATCACTACGAGAACCGGAGAGGAAGCTGCGCCGTGGGCCCTATGTGATGTGGGCGAGGCGAAGACGCCGCTTAGGGGCGGTGCCTGTGGCGAGGATGCCGGGGGTTCTCCCGTGGCTGGGCGGTCCTCCCTGTTGGCTCCCCCCCGCTCAGCTGTGAGATCTGGCGGGGCACCTGCGCTGGTTTGCGGCGGCAGCGGTTTCCGTGCGGATGTGGCTGGGGCTGCAGCAGGATTCGGCAGCGAGGGCGTGTTCATGATTACTAGCTTGCCTGTCTTGCTGCCCGAGGGACGTCGGTTCCCACATGGGGACATGGACAATGAAGTATTTAACACAACATTTGTCAGGCTAAAGGAGACTTACGGCCAGAATCAAGTTTCAATTATAACTGAAGCCGCTGCTGTAGATGGCGGGCTATCTGCTCACCGACGTAAAGAACGTCGGGATTCACTGGGTGTGGCCAACAACATATTGCACAATTTAATCTCCATGAACAAAGCATGTAGTGGCATAGCAATGAAGGGCTCAATAGGGCCTAGCAAGAATGTTAAAAAAACAGCCCCCAAACGCCAGAATGCGTTACTAAACGACCCAAATGAGGATATATGGGTAAATGTTTCATATGAACGCAGTAAGCGGTCACCCTGTGGTGCAAAAGAGAAGTGTGGCTTCTTCAGACGACTCGCCCTTTATACAAAACACTCACGAGTGTGCGTAACTCACAATCCCCTGGCACGGTCACATCGGACATTGGTGACCTGTCTGATTCTTCTTTTATAGAACGTCTGTTCCCGAAAGTAAGGAGGGGGAAGAGTTCATAGGCCCAGAAAGGTGAGGAAGCGCACCTCGGAGGTCAGAAATTTGGTGGCAAAGGATCTTAGATTGACTGTTGAGCTACAAACAGCAATCCTGTCTTCTCTAGCAATTTCCTTGGCCCCATTAATGAAACTATATGAAAATGTGAATGATACAACGAAGGACCTCACGTTGACTGCCTTGATGAATACTAAGGTAGCCCACCTGGAGCATATATGCAGTCAGCACTCGTAAAGCAACGTAACGAACGTAACGAAACCTTGAAAAACCTGGACGACTCATTGAAATCTCTAGGCGACCAGAGAAGAAACGATTCTACTGACAAAAAGCTCTTAGCCGAAGTAGCTCGCGAAGCGCTGGCATTGTTTAAATACGAAGGACTGGCCCTAGTAGGTTCCAATAGATCAAGTGAACCTAACAGTAATAACACACGGCAAAGAAGTTCAAAACTGCCCTTGGGGGCGTGTCGAGAACCCACAATGCAATCTGTCAATGGCGATTCAGAGACTGTTCTAAGAGAAGCCGTAATTGCTTCTGGAGGGCCTGCGATAACTGCCCCAATACGGCTTGATAAGACACCTGATCTCACTGTAAACATGGGTACGGATTTGGTCATCAACTCACAATCAATTAGTGCTCGAGCAATGCCTACTATATTGGACCAAGCAGCTATCAACCCTCTTGCGTGCGAGCAAATCTTGAACATTTCATTTAACACGGCCTTCAAGCAGGCTAGAGCTAGTAAGGAACAGCTAGGTATTGAAGATCAAACGCCAACAACTTCTAATATAGTACCACAACAAAGTACAGAAAAAAGTGTGGGTTATCTAGCATACAAGGAGTTGAGAAACTCCATGTATTCTCGATCTTTAGTGCCACCTCAAATACTTACCCAGAATCGGCAAAGCCAAAAAGTAAGCTTACTAAACCCGCAAAAAAAAAAAAAAAAAAAAAAAAAAAAAAAAAATGAAGAATCAGACGGTAATACAGGAGCAAGATGATCCTAAATCGAGCAAACATTTGATTATTCGACCTAATTCCAAGCTTACACGCCATTAAGTCGAACGACTTAAAAATTGTTGAATTTCCAAACAAAAGAAAGCACGACAAAGTAATTCTTCATGTGATCTCGTCATTTATAACCAACACAATTATTGAAGCTAATGTTGCATTATTTTCACTTGGATTCGAGGTCTATGCGCTGGATGTCTCTAATAGGAGCCTTATTGATACAGATACGTGGCTCCCAGGACGATCTAAGATGTCTACAACAGAGCACAGTGATACGCTCTCAGTCTAAAGACATCGTTCACCATTTGGGTGAAGGTGCATGGAAGACGGTTAGGGACAGGCCAGCGAGCCCCTCGCGTGAAATAATAAAATTCATGGGTAAACCTTTTCTTC
Organism: Ambystoma mexicanum; assembly: GCF_040938575.1. NCBI lineage: Eukaryota > Metazoa > Chordata > Amphibia > Caudata > Ambystomatidae > Ambystoma > Ambystoma mexicanum. The sequence continues at coordinate 779,009,158 of NC_090935.1, forward strand.
AGACGCCAAAAGAGAATGTGGAGACAATGGAACCATCTAAAAAGAACATAAGGATTACAATATGTGGAAAGCAAGATTGGAAATAGTCACCTGAGAATACTAACAGTGGTCTAAACATAGATGGAGCTATCCGTGACTGGGGCTGGGTTGCCGCAACGCTCAACACAAATGCCCAGCAATACTGCCAGGAAGCGATCACTGGGAGTGCGTGTTTCTTGTAACACTCGAGGCTTTACCCACCTCCTTAAAACAAACTGGTTGGAGGGTTTAACAATAGTTTGCTTACAAGAAACGTGGCTCCAAGAATCCCCAATCAAGTGCTTATGAGGTGGCCTTAAACCCTGTGATAAAATTGGAAAAAGGATGCCCAGTCGCGGGTCTATTGACGATGGTAAACAGGACCTCGGGCTTTAGGATCCGAAAATCCACCAACCATTTGCCTTACATTCAGGAAACCTCAATTATAAAACAGGCGAAGGGCTTGGGCCACACTGGAAATAATTATAAACGTATACTGGAATCATTTGAGGGCAGGTAAAACAGAATTTATAGAACAAATTGCGGAAATTCTAGATGCCCTCTACGATTCTATGACAAGCCCGAATATTATGATATGTGGAGACCTGAACGTTGACCTTTTAATCATGTGACAAAGGGTAAAAAGGCTCTGGCACACGAATGGCTAGAAGAAATGGAAGTGAGACAACTGCTAATGGTGAATGTTAATGCCATTGGGGACTTGCCGGCAGCAAAAACTTGGCAACGTGAAGATTCATAATCGACAATTGACTACATGTTCGTGTCTATTGATTTGCATGCTCGAATAAAATCCTTTAAATCAGGAAAGAATCCAGTAGCGACCACGACATGTTAACAAATTTCACAACATCGACACAGGAAGGTTTGCCTAGGTGGCAATATCCTGTATCGGTTGCGGCGAATAGGGTCAGTTTTCGACTCTAAGATCACAAAGTTGCCCAGCTGTCAATGGCTTACGGGCATAACTCCGACTTGGAATATGAACAGCTATTGCAGCAATTCAAGACCAAGTAAGTTGGGCTGAAGAACCTAAATATGGTCGGCAAACACAGGTTCGACCCTGAAATCCAGAAACACAAACGGCAGATGAGGCAGGCGATGCGACAGGCCCAGTAATTGGACCGCACACTTCGAAAGAATAAAATTAGAGTTGTAAAACAGAGGTACAAGAACTGGATGAAATCACACGTGCATTTGACCATCCAAAAGGACGCCGAAACAATGACATCTGCCCTAAGGAACAAAAACACAAGTGAGTTCTGGAGGATCATTAATAAGACACAGGCCCCACAAAAGGCTTTACAAACTTGCCTGGTGACGGAATTAACCTGGATCTCTCATTTTGAGAATTTATACAAGGGGTATAGGACTTCGGGCATCGAGTGTGCTTTGACTTTTCCACTGCGTGCACTCAAGTATTGTAAAAATGACATTGTGTCAATTATTACGAAGGCCAATAATTCAAGAGCTCCTGGCCCGGATGGTTTAACCAACTACACCATCAAGCAATGCCCCGAGATTTGGGCTGAGTTTTGTATAACCCTTTTCGACAGAATAAATAAATCGGGTCACCCTCCTAAGTCCTGGAAATCAGCAATCGTCGTACCGATATTCAAAAAAGGAGACAGATCAAGCCCTCAAACCCTAGAAATTATCAGCAGGTGGCTTTATTGGATGTCCTGGGCAAGGTCTATGCTACCACTCTGCAAAGAAAACTAGTAGAGTGGGCTGTAGAAACGGCCCATGTAGACGCACAGCAGTCTGGGTTTGTGAAACAAGTGGGGTGCTCCCTAAATTTACTATTACTTAACCTGGTAAAAATGGAGGCCCTGAAATCTAACAGTAATTTACCTGGCGTTCATCGACTTTGAGCGCATTCGATATTGTTGACCGGGACCTATTATGGTAAAAATTGCATCGATGGGGATGTCCAGAAGAGTTAGTGACCGCAATTCAGGAGCTACACACCAATACAACTATAAGGATCCGCCTAGATCAATCTGGCACACTGTCTACAGTGATTACCACACAAGGGGGTAAAACAAGGCTGCCCACTTGCTGCAGCCATCTTCAGCTTGTTTATATCGGACATAGGAAATTCGATAGAAGCTGTAACTTCTTTCCTGCCGAAAATAAAGACTCACATAAGCTGGCTCCTATATGCCGACAATCTTGTTGTAATGGATTTAACACCTGTCGGCTTACAAAGAAAACTTGACGCCCTTCAGAGTTCTGCCATGCTAAAAAAAAAAGTGAAATCCTAATATTTAAGAAGAGAGGAGCCACTTCAAAAAAATTCAAATGGCATCTAGGAGATGCACCAGTGACGTTATCCCAAAATGGCATGGTACTAAGCTCGTGTATCAACGATGCTCCCTGGGAAGCCGACACAAAAAGGTAATGCACTCAGTTGGCGTGTCACGCGCTTTGTATGAAAAAGAATCGGGAAATCATTAGAACCCTCACGACTTAGCTACAAAAAGTCATTCCTGTTTTGACCTATGGGGCTGAGAATGCACTGGGATGTTCCTACGAAGTATGGTCTTCTCTGGAGAACCAGTTTTGGACTAAAGTGTTGGGTCTCCCAAGAGGGACTATGACCTTGTGCATCAGATATGAGTTATCGTTCATTTCACTACAGGCAAGTATTACCTGGAATTTGTTATCCTTGTTCCGAAAGACATGTGCGCGAGAAAACATCTTGCAGTTTGAAATTTTCCACAGCGCAACGGCCAAAGGACAAAACGTAATGGCTTTGTGGATACAGCGGTGCGAAAGCCTACTCGACGAATATAACATCAACATTAACTTGCTTCACGAAAATCCAGACGCGGCAAAACTGAAAATTTGGCGCCTGGACTGGGAGAGAACTTGCTCCCAAAGAGCCCTTGCAAAATTGATATACGTGCCAGCTGAAGCACGTGCTTTCAATACGGCTCAACGTTACATTAGCCTTTTTCCTGACCCTCAGGCACGAAGGCGCTTCATGTTGTTCCGCATGAACTTGTTCAAAACAAAGGAACGCCTGCAAACGTGGAGCTGCAACAAGACCATAAACCACCTGTGCAGATTCTGTGCAAAAGACAATAGAAACACAGTCCTATTTTGTAGCAGTTTTTGTAATGAAAGAACATTGCAGTTGGGCCTGTGGAACAGGACTCCCCCCTCATTGTGTGCAGACGAATGGTGGGGTCATATGTTCAACGGAACGGATCCTAAACGGTTAATCACATTGACGCATTTCTTAAAGATAATGGAACTTCGACTAGACATGGTCCCTGGAGTTTTGGAATTGAGCCATGGATGATGTGAAATCTTTGGAGTTTAATGGACGGGGACGGACCTGGTCTGTGATGGTTGTGGTAGTAACGTGAGGCTTGTTACTTTGTTGTTCGTTTTCACTTTTGTTCTTGTGATTATTGATGTGTGTGAATATATTTTAAAGGTTTATATAAACCATATAAAAAAATTGATTAGCAGAGTTCTGTTGATTAGCAAACAAACCCATTTGATTAGCAATTGTGTACCAATGTTTATAATGCCACCAGAAGATAAGCGTACCCAAGATACAAAATGAGCAATAGAACTGATCTGAAGACATTAGTGAGATAAGACAGGCCTTGCAAATTCTTTCTGTAAAATGGTGCATGTCACCACAAACCCACTTTGGTTTGGCGCACTGCTGTCATCCAGAGGCCAGCAATGCACAGTGAAACTTTTGACATTTATTGCAAACAAATTAAAGTTAAAATAAAAGTTTCAAACATTCCCTGCAAATGGTACCACCCTTCTTACAATCTACTCTACTATGCGAATGGGCAAAAATACTTTGTAAGCCCTGGTCGAGTGTCTAAAAGGGTTAGCTGCATGAATGGACATAAATAGATATTATAAAAACGCTCTGAAAACAGTTTGGCCAGCTCTCTACCGCAGGTGCAAATATATGATGCAATCATAATCAGAGCAAAGTGAGCTCTGGAGGTAAGTGTACAGTTTTGCAGTAGGTCTGTAGATGGACATCCTAGATTAAACTATAGATCGCTACTTTAAGTAAATATCAAGTTAGGTTGTCTATTATATAAAAGACAAAGCAGAATGGATGGTGTAGCAGGCAGAGAACTGGGCAGAATATTGTAATTTGCGGCCATCTCACTTTCAGGGTAACGGGTATAAACCAACATGGTAAGATAGAATGTCAAGGAGTATGGGATCAACTCATGGGTTGAGCACCAGTTGCAAGCTGTATGTAACCAGCAGGCCACAGGACTAGGTTTGTCATTAAAGCATTCGGCCACATGGTCATGTACATTTTCAAAAGCGTCCACTCGTCAATATGATGAATCTTCCACCAACAAAATGAAATCTAGTTGACACTGAGATTTGCATTCACTTCACTGTAAAGCATGGAGACACTGCAGTGTTTTACAGTAGCAATACTGTAATTATGCATTTTGTAACCCATTACATTTTGAGAAAAGTTATTTTTTTTAAAAAGGCTTTCAATTCCTAACACATAGCTTATCTGCCAAAAGACCACTAACTGTATCCTAACAGAATTGTCCCGATTATTTCTGGTTTGCAATTATTTGAAAAATAAAAATGAAATGTGCATAGCACTCCCACAGAGGCATGTTGGCACATGAGTGAAGGGGATGATTACTGCTGCACTCTCGCCATTAGCCCCTTTAAACTTGCAGTGAACAGAGAAAAGAGGGTGGCGAGAGCTCTGAAGGCAGGAGAGGATTAGAGGGTGAGCTGTGCTTTCATTGAACAGGGTAACTTAAATAGTTACCTTTGCTACACAAGTGCCAATTTAATCAGCAAACCTACAGAATTGCATAGCAAATTGCTCCGCGACACTGCTTATGTTATGCCTTGATATGTAGTAGAGGAGATATGGCGTCAACTGCGTTTTTGAGGGTGAGGTTGTAGATTTCAGCCAAGACAGTAGGGTCGTTGGAGAACGGCGACCTGAGGGCTGCAGTCTCCAGGTAGGGTAGGAGGTTGTCTTTGGGTAATTTACAGGCGTTCCTGGCTATGGTCAGTGGCAAAGATGCGTTGACTTAATGGTTTTAATGGATGTTGGGATGGAGAAGTGAATAAGATAGTGGCCTGTCAAGGGACATGGGGTGTCGGTGCCGGTTGAGGCGGAGCAGTTGTGGTCAACAACCCAGTCAAGGATATGCCCATTACAGTGAGTTGGGTTAGTGACTCGTTGAACGAAGCCCATGTTCTTTAATGCATTGGCGAGCGATTTGGCCTGTGTCTTTGGAGTCCTTAAGGCCTAGGTTTAGGTCGCCAAGTAGGATTGGTTTGGCGATTTTCATATTTTCTCCCAGTAAGTGGAGAAGGTTTTTCTGGAAATCTGAGGAAGGACCTGTGGGTCAGTAAACGATGTGAATGGAAATTGAGCAATTGGGCGATGAGGAGAGTTTAACGGCGATTAGAGTCCATATTACCTCCCAGTGAGGAATTTACTTGTCGAATGGAGACACTGGCTATGAGAGCTACCACACCCCCTTTCATATGCAATCTGTCCTGTCGATATACGGTGTAGCCTGGTGGAAGGGCTAAGGGTATAGCGAGTCCCACTGCCTCGTGAAGTCAGTAATTGTGAGGAAAGTTGTGGTTGGTAAGTCCCGGATCTCCACAGTGGGGGCTGGGAGAGAGCACATGTTGATAAGGGCACAATCAAGTGGGATGGAGGAAGTGCTTAAGGGTGATTTTAATAGGGTGGAGTTGGTTGCTGTTAGTGCCGAGGGAGCCGTGTGGCTGGAGGTATGGGGTGAGAATTGGCTTTGACGAGATGCTATACTTGGTGGTCTAAGTGGGAAAAGGTTGGGAGTAGCTGATTTGTCCCCTCTGGCTGTGAGAGTTTAGTTGGAGTGGGGGTTGGGGGGAAGCTTTGTGGGCGAGCAAAACGTGACTGTGCGGGCTGAGGTCCGTGTGGAACAACAGCCAAGAAATGCGTTTCCAAGATCAGTGGGCCTGGGGCACATTACGTAATACAGTGGATTAGTGCGGCACCCAAGCCTAGTCCGTCTACAGGCCAGGTATTCCGGGGTGGGGGGGGCTAACCTTGGTAGATTTGTGCGTGTGTAGGTCAAGAGGGCTGAGGAGACCTGGTAGGGGTGGGGGGCATCAGCTGCATTAGGAGTCTAGGATACATTGCAAGAATGCTTGAGCGGGGAGCGCAGGTGGGCAATGGCGCCGAGCTGAGGCATGGCATGGAGGAGGGGGATGCCTTGTGATGTGAACTCCGAAAGCTGGATTGTGCTGACTGCGTTAAGGCACCAGAAAGGAGAGCTGGTGTGGGGAGGAGGGACTGGTCTAGCAGGGAGCAGGTGCACCACTGGTGCAGACGCAGATGTGGCTAGCTATGGGCTGTCAAGTAGCCAGTAATCTGTTTCACAGGGGGTGGATAGTTGCGCGTAAAGGGTCTTATTAAGTGTGCAGACCTGGATGCGAGAATGCTAGGGGCCAAGGAGGTGGCCGAGATCCTATCTGTGGAAAGTGAGAGCCAGACAGCGGCTATGGGGCTGCCTTGAGCAAGTAGGGATAGCTGTGTAGGAGGAGTGCCACTATCTGATACATTTCTCTGGCTGTTCATGGATTAGGTATTCTCCAGCAGTGCTTGAACCAGTGGAAGCAGGACCCACAGAACGAGATTAAATAGGGACCGAGTTGTATATCAGAGGGCATCAACTGCACATCAACGAGTATTGGGAGAAGAAAATGCCGAACAGATCCAGGTAGAAGAGGGTTACACAGAAGCAGATTTATACGGATGAGGTAGTAGGACATCTTGACCTGTGCTGGGGTTGGGCAGGTAATTCATTAGGAGAGGCAATGGCCTACAAGGAGTACAAGAACCAGAGCGTGGGTTAGGTGTAGAAGCACTTCTTGAGGAAAGTGGCAACAACTGTCATACATGCTGGCGAGGTAGACCCACGTCTACAAAAGGGAAGCAACTACAGGTCAGATAAGCAGTTGGGGAGTTAGGGAGGTTGGTGGAGACCAGCAAGCACAGACAGATGTCTGGCTAGAGGAGTTGCTGGAAGCAACCACAGGGTCGGATCTGCAAGGCAGGTATTTGACCAGGATCTTGGTTGGGGCAGGGGTCGGACCAGGAGCCAAAAGAAGATCAAAAAGAGGAGGGGTGGGGGTCGGCCGAGCAACCACAGGGCTAGATCTGCAGACTGGAACGAGCAGCAGGGGCACACTTTCCATAGTTCGATCTGACTGGGCAGCAGCACATATACAGCCATATCTTAAAGGAGGGGGGAGCAGCACACAAAAGGAGCCACCCATACAGCCAGTCACAATGCAAGGGGACAGGCACCAGATCAAATGGAAAACGGTGCACCCAAATATCCAGACAGTTTTAAACACTGAGTTTTGCATAAAAGTGGCTGTCCGATTTGTGAAGACGCACTTCGTTCTTGGTCGGCTAAGAACTGGGCTGGATAAAAGGCTTGGACTAAAGGTACATCGTTTAAAAAAACATATATAGCTCCTGGAGACTCTCCGTAATGTTTTACTGATGGTTTTGTACTGTAACTGCATGAAGGATTACGTCTTGTTCGTGGATTAGGTATTCTCCAGTAAATAAAACATAAAAAGGGGGGGGGGCGATTCATTTCAAAACGAGTTCATACCAAGATGGGGGACCTCCAATCAGAAGCAAGTTTCAACACTACTCTTCCCTCAAGGACACCAGGCCCAGCAATGCTGCACTAGTATTAGTCCCCAACTTAAATAAACGGCGAGGAGAATCTGCTTTTTCAGTTAGGCCACAATACTGAACACCCTACCCAAACCTCACCACCTGAAGTGAACCACCCGACTTCAGCTCAAAATGTTGCTTTTTAATCCACCACTCAAAAACCTGCACTAGAAACGTGGCTAATTTACAACAAACAATTTTCGAAATTCTAGGCACTACCACCTGTTGGAAAGCAATTGGATTTAGGGATCATTTGCTGCGCGATTCTAGTCTGTACATTAACCTCAGTGAAATCTACAGCGAAGAGCCAGAAAACAAGCACACTGCCCCCATGCCTCAACTAACACCTCACTACTCCAATCTGGTCTCTTTACACCTCCTTCAGATGATACCATGTCCAGTATATGTTCTAGTAGCCGATCTGATAGTAGAGCGCTCGCTTTGACATCTGTGCAGTGCCTGCTGATAAAGGTTCGAATCCAGGCAGGGCCAAACTCCGCCTTTCATCCTTCCGAGGTCAATAAATGAGCACCACACAGCGTGGGTAATAATAAGCAGCGCTCCGATACCTAAGGGTTCGTAGCGCTATATAAATGCTAAATTATTATATTTAGAAGATTAAGGGTCTGAATTGGTTAACCATGCTGTCAATTTTTTTTTACACTCCACAATCCGGGCGCTGCCGAGATGGCTATACGATCAACAGATTTTCACACAGGTAACTGGTACTTCCGACCTACATCCATTAACCGCAAACGTTTCTGCATCTGGCTTTCTCACTAAAACCACGCCCTCCTTTTACAGAGCCATAAGCAGCAAGGCCAACATTATTGGCAGAAGGGCACTATATAAGACCGCTTTACATTACATGATTGAATTGGTTACCTACCGAGCAGCTCACGAGAGTTCGAAAGATTAACAAAAAAAAAACAGATTTTCATAATTCTTCTGTTGCAGGATACTATTAATGTTATGAAACAGCTAGGGTGAATCATTGATATACAGGACCCAAGTCTGGGGTCCACACAGGCAGTGTGCGCCTTTTATATTTTGCCAGCAGCACTACACGAAAATATCACGTTTATTTGTCGTGTGTTCGTTTTCTAAAAGACAAATGCTTATTTGTCTTGTACACTCTAATAGAAATTGGCAACTGGATGGCCTTTGCCTATTTCAATTTACAACATGTTCACTTCACGTGATGTCACTTCCTGTTGTATGCTAGGAGATGCAGATGCCCCATTCTTATGACTTCAGGCTCTTAATATACTGTTTAACCGTAGCCTATAAGGGCAAAGTTGCTTAGATTAAAAAAAAAAAAGTAATGACAAACTCGCCACCTTTGCATACGTTGGGAAGTTAGCGACTGTATATGGCAACTTCAATTTAATTCAAGACAATGGGGTTAGAAGGCTTTCTTCAAGTCGTACAGAACACCAAAACTTGCATTATGTTAAATTTAATAAATGTATATGGTGCTAATGAACGTGTTCGATGGCGTTTTTACAAAGATGCGCATGGACCCCACAGGACCATAAGGCGAATTTGAAGAAGTGGCTGTACTTCACTCCGCCAGAGTATGCCCCCAAAACCGGGCATGGAGAACAAGGTGCTGACCGGTTGGGAGTTCAGAGTTTAAGGATAAACCGGAGAATCCAGGCAGCAACTCCCAAAAGGGGTGTAAAATCCAGTGGATAACCAGCCAGTCCAATCGGCCAGAACGACGGAATGTGGTTAGGGCGAGGCAGAAGCTAGTTCGTGTTTCTGCAGGCAGGGTAAAGGAGCAACTGGGATACTGCAGGCCTACAGAACACTGACGGCTCAGGAAATAAATGCCTGTATAAGTGAGAAACCTGAGACATGGTTAAATACCATTCAGCACCCACAGTGTCAACCCACAGACCCTCCCCCATAACATGGCACTAAATGTATTAAACTGAAATCTTTTAAAAGCATAGCCGCTCTAACAGTTTAGGAGACTTACGAGTTAAGAAGGCAGTCCCTTCTGTATATGGCGATATTTAAATTCATAGGCGGAACATTTGGTGTAGGTCTGAAAAACCATGTATACATGATATCGTTGACAAATATGCATGCCACGCAATCAAACTAGCAAACTAGAGACAGCAACAGGCCAAATGCAAACCCATGTCCCCCAGTCAGGCACAGTACAAAAAACATGTTATGTGGTGGGCGCAGGGCCTGAACTCGGGGGAAGCAGCAGCCACAGAACGAGATGAAATGAGGACCGAGCTGTATATCGGAGCGAATCAACTGCGGATCTATGAGAAGCACGTGCCAAAACGGAACTAGTGAGAGGAGGGTTACACAGAAACAGATTTATATGTGATGGGGAGTAGGAACACAGATCTTGACCCGTTCTGCGGGGGTCGGAAATTCATTGGGAGAGGCAAAGGACCACAAGGAGTACAAGAATCGGAGCGTGGATTGGGTGCAGAAGCACTCGAACTTGAGGAAAGTGGCCAATAACTAGGAGCCATACATGCTGGCGAGGTAGACCCACATATACAACAGGGAAGCAACTACAGGCCAGATAAGCAGTTGGGAGAGGTTGGCAGAGACCAACAAGCAGAGTCGGGTGACTGGCTAGTGGAGTTGCTGGAAGCAACCACAGGGACGGACAAGGAGCCAAAAGAAGATTAAATTAGGGGCGAGGGTTGGGGTTTCAAGCAATGACAGCGTAGATCCGCAGACTCGAAGAGCAGAGGGTCAAAGTTTCCACAGTTCGATCTGACTGGGCAGCAGCACAAACAGAGCCATATCTTCAGGTAGGGGATGGGGTTGCCCCACACAGCCAGTCGAAATGTAGGGGGGACAGGCACCTGATCAAATAGAAAAGGCGTGCACCCAAATATTCCGACAGTTGCAAGTATTAAGTATTGCAGAAAAGGGGCTGTCCGTTGTCAACGAGATTTGTTAAGACACGTTTAGTTCCTGGACGGCTTCTAAGAACTGGGCTGCATAAAAAGGCTTGGACTAAAGTGACACTTTAAAAAAAAAAGTATAGCTCCTGGGGACTCTCGCTAATGTTTTACTGATAGCTTGATGCAGTTACAGTAACACGCAAAGACACAGAAGTTCTTTATAGCCCGAGGGGCTGATTCTCTTAACCCAATCCCCCCTCCCCCCGCGAGAGCCGCACGTATTCACTGCAATGGCCACCGAGACTGACTTGTCTCCAGGCAAATTTCCAGCTTCAGAAAGTGATAAATGATCACAATTTGAATTCCCATACATGCCACCAACCCGACCTTCCTGGTTGTGGAGATGAGAAAATGAACACATCCTAAAACAAAATAAAGACGTGGAGTTCCGTTCAAGCCAGCTAGCCGAGGAGATTCGTTCATCAAATAGTCTAAAGCCAGTGGAAACAAGATGAACCACACAATTGTGCCAAAGCTCAGAGCGAGTAAGGATAGTGAGCCATGTGGAGTCACGCAAAATAGGTTACCTTGGTCCGAGAGAATATAGTAGAAGCTGGAGCGGAGCTATCCCCCTCTGAACGGGGGGATGGGGAAGCTGCCACCGGAGGGGAGGGGGCGGGCGAGGGTAGCGTCACGATCTCTAATAAGCATCATTAGGGTTGCCTTTTTCTCTTACACTTCCATGTCTGCTGATCTCCACACAGGATTGTATTGATCCGTGTGCTTTGTTAACCACTGGCTTTGCACCGTCAACTTCATTTCAAAACGAGGGGGTGGTGAGGAGAGCACTGGATGAGCCAGAGACACGAAAAGCGACAACTCAGCAAAAAAACCCTCGCCCCTCCTTCCTACGAGTAGAGTTGGCTCGGCTTACCGAGCAGACACAGAGACCAGCTGGCACCATGTACAGGGCAACATTATCAAAATGAGACGTTTTAAAAGAATATTGTCATACCAACATTATCCAGTTGAGAAGTTGTAAAAGAAAATCGTCATACCAAAAAAGACGTACAGAAAATGCTAACATTGAAAATTAGGTTTCACGTCAAGTCTAGATGGGACGAACTGAAATAAAATGAATGCTATGAAAAAAAAGATATTTGACACATCACGAACGTGTCAGCTTTATACAAATCAAACGCCAAAATGAAGTTACTACAAACAATTAACGAATAAATTATGCTTTGTGGGGTGGCTAAAACGGAATGAGATAATTAAGTTTCGAGACGTGGCGTCCGATTTAAAACCATACAAAAACAGTAGAAGGGAGATCAGTCAGGGTATATACAGTCAAAGGCCAGCGTGTGGAGCAAGTTACCACTTTAACCCTGTATTAAAAGAGACTGAACTGTTGACAGTTTTAATCCTGTACAGTCGAACGTCTGTTCTAACCAAGACCCGAGACTCTAGCAAGAACACCACCACCCCAAACTTAAAGCCAGTACTAATCCTAGACCCAAAGTGACAGGCACAACGCCACCCCCAAATACACTTGGTGTTAAACGAAGACCCCAAAGTCCCAGCTGTGAGGGTTTGCTCCAGGCTACCCACTGCACAGTCATTTCACTAGCAGGGAAGAGAGGTGGCCCTTGGCAGAACTAAAAACTTGTCCCAAGGGTTGGGGGGGGGGAGGGGGTAGCGATGACGTTTTCCTCAAGTACATTTCGAAGAAGTGCCCCAACACCCGACATTTGATGGGGGTGCCCCTTAATCCAATTCAACACCTGTTGTCAAAGTCCCTCTCCTTCGCACCAACCTTGGTGTTCTGGTAGTTCTCTAGCGCCCGGAATGCAGTCTCGGTGAGCTTGACGTGCAGGACGGTGATGCGGTCCTGGCTCAGCCTGCCGCAGGACAGCCCATACCTCCCTTCCTCACTAAGCGCCGCCATCTTTGATTTCCCCCCGCCTGCGGCCATCCAGCTGAGCCGAGGGTCATATACCAGCACAACCTAACTTGCTGTTCTGCGCCGCTGTAGCTTCACACGCCTCCACTGTAGAGAGAACTTTTGCATCGACAATTGGTCACCCTTAGTCACACGCCCCGCCTACCACGCCGCGGCGCTTCTGCTGATTGGACAAAACCACCGCACATCTGCCAAGGGGTCTGGCTCTCTGTAGATTTTTGGCCAGTCTTGGTTTCATTTCAAAAGCCGGGACGCGACGTTTTGGAGGAGGTGACGTCTGAGATACGTTTAATTAATCATTTTTGACGTCACTGATGACGGCTGCGCTTGGCCGGGTTGGTCAGCATACAGATGAGCCATGATCAGCTTCAGCTAACCGTGCTCCCGGAATGGCTGAGAGGGCGGGCTCTGGCTGTACGGTGACACTGGCTTAGGTGTCCTGATTCTTCTTTAAAGCGGCAGTGACTGTGTTATGTCCATGACAAGCCCTACCTATTAATGCTGGTGAGCCAGCAATGAGCTCCTCCCCTGCAGCTTGGCCGCCCTTCTACGACCGGGAAAGTCCTGCTTGTTAGACGGAGAATTGCCCACTTTCGGGTCATTTTCGATCTCACTATTTAAAGTATGTATTTCTCTTGGCCCTAATTCTGCCCCTTTCATCTCTAATATACAAAAGTCGACCGGTTTTAGAACAAGTAAAGAGTTTCGTGATTTACTCCCCTTATTTTTTGGGGTATATTACAGACAGTTATATTCTGGAAGATACAGACCTTTGATTCTCAGGATAAAACGTGTATAGATGTTATCGCTTTTAATATGAACAATACTTAATTTTCCAACTAACAAAAACGGCATCAAATATCAGATGCTTGCACCCATTCTTTCTCTTAACACTATTTTTGGATTTCAGGATTAAAAACGTTGCTGCACATAACCTCTATGAATTCAATGCGATTTGGATGTCTGGTATACGAAATTACTTATAACATTTTTTTTTTTTGCATCGTTTATCATACATACTGGTCAACAGTGCATTACAAAATGAAAAAAAAACACGGAAGTACTCCACGTTTCGACATATCTGTTTGTTCTGATAATTGGCAAGACTGTCTGTCCCATTAAAGGTAAAGTAGCCTTTCCCAGAACGCAACTTAGTAAACCCGTGAGGTTCTAGTGCACTGCCTTTCACGGAAAGAAGTGACAGTACCGATAGCCTGGTCATGCCTGCCCATTTAAAGCACTGTTTATTTTTTCCTCAGGAAGTGGCTCAGAAGCCTCCTGGGCTGTAAAATGGGTGGGAGGTTGCGGCGATAAAGATTTCAGACAAGCCAGCTGTTTTTATTCTAATCATATGATAGAATTCTGTACAGCCATGTGCATGTGTATGTCAGTGTTTTCATTTGGCCTCAGCCCTTGCTTGTATTTTTGAGAAATACCGGTTGTTGGATTACCGCTGGCGCTCTAGTAGGGCTGGTAGCATGAACCCTGTCGTGTCCCTGTCAGCAACTACACCCGGGCCCACCCGGATGGGAGGCCCGGGGCCGTAAGCTGGGAGGTGGGGGGTTTGTGCTAAGTCCGGTGGGGCAGTGCCTTTTGGCGCTGCCCCACTTAGCATGCACATGGTGGGGTCGGGCTGCTGGGTCCCTTTACAATGGGAACCCAGACAGCGCGTCTCCAAGACAGGAGGGTGAGGTGAGAGGGGCAGGTGACAACCGGCAGTCGCTGCCCCCTGTCACCTCGCCCTCCATACTTCAAAGGCCCCCCTTCCCATCCTGCGGATGCTGAGCGGGGGCCTTTTGAAGTTCAAAGAAGGGGCCGCCTTGCCCCCAGGCCGAATTTTGCCTTTATCTGGCGGGGGCAAGGTGGCCCTTCTCATGCTTCCTCCCCGTCAGCCACGAACAGCAGCAGGACGGCTGCAGGTCCGGGGAAAAGGATCGCCTTGCCTTCGCATTTCACGGATCTCGAACATCTAGAGCCCGGAGAGGTCGGCTCAGCAGTGAGCAGCTACAGACGGAGCTCGAGCACAACACAAGAAGTGAGCAGGCTTGCAGCAGCAGAGCCCCTGTAGCACCGCAAGCAGAGCGTCAGCCTCCGGCATACAAGGACATTGGTTCGAGCCCAGTTGAGGCTCAGGCTGAGGGGAAGAAGGAGGGTGCTCCCTGTGCTGAGCAAGAAGAGGCAGGTCTCGGGTTACAGGTGGTTAATTATACTCCCCTCTACGGCTCCACCAGTCAATCCTTGTTTTACTTCGCCTTTTACAGCTGGGGAGGTAGAACTGTTGTTTTGCCCGTTTGCGGCAAATGGCGATTGTAAGAAGGGCACGTACAGCTCACACGCGATAAGTACATTTATGCCTTCTGCCCCTCCTACCGTCGCAGCTTCAGCACGGATAACAATTTGATAGTTGAGCAGAATTTATTTTTAACCATAGAACAGGTGAAATGGGCAGATATTGAGTGACGTTATAAAGTGGGTGGAGATGGTCAGGCGTACCACATCCTTTTCGGTCATCACAAAAATGCCACTAAAGGTCCCCGTCGCTTAATTATCATTGCGAGTTATGTTGGGAGGTTGGTTGTATGACGTATGTGCGCGTGCTGGAAGAATATGTTTAAAATCCACTTATATGCAGCATACTGTGCCCTAACAAACACGATACTTCGTACAGATACATTACATTCACAAATACATAAAGAAGCCAGGGTCATCAAACAGCTTGAACGGATTGTACATGTTATGCTCTTTTACCGTATTTTATTAAGTATTGCTTTTGATGCATTATGATTGTGTTTATTATGTATTTATATTATTTGTAAAGTTTATTTATAAACTGTAACACATTAAATAAATCAAAAAAAAAATTTGAAAATTTTTACTAGGCTTTACGCTGTGCCAAATCGCCAGCAGAGTAGTTTCAGAACTCCAGTGGATGGTCATTTTTACCGTCCACAGGGCTCGCTAGGGGTGCGTTGGGAGCTGGTCATTGACCCTGCAAAAACGCAAACCATGGCAATCGCCAAAGCTCTGTGCGCCTTTGCAGCAGGTGCACATCGCCATAGTCGATTTTGGCCTCTTTGTAGCTGGTATTATGTACACATTGTGTCAAATTCGAGTCTGCTCATTGTCTGCCTGCCCAGAACTATCACGGATTACACCGTCAGTAAATGTACAGCGAGAAGCCATTCTAAACACGGCTACGTTCAAGGTGGGTGAGTCATGGACTGTTAATAAAACATTTTGTTTTTTCCATAATTCCATATATGGATCTCAAAGTGCTCTAGAAACAACAAGCCTAATTGTGACAGATTTGTGCTGCTGCACATAACGAGATGTCCATGAGCATTTCAGATTTGCACATGGTACCCTTTACCGGATTCACAAAGCCTACAACTTGCTAGGAGCATCTCCAATATGAGTTTGAGGATATGATATGGCATTTAAAACGCGCCTGTAAACGTTGTGATTACATTTTTATGCGAGATTCTCACAGATGTGCCACGTATCTTCAAATTTGCTCCAGACTTCTTAAATCCAGTAGGTAATGGATGCAAATCTGAGCTACCCACCATTACCCCCTGATTTGCTGCAGTGCACATCTTTGTGAATCTGGCCCATATTTAACACAGCACAAAAAAGATAAGGAGATAATAAGAGGAGAGACGGTCTCCTTTATGAATTCTGTCAAAGGAATGCAAAGCTATCTGAAATCCACAGGATATCATGTCAGACCATTGATACAAATATACTGGCTTCAAGTTGTTTGTTAGTGTTTCACAGCTTCTGGACGGCATGTGTATTTTTGTTTATAAAAATGCACACTACTGGGTATTTTAAATCCCACACATGTATGATATCAGTGCTAATTCACCTTAAGTATATACGTTCCTCCTGGGATCAACCCACTTGGGAGTTGTGATTGATATCGAGGAGAGAGAAAGTTGAGAGAGGTCCAGGAGAGGAGAGTGATGGGATAGTGTTGATCAGCTCAATTGCTTGTCAGTTTCCTGACTGACATCCTCTGAACTTCTAGCAAGGGTCTTGCCTATTCCCCTTATCTTGCATCTGTGCTCTTGACTTGTGAAAGCTACTCTTACAGGAATTAGCTCTACGTATTGCCCTCTCAGTTTAGGTGGAGCTACTCTTACTCTTAACCAGAAAACACTGTGTACAATCTGCATTTGACAATCGTTTCAGGTGGATTACACTTCGGAGAACCATAGTGGTCTTAGAAGCCTTTCTTAGGTTGCCAGTTAGTTTGCGCCCTTTTACTTGCTGACCATAATCCTGCCGTTCATTTTCAGGCGACACTGGGGACGTTCTTTTGGTATTTGGACACATGCTACTGGCTTAATCTGCATACTGAATCTGTTGGTTGCCTCCATGACCACCAGTCTGGCTTCAGAGCTGCCAGAAGCACAGAAACTGCTCTCCTGAACACCTGTGAAGACTTGCTCTCCAATCTTGACTGTAATCCCCCTTCTGTCCTTATTCTCCATGATCTATCCTCTACTTTTGATACTGTCAACCATACCATCCTGCTCAATTGTCTCCGGGACAACCTTGGTTTTATCAGGCCCTGGCCTGGTTGACCTCCTTTCTCACAAACTGGCCCTCTCGGGTCCAACTGGGGTCTTTCCTCTTTTCCATCTCTCTCTACTTGTGTTCCCCAGGGGTCTAACCTCTCTCCCTGTCTCTTCAACCACTACCTAGCACCTGTTGCCCACAGCATCGCTACTTTCTGCCTCAATTTTCAATGTTATGGACACTCCGTTCTCTTACAGGCTCCGCTGAGCCACCAATGCTTCTTCTCTCACACCAGTCTGTCTGGCGGCAATTCAGGAATGGTGTGCCGCCAATGATCTCTGCCTTAGTACCAGTAAAACTGAGATCCTGCTCATTGGGACACCCGCTCCCTCATTTCTTCTCACTCTCTGGCTGCCCACCCAGGGCTCTCTTCCTGCTCCTTCGTGTGAGGCTAAGAACCTTGGCTCATCTTCGACTCCACCCTCTCCTTCTCTCCTCACATCTCTAACGTCTCTAAGAAGTTCCAATCAGCTGCACTTCCCCGAAGTATTCTTCCTTTTCTCATTTTCCCCCAGAAGCTCACTGTCTCCAGAACTCTGGTCCTCTCTAGGCTGGACTATTGCAACAACCTCTTTCTAAATCTTCTTGCTTCTACTCTTCTAACTTTACAACTTATCCAGAACAGGACTGCAAGACTTGTCCTTGGCCTCAAGCCCAGGGATTGCATCTCTCCAGCTCTGAAATCACTTCGCTGGCTCTCTGTGGCTGTAAGGATGAAGTTCAAGACCCTCTGCATCGTCCACAAGGTTTTCTGGGGCCTGGGACCGCTCTACCTCCAACTTTCTCTTCCAAAACATATTCCTTCTCGAGCTCTAGGCTCATCCACCTCCAACTCTGAGGGTCGGATGCTTCTCCAACCAGAGAGTTGGGGGGGCAGATCTATCTCCTTGGGTGGGGCCTCCCTCTGGAACAGCCTCCCTGCCTCTTTCAAACTTGAACAGAACCACCTCTGGTTCCAGAAGCAACTCAAGACCTTCCTTTTTGCTTCCGCTTTCTCTCTTCCTCTCCCCTGCTGGTGCACCTGACTGCTCCGCGCACTGGTCACCTTCTGAACTCGGGCTCAGGGTCCTGCATGTCCAGTTGCCCTTGCACTTCCTCTGGGATCCCCAGCACTTAAGGGTCTGTATCCATTAGAATGGAACTGGTGGTGAGGTCCCCTATTCCAACAATTCACACCAGGATGTGGATCTGCTTAGTCCTGCTAGTTGCAGGAAAGCGAATGTTGAATGTTTTGAAAACTGATACTAGATCCAATTTGATTAAATTCAAGACCTGATCATGCTCTCAATGAGGGAGAAAGTATTTTAGTAGGAAAATGACTGTCAAGTAGTCTTTGAACCTCATGACTGGTATGATGGACGGATTCAACATTATAATACTGATCAGTCTTGGAATAGTCAGTATTACGTGTAGAACTCCAGAGCTCGGCACCATATAATCCAATAGGGAAACGGGCAGCAAAGGCAGACACAAGTTTTCTTCTATGCCGCTGTGCAGAAATGGTTCGGGAGAGCAGCATAGAAAGCCCTTCCCCAAATATTGGCCCAGGAGCACAGAAAATCAGGGTTTTAATGCAGTTTTACACAATGGTCGTTATACAGAAAAGTCAGTATGATACTTTAGTCTCTTAAATTAAGAGTGAACTTCTTAACAGTGCATCCTGTGGGAATGGCTTTGCAGGACAACCGACTTTGGTACAATTACACTGGGCCGACCCATGCAACACAAGCCACCTCCTTTAGTGGATATTTTCTATACACTGCAGACACTGCATTAGTTTGACTGGCTTTGAGGTTCTCAAACAGCAAAACCCGCCTTCTTGACATAAGGGTGTGTAGGTGGATGTACGTCTCCTCAGGCAGCAACTTACATCATCCTCGCATGGCCTTATGGGCACTTGAGCACTTACCAACCAATCACTGTTTGTTATGCGCCACCACCGCTAGCATGGCTGTGGATCCTACGTCATTTTCACAATGATTGCTGTCGTTCAATACTATGAAAAAAATACTTGGGCACAAACCGCTCATAACACAAACATACACATCCAGGAGGTCAACGGAAATGTTCCAAGAGTTCAATGATACATTTATAGGCAATTCTTTGGCAAAACAAACACACATTTAATTACATCAAGTTAAAAGAACACACATGATAATTCAAGGAAGCAAAAATGTTTTGGTATAATAACCTAATCCCTTCAAAGTATCCAACCTAGGGATAGTAATGGTTATAGATTCAGGGATAGTAATGGTTATAGATTCAGGGATAGTAATGGTTATAGATTCACAAGAACCTTTATAACAAAGATCAGTATTCATAGCAATGTGGAGAACATAAATAATATATATATATATATATATATTAAATATGGTAGGGCTCACAAATACAGTTGGCAAAATAAAAATTTAACACTCACTGAAGGTGATACTATACACAATACTACCAAGTTTCGGGACCTTCGAGCCAAATCATCATGGACCAAACCTCAATATTTTCTGTAAATGACAAAAGTAACGATATGACGTTAGAGCCTTTCTCAAAATTACATGGGAAACAGTAATTGAAAGAAACAGAACACTCATGGCGTTTCCCAATCTTTAGAATGTACACTTTAGCAAGAAAAACTCTATGTTACACAGACAGGGACCCAGAAGTACTCCAATTTCTGCCCATCGAGTCCTAAATAAATCAACACTAAAAAACAATAAAGAACAGTCTCAGAGAATATAGTATATAAAACCACCACCACACCTCTAGTGCCAATCAATTGATCAAAAATACCTGAAATGTGGGGGGTGCTCGTGAGCCTGAGCAAGAGGGCCACAGGCTGCGAGGTGAACAAGCTTTGCTGCTTGCATAACCCGTACTGTAATGAAATAAATGCCTGACCAACAAGCCATGCTGCCTGCTGATGATCTGGGGAGTCATTTTGGGCCGCTGAGGAGCCCGGTCACCTGAGAGAGATACAGAGGCCTGGGTCACACAGGCCAATGGCAGATGTGCGCCTTCCTTTTGCAACATGTGATTCTACTAATGTGATTTACGCCATCAAGTGTCCGTGTGGACTGTACTATGTGGGTCAGACATTACGAGTAGCAAAATTGAGGTGGAATGAACATAGATCATGCATAAGGAACCATAATCTGAACTCAGCGGTGTCAAGACATTGGGATGAGAAGAGACATAACTTGGCTCAAATCCGCTTTGTTATCCTAGAAGTGATTTTAAAAAGAGACACCCACGAGAATTTCCAAAGGAAAATGGATCAAAGAGAATCCTTTTGGATAGACCGTCTGAGTTCCCTTACACCAAGGGGGCTCAATGAAGAAATAAACTTTATGTGTTTCTTGTGATAACATGTTTGTAGAAGAGAATCAACTTTATGTTTTTTTCACAGTATATCGATATTTTCTATGAAAACAACCGCTGCTACTGTTCCGCTATTTAATTGCATTTAACATTCCTTGCCACGTCTTTCTCTAAGATTACACGAGATCTAGGTTTATGACTTCATAATAATGAAAACTCATTGCTTATATAACATCATAGTAATAGAATATATGTTGCAGAGTTGGATTACTATGGATTATTTCATTACATACTTCCCACTTCCCAGATTTAGTCACTTTGAACCTTTAGCTTTGCATACATTATTAGGATCTGCTTAATGAATACACATTGCCAGTCCCCTAATTACTCT
This sequence comes from Ambystoma mexicanum, assembly GCF_040938575.1. Lineage (NCBI taxonomy): Eukaryota > Metazoa > Chordata > Amphibia > Caudata > Ambystomatidae > Ambystoma > Ambystoma mexicanum. Next base: position 779,030,058 of record NC_090935.1, read on the forward strand.
GGCCCAGTAGACATGAGATTACAATCACGCGCGTTTACTTTGAATGGGTTTGTCACCATGGAAACATCCCCGCCCCCTGGCTGGCGCCCGAGGGTGGGGCGCGAGGCGTACGTGCTTCTCACTGAACCACGACGCCTCACTCCGTCTCCATGGTAACCTTTAAAACGAAAGGAAAATAACGCTTGCTCGTTGCAAGCGGCTCACTCTGCGGTTACGCTTTGTGCACAATAGAAGCTTAGTAAGTACAACAGTAACAATTAGATTATACAAGCTTCACCTACGGAAAGACTTGAGGATGATATAGTGTTTTTGTTAAACTTTTTTATAGATCGTGTTGTATCCTCGCACAACACCACGATTGCAGCGTTCGGCTTGACCAAGGTATGACACGTACGCATAGTCAGAATAGTTAAAATAGAGAAAATACATATTTACCCCAGTTAACTAATTGTTATTCCGTTTTGCTTTTCTCATTATCTCTACAAATGGACGTGATTCGCGGATTGGTATGTGATTTTTGAAATAACCTTTGAACAATGGCTGTTGTATGTACATATACTATTAACAATGTAATAAGTTATGCTATATTAATTGTTTGTTGCTATAATACCGCCCTGAAGAAGGATTAATTCCGAAATGCATTGGCATTAGAGTATTATGGACAATTTGAGATGCAAACTCATTGTGTGATTTACATGAACAAAATTTGGCGGCAAATACTACAGGAATGTGAATTAAACAATTCCTGCTAAAATATTTAATTGAAAAACATTTCTTTAAATTCATTACCTGTATAACATGAATTGGATACCTAATCTCTAATATATCAAAGATTAGCAACCTATTTGGGGCTAACTGAGAGGCGCCTTTCTTAGCAAAGTGGTTCCATTTTGCTTTTTGGAAGATGTGCGCCTTCCTGCCATCCCCACAGTAGCGTCCCTGACGTGGGCTGGCCGAGATGACAAGCCGTAGGGGTGCTCCACGGTCCAGAGACGAGCAGCGCTGATCACCTGATGCTGACACTGTGAGTGCGACTGGGGATCAGAAGCTGGTGAGCGGTGGTGAGTGGAGACATCCTCCATGCTGCTCCTCACCGCAGGGGAGACTCCGGTGCTGGGCGTGCAACTGTTTCCGGTGAGGCCCTCAGCTGGGGGTGAGCAAAGAGCAGCGGTGCTGTCTGACCCCCCTGGGTGGTGTGTAGAGGGTGCCAGCCATGGGGAGGCCGCCGGGAGCATCCACCCCAGAGACAATTGCCCGGCCCCAGAAGCCCCAGCATCGATGTAGGTACTAGACAGAGGGGTTTGGCTTGCAGCCAACGGGGGAAACGGCAAATGGCGCTACACATATCAACTTTAACAAGAGAAAATGATACAAATGAAAGGCAAATAACACTAATAATAGAACAGGCGGAAGCACTTGCACATATACGTGGCACCAGGTCCCATACTTGTAGCAGATTCAAACCGCAGCAATTCAAGCAAGCACCCACAAAACCCGCATGGCAACAGCTAAACCTCTCATGGCAGCACAAACGACATAAGCACCATAGTGAGAAGTACTGGGCCCAATGAAAATACTGCATGCGTTAGCCCAAGCAGGGCAAGCCTGCAGGGACTGCCGAAAGAGGTGACTCTCCTCAGAGGCGCGAGACACTTCATATAAACCCACCCTCCACTACTGTCCGCAAAAGCAGGTTGGCCTGACTGGCCTGGTGGAGACTACATACGAGAGGTGGTGGAGGTCCCAAGGGCCCCGACATCGATGCAGGTACCAGACTGAGGGGCAGCCAACTGGGGGAAACAGCAAATGGCCCTACAAATATAAACTTTAACAAGAGGAAATGTTAATGTTAAAGGTATTTGTACCGCGCACCGTCACCACCAGAGTGGTCCCCAGGCGCTCCGGCGGATCTGAAAAGCAAGGGTGGGGGGATAGTAGGGTGTAGTGGGAATAGGAGAGTGAGAGCTGTGATGTCCTGTTTGCAGCTTCAGGTCGATTTACACCGTCCGCGGAGCTTGAGTGCAGTTATTGTGTCGGTGAGAGTTCCCATGTGCTGTTTACCCGGCTGATGTGTTTGTCTGTTGTTGCAGTGTGGTGAAGTCCGTGCGGATTGGTGTGCAGAGAAGTGGTTGTGTGGGTTTCTGTATGCAAAGTGTATGGGGTAAGTAGAGGTTTTAGAGTTGGGTTAGTGTTTTTTTTTTTGTTTACCTCTTTGCATTTCTTTGCTCCACATCTATGATTTAACCTGTGTGTCTGGTATTGTAGTATGTTGGCCTAGTTGGTAAGCATGATGAGGGTGGCAGTTTTCCTCTGTATTACTGTAGAGGTTTAAGTACCTCGCTGGAATAGGCGTGTTACCCCACACTGGGGTTGGGGATGTTTAGGTTAGAGGATTCTGGTCCCTCCCTGCCCATTCCTGTTTGGGGTCCTTAGCTACCTATGTTTCCTCTTTGGACTAGCTATATGTGGACCTAGCATCCTCCCCCCGTCCTCCTGGCCCCTCCCTGCCCATTCTCGTGTGAGGTCCTAACCTACCTATGTTTCCCCTATGGGCTAGCCCTATGTGGACATGTTGTCCCCTCCCACCCCCCGCTCTCCGTTTAGGGAAGATTAAATTAGGGATGATGGGTTCCCTCTCTGGAATTCTTGTTTCTCTCTGCATATATGCTTCCTAGTCATTTCCTTCTGGTTCTGGAGCATATAGCCAAGTTTAAGTAGTTTTCTGAATTGTAGAGGATCCCTTGTGTTGTATATGTTTTTTGGTATCTCATTCCAGGTTATTGGTGCAAGGTGAGGGAAAGCTGAACCTCTGAATTTTCCTTTGTTATATGGTTTTGATACTAGGCAGATGTCGTTGCTTGATCTGAGTGGTCTTGTCGGGTGGTAGACGTTTATTTTCTCTTTTAGGAATTCTGCTCCTTGGCCGTTGATTACTCTATACGTTACGCACATTGATTTGAACTTTATTAGCTCTTTTATTGGTAGCCAGTGTAGCATTTTCAGTGCTGGGGTAATCTGTTCTCTTTGTGGTAGTTTGAGCAGCAGTCTGGCCGCAGCGTTTTGGATGTGCTGGAGTTTCTTTAACAGTCGTTCTGGCATTCCTAGTTATGGGCTGTTGGCGTAGTCTACTATGGACATGATGAGTGCAACAATGGTGAGTGTTTAGTGGGTGAAAGAGGAATGGTATGATCCTTTTTACTGCATGTAGGATGGAGAAACCTTTCTTGATGCTAGCGTTTACTTGTGGCTCAAGTGTTAGTTCGTTGTCCATCAAAACTCACAGGTTCTTTACTATCATTGATGGGGCTGGCGATGTACCAATTTCCGTTGACCATGGGATGTAATCATCGTTTTCTCTGCTTTTGGATATGATCATTATTTCTATTTTGCCCGGGTTGAGTTTAAGGTTATTTGAGTCCATCCAGCCGTAGAGTTCTTGTAGGCAGACTTCCAGAGTTATGTTTTCTTCCTGTGTGTCTTGTATTTTATAGACTATTTGTGTGTCGTTCGCGTAGTTGTAGCAAATGAGGCCATGTCTTTTAATGAGCTTGATTAGTGGGGCCAGGTATATGTTGAAAAGCAATGGGGAAAACGATGATCCTTGTGGTACTCCACAGGTGGATTCCCTTGAGGTGGATTTGAAAGGGTTGATCCATATGGCTTCTGTTCTGTTTGTTAGGAAGTATTTAATCCATAGTAATGCTAGGTCTGAAATTCCTATTTCTTCCAATCTCCCAATGAGGATGTCATGGTTGACTGTGTCGAATACTGCAGTGAGATCCAGTAGCATTATAGCTGTGCTTTTGTCTGAGAATGCATTCGCCTTTAGATCGTCCCAGATTGAAAGCAGTGCCGTTTCCGTTCCTCTCATCGGTTTGAAGCCTACTTGTGCCTGATCCAGCAGTTGGGGTTCGTCTATGAATTCTTGTGTTATTCTATAGACGTATGTTTCGAGTAGTTTAGCCGGGTACAGGATGTTGGAGATTGGTCTATAGTTGGAGATTTCCCCCACGTTGCCTGATGTATCCTTCAGGAGTGGCTTAATGTATGCTGATTTTAAGGATTGTGGTACTTTCCCTGCTGAAATTGATTGGTTGAAAATGTTTCTGTAGTATTCCATGGGTGTTCCTTGTGTGAGGATTGATTTGTGTATGTCTGGGGGGCAGGGATCCATGGGGGAGGCTGCTTTGTTGCTATTGCTTACCAGCTTGACTAATGTCTCTGCTGATATTTGGGGGAAGCTTTGGAGTTTATGCTGGCGATCCTCGGATGGGTGGTTGGGTTGCAAGTTGTGGTTGCTTGTCTGCTTTGTATTATCTGTTGGATGGTGCTAATTTTATTTTTGAAGGGGTCTGCAAGGTTGTTGCATATTTTAAGTTAAGGTATTAGTAAGTTGTTGCAGCTAGGGTGGTTTCTCATTTCGTTTATGATTTTTAAACAGTTAATTTTGGATGTTGGGAGCTTCAGTGATTTTGTTGTTGGGGTATTTCTTCTTGGCCTTTTGGATTTCCTTTTTGTATGAGTGGATTTGCTGTTGGAATTGAAATTTCTTGACCCCAGTCGTTTTTATTCCTCCATTCTTATTCAAGCTTCCTGTTTTTTTTCTCATGGTGCTGAGTAGCAGGGTAAACCATTTTGCTGTCGCTCTTTTGCGCAATGGGGTGAAAGGTTTTTCCTTGGAGATCTTGTCTATTGTTCTGGTGATCCACATGTGAATTAGATCTGTTTTTCTGTCAAGGTCAGCTTCATCCATTGTTGTTGCCGATAGTTTGTTGATTTCCAGTAGTTCAGTTAGGTTGCTATTTTTGATGGCCCTCCAGTTTCTTTTCATGATAGTTGGTAGTTTGTCGGGTTGTTTGGTTGTTGGAGTGGCCATCATGATCACGAAGGGGCTGATGAGGTGGTCGCTCCAGAGAATCTGTATTGGCGGCACTGTGGTAATGAGGTTTTTGTTGGCAAAGATTGTGTCTAGTGCATGTCCCACCACGTGAGTTGCTCCCTTAACTAGCTGATATAGTTTCATTGTCTTCAGTTGTTTGGCTAGTGATTTTTGTGTGTTTGTGATTTCTTCATCAAACGAGATGTTGAAGTCACCAAGGATTATAAGGGGTTCCTGTTCGATGGGTAGGTTGGTGATTGCTTCCATGAAGGCGTCCACGAAGGTTGCATCGTATGTCGGTGGTCTTATAAATTTGAGGTTTGTTTCAGGGTTTGTTGATAGGCAAAGGATTAAGTATTCACAGTTTTCAATGCTTGGTAGGTTTTCTGTTTTAATGTTCAGGTGTTCCTTGTATGCTATTGCCAGTCCTCCTCCTCCTTTTGTTTTTTCTGTTTGCTTGTGAGCACTTGAAGTAGTCAGGAAGGCAGTTATGGAGTGTGATTTTGTAATTGTCGTCTATTCATGTTTCGGTTATGAATAGGATGTTGATACCTCTGTCGCATCGGAGGTCGTAGATCTCAGTGCCATGTTTGGTCATTCACCTAGCATTGATTAGATTGCAGTGGATCTTTTTGACTTGGTTAGGTTTGTTTCTTGGTCCTTGTTTTGTGTTGCGGATGTTCCGTTGGAGTGCTTCTGTGTTGTTGTCGAAGATTGATTGGGGTTCGTGGAGGCTGCTTCGTCGTTGAGGTGGTCTGTTAGATTAATAGTTGGGTAGATGAATTCTACAGCTTCATCATCTATTGTTTTAGATGTGGTTGTTGGTGGTGCCATTGGGTTTTTGTGATATATGGAGTAAGTGTGTTTATTATTGTACTTTTCTCTTCTCTGGTCCTCTTCTTTTTTTTTTTTTTTTTTTTTTGTGGGTTTCCAATAGGTGCTCAGCGTGTCTCGACATGTCGGTGGCATTGCTGTGTCTAGGCTCTGCGGATGTTGCGAGGTACGGTGTAAGTTATAGGGATTTGTCTCTCATGCTGTTTGTTCTGTTAGTTGTAGTGTTTGTTAGGGTTCGTTCTGTATTCCTGACAGCTTCTACTGGAGGAGGGTGAGGGTGTAGATCAGTTCAGATTGATCCTTGTTCCAGTTGTCTTTGGCAGCATTCAATTCTGTGTCTTGGTATTTTGTGGTCTTTGGTAGTAGGATGGGTTGGGTTTTGAGGTTGCAGGGGCAGTAGCCCACCTGTAGGGTCTTGTGTTTGTATGATTGTGGGTTTTATCCTCTTGCGTTCTGACCGCTGGATGCCCTCTAAGGGTGGCTGTCCCCTAGTGGGTTAGGTACGTTTGTTCCTCTATCTGTGGGCGGACTGTCTAGGCGGGATACTATGCGTTGGAAAGGGTAGCGCAGTTGGGTATGGGAGGTCGATTACGGGTTCCTGGTTAGCTTGGGCAGTGATCTGGCTATAGATACTAGCTTTCTATAATTGCTGGGTGTTCCTGGGTAATGGGAGGGCATTCGGTTAAATGAAGGCAGGCAATGTTAGAATACAACTAGATTTGCGATTCCTAGATAGTAGGAAAAAGGCCTAGGTTTCACAAAGTGGCAGGCAGTGATAGAATACACCTAGGTAATGGGTGGGAAAAGCCTAGGTTTGACAGAATGGTTGACAATGGGATGATGCACTTGGAATTTGGGTTCCTAGATAGTGGGAGAAAAGGCTAGGTTTCACAAAATGGTAGGCAGTGACAGAAATACACCTTGATTTTAGATTCCTAGATAGTGGGAGAAGACGCCTAGCTGTAGTGCGTGTGTGTGTCATGATGCCTACCCCCGGAGCACCAGGCCAGGCCCAGCACCTCCGGAAGCAGGCATCATGCCCTCGGGTAAAAGCCCAGCGGCCCCTTATAGGGGCTCTTTGGACTCAGTCCTGGCGCCTTTGGCGCCAGGCTCATGTTGGACATCAGTCCTGGCGCCATAGGCGCCAGGCTCATAAAGGGAGGTGTTTTGTGCACTTACCTGATGCAGACCGTGCTGCACTCTTCAGGCCTTCCTGAGACCTGAAAGGGACTATTTTTTCATAGGGACTATTTTTTCACTCGGGCGTGGCCAGGGAAGGATACATACCTAGTTGGGGAAGGATACATACCTGGGACTTCTTTGGAGGCTATTTAAGCCACGCCCAGACAGCAGCTCATGCTTCGCGTTGTTCTGCTTCCTGCAGCTTACCGCTCGCCGTGTCTGCTCCTGCTCCTGGACTCCAGCCACGGCCGCCTCGAACCTGGAAGACCTGCAAGGAAGGAAGAGAAGAGAAAGGTGAAAACCAAGGACTATTTCAAACTTCTTACCTGCATCCAGAATCTTCTCGCCAGCATCCCTGAAGAAAGACTTCCATTTAAAAGCATTGCGTTGCTTGCTGCAGCGCCACGCTTCACTCACCTGTCCTCGAGACATCTCCCGGCTCCATCGCGGCTGTCAGCATCGGACGCCACATCTCTGCACCTAGGGGAGAGAGGAAGAAACAAAAGGTGAGCAGAAGGAACACAGAAGGAAAGCCTGATTAACAGCCATAATACTTACCGGCTTTTCTTCCACATTTCGGGTCGGCGCCGCCCCGTTGGCAGGTACCGTACCCCGGCCCCTATGGGGAAAGGACAAGAGACATTTCTGGGGAATGATAAGGACATTTAGAGGGATCGCCCTCATCACTACTCACCTCAGCAGTTTAACCCCTCGACGCATCGCCTTCATTCTGCACCTGAAATAAAGGACAGATCACAGGTTAGAAAGACAAAATAAATGGGGCCTCACTTGAACTTTGAACTTTCATACTTACGGCGCATCGCTCAGGAAAGTCAAGTGGATTTTGCCAGCGCCATTCTGAAAACCAGTGAAGTAACTGGACGAACACGCGCCCCTGCACCAGAAGCAGGATGGAGAGTTCATCCTTCCAAACCATAAGGTGAGCTTAAACCGGGGTTTGGAGGAAGTTAGAGAGGAACGAAGGGGGAAGGTGGAAAGGGGGGAGCTAGCACACTATTCTGCAGACTGTTAATCCCCTTTCTCATCTGCAGAAGGATATTCCTACGGGCCAGGCAAGCACGATTTGGAGGTCCTGTCCAATCGGTGTTCCGGGTCCTGTGCATCACGCTAGAAGAGGCCACAGCAATCCAGACTAGACCAGCGCCCCCGTGGGAACCAGGTGAGCGTTACAATGTGAAAATGAGCTAAATATCATGGCGCTCGTGTGCGGCCATTTTGGACACTCACTTCCATTACTGCAATGAAAGCCTATGTTTTCGTGGGCTCAGTAGGCAAACGTGAATTCTGCAACGGTTGCAAGGTCACATAATGATGTCAGGTGATTTAACTGTGAAGGATAGTTGTTGTATTTTCCGCTGAAGGACGAGCCAAGAATGGAGTCCGAGCTTTGCAGGTGCAGTGATAAGGGGTGCTGGGAACAAAGGCGAGGGAGAGAAGCTGAGTTTTTCCACTTCTAGCTGGATTTTTCCACTCTTTGCTCCCAATGCTTGATGCTGCCCTTCGGCTGAGGGCGGTCCGGTAACCATGAAGGGGAGGGGATTTCCCCATAAAGAGAAGAGGTATTCCTCATGAAAAAGACAGAAAGGGTTGGACCCCAGATGATGCAGTCTCGCTGAGAGGGAGGACGCTACACTCCAGACCCCGTTAGCTCGAGTGATCTCTCTACCTGCTCTGGGACTAAGCAGTGTCGTGTTGGCCGACATGAAGGTTTCGTCTGCAACCATACCAACCGTGATTCTCTTTTTCTATATTTATGTATAATCTACTATATGTTATGTTTTAGTTGTGTGTGCATGTGTATAGTGTGTAAATAAAGGGCCTGTAACGAGCCATTGTTATCGCCATATTGGTCTAAGTGCGATTCATTGCCTCTCTGAGTCCAAAAACTTTTCTGGGTCCGTGTAATAGGGTGCGTGAGTCTGAAGTCCCTACACAGTGCGGACAAAGCAAAACACTAGGGTTCCCAAAATGGCAGGCAGTGACAGAAATGCACCTATATTTGAGATTCCTAAATAGTGGGGGTACAGGCCTAGGTTTCACAAATGGGCAGGCAGTAACAGAAATACACATTGATCTTAGATTCCTAGATAGTGGGAGAAGGCCCAGGTTTCACAAAATGCCAGGCAGTGACAGAAAAACACCTAGATATGACATTCCTAGATGGTGGGAGAACAGGCATAGGTTTCACAAAATGTCAAGCAGTGATAGAATACACTTAGATAGTGGGTGAAAAGCCTAGGTTTCAGAGTGGTTGACAATGGGATACTACACTTATATTTTTGGTTCCTAGATAGTGGGAGAAAAGGCCTAGGTATCACAAAATGGAAGGCAGTGACAGAAATAAACATAGATTTGAGATTTCTAGATGGTGGGAGAAAAGGCCAAGGTTTCACAAAATGGCAGGCAGTGACTGAAATGCACCTAAATTTGAGATTCCTAGATGGTGGGAGATAACAATAATAGAACAGGTGGCAACACTTGTGCATATACGTGGCACGTGGTCCCACACTTGTAGCAGATTCAAACCGCAGCAATTTAAGCAAGCACACGCAAAACTCGCATGGCAGCACGAACGACAGACGCACCACAGTGAGAAGTACTCGGCCCAATGAAAATACTGTATGCATTAGCCCAAGCAGTGCAAGCCTGCAAGGACTGCCGAAAGGGGTGACTCTCCTCTGAGGTGCGAGACACTTCATATAAACCCACCCTCCACTATTGCCCCCAAAGGCAGGTAGGCCCGACTGGCCTGGGGGAGTCTACGTACGAGAGGTGGTGGAGGCACACTCTCAGCACACTGGCAGGACTAAGGTGGGGACAGTGCTGGGGCTCTCTACTGCCCAGGGGGTGCCATTCTGAGACCGGCCTACCAGGCTGTTGATCTCCCATAGCACCCAACCCTTCCGCACTGCGCTTTATCTGCAGATTACAATGACCCTTAGGGCCCCAGACCGTGGACTGTTCTACTGAGAAGTTGGGGTCCGTACTTTGGACACGCTGCCATTTTACCTGCTGTCTGGTGTGTCCTGGGAGTCCAATTGTCATGCCAGAGACTGTGCGGGATCCTGACTCAGCAAATACTAACGACAGCCAATCCACCGGCACCCCACTGCGCTGCTGTTCCAGACAATGCCCCAAGATGGAGATCCAAACGTAACTACAAGCCATTCTGACTGAGAAGAAGGTAATTGGGCAAAGGACACAAGAAACAAATGCTACCGTCCAAGATATTAGGTGTGACCTGCAAAATGTTCATACCCGGCTGAACGCACAGGCTGAGAAGACAACCGACAATGAACAGTGCATCAGCACCATAGAAGACAATCACGACCTTGGTCGCTCCTGATCTGCATGCGGTTATCGGGGAGGTGCAGCACCTCAGGGCCAACCTAGAGGACCAAGAAAACCGGTCCCGGTGCAATAACCTCTGCCTGGTGAGCCTCCCAGAAAATACTGAAGGCACCAATCTGGAGGCATACGTCTACTACTTTCTACTAGACCAGCTCCACATGGACAAACCGCAAAACTTAATTATCAAAAGGGTACACCAAGCCAGCTGCAGGAAAGCGCTTGTGCTTAATCACCGCGAGGCTGTTCAAATTCCAGCATAAACTTGCTATCTTGAAGGTGTACAGGGCAGCGGGGATAGTACGGATTGATAATAGACATTCAAATCTTCAACGACTACTCCCCTAAGGTATTGTGGTGCCCGAAGGGATTCAGCCCCCTGTTTGATGCACTCAAGGGTACGGAACATAAACATTCCCGGCGGTGTGGTGCATACAACACAGCCGGGGATCTTGTTTGAGGACCCCGAGGAAGCCTGACGGTTTTTAAAACATGATCTGGTTCCAAGGACTAAACCCATGCGGTAGCTGAGAATGCGCAGACGGATAGATCATCACTGATACCACAGGGCAGATGCAAAAAGTGGGGAAGCGGTCTCGAGGCCCGGAACGTAGATACAATGGAACAGTCAAGTGAACAGGGGACCGGGGCGCATCCCTATGAAATGGTTTTGGTCAGCCGCTTAACATAGGGGAACTCCTACGCTGGCTCCTAGTTGTAGGGGTTGCTCAGCCTGAAGGTACTACACAGCCAATTGCCACCACTGGAACTGGGCCCCCCGCTAGACAGCAAACTGGCACACAGGCAGCACACCTTGTTTTCATGCAATAGCTGGGATGAAATGTGGCACATTACTCATCACCTGAGGCTCACTCTGCCGTAGTGATAAGATCTCCATGGTCCCCCACTGGGGGTGATGGAATACGTGGGACAGGGAGATGGTCTGCAGGCCCCTCCTATCCATCTTTCCATATGGGCCCTATAAGCCATGTATTGGGAGAATGTTAATAAATCACAATGTTTACCTGTTCCTATTCTCTGTTGGGGTCAGTTCTGTGTATATGCTCAAAGACTTGGAATGTGACTGCTGGTAGACGTGCGGGGTGTGTTCATTGGGAAAAACCCCCACCCCAATAGGCAATGATGGCCGCTCTTACATCCAGGGCCTGGGATACCCGATCAAAAGGAGGTGGATGCTTAACCACATGAGGGATATTCAGAGGGATGTCATCTTCCTACAGGAAACCCACCTAAATGCAGTCGAATCAGTGAAGCTGGAGCGGGGCCAAGTTGGAGTCGCAGCACATTCTCCCTATCGGGGCAAGGTAAGGGTATCAATATTGATCCATAAACACGTCCCCATCCAAGTCCTGAATACAGTAGCAGACAAAGCGGGCCGAGATGTCTTACTCCAGGGATGCATCTGTCAACATCCTGTCACCCCAGGCCTATAGATAAGGTGTGGATCGGCCACTTGTACTCTCTAAAAATAGGCAAATCTCCCAGAAAATAAAAATGAGGAATACAAATCCTCCCAACAAGAATTAGGAAACAGACACTTAGGAGCTTGTGACACTGCTTTCACCCAAACAGCTCCATGGATATGGTTGGACCAGTAATACATGAGGAGGTAACAACTATTATTACTATCTGATTTGGAAGAAGTAAACATGTATAATTTAATGTGCAAGAATAACTTAGTGCAAAGAAATAATTATTAAAAAAACATTTCCAGTTAAAACATGTTTACTCGCTTATGAAAAGACTCCCATTGGAAAAAGAACTTGGATTTTTACTCCCCCAAAAAATCTTTTTACTCCCAGCTTTAAAAAATAGGGAGTAAATTACTCACATTTCAAAATCTTATCTGGAGCACTGTCACCCTACTCAATATTTATGCACCTACGACAGACACACTGACTTTCTTTACCCATACCTAGATGGCATAGGCGCGATTTATGGGGAACCTGACAATCGCAGGAGGGGGGAATTCAATGTTGCCCTAGACCCTGCCTTGACTCAGCAGAGCACTGCCACAGGCATACCCACTGGCCCAAGGAAATGAGCAGCACTTAGCTCCCTTATAACCGACCTCGGTCTGAAAGATGTGTTGCGACTGACACATGGGGGGCAGAGGGAATACACCTTTTATTCTAACCAGCACCACAGCTACTCTAGGATCGATTATTGTCTAGTACCCTCCCATGGCACTGATGTAGTAGGCGAGTGTGCTATACTCCCCACAATGCTGTTGAATCATGCCCCTGTGTGCCTGCGCTTGTCACTTACTAACACCCCACGTCGATCCCCGGCTTGGCAGCTAAAGCTGAGGTTTCCAGATTTTCTCACGCACCTAGAGGAGGACACAGACATATTTTGGCAGACTAACCTATCCCCAGATTATACCGCACACGCATGCTGGAATGTATTCAAAGCCTATATACGCAGATGGTGCATCTCACGTTGGTGTCACGTCGTACAGATTGAGTTTCTGGAGACGTTGGCGGCTGCCTTTCTGTTTGGTTCTGTCCTGTTCACGTTGAAGCATACCAGCGGTCTAGCTTTTTCCCCAACATGGCCGCTGTACTATTTCATCACAGCACCAATGTTGCTCGGGTGTTGCAACCCTTGCAGTTAGTTTGCCCGGGTTAGACGCTGTTGGTGCTTCCTCCGTAGATTCGCCCCACCCCTGATTTTCGCTACCCTTTGCTCACCCTCCTTTGCTTCTATCCTCTCTCTCCTGTTCAAGGGTTTATGCCGCTCTAACTCTGCCTCTTCTTTTTTACCGGTCTGCTTCTGGATACATTCCTCCCCTTCCTACAGTCTTGAGATTGTGACAACTGGAGCCTGCATTTTGCGGCCGGACAACAGAGCAGCAAGCAAGGACTTAAGAGGTTTTCTGTGCCGTAAAGGTTTTTCCCCCATCCGGGCTATCTCCCTGGGATGCACAGCGCCTAGGTTGTTCCCTAACTGCTCTTCATCAACAGGAAGACGATTAAGGAGACAAAGAAGAAGAAGGGAAGAGAGCGAATTCACAAAGACTCACATGAATCCTCAGGTGAGGAAGTAGCTCTCCAACTCGATAGTGCTGAGAGTGAGTGTGATTCTGCCCAGACTGAGCGACGTGAACCTTCCAGATTTGATAGCTGGTCACACAAACTAAAAGCATGGGGGGAACGCAAGGGGAAATTATGAGCCGATATCCTCTACTCCGAAAAACAACACAAGCGCATGCATGACCCTCAAACATATGCCCGTCTATGTAAACTCTGTTCAGAGATTAAGCATTTATCCTTCATTCGGGTGCAAAAATCCTTTACAAGCTGGTCCTAGACATTCTACTTAGAGACAGGCCATTATGATATGATGCTGGTCACACTGAAGCAATGGCAGACTGGCAAATCATTGATTCTATCTGTGACTGCCATGGGGTTCTCCTGACAGCGGATGACAATATTAATTCCCGTTTTGCTGAATATTAACAGGGATTGTACGTGTCGCCTGAGGTGCATCAAATACACACATTTCTCTCCTCTATCTCTCTGCCTAAGATCACTGCCTCTCAAGTAGACCACCTCAACAACCTGATTGCAACATCAGTGATAATCCTGGTGATCAAATCTCTTACACTGGGTAAGGCCTACGGACCGGATACTCTGCCCATCGACTTCTATAAAGCACTTGCTGACACACTGGCATCCATGCTGGAATAAGTGTTCTCGGAGGCATAAGTTCAACTACCGCGTACGATGCTCGCTGGCAACATAGTGGTGTCCCACAAGAAAGGGTGGGACCCTGGGGACTGTTGCACATACCGGCCTGTTTCACTGATTAATTTGGATGCTAACATTCTAGCGAAATGCTTCACACACCGGATAGAGGGGATCTTCCCATCTATGGTCCACAAAGATCAAACTGGCTTCATACGCAACATACACTCGACTGACAACATGCAGCGGCTATTACAATGCCTCACAGGTGAAGCGGACCCGGGAGATGCAATCCTAACTCTCGATGCCGAAAAGGCTTTCGATAAAGTTCAATGGGATTTTATGTTCTTGGTCTTGGTGAAATTAGGCTCCCCCCACTGTTCATAAACATGATCAAACTGCTATACACTAACCCAGAGGCGTCGGTAGTCACTTATGGCATTACCTCTGCCCGTTCACTCTCCTCACCGGCACAAGTCAGGGATGCCTGCTCTCACCCATTTTGTACACTCCATAGAGCCATTGGCGATTAAACGTCATACTGACCTGGCGTGGGTGGGTGCAAGGTGGGGGGCAAGAGGAACACTGTGTCTCCCTATATGCCGACAACCTACTCCTCTATGTTAACAACTATGTGGCCACTTTGCTATATATCCGGTCCCTACTACAAGATTGTGGCCCAATGGTGGGCTATAAACTTAATTGGGGTAAGTCTGAGATCCTTCCACTGAGGGTGGATATTCTTTGGGACGCGGGCAGGGTTGCCCCTTTCAGACATCAGCTACATCATATTAGGTCCCTGGGGTGAAAATTAGCGCAACCCTTGGAGAGACTTGTGACTTAAATTACCCACTGATCCTCACCACGATTCAACAGGAATTAGCTAGATGAGACTCTTTGGCTATATCCATATCGGGCAGAATAAATGCTTTTTAAAATGAATTCTTTACCGAAATGACTATATCTCCCCATGATGATACCCTCCGCTCCCACACCTAAAACGTTTAAAGACTTAGAAACCTGCATTACTAGATTTCTATGATGGGGGAACGAAACGCGCCTCCAGTTAAAAACACTTCAAGCCTCAAAGACAGATGGGGGACTAGCGCTGCCCTCCTGGGGAGGATACTACAAGGCGGTGCAAGTCTACTCGGTGAAGTGCTGGCTTAACCCCAAAGACGTGACAAACTGGAAGGCAATGGAACTCGCCGTACTAGCACCATTCTCCCCGGTTGAGGCCATGGCCATCCCGCCGACCAAGCTGCCGATACAGATTAAGGTGCAACTATTACTGGCACTGACATTCACTCAGTGGCATAAAATGAGGACACTACTGGGCGCAACCGTTCAGATGGCACCATCCTGGATAAGCATAAGGGCAATACTCTCCTATGGGCTAGAACACAAGCTGTACCCCAGACAGGACACAGCATGGCCACAGGTAAGGGTTACGGATATGTATGAAGGGGAGGACTTAATGACGTTCCAAGCGGCACACCAAGTACTGGGTCTAGAAGACATGATTGGCTACACTATAGAACACTACAAGCGGGTATTACCACACGCACCTGAATGACATCCCACCAGGCTACCTCTACTGCGTAAGGGCTAGAAACGGAACAAAATCCGACAGCCTTTATGCATCTCTGCACATTTTATACCATGTGCACTGAAGGCAAGTTCCTGTTTACGCTCACGCCAGAAAGAATACAACCCTCCAGGGAAAGAGGCCAAGCGGTTGCTTGCAAGGTTAACAAGGTTTAATTGGACAGAATACAAAGGTATCAGCAAAGAACTCTGCTGCTCGAGAACATTCGGGCCAAAGTTAGTACAAGCAGAAGCTTAAAAGGCAGTACATTGTCATCACTATACAGTAAAAACTAGTGTCGCTGGTTGATGAGCCCCTATACATGAGCCTGATCCATAGGGGATGCCAGGCTACGATTGCTTCTCTTTTCCGCCATCTGTCTGTTGCCACATGGGCCAGCTGGGCTTATCTCTCCAAGGAGTGAAGGTCAGGGTCCTCGTAAGTTACAGTTTCAAGACTGCTATGATACACTAAGACTACTACTTCATCGTTGTGGCATCGACCTGGAAGGCTCGGGTACTGGTGCCAGGGGGAAGGCAGGAAGGAAGAAATACAGTCACACTAAGCCATACATTCTGTGCTTGGTATCGCGCCCCTTGCACCCAAGGATTCCACCCTCATTTCGATCTATAATTTATCCTTCCCAGTACCTTGTATTACAAGGGATGTATTTATGCAAAGAGGTAAAATGGTCGTACATGCTCAAATCCTTTATGGCCATTGGTTTTATGGCTGGTGCCACTCGCCATCGTAGAATGTATGGGGTTTGGACCTGGTCTGTGGTGTGTTCTATTGCTCTGGGTAGGCTGTGTGGGGGTTAGAGGTCTGCTGATAGTTTGGCTGTGATGACTGGGCACTGCGAGGAGCCTGGTGTTGTTTCGCGGCCTTGCAGGGCGCATTTTTCTCAGTGATACTAAGTAATTGCAACAGTGAAGGGACAAGGGGAAGTTTCTGTGAGAACTGGCCGTGCAGGCTCATCCCTTCTAAGTGTCTCGAGGCCTATTTCAATTCTTCCAATGAGCTTAAGTTGTACCGCGCAGCAATGCAGAGCTAAGTGTCTACCATGACTATAAAATGGTGTTTCTTTCCATGTGCGCATTGAATCTATGCATCTATTATTCCTGATTACTCGGCTCTGTGCCGAGTTTCGTAGCACGGTTCCTTCCCCCCCTAGCACGTTACACTGCTACTGTTATGCTCACCTGATATCCCTGGGGGCTCTGGAAGGCTCTGAGATCTGGAACCCTGGATGCGTAGTTGCCCAGTGCTGAATAATGAATCTGCAATTACAGAAGGGAGGATTTGTGATAACTGTCTCTAATGGGTGAATCTCCCACCTCCCTCTGACCGATTCCCTTTCCACTGGGTTCTTTTCTCACCTTAGTTATTTGTAGGTTGAGCTATCCGTCCCGCGTTTCTTGTGCAGGGGAGCTTGATGTTTGTTGTCGAGCATCCCGAGTTGCTTCACTGGTGCAGTACACCTTCCTTGGGCCCAGGCCTGCTGTGACCCTGAATCTGTTGGTAGGCAGGTAGGTTTGTTAATTGTAAGTCTTTGTTCTGTTTATGGTGGGAATTTGTTAATGTCTTTATCTCCTTCTTTTCAGGTGCGAAGGTCTTGATGCTGGCATGCCGGATGGAGAGGCAAGTTTTCTAGATAAGAGAAAGCGCGAAGCGCAGCGCCTTTATTGTTTTTTAAAGCTAACCTTTCTTCTTCTCCTCACAGGCCACTGTGGTGCTGCGAGTAGATGAGAGCGCAATGAAAAACAGGCCCCCGGGATCCGTTAAGGTAAGTACAGCGCTGTGCGGTTGTTTAATATTCAAAGCGAACCTGGATTTGTCTCTTTTCCTTTGCAGATGTTGCTGTGGTGCTCCGGATGGAAGTGTGGCGTAGCGCAATCTAATTCAGGTAAGACTGATGGAATTCGATGTTTTAGAAGTGCACGTTCTAATATTGTTTTTCCCTTTCTCGTTATTGCAGGTCGCAATGTTCGAACAGCAGCTGTGGTAGCGGTTCGCCGGAAGTCCTTAAGCTAGTACTCACAGGCGAGTGATGTTTCTTCTTCTGTCGGTTTCCACAGATTGCAGCCCCGTTGAGATGCTGAGTGCTGGATGGTGTTTTCTCAGGTAAAACAGAATAATCTTGTTCTTGCAGGATTACAAGAAGAGGCTGAAGACCAGGTGCTGGACACGGTGAGCGTCACGCTGCAGGTTGCAGAATAACTCAAAGCGTGTTCTGCAGTCAGGGTGTGGTTTATATAGCCCAGGTAAAGTAGTACCAGGGAAAGTAGTTCCAGGCCTGTCACACCCAAAACACTAGACCGCAATGGCTTGGTTCTTAGAACTAGATTGTGTGGGTGCTTCCATGTTGGATTTAAAGGCCCATACATAAATGGGACCTAGTTTAAACAGCCCTTCCTTCCTACATATGAGCCTGGTGCCAAATGCTCCAGAACTGGCTCCAGGAGCCCTTTTGCAGTGGTTTTAAGGCCCTGAGGGTTCTGGTGGGAGCCTGCTTGTGGCACAACTTGTGCCCCCTCACAGTGGTCATGACAGCTACTTATGGGATTCACCTTTCTCTAAAGCACCTAGGGGTGTGGGATAGAGTCATTTCAACCCCAACATTTGCCCCTTTCGTTACTTCTACAGTATCTAATTTGTCCCCGTATTTGCGCTCATTTCCTCTTCTCACCGCAGTCTCATAGAGGGGTGTTCCTTTTATCGGCATCCAGGCCCCCTACACACATGTCGTAAGCTGTCTCCTGCTCGTGCATACTTTTCAGCTGTATATGTCATATAAATGCAGCCCCCATACCTTGCTAGGTCAACCCAGACATCCTTTGTCAATTTAATCTCCGTAGGGGATAGGGACCATTTGGGGAATGGGATGATGAGTCTGCACTACTACTTCCTTTGTATCATGAGGTACTTTTGGACCACCAATAGCGACCATCATCATTGCGCTGTTAGGCAATGCTTTGGCACATCACCGGAGACCCAACTGGCACATGCAGATGACCAAGACAAACACGTTGATTGGCACCAGCATTTTCACCAATGTTCCGAGCCAGGACCGGGCCCTACTGAATGAAGTGAAAACCAATCTTCCTCCTGGGCGCCAGCTTCCTTTTTCATCTTGGCCCCGAGATCATGCACTGCAACAATAACGTGTGACAATGTCCCATTTTCAGCATCTTCAGAAGGTGCGAATGTGCAGCATTAACTCCCAATCTTGTTGCAAACACCTCCTTCCTTGCTGTCAGCATGTCGAGGACATAGCGGTTTTGCATCATTATCAGCCTGAGGGCACGCAGCTAGACCCTTATAACGTTGAACCCTTGCTCGGTATCGTTAGCCAACTGGACCAGCTTCCAACGCATGACCTGGAGCCATTTGGCATTGGTTCGTGATTGCACACCGGGTAGCAATAAGGAGTTGGGGATGCATTTTTCCCTTTGTTGTAAAACCAATAAAAAAGAAGTTAAAAAAAAAAAAAAGGATGCAAAAAATGTCTCTGCTGAGTTAAACAATTTATATTCCTTGAGTATTTGTTCAAGCAGTTCTGATGAGTCTTTTGATAGGTAATTCGATGCTCTTCTTCTCCTTCACAGCTGGCCATACGGTTCTTTCTCAGGGATGATGCAAAGTCTGGTGGTGGCAGCGTGTGCTGTACTGCAGTGCTTGGGGGCACTGTGGGTGCTTTGTTAGGCAGTGGCCCCCCTTTCAGGTGTTCTTCTGGGATTACTAAGAGGGTTGAGTGTGGCATAGCTAGCGAACAATAGCCCATCCAGGAAGTTGGGAGGTGACAAGTACGCCTGTTGACCACACACCCAGTAATAGTCCATCAGCGCTGCAGTGCTATTCTTTAGGTCTGGAATCAACAATGTTCTGTTGCACTGTTCGTTTGAGCCAACAAAGACAGTTCCTTCACTGAAAAAGCACAGCTCATAAATCTTTTCTTGGTGCACGTTCTACGGCTTCTCCATGGCTGCAATCCATGTCACTTTTGTGATGTGCTCTGTCTGTATCTGTGCACATGTTTGTTCCACGTGGGCCATCTTTTTTTCTGGAAATCCTAGAAGTCCTTCAGCTCTACAAGTGAGGGTCATTTCTTGCCACTTGTTGTTAAAGGAATGGTTTGGTCAAAAATTTGTATTGCCCCTACGGGTCGGCCATGTGTTTTTAAGCCTAAGTCGCTCGATTTTAGAAAAATTTCCTATGGACCTTACCCGAGTTTTACTAAATGCATGCGAAAACAGGCATCAGGGCGCTGCCATTTTGTGATAATCCTATCATTTCCCCCATCGCCCTGGCTGACCTGCTTTTGCGGCACTAAATCATATCCCCTGCCCCTGAGCCTGACATTATCAAAACATTCATATTCCCCGCCTCTCTCCATGACGTTTCTGTGCTGCGTAGGCAAACGCGCCCAGTCGTCTTCTACGCGACTTCACACAGAACCCGGAAACCAACACAGATCAGCTCACAACACAGCGCGCCACAATTGGGAATATGAAACTGTACTTTAAAATCAAACAGCAACACGGTACATTTGGTAAAGTACATTTATTTGACATTAAATGTTTATAGAATATTCAGCAATTGCCATATGAACTCCGAAAGTCATTTACTTTCTTTTATCTCTATCCGCAAATCCGTAAAAGTTTATCGTGAGTCACACGCTGTTCCTTTATGGTACACAGGGTGTTGGTTTTCGTTCAAAGAAGCACTTTTGTCGCACGTTGAACCGCAAGGCTGGTCCATCAAGTAGGCACTAGGCCAGCATAAAGGTTGATATGTTGCTTCTAGCCGCTAGTACCGCGTAAGGGCATATGGGCCCTTGGCGATCGTCCCATAAGATCATCAGAATGGTGCAGTTGTTTACATTAAGCTGCAGCTGGCGGCTAAAAGAACCATCTGCCGGTGTCTGAAACTGGTGGCAGTGGCAAAAGGGAAGGATATACCTGTTTTGAAAACATACAATTTATAATTAGTCTCACCAGCCGATCTTTATTAATATTATTCATTTTATTTATTACGGCCGAGCTGAAACTATTTGCTTTCAAGGATAGTGCAATGGAGTATGTTCGGCTCTAAAATCAATGCGAAAACTAACAAAATAAATCGAGGTTAGTACACAATGAGAAACTACTTTTTGTCTACATGCGTGTGGAATGTGGACCTGCATGCCCATGTGCCCGCTAGAAGGACGATCCCACAAACGTTTTCAAAGCTCTTCATTGATTCATTTATTCATGCATCCATTCATTAATTCTTCATTCCGGTATAAAAGCGTCTAAAGAGTTACTTACATTATATTTGCAATTTCCATTGTGTCTCTGCGTAATGCAGTCCGTAAATCCCACTGTGCTCTTGACAACGATTTTTCGTATACTGAACTAACATGAAACTCAGTCTAGTTTCAGAATTTTCTGCCTTATCGTCTCTTACGTTATTGCACCCCCACCCCCATTCAATTGAAGTTCTTTCGACATGGTCCCTGTCTCTCAAGGTCAAAAAACAATAGAACCTTATACTGCCAGTGCGAGTTGTGGGCCTCTTCAGGGCCCGAGCTGAAAATCAAAGCCGCTGACCTTCACTAGAAATGAGCATACATTCTTTCTTTGCAACATCCCGTAGTAAAGCCATCTGTGAGAACTTGAAGTTTTGAATCCATCTATGTAGTGCGCCTCAATGTGCAAATACGAACTGGCTTCTCTCCCATCTGCAACGGCTCGCTTGGCGTGTTCTAAGGCCCACAATTTTGTCCTCGTCTGCGAGCTTTGAAGCCCTAAAGAACCATAACTATTGAGACTTTTAATTTTTTGGGGAAGGTTAGGGAAAATATAAAGTACCCGAGGAGTTGAGTTGAAAGTGAGATTTATTGTTTGTTTGTTTTATTATTTGCAATACGCAAGCCTCCCCTCGGTTAACGGTGCCCAGTATTTAGAAGAGATTGCGAAAATTAGTTACATTAACAAAAATATATACATACACATATAGACAAGGTCAGCAATATGAGGTGAATAGAGAGAGAATTCAAAGATGACACCCAGGTTGTTCGGCACCCAGGATGGTGAAGGTAGGGGTTAGGGTTAGCGTACTTTGATTGCACACTGTACAATAACATTTATTTACAAAAAGACAATCGTATTACAATTATTAAAACCGGGATTTGTACTTCGCAACCAGCTCTCCTTTGGGTGGACATGGCACAGTGGCAATGTTGGGTGGCAATGGATCAGTGCTCTGCACAGAAACGTTCAAAATTCCATATCTGTGCTTCTCTAATACAGCAACAATAAGGCTTTTGACAAAGTCGAACTCCATTTCCTCATAAACTGGTTTGATCACCCATTGCTTACTTCTTTTTGAAAAGGCCTTAGTGTAGCGAGGCATCCTTACATTAACCTTAGTCCTAGATTGTTCACGGCCGAGATTCTCGTTATGGGCCAAGACCGCAAGTAGAGTCCTATATTTCATGCCCTGTATGCTGAAATGCAAGCGCTTTGGCCTGTACTTTAGGCACATATGTGAAACACCTCCAAACCTCCTGTGTGAAAGAATTCTGTCAGGCACCTCAAATCTCTTGATAGAGTTTTATCGAAAACAATCTTCTCAATGGCTTTGTGTGTCGGTGAAGATGGATTCAACCACTTCTTTTTCCGTGCCTCCACTGGGAACAAAGGGCCATGTTCACATTGGTGGAAATGTAGGTTTTCTGACCAGCGGTGCACATTGGTACAGTGGTCCATCAGTGACCGCCATTTTTCAAGTAGTATTTCCACTGACCCTTCACAAGTTTTGGAGCTTCACCAAAGATGGTTGCTGATAGACTGGGACCACTCTGAAATACTTTCCAAGCCTTTTTTTTTCCTGCAGCCGAGATTTTCTTATTGATTGATTTAGCAAGATGCCATACATCAAATTGATGTTTAATATGTGGGAACAGCTCTCTCATTGTCTTGGCAATTGAAACGTGTCTGTCCGTGGCTATGAGGTCGATGTGCATTCCCCTCGATTGCAGATATTCCACTGATTTTATAAATCCTAGTTTCTCCATGGCCACTGAGGATGTACATTGTGTTACCTGCACAACCACCAAAATCACAATTTTCTTACTATCCATGTCCTGAAAGTGGTAGGTGCAGTACTTGGCAGAAAATCCAGGGCTGTCGCACTGTCCATCGCCGGCTAGCCTGAATCGTTTGCCTTCGAATGTACTTGCTAGAGACAATTGTTCAATTTACCAAGCATCACTAATGGCCGGAAACAGATAATCATGTTGGTATTTGTAGTACTGCGTTTTTGAAATGAAATGGAGTCCCACAAACTGAAAGAAAGACTTTAACTTTCTAAAACTGGAGCCACTAAAAAGTGATGCAGCTGCACACAATAGATTGCCTGCTGGCAGTTTCCCCAGCATCGGTTGTGCAGACCATGAGAATGTATGATGTAATCTACAGGCGGCATGTATTGTGACGTTACTGCCATGTTTTTGATGAGTCACATGAATCAATGGCTTCCCACATACTTTCCCTCTGACGGAATGC
Source organism: Ambystoma mexicanum (assembly GCF_040938575.1). Taxonomy (NCBI): domain Eukaryota; kingdom Metazoa; phylum Chordata; class Amphibia; order Caudata; family Ambystomatidae; genus Ambystoma; species Ambystoma mexicanum. Next base: position 779,053,170 of record NC_090935.1, read on the forward strand.
CCACATTTCAGCATACTTATAATATCCATCAAGCAACTGTCGAATACTATGTATTTGCCCTCTTTCATTAGACTGTCATCCTGCGTCAAAGTTGTTTCGGCCTGTGACGTTGAGGATATATCACCACATTTGAAAGAAATATTGCTGCTATCAAGTTCTGATGCATCGGTGTATGCTGCTGCTGGTTCATTCTCTGTCATTTCAACATCTGCTACTTCAACATTGATGGGATAATACAACAATGTTGACAGCTTTTTTGGTGGCAATTCTTTGGCGGGTGTAGATTGTGTAAATTGATCTGCGACTACTTCAGAGCTATCTTCAATACATCCAGTATCATGTTGTTGCGGTGGTGCGGTCGTACTGTAGCAATGGTCCTTTACAACTTTACTGGATTCTCCGGACACATTCATTTCATTTTCTGTACATTGGACATGAGCATCCCGAGTCTCAACACGCTGCGTCTGAATTAATAGTTCCTCCATAGCCTCCATAGTGTAAATGGTCTGGCAAGCAACATCTCTCATTCGCTTCACTGTCTGTGTATGTATAGGTCGTAGACCCACGGGTAACTAGAGGACAAATTGGAAAAGGTATGTTCAGTTTAAACACAAAGATAAAGTATAGTACAATTGACTTGAAAAAAACATAAAATAGTCCCCAGCACAAAAAAATTTCTAAAGTTATGAACTGTTTGTAACTAACCTTATTTTTGTTTCTTTTCTTTGCAACTTTTTTGACTCGACCTTCAACATCTGCACACTGTTGCTCCGATACGTATCTGCATGTCTCCCCTTCCTCTTGCGCTGCAACGACTATATTTTCTGTATCCGCATAGACAGTACGGAATGAGGCTCCATCGACTCCCTGAAACATAGTATTTTCATTACTGTGTATCAAAATATTGTTAGCATAAAAAACAGGTGAGGACGAACACACATGTACATCTCAATAGCCAAACACGATTTAAACATTGTGTGGAACAATCAAACGACAAGTATTCGAGCTCTGATGACCTGGTTCGATGGAGCTGTCAGTATCCATACCTCTGGCTCTGCCTGGACTGCCACGAATGATTGTATTGAAGAGGAGGCATCAGCAACTCCCTGAAACACAGTACTTGCGTTAGTATGGTTTTCAATATTGTAAACATAACACATACTTGGGGTCGACGGCACAGGTACATATAAAGAGATAACCACAAATGTTGCATTGTCTAAAAGAATCAAGGAATATTTAAATATGATCAGATTTAATCGACTTAATTTCTCCGATTTCTTTAAATCTGCATCATCTAAACGGGATCTTGTGATTGTAGTGGAAGCTCCATCGTCTCCCTGAAACACAGTACTTGTGTTAATAGGGAAGAAAGTATAGCAAATGGAATCACGTTATATGATCACGCTCAATGGAGCTGTCAGTATCCATACCTCGTGCTGCTGAAGAATATCTAGGGCTGTTGTCAATGTGGTGCGCACTTCCGAAAGCTGTTGCGCCGATTTGTATCTGCATGGTCCCGCTTCCACCGGAATTACTTGAATGTCAGGCTCCGCATCAAGTGCGTGGGTTGACGATTCAACAACTGCCTGAAACATAGTATTTGCATTAGTAAGGATTACAATATTGAAAACACGACACACGCTTGGGGTCGACCGCACAGGTACATATCAACGGCTAACCACGAATGAAACATGGTGTATAACAATCAAACAACAAGTGTTCCAGTCCTGATGATCACGGTCGATTGAGCTGTCAGTATCCATACCTCGAGCTGCTGAAGTACATCTAGGGCTGTTGTCAATGTGGTGGACGCTTCAGCATCTTCCTGAAAGACAGTATTTGCATTAGTATGGATAACACTAATTGTAACTGAAAACAAACACCAGGGGACGACAACGAAGGTATATATCAATTGGAAAGCACTAACCAAACAATTGGTAAAATAATCACACGATACATACAAACTCTTACTTGACATGCATAAAACAAGTCTGTAGCGGAATAGCCAAGTATGATTACCTAATACGCGCTAGAAGTGGTTGATAACTGCGAGCATGTGACGGAAGTAGAATGTTCTTCCTTCAGATTCAAGGGATAGTCAAGAAGTTGTAAAGGTAAATTGTTTGATAATGAAAAGCCAACTTTTAAAATTGCCATGTAAGGAGACAGAATACTTGAGTAATGCGCAATATAGCACAGTTCCCTGTGCCCATATATAGATTTTGTTTGTGGGTTATGAAATCTAAAAATAATATATTGATAAATGTCATTCAAAAAGCTATACACTCATATCAATGTCGAAAGTATTACAAATTGGAAACAACACCTAAAATATCAATGAATCCATTCAGCTACCTACACACTACCGCAAGGCCTAAAGCTAAAAACGGACACTTGACTCACCAGTGGCGGATTGTGAACGAATAGAGTGGGAATAGCGTTTGCGAGCAATTTTCGTGTCGATCGACGTTTATTATTCTTTGTTACCCAAGATGTGGTGTACATGTTCGAGGGAAAGTGCCGGCTGCAGGTGCGGTATCGATCACCCCTCTTGTCCTCAAAGACTTGTTGGACTCTACTTTCCAGCTCATCCAGTGGATATCCACAATGTCTGACCCATTCGATCAACAGTTTTCGGGAATACATGCATTGTAGTGCCATCAGAATTAGCATGGGTCTTCGAAGGGCAACCGCTAATCGAACAGGCAGGCAGGGTTGAAAATTGTGAAAAGTAAATATCAAGATTATTATAAAACCTTGATGAATAAAAATGTCATAAAAAAGTAAATGAAACAATCCATGCTCAATGCAAGGTTTGTTTTGGTCGCCGGAACTATACCAGTTCATCATGTGCGGCTTAGTATTTGCATAAGTTACAGAAATATTTTAAATTATGTGACTAAACTCTGAACATGTTACTCGTCCCTTGGATGTTCTGTCTTGCACGAAAAGGAACCATGCTTACATTATAGACTGGACCCCCGAAGGATGCAATTCGATGACAATTGACACAGATGAAAATAAATAGATCTATTGATAGCATAACAATTGAAACTCAAATCAATAGCAATGAGACCAATGACCATAGCTCTATTGGGTACTGTAATAGCAAATAGATTGAAATGTAAAAATGACCGAAATATGACTAGGATACATGGCCTTATCTTGACCAACAAACAGTGGATTCAGCAGGCCGAGCAGTATGTTGCAGGAGAACAGGTAGATGGCCACAGGTACTGACGAGTTTGCTCGAAGCGGTCACAGATAGCACGGCGACGAGCAGATTAGCATAGATCTCAGTGCTTCTCAGGTAGAAGGTTCAGGAGTTGACTTGCAAAGCACAAAGATGTTCTCATGAGACATATCAAGTGGTTTATAAAGTATTAGAAACAGGGGTGTGTTTGTGAATGAATGACGTGTGTATGTCGTGGTATTATGTTTATTGCAGGGGGGCGGCCTGCCTCGGGGGAGGCCTGCCTGGAGACACGGGGTCTGAGGAGGCCCTGTGAGCGATGGCCCCTGGGCGTGGGATACCTTTTGAGTGTACATGCTGTTTGGCACCTTGGCCGTTTGCCCCCGTGACAGCCCCCCATGCCAGCGCTCATCCCCGGGTGCGAACCGCCTTTGATAGAGGGGGGTGGGATGGATGGGCCTGGGGCGTGCAGATAAGGCACAGGAAGACTGCTGAATGGAGACACACTTATGTGGATTGCAGGGGGGAGGCCTGCCTCGGGGGAGGCCTGCCTGGAGACACGGGGTCTGAGTAGGCCATGTGAGCAATGGCCCCTGGGCGTGGGATACCTTTTGAAGTGTACATGCTGTTTGGCACCTTGGCCGTTTGCGCCCGTGACAGCCCTCCATGCCAGCGCTCATCCCCGGGTGCGAACCGCCTTTGATAGAGGGGGGTGGGATGGATGGGCCTGGGGCGTGCAGGCAAGTGTGTGGGAGCGAGGGGCCATCAGGCCCCTCTCATCCTTTACTTCTCAGTAGAAACTCGTACCAAGTGCCTCCAGTAGTGGGTTCGCCGCTTGCCCTTATGAGATGTGAACTTTGGATGACATTCGCGTAGATGGGAACACTGAGCAGGACACGGGGCATCCATTTTTGTACCCCCTTTCCACTCCATCTTGGTGACCAGGCCTCACTGCGATGGTACAGCGCGCAGAGCACATGGCCCACACCCTCGTTCCCACTCTGACTGGAAAACTCCAGAGGTATGTGCAACAGCTAATAAATGTAACACATCACTCTTCCTCTGAGATCACGGTCCTGCATGTGAACCAGCCTGAACCAAGCACATAGCTTGTTCATCTCCACAAACGTGTCCTTGCCCACGCACCCTCGCCAGTGGAAACTTACTGCCATTCTGACCCTGTGTCCCTGCAAGGTATTCTCTTCATGTGCCAGACCACTGACCACGCCATGATGCCCACCTAGCAGATCCCCCAACTAACATTAGACCCCTACTGCAGTATATCGTTGCCTATCAATAACAAATGCCACATACCGGAGATTCTTGTGAGCACAGACCCACACTTCAAACAGTGTATTATAGTGGTCAAGACCCTTGACCTAAGGCCTGTATAATCCAATGTTAATTGATAGTATAGATATATGTGTGACTTTTATAGAGACATAACCGACTGAAAGACTTTGAACAAGTGTTATTTAGTGCATGCATTATTGATAATATGTTATGTTAGCTTAGATAGTGACCACCCCGCTTCACAGCGACCTGAAATTCACCCATTCCGAGCACAGATGTCTGACGTCCATCCTTGAATGGAGACACACTTGATTCATTTAAAAAATCGAAACAACCGTTGTTAAAATATATGTGGTGTTTTATTTTGTATCTTATTTTGATGACACAAAAATACAAAACTTTACACATTGTACAGTTAAGGTTGCAGCACAGCGAGAGAAAATCCCCTTTACTGACCACTGTCACTCGGGAACGTTTCTCTTATGGCACGAACGGCACAGGCGGGTATCACTCTTCGAACGCGGTGTCCAAGCCTCCCGTGAAGCCACCATGTAAAGGAACGATAGGCCACCAGCCTGTACCACCTGTGAAAAGGAATGAAACAAACTGTTTTTAAATGACCAAGATAAGTTTAATAAACGTTTGTTGTCAATGACAATTCTTGTAACTAATGGCATTCTGCTCGGACAAATGCTATCTAGAGACTGCACACTATTGAACGACTTTCGTGTGTTACAATGATATGTATATGTAATTTTGGATATAGTAGAAGACCAGGAAATAGGAGTGGCATGACAAGCAGAGTATACTTACTCGTTACTCCGATTACGAGGACGAACATTTGCACGAAGTTCGTTCATAAGCACCATCATTATCCTCAACACGGACCGTGTGAGGCAGGCTGCCCTGAAGTCTGGCAGCTCGGTGATGCATTGCGGTCGTGGCTCGCCTTCCAAAATGTAGGCCACGCATCACGAGTTTTCACAGCAGCAGCAGTTCTCGTCCTCGGTTGGCATTAGCTCGCACCGATTGCAGGTGGAAACACCGTCCATGCGACTAGGTCCAGGCTCTTCAGCTGTTGAATCATCCTCCCAACTGCTGTCCGAAGACTCATCGTTTTCGTGTGTTTCCCTTTCCAGTAGTTCCTCCTCGGTATACTCGGGCTCGTACATGTAGGGCATTACTGTAGCCATTGTGTGTTAAACAAACTAAAATAATTGATAGCAGTGGTACTGGTATCTGTTCACACGGGCTACAAGCAACGAAGGTAGCTGACCAGAGCACAGAAACAAGTCACAGAATACTCAAAGTAACATAGAGAGAGGAATGGAATCGAAAATCTACTGCTGTGTTTTGTGAGCGGTCTGTTTATAATCATTGAGGAAAGAGGCGTCCTGCCATTTCCATGGCGACACGTCATTAGCTGAAGCGCAGCAAATGTTGACATGAGACGTGCTTTGGCGTTGTGACATGGGCGGTACGCGTCTGCTGATGACAGGCTCAGGGGAGGGGGATATGATTTAGTGCCGCAAAAGCAGGTCAGCCAGGGCGATGGGGGAAATGATACGATTATCACAAAATGGCAGCGCCCTGATGCCTGTTTTCTAGTGCGTTTAATGGACAAAAACTTGGGTAAGGTCCATAGGAAATCTTTCTAAAATCGAGCGATTTAGGCTCAAAAACACATGGCCGACCCATAGGGGCAATAACATTTTTTGACCGAATCATTCCTTTAACGTATTTTGCTCCTTCGATCAACAAGTATGGCTGATGGCTGTTTTAGACAGTTCATGTTGGTCATACTGGTTTTACATTGCTCAGCATCTGAATCGATAAGTTGTAGATGGACATTGCGTGCCTGGAAAGTGCCTCTGAGCCTGCATAGTTTTTTTTTAAAATATATTTTTATTTTATTTTAAATGAAAACAGTACAAAACAAACTTGTGACATTATGTACAATAGGACAATTGACACTTAAGAAAACACAACACTGCACTCCCCCCATCCCCCCCAAGAGCTTATCGACAGGGTAGTTCTGTATCGACCTGGAGTGGCCGGTTGACTTCCTCCTCCGAGGCAGTAGGTTCTCCTCGCACCCCAAACAGACCAGTGACTAACAACCTCCAGGCTACTAGGTTGCCCACATCCTCCTCCCCGCATTTACTGCATGCCTCTTGCCAGACCATGGTTTCAGCTTCCGCCCATTTTTGCAGATCCCTCCACCACATCTCTATCCTAGGTTTGTAGCATTGCTTCCAGTTCATGGCTATCCTCCTCTTAGCGAGTATATACGCTAGGTCTCTCAGTTTCCCCAGATGTCTGGTGTTCTTCGGTCTGGGGAACCCCCCTAGGAGGCAAGCCCAGGCCGTGTCAATGCTTATCTGGACCCCTTTGTCTGCTAACTTCTGTGACACTTCTCCTCAGAAGACTTCGATTACTGGGCAGGACCAGAACATATGCGTCATGTCCGAGTCCTCCTCGTTACATTTCGGGCATGCCTGCCTGCCCGTGTTCGCAAACTTAGCTATCCTTTTGGGGGTCATATACGCTCTGTGCGTGATATATAGTTGGATTTGCTGTAATCTAGCATTTCTGGACACTTGTTTATGATATCCCATAGCCCGTTCCCACATCCCATCAGTCATCTGAGCCCCCACCTCCGTTTCCCATTCTAGTCTCAAGTCCATCAGGTCCTTTCCCACCCGGGACATCACCACCTCATACAATCTGGAAATCTTGTGTCCGCCCTCTGATATATCATATATTGTATCAATCAGGGCGTCCGGATCCTCCGCTAACACCGTCTCAGGCCAAGATTTTCGGATAATCCGTACCAACCTGAGGTATGTAACGTATTGGCCCCCATGTAATGAGCCTGCATAGTTGAAGATGAATTGGGCCTTATGCCTCTATAATTGGTACCTGCTGTGGTACTACAACCTTGGGTGCCCCTGATGCGTGCGGTATTACGGAGCACACATAGCAACTGCTATTAGTTGTTTGCATTCCCATTCCACTCATGTCTGAGTACCAACTGTTGGAGTGCTCGGGATGACTATCTTCAATCGCATCCAGGCCTAGGCCATGGTATACGTCATATTTGAGTTTATGTGCTTGCCTTTTTATTCTGTTATGGCGTGATATGTGTCTTTTTGTCAATTTGCTTCTACTGTTCATGATATTTACACTGATGTGTACTACACAAAAGGTTTTTGACATTTGGAAGTAATACTTCAAAAATTTTACTCGTACACACAGTCATGCGGGTGTTGCTGTCATTTGTTAGGGTTGTATTATAAATATATGTATGTATTGTTTGCATGTTGTAATGTATTGTTTGCATGTATGTTTCTTTCCTTGCTGTGTAACTAAATTTGAAGTAACCTTGTATGCTGTGGTGCCCAGTTACCTAAGGGTCCGGGGCGCATTACAAATTAATAAACAAAACAAACAAACATATGTAGTCGTGTTTTCTTGTTCAGTTAATCCAAAAGATGTGCTTTCATTTAGGCTTTCATTCGGGTTCAGGCCTGGGGTCAATTTAGTTAAATTAAAGGGTGTACTTTCGTTTAAGGTCCAGTTCGCCATGTTCCCCCCCCCCTTCTTTCAGATTCCCTTCCCTGATAAAAGACGGCCCCCAAAATATTCCTAACAAAAACATGAGAAAAGTAAACGAAATGGCTGTAAAATAAAGTCCACACTGGTAAGAATACATTCTAGTACTGATAATAACATTTCTATCACTAGGCACTGAACAATTTGATATTAAAATCTTCATCTTTGCAACACCTGTAGTGGCAACAAGAATGGGTAAAGCAAAGGGACGGGTGGGCACGGGGAGGAGGTGAAAGAAGGTAAGGATGACCTGGGGAGTAAAGAGAACGAGAAGAGAGCGTTTTAATTTACAAAGCTCCTGCCTTTAGCAGCAATGCATGTTTGTATATCTCTTGTACATGCAGTAATATTGTCAGCATTGAGCTAAGTAAGATGAGGTAGACTCGTGTTAGCTTTGAGCAGTTGGTGTTTTAATTAGGTGGGGCCCGGCAAATGTCTGAGAGGTGTTTCCAATTTTCAGAGCCCTTTCATCTTTACTACGAGAGGGGTTGAAAACGCAACCTTGTAGGGCCCATGAAACCTGGTATTGTTCCTTTTTCTTACAGAACTCCTGACAACCAGTCCCCCTGGCAACAATGGTTGGGCGGGTGCTGGGTCAGTTGGTGGAACTGTGATGTTCTGTGCATTCTCTAGGTGTGGTGGTGACACACACACTTGATTGCACGTGTTAGGTGTGTCAAATATTGCTTGAATTACTCCCCCAGAATTGTTGCAGCTCTATGGGCTCATCATAGGGGAGATGGGCACCTGCATGCGTCTGAAAGTCACTATTTCATGGTGTGAGAGGTGGTGGTCCTTGCTGGGCTGAGTGCGTAAATTGAACAGGGCCAGGGGTAGGCAGCATATCCAGTTCTTATTCAGGGTGTTACACACATTAGAGAGCCTGCTCTTAAGGAGGCCATTTGTTTGGGGGTGATAAATGGAACACATGCAGTGTTTGATGCCCAATAGGGCTGTGATTTTCTTTGAAAAGTTAATTGAAAATATGGGGGCCTTTGTCAGATCTCAGAACGCCACATACCCCCCATCAGGGGAATACCCCACTTATGAGGAATTGTGCAGCAAATTTGACATCTGTGTGGGTGCAAGGTATTGGCCTCAACCCAATTCGAATGGGCACACTGCCACACTGAGATATCAAGCTCCATTACACCTCTCCCCCATGTCTGCATAGTCATTATGCAGCTCGCGAAATGGCCCGATGCGGCGGGGCAGGGTGCCTCATAATGTTAGGAGTGTCATTCCTGTACTGAACACTTGTCAGGTGGTGCATTGAACTACCATTGTTGAGAGGTGTTCCTGGAGATTAGGTATGAACTAGTCTTCCTGGATGTCTGCTGCAATGTGTTGTTTGGAGCTGTGATAAGGGTAGTGCAACTGCTTAAACGCTGTGTGTAGTAGTTCCACGGGCATCAATACTTTACCAGTGCAGTGTTGCCTTCATAATAGGTCAGTTGGAGACTGCACGCACCGACGTTTGAGCCATATGTCTTGCTCTTCCTGTGGTGCTGTACGCTGGAGCTCGATTATCTGCGCTATGGGCCGGGCAGTGTATGGGTCTGTCTCTGGCCTTGTGGTGACTGCTGCAATAAAATACTCAGCAGGCGTAGGCACCAGAAGATATGCTGCAGCCTTTGCAGCTGCTTCGGTGGCTGCATTGCCCAACGAGAGTTTGTCAGTGTTGTTGGGGTGTGTACCGCATTTGATTACCGCTACTACAGATGGTTCTTCAAGGGAGTAAATTAGTGTATTAGCAGGGTGGCATGTTGCACTGGTGAGCCGTCCACCCGCCTGAAGTCCCTCCTTCTCCAGCATGAAAGACCTGCTTGCACCGTTGTGGTGACATATGCAGAGTTCGAGTAAATGGTGGCATAACACTCCTTGGGTGCCCGAAGGGCCTCAATAAGTGCTATGAGTTCTGCTGCTTGGGCTGAGTAATGCATGGGCAACCTTTTCATTACTAGTGTCTCATAGTCATCCTCCTCTAGGCACACCACTGCTGCCCCAACATGTCTCTGCCCGTGTCCTGGTTAATGGTCGCTGACCCGTCAACAAAATGTACTTCTCCTTCCTCTGGCTTTGGGGATATCGTCTTCCTCGCCCTCATAATTTGCACAGTTATGCTGTTGCAAGTCTTTGTCAGTGCCTGGTTCTGTAAGGAACATGGCCGGATTTACTATTTTACTCAACACGACGTGGATATGTGGGCTTGAGAGAATAATCTCATATGCTGAGGCCCACTGGGTGGTGAGGGTGGACTTTGAACGGTCTTTGATAGCAAACACTGAGTGCTACATATGTCAAGTCACAGAGCATCCCATCACAATTGTGGAACTTTCTTCGATTGCAAAGGCCACATCAGCGAGAGCTTGTTCGCAGGTGAACTGCCACTGCATCACTGTGTCTAGTGTGCCACTGTAGTAGGCCAGTGGCTTGTGTGAGTACCGCTGTCATAAGTGTGCCATTCGAGTGTGAGAACATGTAAAACTCCTGCGTGTAATCTGGGGTGGCAAGAACGGGGGCTGTTGATATCACTTCCTTTATATCATCGTGTGATCGGAGGGATATGGACGACATGAAAGGGAAGAGGCGAGAGGAGGGACCACATGAGCGAGAGCACCCGGTCGAAGGAAGACCACCTGAGAGGGGGTACCAACCAGCCAATTTACGAGGTCGGGAGAACACAGTCCAGATAGTTAACAGTCTTGAGACCTCGAAAGACAGCATTAAGAAAGACATAGACGAAAGGACTACGGCTGACACCGCTTACCGAGGCGGGGGTTCACCACAAGGTCGAGACCGTACCCAGTGACATGGAAGGCAGAAACTCGCTTCCGTATTCACCGCCAACACTCCCCTTCAGAAAGCGTCACAGAGACCTTGAGGTTGCCAGACCTCTTCAAGACGGGGGTTCCTCGTGGGGACCCGGACTTGGCGGGCCGGGCAGGCAAACCTCCTTCAAACCAAGAGAAAGGGGGCAGGGCTTAAGGGGATATTTATAGAGAACCAAGCCAAATCCGTGCTGATTGGTTACCTAGGCCCCAACCCCTATATAAGGTAAAAACAAATGATGGACTGGGTGTCTTTTTGCCATTCTCTTCTAGGACTTCGAGAGAGAGAGAGAGCTGTGCCTGAGACGCTGTGGGCTTACGAGGACTAGCTGCAAGGTCGAGAAGCCACATCCTTATTCCAAGAAAAAGAAGACGCATTCTTGAATTTTCTGTTCCTTTTTTAATTCCTGTAACCCGAATAAAGGTTTTACTTAAGTTCCACTCCTGGCTGCCTGTCCCTCATTCACACATCGAAACTCTGAATCATGGTTGAGGTCCCTTCTATTTTACTGTTCTCTTATTGTGCTTCCTTGAGGCACTGTAAAAGTGGCCTTGTGTATGCTGCATAATCAAGAATCCACGCTCTGTAGTAGTTGCACAACCCCAAAAATGTTTGCATGTCTTTCACTGTATTCGGCTTGGTGGTGGTGTGCACTGTATTCTTTTCCCGTCTGCAGAAATGACTTGCCCCAGATAGAGTACCTCCTGCTGGCAATACTGGAGCTTAGCTTTGTCTACCTTGTACCCCTTATGTGCTAACAGTTGCAATAGTGCAATGGAGTCTCAGCAGCAGTTCTATTCACTGTCACTGTATTTCAATAAATCATCTAACTATTGAATTATTGGCTGGGCACCTGGATGTCACCTAAGTCTTTGAATATGCTTGGGCTCTCGCAGTACCCTTGGGGCAAACAAGTGTGTTCATAGCGCTTTCCACCAAGGGTAAATGCTGTGAGGTACTGTGTGTCTGGGTGCAGGGGTACCGAAAAGAAGGTGTTCTACAAATTGACCACTGTCCTTGGGGATGCTGCACAAAATGGAGGCCGGGTTGGGGAAAATTCTTTCTACACTACGTTGTTGAGGGGGCGGAGATCCTGGATCATCTTCCAACTGCCCCCTGATGCCTTTTTAATGGGGTATATGCCTGTGTTACATTGTGATGTGGAGGGTACTATGATCCCTTGGTGTAGTAAGGCCTGTATAGTTTCACTAATTCCTCTTCTGCCTCCCTGGACAATGGGTATTGCTTCAAGCGGGGTAACACTGCCCCGGCCTCTAGTGTGATTCTTACGGGGGTCACTTCTTTCGTTATCCCTACATCATGTGGGTTGGTTGTAAATCTGCCTAGCTGAATGAAGGTGGTGTGACAATAGCCATAAGGGAGCTTTGAAATATTTGGTACTGTACCATAATATGACTGGGTATGCACATTTCAAGTATGATCTCCCCGTCATTGTTGTCGTCCTCAAAAAGTTCAGGATCTGTCAATTCCTTAAGGGGCATAGTAGGATCAATGCATAAGACGGTGCACCACTGGCATCCTTGAGGGTCAGTAGCTAGGACTACAATTCTTTTGGCCGACACCACCAGACCCTCTAGGTCCAGGGAGAGTTTTGTGCCTGCAACTAGCTTCGGGGACACCATAGGCCGAAAAAGGTCTGTGGGTACTCTCAGCAAGTTCTGGTCATCTGGGGAACGGCTCGTGCAAGCAATGTAATGCCGTAAATGAACACGTCGGGGTTGACAGGGATGCCTCATACTACTACATCACATGCCATGGCATGTATCACGACCATTGCCCTCATTGAACACATGCCGGGTGTGGTGTAGATGATACCTCTGTTGGTAAATGAGATTGTCATGTTTAGTTTGCTTAGCAGATCTCTACCAAGCAAGTTCACAGGAGAGCTCCTAGAGTATAAGAGGGGGGCTCATAACGGGAAGTCTCCTTCACAAATGCACAACGTCTCGGCTCCTATAAAGATTAATTGTTTGTTCCCTATCTCTGCCCCTACCCAGGCTTTCCTAGTCAGAATATGTGTCCATCCGCAGGAACGAAAAAGAGCTTCCCCCGTACTACTGTAGCGCCTTGAAACCAGGTCACTGTGCCATTAGGCATTCCTGCTCTCCGCTTGTTGCATTTTATGGTGGGGTTGAAAATGCTGAACTGCCTGCTGCAGGGGCTACGGTGAGAAGGGGCCAGGAATTTGCAGGGGTAGCACTGATGGATCTCATAGGGTATTGAGGGCATTCTGGGAGTTGGCCCCTGGGGATTCCCTTGGGGTGGAGGGCCATAATTCTGCTGAATGTAGTTGCATCCTACACCCTGCCCACTCGGACATTCTCTGGAGATGTGCCTCCCACCTCCTTCATGTGCAGCACTGCCCCGTTCCCCCTCCTTTTGGCCCCAGACCCCAAACCCTCCCCACCATCGTTGCTGTCCTCCTTGCCACTGCGGGCAAGAGAATTGCGTGTTGCTGCCCCACTGTTTCTTTCTCACCCTCTTTTATTTTCCTGCAATGATTAACTCTTTTTGCTTTGAATTTCAGGCCATACATTTGCTTCCACTCCTGCTATCTTGTCGAGTGCCTTCTGCACTTCTTTGGCTAGGCCCTGTTTCACTATAAAATAGAAAAGAAAGGGGTGTTGATTGGTCCCAGGCGTTGCCTGTTCCTGCCCACCACATCTCCTGGACCCTGAGAATAAACTGAGCAATGTCTTCATCATCCCCCATAGTACACTGCATGATAGATTGTATATCTGGAGTGTCCGGGAATGCCCTAACTTTGTTGAATGAGGCCCCATCATAGGCATCATTACTCAGTGTTACTCCAGGGTACCGCGCTTTCACCCAGACACTTTCACTTGGTCCCCAACTGTGGCTACTAACAAGCTTTTAATGTCCCCTATTGCTAAGTGTACCCACAATGTGTTCTTCTCAAAAGCATACATCCATTTCCCCGCCATTAGTGGTGGCAGTGCTTTAAGAAGGTTATTTTTGTCCATTTGTGCCCATGGTACGTAGTGAGGGCTCCTTGCCCCCTTGTGTATCAGTGGTATTTGCATTTTCCTCTTGCTCTTTCCTTCTTTAGTCACACTTCCCTTTTTTCTGGCTAATGCTATCCTGCCAAATCTCTCCCTCAATCTTCTGTCCCACAAACCTTCTAACATCAGTGTGCGCTGGAATGCTTGCTCTGCATCCCCTTCCCCATCGTCCTCGGTCTCATCAAATTCACTCCAGTCTTCCTCATCTCCTCTCTGTGACAATACATTTTCATAGCCCAAGTGGTCTGTCTCTCCATCATGCTCTATGTGAACCGTTTTTATGAGTACGTTGTCTATTCTGAATAAGAAGTCTCCTGACTTCACCTTATCCCCCACTGGTTGCACCAGTGCACCCATGGGTGACACGGGTGTGTCTGCCTTTGTTACATCACATCCTGCCCTTAGTCTAGTCAACTCTGTCCATGTCAGTGGCAGTGCTATTTCTAGGTCTCGTGCACTCACCCCGGTTTGGGCAGCAGCCTCCGGTGAGACATACAGGGCTGTGGCTGGTGCTGCTACTATCTTGCCTGCTGATACATATGTTGGATTAGTGTACCCTTCTGCTGGGCAAGTTGATAGCGGATATAATCCATCCGAAGGCCTCTTAAGGCCATTCGAACCTGTTTGCCCCTGTTTGCGCACTGTGGTGCACGAGGGGCCAGCCCCCTTCCGCGGCCGTATCTAAAGTCCTGCACTCCCAGCGACCCAGGCCGACACACTGCAAAGTCGCCATTGCCTAGCATGAGGCTAAGGCCCTCCAAGTTGGCTGATCGCCGATCCTGAGACCTACAACATTCTAGATCCGCCAGCTACACCAACACGGCCACCTAAAAACCCTAATACAAAATCGTCGGTTCATTTCCCCCATCCCTCTGCTCCCACGTAGAGCTCTGTAAATACACCCACTAATTTCACACTCTCCTCACACACCCACACACAACACGTACATGCCCCTCCTGGGCCTCCTTCTTACACCATAAAATACACTAACAAAACAAACTAAAATAACAAGCTAAAACAACAACCACTACAGTTCCTGAGATCTCTAATTATACAGAGCTCCTATATCTATCCTTGTCTTTTTCCTCATTGTTTAAACAATGCATGTGGTACTGCCTTCCCCCCTCACTCGGAGGTTCCCTCTCTTCCATTTTCCTTTTCCTTAATAGCCTTAAAATAGTTATAAAAACTCCACAGATATGCCACACTCTCAATTTAAATCACTGTGTGTACACACTGCTCCATACACCCGACCCTACTTTGTTATCCCTTGCAGGCTATACTCATTGCGCATATTCACCTGAACTCCTCAGTTCGCGGGGTTCCAACACCGGCCTGCACCTCTCTTCGGGCCGCACCCTGCTTCAAAGAGCAGGCAGGATTCTGCAAAGTCAGATCATGCAGGGCCTCTCGGGGGTATGCGTTTTTGGGGCTGGTTGCTGTAGGTGGGCTTGGCCCTTCCAGAGAGGCCACCTGGATACGTCCGTAGGTACTGGGGGCACTTGGATCACATCGGCAGGGTCACCAAATTAAGGCAAGTCCCTGTTTACGCTCACGCCAGAAGGAATACAACCCTCTAGGGAAAAAAGCCAAGAGATTGCTTGCAAGGATAATATGGTTAAATTGTACAGAATACAAAGATATCAGCAAAGAACTCTGCTTCTCGAAAACATTCTGGCCAGTTAGTACAAGCAGAAGTTTTAAAGGCAGTACATCATCATCACTATACAGTAAAAACTAGCATTGCTCGTTGGTGAGCCCCTATACATGGGCCTGACCGATAGGGGATTCCAGGCTAAAATTGGTTCTCTTTTCCGCCGTCTGTCTGTTCCCCCCGTGGGTCAGCGGGGCTCATCTCTCCAAGGAGTGAAGGTCAGGTTCCATGTAAGTTACAGTTTCAAAACTGCTATGATACACTAAGACTACTACTAAATCGTTTTGGCATGCACCTGGGAGGCTTGGCTACTGCTGCCAGGGGGAAGGAAGGAAGGGAGGAAGGAAGAAATGCAGTCTCGCTAACCCACTCATTCTGGGCTTTGTTGATATCGCACCACTCATACGCAATGCTTCAATCCCTTGTTTTGATCTATAATTTATTCTTCCAGGTAACTCATGTTACAAAGGATGTATTTATGCAGAGAGGTTAAACGGCCGTACATGCTCAGATCTCTTATGGCCATTGGTTTTATGGCTGGGGCTGGGGTCACTCACTATCGTGGAATGCGGGGTTTTTGGACCGGGTCAGTGGTGTGTTCTATTGCTCTGGGGTGGGTAGTTATGCCATGTTGGCATGGGTTTACTTGGCGGTTTCTACATAATTTTATATGTCACCACTTGCAATTTCTACTAATGTAGATGCGGCCTGCCTCCTCACCACGACTGTGATTCTGTACCGACTGTGTTTTGCTGTATTGTTTTATGGCTGTATGATGACTTGTTATCTGAAACAGAAAAAACAAAAAAAAACTTAAACCCACAGGTTTCGAGCATAACACCGTATTTGCCACAACCCTAAAGAGCAGACAAGAATTATGGCGTAACTAGAAAGGTCTTAAGAACTCCTTTAACCCACAACTATGTGCTCAAACTTCCAACGTATAGTACCTTATGCTGACAACTTACTTCCAACGTATAGTACCTTATGCTGACAACTTGATGGAAAGCCGACGAAAGATTGCTTAGAAAGGGCTATAGTATAGACACAAAAAGTAAAAGCGACACATGAATCACCAACAAATAATGGGGAAAAAGAAAGGAAAAGATAAGCCTAAAGGAAAAGTGACATCTGTGCTTCCTGCTGAAATCACAGAGCAGAACGCCGGGAGGCAGTTAAGCCGTAGAGAAAGTTGCCGGGCTTCCAGCTCCATTAATAAGTAATGGGTTCCATGAAGTAGATTTACTTCGAAAAGTCCTAGGGCGGAACAGTCGCCATGTTGAATTTGTGAAGAAACAAGCACCAAGTATAATGAAGAGACAGAAAAAGCCTATATTAAGGTAAAGAAGCATGTATTACAACTTAAGAAACCTCAGAAACGCAAGCACCATAAAAAAAGGTACAATGAAAAAATAAAAATAAGTTAAAAAAAAGACATAAAATTAAAAGACAAATGTTATCCAAACTCTAGAGAAAAGCAAAATAATGTATAAATCTCTACCGCCAATGCGATGAGACATCATCTGTCCAGTTCCCTAGAGGACTAGGCAGTCCATCATCTCCAACAGCAGCAGCATGCCCAAGAGATTATTAATAGAGAAACCAAAAGAGATAAACAATGAACTAAGAAGTAATCGTCCACAATAAGCAGGAACTAAATAGTTCAAGTTAACAACAGCCATATATACCGGATAGAACATACAAATATTACGAAGCAAATGAGAAAAAGAATCCCCCCAAGGAAAAACGCAATTATTTCAACAATCTGCACCATACAGTGACCAAATCCAAGTAAAGGCAACATGAGGATACAGCTGCTCTTGTTTATCTCGCTAGGTTTGTTCTGTTGTAGATTGCAAATACTGTCTGCAGATATGGAGCCCCTATGAGAGAGTTTCCAAAAGCTCTGATGATTCTCTGCCAGTAGCATGGTCCGGAGCAGGAGAATGCTACTACCTCACATATCTGGAATCACAGGCACCCATTATGGGCTGGGCATGGCTTATGAGGGTATTCAATTTCCAAGATTGATACCCTGAAGGAATATGGGATTTGTAATCCCTTACATTAAAATACCCTCCTTGTTGCTTTCTAGAGTGACAAGCGCCACACCATTGCCTCCTCGCCCCCCTACAAGACCAGGCGGAGCCCAAGATTTCCCTATCTGTTGTTGACTGGCCATAGATGGAATTTGTGGCCCAGTGTGACTGGCATCATCTCTTCTCACGTTGGTATGACTACAGGGTCTCGGATGGTCACGATTCCTGGCATGATTGGAATGTAATAACCTTTAGGTATGCAGATAGTCGGCTTGCTTCCAAGATCAATCATCTGGGCCAAATCCGAAGTAGCCAATTAGGTACCATAAATGCCCTCCCTTCCATTTTGAGTCCAGAATTTTGCATACCTCATATTACTCATGACCACAAAGCATAGGAGTTGGTGGACAGAGAGTGCATACATAATATGGGGCCAGTTTTATGAAGGAAACGTGAAATAGTGGATGACTATGGGGACCAAATAACAACTTTAAATGCACTGGTTGAGGGGTGATACACTGCCTGATCTTAAAAGGATCAATATATTTTGGGAGCAATTTTCTTGATCCCAACATGTTAAGGTTCTTTTTGATAAACATACTCTATCACCTTTCATATTCAGGTGCTACCCTTATTTTTATTCGATCAGTGTGTTTTTTTTATATCCCTCCTTTGCTATTGATAAGTTTCGATGGACATTTCCCAAATGTGTCTAGATCACATGTTGATGGGTTTCTGCACTGGAGGAATAGTTGGCTAGTTCTGGTATGCTGCTTGGCCCATAGCTATGACTATTATAATAAGTCATATTGAGGTATGTTAAGCATTGTTCTGGTAGAATTCTAAAATTCACAATATGTCTAAACATGGACTTTATGGTTTCTCTCAAAAGGAATTGTAAATACTGTTCCATATTCAGATTTACTCTTTTTTTCTGTTTATCCATTTAGGGATAAACGCTAGTGGATAACTGACAAGTGACCCTCAACATTTTGAAAAATGTCCTCCTGAACCTGGAGCTAAATTGGGAGCCTTTATCTGAAACAATGGCTGTAGGCAACCTGTTAACCTGCCAATGGTTTGTAGGAGCAATTCATTTAACTTCCCAGAAGTTGAAATGCGTTGACATAGAACAAAGTAGGCCAGTTCCATCAGGTAATCTACAAGCACTAAAATGGTATTGTACTCTCGCATCAGTGTTTAATGTGGAGTGAAGTCCATAGATCTATTTTTCCATGTTCCGTGTTCCCAGTGATTCCAGGCTCTAACGTAATATCGTTAATTTTGTCATTTACAGAAATCATTGAGGGTTAATTCCTGATCCCTGATCATGTGGCTTGAAGGTCCTGAAACACGTGTATTGTATATAGCATCACACTCGGTGTCTGTTAAATTTTGATTTTGCCAACTGTATTTGTGAGCCCTACCATACTGTGAATTTGTTTTGATGTGTGTTGTTCAAATTATCATGATTACTACTCTTTGTTATTAAGGTTCTTGTGAATCTATAATCATTGCTATCCCTAGATTGAATACTTTGAAGGGATTAGGTTATTATACATTTGTGTTTCCTTGAATTATCCTTTGTTTTCTTTTAACTTGCTGTAATTAAATTCTTGTTTTTTTTGCCCAGGAATTGCCTATAACTGTATCATTAAACTCTTGGAACCTTTCGGTTACACCCCCTGTGTTAGTGTGTTTGTTTTCTGAGCAGTTTGTACCCAGACATTCTTTTCATTGTGTTATTGGGGCTTTGGAAGCAAGTCTATTTAACAAACTTCACCCCTTTAAACCCAACTATTAACGATAACGCTCTTTTACATGTTCAGAATTTCTGTTTAAATTTGAGTGCTGTCCCCTCTGTTTTTTTCTGCCGTTCAACACTGTGCAAGGCTCATGTACATCCATAGACCTACATTTAAATGCCACGTTTCCACATACCTTATTTCCACCACTGCCTTCTTTTCTATTTGCCTGCTTCTCTCAATAAAATATTTTGTACAAAATCTAGACGTTGTATCAGCAAAACACAGTTTTCTATGAATAACTCCTATCGTACTGCAACACAGTTGCAGCCTCCCTGTCTGTTCTATACCATCTAAAAGAAACCAACACGAAGCCTGCATAATCCTTAACATGAGTTCTGGATTACTTCACTTTCCCAGCAAGAATTCAACTCATAAACGTTTTTATTTTAAGTTATCTTGACTATTGTAACACTGTATATCTTGGCCTGCTAAAGAAAAAGGTTTTCAAATAATAACTAATCCAGAATACTGCTGCCAGATTTAGGATAGACTTTAAGACACTGTATGGTACACAACGCAATTTTTTTTTTTTCAACTTAATTTTTATTGGAAATATTTCATAAAACAGGTCAATTGAAAGTACACAAATAACAATCTTGGGTTTAACCCCCCCCCCCTCTCCCAGCCCCTGCTTGTAACTGACCGAGCCCAATTGGGCACTGGGGACTTTGATTACCACTGTTTCGGGACCATAAGCCGCAGGTCGACTGACAAGGGGGTTCTTTCAATGTAGCACAAGGTGAGTGCTGGAGAACGTTTCTCGGGCACAGAGCAAGGTGGGGCCTCCCGGAGGTGGGGGGGGGGAGTTCCTCAAAGTCTCATTGTACCGCAGTCCTAGTGTAGGAGCACCATTGTCCAATCCAGCAGGAAAGCCTTTATTGTACTATGGGTCAGTGCTGTCAGTTTCTCATAAGTAAAAATCACAGAGTTTAGCCAGCCATTCTGATCTGGTAGGGACTTGGATACATTTCCATTTTTGAGCCAGGGCTAGTCTCCTGGCTCTGTACATGGCCTGGACCACCATAGGGATGCTACAGGAGTCTGATTCTGAGGAGGGGACACCAAAGAGGATTACAATGGGATGCAAGGGCAGAGTAATGCCCACTATGTATTTGATCCAACTCAAGAGCTCCGACCATTAGATCTGAACAGACGGGCATTCCCACCATAAGTGATATCAAGTCCCCCCTTGGGCACATTCCCTAGGGCAGAAAGGGGATACAGCGGGGAACATCCTAGATAACTTATCGGGGGAAGTGCCATGCGTGGAGGAGTTTGAAGTTTTGTTCCTTGGCTGACGCATACAGGGAACCCCAAAAACAAGCATTTCAAAGAGATTTGTCCAGGTTGGTTCTTCCAGCTCCCCTGCCAGCCTTTCCTCCCAAAAATGTTTGAATCCCTGTCTGCCCTCCAGATGAGATGTAGTCAGCACTTTATAGATCCTAGACAACGCACCCCTTCTTGACGAAGACTCCACAATGACCCTCTCAATGGGCTTGAGGGGGCGAGCAAGGGCTTCGCCCCACAGGGGGTTGGTCAGGATCCCCTTTTACTCTGAGGTAGTCAAAAATCGACATCGGTTTGTCCCCCATGGCCTCTGCTAATTTATCATAGTCGATGAATGCATTCTGATGAAAAAGCTTGGCGGCTCTCTCCAGACCCATGTCCGACCAACTTTGTGTATCCCGTAGACCCTTCTTACCCGAATCAGGGGGGGAGGGGCAGAGGGAGGACAGAGGGGAGGGCCAAGAGGAGAGGTTTATTTTTACTTTTATCCCGTTTCCATAAGGCCCACAGGACTGATAGTGTCGGGTGACTTCTGACAGTATCGGGCAGGCTCCTGGTCGGGGACTACAGGAGGTCACTTACTTTCCTGGGATTCGTGTGTGTGTATCCTCAATGTAGGTCCAGAAGGTACGCATGTCGTCTCTCATGTGTTCCAACATAACCCTCATTTGTGGGGCTTTGTAGTACTGTCGGAAATATGGGAGACAGAAGCCTCACTGGGACCTCAGGAGAGTCAGGCTGTCGTGTCTGATCCTTGCTTTCTTACCATTCCAAATACAGATCCTTTTCTTGGATACTGAATACTTCCATTTTGATGGATGATGATATTTTGGAGAGGATTATATCTGAGGCTAATTTCTTTATTGTGGAGAACCGTTCTGTTGAGGTTAGTATACGAAATACATGAGAGGCTTTCAAGTGTTGTATGCGTGGGATCTGCTTAGGGTTATCGAGTGGTAAAAAGAAAAAAGAGGAGAGATCTAGATTGGCACTTGATCTGAAAAGTGGTGAAATAACCAGAGATTTGATGGTTGACCCGTTAAATTGACACTCTTGAAGAAGCTTAAAAGAGAAATGAATGATATTTTATCATTGAGGGCGGAACTTAGTTTATTCTTTTCTTAATGTACTTACTTTGAAAAAGGTGAGAAGTGCGATAAGTGGCTCGCATGCAGACTGAAAAAGAAAATGTCGGAAACCGCAATTGCTTCCATCATTGATACAGATGGTAATATTACATTCGACCCGCATAAAATAAATTTGGTTTTCTGTGACTTCTATGTAGATTTATATCGCAATGAAGCATATGTTTCTGGTGTTGGGAAAGATTGTTTTGGTAACCTTGAGCTTCCTAAAATTTCGAACGCTGAATGTCAACTTCTTGCAGCGGACCTAACAATTGATGAAGTGAAAACTGCAATTTCTAAATTGAATATAGGTAAATCTCCTGGTCCTGATGGACTTCCTTGTGAATTTTATAAAATTCTACCAGATTCAGCTCTCTAACTTTTAAAGGATATGTTCATTGCTAGTAAATCAGCTAGGGCAGTACCTGACAGCACCAGTCATGCCTCTATTTCTGTGTTTTTAAAGAAGGGTAAAAGACAGAAACTATCCAGCAAATTACCACCCAATCAGTCTCATCAATACTGATAATAACATTTTAGCTAAGGTTTTGGCTTTGCGATTAGAAACATTTCTTCCCAAATTAATTGGTGTAGAACAATCAGGTTTTATTAGGAATAGACGCACGTCCAGTAATATTCGACAATTGTTGCACACTATGGAGAGAGCTAACGAGATGGATTGTGATGCCGCTGTCTTCTCCCTCGACGCTGAAAAATCAGTTGATAGGCTTAATTGGAATTATTAGTTTTCAGTTTTGAGGGGAATGAATCTTGTGAAAGAGTTCATCTCGTGGATTGAGCTTTTATACTCCAATCCGACGGCTAATGTTAATACTAATGGAATCAAGTCGGAACACTTTGTTTTGGAAAGAGGCACTCATCAGTGATGCCCATTTTCACCGCTTTTCTTTGTTCTGGCGATTGAACCATTGGCCATTTCTCTGAAAAATGACCCTGGTTTGAGTGCAGTGGGCTGCTAGGGTGTCACACAGAAAACATGGTTTTATGAGGACGATCTTTTGTTGGTTCTTAGGAATTTGGATGATTCTCTCCCCCGTTTGATGCAAATTTTGATGGAGGTTTACACGTCCTCTGGCTACAAGGTGAACTTGTTAAAGTCTGAGGTTTTGCCTCTTTCTTTTCATAAAACTTTGGTGACTGGACTGGGATTTAAATGGTGTGATGTGCAACTGCTGTATTTAGGCATCTGGTTGACGCCCTCAGTTCGGAATATTGTTGATGAGAATATGTGTGCGATCTGTCAGGAATGCAGAATTAGATCTTGATTGGTGGTCACTTCTTAATCTATCATTATGGGGTAAGGTTAACACCCTTAAGATGAATTTGGCTCCCAAGTTTAATTTTGTAACGAGTATACTGCCTTTGAAAATCAATAATCGATACTGGAAGCATTTAGACCGTCTCATACACGAATTGTTGTAGGATAAGAAACCCCCGACACTTAGCATTTGGAAACTGCAACTTCCAGTTCACGAAATTGGATTGGGGGTTCCAAATTTCAAAGCTTATGATTTGGCCTTTTATTCACATACATTAATTCCCCTTTTGAGTGCAAATCCAGATTTTTGGGCTTTGGAGGAATCTAATTCCTTTCGTCCGCTTGGACTGGAGGCTTTATTAACTACTAACACAAAAGGTCAAGGATGCAGATCATTACTAACAACATCTTTGCGCACTGCTTGGAGGGAGTTGTTGGTGCTTTTGGGTAAGGATGCTTACAGATGTTTACGCGCTTCTATTTGGCTGAATCCTAAGATCAGGGACAACCCCAAAACCATTTTTTGGCCTGATTGGTTTCTTGTTGGCATTAAACCGATTGGTGATCTTGGGAGGGATGGTAGATGGATAACTGCAAATGAGTTAAGGTAGAAGTGGGATTTTTGGAATCTGACGGACTCAGCTTATAGACGTATGAAGAGGTCAATAGACGACGTTGATTGGTCCAATACCGTGGACTTGAATATTTTTCATGCAACATCTGAGAACAAAGGAGGTGATTGTGTCGAACTATTGTGGTAATGAAGCTCTACGGAATGTTTGGAGTACGAGGATCGGCTCCGATATCACACCTGATTATTGGCAAAATATTTGTAAAAATGGTCCTTAAGTTCTTTAAACCTGGGCGAAAGTACACAACAACTCAAAATTCTTAATCGTGTTTATTGGTGTTCAGAAAAGCTGAAAATGAGAGGGATGGTAGATAGTGATACCTGTTGGGGTTGTATACATGCAGTTGGTTCCTTGGAACATATGTTGTGGAGTTGTGTCAGAGTTTCTGGCTTCTGGTCCGAGGTTTGTGATGCATGTGTTCAAATTTCCGGTGGGGATCCCAATTTAGATTTCAAGACAATGATATTAGGAGATGACTCTGGGATTTGTGATCTCAGCTCTGCCCACAAAAAAATGTATTTTTAAGGGTGCCATTGTGGCCAAACGCTTGATACTTCGGGGCTGGAAAAGCAGGATTTCTCCTTCATTTGATGACTGGATAGAGGAAATGCATAAGCTTTTCGAGAATTGAAAAATTGATTTATAAATTGAAATGCAAATTGTCTTTTTATGATAAAATATGGGGGAAATTTAATGATCTTTTTTAAAGGTTTTTTTTTATCTTCTCTTCTCAATGCGTGTATATTTTGTAATTGATGTTTTGAATATGTATTGTAAATAATTGTAAATAAATAAATAAAACATTCCAAATAAAGCATTAGACCATGGAGTGCAGGGATTTAAAAAATGTCTCGGGGGTGATAATCGGGAGAGAGGCAAAGAGATAGAGAAGCCAGGGAAGGATGTTCATCTTTATAGAGATCATTCACCCGAACCACGAGAGGGTCAGAGGGGCACATCGTTGGAGGTCTAATTTTATCTTGGAGAGGATGGGGGGGGAGTCTAATTCAAAGAGGCCTCCCAGGTCTCTCGAGAGGAGGATTCCCAGATATGGAGTGGCTTTTCGTTCAATTCTAATACCCCCTATTGTTTTACTCTCACAAATGTCTTTGTCACCTTTACCCATCGGCATGAGACACAATTTGGATGGATTTATTTTCAATCCTGAGAAAACCCCAAAGGTGCATATCAGATCCAGGAGAGTCAGGAGAGAGACCTTCAGATCCATTCGATATGCAAGGATGTCTTCTGCAAAAAGAGAGGGAGTTTAAAATTGAGATCCCCCACACCAAACCCCCGAGATTCCCTGGTGTTGTCTTATCGCTATGGCCAGTGGCTCCATCGCAAGAGCGTATAGGAGGGGTGAAATGGGGCAGCCCTGGCGGGTCCCTCTGGAGAGGGGTAATGATTCCGAGACTGTCCCGTTAACCTCCACCCTGGCAGAGAGGCAGTTATACAGTGAGGCAATCCACCCACAGAATCTGCCCCCTATTCCCATCTTTTGTAAGACCATCCCCATGTATGACCACTCTACCCGGTCGAAGGCCTTTTCAGAGTCAAGAGGTAGGAGAAAGGCTTCCCTGTTGTTACTGGAGGCATGGTACATTAGGTCCAAGGTCTTCCTGATATTATTGGACCCCTGCCTACCTGGGATGAATCCAACTTGGTCTCCGTGGACCAGTGATAGAAGATGCTGGGCCAGCCTATTGGCCAGTAACTTATCCAGAACCTTCACATCCATGTTAAGTAAGGAAATGGGACGGTAGGATTGGCAGTTGGTTGGGTCCTTTCCCTCCTTTGGGATGACTATGATACAGGCCGATAGTATGGACTAGGGGAGGGTCCCCGACTCTAGGGCTGCGTTGAACAGTTTTGAAAGGAACAGCGCTAGAGGGGAGCAGAAAGATTTGTATAAGAGAACCGTGAAGCCATCATCGCCTCGGGTGGTACCCCACTTCATGGATGCAATAGTATCCACCACCTTATGGGGCGTGATGAGCCTTTCCAGGGGATCCGCTTTTTCAGGAGGGAGGCGGGGGATTGGGAGGGAGTCAAGGAAGTTATCAGCCTCGGACCCATCTCCTGAGTACTCTAATGTATCTAGGCGCTCATAATACAAGCAGAATTGTTCCGCTATCACTGGGTCATCTAGCCATGTAGTCCCCCCAGGATGTCGTACTGAGTTACTAACCTCCAGGCTAGGATTCTGTCTGCCTTCTCTCCCCTCTCCATATACCTTTGTTTCAGAAAGCCTAATTTTCTTTCGGTTTGGGCAACCAAGAGGGTGGCAAGTTTCGCTTTAAGCTGCTGGAGCTCAGCCCATTTGCGTGGGAACATTTGAGATCAGAGTTTGCCCCCTGGTTGGCTAGCCTCAATTTTGTCCCTGAGGATTTTCTCTTCTCTGGCCCTCTCCCGTTTTCTAGCTGACCCCTACCCAATCAAGACACCCCGGATCGTAGTTTTAAAGGCTTCCCGACTCCTGCTTCCCCCACTTGGCCATTGTCATTAATCTCAAAGTATTCTTTTATAGCTGCGACGAAGGACCGGGTTGTTTCTTCGTCCTTTTAATAAGAGGTCATTACACGTCCACCTTGAGGTCTCGGGAGGGGCTGGGGGTATACTTAGGTGGACCCGAACTAGGTCGTGGTCCGACCACGGGATTAAGTCGACACAAAAGTAAGTTTTTTTTTTTGCGCAATGAGTTGTCAACAAGGACATAGTCGATTCTAGAGAAAGAGGAGTGTGGGTTGGAGAAGAAAGTGAAAAGGGGATTGCGTCCATGACGTGGTGAGTGGGAGTCCAAGACTTCTAATTCATTGCTATTGTTTTGAAAAGAGAGGGCCATCTTCCTCTGTGTCTTGATGTCCTTGGGTGGTCCGACTTCCTGTCATGTTCAGGATGGAGTGAATGCCATCCTTACTTTCTCCACCCCCACCCAGAATTGGTCCTGAGCCTCGTTCGGGGCATAGATCGATACCAGTGTCACTGTGCTACCCCTGATTTCCCCTTTCACCATTACAAAGCACCCCTCTGGGTCCTTACATTGGGATCTTGGTGCGAAGTGCGCTTTAGGGGACACCACTATCATGACCCCCCTTTTTCTAGAAGGGTATGAGGCGTTGAAGACTTCCTGTATGTACCTAGACTTGTGCAGCATCTCCCTCCCCCTTGCCCAGTGGATCTCCTGCTAAAATGGAAAATGAAGTCTAAGCCTATTAAACTCCTTCACCACTAAAGATCTCTTATGCAGGGAGTTCAGCCCTCGAGCATTTGGCTAACACAGGGTCAGCAAGTGAAGTTCATCAGCCATCAGTGGGGTATCTTATTCTCAAGAACCCTCTAGGGGTGCACCTATTGCCCACCTCCCCTTTCTGGCTTGGTAAGTTCAGATCCCCTTCTGTAAGAGCAGTCGCCAACAAACTCAAGTCCCCAGTCGGTAGATAAAATTAAAAATTATCCCAGAACAACAGAAACTGAACCCCCATCTTACCCCCCTCCGCACTCCCCTCAATGTCTGGATTGCCTGCGACATAGGTGATGCCGTCCAACCAGGCCACCAATGTCTACCTCCACTGGACTATAACTCGACCATAAACAACAAATATTCTGAGCCCCCACTTTCCCATAACTCAAACTACTACGTCCTATATCATCATTACTCCCCCCGCCCCCATCAGGATAGACCCCAGCAAGAGTAGATAGGTTTGTGAACAAGAGACCAAGCCGGGGCCACAAGTCCAAGACCGCCTCAGGTGACCTGAGGCCAGTGTCGAGCGTGGTAACCTCCAACTCGTTCTTCAAAGGTAAGTTAAAACTGGGTTACAGTTATTCATTTATAGGCCTGAGGAGACCGGGCCACCCTCCTAAATTTCCAATTGCCATGGAATCGGCGCCTCTCCATGAATCCTTTGGACAACAGTGTTGTGGGGTCTCTTCCCGTACTAGGTTGGTCATTTCCTTGGCTAGGCTCACCCATCAGTTCCCGGGTCACTCTTTGGATATCATCTTCCGTTACCAAGGCATAGTTATAGCCATCATATTCAAAAGGGTGGCCCCATCTGTATCTCACCCCTTTCAGCTGGAGCCATTTCATTAGGTGGCCGCATAGGCGTCGACGTGCCAAGGTGAGACCAGAGAGGTCCTGGTAGATCATAATCTTAGCATCTTCCCATTCGATCTGACCTTTTTCCATGCCAGTTCGAGGATCTTACTCTTCCGAGTAGTAGTGGACTCTCACAAGTATGGACATGGGTCCCCTGGTGGGGCCCGGCTCTGTGGCCCCTGTCAATAGTTGACTCGCTGATGTTGCCCTCATCAAATAGCTTACTAATCACCAAGTTAACAATCCTGATGATATCTGCTTGGGTTTCCCCTTCGCGTTCCGTGACCCCTAGGAATCTCAGGTTGCTCCGGCGCTCCCCGTTCTCCAAGTCGTCAAGTTTAAGGGTGCATTTCTCCTCCCTCCTTTCCAGTTCTGATAGACGCATATCAAGTTGTGTTTCAAGGAGGTCGACCGAGGACTGGTTTGCCTCTAGGGCTTGGACACGGTCGTCTACAGAGTGTACCTTTGTATCCAGGGAGTCAAGCTATTAAATAATTTCTGCCCTAAATCCTTGGATCTCCTCCAGAAGTGGTGTCATTCCCCTACTAATTGACAGGGCTTCTATTGGTTCTTGTTGCTCGGTAGCCGCCATGGTGCTTTCTTCGGGCGTCAGTTGGAGGGAATGCCAAAACTTTTGTAGGGATTTCGCCCCCAGTCCATTGGGGGGATATGTATGACTAAGCCTGTTCAGACCTGTGGGGCCCCCCACTCTGCGGGGGGGGGCTCGAAGTGGCCTCCCCAAGGAACGGAACGCGGAGCTGAGAGTCCCAGAGGGGAAGGTTTCACCAGGAGATTTACAAGCAAGCAAGACAGAGGATTTAAGCCTTGGCTGAGGAAAGCGGTTATGGCTCTGGCCACTTAGACATGTGAGATAGGGGGAAAACGAACTTGCTTTTGTAGATGATCGAGAAGCGAGGGCAGGGCAGAGGCCGCACCTTCAGGTGTCAGGTGGGGCTTGTGGGATTCTAGTGCCCGCTCTCTTCCAGGGATTGGTGTGCGAAGCAGGAGGACCCAGCGGCTTCCCCCGGCCCCAAATTTGGAGCTCCTCAGTTACTATCTAAGGTTACTGAGCCCGGGTCCAGAAGGCGGTCGGGGGTATCTTGTGATGGGTCCCTCCTCAGGCTTCCGTTAGATCCTCGTGTGACCGGGGGGCAGAACTATTCACCTGGTAGGGGTGGTCTAGGACGGGGGCTAGGGCCTGCACTCCACCCCTCAACCTGCTCGTGGCTTGTTTGGTCTTCTGGAACCCCCAGCTGGGCCAACTAGATTTGGGGGATATGAGGCGGTGGTCCTTGGTGCTCACAACTTCCCCCTCAAGCGTATGGTGACAGCCTGGGTTGGGGGGCCATACGGAGACTCGTTTAACGAGTGGACTCTGTCTTCATTCGAGCTTTTTGAGTTCCTATATCGGGGTCATATGCTGGCAGCATCCTTCCAGACTCACCGAGGTGCGCTCTGACGCAGGGGCGGGCAAGGGGGTACAAGTACGGGTAGAGGAACTGTGGCCAGGCCTGGATCCTCTTTGCGGGGGGCTGATGTGCCTGAAGTCGGGAAGGCAAAGCTTCTCTTGCCCTCCCGAGGTGCGGATCGTGGCGTACGCACCACGGATAGTCAGAGGGTAAGCCATATCTGTGGCGCTGCACTTCAGTTCCCTGCTCACCACAAAACACATGCAGGGGAATGGTGGAAGAGCAATCAGCGGTGGGCAGCGGTGAGGCGGGATCAAACGGTGCTCCAGGGGAAAGGGACAGCGGGGGGCAGCATCCCAGTCACGGCTGCAGAGGAAGTTGGGAGGCACTGGTGCGGCTTTCTATGGGGCCCCCAGGCGAGAATGTGCCTGTCACAAGTACAACATTAAGCCCTGTCACCGGTGGACCCGCTTCAAGTCCAGCCGGAAGGCGCGAGGGTCGGCCGCACCCCAATGCACTGCAAGGTTCCTCAGATCTCTCCACTCCGGGGCTCCTCCTGCTCACCTGAGGCACATTGACGCTGCATGGCGAGCGGCTGGTCGGGATGGGGAGCAGGGGGTCGGCACTGTGGCTTGCTTGTGGTCGTAGGTAGTGGATGGGGGGGTCAGGCTCAACCCCCAGTGTAGCTTAAGCCGTTTGCAGCACTGGGGGGTCCTGTCCCTAGAATGCCCGGGTAGCCCGGCGCAGGAGTCTCTGGGCTGCCATATGGAGGAGCGGGGAACGAGCACCTCCAGGAACTCCTCCCCCGGACACTCCAGTGGATCATGGGCAGTCGCTCTGGCACGCCTTCGTCAGCGCCGGTGTAGGACCCGGTTACCCGGGGGAGAAACGCAGTTACCAGTCCCCCGGCTGCCTCTGCTCCGCGGGGCATGGCCGTTGTTCTCGGTGGCCGGGCACAGGCAGGAAAGTGCGGGAACTTTCCTCTCATAGAGCAGGCTCGGTTCTCGGGCGCACTGGGAGTTGAAACTCCGGATTATTTCCGCTCTGGGGCTTCACAGCATTAGGCTACCCCAGGGGGGGTCGGATGGACAGTCCTGGGGGCTCTTTGGGGGGGCTCTGGCCTTCAATTCAGCCCATGTGGCGGAAACACGACAGTCATGTTATAACGTAGCTATACAAGTTGTCAAATCCCAAAAGTGAAAGCCATGTCCCATGTGAAAGTTAAATAGATGGCATCCATTTTGGAACGGCTTATGATATAGGAAGCAAGGATGTTAGTGTGGTAACTGACTAATTAGTGATATTGCAAATAATGTGAAACCAGAACCATGTATTTATTGTTTGATTTCAACAATTTATTAGGTCCATCATCCAAAGAGTACAACATTCTATCCTACTTGGGACACCACTGTACAACATTCTGATCAATTCAAAATTTCAATAATCATGAGGTAATTGTTTGTTTTTTCAACTTTTCAAAGTTTGAAAAAAACATTAATCTAACTGTAAAATAGTGGTGTTATTCTTTGACACAATGCATTTGGATGAATGTTATTGTTAATATGAAAGTCTTAAACATTTAGCTGCATAGCCTACAGTCAAAATATTTTACCTTCAAAACCAGCTCCAAGGATGCTATCTATCTGCTGTATCATATGCCTTTACAATGTTCATTGACTTATTTGATCATGTAGTTTTACAGCCACAGTAGCCATTATCAAAATGAAGTATTTTGTAGCATATTTAGTGCTGATCCGTATCTCATGCAGGGCCTTGGCAATTTGCACCGGATCCCGAGTTGCGGTGGTGCTGTAATTGCCCATTTATTTAGAGTCCATAGGACTATATGTGGCTTTCCGGCGCTATTACCACCAGCAGTAATAGCTCTGGTGGTAATAGCGCCCGAAAATGGACGGAAAGCTGGAGATTTACCTCCCACACTAATGATAAGGCGGAGTGGTAATGCAGCAGTTACAGCATTCCAGCTGCATTTCTGCCACTCCGCCCAACCCGTGATGAGGCCCATAGTCAAGAGTGAAGGTGTAAATGAATGTAATAATTATCCTATCTATGTTATGACTGACATTTTGCATATTTCTTTGAACTCAATCCGATCAGTATAGTCC
The DNA here is from genome assembly GCF_040938575.1 of Ambystoma mexicanum. NCBI lineage: Eukaryota > Metazoa > Chordata > Amphibia > Caudata > Ambystomatidae > Ambystoma > Ambystoma mexicanum. The sequence goes on from NC_090935.1 coordinate 779,084,610, forward strand.
AGGTGAATGTGTAAATTACTGTCCCAATTATCCTCTCCATATTATAAATACCATTTTGTATGTATTGTTTCACACAAACCATGGTACAATGCAGTTTACGTAATGTCAATTTAACGAAATGTTCATCTTTAACATTTATACAGATGGCATAGTTGTCAGCGTTAGGAGTTATTCTATTTTTAACACACAAACATGTTGAACAGCATCAAGACATCTAACAAATAGATTCAGGTTCACTACTGGTGAAGCCTAGATTATGTAGTGAGCAAGTCTTTCAGTAGACCACATTTTGAGTGTCGCTAGTGAATCTAGCCAGGTCTGTAGTAAATGGGATCCATGTGTGCAAAGACACTAATTCCAGAAAGCATTTTGCTTTTCAAATGAAGCATCCTTGATCATATTTGGCATTCATGCCATTAGTAGGCCTGGGTGAATCTCCCAGAACCCACCTTCTATCCCACAGGTTCAACCACTTGATTCAGGAGAATATATGGAAGCCTACAGGCAAATCTGAGCCTGTGCAAGGATTTGGGTACTTGCACAATGTTTTGGGTGAGATTGTGATGTTCTATTGTGATTCAGGGACTTGTGCAAGGATTCAGGTGAGTGCTTAAACAAAAAGTGAGTTTGGGTCTGTAAGGATTGCATGGTTGCAAGAATAGACAGACACAAGTGATCAAAGTTCAAGGGTGTTCATTAAACTGTATAGGTAGGGTGAAAAAGCCTATTCCAAGCCTAAATCTAAAATGGAAGCAAGCTACAACCATCAAATCAAAATAAGGAAGTCCGAGTGGCGTATTGTCAAATAAAAAGGCCTATACTAAGAAAAACCTATTGCCAATCCTTACGCTAAATACAAAAGAGTGTAGGGTAGGGCGCATAAGCAATAAAGAAGTGTTCACAAATAATACGTCAGGATGCGGTAGTCGTGGTCTCCCTTCCCCACATTTTGAGCATGAGACAAGGCGGCACTCTGGAGCACAGCACACGCTCAAACCTTTCCCAGCACGAGAAGACAGTTCCGTTCTCAGCTATCCGGACCGTCGATGATCAAGTCTATTGCCCTGAAAAAAGTCTCTTGCCTTCGAGGGCCTGATGTTTTCAAAATAACAACAACAGTTCCTCTCACTATGTACGTTTGGTGATGACTTTTCACCCCAGGATTCCCCTTCTTCCGGGCTCAGATCCCCAAATAGTTCTTAACGATATCAGGCCCTTTGGAGTTAGCTTTCCTGCTTCCAGTGGCCTGATGGATTCAAAATCAAACAAACAAAAAGTTACTTTTGTGTTGCTCGTGAGGGGCTGATTCTTCACCCCTCCTTCCCACTTTTCCTGGCATCAGACCCCTCTAGAATATCCTCCTCTCTCTGTCAGGTTCACTTTAGCTTGTACACAAATAAAGGACAAGTATCCACAGTAGGAATATTCCCGTCCCTTGCACACTATCTGAATCCACCAGAAAGGTGGTTAGTTATTTATGAAAAGAAATTACAAACAATGTTTTATGTTGCATAATAAAGCATTGATTTCATATGACAATTCAATAAGAAGTCTCTGTACCCAGTTTGTATAAAACAAGGGTATCTTAATCACAACAAAACACAATATAGCAATGAGAAAAAATGCATCCCAGAAGTCCAATATCAATAGCTTGACGCGTTTCGAGGTATTCCCTCTTCATCAGAAGCCTAATAGGACTGGTGATGGATAACATTCATAAAGGAAAGGAAAGAAAACATAAAACTGCCTGTTACATTTCACCTATATTGGTTCGGTCATTTACACGAAAATTACTGGCACTATTCACGACACCTGGCGCCCCGGATGCGCGTAGACATGAAATCGGAGCACCTACTGGCGAGTCCATTCCATGCGTCAGGCTTCCAGGAGTCCAGACGCAGGAGTGGCATGAACCAACCACCCCCTCTAAGGTTTTGATGCCTGCAAGCAAGAGCTTATGCAGACATCCGCAACCCCAGCGGGGAAAGAGGGTTCGGGAACGTTGGTTGGATGGGTACGGGAAAGTAGGAACACCGGGTATTGGATAGGACACGGGATAATTAGGGTAAACACATTTGTAAACAAGATTTTAACATTGCACTCATTCATGCATACTTACACCCATTGTAAGTGACATTACAAACAAACCAAACAAAAGATCAAGGCACTTAGCTTTGGGTTTGAGTGCTGGCCTCCTGCCTGCGCACTGCAGGTCTGGTTTGCCTCAGAAGCGATCAAACACTGCAACAAGAGCGGAAATTAGGAAGTGCTCTGCATTGTTCTGAATTACAAAAATTCACATGCACACATTCATTAACAAACTCTCGCTCTCCAACAATATGGTTGTTAGTCTCAAAGCCACGTGGGGCTCCTGCCGTGCTTTTCTCCCCCAGGATTCACACGTTAGTATTTACGGCGATAATGTTTTTTGGCTTTGGCGTGCATTTATAAGAACCGCACATGGTTGTCTGCACGCAGCTGCCCACAATGTTTTGTTTGGGGGCGTGTGCTTTTGATGGGCCACACGAGGCTCAGGGCTCCTAGAATTGCAGCTTCCCAAACCCTCTGGTTGATCACATGCGGGAGCCGCACGTGGCTAATTAGTAGTCAAAACATGCAGCGTTAATTTGAACTCGGGCAGATTTACACGGGGCCAAAATGTTAGGTGCAGCTTCCTAGGTTATCCCCAGTCTAGTAAGCACAGTAACGTTCCACTTATCTTTCCATAGCGCAGGGGGGTTTAGGATCTAGGGCGTTACCCCCAGCACGTGATTCCCCTGTGGCTCCTTCCCCCAACCATATGGGTCCGTTGTCCCCTGCCAAGCATGCGCCACTTATCTTAGAGTTGCGAGGGGCCGGATTGACTGGTCCTTGGGGCGTGGTCCCTCACGTTGTCCCCTCAGGCTGGAGCTCCGATGAATGCGACCACTCGCACTAGAGTTCTGAGCACAAGCCCCGTGCTCGGAGCTTCGCGCATGCGCGTTGCCTTGCCACTCCCAACATGGCTTGTAGAAAGTAGTTCTTGCCTCTAGGGCTGCTGGGAAGTGTGGTCCTGGAAGGCCTCTTCCTGAAAGAAGGGTAAAGAAGCCTTCTGTAGGGCTTGACACTGTTCAGGAGCACTTTTTGCAGTCCTCTCCCCTGCCTAGCCCCTCTTGTTCCCCCACACGCACTAATGGGCACCCTTGGCACCCTGACACCATGGTTATAATTAGAGTGACCATTGGAGTATAGTTTCATGTATCTGTTATTATCCCCTAATTTAAGCGGGCATTAATCTTATTACAAAGTGTACAAAGGAACAATTTTGTCTCCTGATAGAATGCTTGCATAGCAATGTGTAAATATTATGAGTGTGTAAGATGGACTGTTTTCTTGAACTTTTCAACCCTTCACCACTGCCTTATGAGCCTTGAGTTATAGTGCTACCCCGAACACAGAGGTAGCAATCACATGAGGTGTTAGCATGTCATCTCACAAGGGGTTGGCTACCTGGGTGCTCCAGTTCAATGCTGAGAAGTTGGAGCTATGGGAAAAGGCTCATTTAATCTAGGCTGTAGTCCGTAGTTGATCATTTTATGTTGGGATTATATCAGAGCAATTTGAGGTGAAGTCAATTCTTTTCGTGTAAATGACCTTACCAATATGGATGAAATGTAACAGGCAGTTTTTTGTTTTCTTTCCTTTCCTTTATGAATGTTATCCATCAACAGTCCTATTAGACCTCTGGTGAAGAGGGAACACCTCGAAATGCATTAAGCTATTGATATTGGACTTCTGGGATGTGTTTTCTCTCCTTGCTATATTGGGCCTCATTACGACCCTGGCGGAAGACCATGGTGCTATTAGCACCATGGTCCATGCCGGTAAGTTACCGACTCCGCCATGAAGAAAGGGGGAATTACCACCCCATTACAAGGTTGGCGGGGCGGTAATTCCCCCTTCCTCCATGGCCCTTCCCCATTCCCATTTTTGCCCCTTTCAACACAATCTCTTCTGCTTATATTCTCGAACCTCAATGTCTTTTCAAACAGTTCAATGTGGACCACCCTCTGCCGGGTTCACTCTTGTCAACACACTGTTCCTTTGGGACTTTAGACTTTGCCCCTTTTTATCGGCATCACTCCTTCAGGTTCACTCTTGCCAATCTCACAGTTCCTTCTACTTTCTCATGATGTTGGATTCACTTCCCTGTTTCACAATCATCTGCCGGCCAAAGACTTTTGACTCTACAGAGGATTTTACTAGACCCCCGTATGACCACTTTGACCCTCTTTTTGCCTTTCCCAATGCCTTCTGCTAATAGTAGTTTCAACAATCGGGTAATCACCCAGAGTTTCTCAAGTGAGCACCCACATGGTGCCTGGCTGATCTGCAGCTGGCTTTCCCCTTTTGCATCAATAGTTCTTTGTACATTGTGCAATCAGCTGTTTGCTACTTTTGTTGAACACAGTTTGGTTTCTGTATCGGTCCTCCCCTCGACTCACCGGCTGTGATGAACCGATTGGCTTTCTTCATATCGGAAGTCAAGGCCGGTACTACGGTAGCAGGCATCTCCCCCGGTCCTGCTTATCAGCGTAGGTATGCTCCGTGTACCGTTAGCATCTGCTGCAACACACTTTGGGCTATTGTCGCGGTCTTACAATTCCTTTCACATCGTTTCACGGCCTTTGGTCAGAAAGGGCAAGTCGCTTCTCTCCTCGTCACCCTCTCGGTTTGCACAGTCTTTCTTCTCCTCTTGAACTGCTGTGCCTGGATGGCTGTCTCGTCGTGTGGTCTGCCTTGCTCGTATTGTGCTTTCGTGCTTCACCTTTTATCCCTCTGGGGAAGGGAAAGGGCAGTTAGGTGCGTGTGATTCTGGTCAATTGCTTGACTTTGCCTGACCCTTGTGTTGGGAGACATCAGATTAACAGCTCTGGTGTTTGTCCGTCGTCTTTCATGATGTGCGAAAGGGTTAGAGTCGAAAGAGTGGGGTGTGGGGGTAGAATGTTTGCTATATGGAATTACAACCCTTGTACCAGGGGTTTTGATGAACTTAAAAGGGTGAGATTGATAAGGTTTGTGAGACAGACTGGAATGACCGGGATGGTTATCGTGAAAGGAACAGGCGGGAACAATAGTGTTTAGTCCAAGCAGACTGGGGGTTCAGAAAAGAATAAAGTGACATGGAGAAAAATGACTGGGAGGATTCATGCCAAAAAAGAGGAAAACAGGGATTCTGGGAGTTGTGGTTATATTTGGGCAAGAGAGATGCGATGTGAGTGCTAAGGATTTAAATCGGGCTACGCACACCTTAGTCTCAGCCTAGCATGCAGTGCAAGATTGAAATGCTTATGTTTTTATGTTAGATTCAATATTGAGATGGTACACCACTCATATCACACACCCTTTTCAAATACCCTGGGTCACAATGGACCATGAACCAGGCTGGATGATAAAATGTAATATTTATTTATTTATTTTAAAATGAAAATAAATCGTACAATTTTTAATATGGGGCAGCAATCACCAATGGGGTGATAAGAAAAATAGGAATGTAAGCAATGCACTTAGTTTAACCTTCTATTGACACATCTACAAAACGCCAGGGAATAGGAGCACTTTTTGATTTTAGGTAAGATAGCACTTGAGTTAGAATTTCCCCCTACAATGTTCCCTCAACTCACAAATAATCAATTCTAAATGGATTTGAAGAAACAGCAGGTAATCAGGAAGGACAAATGGAAAACAGAATTGAAATCCGACATTCCCTCTCCAAACAAGAGAGAAAAACAAATGTTTAACCCTGGCAATGCTAAAAATGACACTCGGTAATGGATGAATAAATGAATGTGTGTAAAAACCTTGAAACAAATATTATTCCTCACTACAGCAACCATGTAGAAGTACAAACAATCGCAAGCAATATATAACCAAGAGCATACAGTTCAAAAATGAGTGGTAGGGTTTTAAAACGTGTTGCAGCAAATGACACGTTGGGAATTTTGCAAACCTTGCAAATCTCGCGTGAAGTTACCAAAACGGTTTTTAATAAAAATAGTGAAATAGTGTAAATCACAATGTGTTGGGGTGTAGCTATATATCATAGGTACAATATGGAAGTGTAATTAGGTCTCTAGCTTGTAAATTGAGTGATTTACGCAAGATCTAGAAAGGTATGTTTTGAGTAAAAATGGAGCGGTGAAAAAGGAAAGGAAATCAGTTTTGACAAAAACAGTTTTACACTACACTAGAGCATTCAGGCTAGGATACCAAAGAGGAACACAGTAAGCTCCAGGGTTGATTCGCGAATTCAACCCTAGTTCCCCAGTGCCTGCCCTGGCGAAACCAGTGCGATCTCTCGAAATAGGATTACTAACTTAGGAGTTTACAAGACATAGTTACTAAAAGAGCTGGCGCTAGCACTAGAAATCAATGGCAGGGTTTCAAGAATAATTCTGACAATATTACAAGTTGTCAGGATAAGGATAAGATGAATTAGAGAGGGGAACTAAGGACAAGCCAAGGCAAGTTATACTACGATTTTCTATGGTTCCTATTGATACTCACTGTCCACTTTTTAGTTTTTGGATTTTGGACAGTCATCGGTTCTGGTCACCACACTTATCTGTTCTAAGACAACTGGACAAAATCAGCGGGACAGGATCAGCTGGGCATGGACTGGTTACTGTGTAGCACTTCTGGACTGCCAATTCTGGTCACTGGATAATATAGGGCATCAGGGTAGCAGGATGACAGCAGCATGCAGTGAGTGGTGGCAAGCCAAGCTGGATCAGGATGCCAAAAGTACCACAGTTTTCCCCTTTGGTTATTCGGACATTTTAGTGATTTTCAGAATGTGAGACCTTGAAGGAGCAGGATCAGCAATGCTTGGCCTTGTAGTTGGGATCTTGAGTCTGGATAGATGAAACAGGAACAGGACGGTGGTGCAGGAAAATCAGTAAGAGTGTGTCTAGGGTCTTGTCGGGGACCCTTATCTATAGTGCAAAATGACATCATCAAGGTATATGACTGGGGCAGGCTTAACTAAACACACCCCTAACAAAGGGATTGGACAAGGGTGCTAGTCTCCGCCTCGCTCTCAGTTTTTTGGATTTCTAAGGGAATGATGTCAGGTTTATGAGGTGAGTTTTACAATGTCCAGAAACTCCTACATTTACTTTACTGAAAATCCGATTTTGCCAGAAAAGCTACATTTCTTCAATTGTAATTTCTTGGCAAATTATACACACAGGTTACATATTATGTGCAGCACAGATCAGTCTAATCCTCAGGTCTGTGCGACCTTGTTTAGCCTTTCTGATACATTTTGGTAATTTTAAACATGAAAGATTCGGCCTGAAATTCCCCAATTTTATAACCAGATGCTAATTATCCCCAGGGTGGTATGTACAAAATGTTGTTTGCAACATTAATACTTGCCGTGGAATCTGTCATATTTTGTAACTTCTGTTTCCCATGCGGCAATGAGTTCTACCAAGTTTTAAAAGATAGCCCATAAGATTAGATTTGAAACTGCAAACTTTTTACATTTTTACCAATTCTTGCTGCCGAGATAAAACGTCTTTAAAGTTTCTTTATAAAATAGTCTTGGTAACCAAAAGGCAGTCCATTGTTACTAGATCCTTTTTTTTCTCCCTCCAACTGCAAGCAACTGTCATTTTCTTCAATGCAAGGGGGGTTTCCCATCTTAATTGAAGGTTTTATTGCCTCTTACACTTGACAGGTCAGTGTCCCAGGACGTCTATTGTCTCAGCATAGATCACAGATGAATGTTTGACGAGCGTGTGAACTTGCTTTGTCGTGGCCCATTCAAAGTTTTTCAAGCTGGCAATTTTCACTTATGTGTCCTGGATTTATGGTGTGTTTCCCTTCCTTGGGGAAGTTCCATGGCTGGCAACTGGAATGACTGGTTTTTCTGAGACATTGCAAATCCAACCCATGTGTTTTAAACTCTTTAATTTCTTATTTTGGGTCCTGAATTAAACAAACCTGTGAAAGAAAATAGCTTATTTGTGTATTATCACCACTAACATAAACCCTTTACATTGCTAAGTAAGCAGGCTTTTATTAACAATTTATTTTCAAACGGGCCAATTTTTTTCTTCAGTCAGCAAAGCCCATTTTTCCACACGTGTTAAAACTGCTAGCATTTTTTTCTTCAAATTCGGTTTGGCTGCTGCCTCAGATTGCCCACACTGTCTTTGCAGCTGTAGTCATTTCCTTGAAGCAGGAGTTTTATCTAAAGCATAGATACATTTACACTTGACCTGGCTCAGAGAATTAGTCTCTTTGAGCTGCTTAGCCTGGATACATTTGGAAAGAAATAAACACGTGTTCCTGAGCGAGTGAGAATGAATTTGCTTCTTGATTTCTCTGAGTTGATTTGACTGGGCTGTCGCTCAGGAATTATACCTGGTTTTGGGGAAGCACAGTGAAATATCCTGGAATGACAGGGCCTTTTTGAATCACAGTGGTTTCAGAATGAACAGAGGGAATTGGCATCAAAGCAGCATTTTGAAAGGGTGAAAATGTTTCATTTTGAAGGGGATTTTGGCTTTTGCAGCAAGGCAGTGCTGCCTGTTCACTTGATTCCCTTTATAGGTTTCACAACACACTGGCATACTTTTTCAGTGTGTCCCCTCGTTCCATTTTGCCTGAAGTGTGCTAGGCAGGATGGTGCAGCCATTTCTTTTGTGGCTGCCAAAATGCAGTTTTGAGGTCCTGGTGCGCACAAGAGCCAGCACAGCCAGGTTGCTGTTTCTTGCGCAAATGCAGCTTGGTGATGTGAATGCTGTTGAGTGGGTCAATATATCCACATGAGGAATGGAGGTAGATGTAGTACAGCCTAGCAGGGCCTCTGGGATCTCGTCCTCCTCTCCTTCTTCCTCGGTAGAATACTGCATCTCACCTGGGGCATTCCCCTGAGCATAACCCCGGTCTACCCCATCCAGATGATCCTCTCTTGCTCGCCCGTTCATAGGATTGGGGTCTGAGAGTGTTGGTCCCTCCCAGGCCACCTGAATAAGGGCTTCCCAAGGTCTGCTTGGGAGAATACCCTCAGGTTTCTTACAGGGTCCCTATGAAAGAACATGCAGCTTGCTGTTTAACTTGTGGGTTCAGGTTGGCTGCAGGAAAGAGAGGCAGAGCTGGTCCACTGGAGCTGAAGGGTTTGGAGAAAGATTAGGCAACCATTTGTTGTTCTACCAGCGAGCAGGATTGTGTGTTTTGTGTGAAGCCTGTGTTACTTTTGTAACTTCCTTATTATTTCCCTATTTTATTAATCCCTTTAATTTTGAGAAGCCAGTTTGGTGTGGGACACCGTGAAGGGCTACTAGACAAAAAAATATATACTGTCCAACAGTGAGCACAGCAATCTTGATGCATGGGTACAGTGGACATGGAACAGTTGTCCTACCTGAAATCAGAAGAGGGAGAGGAACAGTTTTATAGCATATTTAATATGGTGAGAGAAACAGGCAATCTGCCTCCTCTTTCAATGGATGTATGTCATTACTGCGACCCCCCAGAAGTTCGATGACCGAAAATGCTGACTTTCATTTTTTATTTTTTTAACCCACTTTACACCACATACATATGCGGGCGAAGACCGCCCACAGCCTCCCCATACTTGTATTATATCCCATTCCCCCTCCCACATATATATATGGTGTAAAGGGGGTGGGAAAGAAAGTCTGAATTTTTCATCAGTCGGAGTTCTCGAGCTGACATTATGGTCTCTTTCCTTCTTAACAGATGCTGCTACTACTGGGTTGATGAGGATGATGATCAGATAGGTGGTTGCAGTGTTATTGAAGATGGGCCTGGGCCTGGGACTAGTGATACTGCAAATGATGATTAGTAGTGGAAGGAGGAAGAGAGCATGCAGGTTAGAGAATGATGTTGCAGGAGCATGCATGACTGGTGGAGCTAGGTGAAAGAGGAAGAGCATGCAGGAGTGTTGGTGGGGGGGCGAAGGGAGGAGGAAAATGCAAGAGTAGTGGTGAAGAAAGACATTGAGAAGAAGCAACTAGGAGTGGTGGTGAAGCAGTAAAGGGAGGAGGAGAATGCATATGAGAGGGTAGCAGAGTAGGAGGTGGCTGACCCAGTAGCACATTGTTCAGAAGGAGGCACTAAGCTCAATAATGGTAAAAGTCAGGCCTTGGAGTTCCTCCAGAGGAACATAAAGGGCAAGAAGGATGCCCCCATCTTGCCATTATTCCATATGGCCTGTGTAAGGAAGGCATGGTATTAAAGCAAGACAGACACAAATGATCCCAGTTAAAGGGTGTTTATTAAACTGTAAAAATGGGTGCGATAAACCCCTAATCTAAATTTAATATGGGAGCAAGCTACGACCATCAAATAATAATAATACAGTCCAAGTGGAGTCTAGTCAAATAAAAAGTATCTATACTATAAAAAACGATTGCCAAGCCTTACCGCTATGCTACAAAATAGTGGGGGATAATGTTCACAAGAAAAGAAAGAAGTGTTCACAAAATTAAGTCAGGATGTTATGGCCGTGGTCTCCCTTTCCCATGTTTCTAGCCTGGGACAAGGCGGGACACTTGAGCACAGCACACTCCTGGGCTTCTCCGCCACGAGCTTACAGTTCTTTTTCTCTATATCGTAGCCTTCTGTGCCCAAGTCTCTTCTCATGCAAAGTCTCTTGCTTCAGAGTGCCTGATATGTCAAAACCAACAAAACAAACAGTTCCTTCTGGTAACCTTCACACCGGGTGATTACTCTTCACACTAGGATCACCCTCAGTCAGGCTCTGATCCCTCTTTTAGCGTTAGCCTCTCAAAGCACTTGCCAATTTAAATGGAGGCTTCAGAAGGACGATTACACTTCGCTGGATCAATCTGTTATTTTATGACAAGTGCGTCCTTCACAATATCACAGTTCGCACAGCGTTCCCCCTCAAGGCCAGTTTGACAATTCCCTCAGTCGGGTTCACACTTTCCACAGTTCACAATTTCTCATAAGAAAGCAGGGGTTCCTTTCCCCCAGCTTTCTCTTGGCATCCCTCCATCGGGTTCATATTTGCCACAGTCAATTTCAACAAAAGGTAATTCTAGACTCCTAGGTTCTTCCCTTTACCTATGTCGAGTCTCAGCCCCCAATCAGGCTTTCTCTAAAACCCCCAGTCAGGCTTTGCACAGTTCATTCTTCACAATGTTCTACAGTGTGTTAGGGTTCACCCCAACTCGTAGGCCTCCCTCAGTCGAGTTCACATCTGCCTCCACAATGTGTCAAAGACTTTTGACTGTAAAAGGGGTTTGGGTTGGCCCTCGTATGACCACCTTGACCCCTCACACCGGCCTCCCCTAAGGCCTTTCAGTACTTGTTGTTTCTCCTGGTTCGGTAGAGGGGCACAAGCAAGAGACCTTCAAATGAGCGTGCAAATGGTGCCGGACCACTCTAGCTCTGGTGCCAGTTTCTCTCACAAAAGTTCACAAGGGTCTCCCTCTGCTGGGCTTGGACCCCTCTCACAAAGTTCACAATCTTCAAAAGTATGTTTTTGAACTACCTGTCCCAGAATGCACTTTTGATAATTTTGCTCCTACTTCACAGCACCCCAAAACAGCATTCCAGGACAGTGGAGTGCAAGGTTGCCAGGAGGGCAGTGCAGGAGTGCGACTGGCGGGGGAGGGGGAGGAGGCCTGGTCCCGAGATCAGAGGGCAGCCAGGCAGCCAGTGCAAAGTCTGTGTCAGCCAGGAAGTCAGCAAGGGAGAGCAGGAGAAAAAGCAGAAGCAAAGAGAAAGGTTTTGAGGTGCTTCCGGAACCGAAGATGATTCTCCTCGTTTCAGGGAGGCAGGGAGGCTGTTCCAGAGGGAGGCCCCAGCCGAAGAAAGAGATCTACCACCAACTCGCAGCTTGGAGAAGTGACTGACCCTAAGGGAGTTTGAGGCAGATGAGCGAAGAGCTTGAGAAGGAAGGTATTTAGGTAGAGCGAGTTGAAGGTATTGAGGCCCCAGGCCCCAGAAGGCATTGTGAATGATGCAGAGGGTTTTGAACTTGATCCTCGCAGCCACAGGGAGCCAGTGCAGAGATTTCAGTCCTGGAGAGATACGATCCCTGGGCTTGAGGCCAAGGACAAGTCTCGCAGTCCTGTTCTGGATAAGTTGCAGAGGGCGGAGAGTAGAAGCAGGCAGATTTAGAAAGAGGCTGTTGAAGTAGTCCAGCCTAGATGGAACCAGAGCTTTGGAGACAGCGAGCTTCTGGGGGAAGGAGAGGAAAGGAAGAATACCTCTGAGGAGGTGAAGTTGGTAGTGTGACTTCTTAGAGACGTCAGAGATGTGAGGAGAGAAGGAGAGGGTAGAGCCAAAGATGCCCCTGAGGTTTTTAGCCACACAGGTGAGAGCAGGAAGAGGGCCAAGAGATGCCGGCGAGAGAGCTACAGGAAAGGAGGAAGTGGGTGTGCCAATGCGGAGAATCTCAGTCTTACTGGCATTAAGGCAGGGGTCATTGGCGGCACACCACTCCTGGATAGTAGACAAACAGTCAGAAATGAGGGAAGTAGAGGAGGAGGCCGAGGGTTGGCTGAAAATGAGCTTGGTGTAATCCGCATAACACTGAAAGTTGGGGCAGAGAGCGGCAATGCAGTGGGCCAGGAGTGCCAGGTATTGGTTGAACAGCCAGGGAGAGAGGTTGGACCCCTGGGGGACACCACAGGTAGAGAAAATATAGCAGAGAGGAAGGACCCAAGTTGGACCTGAGAGGGTCGGTCGCATAGGCAAGAAGACAGCCACGCCAGAGCCTGACTGGTGATACCCAGGTTATCACGGAGATGGTTGAGCAGGATGGTATGGTTGACAGTGTCAAATGCAGAAGAGAGAATAAACAGGATGAGGACGCAAGGGGTGTTAGAGTCAAGATTGGAGAGCAGGTCTTCACGGATGTTCAGGAGAGCAGTTTCCATGCTTCTGGCAGCTCTGAAGCCAGACTGATGGGCATGGAGACAACCACCAGATTCAGTGTGGAGATTAAGCTGGGAGATGGCCAGTTTCTCCAGGAGCTTGACCAGGAAGGGAGTGATGGAGATTGGGCGATAGTTGGCTGGGCAGGAGGGGTCGGCAGTGGGTTTATTAAGAAGAGGGTGCACAAGGGAGTGCTTCAGGGGGGTTGGAAAGACTCCAGTGGCGAAGTAGTGATTGCAGAAATCAGCCAAGGCAGGAGCCAGGGAGTCGATGTGGTCTTTGACAGTTTTAGAGGAACAGGGGTGAACCGGTTTTGACAAGACTTTCATAGATCCGACTGGTCTAGAATCCTCTTCTGCAGAGAACAGGGGAAAGGCAGAGAAGGAGGGAGGAAAGGTGACTACAGAATGGCCAGAGGAAGAGCAGGGAGTGGGGGGGAGGGAAGGGATAGGAGGGGAGAGAGGACAGGATGTCCTGCGTTTTAGAGATGAAGTGAGATGCCAGTGCCGTACAGAGGGCCTGGGAGGGACAGGAGTGGTAGAGTCTGTGGCAGGATTGACCAGTTCCTTGCAGATTTTAAAGAGTTCAGCTGAGTTGTTAGATGCAGCAGAGACGCGGGCTTGGATATGTGCTCTCTTCTTGGTTAGGACGGAGAGCCGGTATTGCCTTTGCAGCAGGCGGCAGGCCAGTTTGTCAGAGGTTGTACATGAAGCACGCCATTTCCTCTCGGCCACCCTACAGTTGCATTTTAGGGTGACAAGGTCTGTGCCGTACAAGGAGTTGCACTTGGCTTTGGGCTTCAGGCGGATTCTCATGACAGGGGCAAGTATATCAAGAGTATCAGAAATGGCAGAGTGGAGAGTGGAGAGGGCTGTGTCAGTATGAGAGTTAGCCAAGGGGGGTCAGGGGGTGAGAAGGTGGCGGCGAAAGCCTCAGCTGACATGCACTTCATGGGCCGGATGACCGAGAAGGTGGGTGGCAGTGATGGAAGTGGCTTGGCCTGGGGGTAGGGAGGGTGAGGTGGGAGGAGAGGAGAAAGTGATCACTCCAGGAGAGCGCAGTGGTGAGAGGCACATAGAGGGGAAGGTCTGAGGAGATCAGTACATCAAGAGTGTGCCCTGCAGAATGAGTCGGGCCAGAGGGGAGAATAGTGAGTGAGAGAAAGTCACATAGGTAGTGAAAGAGTCCAGAGGGAGGACAGGAGGCATCCAGGTGGATGTTGAAGGCTCCAAGAAGAAGGAGTTGAGTAGTTGAGGCCAGGAGTGAGGAGGAGAGTTCTGCCCACTCGGAGAGGAAGGATGAAATCTGACCAGGTGGCCAATAGATAGTAGCCACAGTAAGTGAGTGGCTAGGGGAGAGAGGGAGCCTGCAGACGAGGCATTCAAAAGAGGAGTAGGCCTGCGTAGAAGTGACAGAGGCAGGAATCCACTTGGGGAAGATCAGGGCTACACCCCCACCTGAGCAGTTGGCCCTTGGCACGGAGAGGATCTTGTAGCTGTCAGGTAAGAGTGAATCAAACCTTGTGACGGAGTTGGCCGTGAACCATGTCTCGGTGAGACCGAGGACATCAAGGTCAAGTTCTTCCAGAATACGGCAGATATAAGAGGAGTGTTTGACAGCAGAGCGAGAGTTTAGAGTGGCAAGATGGAGAAGGTTGCCATCCTTGAAGGAGAGGTATGCCCTGCGGAGGTGTAAAAGGAGCCCGAGAGGGGGCAGAGAGGGAAGGGGACGGCAAGGTAGCCAGGTAGGAGGCAGAAGGGGGAGACAAGGTAGTCAAGGAATGGGGAGAGGGGACATCAGGAGAAGAAAGAAAGTTGATGAGGTGGGGGAAGCATCTATCAAAGAGGTGAAGGTTGGCATGAGGGCCTTGGACCAGGACGGTCCCATTGGAGTAGACATTAATGATGACTTTAGAGGAAAGGAAGGATGCCAGGAGGGCGTCCCAGTGGGTGCCACCATTAATGGGAGAAAAGGAGAAAGGGGAGAACACAGAGACCATATGAAGGGTCCATAGGTCTGTCGAAGGCAAGAGGATGTCGGTGAGAGTTTCCTTGGAGGAGGCACTGGTGTAGGTGTCAGCGATAGGGAGGCCTGGGTTGGAGACCAGGATTTCCTTTTTAAACCTTTTCCTACCAGATTTAATGGGGAGAGCAGGGTAATCAATAGAGAAGCAGTTAGAAAAGATAGGAGAGACAGAGAGAACCATAGAGTAAGTGGGAGAGCCGGAGGGTGGAAGGGAAGACACTAGCAAAGGTCAGTGGAGTAGGCAGACCAGACAGCGGGAGGCAAGTAGGTTGCGCAATAGGACAGGCGACAACACTCAAGAAAGTGCGCCGGTTTGAGACAGGTAGGAGGGCTCACCTAAGTTTGAGAATCCTAAAAGGGGAGAAAGGCCTGGTTTTCACAATGCGATTTTTTTAAAATACTGATACAGTGCATATTATAACAACACGGGGAAACGCACCTAAGTTTGAGAATCCTAAAAGGGGATAAAGGCCTGGTATTAACAAGGGGAATACAACACAACTGAGAAGGTGTGAAGGGTGCAAGGGATCTCAGTGGGACTGGCCAGAAGACTGACTGGCAACTGGCGTCCCCTGCGGACACCTGCAGACACAACAGAAGGAGCCGCTGCAGAGGGAGCCGCCCTTTGCCTTAGAGGCACTTAGCTGAGGGGCTGTCGGGCAGGGGCTGCCCTGGTAGCACCTAAAAAGAGGGGGTGGCGTGCCAATCAGGATGCAATGGGAGGGATGGGAAGCGGGAAGGAGGGAGGAAGGCAACGGAGAAACCACAGAAGGGTAATCTTCATCTTCCCAATCTCTCTCCTCCTCGTTTCAGTGACTTTAAAAAAGAATAGAGGGGAGGAATTATGGGGATTGTAGTTTTCACTGTAAATTTAGGAAAATCTGGAAAAATACTGTAAAGAAAGGGGGGGGGGTAGTCCGGTTGTTGCTCACTGTGAGTTGTCCATGGGAAAGTGTTTGTGTTGGGAAAGTGGGGAGGGGGTGGAAGTATATGGCACTGACCACCTCCCAACCCAAAATAAGTGAGAGGGAGGGGGAGGCTGTCCCCTCACAGGATTTTGAGAAATGTTGTCACTGCCATAACCAAAAGTGTGTCCTTCCAGTGGGTGAGCCGTGTTTCTGACACAATGGTGTTGTTTCCCACACACAAAAGCCCCAGACCCTTTCCAGGCAGCATCCCAGCACATGTGGGTGCCATAATAATTGTCCCAGAGAGCAGGGACACAGACAGTATTAACCACCGGCCAGGACATGCTGCCTAGTTAATGGGAATATGCATAGACCAGTCTAGGGAGAATTTTTGGAGGGGGTAAAATTGGGTAGTGGGCTTCAGCATTTTCTGATTTTATATTCAGAATTTGCCCACGAGTCAAACAATAAGGGGAAGAGGGTTAGGTACATGTCTCAGACTTGTTACTCACATTGTACAAAACATCACATGTTATGTAGTCTGTTTCATAGTTTGTATTATTTGTCACACAAATATTAGCCCATGTAAACTGCCTGCTGATCTGTGATGTGAGTTATCTTGCCACCTCTGTCCAGGGTTACATACAGTGTTTAGTATAATCAGAAGAGCACTGTTTATTCCTAGAGTGTACACATTCTTTCTTAGGGATCTGAGATCTAGTGTTTAGTGTAATTTTTTATTTCTTTTTAATGTTTTATTGGTTGTTTATCTTTCAACCTTTAACATACATATGTCACATTAATTTCCTAACCCAAACAGTTCATCAATGGAGCTGAGAGAATCATCTTGTCTTTAGTTTCAGGTGGTATTTCAATTCTCAATAGTTCATTAAAAAGTTTCAGAGCATCTATTGTTGCACCAGTTTTTGTAGCTGCTAGAAGTCTCTCCCATAGTTGGTTCTCACCAAATCGTTCTAAATCTGTCACAAAGGATGGCATTGCCATAGCTCTTTGCTCATTTAGTAGAGGACAGATTACCAGCAAATGTCTTGTTGTTTCAATCCTATTTGTCTCTCTACAAAAGTGGCACGTTGCTTCCTGCAACGTTATATTTTTCCTGGACAGGAGCAGTTCTTTAGTTGCTAAGATGTTTAATCTGCATCAAAGGAGTAAGTCTCTGTAATAGGAAATTTCTTTAAGTATGCTGGTAATTCATTCACCTTACTCCACTCCCAGATGATGTTAATACCCAGTTTGCTCTGATTTTTTTGCTTTAAGGTGTCCATCCAGTCCCTCTCAAATACAAGCCTTTTTGCCTTGTCGGGATTACTTTATAGAGTTTCTAGATCATTATTTAGGTGGTCTAGGTGGTCTTTACACCACTCTTTCCATCTTAACAGGTTTTTATTTTTAGTTGAGTTAAGCCCTTTTATTATCTCAAAAGATTCAGGAGAATCGTTTGTAATACATTTCCGAAAGAGGGAGAGTATTTTCCACAAAAGAATTGATGCTATTGACTGTAGTCTCAGCTCATATCTAATTACAGCTACAGGTACTGCATTCGGTAATCTTAGGACTTTTCGCCAAAAGAAAGCTTTGCTTATCTCCCAAGTTTTCCAAGATAAGTTCAAGAGCGCTTCTACCCCGTATGTTAAGACTACTATTACCTTTTGTTTGAAGAAGGTGGTAGTGGGAGACAGGGTGAAGGTCCCATATCGACGATGCAGAGCTTTCCCCCGATTCGTTAACCTTAGGAGTTTTTCCCTGATTAGCGAATATTGGCCAAGTTTATGTTCTTACCAATACATATTCCAAGATATGTAATGGTGTCTACTGTTTCCAGTGAATTATTTTCTATTTTCCAAGTAAAGGTTTTCTTCGTTTTTTGGTTGCAGTGTGCAGGTTGCGTAATCATTACGTTGGATTTCCCAACATTTATCTTCATGTCATTGGTATCCAGGTAGGTTTTAAATGCATTAGCCGTTGTTGGAGTCCAATGCTGTTAGGTCTACAAGGACCAAATCGTCCGCTTAAATAATCCATGGGATTTCACCATCCTCGATCTTTGGAGGAAAGGCCCTGATTTAATTTTTGAGACTCCATGTAATCTGCCAAATAAAGTACGAACAGGAATGGAGCGAGAGTGCATCCCTGTTTGATACCTCGAAACATGCTTATTTTCCTCGATAAAGAATCATCCTAACAGAGCTGGATTTGAATAGTTGTATTAGAATATAAAGCTTGTATAGCCTCCAATAGATCTTTCGGGCATCCCCTGCTCTTTAGCTTTGCCCAAAGTAATTCCCGGCTAATACCATTGAACGCTTGTTCGAGGTCAACAAAACCGAGGTATACTTTGCTTCTGGTCTCCAAAGCTTTTAATTTGAGCAGATTGAGAATAAACAGGTTCAGAGAGGTACCTACACCAGTGACAAAGGCGGTTTGTCGCTTGTCTAGGATCCTCGCTTTTTTTGCCCATATTTTCAAGTCCCGTAGCAGTAATGATGTAAATAATTTGCCCATTGAATCCAATAAGGCTATGGGCCTATAGTTTTTAGGATCACTACGGTCCCCTTTTTTAAATATAGGCACCACAATAGCATCTTTCCATGATGATGGAATGGCTTTGGTTTTCATGACTTGTCTAAACCGCGAGAAGATGAAGTCAGCCCAATTGTCTACGTTTTCTTTAAGCATTTGATTGGAGACCCGGTCGGGCCCTGCTGCCCTTGATGAACTAAGTTCCTTAATCATCCCAAGTATTTAAATGCGGTCGAAATCCATTGACCACGGCTGACATGAGAAAGCTTTTCCTGTTCTTCCATACCATCTTTCTTAGCAAAGAGAGTAGAGTAATGTGTAATCCCTCAATCTTCTGGTACCTGATTTGTTGCCACTGCCGCTTGAAAGTCATTCCTGTTGTTTATGATGTCCCATAGATGACATGGATTACAGACACAAATTGCTGCTAACATTCTTTCAGAATTTTGCTGTAGTCTATGGGCTCCTGTTGACTTTAGCCAATTTTTTGTTTAAACTTCCTGATTGCTTTGTTTTTTCCTGGCATATCCCTTTTTAATAGTCGAGAGCTGGGATCGATATTATTTCCTTTTTCAGACCAACTCTATATTATAGGCATGATATCTGTTTAACCTCGCCACCTTCGTTGAGTTTTGCTTTATTCCAAAGTCCATCAGCAGCCAATCGTAATCGACATCCTCTGGGTTTTCATTCACATGACGCTTGTATTTGTCTGTCAAGCAGACAAGGTTTTCCTGTTTTATTCTTAATTTATTGCATCCCCAGCATACTTCCATCAGAGTTATTTTGATCCGATTTGTTTTTTCCCCACCACATATCATTTCTATGCTTAGAAGGGCATGATCACTGTTTGCTTGTTTTTTTCCTTCCATCTTTTTGATGTGTTTACATGTGTTGCCAGCGAC
Source organism: Ambystoma mexicanum (assembly GCF_040938575.1). Classification (NCBI taxonomy): domain Eukaryota; kingdom Metazoa; phylum Chordata; class Amphibia; order Caudata; family Ambystomatidae; genus Ambystoma; species Ambystoma mexicanum. The sequence goes on from NC_090935.1 coordinate 779,103,913, forward strand.
AAAACAGTAGACCAAACAGGTGCTGTTATTACCAGAAAACCAAGTGTCACCACCCCTCAAATCTCCTTTGTAATTGACCCATTTAACATCATCATGGAGCGAATTTGCATTGCCTTCTTCCAATTTTGTTCTTTTTCACCCAGCTGTTTATCATCTTTCTTTATTAATTGGATTTTAAGGTCACCACAGAGAATAATGAACTGATTTGGGTATTCTATCATTGATTTATCAATTTTCTCCATGATACTATCAAAGTATTTATTGAATCGTTTGTTCTTGCTCCAATAGACATTTATTAGGAGTATGCTAGCTTCCTTATTAGCCGTGCATATTTTAATTGTCAAGATTTGTACAAGGGGATTTGGGGTTTGGTGTTCTCACCCGGAGTTCACTTGATAGTTTGACCATTACTAATAGCCCTGCATAAGGGCACCCAGTTTCGCCTTTTCTGGCGGGATTTATGAATACCTCATAGCCCTCACATATCGGCTTCTCCCGTATCCATGTTTCCTGGAGGCATACAATTTCGTAAGATCCCAGGAATTTATCCTCACCTCTGTATAAATGTTCAAATCCTCTGGTAGTCCATGAGGCAATATGCAGATTAGTTTCCTGGGATTAATTTATGATCCATTGTTTTTTCTTAGCCGCTAATGCACTAGCCATCCATGACAAATCAACACCATTTTGTGATGTTCTTTGAAGATTTGATTTCAGTTTTCTGGTTGTGCTGGAATTATCAACAGTAAAGCTGTACTTTTGTCTTTCAGCTCTTGTAGGTAGTGTAAGAGATCGCATTTCAACTTTGGACTTGGAATGGCATATGGTCTCTCCTCTTTTCCTTTCATATGGGCAGCCTCACTCTCCTTAGTTTGAGGCCTGTTTACTTTCTTCGACTTGTTGTTTTCTTTCTCGAATGCAGGCTTCCCAGCCTCATCCGCTTCCAACAGATTCACCCCTCAATGTTTTCCTGATGCCTTTGTCACCTCACCAGATGAGTATTTATTCAAGGGTACGTCATGTTTTCTTATTTTCATTAGATCATATCCCAGTTTGGAGAATTTAGATTGCGTTTCCAACAGAGAATCTTTGATAGTTTCCGTTCTCAAATGGAGGATTACTAGGCAAGTCTCTGTTCAGCAGGAAATTCCACAATTACAATATCCTTCGAGGAGATTGATCTCAACATCGGAATCTGTCACAGAACATTCATTACGGTTTCACAATTTAAAATGAATCTTTTTGATCTGTTTAATATTTTCTCCAATTGAAGAATTATTTCTTTTTCATTTCTTTTTACTTCTTTCTGTTTTTGACTACTCATCTTTTTAGGGACATTTCCTCCATTCTTTTTGTTTCGGGGTGTTTTACTTGTTTCATTATTTTTCTTGGAATTGTCTTTTGCCATGTAGTCTTTCCTTTTTTCATCAAGTGTTTCGAAATCCTCATCTGAGGTTGTTTGGTCCAGTTCTTTACCCTCTTTATTCAAGGGTCCCTTTCTTTCCTTTGCTCTTGATTCCGAGGCAGGGGTTTCCAGTAATAGTTCTCCTTTTCTTATTGCCGGCATGGTTCTAGTCTGGTCCTCCATTTGCTCCCAGTCCACTGAATTAAAGCTATCCCAAGCGTCGTTTTACCTGTGTTTATCCAGGACTTCGATAAGATCACTTAGGCAAGCATCTGATATCAGCAAGTCTTCCATTGAGTGTTCTGATTGTAAATTGGTGTCCACATTCCTTTTCCTTGCAATACCAGTTCTTTTCTTGATCGTTTGGCACATTGAATATCATCAAGTTTTGGAGGAGTTCTTATATTTCTTAAAAAGGCTCTTTAGCCTTGTTTTTTACAATTGCGAGCTTGATTTTTAGTTTTTTGCCCCTTTTTAATTTGATTTGAGTTTCCTGTGAGTTAGGAATTTCAATTCCTCCCTGGAAAATCGAAAAGTTTGATTTTGAGGGATTTATTTCATCAGGTTCAATTGCCAGAATCCTTTAAGCTGGGGTCTTTCTTTTTTTTTTTTTTCTTTTTTTTTGGTCTCACCTGCAACTTATTGCAGCAAGGTTTTTGTTGTTTGTTTTGGACAATTGAAGGGGACCTTTCTTACTTGCGGGTATGATTGACTTGGGGTCATCCATCGCACCCCCCCCTTTATTCTTATCGGGGGGGTGCATTTGCAGATCCCTTGAGGGGTCATTTACTGGTAGAGTACTTTCATGCACGCGCTTGAGGTGTTCTTGGTCGAATTGTCGAAGACTCCTCATCCACTTAGTCTTCAAGCGGTATTACCCGAATTTACCTTTTACAATTGACCTTTTGCACAATTGACCTAATAATAGTAGTCCTAATTGACCTTCTGCACAATTGACATTTATATTATTTTAGTTATTTTATATATGTATTGGGTTGGGTTTGGATTATAAATATTATAAGGGATTGGGTGGAGGGTTGCGGGGGATTTTGGATTGGGTGGGGTGTTGCGGGGGTTTTTACCCCGAATATATGTCCTAATTGACCTTCTAAATTAGGTCAATTCTCCCGAGGTCGATTCTCCCAAGGTCAATTGTGAAAAGGTCAATTAGTATACAACCCTTCAAGCACTGCTACCACCAAAAGGGTCTTGTCATTTGCCTCACTTCTGACAAGGTCCCCAAGTCTATTTTTCCATGTCTTCGTTTGCTCCGCTTCAATCTCCAGCCTACTTTCCATTGTTTTTGTGAACCTCTCCATGTTCATAATCTGCTCCTTAGATTTTAAATTAGCCGTTAATAAGTTTTGCAAAGACTCATTAATTGTTTCATACAGCTTTAAAAATGGCTCAATTGTTATTGTAAGAACTGCCATCACTGTAGTTTGCAGATGTGAGGCGGTTTCCATCCTCTCTTTTCTGTAGACCTCCTCCCATCTAGGGAAAAGGATGTCATTTAGGCTTGCCTCAATTATAGTTCGAAATTCCTACACTTTCTCCGAATTGGGCATACTTATGATTTGTGGATCCGCTTTTTTAGTCAGCTTCAATGCATTTGTGTCTAGAGCTGCAATTTTGTTCCTTAATGAAAGATAAACCTTTTTGTTTTTTCTGGGCTATCTTTCTGGTAAAAACAGAAATATCCTTAATCAATTTATCTGTCAAATTTGAATTACTCAGATGTTTGGAAGTCATGTTACTCTGACTTTCAACCGGCCTACTATTTCCTATTTGATTTGAGGGCGAGGCCGTCAGATTGCCTTTATCACACCCCTCCAGTCTGTTTTCATTGTCTATGGATTAATCCCTTGAGGGGTCTTTTGTAGGCATTTTATTTTCCTTCAACAGACCAGGGGTCACCTGTTCACCCCCCTTTACTGGTGTTCCTGTGGGTTCCTCAAAAACGTTCCCGTTTTCTGAGTCATCCCACTTTTGCATACCTGGGTCTGGTACTGCTAAGTAAGAATCATCCTTCTCTCGCTGACTCCACGTAGAAGAGTACGTGCACTTTTTTTCCTGGCAGAATTTCACAAGTCTCAATCCCCATCCTAGTTTGGGGAGGTGCTCCAATTTGAGGATCCTCCTGTGATCAATGTATTAGTGGTACGATGTCTCTTCTACTTATTGACAGGTTTCTTAAAGTAGATATAGGCAAAAGCCTACTGCCATCCTGAAACACACTCTCCTCCTCCAAGTGTCTCCTGGGACAGCAGGCTTCTTCACTGTCATCGCCATTGATGGTGCCTCGATCAGCTAAAATGGGGTCCGCGTCACACAGACCGGCTCCCCAAGGTGATTTAAATTCGGCCGTCAGCCCCACTTGCCTGTGGCTTTCCTTTCCTGCAACAATGTCTCAAGGATCGGGGAGGCAGTAAGGTCCATCAGGCTCAAAATATGCTAAGGAGCCGCCATGACTTTCGCTTCCGAATCCCCTAGTACTTCGCACATCAGCCGGTCGTTTTCAAGCGGGCAACTTAATTCCAGTGTGGGAGTCTGTGTGTGTGGGAGAGTTTCCTTTCCCATCCCTCCTCGCGCTTCCCTCCTCTTTAGTCTGCCCAACTTCATCACAAGGTTCTGTAGCGGGGAGGGAGCTTGACTCTCTCTCTTTAGTCAAATCGGTAATCATCGATGGACACAGTCTGTTCATTTCAGCATTCATTCCAAATGGCAGACGTGATTGCTGAGTTGGTTAGAATGATTTGGCACTGTGTTTAACATAAGTGACTGACATCGCTTTCTCACCTGCAATCTGGTGCGGTAGCTGCCAGCCTCACTCACCGTATCGCGCAGGGCAGCGTTTGGCTTTCGCATTCTTCAAGTCCTTCTGGTAGCCTCCCGTGTTAGAAAGTGGCGTGCCGCTAACACCTGCAAACACCAGTAAACACCACTTGCCGACCACTTTCACGGCCGCTTTCGCAGTGTCTGGCAAATTTATAGCTGGGTTTCCCAACAAGCAGCAGCAGAGTCCAAGCCCACCCTCCAGGTAGGCTTAAAGGCACAGTGCCAAATGAGGGAAAACCGCATCCTCCACACCGGTAAACACCACTTGCCGACCACTGCACACTGCTTTGATTCCCAGAGTTCACACATTCTAATTTGGAGACCGTTTGAGGTAAGGATTGACGTTTTACAGTTTCACACTATAACTAAGAAGCACTTGTCAGTATGCACAGGGCTTATCTTGTGCCCTAAGTTCCTAACTGAAACCTAAAGGCTAGTAGATTGAAGTCCTCTAGTGACATGAGACGGTCTGCAGATATGGAGCACCCATGGGAGAGTTTCCAACAGCTCTGATGACTCTCTGCCAGTAGCATGGCCAGGGGCAGGAGAATCCTAAAACCTCACATGTCTGGAATCACAGGCACCCAGTATGGGCTGGGCATGGCTTATGACGGTGTTCAATTGCTGCCCTGAAGGAATAATGGGATTTGTAATGCCTTACAGTAAAATAACCTCCTTGTTACTTTCTAGAGTGACAAACGCCGCACAGATGCCACCTCACCCCCCCTACAAGACCAGGGGGAACCCAAGCTTCCCCTATCTGTTGTTGACTGGCCACAGATGGAATTTGTGACCCAGTGTGACGTGACTGGCATTATCTCTTGTGTGACTACAGGGTCTCGGATGGTCACGATTCCTGGAATGATTGAAATGTAATAACCTTTAGGCATGCAGATAGTCAGCTTGCTTCCAAGATCGATCATCTGGCCCATATCCGAAGCAGTCAATTAGGTACCATAAATGCTCTCCCTTCCATTTTGAGTCCAGAATTTTGCATAGCTCATATTACTCATGACCAGAAAGCATAACAGTTCGTGGGCGGAGAGTGCATATATAATATGAGGCCAGTTTTATCAAGGAAACGTGAAATAGTGGATGAATACGGGGACCTGATAACAACTTTAAATGCACTGATTGAGGGGTGATGCACTGCTTGATCTTTAAAAGGATCAAAATATTTTGGGAGACATTGGGCCTCATTCCGAGTTCGGAGGTAACCACGCCGCTATTTGCGGCATGGCTGCCCCCGAACTCGTCCAAACTCCGGCCTGGTGAATGGAGTAATTACCGGTCCATTCCGAGGTCGCAGGGACCGGTAATTCCCCATTCACCAGGCCATTCCCCATTCCCATTTGAGCCCCCATAGGGCTCAATGGGAAGGGGGAAGGCGGCAATAACGGTACCGTAAATTACGGTACCGTTATTGACCCCAGAGTCCCTTTGCGGGTCCGTCCTTGATGCCTGCTAAAAGCAGGCGGTAAGGATGGACCCGCAAAGGGAACTCATAGTAGGGCAGTAAGGGTTTAACGGCACCGGTTTCGTTACTGGTGACCATTAACCCTTACCGCCCTACTCGGTATGAGGCCCATTTTCTTGATCACAACATGTTAAGGTTCTTTTTGATAAACCTACATATCACCTTTCATATATTCAGGAGCTACCCTTATTTTTCGATCAGTATGTTTTTTTTTATTTTTTATATTCCTCCTTTGCTATTGATAAGTTTCGATGGACATTTCACCAATGTGTCTATATCACATGTTGATTGATTTCTGCGTTGGAGGAATAGTTGTCTAGTTCTGGTGTGCTCCTTGGGCGATAGCTATAAGTACAATAATGCATATTGAGGTATGTTGAGCATTGTTCTGGTAGAAATCTAACATTCACAATATGTCTAAACATGGACCTATGGTTTCTCTCAAGGGAATTGTAAATACTGTTCCATAGTCAGATTTACTCTTTTTGTCTGTTCATCCATTTAGGGATGAACGCTAGTGGATAACTGACAAGTGACACTCAACATTTTGCAAAATGTCCTCCTGAACCTGGAGCTAAATTAGGAGCCTTTATCTGACACAATGGTTGTAGGCAACCAATTATCCTGAGCATGTTTTGTAGGAGCAATTCAGTTAACTTCCCAGAAGTTTGAATAAGTTGTCATAGAACAGAGTGGGCCAGTTCCGTCAGGTAATCTACAAGCACTAAAATGGTATCGTACTCTCGCATCAGTGTTTAATGTGTAATGAAGTCCATAAGACATATTTTTCCGTGTTCCCAGTGTATCCAAGGTCTTTAATAGTACAATTGCCTTTTTGCTGGTCAATTTACTGTCAAAAACACGTTTGCTCAAATTATTTCACCTGTTGACTCATATTAAGCCACTAAAAGTGATGTGTTAACATTAGAGGATTTGTATATTTCTGGGTGCCCTGCTAACGGACTGTCATGGCACCACTGCATGGTTTTAACTTGCAATTCCAATGTGGGCAGATAAATTGGTTCCCTTGATTTGGCAATCCAGATCAGGTAAAATGATGTTTGCCTTGAGCGATCCAATGTTGTATGGCATCATGTGACATGCTTCCTTAGCCTTTATTTTAAAAAAGAGGTTATGGTTTCTCCCATCATTTGATGAACTGGTATAATTGGTTTGGCATCTGGTTCTGGCGGTGGGGTTGAATAATATCATGAAAGAGCATCAGCTTTTGCATTTTGTCTTCCTGTTAAACTGATTTTGAAATTACATCCGGTAAAGTACTGGGACTACGTAATTGCCTATTTCTCAGAGTTTTGCTTCCTCCAAATATTGAAATTTTGTATGGTCTGTGATTGCTCTAACCACATGTTGCAACACCATAAAGTAGTGTCATCACTCAGTGAAGGCTGCCTTTTTTGTAGTTCCATATCTACTATTTAGTTCGTATAGGTCTTTTCATTGTCATGCACTTTTCTGAATAAAAGGCTATCAAATAGAATTGACTTTTAGATCTTTCAGGAACAGAATAGCATCAATTGCAATATTGGACATGATGGTTCCAGCTTGAAAAGATTTTTGCCATGTCCTGATCTCTTGGATGCATGAGTGAATGATATCATGGTGAGAATGCTGATGAGTGCCTGGAATGTTTGCTTGTGAATAGTGTTCCAGCTCAGGCAGTTGAAGAGAGAGAGCCTGGGAGGTGGGTGCCAGTGGGGTCCACTCTGGGGATCTGCCCCTTAACTGAGCCATTTACATGTAAGATCTTGATTAAAGGAAACTGAGTGAACGTACCTGCTGTCTCCTTGAGTTCTTCATTACAACAGTTTTATTGTATGTAGATGCTGTAGCATTGGGGCAGTCATTAATGCATTTTTTATTGTCTAAAAGGCCTCTCCAGCTTTAGTATTCCAACTAAAACAAGTTCATTTTTGAGCAATTGGGGCACTCTGAGCTGAAAAGTTAAGTATGACTCTGTGATAAAAAGTTGCAAACCCCAGACAAGACTGGATGTTTTTAAAAGATGGAAGTATTGGCCAATCCACCACTGCTTGTACCTTTTTTGGATCTATGATTATACCTGTAGGAGTTAGTACATACCCCAAAGTCTCTAAGGAGCAAGTGTAGAGCATGCATTTCACTAGCTTGGGTGACGAATCCCATGGTATTAGCCCCTTCCCATGAGGTTAGGGAGGTGAGGCCGCCACATTGTAGTCCCCCTGGGGGTGGTACTCAACGGGTGGATCATATGGGAGGGATATGATATGGTATGGCATTTGTAATGTTCCTAATCACAAGTGTTTCAAGGTGCGATGAGGCAAGAATGGAGGAATAGAGGGAGGAAAGAGACAACGACCTTACTAGGCCAAGTGACATTGAGGTTGCGCATGTGTAGGGAAGCGGGGAGGGGAAAAGTGCCAGGGGAAAGGGGAGGGGGCAGTGCTGTACATGGGATCAAAAAATAACAAGAGGTGCCGCCAGCAGGTGGCAGGTGCAAGGTTAAGAACATACATCAGGTGTCCAAAAGTGCAGGTGGGGGGACTGTAGGCTTACAGATACAGACCCAAGTGCAAGGGTTGCCGGGAGGCAGTGCGGGTGTGCAACTGGGCGGGCAGGGACCTAGGCCCGAAATCAGAGGGTAGCCAGGTGACCGGTGCAGTATCAGACAGGAAATCAGCAGGGGAGAGGAAGAGAGAAGGCAGAAGCAAAGAGGAAGGCCTTGAGGTGCTTCCAGAGATGGTTCTTCTCAAGTTTCAGAGAGGCAGGGAGGCTGTTTCAAAGGGATGCACCAGCCAAAGAAAGAGATATACCACCAACTCGTTGCTTGGAGAAGTGACTGACCCTGAGGGAGTTGGAGGTGGAGGAACGAAGAGCTTGAATAGGAAGGTATTTGCCAAGAGAGAGTTGAAGGTATTGAGGCCCCAGGCCCCAGAAGGCCTTGTGGACAATGCAGATGCCCTCCATGGGACCAGTAATGATCACCTTGGGAGAGCACAGTGTTCCCCTCCTTCCTTTCACTTTCCTCCTTCCTTTCATCCCACTCAGTGCCCTGTGATTCCCCCACACCTCCACACCAGTTGAGGAAACCAAACCACCTCAAAATACTGAGACGAAAAAGAGTAATACTGAACTCTATGGTGATCATCATTTCAATACTGAGGCGAGGAGGAAGGCTGGAGTAGTAAGGAATACATATGGGAACCAAAACATGCCGTCTAGTGTTTGCAGACTGCCTATTGGTTACCCGAAGTACAAGTTAGAGGGAGGACTAGATCATTTGTCAAGCCTGCCCCTGGGGAACTGAGAGCGAAATTTTAATGCTGGAGACTGAGAGACACAGGGAGAAGTTGCAGACCGGCGTGATGGTGGAACTGAGCCGCCATCTTTAGAAGTGCTGTCAAGAGCCGGCAGACCATGAGAAACCAGAGAACATCCAAATGCGTGAGAGACTTGGGACGCCTCGCGAAGAGAAGCCGCGCAACCCGACTCACTGAAACCGAATCAGGGACACAGATGACAGCAGGAGCTGGGAGAAGCGGTCTGGAAGGTCGGCCAGAGAATCGGAAGAGGCCGAGCAGGACAAAACGCAGCAGGAACCCAAACACAAGGTACAGATGCTACCTGGATCCATGAAAGGGGCTGGGAACCGAAAGAGGGCAATCTAAGGAGGGTCTGGGACCCAAATAAAGTGGCTGATGAAAGGTGGGTCCAGGCCCCCAACAAAAATATAAGGACACAACCATAGAAGACATCCATAGACACTTGGCAGGAGACTAAACCCACAGGCCGATTCATGGAATAATTAGCGCGGCCAAAATTAGCAAGTGGCCAAAAACGTGCGAATCGCAGTGGAATAGCGAAAATCGCAGTGCAAGTGCGAAAATCGCACGAAAAGCAGCGCACATCGATTCTTAGAAGGCCGTGCGCGAGAAAACCATCGGATGTGCGATAATAAAGTGCGCGGCGCACGTTAGCGCACAGGCCATCTAACTGCGTGCGCCAGGCCACAGCGAAAATCGCACAGGCCACAGCGAAAATCGCACATAGCGCGGCGCACGCAACAAAAGTAGGCGGAACACGGGGCGTAACACTCGGAATGGGGAACAACTTGCCAAAATGTGGGCGTCACGGGGGAAGTACAGGGTACAAGTGCGCGGAACGCCCACACGCTCGCCTACAACACGTATTCATGGAATAGAATAGGGGAAAAAAGCGCACGCTCAAACCAGCGCACAGGCACAAACACGACCGCCACAAGAAAGCAGGCGGTAGCGTCTCTGCGCCTGTAAGAAATGTGCGCCAAAAGGTGCGCCAACAAACAGCACCTATATACAGCCATGATGAATGTCCTATACTGTGGCCCTCCAGGACAAATGACGTGCAAAGGGGTACCCACAAACACGGACACCCGCTGACAAAAAATACGTGTGCGTGTATACCGGGGTGCGCGAATTGGCAGGGCATGTGAATTCCAGGGGTTTGCGGGAAGTTCCACACGTGATTTGTCAGGGTACGTGGATTACAGGGGTGCGCGGGAAGTTCCACACGCGATTTGGCCGTGCACGTGGATTCCAGGGGTGCGCAGGAAGTTCCACACGCGATTTGGCCGTGTACGTGGATTTCAGTGGTGCGCTGGAAGTTCCACACGCGATTTGGCCATGTACGTGGATTTCAGGGGTGCGCGGGAAGTTCCACACGCGATTTGGCCGTGTACGTGGATTTCAGGGGTGCGCGGGAAGTCCCACACACGATTTGGCCGGGTAAGTGGATTCCAGGGGTGCGCGGGAAGTTCCACACGCGGTTTGGCTGTGTGCTCCCAGGTATTCCCTGTACACCCTCCACGGCCCCTGCAGGCAGCACACACCACAGGGGACTACCCTGCACACCTGCTCATGTCACCCAGCACCCCCAGCCCCCAGCATCCAGGGGCACCCTCCACCAGGCCCCCACTCATGTCTCCCACCACCCCCACCCCCCAGCAGTGCAGGGGCAGCCTCCACCAGGCCCCCACTCATGTCTCCCACCACCCCCACCCCCCAGCCACCAGGGGCAGCCCCCACCAGGCCCCCACTCATGTCTCCCACCCCCCCACCCCCAGCCACCAGGGGCAGCCCCCACCAGGCCCCCACTCATGTCCCCCTGCACCCCCACCCCCAGCCACCAGGGGCACCCTCCACCAGGCCCCCACCTATGTCCCCTATCACCCCCACCCCCCAGCAGTGCAGGGGCACCCTCCACCAGGCCCCCACTCATGTCTCCCACCACCCCCACCCCCCAGCAGTGCAGGGGCAGCCTCCACCAGGCCCCCACTCATGTCTAAGCCAGCAGGGGCACCCTCCACCAGGCTCCCACTCATGTCTCCCACCACCCCCACCCCCAGCCACCAGGGGCACCCTCCACCAGGCCCCCACTCATGTCTCCCACCACCCCCACCCCCCCAGCAGTGCAGGGGCACCCTCCACCAGGCCCCCACTCATGTCTCCCACCACCCCCACCCCCCAGCCACCAGGGGCACCCTCCACCAGGCCCCCACTCATGTCCCCCTACACCCCCACCCCCCAGCATCCAGGGGCACCCTCCACCAAGCCCCCACTCATGGCCCCTATCACCCCCACCCCCCCGCCACCAGGGGCAGCCTCCACCAGGCCCGCACTCATGTCTCCAACCCACCCCCACCCCCCAGCCACAATGGGCAGCCCCCACCAGGCCCCCACTTATGTCCCCTATCACCCCCACCCCCCAGCAGTGCAGGGGCAGCCTCCACCAGGCCCCCACTCATGTCTCCCTCCACCCCCACCCCCCAGCCACCAGGGGCACCCTCCACCAGGCCCCCACTCATGTCCCCCTGCACCCCCACCACCCAGCATCCAGGGGCAGCCTCCACCAGGCCCCCACTCATGTCTCCCACCACCCCCACCCCCCAGCCACCAGGGGCACCCTCCACCAGGCCCCCACTCATGTCTCCCACCACCCCCACCCACCAGCCACCAGGGGCACCCTCCACCAGGCCCCCACTCATGTCTCCCACCACCCCACCCCCCAGCAGTGCAGGGGCACCCTCCACCAGGCCCCCACTCATGTCCCCCTGCACCCCCACCCCCCAGCATCCAGGGGCACCCTCCACCAGGCCCCCACTCATGGCCCCTATCACCCCCACCCCCCGCCACCAGGGGCAGCCTCCACCAGGCCCCCACTCATGTCTCACACCCACCCCCACCCCCCAGCAGTGCAGGGGCAGCCTCCACCAGGCCCCCACTCATGTCTCCCACCACCCCCAACCCCCCCAGCCACCAGGGGCACCCTCCACCAGGCCCCCACTCATGTCTTCCACCATCCCACCCCCCAGCCACCAGGGGCACCCTCCACCAGGCCCCCACTCATGTCTCCCACCACCTCTACCCCCCAGCAGTGCAGGGGCACCCTCCACCAGGCCCCCACTCATGTCCCCCTGCACCCCCACCCCCCAGCATCCAGGGGCACCCTCCACCAGGCCCCCACTCATGGCCCCTATCACCCCCACCCCCCAGCAGTGCAGGGGCAGCCTCCACCAGGCCCCCACTCATGTCTCCCACCACCCCCACCCCCCAGCAGTGCAGGGGCAGCCTCCACCAGGCCCCCACTCATGTCTCCCACACCCCCACCCCCCAGCCACCAGGGGCAGCCCCCACCAGGCCCCCACTCATGTCTCCCACCACCCCCACCCCCCAGGGGCAGCCCTCACCAGGCCCCCACTCATGTCTCCCACCACCCCCACCCCCCAGCAGTGCAGGGGCAGCCTCCACCAGGCCCCCACTCATGTCGAACCACCACCCCCACCCCCCAGCCACCAGGGGCAGCCCCCACCAGGCCCCCACTCATGTCTCCCACCACCCCCACCCCCCAGCCACCAGGGGCACCCTCCACCAGGCCCCCACTCATGTTCCCCTGCACCCCCACCCCCCAGCATCCAGGGGCACCCTTCACCAGGCCCCCACTCATGGCCCCTACCACCCCCACCTCCCCGCCACCAGGGGCAGCCTCCACCAGGCCCCCACTCATGTCTCCCACCCACCCCCACCCCCAGCCACCATGGGCAGCCCCCACCAGGCCCCCACCCATGTCTCCCACCACCCCCAGCCACCATGGGCAGCCCCCACCAGCCCCCCACTCATGTCTCCCAACACCCCCACCCCCCAGCAGTGCAGGGGCAGCCTCCACCAGGCCCCCACTCATGTCTCCCACCACCCCCACCCCCCAGCCACCAGGGGCAGCCCCCACCAGGCCCCCACTCATGTCCCCCTGCACCCCCACCCCCAAGCATCCAGGGGCACCCTCCACGAGGCCCCCACTCATGTCCCCCTGCACCCAGGTCCTCACAATCACCAACCATGTGCGTAATGGTCAGCCTCCACAGCCAAAAGGCCCTACCAAGTAACCCATTCACCCACATGGAAATGAAAATTACATGTTACACCCCCAACGTACATAAAGCAAATGAACCCATGTCTGTCACACACAATGGTTGCAAATGAATTTGAAAACACCCAACATGACATGCATGAAACCAATGAGATGATAGCACACAGTGAAGTATGAAAACAAAAATGTATTAAAAAAAATTAATGCAAATGAAATGAAACAAACTACAATGCAAATGAAAAAAAGAAGAGGTGCATGTCCGTCCCAAAAAATGAAAAACACCAAAACCCAAAAAAATGTACTTCAAAGTCACATTAAAAATGAAATCAATCCGATAGAAAAAAAATAAAATCCAAACACCATTGCTCCATGGAGAAGAAAAAATAAAATTAAAAAATAAAACAATACAATGAAGAACTATGTACAAAATATCCAAGGGTCCATGAGCCCAACTGAACAAAGGAAACCTACTAAAAAACCCTAACAAAAAAGCAACTATATACAAAAAGTGGAGCTGTGTCCATCGACTCCAAATCATAAGAATAAACAAATGAAACCTAAAACTAAAGAACTATATACAAAGGCGGCGGGCAACTCCAGCGGCTCACTCCGTAGTGTTCCGGGCCAGGGCATCATCAAACTCCTCGTCTATGTCCCGGAGGCGGTCCTGTTCCATGGCCCCAAGGGTCTGCAGGGACGACGCCATCTGCTCCTCCAACCCCCTGCGGATTGCCTCGAGGCACTCGGCCCGCCTCAGGGCCCTCCGCATGGAGTTCTCCGCCCTGACCATCGTGAGCCGCTCCTCTTCCGCCCGCCGCCGCTCCGCACCTATCTGCTGGCCCAACCGCAGCCACACGGAAGACGCCTGGGTCCTCCTGCCCTCCGGCCGATGCCTGCCCCTCCGAGGTTGATGGCCCCGAGCCATGATGCCTCCCACGTTGACTCTGCTGCTGCCAGCACGATGGCATCCAGGCTGACGGAATCCACCGACGCCGTCGTGCACGTGCCCTGCCTGATGATGCCGGCACATCCTCCATCTGCTGGGGTACAGTTGCTGTGGTGTCCACCCCTGCTTGACCTCCGACTCCCGACTGTGGCAGGGATGGGATCCCCACCGAGCTGGCTGCATAGGTCAGGGCAGGTCCATCGATGAGTGTCACAATGTATGCACCGGTGGGTTTTGAAGAGAAGAGCAATGAAAATGTAAATTACATTGTGATCTGATGGAAAGATGATCCGGAACATGGGGGAGTAAATTTAGAATCATCAATTGATAACACAATTAATGCACCTGGGGGATGGATTCTGTACGCAGGTATAAAAAGACATCTTATCATGGGGACCTCAAGTTCCAGAATGCATTATCTTGTATGAATTTATCATAGGGACCTTTAGTTCCACAATGCATCATTTTGGAGAAACACGACCATGATAGTCGGGCAACATTTCAGTGACATAACCAACACAAGAATGGACACTCTTCATAAAACATGCAGTTACTAGATTTAAGGACAATATGTTAAACATCAAATACTACGATTCTTACAATCTTGTAGAAACATGTGATAAGATCACGCAAATACTTATGACAATGAGGAACAGGATCTTTACGACCTCATTGTCACTGTCGTTGTGTATAATTTAATAGAAATAGTTAATACATACACACAAATCTGCTTTCTAGAACGCTCACTTCTCGAATAAACGTTTACCGGTTATTATGCTCGGGTGTTTGCGTGGAAACTCATATCCCATGTAAAAAACGAAAACTACGTTTCCCATAATCCCTAATGAGCAGGTGATATGATCACATGAGTACAAAAGAAGTAGTTACTAGGCAACAAGGCTAACTTGGAAGAAGCAGTACGGGAGTGGAGAGCATAGTCGAGCAATAGAACGTCCACCACGGCACTCAACTACCGGTTCAGGTAAAGAGAGGCAGTTTCTTGAATCACCTTTTTTTAACACACGTAAACACGGGCAAGTCAGAGAATGTACTGACTAATATTATCGTTACTATACAGGGATGAAACGGTTATACCGTGAAGCGGGGCTAATACTCAGCAGAATACCACGTTGGAACTGTGCTTAGAAAAACAACTAGCAGTTGAACATTGGAAAGAGGCCTTATCTGTCCCGAGTGGGGGAGGTAAAGAACACGCAGGTACGATTGTATATTATATAGTTTGATATATAATTATATAATACTACGGATATTAAGTAATATAAACATATCGCATTACTTACAGATAATCTAAAACGAATTGGTCAACATAGAAGGATGACGTTTCAAACATCTCACAATGGAATAACTGCAATGGAAATTGACGAAGAAATGTTTATTTGTTGAAGAGGGGTGGAGTTCTCATTCTAAAATTACTATATTATTGCTTGGACAATAAGAATCAGATTACGAGAGATTTGAGTTTGAAGAAAATTGTGTTAGTGCTCCTGAAGAAGAGAGACAAAACTCTCGAAACGCGTTGAGCTACCTTTTTAACCTTGTGGTATTGGTGAATATAACAATTTTTTGTTTGGTTACATGTATAATTGAAGGTATTTGAGTGAAGTGAACTCAAAAAATAATAATATTGAATTCAAGCTGGATACATAATCAACAAGTATTAGAAAATTTAAAAATTGTAAAACTGAGGATTGAATTGTTATTTGGAAATATTTATGTTGAATGTGAATGAATATTAAAAAATTGTCTAAATGACTGAACGGCAGAACAATCATTTCCCATACACCCCAAACACAGCGGATACAAGGGTAACTAGGCTGCATCAGTGAATCTGTGCATTGTCACACACATGTGTCATGCATCCATGGCATGCACAAGTCACAGACACGCATGTCAGGCACACAGACATGGCTACCATATATGTACCTGCCATCAGCACCCATCCCTCACCCCCACCCATGTCCAGGAACAGAGACTGGCATGCTCTCATGTCTAAAATCTGCATAGGGCTCCCCATGTGGCATTTAAACACATGCATCAACCATGTGGTTCACACATCACTGGTCGCACATGCATCACCATGATGTCCCTGCACACATACATGCATACATGGCCTATGTCACACATACAGGCAAGTATCAGAGAACCAGCACACCGCAACATGCCCTGTCTCACACAGCAATGCTTGGACACTTACCGCTCAACTCCAGATGGGTCTCCCTCTGAAGGATCTGGGCGTTGAGCGCTGGGCGTACGCGTTCCAGGACCCTCATCTGGATGGAACTCATGCGGCCCCGGCCCCCCTCCACGAGGCGCCGGGCCTTCACGAGGGTCCTGGACCTCAAGTCCTCCCAGCGCTTCTTGATCTTCTGGACGTCGCGGGTTGCCACCCCCTCCGCGTTGATGGCAACCACACAGTCGGCCCAGATCCTCTCCTGTCCTTCCTTGCTGGCGCGGGACGATCCAAAGAGGGCATCATACTGCCCCAGGACATGCTCCACCAGGACACCAACTTAGGTGGCAGTGAAGCTGGTGCCCCTCTGCCCCTCTGGCCTGGGGTTGCCACTGGTGCCAGATGTGGAAGTGCCCGACATGGCAACCCCAGAGGCAGGTGTGGGTGGGCAACTGGGTCCTGGGGCTGGGCTGTGGAGCGATGTAATCCCAGTCGGGAGTCTTCAGTTCCAGCAGGGGTGGACACAGCAACTGGACCCCTGCAGATGGCTGATGTGCAGGCACAAATGGCAGGGCACGGTGGCAGCAGGCAGGCAGGCAAGCAGGCAGGCAGCAGCAGATGGCACGTGGGAGGCTGCTCGGGGCACTGGGGGGCAGTAATTCGGCCTTCTGGGCAGGAGCGTGGTCTTCCGTGTGTTTTCGCGTGGCCAGCTTGATACAGAGTGATTTGGCACGTGAAAATCCTGCACGTCAGCGTAAAATTCAAGGAAAGGCCCTTAGCACGTAAGCGCGTCAGCACGCATACGCGATACTATTGGACCAAGGGCCCTCAGCGCGTAAGCGCGTCTGTGACGTGACCCACACGGGTGTTTCCCACACAGCACGTGATGACAGAGCACACGTGGAAAGACTGCACGTCAGAGTGTCATCGCGTGTAATTGGACAAAAGTGCGCGTACACGCGATTGGCCTATGTACGTGTATATCAGGGGTGCGCGGGCACTTACACACGCAAGTACGTCAGCGCACCTGTATCCCAAGGTGCGCGGGAATTTCCACACGCTATTGGACTGGGTACTGGATTTCAGGGGTGCGCGGGTCACACGCTCGCCTACAACACGCGCAACGCATAAATTTGCGCGCTAACAAAATAACAAGCTCAGACCCAGGATGAAAATACCGTTCCTAGCAGCAGTGGACGTGGGCTACCAAAGGAGGAGGAGGAGGATAGTCAGGGCCAGAATATTCACACCCAGACCAGCCTTTTCGGGATGCCTGATGACCAGGTGTATGGGAGGTACAGGTTTCCACCACACATAATACTGGACCTGGTGAGTGAGTGGAAGGATGACCTCACATCACACACCCTGTGCTCCCAAGCACTCAGCCCCCTGGAGAAGGTCCTCAATGTACTGCACTTCTTAGCCACTGGATCATTTCAGCGGACAAGTGCCATAGTGGGTGGGGTATCACAGGCCACCCAGTCACGCTGCCTACACCAGGTCTTGAACATCATCACTGCACGCCCATCAGTCCGCAGGCACATATACCTGCCCAGAACACCTGCAGAAAGGCATGCTGCCGCCCTGGATTTTTACGGTGTGGCACGATTCCCCAAAGTGCTAGGTGCCATCGACTGCACCCATGTGGCTCTACGTCCCCCCAGGGCATCAGAGCACATCTGTAGGAACCGCAAGCACTGGCATTCCATCAACCTGCAGGTAGTATGTAATGCCAAGGGAATCATCACCTCAGTATATGCCAACTATCCCGGGTCCACCCACGACAGCTTCATTTACCGAATGTCCACCCTAAACCGGGACCTAGAAGCTGGGCGGCATGGCGATACATGGCTGCTTGGTGAGTATGAATGCCACTGCACATGCATGCATGTCAGCTACTGAGCAAGGTCACAACCCCACCAATGATACCAATCACCACCTCCACAGGGGACAGTGCCTACCCTCTCAGCCCCCACATGATGACACCAATTCGGAACCCCACCACGCCACCCCAGGTAAGATATAACACAGCCCACATTACAACCCGGGGCATAGTGGAGCGCACATTCGAAGTGCTAAAGTCACGCTTTCGCTCCCTTGACCGTTCTGGCGGCCAGCTGTTGTACGCTCCCCCAGTAGTGTGAAGGATCATAGTGGCAGCATGTGTCCTGCACAACGTTGCAACACGCCGGGGCCTGGCCGTGGACATGGTGGTGGCCCCACATCCCCAACCACATGCACAGCCGCTGCGCATGGGAGGGGAAAGGGCACGGACGGAGGCAGCCCGTACACAGCTAGGCGCTAATTACTTCACATAGAAATCACACCCCTGTGGAGTGCACACTGCCCTGGCACATTCCATCTGACAATCAATGATGACTCAACCTGACACTGATCCTGAATGTCTGGAGAATCAACCGTGAAAAACATATCAGCCTGAGATTGTTCACCTGGAAGTGTTACAATGCGTGCATCCCTACCCACACAGACACCACCAATGCGGTTTTGTGAAGAAACACATTCAAGCAGCTAAAATGAAAAATGCAACAAGAGGACAGTGCCATGTCTGCCAACCCATCCCCAGTGTCATGATCTCTGCTTCCAAAAGGTCAGGGTTTTCCCAACTCCCTTGGAAGCAGATCCATAACCCAGGTTCCGAGTGCCAACCAGTCCCAATTGGGACCTTTTGGACCCAGTCCTGGCGCCAGTGGCACCAGGCTCATAAATATGCCCAGTCCCAGCGCTGGAAGCGCCGGGCTCATAATGCTTGGGTGGACTTACCTTCAGCAGACCATGCTGCTTACTTGCCTGCCAGTTGAGCCTCTGATCCTCTTCTGTTTGGAACTACTTTTCCTGTTGGGTGGGGCTGGAGCCACTCCCTAGATTCAGAACACTGGAACTCTTCTGGAAGGCAGTAACTCTTTTCTTACCAGGAACTCTTTTCTTACTTAGGCGTGGCTGTGGAAGGAGACACCCAAGCACTACAGGAGGCTATTTAAACCACACCCGGTGGATGAATCTTGCTTTGCGTTATTCTGCAACCTCTGCAGCAGAACGCTCATCGTGTCTTCTGCATCCGGTCCTGGGCCTAAGGAAAAAGGCTTACCATCCTGAATCCAGTCTTCAGCAACACCTATAAATACAAGAAAGAACAGGTTAGCATTCCGGCATCTGAAAGGCAAAGGCTTACCATCCTGAATCCAGTCTTCAGCAACACCTATAAAGACAAGAAAGAACAGGTTAGCATTCCGGTATCTGAAAGGCAAAGGCTTACCTACTCTTCGTGCGCTCCGGAGGTCTTCACACTGCATTCCGGCATCTGAAAGACAAAAGTTTACCAACTCTTCGCACGCTCAGGAGGCCTTCGGCGCTGCATCCCGCATCTGAAAGACAAAACAAGGTGCGTTTAAAGACATTGGGGAACTTTAATACTCACGTGCCATTACTCCTTTCCACATCTAATCCAGTGGGTATTCCGGCACCCTGCAGCCGCTCCAAACTCGTACCTGCAAAATAAAAAGACAGTTAGAGCGCATAGTGAAGCAGGCAACAAGCGCTTACTTACGTGCTTCCAGGCGCTTCTATTCATCACACGGGCTCCATCTTCAACTCACTTCAGCCCGTCATCCGCCATCGCCGGAACCCTGCAAAACAAGAGACATCATTACTAAAGACTTTAAAGACATTTGAATGACTCGAAACTTACCGTTCGTGCAGTAAACGATGGACAGCAGTCCCCTGAAGTCAAGAGGCCTGCGCTACCTATCCAGTGAAGAAACTGGTTACAGCACCCTGCCCCGAGGCAGATGGAGAGCTCGGCATTCACTTACCTAAGACATCTTACTCTACACGTCAGGCATACAGTGCACAGAGGTCCAGCCCAAAGAGCCAACCGGGTGCTACACATCACCTTTGAAGATACGGTAGTCGCCCAGTCAAGACCGGCGCCTCTGCGAGAATCAGGTGAGCGTTACAGAACGCAAAGCCTACCGCAAAACTCTTGCCCAGGCGCTATGGAAACCTCGGATACTGACCCCCTAGCCCGGTTACTTGGGGAACTAAGGGCAGAAGTGCATGCAGCTCGTTAGGAAACAAATGCTCTAAGAAGGGAACTAATTATTTCCAAGGAGAGAACAGACAATCTTGCTAGACAAGTGCTACAGTCACAAGCCGGACAGACCCCGTTACCCACATCAGGGGCAAATCTTCCTTCAACATCCTCTATGAATCCAGTGCAGATCAACCTACCTGGGAATGTACCTCTGGCTCCGCCCGAACGATTTTCTGGTGACCCAAAGAGGTTTGCAGTATTTATCAATCAGTGCCGGTTGCACTTCTTATGCCGGCCAGCAGCCTTTCCAACTGATCAAGCAAAAGTAGCTTTTGTACTTTCGTACCTTAGTGGCAATGCGGCAGACTGGTCGATCCCTCTAGTTAATCAAGATGATCCGGTTCTCCATGATTTTCAAGCCTTTCAGCTTAGTATGGAAAAACTGTTCGCAAGACATTCACAGGGGCAGGCCTTGGACAATGAGCTTCTTTCGTTGCGACAGGGTAATCAAGACCTTTTGGCTTATATTGCATCTTTCAATAGACTAATAGTGGAAACTCAATGGCCTGAGGACAAAAGGATTACGCTGTTTTATAGAGGTCTACGTGGAGAGCTCAAAGACGTTTTAGCCCAAGTAGTGAATCCCCCACAAGACTGTTCGGATTATATAGACTTGGTCGTTCAAATAGATCACAGGCTGCAGAACAGGAAGGCCGATCGTTCCAAGTTTGATGCTCGAGTATTTTCCAAACCGCCAACTCCTTCCAAAGGAGTAGACTCCGGGGAACCCATGCAAATAGGGGGTCTGAAAGGTCCTCTAACACAAAGGGAGCGGGAAAGGAGGAAACAGTTGCAATTATGCCTATATTGCGGAAACTCGGGGCACTTTCTTCGAGACTGTCCGGTGAAACCTGCCAAGAAGGCAGTAGGAGCTGCAGTTACCAAAGTTACAAACTCTGAGCAGGGAAACGACCTCGCCCGACAAGAATAGAGGTCCTCCTGCCGAGCGTGAACACCAGTTCCGTGACCTCGCATTTCGTGATACCTTTGGTCCTCATTAGCCCTGATAATCCGGATCGATTACATGCAATTGAAGCTTACGTCGACAGCGGTGCCATCGGCAATTATGTGGATCATGAAATGGTTTTGAGGATGAATCTAACTCTTTGTCCCAAGGCTGTAAAGGACGTCATTACTACGGTGGATGGTATGGAGATAGCCTCCGGGCCAGTAACACATACCACTCAAGAGGTGACGCTAGTAAGTCAAGATGGACACCATGAGAAGATCGTGTTCGATGTGATCAAGGCCCCTCAGTTTCAGATTATTCTAGGAATACCTTGGTTAGAGAAACACAATCCTCTGATCGATTGGCGAGCAAGAACGGTCCAGTTTCCAGAATGTGTCTCTACTTGTCACCCTCCACCTGGTGTTGCACTGGCCGCAATTTCTTCAGAGACTCCCCAGTTACCTCCCGAATACCTAGAATACCAAGATGTTTTCCGAAAGGATCAGGCTAACTCTCTACCTCCTCATAGGTCTTATGACTGCCAGATAGACCTGATACCTGGATCTACTCCTCCTTGTAGTAGAATTTATTCCCTCACCGAGCCTGAGAACCTTCACCTTCGACAATACCTGGATCAATACCTGGCAAATGGGTTTATTCGTCCTTCCAAGTCCCCTGCTTCTTCAGCTTTGTTCTTCGTTCCAAAAAAGGAAGGAGACCTTAGAACTTGTATCGATTATCGCTCCCTGAACCAGATCACCGTTAAGAATAGATATCCGTTACCTTTGATCCCTGAACTCCTGGACCAAGTCAGAAAAGCATGCATATATACAAAGCTGGATCTTAGAGGAGTTTACCACTTGGTACGAGTAAAAGAGGGCGATGAATGGAAGACTGCCTTCCGCACCAAGTATGGGCTATTTGAATATCAGGTCATGCCCTTCGGACTTTGCAATGCCCCGGCCGCCTTTCAATATTTTATGAACGATGTCCTCAGAGAGCTCATAGATGTATGTGTTGTTGTTTACATTGACGACATCCTCGTTTATTCTTCATCGGAATCTGAACATCGGAAACACGTGAAAATGGTCCTCGAAAGATTGCGTCAACACAAACTTTTCGCTAAGTTGGAAAAATGTGTTTTCAACGTGACTGAAGTTGAATTCTTGGGATTCATATTATCACCTGGCGGAGTGCGTATGGATTCAAAGAAGGTCGATGCAGTTCTCAAATGGCCATCACCATCCTCCGCAAAAGGTGTGCAAAGCATGTTAGGCTTCGCTAACTTTTACCGCAGGTTTATCCCCGAATTCTCTCAAATAGTCCAGCCCATCACTGCCTTGTTAAAGAAAAACAAACGTTTTGAATGGTCTACCGAGGCGGAACAAGCTTTCCAGGATTTGAAGACTAAATTTATCTCTGCACCAATCTTAAAACACCCTCGCCCGAACTCCCCTACATCGTGGAAACTGATGATTCAACCCTTGCCATGGGGGCAGTTCTATCACAAAAGGACCCGGTAACCAATCAGTTGCATCCCGTGGCATTTTGGTCCCGCAAATTCTCGCCTCCTGAAATCAATTACACGATTACTGACAAGGAACTTCTGGCTATCAAGTCTGCCTTTAAGGCTTGGCGGCATTATCTGCTGGGGGCCCGACACACCGTTACTGTGATTACGGATCACCGAAACCTGCAATATTTGAAGACCGCAAAAGCCCAATCCTCTAGACAACTCCGTTGGGCATTATTCTTTGCCGAGTTTGACTTCATAATTACCTATCGACCTGGTACAAAGAACGGTAAAGCCGATGCCCTTTCTCGGATGGGAGTGGAAGAACACTTGGTCAACCCTAAACCTGTACCAATCATTCCCGAACAAAGAATTCTGGGTGTAATTGCCACAGAATCCATAGAGGAAGTTAAGGATAAAGCCAGGCAACTTGTAACTCCAGCAGACATACAGAATTGGCATCTGCAGGGAAAGGACTTTGCAGTAAAGGACAACTTATTGTATTTCCAAGAACGATTATACCTACCCAGCACAGATTTACAGAAAAAAGTAATCTCTTGTTATCACGACTCTTTAATGGAAGGTCATCCCGGTATAGCCAAGACCTCAGAAAAGATCAAGCGCTACTTCTGGTGGCCGTCTTGGAAAAAAGATATCAGAGACTTTATAATGTCCTGTGGAGTATGCGCCCAAAACAAGAGTCAAAAGGAAAGACCAGCAGGCCTCTTACGCCCTATTGACATCCCACCTCGCCCTTGGCATACGCTTTCTATGGACTTCATCACCGATCTACCTCCATGCTCCGGATACAATACGATTCTAGTAATCGTGGACTTATTCTCCAAGATGGCGCATTTCATTCCGCTCAAAGGCTTGCCAACAGCAGCAACTCTGGCCCGAGAATTTCTCGAAAACATCGTCCGACTGCACGGTTTTCCTTCGGTTCTAATTTCGGATCGAGGTAGTCAATTTATTTCTCATTTTTGGCGAAGTTGCTGTCGGTCGGCTCAAATTGATGTGAGACTATCGACCAGTCACCACCCTCAGACCGACGGACAAACCGAGAGGACCAATCAAACTCTGGAACAGTATTTACGCTGCATGCTGCAACAAACTGAAAAAACTTGGAAAGATATCCTTTGGATAGCCGAGTATGCCTACAATAACACTGTCCATTCGGGAACTGGGAAAACCCCGTTTTTTCTTTTGTACGGCAGTCACCCTCGAACCTCGGAGTTGGATCCCCTCCAAGATCTTGAAACACCAGCAGTAGACTACCTGCATTCTACAATCACCCACGCCTTTAAGGAAGCTGTTTCTCACCTTCAAAGGGCTAAAGAACAATACAAGAAAGGAACAGATCAACATCGGAAGGAAGCCCCTCACTATCAAGTAGGGGATCAAGTCTGGTTATCCACCAAATATCTATCTCTAAAAGGGCCACGCACATTCAACCCAAGATACCTTGGTCCCTATTCCATCACTACCATAGTAAACCCAGTAGCGGTCAAGTTGGACTTGCCCCCGCACATGAAGATACATCCGGTCTTCCACGTCTCTCTATTAAAACCCGTGCAACCTCAAACCCGACTAACCAAATCTCCAAAACCTATCCTAGTGGATGGAGAACTCGAGTTTGAAGTCAAAAGCATTCTGGACTCCAAGATCTCCAAATCTAAACTATTCTACCTAATTGACTGGAAAGGCTACGGCCCCCAAGAGAGATCCTGGGAACCTGCTGAATATGTCCACGCTCCTCGCCTAATCAAAAGATTTCACTGAACATTTCCTGACAAGCCAAAACCCCCGGAGAAGCCCGGTTTGGGAGGGGCCTTGAGGGGGGTACTGTCATGATCTCTGCTTCCAAAAGGTCAGGGTTTTCCCAACTCCCTTGGAAGCAGATCCATAACCCAGGTTCTGAGTGCCAACCAGTCCCAATTGGGACCTTTTGGACCCAGTCCTGGCGCCAGTGGCACCAGGCTCATAAATATGCCCAGTCCCAGCGCTGGAAGCGCCGGGCTCATAATGCTTGGGTGGACTTACCTTCAGCAGACCATGCTGCTTACTTGCCTGCCAGTTGAGCCTCTGATCCTCTTCTGTTTGGAACTACTTTTCCTGTTGGGTGGGGCTGGAGCCACTCCCTAGATTCAGAACACTGGAACTCTTCTGGAAGGCAGGAACTCTTTTCTTACCAGGAACTCTTTTCTTACTTAGGCGTGGCTGTGGAAGGAGACACCTAAGCACTACAGGAGGCTATTTAAACCACACCCGGTGGATGAATCTTGCTTTGCGTTATTCTGCAACCTCTGCAGCAGAACGCTCATCGTGTCTTCTGCATCCGGTCCTGGGCCTAAGGAAAAAGGCTTACCATCCTGAATCCAGTCTTCAGCAACACCTATAAAGACAAGAAAGAACAGGTTAGCATTCCGGCATCTGAAAGGCAAAGGCTTACCATCCTGAATCCAGTCTTCAGCAACACCTATAAAGACAAGAAAGAACAGGTTAGCATTCCGGTATCTGAAAGGCAAAGGCTTACCTACTCTTCGTGCGCTCCGGAGGTCTTCACACTGCATTCCGGCATCTGAAAGACAAAAGTTTACCAACTCTTCGCACGCTCCGGAGGCCTTCGGCGCTGCATCCTGCATCTGAAAGACAAAACAAGGTGTGTTTAAAGACATTGGGGAACTTTAATACTCACGTGCCATTACTCCTTTCCACATCTAATCCAGTGGGTATTCCGGCACCCTGCAGCCGCTCCAAACTCGTACCTGCAAAATAAAAAGACAGTTAGAGCGCATAGTGAAGCAGGCAACAAGCGCTTACTTACGTGCTTCCAGGCGCTTCTATTCATCACACAGGCTCCATCTTCAACTCACTTCAGCCCGTCATCCGCCATCGCCGGAACCCTGCAAAACAAGAGACATCATTACTAAAGACTTTAAAGACATTTGAATGACTCGAAACTTACCGTCGTGCAGTAAACGACGGACAGCAGTCCCCTGAAGTCAAGAGGCCTGCGCTACCTATCCAGTGAAGAAACTGGTTACAGCACCCTGCCCCGAGGCAGATGGAGAGCTCGGCATTCACTTACCTAAGACATCTTACTCTACACGTCAGGCATACAGTGCACAGAGGTCCAGCCCAAAGAGCCAATTGGCTGCTACACATCACCTTTGAAGATACGGTAGTCGCCCAGTCAAGACCGGCGCCTCTGCGAGAATCAGGTGAGCGTTACACCCAGCACCGCCACACGACACACCGTGCCATGTCATGCTATTTGCAGGTAAACAAAGTAATCCCCACAACATGACACTAGTGTCACAATGTACAGTGTCCTTAATTGAAACTTGCAACACCTGAAATGCTCACAGTAATGCAGGACCAACAACAAACTTGAGCAGGTACTACCATTAACATGACATCACAAATGTAATAAATTAGTAGTCTCACCACCTGGAAATGCCTGCACTCCCACCACTACCAACTGTGCAGTGTTGGCGCCATGTAGAGTTGTAGGTGCACTGCTGCCAACATGGACCGCATCTCCAAAATAGAGGGCCTTGTGTAGACATGAGGAAGGGACCTGCAAATTGGGAGGTAGACACAGATGATGAGTTACACATCAATGCAACATGCAGTGTACAACACAACAGTAATATGCACTAGGAATGTATACACAGTATTGACTAGACTACCCACACATGTAGTGGGAGTCCAATGTCACCATGTACGTCAATGTCACTTGGGCACACCCTTTGCAAGCCCATGGAAACGGGAAGCAGGAGGGGTGTGTGTGACTCAAACCCAAGCATCTGAACCAAATACATGACAAGCCTGCATGTGCCCAGCCACAATGCAGCGTATGCCCACAGGAACCACGGAAGGCAACAAATTGTCCCAAAAACAATGGGAAAAAAATAATTAAAAATAAAAATAAAAATAAAAAAAAATCAAAAATGGCCATTGATGGGCCCGGGGGGGTTGGGGAGGCCACCCAGGAGGTCCGAGTACAGGGTGCACACCAAAACCCACCTGTGTGGATCCTGGGAAAAATAAAACACCTCCATGGGCTCATGGCCCACACGGCTACCCTATTGTGGGAGTATCACTGCTGTCGCTATTATCACCCTGTGCAGCTGCATCCGGAGGTGGTTGCACTATGGGAGGCAGCCCACGCAAGGCCCTAGTCTGCTCCTCCATGGCTGCAAGCATGCGGGTGTGGTAGGTCTCGTTCTGGAGGATGAGTGTGCGGAGGTCCCCATGCAACAACTCACGGGATGCCCGGACCTCCGCCCTCGTTGCCTGCATCTCAGCTGAGAGCGTACGGGTGAGACGCTCCAGCTGCTGTTCTGTCCTTTGGTGTGTTGAAGCCTCAAGCTCAACAAGAGTCGTCCTGAGGTGAAGGAGCTCCTGCCTCAGGGCTTCCCTGTGGCCCTGGGACTCTATGGAGATGGCCTCCTGCAGAGTCGCCAGTGCCGCCCGCCTGTCCCTGTTGGACGCCAACATGTCCTCCCTGTGTGACTGGCAGATGGAGTCGGTTGCCTGCTGTAGTCGCTCCATCAGCCTTTCAGGGGGGACAATGGAAGTGGCCACCCTATCCATGGCCTGAGCCATCATCTCGGATGAAGCTGCCTGTTGGGTTGCCATACCGTAAATGGATTGCTCCCATGCGGTATTGCCAGGTGGCGTACGGCCACCACGTCGGCGGGCACCACACCTGTCTGGGGCAAGGCGAACTGCGCCTTGCTGTGCCGGCACTGCCTGAGGCTGCAGGACTGGACTGCATTCCCCCTCTGATCTGCTGGCCCAGGAACAGGATCAGATGTCGCGGAGTGTGACCCTGCATCCGTAACCACCAAAGGCGTAGCTGCCAACACTGACATCCCCATTGAGGGTTCTGACCCTGGTGCAGGTGGGTGGGACAGAACAGAATCCCTCCCTGGAACACTCACCTGCGACGGCATGTAGGTCTCATCATCCGAATCAACACCGGAGTACAGCTCGGGGGAGGTGCAGCCAGAGACACCCCTTGAGAGCACGACCTGCAGCACTTGTGGGTTCTCACCCACCACCACACCACGTCCCTCACTGGTGGTTGGTCGGCCCTCGGACCCCTCCTGGGTCTGCACCATCTCCACAACCCCAGCAGTATCAGGTGCGTCTTCCCCTGCAAAGACATAAAAACAAAGAAATGGAAACAGGCATTAGCACCATGGCACACAATGAGGGCTGAGAAGCAAGAGAACCAGTACTTGATTGACACATGTCCCACATGACTAAAACCCTCCCATGCATGCACCCTCACTGCGTATGAAGGGGAGGCAAATGGCACACATTGATGACACCAAGATGGAAGATGAACACATTTTCTGCATGCTGCCTGGCAGTGGCATCACACATTGGCCTGTGATTGCCAGGTGAAATACACATTCCATCACACAGATGGCATGTACCATTGCTATTGAGTGAAGATGGAGAGGAGGGCAGCACCTATTCATTCAGTCCAGTTCCCGCATGTAATAGCTTTTCTAATTCAAACAGGTCAGATTTTTCTCCTGGAGCTGCCAGTCCAAAATGGTCCAATTGCACAGGGACATGTGTGAACAAATGATATCCAGGTAACAAAGTCACTCCACTTTACCATAGCCATGTCAGACATGTGACTAGAGGACTGCGAAATGCCTATTAAAAGTGGTGGAATGCAAACAATCTGACTGAATGAACAGTGAAAAATAAGCAACAATGTTGTGGCAAGGTGACACTTCAAGGGCAACTGGCGTGCAGTTGGGCTAGATGTCTACTGTTGGCAGAAGGGATACTGCTATGGCCAAATGCAGCTGCGCAGGATGTATTGCATGAAGCACATGGCTGACCCATACGACTCAGGCGCACACACTCTCACCTGGCACACAAACAGAAGCCCTCACACACACACCATGCACATGGATGACACACACATGCATGTGCACTCACCGGACAATGCCTCGTAATCAGGCAGATCTCCCACGCCTTGGATCTGTTCCTCCGTGATGTAGGTCCCAGCGACTGACTCATGTGGAGTGAGTTCCATGTCTACTACTGGAGACCCACCTCCAGTCACTAGAGTTGCGGCATGACTTGAGGCCAGCTTACTCTTTGCCCTGCGCTTTAGGTCATTCCAGCGCTTATAGCAATCATTGGCTGTACGCCTCACGAGTCCAATGGCACTTACGATGTCCGCAACGGTCTGCCAGTGTGCCTGGCGTTGTGCGGGTGTGGTCTTGGATCCTGCAACAATGACCATCTCGTTATCATGTGCAGACACATACTCGACAAGTGCATTCAGTTAGTCATCCTTGAAGCTGGGTTTCCTCGACGGGCCGGACTGTGTAGCCGTGTCTGGGGCATCAGCCTGTGCCGGACGAGCACTCTTCCTCTTCCGCTTGGAAGCTGGTGGTGATCCTGAGTGTCCTGCGCTGCTCTGGACACTAGGGGCAGGAGCCCTGGAGGACTCTGTATCAGGAGTGTGGGATTGCACACTCAGCATGGGAGTTGGTGCAGGCATTGGCTCAAGTGTAATGGTGTCAGGGGGAATGTCAGCAGGATGGACTAGGACCGACACTGTCCTGGCTGGGTGTGTGAGAGCTGGGGTGGATGGAGCCGCAGCTGCCCCTGCAGCCTCTCCGCCCTGCCTACTTGGGGCAGCAGATGACCTTGCTGCCCCAGATGCACGTGGCATGATGACATCAACGTGCACCAGCGCACGTGTCATAGGCCTGCTGACCTGGAAGTCAGCCATGGAGTCAGCCAGGTCTGGTGCCACAATGGGCTGGTCCAACAAGGGCTGAGCATGGATGGTGTCAGCCACATCAGCCTCAACGGGAGGGGGGGGTGGGGGAGGGATTATGGGTGCCCTTGACTGGTCCTCCACACATGGGGGGACAGGCTCACCCTGCAAGTAACGACCATGTCCCCTACCGGATCCACCACGGCCACCACTTGTGGCTCTTCCACCTTTGCCACCCTTACGGAATCCTCGCCTCCCAGCCATGGCACTGATGTTAATGTGCGTATGGGAGTGGCTGTAAACTATTGTCCTGGGCAATTGGGGGTCAAAGGGGTTGGGTACCAGATGGTAATTGTACCCTAGTGCTCTAGCAAGGCTGAATGTAACCCCTGGGGAAAGATGACGGGTCACGCTACGCACAGGAGCCCCAAAAAAGGGAGATGACGTGCACGCAACCCCTCCTAGACCACGTGTGCAGAAAGAAAAACCTGCACTACGCTGTGGCACCCAGTAACACAAGAATGAACGTATGCGTGTCACACGCAGCCTAGAATGACCTCTGAAGGGGTAGGCGACACACGGGGCAAGCACAGATGTTAGATACGTGCGTGACTCACCGTCTGCCAGGTAAAAGAGCGTGAAAAAGGAGCGCGTTTGGTTGGCAACACCCCCGCCAAAAGAAGATTTGTACGCTGTCTGAGGAGACAGGACAACAGTAGAAGGGAACACTGTTTGAGGGAACAGGCCCAGGTAAACCAGTAAAAGAGAAAAAAGAGAAAAAGCTGTCAGAGGTAACAGGGAATACGAACTTGAAACGCCGTGAAGTAAATCGCGTGTGAAACGACAAGAAGTACAGAATTCACCCACTCGCTCTCCACGAAAAGCACGTACAAGGAAATGGTGTTCTACACGTACCATTTATACAGGCCCACACGTCCAGCGTCACTTACGCGGCGTGTACGTGCTAGGGCCATTTCCACCAATTACACGCTTTGTCACTGCTGCGTGTACGCCCTAGGCCCATACCCACCAATTACACGCTTTGACACTCGGACGTGTCTTTCATTTTTTTAACACGCAACATTTTCAAACGTGTGCCCAATTCAACGTGCACGTGACTTTATAGACGCGCATACGCTGGTGACGCCTTTACGCGCTAAGGGACTTTGGTCCAATGACATCGCATATGCGTGCTGCCGTGCATATGCGCATGGCCCTTTCCTAGTATTACACGTGGACGTGCAGTTTTTCACGCACGCTGAAATGCGCATGCACGTCTGTACGTGTCACGTCACAGGGGCGCTTGCGCTTGAGGGGCCTTCTGTCCAATGAAAATGCGTATGCGTGCAGACGCGCTTACGCGCTAAGGGCCTTTCCTCGAATTACACGCTGACGTGCAGATTTTTCACGTGCCAAATCACTCCGTATCAAGCTGGCCACGCGTATGCACACGGAAGACCACGCTCCTGCCCAGAAGGCCGAACTACTGCCCCCCAGAGCCCCGAGCACGCTCCCACCTGTCATCTGCTGCTGCCTGACTGCCTGCTGCCCACGTGCACTGCCATTTGCTGCCTGCACATCAGCGAGATGTGACCACCCCTGCTGGAACCGACGACTCCCGACTGGGATTCCATTGCTCCACAGCCCAGCCCCAGGACCCAGTTGCCCACCCACTCCTGCCTCTGGGGTTGTCATGTCGAGGCAAACACCATCTG
Organism: Ambystoma mexicanum; assembly: GCF_040938575.1. Lineage (NCBI taxonomy): Eukaryota > Metazoa > Chordata > Amphibia > Caudata > Ambystomatidae > Ambystoma > Ambystoma mexicanum. The sequence continues at coordinate 779,135,222 of NC_090935.1, forward strand.
TGACCACTGACAACCCCCGGCCAGAGAGGCAGAGGGGCACCAGCTTCAGTGCCACCGAAGTTGGTGTCCTGGTGGGGCAAGTCCTGGGGCAGTATGATGCCCTCTTCGGAAGTTCCTGCGCCGACAAGGAAGGACGGACTCGGATCTGGACTGACATCGTGACTGCCATCAACGCGGAGGGGGTGGCAGTCCGCGACTTACAACATGTCAGGAAGCGCTGGGAGGACTTCAGGTCCAGGACCCTGAACAAGGCCCGGCGCCTCTTGAAGGCAGCGGATGCCAAGGGGCGCCGGGGCCACTTGTCGGAAGAACAGATGAGGGTCCTGGAACGCATATCCCCAGTGCTCCATGTCCAGGTCCTAGAGAAGCAGACCCGTCTGGAGTCGAGCGGTGAGTGTACATGCATCCTGATTGTGAGCAGTGCGTGTGGTGATTATTCGATAGTGTGCAGGTTGCACATCTGTTTGTATGGGGTCGAGTATAGCTGGGGGTGTACAGGGCCGTGGGGCTGACACATGCGAGGGCAGTAATGTGTGAGACATGGATGGTGCTTGTGTGTGTAGGCTTGCATGCCAAATGCAGTTGTGTGGGCACACATGTTTGGATGAATGTGTATGTAAGTAGACATGTCCGTGATGTCACGCATGTATGTTGTTTTCGGCTGCATGTATCAGCACTGTGTACATGTGTATGTGTGTGTATTTGACAAGGGTGCAACAGTGATGCAACATGGATGCATGTGACAGCGGTATGTGGAAGCCTGATTGGCAGATGTGACATGGATGCCTGTCTGAACAGTGCGACACTTGGCAGAGGTGTACACATGCATGCAAGTGTGGTGGTGTGTGTACATGTGTGGTGCACTTCCTGTGTTGCATGTGATGTCGGGCTCACCTTTGGCTGCTCATGCTGTTGTATGTGTAGGGATGGTGGTGGCAGTTGCGATATGGCTGTGGTATGGCTCATGTGTGCGAGTTGTAATGACATGTGTGTTGGGGATTGTGATGACATGTCTGAGGTTTGCCAATGCCACTTATGTGCAACTGTCATGTGTGTATGTGTCCATTGTACAGTGCCCTGATGCCTGTGTTTTGTTTCTCCCTGTCTGCAGCGTCAACTGATGAAGAGGGCGGAGAAGGTGCTGTGGAGCACAGCGGCGGGGATCCCACCGCCAGCCGGAGACGCAAGGCCCGGCTCCCCTCCCGTGTTGTCATCTCGTCGGGGAGTGAGGAGTCCGGTGCCGCGTCCCAGGCCGCAGCTGCCGGGGGGAGGTCCAAAAGGTGGAGGTTGGAGTTGGACTCCTCGGCAGCAGACGGGGCAGCTGGGACCCCACAGGGCCCAACAGGGGAAGATGGCACGGAGTCATCCAGGTTGGTGGGGGGTTTGGTGGAGGAGGAGGCCATGCAAGCACCTAAGACGGGGTCTGGAGGTGGGGATCCCACTGGTGCTAGTGGTGCAGTGCAGGACCAGGGACAGGAGGCAGCACAGGCCGCCGCGGAGGTGCTTGTGTGCAATCCTGTCCCTGCATCATCTTGCACCAGCAGGGATGCCTACGTCCAGACCCGTTTTCAGGCAGGGGATGAGCTGACGTCAACTGGCCTTCCTCTGCCTGCGGACATGGCTATCCAGGTCTGGGTTGCGCCTGTCCTGGCTGGTGTGGCGTTGCGTCAACGGGCCATGCGAGGTGACCTGCCGTCTTTTCATGGAGAGACTGCACGTCATCTCGAATGGCTCGTTGACCACGTCAGCCTGCTGGGACAGGTCACCCAGGCCGGATTCCTCCGTCTGGTGGGGCTTGCTCCGACCCCCTCCTCAACTGGACCCCCTACGCGCCAGTCATCCTCTGTGCCATCTTCCCACCCATCAGTCACCTGGGTGCCCTGTGGAGCTGCCTCTGACGGTGCGGCCAGGCTGGTGAAGGTGGCATCCCTGCCACAGTCGGGAGTCGGACGTCCAGCAGGGGTGGCCACATCTACGACTGCACCCCAGCCGGCGGAGGATGTGCAGGCAGCAGGAGGCAGTGCACGGGCAGAGGCAGAGCAGCAGCAGCAACATGGTGGGAGCCATGAAGGCTCGGGGCCTTCGACATCGGAGGGGCAGGCATCGGCCAGAGGGCAGGAGGACCCAGGACAGAGAGTGTCTTCTGTGTGGCAGCGGTTGGGCCACGCCATAGATGCGGAGCGGCGGCGGGCGGAAGAGGCGCGGCTCACAATGGTCAGGGCGGAGAACTCCATGCGGAGGGCCCTGAGGCGGGCTGAGTGCCTCGAGGCAATCCGCAGGGGGTTGGAGGAGGACACGGCGTCGTCCCTGCGGACCCTCGGGGCCATGGAACAGGACCGCCTCCGGGACATCGAACAGGAGTTCGATGATGCCCTGGTCCGGAACACCACGGAGTGAGCCGCTGGACTTGCCCGCCGCCTTTGTATATAGTTCTTTAGTTTTAGGTTTCCTTTGTTTGTTCTTATGATTTGGAGTCGACGGACACTGCTCCACTTTTTGTATATAGTTGCATTTTAGTTAGGGTTTTTTGTAGGTTTCCTTTGTTCAGTTGGGCTCATGGACCCTTGGAAGTTTTGTACATAGTTCTTCATTGGATTGATTTTTTTTTTCATTTGACTTTGGACAACATTTTTTTGGATTAGGATTTGGTGTTTTTATTTTTTTAAACGGACATGCAGCTTATCTTTTTTTCATTGCCATTGTAGTTTGTTTCACTTCTTTTGCATTCTTATTTTTTTTAATACAATTTTGTTTTCATACTTCACTGTGTGGTATCATCTTATTGGTTTCATGCATGTCATGTTGGGTGTTTTCCCATTCAATTGCAACCATTGTGTGTGACGGACATGGGTTCATTAGCTTTATGAACATTGGGGGTGTAACATGTAATTTCCATTTCCATGTGGGTGAATGGGTTACTTGGTAGGGCTTTTTGGCTGTGGAGGCTGACCATAACGCACATGATTGGGGATTGTGAGGACCTGGTGGAGGCTGCCCATGGTGGCTGGGGGGTGGGGGCGGTGGGAGACATGAGTGGGGGCCTGGTGGAGGCTGCCCCTGGTGGCTGGGGGGTGTGGGCGGTGGGAGACATGGGTGGGGGCCTGGTGGAGGGTGCCCCTGGTGGCTGGGGGGTGTGGGCGGTGGGAGACATGGGTGGGGGCCTGGTGGAGGGTGCCCCTGCACTGCTGGGGGGTGGGGGTGGTGGGAGACATGAGTGGGGGCCTGGTGGAGGGTGCCCCTGTACTGCTGGGGGGTGGGGGTGGTGGGAGACATGAGTGGGGGCCTGGTGGGGGCTGCCCCTTGTGGCTGGGGGGTGGGGGTGGTGGGAGAAATGAGTGGGGGCCTGGTGGAGGGTGCCCCTGGGGGGTGGGGGTGGTGGGAGACATGAGTGGGGGCCTGGTGGAGGCTGCCCCTGGTGGCTGGGGGTGTGGATGGTGGGAGACATGGGTGGGGGCCTGGTGGAGGGTGCCCCTGCACTGCTGGGGGGTGGGGGTGGTGGGAGACATGAGTGGGGGCCTGGTGGAGGGTGCCCCTGCACTGCTGGGGGGTGGGGGTGGTGGGAAACATGAGTGGGGGCCTGGTGGAGGGTGCCCCTGGATGCTGGGGGGTGGGGGTGCAGGGGTACATGAGTGGGGGCCTGGTGGAGGGTGCCCCTGGTGGCTGGGGTACGGGGGTGGTGGGAGACATGAGTGTGGGCCTGGTGGAGGGTGCCCCTGCACTGCTGGTGGGTGGGGGTGGTGGGAGACATGAGTGGGGGTCTGGTGGAGGGTGCCCCTGCACTGCTGGGGGTGTGAGTGGTGGGAGACATGGGTGGGGGCCTGGTGGAGGGTGCCCCTAGTGGTTGGGGGTGGTGGGAGACATGAGTGGGGGCCTGGTGGAGTGTGCCCCTGGTGGCTGGGGTGTGGGGGTGGTGGGAGACATGGGTGGGGGCCTGGTGGAGGGTGCCCCTGCACTGCTGGGGGGTGGGGGTGGTGGGAGACATGAGTGGGGGCCTGGTGGAGGGTGCCATTGCACTGGTGGGGGTGGTGGGAGACATGAGTGGGGGCCTGGTGGAGGCTGCCCCTGCACTTCTGGGTGGTGGGGGTGGTGGGAGACATGAGTGTGGGCCTGGTGGAGGGTGCCCTTGCACTGCTGGAGGGTGGGGGTGGCGGGAGACATGAGTGGGGGCCTGGTGGAGGGTGCCCCTGCACTGCTGGGGGGTGTGGGTGGTGGGAGACATGGGTGGGGGCCTGGTGGAGGGTGCCCCTGGTGGCTGGGTGGTGGGGGTGGTGGGAGACATGAGTGGGGGCCTGGTGGAGGGTGCCCCTGGTGGCTGGGGGGTGGGGGTGGTGGGAGACATGAGTGGGGGTCTGGTGGAGGGTGCCCCTGCACTGCTGGGGGGTGTGGGTGGTGGGAGACATGGGTGGGGGCCTGGTGGAGGGTGCCCCTAGTGGTTGGGGGTGGTGGGAGACATGAGTGGGGGCCTGGTGGAGGGTGCCCCTGGTGGCTGGGGTGTGGGGGTGGTGGGAGACATGGGTGGGGGCCTGGTGGAGGGTGCCCCTGCACTGCTGGGGGGTGGGGGTGGTGGGAGACATGAGTGGGGGCCTGGTGGAGGGTGCCATTGCACTGGTGGGGGTGGTGGGAGACATGAGTGGGGGCCTGGTGGAGGCTGCCCCTGCACTGCTGGGTGGTGGGGGTGGTGGGAGACATGAGTGTGGGCCTGGTGGAGGGTGCCCCTGCACTGCTGGAGGGTGGGGTGGTGGGAGACATGAGTGGGGGCCTGGTGGAGGGTGCCCCTGCACTGCTGGGGGGTGTGGGTGGTGGGAGACATGAGTGGGGGCCTGGTGGAGGCTGCCCCTGCACTGCTGGGAGATGGGGGTGGTGGGAGACATGAGTGGGGGCCTGGTGGAGGGTGCCCCTGGTGGCTGGGGGGTGGGGGTGGTGGGAGACATGAGTGGGTGCCTGGTGGAGGCTGCCCCTGCACTGCTGGGGGGTGGGGGTGGTGGGAGACATGCATGCAGAACCCACATGGCCAATTCACGTGTAGTACTCCCCAGAACCCCTGAAATACACAGACCCTGCTGAAATCGCGTGTGGAACTTCCCGTGCACCCCTGAAATACACATACCCTGCTGAAATCGCGTGTGGAACTTCCCACGCACCCATGGAATACACGTACCCTGCTCGCACTGGGCCAATCGCGTGTGGAACTTCCCGCGCACCCCTGACATACACGTACCCTGCTGGAATCGCGTGTGGAACTTCCCGCGCACCCATGGAATACACGTACCCTGTTCGCACTGGCCCAATCGCGTGTGAAACTTCCTCCCGCGCACCCCTGGAATACACGTACCCTGCTGAAATCGCGTGTGGTACTTCCCACGCACGCATGGAATACATGTACCCTGCTCGCACTGGCCCAATTGCGTGTGGAACTTCCCGCGCACCCCTGAAATACACGTACCCTGCTGGAATCGAGTGTGGAACTTCCCGCGCACCCCTGGAATACACGTACCCTGCTGAAATCGCGTGTGGTACTTCCCGCGCACCCATGGAATACACGTACCCTGCTCGCACTGGCCCAATCGCGTGTGGAACTTCCCGCGCACCCCTGGAATACACGTACCCTGCTGAAATCGCGTGTGGAACTTCCCGCGCACCCATGGAATACAGGTACCCTGCTTGCACGGGGCCAAACGCGTGTGGAACTTCCTGTGCACCCCTGAAATACACGTTCCCCGCTTGGCATTTGCTGTTTGCCAGCCCGGTGAACTGGTCCAGGGTTAGCGCAGCCCTTTGCGATGATTTAGCGATTTTGATGGCTTTTCCTTGCGCGAGGGCGTTGTTGGGGGTGTTACTGGCGCTGCTGCAGGGTCGCTGCGATTCTCTGCGCCACGGCTGGCTTGGGAGCCTAAAATCCATGAATACGCTGTGCGCGGAAATCGGTTTTAGCGCACGTGCCTGGCGCAGACAATCGCACGCGGACACTCTGCACCAGCCGCTTGCGACACTTTTCTGCGAAATTCTATGAATTACCCTGCAAGTGTCCTGGAACACCAATACAAAGTGGTCTGGGACCCGAGGCAAATTGAGGCTGATAACATACAGGTTAAGGACCCTAAGAGAAATATAACGACACAAGAATATGCCGCACCAGTAGACACTTGGCAGGAGAGTAAACCAAGTGTTGTGGGAGACTGGCACAAGAGGGTCTGGGGCCCTGAGAATATCAAACAGAGAGAGAACTCATGATATGCTTGGCAGGGCCAATGTCTAGAGAGAAGGAAAGGCATAACAAACACATCAGAAAATCTGGAACAAACATTGTAACACATCCTATGTGGAGCAGTCCCTGGCAGGAGAGTACACCAGGTCTGTTCAGTTGGATATTGAGCGGAGAAGGGGTAGAACACCCTCATCAGCAAACCACCAGGGTCTGAGACCCATATGAAGTTGGGGGAGACCCACAAAAGCAAAGCACACAGGTCTGCGACCCAAACAAGAGCTAAGGAACATATAATCAAAGAGCTGAGACCCAGAGCAAGTCAGAGGCAGTCGAGAGGGATTTGCGATCTCTGTGAGAGAGGAAAAGAAATGTAAAGAGCTGAAACAAAGGGTGGGGACCCATTGTCAAAGGAAGAGACATTTTCAAAGTGCGACATCCAAGTCCTGGCAGGATAGTGCACCAGACTTGGCGCTACAGTTTTGAGTTGGAGGAAGAAATCAGGGGAAAGGACACCCCTCCCCCTTTTTTGATACTTGAAACAGACATTGTGTTTTCATACTGAGAACTGAACTTTAAAGGTTCATATCCAGAACGAGAGAGGCCTTGTTGTGGGTTAAGAAGACACACAGTTTTTCCTTAGTTTATTGTAAGAGACCGAAATAGGTCTGGGCACAGGACAGTTGACATTATGTTACAAGTCTTCCTGACAGAGTCCTTAGTGTTTTTGTTAAGGCATAGCATCCCCCCCCTATAAATGGGGCAAGGCAGGTTTTTCCTTTTCTTTTACCTTTTTAATAAAAGTCTTTGCCAACAAGCATGCCACCACTATGCCAAACTCGTACCTCTGCACCCTTATATAAGGTGTCAGGGTGGGATCTGACCTGGCTTACTGGCTTACACAAACCAGGGAACCATAACGTTTACCAAACTTTCTGACTGGGCCTCCAACCCCTCAGTGGCCACTTCAGAGTCAATGAAATCTTTGCCAACAAGTATGCCACCACTGTGTCAGACTCATGCACCAACATGTGTTTACTCCCTCTGTCCCCACTGGCCATCCCCACCCCTCTGGTCCCCCTGTGATGTTCCCTTGTGCCCCCCCTTCTTGCACACAGGTGTTGCTTGTTTTGCTTGATATTTCTACCCTGCCCCCCACCCTCCAGCCTACGTCTGAAGGAGTCTGTCCTGATACATTCTGGTTTCACCATCACCGTCTTGTGGACAATGCTGGATTTGACTTTCTTGGAGTACATTGATTCACAGTGAGTCACCCTTTCTCATGGTGGCCCTGCATCATGCTGTTCCCATCTTCATCTTGTATCCAGGCTTGCAACATTGTGTTACTACTGACTTCTGCAATTGTATTTGCTCTCCCCCTTGCTTTTCCACTCTTTCTGACTGCTTACTCTGTCCTCTCCTCCTCTCCCTTTTCTTATCTCCACCCCTCCCCCCTTACTTTCTTCTATGCACTTACTCTATCAGAATCTTCACTGGCCTGGCCTAGTATGATAGCAACCTCATCTGTCTCTTCCCCCCTGCCCTTACTTGTCCCCTCCAACCCCCTAGCACTATCTGAAATGTTGTCAGGCCTAGTATGATAGCCGCTTGTTTTGTTCCTCCCCTCCCTTTCTGCACCCATCACCTTTTGTTTTCTCCGGCTCTACCAGAAATATCGTCAGTCCTAGTACAGTAGTCACCTGTCTGTTTCCATTTCCTTCCCATCTCCCCCTCCCTTCCTTAACTATGTTTTAGCTCTTACACTATCTAAAATATCATCAGGCCGAGTATGATAGTTATTTTCACATCCTTACTGTTCATGGCCTGTAAGGATGTTATTGTATTTTCCCTTGTTCCCTCCCTTGCCTTGAAGCGCTTTGAAACACATTGTGTATAGGCGCTATATAAATAAACTTCTTCTTCATATAAAACGGGTGTTTCTGCAGGCATTCCTACATTGCGCATATTGTTCTTCAGATTCAGGCTAGTTCAAATATCATCTGTGTACCCCTGTAAACATTCCATCATAAAATGTTGGAACATTGGATAGGCTTTACAAAGCCCGAATGGCATTACCTGGTATTCAAACAACCAAACTTTATTTGAATCGCTGTTTTCTACTCATCTCCTTGTTTTACCCTTACAAGAAGGTATGCCCCACAGAGTTCAATCATGGTGTAAATAGGGGCAGACTTGACTTTGAGTGATAATCAATGCATGTCCTCACCTTCTTTCTTTCCTACAAAAAGGGTGAGGAGCCAGGTGACTTTACATGGTGTACTAAACCATTGATCAACAACTAGTCTACATACTGCTGTAAATCTTTATTTTCCACTTCCATGAGTGCATAGATGAGACTGATAAAAGAAAGGTAGAAATCTCACAGATTTAGAACCAGTTGCAAAATTGACATGCAAACACATTTGCCAAAATCCTGTTGTTCAGGGAAGCATAAGTATCTTTTGCACGATTAGAGTGCATTTCTTTAGCCTCTTTGACCAGATGGGTAACTGGTCCTACATCCTATTTTTATTTATTTTTTTGGACATTTGTTTGGTGCCTATACGCAGGTGTTTCCAGGTGCCACAACACAAGATGGGGTGGGGGTGGGATGGGCATGGGAATTCAAAAAAGTAGAACAACCGTGAAAGTGCATCACAACGTGGTAAGCGCAAGTGCAGGAGTGTGGTACCCCCAAGGGTGGGGATGGGCAAGTGCTGGGCAGGCCAAGGCAGCAAGTGCCATGGGAAGGGGGGGTGGGGAGGGAGGATGAGTGCGCGGTGGACAGGGAGGACAACGATGGACTAGTCCAGGAAAGGGAGCCTGAGGGCAAGTGCTGGGAAAGGATGCTGGGGGGGACTGGTAGGTGGTGGTCTGGCCCCTGTAAGTGTCAGAAGAGACCAGGCCCCATTCGCAGAGGCAGGTGGAGAGTTAGCATGGGGGTGAGAAGGAAGAGGAGAAAAGGAAAGTCTTGAGACGTTTACGGAACTTAAGAAGATCTGGCTCAAGTATGAGGGAGGGAGGCTGTTCCAGAGGGAGGAGCCAGCCGAGGAAAGCGATCTACCTCCCACTATCTGCTAGGAGAAATGTTTGACCTGCAGAGAGTTAATTTTAATGTTAAATCACTTTTTATAAGGTGCAATTCGCTCAGAGACCTCTGTGCGCAGCAAGTCGGAGAGAGTCAGAATCCCACGGAGACGCCAGTTTCAAGAGGAAAACCTAATCATTCTAGGTAAAAAGAAAAGTTTTAAGAGATCTCTTAAAGGAAAGAACTTCAGAGCGGAAGACCAGTATGAAGTAAGTTCCACAGGCGTGGAGCGATAGTCAAAGATAGTAAGGCCGAAACTAGTCACATTGTAGCAGGGCTGCTGGAGTCTATTCGAGTTGCTAGAGCGAAGGGAGCGCGAGATACAAGTGTGCTTGATCCTTTCCTTCAGATAAGTTGATTCTTTGTCAATGATACACTTGTGAGTAAGAAGCAGGCCCTTGTAGGTGATACGATATTTAATGGGGAGCCAATGAAGGGATTTTCGTGCCTCAGTAACATAATTCCTTCTTGGAAGGCCACACACAGCTCCTACAGCATTATTCTGAGCAACTTGAAGTGTGTCCAGATTAGACTTTACTATTTTGGAACTGGCCTGGCAACAGCAAGGGCAGCAATATTAGTTTCAGAGAGAAGAGGTTTGATTTGCTTAATAAGGTGTGTAGTATAGGCACAGGATGCCTTTACCCGGATTACATGTTTTTTCATTTTTAATGTGGAATCAAAGTAGATGCCCAAGATCCTAACCCAAGGACTGGTTTTAATGGAAGAACCAGCTATATCAAAGGCAGCATATCTAGGATCCTGTTTGGCAAGGCGATGATTGGTTCCAACAAGCATGAGCTCAGTTTTATTTCCATTGAGGGTCAGGGAGTTATCAATCATCCATTTCTCGATCATATCATAAATTGAGGTGACTTGGAACTAGGAGACCGAAGGACTTTAGTCGGGAGGTATTTAGGGAGGGAAATCTGGATGTAAAAAGGTCACGGCCCACAGATAGCCTTGATGTGAAGGGTCTTGAATATGATCATTGGGGTCACCGGGAGGCAGCAGAGAGCTTTTAGGGCTGGAGAGATGCGTTCCCTGGTCTTTAGGCCAAGGAGAAGTCTTGCAGTCTTATTCTGGATTAGTTTAAAGGGGCAAAGGGAGGAAAGAGGTAGGTTGAGAAAGAGTCTATTACAGTTGTCAAGCCTAGTGAGAACCAGGGCTCTGAAGATGTTGAGCTTCTGGGAGAAGGTGAGGAAAGGTAGACTGCCCCCTGAGGAGTTTCAACTGAAAATTGGACTTCTTGGCAAGGTCCATGATGTGTGGAAAGAAAGCGAGAGAGGAGTCAAAGATAATCCCAAAGTTTTTTGCGTCACAAGTGGGTGAGGGGAGAGGACCCAGGGAGTCTGGCCAGACAGTGGGGTTGAGCAAGGAGCAGGCATCCCAATCAAAAGATCTCTGTTTTACAGGCATTAAAGCAGAGATCATTGGCAGATCACAATGCCTGAATAGCAGTCAGGTATAGAGGAGGAGGAGTTGGTAGGGGATGGCAGCTTGAAAGAGAGCTGTGTGTCGTCTTCGTAACACTGGAAATTAGGGGAGAAAGTGATGATCAGAGGGGCCAAGTAGATGTTGAAGAGCCATGGCGATAGAATAGAGCCCTGAGGGACGCCACAGGTAGAGAGTGGGGTTGAGGAGATAAAAAGGACCCATTTCCACTTGGGAAGGTTTGTTTGAAAGGAAGGAGGTAAGGTCAACCATGCCAGTGCCCTGTCCGTGATGCCTATGGTATCATGGAGATGGTTTATGCTGATGGAGTGGTTGACTGTGTCAAAACCAGAAGAGAGATTGAGGAGAATCAAAACAGAGAGAGTGTTAGAGTCCAGGTTAGAGAGTAGGTCTTCACGGGTGTTCAGGAGATCAATTTCCATGGGTCTGGCTGCCCTGAAACCAGACTGGTGGTCATGGAGGCAGCCAGCCAGTTCAGTGTGGAGAGTCAGTTGGGGGATGACGAGCTTCTCCATGAGTTTGCCCAAAAAAGGGGTGATAGGGATAGAGCGATAGTTAGCTGGGCAAGAAGGATCAGAAGACAGCTTTTGTAGGAGAGGGTGCACAACAGAGTGCCTAAGGGGTTGAGGGAAGGAGCCAGTGGTAAATGAGTGTTTGCAGAGGTCAGCAAAGGCTGGAGCGAGAGAGGCAATGTTGCCCTTGATGGTTCTGGAGGAGCAGGGGAGTACCTGTTTAGAGGAGACTTTCATAGAGCAGACAACTCTAGAGATCTCATCTGGTGCAATGGGAGAGAAAATGGAGAGTATGGGGGAGAGAGGAGGAACTTTAACTCCCTGTCTGACCACCCACCACAAGCAGGTCTAATGGATAGAAGTAGAAGCAGTGCTGTATAGATTTTCAGTGGCACAGATTGTACCTGTACCTCTCAACAGGACTGCTAATATATTCAGGCAAAGTAGCCTAATTTATCAACCGAGCTGCTATACCTTACGCATGTCATTGCACAATGCCAAATATATTCACAACAGGACTGCTATGTTTTGGTACAGTACCTGCATTTCTTAAAAGAGCTTCTGTCAAGAAAGCAAGAACATGTGTTGGCATTTTCTGCAGGGAGCTAAGGTACAGAGAAAGAACAGTGTCGGAGCGCTTCCCACAAACCTCCGACAGTGTGAGAAGATGGCATTGCTGTCATATACTTCAATCCCTTCTACTCAGTCTTGCACTTTTCAAAACATCTGCTTCTCCCCTGTACGAATACAGAGTCTCCCTGCCAAAAATCTAGCACATTTCAAAGCCTCGCTATGGATCTCCTGACTAATGTAGGATAGTCCAAACAGGCTTAGAGCCTTTGACAAGCCATGTATGTCAGGCAAGCCGCACGTGGAACTCCCAGTGCCCTAACTAGGTGTGCCTTTCAGTGTCAACAGCCTCTTGGGAAAGGCAGCTCAGTGGGGCAATAACCCTGCTGCAAACATTATTGTGTAACCTGTTAGTTCATATCCTGTTAATAGGTGAGTTAATGAGTCTGCATCGGAGATGTGCATTTAAGATGCAGGTAACATTCAATTGTAACACAGTTGACTTACCTTTCGACTTATCAAAAGGACTACTAGATGTTCAGTGATTCAGAACACACACATTTAAGCAGGGATGCTCTACTTTTAATGGCTCATAACACACAACTAATCAGGGCTGCTATATCAGTGATTGCTCAGAACACAACTCTTCAGGACTGCTATGCTTGTAATGGCTCAGATCACGCACCTCATCCGGGTTGCTATACCTGTCAGAACACACAACCTTTCAGGGCTGCAATACTTGTAATGGCTCAGAACACACATCATCGGGGCTGCTATACCTGGGATTGCTCAGAACAGAACTCTTCAGGGCTGCTGTAATGGCTCAGAACGCACACCTCATTGGGGCTGCTATACCTGCAATGGCTCAGAAGAAGCACATCCCATGAGTACTGCTATATGTGTACTGGGTCTGAACACACACCTCATCAAGGCTGCTATACTCGTGATGGCTCAGAAGTAGAACACGCACATCTCATTATGACAAGTATACTTGTATCCGGGCTGCTATACCTGTGATGGCTCAGAACACACAGCTCTTCAGGGCTGCTGTACTTGTATTGGCTCAGAACACACACATCACCAGGGCTGCTATACCTGTGATTGCTCAGAACACAACTCTTCGGGGCTGCTGTGCTTGTAATGGCTCGGAAAGCGCACCTCATTGGGGCTGCTATACCTGTGATGGCTCAGAACAGACATCTCATTTGGGCTGCTATACATGTAATGGGGCAGAAGAAGCACGTCCCATGAGGACTGCTATACCTGTAATGGCTCAGAGCACACATCCCATATGGGCTGCTATACCTGTGATGGCTCAGAAGTAGAACATGCACATCCCATGAGGACCACTATACTTGTAAAGGATCAGAGCAGACATCTCATTTGGGCTGCTATACTTGTAAGGGCACAGAAGAAGCACATCCCATGAGGACTGCTATACCTGTAATGGCTCAGAGCACACATCTCATATGGGCTCTTGTACCTTTAATGGCATACAGTGTTGGTAAATCATCTGCATTCAAGCAAGTGCTGCATCTGGTCAGACAAACCTCTAACTCTATAACTCCCAGCCTAATGGCAAAAGAAGGTTCACACACATCTAAAAAGGATCACCCAATGGTAAAGCTGCACTAGATTTTTAAATAGAAAAGGCATTTTCAGCGTTTTAGATATTTATTGGTGCCATGTTAAAAGACAAACAGAAAAACAGGGGAGGAAGAGTAACTGTGAACCTAAACAATACAGAAGAACAAAGATGTGGCGGGAAGGGGAGGTGAAGGGACAGAGAACATACTAGACAATCCAAAACAGGAATTTGAGCAACAGGAAGAGGGAGCAATGAGCTACATGATAGGGCAACAAAGAAAGTGAGAAGGGAAACAGAGTTAATAACAGGACACACACACAATAGGAGTGAGTGATAGAAGCAGAGCAAAAGAGACATTTGGAGACAGTAAAATCAAACACAGATCAACAGCAGGTGGGGAGAGATGAAAATAGAAAGCAAGACTAGAGGAGGGCAGGCCAATAACATAAGAGACAGTGCAAGAAAGATAATCAAAAGGAGTAGCAACCACAACCGAGAAAATTTAAAAACCGATATAGCCAGAGTAATGACATGAGAGAGGAAGAGCAGTTGCATCAACCGATACAGTGAGATATATAGGAGGGAAAAAGCAACAATAGAATGCAGAGATGGGAGAGGCAGAGTGACAGAGAAACAGAATACAAAATGTGGCATCGCAACACTTAAGGGTGAGAGGCAGAGTGTCAGAAAGTGAGAGACAACATGGATTCTAGAACCAGCCGCTCCAGGGATGGCTGCCTGAAGGCTATGCTCCTGTGCCCTGCATTCATCTCTCTTTTGAATTCACTTGCAATGGCTGAGAAAACACAGAAACTTCACAACCATCAAAGAGGCAGAAAGTAGAGGAGGTAGACTGTGAGAAAAGAGAAGATAAATTGATAGAACTCCTAATGAAAGTGACTGCTGACATTGCAGAAATCAAGACTACACTTCTTGCTTCAGAGGACAGCTATCTGGCAAGATTAGCACTGTGGAAAGTCACCTAAACACGGTGGATGATGACTCATGAGAAATGGCTGAGCAAATAAGAGAATTGCAGATTCATGTGGAGAATCTGACTATCAAATGCTCTGAGAAAGAACATTTCTTAAGAAGAAACAATGTACGTGTAGCAGTGTTTCCAGGGAACATTGAACAAGGCTGCCCTGTGGACTTTCTGGAAAAGGCTTTGATAAAAATACTTAATCTGGATCCAAAAACCTCTTTGGAAATTGAAAGGGCACATAGATCTTTGGGTCCTAAACCATCGCTCGGCAAGAGACCAAGGCATTTCATCATAACATTTCTGAGTTCCCTGTGCGAGAACTGATATTGAAAAAGGCAAGGGAGAAAGGTGATTTGGCCTGGAGAGGTCATAAAAGCATGATCTTTGGTGACCTAAGTCGAGATGTTCCGGAGAAAAGGAGAGCTTTTAATGAGGCGAAAGAGAAAGCAAGAAACACACATTTAAAATACCACATGGTATATCCAGCGATCTTGAGAGTGGCGCTAAATGGCCAAGTTCACTCTTTCACAGATCATCAGGGGGCAGAAGCATTTCTTACAGATTCGGATCATCAGCCCATGGAGGGAACACCCAGCCAAAGAGTTGGATTAGTGTCAAAGAAGAAAAGATGATCTGAATTTGCAATCCTTGGATGTTTATTTACTTTTTTGGTTTGACTGTAATTTTTAGCCTTTATTTTGCTTTTTGTATTTTTAACGTGTTAGTATTGATATTAGGTTGAAACACATTACCTTTGAAAGCATTTTAAAAATGTGTTTATTTAAAGTGTTGCATGCAGAAGAAGTCCATTGGAAATCTAATGTGAGGAAAGGACCTAGTGTTTTGGCACGCAGCATAAGCAACGTGATGACAGCGTATGAAAAGGCTCATGCGCCTTTGTTTAAGGGAAGCTATGTGTTCGGCACCTCAGCTGTTAGCATTAAGTGCGGCCGGGCTTCGTGGCGGTGATGGTGATGGTGAAGGAAGGTAACTCATTATCGATAATCACAGGCTTTTGCGCGGCATTGGGTTTTTTCTTGTTCGCGTACCGCAGTGAACATGAGTCAAGACGCAATCATTGTTACAATAGGCAATGTATAGGCGGCTTGCTGCATAGTGAAGTAGATATGTCGATTGATTTGATACGCGTGGAGAGGCGATGTTGCGGGTGCTGGAAGGGAACCTGGATTCATTTGATGAATAAACACACTATTGCTCATGCATAAAATGAATGTGCTGATTGATGTTAATGGGCACCACCAAATAGGGAATTCTTTTACACGTGGCTGAACATACGCAGTGCCTCAGAATGGCAGTGCCTTTGAAATATGATTTAAACCTTTGGCAATGTGCAGACTGGTCAGTGATGTGCACTGTATTTTTCAAAACACGTACTTTCACTGCTCAATTTTAACTGATCACTAACTCTTCCTTTGGGGTGATAAAAGACTTAATTTTTAAAAAAAAGTGTTGCAGTGACGCCCATCACAGTGCAGAGTTTATTATATTTTGGATTTATATTTGTTAAAATGTTGATGTTGTTAATATTAAAATATACTAAAGAGAGATGTGGTAAAGGAGAGTACAAAACGGTGAGATATATCATATGAACATAGAATTGGTGTAGTTTGCAGCCTTTGTGCCGGAAGAGATTTCTTTTGACAAAGCATAAGCATTTCGTTGTTCCAACAGTGATTATAAGGAATTGGTGGGGTAGATTTCAATGAATAGGGACCATAAAGGGGGGAGGCGTGTATGAGAGAATTCAAGGTTGAGTACTTAGAGGATGGGAGAGATACAAGAACACCTGAGACTTCATAAATCACTGTGGCTTGTAATATGGATAATATGAAGGATTTGTTATAGTGAAGAAGAATGCAGTAGCACCATTCCTGCCAAGAGGCTAATCATTTGTTGCAATTTATGAATAACCATGTGAAACGGATGTGGATTATATGAGGGAAATGAAGATAAAATTAGAAACTGGATTTACTCTTCTAAAAATTGGGAGTAAAATACTCTCACTCCAAAATCCTATATGGAGCACTGGGCCAAGCCGACAGAAATCAATGAGCACGCTGGAGATGCCCAGGTGTACAGGTCATTAAAAAATTGGTAAGCACACATAAATTCGATTTTAGCCAGAAAGCACTCAAAAGCAGTACAAAAAGGTGGATGCACAGTTGGAAGTACACTTAAATTCGATTTTAGCCAGAAAGCACTCAAAAAGCAGTACAAGAAGATGAATGCACTGTTAGCAGACCAGAGAATAGAAAAGAGTTATCCATTATTTGTTTCCTTTTATCTTATGAAGCAGGGCATTAAGAGAGCAGTAGAGAAGCAATCGGTATGAGGTACATCACAATGCATAGTACTGGTGGTGCAGAGATTAGAGGCTGCAGATTAGGCAGATTAAGGCAGGTAGGAAAAGGAGCAGGCAGCAAATTGAGCAGTCCAAGGAAGGTGGGTGGACCAATGCGATCCATAATTGCTTACCAGGGCAATTGTAGTCAAGAATTGTTTGGTGCTTAGAGCATGCAAGGGACCGAGTCCGTAGAATCCTTTTGGGAGTGATGACGAGTAGCTGCAGGGAGAGGTGCTACTTATACAAGGACTCATCTGCACTGCTTGCCAAGATCACAGATGAATACTGACTTTTCAGCTCGGCAGAAATGTTCTTTGCCTCGCTTCTGCTACCTGGGTTCCAAGCAGCAACCAATGGCAAATGGTTGCAAATTGTATGATGGTAACTGGTAGAGCTGGTAAATGACACTGAACACGTCATAAAGTTCACTAAGACTGATGACGATGCAGAATAGGTATGTGCTTGACATGCTGACGCGATGGAAGGCAGTGTTTGCTGCAAGATTGGTGATTCTTGATGCACATTCGTGCCCTCAGAAGACACAGAGAATGGGTCACTATCTCATATAATTGCAACAGTACATGGACTAGGTGCTCACATGAAGAAAGAAGGAGGAATACGGAGGGGGGGGCTGGTTTGATCTGGCCTTCGATTAGGCCCTGCCTGGTTAGGAGTCATCGTGAAGAAGCTGGTACCTGTTATCGTGTTCATCCTGGTCATCCTCTGCACCTGCCAAATGGTACTCCACTGTTGTGCCAAAGCAGTGGCTAGTAGCGCAATGATGATGGTATCAATTGGTGCTTCAAAACTACTTCGCAATACAAAAGATACTGGAATACAAACTGAGCATGCCACTCCCCAAATGCTCCCTATTCACTATAGAGATAAAGTAGACCACTTATACCACACCATTGTTGTCCCACCACTTGACCCTGAAAATTATAAGGAAGTTTGGGTAGATCTAGCTGGAGATTGGAGATGTATTTCTATAACATGCACACCCGAAGAATATGCACAAGGAGGAGAAGGTTTGCCGTCAGTATGTAGAACTTGGATGCCAATAAAGGGAACCCCACCGTATGAGGCCGCAGTAAGAAGGGAAAATGAACACATGTGTGCGGAGGAATTTGTTACTGTAGAAGTAACGAAAGGGAGGAATGTTGGGAAAGAGATGAACCTATCCCACCGCCCTAGGCACTTTAGAGTAAGGCGAATACCATAAATACACGTGTGATGTGCCAGGGGGTTGTTGGGGCATATTTAGGGACCCTGCACAAACACAATACTATGTGAAATGTAAATGCTTAGCATTAGTGCGTACATATGAACAGGCACCATTTTGTAGTTATGGTAGAAACATTCGGGCCTGCATAGATGCGCGGTAGACCATGAACCTAACTAAGAAACCTAAATAGGCCCAAGCGCTGATTTATAGTGTAGGGAAGACATGGTATCACAAGTATTGACACTGACACAATGGATACAATTTGTAAAAGCTTTATTGAAAATGTTGAGGTTGGAGAAACTCCTATTCTGCCATATAACTAAGATGGGAGTAGTCTCGACCATCAAACGATAAACAAAAACAGTCCTAGTGGGAGACTGTCAAATCAAAATGGCCTATACTAACAAAAGCCTAATGCCTGCCCTATCTCTTGTACAAAAAGTGTAAAAAGGAGAAAATGTATGCAAAAAGGAAAAGTCAGTGCTCAAATGATAATGGGGCTGCACCAGCTCTCCTCTCCACGTTAGGCCTCACGAAGTAAGGTGATTCTTGTAGGAAGGATGACACGCTCTGTCCCAGCTTCCAACACATTTCACAATTCCAAACCGTGGATCGAGATCCGCCTGGCCTTCCAAGTTTAAAGTTCCATCCTCTGACTTTCAAAATAATGTTTCAACCAAAATGTTCACAAAGGTCCCCCTCTGCTGGGCTCAGATCTCTCACTGTGCAGTTCGCATATAGTTGCAAGAGGGCTCTCTTCCCCAAGCTTAATACACTTTGGGTCTCCCTCAATCAGGCTCGACCACTTATCAATGTCGAAGTCTTTCGAATGTGCGTGGCTTTTGTTACAGACAATCGCAGGACCACTTGGACTCAATGTTCACTATTTGCTTTCACTCTTGCTGTTTGTTCGTCTTACTTTAAACAATGCACCTTTCACAGAGACTTTGGAATGGGCTACTTCCTTTCACTGGGCCACTCCATTACTTAGTATCGCTAATCTTGCAGCTATATTTGACTTCAAAGTTCATTCACAGGTCTGCTTTTCTTTGTGTCTTATCCACACGCGTACAGCCTTCACTTGTGATATGATGCTGCTACTTCATTCACTTTAACACACACCAGTCTCTCAGGTCGTGTGCCAACTCACCGGCTGTGTGCGCATTTTCTTGTTTTTCTGATTTTCGAGTCAAGGTTAGTACAATAGGCTTGACCTCACCTCCCCAACTCTGGTGTTCACCCGGCATCCTCGAAACACAAAGCAATCTTCACATTTGGGATCTGACCTTCCCCACGTGTCTTTCGCGTGTCTGCAGGAGGAAACGACCTCCAGTAGGCTTTGGGGTTTCGGCCCGCTGCTCTCCTCCCTTGGTCCATTGCTCTACTCCAGTAGGTGTGCTTCATTCGGGAAGTTCTGCTCATTCTCGTGTTCCGCCTTGCTCAGATTTTGTCTTTAGGTGTTGCCTTTTATTCATGTGAGGAGAGCTAATTGGTTTAAGGTGTATGCACTTAGGGTAAAGTGCCTGACTTTGCCTGACCCGATTAACAGGACATGTCCAGTACGATGTGATGGAGTCTGGTTACTCTGTCACCCTCTTCCTCGGCCCAGTGTTTGTGTAAAAGGGGGAGTTGGGACTTTGGAAAATCCTAAAAAATTAGATCGGATAGATGATCAAAAAAGGGGGAATACCGCATCTCACCATCGGCTATCTCACCCCCACTTCCTGAAGACCTCTCACCCATGTGATCCTCCCGCACTGGTCCAACCCCAGGAACTGGATACAAAAGCGATGGCCGTGTCCTGTCCACCTGGATGACAAATACCTGAGTAGTAGCAGGTGAGATACCCTTTGGTTTCTCACAATAGAGACCCACACCATTGGCCTCCATAGAAACTCTCCTGGAATGTGCCCAGCAAGGCCGTGAGGCAGTACCAGATGACTCAAAGTGCACGTTAATTAGTGCCAGGCCAAAACAAGCCTCTGACCCCCACCCAGCCAACCATGAGTTGTCCCAGCCCAAGACCCCTAAATTCCACGATAGTAAGTGACCACAGACCACTAACCATAAACCCACTGGCCATAAAAGATCTAAAAGAACATGGCCATTCCACCTTATTTCATAATGACAAGATTTGTAATGCGAGGTACAGGGTGGAAAAAATTATTGTCCAAAGCGAGGGTGGAAGCCTTGGGTGCATACAGTGCGACACAGAATGAGTAAAGAATGTGTGGGTCAGCTGGATCTTAAGCCTCCCCTGGGCCAGTTCCCGAGCCTCCCAGGTGCATTCCATAATGAAAGAATAGCATTGTCTTACATAGTAACTAATTGCAAACTTGACCTTGGTTCCCTGGAGATGATGAGCCCAGAAGACCCCACGTGATGGAAGACAGACGTACAGGGCTGGGGCCAATGGCTTGGCATCTCCTATACAGCAGGCTGACCATGTATAAGGTCTCGCCAACCAGCCACGCAGGTTTTTACTTTATGTTTACGTCACTGATGGTGATTTGTTTCCTTATAACATTCTGCTTGAACCATTTTTGGCAGAACGTTCTTGAGCAGCAGAGTTCTTTGCTGGCATACCTTTTTTTGTGTGATTAAAACGTTACCTTTGCAAGAATCTCTTGCCCTTTTTTTCCCTAGCATTTTTTTTTATTTGAGCGTTTTTGAGCATGCCTTCAAGTTCCAGGTGGTCAGGGCGTAACCCCAGAACAGACGGCCTGCAAGTCTTCTCTTTGCATGCCTGCTTTGACTCAGAGTGTGAGCCTCCAGAAGTGTGGAATTTAGCCACCAAACATGTTGGTGTTCCATTCGAAACTGCTTTGTAGATGATAAATGCAGTTTTGAATATGATCCTGGCGGGGAGGGGGAGCCAATGAAGTATGCTGTGACGAATCACTGGAAACCATCTGTTCTCCCCAAGGCAGAGCCCCCTTTGGGAGGCTAATGAGGTGAGCCCGCTTTGCAACACCCTCTCTAGGGTTTTGAGGCAAGTGGGACCTCACTGGGTGAGACTCCCCCTTTGGGGACAAGGACTCCTTTTCCTATGAGGAACTCTCAAAAGGATATCCCATTTTAAAACCCTTGGAAACATCATACCAAGATTTGTATACAGAGAGAACAATTGTCTGTTGCTGTCAACAAGAAGCAATGCATGCCCCTTTAAATGGCGAAGAAGCTGACCCAGGGAGAGATACCGCAACTAGCACAGAGAGAGAGATGTGAACGTCAGCCAGGGAAGTCCTATGGTGAGGCAGTATCAGAGAGATACTCTAAAACAAAGGAAACCTGCGTGTTTCGGAACTGCTTGCAGCCTGCAAGCAGAATGCTGGACGTGCTGCATTCTGGGAACCAGAGAGAGAGAGGGAGAGAGACAGGGGGTGGTATTGTGACCACGGAAATCCTATGGTGGACCTGTGGTCTGTGAAATTACTCTAAAACCACTATACGGTTGGAGCCTCCTCACATCAGAAGAATCAGAGCTCCGTCGAGGAGAGTACAGACGACGGCACACTGAAGGAGACAAAGAAGCCGTGCAGTTCGAGAGCAAAACAAATTTCGAACGCTGAGAGAACCAAGTGACGTTATCCCTGAGAAGAACAGGTAAAGGGGAAAACAGGAGACCCGGAGGCAACATAGAGATCATTATGGGACTATTCATACTCCTCCCAGCCAAGTGAATGAAAATATAATTTGGGAAGCAAGAGATCATACTTGTCCCAGTCAAGTTACTGAAAATAGAACTTGCAAAGCAAGAGATCATATTCATCCTAGTCAAGTTAAGGAAGCCAGACAATTGAAGGAGGGGAGTGAGAGAAACCTGAGAACCCTAAAGATTAAAAGGGAGACAAGAAGCACACTGGCGGTCCGGAAATAAGGGTGTCGGTGGCAATGTACCGGCACCCTTTCTGGACCGCCAGACTCCAACTATGCCTGCAGGAGCCGTTACTCCTGGCAGGTCTGACCTGCTGGGCGCACCTGTCCCTACAGGCATGGTTTTCACAGAAGCACCGGCACCATTAGCAACGATGGCCTTCAGAAAGGCACTAAAAACCACCTTATTTAAGTGAATCGGACTTAAAACACCACTGCAATGCGAATAATGGCTATAATTTACAACTGTACCTATGCTCACTGTTCCCATGTAACCTCAGAACTTTAGCTATGTCTGTAACCTTGTTCCCATTGTCTTGTTATACTCACCTTTGTAAAGTAAACTTTCTTGTAACAGCGCCACGATGCCCGAGGGCAGCTGTGCACTTTAAAAATGCGAATAAATAAATAAATAAACAATGTCAGTGCTTCTGTGTCCTTATTCCCTATTGGACTCCACAGGAATGGGGACTTACACTTTTTGCCGGATGATATCCTGGCCCCCGGACTTCTAATATCCCAATGGCCCTGGGATATCAAGCAGCAGAACGGTGTTACGAGTTCGGCAGCAACCTGCCGGTAGCACAGGCGGGTTACCGCTGGAATCGTAATGAGGCCCAGAGACTATAAGGTGAAAGAATATTATGGTTCCAGTATAAGTGAAGAGCAACTAAAGAAAGAAAGAAAGTTGTAAAGGTTGGATATCATTACCCTGAGAGAAGGGAAAACTACAGCTTTATGATAAATGGGAAAAGGGAAGTAACAATCCCAATGAGACAGTTAAAACGAAGCAAGTTACACATAGAAGGTCAAAGAGAACTATGCCAAAGATATAAAAGCCTAAAGAGATTTTGAAAGTGTTGCACAGACTGATTAAAGGAGTCACAAAAGACTATATAAACATCACTTACTAAGGAGAATAAAGAAGTAGGAGTTTGCCTGAAGCAAAGTCCACGAAAATGAAGTCATTCTCCTGCCTTTAGTTATTTAGAATAGTGGTAGGGTCAGTTAGGGTTAGTTTGGACTGTGGACAGATTCTTTTTGGACATTCACAGCCGACTGATGAGCACCTTAGTTTATAATGTAGGGAACACCTCATAGTACAGGAAAAATTATGCCTTCTTCATAATCTTTAATAAACACCATTCTGAAAGGTCCTCAAAGAGTCTGCATTCTTCTTCTCACCCGCCAGAATGTGCAGTGTTGGAGAGATACAGTCACATTTGCAGGCACCTGTAATTAGGCAGGCTGCAGCTTTTGGCAGGCTGCTTTGAGGTTGGAAGCCCAGTTAGGATGGCATTTCCCCCATTGATGTGTGAGATAACGAGGGCTTGGACCACTATACGGAATTAATTTGAGGCAATGAATGGTTTGATGTTGCGATTGTTTGGATCTGTAGCCATGCGGCTTGTGCCTTTTTGGCTATGTGCTTTTGGAAGGAAAGGCTACTGTCAACAATGAAGCCCAGAGATTTGGCTAAGTTTGACAGCACAGAGGTAAATCGTTCCAGGCACGTGTCATCCAGCCATTGTTTCATTAGTTATTGCTTGGTGGGGGGCGCCAGTTCGGTCTTGGTCAGGCTCAGTTTGCAGTAAGCTTTTTGACAACCATGTTTGGATAGTAGCCAGGCATTCAAAGAGGCGAACAATCTCCTGGGGGCCACTGACCTTACGGTACAGCTGAGTGTCATCACCGTACTGGTGGATGGCTATGTTGGAATCATTTAGGAGAGTTCCCAATGGTTCCATGTATAGATTGAAGATTATTGGGGAGAGAATGGAACCTGGGAGTCAGTTGGACCCGAATAAGGCCACCTGTACAGCCTGGTGGCTACTGGATAAATAAGATGCAAACCATTTTAGAATGGTTCCAGAGAATCCCATCCTGTCAGTGGGGAGTGTAATGAATCCTGTGTAGTCATCACTGATCCCCATCCTAAATTATCTTCCCATGTGGCCAGGGGATGGCAGCCACCACCTGATCCTGACCCTGGGGGTGGTATTATGGGGGAGGATCACATGGGTGGAGATGGCTGTCAGGCAGATGTGGTGACCCCATCAGGAGAGACTGGGTATTCTTCCCTTACATGTGAACAAGACCCTATAATTCCTAGATTCCTAATGGCATGTTGCCATTACACCAATCCTTCCAGTGGCAAAACCCTAAGACCTCTTCTTGCCAGACACCCTAGGCAGGATACCATTCACACTTCAAACACACATAATGCTTACATAGCATCTCCTGTTTCTGCCAGTTTTGGTTCAAACAAGTATTCAAAGCAATGCAGTGTTAAAAAATCTAAAGACCCTATGCACCCCAACTCCCATAAAAACTACAGTACTGGGACGTGAAAGAGGAGAAAGGAGTTAATGTGGAGCAGAGGACACACCAAGCTAAATGTGCAGTCTAGTTTCTGTAATGCCAATCAGCTGTGTGGGACATTTAAAAATGGTGGACCTTTTTTCAATAGAAGATGGAGAAGCAGGAGAGGAGAGCTGCAGAGCGGGCGCATCAGAAAGCAGAACCAAAGGCAGACACACACGAGAGGACTAGGACAATGCTGAAGGAGGAGGGAGCATCCTACAGGAAAGGAGAGAGACCGGGACCAGCATAGCAAGTGCTGAAGGGGGACCGTTGAGGAGCAGGCAGCAATTGAAAGGCTGTCAGGGACGCGGTAACACTGAAGAGCAGTAATTCCACCGGCGAGTGAAGGAGGAGCTGGCGGGAGAACCACGAGAGGGTCTGCAGACTGGGGAACGCTTTCCAGCAGCACAAACCTCACCACAGCTAGATGCCATGGGTCGGAGACGCCAGCAAACACCAGTGAATCTGGCCAGGAGTATTGGGAGCACCGGGGCATACCGACAGGTGCACAATCAACTGAATACCTATTATGAATCTCAACCAAGTAATATAGAAAGACTGCATTTACACAAGTCTCCATATATGAGATGTTGATATGGGGAAAGCTGGAGTACATGGTGTCATAAACAAAAAAACTTTGATGAAGCAATTGAAAGGCAAGATCTGTACAAACATGCATATATGAGAAGTCAATATGGGGAAGATTGCAACAAGTATTTCAACAAGCCAATGAATACTAACAAAGAAGTTAACAAACAAAACTTGAACAAGTCTCCATATATAGGATTCTGGATAGTGGGAATTGGGGACAAGTAATACCTGGAGCCAATAGAGTATTGACAGTGAATGAGTACAACTGTGTTATACTTAAAGAGAAAGAGAACTCAAAGATAACAAATAAGATTGTAAGACGCCCTGGTAGAAGAGGTACATCTGACAGTAAGCCTTTGGGTGAAAGATAGCTGGCAGAAGAGTATACCAGGGGTTCTACCAAGCGCAGAGGGGTAGTCCTGGCAGAGGAGTACACCAGGCAATCCATCTAGAGTATATGAAATCAAAGGCATTGTGAAAGGTCCCTGGCAGGAGAGTATACCAGGAGATCATCTTTAATAAGTTGCTGTGTAGAAGAGACACTGTTGCTATCCTTAAAATACCATTGCTTGGCAAAGACACTCTTCATCATTCATAAGAAAGTGTTGTGTAAAAGAGACACTCTTGCTAGCCTTAAAAACACTGGTGCTTGGAATAGACATTTTTTTCATCATTACTTAAATTGCCAAGTGATACTTTTGCCATCCTTGCAAACACCATTGCATGGAACAGATACTTTTCATCTTTAAGAAAGTGTTAGATGAAAGAGACATTCCTACTACTCTTAAAGAGACACTGTTTGCACAGAACTTTCTCAACATTTTACCTGAAACAGTTCAGGAGGAGGGAATGAGCCCCTGGATACAAGGATTGTTCTGCTGGATTTCCATACTTAGTTTGTGCACCCACTTTGCTGAGTTTAAAGCAGAGACATTTATCTTTCACTTTATGTTGTTCATTTTCAGTGTGAGGGTCAGATACGTTTTGGACACAAGGACAGTTTGCCTAAGTCAGACAACTAGACTCCGACTGATCCCTAGTTTTGATTTCCTAGGCAGGGAAACTCTCTTTAGGATAGGGACAGAAGGGCCTTTATCCAAACCATTCTATTTTAATAAAATGTCTAATGTTGAAAACATTACAACTTTGTGTCCGTCTCTCAATTCTGACCCCTCACGTATGGTGTCAGTTTGGGGTTGGATTCAGTTGACACAAACTGGTTATCCCATATGAGTATAATAGATACTAGCCCCATATCGGTTACATCTGCCAAAGAGTGGAATAGCAACACTCCTCCTGCGAATGGGTCCTATCCCCAAGATCTTGAAACAGACTTCATCTCTTTAACATCTGTAGAGAGGGAGATGTACACATCATTTATAGAGCCCACACCCTCACCTCTGTCATACTGGAAGAATAGCAAGAATACACTGTGTGTGACACCTGGTATCATCCCAATACCACATCCAAGGTATAAGCGATGTTATGCGCTCAGAAAACTGTATCGAATGTAACCTCAAACTGATGTGGTAGACATGAGTCTGCAGGCACCACTGGGCATAAAAGAACTATAAGTAAAGTCTGACAGATGTAAAGTGACACCACTAAAGGGAGAAAATAAGTGGACGCACTGAACGCGATGTATGGTTATCTAAGGAATGAAGATGTGATTGAAGTAACGAAGCAAACATATATGCGAATATGAAGAAAAACCAAATACACTAATGAGCTAAGTGACAAGAGATGTAATAGACATATATATGTAGAAATGCAAGGTAGTTAAGACAATATAGAAGCTTGCTAAGGTAGAAAATAGAATGCAAGTAAAACAACCATGCTAAGAAAATGGACGGCGGCATCGTATAATAGTAAGCAAGTAGCCTTGAGATGGGAAACCCAGGCTGCAAGGCTGACAGGCACTGGAATACAACATTTGTTCAAGAACAAATGGTATTTGTTTGGCTCAAAATCAAGGATAGTGCAGCATGAGCAACTATATGGCTGGAAAGGAGTCAGAGAGGATAAGCTACATACGCAGGACATATTTCTCTTAGATTAAGTAAAGGAGAGAACAATTGCGGGTGCCAAGTATTGATCAATTAAAGATTTAGAAAGCACATGCAGAATGAAGCAACAAAGTCTCCAGATGCTAAGGAGAATGATAGCACCCAATATAAATGAATCAAACAGCAGTAAATAGAAAGGCAAAACTGACAAAATCATGGTCTCCTCACACGTGATTCAGGATCAGAAAAGAAGGCCTATTCATAAATCTCCAGACAAAGATAGCAATGTACCTTCACTCTCTTTAAAGTTCAGAGGAAGAGAACAGTCAGCAAGGTCAACTACAAAGAAGAAGCCTTGGTTTAGGGTCTAACAGATGAGAGAGGGTAGGCTAATTAGCTAAAAATGGCACTTGTCTGACATTGTTCCCGTGAACCTGGAGTTCATTGTTTACGTGCTGCTAACAACCCGAATGTCCAGGGTTGGTAAAACAGTTCCAACCAATCCTGAGGGTCTATGTAATGGTGGACCATAAATTGTTGCACGGCCTATCCGCTGCGGGTGTTACATTATCTGTATTTTACATAGTTAGATATGCTTCAAGGTGTGCCTACTAGATAAGAGACATCCAATATGTCATAAAATATATGTATCCATTTCCCCTAACCAATCCCTCCACTCAGTAGGTTTTTACTGTTCGCCATGTAGGATGACATCATAGCTGAAGTTTGTCGAGATATAAAACCTTCTGTGTTACCGAAATGCATTGAGAGTGTGTGAGCTACAATCAGTTTGTTCACCAGGTTTCCCTACTTTATTGAACTGATAATAAAGTAGTATTTTGCCATATTCTTTGAGTCTGTCAGATTATTTTGGCTTGACATCATGTATTGTGGTAATCCCCTTCGGGATTTGGAATGCTGCAGGTGCTATTGCACATTTGATAGCAGAGGATGGTTCAGATCCAGACTCTCGGATTCTTGACATCTTCCACCATGCAGGTCCTTACCATCAGCCGTAAGATTTCAGAGTTTCCTGTGGAGAGCAGAAGAATCACGTTTGTAAATCGAGACGGTCGGCAGGTGTCTCTTTAAAGCAATTCCTGTCCGGTCCCAATGGGCGCCGCACTCCGAAGGCGAAGTGGTCGATTGGGGAAGAGTTGATACCAAAGGGCTCGAACTGAGAAAAGAACGTAAGTACAACTTTGAAAGTGGCAAATAAAAGGGGAGGGATTGTATTACATGTGTAAATATTTATAATGTGAAAGGATTTATTTAAGAAGAGATGTTGCAATACCTATTATCACGGAGATAGAAGGGAACACATCACACTCCAAGATGGGCTATTAAGATAAATAGACTCCTGCAGCAAGGCCAAAGAAGAATGCGTTTCACACTTCAAATTGGGGGAAAATGGAGAAGAGATACTTTTACTAGAGAGAGTTTAAAAAGATGATCATGGAAATTGTTGTGCACATTTTATTTGGGGTTATGAATATGTCGGATAATGACTCTACACCTCTGCCAACTCCTTGACCTGTCAAATACCATGTAATATGATACTGACGTTCAAATGTAATGTTTGATGTGACTCTTTTCTGAACCTGTACTGGCTCTGTCCTGATATGACTCGCTATAAAATAAAGTTTAAACAAAAAAAAAAGTTGAAATTTGCCATAGAAGGAGCAGTATTGATAAGCAGAGAAGGAGTGGTCACACATAAGTTATTGCCTACATAACCAATCAATATAGGGTTCCCCCGTAGATCAGTGAGGGTACAATTTCCGGCCATGTTGTCGAGGGAATGGATTTAGAGGACAAGGAGGTGGATTTCAGTAACCTCAAAGGGAGGAGGGATTTAATGGTGGACAGCCACAACAATACTGGAATTGTGGGAGGGCAAGACATATTGCCCAAGCATATAAGAGTAAAGGGGGCATGCAGCAGAACTGGCAGACTCCAAGAAGATTGACAGGTTATTTCCCACTGTACAATACAGAACAACCAGATTATTATGCCCAAGATCACACTCGGTATCAGACAAATGCAGCAAACACAGCAGATTCCGTTGCAATCACAGTCACTGCTAGGGCAACCACAGCAAGCGCCTATGCAAGCACAACAAGCACAGACGCAACAGGTGACGATGCCACAATGGAAGCCGAACACAGGATCCCCACAAATATCTACACCCAGGATAGGGAGTGTGATAGCAGTGGGATGGAATCCTTTTAAAGGTACAGTGATGAATTCATATTCAATAAAACATGACGTATCTACACCATTATTGTATTACTGACAGACACCAGTTAATATATTAGAACGTGACTTGATGACAAAACATAATATGATAATATCTTTTACTGACAAAGGGATAATATGTTCCACTCCAGGGATATATTACATGAATGTAAGAGAATTTATATTAGCATTTACAGGCCAAAAGGCATTGCAAGGAGTTCCTTTAGACCCAGAAGTGTTTTTGTATGCAGTAAACATTTTGTTTATATGGCTTTGTGGATTGATGGATAAATTGCTGAGAATACCTGACACATTTTTGTTTAGACCACAAGTACCTATGGATGATGGGGAAGGACAGGTTATTCCCATAGAACGGGAGGAAGTGATAGTGAGAGAGGAAAGTGTGATTATTCATGGGACAGACAACAAAGGAAGAGCATGGAGAACAGTAACAGCTCTTGATGAAGGGTATTGACTAACAGACTTGTCAGGCGAGGAGTTGTTCAGAGATAAGAATTCAGACAATGAATTAGTATTTTTCATAAACCTTACTTATTGGATGAAAATTGAGAATAATTAAATACCTCAGAGAATGGCATTGGTAAAAAAAGAAACAGTAATTTTTCAGGAAAATGTAGAAAAAGTGCCAAGCATTTTATGGACCAACAGTCCATATGAAGTGGGTCCATTGAGTGGAGCAGGAGTAGTTAAAATAAAGCTTAAACCAGGAACAATTTCACCATGAGCAAAACAGTACCCCATGTCCAGAGAAGCAGATTAAGGTATATTTGAAACCATTTCCGCTTTGATACAGCAGGGAATATTGGTACCATCAGATTCCCCATGTAATACAGCTGTGTACCCAGTAAAGAAATCGCCTAGGGGGGTGGGGGGGTCATGGAGAGTTATTCAGGATCTGTGCCTCCTAAACAATATTATCAAAGCAGAGTTTCCGCTTATTCCGAATCCAGCTACGATATTATGTAACATCCCAGCTAAATATTTTACAGTAGTAGATTTAAAGAAGGCTTTCTTTTCAATTGCCCTTCATGAGGACTACCAAGATTTTACCTCATTTTCGTACATAAGTCAGCGGTGAACACATGCAAGATTACCACAGGGATACTGTGAGTCTCAGTCAATCTTTAATAGGGTCCTTCTGATGGACTTAGGTAATATACAACTTGAGAGTACACTAATTCAGTACGTAGATGACATATTAGTGTATACTGAGACAGAAGAGATTATTTTAAATCTATAAGAGCCTTGAGAAACCAAAACTGCAACCTCAGCAGTTCATATTTATGAATGAGGATTGCAGTAAGGTGCAGCAAGCTTTTGCAAACAACATTGCATCAGCTTGCTAAAAAATGTCCCACTCACTTGCATTTAACTGCACAAAGCAAAGGCCAGCAAACCTATAATACTTCCTTTTAACATGTATATCGGAAGAAGAGATGCGTAAGTCTTTGGAATCAATGCACCCTACATCATGCTCTGGGGAGATTCTGCCATCTAAACTTATTTTATGAAATCCTAACATTTTTGCCCTTTTGTTGGTGTGATTTGTGAACTCCTCCTTTAGTCATGGAAATGTCCCTGATAGTCTTACATTTGTAATAGTCGCCCCTCTTCCTAAGAAACTCTGGCCAGATCAAAATAACCCAAGTAACTTGCGCCTGATCACTAATACACCATTCTTGTTAAAAACTATTGACAAAATTGCCACAATACAGCTTCAACAACATCTGGAAAATGCCAATATCCTCCACCAAAAGCAATCTGGTTTCCATGCATTCCATGGAACAGAGACCGCACTAGTGAATTAACAGATACATGTGCTCGGTACCATGGATAAAGGCAAATCAGGTTGATTAATACTCTTAGACTTATCCCTGGCTTTCGACCTGCTTGAGCACTCCCACCTTCTGGACTGCCTATTTACTTTTGGCCAATGTTCCAAAGAAGCAACTAACTGGATCGGTTCATTCCTTGGCAATAGGAAATCAAGAGTGTGTTGGGGTGAGGCAGTCCCAGCATCCAAATCTGTACATGATGGTGTCCCACAGGGAGCTTGCTTATCCCTCACATTGTTCAACTTATATAAAGCCCCTCTGTGACCTCTTGACAGGTTTGAACATTCATTTTTCCACCTACGCGGATGACACTCAGCTCCTTATGGAGCTGAGTGGAAACCACAAACTTGACTTGGCACAGCTCAACTACATCTACAGCCTGGTAAATGGCTGGATACTCATAAAATGGCTTGGACCTTTCTAAAACAGAACTGATGATCTTTGGTTCGATACAAGTTAGAACCAAACTTAGCTCAATGTATTCTCATATGAGCATCGAAAACAACCACATAAAAATGAAGGACAAAGTAAAAACACATACAGGGTAATTCATAGAATTTTGCAGAAAAGTGTCGCAAGCGGTTGGAGCAGAGTGTCCGCGTGCGATTGTCTGCGCCAGGCGCGTGCGCTAAAACCGATTTCCGCGCACAGCGTATTCATGGATTTTAGGCTCCCAAACCAGCCGTGGCGCAGAGTATCGCAGCGACCCTGCAGCAGCGCCAGTAACGCCCCCAAGAACGCCCTCGCGCAAGGAAAAGCCATCAAAATCGCTAAATCATCGCAAAGGGCTGCGCTAACCCTGGACCAGTTTACAGGGCTGGCAAACAAGGAACGCAAAGCGGGTAACATTTATATCAGGGGTACGCGGGAAGTTTTACA
Organism: Ambystoma mexicanum; assembly: GCF_040938575.1. Classification (NCBI taxonomy): domain Eukaryota; kingdom Metazoa; phylum Chordata; class Amphibia; order Caudata; family Ambystomatidae; genus Ambystoma; species Ambystoma mexicanum. Next base: position 779,167,022 of record NC_090935.1, read on the forward strand.
CGCGATTGGCCAGGGTACGTGTATTACAGGGGTACGCGTGAAGTTTTACACGCGATTAGCCAGGGTACGTGTATTACAGGGGTACGCGGGAATTATCACACGCAATTTGGCTGGGTACGTGTATTACAGGGGTGCGCGGGAATTATCACACGCGATTTGGCCGGGTACGTGTATTACAGGGGTGCGCGGGAATTATCACACGCGATTTGGCTGGGTACGTGTATTACAGGGGTGCGCGGGAAGTTACACACGCGATTAGGCTGGGTGGGTCCTCACAGGTGTTCCCTGTACACCCTCCACGGCCCCTGCAGGCAGCCCACAAAACAGGGGACTACCCTGTACACCTGCTCATGTCCCCCAGCACCCCCACCCCCCAGCACTGTGGGCCACCCTCCACCAGGCCCCCACTCATGTCCCCTTGCACCCCCACCCCCAGCAGTCATGGGGCAGCCTCCACCAGGCCCCCACTCATGTCCCCTATCACCCCCTCCCCCCAGCCACCAGGGGCAGCCTCCACCAGGCACCCACTCATGTCCCCTATCACCCCCACCCCCCAGCAGTGCAGGGGCAGCCTCCACCAGGCCCCCACTCATGTCTCCCTCCCCCCACCCCCCCAGCACTGAGGGGCACCCTCCACCAGGCCCCCACTCATGTCTCCCACCCCCACCACCCCAGCACTGAGGGGCACCCTCCACCAGGCCCCCACTCATGTCTCCCACCCACCCCACTCCCCAGCAGTGCAGGGGCAGCCTCCACCAGGCCCCCACTCATGCCTCCCACCCCCCACCCTCCCCAGCACTGAGGGGCACACTCCACCAGGCCCCCACTCATGTCTCCCACCACCCCCACCCCCCAGCAGTGCAGGGGCAGCCTCCACCAGGCCCGCACTCATGTCTCCCACCACCCCCACTCCCCAGCAGTGCAGGGACAGCCTCCACCAGGCCCCCACTCATGTCTACCACCACCCCCACCCCCCAGCAGTGCAGGGGCAGCCTCCACCAGGCCCCCACTCATGTCCCCTATCACCCCCACCCCCCAGCCACCATGGGCAGCCTCCACCAGGCCCCCACTCATGTCTCCCACCACCCCCACCCCCCAGCCACCATGGGCACCCTCCACCAGGCCCCCACCCATGTCTACCACCACCACCCCCCAGCAGTGCAGGGGCAGCCTCCACCAGGCCCCCACTCATGTCCCCTATCACCCCCACCCCCCAGCCACCATGGCCAGCCTCCACCAGGCTCCCACCCATGTCTACCACCACCCCCACCCCCCAGCCACCATGGGCAGCCTCCACCAGGCCCCCACTCATGTCTCCCACCCCCCACCCCCCCCAGCACTGAGGGGCACCCTCCACCAGGCCCCCACTCATGTCTCCCACCACCCCCACCCCCCAGCAGTGCAGGGGCAGCCTCCACCAGGGCCCCACTCATGTCTCCCACCACCCCCACCCCCCAGCAGTCATGGGGCAGCCTCCACCAGGCCCCCACTCATGTCCCCTTGCACCCCCACCCCCCAGCAGTCATGGGGCACCCTCCACCAGGCCCCCACTCATGTCCCCTATCACCCCCAACCCCCAGCCACCAGGGGCAGCCTCCACCAGGCACCCACTCATGTCCCCTATCACCCCCACCCCCCAGCAGTGCAGGGGCAGCCTCTACCAGGCACCCACTCATGTCTCCCACCCCCCACCCCCCCAGCACTGAGGGGCACCCTCCACCAGGCCCCCACTCATGTCTACCACCACCCCCACCCCCCAGCAGTGCAGGGGCACCCTCCACCAGGCTCCCACCCATGTCCCCCTGCCCACAGGCCCTGACAATCCTAAAGCATGCGCCTCATGGCCAGCCACCACAGCCCAAAGATACAACCAAGTATTACATGCACCCATGATACTACTCCAATGGAAACAATGGAAATCAACACATGTGTCTCACACACACAATGGTTGCAAGTGAACCTGAAAACCCATATCATGACATGCATGAAAACAATGAGATGAAACCACACATTGAAGAATGAAAAAATCCAAATAATGTATTAATAACAACAGTAATGGCAATCAAAATGAAACAAAATACACAAGTAAAAAAAAAACAAAATCAAGCTGCCTGTCCCTTTTCAAATTAAAATCAATAAATGATAATCCTAAAAAATTTCTTCCAAAGTTCTAGTCCATAAAAAGGAAATGAAGGGAAAAAAGAAAATGAAAACCATTGCTCCATGGAAAAAAATATCCATAGTAAAAAAAATATCCAAATCCAAAGTCTAACTATGTACAAAGTATTCAGGGTCCATCATCCCAACAGAAGAAATGAAACCTACCAATGGAAATATATACAAAAGGTGGAGCAGTGCCGTCGACTCCAAATAAAAATAAACTATAAAGGAAACCTATCACTAAATAACTATATACAATGGCGGCGGGCCAGTCCAGCTGCTCACTTAGTGGTGTTCCGGGCCAGGGCATCATCAAACTCCTCGTCTATGTCCCGGAGGCGGTCCTGTTCCATGGCCCCGAGGGTCCGCAGGGAGGCCGACATGTTCACCCCCAACTCCCTGCGGATTGCCTCGAGGCACTCGGCCCGCCTCAGGGCCCTCCGCATGGAGTTCTCCGCCCTGACCATCGTGAGCCGCGCCTCTTCTGCCCGCCGCCGCTACGCACCTATCTGCTGGCCCAACCGCTGCCACACGGAAGACACTTCCCTTCCAGGGTCCTCCTGCCCTCCGGCCGAAGCCTGCCCCTCCGATGTTGAAGGCCCCGAGCTATCGTGGCTCCCACCGACAGCCTCCTGCTGCTGTCCATGTGCCCTGTCCGATGGTGCCTGCACATCCTCCTTCAGTTGGGGTGCAGTCGTTGATGTGGCCACCCCTGCTGGAAGTCCGACTCCCGACTGTGGCAGGGATCTGTTGTCCACCAGCCTGGCCGCACGGTCGGAGGCAGCTCCACAGGGCACCCAGGTGACACATGAGTGGGAAGATGGCATGGAGGACGACTGGGGCATAGGGGTTCCGTGGAGGAGGGGGTCGGAACAAGGTCCAGGAAACGGAGGAATCCAGCCCTGGTGAGCTGTCCCAGTGGGTCAAAGCAGTCAACGAGCCATGCAAGAAGACGTGCAGACTCATCATGAAAAGACTGCAGGTCAGCTCGCATGGCCCGTTGACGCAACGCCACCCCACCCTGGACAGGCTCAACCTGGTGCAGGATAGCCACATCCGCAGGGAGAGGAAGGCCAGGTGTTGTAAGCCAATCCCCTCCCTGAGAACGGGTCTGGAGGTAGGCATCCCCGCTGGTGCAAGATGATGCAGTGACGGGAGCAGGGACAGGATTGCACAGAGGCACCTCCACGTTGGCCTGTGCTGCCTCCTGTCCCAGACCCTGCACTGCACCACTAGCACCAGTGGAATCCCCACCTCCAGACCCTGCCTCTGTCGCTTGCACGGCCTCCTCCTCCTCCAAACCCCCCACCAACCTGGATGACTCCGTGCCATCTTCCTCCGTTGGGCCCTGTGGGGTCCCAGCTGCCCCTTCTGCTGCCGAGGAGTCCAACTCCAACCTCCACCTCTTGGACCTCCCCTCGGCAGCTGCGGCCTGGGACACGGCAACGGACTCCTCACTCCCCGACGAGATCAGAACCTGGGAGGGGATCCGGGCCTTGCGTCTCCGGCTGGTGGTGCGACCCCTGCCGCTGTGCTCCACAGCACCTTCTCCGCCCTCTTCATCAGTTGACGCTGCAGACAGGGAGAAAGAAAACACAGGCATCAGGGCACTGTCCAATGGACTCATACACACATGACAGTCATACATGAGTGGCATTGGTAAACCTCAGACATGGCATCACAATACCCAACACACATGTCATTTCAACTTGCACACATGAGCCATACCACAGACATATTGCAACAGCCAGCACCATCCATTCACATACAACAGCATGAGCAGCCAAAGGTCATCCACACATCACATGCAACATAGGGAGTACACTACACATGCACACACACCACCAAACTTGCATGCATGTGTACACCTCCGCCAACTGTTGCAGTGTTCCGATCGACATCCATGTCACACCTGACAATCATTCCTCCACATCCTGTGCCATGCAAGCCCACACACACAAGCACCATCCATGTGTCACACATGAGACCCCTCGCATGTGTCACCCTCACGGCCCTGTACACCCCCCCCTACTTGCCCACATAAAAATACATGTTCAACCTGCACACTCCTGGCACACCATACGTACAGCTTACAATCAGTATGCATGTACACTTACCTCTCGACTCCAGACGGGTCTGCCTCTCAAGGACCTGGACGTGGAGCGCTGGGGATATGCGTTCCAGGACCCTCATCTGATCTTCCGACAAGTGGCCCCGGCGCCCCTTAGCATCCACTGCCCTCAGGAGGCGCCGGGCCTTGTTGAGGGTCCTGGACCTGAAGTCCTCCCAGCGCTTCCTGGCACGTTCGTAGTCGAGGACTGCCACCTCCTCCGCATTGATGGCAGTCACGATGTCCATCCAGATCCGAGTCCGTCCTTCCTTGTCAGCGCGCAACCTTCCGAAGAGGGCTTCATACTGCCCCAGGACATGCTCCACCAGGACACCAACTTCGGTGGCAGTGAAGCTGGTGCCCCTCTGCCTCCTTGGCCAGGGGTTGCCACTGGTGCCAGATGTTGCAGTGCCCGACATGGCAACCCCAGAGGCAGGAGTGGGTGGGCAACTGGGTCCTGGGGCTGGGCTGTGGGGCGATGGAAAAGCAGTCGGGAGTCTTCGGTTCCAGCAGGGGTGGTCACAGCAACAGCACCCCTGGCTGATGTGCAGGCAGCAAATGGCAGGGCACGTGGGTAGCAGGCAGTCAGGCAGCAGCAGATGGCAGGTGGGAGCGTGCTCAGGGCTCTGGGGGGCAGTAATTCGGCCTTCTGGACAGGAGCGTGGTCTTCCGTGTGTGAACACGTGGCCAGCTTGATACGGAGTGATTTTGCACGTGAAAATCCTGCACGTCTGCGTGTAATTCGAGGAAAGGCCCTTAGCGCGTAAGCGCGTCAGCACACGTCTGTACATTCATTGCCCCAAAGGCCACCAGCGTATGCGGGTCTATGAAGTCACGTGCACGATGAATATGGCACACGTTTGAAATGTTGCGTGTTAAAAAAATGAAAGACACGTCCCAGTGTCAAAGCGTGTAATTGGTGGAAATAGCGCATACACGCGGAAGTGACAAAGCGTGTAATTGGTGGAAATAGCGCGTACACGCGGAAGTGACAAAGCGTGTAAATGGTGGGAAAAGCGCGTACACGCGGAAGTGACAAAGCGTGTAATTGGTGGAAATAGCGCGTACCCGCGGAAGTGACAAAGCGTGTAATTGGTGGATACAGCGGGTACACGCGGAAGTGACAAAGCTGTAATTGGTGGAAATGGCCCTAGCGCTGTGACGCTGGACGTGTGGGCCTGCATAAAAGGTACGTGTAGAACACCATTTCCTTGTACGTGCTTTTCGTGGAGAGCGAGTGGGTGAATTCTGTACTTCTTGTCGTTTCACACGCGATTTACTTCGCAGCGTTTCAAGTTCGTACTCCCTGTTACCTCTGACAGCTTTTTCTCTTTTTTCTCTTTTTCTGGTTTTCCTGGGCCTGTTCCCTCAAACAGTGTTCCCTTCTACTGTTGTCCTGTCTCCTCAGACAGCGTACAAATCTTCTTTTGGCGGGGGTTTTGCCAACCAAACGCGCTTCTTTTTCACGCTCTTTTTCCTGGCAGACGGTGAGTCACGCACGTATCTAACATCTGTGCTTGCCCCGTGTGTAGCCTACCCCTTCAGAGGTCATTCAAGGCTGCGTGTGACACGCATACGTTCATGCTTGTGTTACTGGGTGCCACAGCGTAGTGCAGGTTTTATTTTCCGCACACGTGGTCTAGGAGGGGTTGCGTGCACGTCATCTCCCTTTTTTGGGCTTCCTGTGCGTTGCATGACCCGTCATCTTTCCCCAGGGGTCACATTCAGCCTTGCTAGAGCACTAGGGTACAATTACCATCTGGTACCCAACCCCTTTGACCCCCAATTGCCCAGGACAATAGTTTACAGCCACGCCCATACGCACATTAACATCAGTGCCATGGTTGGGAGGCGAGGATTCCGTAAGGGTGGCAAAGGTGGACGAGCCACAAGTGGTGGCCGTGGTGGATCCGGTAGGGGACGTGGTCGTTACTTGCCGGGTGACCCTGTCCCCCCATGTGTGGAGGACCAGTCAAGGGCACCCATAATCCCCCCCCCTGGTTGAGGCTGATGTGGCTGACACCATCCATGCTCAGCCCTTGTTGGACCAGCCCATTGTGGCACCAGACCTGGCTGACTCCATGGCTGACTTCCAGGTCAGCAGGCCTATGACACGTGCGCTGGTGCACGTTGATGTCATCAGGCCACGTGGATCAGGGGCAGCAAGGTCATCTGCTGCCCCAAGTAGGCAGGGTGGAGAGGCTGCAGGGGCATCTGCGGCTCCATCCACCCCAGCTCTCACACACCCAGCCAGGACAGTGTCGGTCCTAGTCCATCCTGCTGACATTCCCCCTGACACCATTACACTTGAGCCAATGCCTGCACCAACTCCCATGCTGAGTGTGCAATCCCACACTCCTGATACAGAGTCCACCAGGGCTCCTGCCCCTAGTGTCCAGAGCGGCGCAGGACACTCAGGATCACCACCACCTTCCAAGCGGAAGAGGAAGAGTGCTCGTCCGGCACAGGCTGATGCCCCAGACACGGCTACACAGTCCGGCCCGTCGAGGAAGCCCAGCTTCACGGATGCCGAACTGAATGCACTTGTCGAGTATGTGTCCGCACATGATAACGAGATGGTCATTGTTGCAGGATCCAAGACCACACCTGCACAACGCCAGGCACACTGGCAGACCGTTGCGGACATCGTAAGTGCCCTTGGAATCGTGAGGCACACAGCCAATGATTGCTATAAGCGCTGGAATGACCTAAAGCGCAGGGAAAAGAATAAGCTGGCCTCAAGTCATGCCGCAACTCTAGTGACTGGAGGTGGGTCTCCAGTAGAAGACATGGAACTCACTCCACATGAGTCAGTCGCTGGGACCTACGTCACGGAGGAACAGATCCAAGGCGTGGGAGATCTGCCTGATTATGAGGCATTGTCCGGTGAGTGCACATGCATGTGTGTGTCATCCATGTGCATGGTGTGTGTGTGAGGGCTTCTGTTTGTGTGCCAGGTGAGGGTGTGTGCGCCTAAGTCGTTTGGGTCACCCATGTGCTTCATGCAATACATTCTGCGCAGCAGCATTTAGCCATAGCAGTATCCCTTCTGCCAACAGTAGACATCTAGCCCAACAGCACGCCAGTTGCCTTTGAAGTGTCACCTTGCCACAACATTGTTGCTTATTTTTCTCTGTTCATTCAGGCAGATTGTTTGCATTCCACCACTTTTACTAGGCATTTCTCAGTCCTCTAGTCACATGTCTGACATGGCTATGGTAAAGTGGAGTGACTTTGTTACCTGGATATCATTTGTTCACACATGTCCCTGTGCAATCGGACCATTTTGGACTGGCAGCTCCAGGTGAAAAATCAGACCTGTTTGAATTAGAAAAGCTATTACATGCGGGAACTGGACTGAATGAATAAGTGCTGCCCTCCTCTCCATCTTCACTCAATAGCAATGGTACATGCCATCTGTGTGATGGCATGTGTATTTCACCTGGCAATCACAGGCCAATGTGTGATGCCACTGCCAGGCAGCATGCAGAAAATGTGTTCATCTTCCATCTTGGTGTCATCAGTGTGTGCCATTTGCCTGCCCTTCATACGCAGTGAGGGTGCATGCATGGGAGGGTTTTAGTCATGTGGGACATGTGTCAATCAAGTACTGGTTCTCTTGCTTCTCAGCCCTCATTGTGTGCCATGGTGCTAATGCCTGTTTCCATTTGTTTTCTTTTATGTCTTTGCAGGGCAAGACGCACCTGATACTACTGGGGTTGTGGAGATGGTGCAGACCCAGGAGGGGTCCGAGGGCCGACCGACCACCATTGAGGGACGTGGTGTGGTGGTGGGTGAGACCCACAACTGCTGCAGGTTGTGCTCTCAAGGGGTGTCTCTGGCTGCACCTCCCCCGAGCTGTACTCAGGTGTTGATTCGGATGATGAGACCTACGTGCCGTCGCAGGTGAGTGTTCCTGGGAGGGATTCTGTTCTGTCCCACCCACCTGCACCAGGGTCAGAACCCTCAATGGGGATGTCAGTGTTGGCAGCTACGCCTTTGGTGGTTACGGATGCAGGGTCACACTCCGCGACATCTGATCCTGTTCCTGGGCCAGCAGATCAGAGGGGGAATGCAGTCCTGCAGCCTCAGGCAGTGCCGGCACAGCAAGGCGCAGTTCGCCTTGCCCCAGACAGGTGTGGTGCCCGCCGACGTGGTGGCCGTACGCCACCTGGCAATACCGCATGGGAGCAATCCATTTACGGTATGGCAACCCAACAGGCAGCATCCTCAGAGATGATGGCTCAGGCCATGGATAGGGTGGCCACTTCCATTGTCCCCCCCGAAAGGCTGTTGGAGCGACTTCAGCAGGCAACCGACTCCATCTGCCAGTCACACAGGGAGGACATGTTGGCGTCCAACAGGGACAGGCGGGCGGCACTGGCGACTCTGCAGGAAGCCATCTCCATAGAGTCCCAGGGCCACAGGGAAGCCCTGAGGCAGGAGCTCCTTCACCTCAGGACGACTCTTGTTGAGCTTGAGGCTTCAACAAACCGAAGGACAGAACAGCAGCTGGAGCGTCTCACCCGTACGCTCTCAGCTGAGATGCAGGCAACTATGGCGGAGGTCCGGGCATCCCGTGAGTTGTTGCATGGGGACCTCCGCACACTCATCCTCCAGAACAAGACCTACCACACCCGTATGCTTGCAGCCATGGAGGTACAGACTAGGGCCTTGTGTGGGCTGCCTCCCATAGTGCAACCACCTCCGGATGCAGCTGCACAGGGTGATAATAGCGACAGCAGTGATACTCCCACAATAGGGTAGCCGTGTGGGCCATGAGCCCATGGAGGTGTTTTTTTTCCCCAAGATCCACACAGGTGGGTTTTGGTGAGCACCCTGTCCTCGGACCTCCTGGGTGGCCTCCCCAACCCCCCCGGGCCCATTAATGGCCATTTATGATTTTTTTTTTTTTGGGACAATGTGTTGCCTTCTGTGGCTCCTGTGGGCATACGCTGCATTGTGGCTGGGCACATGCAGGCTTGTCATGTATTTGGTTCAGATGCTTGGGTTTTTGTCACACACACCCCTCCTGCTTCCCGTTTCCATGGGCTTGCAAAGGGTGTGCCCAAGTGACATTGACGTACATGGTGACATTGGACTCCCACTACATGTGTGGGTAGTCTAGTCAATACTGTGTATACATTCCTAGTGCATATTGCTGTTGTGTTGTACACTGCATGTTGCATTGATGTGCAACTCATCATCCGTGTCTACCTCCTAATTTGCAGGTCCTTTCCTCATGTCTACACAAGGCCCTCTACTTTGGAGATGGGGTCCATGTTGGCAGCAGTGCACCTACAACTCTACATGGTGGCAACACTGTACAATTGGAAGTGGTGGGAGTGCAGGCATTTCCAGCTGGTGAGACTACTAATTCCTTACATTCGTAATGTCATGTTTATGGTAGTTTTGAGGGTCAGTGGCTGATAAGTGTTATTGCTAAATACTTGCTCAAGTGTGTTGTTGGTCCTGCATTACTGTGAGCATTTCAGGTGTCGCGAGTTTCAATTAGGGACACTGTACATTGTGACACTTGTGTCATGTTGTGGGGATTACTTTGTTTACCTGCACATAGCATGACATGGCACGGTGTGTCGTGTGGCGGTGCTGGGGATGGGTTGGGTGACATGGCACTGTCCTCATGTTGCATTTTGCAAGTGGGTATTCATTTTAGCTGCATGAATGTGTTTTTTCACGAAACTGCATTGGTGGTGTCTGTGTAGGTAGGGATGCACACATTGTAACACTTCCAAGTGAACAATCTCAGGCTGATATGGTTTTGACGGTTGATTCTCCAGACATTCAGGATCAGTGTCAGGTTGAGTCATCATTGATTGTCAGATGGTATGTGCCAGGGCAGTGTGCACTCCACAGGGGTGTGATTTCTATGTGAAGTAATTAGCCAATAGCTGTGTACGGGCTGCCTCCCCCGTGCCCTTTCCCCTCCCATGCGCAGTGGCCGTGCATGTGGTTGGGGATGTGGGGTCACCACCATGTCCACGGCCAGGCCCCGGCGTGTTGCAACGTTGTGCAGGACACATGCTGCCACTATGATCCTGCACACTACTGGGGGAGCGTATAACAGCTGCCCGCCAGAACGGTCAAGGGAGCGAAAGCGTGACTTAAGCACTCCGAATGTGCGCTCCACTATGCCCCGGGTTGCAATGTGGGCTGTGTTACATCTTACCTCGGGTGGCGTGGTGGGGTTCCGAATTGGTGTCATCATGTGGGGGCTGAGAGGGTAGGCACTGTCCCCTGTGGAGGTGGTGATTGGTATCATTGGTGGGGTTGTGACCTTGCTCAGTATCTGACATGCATGCATGTGCAGTGGCATTCATACTCACCAAGCAGCCATGTATCACCATGCCGCCCAGCTTCTAGGTCCCGGCTTAGGGTGGACATTCGGTAAATGAAGCTGTCGTGGGTGGACCCGGGATAGTTGGCATATACTGAGGTGATGATTCCCTTGGCATTACATACTACCTGCACGTTGATGGAATGCCAGTGCTTGCGGTTCCTATAGATGTGCTCAGATGCCCTGGGGGGGACGTAGAGCCACATGGGTGCAGTCGATGGCACCTAGCACTTTGGGGAATCGTGCCACACTGTAAAAATCCAGGGCGGCAGCATGCCTTTCTGCAGGTGTTCTGGGCAGGTATGTGTGCCTGCGGACTGATGGGCGTGCAGTGATGATGTTCAAGACCTGGTGTAGGCAGCGTGACTGCGTGGCCTGTGACACCCCACCCACTATGGCACTTGTCCGCTGAAATGATCCAGTGGCTAAGAAGTGCAGTACATTGAGGATCTTCTCCAGGGGGCTGAGTGCTTGGGAGCACAGGGTGGGTGATGTGAGGTCATCCTCCCACTCACTCACCAGGTCCAGTATTATGTGTGGTGGAAACCTGTACCTCCCATACACCTGGTCATCAGGCATCCCGAAAAGGCTGGTTCTGGGTGTGAATATTCTGGCCCTGACTATCCTCCTCCTCCTCCTTTGGTAGCCCACGGCCACTGCTGCTAGGAACGGTATATTCATCCTGGCGTCTGAGCTTGTTATTTTGTTTGCGCGCAAATGTATGCGTCGCGGTTCGATATATGCCTGCTTCCTACTGGCGTACGTGTTTCTTTGCGCGTGTTGTAGGCGAGCGTGTGAAACTTCCCGCGCACCCCTGAAATCCAGTACCCAGGCCAATAGCGTGTGGAAATTCCCGCGCACCCCGGTATACACGTGCGCTGATGTACTCGCGTGTGTAAGTGCCCGCGCACCCCTGAAATTTACGTACATAGGCCAATCGCGTGTACGCGTACTTTTGTCCAATTACACGCGATGACACTCTGACGTGCAGTCTTTCCACGTGTGCTCCGTCATCACGTGCTATGAGGGAAACACCCTCATGAGGGTCACGTCACAGACGCGCTTACGCACTGAGGGCCTTTGGTCCAATAGAATCGCGTATGCGTGCTGACGCGCTTACGCGCTAAGAGCCTTTCCTCAAATTTCACGCTGACATGCAGGATTTTCACGTGCCAAATCACTCCGTATCAAGCTGGCCACACACGGAAGACCACGCTCCTGCCCAGAAGGCCGAATTACTGCCCCCCAGTGCCCCGAGCAGCCTCCCACGTGCCATCTGCTGCTGCTGCCTGCCTGCCTGCATGCTGCCACTGTGCCCTGCCATTTGGTGCCTGCACATCAGCCATCTGCAGGGGTCCAGTTGCTGTGTCCACCCCTGCTGGAACAGAAGACTCCCGACTGGGATAACATCGCTCCACAGCCCAGCCCCAGGACCCAGTTGCCCACCCACTCCTGCCTCTGGGGTTGCCATGTCGGGCACTTCCACATCTGGCACCAGTGGCAACCCCAGGCCAGAGGGGCAGAGGGGCACCAGCTTCACTGCCACCGAAGTTGGTGTCCTGGTGGAGCATGTCCTGGGGCAGTATGATGCCCTCTTTGGATCGTCCCGCGCCAGCAAGGAAGGACGGGAGAGGATCTGGGCCGACTGTGTGGTTGCCATCAACGCGGAGGGGGTGGCAACCCGTGACGTCCAGAAGATCAAGAAGCGCTGGGAGGACTTGAGGTCCAGGACCCTCGTGAAGGCCCGGCGCCTCGTGGAGGGGGGCCGGGGCTGCATGAGTTCCATCCAGATGAGGGTCCTGGAACGCGTACGCCCAGCGCTCCACGCCCAGATCCTTGAGAGGGAGACCCGTCTGGAGTTGAGCGGTAAGTGTGTGGGACAGGGCATGTTGCGGTGTGCTGGTTGTCTGATACTTGCCTGTATGTGTGACATAGGCCATGTATGCATGTATGTGTGCAGGGACATCATGGTAATGCATGTGTGACCAGTGATGTGTGAACCACATTGTTGCATGTGTTTAAATGCCACATGGGGAGCCCTATGCAGATTTTACACATGAGAGCATGCCTGTCTCTGTTCCTGGACATGGGTGGGGGTGAGGGATGGGTACTGATGCCAGGTACATATATGGTAGCCATGTCTGTCTGCCTGACCTGCGTGTCTGTGACTTGTGAATTTCATGGATGCATGACACATGTGTGTGACAATGCACAGATTCACTGATGCAGCCTAGTTACCCTTGTATCCGCTGTGTTTGGGGTGTATGAGGCCAGATGGATGTGACTGAGGTGAAGTGTGTGCATGTGATAGGCATGACCCATGATGCATGTGAGTTCCATATCATTGAAATGTCCATGGCATGCACCATGCCTGTTACTGTGTGTGTTTTGCCTGGACTGACCCATGTGTTGTGGAGGGACATGATGGAAGTGTACTTTGACAGTGGTACTCATCTGCTATTGCTTCGTGTCTAGGGGACCATTGAACAGTACCCTGATGCTTGTGTTCTATGTCTCCCTCTACGCAGCGGCTAGTGAAGAAGAGGGCGGAGATGGCGCTGTGGAGCAAGGCAGCGGGGATGCCCCCACGGCTGCAGCGGAAGGGGTGGGTGAGCCCCCACAGGGGCCTGCTACGGCAGAAGACGGTGAGGAGCCATCCAGGTTGGTGGTTTCCACAGAGGAGGAGGAGGCCGCCACTGAGGCACACATGGGGCCTGGTGGGGGCATCCCTGCTGGTGCAAGTGGTGCAGTCCAGGGGCAGGAGGCAGCACAGGTCACCGTGGAGGGGCCTGTGCATGTCGCTGTCCCTGACCCTGTGAGTGCACCACCATGCACCAGCAGGGATGCCCCGTCCCAGGCCCGTCCGCAGGTAGAGGGGATGTCCATGTCACCTGACTCCCCTCCACCTGCGGACGAGGGGACCCGTGTCCGTATGGAGAAGGTCCTGATTGGGGTCGCGATGCGCACGGGTGCAATTTGTGATGACGTGCGTGCTTCCCGGGAGGAGCACGCACATCATCACGAAGAGCACCGTGCCGACCTGGCCCAATTGGGATCTTCCATGTTCGGGGGTTTCCTGCATGTGTCGGCCAATCTGGCGGCCCTCTCCTCCTCTGTGGAGGCTATACGCCGGTCGTTCTCCTTGCCGTCTTCCGGCCCAGATGCCACCAGGGCCCCCTGTGGACCTGCCCTGACCAATGCAGCCAGCTCGGTGGGGATCCCATCCCTGCCACAGTCGGGAGTCGGAGGTCCAGCAGGGGTGGACACCACAGCAACTGTACCCCAGCAGATGGAGGATGTGCCGGCATCATCAGACAGGGCACATGCACGACGGCGTCGGTGGATTCCATCAGCCTGGATGCCGTCGTGCTGGCAGAGGCAGTTGCGTCGGAGGCAGCAGCAGAGTCAACGTGGGAGGCATCATGGCTCGGGGCCATCAACATCGGAGGGGCAGGCATCGGCCGGAGGGCAAGAGGACCCAGGACAGGAAGTGTCTTCCGTGTGGCTGCGGTTGGGCCAGCAGATAGGTGCGGAGCGGCGGCAGGCGGAAGAGGCGCGGCTCACGATGGTCAGGGCGGAGAACTCCATGCGGAGGGCCCTGAGGCGGGTCGAGTGCCTCGAGGCCATCCGCAGGGGGTTGGAGGAGCCGATGGCGTCGTCCCTGCGGACCCTCGGGGCCATGGAACAGGACCGCCTCCGGGACATAGACGAGGAGTTTGATGATGCCCTGGCCCGGAACACCACGGAGTGAGCCGCTCGACTTGCCCGCCGCCTTTGTATATAGTTCTTTAGTTTTAGGTTTCCTTTGTTTCTTCTTATGATTTGGAGTCGACTGACACTGCTCCACTTTTTGTATATAGTTGGATTATATTTAGGATTTTTTGTAGGTTTCCTTTGTTCAGTTGTGCTCATGGACCCTTGGATGTTTTGTACATAGTTCTTCATTGGATTGTTTTATTTTTTTATTTTTGATTTATTCTCCATGGAGCAATGGTTTTTGCATTTATTTTTCTCTCTCGGATTGATTTTATTTTTAATGTGACTTTGAACAACATTTCTTTTGATTTGGATTTGTAGTTTTGATTTTTTTGGACGGACATGCAGCTTATCTTTTTTTCATTGCCATTGTAGTTTGTTTCATTTCATTTGCATTCAATTTTTTTTAATACAATTTTGTTTTCATACTTCACTGTGTGGTATCATCTCATTGGTTTCATGCATGTCATGTTGGGTGTTTTCCCATTCATTTGCAACCATTGTGTGTGACGGACATGGGTTCATTTGCTTTATGAACATTGGGGGTGTAACATGTAATTTCCATTTCCATGTGGGTGAATGGGTTACTTGGTAGGGCCTTTTGGCTGTGGAGGCTGACCATAACGCACATGTTTGGGGATTGTGAGGACCTGGGTGCAGGGGGACATGAGTGGGGGCCTGGTGGAGGGTGCCCCTGGATGCTGGGTGGTGGGAGACATGGGTGGTGGCCTGGTGGGGGATGCCCATGGTGGCTGGGGGTGGTGGGAGACATGAGTGGGGGCCTGGTGGGGGCTGCCCAAGGTGGCTGGGGGGTGGGGGTGGGTGGGAGACATGAGTGGGGCCTGGTGGGGGATGCCCATGGTGGCTGGTGGGTGGGGGTGATAGGGGCCATAAGTGGGGGCCTGGTGGTGCTGCCCCTGCACTGCTGGGGGGTGGGAGACATGAGTGGGGGCCTGGTGGGGGATGCCCATGGTGGCTGGGGGGGTGGGGGTGGTGGGAGACATGAGTTGGACATGAGTGGGGGCCTGGTGGTGCTGCCCCTGCACTGCTGGGGGGTGGGGGTGGTGGGAGACGTGAGTGGGGGCCTGGTGGAGGGTGTCCCTGAATGCTGGGGGGTGGGGGTGGTGGGAGACATGAGTGGGGGCCTGGTGGGGGCTGCCCATGTTGGCTGGGGGGGTGGGGTGGTGGGAGATATGAGTGGGGGCCTGGTGGGGGCTGCCCATGGTGGCTGGGGGGTGGTGGGAGACATGAGTGGGGGCCTGGTGGGGGCTGCCCATGGTGGCTGAGGGGATGGGGGTGGTGGGAGACATGGGTGGTGGCCCGGTGCAGGGTGCCCCATACTGCTGGGTGGGTGGGGGTGGTGGGATACATGAGTAGGGGCCTGGTGGGGGCTGCCCATGGTGGCTGGGGGGTGGGGGTGGGTGGGAGACATGAGTGGGGGCCTGGTGGGGGATGCCCATGGTGGCTGGGGGGTGGGGGTGGTGGGAGACATGAGTGGGGGCCTGGTGGGGGCTGCCCATGGTGGCTGGGGGGTGGGGGTGGGTGGGAGACATGAGTGGGGGCCTGGTGGGGGCTGCCCATGGTGGCTGGGGGGTGGGGGTGGGAGACATGAGTGGGGGCCTGGTGGGGGATGCCCATGGTGGCTGGGGGGTGGGGGTGGTGGGAGACATGAGTGGGGGCCTGGTGGGGGATGCCCATGTTGGCTGGGGGGTGGGGGTGGTGGGAGACATGATTGGGGGCCTGGTGGGGGATGCCCATGGTGGCTGGGGGTGGGGGTGGTGGGAGACATGAGTTGGACATGAGTGGGGGCCTGGTGGTGCTGCCCCTGCACTGCTGGGGGGTGGGGGTGGTGGGAGACATGAGTGGGGGCCTGGTGGGGGCTGCCCATGGTGGCTGGGGGTGGGTGGGAGACATGAGTGGGGGCCTGGTGGGGGATGCCCATGGTGGGTGGGGGTGATAGGGGCCATAAGTGGGGGCCTGGTGGTGCTGCCCCTGCACTGCTGGGGGGTGGGAGACATGAGTGGGGGCCTGGTGGGGGATGCCCATGGTGGCTGGTGGGTGGGGGTGATAGGGGCCATAAGTGGGGGCCTGGTGGTGCTGCCCCTGCACTGCTGGGGGGTGGGGGTGGTGGGAGACATGGGTGCTGGCCTGGTGGGGGATGCCCATGGTGGCTGGGGGGTGGGGGTGGTGGGAGACATGAGTGGGGGCCTGGTGGGGGCTGCCCATGGTGGCTGGGGGAGTGGGGGTGGTGGGAGACCTGAGTGGGGGCCTGGTGGGGGCTGCCCATGGTGGTTGGGGGGTGGGGGTGGTGGTGGGAGACATGAGTGGGGGCCTGGTGGGGGCTGCCCATGGTGGCTGGGTGGTGGGGGTGGTGGGAGACATGGGTGGTGGCCTGGTGGAGGGTGCCCCACACTGCTGGGGGGGTGGGGGTGGTGGGAGACATGAGTGGGGGCCTGGTGGGGGCTGCCCATGGTGGCTGGGGGGTGGGGGTGGGTGGGAGACATGAGTGGGGGCCTGGTGGGGGATGCCCATGGTGGCTGGGGGGTGGGGGTGGTGGGAGACATGAGTGGGGGCCTGGTGGGGGATGCCCATGGTGGCTGGGGGGTGGGGGTGGTGGGAGACATGAGTGGGGGCCTGGTGGAGGGTGCCCCTGGATGCTGGGGGGTGGGGGTGGAGGGAGACATGAGTGGGGGCCTGGTGGGGGCTGCCCATGGTGGCTGGGGGGGGTGGGGTGGTGGGAGACATGAGTGGGGGCCTGGTGGGGGATGCCCATGGTGGCTGGGGGGTGGGGGTGGTGGGAGACATGAGTGGGGGCCTGGTGGGGGCTGCCCATGGTGGCTGGGAGGGTGGGGGTGGTGGGAGACATGGGTGGTGGCCTGGTGGGGGATGCCCATGGTGGCTGGGGGGTGGGGGTGGTGGGAGACATGAGTGGGGGCCTGGTGGGCGCTGCCCATGGTGGCTGGGGGAGTGGGGGTGGTGGGAGACATGAGTGGGGGCCTGGTGGGGGCTGCCCATGGTGGTTGGGGGGTGGGGGTGGTGGTGGGAGACATGAGTGGGGGCCTGGTGGGGGCTGCCCATGGTGGCTGGGGGGTGGGGGTGGTGGGAGACATGGGTGGTGGCCTGGTGGAGGGTGCCCCACACTGCTGGGGGGGGTGGGGGTGGTGGGAGACATGAGTGGGGGCCTGGTGGGGGCTGCCCATGGTGGCTGGGGGGTGGGGGTGGGTGGGAGACATGAGTGGGGGCCTGGTGGGGGATGCCCATGGTGGCTGGGGGGTGGGGGTGGTGGGAGACATGAGTGGGGGCCTGGTGGGGGATGCCCATGGTGGCTGGGGGGTGGGGGTGGTGGGAGACATGAGTGGGGGCCTGGTGGAGGGTGCCCCTGGATGCTGGGGGGTGGGGGTGGTGGGAGACATGAGTGGGGGCCTGGTGGGGGCTGCCCACGGTGGTTGGGGGGGTGGGGGTGGTGGGAGACATGAGTGGGGGCATGGTGGGGGATGCCCATGGTGGCTGGGGGTGGGGGTGGTGGGAGACATGAGTGGGGGCCTGGTGGGGGATGCCCATGGTGGCTGGGGGGTGGGGGTGTTGGGAGACATGAGTGGGGGCCTGGTGGAGGTTGCCCCTGGATGCTGGGGGGGTAGGGGTGGTGGGAGACATGAGTTGGACATGAGTGGGGGCCTGGTGGTGCTGCCCCTGCACTGCTGGGGGGTGGGGGTGGTGGGAGACATGAGTGGGGGTCTGGTGGGGGATGCCCATGGTGGCTGGGGGGTGGTGGGAGACATGGGTGGGGGCCTGGTGGAGGCTGCCCTGGATGCTGGGGGTGCTGGGTGACATGAGCAGGTGTGCAGGGTAGTCCCCTGTGGTGTCGGCTGCCTGCAGGGGCCGTGGAGGGTGTACAGGGAATACCTGGGAGCACACAGCCAAATTGCGTGTAGAATTTCCCGCGTACCCCTGAAATACACGTACCCAGCCAAATCGCGTGTGTAAATTCCCGCGCACGTACCCGGCCAAATCGCGTGTGGAACTTCCCACGCACCCTTGAAATCCATGTACCCTTCCAAATCGCGTGTGGGACTTCCCGCGCACCCCTGAGATCCACGTACCCAGCCAAGTCGCATGTGTAAATTCCCACGCACGTACCCGGCCAAATCGCGTGTGGAACTTCCCGCGCACCCCTGAATTCCACGTACCCTGCCAAATCGCGTGTGAGACTTCCCGCGCACCCCTGAGATCCACGTACCCAGCCAAATCGTGTGTGTAAATTCCCGCGCACGTACACGGCCAAATCGCGTGTGGAACTTCCTGCGCACCCCTGAATTCCACGTACCCTGCCAAATCGCGTGTGAGACTTCCCGCGCACCCCTGAGATCCACGTACCCAGCCAAATCGCGTGTGTAAATTCCCGCGCACGTACCCGGCCAAATCGCATGTGGAACTTCTCGCGCACCCCTGAAATCCACGTACCCTGCCAAATCGCGTGTGAGACTTCCCGCGCACCCCTGAGATCCACGTACCCAGCCAAATCGTGTGTGTGAATTCCCGCGCACGCACCCGGCCAAATCGCGTGTGGAACTTCCCGCGCACCCCTGAAATACACGTACCCTGCCAAATCGCGTGTGAGACTTCCCGCGCACCCCTGAGATCCCACGCACGTACCCGGCCAAATCGCGTGTGGAACTTCCCGCGCAACCATGAAATCCACGTACCCTGCCAAATCGCGTGTGGGACTTCCCGCGCACCCCTGAGATCCACGTACCCAGCCAAATCGCGTGTGGGACTTCCCGCGCACCCCTGAGATCCACGTACCCAGCCAAATTGCGTGTGAAAGTTCCCGCGCACCCCGGAATACACGCACACGTTATTTTTCAGTCAGCTGGTGTCCGTGTTTGTGGGTACCCCTTTGCACGTCATTTGTCCTGGAGGGCCACAGTATAGGACATTCATCATGGCTGTATATAGGTGCTATTTGTTGGCGCACCTTTTGGCGCACATTTATTACAGGCGCTGAGACGCTACCGCCTGCTTTCTTGTGGCGGTCGTGTTTGTGCCTGTGCACTGGTTTGACCGTGCGCTTTTTTGCCCTATTCGATTCCATGAATGCGTGTTGTAGGCGAGCGTGTGGGCGTTCCGCGCACTTGCACCCTGTACTTCCCCCGTGACGCCCACATTTTGGCAAGTTGTTCCCCATTCCGAGTGTTACGCCCCGTGTTCCGCCTACTTTTGTTGTGTGTGCCGCGCTATGTGCGATTTTCGCTGTGGCCTGTGCGATTTTCGCTGTGACCTGGCGCACGCCGTTAGATGGCCTGTGCGCCAACGTGCGCCGCGCACTTTTTTAGCGCACATCGATGGTTTTCTCGCACATGGCCTTCCATGAATCGATGTGCGCTGCTTTTCGTGCAATTTTCGCACTTGCACTGCGATTTTCGCTGTTCCACTGCGAATCGCACGTTTTTGGCCACTTGCGCCGCGCTAATTATTCCATGAATCGGCCTGTTAGTGTATGCATAAATGCGACTGTGAGTTCCGAGGCACACATCGATGGCACAGTCCGCAACACACAGTACCATCTAAAAGGACTGAGACAGGCCAAACCTCTTTTGTCACAAAATAAAACAGACAACGCTGACTAGGGCAATCATTATGCCCCGCTTGGACTATTGCAATGCCATTGTGCTTGGTGCCATACCTTGAACGCCCTTCTGCTTGGTGCCATACTTCCAAGCTCCTCACCTCGCATGCATAGACTGGCTGGCATCCACACTTACGATGCTTTCGAATAGGTTAACTACCTAATCGCTCTGCTTTCCATCGCCTTAGCCATCACCTACAAGATCTTCACTGTAAGGTATTACACACAAAGGGCTCCCTTGCCCAATTATGGCTAACAAACATGGCATAACCCTTATCATGTCCACATCGCTACCACCTTCTCACACCATATCACCCACCAAATTCCTAGCAGCTCTACAGCCTGGTACGACTAAACCTACCTCTATTTTAGAGACGTCAGTAGATAGTCTTTTCCCACTCACCCCATTCAATGGATCCAGCTATATGCTGTGCGCCCTACACCCAACCAACCCTGCCCCGTAAACGTCAAACACCAGACTATGGTCTAGACTAAAGAATGTACAACCTCCATTTA
This sequence comes from Ambystoma mexicanum, assembly GCF_040938575.1. Classification (NCBI taxonomy): domain Eukaryota; kingdom Metazoa; phylum Chordata; class Amphibia; order Caudata; family Ambystomatidae; genus Ambystoma; species Ambystoma mexicanum. The sequence continues at coordinate 779,187,548 of NC_090935.1, forward strand.
CTGACTACAGAAGAAATTCCAGTACCAAGACAACTTCCTCTGAAAGAAATAGGGGTACGCAAAATAAGAATAAAACGAATACTACACCCACTTTACCTGCTGACCTGCCCTCACTCACAGCTAACTCCAATGCCAACACCCCTTTAATCAAGTGCACACTCATAAAGGCAAGATCGCTACTTTCACATGCGCTAGATATAGCAGACCTGATAGCAAGGAATGATCTTGACCTTCTAGCAATATCTGAAATGTGGCTCCACGCTGCAGCAGGACCTACACTGTCCTTAGCCATCTCAGACAACTATTCCATCCTTAGACTAGACGGAGAAACTTCCAGAGGAGGTGGAGTAGCCTTCATCGCCAAAACCCAGCTTGTTTTAAGGGCTATCCCAAATCAACCATTGCCCTCAGGAGAACTCTTATCTGTTAAATTATCTCTCAAGGCCACTCGCACGGTAACGATACATCTTATGTACAGACCCCCAGGCCCTTTATTCTCCTTTGAGGAGGGCATCACCCAACTCCTCACTGCAAACACTAAACCTGGCTTGCAGATTATTGTACTGGAACACCTTAATTTAGGTCTACTTGACCCCGATGACAACAATGCACTAGTCCTTGCAAACACACTTTCAGAATTAGGATTCCCACACTGCATCCTCAACTCAACACTCATCAAAGGGAGAACCCTGGACTGGCTGTCCGATCTGAACTGTGACATTAAGATCACAGTCAATACACCCTGCGCCTGGTCAGACCATAACATTATTTCCTTCAGCCCTCGACCTAACTCCAGCAACCTACACGCAACTCCTGCTCCCACTAGAAACAACTGCAACATCACAGTAGAGAACATACTACCTCTCTTGGAACCCATCACCAGGGATCCAACCTATATGAGCATCGACCCTGCTGCATTAGTTGAGCTTTACAACCATACTCTACGTTAAGCCGTAGATAATGTAGCACTGTTAAACATGCATAAAGCCAAGCCTCTTGCTCACCTCAATAAATGGTTTACTCCCAAACTAAAAACTTTGAGGAACGAAAAAGGAAACGCTGAGTCTATTTGGAAAAAGCTCCCTTCAGACCTGAACAATGAAATATTCTCTAAAGTCTCCAAAAGCTACAAAACCGCTATCCTCCAGACTAAAAAAGACACATATAATGACAGAATTATGAAAGCTAACTCTGGATCTAAAGAATTATTTACCATCCTCAAAGTGTTAGAAACTCCCCACCAGAAACTAGTACCAAAGATGCAAACTGGTGTACAAATATACAAAAAGCGCTACTTGACAACATTTCTCTATTACAAACAAAAATAGACACCAAAAAACTTAGACTGCCATCCGATACACAATACTTAAAGCCACGGGATTCACCTTCTAACATTTGCAGCCCATTCAAGTTCACCCCATCACCATTCGAGAAGTAGAGGGAAATAATAACCAGTCTTAAACCATCGAGATGCCAATGGGACATCTGCCCGGCTGCCATTATCAAAGAGCATGCGAAAGATCTCTCCCCTTTCATCACCACACTAATCAACTCTTTCGAAACAAGTTCGGTCCCAACTAATCTGAAAGATCCCTGGTTCTTACCGCTATTGAAAAAAAAATGAGCCTTGATCCCAACATACCATAGAATTATAGACCCATAACTACAGTGCCATTCATTCTGAAAATCTTAGATAGGGCCGCTTACTTACAAATCCAGGAACACCTTGAATAAAACAATCTCCTCGGCCTGAGGCAATCAGGCATTAGGCCTGGTCATGGCACTGAGTCAGCCTTCATAGATTTAAAAATGCAAATGGACGAACTGAAGGATAAGGATAAGGGTAACCTGGTACTCCTTATGCTACTGGACTTATCCGCTGCCTTTGATTTAGTCAATCACAAAGTTCTTTGTAAACACTTGTCTTCGTCAGCCCACTTCTCTGTCAAAGCTACTTCTTGGATACAAACTTTCTTAATCTGAAAAAAGGGTGCCTGGTTAAGGCCCTGCTCTACCCAGGTAGGTGAACATTCATAATACACAAATGAGCACGGTTATGGAACCCAGATAACCATTTACTCCTAACTGTCAAAAATGAAATGGTGACAATGACTGCTGTTTTCGCAAACTTTTATACATAAAAAGCATATGTCGTCAATACATCAATAATCATAGGACACTCAACAAGTTACATATAACCTACACAGCGTGGTACAATTAGTGTACTACTATTTGGATGAAGAGTCACAACAAATACATTCTCTATGTTCCTTATCTCAGGATTGGCATGAGAGACAAAAGTGCATCTGTAATACAAAGTGCAAAAAGTTACTGATCTGAACAGTGCATCAGTGAAACACTGGGACAAAAGCCATATTGTCAACACAACTGTGTTTCGGCCTAGAAGAGCTAAACTGGTGTAGCTACTGTTTGGTCGGCCTTCATCAGGACGGGATAACTATACATGCGTAGTATCCTGTGAACTCTGTCGAGAAATAGATAGAGAGGGGTGTCAGGAGTGTGTAGGGTTCGGAGAGAATTGTTCTATCTAGGACTGCAATAAATGCTATTATTGTAAGTCTCTCGGAGGAGACTGTATTAAAAACTTTTTTTACCGTATTGGGTTGCAGAAGGGCAACGGTCTAGACGTCCGAGTAGTCAGACGAGGGATTAAATAATTCAGCGTAGGTCAAATCTGCAGAAAATGACAGAAGGTGTGCACGAGGAAAGGGGGGCTGGAGACGTTGTGTCCACCCTCGTTGGATTACATCCACATGTAAATGCCACTACGATCCGACTTATCCAGTACACAGGCATTCAGCGGTTAAGTGCTCTTATGTGACTAGCACCATTCACCGCTAGTTCATGTCTAGCCCCACTTACCTTGACTAAACAAGTCAACGCCACAGCCTCTGCTACGACGTACTCGTGCAAATTGATCAATGCTTGCAGACCGTTCTTATCTAGGGAAAGTTGCACTATCTTAGCAAGAGCCCTCATACTATCTAAATTAGATTACTGCTATGCACTTTACCTAGGGACTAACCAACGCAATGTAAAAAAATTACAAATTTTACTAAATAATGCACTGAGGACTGCACACAATATCCCTAAATCCCACCATATATTGTCAGCTAGACGCAATGCCCATTGGCTGCCAGTTCAAGACAGAATTACGTTCAAAATCCTAGCTCTAACCCATAAATATCTCTCCAACTCAGCTCCTAAATTCCTTGCATGTAAAATCTCCAGAAACCAGACCGACAGACCTACACAGTCCTCACTCACCCACTGCCTCAAAGTTCCTAAATTTAAGTTACAAAAAGCTGGAGGAAACAGTTTTCCTGTTTTAGTCGCTAAACTATGGAACTCCATGCCATTAACTCTAAGGGCAGAGCGCTCATTCTGGGGATTTAGAAAAAAAGTGAAAACTTGGTTATTCATTCAATAGTGTCCATAAGACACTGCGTGATATTCGGACTACTGTGAGATGCTTACTGTAATGTTGTAGATCTCTCCTCATGTAACTGTATCTCTATGTAACTGTAATGGGTCAGGAGCGGTCTACACATGAATAAATGTGTAGCATTAAAAAACTACAGATAGTACAGAATGAAGCTGTGCGGGTCATCTATGACATCCCCAAGATGGAACACATTACGGGTGCCAGAAAGAAACTGCATTGGCTGCCAGTGTCAGCTAGAATATGTTTTAAAGCACTCACTCTGACCCATAGATGGATTCACGGAAATGCCCCTGTATACCTAAAGGAGAAAATGAAACCATATACCCCCTTTAGGCAACTCCAATCCAATATTAGTGGCATGCTGACTGTGCCAAGGATTTTAAAAAAAGCAGAGGCTTAGGTCGATCGTTTCACATACTCTCAGCCCAAGCTTGGAATTCCTTGCCTCTAGCACAAAGGCTGGAAACTAGAGAGCAGTTAAAGACATACTTATTCAACTGAAATTGCCCATGTTACCTACCTGATTGGTTGCCAGTTTCCCTCCCGGAACTATGTGTTGTCCCGTCTTTTTAGTCTGATGTGTATATGCAGTGCCCTGATGCCTAAGGGCTTTGGCACATAATAAACAGATAATTTTTTTAAAATGTTAAAAAGAAGAAAAATGCAGAGAAGATTCAGTCCATTTAAGGACAGTATTAACAGAAAAAGGATACAAAGTGGACAAGGAGAAACTACTGGATTGTCAGGAATAGGTCCTGTATATACAGCAGCTAATCCCTCAAGAAGGAAGACAAGTGACGCCCGAGAGAGCAGAAGCAATCATGACAACTCTAACCTCAGACGGTGAGGGAAATGCAGGAATTTTTAGGCCTGTGCAATTATTGTAGGACCTGGGTTTTTGATTACAGTACATATATTAGACCACTTTTAAAAGTACACAAAGAAGAGCAGACAAGTAAAAGTGAGATAGTATGGACAGACGAGATGACAGAGGGAATTGAAGAGTTAAAAAGGGTGATTTGTACAGCCCCCGTGTTAGGGATTCCAGACTATAATGAGGAGTTTTATTTATTTTCACATTTAAATGGAGTGGCGATGACAGCAGTCCTTAAGCAGCAGACAACGTTAGGACATGGGCATACACCTTTAGCTTATTCAAGTGGGATTTTTAGACCCAGTAATGAGAGGGAAATACCCCTGCAAACAAGCATTAGCTCCTGCTGCTTTCGCAATTGAAAAAGCTACAAGTATTATAATGGGGTGCTCGATGACATTATTCGTTGAACATTCTTGATTCGCCATTTTTGAGAAACCTAAAAATATGTTGCTTACACAAAGGCTTTGAGGTGATCATTTGAAATCCAGTGACCAAATTCGTTAGATGTAGAGTAGTGAATCCAGAACATTTATAGCAGAACCAGTAGAAAAGGAGGATTATGTACATGGTTGCAGAATGTATACCGAGTTTGCAACGTTATTCCCTGCGTTAAAGAAAACTCTCTAGGAGGGGGCGGGGGGAATTCTATTCATTGATGTTTCTTCGAAAATGTATCAAACAACAGGAGAAAGCCATACGGGATTGGCAGTTGTGAAGTTAAAACAGAATGGTGAATTTGAAGTAGTGACAAGTGCAAGATTGCCTTCATCAGCACAGGCTGCAGAATAAGTGGCGCTTATCGCAATATTTCCGAGATATGAGGATGAGGAAGTGACAGTGTACTCTGACTCCGCCTATGTGATGTCAACTGTACACGCAGGGTTGTCACGCTGGAAAAGGAGGGGCTTCTTCAGCACAGGTGGCACACCAGTGCAACATGCGTTGCTATTGGGTACCCTTATTAATGTGCTAAAGTTCCCATTGGCTATCGCTGTGGTGAAGTGTGCAACCCATACTAAGAGGGCAGACCTGATTTTTCGCTGTAACAAAGCCGCAGACATTGAAGCAAAAAGAGCAACATATTTTCTCAACATTTCTAATTTTGAAGTATAAAGTGTTAAGCAAATGTCAGAACAATGCATGGTGATGAAAGAAGGCTTTAATATGCTATCCACTGTATAGTTAATTGAGCTGTAAGGTCCAGCTCGACAAGAGGACCACGATTTATGGAAAAGAGGGGGTTGTTTCTTTATCCCCCAGGGAGGCTATATGGAGACAAGATAGTACTGCAAAGCCATTTATGCCTTTAGCATTATTGTAAGTTGTGCTGGATCAACTTCACTACCCTATACATATAACCAGAGAGAGTCTTGCTGTCAAGATCGCAGAAGACTGTTTTTTGCCAAATTTATTAGAACACATTACACATTTTATTGTGACTGTATTATCTGTCAGAAATTTACGGCAGGACATACCTTGTGAGCAGTGAGAGGAGCAATAACCGGTCCCAATGGTCACTTTCAGCATCTGCATATAGATGTGGCTATGTTACAAACATGAAATGGCTACAGATATGTTAATAGTAATATGTCCTTTTTCCCGATGCATTGAGGCAGGTCCATGCACGCACCCCGATGCCACATGTGCTGCCAAGTTTCTTGTATGTGAGGTGTTTCCTAGATTGGGTGTATGCAAATTCCTATGATCTGATAATGGGCCGCATTTTGTAAATGATATGTTTGAGCAAATAACTCCTCTATTAAACATATAAAGCATACGTTTTCATATGCTTATCACACACATGTGAATGGTATTTATGCGCGTTTAAACAGCATCCTCAAAGAGAGGATAGGACAAATAAAGATTACTTTGAAGAAGGGATGGCTATATTGCCTACCCCTTGCCCTATTTGCATTAAGAAACCAGCCTGGCTCCGATCACCACCTGACTCCTCATGAGCTGGTGACTGGACACTGCATGACAACACCCCTTGCTCCTCCCACTCAAATATAAACTGATGCCCATAGTGTAGCAAAAACATTAGGGGATGGGATGCATGATTATTTGACAAATATGACAGCTAGTGTTCCTTTTATATTCCAACAAATCAAAAATCGGAGGGAAGGGTCGAAGAAGATTGAAGAAGACAGCCAAACGATCAACCCTACCAAACATTTCAAACCACCTAGTTTGTATCCTGGAGACCAAGTGCCCATCAAAGTTTTTGTACGCACTTGGCATAAGCCCTGTTCTGGAGGACTGTACCTGGCAGAAGAGGTCATCCCCACTGCCGTGAAGATTCAAGGAAGATGCCCTTTGCTGCACCTGAATGACGTAAAGCTCTACAAAGGAGAGACACCTAACTCTCAGACAACCATTGACAGTGAAGCAAGAGAATTTCCGCATATGCAGACCAGATCGGCTACCAAGAGCCAACCAGAGTCATCAAAATAAAAACAATACAGACTTTTGATCATTCCCAAGTTTAAAGGGAAACAAATAACTTTTCAGTTTTTCACATAATTGTCCCTGTTAGGTAAAAGAGACAATGGGCCATATTACAAGTTTGCCGGTACTGGACTGGCAAACTACGAGTTCTGCTCGCAGGTGCCTTCCCGCCCGCCAGGTCTGACCTAGCGGGCATACCGGCACCCGCGAGCAGAGCATGTCGCATGCACCGGCACCATTCACGAATGGTGCTGGTGCATCCGACCCCCCCCCCCCATTCCCATTTGAGTCCTCTATGGCTCGAATGGGAAGCATTTTATTCCAGCGCCTGCAAATGGGCAATTACCATATCCGGCAGGTCCGGAATGACCCAGTAATTGCCCATTGACAGGTGCCAGAAAAATTCACAAGTTTGGCGGCAGCCTGCCAGTTTTACCGGCAAGTCTACCACCAATCTTGTAATGAGGCCAAATATTTTGGAGAAAAGAAGAGCACACAACACTTTATGTTGCCTATAACGTTGCACACATTTCTGTATGCTGTTTTTACATATATACTTTGATCCTATCCAGATCTAGTGAGATGAAACATTGATATTGTCACCATTTTTGGAAAGCCAAAGAGAGCCCCCATTATTTGCAGGATCATTATTGCAATATTATTACAATATCTGTTATAAAAAGGTTTTGGTTATTATAAAAAGTAACAGGAGCTAAACGTTGATAAAGGAGAATAGGAATCTTACATTTTGTAAGATACACATTGTCAACAAGAAGGCCGATTAATGCGCAAAACGCAGTATGGTGTGAATTCTTTTGCAATATTTCTTTAGCTATGTTTTGTACAACGTGTTGTCTTTATTTCCTTATTCTTATAGCATTTCGTCAGATGATGTTTTATAATATAGAGGGAGTCTTCAATAATGAGACATCTATTTCTATTCCTAATAAAAGCACAAGTGACATATTCTCTGATATTTCCAAACAGATTAACAGTTTAAGAAGAATGCTGGAGAAGATTATCAGGTCAGGATATAAATGCATACCTTGATAAGTCAGTCCATTTAAAAAATAACCTATGGTACCAAGACATGAGTAAGGTGGGGAGAGCAACGTCAGATGAGAGCTGTTATGTATGTTCTATCATCCCTTATACCATGAGCACAGCCAGAACATTTATAGCAAGACAAATACCTACACATGATGCAAAGTGCCTTAGCCATTTAGCAGCATGCATGGGAAGAGGACAATTTGAATGGAAGTGGGCAACCCTACGATGGATGTCAAAAAGAATGTTCCCATATGAAGATGCTTGCATAAAACACAGACGATGATAAAATACCCGAACTCAAAGAGCAAAATGATTCAGTACACGTTGAATGGTCCAAATAGAGGAGAGGTGATCATTATTAAACAAAAAAGACTGGGCTGTGCAGACACATGGGGAAACGCCAGGATGTTGGAAGAGACCTACGCTATTGGTATATGGACAAGTAGCCACCAGTACAGGGTGGGAAGAAGGAATGATGGGATGCAGTGTATACTTATTGATGACAGCACCAGTGAAGATAGTACAAGTAGTAAATGACGTATGTCTTAAGGGATGGGCCAAGTATTCAAAGTTATTAACATGGGTCGAATGTGATGAAGCTGGACCCTATCCATATTGCCAATGAAGAATGCAACACTGTGCTTCAGAAACAGTGGTCAGACCAAGGTTGGAGAAAATAAAGGATGTAGGAATATAATCAATGTGCCAGGAATGAAAGGAGGAACTGCTGTGCTGATGGATCACTATTGGGCCTGTCGATCCAGAGCTTACATGAAGTTGCCTCTAAATTGGGGAGGAATATGTTCTATGGTGCTAATACATGTTTGTGCGTTGGTGGTCCCTCCAAAGTGATCTCCACATAGATAGCTTTCTGAAAATGGATGCTCAGCAAAGGAAGAAGAGGTTGTTTAACCTCACTCGACAGAAGAGAGACAATTACTGTTCGGCAAAATCAATAGAAGCTTATCACGACATTCCAGATGAGCACAAATCGTTCAGTAGAACAGCAGTGATATTTACAGCCATATTCATGTCAGGAATTCAAGCTGCAGCAAATGACAAGTGGTAACAAATCACAAGGTGGGAACTGCTACAAACAATTAACACAACAATAAAAGGATTCAATGTGATTAAAGAAGAAATGAGGGCCATCGGACTCCTGACCCTCCAAAACAGGTCTTGGACTTAATAAAAGCAATGGAAGGAGGTGTGTATGCAAAGATCGGGCCTTCTTGCTGTACATACAAACCTGCGCATGATGGAGAAAATGGAACATTGTCAGAAGCTATAACTCTGTTATCGACTCTACATACAAAAATAGTGGAAGAAGTAGATGAAAACGGAGACAATGAAGATTGTTTTTCATACCTGTTCTCATGGGTTCCAACCTGGCTGGCGAATGCATTCAAGATACTGATAGCAATTCTAGAGTTGGTATTGCTGGGATTCTGTCTCCTGAGAACAATCATAGGACAATGTAAGAACGGCTAAGAAAGCTGTTGGAATGATGATAATGATCGATGTGAAGTCTGTAGCTGACAAGCACACACACACAGAGAACACCACCCATGAGCACTTGAAAGGACTAGCCACTATATATAAATATATATACATAGCACTGACAATAACGAAGTTTTATTATCCCAAGGATCTTCAGAACTATGTGGGATGTTGAGTATTCTGCACGCCGACTGGGGAGTGCTGTCATGTGACCTAGCGTGTGGATGAACACATAAAGAATGCAGGTGACCTGAGGGGGTGACAAAGAGATGGATTGCAAAGCAACCACAGTGTGAAGAAAAGGTGAAGACAATTGAGGAGGTGGTTGAGGACTCCAACAGAGGAGGGAATGTAGAAAGACAGATGTACATGTCATTTATAGAGCCCGTCCCCTCACCTGCATCATACTGGAAGAACAGCATAAAAGCACTGGTTGTCGCACCAGGTATCATCCCAAGACCACATCAAAGATATGAGAGACGTTATGCGCTCAAACAACCGTATCGAATGTACCGTTGAACTGATGCGGTAGACATGAGTCTGCAGACACCATTGGAGATAGGAGAACTATAAGGTAAGTCTGACAGATGTAAAGTGATGCCACTAAAGGGAGAAGATACATGGACGGACTGAACTCGATGTATCGATATCTAAAGAATGAAGATGTGATTGAAGTAACATAGTAAACATATATGCAATTCTGAAGAAAAACCACTGACGCTAAAGAAATAAGGGTCAAGAGATGTAATATATGTATATATGCAGAAATGCAAGGTAGATAAGACAATATAGAAGCTTGCTAAAGTATAAAATAGAACATGAGTAAAGCAGCCATGTTAAGAAAATGGACAGCGACATAGTATAATAGTAAGCAAGAAGCCTCGAGAAGGGAAACCAAGGTTGCAATGCTGACAGGCACTGGAATAGAAAATTTGTGCAAGAATAAAGAGTATTTGTTTGGCTGTAAAGCAAGGATACCCTAGCATAGCATGAGCAACTATATTGCTTCAACGGAGTCAAAGAGGATAAGATACATACACTGGACATATTTCTCTTAGATTAAGTAAAGGAGTGAGCTGTTGCGAGTGCAAAGTATTGGTCAATTAAAGATGTAGAAAGCACATGCAGAATGAAGCAACCAAGTCTCCAGAGTCCAAGTAGAGTAATAGAACCCAATATAATTGAATCAAACAGCACTAAATAGAAAGGCAAAATGGACAAAATCATGGTCTCCTCACAGGTGATTCAAGACCAGAAAACAAGGCCTATTCATCAAGCTCCAAACAAAGATAGCAATGTACCTTCACTCCCTTTAAAGTTCTGAGGAAGCGAATAGTCCGCAACGTCAACTACACAGAAGAAGCCTTGTCTTAGGGCCTAACTGATGAGAGATGGTAGGCTAATTAGCTAAGAAAGGCAGTTGTCTGACATTGTTCCGTTGTACTTCGCTTTCATTGTTTACGTGCTACTAACAAGCAGAATGTCCAAGGTTGGTAAGACAGTGCCAACCAATCGTGAGGGTCTATATAATGGTTCACCATACATTTTTGCACATGCCTGTCTCCTGCTCATATTACATCATTATCTGTATTTTACATAGAGGTGGTTCAAGGCGTGCTCACTAGATAAGAAGCATAAAATGATGATACTAACACTTATATAACCTAAATGTATACATTTCTCCTAACCAATCCCTCCAACCAGTAGGTTTCTTCTGTTAGCCACGTAGGATGAACTCCTAGTTGACGTATGTCGAGGTATACAGCCTTCTGTGTAACCCGTCTTCAGCTTGTCTGAGAATGCACATTCACTGAGGGATGCTTTCACAATACCGAGGAGTGCGTTAAGTGCTGGGCCAGTGAGTTGTGTAATGAGGGAGGCTGGGAGCAAGATGTCCATTTAAGTAGTGGGTTTGAGTGAAGCAAGTGTATCTGAGAGATCCTTAGGAGAGAGGAGTGCAGTGCCTTGGGGAGTGGGAGGGAGCGGTGGATAGCAGGGCTCTGTCAGTTTTGAGGCATCAATGTGAAGAGAAGGTGTTTATTCCATTTAGTTTCTCTTAAGAAGCCAGAACCTCAGGGAGAGGTGTGGCTTGGAGCAGTGCTCGACTACTTCTAATAAGGCTTTGCTCCTGTTAGAGGCTGCCTCAATGGTGGTGGTGTAGTAAGCCAACTTAGCCTCCGGGATCATGTGGTTGCGTTGGGTACAATGATGGTATAATGAAGTAAGACACAGACATCAGACTTAAAGTTCAACAAAAGATATTTATTAACATACATGTCAGGATATTTGAAGGCCTAACTTGTCCTACGCTAAGGTGGGATTTCCCTACCTGAATGAAACTAATTAAAGTATACATCAAAGAGTTCAACTTAAAAGTCTGTCTGTGTCCAAAACCTATCCTTGCCCTCACAACTAAAGCTAACAACTGTGTAACTCCCCACACATGTCTCCCTGTTGCTCTCTGTCCTGCTCGGATGGTCTCTTTTTATACACCTGCAGCTCCTTGACAGGCTGCAGGTGTGCATGCTTCATTAGCCCTGCCTGACCATAATTAAAGCGACAAACCTGAACCTCACAGCTCCTTGCAGGTATCTTCATCATCCCAGTACCAAAGTGGTGAAAAGGTGTAGTCTTCATCACTCTTAGTTGCCTCTTCTTTGTCCCAGTACTGTCAAGTGTTACATGTGGGAAAAATGAGGGGTACTGGCTTATAATAGCCCATTAAGGTTGGGGGAGGGTTAGGTTGGTCATCAATAGGGAAAGGAGGTACCATGTCTCACTCAAGGACACTCCCAGGGTCAGGATCCAAGAGTCATGGCCTTTCCCTAGCCACCTGCGCAGAGGGTCTAAGGGTAGTCTGAGTGAAAATGCCCTCAGGTTTCTCACAGTGCGCAGGAATTGGAGGGATGAGAGATCCTCTAGGTTGCGCCACAACTTTTCAAGGGACCTGATGGAGTGCTTGTTTTCTACGAGCTTGTGATTGTAGGCATCCACTAGCTTTTTGGCAAGGTGGTTAAATGTACACAGAAAGGCTGAGGCATTCCCTTTCTGAACATTTCCTCTAGAGGGACATTTTTGAAGGATCAGCACTCAATATCAGGACATTTGGCCAAACCTGTGTGAGGCAGCCTTGTGTGCAATATAAGAAGGCGGATTGTGGCATCCAAACAAAATGGTGGGGGTTTGAGCATGAGCGGGTCGAGCAGGAGGTGAGGACTATGTTGATCGTGTAACCTTTGACATGAGTGGGGAGAGTAAAATCTGTTTAAGGTTCATAGAGTCTGTCTGGGAGAATAAGGAGTCACTTAGGTGTTTTGCTGGTTGAGACTCGGGATGTTGAAATCTCAGAGGAGGACATTACTAGGGTAGGAAACTGTTCCAGAGGATTGAAAGTTACAAAGTTAGAAGGTTAATCTATGAAGTTACCATTCCCTTGAGGTGGCCTGTAAATAAGGTGGAATGTAATTGTGCCATTTCTTGATATGGAGAACCGGTATGACAGTGATTCGAAGGAGCTATGTGCAGGGGTTGACATTACCATGCAGGGCCAGTCGATCTTATGGATGACTGCCATCCCACCCCCAGATCTCCCTGTGTGGTCAATATGTTGGATACTGTAGCCCTGGGGTAGGAGGACATCAACGATGTAGCGGGAGGAGGGAGTAAACCATGTTTCAGTAATGAAAAAGGCATCAAGATCATTGTTGGTTAGGAAGTCCGCGATATCAGCAGTGTTTTTCAACCATTGAGCGGGCATTAACAATCATAACTGGGCAGACGTGAATAGAAGGCACATGTTGTAGGGAGGAACTGGGGATATTGTTTAGGTTTGCCAGTTTAGCTGTCCGGGGCTGTTTTGGGAATTCGGCTGTGCAATCACTGGAGAGGATGGCAATGGGTTGTGATGAGTGGAGACATATGGTGATATTTTCCTGGTGTAACAGGGGCAGAGTAACTGGCCATTGGCCCTTTCCAAGCTCTACAGCAAAACAAAAGAGGTGATGGCTGGAAGGTTTAGAATAAATCTTAACCTCTGGCATTGCTCTGGACCATCGTTCTTCGCCTAACAAGCCATTACAAAAGGGGAAATACCATATGCAAACCAGGCTTGGTCCCACCCGAAAAGGGGCAGTCCAGCACTAACTGCTTGGTCACTTCCCTTCTGTATGAGACCACAAGCATCCTCAAACATGTTTCAGCCTTGTTGGGCCTCATCAGTGAGGAGTAGCTTGGGTCTCTAGGCCCAACAAGCATGTGACCCACGCCTGGACATACCTGTCCCACTGTGGGTGACTACAGCAAAACCAAAAAGGTGATGGCTGGAAGGTTTAGAATTAGTCTTAACCTCTGGCATTACTGTGAGCAACCCTCCAGACCATCGTTCTTCAACTGCCAAGCCATTGCAAATGGGGAAAGAGCATATGCAAATAGGCTTGCTCCATGCCAAAAGGGGAACTCCAGCCTAAACTGCTTGGTCACATCGCTTCGGCATGAGACTACAAGCATCCCCCGGCCCTGTTGGGCCTGATCATTGAGGAGTAGCTTGGGTCTCTAGGCCCAGCAAGCACGGGACCCATGCCCAAGCTCTAACAGGACCAAACAGGTGTTGCCCTTTTCTTCGACGGCCCTTCATTTCAGATGCCCAGGGCAGAGACACCCTCTGAACTAACAGCTAAAAAGGGAAATGAAGGGACAGGCCTATGTGGCTAGGTGGAGTTTAGGTCACGTGGCCTAGATCCAATTGTACCAGGTCGCCAACTGCAAAAGAAAAGAGGCTGAAAGGCTGCTTAAATTGGGGGGAAAGGGTGTCAAAACTAGAAGGCACTAAATGTTTAACAGTGAGTGACAGGTGCATGGGGTCGGTGCTGACAGAGATGATACCGCTGAACGAGAGACGACGACGTTCGAATTGTCCCATTTGGTCGCATGACCACGCTGTGGCCGTGGTGGGTGAGGGACTCGAAGTAAGGCTGAGACTAGGAGAGAACAGAGGAAATTGTCCTCTGTTCTGGATATGAGACCCAAGGAGTCTGCCGTGCCCCAGGATGTAGACGCTTACAGAGGCGACACAGCGGAACGTGAAACAGAGACAGGAAAAACCTGTTTTCCTTAGTGGTGCGACCACAGTGCATCCATGGTGGGTCGAGGACCTGAGAAACAGCGACGAGACCACAAGGAAACAGAGTAAAGAATCCTCCATTCTGAATACAAGAACCAAGGAGTCTGCTATGTCGGAAGCATTCAAGAAGCAGACGCTTACGAGACAAGAACACAGAGAAGGGAGGCGAATGGCCTCAGTCGCACTGGGAAGAAATACAGAAGGTGGCGGAGGGTGGCGAGCGGAACCCCAAGAACAGAGATAAAGAGGGCTAACGGAGCCCTGGAAACCTCAGAGATGAATATGTGATAGAACTTTTGAAACCAGCACAACACTTAACAAACTCAGAAAGCCAAAGCGGTCTGGCAGACCCAAGAGAAATAAAAAACAATTGGAAAGCCCCACAGAAAAGGGAATCTAGAGGATTGAAATAATGGGTCATGACATGATATACAATCAAAGAGACATTTGGAAAACCCCAAAGAGAAGAGAATCGGGTAGATACGAGCAAGAGACATTTGGGAAATCTAAAAGAGAAGGGAAGCTGGAGGAGTCGACCAAAGGGGCTCATGATAGAACCCCAAAGAGACATTTGGGAAATCCGAAAAAAGGGAACCTGCAGAGTTCAAGCAAGTGTATCAAGACATACAGAAAAGAAAGAGAAAGTGGGTAAGGTGGTGGGAAAAGGATAAGGAACACATGCCTAAATGCAAAGGATTAGAGACATTTGATTTGTAGAGAGACTTGCGACTATTACTGAAGATTTTAAACGGAAAGCGGAAACTCTTTGTATTTTGAACTATTTGTGAGATCCTCTGAACATTGGCCCAAGGAAGGCTGAGTGAGAAGGCCATCATAGTTATCATTAAAGACATTTAAGATGTAATTTCTGAGTCTGTCTCCTTCTTCTGGTTCACCACAGCACCCTCTGGCCCAAAGATCCCTTCAAGATCAAGAAGCAGAGTGTATCTAAAGCCACATTTCACATTACCATCCAACTGGATAGCTAACATCCAGAATTAATGTTCTAATAAAAAAAACTGGATATTCCACAAAGAAAGACAAGGAGGAAACTCTGGAACACCCTACTAAGGATAATCTGCACATTAAAGGACAACTAGAAATTCAGAAACAAATTGAAAAACCT
This sequence comes from Ambystoma mexicanum, assembly GCF_040938575.1. Classification (NCBI taxonomy): domain Eukaryota; kingdom Metazoa; phylum Chordata; class Amphibia; order Caudata; family Ambystomatidae; genus Ambystoma; species Ambystoma mexicanum. Next base: position 779,203,134 of record NC_090935.1, read on the forward strand.
GGCTTTTCAATGCATAAACATTGGAAATTAGTGAACACTCAACATTCAACACTCAACAAATTATGGCAATAACACCTCTTAATCAACCAACTCCCACACATAGACAAACCACAAAGAAATGTGATACCGGCTCCCAACGGCAGAATTCCAATTCAACATATGGCACAACTCTGGTATAGTCTTGCATGGAAAGCCACTGCAGCTGGGAATTTACCAGCAGGCCTATGCACTTGCCATCAGCTCCCTAAAACGTGTATTCGCAACAAAGGCATATGGCAGAATGTCTACTGCCTGCATTGTTGCCAGTTTAGCATTCAGCAGTCATACTTGTGCAAGGTTACGCTCATATTTCTGTCTCCATTCAAATGATTCAGAGACTGGCCTTGTGCATACTCATTGGGCCAGATTCTCAAAAGTTGTTAGTGCAAGTTTGAAGATACACTTGTGGCATCACTTCACTTTCACACAAAAAAGGAGCAGCCCAATTCTTAAAGGGCATATGAATGAGTGCATTTCATCATCCAGATGTTTTTTTTCCCCCCTTTGCACATTTCACAAATGGAAAGTACTTTTAAATGTGCAGAAATTAGTCATTCCCCTAAACCTGCTGGGAACTGTGAGGAATTCGACCATCTGCATGGTGGGTGTGCACTCTCCTGGGCTTTTTATAATTGTTAAATGAAATGGAATGATGATAGATCATCCTCCATAAAATGTGCGGGCTAATCCGCACACATATTCCTAGGATCACCGCACGACATACTCTGGGTGGACACAGCCTACAGGCACAGTCCCCCCTGTCATATTTAGTTGGTATATGACAGGAGGAGTACCCGATGCATATCCAGGAGGGGGAAGGCCAAACCTTCCCCCTGCCATGACCAGCCTGATTAACTAACAAAGGCTCCATGGATCCACCTTGTCCTTTTGTTGGGCCCTGCAGCTGCTGCCAGCGATTGGCATACCATTCAGAGGGTAATACAAACAATCCCAAAGGAGACCGGAAACCTCAACAACCTTTCATATGCAGCTGTGTCAACCTGAAGCCAGCTCCCGCCCTCAGTATCAATTGACAGTGAACTGTAATGTCTGGGCTGCGTGTTTACAGAAGTTCACACGCAGGGGGGCACCATTCATGAGGTACGAGAATGTGGTTTGCCAGAGAGTCTTGTCTCGCTGCAGCTTCAAGGGAGACCTGCTGCTTTAATCAGGAACCACAGAGTGCTCCATTAACCAGAGAGACCCGTTGATCCACAACAGACAGGAAGATGGGTGGGAATTAGAATTACATGTTTTCGCTCCTTTACCTTTTCTGTTGCAAAGCACTCTGGTTATGACCTCAAGCATACAGGGGATTGTTGATGGGGACTCAGGATTGGTTCATTAATGTAGGCTTGGTCTACACCACCCTGTGGTCCATTTGGCTTTAATAGAGGTCTGAGCCCCTCTTTTGGCAGATCATATGAAGGATTTACCAGAAGCAGAAATAACTCATCCCTGGACTCTGGCTGAAGGTACAGTCTGCTTTACATCTTCCATCAGTGAAGGAAGACCAGGAACTCCAAAAGGGAAGCAAGATCCCTCCCCTAAACATCTCCCTGGGAACAGAAGGAGATACCGAATCCAGATGACCCTCCAGCAGCTCCAGAACTGGTTCCCAGCCAGCACACAGTGTGCCCTGCTAGCCCTGCAGCAAGCTTCCGAGGTTGGAAGTGCCAGACAGTCTCTGAACCCCAAGCCAAGGACAAGGCAAGGTTTGTGTTCTGCTTTGCTATCAGGGCCTATGTTACCTTCTGGTGCCCTCTGGGACTCCTTTCCACTCTTCACGGCTGCAGATATCACTTCAGCAGTTGAGCAAATGAAGTCGACTTCTCCTACTGATGCCATTCCTTTTGAAAATGGTGAAAGCCATTTTGCCTCTTGTTATGTCTAACATCATGGCTGTGGTCAATCATTTTTGTTTGATTGGGACCATTCCCCCTGTTCTAAAATGTGCCACGGTGATTCCTCTGTTAAAAAGACCTTCCCTGGACCCTTTAGTCCTTGTGAACTTTCGCCATATTTCACTCTTGCCGTTTTTTATGAAGTTGCCGGAATCCCCGGTCTCCCCACTGCTTGGGTAGTTCTGTGAATATACGTCCGTGTTTGATCCTTTTCAGTCGTGTTTTAGGCCCGGACGGGGTAACAATACTGTTCTGGTATCGGTGCTTGATGACCTGACACTCATTGCTGATCAGGGTGGAGTGGCGGCATTGATACTGCTGGATCTATCTGCCACTTTTGATACTGTCGATCACTCCATCCCGATCAGTCTTTTTCCAGTGGCGGGAGTGTCTGGCTCTGTTCTTTCCTGGTTCCATTCTTTTCTCTCTGATCGTTCCCAGCTGCTTTCACTCCAGCCTTTTCTCTCTGCTGTTTCTGCTCTGGTGTGTGGGGTTCCTCAAGGTTCTGCCTTATCGCCCACTCTTTTTAATATTTGCATCCAGTCTCTGGTCGCTCTCATCTGCTCCCATGGGTTTAGATGTTACCCGTACGCTGATGATACTCAGATTCTTGTTCGGCTGGACCTTTGCCACCTGGCCTATGCCACTCAGCTGCAAGACTGTCTGTCTGCTGTGGGGTGCTGGATGAGTGACAATTGGCTCAAATTGAATGGGGATAAGTCATAGGTTATGGTTGTGGGTTCTACTGCTGTCACGTCTCATTGGACCTCATCTTTTTGGCCCTCTTCTTGTGGTTATTTTCCAACTGCTGTCCATGTGATCAAGAATTTGGATGTGAAGCTGTCTGGTTCCCTTTCTATGACTTCCCAGATCCGCTCAGTTTGTCAGGCTGGTCATTTTCAGCTGAAGATACTCAGAAAGGTTTTTCAGTTTATTCCTTTTCATTTGCGGGCTCCAGTGGTCTCCACTTTGGTCCTTAGTCGGATTAATTATTGTAATTCTCTTTATATACCTGCCACGCCGCCTTCAAATTCTTCAAAATTCAGCCACCCATCTCACCACTGGTGCTTCCTATTGGGAGCACATCTCTCCAGGTTTTAATGCTTTGCATTGGCCCTGAGTATTTGCAGTTGAAGTTTCGACCTTGCATTCCTGCCCGTGTGCTATGCTCTAAAGATAGTTTCCTTCTTGATGTCCCTAGGTTTTGCTGTGCCAGATTTGCTGGCCACTCATTTTCTGTTAAGGCTGCCATGTTGTGGAGTGCCCTACCCATTGCTCTCCTCTACTTTGCTGCCCATTTGCAATTCAGAAAGGCTCTGAAAACTCTACTCTTCTAAGTCCTTCTTCTTCCTTTATAGGGCTTATTCAGTCTTAGCGCCAGGTAGCCTTTGGGTGTCGGTTGCGCTGTACCTTGGTATGAAAAATCCTAACATAACATAACAGGCAGCTCCCTGTAACACACTCCTCAGCTGCCACATAGGACGATACAAGCCCAGTGAAGAAGCTGGGAGAAGTGCATTGATGAGCACCTCCCGACGTCTGTCTTAAAGGATATTTTTGAGCCAGTTGAGTCCCTCGCGCTGCAACCTACTGCAACGCTGACTGTTGTTACACCAGTGTCGCTTAAAGACTTCCGAGTTGCCTCGACCAGTGCTTCAAAACCACAGACCAGCATTGAGAAAATGATTCCTGACCATGAGCCGCTTTGTAGGCCAGCCTGCAGCCACAGCTGTCTCCCATCTTGGATTCTGTCACAGAAGCTGCAAAGTGCCCTGAAAACGACTCGACAATGTCGAGCACCAAGAACACCTACAAGCACAAGGTACATTGCAGTTCTGTCCACCTGGTCCTTCTCCGAAGGCCCCTAGAGACATTTTACGACCCATTGCTACCTTTGTGCTGAAACCAAGTATGCTTGAACTGTTGCGATTATTTACTCTACCGACTACTCTCCTGTCAGTATCCAGAGTGCATCCCTTTTTCCTTCTTCAAAACTGTCTGTCCTCTGCATTACTTTACAGGGTAGGTTGTATTTCGCAGTGTGCTAGAACTGTCTGTTGTGATAATAATAAAGTAGATATTTTTATACAAACTTGACTGAACAGTCCATTTTATCATTGGGTAATTGTATTTTCACTCTGTTGCAACTAACCAACTATCCACAACCTTTTAGAGATAAGCCTGACGTTCCATCTATGTTACAAAAATTGGACAAGGAGGTTAATAATTTGCTTGTGTTTCCAATCTGTTTAGATCCTTTTTGGTGTGTTAGAGGTGTGGGGCTGATTGATGGTTTAGAAACCGCTATTAATCCCTGGACCACTAGCGCCCCAGAAGTTGATAGGTCACAGGAACAGGCACAAGGGAGGTGCAAATCTTAGCAGGGTCATTTCTGTCAAGTTTCTCCTGTAAGTGTGACAGCCGTGGCTTAAACTGTGGCTATCAAACTTGCATTTCCATCCCCCCAAATAGGATGGATATGCTCCCCCCCCGTTCATTTCACAGAGATGGGCCCTATAAGGGAAGCACCCATCTATTTGAAATGCACACCCAAGCAACCAAGATCACTTTGTTATTCCCTTCACCAATGATCATGTTTCCCCAACTAACCACCCAGAACTAAGCCTATAATGCAGACATTCTACTGCTTAAAAAACGTCCCTACAGAACCACTACTTAATGACCTCACTAACCTCACCTCCTTTCCATGAGGATCCCAGCACAAGGTTTGCAACAAAATATTCAAAGTTCTGAACAACACCTGGAAGAGTAACATTAACATACATGCCCCAGAGAAACAACACACCATCAGACATAAGATATCAGTCCCTGGGCAGATTCAGAAACTTACTATCAGCAAAAGAGTCATCTGAAGACAACAGAAAACCTAGCGCACATCCAAAACCTCATCTGACCTAAAACTCGGACAGTCCACAGACAACTGATCACCACAGCTACACCCACCTGCTACAAGAAGACACTGGTCAATGCTAGCAATGAAAGCAAAGCTCTCTTCAAGGCAGTGAAACAGTGGATCATCTCTCTCCATGCCCTTCAATCCCACATTCCAGTAAGGAATCCATCAACATCAACAATTTCTTCATTGACAAGATCATCATACAAATCAACACCTACAATATATATACACTGCCCTACTCATCCTGCTGCACTAAACAATGGCATGGGCAACCTTAAAAACTCTTAATATGGAGAACCTGACTAGTACCCAATCATCCTTCAAAGATACCTCGTACTTGGAGGAAATCCTGCCAGACCCGAGACAGACTCAAATTGAATCACTTTATACACCCCCATTTATCATCAATTTATCCCTCAGTGAAGAAACATTTCACACTACCCTCAAAACTGCACAAATATTCCCATTCCTAAAAACAACAACAAAGCACTTTGTAGAGAAAATTACAAAAATCGCATGTAGGGGAACGGTTTGCACATCAGTGCAAAGCTATAAAGATCCTCTTTGTGCAATTTAGGCAGATTTGGAATGTAACCCTCTGAAGTATTGTTTTAAAATACAAAATAACTAATTACCAAAGCTATCTTTGACAATCTCTAATAATGTTATGTTTTTATATATGATATGATATGATATGGCATTTGTAACGCGCCTATACACAGGTGTTTCAAGGCGCGAAAGTGCTTCACACTCCTTCTCAAATCACTTAAATTGGGTAACAATACCACCTATTATTAATCACTATTAGAGGAGTGATGGTCCACGTCATCCTAGCTGAGATTCAAACCTACATCCTACAGGATGAACACAATATTACGAGTCCGGTGGTAGCCTTGCCGGTAAAACCGGCAGGATGCCGCCGGACTCGTGATGAATTACCGTCGCCTTACTTGCCGGAATAGCCGGGGCATTACAGCCCCAGCAGTCCGGTAAGTCAGGTGGCAGAAATTGTTACTCCCCATTCCCATTTGAGTCTCATAGGACTCAATGGGTATGGGGAGGACGGAAGCACCGGCAGGGTGCGCAACAGTGCCGGTGCCTCTGTCAAAGACCTCTGGCCGGTGCCGTACTGCCGGCCAGGTTCAGACCTGGTGGCCAAAACGGCACCGCCAGCAGACTCGTAGTTTGCTGGTTCCAGAAACAATGGTGCCGGTAAGCTTACCGGCACGGTTGTTTCCAGACTGGCAAACTTGTAATGAGGCTAAATGCCTTTCACAAGTGATCAACTCACTGAGCTATCCTGCAGCTTTGTCTTGAACAATTGGTAACAGGCTATACTCATATTAAAGTCTATCTGCTCTACCATGGTAACCCCTCATGTGATCCATTACAACTTCATGGAGCAATCATTTAATCAATATCTTTTCGTTTAGTAGAGATTGAATATGACACCATCATTCTTCCCTCCAAATAATAAGCTAACTCGATTTTGGGGGAAAAAAGTATATTAGGGCCCGCCTGTAGACAAAATGCTCAAATAATACATGTCTTCAGGGACCTCCAGCAAGGCAGATTATATAAAGAAAACAACTTAGTATTTCAATATCTTTTCACTTCAGACGCCTCCAAGAAAGAGTAAACCTATAACATGTGTGCTCATAACACCTATACTAGATGTGTTGTACTTTTTATACCTTTTGTAGGTTTATTCTGTACTTTTATTAAATGAAAATGTTGAAATAAAGTTGATTGATTGATTGAGTAAACCTATACCATCTCAGAATGGAGCCCCTTTGGGCTTTTAGCCATCTGTTGTGTATTCTGCTGGTCGAGAGGAGATATAGAATATATCTAAATGATCTTAAAAGAACATTCCAGGGCCATCAAAGGAATATTGAAAGAGGGCTTCAAAAGCAAAAAGGGCTTCTTCAGTAACAGAATATTTTCCTTAAACAAAGTAGTTTAGTCTTCATCTCTGCCTAATCACCAAATTGCTGATTCTCATCTTTTTAACCCAAATTGTTCCTTCTCAAACTCCCCTTTATATTAATTATTAATATTAAAGCATATTTTATATGTTAATGCTACCTCTTTTCCCCTCTATTGTTACCACAGATATGAAGGACATTCTGGCTTTTCATAGCAGATACTTTTCTATACTCCAGCAGCAGTAATGAACAACAAACCTTGATACGCTGAGATCACAGAAAGACCCAGGTCCAGCAAAAAGTATAACATTTTTTGGCCAGTTGGATGACTGTAGAAGGTTATAAACCAGTTACGTTATGTGAGGCATCTGAGGGCGTCCTCACTTCTTTCCCCAATATATGTTACGCTCACCTGGCATCAACGGGGACTCCACTCAGCCCTGGTTGGATGGCTTGCACCTCGAGCCCTCTCCCCGATCTCTGGGTAATTTCTCAGATGGAAGTGAGGCCTGAAATACAGGAGAATTGGATTCAAGACTTGACTGTCTGTTGTAGGGTGCCTTCCCACCTCCCTTGGATTCATACACTTCCCCTGGGCCTTCTCCTCACCTTAATTCTTTATGAGGTGCGTTCTCCAGCCTGCACCTCGTGGCAGAGGTGCGTTGATGAGGGGCGTGCAGCGACTAAGTTACTTCACTGGTGAGAGCCCTGCTGGAGTGCAGGCCTGCTGCGACTCCGTTTTGACAAGTTAGGTTTGCTGCTTTACAGTCTTGGTATTCAGTTCTTTATTTAAATAATAATATCTTTCTTCTTCCCTTTAGGTATGGAAAGATATTTTGGCGTTGCCGTGCAGATTGGTGATGAGCAGGAGCTGGCAAGTGAATGCGCGGTGCGCAGCGCTGTTTTGTCCTTTTTATTTTGCTAACCTGCGTCTTTTCCCTTTCTTTGCATGGCGCTGTGTACTTTGCCGGGCGCCGTGATGTCCAGAAACAATACTGACCAAAAGAAGACTAACCAGGTAAGAATCTTGTAGCTTTCATCGTTCGGGAGAAAACGTGAGTAAGCGCTCACTAATGCTGTCTTTCTCTCTCTTCTTTCCAGGTTGTTGTAGTCCAGAAGGCATGCGGCGCTGGGATGGCGGAGTTCACTGAATCGAGTATCTTTAGGTAAGCGAAATCTGCTGCCGGCGATGAGTTGAAGACAGGATTCTGGTCACGGGTAAGGTTGAGATAACGATGTTCTGTTTCTCTTCAGGTTGGTGGAGTCAGGTGAAGCAGCATCAAGGAACACTGGAGACCCAATCTGGACACGGTGAGCGTTATGCTGCAAACAGCAGAATAACTTTACCAAAAAAGAGGGGTTCCCATACCCAAGCTTTCAAGTCTCTCAATATTCAAAACAACCATTGACAGAGGCACCAGCACTGTTGCGCACACTGCCGGTGCTTCCTTCCTCCCCATTCCCTTTGAGTCCTATGAGACTCAAATGGGAATGGGGAGTAACAATTGCTGCCGCCTGACTTACCGGACCGCTGGGGCTGTAATGCCCCAGTTATTCCGGCAAGTCAGGCGATGGTAATTCATCACGAGTCTGGCGGCATCCTGCCGGTTTTACCGGCAAGGCTACCACCGGTCTCGTAATATTGTGTTCATCCTGTAGGATGTAGGTTTGAATCTCAGCTAGGGTGACGTGGACCATCACTCCTCTAATAGTGATTAATAATTGGTGCTATTGTTACCCAATTTAAGTGATTTGAGAAGGAGTAACCTGGTGTGAAGCACTATATAAAAACATAACATTATTAGAGATTGTCAAAGATAGCTTTGGTAATTAGTTATTTTGTATTTTAAAACAATACTTCAGAGGTCACATTCCAAATCTTCCTAAATTGCACAAAGAGGATCTGTATAGCTTTGCACTTATGTGCAAACCGTTCCCCTACATGCGATTTTTGTAATTTGCTCTACAAAGTGCTTTGTTGTTGTTTTTAGGAATGGGTATATTTGTGCAGTTTTGAGGGTAGTGTGAAATGTTTCTTCACTGAGGGATAAATTGATGATAGCTGGGGGTGTATAAAGTGATTCCATTTGAGTGTGTCTCGGGTCTGGCAGTATTTCCTCCAAGTACTAGGTATCTTTGAAGGAAGATTGGGTAATAGTCAGGTTCTCTATATTAAGAGTTTTTAAGGTTGCCCATGCCATTGTTTAGTGCAGCAGGATGTGTAGGGCAGTGTGTATATTGTAGGTGTTGATTTGTATGCTGATCTTGTCAATGAAGAAATTGTTGATGTTGATGGATTCCTTACTGCAATGTGGGATTGAAGGGCATGGAGAGAGATGATGCACTGTTTCACTGCCTTGAAGAGAGCTTTGCTTTCAATGCTAGCATTGGCCAGTGTCTTCTTGTAGCAGGTGGCTTTAGCTGTGGTGATCAGTTGTCTGTGGACTGTCCGAGTTTTAGGTCAGATGAGGTTTTGGATGTGCGCTAGGTTTTCTCTTGTCTTCGGATGACTCTTTTGCTGATAGTAAGTTCCTGAATCTGCCCAGGGACTGATATTTTATGTCTGATGGTGTGTTGTTTCTCTGGGGCATGTATGTTAATGTTGGTCTTCCAGGTGTTGAGAACTTTGAATATTTTGTTGCTAACCTTGTGCTGGGATCCTCATGGAAAGGAGGTGAGGTTAGTGAGGTCATTAAGTAGTGGTTCTGTAGGGAAGTTTTTTAAGCAGTAGAATGTCTGCATTATAGGCTTAGTTCTGGGTGGTTAGTTGGGGAAACATGATCATTGGTGAAGGGAATAACAAAGTGATCTTGGTTGCTTGGGTGTGCATTTCAAATAGATGGGTGCTTCCCTTATAGGGCCCATCTCTGTGAAATGAACGGGGGGGAGCATATCCATCCTATTTGGGGGGATGGAAATGCAAGTGTGAAAGCCACGGTTTAAGCCACGGCTGTCACACTTGCAGGAAAAACTTGACAGAAATGACCCTGCGAAGATTTGCACCTCCCTTGTGCCTGTTCCTGTGACTAATCAACTTCTGGGGCGCTAGTGGTCCAGGGATTAATAGCAGTTTCTAAACCATCAATCAGCCCAACACCTCTAATACACCAAAAAGGATCTAAACAGATTGGAAACACAAGCAAATTATGTCAGAATAACGTGAAGTGTGTTCTGCTGTTTGGGTGTGGTTTAATAGTCTTAGGTAAAGTAGTCCAGGTAAAGTAGCCCCAGGCCCAGCCACACCCTAAACACTATACCGCATAGCTCAGTTCTTTGTCCCTGAGCTATGTGAGTGCCTCCATGTTAGCTGAAGTCTCCAAATAAAGTAGTCCCGGTATCCAGTTATTTTATCAAAATGTTTTTTTCGAAATACCATTATGTCCAAAAAAATGTACTGCATTTTTTTTTCCAAATTTATTTTTTATTTTATGTTTTTTGTTTGTTTCGTAAGTAAAAAAAAGTGTTAAAGAAAGGGGTGGGGGAACGCCCCCATTTCAAAAATAAAATTTTAAAAAAAGACATTCGAAAAAAAAATGTTGGCAACATTTTTTCGAAAAATGGCATTCGAAAAAGTCACCATAAACCAGTAGTCCCATGTAAATAGTCCCATCCTAATGTTGGTCTCCATAATGATTATGAGCCTGGCACCAAAGGCGCCAGGACTGACTCCAAGAGAGTCTTGGATGAGGTTCTAAGGGCCTTGAACCCACAATAGAGGCCCGGAACCTCGCCCTAGCTGGGAAGCTGACTTGCCAGTGAGGGTTAGTGGGAGGGGTCCTGACATATATCCTCCTCCCAGGGGCCATGGGAAAGGCCGTCGCTTTCCGATCCTGGCCCTGGGTATAGATATGTGAGGGAGGATCACCTGGGTGGAGGGGACTTGGGGAGTGGGGATGAGGCACCCTTTGGTGAGACACGGTATCCCCCATTTCCCTTTTATAAGGAGTCAAATGTCCTCCAGGCTTTTACAGGGTATTACCAATCTCTTCCCTATTATTCCAGAAAACACTCTCCCAAAACACACCAGTCAGGTACTGAGACGAGGAAGCGACAACCCAGAGTCATGCATCCTTCCTGAAATAACTCAGACATACACAAACTTTCCTGAATCCTGGAGCAGGGAGAACCCCTTTCGAACCAAGAGCTGGAAGAAGCTCTGAACATTTATTTGAACACTACTCATTTTGACGCTGACATCCCTACACATTATGTACAAGTAGATGTGGGGACATGGATAGGTTTTGGGCACAGACAGACATTTACTTTGGACATCCTGACACAGACTATCATTAGTTCCAGTTAGGTAGGGAAAACCCACCTTAGGATAGGGCAAATTAGGCCTTTTGCCAACCCTCTTTTGATTTTAATAAAAGTTTGTAGCCCAAACTTTACGCAGTTGTCAGTGTCGACTTTCTGATGCCTTCACAGTTAGGAAGCGGATGACCAACGACTTTAAATCAAGTCCTAGTGATGCCTTTTATTGAAGAACAATGAGTTGGACTCAAATGAGCTTTCTAATTTCCCCCCATATTTTACCTTTCCTTTTCAGCTCCGAATCCTACGGCTTGCTTGAGCACTTTCAGGCAGGTTCCTGATCAAGTACAGAATCTGCTCGAGTAGTAGTCATGTACGGCTTCAGAAGAATGGCAGATGGCTGTTATGTTTGCATATTGATGGTATTAGTTCTTTCAGTTGAGTTCAATAACAATGCCCACCAGCTTCTCATGGGATGGCCAGACCAGACTGAGTTTAGTGACACTGAACTGTCCTCAATACCTTCTTTATTGATTGGGAGATACCAATCATTGGCTCTTCACTTGTTTGAATCTGAGCAAAAGGATTTGACATATGGAGTGCTGCAGGTCGCGGCTCTGTCTCCACTCTCTTTTTGACTTGTTTACGCTAAGCTTGGCTGCGTTATTCCATTGCTTATGTACACTGATGACACCCAAGTACTGCTTCGATTATATGGAATGGGTCAGCGAGCGTCCCAGAGCAGTTATCCCCGATTTGTATGGTGCATGTAGCAGTACGGATGGCGGGTAATAGGCTCTCGCTGAGTCCATCTGAAATTCAATCAATCAGAAATGTGAGGAATTGTGGGAGATCACCTATTTGGCCTCAAGTGTTAGCGCCTTGCCAAGGTTGATAATTGGGTGTCATGCTGCAGCATGATCTTTTGCTAATGAAACATAATGCTGCACTCCCTAACTCTAGTATCTGTCAACTAAAATGTTTGAAGTATATCTTAAAATACCCATAATTCTTTTAAGTGCTGGCGGCTAATCTCTTTATTTTGTCTCAGCTGTTTTATTGTAATGCGTATAGATGTCTGCATGGCTGGATGGTCTACTTAAGAAGAATCTTTATAACATATACGTTGATCTGAAAAGCAATACAGGAATTGATGCCACATAACCTTTGACTCTGGTGACATCGCAGGAACTGGTTTCACTGATGTAAAAAAGTTGTAACTACTAACCATGTATTAACTATGTTACTTCCTTGATAGTCCATGGGCACAGGTGTACTATGCCAGTGAAAGACTCAACAGACCTTTTACAGTCAAAAACACTGCCATTATGTGGACATCCTTATTTTGCTAGAAACTGACATCTTTGACCCAGGTTTTCAATGAACCTACCAGGGTGGGCAACGTTACAGACACATAGAAATCCATAATAATTCTAAATATACACAGAAAGGAGGACAAAAACGTTTCAGGTAAATATTGCCCCATTTCCCTTGCTGATGCACCATTAATAATCCTCGGCAAAATAATATTAACCAGAATAAAAAATATATTTTATAAGGTTGCTTCACTAAGTCAACACTGCTCGTATTCCATATGGATCTAATGAGGAAGTGACACAATCATGCCTTGTCCTCCTGGGAGTCATCAGGAAGGCATCCTAGCTCCAACACGTATAAAACTCCTTATCAATGACCTCTACGAGTTCTTGGTATCATTGGAGTTGGATGTGGCAGTTGAAGAGGGCAAGGGGACTAGTTCTCTACTGCTTGCAGAGGATGATGCACTTGATGGACACAATATCGACATAATGCATTAGAAAAGTCAAAAGCAGGGTGACGCCGAAATTTCTTTTTTTTTGCAATTAATCAACGGTTAGGCTTAATGCGGCCAATAGAAGGAAAGGGGGAGGAAGGAAGGGAAAGGGAGGAGGAAACGAAAAAAATAAATAAAAAGTAACACAGTTTACACGACATGTTACCTTAGCTTAGTCACACTGAGGTGTTCTACATGTGTGCACGGCATGTATTACCATTGTAAGGTGTCTCAAGGTTAAGGGCTGAAAAAACATCTGCTCTTTGTCTGCCACATGTTCCAAGAAGGGCCCCCATATTCATGAGAAATTCGACATCTGTCCCGCCGCTACTGCGGACATTTTCTCCATTCCCATCAACTCCCACACTTTTACCCACCAGTAAGCAATATATGGGCCCTTTACTGCCTTCCAAAAGCGTGCATGGGTGATTCGGGTTGCCATCAACAGCTGGGTGATCAGATCTGCCTTGGGACCTGTCAACGGAAAGATGCCACCTTCAGGGACGTCTCCAAGCAATAGGGCAAGCGGGTCCATAGGGAGTTGAGTGCCTGTGATCTCTTTAATTGTAGACCGGCTCTCCAGCCAATATGACTGTTTAACGGGGCAGTGCCACCACATATGAGCTAGGTCTCTCAATTGCCCACATCCATGCCAGCATCTGTCAGAATATGTAGAGTGGATTTCTTGCAGTTGCTATGGGGATAAGTACCAGCAAAAGCACAGTTTGAGCACCCCTTCTTTAACAAGAGTGGAGCGTGAGCTTTTGTGCGCTCTAGTCCAGATCCTTGACCAAGATTCTTCAGAAATGTCCATGCCCAATTCTTTTTCCCATGCCAACATATAGGGGAGCTTCTCCGCAGGCATAGTGTTTTCCAGGAGTTTATAACATGCAGACACTTTGTGTGTTTTGCCTCTCCAGCACTTTAAGTTTGATTACCTGTTGGGGCACGTGTCCCAGCCTGCCGGAACACAGCATTAGTTACCTAGTGGTGCAATTGGCCATAACGAAAGCACTCTGATTCAGGCAGGTTGAACTTTCCTTACACTCAACAAAGGTCAGGGGCCCAAGTTCGAAATGTTTTGCCTGCATACCCGGAGTGAATGATGGGTTTTGGCTGATTGGAGAGAGCGGACCCAGTCCTGAATTTGAACCCCCTCGCACAGGCTTTGTCCCAGTTGTGGAGAGTCACTAAGGTCGTAATTAGCAATGTACCATGTCAATGCTGTGCCTCTTAAGGGGGGAACAGAAGATGGCCCCAGGGGAGCGGGGAGGCGGCTTGTTCTATGCCTATCCGTTTGGGGGCATCGCCAGCATCCGCCCACCATAAAATAGAGGCTACTTGCGAGGTCCAAAAAAACCTTGGATGGTAACCCCGGACCACCCAGTAATTTCCCTCTTGTGAGGAGCTTGTGAGGAGTACAGGGTTTTTTGCGCTGCCAGATGAAATGCCCCACTGCTTTCTGTAGGTCAAGTAGGTAACGTTCTGGAATGAGCACAGGCAGGGCCTGGAAAATGTACAGCAACTTCAGAAGGAGAGTCTTTTTGACAGCGCAAATATGGCCTAGCCACGAGATCTCCTGTGAGTCCCACCTTTGGAGGAGTTTGTTGGCTTCTTCCCAGAGCCCCAGAATATTGGCCTTTGGTAGACCATAGGAGGTGGGGGTTAGATGCAGCCCCAGGTAGGAGAATTCTTTATCCGCCCATCGAAATGGAAATGTTTCTCACAGGGTTGTCAAGGCTACCAGCGTCTCCGTCAAGCTAATACCAATAGATTTCTCATAGTTTATCTCAAACCCTGAAAATTTAGCGAGTTGGGCTAAGAGGTAAGGGAATCCTTCAGAAAGCATGGTACATTGTCTGCGTATAATGCAAGCTTGTGACCTTACCCCCATACATAAAACCATGGATGTCGGGATGAAGGCGAGCTTTCTGGGCCAGGGTTTCCATAGCTAAGGCAAATACTAAGGGGGATAGAGGGCATCCTTGCCTAGCTCCTTTACCCAGGGATATCAGGGAGGACCAGCGCTTGTTAACCCTAATGCGGCTAGCTGGGAACTGGAAGTTTGCAAGTACCAACTTAGTAAAGCGTGGACCGAAGCTGAAGGCCGGCAGTAGCAGTTTCAGATAGCCCCAAGACGATGAGGGTCAAGGGATAATAGTGAAAGTGCTATGAAGTTCACTACTCAGCAAATGTTATTGTGGGCTGATCGGTTTTGTGTGAAGCCGTCTGGTCATCATTAATTAACAACGGGAGAACTTCCCCAAGTCGCAGGGCCATGATTTTGCTAAATAATTTCGCATTGGTATTGAGCAGAGCGATTCGGCGGTAGGATGAGCATTCTGTTGGGTCTTTCCCTCGGCTTCATGATTAGTGTAGTGAACGATTCTGCCATGGGGTGCGCCACTGTCCCAGAGGAGAAGAAAAAGTTGAACATTTTGGTCAAATGATGGATCAGCTTCGCACTGAATGTCTTATAAAATGTGTTAGAGAAGCCATCAGGCCCAGGAGCCTTTTGCAAGGGAAGTGAGTGAATTTACAGTACCACAGGGCCTGGCGGAGTTGGGGGAAGGTGGGAGTTAAGGATAAAGTCATGCATTGTCTGATGAACCCCTGGTGCGCAGCTGTGTGTGCCCGATAAAATTCCTCCATAATGCAGTTTCCCTTATTCAGAAAATGTCCGGAACCGCTATCGTCCCGCAATGCCTCTATATAGTTGCGCATGGCCCTTTTTTCTGTT
This sequence comes from Ambystoma mexicanum, assembly GCF_040938575.1. NCBI lineage: Eukaryota > Metazoa > Chordata > Amphibia > Caudata > Ambystomatidae > Ambystoma > Ambystoma mexicanum. Next base: position 779,218,729 of record NC_090935.1, read on the forward strand.
TTGCAGCCAGCAACTTGTTAGCCTTATTCTGATTTGTGTAAAAGTATTGTTTTGTGAATAGCATGGAGTGCGCAGGGTGCACCCATGATGTGCCTCCAGGGCCTTAAGAGCCACCCACAAGTTCCGAAGCGAGCTCCGGGACCCCTTCTCCCTATACTCCTTCTCCTTTCCCCAGACTCCTTCCTCCAGATGAGTTTGGAGTAGCTTTCGAGATTTCCCCTGCGCCACTGACTACTCTATTATACAGCCCCCAATGACCGCCTTCCCAGTGTCCCAGATTGTATCGAGACCCATTTCCTCAGTGTCATTCTCCAAAAAGTATTGCTTTATTGCCTCAGATACATTGGAGCGGACTAAAGGGTCTTCCAGCAGGATTCATTCAGGCGCCACAGGAGTTTATGCGGAGGAGGTGGGCAGTGTGGGGCCACCATGAATGTTAAGTGAGCGTGGACTGATAGGGCTTTCCAGAGGATCTCAGTGCTAGTTGCTTGCAAGATTAGGGTGTTGCTGAGAAGAAACATATCCAACCTGGAGAACCCTTTATGGACTGCCAAAAAAAAGGTATTGTCGCGCTCGTCCTAAACAAAGAAGCGCCAGACCGCTATTAGCAAGTGCTCACGTAGTAGTGCTGTGAGAGCCATAACGTTTTTCTTATTGTGAGCTGTCATGGGAAGAGATTTGTCTACCAGAGGGTTAACCACAGCATTGAAGTCCCACCCCTTTGGCAAATTCCCCCAGCATCTTGGAAAGAGAGGCAAAGAATAAAGCTTGCTGATCATTTGGGCCATAAATAAAAGCCAAGGTCACTTCGTCCCCATATAAATGCCCCAGCACCATGACAGACCTCCCTTCCCCGTCCCATAAAACCTTTAGCGTCTTCAGGGGGGTACCCTTCTGGATGAGGATGGCGACTCCATGCCTCTTCGAGCCACTAGAAGTGCAAAAGGCTGTGGGATACAATTTATTATTGAGGTAAAATTCATCCGAGGGTAGGAGGTGGGTCTCCTGAAGAAACAGGTGCGTAGAGTTAAGGGTGGACATTCTATGAAAGAGTGCTTTGCGTTTTAACGGGGCATTTAGACCCTGTACATTCAGGGTGACACAGACAATGTCAGTAGTTGCCATCATGAGAATTCTTGGGAAGGCCTAGAATGCACTTGCTAGCTGGTCTGCCCAACGGATGAATCCTGTTTAGCAAAAGCGTCATCTCAAGTCGTGTGTTACAAGAAAAATAAAAAAAAACTCTCGGACCCTGAACCCAAAACAAATAAAATTAGGCTTTGAAAAATGTGCCTAAGGATTTCCAACAATTACATAAAGTCAACAGTAGCAGACATTATCATCATCTTATAGCAGTGAAGAAGCATGTTAGGTTGGTGGCTTCCAAGCGCTGCGGAAGCCATTAAGTGGACAAATCTTCAGCGAGCCCATACCAGAGACCCCTGTATTTTCCATCTGCGTCTGACTCCGCCGGCGGGGGTTTCTGACCCCTCAGTCTGGGGGCCTCGACTTCAATTCAGTTCTTGGTGTCGATGGTGGGACTGCTGGGGGCGGTCATCCCTTGGGTTTCCTCCTCTTGTCTCTAAGGGTGGGCCCAGAGTGGGCATCATCTGCCTCGCTTCCTCCATCCATTCCTTTGCCTCTTCTTCTGAGCCAATTATGCAGTGGCGATTGCAGTAGTCAAAAATCAATTTACAGGTGAACCATCAGCAATAGCGGACCTTTTGTGACTAACCAGGAAGTGACCCTTCTCAAGCGTCAGCGGTTGGCCAAGGTATAAGGCGAGAGCTCCTGGAATAGAGTGATGGGGGCTCCTTGAAAGATTACCGGCTCTCACCTTCTGGCTACCGCCAAAATCACCACTTTGTAATGAAAGAAGTATGCATCGGAGAGGACATCTGACAGTAGGTTGCGTCTCTGTTGTGTAGAGGAAAAGACCCAGTGGGTCCTATCCAGGACTAGCGCTTCAGTGTCCGAGAGCTCAAGCAAATATTTAAAGTGATCTCTCACGTATTCAGTCAGCTTGTGATCTTGAAGGTGATGTGCGACCCTACGAAGGTGAACATTGTTTCTTCTAAACCTATTCTTTAGGTCATCTTGTTTCATCCAGATATCTTCAAGGTGTTCTTCAATCCTTCCCACTCGCGTCGCCAGTTCCGCATAGTCATATGCCTGTTCGCATACCATGTTTTCAAGGTCATGTCATTTACGTGACATTCAAGACCCAGCAGGTCAGAGTTCAGATCCCCAATTGACTTGGCCAGAGAGTGTTTAGAGTATTTTATTTTCTGCTTTATCTCTTGTGTGATATCCTGCTTGAAGGCCAGCAACATGGCTTCAAAGTCCTGTTTGGAGAATATGGGGTCAATGTGGGCTGGTACTAGTGGGGGTGAGTGGACCTCCACCCTCACAGAATGCATCGCTTGTTTCGTGGCCTCTCGGGGGGGGGGGGGTCAAGAAAGTGGTGATGACCAAGGATTTCCCCTTTGCCCCTGCTTTGGGCATTGCTGCCTCACCAGAAACGTCCCACCGCTTAGGCTTAGGGAGGTCGGGACTTAGACTGCTCCGGTTGCACCCAGGGTAAGGAGGTTTCAGATGAAGAGGTGTTCAATCTCGTCTAAGCCCACAGTTGACTCCCGACGTAGCCCAGGAGAGTGTAGGCAGCAGGGGCACCGCACATGGGGCAGAGGGGTAGAGTATGTCCGTGTCCCCGGGATAATTCAGAAGGGTATTGCAGTGCTTACTGTTGGTGTCTTGGAGCAGTTCAAAGAGGCAGAATAGCCGTTGAAGAGGAGGCCAAACACAGAGCGAGCCACCAGCCACATAACTGCCTTTTGGCGTTATGAGGAGCACATGCTCTAGTTGGTCTTCAGGAGGCAGGGTGTCTCAAGCCCGTAGATCCAGGGGCACTTTCCGGAAAGATTGAAGGGGGCACCTGTTGTATTTTAATCACCTCAGGAAGGGCGGAAGATGCCAGGGCGGTGAGGTCTGCTCCGTCGGTACAGGCAATTAGATAGCCCTCTGCTATGCTGCCATGACACAGCCATTGAGTCCCTAGATCCAGTAGCCCATCCCAGCAGAGTCTTTTCACAGGTGGCCCGCGTCCGTTTCTCCAGATGGTGGTGGGGGGCACCGCAACACCGAGGCATCAGGTGTGCGTGGGTTGCTCCAGCCTGCTTCTCACCTGCAGGGCCAATTGGGAGCTCAGCTGCGCTCTTCCCCAGCAGCTAAGTAGATGGCAAAAACGGGATGAGTTTCTTTTTCTTTTCCTCAGATGCCGCTGGGACTTGTATTCAAGGGGTAGCGCCCACCCTCATCTGCGAAGGGGGACCCCAGGGCAAAGGGTCACAGCGCCTCTGTCTCGGCGCATAGGCCACCATATTCTCTCGCTCCGCGCTGATAGGGTGCTGCGGCTGAATTTGATTAATGCGCAGCTTGCTGGCTGCGGTTTCACTCCCAAGTCGAGCGCCTAGGTCAGGGACACCAACTACATTGATGAGGGGGAAATAAAGTTTGAAGTCTTACGGAACATGAATAGATCAGGTGCCCTGCTGCGGAGCGCACAGCAGGAACGACTGCATAGCGTGCCGCCTAGCCACGCCCTCGATGATGCACTACTTATAGCATGCACTGAGATTTCCCTTAAAGTCATTTGAGGAGGTTTTGTGGCATGTTGCCTGCAGAATGTCCTTAATATTAATTTGGGAGGAAATTAGAATTTTGCCTTTAGAGAAGATAAAAAAGACAAGGTCAGTAATCTCACATTTTCTCTCATTTCATAATATAGTCACTGAAATCTGCAGATCCATTGAACTTACATCATTTCTGTAATGTTCTCCTCATGGGAGTAAACAAGAACAACACTCAGCGATTACAGGCGATCCTTAACACTGCAGCTCGCATTGCCAATAACACTCTCAGGAGGCAGGATATTTCTCAGGCTCTTAGGAAATTTCACTGACTTTCAGTATCGGCTAGGAGAACATGCGCTTCTTCTTCTTCTTGCTGATAGATTTTATCCATCAGCAGTGATTTTTGGATACCGAGGCCTGAGCTTCATTACTCCATCTTCTCGGGTTGAGTCTGTAGTCGTGGGTTTGTATTCTTCTTGGTCTGTGTGGTCTTAAAGCAAAGACCATGATGTACAAAATTCTTCATGGGCGTGCCGCCCCTACATTACAGACATGGGACCTGATTCACAGAGCGTTTTCAAATGGGATTGCACCATTATGAAACGCTTCTGTGAATCAGGCCCATAATCAATTGATTCAAAAAAGCCTGTTGCTTCAGATCAACGGACAGCCTTTTAGCTACGGTATCCCCTTATAGACATAAAAAAACCTGTGACCATTCCTTTCAAGTGCTGGCGCCATCCCTCTGGAACTCTCTGCCCTGAGCGATTTGTTAAGATTCTTCCTTGCTCTTATTTAGACGAAAATGAGAGGGTTTCCTTTGTTTTCAAATAATCTTGCTCCACGCAAGTGTTAAAGGAATGGTTCGATCAAAATTTTTTATTGTCCCTACGGGTCGGCCATGTGTTTTTAAGCCTAAGTCGCACGATTTTAGAAAAATTTCCTATGGACCTTACCCGAGTTTTCGTCCATTAAATGCACGCGAAAACAGGCACCAGGGCGCTGCCAATTTGTGATAATCCTATCACTTGCCCCATCACCCTGGCTGACCTGGTTTTGCGGCACTAAATCATATCCCCCGCCCCTCAGCGTGACATTATCAAAACATTCATATTCCCCGCCTCTCTCCGTGACGTTATTGTGCTGCGTAGGCAAACGCGCCCAGTTGTCTTATACGCGACTTCACACAGAACCCGGAAACCAACACAGATCAACTCACAACACAGCGCGCCACAATTCAGAATATGAAACTGTACTTTAAAATCAAACAGCAACACGGCACATTTGGTAAAGTACATTTATTTGACATGAAATGTTTATAGAATATTCATCAATTGGCATATTAAATCGGAATGTGATTTTTTTTCTTTTCTCTCTATCCACAAATGCTGTTCCGTTTTATCGTGAGCCACGCGCTGTTCCTTTATGGTACACAGGGTGTAGGTTTTCATTAAAAGAAGCACTTTGGTCGCACGGTGAACCGCAAGGTTGTTCCATCAACTAGGCACTAGGCCAGCGTAAAGGTTGATATGTTGCTTCTAGCCGCTAGTACCGCGTAAGGGCATATGGGCCCTTGGCGATCGTCCCATAAGATAGTCAAAGTGGTGCAGTTGTTTACGAGAAGCTGCAGCTGGCGGTTGAAAAAACCATCTGCCGGGGTCTGAAACTGGTGGCAGTAGTAGTAGGGTAGGATATACCTGTTTTGAAAACATAAAAATTATAAACAGTCTCGCCAGCCGATCTTTATTACTATTATTCATTTTATTTATTACGGCCGATCAGAAACTATTTGCTTGCAAGGATAGTGTAATGGAGAATGTTCGGCTCTAAAATCGATGCGAAAACTATAGAAATAAATCGAGGTTAACACACAATGAGAAACGACTGTTTGTCTACATGCGTGTGGAATGTGGACCTGCATGCCCATGTGCCCGGTACAAAGACGATCCCACAAACGTTTTACTTGCTCTTCATTTATTCATTCATCCATTAATGAATTCTTCATTCCGGTATAATAGCGTCTAAAGAGTTACTTACATTATATTTGCAATTTCCATTGTGTCTCTGCGTAATGCAGTCCGTAAATCCCACTGTGCTCGTGACAACGATTTTTCGTATACTGAACTAACATGAAACTCGGTCTAATTTCCGAATTTTCTGCCTTATCGTCTCTTACGTTATTGTCCACCTCCTTCAAATGAAGTCCTTTCGGCATGATCCCTGTCTCTCAAGGTCAAAAAACAATATAACCTTATACTGCCAGTGCGAGTTGTGGGCCTCTTCAGGCCGTGAGCTAAAAATCAAAGCCGCTGACCTTCACTCGAAATGAGCATACATTCTTACTTTGCAACATCCCGTAGTAAAGCCATCTGTGAGAACTTGAATTTTCGAATCCATCTATGTACTGGGCCTCAATGTGCAAATGCAAACTGGCTTCTCTCCCATCTGCAACGGCTCGGTTGGCGTGTTCTAAGGCCCCCAATTTTGTCCTCGTTGTCCGTGAGCTTTGCAGCCCTACAGAACCATATCTATGGGAGTATTGACTTTTTGGGGGAAGGTCAGGGAAAGTATAAAGTACCCGAGGAGTTGAGTTGAAAGTGAGATTTATTGTTTGTTTGTTTTATTATTTGCAATACGCAAGCCTCCCCTCGGTTAACAGTACGCAGCATTTACATGAGATTGCGAAACTTAGTTACATCAACAAAAATATATACAAACACATATTGACAAGGTCAGCGATATGAGGTGAATAGAGAGAGAAGTCAAAGTTGACACCCAGGTTGTTCGTCACCCAGGATGGTGAAGGTAGGGGTTAGGGTTTGCATACTTTGTATGTACACTGTAAAATAACATTTTTTTACAAAAAGACAATCAGATTATAATGATTTAAACCGGGATTTGTACTTCTCAACAAGTTCTTCTTTGGGTGGACATGGCACAGTGGCAATGTTTGGTGGCAATGCATCAGTGCTCTGCACAGAAATGCTAAAAATTCCATATCTGTGCTTCTCGAGTACAGCAACAATAAGGCTTTTAACAAAGTCGAACTCCATTTCCTCATAGACTGGTTTGATCACCCATTGCTTACTTCTTTTTCCAAAGGTCGTAGTGTAGCGAGGCATCCCTACATTTCTCGTAGTCCTAGACTGTTCACGGCCCACATTCTTGTTATGGGCCAAGAAAGCTAGTAGAGTCCTATGTTTCATGCCCTGTATGCCGAAATGCAATCGCTTTGGCCTATACTTTAGGCACATATTGTGGAACACCTCCAATTCTCCTGTGTGACAGAATTCTGTCAGCCCCTTCAAATCTCTTGATAGAGTTTTATGGAAAACAATCTTCTCAATGGCTTTGTGTGTAGGTGAAGATGGAACCAACCACTTCTTCTTCCGTGCCTCCTCTGGGGACAAAGGGCCATGTTCACATTGGTGGAAATGTAGGTTTTCTGTCCAGCGGTGAACGTTGGTACAGTGGTGCATCAGTGACTGCCATTTTTCAAGTAGGATTTCCACTGACCCTTCACAAGTTTTGGCTCCACCAAAGATGGTTGCTGATACACTGGGCCCACTGTGAAATACTTTCCAAACCTTTTTTTTTCCCTGCAGCCGAGATTTTCTTATTGATTGATTTAGCAAGATGCCATACATCAAATTGATGTTTAATATGTGGTAACTGCTCTCTCATTGTCTTGGCAATTGAAACGTGTCTGTCCGTGGCTATGAGGTCGATGTGCATTTCCCTCGATTGTAGATATTCCACTGATTTTATAAATCCTAGTTTCTCCATGGCCACTGAGGATTTACATTGGGACACCTGCACGACCACCGAACTCACAATTTTCTTACTATCCATGCCCTGAAAGTGTTAAGTGCAGTACTTGGCAGAAAATCCAGAGCTGTCGCACTGTCCATCGCCGGCTAGCCTGAATCGTTTGCCTTCGAATGTACTTGCTAGAGACAATTGTTCAATTTTCCAAGCATCACTAATGGCCGGAAATAGATAATCACGTTGGTATCTGTAGTACTGCGTTTTAGAAATGAAACGGAGTCCAACAAACTGAAAGAAAGACTTTAACTTTCTAAAACTGGAGCCACTAAAAAGTGATGCAGCTGCACACAGTAGATTGCCTGCTGGCAGTTTCCCCAGCATCGGTTGTGCAGACCATGAGAACGTATGATTTAATCTACAGGCGGCATGTATTGTGACGTTACTGCCTTGATTTTGACGAGTCACATGAATCAATGGCTTCCGACATACTTTCCCTCTGACGGAATGCCCACATTTCAGCATACTTATAATATCCATCAAATAACTGTCGAATACTATGTATTTGCCCTCTTTCATTAGACTGTCATCCGGCATCACACTTGTTTCGGACTGCATCGTTGAGGACATATCAGCAGCATTGAAAGAAATATTGCCGATATCAGGTTCTGATGTGTCGGTGAATGCTGCTGCTGGTTCATTCTCTCTCATTTCAACATCTGTTACTTCAACATTGATGGGAGAACACAACAATGTCAACAGCTTTTTTGGTGGCAATTTCTTGGCGGGTGTACGTTGTGTGAATTGATCTGCGACTACTTCAGAGCTATCTTCAATACATTCAGTATCATCTTCTTGTGGTGTTGCAGTCGCACTGTAGCAATGGTCCATTGCAACTTTACTGGATTCTCCGGACACATTAATTTCATGTTCTGGCCATTGGACATGAGCATCTCTAGTCTCAACACGCGGCGTCTGAATTAATAGTTCCTCCATAGTGTAAATGGTCTGGCAAGCAACATCTCTCATTCGCTTCACTGTCTGTGTATGTATAGTTCGTACAGCCACGGGTAACTAGAGGACAGATTGGAAAAGGGATGTTCAGTTTAAACACAAGATAAAGTATAGTACAATTGACTGGAAAAAAACATAAAATAGTCCCCAGCACAAAAACATTTCTAAAGTTATGAACTGATTCTAACTAACCTTATTTTTGTTTCTTTTCTTTGCAACTTTTTTGACTCGACCTTCAACATCTGCACGCTGTAGCTCTTATTCGTTTCCGCATCTCTTCCCTTCCTGTTGCGCTGCAACGACTATATTTTCTGTATCCGCATAGACAGCACGGATTGAGGCTCCATCGACTCCCTGAAACACAGTACTTTCATTACTATGTATCACAATATTGTTAGCATTAAACATACGTGAGGACGAACACACAGGTACATCTCAATAGCTAAACACGATTTAAACATTGTGTAGAACAATACAACGACAAGTATTTGAGCTCTGATGACCTAGTTCGATGGAACTGTCAGTATCCATACCTCTGGCTCTGCATGGACTGCCATGAATGATTGTATTGGAGAGGATGCATCAGCAACTCCCTGAAACACAGTACTTGCGTTAGTATGGTTTTCAATATTGTAAACATCCACACACTTCGGGTCGACGGCACAGGTACATATAAAGAGATAACCACAAATGATGCTTTGTCTAAAAGAATCAAGGAATATTTAAATATGATCCGATTTAATCGACTTATTTCTCTGATTTCTTTACATCTGCATCATCTAAATGGGATGTTGTGATTGTAGTGGAAGCTCCATCGTCTCCCTGAAACACAGTACTTGCGTTAATAGGGAAGAAAGTATAGCAAATGGAATCACATTATATGATCACGCTCGATGGAGCTGTCAGTATCCATACCTCGTGCTGCTGAAGAATATCTAGGGATGGTGTAAATGTAGTGCGCACTTCCGAAAGCTGTTGCGCCGATTCGTAGCCGCATGGTCCCGCTTCCACTTCCCCTGGAATTACTTGAATGTCAGGCTCTGCATCAAATGCGGGGGTTGACGCTTCAACAACTGCCTGAAACATAGTATTTGCATTAGTAAGGATTACAATACTGAAAACATAACACACACTTGGGGTCGACCGCACAGGTACATATTAATGGCTAACCACGAATGAAACATGGTGTAGAACAAACGACAAGTGTTCCAGTCCTGATGATCACGGTCGATGGAGCTGTCAGTATCCATACCTCGTGCTGCTGAAGAACATCTAGGGCTGTTGTCAATGTGGTGGACGCTTCAGCATCTCCCTGAAAGACAGTACTTGCATTAGTATGGATAACACCAATTATAACTGGGGGACGACAACCAAGGTGTATATCAATTGGAAAGCACTAACCAAACAATTGGTAAACTAATCACACGATACATAAAAACTATTACTTGACATGCATAAAACAAGTCTGTAGCGGAATAGCCAAGTAAGATTACCTGATACACGCTAGAAGTGGTTGATAACTGCGAGCACGTCACGGAAGTAGAATGTTCTTGCTTCAGATTCAAGGGATAGTCAAGCAGTTGTAAAGGTATTATGGTAAAGGTATTATTGTTTGATAATGAAATGCCAATATTTAAAATTGCCACGTAAGGAGACAGAATACTTGAGTAATGCATTTGAAAATGCGCAATATAGAACTGTTCCCTGTGCCCATATATAGATTTTGTTTGTGGGTTATGAAATCTAAAAATAATATATTGATAAATGTCATTATTCAAAAAGCTATACACTCATATCAATGTCGAAAGTATTACAAATTGGAAACAACACCTAAAATATCAATGAATCCATTCGGCTACCTACACACTACCGCAAGGCCTAAAGCTAAAAACGGACACTTGACTCACCAGTGGCGGAATGTGGACGAATAGAGTGGGAATAGCGTTTGCAAGCAATTTTTGTATCGTTCGCCGTTTATTCTTCTTTGTTACCCAAGATGTGGCATACATGTTTGAGGGAAAGTGCTGGCTGCAGATGCGGTATCGATCACCACTCTTGTCCTCAAAGACTTGTTGGACTCTACTTTCAAGCTCATGCAGTGGATATCCGCAATGTCTGACCCATCCTCTTATTCGATCAACAGTTTTCGGGAATACATGCATTGTAGTGCCTTCAGATTTAGCGTGGGTCTTCGAAGGGCAACCGCTAATCGAACAGGCAGGCATTGTTGAAAATTCGGAAAAATAAATATCGACATTATTAAACAATCTTGATGAATAAAAATGTGATACAAAAGTAAATGATGTGACTAAACTCTGAACATGTGACTCGTCCCTTGGATGTTCTGTCTTGCACGAGAAGTAAACATGCTTACATTATAGACTGGACTCCCAAAGGATGCAATTCGATGACAATTGACACAGATGAAAATAAATAGATCTATCGATAGCATAAAAATTGAAACTCAAGTCAATAGCAATGAGCCAAATGAACATACCACTATTGGGTACTCTAATCGCAAATAGATAGAAATTTAAAAATGACCGAAATATGACTAGGATACATGGCCTTACCTTGACCAACAAACAGTGGGATTCAGCAGGCCGAGCAGTAGGTTGCTGGAGAACAGGTAGATGGCCACAGGTAGCACACAGATTAGCATAGATCTCAGTGCTTCTCAGGTAGAACGTTCAGGAGTTGACTTGCAGAGCACAAAGATGTTCTCATGAGACATATCAAGTGGTTTATAAAGTAGTAGAAACGGGTGCGTTTGTGAATGAATGACGTGTGTATGTCGTGGTATTATGTGGTTTGCAGGGGGGCGGCCAGCGTCAGGGGAGGCCTGCCTGGAGACACGGGTCTGAGGAGGCCATGTGAGCGATTGCCCCTTTGGCGTGGGATACCTTTTGAAGTGTACATGGTGTTTGGCACCTTGGCTGTTATTGCCCCTGACAGCACACCATGGCAGCGCTCATCCATGGGTGCGAAATGCCTTTGATAGGGGGTTGGGGGAGGATGGATGGGCCGGTGGGCGTACAGACAAGGCACAGGAAGACTGCTGAATGGAGACACACTTATGTGGATTGCAGGGGGGAGGCCTGCCTCAAGGGATGCCTGCCTGGAGACACGGGGTCTGAGGAGGCCATGTGAGCGATTGCCCCTTTGGCGTGGGATACCTTTTGAAGTGTACATGGTGTTTGGCACCTTGGCTGTTATCGCCCCTGACAGCACACCATGGCAACGCTCATCCACGGATATGAAATGCGTTTGATAGGGGAGGGAGGGTGGATGGATGGGCCGGTGGGCGTGCAGGCAAGTGTGTGGGAGTGAGGGGCCATCAGGCCCCTCTCATCCTTTACTTCTCAGTAGAAACTCGGACCAAGTGCCTCCAGTAGTGGGTTCGCCCCTTGCCCTTATGTGATGTTAACTTTGGTTGACATTCGCGTAGATGAGACCACTGAGCAGGACACGGGGCATCCATTTTTGTACCCCCTTTCAAACTCCATCTTGATGACCAGGCCTCACTGCGATAGTACAGCGCGCAGAGCACATGGCCCCCACCCTCGTTCCCACTCTGACTGGAAAACTTCAGAGGTATTTACAACAACTAATAAATGTAACACATCAATCTTCCTCTGAGATCTCTGTCCTGCATGTGAGCCAGCCTGAACTAAGCACATAACTCGTTCATCTCCACAAACGTGTCCTTGCCCACGCACCCTCGCCAGTGGAACCTTACTGCCATTCTGACCCTGTGTCCCTGCAAGGTATTCTCTTCATGTGCCAGACCACTGACCACGCCATGATGCCCACCTAGCAGATCCCCAACTAACATTAGACCCCTACCACAGTATATTGTTGCCTATCAATAACAAATGACTCATACCGGAGATTCTTGTGAGAACAGACCCACACTTCAACCAGTGTGTTAATTGATAGTATAGATATATGTGTGACTTTTATAGAGACATAACCTACTGAAAGACTTTGAACAAGTGTTATTTAGGGCATGCATTATTGAGAATATATTATGTTAGCTTAGATAGTGACGACCCCGCTTCACAGCGACCTGACCTTGACCCATTCGGAGCACAGATGTCTGACGTCCATCCTTGAATGGAGACACACTTCATTCATTTAAAAAATCGAAACAAACGTTGTTGAAATATATGTGGTGTTTTATTTTGTATCTTATTTTGATGGCACAAAAATACAAGACTTCACATTGTACAGGTCAGGTTGCAGCACAGCGAGGGAAAATCCCCTGTACTTACCGCTGTCACTCGGGAAAGTTTCTCTTATGGCATGAACGGCACAGGCGGGTATTACTCTTCGAACGCGGTGTCCAAGCCTCCCGTGAAGCCACCATGTAAAGGAACGATAGGCCACCAGCTGATACCACCTGTTTTTAAATGAACAAGATAAGTTTATTAAATGTTTGTTGTCAATGACAATTCTTGTAAGTAATGACATTCTGCTTGGACAAATGCTATCTAGAGACTGCACACTATTGAACGACTTTCATGCGTTAACATGATATGTATATGTAATTTTGGATATAGTAGAAGACCATGAAATAGGAGTGGCATCACAAGCAGAGTATACTTACTCGTTACTCAGATTACGAGGACGAACAGCTGCGCGAAGTTCGTGCATAAGCACCAACATTATCCTCAACACGGACCGTGTGAGGCAGGCTGCCCTGAAGTCTGGCAGCTCGGTGATGCATTGCGGTCGTGGCTCGCCTTCTGAGATGTAGGCCACGCATCCCGAGTTTTCACATCAGCAGCAGTTCTCCTCCTCGGTTGGCATTAGCTTGCACCGATTGCATGTGCACCAGGTGGAAACACCGTCCATGCAACTAGGTCCAGTGTCTTCATCCGTTGATTCGTCCTGCCAACTGCCGTCCGAAGCCCCATCGTTTTCGCGTGTTTCCCTTTTCAGTAGTTCCTCCTCGGTATACTCAGGCTCGTACATGTAGGGCATTATTGTAGCCATTGTGTGGTAAACAAACTAAAATAATTTATAGCAATAGTACAGGTGTTCACACGGGCTACAAGCGGCAAAGGTAGCTGACCAGAGCACAGAAACGAGTCACAGAATACTCAAAGTAACACAGAGAGAGGAATGGAATCGAAAATCTGCTGCTGTGTGTTGTGAAACGGTCTGTTTATACTTATTGAGTAAAGAGGCTTCCTGCCGTTTCCATGGCGACACGTCATTAGCTAAAGCGCAGCAATTGTTGACACAAGACGTGCTTTGGCGTTGTGAAATGGGCGGTATGCGTCTGCTGATGACAGGCTCAGGGGCGGGGGATATGATTTAGTGCCGCAGAAGCAGGTCAGCCAGGGCGATGGGGCAAGTGATAGGATTATCACAAAACGGCAGCGCCCTGGTGCCTGTTTTCATGTGCATTTAATGGACGAAAACTCGGGTAAGGTCCAAAGGAAATTTTTCTAAAATCGTGCGACTTAGGCTTAAAAACACATGGCCGGCCCGTAGGGACAATAAAACATTTTGACCGAACCATTCCTTTAAGCTCTGTTGGGGGCCTGCTCCGGATCACCGGGCAGGCCCCATACACATGTCGGGAACACCCAACACAGTCCTTCTGGGCGGCGATCACTCCGCGGACAATGGAGTGGGGTTCACCCCACTAGCTCCAGGTCACTTGAGCCACACACTGGGGCACCCAGCACACAGCGGCCCCAGCTCTGGGGGCACACAGGCCGGGGTCACCACAACAGCCATGATCACAGGTCTGCCGAATCGTTTATGGACAGCGTTGCCCAGCAGGGGCACCGTCCTCGTGCCTGGCCCCATCCTTGGGCCCATAGCACGCGGTGTAGCATCAGCATGGTGCCAAACAATAAGTACACCGGAGTATTGGTTGGTCTGACTGATGAGCCGGAAGCGGCTTGTATCTTTTATTAAGTTGGTCACGTGGCTACTGACACGTGACCCATTACAACATTCTGGGAGCTACCATGCTCCCAGGAGGGGTGCCTGGGGCCACTTGCTGGTACAAGGTCCTCGACCTCCTTGGTGCTAGGGAGCCACAGGGCAATCAGCCATTCCTCTTCAGGGAGCCCCCGGCTTGCTTGCCCACATGTTCATTTGGATGTCTCCCCCCTGTGCTTGATGTTAGTTTCGCTCCCTCATGATGATAGAAGGAGCAGGTTCCAGATAATGTGGGCTGGGCACCTGCTGTACCACAGTGTTGTCTTTCTCACTGCTGCGGCCCCGGACAATGGAGTGGGTGTCACCCCACTCGCTCCAGGTTACCCCACTCGCTCCAGGTCACTCATGATCACAGGGCTGCCGCATCATTCATGGATAGCGTTGCCCAGCAGGGGCACCGTCCTCATGCTGGGCCCCGTCCTTGGGCCCATAGCAGGCGGTTGTCATGAGGACTGGGTGATAGAAGCTTTGGTCCCGCTGGAAGCACCATTAACATACCCATTACGGTGCTCTCTGCGCCGTTCTAGTTGTTACGCTCTTGGGCATTCATAATGAGGATAGCCACGCCCCCTCGGTGCATTGCAACTATCCTCGTTCCTCGCTCCACTAACACCTTGCGGTTCAGTTTTCCCTGTGATTCCAGCTCCTGTATCTATTTTCCTCTCGTGTTCCTCCTGTATTCCTGCTTTCTTTACCTCTTTGTAAACCAGAATTTCGGCGTCCTTCTTCGTGTCCATTTTTCGCTTTTCCTTCCGCTTCCGGGCATCCCTTTCAGTCTATCCCTTTCTTTCCCACTTTCTCCTCGTTACCGGCAACTCTCTGCCATCTGTATTCTGCCTCCCTGTACTTCCGCACCATTCGCGGCTCTTTCTGCTTTGCTATCACTCCTCTTCTGTGCTTTTCTTTTTCCCACGGCATGCTTTTTGCACCCTGATTGCTACATTCTGTCTCGTCACAGCTCGGTGAATACTCTGTGGGTGTTGGAGGTTTTCTCTTTCCCTAGTCAGCGTTCACGCTCTTCACTTGGTACTTTTGCCTACTGTTATTTTCTGTTATCACGAACCTTGTCCATTTGCTTACTGGAATTATACCTTTGCAGCCCTTCCAGTATCCTGACTTGCTCTTCCATCTGGATACCGTGTTGTTTTGGATCCTCCCTTTCCTGGATTTACCTGTCTTGCTTACTTGGTTGATTCCTGCCCAGTCTTTGATGGAACGAACTTTTGCGGTATTCCAAGACCAAGATTTATGACACTTCCATTATTTCATTAACTGTAATGGAAGAACAACTGGGGTTTTTTATGCCACTGGCTTTTTCCCCATATTGGGCTACGCAGGGAAGTTGCCATTTTTTTGGTTGCTTTCTGTCTCCTAACGCAACCATTGTGGCGCATTCCCGGAATAGACCCTATCTCTTCTCAAAAAAAGGAACTCCAGACAAGACAACAGAACTATCTGGATCTGATTTATCCTCCTGTGAATCCGACACCGAGATACAGGTGAGCTCCACTATTGACAGCGGTAGCACCAGCATGGTGCCGAACAATAAGTACCACCAGAGTCTTGGTTGGTCTGACTGATGATCCGGAAGCGGATTGTATCTTTTATTAAGTTGGTCACGTGGCTACTGCCACGTGACCCATTACAACATCCTGGGAGCGACCATGCTCCCAGGAGGGGTGCTATGGAACAAGCTCCTTGTTTCATTTATTTATTTATTTAATTTGCACCACCTGTTTCATTTGCATTTGAGTCTCCCAGTCGGTCGCCAATGCTTAGATACCTATTTGTTCGTCAATACAACAACAAATCCCCTACAATCGAGAAGGAAACGTATTGCAAGACGATTTGTGTGTTGACTGTAATACTTTAAAGAAAGTCATCTGCAATTCAGAGGTTCTATAATATAAACATTTTATTATTATTTTTTTTATTCTTTCCGACGGGATGTGCTCTCTGTGAACTAATCTCCAGTTGGAATCAAAAGGAAAGCTGCAGATCACGTTTCCACCAGACACCATGCAGAGAGACAGGAGCAGAGCAATCTGCAGTCAGTAAAAGCACTACCATTCACAAACAGCTATCAACATCACGATAAGAGCGAACAGGTGAAAAGGGCACCTGTGGCTTTAATCTCCATTCACAGACTCTTACACGTGAGCTGACACGTGATCTTCAGCTGTGCTCAAAGGCACATCCAGTGCGCCCTTGCGGCGTAAGCCCTGAGGACAGAAGGGCTGATTCGAACTGTTAGGCTGTTTGGCGGCTTTGGTGCGTGGTGCGTTTGCCCCAAAGCTTGAAGAACAGCCGACTCACACACACTCCAGTAAATCCACTCAATGTGAAAACCAAGGAGTGGCGAGGAGGTATGGCCTGTGTTTCAACAATTACAGAGGTTAACATCAACTCTTCACCTGGAGGTTTAACAGCCCGCCCGCACACAAGAGCGATCTCTAGACTCCCGCAGCACCAGTGAGATAGAACGGGAAAGACTCATGAATCATCCAAAGAAAGAGGTAAGACTCCTGGCTATCCTAGACTATCTATTGCGGAGATACCTAAAAATGTGGAGAATCAAGAACCAGAAGGGAGGGAAGGGGGGAGGGAACCAGACATGTCTGACACACATAAAGAACAACCCAACCCCGAGGCAGAAAGCACGGAGACCCCACCAGACCCAACAAGCGATCTGCAAAATACATTCAGTAAATCAAGGCATGAAAATAATAACCACCCTCAGATTGACAACAATAAGGCTCCCAAAAAGGGGACGTAAGACACCGCCAGACTCCACCAACAGGCGATAATGACACGGGCCATCAACGTTCTAATGAAAAGGACGGAAACAGAGAAGAAATGAATCAGACGGCAAAAACACCAGCAGATCACTTAAACGTGACAAATGCCGAATTAACGAACCTTGGACTGATGTTGGAAGCCCAACAGGAAAACAGAAGTGACACAGGAATTGTAATAGACGAGACTAGAGAAAGGACTTCCAATGTAGAAATGAACGAAGGAGGAACTGCCACAGACAAAAGAGAAAACGACAGAGGACCACTACCAGAAACACTCAAACAGCAAAGTCATAAAAAGAAAGGAAAAATGACCATCGAAGAAAAGAGTGACCACAGTGAAAACCTTATGGAAAATGACAAAAATCCAAGTGATGAAGATTTAGACGAATCTATATACTCAGACGCTTCAGAAATATTAATATCAAGTGATAAAGGAGAAAATCTCGATGTAGGAAATAGTACAACATCCCAAGAAGTCGTGGTCACTCTGAATGAAAAAACAATCAAAAAAAGATACAAACAGAAGCAGGACCAAACGAGAAAGAATACAAAAAATTGGAATCCTTAATAAAACAGAGATCCCAAAAAAGAGGTTACAATCAGAAAGACGGGAACGAATCACATAGACAGATCAACCATCTTCTCCAATTAGCAAAGAATAAACAACAATCACCTATAATTGGGAAAAGGGTAGCAGATAAAAACCGCGGTCAAGAAACTTCGATTGCAGAAGAGATCGGTGAACAAGAATGGAGAGAACAATTTATCAAAACAATGGAAGGAAACACAATAAAGGGAATTGCAACCGAGATTAGATCAAAATCTGGGCACGAAAGCAGTCCGTCTCTATCCAGAGGCCAATCAAAAGACCTGGGTACAAGACCAAAAACTTTCAACAGTCTGCAAGCGCAGCGACCCGGGAAAAACACAAGCTTGGAAACAAGACACCAGCCGATATTCAACTTAGAAGATGTAGATATATCGATATCCTCTCCCTCGGTTAAAAGATGCTTGCAATCAACATTCGCTTGGAGGCGCCAGATCCCAAATGAACCCTTCCATGAAGGCGAAAAGTCCAATGACAAAGTTAAGCTTGTAACAATTTCTACACAAACAGACGGGGATGAACTCTCGCCACAAAGAAAGGTCCAAAATAGTGCAAACATTCAGAATAGTAACAAAAATCTAACAGAAAAAAACAAAGAGAGCAGGCAAAATGATACAGCAACGGCACACATAAACTTTTCCCCAGAAACAGGAACACAATTGCAGAACAACGTAATGGCGGCCTTAACCATCTCGCTGGCCCCTATATGAAACTGTATGAATCCATCAGCGAAAATGTAAAGAACTCACTTCTAGCGCTGATGCTAACAAAGTTATCAGCTCAGGAAATAACAGCATGGAAAATAGAAGCAAGGTAAAATCACAAAGCAGAAACCTCTGCTGCATGGCAAAGGAGATTATTTGACCTGGCCAGCGGAGATAGACAAGAAAAAGATAATTTGACCAACGCACTGCTAGAATCATTAAAATGGATGCGGAAAACTGCTGAAACGGAAGAGCGGAAAGAAAAACACCAGAGCCCAGAGACAAAGTTAACACAAATAGATGCCAGGGAAGACGCACAAGAGTTGCAACGTTCCCATCCCCAAAGTAAAGAAATCCGGCAGCAGTGTCAAAAAAACACAATCAAAATAAAAAACGACGACGACACTGCAGCCAAGGAAGATGCCCTTGGGACCAATGGCTCACCTAAACCGTCATGCTTTAGGAGTAGAGCCTCTATGACGAATCCTCAGGAAAAAATCGATGCCGGACTACGCAATGTTCCGATAAAGAACAAAGTAAGCAGGCAAGGTGACGAGCCCCCAAATGAAATGAGCGCAAGCGATAACATAAAGAAAAACACGAACAAGGACGAGCTATACCTAGTGTTTGGACCGACACAAGGGCAGGAGGCCCAAAAAAACAAGGGCGAAACCCCAAAAATATTTCAAAACAATATGGTAGAGAAAAAAGAAACGATCAATTCGAAATCCACGAAAAAAGGGCAGTTCAACCAAAAAGGCGTGCGATCCATCTTTCGGAACGTCAAGCAACCAACAGAAAACGCAAGACATTTCTCAAGCGAAGAAAAAGGACGACCATCTCAAGTAAGTCCCAAACAAAACGAAAGACAGGTCACGCCTATCACCGATGAGGAAGAAAGTGAACTGGAGTCGCTAGACAGCTCAAGAGACCTGATTGAAGACGCCTAGTTTTATATCGAAGAGGCCGCAAATAGCAGTATACAGAATCCAATGGAAGAAGTCGAGTTACCACTACCAGGCTAGAAAGAATCAAGGTCTGTGCAAATTGGGAAAGAAGACAGCGAGAACTTGTATACAGACTCCAATGAAGAAGTAGGTAGTGATTCCACCCAGGGTTCTTAACAATGAACGAAAAAATTAGAGAAAGGTCTATGAAAGAGGAGTCGGTGACGAAGCCTGACCCCCCAAGAAAGACTTATAAGTCTTGGAATCCTAAGCATCCGTGTAATAAACAGCCAGATGATCATGACTCTAAATACACGCAAAAACAACAAAACGGAAGAGACCACTCACAGAACAAGGTGTTGGTCGAAAATCTACTCGCAGAAAACGAAGAAAAAAATCTAAACTGACGAAACGTGATGGCCCTTCTCCACTGTGTGGAAAGACTGAGAAAACTAAGAAACAAAGACCTAGCAGTGGTCGAATACATCGATGAAGAGCGTGTCGACAAAGTGGTGCTACATCTGAAGTCATCAGCACATAAAGAGTTAATATTAAAAGAAGGAAATGAGCTGTTGAAACGAGGCTATGAGGTACGAGTAGTACTCAGAAACACAAATGCTGAGGATAAGAAGAAAAAAGAACAAACGTCTCAAGAACAGAGGGGGCGACAAAGTCATCCCCGATACCAAAGAAAGGGGTGGACAGATCTCAAAAAGAAAACTTTAAAATCACAGTGGGAAACCCTAACGTGAAGTCGAAAGAAGTAGAAAAAGAAGACGCAAGAAAAAGAGTGACAACAACTGGAAACAGAAAAGACAATTTAAAAAGAAATGTAGAGCTCCAAGAAGACTGGCAATGGTTAGCAAGTTCCCTATCGCTAGAAGGAAACCACCAATAGCAAAAATGGATCGCTATATCGGACGAGGAATCAGTGATTTCCTGGAACACGAGGGGGTTTAAACACCTGATGAACAAAGAAAACCACCAGTTAAACATCGCCACAATAATATGCTTACAAGAAACCTGGTTATGCGATCTACCTGTGAGCAGAAATTTTGAGATATCAATGAATCCAGCAAAAAGAGGACGAGAGGGGAGGCCCTCTGTGGGCTTAATCACCCTAATAAGAAAGGACAGTGACTGGCGGATAACGGACAAAGGTAACGAAACCCACTTCATACAATGGACACTATTAGAAAACAACAGTGATAACAAAAAAGCAGAAACTCTGTCCACTCTGGTGATAAATGTTTACTGGAATCCAGTAGGAATAACAACCGACCACT
The DNA here is from genome assembly GCF_040938575.1 of Ambystoma mexicanum. NCBI lineage: Eukaryota > Metazoa > Chordata > Amphibia > Caudata > Ambystomatidae > Ambystoma > Ambystoma mexicanum. The sequence continues at coordinate 779,239,443 of NC_090935.1, forward strand.
TTCTGTAAGCAATAACAGACATAATAGTTACCAGGACGGAATTGAACCCAGATATTCAAATAATCATATGTGGCAATCTTAACATAAAATGCCTAGGAACAAATGGGGCATCTCGATTGGAAGCATTAAGGATGGGAACTTCAAAAGCCTCCAAATGGATACAAATGGCAAAAGGGTTCAACCTGCATATGCTAAATGGTCAAACATCGGGGGACATCCCCGGAGCCCAAACGTGGTCTAATGGTCAAGTATCCTCAACAATAGACTACATATCGGTATCCGCATCCTTACTATAGAAAATAAAAAGTTTTGAAATTGCACAACAGAAAGACAGCAATCATAACATCCTGAAAGCATCATGGAGGGGAGCCAAAAACTCGAAGACCAAAGAGAAAAGTCTGAAAGTAGAGTTGAACCAGTCGGTCAACCGAATAAAGCTGACAAAGAAAGATATCTTAATACTGAAAGAGGCCATCAACGAAACAGACAACAAATTGACGGGACACCTCAATTATGAAACATTGCTAGAAGTCTACACAATAAAGAACTCGGGACTTAAAAACGACGCCCTAATACATAAGCACACATATAGCTGTCAACTAGTGGAAAGAAGGAAACAACTAAGAAAGGAAATAAGACAATTTAAGAAAAGAAAAAAAGACTCAGTAACGGAAAGACAAAGGAACATCAAGTCAAGTCGAAACCAATTCAGAAATTGGGTAACTGAGTTCAGAAACAGAAGATACCAAGAACAAGGGTAGGTAATGCTAAAGACTTTACAGAAGACCAAACCCAGAGAAACATGGGACCTAATCAATAACTGTACCCTGAACCAACAAAGCAGGCTAATAGGTGGAGTCTCCAAGCAGGAGTGGATAAAGCATTACACAAAAGTATTTTCAGCCAGAACAGAAGACGTGGACTTACCCGATGTGATCACAAAACATGCCTGGATTACAATGATGAATGAGTTGGAAATCGAAATTGCAATTCGGAAATTAAAGGACTCCTCTGCTGCTGGGCCAGATGGGGTTACTAATATCGACCTGAAAAAAGACTAAAAATCATGGGCGGCGATAATAAATAAATTGTTGAAAACAATTGTGACACAAAGGAAGATCCCTGAAATTTTGACAAAAAAGCATAACAGTGCCAATCTACAAAAAAGGTCAACTTGACATGCCGAAAAATTATCGGCCGATCTCACTACTAGCCACTATAGGAAAGCTTTTTGCCGCCGACCTACAGAAGAACTTGTCAAAGTGGGCTGATACAAATAACATCAGAGACCCCCGACAAACAGGGTTTACGAAGTGTACCGGCACAGATCTAAACCTCTTCATCCTGTCAATGCTAGAAACTAACGCAATGAATTCAGAAGAGAACTGCACTTGGAATTTATTAATCTAAGTCAAGCGTTTGACACCGTAAATAGAAGAAAACTATAGGAAAAGCTAAAAACGTGGTCCTGTCCAGCAGAGCTGCTGAACCTTATTAGGGCGTTACACCAAAACACAACCACGCAAATCAAGCTGAACGAAGACCGTGATCTGACGCCCAACATTAGAATCAACAAGGGCGTGAAACAAGGTTGCCCGCTTGCGGCCACGCTTTTCAAATTGTATTTAGCTGACCTACCTGAAATAACATCAAACACAAGACACTTCAGCCCGAAAACAAATGACCAAGAAGTGGCGCTAATATGCTATGCTGACGACATAGTCTTATTGGATGAAACCAGAATCGGACTACAGCGACTCATAAACAACTTGCAAAATTACATGTTAAAAAACGACCTGATGATCAATGTGGAAAAATCGAAGATAATGACGATATGCGGCAAGAACAACGCCACAATGAAAAAATCCACCTGGGAGATAGGAGGAGAAACACTAGAGCAGGTGTCGGAGATAAGATACCTAGGTGTTGGTCTCAATATCTCAAGAGTGGAAAAGAACTGGGAAGACATTTTGATCACAAAAGTCAAGAACTTAAGTGCGCAAAGAAGAGTCATCAATGGGAAATACGTAAAGTTTTCCCTGGCGCCAGTAAGAATGTTCTATGTACAAAAAGTACTTCCGTCACTAAGATATGGGAGTGAAGCTGGAGTGTACCTTTCCCATAGAATCTGGCCCAAGTTGGAGAGTGGGTTCTGGAAACCTCTATTGAAACTACCAAGGAACACACTGATAGTAGCCATAAGAGCGGAATTTGGGTTAGAGTCTCTCGAAGCCACCATGAAATGGAAATCACTAGGCCTATTGAGAAAAATCAGTGAAGACAGTCCTGCGGAGGGCTATAAAATATTGGCTAAGAAAGGGCAAGGCAAGAGTTCAACTTACCTAAACCACTGGAAAAGGGAATGGAGTCAAATTCTATCAGACTTAGGGCCTCATTACACGGTAGGCGGTAAACCATGGCGCTATTAGCGCCATGGTTCATGCCGGTAATTTACCAGTACCGCCTTGGATGAAAGGGGAGTTACAGCCCTATTCCAAGGTTGGGAAGGCGGTAATTCCTCCTTCCTCCATTGCCCTTCCCCATTCCCATATTTGCCCCATAGGGCATAATGGGAATGGGGAAGGCGCTAATTACGGTACCGCAAATTGCGGTACCGTAATTAGCACCCCAGTCCCTTTGCGGGTTCGTTTTTTAACGCCTGCAAAAAGCAGGCGTTAATGTACCAACCCGCAAGGGGACCTCGTAGTAAGGCGGTAAGGGTTTACTGGTACCGGTAAAATGCCGGTACCGGTAAACCCTTACCGCCTACCGTGGAATGAGGCCCTTAGACTCTTCAGAAGAAGAACTGGTGACAAACCCTAACAAAGTAAAAGAAAAACTCCTGAGACAAGATTGGATAGCAACAAGAGAGGCCAAAATGAAGTTAAAGAACATAAAGAACATGGCTGTGGAACACAGGAAAAGAAACGCGCTTCCTGAGTATCTGGTAACATTTCCGTCAAACACACACAGAGCCCTATTAATGAAAATTCGGCTAGGAGTTTACCCGACCAACGACTACAAAAACAGAACTGGAGGCACAGGTATGAATGAAGGACGCTGTAGATTCTGTCTATACATCGACCAACAGGAGACACCGGCACATCTCCTTACGAACTGTGGAGCGGTATCAAATGTGAGAAAGCAAATGCTAACAAGGCACATGTCAAACATGACACAAAGAAACGATGAGGAACGATGGGACTATTTTATTCAAGGACATAATCCAAGATTCTCGTGCGCGGGAATAAACTTCCTGGAAAAAATCCTGAAAGAGAAGGACAATGAATCAGTCATGGAGAACACGTAAAAAGACTGGAGAAAAAGCAAACAAACATGAAGGTTAAAGATGTTTTAAAATGGTCATGAAATGGAAAGGAAAGTGTGAGAAAAGTTTACATGTAAACTAAATTTTTTACACGTTAAATAAATAAATAAATAAATAATATAAACATGTCGAGACATGTTCATTGCAAATGCTTTTAAAGTCTATGGGGGTCATTACGACCCAGGCGGTAACCATGGCGCTAGTAGCGCCATGGTTGCCGCCGGTATTTTACCGATTGCGCCATGGTGAATGGCGGAATTACCGCTCCATTCCAAGGTTGGCGGGGGCGGTAATTCCCCATTCACCATTGGCCCTTCCCCATTCCTATTGTTGCCCCCATAGGGCTCAATGGAAATGGGGAAGGCGGTAGTTACGGTACCACAAATTGCGGTAACGTAAATACCTCCAACGTCCCTTTGCGGGTCCTTGGAGGTATTTATGGCACCGTTAACCCCTTACCGCCTGGGTCGTAATGAGGCCCTATGACCTAAAGGGATATGCAACAGCAGGTCGAGGTAGTATCTATAACACAGAAAATGATTGCATAGCCTCTATTATAATGCATAAAGATACGGGTAGGAGCCCAAAGGCAATCCTTAACGTCAAGCTATGAAAGAGATGTACTCGCTACAGTTCTGCCAATATCTAGATATCTGGTATATGTATGGAACATGTCCAGGACGATCATTCTAAACCAAGGCTCAAGTCGAGGCTACACTCAGGAGGACGGAGCCCATCCACTTTTTTCAGAGGGTGTACTCAGTCCACCCAGCTAAAATGAGACCCATTGAATGTTCTCTTTGAGTTTATGAAATAAAGTCGACCTCAGTGATCGAACCAGAGTCGTCAGGTTTGCAGGCGGGATACTTCAACACTGCGCTATATAACCCGATGAAAAATAACAATCTAAAGGGGAAATGTCTCATTTTGGTACTGCAAGTTCCATGAGAACACTTGTATTGGTTCTTGGAGTTTAAAACATGCACACCTTTTAACGTTTTAGAAGAAAATATCCTCTATTGGTTTTGTGTGTGTGTGTTGATTTTTTGAAAGGCAAATGCCATTCGTCCTGTGCAATTTGGGTGGTTATGCAAAGCCAATTTAATCAAATGTGCATTTTTACATTGATAAGCTAATTTCTGACGACATCGCATCCAATTGGGTTTGTTGATGAGTCCCCACACTTCAATGTTTAGGACTTGACCCCTGTATCTAAACCATTTCTGAGATCCTGCATACACATGGACACAAAAGGGTATACATATCCTCAAGAAAGTCTTTTGCATGTGGTGCCAGAAGAGTAAACTGGACCTGCCATTAGAGGCGGTAGGGACTCCAATACTTCAAACAGAATGCCCTGTCCAGTAGGGAATCATTCAATAGACTCCATAGGCCAGACTCTCACATACAGTGCAAATGATGTGCTTTTTTCATTTGCCTTCATTTCAGAAATGGCAGGTCACCATATAAGCAAAGGTGGCCTGTGCATTTCAGGGGGGCTAGACAGCTGCAAAAAAAGATGTCCTGGCCAGCCCCTGTGCATACATTAATGCCAGGAGCGCGCCACCAAACATTAATGCATTACAGGCTCCTAGGAACGCATTGCTATCCTTGTTTGAAGGATAGAAATGCAAGTGGGAGGCATTTCAAGGAAAATGCATGTAATTTTCAGAAATTAACCTCACATGCATGCTCCTTGTCCTGCACCTGGAACAAACAGGTGCAGGAGGAATCGCTTTGATTATTGCACATTGCAATGCTCATTTCATTTCCGAATTTGGAATACACACTGAAGTACACAGAAACGCCTCTTTATTTGTTGGAATGCACCGAGTGAATGAAAAAGGGCAACTGAATGGGCGTATCTTCAATGAGCCCATTCAAATGCCCTTTGTAGATTGGGATGCACCGTTTTTGGTGCAAGTGATGAGTAGCGCTAGTGCTTCTCATCACTTGTGCCAAAAACCTTTTTGAGAATCTGTCCCCGTGTAGTCACCACTCATGAGCAATATGTAATACAAAATTCAGGAGGGGCCTTGTGATCCGTCAACTAATAACTATCAAGAAGAAATCTGAAGTGCCTCCTATGGGGTTGTGTGGTTGAAGAGCAGCTGAGACTATTATACTCGTATTTTATGTATTTATCTTAATTTTTATAATGCACCACACCCCCAAATGCCTCAGAGTGCAACATAAAAAACAGACAAAAGACACCATAAAAACAAAAACCAACATAAACCAATTCAGAGGGGGGAAACGGTCAACAGCAGTAATCCCGCGCGCATACTCTTAAACCCCAGACCCCATGACTTAGGTAGGAGATGGCTGTTACTGCTTTTCACAGCCACCTTGTCAACCTCATGCCATTTCTGCAACGATGCCACTGAGCTCACCATTCAATTTGCAGTGACCTCCTTTTTATAAAATGCATGGAGATTAAGAATGACACTACTATTGAGCAGATCTTGCAAATCCACAGTGATGTTACTGTGCATGCGTTAATACAATGGTTGATGTTACAGCGCCTATGGAGCTGTGAAGCAGAAATGCCTGGAACTTACTACTACTGTGGACAACGAATCCAACCCATTTCTGGGGGTAGGGGCTCCACGTTGGAGTTAAAATGCCATCTTACCCAGCAACGTCCGATTGAGAGAATGCACTGGTTATATTTTAATGTACAAGCCTATCCTGCACTTGAAAACGTATTTTCTAATAAAATTTGAATTCGATTTTTAGATATTTGAAATGCATGACATCTGTACCCTTCTATCTCACTAACTGAGAGAAAATGTTCTTCTCGTTCGAAACTGCTTTCTTGGATTTGCTAAATAGGCAGTGTTTTAGGAGGTTCTGATATCATTAGAGCTAGTGATGAAAAGGAACCTGCCATTTTTTTTAAATATGCTGTTGGTATACGCAAGTGTATGGAATTTTTTCAAATAACCATATGACCTGCTATCTTACATCAGCTAAAGCCTCATATGTGGACCTCATTGCAAGTTTAGTGGTATCCTGCTGGTAAATCCGGCGGGATACCACCAAACGGTAATACTGTTACCACCACTTGGTCTCCCGAAATTGCCGGCAGATTACAAGTGGCAGTAAGTGCTGGAATTCCCCATTCCATGGAGTCCTGTAATAACAGTATTTTTTGGTGGTGGGGTGCCGGAATTACTGGTAGCTCAGAGTTGCAGGTAAATCCGGCCACCGCACCACCAAACTTGAAGTGTGCCGGTGTGGTCACGTCACCTTATGCGGTAATACCTGCATGCAGGGGCGTAGGAGACCCATAAAATCTGGGGGGCACAGGGAACACCTTGGGACTTTGATTTTTTTTGTCAAAGAACTAGATAAGTAAGAATACTACCTGTCACACAGACATTAATGTACACATTCAGAATATCTAAATCAGGAGGCCAAACATATGATACAAAAACGAACTGGCGCAGTAGGATACCTGCACACCACCGACCACTAAACAGGAACACACACTGCCACAATGTGCAGACCACTCACACAAGCGTGCACTGCATGCTTTCGAATTGTGGACCGGCTAGCTTTCCTTGGGTGGAGGTATAATCTGTATTACGGAAGGAAGCAGGCATACAACACGCAGATTGCCCCTCCAAAATTACAAAGATGGAAGTGCCCGATTGTGCATTGAGTGGTTATGATTGGTTCCCCCCCGCCTACTACAGCCGTGTCAGAAACCCCCCCATGAGGAAACAAGGCAAGAACGAGGACGACCACCCACTGCATCAAAAACAGATATCTAAAGGCGAAATGTGCCCATTAGCACATCATTGCATTCCCCACGGATACACACTGGATGGAGGGCTGCCATATGTTCAGCTCGTGCAGAATCCTAGTAAACCTGGGGTCGAATTACAGAAACCTTGCAGCAGCCCAAGTGCAGTGTCCCTAAGATATGTACGCAAGTGCTAAGAGTGCCCTAGTGCAAACAACATATCATTTCAATGCCTTAATTTTTACACCTGGGTAATGCGTGTCCTAGTGCTTACTAGTGTGACTAGGGATCGTATCAGCAGTAGGGTAAACTTTGCACTGGTGTAACATACACTGAAAGTTTTTTTTGCACTAGGGCAATGTTTGCCCAAATGCCAATGCCACGCAAAATGGCAATTGCACAAGTGTAAAGATTCAGTAACCAGGGACGCAGAATGGACTGTCCTTGCAAATAAAGGCCTGGTAACATGAAGTGGATTTGGCTATGTGTTAGGATGTTGTCAGAGCATCTTCTCAGTTATCATGTCTTACTGAGACATGGTTCACGGCCAGCTCTGTCACGAGCTTTGACACTCTCCTCCCTGATGGCTACAAGATCCTCTCAGCACCCGGATCCTCCCGGTCCGGTGGGGGGTAGCCCTGATCTTTCCTGAGTGGATTCCTGCCTCTATCATTCCCACTCAGACCTACTCCTCTTTTGAATGCCTTGTCTGTAGGCTTTCTCTCTCACCTAACCATTCTCTTACTGTGGTTGCCATCTACCGGCCTCCTGGTCAAATCACCTCATTTCTCTCTGAGTGGGCAGACCTCTCCTCCTCCCTCCTGGCCTCTACCACTCAACTCCTCCTCCTCGGTGACCTAAATATACATTTAGACTCTCCTTGCTCCTCCTCTGTACTCTTCCGTGACCTCTGCGACTCCCTCTCCCTGTCCATCCTCCCCTCTGGCCCGAATCACTCTGCAGGGCACACACTGGATGTCTTGATCTCCTCTGACCTCCCCCTCTCCATCCCTCTGACCACTCATCTCTCCTGGAGTGATCACTCCCTCCTCTCATCTCATCTCTCCCTCTCTTCCCCCCAAGGCAAGCCTACCCCAACACTGCCACCTACCTTCTCGGACATCCGGCCCATGAAGCGAGTGTCAGTTGAGGCTTTTGCCGCCACTTTCTCTCCCCCACCTCCACCTTTGGCTGTCTCACATCCCGACACAGCCCTGTCTCTGCTCTACTCTTCAATTTCTGATACGCTTGATGCTCTTGCCCCTGTCATGAGGATCCGTTTGAAGTCCAAATCCAAGTGCAATTCCTGGTATGACTCTGACCTAGCTACACTTAAACGTAAGTGTAGGGCAGCTGAGAGGAGATAGAGGACTTCCTGTTCATCCTCTGACAAACTGGCCTGTCGCCTGCTACAAAGGCAATACCAACTATCTGTCCTCACCAAGAAGAGAGTCCACATTCAAGCTTGTTTCTTTGCGGCATCTAACAACTCGGCCAAACTCTTTAAAATCTGCAAGGAGCTGGCCAACCCTGCTGCGGTCTCTAGCCCCCCTGTTGCCTCCCAGGCTCTTTGCAATGCCCTTGCCTCTCACTTCATTTAAAAAACCCAGGACATCCTGTCCACCCTCTCCACCCACACCCCTCCTCTTCCCTCTCCATCTGTGCTTGCTGACCCTCCTTTATCCACCCTCCCACCATCCTTCTCGTCCTTTCCTCTTTTCACCCCTGACGAGGTTGCTAGACAAGTCCGATCTATGAAAGCCTCTTCAAAACAGGTTAATCCCTGTTCCTCTAAAACCATCAAGGACCACATTGACACCCTCGCTCCGGCCCTTGCTGATTTTTGCAACCACTCCTTTGCCTCTGGATAATTCCCCTCCCCTCTGAAGCACTCCTTTGTGCATCCTCTTCTCAAGAAACCCACAGCTGATCCTGCTTGTCTAGCTAACTATCGCCCAATTTCCATTACTCCTTTTCTTGGCAAACTCCTGGAAAAGTTGGGCATCTCTCAGCTTAACCGTCATTCCAATTCTGTTGGCTGTCTCCATGACCACCAGTCTGGCTTGAGAGCTGCCAGAAGCACAGAAGCTGCTCTCCTGAACATCCGTGAAGATCTGCTCCCCAACCATGACTCTAACATTCCCTCTGCCCTCATCCTCCTCGATCTCTCTTCTGCCTTCGACACGGTCAACCATACCATCCTGCTCAACCGTCTCTGTGAAAACCTGGGTATCACTGATCAGGCTCTGGCCTGGCTGACCTCTTTCCTCTCAGATCGACCCTCTCAGGTCCAACTTGGGTCCTTCCTTTCATCTATCTTCCTCTCTACCTGTGGTTTTCCCCAGGCGTCTAACCTCTCGCCCAGGCTTTTCAACCAATACCTGGCAACTCTCACCCACTGCATTGCCATTTTCTGCTCAAATTTCCAGTGCTACGCTGACGACACTCAACCCATTTTCAGGCTGCCCTTGGCCACCTCCTCCCCCTCTCTCATCTCTGATTGCCTAACTGCCATTAAAGATTGGTGTGCCGCCAATGATCTTTGTCTGAATGCCAGCAAGACGGAGATCCTCCTCATCGGCACACCTTCACCATCCTTTCCCCTCACTCTCTGGCTGGCCTCCCTTGGCCCTCCTCCTACCCCCACCTGCGAGGCTAAGAACCTCGGGGTCATCTTTGACTCCTCCCTTTCCTTCTCCGCCCACATCTCTGAGGTCTCTAAAAAGTCAAATTTCCGACTGAACCTCCTCAGAGTTACTCTGCCTTTTCTCTCCTTCACCCAGAAGCTCATGGTATCCCAAGCTCTGGTTCTCTCTAGCTTGGACTATTGTAACAGCCTCTTTCTAAATCTACCTGCCTCTACTCTCCGCCCTCTGCAACTAATCCAGAACAGGACTGCGAGACTTGTCCTTGGCCTCAAGCCCTGGGATCGTATCTCTCCAGCTCTGAAATCTCTCCACTGGCTCCCAGTGGATGCAAGGATTAAATTCAAAACCCTCTGCATTGTCCACAAGGCTTTCTGGGGCCTGGGTCCAAAATACCTTCAGCTATCCCTCCACAAATACCTCCCCTCTCGAGCTCTTCGCTTCTCTACCTCCAACGCCCTCAGGGTCAGTCGTTTTTCTAAGAAACGAGCTGGGGGTAGATCTGTCTTCGGCTGGGGCCTCCCTCTGGAACAGCCTCCCTGTCACTCTAAATCTTGAGGAGAACCATCTCCGGTTCCGGAAGCACCTCAAGACCTTCCTCTTTTCTTCTGCCTTCGCTCCCCCTCTCCCTTGCTGGTCTGTTCTCTCTTGGCACCATGCACCTGGCCACCCTCTGACCTTTGGGCCCAGGTACATTGTCAGGGCTGGAGCCATTGATAGAGTTGTGGGGGGCCTGGGAGGAGTTCAGGAGGCTTGGGGTTGTGCCAGCAGCTTCTCCAGGCGAGTTCTCCATCCTTTTTTCAGAAAGAAGGCCCTGGGATGGAGAACCGCCCGGAAACTACATCTCCCAGCAGGCCGTGTGCTTCACAGACCTGCTGGGAGCAATCGGATCCCACGCGCACAACTGCGCATGCGCGAGCCGCGCCCAAGGAGCTCCGCTCGCAATCAGGTCACCGGCGAGAGAGGGAGAGGACGTGTTCTTCCCGAGCTCCAGGAGGCACGCCTACGCGGGGCACCGCCCGCCTGCTACATCCCCGGCCCCGCGTACAAAAGAAAGCTAAGTACACGTTTAACTTCTGTCGGCGTGAGACGCGCTGAGTGAGTCGCGCTACGCGCGGCTGGATCTATGTTCCTAGGCTGAATCGAAGCACAGGAAACTTGATTACTGGTTGCATGCAGAGCATGATTACTAACCCCAAGTTGGAGTGGGCTAGGCGGTGAAGTAACCGCACTAATTAACAAACTTGCAATCCTGTAGGGAACGTTCTTAAGGAACGACTTTTCGCACGCACGTGCATTGACTTTGTTTTACTGTTCACAGCATGAGTTCGAATCGGATCTGGTGAGAAGTATCACAGTCCATCAACACAGAAAGGCCCAAGGACCTCGAACTCACGCAGAAGCCAGAGCTAAGTGTTTCGCACTTGTTTGCATGTTATTGTTTGTTGCCTATACATGGGGTAAAGGTGGGGGACTTGTGACAGCACATTGCTATGATATCTTGGGCAAGCCTTACAAAAGTGACACCAGAGCACAAGGTGATTATTGGTTAGAGGCTCCAATACAAAAGCCTTCCAAGAAATAATCTCTGAGTTAAGTATGTGGTACTAGATGTGCATGTATGAGAGGGCGGTGTATCTCAACTATATACCTGCAAGATCGGCACAGGAGTCGAGGAGTATGTTACCCTAATTTCCCCCAACCCATCCATTGTTAATTCCTAAACCTCTTTCCGGTCATCCTGAACTCCCTCTACCCATCCACTCCACGGACCCTAACCCTCTTTCCCCAGAGGGTTGCGGAGGCCTGCGGTGTCTATTTCCCAGGTGCCAAAACCCAATGGGAAGGGAGGCGTTTGTGCTGCTTCTGCGCCTGTCAAGAGGAGTGAGGATCTGACAGAATTGCGAGCCCACGTATCTTTTGGCGCCTAGGCAGCACAATCATGGCCGACGTAGTAGCCCTTCTCCAGGATTTGAAAGCCGAATTGGCGGCAACCAGGCAAGAGTACCAGAATCTAGCAGGCCAAGTCCATACCTTGACTATCCAGACCCAGGCCCAAGCAGTGCCTTTGCCTAGACAACCCCCACCAACTCCGGTACAAGTACAGGTAGCCACGGAGCCAACCTTGCCTCTTGCTGCTCCTGAGCGGTATCATGGGGACCCACAGCACTTTGACCAGTTCATCATGCAATGCCAATTACATTTTTTGACCAAACCCGTAGTATTCAGAACAGCTCAATCTCGTACCGCATTTGTGATTTCCTACCTGACGGGAGATGCAGCCTCATGGGCGACACCTTTGGTGCGCAAGGACGATGCCTTGTTGTACAGTTGGGACACATTCTTAGAAGAATTTGGTAAGATATTCAACCGTAGGTCAGCGACCTTACTTAAGGATCGGGAGTTGCTGCAGCTACGACAAGGAAGCAAGGATTTGGTGACGTATGTGACAGCTTTCAATCGGTTGGCTGTAGAGACTGATTGGCCTCAGGAGAAAAGGATGGCCCTGTTTTATCAGGGACTAAGAGAGGAGTTGAAGGATTTAGTGGCCCAAGTCGACCCCCAGCCTGAAGACTGTTCTACTATGATAGATTTGGCACTACGGTTAGACCAGAGACAAAGCGAACGTCGCCAGGACCGTCGTAAATGGGACAACAAACCTATGGTCCGGCTAGACCAACAAAAGACCAGCAAGGCGTCGGAAAAAGGAACTGAAGAACCAATGCAGATTGGAACTGTACGAGGCCCTTTAACTAAGGAGGAGAAAGAAAGAAGAAGAAGAGACAAATTATGTCTCTATTGTGGTAAATCAGGCCACTTTGTTCGAGAATGTACAACTAAACCACCCGGTAAAGGAATCTCGTCGGGAAACGCGGCAGCTCGTCCATGAAGGGGGTGAGGGCGAGCAAACCTGAAGACACCCCAAAGATGTTAGCAAATGTACACCATACTCCGTCTGTTCACATAATGCTGGCTGGTCATCTAAATGTGCAGGGAAAACGTATACCAGTGTCACTGATGGTCGACTCCGGGGCCACGGGTAACTTCGTGGATGACCAAGTAGCGAGAAGATTAGGACTTCCATTAAGAACTAAGAAACAACCAGAACCAGTAAAGTCAGTGGATGGATCGCCGTTGGTTTCGGGCCCCATTACCCAACACACGCAATCCATGGAGCTCGAGTGTGGAAAAAGACATCGAGAGACAATCGATTTCGATGTCATCACAGCACCTCAATTTGGGTTCATTTTGGGCTTAGCATGGTTACGACTACATAACCCAGTCGTGGATTGGGTCACAGGAACCTTACAGTTCACCTCGAAGTATTGCCAGACTTGTTGTAGTGCGGAGGAACGTTGTCCCCATTTTGTAGGAGGCAGTATTGATGTAGTCCTACCGGAGGAATATGAGGAGTATCGGGACGTCTTCAGTAAGGTGGCCGCTGAGACCCTACCACAACACAGGCCTTTTGATTGTCGCATAGACTTGGAAGCGGGTGCGGTATTACCTTGTAGTAGGATATATGCGCTCACTGAAGCCGAGAACGAGCACCTGAAGGAGTACATCGAGACCAACCTGGCAAATGGTTTCATACGGCATTCAACATCCCCAGTATCCTCTCCTTTGTTCTTCATACCAAAAAAAACCGGAGACCTGAGGACTTGTATTGATTACAGGGCGGTCAATCGCATTACCATCAAGAACCGTTACCCGCTGCCTTTGATTCCCGTGTTGTTAGACCAGGTACAGGGTTCCACCATATACACGAAGTTGGATTTGCGGGGCGCGTATCATTTAGTGCGCGTCAGAGAGGGCGATGAATGGAAGACGGCGTTCAGGACCAAGTTCGGCCTGTACGAATATCAGGTCATGCCCTTTGGGCTCTGTAATGCCCCTGCAGCTTTTCAGCACTTCTTAGATGAGGTGTTACGGGGGTATTTAGATGTTTTTGCCATCGTATACATCGACGACATCCTAATTTATTCTCACAACGCAGAGGAACATCAGGGTCATGTGAAGGCTGTCTTACAGAGGTTGCGTGAACATAAGCTGTATGCGAAACTTGAGAAATGCCAATTCCACCAAACCACAGTTGAGTTTTTAGGATTCATCTTATCACCTCAAGGAGTTACTATGGATCAAAAAAAGGTGCAGGCCATTGTAAACTGGCCCTGCCCAAGTTCCGTGAAAGAAGTACAAACAGTATTGGGATTTGCCAATTTCTATCGCCGGTTTATCGAGGGGTTCGCTAAAAAGGTACGACCCATCACTCAGTTGTTGCGAAAAGGTGTACCTTTCCAATGGAACGAAAAAGCTGAAGCAAGTTTCCAAACCTTAAAAGAAGCATTTGTGACAGCACCTGTCTTGCAACATCCAGACCCTGCTAAGCCTTACCTCATAGAAACTGACGCATCCAGTTATGCAGTGGGTGCTATCCTGTCGCAGCGAGACAATAATGGACAGTTACATCCAGTTGCTTATTATTCAAGAACATTACTACCAGCAGAACAAAATTATGTGATAGCTGATAAAGAGTTGTTAGCCATAAAGGTAGCATTTGACAAGTGGCGTCATTACCTCATGGGAGCTCGCCACCCAATCACCATCTATACAGATCATCGAAATTTGCAATTCTTGAAATCCGCTAGAGCCCTTAGTCCGAGACAACTTAGATGGGCTATGCAGTTCTCAGAATATGACTTTATCGTCACGTATCGACCTGGAGTGGAAAACCGGAAGGCAGATATACTATCTCGGTATCCAGAGTCAAATTCGCTTCTGCCAAAAGACTTGGATGAACCCAAACCGATTGTGGATCCAATCCGTGTAGTGGGAAGTGTGGTGGTGGACATCATATTTGAAAAGATTCGGAAGGCAATGTCTGCACAGGATCTGGTACGATGGGCAAGTGGAGGTCAAGAACAGACCATAAAAGAGGGATTACCATTTTACAAGTCTGCACTGTACTTACCTACTAAACCGCTCCAACAACAAGCTATTAAATGGTGCCATGACTCCCCCTTTGTGGGTCATCCTGGGGCATTGAAAACCAAGGAGCTACTCAAACGCCATTTCTGGTGGCCTAGTCTACAAAAGGACGTGCTCCAATACATATCAGGATGTGAAATCTGTTTGAGAAATAAGACCGAACACAGGAAACCTGCGGGTACATTGCAACCCCTTCCTACTCCTCCAACACCGTGGCATACAGTGTCTTTGGATTTAATTGTTGACCTGCCACCCATTCAAGGATTTTCAGCTATCCTGGTCGTGGTGGACTATTTATCCAAGATGGCTCATTTTATACCATGTAAGGGCACTCCAACTGCCAGCTCAATAGCAAACTTATTTCTACAACATGTGGTGCGCCTCCACGGCCTACCTTATGGGATAGTTTCAGATCGGGGACCTCAGTTCACCTCACGATTCTGGCAAGCGTTTTGCAAAACTGTAGGAATCAAGATTCAATTATCCACCAGCTACCACCCAGAAACCGATGGTCAAACCGAGAGATTAAATCAAACTCTGGAACAGTATTTGCGGTGCTTAACACAGGGAAAAGATAACGAATGGGCTGAAGTGATTTGGCTAGCCGAATTAGCTTACAACAATGCAGTACACGCATCAACCAAGGTTACCCTGTTTTACTGTGCCTACGGCTACCATCCCCGATTTCAACCTGTGCCTCTAGAATCAATACCCGAAGTACCAGCAGTCTGTGAGAGGCAGAAACAGTTGGAGAACGTTTGGCGAATCGCACAACACAACCTGAATCTCGCCAAAGCGACTTATAAACGTCATGCAGACAAGAAAAGAAG
The DNA here is from genome assembly GCF_040938575.1 of Ambystoma mexicanum. Classification (NCBI taxonomy): domain Eukaryota; kingdom Metazoa; phylum Chordata; class Amphibia; order Caudata; family Ambystomatidae; genus Ambystoma; species Ambystoma mexicanum. The sequence goes on from NC_090935.1 coordinate 779,254,986, forward strand.
ACCAGGTCCACAATGTCAGGTGGGGGACCGAGTGTGGCTTTCTACGCGCAATTTGCATTTACGAGGGTCTCGCAAGTTCTGCCCACGATACATTGGTCCATTCCCAATTGAGGCCTTGGTGGGTCCTGTGGCAGTGAAACTGACCCTACCCTCATCCATGAAGATACACCCCGTGTTTCACATCTCTTTGATAAAACCAGCCCCAGCCTCCATAAGATCCAAGAGACCCTCGCCTATTCTAATCGATGGCGTCCCAGAGTATGAAGTACACCATATTCTGGATTCACGCCGGAGACAGGGGTCTCTTTGGTATTTGGTGGACTGGAAAGGGTACGGCCCAGAAGATCGCTCTTGGGAGCCCGCCGGTAACATTCATGCTCCTCGACTCCTCCGCCAGTTTCATCTGTTAAATCCCGTTAAACCAGGGCCTGCTGGAGGGAGGGGGAGTACTGTCAGGGCTGGAGCCATTGATAGAGTTGTGGGGGGCCTGGGAGTAGTTCAGGAGGCTTGGGGTTGTGCCAGCAGCTTCTCCAGGCGAGTTCTCCATCCTTTTTTCAGAAAGAAGGCCCTGGGATGGAGAACCGCCCGGAAACTACATCTCCCAGCAGGCCGTGTGCTTCACAGACCTGCTGGGAGCAATCGGATCCCACGCGCACAACTGCGCATGCGCGAGCCGCGCCCAAGGAGCTCCGCTCGCAATCAGGTCAGCGGCGAGAGAGGACGTGTTCTTCCCGAGCTCCAGGAGGCACGCCTACGCGGGGCACCGCCCGCCTGCTACATCCCCGGCCCCGCGTACAAAAGAAAGCTAAGTACACGTTTAACTTCTGTCGGCGTGAGACGCGCTGAGTGAGTCGCGCTACGCGCGGCTGGATCTATGTTCCTAGGCTGAATCGAAGCACAGGAAACTTGATTACTGGTTGCATGCAGAGCATGATTACTAACCCCAAGTTGGAGTGGGCTAGGCGGTGAAGTAACCGCACTAATTAACAAACTTGCAATCCTGTAGGGAACGTTCTTAAGGAACGACTTTTCGCACGCACGTGCATTGACTTTGTTTTACTGTTCACAGCATGAGTTCGAATCGGATCTGGTGAGAAGTATCACAGTCCATCAACACAGAAAGGCCCAAGGACCTCGAACTCACGCAGAAGCCAGAGCTAAGTGTTTCGCACTTGTTTGCATGTTATTGTTTGTTGCCTATACATGGGGTAAAGGTGGGGGACTTGTGACAGCACATTGCTATGATATCTTGGGCAAGCCTTACAAAAGTGACACCAGAGCACAAGGTGATTATTGGTTAGAGGCTCCAATACAAAAGCCTTCCAAGAAATAATCTCTGAGTTAAGTATGTGGTACTAGATGTGCATGTATGAGAGGGCGGTGTATCTCAACTATATACCTGCAAGATCGGCACAGGAGTCGAGGAGTACGTTACCCTAATTTCCCCCAACCCATCCATTGTTAATTCCTAAACCTCTTTCCGGTCATCCTGAACTCCCTCTACCCATCCACTCCACGGACCCTAACCCTCTTTCCCCAGAGGGTTGCGGAGGCCTGCGGTGTCTATTTCCCAGGTGCCAAAACCCAATGGGAAGGGAGGCGTTTGTGCTGCTTCTGCGCCTGTCAAGAGGAGTGAGGATCTGACATACATGCTCATCCTGCCACCCTCCCGCACTGCCTCCGGGCCACCCCTTGCACTGGGGTCTGTATCTGTACCCATACAGTCCCCCCTTTTTCTTCCTGCACTTATCAGACCTACCCTGTCTGCTGCCTTAAACCTAGCACTTGCAAATTGCTGGCTGCATTACCACTGTTTGTTGCCATTATTATTTATTTATTGTTATTTATCTGTTTCTCCTCTGCTTCGCACTTTCCACCTCTCCCCCTTCCATGCACTTTTCTTCCCCTCACCCCTCTCCCATGCACTTGCACGTTCTCAATGTCACTGGTCCTAGTAAGATCACTGTTTTGTTCTCCCCTGTTCCCCTCCCGCGCCTTGTCGCGCTCTGAAACACTTGTGTACGAGCGCGATAGAAATAAAATATCAATCAATCAAACCATTGGAATCAGTGATGGATAACTTGCCCCCACCCCGAAGTGACATCACATGAAGCGATGGAACACGACCTTTCACCCCTTGCCAAAAACAGGAAGTGGCATCACATAGCATTGTTTCTGAGTACACAACGAAAAATATGGTTACAATATCAGTGTAATGTGATATACATTTCATACAAGAACGGATCACCATATGTATCGTTAATATCAGTGTGTATAGGCCCATATTACCAAATTACTGTGAATGCAAGAAGACGTCCAAGGCCAAATGATAATGATGTGTTATTATATAGCACTTACACTTAAGCGCTTTATATAGAACAAATACACATACAATATCACCCAACCTGTGTGGGTACTCATTTATCAACCGCAGCAGGATGAAAGGCTGAGTTGACCTTGCTGGAAGTCAAACCTATAAAAATCATACACACATTGCAGCAGCCAGAACACAACTCACTGAGCTAGCTTACCGCTATAGCTATCGGAAAACCACCCACTCTACAACAAAGAGCCACATGTTGCTGGCCATAGCCCATGAGCCTCAATTAAAAAATAAAAAGCAAAGGAGACCACAAGGGTAGCAAGGGAGACCTCAGGGGTTCGCAGTTGTGACCCCTGGTGACCCCGGCCCTAAATGACGTCCATGCTATGCTCAGCTGTGTGCACAATGCTGCCTGAGCGCACACACACACACGTTCTCTCAAACGCCTTCTGCATTATCTGCATAGCCTCAAGAGAGCGGAATTAAAGAGGGGTCAGGGCCTGCACCCCTGCTCCCTCTGTGCAGGTCGATGCAGTTCTACTGTCCCACCTGCGGGGGTGAGCAGGGAATTACATGTGAAAAATTGAGGTGGGGCGTCAATCTTAGTTCTATTAACATTGTTCATAGGTGCTGCCACTGCATCCTGTGTGTTGTTGCTGCTGGTGGTGCTGGTGGGGGCGGAGGGGGTTATCAATGTATGCCTTCAGGGTGCTTGTGTGTATGTTTGTTGTATGATTGGGCCAGTGTGAACGTGTTACATGGGTTGCGCCTGTGCAGAGATATTTTCAGAATATAACACGCATACATGCGGGGTCGCTGTGCCCAAACAATACCTGAGAGCTCACTGAAAGGTATTCGCGGATTGAAGTGTGAGTGGTACGGTGGCCCTTTCTGCAACCAGAGCGGGCCCTATTTAGTAAAGTCCCGCAAGGACACAGGAGACCCACCTGATGGCAGCTACACGCCCCCCTAGACTCAGAGACGCAGCTTTTCCAGCAAACGAGCATTCACCCATGTGTCCGCTGCAGTCCCAAATGCATGGCACACACCCAGCATGCGCTTTTATCTATAAGTGGGGTTGGCAGAGGTATTATAGCAGCACATCTACATTCTTATCTGCCAGCCTTTCCAACGCATGCAACTCGCAGTGGAAGATTAGAGAACCACTAGGCAGGGCTGTCAGAAGATGTGGTGAGGCCCCTTTACAATTTTTTGCACTCGGCCAGCGGCGGCACATTCGCAAACAGGAGACTCGAGAAATCTACCCTTGAGTTTGTGTGCAGGATCCCAAATATGGTTTATTACTACTTTCTCTACCAAAGAAAGGTTCATGCCAGACTAACTTTTTTATCGTATGAATAAATATATATAAGATTGCATGAGCTCTCCACTGAGCCACATCCAATTCTCTGAGGGTCAGTCACTTTTCCAAGCAAAGAACTGAGGGCAGATCTCTTTCTTCAGCTGGGGCCTCCCTCTGGAAACAGCCGCCCTGCTTTGCTGAAACTTGAGGAGAACCATCTCCGGTTCCGGAAGTACCTCAAGACCTGTTTATTTGCTTCGTCCTTCTCTCTTCCTCTCCCTTGCTAATCACCTGCCTGATCCATGCACTAGTCACCTGGTCAAGCTCTGAATTCGGGCCCAGGTCCCTGCCTGTCCCGTTGCAATCCTGCACTGCCTCTTGGCTCCCCTGCACTTGTGGTCTGTATCTGTAACCCTACAGTCCCCGCTCTTGCTCTTATTCTCCACCCGTTGGCTGCACTCTTGTTTCTCCTTTGTTCCTGCACTTCTGCATCCTACCCCACCCTCGGCACTTCTCCCCTCCCCCCTTCCCTGCTCTTGCGCTTATCTGTTGGCACAAGGCCTAGTAAAATCTGTGTTTTGTCCTACTCTTTTGTTTCTCCCTCCTTGCCTTGTTGCGCCTAGAATCACTTGTAAACAGGCACGTTATAAATGCCATGTCATATCAGTAAGGAGCACCCTGCCCCTGTGTGCGCATTAAAACACACATCATACACAGTGACACATTATGTACAGTGGAGGCTGGTACATTTCTGAACTTAAGAGGCTTAAATGTTGGCTTAAATGTTTGTGCCAATTAGGCAGGATCAACAGAGCCCAGTGAGGGAGCCCAAACCAAACAAGGGTTGCTTGAGAGGGGTTCTCACTCCCAAGAAAATGTTTGAAATGTTGGGTTAAAGGCATGCATTTTACAGCATTTTCTTGGCAAAATTGGGTAGAAAACCACACAGTTTGCAATTGGTTTTGTATGGAAGCACATGGAAATTCCCAATAGTTGCAATTCACAAATTGTGCATAGGAACATTTTCCAATACATTTCATGCCACCTTCCCACGCGAGATATGTTAGTATAAAAATATATTCATGCTGGTTGTGCTAATTATGTTGATGCAGGCTGCATCAATATATGCCATTATTACCATGTACGGATTCCCAGACCAGTAAAAATGCCATGCCACAGAAAGTATATCGAGGCTGACTGTGTACCATAAGTGTTATTACTGGCTAGATTGGCCTACATTCAATGTGGGCCAATTTAGCCAAGTAGTATGTTTGCTTTAACCTTGATGCCTAGTCCTGTGCATCAAGGGTAAAGCAAAAAGAGCACTGGCAATGCTAACAGTTTGGGCATTCGAGTAGGCACGGGAAAGGCACTTCTGCATTGGTATTAGCTGGCCATTGATAGTGCCAGTGCAAAATGGTTTGAGTACCTGAGCAGCTAATAGCAGTGCCTGGTAAATGCCTAATACTTATAAACAAGCCAAAACTGGGTGAACTGGGTGAGAATTGCCATAGGGATTAGCATGGCCATGAGAAGTTATTTCACTGTTAGCACCTGCATTCATATGCATACATTTTTAGGTAATTGAAATCGTGATGTGGGGTTAGCCCTTGCATGCTAGGGGAGTGATTAGAAGGGAAGTGGTGACATGAGACATCTCATTCTCACAGCAATCCTTAAGTGTGACGTTTCAGAAATGAAGGCAAGAGGTAGCTGCTTGTAACATTGAAGCTTCACGAGAATAGTCTAATTCGAAATGTGGAAAGATGTTAGGTGCCCCCACACAAGGAAGTTTGCCCCTTCCTCACAGCTACTGACGTTAGCACCTCTCCCAACATTTGAAGTATTGGTCCCCTTTCCCCCCCTGACATTTTAGTCTAGGTGCACCTCTGATGCCATGAACCCACCCCTTAATGAAGTGGTCCCTAGGGCGACTACATTTAGGGGTGGTGCTGAACACACACTCTAAAAAACACTTTCACCCATGCATTCATCCACCAGGTACACAACTCCATACATGCATGTATACATAAAAACAAACACAGCATTGACAAAAAAAAAACAACATGCACGCATGCATTCATACATACACATATACATACTAATTTAAATACACATATACACTTTTAATTTAAAATAAAAAACACTAACCTCCATGCACCCTTAAAAAGCATCCACGCAGCCGGCACGTAGACATGCTGCCTGGCAAGAGAGAACTCCTCTCCCATCAGTCAGCGTGATCACGCTGACATCATGAACACACTGGCTGACAGGAGAGGGGTCCTCTCCTATCAGTCAGCGTGGTCATGCTGAGCAACGTGAACACACTGACTGACAAGAGAGAACTCCTCTCCAATCAGTCAGCGTGATCACGCTGACATGAACACACTGACTGACAGGAGAGGAGTCCTCTCCCGTCAGTCAGCGTGGTCATGCTGAGCAACGTGAACACACTGACTGACAAGAGAGAACTCCTCTCCCATCAGTCAGCGTGGTCACACTGACAACATGAACACACTGACTGACAGGAGAGAACTCCTCTCCCATCAGTCAGCGTGATCACGCTGACATGAACACACTGTCTGACAAGAGAGAACTCCTCTCCCGTCAGTCAGCGTGGTCACGCTGAGCAACATGAACACACTGACTGACAGGAGAGGAGTCCTCTCTTGTCATTCAGCATGTCCACGTTTTCAGCTGAATGATGGAAGGCAGCAGAGCTCACTTCTGAGCCCTGCTGTCTCACATTATTTTGCTGTTTGTTGCAGAGCCAAACGGTTTCGCAACAAACAGCAAAATCATTGCAGGGGCAGCACAGTCCCCCTTGTGCGTAAAAGGACACAGGGGGACTGTGCTGCCTTCTACTTAGGACAGGGTTCAGCGAGGCCCCCCACAAGCGTGAGGCCCGGGGCAGTTTGCCCCCCCCCTGCAGCTCCCTCGTGACAGCCCTGCCACCAGGCAAAATGGGTCCACATTTAACACCACTTGAAGTGTGTGCAGCGGGTCTGAAGGGAGGCGGGGGAGGGGTCGGGATGTACTACACAGAGCCTTCTATGAAGTCCCTTTCCAAACAAAATGAAATTTCAAAATGTCTTCCGGTGCATTGTTAACAAATAGTCCATTTTTGATAAATTCACTATGAAACATGGATTTTTTTGTCCAGCTTATTAATATAACATAAATGCACATGTTGTGTATTGGGCGCAATGAGTGTTGAATGCCACTGACATGCACGTGCTTCAATTCCGACGCCACCCCTGACTTGGCGGAACTGCACGGGGTGCTGCACACCCACCGATGGGTGGTGCAGCTTGCAATTGCTCTGTGTGTATTCTTTTTCGGCTGTGTGAGCACTGCTCTAGAAAGGCAGGCCTGGGCAGAGAATATTGCTCTTCTGAGCGCAGGTGCTGTAATGTGAACATGGAGACAGGCCGCCGCACCCCATGCCGGAAAACGCAGTGCCAAGACAGGTGCCCATTCAGGGCACCCTATACAAGCATTGGCAAGGCCAGCCACAGACAGGGGAGGCCACTTTGACTTACGTTGTGAGCTGATAAGTGAGGTCTCTTTCTTGTCGAGTCTTGGACTCTAGGTCGAGTCGGCGTCGCCTCGCAGGAGCAGTCTGTCGGCTCGGGGAGTCAGACTCTCAGGAGGAAGCTAGCATGCATTGCTGCCTGCTGCTAGTGGCTTCTTCTGGAAGGGAGGAGGCTGCGCAGCAGTGCACTGCGCCCTCGGCATGTGCAGTATGTTCCCCGGGCCAGGTCTGGCTGGGCATGTGACCGAGGGGAAAGGGGGAGGAGGAACGCTCTGAATGCACAAGAGTTCATCTTGTTGTTGTTGTAACTTCTAACAAGAATATTTACAACCGGCATGGCACTGCTGCTGAACTGCGTGCAAACTTCAGAGTCTGAAGTTTGCGCGCATCACTGCACATGCAGAGAGACACACAAACTGGGGGGAACTGGGGGGTGAATGCTATTGTATCCCCCCACCTACAATTGTGGGGGGGATTTGTCCCCCCTGACCCCCATGTCCTACTCCCATGCCGGCACATTATTGCCAGCACACTCCTAATGAGGCCCATTATATACAAAGTAGAGCCTCACAAGTCCATGTATTGATATCACAAACCAAGTGCATCCTCATATACAAAGAGACTGACATTTTATGTCAGGTATTCCTTAAATGCGAGCTATGCTAATCCAGGGATGGTGGTGCAGAGTCAGTGGGCAGAGAGAGCAGTAATATTCCTAACCCAACATCCCCACCACTCTTGGGAAGTACCGCGAAGGACAAACCCACACTGGGGTCTCTCACAAAACAACAGAAGATGGAATAATGGAAGCATATCTGTGCCAGAGTAAGAAGTAAGAGGAAGCCACAAGAATGGGTTACCACTCCCCTCGGCAATCCTGCAAGGAAGGGAGGCTGAGGAGGCCTACCCTACTTCATGGTCTTCTGATGCTGGTGGTACAGGTGTGCAGCCCCGCTTGGAAGTCTTTTGCTCTGTGTAGTTCGAAGAAATGATTTCACTGCGGGGAGAGAAAAAGAGGGTTGGACATACCAAAACTTTGTCATATCTTTTTCCCCTAAGCAAAGGGTGGAAACTAAAGACATCAAATATGACACCCACAGCACCTAGTTTGCATTCTGCCGCTGGTACTAAAGACATCAAATATGACACCCACTGCACCCAGTTTGCATTCTGCCGCTGGTTCTACCTCTGTGAACTGGACTCCTGAACAGCGGCAAACAGCTAGAGGTCAGCGCAAAACCTTTTTTATAAGCAGTCATCTAGTTGGTTCAATTGAAATGGGCGGTGGAGCTGGAAGGAGGGCCTTTTCTCCTTTGGAACTTTCTTGCTTGAATAAAGGATTTATCAAGAACCCTACAGATTATTTTGTGCCTTCGGATGACTTACTTTCCTACACACAGCACCAGGTGGTGGCTTGGCTGTTGCAGGAGAAAAGAATAACTACAAGGCACAGGCTGATAAGAGATGAACCCACAATGCTGACTTAAGTCTGGCTTTCCTCCAAACACTTGCCCTTGTCCAAACTGCCCATGAAGCTCGCCCCTTGCTACCTTTGTCCGTTTCACATCTCCCATCGCATATCCTCTGTGGCCTTCCGTTTGCTCCTGCCTCCCTCTTGGCCCATCCACCCATATTACATGTGACCCTTCTTAAGCCTTTTCTCCCGGACCCCTATGGCGCAATGGGACAGCTGCTTTTGGTCGCATTGGCAGCATGTCCTCAAAATGGCACGCTGGACGCTGTTCAAAGCCGACTGCTCATTCATTCAGGTGCATCTCAACGCTCTGAATGCAGTGCACCTTGTTTTTCCAGCACTCTACCCTTAACTCAGGTCTGCACTTGCTTTCGGCTGTCCCATTTCTCTCTTGACCTTGTTTCCTCATTTGTTCTGCCTGGTTACCCTCATTTGGGTTTCCCAGCTTGTTTCTTTTCTTTCCTGCCCTGGCCCTCCTCCTTTCCGTTTACAGATATTTTTTGCCTCCTTCCTCTTTGCTGCCATCCTATTGTCTGTCCTCCTACCTACTTGTCAACAGCCTGTTGCCTGACTTTATTCCTGCATGTTACCAGCCTGCTGCTGGATATCCTACTGGATTCCAGCCACCTGACCTACTGGCCATCCGGCCACTATAGATTACTTCTGCTACGATCACCATCTGACTGGCTCCCCGTCAGTGTTCCACACTGTCCCCATGCCAAATAAACCAGGGGAAGCCATACCGTAGTACTGGGAAGAGTCCGATGAGCATCCCAAGTTCTCACTTTCCAGGATACTCTTGGGGCGCCTTCTAGTGTCATCATCAGAACGGCTGAGCTGAGAGAACCCCAGAGAGATGCATCCGGAGCAAAAGGTATGCAGCTCAAGCATAATAGAATCTTTGACACTCTTCTGGTTCTTGCCTCTGCCAGAGTCTGAGATGCAGGGTCTCTGGCTTCTTGCCTTCTCTGTCTCTAGTCTTTGCCAGTGTCTGAGATATATTCTTCAGCCGGTCTGGCCCCTGAAAGAGTCTGGGATATAGGTCTCTGCAGTTTCATCTTCTCTAGGTTGTTACTCTCTGCCTGGCTATCCTTCCCACCTGTCTCCGTTGCCAGGATGGTGGCCCAGTCTGTGGCACTTAATTCAAGGCATGGTACCCTTTTTTTGTGTGGCTTGTTAATCGGATTAGCTAATATGATCTCTAATGAGCTGTTCAGCTTTCTACCTCTCTATCCCCTGTCAGTGATTAATTATTCCCTCTTACAGATGTCTCCATGGCAGGTTCTTCCCCAAACCCCTTATGTGATCCCCTGCTACCTGCTTCACAGACACATGTTCAGGTGTGGTCCTCTGGGATCGTGCTGTGGCAATCTCTCTCTATGCTACAATCACATATGGGCCATTTCTACTGTTCATTAATTGTTGGGCTGCATGGGTATCTAGAACGGGAGGTAGCTGGATGATGGACCCCCACGTAGGGGCAATAGCTATGTGGCAAATTGAAGGACCATCTCATTAGTCTTCCTAATTAGATGGCTGTGAGAGTCTGTACAGCATCAACCCTTGATCTGAAGAGGCATGGCAACATGGGGCACATGGAGGAACTCTGAGGAATTCCATGCCTATATCATCAAGGTAGCACGTCTCAGTGTTGGGGGCATCCCTGATCCCCAGGTCACCCCTGCTGTCCTAGAGAAGGATAAGGCCATGTGACTTTGTTACTTGCAGACCAACAGGTTCTTCGGCCCCCTCAAATCTGCAACTCTAAACAAATGCCATTCACATCTCTAATTTCCTCACCACTGCTCATCACCTCAAGTTCTATTCAATTCTCATCTTCTTTGATCTCACTGCTACCTTTGACACCATTAATCACCCCTTTATCCTACTCTGCCTCTCAAACATTGTCCTTGATTGGATTGACGGCTACCTATCAAAACCAAATGGCACTATTTCTGGGGTTATATGAGGAAGAGTGAGAACGGGTGGATCAGTGGTGATAGGGGGCAGAGGATGGTGGCTAGGGCTGCTTTAAAGAGTTGCAGGAGGTTTGGTTGGCAGCCCCAAACATGTCCCCTGAAAATGTGTATGAAATAAAATGTTCGGTCTGTGTTTCACACATTTTCACAGGGCATCTTGGGGAAGCTCATCCAGCCTTGTTGAACACTGGCACATCCACCCCTAGTTGGGATTGCGTAGTGGTCTTGCCTAGTGGTCTCTTCTTACGCCGCCCATTTGCACACTCTACACCTCCTCACTAAATCAACTAATTTCCTTTTGCATCTCCCATCATCTATTCATTGACAAAACCCACATTTTCTCATTCCTACCTTTCACTCCTGAGCTATCCTTTTCTATATTTCTCTCTCTCATGTTGCATTAGATGGCACTTTGGTGCCTAAAGCTCAAATCTTCTAAAACCAAGGTCATCTACCTAGCTTCAAAAGCCCTACCCTTTCATCCGAAGGGTGGGGGGAAAAAGGCACCCCATCCATGGAGAAGGCCTAAGTGTTTCACAGGGGCCTACTGTCCCCAAGCACAATTTCCCCCTCCATGGCACATAACTGTAAATCATGTATATAATGCACTGCCAGTCTGTGATGTCCCTAAACAATGTTTTCACAGGCATCTTCCCTTGTCACCAACTAGACCATATCCCACTCACTAATCACTCTCATACACTAGAAAGCACACTGCAAAGGGATTGCTCTGCTCACAGTTTGTTTATGTACAGAATTCCTGGTCAAAGCGCTTTCTTTGTACTCAATAAATACAACAATTAAATGCAGTTTTTATGCAGTATTAGTCCCCGGCGAGTGGGGTGTGGCGGCCTCCGAGTCAATGAGAAGGCTCAGAACGCAGGCATTACCAGATGGTAATCCTGCTGCCCTGAGCCTACTCTGGCCTGGCGGCTGTCATCTCCCCTCGCCAGGGAAAGAGGTACGTCTTCTAATCCTCCCTCCCCCTTTCCCACATTTCCCTTCCCTCCCTACCCCCCACACTTACCTGCTTTTCGGGAGCAAACGCACTGAAAACACTTCTGTCTTTAGCGCGTCCGCTCCCAATCTGTGACAGGCCGTCATGGAAAGGAAGAAGGGACTACATATAGTAGTCCTTTCTCTCCTTTCACATGTAGTCCCTTCTTCCTTTCCATGGCGGCCATTTTTTTTGTTTACTTTTTTATTGTTTTCAATGGCCGCCACGGAAAGGGAAAACGGACTTCATTTTCCCTTCCCCGGCAGACATTTTTTAAACTTTTGCGTTTGGGTACAGAACAAAATGCTTTTAGTACCCCAGTCTTACAGGCCGGGGTACTAATAGCAATAAGCCCACAGCAAGAGGGGGGAATTACCACTTCAGTTAATACCCCAGGGCCTTTGTTTAGACACTCCCTTTGGTCGGGCCTGTAACTATGGGCCCCGGGGCACTACCTGAAGTGGTAATGCCCCTCCTGCTCGGGCAATATTGCTTAAGTCCTTCCTTTTGATGGCTAAATGTGGTTCTACTTTGTTTTGCCAAATTTCAACAAAAAATGCTGTGAATTTATTTCCGTTTTTCGTCATGGCCCTTCTCCTGCCCAGTACCAGGCCTATCCTCAATACCCCCAACACCCGAACCACTAAAAATAAATATATATTTACATCCCCACCAAAGTGACTATTGTCGAAGTAAATTACGATGGAGTCATTTAATTTGGCAAAACAGCTGCATACAGCTAAATGTACAGCACTGCTCACACCAGTTGCATGGCTCAATGTACTACAACTATTCCAAGTAATCAAGACTGATGCAGGGATAATACACCTGCTCTGGGAATACTGTACTTCTGTGAATGGTTCATCCTGGGAAGTCTGCACTTCCTATATTAATCGTGTATGTTCAGTGGGAATCATGCATTACTTATGAGAATATAGCACATATTCTGGGAATCCTAAATACTTCCTCTGTGAATCCTCAACCATGCACCTTCTCTAGGAACCTTTCACTTCCTCTTAGAATCGCAATCCGCTACAATAGCTCAGCGGGTTAAGCACTTGCTGGTGTGATCTGTATGTAATCTGCAGGTTGCAGGCCTGGCAAAGTTGAGACATCATTTTCTCCTTCTGAGGGCAATAAAATAAGTACCAGTTTCGATTGGGTAATTGTATAAAAATGTTCTATGTAAAGTACTTTGGGTAAAAATGCTATGCACATGAAAACATATTTATTATTATTAAAATCATGAACTTTCTGGAAATCATTGACCCCACTTAGGAATCCTGGTACTCGCATATTTATATACATACCCAACTCTGTGTATATATATTCAGTGAAAAATGTTAGTTAAGTGAGATTTAAGAAGGTTTTTGGGAGTGTGGGAAGTGACACCATCTTAATTCTAAGTCACCCCTGTAGATGCCACCTAAGGTGTCATTTCCTATGTCCTTCTTGATCCCTGCTTTGAACTCATGTATGTGCTCATGGGCTGAGCAACGGGGTGACTCAGAGCTTAGATAGTAGTCACTTTTCCACCTTGTGAATTTCATGACTTTGGTTACGATACGTAGATCTTCTTAACTCTCTCTTAACTAAAGTTCTTTCACTAAATGTCAAGGGTTTTGTTATGCAATATCTTATCCATGGCCTTCGGCAGGGGCCAATGTTCATGCTGCAACAATGCATATTCAAGTCCAGGGCTTACTGGTAATTGTCTTCAGCCAATCCTATGACCCGTCCTAAGTCCATGGCTCATATCCCCCTTGCTATTAGATAACCAGATCCCACCAACCTGTTCGTCAGCTATGCTCACTGTCCACATTTGAAAAAATAACCAGACCCACTGCCATTAGCTTTTGGCCATGGTTGAAGTTGCACCAATTAGGATAAAAAACGTTGGCCCTCGGCTCCTGGCTGTGGCCCATATCCCTCTCACCAATATCCCTCTCACCAGTAAATAAGAAGATCCCACCCACCATGGCCTTTGGCTATGCCCACTGTCCACATTTGAACAATTAACCAGATCCCACTGTCATTTGCCTTTGGCCATGGTAGAAGTTGCACCAATTGGTATCAAAGACTGTGGCCCCTGGCTGTGGCCCATATCCCTTTCACTAGTAAATAAGCAGATCCCACCGGCCATGGCCTTTGGCCGCGGCCAATGTTCACGTTGCCACAATTAGGGTAAAAGACCATGGGCCACCCCCTTTTTTCCCCTTCTTTCATTGCCACAATAGTTTTCCTGAAAATGTCCAGTGGAAACATATACACGATCCCCATGATGCTGTCTTGTATTGCAGTGATAATCATTACCACTTTAACACAATGGGCCTCATTACAAGTCCAGCGGTAACCGTGCCGGAAAAACAGGCAGGTAGCCACCGGACCCGTAAACAGTTACCGCCTCTGGACCACCCAGTAACACCGGGGTATTACAACCCTGGGTGCCGGTAATTCTGGAGGCGGTAACTGTGTTGTTCCCCATTCCCATAGAGTCTCATAGGATTCTATGGGAATGGGGACCATGGTAACACCGGTTCCGTCTATGACGGAGCCGGTGTTTCCATTTCCGCCTGCATGCGGGTAGCGTTACTCCCACCAGGCCTGCAGAACTCTTAATCTGCCGGTCCGGAAACAACAGTGGCGGCGGGTTTACCGCCACCGTTGTTTCCGGACCGGCAGACTCGTAATGAAGCCCAACGTTTTCTGATTACCCCAATAATGAGCAAACACTAAAAAATTGAAATGTCTTCTCCATATCCATTGCCACCCTCCATGTGCACTCCTACTTTTCAGGTGCTTCTACCTTCACCCCCCTGTGTACATCCCTCCTACTCTCTCCTAATATCCTCTTCCCCCTACGCTTTCCTATGACACATTTTTCCCCTCAACCATGTCTTGGGATTTTTCTGCAGTAATCCCATGGGATCCCATGGTAAAATGAAAATGATCTAACTCAAAAGAGGTTCTCCAACCCTCCCCAAATATGTGGTCCTCTTTCCCCCTCCTAACCAGGGATCAAGTCAAGGGTCCACGTGGGTGGCGGAGTCCCCCCACTTCTTTCAGAGGGCACCTTAATATGCTAATTTCTGGGGATGCCACATTCAATTGGTATGTTAATGAGTTCCACCACATTTCTTTTTTTAGGACTTGACCCCTGCTCCTATCCCCTTGGAATATGGCAGGAGTGGCTTGGATCATACTAAAAAATGGCTTTTTATTTCTGAAAGCCTCAGTGCTAAACTGCACCAGGGAGATATTAGCAACATTCCTCTGTCAATTGTTTTAAATCTACTGGACGGATTTACACCAAACCAATCAAATGAATATCTATGAAACTTTCTGCCCAATGTGTTTCTTAATCGGCCCATATCTGGCCCCCCGGTTTTGGTTGTGTGCTTGGCCAATAGAAGCACCATTTTCTCTATGGGCAAATGAGTGGGAATAGACCAAAACAGCCTTTTTTCTTTGCTTAATAAATTTTGAACTGTTTGGCAAATACGAATTCTCTCCAAATATTCCAGTTTTACTGAGGAAAGGGGGTGGGGGTCCATGGCCTATACACATAAGATGAAGGGAGTAGAGGGAGGGGGGAGAAAGAGTGAATATAGGTACAGAGACAAAGGGAGAGGTTGGAAGGGAGGAAGGAGGGAAACTGGGTTACAATATGCTTGTGTGTGATTGTGTGGGAGGGAGGGGGACAACGATAGGGCAGCAGAGATAGAGAAAGAGAGAGAGGGAACGGCTTAAGGGGTGTCTCAAGAAGGAGAGCAAGAGAGGGATAGATAGCGATAGAGGCGGAGCTATAGAGCGGAAGAGGTGCTGTGAAGGGAGAGGGCGGTGACATGCACTTTGTGTGTGTTCAAACACGTTCCCAGCATACCCACCGCCCCCAAACGCCCACCAATAACATTGGTCAAATGCACATATAAATGCACATCAAAACACACAGCCTGTTCTCCAGTAAACTTCTCGATGCAGGCCTCCTGCACTGCATGACGTGTATATGCCCATCTTTCTTTACAAACCTCCCTCTCCTACCGTGTGTACTGTAAGGAACTCTTACAGAACCCTCTGTACACACATTGCAGTGCAGCACTTAAAAAAGAGAGCACAGCAGGCACTGTAGCTGAAGGCCCTCCTCGCAGAAACTCCGTGTGACATCGAGCGCAGGTGCTGGGGCTGACTCATTCGTCATTCATCTTCTCGCCGGATGGCACTAATACGTTCTGTAGATTAAATTCACACGCAGGTTCAATATGTGAATGCGTCAACAATGAGACAGAAGGTTGCAGAGATAGTCGCATGAAGAGACAAGGAAGCAGAGAGAGCGATAAAGAGGAGGGAGGGAGAGTGGCAGAGGCTGTGACAGACACAAACAGATGGACACAGAGGCAGAGAACGAGACTGCAACAAGATAGAGACAGAAAAACAAGCAGTGAAGAAGCAGGGAATGGGAGTCATAGAAAGGGAGAAATAGAAGGCGAGGGATAGAGAGGGGGAGGGAGGGGAATAAGGCAGAGATGGAGAGTAAGGGATAGAGGGAGATGAGAAAGGGAAAACAGACGATAAGGGCAGGATAGAGCGAAGAAGAGAGCGAGAGAAAGAGGGATAGAGAGAGAGAGACATACACACACACACACACCAAGAGTCAGAGAGAAAGAGTGAGACAGAACAGGAAAGATATTTTAGAAGGCAGGCACATACTTATTATTAAGATAATGGGACTCTTGATGATTTACTGCTGCCCGACTTGCAGGAATAACCAGGGCATTACAGGCCCGGCAGTCCGGTAATTCAGGCAGCGGCATTCGCAACTCCCCATTCTCATAGAGCCCCATAGGACTCCATGGGAATGGGGAGGAGGGAATCTCCGGCACTGTGCACAACAGTGCCGGTGCTTACGTCAAAGTCTGCGGGCGTGCCCCATCCCGCCCGTCAGGTCTGACATGGCGCGGGACTGTAGTTTGCCGGTCCGGAAACAACCGGCACCGTTGTTTCCAGACCAGCAATCTTGTAATGAGGCCCAATGTGTCACACATACAATATTGGAGAAAATCAAATCACAAGAGGACTAACAAGTGTGCACAACAGTTAATGAATACATTCGGTGTGCCTTGATTATTAGTTTTGTGTAAATGAGCAGCCCAAAGCTGAGTCTGCAGAAGGGACTGGGGGATATGTGTGTGGAGTGAGTGTATGTGTGAGTGTGAGTGTGAGTGTGAGTGTGTGTGTGTGTGTGTGTGTGTGTGTGTGTGTGTGACCTCAGTAGACAGCACTAGCACAGGCAGGTGCAGGATTCCCAAAGGAGTCACAATTTTACCAGAAGATGTACATGGCTCCCGTAGGCGGTGGTGAATAATTCCCTAAGAAGTGGCAGGATTACAATGATTCCCAGAGAGTTCAAAATTCCAAGAGGAAGTGAAACGTTCCTAAAGTAGGTGCAGGCTTGAGGATTCCCAGAGATTCCCAGAAGAGGTGAAACATTCTCCCAAGAAATGCACGAGTCCACAGAACATACACGGGTTCCCATGGCAGATGAACCATTCACAGGCGAGGTACACTATTCCCAGAGCAGGTGTGGCATCCCAACATCATTCCTAGGAGGATATAAATGCGGAGAGAACCTACAAGTTTCCTAGAAAGGCACTTCATTCCCAGAGCAGGTGCCAGATTCCCAGAGGAGGTGCAATATTCCCAGAGGAGGTGTAGGATTCCCAGAAGAGGTATACGGTTCCCAGAGAACATGAGAAATCCACAGAGAAGGCCTAAGAATCTCAAAATATGTGGGATATCTCCAGACTATCGCGATTAATAGGGAAAAGGGGGGCGTTGTAGCTTAACACTGTGGGGCGACATTAAGGAACACACCTTCTTAATAAATGTGGCACTGGCAAGATTGTGGGGGAGGAGGAGCGAGGAGAGGGAAATGGCAGCTGGCAAGAGGACATTCAGGTCAAAACAACTGGCGACAAGGATGAGACCTAACCCTGCAGTATATCCGACCAGCAACCAGGAAATAGGTGGCAATCCTCTGCACGCATAACACGGCAGTACGCCGTGCTAGAAGGAAGCAGAAGTGCCTGCAACATATACAGCAGTCTGCCGCAACTGAATAACCTGGCGATCCGCCATGTTGGAAGGAAGCAGAAGTACCTGCATCATAGACGGCATTCCGCCACAATTGAACAACATGGCAGTCCGCTGAGTCAGAACGAAGTATGCCGCAGCTGAATAGCACAGCAGTCAGCAATGTCAGAAGGTAGTACGCTGCATAACAAGGAGTAGCTAGTGACTGCAGCCGAGATGGAAGTCCCCTGCAACCAAACCACATAACAATCGGCCTTTCAACAATGGAAAAGAGAGAGAGAGCAGCTCCATTAAAAAAAGGAAAAAAAAGTTCCATCAAGAAACACAACTCCCGTGTTCCCTCAAGAGAAACACAATTTGCAGTAATAAAGGGCTCACTGCAGTGAGTTCAACACGTACACGAGACGAGGGGGGGCCTACTATGCACCAACATCAGAAAATCCACTCACGGGCTCCACTGAAACAAAAGAGGTCAATACAGAATACAAGCCACAACACTCTTCACAAGCATGGAGCACTGCACCCACGTCTGCGTACCAAGGACACCTAGTGGCAAAAGGGTGAACAGCCACAGCCACCACTGACCCCAGTGAAAGATGACACTCAGAGAAGAGAGCATAGATCACTGGGGCCTGCTAGTAACATGGGACACTCCTCACCCAGAGACTGAAATATCACCTGCTCTCACTAATTGCAAAAGGGGAGACGTGGGAAGGAAGAAGGGAGAAGGAGCATGAGAACAAGAGAATACAAGGACACCAGAGAACAAGAGAGCTAGAAGAGATAACCACCATGGAAAGGGCAGAGGAGAGAGAGGAGATAAACCAAGCTACGTATGTGTCTAGAACCACATTCCTGAGAAGACCTCAACCATTTCAACTTCAGTCACAACAAGACAGAGGGCCCAGATGGGAAGAGTGGCTGGAGGAGTTCACTGACTTTGTGAAGGCAATAGGGGAAAGCAAATCACCAGCGCTCCTAGACATGTTTAATAACTTGGTCGGAAAAGGTCAAAGTAATACTGAAGATAATACCGCCACAGGAGAGAACAACATTCGAAGAGGCCATTGCCGCTCTCAATAAGGGATATGAAAAGATACACCTTCAACAAATGTATTCAGCTGCCCCACAAATCAGTAGATGACTCAGACTACAAAAGAAGATAGCACATTGTGCGTTTGGCAAGTTCTCAGATGATGAAGCGTTACAGCTGAGGATAATAGAGGGCTGCTCATCGTCCCGACTTCAGAAGCATCTTTTTAAAAAAGCATCCTTCTTGCATGTATCTTCGAAAGGGTGGAAGTACAAGCCAGGGAAATCGAAGGGCCAAAAGAGGGTAAGAAGAGTGCCAATATACAAGCCAAATATGATGGAGTGCCAGGAGGACAATATAGCAAGGACAGAACACAACGTCAATACACACCCCAATAAGATGGAGGAGAACGCACGCGTTACACGTGCGAGTTGTCATTCCCACACAGGGGACCATTTCCTGTCCATGGGACGACAATGCACCCGGTGCGGGGGAGAGAGCCACCTCCAAGTGGTGTGCAGGGAAGGGGTGCTCCAGCCGCCAACGTCCACCCCACCCCAACAACGCGAAATGATCGGAGCACTAGAAGAGGCACACCTACGTGAGCCCGAACTGCAAGATGGACAACCAGAAGGATATTGCTGAGAGTATGCATGATGGCCAGAAGGAGGGAGAGGAGATGAAGATAGGTGGCACTAGAAACAAGATGCTCGGCGAACGTAAGAGAATGGAAAAATATCTGAGAGAGACGTTTGGCGATAGGTGGGGGGAAGGTGTTGTATCCTAACACTGTGGGGTGACCTCTTTAATAAAAGTGGCACTGGCAAGATTGGGGGTGAACAAGAGGAGGAGTGAGGAGAGGTAAGTGGCAGTTGGAGAGAGGAGAGAATAAAATGAGGTTAAAACGAGTTTGGCTCTGTGTCTCCTTTAGAGTGAATGCACAGAAGAAAGTGAAAGTAACGGAAGGCAGGGATTGTAGTGTCACGTGAACTGCGACATGATGTGTTACGTCATGATGCGGACGAAAGAATAAAGAGGCTCGCCTTGCACTCTTTTGGTCAAACCAAAGTGGGGCCTGTGAAACACCAGCAGTGTGTCTGTCATTCATTGCGTTCTGCGCCACGCGCCCAGACCACACATCCCTATCACATTGGCGATGAGGATCGAAACCTAATGCGTGCGCATGCCGATCAGGCAGTCTGTTGCATCTGGGCCTCTTGTCCACATCGCGTGCTGTCTACCAGCCCGCTACAGAGCCTCATCATGCTCCGGCACAGCGGTAAGGTTTCTTACCCTACATACGGCCTCACGCTGACTATAACTGGTTCCCACCAGAATATTTGGAACACCGAAGGCGTTATATCTTCTCCAGCCCCACAATCAGTTAGGGGAAAGCCCAGTCACCCTGGGAACCAGCGCGGCTCTCAAAGAAGAGTCCTTGTGTGATGCCAGCCCCATTTTTCTGCCAATCACACCACCCAAGGAGGCGTCATACTGAAGAAAGGTGCCTGTACACCCACCTCTCCAGTGCGGGACTACACACGTTCCTAACAGGGGCAGCGGCTCCCCAGGTGCACCTGTGCACCCCCGCTGTGGGCCTCAGTATCATACAAGAAACAGGGGCAGCAACTCCTCTCGGAGTGCCTGTGCACCCCAAAACAGCGCCTGCGCTGACACCCCACATCTGAAGTCATGTCAGCAGAAGCTGCTGAAGCCGCCCCTTCACCACCACGTCTGCAAAGGGGGGTTCCTCCCAACAACGTGGCTCGCTTGCACCCCTATGTGAATTCTACATTGATGGAGCCCCGACATCACTGGCACCTTGATGGGAAATATGTCGGGAGTACCTAGATATGTATTTCAACACCACAGAGGAGAAAGATGACCTAGCTAAGAAATGCACTCTGATCTATTCTGCTGGACCCGCAGTCCACAAGCTCTTCAAGATCCTGTGCCCCACAGACGACTCATATAACGCAGCTGTCAAGGCACTGACGGACTATATCGCCCCTATGGTGAACACAAACTATGAGAAATTTGTGATGCGCACGGACATGCAGCAGAGTGACGAAAACTTAGACAAATACCACAGTTGAATGAGACACCTGGTTTTGATTTGTGGGTGGGAAAATTAAGAGGAGGAGGTGAGACTCCAAATTATCATTGGATGTCAGCCGGTAAAGCTTCGCAAACAAATTCTCCAAGAACCAGGTATCACACTCCCAGGATGCTCGAACTAGGGCGCTCCCACAACAAACTCCAAGGACCCAGGGGACAAGAAGTGCATGGCAGCAGAAGAAACAATGAAACACTGCTACTCCAGCGCTACTCCAGCCCCCTGCCCTCAGTGTGGGTATGGTCTTCCACATGATAGAGACTGCCCAGCCAAAGGGTAGACCTGCACAAGGTGTGGAATCCCAAACCACTTCCCACAAGTATGCAGAGCCACAGCCCCAACCAGTGTGCCAAGGGGAAAGGAACGCCCCATAGGCTTCCCACAAGAGAAGGCGAGTCGATCTGCCAACACCACGTCCACTGACCCATGAGGGGACCCTCCTGGTGCGAGTTTGGGGGAGGAAGAAGACGTTTTTTCTGTGTCAGCAGTGCTCACTGTCAGCGGGCATGGAAAATGCAAACCGCGATGTGCAATGACCATCCTGGATACCGCAGTTCAGGAGCCTTTGTGAACATAATGGTCGACAAACAATACCAGACTTTACCAGGACCCCCTACCCTTCAAGACACAAGAGTGCGTATCTTCACCTTTGGAGGCAAGACTCCTCTACCTCTGGAAGGCGCATTCATCACCGCTGTCCAGCATCACTGCGTATCCATAAGAGCCAGGTTCTACATCAGTAAAGTAGCAACACAAATGCTACTTGGCTGTGCAGCAGCCAAATCCCTGGGTCTCCTCCACTTTGCCCATGGAGTGTTTGTAGAAGATGTCCAGTTATTACTGCAAATGTTCCCGGATATATTCACCGGAATAGGGCAGATGGAAGGATAACCAACCCGGCTCCACTTAGACGATATGGTCCAGCCGGTGGCTCTGAAAACAAGAGAGTGCCAATTCCACCTCTGCAAGAAAGTAGAAAAAGAGATCCAAGACGTCATGGGACCTCGACATCATTGAGCGAGTCGAAGGCCCCACCCCATAGGTTTCCCCAATTGTCATGGCCCACAAGCCCAAACAACCAGACAAAGTCTGTATTTGCATGGATATGCGGCTGCCCAACAAGCTAATCAGAAGGAAAAGACACCTGACACCCACCTTAGATTACATTGTCGCAAAGCTGGAAGGAGCAACAGTATTCTACAAGCTTGACATCTGGTCTGGCTACCACTAGCTCCTACTCCACCAGGACATCCGGTACATCATGACTTTCACCACCCATGTTGGCCTCTACAGGTACAAATGGCTGAACTTTTGTACCTCATCCACTGCAGAGGTGTTTCAGAATGCATTATGCGGCGCGCTAGGTGGATCTGCATGATTTTTCCATCGTAGAAAAGTCTGCAATGGAAAAGTTTGCATGAGAAATCTGCGGACCACAAAATGTTCGCACATTTCCCATGCGAAAATGCATTGAAAACCCCTACATACCCACACCCCACCCACACCTCCAACATAAACAAACCCTACTTACCCTTTTTACACGCTGAGTCCCTGTGGCGCCAGTTCCCTTTCACTTCTATGATCGGGAACGGGTGCCGCAGGGTCCTTTTCTTTTTTTTTTTCCGTGTGTGCTGCGGGGGTGTCCCCCGCAACACCCCGCTCATTGTAGCACACAATATAGTGAGTGGGGTGTTGCGGGAGACCCCACCACAGCCCACATTTATTTCTTTTTTGGGTGTGCTGCGGAGGTGTCCCCTGCAACACCCCGCTCACTCTACCACACAGTATAGTGAGCGGGGTGCTGCGGGGGACACCCCCGTAACCCCTGCAGTCTTTTTATTTTTTTATACTTACCTACAATGCTACCACCAAAGGTTCGAACTTTTGGTGTTTGAATCTTTGGTGGTAGCATTTTTCTGACTTTTTTTACGGTCTGACCTTTTTTTTCAGTCCGATCTTACAATTCCTACCAGGTACCCTGAATGTAAGGGATGACATTCTAATACATGCCAGATCCAAAAGTGAACACCAGGAAAGGCTAGAGAAAGTCCTGACAAGGATCCAGTCCCTGGGCCTAACCATCCACCATGAGAAATGCACATTTATGAGAAACAAGATCGAATTTTTCTGCTTCATTTTTCAAGAAGGAGGAATATCCGCGGACCCAGAAAAAGTCAGACATTGAAGAGGCCAAACCACCTGAAACCATATCTGAGGTGAGAAGCATCCTGGGCATGGTCACATATTGTGGCCGCTTCATAGAGAACCTTTGCGACTGTGTCGAACCCCTGAGGTACCTCACGGAGCAGTCACCGGCCTGGAGATGGCCAGCCCTAGAACAAATGGCGTTTGACAATATCAAGAAAGCGTTATCTGACAAATGCATACTATCATTCTTTGACTCCCAGAAGAGCATGGAAATCATTGTGGACGCAAACCCATTCGGATTTGGAGACATCCTCACCCAGGCCAACAATGACGGCACACCGTGCACCATGGCATAAGCCAGTCGAGCTCTCCTGCCTACGGAGCAAAGATATTCACAGATATAGCGCAAAGCCCTGGCAGTACTGTGGGGATGTCGCCATTTCCATATATATATTAACGGGAAACCGGTGAAGGTGGTCACCGATCACAAACCCAATTTTTCCCAGCATGAAGGGCAGATCAGCAAATCCTCCTCCATGCATAGAAAAGTGGCTGCTCGCACTCCAGGAATACAATGTGGATCTGAAATACTGACTAGGACAAAACAACGCTGCATACTATTTGTCTCGACACCCCAAACTGTCAAATACAGTCTTCCCCAAGGAGGTTGCGGCAGCTGATGAGCACTTACGGCTCGTCATAGAGAGTTCCGTCCTCAACTCAATGGACATTGCGGAAATTAAAGCAGCATCTGCAAAGAATGGGTGCTTCCAAATCCTGCGCGACGCCATGGTGTCAGGAAAATTGAACTCCACTCTGGAAGACCTGGGCTCCAAGACTCAGGAGGCCAAACACACATTGGAGCAACTGTGGAAAGCACGATGCAAACTTACTTACACAGACGACGGACTCCTACTGAGAGGGTCCCACATAGTTATCCCCACTGAATTGACCAACTGGGTGATAGCTCTTGGCCACCACGGCCACCAAGGTGCAGCCAAAACAAAAAAGCTGCCTCAGACTCAACGTCTGGTTTCCAGTGTTGGAGTCAAAGGTAGAAAACTTAATAAGGGACTGCAAGTGATGTCAAGCCGCCGCCCCTCACATCAGAGAACCAGCCATTCAGAGCATGCCCAAAAGTGAAGAACCATGGGAAACTGTCCACATGGACTTTGAATCAATGCTAAGTACTTCCTAGTGATGATAGACCAGTGGTCCCGGTACCCGGAGGTCGAATTTGTCCCGTCCTTGGCCCTCCAAGACGTCATTCCAGTAATGGAAACAATGTTTGCAACCCACGGCTTCCCCACAGAAATATGCTCAGACAATGGCTCCCTATTCCAGAGTGCAGGCCTAGAGGAGTTCCTGGCAAGATGGGGCATCGATCACAGGAAAATAACACTGTTGTGGCTGCGCGCGAATGGCAAAGCAGAACGCTTCATGCGCACGCTCAACTAATGTTCCCACATAGTGCATGGACAAGGATCATGTGAAAAGCGAGCCCTGTTACAATTCCTCCTCGAGTATAGGACAACCCCATACTGCTCGACAGGAGTAGCTCCAGCAGAAGCTCTCTTCCAGAGAGGTCCGTGCACATTTCTACCCGAACTGGAGGGGAGAAATCCAGGAATAATAGACAATAGAGAAGTGCGAGCCCGGAGGGAAGCGACAATGCCGAAGGAGAACAGCAGGTGAGGGCTAAGAGAACATGATATAGCCATTGGAGAGACAGTCCTGGTAAGGACTCGCCATTCGGAAGGAAAACTATCCCTCCCACACGAGCCCTCACCCTTGAAAGTAGTGCGAGTGCAATGCTTGCAAGTAGCAGCCGCAGAAAACCACAGGCTAGTTACATGAAACTCCAGTTTCTTCAGGAGGCTATCAGGCCCACCTCGGCTGCAGATTGACTGGTACGGACAAAATATGGACACCACATTCCGCCATCCTGATTCAGGCAACACAGATGAGGACATTTCAGGGATCCCTATCCAAGGGTGGCACCTGAACCAACACCCAGGGAATCCGGACATCACCCTTGAACGGCCCCTGCCAGCAAGACAGAATGGCGCTACCCCCTCAGAGAATCGAGAGGGCCTTTGGCGCGACTGATGGACTATGACCTGTGCACCTGAAAAGGGGACACTCAGGTGACAGAGATCCCGACGTTAGGGGACAGTGAGTCTCTCGACATGCGCTGGATTTTGTGAGTTGTATGTGTGTTTAAACCCAGTGTTGCACTTTTGTTGTTTATAACTTGTTCTGAAAGCCTATTATCCGTTGTTGTAAAAATTGGGAGGAGTGTAGTGTCACGTGAACCGCGACATGACGTGTTACGTCATGACGCGGATGAAAGAATAAAGAGGCCCATCTCGCGCCCTTTTGGTGAGACCGAAGCGGGGCCTGTGAAACACCAGCAGTGTGTCTGTCATTCATTGCACGCTGCGTCACGTGCCCAGACCACACGGCCCCATCACAGGGATTGCCCACATTCAGGTCAAAACAGGGGTTTGAGGTTGCAGAAGGTCCAGAGGAAGTTTCCATTGTTAAGTGCATCTCAACCTTTCAGGCTGACTGTGCGGGGCACAGAGCTGTTGAGGAAAGAGAGGATAAGTGGTGTTGGGGAAGTCTGTATTTGGACTGGGTTTCAGGGAGTTGAGACCAAAAGATAACCATGTCCATGTGCCCTTTTACCCAGATCCATTTATTTATCTCAGAGTCCCTTGCCTGGCAGGCCGTTTGCCACTCAAGCACGTCCGCACTCCCATCGTCCTCCACGACTTCCCATTCTCTCTTCTTCTAAGATGCAACTGCCTCTCGCAGAGGTGTTCCAATGTGAACATTGTGAGCTCTTTACACCTCATGCAGAAGGCAGGTGGTCAGGGAGGCATAGGTTGCACAGATCGTCATGATGCGCTATATATATCCAGATGTCCCCACTCCTTGGATGAACAACTGTCTGAAGGCTTCCGAGACTGTTAGGTCCACGGCAGCAGCATTCGATACACACAGAAATTGTCCAAAGGTGTAAACATCTGAAGAAATGTGGTTTAAATGACCGCTGGGGAAACTGCATGTCTGTGCAAAAGCGTTGATAATAAACATTAGTATTTCAGCTGAATGCCAGAATTAACAAAATGCGCTCGGCTGGGACTACTCTTTGTTAGGCCTGCCGTATGCACTGCTCATGCATACACCGAAATAACGACACGGAGCCTGGGGTCCTGTCAACTTTCTTTATTCTCTCTCTCACACTTTCTGCCCTCTCCTCCTCTGCCCCTCCCCTTCCGTCTTTCTCCCGCTCCCTTCGCCTTGGTCCTCTTAAAGGGGCCATGTCCCTTTTCCCTATACAACACCTCCCCCGTGCTTAACACGAAAGCCCAATTACATCTGTTTGATGAGTCTCATTGGCTTCTTTATTGTCCGAGGGGGTCTCCCTGGTGATTCGCGGCTCTCGCCAGTGGATTCCACTGGGGGCTCTGTTTCTTCTTCTTCGCTGTGGTCCTCAGTGGGTGTTCCTCGTGTCTCGGGTTCCTCTAAATACAGTTTCTTGAAGAATGAGGAGTTTCGGGTAATGTCTCCTAGGTCCCCAGTTGCTGTGACCATGGGTCCCTTGATGGCCGTGATTATGCGCGGTACAGGACTGTACCGGGTGTCTGTTTTCTTACGCTGCTTTTGTCGCTCAAGGACAGTTTGTCCGACCTCTAGCTGTTGTTCTTTCGCTCTCCTTCTCGTGTCGGCCCATTGCTTTGCTTTCCTCTTCTTTTCGGCGTCCCGCTCTCTGATGGCTAGGTCTTCCTCAGGTGTATAATCTTCCCATCGGGGAATGCGTGTTCTGGGTTGGTATCTCACCATGAGCTCGGCTGGTGGTTTTCCTGTCGCGTCATTTTGGGTATTCCGATAGCCCCGGAGCATGCTGCAGATGGCCTTCGGATGTGGCGTCTGCTCTGCCACTGCCTTTTGTCTTGTCAGTTTGATTGTAGCCATAAATCGTCCACCATCCCGTTGGCTTGGGGCCACAGCGGTGTGATCTTTTGGTGGTGGAATCCCAGGTGGCTTGCAAAGTTTGCGAATTCCCTTCCTTGGAATGGAGATCCGTTGTCGGTTTTGACAACATTGGGGATGCCCCATTCGCTGAACAGTTCATCCACTATGGGTGCGGTTTCCTCGAAAGATGTCGACATCGTTTGTTTGACAAAGGGGAATCTTGAATACTCATCTATTATTACTAGTAGATAGCCCCCTTCTTCTAGGGGTCCGTAGAAGTCCATTGTGACTCTTTGCCATGGTCTTGTCGGGAGCGTTGTTATTTGCAGAGGATTTGGGTTCGGTCCTTGCGCTGCTAGTTGGCAGGGTCTGCAGTGCTTGAGCATGTCTTCTACTATCACATCCATGAATGGGAACCAGACGTAGTTCCGGAGGAATCGTTTGGTGTTCTCTATGCCCCTGTGGCCTTCGTGAGCTAGGGTTGTTAGGGTCTTTCTCAGGTCTCTGGGCGCTACTAGTCTCTTCCCCCGTAACAGGAGTCCTTGGTCGGTTGCTATGAGTTCTTCGTGTATCTTGGATAGCCGGTCGAGTTCTTTCTGGTCTACCTCCTCCATTTCCGTTTTTCTTGTGCAGTGCTCTCTCCATTTGTTCGAGCGAGTGAGGGAGATTGCGGCTCTGATTGTCGGGTCTGCTTTGCTCCTTTCCTCAAATGTTGTTAAGGAGATGGTGGGTGGCGTGGCGTTTGCTGACAGGTATGAGATGTATTCAGCGGCTTCGTGTTCTAGTGTGTCCTTTTCGTCCCTTAGGGGATGCCTGGATAAGTAGTCCGCTGGATTGGCACCTCCCCCTGGTTTGTGGATGATGGAGTAATCGTACTCTTGTAGTCTTATCCCCCACCGTTCAATGCGGGGCAGCATTTTCGTCCTGGGGTTTCCAAAGATTGACAGCAGGGCTTGGTGGTCCGTGACCAGAGTGAAGTTTCGACCAATGATGAAATGGTGGTACTTTTCGCATGCCCATACAGCGGCTAGGCTCTCTCTCTCCGCTTGAGAGTACGCTTTTTCAGTGTGTGACAGGGCGCGGCTGGCATATGCGACTATTGCGTGATGAGTACTGTCCGAGGGGTCGGTCTGGGCTAGGATGGCTCCTAGTCCCACCGGGCTCGCATCGACCGTAATGATGGTATGCCAGTCTGGGCGAAAGTATGCCAGTTGACGGTTATTGGAGAGGCCTTCCTTGATTGCCATGAACGCTTTCTGGCAAGGTGCGTCCCAGGTGAATGGTGTATTTTTCTTTAGGAGGTTGCGGAGCGGGTCAGTTGTTGAGGCATAGTTCGGGAGGTAGCGCGCGCAGTATCCTGCCATTCCCAACAGGGAGCGTAGCTCAGCAGCAGTCGTAGGTGCTCTGAGTTCGGTTATTGCTTTTATTTTGTCCGGGTCGGCTGTTATGCCCTTGTTCGAGAAAGTGTGTCCGAAGAATTTTAAGCTTGTTTTGTTAATGTCGCACTTGGGTTCATTGAGGGTCAGTCCCGCGTCCTGTAGGATGGAGCAGACCGTTCTAAGGGCCTTGTCGTGCTGGTCCTGATCTCTCCCAAATATCAAGATATCGTCACTATAGTTTAGTGCATTCATTTCCGATGCTATGAGCCGTCTGATGGTCTCTTGAAAGATCTCTGCGGCTGATGATATGCCAAAATTTAACCTTTTGTATCGGAATAGCCCATCGTGCGTTGCAAATGTAGTGATGGGCCGTGACTCTGGATCCAGGACAAGTTGATGATATCCTTGGTTGAGGTCAAGCTTCGAGAAGAATCTGGCTTGGTTGAGCCTGATCAGCATGTCTTCTAAGCTCGGGCCCGGGTGCCTTTCCCTTTGGATAGCGGTGTTTGGGATGCGCATGTCAACGCATATGCAGAGACGGCCGTTATCTTTGGGGACGATGACTATCGGCGATACCCACGGTGTTGGACCATCTGCTTTCTCTATGATATCATTGGAGAGAAGAAGTTGTATTTCCTTTGATACTTGTTCTCGAAGGTGGAAACCCACTTTACGCGGGTGTTGTGGGACCGGTCTGACGTTGTTGTCAATGTGCAGCTTGATGCATGAGTCTTTTAACATGCCCACCCCTTCGAATAGCCTGGGGAATTGGCGTTTGAGGTCTTCCTTCAATAGGGGCTTGTCTGTTATTGATCTGATGAGTCCGTGGGGGAGTGGTAGCCCTTCTATTTCTTCTGACGGGTCGTAGTGTAGGTCAATCAGTGCGAGGGCCTTAGCTGTTCGGTAGCTGAGGAGGCAGCGGCCGATGGATGGGCTCCTCACGACGTGTATCGTGGCTGGTATTGTGATGTTTCTGTGCCGTAGGTTGCATTGGAATTTTCCTTTAGACGACATGGGTTGTGTCGCTCCCCATTGAAAAATGTGTGTTCTGGATTCTTGTAGGGGGTATGACGATGCTATGTTGCGGTAGATGTCTTCATTCATGACATTTACTGTCGCTCCCATGTCAATGATGAATCTGTTTCTGATGTTGCCCAGTTGGACCGTTACTCTGGGGGCCGACGTGTCTTCATCTTCAACACTGAGGAGACATACGTACTCTCTGTCATAGCCATCTTGCAGGTATTGAGTGTGGTCATTCTCTCCTGGGTGATGCTGGGGGGGAAGTTGAGGTATGGGTCTCTGTCTTGCTCATATAAACTTGTGGTCTCTCCCCTGTGGGTCACTTCATACTCCACATTTTGCATGATGTTACTCCTGTGTGTGTCATATAGTTCATGATCTTTTTTGTCTGGCTCGATCTGGAGACCTTCGAGGGCTCTTATAGTGTTTGGCCGTTGATACCCACTCGCAGAGGTTGGCGTGTTTCTGTCCGTCTGGCGCAGTTGGTCTGTGTGGGCTTCCATCGTGCGAGCGACGGGTCTCGGGCGTGATGATCCTCCTTCCGGTAGTAGTTCTTTACACATCACCTGGAAGTGATTTTCCATGCCGCATCTCATGCAGCGTTGGCCGATGGCCGGGCAGGGACCTCTGTGTGGGTATTCAAAACCACATCGATAACATTGGCGGTCACTTTGCGTCCGTTGCGACGGGTACCTCCTGTTCATCCTTGTTTGTTGTGCTGTGTTCCGGGCATAGGGATGTATTGCTGCTATTACCTCGCCCTTCTTGGGGTTTTCGATGGCCGCTGCTTGGATGTCCACTCTCTCGTAGACTCTGGCTAGGTCTAATACCTCCTTCAGGGATAAGGGCTTCTTTAGGAGGTGTTTCCGGAACATCGACGATACACAGCCTTCTATTATACGCAGCCTGATGGCTTCCTCATCATTAAAGTTGGCGAAGTCACACTTCGATATTTTCCTCTGGAGGCGAATGACAAATTCTCCCATTGACTCGTGGGGTAGTTGACTGCATTGGTTGAACGTATATCTCTCGTAGTCGCGATTGGGTGAGATGACAATTTTGTCATTGATGGCTTGTCGTAATTTTGCATATGTGGAACGGTCCTGTAGCGGGATCGTGCGTATGATGTTCTTAATTTCTCTGCCAGCTACATTTGCGAAGATGCTTAGTATGTTGGGTGGTTGTTGCGTTCCTATGGCACCTACAAAATCCTCAAATTCCTCCATCCACTCTTCCCATCGTTGGCCCTGGTCATGGTGTGGGTTTAGAGTGAACGGCGCGGGTCTCCTCATTAGGCTGGCGTATGAGGATGGTACCTCTAGTGGTGCAGGCTGTGCATTGGGGTCTGCGGCGTCTGAAGCCGACATGATGGTGTCACTAAAGTTCCTTTTATTGGTTGGTAGCACTTGGGTGCATGTGGTGGTTACTTACGGCGTTATGGTCCTTTTTGTACCGTTTCCACTTGGGTGCAGGTTTCCTTTTCCTGCGTGGTGTGGTGATTGTCCTTTCTTCGATTAGTTTTCTTTCTTTTTTTTTTTTTTTGTGAAGATGTCACGTGGGAAGACACGGGATTGTTTTGTGGAATCCTCTTTGTGTAAGTTGCGGTTTCTGCGTATCGACTGTAAAATGTCACATGGGGAGGCACGGGGTTCTTTTGCGGGAGCCCCTTTGTATGAATTACGGTTGCCGCGTGTTAACTGCAGATGTCACGTGGGAAGACACGGGGTCTTTTTGTGGGGCTTCCCTGTGTAGGTTGCGGTTTCCGCGTGTCACCTGTAAATGTCACATGGGGAGACACGGGGTTCTTCTTCTCCCGTGGTATGTGAGTGTCACGTGTGGGGGGGGCACCGGTTCCTTCCCCGAGGTGCGGTCTGTCCCGACTGCTTTAGCCTGTCACCGTCGGGAGACGCAAGGCTCCTTTCCCCCTCTCCTTACTTCACGTGGTCGTCACGGTGCCAGTCTCCACATCGGACTGGGTTCTTCACTCCTGGGCACACGGGCCTGTTCTGGTCCTCCGACGCTCTTCTTCTCTCCCGGGCGCACGGGCCCGCTTTGGTCCTCCGACGCTCTTCTTCTCTCCCGGACGCACGGGCCCGCTCTGGTTCTCCGGCGCTCTTCCCTTTCTTCTTCAGTCCTCCGGCGTCGCCCCTTCGAGGTGCGCAGACTTCTTCTGTGCGGGCGCACGGGCCGCCGGTCGATGGCGGGCGCACGGGCCACACCTTTTCGAGGCACACGGGCCTTCAATCAGCGACGGGCACACGGGCCCTCCGTACGGCCCTCTCCTTCTCGGGGCGCACAGGCCTCCGGCTGCAGGGCACACGGGCCGCTGCAGGACTGCTGGGCACACGGGCCTTTCTCACGCAGGTCTCACCTTCTCGAGGTGCTTGCAGGGCACACGGGCCACTGCTGGGCTCCGGGTGTACGGGGCCGCCTCCAACTGCCGGGCACACGGGCCCTCCACGCACAGGCCTCACCTCGCACGGGCCTAAACTGCCGGGCACACGGGCCCTCCTCAATTGCTGGGCTCACCGCCCTCCAGTTGCTGCTGCCGGCACGCGAGTTTCTGCATCGGCTTCGCCGCCAGTGTTAGGCCTGCCGTATGCACTGCTCATGCATACACCGAAATAACGACACGGAGCCTGGGGTCCTGTCAACTTTCTTTATTCTCTCTCTCCCACTTTCTGCCCTCTCCTCCTCTGCCCCTCCCCTTCCGTCTTTCTCCCGCTCCCTTCGCCTTGGTCCTCTTAAAGGGGCCATGTCCCTTTTCCCTATACAACACTCTTCCTGGCCCATAAGGCCTAAATAAAAGATGGAGCCCGTGCTCTGGCTGCTGCAGCTGCAGAATCGACACTCACACACGAACACACACAAACCGCTTGCTCTACAACGCATGTCTCCGATCAACCTCTTTGTATCTGCTGTATCTGCCCTCCATTCTTCCCCCTCTCCCTTTTTTTGTCTGTCTGTCATGCATAACACTGAACAACTTCTGTTTGAGAGAGAGCACGTAGGGAATGGTATTTATTCAGTGTAAATTCGTGCAGCAATGTGAGCAGGTGGTGAGACTGATTTGCTGTGTGTTTATCATTTTGTATATGAAATAATCATAATGATTGCTGTAAAACATTTATGTGTGCTAATGGTGTGACAGATGGAGTGTGTGAAGGAAAGAGAGTTAGGTTGCCTACAGAGGAGGAGAAGGGTACAGAGCGAATTACAGTGAGAAGGACTGAGACGGTTAGAAAGTGAGGGAGAAGAAAAGAAACATGCGGAGAGAGAAAAGGAAAAAGAGAGAGGAATAGAGTGGTGAAGAGAGAAAGGCAGAGGGCCTCATTACGGGTTTGGCGGCAGCCGTGCCTGTAACACAGGCACGGCTGCCGCCAAACCCGTGATTTTACCAGCACCCGTGAATGGGCAATTACCAGGTCATGCCGAGTTTGGTGCACCCGGTAATTGCACATTCGCGGGTGCCGGTAATAAGTGACTCCCCATCCCCATTCGTCCCCATAGGGCTGAATGGGAATGGGGAGCTCGGATGCACCGGCACCATTCATAATGGTGCCTTTGCATCCATTAGTTGTACTCGCGGGTGCTGCACTGCCCGCCAGGTCAGACCTGGCGGGCAGAGCGAAACCTGCAAGCACAACTCGTAGTATGGTGGTACAGTAGCAACGGTTCCGGTAGCGCTACCAGCACCGTTGTTGCCTTACCGCCATACTTACAATAAGGCCCAGAGAGTGAGCAAGAGGTGTAGCGAGATGGAGATAGAGTAAGAGAGAGGGAAAGACAAAGAGAGAGGGAAAGACAAAGAGTGAGAGAGAGAGAGAGAGAGAGAAGGGAAGAGACAGAGTCTGAAGAAGAGGCCCAGAGCCCTCAAAGCCTTGAGGTCCTTCATAACTCAAAGATATACGTGACCCTTCTCTGACACCTCTGCACCACATCCAGAGGCAAACCGGACTAAGGGAGAGACTACTTCTTGAAAGAGGACTTAGGCAAAAGGAAACTGCTGGTAGACCAGAAGTAAATAGGCAAAGTCGCAAGAGTTCAACAGCACTCTAAGTAGTAAGGTACCAGGTGAGGGTTTTGTGCTTATAGTGCTCAATGCAAGTGAAATGGCTTCAAAGTGCTTGGAAGAGGATAGATTTGTAGAAAAGGGAGAGGAGGACGAGGGAGTGAAGCTCATAGGATGGAGTCTAGGTGCAGAGACCATAGTCATATGAGAACAGGAAGGGTTTTAGACCTCTTCCCGGGCTTCATTTAGTCAGGTTCAGAGGCTAAAGAGAAAGATTGTTCCTGAGGGAAGAGTCTTGTCCATGCAGAGAACAGCTCAATACACTGGTAACTCACAGGATGGAATGGCAGACAGTTTTGGGGTGCCGCCCTTAGGGTCAAATGCATGAATTTGTTGCAATTTGATTTCCTCTCATAGTGGCAGCCTTTCAAATTGCTCCAAGCCAATTTTATCAGAAGAAAGTATGTGACAGCAATGGGTTTACAATGCTATAATTGTTTGTACCTACAAAAGGAACAAGGTCGTAAATTACATCAGCTATTTTTCAGTGGGCTACTGCAGATACCCACCAAACGGGTGCCGTACACCCAGGACCAATATAAATGGTAGACACCAAACTAGAGTATTCTGGTTAGCGCCTTGTACTGCGCTGTTAAGCTTTTCCAGCAGCAATTGCAGCTCAATGGCGTGGGACCATGAACTGTGTGCAAACCAATGCCAGCTCACCAGCGAAACCTAGGACTGCTAGAGTGATAGCTTTTCATAAGAGTTTATCAGTCACCTGCTGAGCCCAAGGTTTGATTGAACATTTTCAATAAAACATGGATTTATGTGAGTGTACCGGTAAAATAATTTAACGCTGACGACATCCCGTTGGAAGAATCATACTGTCCCTGCCCTTTTCCTTCTACCATACCAGTTGGTCTGTTTGTGCCAGTGTGTTTTCCCTGCTGCTCTTCCTTTTGTAGCGGACACCCTTGAAAAGTCTGTGCTCCGCCACTCCAAACCTGCAAACAACCTTGTGATTTCCCTCCCCCAGCCAAGCAGACCTCATCCATCGTATCTTTAAATGTCGTCTGGGTTTCAAGGAGCAGTATGTGGAATTCCTCCTCCTCACCAACTCACAGAAAACCCTGACTATGAATCTGAAGAGCATCAACCACAGACATATTTTCTTCAAACGACATCAAATAAAACAGCCTTGTACCAACTATCTGCCCTGTTGACAATCAAGGCCTTCCTACAAGCCACCAGCTTCAGATCTGCCAGGTTCACGTCAGGGTCAGAGTAGAGGTGAAGAGAAGGAATCTTCCGGTGGGAAGAGTCTTGAGTGCGGACAGGCCTGCCCCAAAAACCTGTACCTCACAGGATCAAATGACAGATTGCTTTGGGCTGCGACCGTAGGTGTCTGATTAGCTGTTATGGAAGGATCAATTTTCTAAGTAAGCTGGGACCAGTAGCATAACACAAAATGTGGGGCCCCCCCCTGCGAGCCATGCTGAGGAGGCCCCCCCAACTCAGCAACAAATCACTGGTCACGCCACACTCTGGGCCGCCATAGATCATCACGCTTGCGCAATACCCACAAATGTGCTGCTGAAGGTATATGCCACACACTGCACTAGCAGAACGATATAAATATGTGTTTTAATGCACACACCCTCGCTTCAGCCTTGGCCGATTTCTGTAATCACACTTTCACCACTGGCACGTTCCCCTCTCCCCTTAAGCACTCCCTTGTGCATCCACTCCTCAAGAAGCTGTCTGCCGATCCTGCCTGCTCGGCAAACTATTGCCCAATCTCCATCACCCCTTTCCTGGGCAAACTGTTGTAAAAGCTGTCCATCTCCCAGCTTACTCTCCTCACGGAATCTGTTGGTTGTGCTCCATGACCTGCAGTCTGGCTTCAGAGCTGCCAGAGTCACGGAAACTGCTCTCCTGAACACCTGTGAAGATCTGCTCTCTAACCTTGATTTATTTTCAAATTTGTTTATTGGCATTTGTTATTTAGTACATTTACAGGACACCAGGCGTGTCCGCATTTTCAGGATGATGAGCATTTCGAAATAATACTTTAAACATATTAACATATTAACATTATAACATTCAACTATCTCCCAGTGTTTGCTGTTAAGGTGAAGTTGCTTGGTGGAGCAGGGGGGGGGATCCTGATGGTCTGGAGGGAGGGAAAAAGGAGGGGGCCCATGTCCGTGAAAGCCCCGTGGGGTGATAGCGTGGGGGCCACAGGTCTTGTCAATTCAGTTCATGTTTCTGTTTTAGTGGGTTCGTACCAGTTCATGGGGGCTTATCATCAGAGGGGTAAAACAGGGAGTCTGTGAGTTCTTTCCAGATGTCAAGGGTCATACTAGAGTCAATTGTGGATCTGCCACACTGTCCTCCCAAGCCGTTGTTTCTGCTCGTACCCAGCGTTTCAGTTCAGAGTGCCAGCTTTTCTGTTGGGGCCCAGCCGTTTTCTTCCAAGACATTGCCATGGTCCTTTTTGCCAGTATACACATAATGTCCATTAATCTGTTGAGGTGCTTGAGTTTGGCCGGTCTGGTGTATGTTCCGAGCAGGCATTCCTCCGGGGTCCATTTGTATCTAGTCACTCCCAGATTGTCGCTTGTCTGTTGTACGGCGGTCCACAGGGATTGTGTCCTAATGCACTTCCAGAATACGTGGATCAAGTCCGCATTTCTCTGTCCACACCATGTACAGTTAGAGGGCAACGTATTCTTGATTTTTGCCAGCCTGGACGGAGTTAGATATGTTCGGTGTAGTAGGTTGAGTTGTATTTGTCTGAATCTATGGTTCCTGGAGACAGACTTGGGGAATGTCAAGGCCCTTTCCCATTCTCCATCTGACAGTTCCCGGCCCATGTCTGCTTCCCATTTGTCTCTCAAAGCGGGGCCCCGTGGGTTGGGGACGTCGCTCAGGTGGGCATATATCTGGGACACCGGCTTCCAGCCCTCGCCCAGTGCATAAAGTAGTCTGATCAGGGGGTTTGACTCCGGTTCTTCCGGCCATGACGACCATTTGGTTCTTGCTGTGGTTCTCATCTTCTGATACCACAGGAACTGGCCCGTATGGACTCCAGCTACTTCCTGAAGTGTTTCAAAGTCTTTAAAGGCCCCATCCGCAAACAGGTCCCCCCATGAGTATATCCCGCTCCTTTCCCAGTGCCTGAGGTGGTGGAAATCTGCTACGGAGCCACATAGGTCCGAGAGTAGCAGTATGTCCGGGGAGTAGTAGGGCTTAGAGCAGGCAAGGATTACTGCCCTGCGCCATACTTTTTGCCCCAGGATAGCCATGCAAGGGACATTTCGCATTAGGTGGGAGGGGGCCCAGATGAGTTCTTTCATATGCAACGGGGATACTAGGGTCTGGATGAGGGGGGTCTCAGATGTGGCTTAATCTGCTAGCCATTTAGTGACAAAACTAAGCTGTGCTGCAATGTAGTACTTTTCGAAGTTCGGGAGTTGGATTCCCCCTTGGGTGTACGGTAGCATCAGGGTGGATAATGCTATCTTGCGTCTCCCTGATCCCCACAAGAAGTCCCGGATTATCCTTTCTAGGAGGCGGAAAAAAGGCGCATTAATGTAAAAGTGTATGTTCTGGAACCCGTACAAGAATCTGGGAAGGACAATCATTTTAATTATGGCAGCTCTTCCCATCATGGATAGGGGGAGTTTCGCCCAAAATTGCATGGATTTTCTCAAGGCTGGGATCGCAGTCAACGTGTTGTGTTCATGCATTAATGTAGGGGTATGCATTATGTGTACACCTAAATACTTAAATGAGGTCAGCTCCCAGTGTATTCCTACCGCTGGAAGTTCTGCTGTGTCTTTCCCCTTGAGGCCTGCCAGAGGGAAGAGGCAGGACTTTGCCCTACTAAATTGTATACCAGAGAACCTTGCAAAGTTGTCTAGGACGTCTAATATCGTGGGCACGTTATTTTGTGGGTCTCTGACGTCCAATAGCACGTCGTCTGCGTAAAGGGAAATAATATGGTCAATACCCCCCAGCCGTATCCCGGCATCAAAGAATTCTTTTCGGAAGTATATGGCAATGGGCTCCAGTCCCAGTAAGTAAAGCGTGGGGGAGAGCGGGCATCCCTGCCTAGTGCCCCTACGTATGTCCCAGGCTTCAGATATGTGTTTCCCTGTTTTTGCTCTGGCCGTAGGTCTGTTATAAAGTATCTTGATCCATCTAATGAACCCTGGGCCAAAGCCGAAACTCAGAAGAACCTCCACTAGCCACTCCCAAAATATAGAATCGAATGTCTTAATAGCATCCAGGGACAGCAGCGCATATGTCTCCGTATTGGCCTCTGTCTGGGCAATAACCTGTTGCACCCTACGTAGATTCATGGTCGTGTTCCGGCTCGGTATGAAGCCACACTGATCCTCATGTACCACATCCCCTATAATTTTAGCCAGTCTGTCTGCTAATACCGTGGTCAATATTTTCACATCACAGTTAAGCATGGCTATTGGGCGGTAGAAGTCACATTTGTCGGTGGGCTTATTTGGCTTAATGATTGGAATTAACAAGGTTTCCCTCATGCTGTCAGGAAGTATCCCTCTCTCATGTGCCTCCTGGAAGACCTCATGTAACAAGGGTGTTAGGGAGGTCTCATATGCCTTATAAAATTCAGTGGGCAGTCCGTCACTCCCGGGGGTCTTAGCATTGGTCAGTGACTTGATTGCCTCTGCTATATCCTCCGCTGTGATATCTGCGTCAAGGGCTTCAGCCTGTTCAGGGGTCAATTTGGGGACCCCTATTTCCTACAGGGTGTCTATGATTTGGTCTCGGGGAACCTGATCTCTGTGAGAGTAAAGGTGTTCGTAGAAGCCCTTAAAGGTTTTGTTTATGTCTTGCTGTGTCTGTACTACCTTACCTACTTCAGTCTGTATCATGGTAATCGTATGCTTGGGGTGTTCTTTCCTACACAACCAGGCCAGCATTCTGCTAGGTCTATCGGCTTCCCTGTGCGTTCTGTTTGTTTTGGTGGCATAATCAAACTTGGCTAGCCTTTCCCAGGCCTGGGCACATTTACCTCTAAGTTACTTAAGGTTCTCTTCTCTTTGGTGAGTATCCACCGGGGTGGATTCGAGATGCTCAATCTGTCGCTCCGACTGATCTAATTCACCCCTCAGTTGTTTCCTGATGCCCCCTGCTTTCGCGATGATTTCCCCCCTCGCCACTATTTTGAGAGCGTCCCACATCGTGCTCAGGCGGGCAACGGTTCCCGTATTCCTCTCAATAAAACTATCTATGAATTCATGGAGTTTTTCCCTGAACACCGGGTCACTTAAGGCGTCTATCGGCATTCTCCACATGGGGATAGGGGGTCTGGGGCCGGTTTGATTCCAATCTATTAAGAGCGGTGAGTGGTCCGATATGGTCCTTCCCAAATATTGCGCCTCTTCTATTTGTGAAAGGTGTTCTTTGTCTACGAAGATGTAGTCTAACCTTGTGTGAATATCGTGAGGGGAGGAGAAGTATGAGTACCCCCGAGAATCAGGATGGCGCTCTCTCCAGATGTCAGCCAGGCTCAACCTATCTGTCAATAAGGACAAGGCAGTGGTTGCCGCTGAGGGCCCTTTTGGGTAGGGCTGGGACCTGTCGAGGCTCGCATCATGGACACAATTAAAGCCCCCCCCCATAAGAAAATACCCTGTCTGTAAGGTGCGATTTTAGCATACATGGAGTTCAAGTGTGCTGGGATGTTAGTATTGGGGAGGTAAGAATTCACTATGCATATTTCCTCCAGTTCCAAGCGGCCCCAGAGAATTACAAACCTGCCCTCGGGGTCTGTCTCAGACCTGGTTAGGTGGAAAGGGAGCTGGGGAGGGATCCAAGTGTACACACCTCTTGCATATTTAGAGTAGGTAGTGCCCACGCCCTGTCCCCCCCCAGTGTTCTCCCAGTCTGGCCAGGGAGTCCGCCGTGCAGTGCGTCTCCTGCAGCAGCGCTATCTGCACTCTTTTCCTGTTCAAGTAAGACTTGATTCTGTTCCGGCGTAAGTAGGTTCCCAGGCCCCTCACATTCCAAGTCAATATCTTTATTTTAGTATGAGATGCCATGTCGAATCAATCGAGTTGTCAATAAAGCAGTCCGGCACCTACCAGCGACTTCCACAGCGTCCCCTGGTCCATGCCGTCTTCCTCCCCGACCACCTTCTCCAGCAACGCTCTTTTCACTCGTAGGAGATTCAGTAACTTGAGTAACTCCCATTGCCTTGAATGGGGAAAAACAAACAAAACAAAATGAACAGTCCCTAGCAGTTGCTCCCAACTGCAATGCTCAGGGGGTCCCGAGCCTTCCAGGCCACTCCTGGCCTTCCGGATCGGGTTGTGTGTGGGCAAGCTGCTCAAACAGTTTTTGGTGGGGTGTGTTGCCTAACTTCACTCGTTTGGTCCATTGAGCTCTCGTCCGATATAGCTTACTTGTATAGCTTACTTTACTGAAGGCTTGCATTGAATGGTGCTTGGTTGGGGTCGGTCGCTATGTGGGGAGTACCCGTTTCCTCCTCTTTCTGGCAGATTCCCCATCAGCCCCGGTCTGACTTTGAAGGTCCTGTTCCATCATCTGCCAGGTTGTTATGTTCAAGCCACATATTGGCCGCGGCCGGAGTCTCTAGAAATATTGCTTTTCCATTATAGAGAACCTTGAGGCGTGATGGATAGAGCAGCATGTACTTTAAGTTAAGCTTCCTTAGGCGGGCTTTTATCGGGATAAAGGAGTTCCTTGCTCGTTGCACTGCCGGGGTGTAGTCGGGGTATATAACTATTGTTGCATTATTCCTCTTTATCTCCCCTCCTTCTCTGGAGTATTTCAATATGGTTTCTCGATTTCGGAAATTTAAGATCTTAGCTATAATTGGGCGTGGATGGGATCCGGGTGGAGGACGTTTCTGGAGGGATCTGTGGGCCCTTTCCACAGAGAACCCTTGGTAGAGATTACCCGGTCCAATTTCCTGTAGCAACAGCGTTTCGATGAAGTCTGTCGGGTCTGGGCCCTCCGAGTCCTCAGGGACCCCAAGTATCCGGATATTATTTCGGCGGGCCCGCCCTTCGGCCTCCTCGGAGCGGGCCTCCAGCCTGATCACTTTCTGTTCCAGGTCCTGGACCGTCCTCTGCAGGGCTCGGGTGTCCTCTACGTTTTCCTGGAGGGTGGTCTCTGCCACTGTGACCCTTTCCGTTAGGTTGCGGGCGTCTTGACGCATAAGCTGAATGTCCGATTTCACCTCTTCCAGTCTCCCTTCGAGTGATGTGCGGAGGGCCGCTATTGCTTGGAGGACTTGCGCATGTTTGAAATCCTCTCCTTGTTGGGGCAGTTCCTCGACAGGTTCTGGGACTTGTTGCGACTGTCTTTGTGGTATAACTGTTGTGAAGGAATCCATGGTGACCATTTTCAGTTTGCCCTTGGGGGGAGACATTTTTTGGGGGGGGCTGCGGGTTCGTTTTCGCGGACTGTGTAGATCGTCCTAATAGCCCCTTCTTTTCGGCTGATGTTTCGGGAACACTCCTCTCTCGGTTCAAGAGCAGTTTGGGTGGGGTGCTGTCGCTGCTCGGGCCGTTGGTGCCCTCCGGTTTCTGGGTCTCGGCCCGCCTTTGTCACTGTGTCTAGGTAGGAGCCTCCTTAGGGCCGGTCTGCAGGCTCTCGGCGCGTGAGTTTAAAATCCAAGATGGCGTTCTCTCAGAAGCTTATTTGGGATTTGGAGGGGGGGAGGGGTCCACCGTCTATGTCGTCGCTGGGTTGCCTGCGGGGTTCGGTGTTTCCTGGCCCTCCGTTGTCAGGGGCTGAATGTCCGCTCCTTTTCTAGGAGCTTCAATGAAGGAACCACGGGTCTATCAGGCAGGGTCCGCTCCCTCTCCCTCACCTGCTGCACTCTTCCCGGCTCGGGCGGCGTTCTCTGCTTCCACCTCGATCAGTCCGTAGGCCCGGGGGGTGGAATTCCAGACTTATCTGTACTTGGAGCATGTCACACTTGGTCGCAGCTCCAGTCTTGGCGCGCAACGGGCGCCGCCATCTTGCGGGTCCCAGGGGGCTCGAGTTTGGGCTTCCCGTTTTCTGGCTTTGCTTCTCCGATTCGGGCCGGGAGTCAGGGAGAGTGTTGGGAAGCGGTTCCCCTTCCGTTCTGGTCCTGGATTACCGACCCGTTACCGCGGTATTTTTGACATATGGAAGGATCACGGACGGAGCTCTGCAGGAGCCTGTCTTCACAGCATGCGCGCAGGCCACACCCCCCCCTGCTCTCTAACCTTGATTCCAGCATTCCTTCTGTCCTCAACCTCCTTGATCTTTCCTCTGCTTTCGACATGGTCAACCACGCCATCCTGATCAATCCTGATCAATCAACTCCATGAGAACATGGGCATCACGGATCAGGCCCTTGAGTGGCTGACCTCCTTCCTCTTGGACAGCCCCTCCCAGTTCCAACTTGGTCCCTTTCTCTCTGCTCCATCCTCTCACCCTGGTTTTTCAACCTCTACTTGGCCCCTTTGGCCCACCTGATCTCTACCTTCGCCTCTAACTTTCAATGTTATGCGGATGACACACCGCTTTCCTTCAGGCTCCCCTCAGACTCCTCTACTCTCTCGCTTATTTCTGACTGTCTATCTGCGATTCAGGATTGGTGTGCCTCCAATGATCTCTGCCTTAATGTCAGTAAGTCGGAGATCCTTCTCATTGGGACCCCAGCCCCTGCTTTCCCTCTCTCACTCTGGCTGCCGTCCTTGGGCCCTCTTCCTTCGACATTCTGTGAGGCAAACAACATGGTGTCATCTTTGACTCCACTCTCACGTTCTCTCCTCACATCTCGGACGTCGCCAGGAAGTCCCACTACCAGCTGCTCCTTTTCAAAGGTACTCTTCCCTTTCTCGCTTTCCCCCAGAAGCTCACTGTCTCCAGAGCCTTGGCTCTCTCTAGGCTGGACTACTGCAACAGCCTCTTTCTCAATCTGCCTTCTTCTACTCTCCACCCTCTGCAACTAATCCAGAACAGGATTGCGAGACGTATCCTTGGCCTCAAGGCCAGGGATCGTATCTCTCCAGCCCTGAAATCTCTCCACTGGCTCCCAGTTGCTGCAAGAATTAAGATCATTACCCTTTGCATTGTCCACAACGCTTTCTGGGCCTGGGGCCCACACTACATCCAACGCTCTCTTCCAAAATATCTTCCTTCTCAAGTCCTTTCCTCTGTTACCTACAACTCTCTGAGGGTTAAACACTTTTTCAGGCAGAGAGTGGGTGGTAGATCTCTCTCCTCTGCAGGCAACTCCCTCTGGAATAGCCTCCCCGCCCCTCTCAAACTTGAGCTGGACCACCTGAAGTTCCAGAACCACCTCAAACCTTTCCTCTCTCTCTCCCTCCCCTGCTGGCCTACCTGACCTACCTGTCTGCTGTAGCGACTGGTTG
This sequence comes from Ambystoma mexicanum, assembly GCF_040938575.1. Classification (NCBI taxonomy): domain Eukaryota; kingdom Metazoa; phylum Chordata; class Amphibia; order Caudata; family Ambystomatidae; genus Ambystoma; species Ambystoma mexicanum. Next base: position 779,297,807 of record NC_090935.1, read on the forward strand.
CTTTGCTACCCTCAGAGTCTCACCGAGTCCAGACTCTTTCTTGATCAGTCACCCTTGCACTGCCTCTGGGCCTACCATGCACTTAGGGGCTGTAACTGCAACCCTACAGTCCCTTGTTCTCCTTGCCTTGCCCTACCCAGAGCCGCGCTGCACTTACTCAGAGCATTGCTGCCCTTTTTTTCCCTCTCCTCTCCCTTGCACTTCCCCCCTCACTTTCCCCTTGCACTTCTCTGTCTTGCACTTGCACGATCTGAATGACACAAGGCCTAGTAAGATTATTTGTCTTGTCCTCCCTCTATTTTCCCGCCCTTGTCTTGTTGCGCCTAGAAATACTTGTGTACAGGCGCTTTATAAATGACTTATATCATATCATTTGATCACAGATGCCCAGAAAAATATACAAAGCCACAGTGAGAAGCGGCTAGACTGGCAGCACCCAAATGGCAGTCTAGCCAGGTAATTCATGCCAGGTAATTCACTTAGCAGGACTGCTTTATCAGAAATGCCCAGTTAAAATAATGTCATACCAAACTGAGGAATAACTAGACTGGCTACACCAAAATGCCTCTCTAGCCGCTAATACCACATATCATGCCTGATTAGCCTGGACATGGACAGTCTTTATGATTTGTTGCACAATCCTGCTCCCCCCACCATACATCCCCTCTCCCTCCCAACCCTACCCCAACCTCCAAACTCAGCTCCTGGGCCCAGAATTACCTCCACGTCCCTCTTCCTTGTCCCAGAGCTTACGCATGAGGCTCTTTGCCTCATAGGCAAGTACTGGGATGAGGAAAAGTGGGACTAGGAGTAATGATGATTACAGGTAGCTAAGTCAGGCATTACCTCCATGTACCTCTACCTCATCCCAGTACTTGTGTATAAGGCACTCTGCCTCATACACAAGTACTGTCTCATACACACTGGGACAAGGAAGAATAGGGCTAGGAGTAATGAGTAATCAAGGCATTAAACGTAATACATTAAACCAATACATTAAAGTATTGGTGCAACACCATTGAGTTGACTGGGATTCAGCACTCCCTCCCTCATCCCCCGAAATCTTGGGCTATGATGACTCAACCTGGTTGACCTTCACCTTCTCTCCCTCCCCTGCTGGCCTACCTGACCTACCTGTCTGCTGTACCGACTGGTTGCTTGGCTACCCTCAGAGTCTCACCGAGTCCAGACTCTTTCTTGATCAGTCACCCTTGCACTGCCTCTGGGCCTACCATGCACTTAGGGGGGGCTGTAACTGTAACCCTACAGTCCCTTGTTCTCCTTGCCTTGCACTACCCAGAGCCGCGCTGTACTTACTCAGAGCATTGCTGCCCTTTTTTCCCCTCTCCTCTCCCTTGCACTTCCCCCCTCACTTTCCCCTTGCACTTCTCTGTCTTGCACGATCTGAATGACACAAGGCCTAGTAAGATTATTTGTCTTGTCCTCCCTCTATTTTCCCGCCCTTGTCTTGTTGCGCCTAGAAACACTTGTGTACAGGCGCGTTATAAATGACTTATATCATATCATTTGAACACAGATGCCCAGAAAAATATACAATGCCACAGTGAGAAGCGACTAGACTGGCAGCACTCAAATGGCAGTCTAGCCAGGTAATTCATGCCAGGTAATTCACTTAGCAGGACTGCTTTATCAGAAATGCCCAGTTAAAAAAATGTCATACCAAACTGAGCAATAACTAGACTGGCTACACCAAAATGCCTCTCTAGCCACTAAAACCACATATCATGCCTGATTAGCCTGGACATGGACAGTCTTTATGATTTGTTGCACAATCCTGCTCCCCCCGCCATACATCCCCTCTCCCTCCCAACCCTACCCCAACCTCCAAACTCAGCTCCTGGGCCCAGAATTACCTCCACGTCCCTCTTCCTTGTCCCAGAGCTTACGCATGAGGCTCTTTGCCTCATAAGCAAGTACTGGGATGAGGAAAAGTGGGACTAGGAGTAATGATGATTACAGGTAGCTAAGTCAGGCATTACCTCCATGTATTAAACCAATACATTAAAGTATTGGTGCAACACCATTGAGTTGACTGGGATTCAGCACCCCCTCCCTCATCCCCCGAAATTTTGGGCTATAATGAATGAACCTGGTTGACCTTCACAGCAGTTGCCAGACAGAACAAGACACAGATGTTAAATGGCACCTTGGTTTTGCTATTAACAAGAGCCCAGCAATTACTAACATAAAGCATTTCACTGTTAGTACCTGCATTCAAATGCCACATTTTTTAGGCAATTGAAATTGTGATGTGGGTTTAATACTTGCATGCCAGCGGAGTGATTGGAAGGGTAGGGAGGCAGCAGGAGACCGCTCATTCTCACAGCAGTCCATAAGTGGGTGCTTTCAAACTTGAAGGAGAGAGTTAACTGCTTGTAACATTGAAGCTGCACTAGAATAGTCTCATTAAAATGGGTAAAGAAATGAGATACCCCAAACAAATAAGTTTGCCCCTCCCTTAACGCCCATTAAGTTAGCGCCTCTCCCAACATTTGAAGGGTTAGCCCCCCGAAATGTAGATTTGTTGCGCCCCTGAACGCAAGCACACACACCATTCACCATATACACACATGCGCACCCAGCCATCCATATATTTAAGTGTGCATTCTTTCACCATACAGGGACACCCAAGCAGCTATCCATACATTTAAGTGTACACCCTTTCACCATACAGGCTCATCCAGGCAGCCACCCGTACATTTAAGTGTGCACCCTTTCACTATAGAGGCACACACTACCAGGCACCCACCCATACATTTAAGTGTGCACCCTTTCACCATATGCTCACACAGGCAGCCACCTATACATTTAAGTTTGCACCCTTTTACCATACAGGAACACCCAGGCAGCCACCCGTACATTAAAGTGTGCACCCTTTCACCATACACTCACACAGGCAGCCACCTATACATTTAATTGTGCAGTCTTTCACCATACACTCACACACACACACACATGTCATGGGGTTGAGGGGAGCCCTAATACTTCCCAAAAAATTGGGCCTCATTACAACTATGCCGGTCTGGAAACAACGGTGCCGGTAAGAGTACCGGCACCGTTGTTTCCAGATCGGCATATTACAGCTCTGCGGGCGGTTGCTATCCCACCCGGAAGGTTAGACCAGACCTGCCAGGTGGAATGACACCCACCCGCAGAGTTTTCATGGAAGCACCGGCACCGTTATTAACGGTGCCGGTGCTTCTGTGGACCCCATTCCCATAGAGTCCAATGGAAATGGGGACTTACCATTTGCTGGCGCCTGACTTCCCGGACCGCAGGCTTGTAAAATGCCTGTGTTCCCGGGAAGTTGGGCACCGGTAAATCATTACGGGTCTGGCGGCAACCTGCCGGTAGCACTGGCACGGTTACCGCCAAACACGTAATGAGACCCATTGTTTCTTTTTGAAGTCACTCTGACTTCATAAAGAAATTATTTCCGTTAAGGACCGAACCATAACGGCATTCATTTTTTGGGAAGGCAGAGTGACTTCAAAAATAAACTATTTCTTTTTTAAGTCATAGGGCTCCCCCCACCCGATGACATGGTGGCCTCCAGCCTAGGGTCAGCCATGCCATGGTGGGGGCAGGGCCCTCGGACTTCAAAAAGAACATTTATTTTTGTAGTAACTGCCTTCATAAAGAAATGATTTCTGTTACAGAAATCATTTCTTTATAAATGCAGAGTAAATTGAAAAAGAAAATTGGGAAAAAAATATTTTTCTTTTTTTTCTCCAGGCCCCCCCCCCAACACAACATGCGCTGGCAGGGGCCCCCGCACCGCGGGGGCTGCGGGGGCCCCTGTTACGCCAGTGGCTGGGACATATCCATACATTGCTTTCTGAACCACAGGCTTGTCACTGTCATTTCTTTATTGAGAAGCAGTTTAAAGCGTTCAAGTCTAGTAAGACATGGGGCCTCATTAGGACCCTGGCGGTAGCCGTGCCCTTATTAAGGGCATGGCTGCCACCGGTAATGATTTTTTTACCGGGCCCAGTAAAGGGCAATAACCGGGTCATGCCGACCTTGGCGGACACGGTTATTGCCCTTTTCTGGGCTCTGGAAAAAAACATTCCCATTCCCATTCAAGCCCCATAGGGCTCAAAGGGAATGAAGAGGATGCTAACAATGGGCCCGTTAATGACTGGCCTGTTGTTAGCATCCTGGACTGCTAGCAGGACCCGCTAAGGATGCCTGGTCTGACAAACCATTCCTTAGCGGTTCCCGCAGCGGTCCTCGTAATAGGGCAGCCCGTAATGAACGGTGCAGGTCCCACACTGGCACTGGTCAGTACATGGCCGCCTGCCTCCTAATGAGGCCGATGGTGTGCAGACCACACAAAGGGCAGGATGAAGGAATTTGCTGCAATTTGTCTTCCTCCCGTAATGACAACCTTTCATAGTGCTTGAGGCCATTGCCGCTCTCAATAAGAAACTCGTGGCATGATAGAACAGGGACTTTGAAAGGTACACTTTCAACAAATGTATTCATCTGCCCCACAAATCAGTAGATGACTCATTAGACTACAAAAGAAGATAGCACACTGTGCGTTTGGCAAGTTCCTGGATGATGAAGCGATACGGCTGAGGATAATAGAGGGCTGCTCATCGTCCCGACTTCGGAAGCACCTTTAAAAAAAAAAAATCCTTTTTGCATGTATCTTCGAAAGGGTGGAAGTACAAGCCACAGAAATCGAAGGGCCAAAAGAAGGTGAAAATATTGCCACTATACAAGCCAAATATGATAGAGTGCCAGGAGGACAATACAGCAAGGACAGAACACAACGTCAATACACACCCCAACGGCTCTGATATTGTATGTGACAGGCAAATTAACTTGAAATGGCGCGCTCGTTTGTACCTGCAAAAGGAAAGGGTTTATAAATGACAGTAGATATCTTGGAGTGGGTTACTGCAGGTGTCCACTATAGTTCTGGCATACAACAGGCACCAATCTCCAGGGAGAAAACGAAACCAGATCATGCTGGTAAGCATCATGCTCTGCACTGTTAATCTCTCTTCAACTGCAACTTCACTCAGATGCTTTTTCATTTATTTATTTTTACATTTGTAAAGCACATTAAACCCATATGCACGGAGGCTCTAGTTACAAGACTGGTTACAAGACAAGAATTAGAAAGTAGAAACAATGTCGGGTGGAGGAGAATTCACAGGGGGAGGACCCTTAGGTGAATAGCCATGTTTTGAGGTGTTTATGGAATGTCCAGTACGATTGCTCAGATCTAAAGGCCAGTGGTAGGGATTTCCAGAGTTTCGCTGCGATGACTGGTAAACTAGCTCTCCTCGCTCTGGCTGGCCTAAATCTGGGTGTGATGAGACGGTGAGTGTAAGCGGAGCGAGTCGGCCTTGATGACTGAGCTATTTTGAATATTTGTGAAAGGTAATGGGAGCAGAGTTGCCTAGGCATCTGTGGGTGATAGAAAGGGTTTTGAAGGTAATGCGTTCATGTATTGGGAGCCAGTGAACGTTTCTTCTATCAGCTGATATTTGCTCTCATTTGGAACTGCTGACAGCAGCTTGGAGTCCGTTATTCTGCATGACTTTGTGACAAATCAACTTCTGGGGCACCAGTGGTCCAGGGATGAATATCGATTTCTAAATCATCAATCAACCCCATACCTCTAGTACACCAGAAGGGATCAGAACAGATTGGAATACAAGTGAACTATAAGACCTCCTTGTCCAATTTTGGTTATGTGGACAGAATGGCAGGTTTATCTCTGCAAGGTCGGGGATTGTTGGTTAGTTGCAACACAACAAAAACACAATTATTACCCAATGATAAAAGGGACTGTCCAATCAAGGTTGTATAAAATTATCTTCTCCAGGAGTCAGAGAAAACAGACTGGCAAACTGTCCCAGTAAATGGTAACAGTCTGTCAGCAGCTGTTCTGACAGGTTTGTTGCAAGGTTGACACCTTCAACAGACCCATCTGTGGCTTCAGTGTGCAGGAGGTCTGGGAAAGGATTGGTCTCCTCCTCAGTATCTCCGTCAGTCAATAAACCATGACCAAGTCATCCCGGCTATGATGTGGTCTGACATGATATCTATTTAGGTCCTTTCACGTCAATGAGATAATTCACCTCACTGACCTTTTCCAGCACACAGTAAGGCCCAGTGCACTTGTCCTGAAGGGCTCTGGGTTTGACAGGCTCCATAATCCACACCCACTGGCCTGGAGAATAGACTGTCACTGTGGCTTTCCGGTCGTGCCAGCGCTTCATCAGCTCCTGACTGGCCTGTAAATTCTTTGTTAACTGTTCCATGTACTTTGCCATTCTAGACCGAAGGCCGAGTACATAGTCCACCACATCTCGTGATGGGGATGAGGGTTTGCTTTCCCATCCCTCCTTCACTAGATTGAGGGGACCATGTACAGGGTGTCCAAACAGAAGCTCAAAGGGGCCAAACCCTAATCCATTCTGTGGCACCTCCCTATGAGCAAACAGAAGGCATGGCAGGAGAATATCCAATTTTCTCCTCATGTGGTCTTCCAAGCCACCTATCATGCCTTTCAGGGTCTTGTTGAACCGCTCAACAAGCCCATTGGTTTGTGGATGGAAGAAGGTAGAAAACCGGTAGGTGACTCCACACTCTTCCCACATAGCCTTCATGTATGCTGATATGAAGATTGACCCCCTGTTAGAAACGATTTGCTTGGGGAATCCAACACTGGAGAATATCCCAATCCGAGCCTTTGCAACCACAGGGGCTTTGATGCTCCTCAGAGGGATAACCTTAGGGTACCTTGTGGCATGGTCCACCACCACCAAGATATATCTGTTAACTGTGCTGGTTTGTGGATCCAAAGAACCCACAATATCCATGCATATTCTCTTGAAAGGCCGCCCAACCATAGGTAGTGGAATTAAGGGGGCCTTTGTGGCACAACCTGACTTGCCAGAAGCTTGGCAAGTCGGGCACGACCAGACAAATTCCTTATCTTTTACGCCAAACTGCAGCCAGTAAAAGTGTGCAGACAACTGGTCTGATGTTTTAGTCACTCCCAAGTGACCCGCTAAAGGAATTTAGTGAGCCAAATCCAAAAGGAACTTTCTGTGGCATTGGGGAACCACCAACCTTCTGGTGTCCTCACCCTCAGAAACCTTTGGCTCACTGTACAGGAGTCCTTCCTCACTGTACACTTTGAACAGTCCAGGGGACTCACCCTTAGACTGCTCCTCCACCAGCTTCCGCAGACCCGCTTGAGTGGGACACTCTTTCTGGGCTGTGTAGAAGTATTTCTGATCTAGGCCCTAAGCAGATGCAAACTCATCCAGCTTGGACAGACCCTTCAGATCTGTGCCCACCTGGTCCTCCACCTCAGGTTCATGCATTGCGCCAGGCAACTCTGAAGTCACGAGGTCCCCTGCTACCAAAGTACGATCCTCTGTGGCTACTAGCCCCTCTCCCGCAGGAGTAGGCAACTTAGTAGTCGGTGGAACTGGACTAGGGGCTACCGGCCATGCCGGTCCTTTCAGCAAGCCCCCTGGAAGCACTCCAGGCCCTAATGCTTTCAGAGCGTTCAATCTAACCCTGGATGGTGTAGCCGCTGCGACTATTTCGAGATCAGGAAGGTCATTACCCAACAGACATGGGACAGGGATGGAGTCTTTCACTGCTGCGTGGCGCTTGGTCATTACACCTCGCCAGCTGAACTCTTTGTCTCTGGAGGATACCTCAGGGCAACATACTCGCCTTGGAAGCAACATGACACAGAGCAACACATGTTCAATCCCCGGGTCTGCGCTTAGAAACCTCTGGGTAATAAGCACGTTATAAATAACCTATAAAATAAAATAAAATAAAATCCACTTACGCAGAACTCGGGCCCATCAATATAATGGCCTGACTGTACCCACTGCCTGTTGACAGAGGTGACGCTAGCTGCGGTTTCTCAGACCTCAGGAGTTTTGTGTCCATTGATGTACACATGCTCTAGATAGAGGTCAGTATTATTGGGAACTGAGGTCTCTTCTGGAGATCCAATATGGTTCCCACTCAGTGTAACCAATCCACATTCGGCCACTCCCTGGCCTAGTGGGAAATCCTCCTCTGAGAGGCCGATACTAATGATGGCCTCCTCCGTGAGTCCAACATTCACTATGGCTTGCTTGGGTAGGTCCTTGCAAGCAGGATCCCCTCTCCTATGGTCCAGATCCTTACACATGAAACAACCTTTGGGTAGTGAGAACGCAGGTGTCGCAGTGTTAGGGGTGTCTGCAGTCTTCTTTTCGGTGTGCATGGCTGAACTAGGGTTTGTTGGTTTCCCTTTGTTCTTTTGGGGACCTGACTTTGAAGAGGATTGGGTTGGACCTTTGTCCTTCCCATCCTTCCCATCCTTCCTTACTTTTTAGTCCGCCGATTTTCTCTTCCGGCTTGGGTGTGCTCGCCTGACCCTTTTTTTGGACTTGAGTACTTACAAACCTGTCGGCAGCCTTTGCAAGCTCCCTGGGGTCTGTGAAAGTCTTTTCCACTAGATGCTGGTGTAGGTCAAACTCACAATTTTTCAACACATGTTCACACACAATCAAATAGTACATGCCTTTAAGTGTCAACTTTGTTACCAGTCATTCACCTGCTCAGATATTTCAATAAGTGTGTTAACGCTTCACATGTCCGCCCCCATTTCATTCAGAGCTCTGTGAAGCCCTTCAGATACTGTTCTGGGGTTTTACAGAACTTCCTGAGGGTTGCCTACATGCTCTCATAAACGGGCCTTTTCCCAGGAGTTAACTGAAGAATTGCATCAGTCCTTGGTGTCGGTAAGCGACTCATCAGGGTTGCACCCCACAGTACCTCATCCACCTCTTGCAGCTGGAATGGCAGCTCGAGTGCTACAAAACTGTCAAAAATATCCTTCCCCATCTTATAAGCCTGTACTAAGTCTTTGGGGATGTGCCTGGGACTCTGGTTTGAACCATTATTGCTGTTCTCGCTAGAGGCGGACCTGTTGGTCTCTTCCTGTTCCTCAAGCACCAGCTTGCGCAGCTCTATGGTGTCCTTGTCCCGCTGTTTCTGTTTCTCTAGCACTAGTCTCCTCTCCTCGAGCAGGAGCTTTGTAGCCACTACCTTGTTAACAGCCAGAACAATATCTGGGTCACTTAGAGACTGTACTGAGGCCTGGGACCTGTGGGATGCTGCACTAGCCCCTGTCCTCGATGACACTCTCGAGTGTTGAGCAACCACGCTTGTCCTCCGGTGGGATGATTGGCAAGAAACACTCATGCGGTCGTCCTCGTCATTTACCCCCTCTGGAAGGTCTTGTCCGTTCGGGTACATGGTACTTAGCCTGTACCCTGGGGTCTTCTCCCCAATTGCCCTCACTTCTACCCAAGCTTGGAGGCTGGTCAGCAACTCGGTTTTGTAACCTTAGTGCTGTGGGGAAGACCCCTCTCTTGACAAAAGACACGTAGGACATCCTTGGTCACACCTTTTTATAGTCTCCATGTCAAGCTCCATGACTATTACTATTACCTAGCAGTGACTAAACGTTGCCTGCAACAGTACTTTTATCATTGGGTGACTGAGCTGTGCACAAGGCTCCAACCGATCTGACCGCTTGCCACCAATGTGACGAATCAACTTCCGGGGCACCAGTGGTCCAGGAATGAATATCGGTTTCTAAACCATCAATCAAGCCCACATCTCTAGTACACAAGAAGGGATCTGAACAGATTGGAATACAAGTGAATTATAAGACCTCCATGACCAATTTTGGTAACATGGACGGAAGAGCAGGCTTATCTCCGCAAGGTTGGGGATCATTGGTTAGTTGCAACACAGTGAAAATACAATTATCACCCAATGATAAAAGGGACTGTCCAGTCAAGGTTGTATAAACATATCTACTTTATTATTACTACAACAGACAGTTCTAGCACATTACAAAATACAACACACCCTGCAAAGGAGCACAGAGAACAGACAGTTTCACAAAGGAAAGGGATGCACTCTGGACACTGACAGGAAGTAGTTGGTAAAGCAATCAGTCTTACAGTTCAAGGTAATTGGTTTCAGGACCAAGGGTGCAAAGGGTCGTAACTGTCTCTAAGGGCCTTTGGAGAAGGACCAGGGGGACAGAACCACAATGTACCTGGTGCTGAAGAAGTTCTTGGTACTTGACTGCTCGACAGCATCAGGGCAGTCCCAGGGTGCTTTGCAGCCCTTGAGACAGTGTTAGTGGTGGGTACCAGACATCAGGCAGTTTGGCTAGCGAGGCTGGATGGACATCTGCAGGCTGTCCGGCGCTGGTGCCTTAGGGCCAAGAATCGTTGTCCCTGTGCTGGTTGGCGGATCTAGAATGCTGGTCGAGGAGTCTCGGACAGCTCTGCTGACTGCGGCATGACAACAGTAAGCGCTGCAGCCAGAAGTGGTTCGAGGACTCGACTGTTTCAAAAATGTCCTTGAAAGATGGACGCTGGATGATGCTTGTGACACACTCCTCCTAGCTTCTTCACAGGACTTGTGTCCTTTCAAGGCAGACAGCCCAAACCTCAGGAGAGTGATTGCAGGCAACTGCCTTGTCCTTTGTCCAGAGACTCTCCAGCACTTCCCACCTTGGAAGCTTGCTGACGGAAACCTAGCAGGGCATGCTGTGTGCTGACTGGGTACCGGTTCTGGAGCTGCTAGACAGGTCCTCTGAGTCCGGTATCTCCCTCTGTTCCCTGGAAGATGTTTAGGGGAGGGATCTTGCTTCCCTTTTGGAACTCCTGGCCTTCCTTCACTGGCTGAAGATGTAAGGTATCAGCAACTAACAGGAGTAACAAGGGATAACAGGCTTATCTCTGTTCTATGATCTGGCCTGTACAAAACCAAAATTTAATTTAACAAAAAAGTCCATAGAACTGGTGATTCTGCGTAGGAGAGCTCAAGTATAAGTAGGTCTATAAAACCCTCATTGTATACCTATACATCATGGAGGGCCGAGTGTCCGTATATAACACATGCATGAGGTGAAATAATTCAATTCAACTCACTGGACACTATAAAATGGTTAGCATTTTTATTCATAGGTGGAAAAAATCTAAAAATCATTTAATCTCTTCTAAAATTCATCAGTAGTGCCAATAACAATACATTTCCAGATTCAATAACCTTACTGGTTAGGCACAACATCATCACAGCATCCCAAAACACATACACCAGACACACTTCATTCATACGCAAGCAAACAATCTCAAATCACAAATTTAATACATTCTAATTTTCACATTTATATCCAAAAATGTAAAATAATTATATAAAATACAAACGCTATTCTTTGTCACTAAGAATAGCTAAATCTTAACAGATCGACAACCTCCAGATGTATAATTCAATACTGCTGTTGTGATGTACTCTGATCAACAATGGCATTAAAAACAACAATGAATTCCCCAACCCGACATGTTTCTTTCTGTACTCAAATAACTGTGCAGAAATTCATCAGGGATAAATGAGTCCAGCGTATTCGAATGGATGTATATAACGAAATAGACTAAATGAAGATGTAAGGTAGACTGTACCTTCAGCTCGGGTCCAAATGAGACCTTCTTATTACTCCTTTCGAAGTCTTCAGATGATCTGCTAAGTAAGGGGTACAGCCCTCTTCTAAAGCCAAATGGGCCCCACTGATTTGTGCAGCCTAAGCCTACCTTAATGGGACCAGAGTGCTCTGCAACAGGACAGACAAGGGGTGACAACATATCTAAGTGCCAACCATCTTCCTGTCTGTTGCAGATCAGTGTCTCTCTGGTTAACTGAGCCCTCTGTGACTCTCGAATAAAGCGCAGGGTTTCCTTGAAGTTTGTGCAGGGAGCAGACTTCCCATCTCCCCCAAACCACATACTTTTCCCGTCTGAAAGGGGTATGCTCTGTAGGGACACCTGCGGTAACTGCTGGACCCAGACAGGCCATTCACTGCCTTTCATACAGAGAGGTGGGAACTAGCTTCAAGTTGACACATTTCATACCAAAGGGGTGTTAGCCCCCCCTTTCCTGTTGTCTATTCCGGCAACCAAGCCCCTTCAGGCTTGCTTCAATTATCTCTCATTAGTATGCACTGCCACCAGCCGGAGGACAAAAGGAATGCAGATCCATGGAGCCTTTGATATTTAAATTAGGCTGCCCATGCTGGAGGAAGGTGTGCATTCCCCCTCCTTGAGATGTGTTGATGTACCCGGGGCTGTCACATTCCAACTGAATATGACAAGGGATGACGACGCTGGTAGGCTTTGTCTTCCTGGACTACATATGACTATGCATTTTGTGCGGGAAGCAGATGAAATGTGCGTGCAATGTCCTCGCACATTTCTCAGAGGTTGGTCTCCCATCATTAATTTCCATCATTAAAAAATCAAAAAAGCCAAGGCGAGCACACTCTCCCCGTGCCGATGGTCGAATTCCTCACAGACTTGAAGTTTATTAATATTTCTCGTTGAGGTGCCAGCAAATTGCGCGTTGCAGTAGTCGAGTTTGGATCCTATAACCGCTCGAGCGATGGTGAGGCGACTGTTGGTGGATAAGAATGGTCTGCTTGAAATGATGAATTTCATGGTTTGATCAGTTGATGCTGTAATCGCATTGACTTGCCATGTTAAGGCAAGGGTGGCATCTAGGTGTACACCGAAGTGTCTTCAATGCTGGGGAGACCGGGATCATTATGCCGTCAATGGTGAAGAAGCAGTATAATTGCTCCAGGTGCAAACCAATGCCAGTCCACCCCCGATACCTGGGGCTATTCAGAAGAGTCTATCAGCCATCTTCAGAGACCAGGTGTCATAGAAAAGTGCCAATAATAGCGTTGATCAATAAGAGGTTGATTGTGGAATAACTTTACGCCTGCGTCATTCTACTGGCAGAATCATGCTTGTCTTTCTCTCTTCCTGTGGCCAGTGTGCCACTGGTGTGTTTTCACTGCTTTTCTTACTTTCATAGGAGACACTCCATAAAGCACCTGTGCTTCTTACCCCGTACCCATGAACCCATGTGCTTCTTCTCCCCATCTGACGCAATCTCAGTCAACCCAAATCACCTTTCCCCTCTGTCTATCCTTGTTCTCCCATGGCCTGCCCCTCTTCCTTTTGGGGGGTACACAGCTCAGCTCCCCCATGCGTCTTTCTATCAACAATTCCAAAACACCTGTACTTCCGTCTCCCCGCTCGATTTGAACCAAAACTCATCCAATCCGACTCACCTTCATAAAAACCTCTCAATTCCTATTTGCTATTCCATATATAACACAAAAATGATTACAAATACTTGAACTTAAAACAAAATATCCTCATTGTTTCATTCAAAGATTGGTCATAGTGCATCAGTTGTTACATAGGGAAAAAACTAAGAACAGTGGTGCTTACTTACGTTTTTCTCTCCTTAACATCTCTTACAAAAAAATAACAGCAACACATTTTTACAATTCCTGTGGTTGTGGCAACTGATCACAATACATTGAAACAAATGTAAACTTGTGTGCAGTTACTGAAATTCGGTAAGCTCACCATGATTAGCATCTGTGTGTTTCAAAATATGTTCATCCTCTTGTGCCATCCGCATTCTACTCAGGATTTATGCGTTCTTGGTGAACATGTAACTCAGTCATGTAACTGGGACCCTGTCGAGGATATATTTAAACTGTGTATTAGTAGCAACCTAATTATAATCATACTGCAATTGCAATTCGTGCTCAGGAAGCCACAAGGTTAAGTTATATATGACTTTGGCTTAAATCAGTGTCATAATTCTGCAAAGATGCACTGATATCTTTAATCAATTAATTGGCGTCTTTAATTTGACTCTTTTAATGTTATTCTATTTTGGCTCAAGATTTTCCCGAAGAAGAACTTTCCCCAGTAAGATTATTTATTTATTTATTTCTATTGCTCCGAAGACCGCAGGCATCAGGGCGCTCACAATTAGACATGGACATACATAGTTGACGGCACAACAGTTTGCTACCTCAATTCCTACATGCCAACTCGTTTATTTGAAAATAGTTGTTTTTAGTGCTTTCTTGAAAGCTGTGTAATTGTTCCCTTGCCTCAAAAGCATCAGAAGTTTGTTCCATATCTGTGCCTCTTTCACTGGAAAGGATCGGCCTAGACCATTCGATCGTTTGGAAGGTAGACAGAGAATCTGCCCCAGTGATTCTGATCTTAAAGAATGACCCAGAGTGTAGTGGATGATCTGCTCCTTCAAGTAGGCAGATGCCTGCCGGAATAGGCAGCGATGTACCATGGTCATGGCCTTGAAGGTGATGCAGTCCTCCATTGCTAGACAGTGAAGGGCTTTTCTGTCTGCTGTCATGTGTTCTCTTTTCCTTACAATTCTTACAGCGTTATTCTGGATAGTTTGGCACCGTGCTATGCACTCCTTGCCTGCATCAGCAGGTCATTTCCGTAGTCTAGCCTAGATAATATTGCGGCCCTTGCAATGGTTGCACTGTTTCTATCATTCAGATAAGGCCTGATGTGTTTTAGAAGTTGCAGGTAATACTGACAATTTCTGTTTGGGTTGGCAACATGTGATTCTGCACTTAATTATGCTTCTAAGTATAGGACTTGGATGGGGGAGTCTTTGATCTGAAATGTCTTATATTGTTGACTTAGTTTGGCTCGTGCTTGGTGTGAAACGAAAATCATCAGCTCAGTTTTGCTCCTGTTCAGGCACATCCAATTGGCATTCATCCAGGTCTCAATGGTATTGTGTATGGTTACCACCGTACTGTTATCTGTGTCATAACTGCCACTCAGTTCTACGACCAGCTGTGTGTCGTCTGCATAGTTCGTAAAGTAGGCTCTGATGTTGTCGAGCACTGTGCATAGACACCTAAGATCTAAGTTAAGCAGCAAAGGGGACAAGCTGGCCCCTTGTGGTACACCACAGTTGATGGGTATTGATTGAAAAAATGTATCCCCCCAGTGGATTTTTGATCTCTGTTGCGACAGGAAAGAGACCACCCAACTGATTGCTTCTGTTGAGCAGCTACCCATGTGTTCCACTGCCCATTGGAGCTGTTGGTGGTCCAACAAATCAAATGCCACAGACAAGTCCAATAACACCAGCATGCCCACTTTACCCTTAACCATAATGCCTAGCATGTGGGTTTGAAGGTCCAGCATGGCTGTTTCAGTGGTGTAGAATATTCTAAAGCCTGATTGTCGTTTGTGAAGAATGTCACTTGCTTCCACAAAGGCGTGCAGTTGCGATGCGGCCACCTTGTCCAGTATTTTCAACAGGAAATTACAGTTGGTGATTGGTCGGAGGTTGCATGGATCCTTCTGGTCCAAGCCTGTTTTATTTACTAAAGGTCTAACTGTGACCGTCTTAATGGCCTCTGGTATATTACTATCTCTGAAGGATGCATTTAGCATCCTCCTGAGCAGAGGTGTAAAGATGTCCCTATGTTCTAGGATCATTTTAGGTGGCAGTATGTTCTCAGCACCTGACGTGGGTCTCATGGTTGCCATTACGGTTCTCATGTCCTCTGTAGTCATGGAGCTGAACTCAAATTCTTTTGTCACCTTCTGTATCTGTGGGGCTACAGACGGAATTTGTTGGTCAGACATAACAACCTGAGTTGTTCTTATTGCTTCTCTTGCTTTCAGGATTTTATCAGTAAAAGCCTCCTGAGCCTTTAGCTAAATTGGGTTCTCCTGTGATTCTTGCTTAGTTATCCCTTGTTCTGAGGGAGGCGTGCCTTTGTTGCTCCCTTTCTCAGTCCTGACATCCCTGTCCATAACTACGATGGAAGTCGTCTGTTCTACAGTGTAGGTTGGTGCGTTCAATGTGTTAACATTAAGTGTGAGAGAATTCCTTTCCTCCAATACTGTCTGTACATACTGCTGTACGATCGCGGTGCGTTGTAGCCTTTGAATGTCAAGCAAGAGTTTTATGTCTTTTAAGTATCCCATAACTTACTTCTGATGCTTGGCGCAGTACCGTGTAGAAGATTATATGTTGTAGGTTTTGGGCCTGTAACGCCGATGATGTCGAGGACCGGCTTGCCCCTGGAGTGTCGGTGCTGAAGCGCCTGACATTTCATTTGTGGATACCTAGGAAACATAGTTTCCCTTGTGCAAAGCGTACTCTGCTGATAACACGCAGTTTCAAATGTACGTGAATGTGAGTGCTTTCTCTCTCTGCCTTAGTACAAGTTAGTTCAATGCCAATCAATACAGTTAGGATTCAATACACACTGCAGTACCAAAAGTAAAACACGACAGCTAATCAATACAACAAAAGGTTTGCAGAAAAGCTTGCCGCTTTGATCCTAACTGTTGCAAGTTTCTCTTACTGTTAGTCAACAAAAGTTCTGTCCAAACAACTACCATTTCAGATCCCCCAGCCTATTAGCAGGTATCTCGTGATAGGGGTCACAGTGATTTCAGTTTCAATTAATTCAGTTCCCCCGCATTCAAATTCACACAATCTAACCTCTCAGGCGGATTGAGTACCTGGAGTGTTAAATAGGGGCCGGGGGATGGCGAAGACCAGATTGTCCCTGAAGCGCCTGATGTTTCAAAATATGCAGTGCGTGGATACCTGGGAAATGTAGTTTCCCTTGTGCAAAGCGTTCTCTGCTGATGACACGCAGTTTCAAATGTACGTGAATGCGAGTGCTTTCTCTCGCTGCCTTAGTTCAAGTTAGTTCAATGCCAATCAGTACATTCAGGATTCAATACACACTACAGTACCAAAAGTAAAACACTAATGCTAATTAGTACAACAAAAGATAATATAATGTAGGATTCCTGTGGAGATAATCAACTCTATGTGAGGGGAGAAGACAGGGAGAAAAAGAGTTTTCATACATATAAACAGATATAAAAAAATCTTAGAAAGTTATCTTATGCTCTTCATTATTGGATCGCATGCCCCATGTTATGTGCAATTAAAATGAAGACTTAACACCCTCATTAAAATTGGGTGGTAATAGATCTTTTTCCAATTATCTACTCCTTATGGTTTTGTTTTAATTGGTTGTCAAATTCAACTTGCTGATTTAAACTTTCGAATTTTGACGTCTTCTTGACAAATTCCGAAATCAGACCCCTTATAAAAAAAAACTAGGCTTTCCATTCGTGTTTCTTTTAGTGTGAATGCACTTCCAGAGTGTATTTTAAAATGACTCACCTACCTGGCTTTGGAATTCTACAACCATTCTGAGTTTTAATGCTATTGTGGCAATAAGCCACTCGGTGGCGGGCCAATACTGCCCCAGGTAATGCCCCCGGGGCGAGTTATAGGCCCGAGCGAAGTGTACTAATTGCCATTAGTACCCCAGTGTTAGGCAGAAACCTGTGCAGTTCCCTTGGGGAACACTGCAAAAGATTTAAGACTACAGGTAGAGCAGTAAACCCCTTTGGTAGCAGTCTGTACCACCCAGATTTACCTGGTAGCTGTGGCTGAGCAGTCAGACCTCTCTCAAGAAGAGTTAGGCAGTATGCAAAGTATACACAATATGTACCAACACACAATAGCACAAGCAAACACTGACCAGAGCTTGGTTTCAAAAGTATATAGTTATTTATTTAAAATACACATAAGTTAAAAACACTCTAGCAAAATATAGTAAACACTTCAAACACAGTTATAACGAAAGTAGATTCAATCCTTTCTCCTATCTAGACAACTCTAGGTTAACACCACTTAATTAAAACAGAGGTGAGTGCTTAACGTTAGATGACACTCTAGTAGTTTCCAAGAAAGGGAGAGAAAAAGCAGAAATGGGTTAAACACACCACTCTAAGGTCCAGAACACTTGCAATAGGCTCAAAGAAGCACAAAGTCACAGGTGAGCAAAAGTCACTAGGCAGGGCCCACTCTTAGAGTAGCCGGAGCGAAAATGTGCCCAAGATCACACCGTTATTAGGGATTCAAAGTCTTGCAAAGAGTTAGAAAGAGGTTAGAGTGGCTTAGAAAGTTTAGCCAGGGTGTCCCAGGCACTCCCAGGTTCGAAAGCCGGGGGCTAAATCTACCCCGTACAGTCGGTAGCAAGGGAAGCCAGGCGGAACACGGTACCTTAAGCGGAAAGGATCCTCCAGCGGTGGCAGTTGTTCCAGGCAGTGGCAGCAGGGCTCGACGTCGGTCAGGGGAGAAGAAGTTCTCGCTGAAGAGCAGAAGAAGAGGGTCGTTGCACTGCCCGGGAAGAAACCAGCCGCGGAGTCCTCCGGTTAAAGGGTTGTACCGACTTTCGTGGTTGGGGTAAAAGTGGTGGGGTTCCGGTTGCCGGGGTGCTTGGCACTGGCAAGGCGGCCACGAGATACCTCGAGAAGCGAAAAGAAGGCGAAAACTGGTTGTCCCCACCAGTCAAGGGAAGGAGCCACTCCGTTAAGAGTTCTCCTCGGTCGTCGGGAAAAGTGGTGAGACGGTTCAGCAGGGCTCCACCGGGTGGTGTCGTCGAAGCAGGTCGGCTCAGCCCTTCCCTCGTCGGATTCTTGGTCCTGTGGCGACTTCTGAAGTCCCAGTCCCCAAAGCCCTGCTTTTATGCAGCAAACCCCCATTCACCCAGCCTAGCTGTCACTCAAACATGCTAAGTGGTGAGCCGGGCGGCTCACCACTTGGGCCAATCAGGACGGAGTGCGACTTGAGTTACCAAGGTAACTCAGTCCAGGGTGCCTAAATCCCCCTCCACCCCTCCTAAGTACCCCAGACAGAGTGGCACCACTTTGGAGGGCTTCTGTGGAGAAGCCCGCCAAAAGTGGAACAAAGGGCTCCACTTTGGGTCAGAGTTACAGAGGCGTACACCAACGCCATTTTAGAATCAAGTTTTGGCAAAAAGTCCCAACCGGAGTTATAAAAATAAATATATAAACCGGCGGTATGTTTAAGGCTACCGTAAATAAATAATTAAATGTGTTAGCCTAAAACAATGGGAAATCCCATAGGAAAATATTCGCGGTCGAATATAAAACGTAGTTTCCACTGCCACCAGCCAAAACTCGATCAGGGGGGACGGAGACGTGCCCCCTCGACTAACAGACCCTGGGGCAATCGAATTGCCCCAGCCAGTACGTCCACAATATGATGGTTTGTACTGGTTCTGTTCAGGATTCAAGACTAGCAAAGTCTTTGGTGACTTTACATGCCCTGGGAGACAGTAGTCAGTCCCAGGGTATGGAGTCTATGTTGGGGAGTCCCTAGGACACCCCTGGGTCACGGCACAGAGGGTGCTGTGTAACCCACATCACAAAAATACATGAGGCCCTATGGAGTAAAAGACCCCATAGCCCATTCAACACAAGGTTTGTCCAAGATAACACAGTTCAACATGTCCAGGAGTGAGGGTAAAAGAGTCTCACTCTTGGCAGGAGAAAAAATTAAACCCCAGAAATCCAGCAAAGCTGCTGGGGGACTCACTAGGTAGGGAAATTCAGCCTAAACAGAGAATTCTCCCTAACACTCGCCCCCCCCAGACTAAGGGACAGGAGGATTTAATCCACTCCTGGATGAACCTCATACCTCTAGTCGATGATATACATCCTAGAGAGTCCATCAGCATTTTGATGGTGACACCTTGACCTTTGCTTAAGGGAGAACTCAAAGGTTTTCTTTTGCAAGCTAAAGGACCTACAAACCCTTTGAGGAACATCAGTCTTTTTGTTATAGGGGATCTGGTTGACCAGTCCCTCAGAAGTTGGTACAACTTCTGAACCTATGTTAGGCTTTTTGAAGGGGTCCTTATAAAGGATTCCCTTAGATCTAGAGGGGCCTCCAAGGTTCCTCACCACCTCTCTTGTGGGAGCAGGTTGAGTCTTAGGCCTCTTGGTTGGAGGGGTTGGGGTTAGGCAATTCACCTGCTTCCCCTTCCTCTTAGATCTACCCTTACCTATTTTAGGAGTTTCCCCCCTAATATTAGGAGTTGAGTTGGGGTCTTCAGTAGAAGGTCCAACAGTCTGAAGGTTTTTGGCCTTAGACTTTTCTTTTCTGGTTTTCCACCAGCACTGAGAATTACCAGTTCTCTCAGGTCCAGATAGGGGCCTAGTTGGTCTATCCACCTCTTCCTCAGAAGCAGGGGGAGTCAGAGACTCTGAGACTAGGGGAACAATGATGGAGCTTGGTTGGGGCTCCCATGTTCCTAGCATACTATCCGGAAATGTGCCTGGGTTAGAGGTCAACTTACTAACACCAGGGCTTGTAGTGGGGTTCTCAGTAGAGGGTCCCACAGGCTTAGAAGGGTCCTTCAAGGTAGCCTTTCTAGCCAATTTAGTTAAGTTCTGCTTCTCCATACTGGGAGGCCTGGGGGTATGTGACACTACTCCTAGAGTTCTTAGGTCATTCCCTAACAGGACCTTCCCAGGTACCTCAGCCTGAACACTGACAGGGATCCTTACTGTCATGTTGTTACATTGAATGAGGGCTGGTAGAATAGGAACCATTTGGACAGGGCCTCCAGACATCTTAGTGGGACCTTTGGGTGCTTTGACCACATCCTCAGGTTGAAAGAAGCTTTCATCCACTACTGTTCTGCTGGCCCCAGTGTCTCTCCTGGCAGGAGTATCCTGGCCATTGACAAGAACACTGTCCACATAATACACCTTAGAGTTAACAGGTAGGGAGTTATACACAACCCTATTCTGGGGACTAACTAGACCCATAGGCTCTAAGTTTACAGTTGCTTGAAGACCCAAGGGTTCTTCAGCAAAGAGTTCAAAGTGGGCACTAGCCATCTGTACTTCATCCTCAGGAGTGAAGGCTAAGGAGACTGTGCTGATCCCTGCAGGTTTACCCTTGCACTTGGGATCTCCTTTGATATGGTCAGTACCCTGACAGACATAGCATTGTCCAAATGCTCTCTGGAAGGGTGGCTTGTTCTGACCTCCTTCTGGCTTGTGGCCAGAAGGTACAGTAACCTGAATAGGTTTCCCATGTGGCTTACCCTGGTTATTTTGTGGTTTGGGGCCCTCTTTGGGATAGGAATTATTAGAATTCTCTTTGGAGTCTGTTTTGGGCTGTTTCTCCCCATCCTTCTTCTGAGTTACCCCAGAATCCTTGTGAGTGGCCCTGTTGGCAACCCACAAGTCAGCAGCCTTAGCTAGCTTCCGGGAATCTAATTCCCTGGAATCAGCCAAGTGTTGTCTGAGCTCAGGAGAGCAGGCATCATAAATAGTCTCCAACATAAACAAATTCTTCATACCTTCATAAGTGTTCACCTTGTAACCCTTAATCCATCCCTCTAAGTTTTTCAAACATTCACTCACCCAGGTAGCCCAAGGGGTACCATCATGCTTTTTGAGGATCCTAAACCTCTTAAGATACTGGGGAGGGGTCTTCCCAAACCTAGCTATCAAAGCTAGTTTCACACATTCATAGTCCTTCCTATCCTCCTCCCCCATCTCCATTACCACATCAGTTGCAACAGGGGGAAGCCTAGAGAACAACCAGGTGAGCAAGTCATTTCCTGTGATGTTCTGGAGCCCATGATTATATTCAAACAGAGACAACCAATCCAACACATCCAACTTAGGCTCATACATACCAACCAATTCTTTAGGCATCCGGGGTCTTTTAGGACTGGAACTTCTAGAGGAGCCAGAGAGAGAAACATTCTCAACAGATAATTTCTTCATTTCTAAGTCATACTTGAGCTCCATTTCCCTTAGCCTTAGTTCTTTGTCAGTTTGAGCATTAAGTTTCTTATACTCCAATTCTAGCTTCATTTTCTCCAGTTCAAAGTACTGAGGACTAAATGTGGGACCTGGTAAAGGTCCAGTAGGCACAGCAGGTAGAGCAGGCAGAGGCCTAGGGGGGACAGTTACAACAGCCTCACCCTCCTCTTCTGACTCTTCCTCAGAATCATCAACATTTTGCTCCATGTTAACTTCAACACTGTCATCTACAGTTGCTGGAGTGGTAGGTTCCCCTGAACCATCACCCAGACTTTGGTTAGCCAACAATCTTTCAATCAGCTCCATTTTCTTGCCCTTAGTCAGGAGATCCTTATGTTTACAGAGCACTCTTAAACAATCAGCAGTTTTGGCTGCAAGGGACTCTTGACTATAGCTTTCTATAACTGACATGTTAGAGGTTTTACTTTTTCAGTGCTAAGCTTTGTGGTTAGTTGCACTAAGGTATCTAAAGCACAATAAAATGTATACTCAATACAAATCCCACCGCTGTACACCAGTGTTAGGCAGAAACCTGTGCAGTTCCCTTGGGGAACACTGCAAAAGATTTAAGACTACAGGTAGAGCAGTAAACCCCTTTGGTAGCAGTCTGTACCACCCAGATTTACCTGGTAGCTGTGGCTGAGCAGTCAGACCTCTCTCAAGAAGAGTTAGGCAGTATGCAAAGTATACACAATATGTACCAACACACAATAGCACAAGCAAACACTGACCAGAGCTTGGTTTCAAAAGTATATAGTTATTTATTTAAAATACACATAAGTTAAAAACACTCTAGCAAAATATAGTAAACACTTCAAACACAGTTATAACGAAAGTAGATTCAATCCTTTCTCCTATCTAGACAACTCTAGGTTAACACCACTTAATTAAAACAGAGGTGAGTGCTTAACGTTAGATGACACTCTAGTAGTTTCCAAGAAAGGGAGAGAAAAAGCAGAAATGGGTTAAACACACCACTCTAAGGTCCAGAACACTTGCAATAGGCTCAAAGAAGCACAAAGTCACAGGTGAGCAAAAGTCACTAGGCAGGGCCCACTCTTAGAGTAGCCGGAGCGAAAATGTGCCCAAGATCACACCGTTATTAGGGATTCAAAGTCTTGCAAAGAGTTAGAAAGAGGTTAGAGTGGCTTAGAAAGTTTAGCCAGGGTGTCCCAGGCACTCCCAGGTTCGAAAGCCGGGGGCTAAATCTACCCCGTACAGTCGGTAGCAAGGGAAGCCAGGCGGAACACGGTACCTTAAGCGGAAAGGATCCTCCAGCGGTGGCAGTTGTTCCAGGCAGTGGCAGCAGGGCTCGACGTCGGTCAGGGGAGAAGAAGTTCTCGCTGAAGAGCAGAAGAAGAGGGTCGTTGCACTGCCCGGGAAGAAACCAGCCGCGGAGTCCTCCGGTTAAAGGGTTGTACCGACTTTCGTGGTTGGGGTAAAAGTGGTGGGGTTCCGGTTGCCGGGGTGCTTGGCACTGGCAAGGCGGCCACGAGATACCTCGAGAAGCGAAAAGAAGGCGAAAACTGGTTGTCCCCACCAGTCAAGGGAAGGAGCCACTCCGTTAAGAGTTCTCCTCGGTCGTCGGGAAAAGTGGTGAGACGGTTCAGCAGGGCTCCACCGGGTGGTGTCGTCGAAGCAGGTCGGCTCAGCCCTTCCCTCGTCGGATTCTTGGTCCTGTGGCGACTTCTGAAGTCCCAGTCCCCAAAGCCCTGCTTTTATGCAGCAAACCCCCATTCACCCAGCCTAGCTGTCACTCAAACATGCTAAGTGGTGAGCCGGGCGGCTCACCACTTGGGCCAATCAGGACGGAGTGCGACTTGAGTTACCAAGGTAACTCAGTCCAGGGTGCCTAAATCCCCCTCCACCCCTCCTAAGTACCCCAGACAGAGTGGCACCACTTTGGAGGGCTTCTGTGGAGAAGCCCGCCAAAAGTGGAACAAAGGGCTCCACTTTGGGTCAGAGTTACAGAGGCGTACACCAACGCCATTTTAGAATCAAGTTTTGGCAAAAAGTCCCAACCGGAGTTATAAAAATAAATATATAAACCGGCGGTATGTTTAAGGCTACCGTAAATAAATAATTAAATGTGTTAGCCTAAAACAATGGGAAATCCCATAGGAAAATATTCGCGGTCGAATATAAAACGTAGTTTCCACTGCCACCAGCCAAAACTCGATCAGGGGGGACGGAGACGTGCCCCCTCGACTAACAGACCCTGGGGCAATCGAATTGCCCCAGCCAGTACGTCCACAATATGATGGTTTGTACTGGTTCTGTTCAGGATTCAAGACTAGCAAAGTCTTTGGTGACTTTACATGCCCTGGGAGACAGTAGTCAGTCCCAGGGTATGGAGTCTATGTTGGGGAGTCCCTAGGACACCCCTGGGTCACGGCACAGAGGGTGCTGTGTAACCCACATCACAAAAATACATGAGGCCCTATGGAGTAAAAGACCCCATAGCCCATTCAACACAAGGTTTGTCCAAGATAACACAGTTCAACATGTCCAGGAGTGAGGGTAAAAGAGTCTCACTCTTGGCAGGAGAAAAAATTAAACCCCAGAAATCCAGCAAAGCTGCTGGGGGACTCACTAGGTAGGGAAATTCAGCCTAAACAGAGAATTCTCCCTAACACCCAGCCCGTTAGACGGGGTACTAATTGCTTTTTTTCTGTTCCGAAACACGTTTCGGAACAGAAAAAAAAAGGCAAAAAAAATGGCCGCTGCCATGGAAAGGGAAAACGTAGTCCGTTTTCCCTTTCCATGGCGGCCATCGGGAGCGGACGCGCTGGGCACAGAAGTGTTCCCAGCGCGTTCGCTTCCAAGACCAGAAGAAAAAAGAAGGTAAGTGGGGTCGGGAGGGTGGAAGGGAGGGGATGGGGAGGAAGAAAAAAAAAAACGTACTGCCGTCTCCGGCGGGGGACGATGGAAGCCTCCAGCTGTGTGGAGGCTTGGAGCGGGGATGGCCCCGCTCCGAGTATCCACACGGCTGGAGGTTTCCATCCTCCCCCACCGGAGACTGCGGGATAGAAGGTAAGCGGGGTGGGGAGGGGAGAGGGAGGAAAGGCTGGGGAAAAAGAAAAATCTTACCTGCGTCACCGGCGGGGGACGAAGGAAGCCTCCAGCTATGGGGAGGCTCGGAGCGGGGATTGCCCCGTTTCGAGCCTCCTCATTGGCTGAGGGACTGCCACGCCCCTTGCCGGGAACAAAGTAGCCGTCACGCACGGCGTGGACGGGAATACCGTGTGGTATGGCTCGCAAATGAGCCAATCACCACACAGTATTCCTGTTCAGCCGCGTGTGCCGGGTACTAATGTGCAGTGAAGGAGGGAGGACCAGCTCACCTTCCTTATGAGCTCATCCTGATTCGCCATCTTGGAATGGTTCTTTATATTTATATCTGCCTATAGTAACATCCTCTAATTACATCAGTGCTTACTTCACAACTTAGGGAGACACTCAAAATATAAATGAAACAGGTGAAATGGAGGCAGTTATGGAAAAGCACAGATGTACCAGTAAAAGGGAAGTGCATCCCCAAGTTAGGAAGGGCAATCAAGCGCAAGAAGGCTTTGGCTTTAGAACACGAGGATAGTTGATGTACAGAGAAAGACATTGGACCTCATTACATGGATGGCAGTAAGGGTTTACCGGTACCGGTAAGGGTACCAGTGCCGGTAAACCCTTACCGCCTTACTACGAGGTCCCTTTGTGGGACCCTACCTTAACGGCTGGTATTACCAGCCGTTAAGGATGGGACCCGCAAAGGGACCTTGGAGGTAATTGGGAATGGGGAAGTGCCATGGTGAATGGGGAATTACCGCCCCCACACACCTTGGAATAGGGCGGTAATTCCGCCATTCACCATGGCGGACTCGGTAAAATACCGGCGGCAAACCATGGCGCTAATAGCGCCATGGTTACCGCCGTTGTATTTTGGTGAAATAATCTTGTGAACTGTGACACAGTGCCACAAATTAGCATCACAAGACCACATAAAATGGGATTCCCTGTACAGCGGGTGTCAGCGGGTGTTTTATGAAACCGCTGGTGGAAGCAGAAACACAGTTATTAACCATTGACAAACCAGGAGAGCAGAAAACACTGACCCCCTGACTAAACAGTTCTAGAGAAAAATGGCAATGAAATCCAAAATGGATGGTCTAAGCTTTGATAACCTCCTCTCCCGGGACCATGAGCCTAGAGGTCAAGACTAGGAACACTGAGGAATGGTGAAGGACCTGAAGGACACTGAGACTAGTGGGAACAGATAATGGCAATCTCCACCAATGAGGTGAAAACATGAGAGGTACAAGAAAGAGAAGAGACACAGCAGAGGGGGAGAAGATGTAAAGACCTGGCAGAGGTGGCATGCACACAAAAGCTTCTAAAGCCTGGTGAAGAGAGGTTCACAGCGATGTGAACAGAAAGCACTCTGACTATGGTTAGGGACTGCACCAGAGAGCCCAGGCTGCTGCTGGTGGCGATTGATGCCTGGAGACTGCAGTGGGGAGTATCACGCAGGGACTAGGAGACACAAGAGAGTATTCCATGAGAACTGTCAGGGGCCTTTTAAGAGCTAGAGAGATTTGACAGGTATCTGGAGACTGTACAGACTTGGAGACCAATATGGGGATTGGGTGCTCGGGTTCAACCCAGTTCTGTGCATGGTGTTGTATTTTATGGCAGCACCCATATGTCATTCCCAACTTAATCCCTGCCCTTAGCTGGCACAATATTTTCTTGCAGAGGTGGTGAGGTTCTACTGTTCTTTTTTCTTTATGAATACATTTAACACTTTTGATTTTCTTGGTCCACAACATTTCTTAAAGGTGCTCAACTGGCTGCGAAGGTGCAGAGGTGGTGGTGGTGGACATAGTGGCCTGGCTGCCACCACTTGACATTTTGCGCATTTAGATCTTATAGGCTGCATTTGAAAGACCCTGCTTAAAGTTGGAAGAGTAGCTTGGTATCACCGGTTTCTAAATGATGTATTAGGGCCTGGATTCGGACGGGTCGTAAGATATATCATAATGATCATCATTATTATTCTCAGACTCATCAGAGGAAAAGGAACAAGGAGGCAAGAATCTTCCCATACCCTGCCCCGCCATCTCAGAGACAGTCACCTGTAAATCCTGCTTTTCATCTGGCTGCAATACCTTAGCATGCACTTGTCATGCCCGATCATTATCCGCGGACATGAATCTTCCCCTCCCATAGCTCTCATCAAGGGAAAAATGATAGTTATTTGGTTTAACCATGTGGGGGAAAGACAGACCCTGGATGGCACAAGCATTGATTCTTACTGGAAAACCTGTAAGACATATACCCATGGTTAGAACTAAAATGTTATCTGACTTTTCAACATAATATATCATTAAGGACTCAAGCCTGCCAAGTGTGAAGCTATGGGTGATGTTACTCCACCGGGTTCTGCAGTATTTTGGAACATAGACAACGCCTAAAAGTAAGGTTGAAAAATCCCCTGCAACTGAAGGGGAAAAATCCACACACTTTTACAAGCGGTTATGTGAGATGAGAGCTCCATAGAGAGAAGACAAGAAGGACCCTCACCCAGACACCTAGAAAAGGCCCACTCTAATCCACCCAGGAGGGACAGGGAGCTGGAACTGGCGCAAGCATAGTTAACAAGAGAAAGTGATGTGCGAGGCTGATTCGCTTTTGCTGTGGGAGGTCTGACAAATCTGAGCAAATTTCTCCCTTCTACGCAGAGGGGAGTCACCCACTTTGAGGCTAGGGAGGGGTGCCCTCTAGAGGTTTGGTTAAGTGGGACCTCCCTGGGAGTGACTCCCCCTTTGGAGATGAGGACTCCCAGGATAGGATGAGAGCCCTGCTAAAATCTGTACTTTCCACCTATGTGTGGACAACCAGAGTGAAGACCTTTTTTCACTGCCAAACCCTCCTCAAAATCAATCTCTATTAATCAGAGGCTCAGAGATAAGTGGCAATGGGAATTGGAAGGCTCCCACGAAGAACCTACCAGTAAGAGGTACGGACACTGTAAACAAAGGCTGGGAGAGCTGATGAGGTTGCGGGAGTCAGAGAAGCCGAAGGGGGCAAACGACCTATACATGAATTATGTAAATTGTGAAGAAATACGTTTTCTAGAAGGCCATTAGACTTCGGGGAGTCCCACAGCCTCGAAATTGTAGTAAAGAGAACTGTGTTAAAATGAACATGGTGAGGTTCTGAAGAAGAAACCCTTGTTACCCGAGGAAGGGGGAACCATAAAGGAATACCTTCTTTTTGAACCAATAAAGTCTACAGAAAGCTGTGAACTATTTTATGTTTTGAAGAACCTGAACCTAACGATGAGCTACCCAAGTGATTGGGCTAGGCAGAAGCCTAAGATAGAGGCCATTGCTCCAGCCTCTCTTTTCGTTAACTTTTTTCCCAAAGTGATAGGGGCAGAGTAGTTGGATAGGATTTGGACTAAGGAGTGTTTTCTTTTGACGAGCACCATAAGTTTAAGTTTTTAGTCAGGGAACTTCCCTCATAGAGATACGGCAAGCGAGGAGTTTTATTTATTTTCAATAAACTACCTTGAGAAATGTCAGTCATTTGTCCGAGTCCTTCTTCTGGTTCCCCACAGAGGAGACCACCCAGCGTGTGTGTGGCAACGTCAGTGCCGAGTCCAGCATTGACTGGGAAAGGGAAAACAGGACTGAGAGGAGGATGGAGCTGCTGGGGACTGGACAGGAGACTGCAGGAGAGGGGAGGTTACAAAAAAAGGGTCAGCAGCCTGGAGTAAGGAAGTCACAGCAAGATCGGATAGGATTCCAAGCATGAGCTGAAGTACACGTGACATTGCCAAGCAAAGCTTTACATGTTCACTGTCCCTAAATATCCAGCATGTCCGCTTAACCCAGAAGTGCTACTAAGCATTTCTTGCTAAGAGAACAGCCATCTTGGAGTGGTGAACTAGCCTAGTTTACTGCCTGCATTTATTGTGTCCTTTCCCTTTTCCATCTTTCAGAGATTCACAAGCATTTCTCTCCATATCTATTCCTCCAGATTCCTTGTTTCGTGTTCATGTCCCTGAAGTATTACCTACTTCAGACCCCTCCTCATCCTTCCATCGCTTCTTTGGGAATCTTCTGTGGAATTTACAAATTAGTATAGGTAAGCTAACAAACCTTGCCAGCTTCCATAAGGGTGCTTCGGGTGCATATCCCTTCCATTCAATGAGAGATGGTAACTGACCCCTTCTGACAGTGGCATCCAGAACATTCTGTGCCTCATACTTGGGACTACCTTCCTCTATTACAGGTGGAAATTATTCCTAATCCTTGAGCATCGAGCTTGCTGGTTTTAGTGAAGAAGCATGTAATATTGGGTGAACATACCAGTTCTTCTGCAACTCCAATTTCATAACCGCAGTGTTCACCCTTTTCAGAATTTCAAATGGTTTTACAAAACCGAGTGTGGTTTCCATACAAACCCCTTAAATAGGTTTGCACCTTGTAAAACATGCATACTCTTGTGCCACTATATGACTGGCGCAAGAGAGAGCAAGAAAACAGAAGAGAGGTTCCCTGGAGAGAGTGGTCTAGGTGGCATTTTGGCACCAATCACGGTAACAAGGTTGAGCGTCAGAATGGTACTCCAGTTCTGGTGGAGAAACCCTGGGTTATGCTTGTGAGCGAGATAAACTAGGGTTCTATGTGATATTCTCGCCGCTAAAATCCTGCGGCAAAAATGTCTGATTTTTTTCTAACAATTCTTTGCACTTCATATACGGGAGAAGAACCCCAGAATCCCCATTCATACTCCCCATACAATAAATAATTACCCTAACCCACCCAACACATATATATGTGTGCAAAACGCAAAAAACTATGTTTTTTAAATCAGTCTTTTTTGCCACAGGATATTTCTCGGCGACCACATCACTGGAAACAATTAGAACTTGGCTCCAATTGACTAAAGGTGTTACATATACACGCAGACACACCATTATTTTTATATGCAGGTTTGCATGGTCTATACATAGAGTGCTATCCTAGCTAGCAAGCAACAGGGGAGAATAAATAAACTGAAGGGCCACGAGATACTGGATGAGGGGGCGACAGGGCAAAGCTGTACTTCCCGAGGGTGAATGGGTGAGAAGGTGCTCCTTGGAAGCTGCTCCTTGGATATTTCCTCATCAAGCACAGGAGAGGAGCAATCTGGCGTGCTTCACTGTGTTATTTCAGTGTCCAGGTCCGTATAAGGAGAAGGGCTGCTTTGTGATTCTTTTTCTGGCAGGTCATGAATTCTAGATTGGTGGTGTGGTGGCTTCTGTGCTGCAAAGGCCTCCCTTGATGGTGAGTTTTTCAGCCAGGTAGGATGGAACATTTTCATTGGCTTGTAACCGATGGAGCCCATTTTGATCATGATTCAAGCTTGGAGCAGTAACTAGTGTTAGGGGTTGGGGTGACATTTTCATATGTCTATAGCCTGTGATGTGCCAGTCTGTGGCATGCTGCACAGCTCTCAGTGGTGCTTCCAAGAAGAAGGTTGGGGAACCAGTGAGGAAAGCATTTCTCCTTTCGAAGTGGGCAAGGATTAGAGCCTGTATGGGCTTGACTTTGGAATGGACGGGGAGCTGTTTCGAGACTGTCTGGGTTTCATTGCAATGTGGTTCTTGAAGGAAAGAATGCACTTGATAAAGCTGAGGAAGGTAGCGCTTGATGTAAGCTGTGCAGTGAAGACATCAAGTTTCATTTCCTTCAACCAGTTCTGTATTTCAGCAAGTTTGTCAATGCCCCAAGGAGGCTGAATTCTGTCTTTTTGGGGTTCAGTTTCAAGAACGCACTGCATACCAAAAGGAGTGACTTCCTGTAAATTAAAATTACACCCAACATGCAATCCAGTATCACCTACCTGACTGTGCATAACCCACTGCAGCCTTGTTTGAAGAAGTCTGCCTCCTGGAAAACCCGATCTATCTTTTAGTGCTAGACTAATTTTAGTGATTGGAGACTTTAATGTTTGCGTGAAGTAAGCTGTAACTCTTCACCCCCTGATTACAGGCCCGTCCACTCTAAAAGTCACACTTTAAACCGTACACTTAGTAGAGACCTCAATACCAGCAATCTACAGACTCTCCCAATGACACGAACAGCTGTGCTTCTACACTGCTGTACACAATATTGCCATAATTCTCTGAATAGTCTCTGAGCATGGCTCATGATTCTAAAGGCTACCCGCATGAGTCATATGTAAGAATAATGTACGTCATGACAGCTTAAAATGCAATGAAAGAAATCAAAGTCAGAATTACACTTCCCTGTCAGCGTCATGAAGACCAACAGGGGTGGAGTTGCCCTACCAATGCGTGCATGCCACGTGGGATAACAAGTGGAAGCCATCTCTCGGTCTTGTTAGAGGCGGGATCGCATGAAGGTGAGGGCAGCAAATTGGTTCATAAGCTTAGAGGTACACTAAGTCTACCTTTCCAGGACCTTCGTTAAAACGTGAATTCTCAGGCTTCAAGAAACATTCAGAGCTGAATACCTTATGGCTGCTTTCCCAGCCCCAAAGACATAACAAAATAAAACATCTTAAGCACTGCTATTTTTACGGATTCTATCCAATTGTTCTTATCCATTGCTTGAAGATTGACACTTCCCTGCTGCAATTCTCTACCGCAAAACGGTCTCATTGTACACTAAAATGACCTACATGTCTCAGTAGCTTAGTAGTTCTCCTCGCAAAAAACCCTTCTCCACTTCAGTCCCAAAAACCCTTAGTGAATCAATATTTTCCTAATGACAAACATCTTTGATTCACCTGCCCATGCAAAAAAAATTCTAACTAAATCCTACAATTCTTCAAGTTTGAATGATGAGTTAAAACAGCTTAGATCTAGGACCGAAATCCGTCGCACGCCAACAGATCCATGCCTTTAGGTGAGTTCTGCCCTACAAAGGGCACCAGCCTCCCATTCAGGGCCCCATCTCACAGCCTGCACCATTCACTGACAGGCTGTTACGGTCCATTCATTTCCCTGTTTTGGTTCTTTTGTCTCTCACCCCTCCCCCCGCCCAGTAGCTTCGATCTTCCGACCGCCCAGACTTTACAGACAGGAACATTTCTCCTGCCACCAAGACTCTTTTCACACCGAGGGACTCGCGCAGCACCTCGACCAGCGGCACCCAGTCTAACAGGTACCCCCCTCTTTTGGTTACCTTCACATCATGTCAGCAACTAATAGGCTCCCCAGCCACATGTGACTTAATCCACCACATATGTCTTTTTCAGGTCGCTCCACAGTGTTTACTCAGCGTCCCACAGCTAGCAGGCAACCATCCTGTTACCATGAGCACTGCTACCATCCGCTCATACACCTAAAAACCTCCGAATGCAAGGTCAGTGCTTGGGGTCGGAGGGATTTCCCCAGTCTGTAGCCTCTCACGGGCGTTTTTAACATTTGCATACATGGTCCATGTTCTGGAACATCCAACAATATCTTATATATTGTATTTTAATCATAGGGAGACCTGCTTTTCCTGGCCCCAGAAGAAGGCTGCCATCCTTTCACAGCCGAAACGTCCCACGTCATCGTGCCTTGAACCTACATCATAGAGACCAATGACCTACATCATCCTTACCACCTTCAGTGTTGACGTCGCCTTTTAGCAGACCCTATTTTTAGGTTTCTTGAAGTAAACATTGCGAAGTACTGGTTGCAAAAGTGTTGACAAATATGAAGTAATATTTTGGAATACAACACACAGACAATGCAACAGAGTAACAATATAGTATTATGGAGACAACACACTATACTTATCTTACCAATGTGTTCTTTTTTGAAATGTTGGCAGAGTGCCTATAAAAAGTCACTTCAGATTTTTGGACGTCTTTAAGTATAACAGGCAGCATTTTGTGGCTTCTGTGTTAAACATTTGTGTCCTTGCTTTACAAAACTCAGCAAGCAGGTGACTTTGTTTATTGCTTAATGTTTATATGTAAGTCTTTCAGCTAGCAAAATTGAATTACACATGCTGAAATATGTGACCTAAATAAATAAAGGGTTCAATAACTGGTTTTCCAGTTTTTCCAGAATTTGGATTTGTACGTTTCCCTCCTATGATGCATACTTATGAAGATGTATTTTACTTAATATGGAGATGTGTTATAATTGTTTCTACAGCAAACCATTGTAGATTAAATATTTGAGGTCAGGACCACTCCCCTGTACTAAATAGATCTAGGACCAGGGCACTGGAAAGTAAATTGAGAAATAATTACCTTCCAGAAGATAGAAATAACCACAGACTCAGTCTCATTTTATAACAAACTAATCTTTGCCTCCAAACAAACATTCCCAAATGTCCAACACCAAACTTCTTGTTCATTTAGTACATGACCTTACTGCCAAACTCCATCAATCAAGAACCCCACATAATCACAAGACCTTTGTGATGTGATAACACCTCTTGATTTTTGGATCGCAAAATCCCCAAGATAAAGATAGCACACCCTGTGTAATTGCTACACTGGAGGACTTACCCGAAATCAACATTTTGCCACCCAACCGAGACACACCATTTTCCTTCTTACTGCTCTCTTTTGAAGAACTTGCACTCACCTGGGAGTCGATTAAACCCTCCACTTAACTGGCCGTCACAAGCCCCTCTTCAGTGATTAGACCACAAGCAGATCTCTTTCCTCCTATCTACATTCCTCCTTTAACCATGCTATCATTCGCCCCCTCATCAAAAAACCTTTACTTGACCCTGCTTTCCTGCCAGTTACTGTCCTACTGCCATATTGTCTCAGTCTTCTAAAACCCTTGAAATATTTGTTATTCATCAACTACAAAAATACAGCTTCAGCCATCCCATATCAGATGAATCCCATTCCTGCTTTAGGCCGGGAAAATGGCATCGGAGATAGAACTTCTTACTGTCTGGGATGATGTTCTCAGGACAGCAGGCTAAGGCTTGATGCTCCCTCTATGCTCTACTCTCCATTGCCCATATATGACTAACACCTATAGTTGGTTATCATCTTTGCTTTTGAAAGGAAAAGAAGACACCTGGCTTGGCCCTGTCTCCTCTGGGAATTCCTACATTTCCCGTTGAGTGTTTCAAGGCTCTCCTTCTCACCTATTCAATATCTATTTTAGCTCCTTCTTCTCTGTTCTCATATTCTTTTAAGTTAATTTTCCATCGTATGTAGATCACACCCAAATTCACATACATGTAACCAGTGTACCTAAGCCATCTTAAGCCTATGAGGCTGCCTGGTTGCAATAAAAATTGGAGATCGAAGAACTGGCTACAACTCAACAAAGAGAAAAACCAAATCGGCTTCTTGGAAAACCTAAACCGTTCTGTGATAGATCCCTCTTTTTAATTTTCCTGCTTCTCTGTACACCAGCCATTATTCTGGAAACCCTTTCTGAAATTGTGTTTTTCGATGGACACTCATATGCCTCCCATGTGCAAATTTTGAAAACAAACCTAATTCGAACTGATACCCCAGCTCATCCCCCACGATCACAAACCTATTGTGGTAGGCAACCGTATTAACCTTCAGACAGACCGCAGGAGCTCACTCTATACCAGCCCTTTGGGCACCTCGCTTTATCAACTTCAAACTATGCAAAACATGGAAGTTTGCCTCATCTTTGAACTTTTCAAAACAACACTCTATCTCAAAAAGCTGAACCTCTTTACAGTGGCTCCCAGTGAAGGAGAGAGTTATCATTAAAGCTTTGTGCATGGTAAACAAATGTGTTGATTACAGGACATCGCCATACCTCATGGGCACAAACCTCATGTATGACAGCCTGCATTGCCTCGGATCCAGTGGCCCTTTCCTCCATACATTCACTAGGCACAAATGCACCATAAGGGGAGAAAGACCATGAGCAAATGGGGGGCTCAGTAATAGGGCATCGTGGGTTTGGCATTCTACTCTGAGACTATCCATATTCACATTGGAGGTTTCCTCAAAACCTTTCATTTCTCAGCCTCACTGTTACAATACTTCCCTTGTCAGTGAACAGCAGTGGCCAGAGTCAGTTTAATAAACACTGTGTTCTATAAAGGGTCAAACTCACTCACTCAATTTCACATAGGCTTGATTGAGTGAGAGGCTATGTTTTAGTTGATGGATGTAATTGATGAAATTGTCCATGAGGTAGGCCTTGGTGTTGTCTTCATATGACTGGTGCTAGGGTGGACCCTTGTGGAACTCTGCAGAATAACGATAAGGTGGTGACAAGCTGGTGTTTGTCTGTGAGGTAGAACGTGAACCTTCATAGAACAACGTCCTCCAAATACTTGCGGCTGATAAGTACAGTAAGAAGGACGTTGTGATTGAAAGTGTCAGAGGCTTCAAAGTGTTAAGATAGGCCCAAGTACACAAATACGATCAAATACTCAATAATGGAGTAACTCCAAGGGCACGACAAAACCCAGATTTGTTCCAATACAAACGGCTTCTGGGAGAGTATACAAAACACAATCTCAAAATGGCGTTAGGAACAGCAAGTTTTTAAACCAAGACATCATCATAAATGACTTCATAACGTAATCATAAAAAATCTTCTACTCTCTTACTTGATTTGTTGGTAGAGTATAGAACATATCGTTATCTATAAGTGAACCTTTTGGTTCTTCTACAACTGATGACTCCTCATACGTTCTACCTTCTACAAATGATACATTTCAATCTAACAGGCCATTGGTTGGCACTCTACTAAATTATTTGATACGGTGAAGAAGCTTGTGATTGTCCAGTTATTAATCATCCAGCCTCGGGCACTGTTATGCAGTGCCTAGGGGTACGTGGTGGGGAAGGAGGGATGGGACAACTGCTAAAGAAGATCCTACTGTCTCGTTCCCAGGCCTGAGGCCTTATCTTCCAGTCTTCTTCATGGCCTTGACATGTTGTCTTGGTGTCTGGATGTACTAAGGAAGTGACAGGTGCACTATCTAATTGGGCCTAGAATGAATGACCATTGTTCTGAACATGTGCTAGAAGACCACTCTTCGGAGCTCAAATTCATCTATTTGTTGGATTTTCTGCTATCTTAACATGAATGTGCTTTGCTTCAGAAGCCACTTGGGTGCTGTGTATTCATTTGTTATCGGATCACCTGGCACAGTTGCTACTAGCACCTGGCATTCAACGATATGTGTATTTCTCCCTGCTACCAATTAAAATGAATTAACCTTAGGAATTGCATGCTGTGTGCTCTTGGAAAACGTTATTGGGTGTGATTTCAGCTTCTAAGCAGACCTCCCTTTGGCGCACTGACCTTAGTGCTTGGGGCTACTGTTTAAGCATAGTTGCTAGGCCCTGAAGACCCTTGTGTATGGCAACAAGGCACAATCACCATACACTAAGTGATATGACAGACACAAGGTTTGATTTCAAAGTACTAGGGTTTATTGCAAAGCAAATATTCTCAGTCGGCCGACTGGGTCTAACGTCTCGCAACGTGTGTCCCCCAGACCTCATGAGACGCAAGAGAGCGAACATTCTAATAACAGCATTATATATATAAAAAGACAATCATACAATCTCTTTGTGACACATCAAAACTGCCCATAATGTATCTTCTTGAGCTAGGGTTTGGTGATTGACAATTATGACAAATATGACACATTATTACACGTTTCTTGCCCAATCTATAATACTTATTTTAGCAACAGTTGCAGTTTTGCAGTAAGCAGACATAGTTCTTTGTTATGAAGAACACAAGGCACTTGTTCAGGGAGGATACTGTGTTTGTAGGAGAGACACATTCTGAAGCATGTTATGTACTGGTTTCTATTTGTGAACTAGGGGTCAGCTTGATCTAAGGAGAGCCCCAAAAGGGGGGCCGCTAGGAAAGTATTATTCATGCCTTAACGGCTTGTTTCTACAGCTTCAACGAAACCGTCCGGCACCTGGGCCGCTGATTAAATGCCTCCCTCCTCGCCTTCAAGGACTTGTGAGGGAGAAAAACAATGTATCTTTGTACTGTTTGGCGTTCCTGTCTGAGCCGGTCTCTCAACGTGCAAACCGTGGCTTTGCTCTGTGCATGAGCTTGTGGAAAAATACATTTTGCAAAGCATTGAACAGAAAGGAGAAGAAAGCAGATGGCAGATGATACAGCTAAAAATGGACGCTCTATGGTTATGTTGACGATTCTCTATTGGCGATGTAGGGCTCATGATGCGATTGGTTTTCGGACAACATAATATACATACTATGCTTTGGTAGGGTAGTTTCTAGACTTACATAGTGAGGCTTGGAAACTGTGTGTTAAGCAATTTTATGTCAGGATGCAGCCTTTTGGAATTGAGGCCTTGCTGGATTTGGTGTGAGTAATGGCGATACTCCGGTTAATTCTCTACCATGTTAGTGTTCTTCGTGTCTGTATGTACGTGTTCTTCGTGTCTACATGTGTGTGTCACCATTTAATTATTCCCTACCTAAATGTGCAGCAAAATGCAAACTACCTGTCACCCTACTTAAGTCGCACAATCTATTCTACTCTTATTTGTAACTACATGGGTCTTAGTGTTTTTTTAACAGCGTACTGAACCTTTCTCAGCGTATGCTTTTGTTTGTGATTGGGAGCAGGTGGATAGCGAACAGGTGGGGTTGATGGGGCCATGAGCAGTACCGGTGTAACTCTTATCTCCATTACCACAAAACAGATCAAGCAGGCCCAATATACAGGGGGCATATTTATCCACAATGAGAGAGCCATCATTGATACCATGGATGGTAGCAGGCTTGTCGCTACAACTTGCCCACTTTCAGAATGATAGCTCTGTAGCAGATTGTGTTTGGTGGTTTTTTATTGCAACTGAAGTGTGATTGTTTTTTGTTAAAGGGATGGTGTGTTATGTGTTGCTAGTTTGCCAAGGTTATCTGATTTAGGGGTAGGATTCTTAAGTAGGAGAAGGATCTGGTCAGTCTGCAATGTGTCATCGAGGATGCCTTTAGTGAAGGCGGCACTGATGATATGGGCAGTGGAGTACGTCTAGTTCTAGATATAGACTTAAACCTGGAGGTTGGGAGGATGTTGTCTTTTTAGGAGTTTCCCCTAGGGCTGTGAATATAGAGTTCTTTAAGTGTAATCACCCTGAAGTTAGTCTATTTTGGTCTGTCCCAAGCTGGGAGGAGTGGTACGTCTGTGCTGAGCTTGGTGCTTTGGTGTGTTGTCTAATTAGGACAGTTTTATCTGTGAAGTTATTGTTTTGCATTTGTCTGTACAGTGAGGTGTTACGGTTCTAGTAGTGGGTAGTTGCAATGTTTTATGGCTTTTAAGAGAGCTCTCCTCTTACAGAAGGCTTCTGATAGAGTTGGTGAGTATTGACGAGTAGTGGTTTGTCGTGACTGTGGTGGTTGAGGATTCTGCACATGGAGAGTAGAGGTTTCAGGGTGAGGAACCCTTTCAAAAGTTGGGATTTTCTCCACAGATTTTCTTGTCTGCAGATGCAACGTTTACTGGCAG
Source organism: Ambystoma mexicanum (assembly GCF_040938575.1). Lineage (NCBI taxonomy): Eukaryota > Metazoa > Chordata > Amphibia > Caudata > Ambystomatidae > Ambystoma > Ambystoma mexicanum. The sequence goes on from NC_090935.1 coordinate 779,335,910, forward strand.
TATATATAACCTCTGGTAATACCCCCCAAACTCATTTACACTTACACGTGGGATAGAAATGTGGCAAGTCGAAGGTTGTGCATGATTCAGGGTCCTGTGGACCCTTCCTTTATTCCCCATTTTGGCGCCACCTGGGGATTCATATTGCCATATGTGGTCATTACTGCATGCAGTAGTGCTTTCGTGTGGTGGACATTTCCTCCACACAGTAGCAAGAGGGAAACAAAACTTGACATTTGGCAGTGAGGTTAAACATCTGGTATTCCAAATTCCAGAATTTCTTACCAATGCTGCATAACCCATTCTCAGATCCAATACCTTTCTCGCTTTTGAAGTAGGTGAGAGTCATTACTACAGAAACAAATTACTTTATATAATTGAACTAAAATTGCAAAATGGCTCTTTTTAAAATGTTACAATGTTTATTACTAATGATCCCTTACAGTATTTATTGTAGTCATAATAAGAACGTAACACTTGTGACTCGGATCACTTTGTGTATAAAATAAAAGGGTGCTAGTGTCCCATTGCTCTTCCTGGTACAGGCCCTTCAGAAGGACCCTCGAGACGGTTCTGTGTACCTGGTACACTGAGGTTCCTTTCTTGGTCTTTGCCCCCTCCCCATGCCTGCCACCCTCCATCTTTACTCCCTCGCCCTCACTGCCTCCTCGCCTTTATGCTCCTGCCCTCTGCTGAATAGCATTGGTCTGGGGGGTGACGTCTCCCGGAACACTTTGTATGTAAATAAGGACTGCTAAATTCTATGTAGCATCTCATTGCCGTTCCTGGTACAGGTCCCAAACAAGGACAATCAGTGAGTGTTCAAATCTTAGGCAAATGTACTTTCTTTTCTTATTTTTGTTCTCCCATGCCCCACTACTTGATTTCCCCATCTCTTCTCATGACGTCAGACCTGGAAGAAGGCGTAAGTGAACAACTCAATCGGTGCTCTGTTGCTGAGTCTGACAGCTTGCGTCTCTCACATTCGCCCAAAAGAATGGCACAAATGCAATAGTTGGTCACTGTGAAAAGGGCACTGTCCATTGATATGCAATGCCTAAAAGCTGATCCAGCAGCTGGTGATCACCTGCGAAACCAATCACAACAAAAACTCCACTGCCTTTGAGTACTCACCTGTGATAGACAATGTGCACTCATGTCAGTGTCCGGCATCCCTGCAGTATTGAGAGCAACACAAAGTGATTGTATTGATGTCAAGAAGGGCATCCATGGCAAGATACTGAGACACATGTGGGAGTCACTTTCCATGGGGGCGGACCACTAGCTGACTGAAGCTCAGGCTTTGAGAGGAAAAATGCTTGACGATCACGCTTTGAGGCTCTTTTAGAACTTGAGACTGGACGCGAAGGTGATAGAGAAAGCACAAAGGCACCACACATGCTTTTAACACATTGGGCCACATTACATGGTAGGCGGTAATCATGGCGCTAATAGCGCCATGGTTGCCGCCGGTATTTTACTGTGTCCGCCTTGGTGGATGGCGGAATTACCGCCCTACTCCAAGGTGAGCGGGGGCGGTACTAACCCATTCACCAAGGACCTTCCCCAGTCCCATTTTTGCCCCCATAGGCAATTTGCGGTACCGTAATTAGCACCAAGGTCCCTTTGCGGGTTCATTTTTTAACCCCTGCTAAAGGCAGGCGTTAAAGTACCAACCCGCAAAGGGACCTCGTAATAAGGCGGTAAGGGTTAACGGTCACCGGTACCCTTACCGGTGACCTATAACCCTTACCGCCTACCGTGTAATGAAGCCCATTATCTGTTACTGCTTTGACAACATATATGTACAATGTCGCACAATGATGCTGTAATCCCTCCTCTGGATATCAATCTGCACACAGTACCGGGGGCTAGGCAGGAGGAGGTTGACCAGTGATCCGATGATCTGGAACTTGCCTGCCTGATCCATAGGAGTAGGACTCCTTGCCCTTTATTATACAGCCTGCAGTTACGCCCCCCCTCAGACAGCAAGCATTGAAAATGTGACCTCTAGGGCACGCTGTTTCATGAGGCCTGGGACAATCTGGATGGATGCAGTAAGAAGACATCATTCAAGTCCTACCCCAAAAGGATAGAGCAGTCACAGTCCAGGGATCCGACACATGAGATCCCTGCACCACACCAGTCCACCATTCGCCCCAACAACTCATGCCATCATTCCTACTTTTCCACAATTGGTGGAATGCCTGGGCAGCATCTTTATGTGGATTGAGGCAGATGTGTCCTGGCGGGAGCAAGTGGCTAGGAATGGGAGGGAGGGAGCAGAGGTTATTAAAGCACAGCATTGATGGAAATGCAGAAAGACATATGGGTAGCAAACACCCCCAGGGATGAGGCTTCAGAGAAGGCGTGTGCGGCAGGCAAGGAGGCTGCAGAGGTGAAGGGGGAGGCAGCGACTGCCTATGAACAGGCCAGGAAAGAGGCCATCCTGTGCCCAAAAAGGTCTTTAGGCTCATGTTCACACTTGTCCTTGCCAGATGTGACAGGGATATGAACAATTTGATATGCACCATTGTGTCTCAGATATATATTTCAGACAAAACATTCTGTAATAGATTTCCTGAGCGTGGCACTATCAGTGTCCTCGTGCATCAGATGTTTTACCTTTGGCTGCCATCTTCACCCAGTACTCCTCCTGAGCTGCCATGGTCCGATTGCACCCGATAGCAATGTTTTCTAACATGCAGCACTGCTGCAATCTGGCACAGCGTGTCTGGTTTATAGTGTAACAGACCTAAAATCGTTTGTAGGTAACTCATCTATCTTTGCAGGATCCCAAAGTTTCACTCGGTTGTATTGGATGTCTTTGTGTGCACACATTGTTGTATTGCTTTAATCGTTTCCCACAATGGTATTATCAACCATGGACCCTGTAGATACGCAAGGACCCCTCTGAAAGAAAATGGGGAAACGCAAGTCTGAGCCATTGTGCTCCGTGCACATACATGTAACCTATGTATGTCCACCCTCTTCACCTGTGCTCACCATTGTAGGTGCTCTATACTTGCATGCTGGGCATTCATACTTAGCAAGGTTCATTGGATGTTGTCAGTGTTCTTTATGACTACAGAGTTGTAAACCATCGATGATAATGTAAGCACATGCACATTCTTTCAAGGCTACATGACTGGGTATGGTCAGGTGAGGTATTGGGTTTTGGCATGTGTATGTGTGCCATTGGTCTGGAAGAAGATTGGAAGCTAGCATGGGGATGCTCATGTGTGAAAGATTGCATGCCTGTTCAGACGACCTGGCCAAATGTGAAGTGTGCGTATGACCTGCAGGTTACTTACTTAGGAACCAGGTCTGCAAGAGCACTTGATTCCCTGTGATCCATGCCAAGACATTGTAGGGGCATATTATCGCGTATATTCCTGTTTATTTTTCCAGTTGAAGTCTGATGACATATCAATATTGCCATCTCCTTCATTATTTATCAACTTCTCTATCAGTTGACTTTTGAATTTCCATTTTGTGTTGCTTAGTATTGGCTTTGACCAAACGTGTTCCCTCCAGGTTGCTTTATTTCACATGCATGGATTGAGACCCCGAAACTGCTGTCTGTCGGTTTCGGTGCAATGGTCGATTGAGATCATGTGACTGAGGTAAGTGGTTGGATCCTATAAGAACAAACAAAGGAGCATTTGAAGGAATACGGGGAGTTTTCACAGTAGGCGGGGTTGACGCAACCATTCCAGTGGCAGTACACACACGAACGTGTCATGTGATAGTCCAGGTAGACATCTGCATCAACGACGTACTATTGTGGTAAAGGTTTGCAATGCAATTCCTGCGGCAGGAGCCATTTTCCTGCAGCGATCCCCTAGCCGAGCGTTCTGGAAGATTATTGTTAAGCTTTGTATCACTCACCTGATACGTGAACTATTAAGGGAAAAGGTCTGAGGGCGCTGGTCAGGTTGTTGTAGTCAGTTTGTGTGAGGGAAAGATGTATCTGGTGAGGTCCTTTTGTATTTCAAGACAAATAAAGCTGTATCTGGTTTGCCACTACCCTAAACTGATGCGGGAGCTTTGTTTCTCTGCCAGGTTGTTTCTCAAGATCATGAAGTCATATTTTGACCAGGAAAATACTGCATAGACATGGTTGAACCTGTGGTCTACTCTGTAAACTACCCGAATACTGATGGGGTGGTATGTCTTTCTCTCCTGGTACACCTTTGGCAGTGTTGGGGTACACAAACTTGCAGTATAATGCATTGGAGAATCCTACAGTGGTGCACAACATCCCCTCTGCATTGGTCACAGATTGCTGATTGATGGGAAGTGTATGTGGTCCTCCTTATGATGTAGCATGGCACCAAGGTCATGATTAAGGATCTTTGAAAAATGTGGGTTGCAGGATGCCCCAAACCAAGGCAGCAGTGCTGTGAAATAAGCCAGTGTTTCAAAAACGTAGCACCGCCAGGAATAATTGCAGGCACAGTTTGGGTGCTGATGGTGGCATTTGCCTCTTCCCGCTCATGCAGGTTATCTCAAGAGAAAGTGGAATTTCACCCTTGCTCATTCCACAAGCCGGGGAATGGTAAAAAAGCATAAACCTGGAGAAATCCCAAGTCTGTTAATGGTCTCCATACCTGCCAACCTTCAGGGCTTTTCTTGTTGCCATCAAATGATTTGTGACTTTGCTTGCCTCGTAATATACGTTTTGGTGATTACCAGTAGTAGTTGTGAAACAGGTTCATGAGTTGCCACTACTTGTCAGGTCAGGTGGAACCGCCCAACCCCAGCTTCCACATGCAGCTGCTGCGCTTCGTGCACACAAAAGCAATTACACTTTACTCATCACCTTAATGCTAGCCCAGAAATGTATGAGATTCACATTGCCTCTGAGCCTTGATAAACGACACTGGGTGCTTCCACACAAGAGTGTGTTACTGCATGAATCACAAAGCTTTCAATAAGCCACCAAGGAAATTTGAATTTGAGTTTCCTGTTCAATGGCGTGACCAAAAAAGAATATGATATGATATGATATGATATGTTATTGATATCGTGCTCGTACACATGATGTGGACATGGGTGTTGCTAGGTCTGGAAAAGATCTGGGGCTATGCGCTATGCTAAGGTCAGGACTGTCGGACGCTCGCTAGCCTTTTGGTTGTAGCCCCTGAGCTTCTATTAAGGGCTACACGCACGAGATATGTGGCTGTAGTCCGCTCAGCCCCCCCCAGTCCGGGCCTCACTCCTGAAGCAACGCCTCGGAATGGGATAGTAAGACTTTCATTGCCCAGAGACATTAAAAGCTTTGGGCCGAGTGCAGGCCTAAATCGTGCCCATCTCCTGCACTTCTGGCTCTCCAGTGACCAACATTGACCTTCTTTTATAAAACATCTGTGACCGTTTGCTGAACACCAGGAAGATTATTCAGAACACCACAACTCCTACTTGAACCTTCAGGTGGCGTGTATGCCCCTACAGAATATATCAGAAATGCGAGCAAATAGTAGAAAGCAGGCTTTGCGGTTGGCTGCAAAAACTCTTTAGACAAGAAATCAATTGTGGCCACGCCCACAAAACGGTGTCATGAGGGGTCCACTAGAGTCCCGCAATGTAACAGGGTACAAATCCACAACCCTAATGTGTATTGTGCCACTTTCTGGAGAAAGCAACTTTGGAGTGACCATAATAGGTGCTCCTCCGCTGGCCAGAAATCACATTTTCGAAGACGGTTTGATTTTGACTGCCCTTTCCAGTGGCCTGAAGCAGCCACCACAGGATTGGATGTGTTGCATGTCACCCCTTCTGGGGGACATGGTACCTTCGAGTGTTGGTGTCATGGTCACATGGGGTAACCATGTGACCATGTTAATAAAAGAGACAAGCCACTTCCGGCTCGCCAGTCGATGTGAAGCTGACTCCGGTGTCGTTCTTTGGGGTGCACCCTGCTGGTTCAGCATCATGTGGAGTAGGCCCAGGGATGGGGCCCTCCACGAGGTCGGCGCCCCTGCGGGGCAACGCTGCCCTCTGTTGCCTAGCCATGTGATCATGGCTGAATGGTGCAACCCTGGCCTGGGTGCCCCCAGAGCCGGGGCTGCCGTGTGCTGGGTGCCCCCAGCCACATGGGTTGCTCCGGTGCTCCGGAGCAAGTGGGGTGATCCCCACTCCTTTGTCTGCTGCGTGAGCGCAGCACCGATGGTCCGTGTCGGGTGCACCCAACACGCACGGGGCCCCGCCCGGTGCTCCGGACGGGACCCCCCAACAGGATGCACCATGGTTCGCATTGTGATGGGGGCAATCTATTCTTAACAATGGAATGTCCGCATGCTGTGGCACTCTGTCCCTTACTAAACGTGACTGCGTTCAATGTAATATTCAACAAAATAGACAATTCCCAAGTGCTTTTATGCTCGTTGTGCATAACAAAACGCTGCATGTCTGCATTAGATAATGAGTAAGAGCCAGTGACTAGGACACGTGTAGAGTGTGGTCTCAGACAATGGCATGAATCTTATAAGCTGCCCCCATCGTCATGAACAGACACAGGTAAGCCTATTAGAATTGGATATAAGCAGGTTCAATGAGAGGCCATGTTTGTTGGCACAGGAAAGTGAGCACCGGAAATGGCACTGCGATAAGGAGAAACCCATGATGCATTGTGTTTAGAAGCAGAAGGGTATGTAAGGAGCTGCAGGACAGGGATGTTTGGTCTTGAGGGGAGGATGCCTAGGGGAGAAGCTAGGCATTTGGATGGAACAGGTGGAGAAATGAAAGGAGTAGACAGGTCTCCCTCTGGTAAAGGGCCTGTAAGCATGGTAATAGGCAAAAGGGGCCTCCATTTTCGGGACAGGCGGCGATCCCCTGTTAGTGTATTTCCTTGTGTTGTAATGAATGATACACTGACTCTGTGACCTGTTGCTACCTTAAAATGTCAGTCTGGAGTATGTTTGCTTCCACAATATCTCAGAGGGAAGTTTACAGACACCTCAAACCCGCCTATCTCAGTGTGAGATGCTGTCTGGATTAATGTTGGTGCTTGTAGCCCTGCTTTTATAGTAAGAAAATAAACTACACATACTGTGCTAGAATACTAAATAATGTGTGCTAAATGGCAGGGCTTAAACATCTCAGCAGTGGGTTATTCCTTTGTCCCCATATCCATTTCTACAGCCTGTTCAGAAGGTTATAGGACTAAAAAGGGACAGCTTCAAAGCCCAGATTCCGATTCTAACCCACCTCTTCCCTCAACTCTGCCCTGACTTGTTGGCACCAGGATGCCCCATGTATGTGACATCACTTTCCGCTGTGTCAGATGCCACGGCTTCAGAGATTGCCGCCTCATTCCTTCCATGCAGAAAATATAAATAATGGCCCCCAGGCACAGAGTACTAGTTTAGTTGTTCACTGCATTGTAGGTTGTTGCAAACCTAAACAAGCCCTGGGTGGGTTGATAGCTTCAAGCCACACGACTGAAAACAGAGCAACAAGAAAGTCTGGGCTCAAAGCCTGACTTCCCACATGACCAGTGTGTGATTCTGCACAAATCACTCTACATAACATGTTAAACCTTTTCTTGGCTTTCAACAATGAGATCATCAAAAGAGATTCCATTAAGTGCGCTCTAGACAAAACGCCTCACACATACAGGGTTTAACAGACCATAGGGTGGATCCATATATAATAAAAGTGGTGTGGATCATTTGCGTAGTGCACAACGCTGGTTTAGCTGTCCTTTAGCTGACTCATGACACCGTCACTCGTGAGCAATGGTTTTATTCTCACACAAAAGTCAAATTAATTATATACCTTTGACATGGCCATTGACTAGTTCTTGTTTTGTTTTATTTCCTCATGGCACTGAATTCACTGCTGATAATGTTATAAGATTAAGTTGACGTGGCCAGTGGTGTTGAAACCCTGCATGACCAGAAGACACCAAGTAACCAGGACATCCATTTTCTAGTGAAGGGCTTTTATTTAACCAACTAATGCATTCTTTGAGTTGCAGTCTTTGCTTCTTTCAGTTGAGCACATCTGACTTAAGCAATTGATTCCAGTGTTGTGTAAAGGAAAAGCTCAGGACTGTAAAGGTGGTGTCCCACTGACCTGAATTCATCAGTGACACAAATATGTTTTTACAATCAATATGTAATATTGCAAGTTAAAATAAAAATCAAGCTAACACTTTAAGGGGAGTCTGGGACTGAGAGGCAACAGTGAACAAAAGCTGAGGTTCAGTGTAGGCAGGATTATTGCAAGTAACACCATCCTTACTCGATCCACCCTCCCCACCCACCAACAGAAAGAAAATGAGGCTTAGCGCAGCTCAGGCAGCATGAGTGCAAGCTCTCTTTCATGCAGAACAGGTACAGCATGAGAAGCAGAACGGAAAGCATTGCTCATACGTGAAACCAACAACATGCAGCGCTTTCCCTCCCCAGCGTTCTTACTTGAATGTTGCTGGAGTGATTTTGTTTGCCGAGGTGGATCTCAAGCGGGTTGTAGTGGCGAGGGTTCATAAGCAAAGGATTTGGGGTTCTAAGCCATTACCGGCACCCTGGACATTCTTGCCCTAGTCATGAGGATCTGCCTGAAACCTGCCTCTAAACCTAACACCTGTTACAGCTCTGAACTAGCAGCCCTGAAATGCAAGTGCAGCGCTGCGGAACAGAAGTGGCATATATCTGGCTCACCCTCTGACAAACTGGCCTATCGCCTGCTCCAAAGACAATACAGACTTGCCATCCGTGCCAAGAAAAGAGCCCACATCCAGGCGCGGGTCTCCGGTGCATCCAACAACTTGACTTAAATCTTCAGGGAACTAGCCTACCCATCCACAGTCTCCTTCTAACCCCTCCCCTCCCAAGCCCTCTGCAACGCACTGTCCACTCACTTCACTATAAAAACTCAGGACATCCTGAGTACCCTTGCTTCCCTCTCCCCAACCCCTCCTCCACCCTCTTGCCACCTATAGCCACCCACCCTCCCTCCTCTTTTCTCTCCTCTTTCTCCCCTGTCACACCTGTTGAGGTCACCAGAATTGTCTGCTCCATGAAGGTCTCCTCCAAACAGGTTTCACCCTGCTCCTCCAGAACCATTAAGGACAACATTGGCTCTCTTGCCCCTGCACTTGCCGACTTCTGCAACCACTCCTTTGCCACTGGATCTTTCCCCTCCTCCCTCAAGCACTCCGTTGTGGCCCTCTCCTGAAAACACTTTCAGCAGATCCGACCTGCCAAGCCAACTACTTCCCTATCGCTATCACCCCCTTCTTTGGGAAACTCTTGTATAAACTAGCCTCCACCCAACTTACCTCTCATTCTGAACTTGTTGGCAGTCTCCATGACCATCAGTCTAGATTCCGAGCTTCCAGAGGCATGTAAACTGCTCTTCTGAACACCCGTGAAGAACTGCTTGCATCTCTGGACTCTAACTTTCCGGCTGTCCTCACCATACTTGCTCTCTCTTCTGCCTTTGACACAGTCAACCATTTCATCCTCATAAAACAGCTCCATGATACCCTGGGCATCTTGGAGTGGGCATTGGACAGGCTGACCTCCTTCCTAACTGACATCCATCCCAGGTTATTCTGGGCACCGTCTCCTCCCCTATCTCTTATTTCACCTGTGGTGTCCCACAGGGCTCCAACCTCTCCCCTTGGCTCTTTAACACATACCTTGGTCCACTGGCATTCCTCATTTCCACCTTCTCTCTTGACTTCCAGTGCTATGCAGATGACACACAACTTTTCTTCAAACTCCCATCTGACCCTCTTACTTCTTCCATCATCACACAATGACTATCTGGCATCCATTCCTGGTGCACTTCCGATGATCTCTGCCTCAATACCAGCACAACTGAGATCCTTCCTATTGAGAACCCTGCTTCCACTTTCCTCCCCTCAGCCTGACCATTCTCTATGGGCTCTCCCACTTTTCCTTCATCTGAAGCCAGAAACCTTGGAGTCATCTTCGACTCCTCTCTCCCTCCTTCTTCCCTCACATTCAGGACATTGACAAGAAGACCCATTTTCAACTCTTACCTCTCAAAGGAATTCTCCCTTTTCTCACTTTCCCCCAGAAACTTAATATTACCCAAGCCCTGGTCCACCCTAGGCTTGACTACCGTAATATCCTTCCCTTGAATTCACTCTCTTCCTCTCTACGACCCTTCTAGCTAATCCAGAATAGGGGAGCAAGAGTTATCCTTGGCCTCAAGCCTAGAGACTGCATCTCTCCTGCCCTTAACCTCTTCACTGGCTCCCAGTTGCTGCACAGATGAAATTCAAATCCCTCTGCATCATCCACAAGGCTGTCTGGGGCCAGGGACCACGCTATCTGCAACTTGCTCTTAGTAAATACTCTCCCTCTATACCCCTACATTCCTCTGGTACCAACTTGCTGTGTGTAAAGCGTTTCGCTAAACAGAGGGCCGGAGGCCAATCTCTTGCTTCAGCTGACTCCCTCTTATGGAACAGTATCCCCCTTCCTCTTCATCTTGAGCCGGACCTCCTCAAATTCCAGAAGCTCCTCAAGACTTTCCTTTTCACTTCCTCGTTCCCTTCTTCCCTCCTCTGCTAATCTCACAGTCGCTGTGATTTGTGACCAGGGCCCTTATGTGTCCTTCAAGGCCCTGACCTCCCACACCCAATCGCCTCAGCCTCTGCCTACACACAGCACTTGCCTCGGCATCCACAAGCCAATGCTGCTGTAGGCCTGCACTTACCTACTTAGTGCAGCTCAACACTCCTGAGCTTATGGCCCTCAGTACATAGCTTGCCACGCAGTGGATGGGATGCAGGGTAACTCTTTACACCAATTAATCAAAACAACTCAGGAAGATAGCAAAGTTTGTGTACTGTTTTTTGTATCAGTTGTCTAAAACGGGGAGTTACAACGGATGTCAACGGATGTCAAACAGCATTTCTCTCTCGAAGCAATGCATAAGAAATTACATCTTTATAGCAAAGATTCATCATATGTGACGTCATACTACGTGGCCCCTATTCAACTATCCTGTCACAGGATTTAAATAGTCTACTTATGGGAACCTGTTCACACGTAGCCTAGTGACTCCTGCTGAAGTGTGGGATGACTTCTTCTAGACCCCTTTGGGTCAGGCTTCTGGGTGCTTCCCTCCACACAATATTTCTCCATTACTTTTAAATTAGCACAATCCCGTCCCCTTAATTTGGCATTCCCTTCAGTCTACTCACCATTTGGTCGTTCTTTGACTCAAGGCCTTCGGTATCGTCTCCTCTTCCAACCAACCACTTTCACCTTCCCTTCACAGAGCGCACGTGGCAACCAGGTAGGGATTTCGTCATCAAAGAGGGACCCTGCCCACCGTCTCGGTTTTCTTGCAAGCTTTCTATTTGGCCGATCTCCACAGGAAACCCTGTGATCTTCCCAGTGCTTCATTTGTAAAAAAATAAGTGCCAGTGCCCAAAAAATATTTGCCCCATAATGCCGGGCGTCGCCCTCAGGACAGGGGCTGCGCCACCCTGAGTGTGGGCGCACCGGCCACGCCAGTTCAGTGCTAGACCTACCTAGATCGGCCCACCACCAGCCCATCACACTGCTGCTGCTCCATGTCACATGTTTGGCGCTGCAGCAACTGCTGGCACAGGCTAGTAGTAAATACGCAACTAAGATATGCTCCTCCTGCAACTGCGCCTCAATGCCCCCGGGCTGTGTGAGCGCTTTACAAATGCAAATAAATAAAAAAGCATTCTGTTTCAGTCACTGTTGCATTGTATTTGTCTCTACCCCTTCTGCCCCATCTGACAGTCTGTTAAAGTACACCAATTATTGTTAATCGGTTACCTCCAGGAACAGAACCCTCCCCTCAGCCCGTTCTTCAGTCACCTCATCCAGGTGTTTTGTGTAATCAATTTACTGTCAAGCCCTTATCAGTCATCACAACTCATAAATGCATCCCCCTTCACCCTTCCTTCAAGCATGAGCATGGTGTTGTATAACTTGGAAAAAGTCATTTCTGTAAGACAATGTTGTGAAATCAATGGCCTGTGCTACTTCTGCTTTAAGGCCTCTTTCCACCTTAACACATATTAAAAAACTAAGTATGTTTTGTCACCCAATAGTCAGGAGCCAGAGGAGAATGCATATTTGGATTTCTCCTTCCCACTGGCATGTTCTTGACATGCTTCACTAAACTGCGGGGTGTAACAGACACCCACCTCCCTATCTGAGGATTCCTATCTGAGGGTTGCATTCTCGGAGCGTATTGTACCCAGGTTAAGGGGCCACATCTGGTGTGTAAACCACACATCAGGCTAGAAAACATGCACTGGAATTATGTAAAAAAATGACAACAAAAGACGGTTGAGAATTATACACGAATACTTAACTAGTGCTTTTATTTATGACGACAGCTTTGTGGGCACTTGCACCATGTTTATCCCCGTCTAGTTTCCATGTGTGTATCTTTAAGCCTGAAATGGCATTTCAGAAGTTCGGCTTTGCATGGGCTTTTCTCGCGAAGTACAGCCGGTTCGGTTTCGACCCAATACGTGCACCGTTCCGGGTCCCCTCGCTGAAGCTCGTTTGTGATCTAATGAGGCCGATAACATTAAAAGGAAGAACGGAAACACTCAGGCAAAAATTCACAGTTCATGTTTCGCTTAGATGAATGCAATCCAGGGTCGGACTGGGGCATACAATTGTCTCGAGTCAGGCTCGGCACCAATGAAAAAAGTGGCCAAATTTGCAAACGACAATTAATTACTTTTGTGACAGACACTAGTGGGACCGCCCGTGCCCCGCCCGGTCCTGGGCTTTGCCCTGCCTCAATCACTTAGGCTACCTCCCGTGGGGCCACCACCGCCACGGCCATGCTGAGCCTGATGATGACAAAAATAGGTGTGCGGTGCAGCGGCCCTACGGAAGGTAAGATTTTAAAAGAAAAAAGGAAAAAACATACTTTTGAGCACAATCCACGGGCCCGGCACATGCGGAAGAGTCACCAGACTCAGTCTGCGGCAGCCGTTAACCCCATGTCACAGAAATTGGCCTGGCCCTGGCACTGACTGCAGTCAGCAGCACACTGCACACAGGTCACACAGACAGAAGCCCGGGCGCGGACAGGCCCCTGGTGGGGTCCTGACTCCTGGGCAGTCAGGACAGCACCAGGGGACCGTGCCGCCGCCCGGACCCCGACCTGGGCCTTCCTTGCCTGATCACTTGACTGTGACAGGCTCAGGTTGAACCGCACGCAACAACTACTGACTTACCTGCTTCTCCGGCTGGGACTTGGTCTCCTGACGGGCCTCAGGGTGGGGGGGCCGGGTTGCGCACACTGGCACCTGCATAAATGAAAAAGCAGGCAGAGGGGGTCCCAGGAAGCAACTAGGCCGCACCACGCAGTGCAGCAGGGCAGGCTCTCTCTCTCACAAGTCAGGACCGACGACGCCACGCCTCGACACCTTCACTTCACAGTAACTCGTGAAATGAAGGTGGCGCCGTGGTGCCTCCAGTGGCAACAACATGTCATCATGTAATTTCACTGGCTCAGAAGAACAACCAATGAAAACTGCATATTCTGTGTTACTATACAGAATGTATCAAATAGTGCATAGTACCAACAGAATGGTAGTTTTCATTGGCTGTTGTTTGTAACAGTTTGTTGTTCATTGCTATTGTTGGTCCCTCCCAGGCCCAGCCAGCCACGGCCTGCAACCTGCAAGCACGAGCGAGATCGAGATCAGAATGACAAATCCCAATGATTTATAATCGAAGCAAAGCTAAGTGGAAGAACAAATAAAGCAAATGCACGTGCAACCATCCTAGCACTGTAGCGCGTCATGCAGTGGATGGGAAGCATTTCTCTCTCGAATCATTTCATACAAAATTACACCTTTATATCAGAAATTCATCATACGTGACATCATACTACATGGCAAATAAGCAAAAACCTACAGGGGATTGTGGTTGGCTCAAGGGGAACATCTAAGTATACTTTCTATAAGGGTACGGGTTGGGATTGGATCTCTACTGTCAGGTGGACAACTCATGCCCATCCCTAGTGCAAGTCATTTTCATCAGTTATTAGATACACAGTACGCCATTGGCTATCAAACTATAATGCCCTTTCGTTATATGGTCCTCTACAATTGGTTGGCATGCTCGTGCCCTTCCGGAACATTTGATTTACTAGCAGCACGTAAGCTCATACCCCAGGTGTCAGGAGGTGGACTGTACCCCCCCCCCCCAATTAGCCCAACATCTCTCATCACTCATGCCTTCTGCCATGAAGATTGTCTTTGAACTTGGCCTTGCAATGTATTCTTGTCCCTGGGAATATAAGGGAGTGCGGGCACACGCTTATCATAGTTCTGGACTGCCTGCCCAACTTCTATTTCCATCTTGGGCTCACGTGACGGGAGACCGAAATTCAGCCCTTTTTGCAGCATTTTAATTGTCTTGAATTAATAAACTTGGCACTCATGGTGTTCTTTCTTTGCACCTTAAGAAGGAATGATTCAGCATCTCACGGTTACTGTTCTTCAAGGATAGATAACCAGTTCTTGCTGCTGCAGCCTTGACATCAGGCCAGGCAGCTCTTCCAGGCCTCTCCACGATCTCAGCTAATTCTCTGATGTGACACAGCCTTTAGCCCTTCTCTCCATGGGTTTGAACTTTACTAAAATTGTGACATTGATGTCCAGCTTCTATACAATGGCGGCTCCGCCTGTAAACTATTCACTGCATATAGCCAGCTTCTAAGATCACTTAGTCTACTTGCGTTGCTGCATCTGTACAGTTATTGAACAATTTGCTTTTTCTGCAGTACTCTTCACATGTGCAATCTTTGTCCCTCATATGAAAGTTTACTCGATACTTTACTTTGTCATCAGTTTCTATAAGGTCCATACATTCTCTTCTTCAGCCAGTCTTCTCAGTGCATCACGCTCGTTTCTTGTGACGTCACCAATTTCTCTTGCTCTCATTTTCATATTCCTTCGGGGATCTCATCCAAGAGATTGTCATATAAAGATCTTGTTCCTATCAAATCTCCCACAATGAGCAAAGAAAAAGTTTGAGTCTTGGGCCTGGATATGTAATAAAAAAAAAAGAACAAAATTGCATTCTGTAATTGACTTGGGCATGGGTCGAAACAAACTAAATGTTCAACCTCGATATCTCCTTCATTGCCCCTCACGACACCATAGAGCCCAATTCCTAAGATTAAGAATGAATCCTCTGGCAACAAAGCAAGTCTTATGGCAAAGACGTGATAAGACTGTGAAAGATAACCTTTGTCGCTTCTGTCGGATTTTTATAGAATCGGTGAAGCATCTACTAATCAGCTGCGAGGGCACTCGTAATCAACGTTCATTACATCTTGGGCACTATGCACTTTAATGACGACATGGATGCCTGGCGGGATAAAATCATTTCAGAAAATGACATCAAAGTCTCCTGTGCCGTTGTGGACTATAGGGACACATTACTAAAGAGTGAGACTTAGTTAAAATTGCCTCAGATGGATGGCTTTTGGAAGCAAATGAACGTAATTTAAAAGTGGATATCTGAGATTTGAGAAATGGATTTAAGATTTGTAGGAAGGACATAAATGAGTAACTAACGAAGTTGACAACATTTTTTTTTTAAACAAAAGTTTAACTCCTCTGTTTTAAACTGTAGTTTTAAATAAAAAAATAAAAAAGATTGTCATATCTTCAAGGATACATCTGATAGTTTTTTCTTAATGGATACCTTTTCTTGAAGATTCAATGTGGAATAGTCACAACTGCTGGTGTCAAACATGGCACGATTTCTAGCTTCCAGCATACAGGTAGTAGGGGGGCGGGACTTCCTGCAGAGGCATTCAGCTGCTCCTCTACACTCCCTAGCACTTACTATACTTGTCACTAACCTCTGCTGCTCACCCACGAGCTCCGACACTCCAGCACATACAACCCACTCCCTCTTCCCCTCTTCTCTCTCTGCACTTGCACGTTCTGAACACTCACAAGGCCTAGTACGTTTGTCTCTATCCTCCAGTGTATATATGTTTCTCAATCCCATGTTCCCTCCCTGTTTCCCTTTAGACGCTTTGAAACACAATTTACTTGTTGTATAAGTGCCTAACAAATGCAAATAAATAAATAAATACATAAATTCCTAGTGAGTTGGTCCAGCACAAAGTTTGAAAAGTTATCTTTTGTTCCAACTTGAGCCAGTAGGGGTATTGCAGAGAATGATTAGAGTGGTCTGATATGTGTATAAAGTATGGATAAATGTGGATGCATGATTTTTGATTAAGTGCTCGCCTCTGACATTTATGTGCAACCGACATATATAGATTTGAATTTTGGTTGGTCTTTCAATCATGTAGAATTAAATTAGGCAGTACTAACATTAAGAGCTGAGAAGAGGGAGGTGTCTACTTTGAAATGCTGCTGCCAATAATGAGAACCACATGTTATGAACTGTGGTCTGGCTGGTTCTTGGCATGTGCGCCAGGAAGTCCCTTGTGGCGACGCCGCTATGTGTCACCACGTGAATGTGTGCGTGCGTGTTGGCGTGTGTGCGGTACCCGCTGTACAGGAGTACCGCACAAGAAGATTGGAGCACTATGCGCTCTTACACCCCTTCTTCTTTCAATAAACATGCTGCTTACTCATGTCCCCCGCATCATTGCATGGTTACCTGTACACATAGTCCTTGAGCCTTCTGGCAGTCATGTGGTTCTCGTGGGGCGTTGTAGGGTGGGCACTCGTGAGGCAGGTCATTTGTAGGCCTCTCCCCACTGCTTTCTTCCTATGAGATATCACCTCCACCCCCCTGATCCATACCCTTAATCCAGAGCCCTCAGGAACTCTGTGGTACTAGTTCATCTGAGGACCAAGGCAGTTGCTTGAAATGGTATGCATTGTGAGTGATGGATGAAGCCAATTTCTGAGCCGTGATCATGCTTCCCTCTCTGGATATTACTCTCATTGGTGATGGATGACATTTAATCTGAGGCCTACAGTTATTGAGCAGCACTGCATCTCCTACTTCGATGGTTGAGGGGCATGCCCCTCTCTTTATGCTCTTGTTCTCATTCGTTTGGCGTCTCTTTGCCAGATATACATCATTGTCAAAGGCCACAGGTCGCCACTCCAAAACAGTTGGAATCATGATTCTTTGCACTCGTCCCATCATGAACACCGCTGGAGCCACACCGATGGCAGCGTGCGGTGTGGAGCAATATTCTCTTAGGAACTGATAGATTGACCGTTCATTATCCACCTGTTCCTCACAGGCAATCCTCTGTGTATTGTTCAATGTTCTTATAAACCTTTCTCTGTCTCCATTTACCTGTGGCCAACTAGGTGTTATCCTGTCGTGGGGCCCTCCCAGGCTTTCCAAAAACACCCACGTGCCTTATCCCAGAAGTGGTGGTCCATTGTCGAATTGTATTACTTCCAGCAGGGCATGTGTGGCAAATATTTTCTCCAACTTGGGGGCGACAGCCGACGCCGCTGTAGACTCAGCAATATCAAGCCCGGGATAATGGGAGAACACATCAACCACCAACCATCTGTATCTTCCACTTGGCAGAGAGCCACAGTCCGCACTCACCCTTTCCCACAGCTACTCCCCACGAGGCATGGACTGGATGGGAGCTGGAGGTTTTGCGTGCCTGCAGATTGACATGTGATGCACCTCAACACCATGACCTTCACTAACGATTACAGCCCCAGGAACCATTCTTTTTCCGTCAAGTGGGATTTTATCTTCCTGATGCCCTGGTGACCAGCATGCACCAGCAGGGAAGCAGGAGTAACAATTCAGGAGCCCCTCAGAAGCAACCAATCTGGGAAACCGACAACTCATCCCTTCTGCGGAACAGGATGAAGAGACGATGTTGAGATGCTTCTGTCCTTTGGGGGTGATCGTGGTGAAATTTCATCCATCTCCCTGAATTTCGAGCCACTCTGATGACTACCAAACACTCATCCTAGGCGGCGGCGTTGTGCACCTACGCGAGTGTCAGTGCCTCTGGCATGTGGTCTTCTGTCATCCAATGGATATGTGCTTCAAGTCGGTCGGCCACTTTTGACTCGCCCGGGGTCACTGGTCTGGGACGGCGCAACAGAATATCTGGCTGGTTGCTGGCACCTGGCTTGTGTTTGATAGTAAAATCGAATTCCTTAAGTTGCAGTGTCCAGTTCTCAATTCGCTGGGGAGATCACAGGGATGAACCATTAAAAATGTGAACCAGTGACCTGTGATCATTCAGTATCTTGAACTTCCTCCCATACAGATAGAGATGAAAATGATTGCAGAACTACAACACGGCAAACGCTTCTTTCTCTATTTGGGGGTATCTGCCCTCAGAAGGCATCAGGGGCCTGCTCGCATATGCAGTTGGTAGAATTCAATATTTCTCCATTTGTTGCATCAACACTGCCCCCAGGCAATGTGGGCTGGCATCAACGACTAGTTCTGTCCTGTTCCGGGGTTCAAAATAAGACATAGTTCCCTCACCTGCCAACGCTTCCTTGGTTGCGTCAAACACTTGCTGGTGAACACTGTTCCACTCCCAGGGCTCCCCCGCCTTTGTCAGCCACTGCAGTGGTTCTGATATGGTAGCCAGATGAGAAATAAAACATCTGCAATAGTTTACCATGCCGGGGAAGCTGTGCATTTCTGACGGATTTTGTGGCGCTACTGCTCAATTTATGCTCTTCACTTTCTTTGGATCTCCAGAGACATCGGATTTATGAAATAGAAAACCGAAAAGTTATAGAAGTTCCTTCAGGAACTCGCACTCCTCCCTGTTTAGAGTAAGGCCGTTCTCTTGGCTTCTCTTCAGGACTGCCCTCAAGCAAGAGATGTGAACCCCGTATGTAGCAGTGAAAATCAGAATGTCGTCACTGACATTGATGACTCCTGAGACTGAAAGACTTTGGCTGCCAAAGAATTGAATTGATTGTTTATTTGTATAGCGCCTATATACCATGTGTTTCAAAGCGCTTCAAGGAGGGAGAGAAAATGGGAGAAATAACAGTTACATTCTTACAATTCCTTGAAACAGTTTTTTTTTTCACATTCTGTACTATCTTAGAGAGCCTGGTGACATTTCAGATAGTGTAAGTGTGTGGAACAAATAGGGGAAAGGGAGGGGGATGAAACAAAACAGGCGGTTCCATTTCTATGTCTGCGGCAATTGACCTAGTGCCGGAAAAGTAAACAAAGGAGGGAGGGGGAAGATGGAATGAGGGAGAGGGAGAGGAACAAAACAAGCAACTAGCATACTCACAGGGTAATTCATAGAATTCAGCGCACAAGTAGCGCACGCGGCTGGCGCACAGCGTGCGCGTGCGATAGTCTGCGCCAGCCGCGTGCGCCAAAACCGAATCCGGCGCACAGCGTATTCATGGATTTTAGCCTCCCCAGGCAGCCGTGGCGCACAGTGGCGCAGCGACTCGCTGCAGCGCCAGTTACGCCCCCAGGAACGCCCCTTGCGCTGGGAAATCTCATAAAAATCACAAACCAGCGCAAGGGGCTACGCTAACCCTGGACCATCACGGCAAGCGGCCCATGCGATTTTCAAGGGTGCGCGGGAAGTGTCACACGTCAAATCCCAGGCTACGTCCATTTCAGGGGTGCGCGGGAAGTCCCACACGCGAAAAGCCAGGCTACGTCCATTACAGGGGTTCGCGGGAAGTTTCACACGCGAAAAGCTAGGCTACGGGAATTCCAGGGGTGCGCGGGAAGTCCCACACGCGAAAAGCCAGGCTACGTCCATTACAGGGGTGCGCGGGAAGTTTCACACGCGAAAAGCTAGGCTACGGGAATTCCAGGGGTGCGCGGGAAGTCCCACACGCGAAAAGCCAGGCTACGTCCATTACAGGGGTGCGCGGGAAGTTTCACACGCGAAAAGCTAGGCTACGGGAATTCCAGGGGTGCGCGGGAAGTCCCACACGCGAAAAGCCAGGCTACGTCCATTACAGGGGTGCGCGGGAAGTTTCACACGCGAAAAGCTAGGCTACGGGAATTCCAGGGGTGCGCGGGAAGTCCCACACGCGAAAAGCCAGGCTACGTCCATTACAGGGGTGCGCGGGAAGTTTCACACGCGAAAAGCTAGGCTACGGGAATTCCAGGGGTGCGCGGGAAGTCCCACACGCGAAAAGCCAGGCTACGTCCATTACAGGGGTGCGCGGGAAGTTTCACACGCGAAAAGCTAGGCTACGGGAATTCCAGGGGTGCGCGGGAAGTCCCACACGCGAAAAGCCAGGCTACTTCCATTACAGGGGTTCGCGGGAAGTTTCACACGCGAAAAGCTAGGCTACGGGAATTCCAGGGGTGCGCGGGAAGTCCCACACGCGAAAAGCAAGGCTACGTCCATTACAGGGGTGCGCGGGAAGTTTCACACGCGAAAAGCTAGGCTACGGGAATTCCAGGGGTGCGCGGGAAGTCCCACACGCGAAAAGCCAGGCTACGTCCATTACAGGGGTGCGCGGGAAGTTTCACACGCGAAAAGCTAGGCTACGGGAATTCCAGGGGTGCGCGGGAAGTCCCACACGCGAAAAGCCAGGCTACGTCCATTACAGGGGTGCGCGGGAAGTTTCACACGCGAAAAGCTAGGCTACGGGAATTCCAGGGGTGCGCGGGAAGTCCCACACGCGAAAAGCCAGGCTACGTCCATTACAGGGGTGCGCGGGAAGTTTCACACGCGAAAAGCTAGGCTACGGGAATTCCAGGGGTGCGCGGGAAGTCCCACACGCGAAAAGCCAGGCTACGTCCATTACAGGGGTGCGCGGGAAGTCCCACACGCGAAAAGCCAGGCTACGTCCATTACAGGGGTGCGCGGGAAGTTTCACACGCGAAAAGCTAGGCTACGGGAATTCCAGGGGTGCGCGGGAAGTCCCACACGCGAAAAGCCAGGCTACGTCCATTACAGGGGTGCGCGGGAAGTTTCACACGCGAAAAGCTAGGCTACGGGAATTCCAGGGGTGCGCGGGAAGTCCCACACGCGAAAAGCCAGGCTACGTCCATTACAGGGGTGCGCGGGAAGTTTCACACGCGAAAAGCTAGGCTACGGGAATTCCAGGGGTGCGCGGGAAGTCCCACACGCGAAAAGCCAGGCTACGTCCATTACAGGGGTGCGCGGGAAGTTTCACACGCGAAAAGCTAGGCTACGGGAATTCCAGGGGTGCGCGGGAAGTCCCACACGCGAAAAGCCAGGCTACGTCCATTACAGGGGTGCGCGGGAAGTTTCACACGCGAAATTCCAGGGTACGTCCATTTCAGGGGTGCACGGGGAAGTTTCACACGCGAAATTCCAGGGTACGTCCATTTCAGGGGTGCGCGGGAAGTTTCACACGCGAAAAGCCAGGGTACGTCCATTTCAGGGGGGCGTGGATATTTGAACACGCTACTCCGATCGTTGGGTCTTCACAGGTATTCCCTGTACAGCCTCCACGTCCCCTGCATGCAGTCCACACCACAGGTGATTACCCTGCACACCTGCTCATGACTCCCACCCCCCAGCAGTCATGGGGCACCTGCCAGCAGGCCCCCACTCATGTCCCACTCATGCCTCCCACCACCCCCACCCCCCAGCACTGTGGGGCACCTGCCAGCAGGCCCCCACTTATGTCCCACTCATGCCTCCCACCACACCCACCCCCCAGCACTGTGGGGCACCTGCCAGCAGGCCCCCACTTATGTCCCACTCATGCCTCCCACCACACCCACCCCCCAGCACTGTGGGGCACCTGCCAGCAGGCCCCCACTCATGTCCCACTCATGCCTCCCACCACACCCACCCCCCAGCACTGTGGGGCACCTGCCAGCAGGCCCCCACTTATGTCCCACTCATGCCTCCCACCACACCCACCCCCCAGCAGTCATGGGGCACCCTCCACCAGGCCCCCACCCATGTCCCACTCATGCCTCCCACCACCCCCACCCCCCAGCACTGTGGGCCACCTGCCAGCAGGCCCCCACTTATGTCCCACTCATGCCTCCCACCACACCCACCCCCCAGCACTGTGGGGCACCCTCCACCAGGCCCACACAGATGTTCCCCTACCAATAGGAAATCACAATACAGATCCCAGGATCCCATGGGCAACCACATCCCACCCCATGTCACCCCAGTCCATACACACATCCAAGGTACACATCCATTCAAAAATCAAATACCCATTACATGATACATAACCAATGAGCAGTATGCGCATGAGTCCAAGTCCGTCAGACTCACACAATGGCAACACATGACTGTGAAAACCCAGATTGTGACAGTCAACAAACCAATGAGAGAAGTCCACACAATAGAATCAAAAGAACAATGTATTAAAATGTAAGAAAGAAAAAAAAATAAACACCTAAATGAATACACAAAGTAACAGGAAAAAAAAAAAAATTCTGATGAAAGGTGAAATCCAAAAGAACGGGTGCAAAGTCAATCAAAATGGAAATCAAAAACAAACACATTGCCCCATGGTCCAAATAATAAAATCGAAAACATCCACAAACTATGTACAAAGATGATTGTCCGGGTCCAATATCCCTAAAAACCATAAAATGAAACCTACCCAAAACCTAACTAATGCGAACTATATACAAAAAACGTGGGCCATTGTCCAATCAACCCAAATAATAAATTAAAATAAAGGAAACCTACTATCTACATAACTATATACAAAGGCGGCGGGCCAGTCCTGCGGCTCACTGAGAGATGTTATGGGCCAGGGCATCATCGAACTCCCTTTCTATCTCCCCGAGGCGTTCCTCCTCAATGGCCCCGAGGGCCCGCAGGGCTGACGCAGTGTCCACCTCCAAGCCCCTGTGGATCTCCTCGAGGCACTCGGCACGCCTCAGGGCCCTCTGCATGGAGTCCACTGCCCTGACCATAGCGAGCCGCCCCTCTTCTGCCCGCCGCCTCTCCGCATCTATTGCGTGGCCTAACCGCTGCCACACGGAAGACACATTCTGTCCAGGGTCCTCCTGCCCTCCAGCCGATGGCTGCCCCTCCGATGTTGATGGCCCCGAGCCATGACGCCTCCCACGTCGCTGCCGCTGCCTCTGCAGCCACTGCCTCTGCCAGCACGACGGCATCCAGGCTGATGGTATCCACCGACGCCGTCGTGCACGTGCCCTGCCTGATGATGCCGGCACATCCTCCACCTGCAGGGGTCCAGTTGCCATGGTGTCCACACCAGCTGGACCACCGACTCCCGACTGTGGCAGGGATGGGATCCCCACTGAGCCGGCTGCATTGGTCGGGGCAGGTCCACAGGGGGCCCTGGTGTCAACTGGGCCGGAAGACGGCAAGGAGAACGACCGGCGCATACTTTCCACAGAGGAGGAGATGCCCGACACATTGGCCATCACCTGCAGAAAACCCGCGCCAATGGCAGATCCCAACTGGGCCACGTCGGCACGGTGCTCTTCGTGATGATGTGCGTGCTCCTCCCGGGAAGCACGCACATCATCACGAATGACCCCCGTGCGCAACGGGACCCCAATCAGGACCTTTTCCATGCGCCCACGGGTCCCCTCGTCCGCAGGTGGAGGGGAGTCAGATGACATAGACACCCCCTCCACCTGCGGACGGGCCTGGGACGGGGCATCCATGCTGGTGCATGGTGGTGCACTCACAGGGTCAGGGACAGCGACATGCACAGGCACCTCCACGGCGACCTGTGCTGCCTCCTGCCCCTGGCCCTGGACTGCACCACTTGCACCAGCAGGGATGCCCCCACCAGGCCTCAGGTGTGCCTCAGTCTCGGCCGCCTCCTCCTCTGTAGAAACCACCAACCTGGATGGCTCCTTGCCCTCTTCCGCTGTAGCTGGCCCCTGTGGGGGCTCACCCACCCCTTCCGCCGCAGCCGTGGGGGCATCCCCGCCGTCTACCTCCACAGCGCCGTCTCCGCCCTCTCCATCACTAGCCGCTGCATAGAGGGAGACATAGAACACAAGCATCAGGGCACTGTACAATGGTCCCCTACACAGGAAGCAATATCAGATGACTGGCAATGGTAAAGTACACTTCTATCATGTCCCTCCACAACACATGGGTCAGGCAATACACACACGCAACACCCATGGTCCATGGCATGCACATCAACATACATGTCCACTGCACTCTTCTAAAGTACGATGTCATGGAACACACATGCATCATTGGTCATGCAAATCACACGCACACACTTCACCTCTGTCACATCCATGTGGCCTCGTACATCACAAACACAGTGGATACAAGGATGATTAGGCAGCATCAGTGAATCTGTACAGTGTCACAGACATGTGTCATGCATCCATGCCATTCAAAAGTCACAGACATGCAGGTCAAGCACACCGACCTCGACACCATACATGTACCTGGCATCAGCATCCATCCCTCACCCACACCCATGTCCACGAACATACACTTGCATGCTCACATGTGTCCAATCTGCATAGGCCTCCTCAGGTTGCATAGCAACACATACAACAACCATGTGATCCACAAATTACTGGTCGCACATGCATCGCCATGACAACACTGCACACATACATGCCTACAAGGCCCATTCCACACATACAGCATCACACAACCAGCACACTGCAACATGCACTGTCTCACACAGCAATGCCTGCACACTTACCGCTCAACTCCAGACGGGTCTCCCTCTCAAGGACCTGGGAGTGGAGCGCTGGGTGTATGCGTGCCAGGACCCTCATTTGGATCGAACTCATGTGGCCCCGGCCCCCCTCCACGAGGCGCCGGGCCTTTGAGAGGGTCCTGGACCTGCAGTCCTCCCAACGCTTCCTGACATGTCGGTTGTCGCGGACTGCCACCCCCTCCGCGTTGATGGCAGTCACGATGTCGTCCCAGATCCGAGTCCGTCCTTCATAGTTGGCGCGGCTACTTCCGAAGAGGGCATCATACTGCCCCAGGACTCGCTCCACCAGGACCCCAACCTCGGTGACACTGAAGCTGGGGCCCCTCTGCCTCTCTGGCTGGGGGTTGCCAGTGGTGCCAGATGTTTCAGTGCCCGACATGGCAACCCCAGAGGCAGGAGTGGGTGGGCAACTTGGTCCTGGGGCTGGGCTGTGGAGTGGTGTTCTTCCAGTCGGGAGTCTTCAGTTCCAGCAGGGGTGGACACAGCAACTGTACGCCTGCAGATGGCTGATGTGCAGGCACCAAATGGCAGGGCACGGTGGCAGCAGGCAGGCAGGCAGGCAGGCAGGCAGCAGCAGATGGCACGTGGGAGGCTGCTTGGGGCACTGGGGGGCAGTAACTCGGCCTTCTGGGCAGGAGCGTGGTCTTCCGTGTGTGAACGCGTGGCCAGCTTGATACGGAGTGAATTGGCACGTGAAAATCATGCACGTCTGCGTGGAATCCGAGGAAAGGCCCTCAGCGCGTAAGCACGTCAGCACGCGTACGCGATTTCATTGGTCCAAAGGGCCAGGCGCGTAAGCGCGCCTATGACGCACGGGTGTTTCCCAACCCACGTGAAAAATAAACACGTGCCGCGCGAGCGCGTCAGCACGCGTACCCGATTTCATTGGTCCAAAGGGCCAGGCGCGTAAGCGCGCCTATGACGCACGGGTGTTTCCCAACCCACGTGAAAAATAAACACGTGCCGCGCGAGCGCGTCAGCACGCGTACCCGATTTCATTGGTCCAAAGGGCCAGGCGCGTAAGCGCGCCTATGACGCACGGGTGTTTCCCAACCCACGTGAAAAATAAACACGTGCCGCGCGAGCGCGTCAGCACGCGTACCCGATTTCATTGGTCCAAAGGGCCAGGCGCGTAAGCGCGCCTATGACGCACGGGTGTTTCCCAACATGCGTGATTGGTCCAAAGGGCCAGGCCCGTAAGCGCGTCTATAACGCACGGCCGTTTCCCAACACGCGTGAAAGAAACACAAGCCAGTGTCAATGCGTGTGATTGGAGGCTGGCCCTTCAGCGCCTACATGCGGAAGTGACGCAGGACCTGTGGGCCTGCATAAAAGGTACATGTAGAACGCCATTTCCTTGTACGTGCTTTTCGTGGAGAGCGAGTTGGTGTATTCTGTACTTCTTGTCAGTTGACACGCGATTTACTTCACGGCGTTCAAAGGTCGTACTCCCTGTTACCTCTGACAGCTTTTTCTCTTTTGCTCTTTTTCCTGGGCCTGTTTCCTCACACAGCGTTCCCTTCTACTGTTGTCCTGTCTCCTCAGACAGCGTCCCATTCTTCTTTTGGCGGGGGTGTTGCCAACGCGCACACGCGCGTCTTTTTGACGCATTTCTCCCTGGCAGACGGTGAGTTGCGCACGCATCTATCATCTGTGCTTGCCCCGTGTGTCACGTACCTCTTCAGAGGTCAATCTAGGCTGCGTGTGACACGCATACGTTCATTACTGTGTTACTGGATGCCACAGCGTAGTGCAGGGTTTTTCATACGCACACGTGGTCTAGGAGGGGTATCGTGCACGTTCCTTAACTTTTTTGGGGTGCCTGTGCGTTGCGTGACCCGTCATCTTTCCCCAGGGGTGTCATATAGCCTTGCCACTGCACTAGGGTACGAATACCATCTGGTACCCAACCCCTTTGACACCCAATTGCCCAGGACAATTGTGCACACCCACTCCCATACGCACAATAACATCAGTGCCATGGTTGGGAGGCGTGCAAGCCGTAAGGGTGGCAAAGGTGGCCGAGCCACACGTGGTGGCCGTGGAGGATCCACTAGGGGACGTGGTTGTGACTTGCAGGGTGCCCCTGTCCCCCCCAGTCTGGAGGACCAGTCAGGGACACCCATGCCCCCCCTCCCCCCCCCCAGGTTGAGGGTCATGTGGCTGATACCAACCCTGATCAGCCCTTGTTGGACCAGCCCATTGTGGCACCAGACCTGTCCGAGGGTGACTCCATCGCTGACATCCAGGTCAGCAGGTCCACTGCACGTGCACCGGTGCACATCGGTGTCATCAGGACACGCGCATCTATGCCAGATAGGTCATCTGCTGCCCCCCGTGGCCAGGGTGTGGCTCCATCCACCCCACCTCTCATACACCCTGCCAAGACTGTGTCGGTCCTAGTTCATGCACCTCAGATCAGGCCTGACCCTATCCCTCTACCCCCAATGCCTGCACCTACTCCCATGCTGAGTATGCAATCCCACACACCCAGTACTGAGTCCACCACGGCTCCTGCCCCTAGTGTCCACAGCGGCGTAGGACACTCTGGATCCCCACCCCCTTCCAAGCGGAAGAGGAAGAGTGCACGTCCGGCACAGGCTGATGCCCCAGGCACGGCTGCACAGTCCGGCCCATCAAGGAAGCCCAGCTTCACAGACGCCGAACTGAATGCACTTGTTCAGTATGTGTCAGACCATGATAGGGAAATGGTCATCGTTGCAGGGTCCAAGACCACACATGCCAGACGCCAGGCACACTGGCAGACCATTGCTGACAAAATAAGTGCCCTTGGAGTAGTGAGGCGCACAGCTAGTGATTGCCAGAAGCGCTGGAATGACCTTAAGCGCAGGGCAAAGGATAAGCTGGCCTCAAGTCATGCCGCAACCTTGGTGACTGGAGGTGGGTCCCCAGCACAGGAAATAGAACTCACACCACACGAGTCCGTAGCTGGATCCTACGTCACCGAGGGACAACTCCAAGGTGTGGGAGATCTCCCTGATTACGAGGCATCATCCGGTGAGTGCACATGCATGTGTGTTATATCAATGTGCATGGTGTGTGTGCGAAGCCTTCATGTTGGGTGCCTGTCAAGGGGGTGTGTGGCAGAGTTGATAGTGTCACCCATGTGCCTCATCCAGTATGTTCAGTGCAACACCATGTGCCCACACCACTATCCCTACTGCCAACAGTGCACATATGGCCCTACACCATGGAAGTTCCCCTTGAATTGTCATTTTGTCACGACATTGTTGCTCATTCTCCCCTGTCTATTCATCTTATGTCTTACATACCATTCCTACACTTTCCCCCAGCCATTCAAGTTCCATCGTCACATGCCTGACATGCAATGATACCACATGCTAATGCGTCCTCTGTATATACATGGCACTCAACATGCTGTCATACTCTGGATTTTGCCTTGACACCCACCTCCTACCTGTGTGCTCTTGTTCCGTCTGGTTTCAAGCCCCATTCCCTCACACTCCATGCTGCTCTTCATGGTCTATCTTCCCTGACTTCTACTGTTCAGACCATCGTGCCCTACTCACGACACCTGCTTGCAAACAGTCAAATGAGGGCACCCTGCCCTCCAATGCGACCCACCCTATTGCTGACAAGTACATCTGAGCCTACTCAAGGTTAACTCTCACTGACATCTGCTCATACATGCCTTTGCCTGTCCCATGGACCCTTCACATAGTCCCAGTTCTCTCTCGTTGCTCCTCTTCCACCATCAATGGTGTGACCCGTTGGGGTGTACTCTTGGCCTCCTTCCAATCCTCAGAGGCCACAATTGATGAGTATGGTAATGGGAGCATCTCAGTCCAAGGACCTCAGGCCAACCTTATTCTCCTTGACAAATGCTACCCACATCTCATCAACTTCCTTTCCTCTCCTGCTGTCCCCCCTCCTCTCTCCTCATCTATCCTGCACTGCCTCCCTGCACCCTCCCATGATCCTTCTCCGCCTCCCACTCCAACTCCTACACAAGCTGCACCTCTGATCTGTAGCACTCCCCGTAAATCCTACAAGGCTGTCAACCTCCTCCACATTTACACTCCTTACTCTGCCGCTGCATCAGGCATTCCTCCAATATATGTCACTTACATGAGGTAATGCACCTTGACATCCTTGGTCTCATGGAAACATGTCTGACGGCCAGCTCTGTCTGCATCTTTGACACACTCCTACCTGACGTTCAGGAGATCCTCTCCTTGGCCCGGCACTACTGTGCAGGGGGGGTGTGCCCTTGCCTTCCCTGAGGGTATTCCTGCCACTGTCACTCCTACGTAGACCTACTCCCCTCTGGAATGGCTTGTGTGACGTCTCTCTCCATCTCACCTCGACATTCACAAACTGTGCGTACTGTGTATCGGAAAAATGGTCAAATGTACTACTTCCTTTCTGAGTGGCCTCACCTCTCCTCCTCACTCATGTCCCCAGACACTGAAATCCTCTTCCTTGGTGATGTACGCATCCACCTGCATGCTTGTTGTCCCCCCCACGTGACTTTTCCGTGACCTCAGCAACTCCCTATCAGCCTCTAAACTCCCGTCTGTCCCTACTCATTCTGCAGGGCACACTCTTGATGCTCTGATCTCATCTGACCTTCCCCTCTCCATCCCTCTCTGCACTCCTCTCTCCTGGAGTGATCACTTTCTCCTCTCCTCCCACCTCACCCTCACCACCCCACAGGCAAAGCCACCCTCAACACTGTCACACACCTTCTTGGTATTCCAACCCATGAAGTGTGTGTCAGTCGAGGCTTATGCTGCCAAAATCTCCCCCCCATCCAGCTCCCCCTTAGGCTCACTCCCATCCTGACAGGGCCCACTCCATGCTCCACTCTATGTCAGGTACACTGGATGTCTTTGCCACGGTCATGACAATCCGCCTGAAGCCCCATGCCAATGCTGACTCCTGGCATGACTCGCATCTTGTGAACCCAAAACACAGGTGCCGGGTGGCAGAGAGGAAATGGCCTGCATCATGCTCATCCTCTGGCAAACTGGCCTGCCGCCTGCTCCAAAGGCAATAGCGTCTCACCCTTCTCACCAAGATGAGAGCCCCAATCCAAGGGCACATATCTGCGGCATCTGACAACTCTGCAGGACACATTGAAATCTGCAAGGACCTTGCCAAGCCAGATGCAGTGTGTACCTCCCCTGTCCCCTCCGAGCCCACAGCACTGCATGACTGTCTCTGTACCCCTATAGGCCACCCCCCCAGCACTTGTCTGCGCCTACCACCATCTGCCCTCGACGTTAAGTCCTACTTACCTTGTACAGCACTACCAGCCGCAACTTCCCCTTGCACTTCATTGTGCCACCCACCTCTGCACTTGCGTTACATGAATGACACCAGCACCAGTAGGATTGTTGAATGGCATCCCCTTCTGCCCCACCACCCCTCAGTGCTCCGCTGTTCCTTCATACATTTCTGTACAGGTGCTTCACGAATGCTATATGAATCCATTACAGGTGATGGGGAGGTGGAATCTCATTGTTTACTGCATTTTGTTAATGTTGACAAGGCACTGTGCATCGTGGCCAATTGGGACTAGCAGATCCATGTCCAACATGTTAACTTCTTGATGTGATGAAGCAATGTCAGGACCAGAGTGGCCAAAATCCAAAATAGTTGCCCTCCTCTCCCTCTTCACTTGGTGGCTATGTCACATGCCATGTGTGTGATGGCATGTGCATTTGACATGGCAATCACCGGCCAATGTGTGATGCCAGTGCTAGGCAGCATGGGGAGCAGGCGTTGCTCTCCATTCTCTGTGTCATCATTGTGTGCCCTGAGCCTCCCCTCCAGACCCAGTGATGGTGAATGCATAGGAGGTTTCCCAGTCATGTGGGACATGTGTCATTGAACTACTGGCTCTGTTGTTCATCAGCCCTTGTTGTATGCCATGGTGCTAATGCCTGTTTCCATTTCTCTCTTTCATGTCTTTGCAGGGGACGACGCACTTGTTGATGCTGGGGATGTGGTGGTGGAGCCGTCCCAGGAGGGCAACCCGGGCCGACCTTCCACAAGTGAGGGACGTGGTGTGTTTGTGGGTGAAAACCCACAAGTGCTGCAGGTCGTGCTGTCGAGGGGTGTCTCTGGGGGTTCCTCCCCCGAGCAGTATTCAGGTGTAGACTCGGAGGATGACACCTATGTGCAGTCGCAGGTGAGTGTTCTTGGGAGAGAATCTCCTCTGTCCGACCCACCTGCAGCCGGGTTATTGCCCTCAATGGGGATGTCAGTGTCGGCAGCTCAGCCTCCGGTGGTTACGGATGCAGGGCCACACCACACAATCTCTGATCCTGTTCCTGGGGCTGCAGATCAGAGAGGGAATGCAGTCCTGCAGCCTGAGGCTTTGCCGGCACAGCAAGGCGCAGTCCGCCTTGCCCCAGGCAGGTGTGGTGCCCGCCAACGTGGTGGCCGTATGCCACCTGGCAATACCGCTTGGGAGCAATCCATCTACGGTATGGCCACCCAACAGGCAGCATCATCCGAGATGATTGCACAGGCCATGGATAGGGTGGCCACTTCCATTGTCCCCCCAGAAAGGCTGATGGAGCGACTGGAGCAGGCTACAGAGTCCATCTGCCAGGCACACAGGGAGGACATGTTGGCGTCCAACATGGACAGGCGGGCAGGACTGGCGACTCTGCGGGAATCACTTTCCATGGAGTCCCAGCGCCACAGGGAAGGCCTGAGGGAAGAATTCCATCACCTCAGGTCGACCCTGTCAGAGCTTGAGGCTTCATCCCATAGAAGGACAGAGGAGCAGCTGGAGCGTCTGACACGGACGCTCTCGGCCGAGATGCAGGCAACTCGTGCGGAGGTCAGGTCATCCCGGAAGTTACTGCATGGGGACCTCCGCATGATCATAATCCAGAACCAGACCTTCCAGACCCGCCTGCTTGCAGCCATGGAGGAGCAAACTCGGGCTTTGCGTGGGCTGCCTCCCATTGTCACACCATCTTCTGAGGCAGCTCCCCCACCTCCTGAGTCAGCTGCAGGGTCTGGCCAGAGCGATAGCGACTCATCTCCCACAACAGAGTAGCCGTGTGGGCCACGAGCCTATGGGGTGTTTTTACTTCCCATGATCCACACAGGTGGATTGTGGCGTGCATCCTGTCCTCGGACCTCATAGGTGGCCCCCCCCTCCCCGCCGGCCCTTTCATGGCCATTTTTTCTTATCATATTTTTGTTTTTCAAGTGTGTTGCCTTGTGTGGGTACCTGGGCATACACTGTATTGTGGCTGGGCACATGCAGGCTTGTCCTGAGTTTGGTTTCGATGCTTGGGTATCTGGCATCCACACCCCTCCTGCTTCCGTTTCCATGGGCTTGCAAAGGGTGTGCCCAAGTGACAGCAAATTACACGGTGACATTGGACTTCCATGAGCTGTTGGGCAGTCCATAGTCAATACTGTGTAGACATTCATGGTGTACATTGTTGTTGCACCTAACTATGCATGATGGTTTGATATGTGCCTCAACTTACATATGTTACTCATGTTTTGCAGGTATTTCACACAGTTCTTCACATGGGCATACTCTCTGGAGTCAGACTACATGTCGGTAGATGTGCAGTGACACTTTTGCGTGGCGCCATCACTGTACATCTGGACGGTGAGGACATACCAGCACAATCAGGTATTGAGACTACCATTGATTACATGCATTGTGTCTTGTTTTGGTGGGCTTCAGGGTGGGTTGGTGTGTAATTTGATTGAAATGACTCTTACACAGGTGTGTAGTAGTGCCTCCATCACGGTTAGCTGTTCAAGTGCGGCTATGTTCCATTTGGGGCACTGCAATTTGTGACACCGGTGTCATGTTGTGAGGGTCAGTTTGTTTGCTCTCACATACCATGACATGGTGTCCTCTGTGGCGGGACTGTGAAGGGATTGGGTGACATGGCAATGTTGTAATGTAGCAATTCGCCTGTGCCAATGCATTTTTGATGAATGGAGTTGTGTCTTTTCATAGTTATGCATTGCTGGTGTATGTGTAGGTAGGGGTGCACACATAGTGACACTTCCATGTTAACAATCTCAGGCTGATGTGTTTCTGACAGTTTATTGCCAAGAAATTTTGTGACATTGTCAGGTAGTGTCATCATTGATCGTCAGATGGTATGTGCCAGAGCAGTGTGCACTAGCCAGCACTGTGATTCCTAGGTGAAGAAGTTGGCCACCAGTTGCGTACGGGCTGCCTCCCCCCGTGCCCTTTCCCCTCCCATGCGCAGCGGCCGTGCATGTGGTTGTGGATGTGGGGGCACCACCATGTCCACGGGCAGGCCCCGGCGTGTTGCAACGTTGTGCAGGACACATGCTGCCACTATGATCCTGCACACTACTGGGGGAGCGTATAACAGCTGCCCGCCAGAACGGTCAAGGGAGCGAAAGCGTGACTTTAGCACTCGGAATGTGCGCTCCCCTATTGTAACGCTCACCTGATTCTCGCAGAGGCGCCGGTCTTGACTGGGCGACTACCGTATCTTCAAAGGTGATGTGTAGCACCCGGTTGGCTCTTTGGGCTGGACCTCTGTGCACTGTATGCCTGACGTGTAGAGTAAGATGTCTGCAGATAGAAAATATGGGGTTAATGAACTGGGGTTATTGGGGTGTCCCTATCTCTTTCCTCTTCTCCTCTCCTGTAGACCCCCAAAGGTTAACGCTCTCACCTTAGGTAAGTGAATGCCGAGCTCTCCATCTGCCTCGGGGCAGGGTGCTGTAACCAGTTTCTTCACTGGATAGGTAGCGCAGGCCTCTTGACTTCAGAGGACTGCTGTCCGTCGTTTACTGCACGAACGGTAAGTTTCGAGTCATTCAAATGTCTTTAAAGTCTTTAGTAATGATGTCTCTTGTTTTGCAGGGTTCCGGCGATGGCGGATGACGGGCTGAAGTGAGTTGAAGATGGAGCCTGTGTGATGAATAGAAGCGCCTGGAAGCACGTAAGTAAGCGCTTGTTGCCTGCTTCACTATGCGCTCTAACTGTCTTTTTATTTTGCAGGTACGAGTTCGGAGCGGCTGCAGGGTGCCGGAATACCCACTGGATTAGATGTGGAAAGGAGTAATGGCATGTGAGTATTAAAGTTCCCCAATGTCTTTAAACGCACCTTGTTTTGTCTTTCAGATGCCGGAATGCAGTGTGAAGACCTCCGGAGCGCACGAAGAGTAGGTAAGCCTTTGCCTTTCAGATGCCGGAATGCTAACCTGTTCTTTCTTGTCTTTATAGGTGTTGCTGAAGACTGGATTCAGGATGGTAAGCCTTTGCCTTTCAGATGCCGGAATGCTAACCTGTTCTTTCTTGTCTTTATAGGTGTTGCTGAAGACTGGATTCAGGATGGTAAGCCTTTTTCCTTAGGCCCAGGACCGGATGCAGAAGACACGATGAGCGTTCTGCTGCAGAGGTTGCAGAATAACGCAAAGCAAGATTCATCCACCGGGTGTGGTTTAAATAGCCTCCTGTAGTGCTTAGGTGTCTCCTTCCACAGCCACGCCTAAGTAAGAAAAGAGTTCCTGGTAAGAAAAGAGTTCCTGCCTTCCAGAAGAGTTCCAGTGTTCTGAATCTAGGGAGTGGCTCCAGCCCCACCCAACAGGAAAAGTAGTTCCAAACAGAAGAGGATCAGAGGCTCAACTGGCAGGCAAGTAAGCAGCATGGTCTGCTGAAGGTAAGTCCACCCAAGCATTATGAGCCCGGCGCTTCTAGCGCTGGGACTGGGCATATTTATGAGCCTGGTGCCACTGGCGCCAGGACTGGGTCCAAAAGGTCCCAATTGGGACTGGTTGGCACTCGGAACCTGGGTTATGGATCTGATTCCAAGGGAGTTGGGAAAACCCTGACCTTTTGGAAGCAGAGATCATGACAACTATGCCCCTGGTTGTAATGTGGGCTGTGTTATGTCTTACCTGGGGTGGCGTGGTGGGGTTCCGAATTGGCGTCATCATGTGGGGGCTGAGAGGGTAGGCACTGTCCCCTGTGGAGGTGGTGATTGGTATCATTGGTGGGGTTGTGACCTTGCTCAGTATCCAACATGCATGCATGTGCAGTGGCATACATACTCACCAAGCAGCCATGTATCGCCATGCCGCCCAGCATCTATGTCCCGGCATAGGGTGGACATTCGGTAAATGAAGCTGTCGTGGGTTGACCCGGGATAGTTGGCATATACTGAGGTGATGATTCCCTTGGCATTACATACTACCTGCACGTTGATGGAATGCCAGTGCTTGCGGTTCCTATAGATGTGCTCTGATGCCCTGGGGGGACGTAGAGCCACATGGGTGCAGTCGATGGCACCTAGCACTTTGGGGAATCGTGCCACTCCGTAAAAATCCAGGGCGGCAGCATGCCTTTCTGCAGGTGTTCTGGGCAGGTATATGTGCCTGCGGACTGATGGGCGTGCAGTCATGATGTTCAAGACCTGGTGTAGGCAGCGTGACTGGGTGGCCTGTGACACCCCACCCACTATGGCACTTGTCCGCTGAAATGATCCAGTGGCTAAGAAGTGCAGTACATTGAGGACCTTCTCCAGGGGGCTGAGTGCTTGGGAGCACAGGGTGGGTGATGTGAGGTCATCCTCCCACTCAGTCACCAGGTCCAGTATGATGTGTGGTGGAAACCTGTACCTCCCATACACCTGGTCATCAGGCATCCCGAAAAGGCTGGTTCTGGGTGTGAATATTCTGGCCCTGACTATCCTCCTCCTCCTCCTTTGGTAGCCCACTGCCACTGCTGCTAGGAACGGTATGTTCATCCTGGCGTCTGAGCTTGTTATTGTTAAAGTCCGCAATTTTATGCTTTGCGCGTGTTCTAGGCGAGCGTGTGACCCGCGCACCCCTGGAATCCAGTTCCCAGTCCAATAGCGTGTGGAAATTCACACGCACCACGGGATACAGGTTCGCTGACGTACTTGCGTGTGTAAGTGGCCGCGCACCCATTAAATACACGTACATAGGCCAATTGCGTGTACGCGCACTTTTGTCCAATTACACGCAATGAAATACACGTACATAGGCCAATCACGCGATGACACTCTGACGTGCAGTATTTCCGCGTGTGTTCCGTCATCACGTGCTGAGTGGGGAACGCCCGTGCGGGTCACGTCAGACACGCTTACGCGCTGAGGGACTCTGGTCCAATAGAATCGCGTATGCGTGCTGACGCTCTTACGCGCTAAGGGCCTTTCCTCGGATTTCACGCTGACGTGCAGGATTTTCACGTGCCAAATCACTCCGTATCAAGCTGGCCACCCGAAAACACACGGAACACCACGCTCCTGCCCAGAAGGCCGAGTTACTGCCCCCCAGTGCCCCGAGCAGCCTCCCACGTGCTATCTGCTGCTGCCTGCCTGCCTGCCTGCCTGCTGCCACCGTGCCCTGCCATTTGGTGCCTGCACATCAGCCATCTGCAGGGGTCCAGTTGCTGTGTCCACCCCTGCTGGAACTGAAGACTCCCAACTGGGATTACATCGCTCCACAGCCCAGCCCCAGGACCCAGTTGCCCACCCACACCTGCCTCTGGGGTTGCCATGTCGGGCACTTCCACATCTGGCACCAGTGGCAACCCCAGGCCAGAGGGGCAGAGGGGCACCAGCTTCACTGCCACCGAAGTTGGTGTCCTGGTGGAGCATGTCCTGGGGCAGTATGATGCCCTCTTTGGATCGTCCCGCGCCAGCAAGGAAGGACGGGAGAGGATCTGGGCCGACTGTGTGGTTGCCATCAACGCGGAGGGGGTGGCAACCCGCAACGTCCAGAAGATCAAGAAGCGCTGGGAGGACTTGAGGTCCAGGACCCTTGTGAAGGCCCGGCGCCTCGTGGAGGGGGGCCGGGGCCGCATGAGTTCCATCCAGAAGAGGGTCCTGGAACGCGTACGCCCAGCGCTCCACGCCCAGGTCCTTGAGAGGGAGGCCCGTCTGGAGTTGAGCAGTATGTGTCCAAGCATTACTGTGTGAGACAGGGCATGTTGCGGTGTGCTGGTTCTATGATACTTGCCTGTATGTGTGCCATGGGCCATGTATGCATGTATGTGTGCAGGGACATCATGGTAATGCATGTGCGACCAGTGATGTGTGACCCACATGGTTGTTGCATGTGTTGAAATGCGGCATGGGGAGCCCTATGCAGATTTTGGACATGAGAGCATGCCAGTCCCTGTACCTGGACATGGATGGGGGTGAAGGATGGGTGCTGATGCCAGGTACATATATGGTAGCCATGTCTGTGTGCCTGACCTGCGTGTCTGTGACTTGTGCATGCCATGGATGCATGACACATGTGTGTGACAATGCACAGATTCAGTGACGCACCCAACTTACCCTTGTTTCGCCTGTGTTCGGTGTGTTTGGGGCCAGATGGATGTGACTGAGGTGAAGTGTGTGCATGTGATATGCATGAGCCATGATGCATGTGAGTTACATATCATTGAATGTTTCTAGAGTCCATTGGACATGCATGGAAATGTCCATGGCATGCACCATGCCTGTTACTGTGTGTGTTTTGCCTGGACTGACCCATGTGTTGTGGAGGGACATGATGGAAGTGTACTTTGACAGTGGTGCTCATCTGCTATTGCTTCCTATCTAGGGGACCATTGTACAGTAGCCTGATGCTTGTGTCCTTTGTCTCCCTCTACGCAGCGGCTAGTGAAGAAGAGGGCGGAGACGGCGCTGTGGAGCAAGGCGGCGGGGATGCCCCCACGGCTGCAGCGGAAGGGGTGGGTGAGCCCCCACAGGGGCCTGCTACGGCGGGAGACGGTGAGGAGCCATCCAGGTTGGTGGTTTGCACAGAGGATGAGGAGGCCGACACTGGTGCACACATGGGGCCTGGTGGGAGCATCCCTGCTGGTGCAAGTGGTGCAGTCCAGGGCCAGGGGCAGGAGGCAGCACAGGTCACCGTGGAGGGGCCTGTGCATGTCACTGTCCCTGACCCTGTGAGTGCACCACCATGCACCAGCAGGGATGCCCCGTCCCAGGCCCGTCCGCAGGTAGAGGGGATGTCCATGTCACCTGACTCCCCTCCACCTGCGGACGTGGTAACCCCTGGCCGCGTGGAGAAGGTCCTGATTGGGGTCGCGATGCGCACGGCTGTGATTCGTGATGACGTGCGTGCTTCCCGGGAGGAGCACGCACGTCATCACGAAGTGCACCGTGCCGACGTGGCCCAATTGGGATCGGCCATGTTCGGGGGTTTCCTGCATGTGTTGGCCAATCTGACGGCCCTCTCCTCCTCTGTGCAGGCTATCCACCGGTCATTCTCCTTGCCGTCTTCCGGCCCAGATGCCACCAGGGCCCCCTGTGGACCTGCCCCGACCAATGCAGCCAGCTCGGTGGGGATCCCATCCCTGCCACAGTTGGGAGTCGGAGGTCCAGCAGGGGTGGACAACACAGCAAGTGGACCCCAGCAGATGGAAGATGTGACGGCATCATCGGGCAGGGCACGTGCACGACGGCGTCGGTGGTTTCCATCAGCCTGGATGCCGTCGTGCTGGCAGAGGCAGTGGCGTCGGAGGCAGCAGCGGGCTCGACGTGGGAGGCATCATGGCTCGGGGCCATCAAGATCCGAGGGGCAGGCATCGGCCGGAGGGCAGGGCAACCCTGGGATGGTGGTGTGTTCCGTGTGGGAGGAGTTTGGCCAGCGGATAGGTGCGGAGCGGCAGCGGGCGGAAGAGGAGCGGCTCGCCATGGTCAGGGCGGAGTTCTCCATGCGTCGGGCATTGAGGCGGGCTGAGTGCCTCGAGGAAGCTCGCAGGGAGTTTGAGGTGGACATGGGGTTGTCCCTGCGAGACCTCGGGGCCAGGACAGAGTCCCGCCTCCAGGACATCGACATGGAGTTCGATGATGCCCTGGCCAGCAACATCACCAAGTGAGCCGCAGGACTTGCCCGCTGCCTTTGTATATAGTTATTTAGTTAGTTAGTGCTAGGTTTCCTTTATTTATTTTTATTATTTTGGACCGCTCGGACAATGGCCACTTTTTTGTACATATATTTTTCATTAGTTAGTGGTAGGTTTCATTTTTGGTGTTGGGCTCATGGACCCTGGAACATTCCTGTATATAGTTTGTTTTTTTGGGAGATACATTTTTTTAATTTCTTATTGTTTTCACCATGACGTAATGGTTTTTCATTAATTTCCTATTACATGATATTGCTTTGGACAAATTCATTTTAATTTTTTTTTCCTTTGTTTTTTTGTTTATCACTTTTGTTCTCGGACATGGACCATTTATTTACTTAGCCACATTGTTGTATGTTTGAAAATTTCACTTATTTTTGGTATTTAATACATTTTTTATATTTTCTTACACTTGTGTTATTTTCTCATTGGTTTGTTACATGTCATGATATGGGTTTTGACATTCACTTGCACCCATTGTGTATGTGTGTGTGACGGACATGTGTTCTTTTGCATACTTGGCATTGGGGTTGTGTCATGTGATTGCATTCACTATGTGGGTGGATGCAATCCTTGCCTGGGTGTTTGTGCTGGGTATGCTGGCCATTACTGCCATGATTGTGTATCGTCAGGACCTGGGGCCAGGGGGACATGTGTGGGGGCCTGCTGGCAGGTTCCCCACAGTGCTGGGGGGTGGGGGTGGTGGGAGACATGAGTGGGGGCCTGGTGGAGCCTGCCCCTGCACTGCTGGGGGGTGGGGGTGGTGGGAGACATGAGTGGGGGCCTGGTGGAGGGTGCCCCTGGATGGTGGGGGGTGGGGGTGGTGGGAGACATGGTTGGGGGCCTGGTGGAGGGTGCCCCTGGTGACTGGGGGGGTGGGGGTGGTGGGAGACATGAGTGTGGGCCTGGTGGAGGCTGCCCCTGCACTGCTGGGGGGTGGGGGTGGTGGGAGACATGAGTGGGGGCCTGGTGGAGGGTGCCCCTGGATGGTGGGGGGTGGGGGTGGTGGGAGACATGGTTGGGGGCCTGGTGGAGGGTGCCCCTGGTGACTGGGGGGGTGGGGGTGGTGGGAGACATGAGTGTGGGCCTGGTGGAGGCTGCCCCTGCACTGCTGGGGGGTGGGGGTGGTGGGAGACATGAGTGGGGGCCTGGTGGAGGGTGCCCCTGGTGACTGGGGGGGTGGGGGTGGTGGGTGACATGAGTGGGGGCCTGGTGGAGGGTGCCCCTGGTGACTGGGGGGGTGGGGGTGGTGGGTGACATGAGTGGGGGCCTGGTGGAGGGTGCCCCTGGATGGTGGGGGGTGGGGGTGGTGGGAGACATGAGTGGGGGCCTGGTGGAGGGTGCCCCTGGATGGTGGGGGGTTGGGGGTGGTGGGAGGCATGGGTGGGGGCCTGGTGGAGCCTGCCCCTGCACTGCTGGGGGGTGGGGGTGGTGGGAGACATGAGTGGGGGCCTGGTGGAGGGTGCCCCTGGTGGCGGGGGGGTGGGGGTGGTGGGAGGCATGGGTGGGGGCCTGGTGGAGCCTGCCCCTGCACTGCTGGGGGGTGGGGGTGGTGGGAGACATGAGTGGGGGCCTGGTGGAGGGTGCCCCTGGATGGTGGGGGGTGGGGGTGGTGGGAGACATGGTTGGGGGCCTGGTGGAGGGTGCCCCTGGTGACTGGGGGGGTGGGGGTGGTGGGAGACATGAGTGGGGGCCTGGTGGAGGGTGCCCCTGGATGGTGGGGGGTGGGGGTGGTGGGAGACATGGTTGGGGGCCTGGTGGAGGGTGCCCCTGGTGACTGGGGGGGTGGGGGTGGTGGGAGACATGAGTGGGGGCCTGGTGGAGGGTGCCCCTGGTGACTGGGGGGGTGGGGGTGGTGGGAGACATGAGTGGGGGCCTGGTGGAGGGTACCCCTGGTGACTGGGGGGGTGGGGGTGGTGGGAGACATGAGCAGGTGTGCAGGGTAGTCCCCTGTTTTGTGGGCTGCATGCAGGGGCCGTCGAGGGTGACAGGACCCACCCAGCCTAATCGCGTGTGTAACTTCGCACGCACCCCTGTAATACACGTACCAAGCCAAATCGCGTGTGATAATTCCCGCGCACCCCTGAAATACACGCGCCCAGGCTATTCGCGTGTGGAAATTCCCGCGCACCCCTGAAATACACGTACCCTGCTGTAATCGCGTGTGGGACTTCCCGCGCACCCCTGTAATACACGCGCCCAGCCTATTCGCGTGTGGAAATTCCCGCGCACCCCTGAAATACACGCGCCCAGGCTATTCGCGTGTGGAACTTCCCGCGCACCCCTGAAATACACGCGGCCAGGCTATTCGCGTGTGGAACTTCCCGCGCACCCCTGAAATACACGTACCCTGCTGTAATCGCGTGTGGGACTTCCCGCGCACCCCTGAAATACACGCGGCCAGGCTATTGGCGTGTGGAACTTCGCGCGCACCCCTGTAATACACGTACCAAGCCAAATCGCGTGTGATAATTCCCGCGCACCCCTGAAATACACGCGCCCAGGCTATTCGCGTGTGGAAATTCCCGCGCACCCCTGAAATACACGTACCCTGCTGTAATCGCGTGTGGGACTTCCCGCGCACCCCTGTAATACACGCGCCCAGCCTATTCGCGTGTGGAAATTCCCGCGCACCCCTGAAATACACGCGCCCAGGCTATTCGCGTGTGGAACTTCACGCGCACCCCTGAAATACATGCGGCCAGGCTATTCGCGTGTGGAACTTCCCGCGCACCCCTGAAATACACGTACCCTGCTGTAATCGCGTGTGGGACTTCCCGCGCACCCCTGTAAATGACGTACCCTAGTTTTTCGCGTGTAGGATTTCACGAGCACCCCTGGAATTCCCGTAGCCTAGCTTTTCGCGTGTGAAACTTCCCGCGCACCCCTGTAAATGACGTACCCTAGTTTTTCGCGTGTAGGATTTCACGCGCACCCCTGGAATTCCCGTAGCCTAGCTTTTCGCGTGTGAAACTTCCCGCGCACCCCTGTAAATGACGTACCCTGGCTTTTCGCGTGTGGAACTTCACACGCACCCCTGGTATCGACGTGGCCAGGGCAATCGCGTGTGGGACTTCCCCGCACCCTGGGATACACGTACCCAGGGCAATCGCGCGAGTGACTTCTCGCGCAACCCGTTGTACACACACGCGCAAATTTTTGAACAGTGGGTGTCCGTGTAAATGGCGTACACCTTTGCACATCATTAGTCCTTTGGGGTCACGGTATGGCCCATTGCTGTATGTGGGTGGTATTTGTTGGCGCAGGTTTTGGCGCACTTTCGTTGAGTGCGTCGGGACGCTACCGCCTGCTTACTTGTGGCGTACGTTTTTGGGCCTGTGCGCTGGTTTGATCGAGCGCTGTTTTGCCCTGTTCGAATCCATGAATACGTGTTGCCGGAGAGCGTGTGGGCGTTCCGCGCACTTGCCTCCTGTACTTCCCCGTGCCGCCCACATTCTTCCCCATTCCGAGTGTTGTGCCCCATTTTATTCCCCATTCCGAGTGTCCCGCCCTGTGTTCCGCCTACTTTAGAGCTGTGCGCTGCGCTCGGAGTGATAGCGCAGTGGCCGTGGCGCACGCCGTTGGTTGACCTGTGCGCCGGCGTGCGCCGCGCACTTTTTCAGCGCACGTCCTATGCTTTTCTTACGCACGGACTTCCATGAATCGACGTGCGCTGGTTTCCCTGCGCTTTTCGCTATTTTTCGGCGCAGCGCACGTATAGGCCCCTCTGCGCCGGTATTTTCGGCGCACATTTATTCCATGAATCGGCCTGTAAGTGTGATGACTATTCAGAGTAGTGCTGGAGGGGGAAGTGGAAGGCGAACAAGAAGGGGATGGGGGAGAGACAAACACTGTTATCAAGGGTTACGTGACAAATGATAGAGTAAGTGCGATGAACAGTAACTCGGGAAGGGCGAGGGAAAGAGATAAGAAGAGAAGACGACTAAAAAAAAGACACACTAAAACTCAACCACTTAGACCTGTGAAGACCAATATGGGATGAACATGTTTGTAATGTAGCAAGAGTAGTGAGAGTGCTCATGCAGAGGAATCTGGTGGTTTTGAAAAGAATTGGGATCTCTGGATTTCGGCCAGCAGGTCATCAATGGTGGGAGTGGGATGCCGCTCCCTCTTCACCACCTTATTCCGCAGACGCGTGTCCACGTAGTTACTAACTTCCTATGGATTCTTTGGCTTCTGAGTCACTACAATGGGCGAGAGCCATGGGATAAGGCCACAAGACATTTCTATAATTGCTGCGTCTTCAAGTTTGCAAAGCTCCTCTTCCACCTTGGGAAGGGTTTGAGCGCAACCAGTCGGATAGTTGGGTCAATTTGGAGGCACATTTTGTGAGTGCGCAGGCACCCAATTCTCTCGAAGACTTCTGCAAACATGTCGAGCAGGTCTTCCATGTCTTCAATATGAATGGCAAAATCAAACTTAACCAGGTCCAGCTCCTCCGCTGTGTCACAACTCAATAGGGTTGCAGTGTACATGCCAATGATGTTGACTTTTCCTGCCGTAGTTTTCTTGTTATGTTGGAACACCATTTTCGCAACACCTTGCAGAGAATGGGTGTATCACTGCCGTTTGCAAAGATGCACATTCGAGTGGGTTGTAGCAGCGGGTGATGCTTCATCCATGTGAATTACTCCAAGCTCAGCACATTAACAGAAGCTCCAGTATCTCTACTGACCAGCATTGGGTTTCCCCCAATGATGATTCTGCAATGTGGTTGTTTTCTTTTGCCAGGTCTTTGGCCCAGTGCCGAAATAAGGAAGATGTCTCAATCATCATCGGAATCCTCAGAGTTTTAATCGCATTGGCCTCCATCTGGCGTACATAAGCCTTATGTTATCTCTGCACTCTCGACAATAGCACAAAATTGTCTGACTTGCACACCTTTGCGAAATGGCCTATGCAGCCACACTTGCTGCATTCAGCCCCCCAGGCCAGGACAGCATCCTAGATAGGGAAGATACCAATTCAGTTTTTTTTTTCTCTTTGCTTCTGGCTGACCTCCCTGGCACTCTTGATGGTTTATAGTTTGGAATACTGCTTCAATTTGGCCAGCCCTGACCTCAGTGAGCTGGTAGGAGCAGCCTAGATCCAGGATGAACTGCAGAGTTTTCCGGGCTCTCTCAAAATCTGGCACTGAAGTGTATTTGAGTGACAGCCGTGGTTCAATTTGGGCTCTCACCTCATCTGTTTTGTCTAGGAATGTACATGTTGAGGCCAGTCAGGCGTGAAATGCATACATTGGTTCTAAAACTGCTTGCCTTGCTTGCCTCAACTGAAAAAGCTCAAAATCGGAGTTGGATTGGGGGTGGAAGTAGTCAGTGCCCATTTGGCTTTCCCATAGAAAGTATCAGCAGCTTTTAGTATCTTGAAAATTGTATGCACCTCTGGGCCTGGATACAGTAGGGGGGCAGATTGATTTATTTCATCCTTCAAAGTCGTTGGTATTATCAAAATATAATTCCAGCCTTTCTTTCCACATGGCCCACTTTGGGCCTAGGGCTGATGGCATGCCTTTTATGTCAAACTCCTCAATGGGTCGGATGAACTCCTTGGTTAGTTGTGCGTGGTACAGGAGGGGCCATCTGCGGGACCGAGTTTTCCTCTGACTCAACCATCTCATCCTTTTTGCCAGTTGTTGAGTCTCTCTCTCTCACTGTAGGGACCCAGGAGTCAGCACCAATCAGGGGGGCGGGGGGAGGGGGGGTGAAAGCAGGACTCCAAGCCATGAGGACGGCTGCCTGGATGCCTTCTAGTACCCCATATGCATACAACCAGCTCTGCAGCTCCAGCAGCTCTACTGCCAATAATGAGACCCATACGTTATGAACAGCACACCGGCTGGTTCTCGGCACGCACGCCAGGACCGTCCCTTTTATATCTCGTGGTGACGTTGCTATGTGTCACCGCATGAATGTGTGCATGCGTGTTCGTGTGTGCACGGTAC
Source organism: Ambystoma mexicanum (assembly GCF_040938575.1). Lineage (NCBI taxonomy): Eukaryota > Metazoa > Chordata > Amphibia > Caudata > Ambystomatidae > Ambystoma > Ambystoma mexicanum. Next base: position 779,380,388 of record NC_090935.1, read on the forward strand.
CCACTGCCGCAGCAGTACCGCTCAGGTAGACCATAGCACTCCATGCTCTCACACTAAGCACCAAGTGAACATTGTAAAGAAGGCTGCTATACTGTCTAATGCTTTGTTGGAGTTGGAGCATGTGTGTGTGTGGCTGGGGTGAAATTCAGGATACGCAAATCTATTTAAGATTGGGTAAATCTGAGGAATCTCTCCCAAAAGTCGCAGGCATCTGGAAGAAGTGAGCCACTGGATGACCTGGAATCGGCTACAACTGAACCCTAGCAAAACAGAGGTGGCGTTATTTGCCCCCCAGCACATATTACCTAAGAGTGCCAATGGTCTTTCCACACCATGTTCTTGGGTTCCAAAATGAATTATGCATCCATAATTAAAAACCTGGGCTGTATATGGCAAACTGGTTTAGGGTTTAATAGTCAGGTTGGGGCCCGATTCCCGTCTGTTTAACTCTCTGCACCTCCTCTGCCAGGCATTGCGATGCATTCCTTCTCAAGATCATGCAGCGGTTGTAGATATCTTAATTAATTCAAGACTGGACTACGGCTACTGCATGTTAGAGGGTATCCCTAAAGGCCAGCTTAACAAGCTGCAGGAATCTCAAAATGCCAGTGTCAGACTTATCTTTAAAGTCTCAAAAGCTAATTCTATCTCAGCAGTGTGTCATTCCCTACACTGGCTACCGGTGACAAAGAGAATAGACTTTCAGATTGTGTGCATGGTCTACACATGTCTACATGGTCTTGCTCTGTGAGAAATTCGACCATCCCCACGGCTGGTGTGCACTCGCCTGGCCTTTTTTTGATAGTTTTTTAAGAAATTGAATGATGGGAGATTAACCTCAGAAACGGTTTGGGGCTAATCTGCACACATTTTCCTATGCCTACCTCACACAACAAACACATAGTCACGTGTACTCCGCGTGGACACAGCCTACAGGTGCAGTCCTCCTGTCATGTTCAGTTGGAATATGACAGCCAGGAGTACATGAAAGCAGCAAGAGGAGGAGGGCAACACCTTCCTCCTGCCATGGCCAGCCTAATTAAATATCAAAGGCTCTATGGATACACCCTCTCCTTGGTCGCTTGCTGGTGGCAGCACATACTGATGAGAGTTCATTGAAGCAGACCTGCAGGAGGCCTGGTTGCAGGACTGACAAAGGACAGGATGCCAAACACCCCTTTGATATGCATCTGTGTCAACTTGAAGTCAGCTCCCACCCCTTAGTTTAAGGGCAGTGAATGTCATGTCTGGGACAACTGTTTACAGTGGTCATCCCCACAGGGGGACTCCATTCTGGAAGGTACGAGTATGTGATGATAGAGACAGAAAGTCTGTTATCGCCATAACTTCAAGGGAGACCTGCGCTTTGATCAGGAGCCAGAGGGTGCTCAGTTAACCAGAGAGACACCTTGATCCACAACAGACAGGAAGATAAGATGGGTGGGACTTAGTAGTACAATGTGTCACCTCTATACCTTTCCTGTTGCAAAGCACTCTGGTTATGACCTCATGCATAACAGAAGATTGTTGGTGGGGACCCAGGATTGGCTCATTAAGGTAGGCTTGGCCTGCACCAATCACCGGGGCCCATTTGGCTTTAAAAGAGGGCTGAGCCCCTCACTTAGCAGATCATCTGAAGACTTCACCAGGGGTAGCAAGAAGAACTCATTGGCACCCTGCATGAAGGTACAGTCTGCCTTACATCTTCCACCAGTGAATGAATGCTAGGAAATCCAAGAGGGAAGCAAGCACTCTCCTCTAAACATCTCCCAGGGAACAGAGGGAGATACTGAATCCAGAGGACCTTCCAGCAGCTCCAGAACCGGTACCCAGTCAGCACGCATGGGTCCCTGCTAGGCTCTGCAAGCAAGCTTCCTAGGTGGGAAGTGTCAGAGTATCTGAACCAAACCAAGGACAATGCCAGTGACTGAAACACTCTCCTCAGCTTTGGGCCATCCGCCTTAAAGAATGAAACAAGGCCAGCGAAGAAGCTAGGAGGAGTGCACCAACAAGCATCAACCAGCGTCCACTTTTAAGGCCATTTTCGAGGCAGTCAAGCCCCTCGAGCTACAACCGACTGCACAGCTGACTGTTGTTACCCGCAGTCACTCACGCTGTCCGAGATGCCTCGACCAGTGCTTCAGACCTACCAACCAGCAATGAGAACACTATTCCTGACCCTGAGCCGTCATGTAGGCCAGTTTACAGCTGTTGGTCCAGCCTTGCTCACCGAATTTCCTGCCGCTTGATACCTGCAGCTGTCTCCCGTCTTGAACTCTGTCGCAGAAGCTGTAAAGCGCACTGAAACCAAATCAACTCGAGGACTAAGAACTTCTACAAGCACAAGGTACATTGTGCTTCTGTTCCCCTGGTCCTTCTCCGAAAGACCCTTGTGAAATTTTACGACCCATTGCTCCCTTTGTGCTGAAACCAAGTACCCTTGAACACTGGGATTCATTACTTTACCGACTAACCTCCTGTCAGTAGCCACAGTGTATCCCCTTTCCTTCTTGAAACTGTCTGTTCTCTGTCTTCCTTTAAAGCGTGGGTTGTATTTTGTAGTGTGCTAGTCTGTTGTGATAATAATAAAGTAAATATTTGTATACAACCTTGACTGGGCAGTCCATTTTATCATTGGGTAATAATTGTATTTTTGCTGTGTTACAACTAACCAACGATCCACGACCTTGCAGAGATAAGCCTGCCGTTCCATCCACGTTACCAAAATTGGAAAAGGAGGTTTATAATTTACTTGTTACCAATCTGGTGTACTAGAGGTGCAGAGCTGATTGATGGTTTAGAAACCAATATTCATTCCTGGACCACTTGTGCCCCGGAAGTTGATTCGTCACAGGCTCCCTACTATCAAGCAGCGAAATTGACTTGGTATAATCCACCCTGCTCTCTACCCTCTTCCAACATGTTGCAGCTGGTCATTCCCCCCCTCTCGTTGTGTCACAGAGGGGATAGACGATTTTCAGTCTATGATCCTAAACTTTGGAATTCCATTCCTTGGAGGATTAGGGCTCCGAAAGAGCTGTCACAATTTCGGAAAGCATTGGAAACCCATTTGAATAACCAAGTCTATGGGTACTTAATACTTAATAAGAGCTAACTTGCCTCTTCTCGCTGTATTTACTGGTCGATGCCCTAAGATCTGCACCCAGACGCATTTAATTCTGCCCGGCCTGCGCAAAATATGTAAATTAAATCAAATAAAATCAGGATGCTCTCGGTGTGAGCTGATTAATGGGGAGCATGTGCCGTGGGTGATCGAGGCACGGCAGATTGGTATCTTCTTTTAAGTATTTTTTCATTAATGGACATAAAGCCACAGCAACAAATGATGTCAACACGTGTCTTCAATGAAAACCGCACAGTAAAGCAGCTGTAAGCTGAAATGCCTTTGAAAGTGTTTTTGGTTGGCCCTTTTCGAGCCGTTGACAGTAACTTACCTCACCTCGTTGGGCTGTTCATTATTAACATGACCGTTTCGTATCTTAGACTTATTCCGAACGTGTATAATAGCACCTAAACACAGACAGCTTGGCTATGTGAGCTTTCTCAAATAAATTTGACCTGTTGGTATTTATTTGTTTGTGCCCCGCCCAGTTATATGTGTGTCCCTTCCGATGCGCCCTCTCCTCAGCCCCTATTGATGGGAAGTGACGCCGCCGGCCACCATAACTGCGTTATAGTCTAAAACCCTAACAACCGTAACAGGGTCACTGGCTAGCTCGCAGGCAAAGTCGGAGCGCGGCTTCGAAAGCACATTCACACTTTTAGCAGCATTGTTCCTTCCTGTGTGTGACGTGCATGGCTCCCCGTAATCACTTGAAAGAGGTGAGGATGGGCCTCTGACTCACGTTTTCTTCCTGTCCAGCTGATGCTGCGCAGTCAGAGCTCGCGGTGCACGTCACAGGGGCAGCTGCTGCCCGGAACACGCTTCCATTGCACAACTTGTAGCTCAGGGGAACTCTCTGCCCTGGCACGGCTTTGTGTGTGAAGCGCGCCGAGGAGAAATAAGCTCAGGCAGCCAAGGTCTCCCTGAACTCGGAGGCGTCGGCCAAGTTGCTTTGCCATCCTCTTCCCAGTGTCGCAGAGCAAAACAGAAATGCAAACCACGCGCATTCAGTGGCATGAATCCTCTAGTTCATTTTGGTAGTGGGCATATGCGCTCCCGCCCTACTCGTGGACTAGTATTTTTTCGCGTCCACTTAAATAATTGTGGTTTAGACCGAAGGTCAGAGACCTAGGCCACTGGGGAAAACATTGGTGTTTGCCAGTAGGCTAAAGACGTTACACTGCTATCCTATGCAAACAGCTCAACTGTTGACACGCACTATTGAAACGGATTGTATTTCTGATAGTCTGGTTCTGCTTATTTACTGTTTATAAATTCAGGGTAAATCATTTGGGAATATCAGGAAATTACAAATAGTTTCTACTGGATCCATTTGGTAGGCTAGAACATTTCCGTTGATTTATTTTGTGTCTCGGGTGTTTTTTCATCATACGCTTAGCGGGGGCATCCCATTGCCGTGCCCCCCCCCACTCCCTACACCCCAAATTGTATGCCACATTCATACACCCCCTACTCCCCCCCGCCCCCCCCCCCCCGATGGATTACCCAGAATAAAAGACCAAACACGTTTTCAAGTTGGAAATCACAATGCCACAGGAATCTTTATTTGAATAAAGTCAAGGAGTTATCTTACAGTCGATCCGTGTATCCACCACTCCACAGGTTCTTCTACGCCGAGTGGGGCTTCTTAGGTACGCCCTCACCCCCCACCGTCCGTGTCTGGTGGACCCTTCCGGTTGAGCCTGGTCCTCCCTACCAATTTCTCTCTACCCATGGCCATTTATTGCTTGCATTTTGAACTTTTCCAGACACTTTCCCCGTTGCCCTTATTGTCAGTACACATTCCCCAGACACTTGTTTCGGTGTCCTTATTCACAGTACACGTTTCTAACTCACAGACACTTTTTTCGGTGTCCTTAATCACAGTACACATTTCTACTCTGTTCTGTGCTCCCGTCCCCTTTACGGTACCAACTCTTCCTCTGTTGCCTTCCTATTCCCTTATCCTACCCCTTCCAACCATCTAATTCTACCGCTAAGTGATCCCGAGGCACATTTCTATCTCTCATTTCCCGTCCCAGAGTGCAGTGCTTCACTTTCATTCCATTCCTCCCGGTTCCCTCTCCCCTTTATCCATCTTCAGTGATCCTACCCAAGTCTCCAACCCGTTCCGTGTATCCCTAGTTCTTACCCTTCCATCCCCGAGGGTCACTCCTCCGCTCTCTTCCGCTTCTCTTCTCTTACGCCCGACCCCCTTGCCTCCATGCTCTGTTCCCTGTGAGCCATACTCCCGCCCCCGCTGGCCTCCATGTGATGTTCTCTCTATTTCCCAAGTATCCCAGTCTCTGCCCCCCAGCCTTGCGCTTACCCCCCTTACCCCTTTAACCTGTCCCTCACCTGCTTCCCCTTGCCACCCCCGAGCCCTTCCCCGTCCCCTCAATTACCCTTCTCTTAGGTATTATCCTTCCGTTATCCCTTCCCCTACTTGCTTCCTTACCAAACATACTGTGCCACCATCATCTTGTTCCCCCCGACTTCCCTTGTTGCCCTTTGTGTTTTCTTCGTTCTCCTCTCCCCCCCCCACATTTGGGATTGGAATGCCTTCCAAGCCCCCTAAACCCTCCCCTTCTTCCCAGGGCCTCCCTTGAGTCTATTACCCCTGGGTGCCGTAGGGTCTAAGCTGTTGGCTGAGCAGTCCCCTACGGGTCTGCCAGTGCTTTGCTAAAGGGATCGACCTGTGACTCCGCCAAGACTCTCTTCTGGTTGCTGGCGGCAGAGAGTTCCCCCCACCCCAAGAACAGGTTGTACCTCAGGCCCCCAAACATGCTGCTCCCAGACTCACATTCACTCACACCCTTCTCTTTTGAGGTGAGGGGGGGAAGAATCTCCACCCCCACCCCCCTGTCTTGTCTGAATTCCCCCATCTCCCTCCACCATGCTTCTTGGCTCTTTTGAACCGCCTCCCCTTTGCCCCCTTGAGACCTCACGTGCACCCCGAATTTGTCAATGCATCCCTCCATTCCATGGCCATGAGAGCACTGCTGACATCTGACAAATGCGTCCTATCAACCCCAAAATAACCAGGTACTTTCAGTGTGATCAGTGGGTGACGGATCCATCCCATTCCGTTGCTTTTTAAATAACCCCCCACCCTCGAGTTCGCCTTCCTCCTTGCCGCCTCTATTGCCCCGTGGCGCAGTGCGCCCCTCCATTCTTGCCTAGCGATCATTTCTGACCACATCACCTCCATACCCTGGAAAGCCCTCTCTACCGTGTGAGAACAATCCTCATGAGTTCTGTCAAGTTCCTTCTGCCCCTTGCTACCTGGTCATTGCCCCCGATGTGTAGCAACAAGATGTCGGGTGGGGGGTGATGCTGAGCTGCCCGTTCCAGTGTACCTCATAGCTGATCGCACTGTAAACCAGCCTTTGTAATCCAGTATATTTGTGTGTGTTGGAGGCCCATGTTGCCATCCCTATTCACCGTACTCGCTCTTTCGGCTGCTGTGGACACGAACGAATGTCCCACGACCCATACTCGGGTGGCTTCTGTGAAGACAGGGGTGTTAAATTAGTCTATTGCGAGATGGTTAAGAGTACCCCCCCTACCCTCCCTGCACCCATGATCGCCCCCCACCTTTGCCCCCTTCCTCGTCTCATCCTACCTGATGTAAATCTTGAATTTGTCCGATTCCCATCTCCCTATTTCTTTGACCATATCGTCCCCGAGACCCTCCCTGTGCGCTGTTGTTGCTGCCCGTATACAGAATGAATGAGTAGAATAGGGAGCTGGCTCAATGCCTGCTTTGACCAGGGTTGTGGCTAACACCTTTCTAAATTGGAACTGAGTGAGAGGTGTTCCGTTCTCGTGCATGAACAAGTAGAGTGACCCTCCTCCCCCAGCCCCAAGAAGGCTGCCATGGTCACAACTGGCCTCCTGGCCCAGTTTACCCAAAACCAGCTCACTGCCTTTGGCTCCTTGATCAGTTTTGGATATCCTGACGTTGATGTGAAGCACCCCCTCCCTTATTGACACATCTTGGACCAATAAAGTCCTGTGGTCGTGATCACCCTTGGCTCTGGCCACCAGCTTGTTGGCCCGTAACGCCCCGAAGAAGGCTAAAGCAAAGCATGCTTTGAACATTGTGTTCATACCATGAGTAGCAGACCACTCCTGTTGCTGACATGATCCTTTTCAGAAGGTCAAACTGAATGGGTCTCCTCTCGCTCTTGGCCTGAGGTGGCCCCCTGTCCCTGTCCCATCCTTTCAAGGCCGCCCTTACTAGAAAGCCTTTGGTTGGATGATGACTCCCCGCCAGCTGGCTGTGAAATGCTATTGCGCTGAGATGTGCCGCCACCCACGATCTTGATTTCCCCGCTCCCTTGGACAATAGCACGAAGGAATCTACCTTCTTCTCCCAGCTACCCCCCCCCCCCCAAGTCTTTGGTGATCTCGAGGAATGTGCCAATGTTGGCGTTGTATCTGACTCTTGTGCCTCTAGCCAGCACCCTTACAGCTAGCTGTCTCATATCTTCTCCCAACTCACTAAACGCCACAGGTGGTCGCTGAACAGGGTCATGGTTGCCTGAGCTTGTGGGTGGGCCTTCCGGAATCGCGCCAACTGTGAACGACAAAGTGCTTCAGCTGCTATGTTATGACTCCCTGGGATGTGACATGCTTTTATCGCCATATTCATGGTTAAGCATTTTCGTACCATGTGGCGTAACAGACACTAAGTGGCGCTTATTTGCCAATTCGCTGGACCATACAGGCAAAGCTAAAACCACTGGAAACAGCTCCAAAACATTGATGTTCTTACTCAGCCCTTTCCTGGTCCATGCGTTCGGTCAGTCTCCCCTGCGCCATTCACTCCCCAAAATCGCCCAAAACCCACCCAGCCTGCTGCATCCGTGAAAAGTTGAATTTGTGAGCATGCTACCCAGGAGGTCTGCCACAAGCAAACCCCATTAAAGTCTCTCAAGAATTCGAGCCACACCCTCAGGTCCTCCTTCAAACCTGTGCTCAATCCAACCTTGTGCCACCCTTTCGATGCCTCCCCGGTTACTGCTACCAAGCGCCTAGCAAGGACCATTCTTGCCGGGATGACCCTAGCCGCAAAGTTAAACTTTCCCACTAGTGACTGAATAGTTTTCACGGTTGTTCTGCCGCCTGACAATGCTGCATTAATGTCGGCCATGCATTCAGTGATATTTTCCCTTGGCAGGCGGCAGGTCCCTAATAGTGTATCGATTTCAATCCATAGGTATGTCGATCACGTGCATGGACCTTGCGTTTTCTCCCCCACTAGAAGTACCCCCATGTCATCTGCCAATTCAATGAATTTGTGAAGCAGTGTGCTGCATATGTCGGAGTCTTGATTTCCCACAAATAAGAAATCATCTAAGTAATGAGCCCCACCCCCTATTCTCCATCTCATTCAAAACCTACTCCAAACTGTTTCTAGGGATAGGAACACATTATACTTGGACAATTGTGAGGCCACACTGCAGACCATTACTACAAAAACTTCAGATGCGGGGGCGTTTACCGATATCACTGTATGGCAGGGTGGCTGTCCTTAAAATGATAATTCTGCCCAAGCTGCTTTATTTGTTTGTTAACATTCCCATATGGCCGGGCAGAGCTTTTTTGCCAAGCTCCGATCCATAGTGGTGACGTGCCTCTGGAATGGGAAAACTGCCAGGATAAGCTGGGAAAAGATGACTGAATCATACTCCGACTTTGAGCTCTATTACTATGTTGCTCAAGCACAATTTGCAAAATATTGGTATGATAGCATACAAGAGACACCCCATGCATTAATAGAAGAATACACCACACACACCCCACAAATATACAATCAGTAATTTTTGATACACAATACAAGGACACGTGCAAATACAACCCAGTCAGCTGCACGGTTAAAGCATGGGAGGCTATATATAGAAGATTGAAGTTGGAAGCACCCTATAACCCAGAGATACCTCTTTGGAATTACCTGGGTATACCCCCCACATATGACTGCACAATACAGGAATCCTGGGACCCTAATATGGAAATGTAAATTGGCGATATGTTCATAAATGGCAAATTTGCATCCCTGGAGGAATTGCTGAGAGCGCTGGGAGGTGGGCCACTCAGGACACTTCAATATTACAGCATGCGAGTCAGCATTTCAGAAAAAATGGCAGCTATTCCCAGATGAGCCCCAGCCACACCCATGTGTACAGCTGGTGACCGCTGCGGGAGGCCTGGGAATTTTCTAGACTGTACGCGGCGGTACAGGCCCAAACACCCACAATTAGCCAAATAAAAGAAAAATGGGAGAGAGACTTACGGGAACCCATTGAAGATGAGAAATGTACTAGATATTGCTCATTGACTAAGAAGGTCTCCCTGAACGCTGGCCTGCGGTTAATCCAATTCAAAATATTGAACAGACTACATTATACGCTAATTAAAATAGCGAAATTCACCCCAGAGGTTTCGGACGTATACCCCAAATGTAATAAGCCACAGGCAGGAGAGTTGCATATGTATTGGGAATGTCGGGTGGTGGCAGGCTTTTGGAAAGAGGTGGCTGAGATGTTGGAAGAAATTACACAGATCCCCTGGACCTGAAGCCCCAAAAATATTTATTTGGGGACATAGGCAAATGTTCAGAGAAAACTAGACGATTGTTTAATGTTACATGTGCAGTTGCCAAAAAATGGATCCTACTGAAATGGAAAAATGTGGGCCCGCCCAGTATGAACAAATTTCTTCGTGAACTAATGTATGTAAATGAAACGGAAGACAGTATTTACTGACCCGACCCCCAACCTGCAGACCCAAAGACATATGGGGCCCATTCCGAACTTACCTATGTAAAATGTCCTCTGATGATGATGAACCTGTGTAATTCTATGTAGATATATAAACAGACTTTGGAAAAAAAAAGCCCACTCCAAAAAGGAGCTGAAAGCCTCGAAGTTGCGTATGAAATGCTGCACCCCATCGGCATGCATTTGTCAACAAACGCTTTCCCATTGAACTGAAACCCAAGTAAGTAATAGCTCTCTGGGTGCACGGGGAATAGCTTGACTGCTGCCTCAATGTCTACTTTTGCCAGCAAAGCCCCTTTTCCCGCTTTTATAGCAAGGCTGACCGCCTGATCAAAAGATGCATATGACATGGAGCAGTCCGCCTCGTCCAACCAATCGTTCACTAACTCGCCTTTTGGATGCGACAAGTCGTTCAGCTGTGCTGTCTGGTAGGGGGCCACCACCCTGCCTAATGCCACCTCCTTATTAATTTTATCCTTAACCACCTCGGGCCATTCCTTTGTCGATTTCACATTTTTTGCTACCCTTGCTCCCAGAGGGCCTTTGTACGAAATACGAAACCCCATTGTGAAACCTCCCGCCAGGAGATCTCTTTCATGTATCAAGGGGTATCGAGATAGCCAGGGAAGCAATTTGTCCACCCTGATTGTTTACTGGCCCTTTTTGCAAAGTTCCATTACCCCCCGCCTATCCACCAACCCCTCAGACCCCGGTGACCCGGCATTACCATTGCGACTTGGCTCGTGTGCCATGACCAACATGGGCCCCCTTGGCCGGTCTCCTCTAGTAGCCCCAGACATACAGCCACCTTGAAGAAAATACATTGTTTATTTAGTTAACAGCACAGTTATTTCTGCTATTTACATAACTTCCACCACATAGCCTTGTCCCCTGTTGAAAGGGGACTATCTTGCCTATTTCCTCTGCTCGCTTGCCACCCACCCCCCTCTGCAAAGCCTTGCTGGGTGGCCAAATGCCCCACACGTGGTGCAACTATGCCGAAATCTGCAGTTTTGTCCCCAATTGCTTTCGCCCTCATAGTAGAACCTGCATGTGAACTGGGTCCTGCCGGTGGCCTGGCACCTGCAGCTGTTGTAGTGGGTCCCCGTTGACCGCCCTGGTTGCTGCGTGAGGTTCCCGCCACCCCAAGAGTTTGTCTCCCCTTGTCTTCTTTCCCGGCTCCTTGCTTCAGTTCTGGATATGCTCTCAGGGGAATCCCCCCACCCTCCTGTCTGGGGCAATCCCCCCTTTCAGGTGCAAAAGGCGATTAACCCACCCTCCTGCTAGGACGATCCTTCCGTCTGGCTGCTCTATGGTACCCCTGGTTGACTCCAGCCAGTCTTCCACTGATTTGTGATCCCAACTTAATTCTGGATCATGCTCCATCCTTAAGTGAAATTGCTGATCCCTCAATAACCACTCAATGCCCCCTAACTGATTGTGTTCCTCTATTACACATGCTCGGTAGTTCAGTAGTGCCGACCCTAGGCCCGGTTACTTTTGCAGGATGGTCTGCGCCATCATTTTAAAAGCTGCCAACCAGTTTGCCAGTGTTTCCTCAGGTCTCACCCTCTCGCTGGCCTTCACTGTCTCCCTTCCCCCCTTTTCCTGCATGGTGTCCTGGCCTTTTGTTTCATGCTCGAGTAGGGACAAGATATCTATGAATTTTCTCAGCCATATGTGGTTCTTCACCCATTCTGGGATAAGCCTGGTAGAGTAATCATCCCCGGTCACGGCGGGGAGTTTGCTGGTCTTCTTTAAACCGCCCGATTCCTTTTCTGCGTTTCCCCATGCGCTCTGCGTTGGCAAATGCTGAGCTACGGGCCATTTCCTTTTGGCTTGCCCCCAGCTCTTTTCTCAGCCATAACTTGCTTGCCCCTCCAGTGACTGGCCCCCTGTTGCTAGTCACCGGCAGCCCCTGCATGGCTTTTCCCTCCTGTAGTGCCAACACGGCTTTTGCTATCCTCTGAATTAAGTCCAACTCACCCTCCTTATTTTTGATCGTGCTGGTTGGGGCAGCCCCACCCTCTCTGTTCAATGTAATGTCTAGGTTGGCTTTTGGTTTGGTAGTTTGGTTCTGCGGTGGGGCCGGGATGGGTTGAACCATTGTTTTTACTGCGGCCACCGGGGCCGGTGCCCCCATGAGTGCTTTTAATGCAGCCAGCTCCTCCTCTAAGTCCTTCTTTGTCCTCTTCTGGTGTGGGCCCCTGCTTGTTTTTGCCGTTCTTTTGCATGCAGCGGGCAATTCCTGCCCCCCCTGACGGGTGCAGTTTCCCCCCGTTGGCGAGTTCCTGGCGTGGCGATTCCTTGGAATCACTGGTAACTCTGTCCACTTCTTGATTGCCCAGCAGGGTTCTGCTGCCATTCCCCCATCCTGGTCATCGCAGCTTGCAACCCAATGACCTCTGCTAGTGTGGCATATTCTTCCCATGATTGGGCGTCCATGAAACGTCCTCTCAACGACGTTCCTGCAACTCCTCTTCTGCTAGCCTTTCATCCACTAATACGAGCTCTATGACATCCAGCCCTGGGTTTCCTGAACTTGCCTGAAGCGACATGGAGACCTAGTGGGAAACCACAAAAATTGTCAACTACTGTAGTGCTGTGCCTCTCCCAAACCTTCCAACCCTTTTTTTTCCCCTTCTTTTTCCCCCCAAGTTGCGTGTCTCGTCCATGTGTTCCCCCAAATCTACCTTTCAATTGAGCTTGTTTTCGGGTGACGAGCGCACGGATCGCTTTTGCTGACATTCGCTTCTGATGCCTGTGAAAAAGTGATAATTGTGTCAACAGCTGCTAATCCTCCACTTGGAATTCCCACCTCCTCTCATTAAAATGATTTTCCCCGCTTCAAATGATATGAGAAAATAGAGGCGGCATGGCAATCATTAAAATACTGATTCCCCCAGCATAGCTTGGTCATCTCATGCATTCGCTTGCTGCGTTGAAAATGAAGTACCCCCTGCTCAGTTGCATGACAATTGTGTGCTCCTCATCCCAAGCACGACGCGCAGCACGAAGCAGCATGATAAACCACTCCTACCGGCTCCACTTGTGCTTTGAAAAAACGTGTGTATATGCGCGTTATAAAATTCCCTACTGCATCTGAAATGCTACCTTAATCAGACCCATTGCCCCCCCCCCCTGCCGCCTCCTCCCGAATTAATTCAAATGCCGTCCCGGTTTTATTGATGGGGCCCCTAGGAGACCCTTGTTTATGGAAACAAGGCACAATCACTACACACAAACTGATACGCCAGACACGAGATTCAATTCCCAAAACCTAGAGTTTATTACAAAGCAAATAGTCTCAGTCGGCCGACTGGGTCTCACGTCCCGCAACGTGTGTCACCCAGACCTCATGGGACGCAAGACAGTGAGCATTCTACAACAGTTACATATATATACAAAATGATCATCTTATAATCAGTAGTGACACATTCAAAACCACCCATAATGTATCTATCTTTGCAATGGTTTCGATGATTGACAATTATGACGAATATGACACCCTTCAGACATTTATTCAGCAACAGTTTGCCATTTTTCCGATGGTGCAGACACCATTCTTTGTTTTAGGGAACATAATGCTCTTGTTCTTTCAAGCAAGCTGCGGGCAGGGGGTGACACATTCCAGGCCTCACTATCTTCTAGTTTCTATTTGTGTGTTAGAGGTCAGCTCGATCTACAGGGGCTCAGTGAAGGGGGGGCCACAATAGAGAGCGTAATTCAAGTCATTGATTGTTAATTTCTTCCGTTTCTGCCGCACCAGCGAGACTAGCTGGCACCTGTTTAGTGATTAAATGCCTTGTTGCTTACTTCCAAGCACTTGTGAGGGAGGCGACCGGGGCATTGCCGTCTGGATTGTCTGCGCTGCGTTTCAACATGTAACTTGTGGCCTTGCTCTATGCATGAGCAAAAACGAAATAGAATTCACTTACAACAAAGCAGTTTGAACAGAAAAGCAAGAAAGTTACTCAAAATGGCGAATTCTATTCCTACAAAATGGACGCTCTCTGGTTATGCTCATGCGTCTGTACCAATAATGCTGAACATAAAATGCGGTTGGTTTTCGGCCAACAAAATATACCGCCTATGTCATGGGAGGGTGTTAAGCGGAAAACCTGTGCAGTTCCCTCTGGGACCACTGCAAAAGATTTAGGCTTACAGGTGTTGGCAGTAAACCCACTTGGTAGCTGTCTGTACCACACAGATTCACCTGTAGCTGTGGCTGAGCAGTCAGACCTCTCTCAAGAAAAGTTAGGCAGTATGTGGAGTATACAAAATAGGGCAATTTACACAGTAGAACAAGCAAACACGGAACAGAGCTTGGGTGTAAAGATATATAGGTATTTATTTATAACGACACATCTATGAAAACACTCTGGCACTAATACGGCAAACAACTTAAATTACAATTACTATAAGTCAATCAATCCCTCTAACAATAGTTCGACAAGTCTAGGTTCAACGGCACCACTTATTTGCAGACAGAGGTGAATGCTTTAACCTAGATGGCACTCTAATATTCGTTAGGATGGGAGAGAAAAGGCAGGGTATGAAATCAACTCGGTACCAACACTTTTACGAACAAATGCAAGGCAAGTAAGGCAGGGTCTAGTGTAAATCGCAAAGTTCAGAGGCCAGGCCCACTCGGAGAGAGGCAAGGCGATATGTCGCAAAAAGTATCACAGTGGAAATACACTTCAAGTCTTTGTCGCAAATTGTTATAGAAAGATTGGACCAGTTCAGAAATAGAAAGTTAAGAAAGCTTGGAGGCGACCCAATGGAGAGGCGAGGATTAAGACACCTCACGCTAACCGTCACGAGGGAAGCCAGGCGGACACAGTACCTTGTATGTGGAGAGACAGCTCTGGCGGGGGCAGTTGTTCCTGGTGGTGGATGCAAGTTGGGGCTTTGCCAAGAGAAGAGATGATCTCGTCGTCGAAGGAAAGTTGAAGATCGTTGCACCACCAGGGAAGAGACCAGCCGCGGAGTGCTCCATCACAAGACACCACCTTTTGGTCGCGGTACAGTGGGTAGTGGCTATCCGGTTGCCGGGGTGCTCTGAACGGGCAATTCGACCACTACGTCCTGGAACGAAGAAAAAGCAAAGGGGGACTGGTTGTTCCCACCAGTCAGGGGAAGAAGACTCTCCGGCGGGGAGATCTCCTCTGTCGTCGGGAAGTGGTGAGTCGGTTCAGCAGGGCTCCACCGGAGGTGTCGTTGTTGCAGGTCGGCTCAGCGTTACCCTCGTCGGATTCTTAGGTCCTGTGGCGACTTCTGAAGACCCAGTCCCAAAAGCCCTGCTTTTATGCAGAAAACCCCCATTCATTCAGCCTAGCTGTCAATCAAAACACGCTAAGTGGTGAGCGGGGTGGCTCACCACTTGGGCCAATCACACCAGAGTGCGACTTGAGTTGGCAAGGCAACTCAGTCCAGGGTGCCTAAACCCCCTCCCACACCCCCTGTGGTACCCAGACAGAATGGCACCACTTTGGAGGGCCTCTGTGCAGAAGCCCGCCAAAAGTGGAACAAAGGGCTCAACCTTTGGTTTAGGAGTCACAGAGACGAACACAGACGCCATTTTAAAAACCGAGTTCTGGCAGAAAATACCAACCGACAGATTTGTTTAAGACAAATAAACCGGTGGTATGTTAGAGATTAACGAGAAAAAGTATCAACCTCCAACAATGGGAAGAATCCCATAGGGTTATATTTGGGGTCGAATATAACAAGTAGTTTTCACTGCCACCAGCCAAAACTCGACGAGGGGGGACGGGACAGTGCCCCCTCGAATAACAGACCCAGGGGTAATCGAATTACCCCTACCAGTACGTCCACAATAGGATGGTTTGTACTAGTTCTGTTAGTAAATTTAGGTCTAGTAAAGCCAATGGTGACTTTACATGCCCGGGTAGACAGTAGTCAGTCCCCGGGTATGGAGTCTATGGTGGGGGTCCTCTAGGACACCCCGGTGTTACGGCACAGAAGGTGCGTTGTAACACACATAGCAAAACATATGAGACCCTATGGAGTAAAAGACCCCATAGCCCATAGAACACATTGACATTCAAAGGAATTAACCACATTCATGTCCAAGAGTGGGAGAAAAGAGTCTCACTCTTGGCAGGATGGAAAAAAACAAACTCCAGAAATCCAGCAAAGCTGCTGGGGGACTCACTAGGTTAGGAAATTCAGCCTAAACAGAGAATTCTCCCTAACAGAGGGTAATTTCTAGACTCATAAACCCCCCTCCTCTTGGCCGTAAGCCAAACGCATCATCCGAACATCCTGTCCTTCTCTGACCATGTATCTGAGCTTTGCATACTACTATAATCGTCATCATTGTCATCGATATTAATTGACATAAACTCTTTCACTGTCTTCATTTCATGATTTATTTTTGTATCCAATTCAGGGGTTCCTTTCTGCATTACTATGTGTATGCATTCGTCACTTATTTTGGTGCAAATTATTGGTAAACAGTGTATGCAACAACAAGATGTCATGAATATTACAAGCACTGCCAGTAGAATTACAACTAATTTCCATCCCCATGAGCGTAATACTTCCCAGAATCAGGAGCTTATGTCTAATTCCCAACTTCCTTTTGGGGGATGGAGATCGGAGCTCAGAAAGTGCAATTTTGTTATCGTTTCAAAAATCGTAGGGGAGGAGTCACTTACAAATACGCAACACGATAATCCCACAATTTTGAAAACTCCCCCACGATCAGCCAAAACTATGTCAAGAGCCATCCTATTTTGAAGTGTCATCAATCTAATCACCTTTTCCTCCAAAGTCATGTTATACAATATATCCGTTGTTCCATTTATTGTTTTTTCTAATATTCTAGACAGTTGTCTTATATTATAGGAGTTTATTGCTTGACCCCAAAATGGAATAAACGATTTTGCTATATCTTCTGCAATCAATCCTCCTCCCTCATTTCGCCGAGGTCTAGATCTAGATAGTTTTGCTATGTCTGACTTTTTTTGAAAGAAACACCCCTGGAAACAGAATCCCTAAGTAACAAGTACCTCCCCAATTTCTCAGAAACCATGGATAAGCTTTTTCTCCACATATGAAATAGACAGGATCACCTATACATACTGGTTCTCTCTCTCTCTACATCTGGTGAATATCCCTACCGAATAGGAGGCTTTCTTTTTTAAGCAAAATGGAACAGAGCGAGGACTGTAATTTATTGTATAGGAGGGGGGCACTGTATCTTTATTCCCTTTTGGGTTCATGTGAAACATAATTACATAATTACAGATGATTTATATGGCACATATAATCTATCTTGTGGCATTACTGCTGGTCTTATTAGTCTTGCTTTGCCAAATATAGAGCAACCTACAGGTTTCATTATTACTCCTCAATTTCTTCAAATTCTTCCATGTTCGTTCTATCTAATTGACCCATTTCAGTCTTATTCCATTTCCCATAATATAATGCACTTAAGGATGCGTAACATACAGAACTCAATGGCAATGGCTGCACATACCAACCTATTCCCTTTCCACCATGTTGCGCTATATGGGTGCACACCCAACAATTGTTTTTTCTCAGAATTGAGTGTGTCATATTCATTATCAAGAGTAGTGTATTGTTTCCATATCCTTCCCTGTGCCTCTCTTCCATTGGAGACAAAGTATAGGAAATTACATGGACCGGGCTTTTAGTGGCGGAAATATTTCTAATGGGCAAAAACACTTCTAATGGATGTATCTCTTCTAGATACCATAATACCAGGACTGTCATTATCGGTGCTAGTATACTCATAACACACGTCTATTGTTAAGATCAGCATACAATTTGTTCGGCACTTTTTTTCTCGCAATCTTGCAGTCTCTATATTTACTACATTGTCAGCATCGGTGCAGGAGGGGGCAGAAGCTGGTGCAGGCATTTTTCTTGATCCTTCTTCTCCAGCAATGTTCGTCGTGAATTCCTCTTCCCGCTGCTTTTGTCCGAATGTCAGTAAGTTCTGAAGTGTTAACAAAGTGTTTTAGCCAGTTCTCCACAGCCTGGATTGCTATACGTTGGGCAAGATTATCGTGCTTCTGCACATTGCTCAAAGAACTCCGGAGCAATCATCAATTGCCTTTGTATCATATGACCCCCATTTGTCCGTGTGGGGTGATCAACACATGGATTTTTTATTTTGCTTTCAAAGATAGCACCGGGGAGCCGCGTTCCTGAGCTGTCAGATTTGCACATCTCCCACGCCTCTCTCCCCTAGGCCTCGGGTTCCCACTTCATCCGTGATGGGAAATAGAGGCACCAAAGATCACTTCTTATCTCGAGAACGTAGATTGTACCGTATTGCACCAAGTACTGTGTGATCGATGAACAGTGCAGGCACACTTCCAGATTCAGGCTCACTCGGCCTGCGGCGCAACGAGAAGTGGTGGGCGCCAAAGTGATGAAGCAGGCTTCGTGTCAACCAGCAGCAATGCAGATTCTGCTGGGCAACGTTGGGGCACTCTTAACCCTTTCTCCTTTGTAGCAATCTTTCGAAGGCTTTGTTTCAGGATCAGACAGATTTTGTGGCAGAGAACTGGCAACAATTTCTTTTGTTTCCGAGGCAGCTGTCTCTCCCATATCGTCTGGATCAGGCAGTTCTTTCAATGGTGATGGAATTTTTTTTCGTATGCGTGGCATGTATCCACACCTTCCTACCATCCGCGCAGACTGCTGTCAGTGTTGCCAGAAGGACTTAATAGGGCCCACGCCATCTGGGTGCAAGCAATGACTTCCTCTCGAAATTCTTCACCACAATCTAGTTGCCTGGTTGCTGAGAATGCCCCGGACCAGTATATCTGATGGGGAGAGCTTCCTGCACCTGCTGATGAATCAAACGCAATGTCTGCATTAAAAGGTTACAATATGTACTAAGCACAGGTTATTCTACTTCATTCAACCGCCTTGGCGCGGCGCACACCAAACATTAGCAGGCCTCCCCATCACTATTTCATAGAGGGAGAGCCCAGTCCTGGCTTGCACAGATGTGTGCATGCACAATAAAGCTAGGGGCAATGCATCAATCCACCTTAACCTGTTTCCTGCACACATTTTACTGATCTTGTTCTTTAATACCCCGTTCTGACGTTCAATAAGCCCGGCACTCATCAGATGTCTGGCGCAATGGAATCTTTTATCAATCTGAAGACCTACGCAAATCTGTAATATTACTGCGCCAACAAAGTGCGGGCCGTTGTCTGACCATATGACTCGGGGCAAGCCAAACCGCGAAAAGTACTCCTTTAACATCACCATAGCAGTGCTCATGGCGGTGCAATCCTTCAGTGGATATTCTTCTACCCATTTACTGAACGCACACACTACCACCAGTACATATTTTAAGTTCTGACACCTTTCCACCTCTATAAAATCAAAATGGATCACCTCAAATGGCATAGAGGGGGGGCCAAATCTACCTGTTGGAGTAGCTGTTCCTTTTCCAACATTGTGTTGTAAACACATTATGCAATTTTGTACTAGACTTTCTGCATTTTTTCTTATGTGCGTGTTCTGCCACACTGTAGCCAAATGCTGAATCATCTTCGTTGCACAAATGTGCGTGGGGCTGTGGGCCATTATGACCATTGCAGTTATATAGGAGTTGGGCAGCATCCAATTTCTACTCTTCTTGTCCACCCAGCAACCTTCCAGATCTAATTCTGCAGAGCCCTCAGCTCACTCTTGTATTTCATCAACAGTTGCTTCCGCCTGCATCTCTTTGACGGTAGCAATCCCATTCTCTAACATGCAGGGCACTTCCTCTGACTGTACTGTTAAAATTTTGTTGCTCAAATCCGTGGCAGTTTGTTTCACAATTCTGTCTGCAAATGCGTTTCCCTCTCCCACTTTGCATGTTACTTTTTTATGCGCCTCGCATTTCACTATTGCTAGGCGCTTCGGACACATAAGTGCAGACAGCAATCGTACTATCAAAGAAAGGGTCATGTTGAATTCTGGTTCCATGTGATGTCAAGAAACCCCTCTCAGCCCAGAGTCGGACAAAATTATGTACCACCCCAAAGGCATATTGGCTGTCAGTATATATGTTTACACTCAGATGTTCAGAAATTTCACATGCTCTGGTTAGCGCTATTCTCTCCGCGGCTTGTGCAGAGTTGTAGGGGATTCTTTTGCTTTCTCGAATACTTTTTTGTGTTGTAATTGCATAGGCAGCAGTTGATGTGCCAATTTAAAGCAGGAGCCGTCACAAAACAGTTGTCCATCCGGCACTTTCTGTGGGGTGTCTGTTAAATCAACTCTTCCTTTCGTTTCTTCTTCAGTAACCATTAAACAATCATGGGGAGGTGATTCATTCTCCCCTATTTCTCCCCTGGGCAGTGGCATTAATTCTGCAGGATTCAAAGCTCTACACCTCATAATTTGAAAGTTTGGTGCAAATAGGACAATTTCATATCTAGTCAATCTAGCGGACGTGAGGTATTGCATCTGCGTTCTATTTAATAGAAGGTCTATGGCATGTGGCACCATTAAAAATTATTTTTTTTTAAAAAAAGATTTTTATTTTGAAAACAAATAAACAATACAAACCAAACTTGCAGCTTTATTTACAATAAACTCGTGAACATCAATTAACGCTCATTACTGCTCCCCAATCCCCCCCCCCCAAGAGCTTATTTGCATCTCTGGTTCTGTATCCGCTGCGTGTGGCTGGGTATCGCTTCCTTCCGAAGCTGCAGGATCCACTACTGTGCCAAAAAGTCCTGTTATTAACATTCTCCAAGCCATCAGGTTACCCACATCTTCTTCCCCGCACTTGCTACATGCCTCCTGCCACACCACCATTTCAGCCTCCGCCCATTTTTGCAAGTCCCGCCACCATACCTCTACCCGTGGCTTGTGGCATTGCTTCCAGCCCATAGCTATCCTTCTTTTAGCAAGCACCTATGCCAGGTCCCTCAGTTTCCCAAGGTGTTTAGTGTTCCGTGGTCTGGGAAACCCTCCCAACAGGCAGGCCCAGGCTGTATCTATGTTGAGCGAGACCCCTTTATCTGCTAGTTTCCGTGCCACTTCCCCCCAAAAAGCTTCAATCACTGGGCAAGACCAGAACATGTGTGTCATATCTGCGTCTTCCTCATCGCATTTTGGGCATGCTTGTCTTCCTGCGTTTGCAAACTTAGATATTCTCTTCGGGGTCATATAGGCTCTATGCGTTATGTATAACTGTATCTGCTGCAATCTAGCATTTCTGGACACTTTCTTGTGATATCCTATAGCACGTTCCCACATTCCATCGGTCATCTGTGCCCCCACCTCCGCTTCCCAGTCCAGCCTCAGGTGAGTCAAATCCTTCCCCACCCGGGTCATCACCATCTCATACAGTCTAGAGATCTCGTGCCCTCCTTCTGATATATCATACATATATTGTTCCCATTAGAACGTCTGGTTCTTCCGCCAGTACAATCTCTGGCCAGGTTTTGCGAATAGTCTGCACTAGCCTACGATACGTGACATATTGGCCTCCATGCAAGCCTGTCTCTTCTCCCAGTTCTTCGAACTCTTTAATAGCCCCTTCTTGCCATATGTCTCCCAATGTGACCAGCCCAACCGATTCCCAATAGGTCCTGATTATCATCCTGAGCTGGTTGTCCCCCCTAGCTAAGGCAACTAGTGGCACCTGTGGGGAACACGGGCATGGGTTCTCCATCAGTTTGCATACTCTGTGCCACATCTTCCACCCAATCAACAGCATACCCGGGCGTTCTTTCATTTCAAGTCTAGTCACCCAGATAATCTCATTTAGGTAAAACGGGGTGCAGTCCTGCCCAAACAGTCTAGATTCAGGAGTTTCTTCATCAGAGAGCCATTTGGTTACATATTGCAATTGACTGGCTACATAATAGGCCTCAAAGTTCGGCAGCTTGATGCCCCCTCTATCATGGAAGTTCTGTAGCTTCCATAGCGCCACTCTATTGCGAGTGCCGTGCCACAGGAAGTCCCTACACATGCTGTTCAGTTTGACAAAATACTTTTTGGGTATCAAGTATGGTATATTACTGAAGAAATGTAACAGCCTAGGCAGGACCACCATTTTGAGCATCGCCCCCGTCCCATCATCGCCAGCGGCAGCTTCTCCCAAAACTTCATATTTGTGCGGATTTTTTTCACAGCCACCTCGGTGTTATGCAAGTGTTCCTCCTCCACAGTATGATATACATCTATTCCGAGGTAGCGGAAGGAATCAGCCGCCCAAGGTACGGACAACACTGGCAACCGTTCCAGAGGGGCTTCTATGTAGCTCCCCAATGGGAACATGCTCGATTTTTGGGGGTTCACCGCAATGCCGGACAATTCTGCATACTTTTCCATGACCTCTAGAATATACTGAAGATTTTCTTCCGGATATTTCAAATACAGTAGCAAATCGTCAGCATATAAGGATATTAGGTGTTTCTCTCCCCCTGCTACAATACCGACCATGTCATATTGTTGTCTGAGGTACACTGCCAGGGGCTCTAGGGCCAGAATGTATAACATCGGGGACCAAGGGCACCCTTGTCTGGTGCCTCTATTGAGCTGCCACCTTTCAGATATCACCGATCCTGTGCGTACTCTGGCCAGTGGTTCACTATACAACAATTTCGCCCACCTAACATAACCCGGCCCCATCCCGTATTCTTCCAGGGCCGCCAGCAACCATGGCCACCTCACTGAATCAAAAGCTTTGACTGCATCTAGGGACACCACTGCCATTTCCCCATCGCTCCTGTTTCCCTCTTCAATCACTCGGTGGAGTCGCCTGTGGTTGTGGGTTATATTTCTGTTGGGGACATAACCTGTCTGATCCGGGTGTATCAGGTTACTGATGACCCTTCTCAGCCTATTAGCCAGGACCGCCGTCAAGATCTTGCTGTCCTGGTTCAACATTGACAACGGCCTATAGAAGCCGCAGCAATGCCCTGGCTTGTTGGGCTTGGGGAGCAGCACGATTAGTGCTTCTCTGAGCGTGTCCGGTAGCCGACCCTTCTCAAAAGACTCATTGAGCATCTCTAGCATAGGGGGGGAGTACTTCTGCTTTATATGTTTTGTAAAACTCAGCCGGGAATCCATCCGTACCCGGGGTCTTGCAGGTGGGCAGCTGTTTCACCACTTCCTCTAATTCCTCCAGGGTAATCGGTGCATCTAGTTCCTCCCTTTCTTCATCACTAATCTTAGGTAATTCCATGTCTCTTAGTGTTTCTCTAATTTCCTCCTGATTGTCCCCTCCACTGTCCACATATAATGTTCTATAATAGTCCAAGAATGCCTCGTTGACTCCTTCCTAGGTGTCAACCACCTCCCCGTCTTCTCTGGTTATTATCCTAATCGGGGGCCTAGGGGTTTCGCTCTTGTATAACCACGCCAACAAGCAGCCAGTTTTATCCCCACCTGCATGTTGCCTCTCAACATACTTTTTGTAGTTAAGGTTGCAGAGCCTTTCCCAAAGCTCCGCACACCTCTGCTGCATCTCAAGTACAAGTTCCGCGTCCCCTCCTGCCCTGTTCCTTTCGCGCTCCAGTTTCTCTTCCGCTTCCTCTAGTTCTGTTAGGACCCCACCCTCTAGGCCCTTTGACTTAGCAATAGCCGCACCCCGCAACACCACCTTAAAGGCCTCCCAGAGTGTGCACGCCGAATCTACGCTGCCTGTGTTTACCTCAAAGTACTGTGAGATCGCATCCCTGATGTCTTCCCTGAAGACTGGGTCTCTGAGCGCCTCCACCCGGAGGTGCCACGTCGGTATCCGCGCCGTGGGGCGGCAGTGCTGCCAGGTCAGCACCAGAGGCGAGTGGTCCGACAGGACCCTCGCTCTTTATTCTATTTGGGTGGTCTTTATCATCACATCTGGCGTGGCAAAAAAATAATCCAACCTCGTGTACAGGTGCTGCGGAGCTGAGTAGTGCGAGTACTGTGTTTCATTAGGGTGTTTCAGTCTCCAAACATCCGCCAGCCCAAAGTCATCTAGTAATGTCTGCAATACCCTGGCCGCCGGGGGGGGGGGGGCTATCAATCTTTCCATCAGATCTGTCTGCCTTTGGGTCGAGCACAAAGTTGAAGTCCCCTCCCCAGATAACCGCTCCCCCCACACACTCGCCCAGATGAGTACATATGGTTCTAAAATACTTAGCAGTGTTTTGGTTGGAGGCATATGTATTTATAATGCACACCTCTTTATTCTCTACCAAGGCCTTTAATATGACCAACCTACCGTCCGTGTCCACCACCTCTTGCATAAATTGGAGCGGAACGTGCGGTGCCACCCAAACCAGCACTCCCCTAGCGTAGGCAGAGTACGGAGAGCCCACTACAGTACCTCTCCACTGCTTCCCCACCAGTTCCAATTTTTGCTGCGTCAGATGTGTTTCCTGCAACAGCGCAATGTCAATCCTCTGTCTTTTTAAGTACATCATGACTTTGTTTCTTTTTAAGTAGCTGTTAAGTCCCCTGACATTCCATGTTACGATCTTAAGGTCTCCCATGGCTCATGAGTGTCTTCTTGCCTCCCATGTAGTGCCTCCCCTTTGCCCACGTGATACAGATACAGCCCTCCATTTTTGCTTGTAGCTTCTCGTACCAGCTCGAACTCCGCATAACTATGTACACGATAAATCCCCAACTTCCCTCCCCTCCCCCCACCCATCCATTCCCCAACATCACACACCCCAACTGCTGCCCAGCTCTCTTCCCAGAGCTCAGGCACCCCCACATCTAGCCCTGCAAGCACTAAACGAGGCACAGAGCTCAGTAGGGTGAAGTCGCCCTAATGGCCACTTAACAAACTGTTATGGGGTAGAGAGAAACGCTCCGTAAGGCTCCCGTTAGTTCAACATTAACCACAGTGCTTATGACATATAGTGCAATAGTCTAACCTTCTCTACTGAAGGCTGCGCAAGCGACTATATTCAAGTCCCACGTGCCGCGCCATCTTGCGGCACCTTCTTCGGGCATCACTTATCTCTTCCCAACTCTTTCTCCGTCCGAACTTCTGACTCCTGGGGACATCCTTGCGCATCGAGCCATCCCATGGCATCCTCTGGGGTCTCAAAAAACAAAGTTTTATGTTTATGAATGACTTTCAATTTTGCCGGATACAATAACATATATTTGTGGCCCGCCTCTCTCAATCTCCGCTTTACCGTCCCAAAGTTCATGCGGCTATGCTGCACTGACAAGGTGTAGTCCGGGTAAGCCGTGATGTTTGCCGCTCCTCGTGTGATCGTTCCTCCCTTACGAAAGTGTTCCAATATCCTCTCCCGGTCACGGTAATTAAGAATTTTGGCTATCACCGGCCTAGGCGGGTTCCCCGGCGGCGGCCTCCTTGTTAGGGCTCTATGTGCCCTTTCCACTGCAAATCCTTGGGATAGGGCTCCTCTGGGTATCTCTTGCAGTAGCATGGATTCGATGAATTCTGTGGGATCATGGCCCTCCAATCCCTCCCACAGGCCCACGATGCGTATGTTGTTTCATCTGGCTCGTCCTTCCGCCTCCTCCGCTCTGCTCTCCAAGTTACCCACTCTTTGTATCAGGGCATGCAATTCGGCTTTATGGGAGGCGCAATCCGCAGTATTCGGGCTAACTTCCTTCTCAAGGGACTCTGTGCGCTCCGCCAAGGCCCTGACATCCTGTCGGAGTAGATTAATGTCCTCCTGCACCTCTCCGACCTTGAGGTCCAGTGCCGTTTTTAGTTCAGTGACGGCTAGCTCTAGTTTAGATTCCCAGGCCGCCCTTAGGTCCACAATCGCAGCCAGGACTTCTTGGTTAGCACCCGAAGTCGTCATGCCGCTTGCAGGCGGCTTGTCCCTGCTCTTGGTAGTGTCTTGACCAGGGGACATCTTAGCAAAGTCGTCTAAGGTGGGCTGTTTCGCCTTCCGCCTCACCGTCCTATTCGACATGACCCAGAGGACGTGTGTTGAGCACAAGTGACAATTGTGAATTCAGTACGCCCCTTTCGCAAGGTCACCGTGCGGCCTGCTTCTTCTTTTGTTCCGGGCATTAGTTGGCCATTTTGTGTTGTCTTTCGTCTCCGGTGCTCCTTATCTTTTCCGCACCGATCTCTGCCGCCATTCCTCCTGTACCATCCAGAAGTTCACCTCGCGTAGCCCAATCATTCACACACTGGCGTGTGTATTGGTTGCAGGATCTCGGGAGCTCCTCCAGATCGTGTCCTCCTACATGGCCCTCGTAGCCATGCCCTGCACCAATAAAATTAAGGTGTGCCCCAACACCATTACTTCAGTTTGTTTCACTGACGCAGCAGCCTCTGCAACAGCTCACAAACAACGTGGTAAAGTGCATGCTACAGGGTCCAGCGCGGAAGAAAAGTAACCACACAGTCTATTTCTTCCACCTTGTTCCTGCGTTAAAACAGCCAACGCGCAGCCTTCATTCTCATGCACAAATAATCTGAAATGTTTTTCATAATTTGGTGTGCCCAAAACTGGGGCGGAGCACAACGCAGTTTTGAGCAGATCAAATGCTCTCTGGCATTCTCCATTCTATTGCAAAGGCATCACAACATCCTTCTTCGTCAATGCCATCATCGGTTTCACAATCATTGCGAAGTTTGCTATCCATTGATGGCAATAGGAAGCCATGCCTATTATGGTCAGACTCCTTTCTGTGTTTTTGGAATAGGCATACCAGAGATACTTTCTATCCTTTCTGGTGTCAGTCTTCTCCCCTCTCTCAAAAGTAGGTAGGCCAAATAAGCCACCTCCTTTCGACATTATTGGAATTTTTTCATACTAGCTTTATGGCCATGTGCTGCTAAGTGTGACAAATAACAAAACGGTACTCTTTTTACAAATCTCCTCTGTATCAACAGCAATTAACAAATTGTCTATGTACTGCAATAATACACAACCTGCCGGTAATTCTAGCATATCTAACTGTTCTTTCAATGCTCTACTGTAAATACTTGGACTCTCTGTATAGCCTTGTGGAATTCATGTAAACGTACATGACCGTCCCCTTAACGTGAAAGCAAACAGATATCTGCTATCCTGGTGTACTGGAATGCTAAAAAATGCATTCTTAAGGTCAATCACGCTAAAATATGCTGCCGAGGCAGGTATCATTGTCAGAATTGTAGTGACGTCTGGGACCAATGGGAATTGAGGATCAACCACTTTGTTCAATGCACGTAAATCAATTATGAAACAATATGGTATCTCATTGCCTCCTTTCTTATACACCGGGAGAATGGGGCTGTTACAAGTGCTACCTGTTATCTCTTCAATTACATTTCTTTTTACCAAATCTGAGACAATACTTTTCAATGCTTTCTCGCCCTCCATCGAAATCTTATACTGAGGAATACGTGGCAATGTTACTCCTTCTTTCAGAACATTTTGCTGGTTCTATCGTCAAACATCCCACATCATTGTCATTCACTGCCTACACACAAGCTGGTACTTCACTTAACTCTCCTGGCAGAGGTTTGGACAAGAACTCGGACACTGGTATATTCTGCAGTGATATTGTCAGAAACACTCCATCAGGAGTGCAATGGATAATCGCACTTAATTTTTTCAACAAATTTCAACCTAACAGATTCTCACCACAATTCTTAATAAAAATGGACAATATTCGGTAAATGGCCCTAGTGTTACTGGTACTGATTGGGATACGGGATTAATTACTGGGGTGCCTGCAAACCCTACTGAAACATTCTTCTGCCCTGACAGTGGTATTTCTGGAACAATATGCTCACTGATTTAATCCCAGTGGACCTCCATGCATGTTGGAATTACTTCCTCTCCCCTGCGCATTTCCTCTTCCTCTATTGTGACCCGCTACCTGCTGGAGTAACACCTTTGTTTTCAGATTTACCCTATCTTTCACCTCTTTCTTTTTCTCTGTATTCACTCTATTCTCATAGTACTGGGCCAGGTGTAATACCTCACTCAATGATTTTGCTTGCCATGCACTTTCAGATGCCATTATTAGGTTTTGAATTGGAGGTATTAATCCCCTCACATATTTATCAACAGTCTTTTCCCCGCCTCAGTGCTTACATCTTGCCCACTGAAATCTGTGAACACTTCCTCAAATGTATTGAAACAGTCTGTTGCTAACTCATCTTTGCCTTGAACACATGCAGTTAGTTTGTCCCATACAATTCTTTTTTCTGGAACTATCTCCTTTAATTTTTGTATTATTCGTCCTGTTAATGCTGCCATATTTGGCGATGGTATCTCGCCTGCTTTCCTGTCCACATCTTCTTTCGCTAGATGCTCCCATGTGTCACCGAAACTATCCTGATCATCTGCTTTTCTTATCTGCTTCCATATATCTGCTGGTAAGATTACTGGGAATATTAGGTCAATATCGTTCATTGTAAAAATGGACGATCTCTAATAGGACTCTATTTCTTTATAGAATCCCGCCTGATTTTTCCTCAAATCAGGGATCGTCTGTTTTATGTCATTCACCTCTTGTCTGGAGAAAGGAACATGTACGTACTGTGCTGTATAATGTGCTTCCATTACCTGTGCTGCGCCTCCATTAACACCAGGAATTTCTACTTTCGGCACAAAAGTAGGTGGAACTTCCCTCATGGGAAATATCACACTCGCTTTTCCTCCCCTCTCCCTCATATGCAACACTATTGCTAAATCAAGGGATAAGGCTGTTTCTCCTGTATCGCGTTCAATAGCTCTCTTATACACTGCCATTAATTTGGGGGGGCTAAGTTGCTTATTTTCTATATCTCTATCATGCAAATATTCAACCATCACCTGCAGTGCTTTTCTCTTCATAGGTAATGTATATTGATCAAATATTTTGTGCACTTCCATCGTGGGAATACTAGCATCTGTAATCCATTTAAGCGCCTCTCGTGTACATATTTTAATTTTCTCACTAGCCTGTCTTCACGGCGGAAGAAATCGCCGCTGCACATATGGTATCGCCTCTTGCCTTTCCATTCTTATGTCTTTATTCCTATACTGTGGCATGGAAAACATTTCAGCATATGCTTCATCGAGTTCATTTTTAAACTCAAACAGCCTGTCCACATGTTCCTTTATTTCTACATCTCTTTCTCTCAATCGTGCAAATGCATTCAGATCCCGCAACTTCTGCGGCGGTACCATTCCAATCAACTGCTTCCATCTCTCCATTAAATATTCTCCCATGCATTCCAACAATACCTGTTTTTCACTAATCTTTCTGAAATCATACATCGAATCCAGCATTGATGTCTCATCGTTCCCATCTATATAAATTTCTGCCTGTTCTTTTAACTCCTTTCTTCTCTCCTTGCTGACCACACTACGGGTTATTCTAGTACACTCACTTTGTGCCGTTGCCTCTCTTCCCATACCGTCTCCCCTTGTTACAGTGAATTCAAGTTCAATAGGCGGAGGGGGAATGGAGGTGTCTTGGAGGGGAGGGCCGTGCAGATGGGACAACTGGAAGGGCGAGTGGTTGCTGAGGCTGTACGTTTTGTGACTGTAATGGAGGCTGGGCAACAAGGATAGGTTGGGCAATGGGCGTTAATGCAATTTTATCAGCCTCACATTTGGGGCGCTCTTGTCTCTTCTTGGTTAATATTTTATTGATTAGTTCATCTGATGAATGCAATTCTTGTTGAGGATATATCTTATCTACTCCCATCTGAACAAATCTATCTGTCTACCTTATATTCTCATCCCACTCCTTTTCGTCCTGTTTTTTCACTCTCTCTATTCTTGATTTTTGCCTGCGCGCATTTTTCTCCCTGCTTCTCAAGCGGAGCATAGCTTCCTTCCTCCAGTCTCTAATGATTTCAAATGTTGCAGGGCGCGCTTTCTTCTTCAACAGTACTGATTCCAAATAATCTAACCTCGCCATCTCATAAGTCCCATGTTTTGGCCATTGTAAATCTTCTTTGTGTCTGGTTTGCCTATGCCAAATTTCACAAAACATTATTGCCCCTACACCATACTTCACATACATCTCATATGCTGGCGATCCTACGGGTGGCGCAGCCTGGCCAGTTTCCAAAGATTGTCTACTGCAGTGGAAAAAACCCACTAAACAGGAAGACAATATCCCAGGCATGTTTTAACCTTACCCTGGGCGTTTGATCTTGCAAGAACAACACTCAACCAATATCAGGGTTATTCAAAATCGGGGCACGACTCACCTGATCAACCAAGTCGTCTTTCAAGGCGCAATTCGTCCGTATACTGATGCAACCAAGAATCGTAGTGTATGCGTATCTTGGCTCACTCTGCCTCGTTTGGGGACCCTCGCCTCCTTGCTCTCTGGCCGGACCCGTCGATCAGGGATCAGTTGTGTACAGATCTGCAAAGGAGTCTCTCATCACTTCCACAAGGGCGCCCCGAACACCTCTCGATCCCGGCTCCACCGTCTCATCCTCGCTTTGTTTTTTCCTCTCGCCTTCCTTAAATTACAACGTATACAATGGAGCAATTGGGGGAGGGTCCCTATTCGGGCACCATTTTGATGGAGCCCCTATGGGACCCTCGCGTATGGAAACAAGGCACAATCACCACACACGAACTGATACGCCAGGCACGAGGTTCAATTCCCAAAATCTAGGGTTTATTGCAAAGCAAATAGTCTCAGTCGGCCGACTGGGTCTCACGTCCCACAATGTGTGTCACCCAGACCTTGTGGGACGCAAGAGAGCGAGCATTCTACAACAGTTACATATATACAAAATGATCATCTTATAATCAGTAGTGACACATTCAAAACCGCCCATAATGTATCTTTCTTTGCAATGGTTTCGATGATTGACAATTATGACAAATATGACACATTCAGACATTTATTCAGCAACAGTTTGCAATTTGCGAAGGTGCAGACACCATTCTTCATTTTAGGGAACTTAATGCTCTTGTTCTTTCAAGCAAGCTGCGTGCAGGGGAGAGACACATTCCAGGCCTCACTATCTTCTAGTTTCTATTTGTGTTTTAGAGGCCAGCTCGATCTACAGGGGCTCAGTGAAGGGGGGGCGCAAAAGAGAGCATAATTCAAGCCATTAATTGTTAATTTCTCCTGTTTCTGCCGCACCAGCCAGACTAGCTGGCACCTGCGTAGTGATTAAATGCCTTGTTGCTTACTTCCAAGGACTTGTGAGGGAGACGACCAGGGCATTGCTGTCTGGGTTGTCTGGGCTGTGTTTCAACGTGTAACTTGTGGCCTTGCTCTATGCATGAGCAAAAATGAAATAGAATTCACTTACAGCAAAGCAGTTTGAACAGAAAAGCAAGAAAGCGAAAGTTACTGAAAATGGTGAATTCTATTCCTACAAAATGGACGCTTTCTGGTTATGCTCATGCGTCTGTACCAATAATGCTGAACATAAAATGCGGTTGGTTTTCGGCCAACAAAATATACCGCCTATGTTATGGGGGGGTAATTTCTAGACTCACATTATGCATTTGTGTGGTGCCGATGTTCTGTTCTGTTCACTATTTGTAGGCCAATTTAACTGCAGAGAGTGACAACTCTTCCCAACGCCTCCAATGTTGCAGAGTTGCCGGCACTGGGTGCCTTCATATGTGTCAGAGAATGCAGTAAAATTCAGGGAGGGCCATCTTTATATGCAACACACCATAAGCATTCTTGCTTTGGTAGTGGGTAGTGTATGTAACGTTAGGCACCAAATACATGCTTGCAAGGTCTCTCGCAAATGGCAACCTGTTAACCCGCGGCCCGCCAGCACGACCCTACCTTACCCGTTTGATTCTGTCCACCCAATTCACCCAAAAAGCCATTCGCGCCTCTCCTTTCGCCCAAATCTCCACACCCAGAATGCTTCAGGATATCTACCCAGGCCTGCACCCTTCCCCTCAGCGTCCCTACAAGCACTTCCCCATACAGGCATGTATAATGCCTGATCATGAATGTATATAGCTATTTCCAATCAAGACTATTTATCAAAGAAGCCGTGCACTTTATCAAAACTCCCCCTGAGTTGCTTTGCAAGCGGTGTCACTAAATGTATTATTAATCATTTGCTGCTGTGGGCCATTTCTAATTGGTGTCTGGAGGTTTCGACTATTGCCATGGTGCCGGCCCCTGTGCCCTCGTATGTGCCATAAGAACGACGTTCTATTCTCAAGGCATCTTCTAATGCGAACTCCACATGCCTGTTTAAAACAGTGCTAAATGACCGGATTGCAAACACAGTCCCTCACAAAGGTGCCTCACCATACTCGCCAATGATTTTTTGCATAAATGCCTACTCCTAAAATACCAAACCAAGTCACACATGCATCTTTTCCCCTGGATGCGAGGTGGCCATGAACAACAGTTTCATTTGTTTCGACCCACCAAAATTTGTAACGTGTGGCGACATGAGCAACATTCAAATTACCTTTAAATGAAATGACAACTGCTGCATGAATGAACCACACAAGGACCCAGCCTCGTCACATGCACCGTAGCCCCCACTTCATTACAGCAGTTCATACAGCACGGGGCAGCAATGAGCATGTTTGAAACGACACATGCTGCATGAATGAACCACACAAGAACCCAACCAAATACATTATAAGTGGCACGGCGGCCAATAAACATTCGCATGACGAGGGCACGTTCATTACGAGTGGCGCGGCGGCCATGCAAACTAATTGAACTGTAAACATTGTCATCCTGGCGCAGCGGCCAGCGACCAAAGAAAACAGGGATAGATTATATGATACCCGGCCCTTACGCCCCTTACCCCCCAGGCCACCCTCCTACCGTTCGTGGTAGTTACTGCAAGCCTCCTGTTAAAACACAGTGGCCCTCATTACGACCCTGGCGGAAAGGGGTTTACGCCGGCGTAAAGCATGGCGTACCTTTCCGCCTGACTACGAGTTCCCGTAGCGCCATGGTGATTTTTACGCCTGCTTTTTGCAGGCGGAAAAATCCATGGCGCTACGGGACTTGTTGTTAATTACGCCACCGTAATTTACGGTGGCGTAATTAACGCCTTCCCCACTCCCATTATACCCTATGGGGCAAAAATGGGAATGGGGAAGGGTAAATGGGGATTGGGGACTTACCGCCCCGCCAAGGTCGGAATGGGGCGGTAAGTCCGCCAACCACCATGGCGGAGTTGGCAGCTTAGCGCCATGGACCATGGTGCAAATTGCACCATGGTTCTCCGCCAGGGTCGTAATGAGGGCCAGTGCGGCTGTTCCACGACCACCTCTCCCACAGGTAGCACTGCAGCATGCTCGAGGCACAGCGGCCGACTAACATTTCCGTTTGGAGCACGCTGAACAATCATGCCGCCCCCCCCCAAATCGCTAAAACAGCGGTACGTACGTGCACTGCCTGCCCCCAAGCCCCCGCTTTTGTTCCCCAACCTGCGCTGTACTCCTGTGCCCTTGATCGTGTGGAAGGCCCAACTATTAAATTACCCTTTTTCCGCCCTACCGCACGTCGTCACTGCATTGCCTGCGTGCTGGCCCACAAACCCGTCAACCTTAATAACCCGCTGCATTACCGGCCCCCCTTCCGGCGTTGGCCATGCTCCACTTCCGGGGCAGGCCCCCATTAGGCCCGCCCTGTGCCCCTACTGGGGGGCGGCTGGCCTGGAACCTCCACTAAGGGGCGGCGCACGCCATGCCTCCTCCGTCGCCACGTTCGCCCGCCATCATCCAGACATTGGGCCTCATTCCGAGTATGGCGTTAAGGGATAGCGGCCACCGGTAACGAGACCGGTGGCGGTGATCCCTTACCGCCATACTCCGAGTTCCCTTTGCTCCGTCGCCCTTAACGCCTGCTTTGAGCAGGTGTTAAAGTCGAGGGCGCAAAGGGGCCTCCAAGCCAATAACGGTGACCGTAATGAACGGTCACCGTTATTTGCATCTTCCCCATTCCCATTGAGCCCTATGGGGGCTCATTTGGGAATGGGGAAGAGCCTTGGTGAATGGGGAATTACCGCCCCGCCAACCTTGGAATGGGGCGGTAATTCCGCCATCCACCAAGGCGCTGCCGGTCCGGGTACGGCGTCAACCAAGGCGTTAATAGCGCCATTGGTTAGCGCCGTACTCGGAATGAGGCCCATTGTGCCTCATTAAGACCCTGGCGTTAACCAATGGCGCTATTAGTGCCATGGTTAACGCCGGTAACTTACCGAATCCGCCATGGTAAAATGGGGAATTACCACCCCATTCCAAGGTTGGCGGGGGAGTAATTCTCCATTTACCATTGGCCCTTCCCCATTCCCATTTTTGCCCCATAGGGCTCAATGGGAATGGGGAAGGCGGTAATTACGGTACCGCAAATTGCGTTACCGTAATTACCTTTAAGGTCCCTTTGCGGGTCCCGACCTTAATGGCTGGTAAAGACCAGCCGTTAAGGTCGGGAGCCGCAAAGGGACCTCATAGTAAGGCGTTAAGGGGTTAAAGGTGCCGCAAACTTTTACGGCGCCGTTAACCCCTTAACGCCTGGGTCATAATGAGGCCCAATGATTGTCCATAAAACCATCACAGGTTAAAATAGGAGCAAAACATTTTAAAAGCAATTTTCTTAACACATTTCGCATGTCCCAAGGAATAAAGTGCTCAACATAATATGCATAACTAAAACCACAACGAATCCATGAACATTCAATGAAATTATCTAACAAAGTTGAAAATACATTAGCCATTTCAAATTCATACCGAAAGCAGATCTAATAACACTGTCTACTCTTCTCAAAAATTAGTAGGAGGACCAAACCAGAATGTGATTGAATCGGTTGCGTATTAAATGCACGCCTTTCTTTCCCAGCCCTTGTAACACATGACGAAATGGCAAGGCCAACGCTTGGCTTTGTGGTGTCTCCGCCAAGATCGAAAGCCCCCTGCATTGCAGCGCTGCCATAGTTCCTGAATATGGCCATTCGCCAACATTTTCTTAGATGAACAAGAACTGGGCACCAGATTAGAAAGTGTTTCAAATATTCAGGATCACGGGACCACATTAAACATTTTGTTTTAGACTGGGGTTTCCAATTCTTGGTGAAATTTGCAAGTGGCAGGATGCCCCGGCGCAGCTTCATAGAAAGGCGTGTTTTATAAAAGGGTTCCAGTTGGGCTAAAGAAAGTCCCAAACAAAAAACCTGTTTTTTCTAGATACTACCTTCAAACAGAGCCTTGCCACAACCTTTGAATAACCTCTCCTCTATGACCCATTCTCGGTATGATTCTTTGCCCGTCTATATGTGTGCATGCTTTATTACTTCCCGATAATCCCAGAGACATTGTCGGCCAATTATAAACAGAGTTAAACGGACGTGCAAAGCCCAAACAGGAATGTCATTTCACCAAAATGCCAGGGGTAGCGGAAGTGACATCACATGACCCTTGACCTCTGATTCATGTGTCTCCGCCCCCAAGTGACATCACAGGAAGTAATGGCACACATCCTTGAGACACATCTAACATCTGTGTTTCCACCCTGAAGATTCAAACACACACTACCACATTCCTACTCATTCACCCACCAGTCACTCACTCATAAACCTTCTCTTACATCCACACTCACACCCACCCTCCCAGAACATTCAAACACACACACTATACGTTTCTTCTCATTCACCCACCACTCACTGACCCATAGCACATACATACATCTGACACGCACTTCACTCATGCAAAATACACATCACATTTAAAAAAAAAAATGTCTTACCTGTTTTACCAGCTTCAGTCCGTCACTCCAGGCCACCCTCGGCTGCTCCGTGCTGCTCACAAACAACAGGAAACTGGGAGAGCTTCCTGGTTCCTGTATATGAGCCGCGAGGAAGCTTTACTAGAAGGGGTTGAAGCTGTACATGGCATCTGACACGTGCCACATGTCATGGTCAGTTCGCCCTACTGAGCGCTTCCTTCTCACGCTGCAAGCCCCCACCCAGCCTTCACCCCGAAGGTTAAGGGCTGGACTGGTCCCCTCCCAGATCTGGTTTGGTGGAGCCTGTGCTACTCCAGTGCCCAGGAGATTCTTTTTTTAAAATACTTGGGTAGCAAGGGAGACCACGGGGGTCGCAGCTGCGACGCCTAAATGTCGTCCCTGGACCCAAAGCCATGCAGCACTTTTAACAGAATGTAGCACAACCAGCATAGCTCTTTCCTATGATGATCATAGGTGGAACCATACTAACAAAGGTTCATTTATTGCAAACGACTGCATGCCTATATATTCAAACTCCACATAAAGAGGAACATTTGGTGCACTACTCGGAAACAAGACCAGGTTTAAAAAAGTAATTTTTACGGATGATTAATGACTTAACATTCGAGAAATCTCAGATCTCCGCGCCACAAGGCACTGCTGTGGTCGCTCCAGCCCTACAGACATCTAGGCTTTCAGCGATAGCACGCCCTCCAAAACATTTTGAAAAGTCAATTGTCTTTTTAGGACGAGTTCGCTTTCATCTATTTGGGGACACCGAAAAGCCCTTAGAATTAAAACGCACACCCAAACATTCCAAATGTCTGACATCAATGGGATCCCCCTTGTAGCTGATGGACATTTTCTTTGGTTTGCTACTATGGCAGGGCATAGCTTTAGACTTTGTGCTGTTAATATTAAGACCCTTTTCCTCGCAGATAGTTGAAAATGTATCAATTACAAATAGTTTCTACTGGATCCAGTTGGTGGGATATGAGTTTTTGGGACTCTACAGAACTGCTTTGGAGAAAATATCAGTTGATTTAGTTTGGATCTCAGGTTGTTTTATGGTGTCTGTGTTCATTGGTTTCAATTGGTATTTTTATTTAACTGGTAGACTGCCTTATTTTTATTCACTGACACATATAGACTAATATGCAAAAACCGTATGGATAGCAACGACAAACCACATCATGACCTTTCGTTGCTCTGGCCACCCGCAAGCCTCCTGTCCGTGTGGGTACCTCTGCTAATAGCAGTGAAAACCAGAAGCCATCAAGATGACACATCCAACCAACACGGCAGCAGCAATCCACACCATGCCCTTCAGCTTCAGAGTACATGATATGATATGATGGGTTATTTATAACGCACTTAATACCTAGAGGTTTCTAAGCCCGGACCCGGGGATCGAACCAGTGAACCAGTGTTACTCCGTGTAGTCTTGGTTCCAAGACAAGCACGTTGCCCCTCAGCTATCCTCCCGAGACAACATCAGAACATTATCTGCCCCATGACCCTCTACCTGCCCCATGACCCCCCTTGCCAGCAATGCACATAAACGACTGTGGGATAAGTGTGGGAGATGGGAAACTGTGCTTCCAACTGCCCCATGAGCTCCCCTCTCCATCTCAATTAGAGCAAGTAATGTTGATATGTACAGAGGTTCTATGTGATCTCATCGAGGAGATTTGGTTGAATCCAAATCCATCTAATTTGTTTATCTTTCAAGCCATTTGGCCCAAAAGATGTGTGCAGGGGGAGACCCTACGCACCCCCTCCTTTCCCACCCCCACCTTAATTATTACCCTTACCCACCCCGCACGTATATTTGCGGCCAAATTCAGCCAAATAAAATCGATGGATTTGGATTCGACCAAATCTCCTGTGATGAAACCTACCTATCCCTGTAAAGACACTTGTCTAAATACCTAATACATGTGTATTTGAGCTATGTATGAATCACACTTACTGGGCAGCCATCCAGAAAACATAGCAAGTTTGAATCTCATTCCATACCGGAAGTGAGCTTAAACAGATTGGTGCTCCACACTGTGTACATACACATACACATCATGATTTACATAGGAAAAAGAAACAGGAATAAGACTCTCTACTTGACATACCTTAAAAAAGTGAGAAGTTATACAAAGGTTTATTAAAGGCACTTCTTATTTTGTTTTACTGCTTCAACAAATCCATCAAAAATTGCCTAACGGAGCTAGAGGCGAGGTAGAGGCAGTCATCGGCAGTCTCTCTACCCTCTCTACCCTTTCTACAGTGGGAGGACCCACTAAATACCTGTTCCAAGAGCGGAGTGGCGAGCGGAGCTAGAGGCGAGGTAGAGGCAGTCATCGGCAGTCCGCGGCATGTCCGCGCCCCGCAACCTTCCGATAATTAAGCCTCGCGTTTCACGTGAAGCCCCTTCACAGGTAAGCTTAACGATCTCTACATGTCCGCAAGAAGAGCAACAAGTGCGGCCAGATTGCTCAGTGGAGCAAAGACTTCTAAGAAGTAACTTTAAATGTGTCGATGGTTCGTCAATGAAACATCCGGCTACAAAACCGAAGGTCCCACTGCTCTGACACCTTCGGTCAGCGATTCTTCTGGTAGTACCCTGTCATCCCTGAAAACCTGTTTTGATTTCGAAAACCCTTTCAGCGGGGGCCACCGTTCTCCTCATGTATCATGTCTGATGCCTATGGAGCTGTTATCCAGTGCTGCAAAACATACGGAATCTATAGAAGCGGAGGCAGCCAACTCCTCGCATCCTTCAACTAACCAACACGCGCCTACCTCGGACCCTTTCGTCTCCCCAGTTGGGAGGGGACGCTGTGTTGGTGACCCTTCGGATTCACTGTGCTTTCAGGGTGCGGCGCCTTCCTCGACTCCTTCGCCGTCTGCCTTGCGGGGCTCTCCCCGACGCAGCCTCAAGTACCGATGTCGAAACTCTTTCCTCTTGGCTGCGCCGATGCTGCCCCTGGTAACGCTCTGTCTACTCCAGCGGCAATCCCCTCCGCATTGGATGAGCCTGCAACTGATTTACCAGAGCCCATCAGCAATCACGAAAAAACTCTGCAGGTACCGGTCAGAATCCTGGCCCAAATTCACGCACCCAACGAACATTTACCTTCAATAAGTCCACAAAGGGAAAAAAATCCCGGAAACCATTCAAGTCCCAAAAATCTTTCTAAGCCTAGAACAACTAAACCCTGCAACGTCAACACATCGAATGAACATATTGAGGAAATTGTTGAAGAACCGGCCTCTGAATCTGCCGCAGCCCAAATAGCCACTAAGAACCTAAAGCGAGATGTTCAACTCAAAAAAACACAAAACCCTAAAAAGAAATATAAGAAAAAAGATACAGGGAAAAAAATTCTACCCTGCCCATTGCTATCATCGGCGTTAAAAGACTTCTTTAAAAAACAATGTAAAAGAAAATTAGATGAGGTCAATGAACTCTCGGATGCAGAAATCCTGGAAGCAATTCAGGACCTCCCCCCTGTCAACAAGGCAAGAAAAACATCCTTGCATGCCAAAAAACTAATGGATTCTCCAAGTGCCAACAAAAACGATTCTAATTTAAACAATGTCCAGAATAGTGAAAGTTCTATTATGAAAATCCAAGCGGAAAAAACCAAACCGAATCTAAAAGAACCCACCCTAGACTCTATGTCCGACACCCTGAAACCAGTGCAATCGCCAACACCGAACATGACTAGCTTGGGTACAACGGAGGCTGCAAATAACATCAAATCTTTCACACCTCCAAAAGGGAAAGGGCGAACTGGCATACTGCTACCCCTAATCGCTGAACTGCCTCTAAAAAGAAAACCAGCCAGCGAAAATGCTCCATTGTCTCCTTCAGTCCCAAATAGCCAGCAACCTCTGGTGACACAGCTAGAGTCGCAATTGTCGCTGGAACAACAAATGCAAAAACCGAAAAAACATGACCAGCTTACCCAAACAGATGAAAATCTACTCTCTCCAGAGCAATTGCTGCTCTCTTCACCACGTCCACGTTCTCCGCCAAGGAATAGGAGACTTAGTGAAATAACCCCCCCAAATTCAAAAGACTCTCCTTTAAAAAAAAACGACTTAGCAGCCATCATGTCGGCTATTACAATATCCTTAGCTCCTTTTGGGAAGCTTTATGAAAATATTAACGACTCATTAAAGGACAGCATCACAGTTTCAGCAATGATGCATACAAAGTTGATATTTGTAGAAGGATTTATTACTGCTTTGGAGCAAACTAATAAGAAACAAAGAGAAACCTGGGACCAGAAATTATCGATTTTGGAAGAAAAACTAAGACTGCTACAAACTACAAACCCGGAAAAAAGCTCCCTGGATGAGAAAGAAACCCAGATTTCACCACAAACACAACCTATCAAATCAGCACCGCTTTTTCTTAACGAAAAAAGTAAATTACCCCACAGAAAAACGGCGCCACCGAAAACGGGACTTACAAAAGCCAATTCCAAAAAAATATTACCCTCAACGTCAAACAACCACTATTGAAGTTAACAAAAAGTCCCCAACTAGATTCGTCGAAGAGATATAATGAACCCACAATAGAGCCACCATCTTCTCTCAAGGGAATCTCTAAAGAGAGCAGAACTTACTCTACAGATGAAGTGACGGCATACGAAAATGGTTCACCTGGCACCTACCACCCCATCCAATCGCCTCGATCTGTCTAGGACTTCATCTGCCAAAGTTCACTGATAGATGTATCTCAATATGAGGACCCAGCAGAAATTATTGATCTTGATACTGTGACGGGAGACAGCGACAGAAATCCTCATGAAACGCAATCGCCCCTACAAAAAGAAGAAGTAAACAAATCTGCACCTACCCACGTTGGCAAGGGTGAGACTGATCCTAACCAGGCGGGTGAATTGAGTATCGACCAACTGTATGAAAAATTAAAATCCACTAAATCTACCATCTCAATTAAATCGTCTCCTTATAAGGAAAAAGTGGCGAAAACCAAATACCAACATGAATCCTCATTAAGAACCAATGGCAAGATCCGTGATTCAGTGCGCCTTTTCAAGATCGAACAAAAATCGGCAGAAGACCATTACATGATCTTGAATAGAAGAACTGTCCTCAAAATTCTCAAACAGGTCGACATACTTAACACACTAAAATCTGACGACTTTACGCTCATAGAGCCGTATCACAGAAATAAGCAAGCAAAAGCATATCTCCATATTAAGAATTCAGCTCTTCAAGCAATCCCCCAAGAAGCCTACGCAAAAGTGGCCCAAGAGGGCTTCATCCTGACTGAGATCTCATCTCAAAAAACCACCAAGATCGAGACGGAAAGCAATAAATCCCCGGCAGTAAAAAAATATAGATATAAATCACAGACTGAAGATTTGTATAGATCGAGAAGACGAGGAAGAACACCACCACGTTGGGATAAACCAGTCTATCATGAAACTAGAACGTCGGGGATAGTCCCATCTAGAACTGCTCATTTGAGACACTACCGCTATGCTAATGAAAGAAAGGAAGACAGGAATGATGCAAGAAATTGGAAAGATCACAGAAGATCAACTTCGCCATCGCATACATTGTCAGCGCGCCGAATCGAACAAAGACCACCATCTCCAGCACATTATCTACGACCTAAACAAGACGTAGACCAGTCTACGACACACCGATACCCTACATCAACAAAGGATACGTGGTCCTGGCTCTGAAATGCCTTTACTCCGGGTCTAAAGAAATAGCAGCAAACAAGGGGAGCCAATTCACCACGTCGGCGACCCGAATCCAGAAATGAAGTCCAAATGAACGCTACTTTATTCATAGCGTCATGGAACACTAGAGGCCACATGCATCTAACTAAAATTGGCAGCTACAACCTGGGAATCCATGACATTATATGCCTCCAAGAAACGTGGCTATTGAATAAACCGGCACTTGATGGCTATAACATCGCGATCTCGCCGGCGCTAAAGGGGCCTTTTGGCAGACCATCTTCTGGCCTCCTGATAGCCATCCGGACTGGGTCTAATCTACAAATCATCAAGACAATCGTAGCCACTTATGCTTTCCTGGTAGTGCTTGTAAGAACGAATAGCGAAAATGACTCCGAAATCTGGGCAATAATTAATACCTACTGGAATCCTCAAAGAATGTCGTCCGCTAAATTTTGTGATGAAGCTGCCAGCACCATCGACGAAATAATGATTGAACACAAAACCTCTAATATTCTTGTCTGTGGAGATTTGAACTGCAATTGCCTAAAAGCCTGATTCGACGCCAGCATCAGAAAGAGGAACTCTGTGGCTTTCGCTAATGAACTCAAAAAACCTTCGCAACGCCGCAAATGTCAATAATCATCCCACTATTCCGACATGGGAGCGAGAACAATCTATAGCAACCCTTGATTACATCTTCGTTGCAGAAAATATTTACTCAAGCATTGCGTCTTTTGAAGTAATCAGAACGGAAAGCAGTGACCACAACCTGTTAAAACTCACATGCAGAACCAAGTGATATGACCAGCAATTCTATAACGTCCCGGTTGAGGTGAACACGCAGCTCTCTCGTTTATGCATGAACGCCAACGACATCAAACGCTTGACTGACGATTATGAAGCTCTCATCATGGATACTAAAGCCAACGATGCAACATACAGGAGTAGCTACATCCCTCTGCTCCTGCAGTACAAAAAACCTCGGAAAAGGTTAGACAACCGAAGTGAGAACTTTACCCACACTTACAACTGGACTTTAGTGATCAAACGCCGCCACCTAAGAAAACTAAAAAAAGTCGCAACTATGATGAACTCCCCTAGCATATGGGAATCTTACCAACTGGAGCTCAGAGCATATAAAAAGTGGCTAAGAAACAACAGATCACTACTCTACCAAGCTGATGCTGAAAGCATGATCACGATCATAGCTAACAAGAAAACCCGAGAATTTTGGAAATTGATCAACAAAATGAAACCTCATCCAAACTTGTCAATGATAAATGCTGTGCCGGAAGAATGCTGGTTTAACCATTTCTCTAAACTGTTTGATCATCCTCCCACTGACACTGAGAGGGCACATCCACCAACCAAATCCGACTGGGTCGACCTATCCGATACAGAAGATATAAAGTCAATTATCATGAAACTGAAATCCTTGCGCGCACCTGGACCGGACGGTCTAGTTAACACCGACTTGAAGCAACACCCAGAGGCGTGGTCAGCAGCCCTGAGCCTGATATTCAAACACTGCAAGGAACGAAGGATAATTCTGAGCTCCTGGACACAAGCAATTATCGTCCCGATATTCAAAAAGGGCATGAGAGAAGACCCCTCCAATTATCGCCCAATTGCCCTATTGGATGTTATGGGAAAAGTTTTTGCCACTTACTTTCGGACCTGGATAACAACATCGCCAGCTATGGTCGCTCTCCAAACCGGTTTCCAAAAAAATGCTAGCACAGCGGCTAACTTAATGATCCTAAGCATCTTAAAAGAAAAGTCTTGCTTGGAGCACCGAGAATCTTCCTTGCCTTTGTGGACTTGTCTCAGGCTTTTGACACAGTAGATAGAGCCAAACTGTGGGCCAAGCTGAAAAACTGGAATTGCCCTAGCCAGATTCTCGACCCAATCATCGTTTTACACACGGATACCCATATATCAGTCAGGCTAAACAACAGTGGACTACTCTCCAATCCTATACCGTCCAATCGAGGAGTCAAACAAGGCTGTCCTTTGGCTCCAGCTCTTTTTATCTCTTTTCTCGGTGATTTCCAAACTTCACAAGAACCAATTAGATCGTTTCCTCCGAAAATAGGATCCACAATGGTTGCCAGACTCCTATATGCAGACGATCTCATCATTTTAGACCACACCCAGGTGGGTCTCCAACGACAACTGGACAATCTGCAAAAGTACACAAAGGAGAACAATCTGGAGATTAACAACTCAAAAACAAAAATATTGATTTTCCAAAAGCAAGGTCGTAAGAAAAAAGAATCATTGAAGTGGTTTTTGAACCAATCAAAAATCGAGATAGTACCCTCATTCAAATATATGGGAGTAACCATCGATAGTTCGAAAAAATCTCTTAGCATGCAGAAAATCCTGTGGCGTAAAACCAAAAACTTAACAGCACAACTACGCGCAGTGGACAGAAAATATGGTAAATTCAGTCTTCTCCCTGCAATTCAATTCTATAAATCCAAAATAATTCCAGCCTTGACATACGGCATGGACGCAAATCTCTCCATTCCTACGACTCTATGGGCAAAGCTAGAAGGTTTCATCTGGAGAACAACTTTAGGCTTACCTAAATCGACAGCAGTGGCTCCTAT
Organism: Ambystoma mexicanum; assembly: GCF_040938575.1. NCBI lineage: Eukaryota > Metazoa > Chordata > Amphibia > Caudata > Ambystomatidae > Ambystoma > Ambystoma mexicanum. Next base: position 779,424,267 of record NC_090935.1, read on the forward strand.
AAGGCGCAAACTCGGCCTGCTCTCCCTGGAGGCTGTAGTTGCGCAGAGCACGATTCAGCTCTACAAGAAACTGCGGAACAAAGACAGCTTGGAAATATATAAAATGATTTCTGAAGAAATATCGAAGGGAACCAACAAATCCCTTACCAACTGGGCTGAGAAACAAAATCTTACGCTGCAAGAAATAGCCTGCTCAGAAGAGGAATTAATTCAGAATCCCATGAGAATAAAATCTAAAATGGAATGGTTGGATTGGATAAAAACTAACGACAACTCAACTACGAACAAGCTACTAACCCACCTGCCACCAATTTACAACAAATTAAAGCAACCAATGGAGTACTGTCTGAAATATCCGACTAAGCGCCTCATGAGAACTCTACTCAAAGCCCGTTTAAATCTTCTACCGACTCAAGAGGTTCTGGCAATTCGGGCCACATCAAAAGAAAAATCCTGCAGACTCTGTGGAGATTCCCAATCCACAGAAACAATCAAACATCTTTTGATGACTTGTCCTTCAATTGACCACGAAAGAGAGGCCTTTCTCGGCCCTATGTTAAAATCTTCATATGTCATCGACAACAATGTCTGGTGGAATCGTTTGATCACGGGAGCCAAAACTAGATGGCTAATAGCGGCTTCTAAGCTAATAGACATTGCTTTGGAGAAAATCCTGCAAAAAAATTTAGCAATCGAAACCCTCAATCAACCAGCGGTATGAGTACGCCAGTGTACACAGGAAACGGTAGACTTTTTTTTTTCTCTTTTTTTTTCTCTTCAGTTGATAACAAAGAAAGACTTTCTTCTTCTTTTGTAAAAATCTAATTTTGATTAAATGCAAATAAAAAAAAAAAAATTGCCTAACTCTATTCTGATGCTGCAGATGTCACCTCTGTATGCAAACATCCTGCATTTAGAAGGGATAGAGGTTGTAAAATAAGCACTTTCCCAACATCAGTGACCAGATGTCCATCATGAATTTATGTTAAACATTGTACAATTCACATTAAAACCCCTTTTTTTAGGTTCTACATAATTTGCTATTGGAAGGTGATTGGCACCTTCGATACATGTAAACATTGCAATTCTTTTTTTGTCAACTCTTTTTATTGGGATTTTGCAAAAACATGTGGTAAACAACAGTGTTCCCAACAGGTCGGGGGCTGTGTTGGGCTTTCAAAAGATATTCATGCTGCTCTTGCCTGTAACACATTTCCTCATACTGCGTCCTTCTCTCGCCTCCCGGTTTACATAGGTCCCCAAGTTCATAACAACCCAATTTATTATATTCTTCCCCCACCCCCCACGGGCACACAAGATACGTAGTCTAAAAACAGTTTATGTCCGAGCCAGGTTACGTCATTGTGTTCCTAGCTGCCCGCATCTGGCATATCAATATGGCAGGATTGTTAAACATTTTCTACAATCCCAAAAGTCAACTTAAGAGGCATCATGGGTACTTGCACACGTTCTGTCATAGGTCTGGTTGCCTGGGGTTCCCATGCCGCCTCTCCCAGATTGCAGGTCTAGTAGTTCACTCAGGCGATCAGCGAGTTCTATTTTCCCTTGCTGTTTAAGGACAGAGCATTCCATCGAGAAAAGTTTGGTGAGAAGGGCTAGCTAGGCCTGTTTGGTGGGGGCTTTGTCTGCCTTGAAGTGGATGATCAGAAGTTTACGAGCCAAGAAAAGGATCATATGTATTAGTTTCCTGACCATATGGTCTCTATGCAAGTTATCACCATCCGAGCCGAGAAGCATGAGGCCTGGATCGAGTTCAGCTGTGGCTCCAAGATCTCTGGTGGTGAAATTACAGATCATTCTCCAATATGCCCTGATCTGTGGGCACATCCAAAGTATATGGCTCATTGTGCCAATTGCTCCACATTGTCGCCAGCAAGCCGGCGATTGTACGAAGCCCATCCTATAAAGTTTACTGGGTGTGTAGTATAGCTTTTGCATCAATTTGAATTGTATTTCCCTATTACGAATGCTATGTGATATCCTCGGTATATTATGAAAGAATTCATATGTGTCCCCCAGGTCAATAAGTATGTTTAGGTCATTGGACCACTGTGTTGAGAGTATTTGATTGCATTGGAGGTTGTTCAGGGTACATATGGCGTAGAATGATCAGAGTCGTGGGAATTCTGAGACATTTTGTTCCAGCACCAGTTCACGCATTGTCGGGTTAGCCTGCAATGATTGTCTGGTTGTATTCTAGCGGATCCTGGCTATTATGGTGTGGTACTGAAGCCATTCGCTGTGGCACAATCGTAGTATTTGGCTTGCCTCGTGGAAGCCAATAGGTATATCTCAATCAGAGATGTTCATCACCCTGATCCCAGGCCAGTGAGTGTTCTGATTTTGGTGCAATACCTGGTCTAGGCCCATTGAGAGAAGTGCACAGATACTGATCCACGCTGGGGCCACACATGAGTCTGAGCCCATGAGTGACCTCATCCTGTGCCATTGCAATAGCGGATGTGTCTTGATACGGTTTGGAAGTTTATTCAGAGGTATAGCAAGGACTACCATCGGGGTAAGCGGTGCCAATAGGGATAGTTCTACAGATCTCCAGCTGGAGGTGTTGGATGTGTTGAGCCAGCGTTTAGCCCAGCAGATCTCGGCAGATTGGCAGTATGTCCGCCAGGAGGGTAGCCAGTCAGGCGATCAGCGAGTTCTATTTTCGCTTGCTGTTTAAGGACAGAGCATTCTATCGAGAAAAGTTTGGTGAGAAGGGCTAGCCAGGCCTGTTTGGTGGGGGCTTTGTCTGCCTTCAAGTGGTTGATCAGAGGTTTACGAGCCAAGAAAAGGGTCATACGTATTAGTTTCCTGACCATATGGTCTCTATGTAAGTTATCACCATCCGAGCCGAGAAGCATGAGGCCCGGATCGAGTTCAGCTGTGGCTCTAAGATGTCTGGTGGTGAAATTACAGATCATTCTCCAATAGGCCCTGATCTGTGGGCACATCCAAAGGATATGGCTCATTGTGCCAATTGCTCCACATTGTCGCCAGCAAGCCGGCGATTGTACGAGGCCTATCCTATAGAGTTTACTGGGTGTGCAGTATAGCTTTTGCATCAATTTGAATTGTATTTCCCTATTACAAATGCTATGTGATATCCTCTGTATATTATCAAAGAATTCATATGTGTCCCCCAGGTCAATAAGTATGTTTAGGTCAATGGACCAACTGTGTTGCAAGTATTCGGTTGCATTGGAGGTTGTTCAGGGTACATATGACGTAGAATGATCAGAGTCGTGGGAATTCTGAGACATTTTGTTCCAGCACCAGTTCACACATTGTCAGGTTTGCCTGTAATGATTCTCTTTTTGTATTCTAGCAGATCCTGGCTATTATGGTGTGGTACTGAAGCCATTCGCTGTGGCACAATCGTAGTATTTGTATATCTCCATTACAGATGTCCATCACCCTGATCCCAGGCCAGTGAGTGTTCTGATTTTGGTGCAATAACTGGTCTAGGCCCATTAAGAGAAGTGCACGGATACTGATCCACGCTGGGGCCGCACATGAGTCTGAGCCCATGAGTGACCTCATCCTGTGCCATTGCGATAGCGGATGTGTCTTGATACGGTTTGGGAGTTTATTCAGAGGTATAGCAAGGACTACCATCGGGTAAGCAGTGCCAATAGGGATAGTTCTACAGATCTCCAGCTGGAGTTGTCGGACATGTTGAGCCAGCGTTTAGCCAAGCAGATCTCGGCAGATTGGTAGTATGTCCGCCAGGAGGGCACTGAGAGTCCGCCATCATTCTTTGTGGCCTGTAGGACCTCCAGCCATCGCCTTGTTTTTTTCCCCCTCATTTCAATTTGTTTAGATGTGTGTCCATGTCTGCATACATTTGCTCTGGCATAGCGCAGGGGAGCATCATTGCCATATATATAAGTTTGGGTAGGGAGTTCATCTTGATTCCATTGATGTGGCCCATGAGACATAAGGGGAGTGTGTTCCATCTAGTCAGAGGGTCATATATCTTTATAATAGTGGGTGGGTAGTTTTGTTCCATGATTTCGTGGATATTCGTGATACATGTATCCCAAGATATTTAATAGATTGCAGTTGAAGGCAGAATTGGGCAACCCCTCCCGGGTCCCATGGGATGTCGGGTCTGAGTGGAAGGATCTCTGATTTGGTCCAGTTAACTATCTAGCTGGTCCTAGATCTGCATATAGGGAGACTCAGTGTTCTTCTTCCACTCATATCACCCCGGTCCAGTCTGAGTCTGTTGCAAGTTTCTCTGCTAATGGCTTGATTGAGAGTGCATATAGGGGGGGTAGAGGGCATCCCTGTCTGGTGCTAGAGTACAGCTTGGAAGGGTCAGAGGCTATGAGGTTTGTAGTTACTGTGGCCGTAGGGTTGGTATATAATAGCTATATGAGCCCTATAAGAGTCGGTGGAAAGCCATATACTGTAAGCGCTCGGAACATGAAGTCCCATTGGACCTTGTCGAACACTTTCTCGGCGTCTATTGTTAGTATGAGCGCATCTGGATTGTGTTGCCCCGCTAGTTGTTAAGGGCATGGCTACCTCCAAACTCGTAATGAGGCCCAAAGAATCATCTGCATGCACCAACATTCCAAAATTTCAGATGCAACAAATTATATTTCGAAAATCTTTATTGTTGAGGACATTGAATTAAATTGCAGGCAAATAACAAGGTTTATACAAACATTAGACCGGATTTGCACCTCACAACAGCTTACACGAACAATAAAAAGCACAACACAATTGGAAGACCATGTAACTGAGGACACTGATCAGACTATATCACCAGAGAAGCATCTGACCCTCAGGGGAGCTTACCTCCACAGACCAGCAACCAATGATGTCTTATCAGAAGGAACCTCGGACTGGCGTGGCTGTGGGATAAAGAAAAGCTGCACAATAGGGCACCCTCTTCCTGCTCAGATGGCAGACATAATCGGGATATAGGCCAAACTTTGCAGGGGTAGCTATACCCTCTACCATACATCTCCCCTCTGCAGGTCTGGCTGGTCATGCCTGATCACAAAGAGAGGTGCTGTCCACCCAAGAGATTTAACAGAAACCCAGAAACTAAGTCCACCATTCAGCCTCCTCTGGTCTTGCATCAATAATTTCCAACAGCGGCATACATTTATTATTATTATTATTATTATTATTATTATTATTATTATTATTATTATTATTATTATTATTATTATTATTATTATGTTTATAAAGCAACAGAGTGCTTTCCAAGTCATAGGGAGAAGCAGAGATAACAAAAGAGTGGGGAACTAACAAAAGGGGAGGACAGGACATTTGGCAGCACAGGATGTACATGCAACCAAGGGAGGAAACAGAGAGGGGCGGGGGCAGATCGCCCACTCTCAAGTTAGGTGGGAAGTGTGTAAAAAACTGTGTGTTAGGGAGGAGACATTTTTGAAGAGGTGGGTCTTGAGTTCCTTCCTGAAATGTAGAAGTAAAAAGGGTAAGTCTTGTGTTCTTTTGTTGATGGGGAGGAGGTTCCAGAGACTGGAGGCGTAGAGAGAGAAGGCCTGTATTCTGGTTCTGCACATGTCTTTACTTCTGGTGGATATTAGGCCTCCAGAGATGGTGAGCTTGTCAGTAAGGTATCTTTGGGACTTGAGGGCAACCGCCTTGTAGATGATGCAGCAGGCTTAGAAGGTGATACATGCTTGCAGCGGTAGCTAGTGCAGTTTGTTGAGCATCTGAGTGATGTGGTCGAATTTACAGAGTTCTTTAGATGAGTCATGGGGCAGCATGGAAGACACATCTCAGGACTGCCACGGTAGGCACCAGAAGGCCTTCCAGGGAGGAGAGAACCAAGGCTGGGACAGCCAATCAGAAGCTGTTTTCTGGTATAAAGGGCTTGATTGTCCTCAGGATGGAAAGTTGGTACCAAGGCACTTGAGTCTTCCTTGCTGTATGCTCTGTGAAGGAGATATGTCTGTCGATGTAGAACCCAAGGGACTTAGCACAGTTTCCACTGACAGTCTGGTGAGCAGCACTATGAACCAAGGAAGTAGACACAAAGCGTGCAGGTCAGGAAGACAGCATTAGGGGGCAAGGATGTCATCCCGGCTGATAGGTTTCTCACAGTCACACATCAATAGGAAGCAGTAATTTAGTCACAATGGCTTGTACGCACAAGACCTAGCCAACTGGAAGTACCTAGCATGTGACACACTCCATGCACACCAGTCCACCCAAACACACTATGGACCAATCCCTTTACCTCCTCCTAACAGGGTCACCAGACGGTCCTCCCTGGCCACCTTAGCCCTTTCCTTTACACAAGCATCTTACAGATATTCAGAACACACGGACATGAAAAGGACAATATAGTGGAAGAAAGGGTACAACTTCTATGAAACTAACCATTACAAGGGACTTTTCTGTGGATAACTGTACAGATTGGCAGTAGACAGGTAAGTTTTGATCCAAGTCTTTATTAATCAAACAGGCCCACCATCGATCAGCTGGGAAACCGTCAACTGCCTCGTATGCAGTGTTCGATTTTCACGAGCTTAATAGAACCTATAACGTAGCTCATGAAACCTGAACGCAGAATAAATGTAAACAACACCATTTATGGAATAACACAGATCATTACATATTTCCCTCCCCCAGAACAAAAAGCTAAAACCCAAAAAGATAAGAATAACAAAATGTAACATGTACAAATACCAAAAACTTAATGAATTACATAATGAAATTTTTACTGAACAACATCCTTCAACCAACTTGGTTTACGTGCACGTCTCTTTACATCACTACTGTTAGTCACTCTAGAACATGTACTTGCGTTATCATTTTCCTCTTCATCACATGTTATTTGCGCATTACTCACACCCTTAGCTTCCTCACAATCCTCATCCCTCACAGTCTCAGCTCTTGCCAACCTCCCTTGAGACCACAGTTCACCTCCATCCAAAATGACAATGCTTCCTCGCACCGCGGCAATCCTCTTTGTTCCAATAAATCTACTGTCCACACACTTCTGCGAAGACCTGGGGTTCTTCACTAACACCCAGTCTCCAACTTTCCACTCTCTACTCTTCACACACTCTCTCCTATCGAACAACTATTTATTGGTTCTCTGTGCCTGTTCTATACATCTCATAATAGCTTTTCTATCCACCACAACTGTTCTTGCCAACCCTAACCAACCAGGACAAAACTTAGTACCTGGCTGAGACTCTTTAGTAATGGAATGGGGAGTGGTTAGATAACTCCACATCATGTGGTTTAATACATCTCTCCAGGACTGACACATCTTCATTGCAATATGAATACCTCCCTTGATATACCTGTTAACCTTCTCAACCAATCCATTTACCTGTGGATGATACAGTGCTGTTCTAACGTGTTTAATGCCGTATCCCTCCAAAAACCTCCTCATAAACTGAGATACAAATTGCACACCATTGTCAAAAACTAATTCGGAAGGACAACCCTCCCTGAGGAAAATCCTTTCAAAGAAGGAAACCAAATCCGTAGCCGTCACTTCACTGGAAGCTTCCCACTCCACCCATTTGGAATGAAAATCAACAAGAACAAAAATGTATTTGAATCCATCTCCTAAACCCACCACGGGTCCCAAAATATCCACAGCTAATTTCTGCCACAGTTGAACTGGCACTGAATTAGGAGTCAAAGGTACTTCTCATACAAACTTATTCTTATTACTCAATTGACATGCATTACAACGTTTTACAAAATCTTCAGCCATTCTATCGATCCTGGGCCACCAGTAACTTTGTCTCTATCTCCTCTTGGTAGCTCCCTCACCCAGATGTCTCTGATGTGCCAACTCCAACAAACTTCTTCTCACTCCTTCTGGTGGAACAATGCAGGTCCCCCTTCTTAACCTGTTTCCCACCATACCCAACTCATCTCTGATTTCCCACCAGATCTCAAACCTCTTTTCAAGAATCTCATTGTCAGGCCACCCATCCACAGTCCACTGCTTGATAAGTTCAAGGTTTTTATCTACAAGCTCTGCCTGTTCCCATTGCATACTGTCCATACTTACTAGCTCAGCAACAACACACTCTTCACAATCCTGAGCTTGCACTGGTTGACTCTGTTCCACAGGCAATCTTGACATACAATCTGCCATTAAGTTCTTTTTTCACGGCAAATAACTAACATCAAAGTTGTACAATTGAAGACCGAGACCCCACCTGCTTATCCTTGAAGATCCCACAGCCCATCCACCACTATCAAACAACTGCACTAAGGGTTTATGGTCTGACCGCACAATGGACCTTCTTCCCCATAGAAAGTATTTAAAATGATTGACTGCCCAAAATATGGCCAACGCTTCTCGCTCTATAACTGAATAATTTTCCTCAGCTCCTTTGAGAGTCCTAGAGGCAAATGCTATAACTCTCTCGGCCTTATTAGCATCATACTGTATTAACTTGGCTCCTAATCCCAGCATGCTGGCGGCAACTACTAGTACCGTTCGTCATTGGCATCAAATTTCCCAATGGAGGGAGCTTGTACAATTCCTTGTTTAATTTTATCAAATGCTTCTTCACATTGCGTGGACCACTGAAAATGTACCCCTTTTTTTAATAAAGCCCTTATAGGAGTGGACATGCTAGCAAAATCCCTCACAAATTTATGATAATACTCTGCCAACCCTAGGAACAACCTAACTTGGTCTTTATCAGAAGGGCATGATGCTTTCTCAATAGCATCCACGAGACTCAATTTAGGCTTGATACCTTTACTCGACACAACATGGCCTAGGTACTCAACACTGTCCACAGACAATTTACATGTGTTCCTCCTTACTGTCAGTCCAGCTTCACCCAACCTTGACAGTACAACTCTCAATAGCTTGTCATGTTCCTCACTAGACTCAGAAAATGCCAAAATATAATCTTGCAAGATGATCACATTCGGAACACCATCCATCACCATTTCCATCACTCTCTGAAAGATGGCAGCCGCTGATGCCAAGCCGAATGGCATTCTGCAGCATCTCAATGTCCCTTCAGTGGTGATGAAAGCAGTCAGATGTTGACATCCTTCTGAGAGTGGAACCTGGTGGTATGCTTGCGACAAGTCATTTACTGAAAAGAGATTAGCTTTGCTTAAAGTAGCCAGTTTTTCACTGAATATGGGCAGTGGATGACGATCTACCAATATGTTCTTATTGAGATCTCTTAAACCCACGCATAGTCTTATGTCCCCACTGGCTTTAGTAGCTACAACAACTGGCGACAACCATTCTGATCCTTCTACCCTTTCTATAATTCCTCTCTGGAGTAAAGCTTCAATCTCTGCATTCACTTTGACTTTAAGATTCTGTGGAACAAGTCTGACTTTATGTACATTTGGGATAGCACCCTTCTTTAACTTGATTTCATGCTCATAGCCTTTCAAGCTCCCTAGATCCTCTGTAAACACATGTGACTGTGTTTACAGCTGAGACTGTGAGGGATGAGGATTGTGAGGAATTCCTTTTCCCACTGATCTCTCACTTCTGCAATCGTAACCGGGAACTCAGCATTAGCCTGTATACGTATCCCCAGCTTCTTCTGCTCACTCCATCCTAACTGCGATGACCCTTCTCTGGTAATGAATATTTCAGATTTGCAACTTCTTCCCTTAAACTTGATAGTGGCAGGACACTTGCCTAGTATATCTATCTTAGTGTTGCCGTATGCATAGGGTTCAATATCAAGTTGCTTCAGATGCTCCATCTTGCCATTCACACAGTTCTCCAATGTCATGCCGCTTGCAAGGTATATAAGGATCCAGATGCAGGACCTTCCTACTAGCACAACTTGCAGCCGGCCACTGCAACGCCTCAGGGAAAGGCGGAGCGGCCACTACTCTGTGAGGCTCCTTTCCTGTTCCCCGCAGCCACTGACTCTGCGGCTTCGACGGCAGGAACCAAGTTGCGGCGGGCCCGCCTGGACTCCTCGTCGCCAATGTAAAGATTGGCAGTAGACAGGTACATTTTGATCAAAGTCTTTATTAAACAAACAGACCCAACATCGACCAGCTGGGAAACAGTCAACTGCCTCGTATGCCGTGTTCGAGTTTCACAAGCTTAACAGAACATACTACGTAGCTCGTGAAACTCGAACGCGGAGCAAATGTAAACAACACCATTTATGGAATAACACAGATCATTACAATAACCTAATGGATACATCACCTTTAATTCTTAGACCTCTGGTGGAAATTCTATATGACCATTCACAAACAGCATCTGATGAAACGAGCTACTTCCATTGAATGCGCCATATTGATGCCTTTTTGAGTTTTCTGCTATTAGCAGCGGCACCCACCCTGAGCGGAGGCTTGGGGGTGGCTAGGGTAGCAAAAAGGGGGAGTCGGGCCATGAGGGAAGTTTCAAGAAATGTGGGTTGGGGCAACACGGTGGTCTTTACATTTTTGGTGTCACTTTATGAGGAATCACAGTTATCCACCCTTATTCCATAGTCATTATTGTACATTGCTGCCAGGGGAGGTTATGGGGCAGTTGGAGGAGTGTGGGGTAGCTACGTTTCTTTACCTTTTTAATTCTGGTACTCTTTAGCCACCTCAGGAAGGGCGTTACCTTTTGTGGTTTCAACATATAAGTGATCGCCAGAATTAAAGTTGCATAATTTAGCATGTATCAAAGTGATGATTAATAGCAAGATTCAACATATAGGGCATTCTATACGGCTTCTTTCAGAGCTGTATCATCGCTCTCATGTTTATTTGAGTGTGGGCTGAGGATATGTGTATGCATGTGGCAATACCAATTCGTAACCTTTTATGCGCCTAGTTGCAATCTGTGAGTGAATGCAGGAGGAGTGTGAGACAAACTTGACTTCAGTGGAAGACTAGACAGCATATTCTATTCTGGAAAGAAGGCGCATGGGGGAGTATAGGTATGTATGCTATATGTTGCTGTCATACAGGTCATACAGAAAAAAATAGATAGTATTCCTCATTCGTCTTTGGTAGCATGGGCTGAGGACAGGCAGTACTCTCCAGTGATGTGGCTCAGCAGCAGAAGCTTCCAAACAACAATAATAGAGCAAACACCAAAATAAAAGTGATGTTCTATAAAAATATAACAAGACAAACCATGATTAAAAACACAGAGTGTGCCTACAAGGGAACACGCACATAAAGTTCAGGATGGATATAAATAATAACATACAGAATGAGTATTCTGGGAATTCTACGATGTGAGGGAAAAAGTAGGCCAGCGGTTCAGAAAAAGGAGTGTGGGTGCCTAGGAGCTATGGCAGTGTCACCCAGCCCCCAAATGATCTACCTTAATTGTGTGGAAACGCTGAAGGGCATTGAGCAAGCCACCCAGGTGCCCCACCTTCCTTCAAACAGTGGCTCAATGGCGTTGAGTTGGATCACAAGTATTCAAGCAACACTGCGTTGACCACCAACAAAGCAGCATGATGACTTAGTGATATTTGGGTACCGAAGAGAGGGCTTCAAATAAGCACAGCTGGATGGATTCTGTGGTCGGTTCAATCATAAGGGAAATAAAGTTTCATTCCGAGAGTGCATGACTGAAAACCGAAGCAACTCAATTGGCTTTTCTGGGCAGATCAATAGATGGATCCGTGGCTCAGAGCTATGACAGAAGTGAGGTGAAAGAAGCGGTCACACAGTTTGATCGTGGTTTGATGTGACTTGATGACTCAACCAGGCTCAAAGCCTTTTTCTTGACTTGAAGAGCAACAGCAAGTGCCAATGGTAATACCTCTGGACTTTAGGGTGCTTGGCGTTTTCTGCAGAGAAACACCCAGAGCTAGCGATCTCTTCTGCAACATTCCCCTTAGGTTTGAGTGTGCTCAGGAATCTCCTGGCACTCTGTCAGCCTCTGACTACTTAGTTGTCCTATTCTCCTGGACCTCTTCTGCAGGCACGCTCCAAAGTTCTATCAGCAAATGTCTCATATGTGTCCCACGGCTGTTAAGGAAAGAGTATCTTTCTCTCTCTCTCCCTCAGTGGATAAAATGTGTACATCCCCATGGAAGGGGATTATGAACTGCTAACAGGGCCAACAAATAACCAACATATTGGGAGGAACCCACTTCATTCATGCCAGTGGATTGTCGGCTTCCGATAGTCCTATCATGATCCATAAGTTACCCACCTCTTGAGGATGGTCCACCCTCTATTTAATCAATTTTCAGAATGCCTTTCTCCCAGAGGGGTCCCTGAAGGGCACACCTAAGCATGCTGGGAAAATCCAAAATGATGCAAAGGATGTTTCCTACGACAGGGCTCCTGTGCTGCTGTAGCTCTGCCCTTGTTCTGCATCCCTCAGAACAAAGAGCTCTGCCTACAATGATCCCCCTTGTCTGGGTCATATCCGGATAGGCAGGCTTCAATGATGTCTTGTAAGCTTAGCCCACTCTGTAGAATTATTCATCCTCACATGCTGGTGGTATGCACAACTGACACTTGGGATCATAAAAAAGATCCGGTGATCAGATGAAGCCACCTGAAGTCAATTTCCCAGCAAATGGCCCTCTCTCCTTGAAAAACCAATGCATGCAAGGCATGGTAAGAAAGTTTATTTTGTTTAAACAGATACTACCATTTTGTTTCTTTTCATACCAAAACATCCTCATGTGGCAAAATGTTTTTTTATATTTTGTTTTACCTAGCATCCGATTTGTACTGTGGTAGGATACTGCCACTAGATATGATCGAACATTGTGCATGCCGATGAGTTCTCACATGCAGGCACATTATTAGTATGACGGTGCTGGAAAAAAGTGGTAGTAAAGGTCGACCATACTACGAGTTTGACCTTGGAGTGGGGGATTTGCCTCCAGCATTATTGTGGAGGTAAATCTTCACACTTTCCGCCAATAAATTGGCAGAACCGGTGGAATTACAGCCGCGGTAACTTTGACAAAATCCCCCATGGAGTCCTATGGACTACAAATTAATGGGGACTAACACTACCACCACCACTCTTAAACCAGCAATACATCTGCTGGACCCAGTGGCAGTAACGGTAATTCCATTGTGCAGAATTCCTGTGGATTTACCACCGGAATACCACCCAACTCGTAATGATCCCCCATTATGCCTTGTGACTTAAAATGAATCCCTATTGCTGTGAGGTGGTTCTGAGATTAATATTATACCTTCCCTGGCCCTTATCTTTTATTACTGTTCGGATCAGAGGCGTCAGTAGACATCTGCATAATATAAGTCCATCCTCCTAGTACCAGGGAACTCTTAAAGGAAGATAACATGACAAATGGCTACAGAGTTTCTTATGACCACATCTGAAGTGGCATGCAACTTTTTTATATGAAAGGAGGGCATTTTACTTTTCAGCTGAATTGTACTTGGAGTATGCACATCAGACATGTGTATGTATCCACTAAATGGATGACAGTGATGATGTTACTCACTCTCTGGGCTAGAAGCTCAGGTGTAACCAATGACACCAGTTTATGACTACAGAGCATATGTTCGTGGTGTGCCTAAGCTCACTTTGTGTTACAGAAACAAAAAACTCAGAAGAGTACTATTATTAGAGACTACTGTTTGCATATAGCGTTTTGTCACAATATGGAAGTTTGGAGAAACAAAGCAGCTTCAGAGCACTGGTAAAGGTCCGGATATTGAATGAAAGATTCCAGAAATATAAACCACATTATTACACAAATGTCGGATCTCCCTTCTGCATTAAGGGTGTTGGAACATTGCCCACCTATAGTAAATGGCATTCCAATCCCTTTTATTATATACACAGATATTGTTATCTTTGAGCATACATATTCTGGTATGAATAAGGTATTGAAAGAACTGGGGAAGTATGCTTTAGAAAATCACCTAGAGGTAAATTATACAAAAACTAAAGTGATGCTGTTGATCTTGGGCTTAAAATGTAGTGTATTAAATAGCACTCAAGAAATATTTGCTATTAAAACTGTAAAAGCATGACAATGGACTTCCCTTTTCACCAATTCTGTTCGTAAGGCAGCTGGTTAAATCTTAAGCTGGATAAGAAAGCTTTACATTCAATCCTTTTGTCCTGCCGTTCTGTATGGTTAGGATAGTGTATTACCATCCAGTTATGACTCATTAAACGTATTGGAGAGAGCGTTCTGGAATCAAATTTTTAAATTACCCCAAGTTGTCCCAATGGCCACATTAGACTTCTCTGAAGACAATGGCCTTATTAAGACATAGCGACCAGTATTTGAAACAAGCCTACCTCCCCAATTGCCCGGTCCCCAGGTTCCAGCACAAGTGCTCTGTCAAAGAATCCAGAAGTAATGGACCCAGTTTTACAACAGAGAATGAGAAATTCTTTAAACTTAGTGGCTGGTCTCCTGAACGCAGCAAGATTCCTATTGAGGCAGAATACTATGGAACTAAGTAAATTCTCAATAAGAAAATCAAGATGTGGGATTGGAATCTGAATTTCTCGCACCTTGGTAACTTGCCCTCTTATTATAGGGTCAGTAAAATGGCATAACATTTCCTTAGAACGCAAAAATATTTGATGGAATGCCCAGAGCTAAGGGTCCAAGAATTAATCTTGAGACTACGGACCAATCAATTATCAGTCCTTTCAATCACAGGCCCTAGATTTGGCATCCCCTTACTTAAAAGTCCCCGTTGAAACTCTGTGGCACGTATTAACCAGATATAAACTAATGGGGGATATTTATATGTAAACACGGATACAATTGAACAGGTCAAAGGAAGGAACACCTTCACACTCTCCAGTGTACCCTGTTGTCTAAAATAAATAAACACAGACACTTAAGTAATGGTATTTTACTCAAAAGATTGTTTGGACTGTATTATACATCGTGAATGGGATAGATTGATGTGTAAACATTTCTTTTCACCAAACATTACTTTCTATAGTTTTCGTTTTGTTTTGTACCTGTTATTATGCTGTTCACTATGTTGTGATTAGTACTGAATTGTCCTCGGTTCTGTCACACAAGCATTCACCGGCATCTCTGGTGTCTGCTCTCATGGTCTATATGTGTGGTATAGAAAGTAATGTTTGGTGAAAAGAAATGTTTACACATCAATCAATCCCATTCACGATGTATAATACAATCCAAACAATCTTTTGAGTAAAATACCATTACTTAAGTGTCTGTGTTTATTTATTTTAGACAACAGAGTACACTGGAGAGTGTGAAGGTGTTCCTTCCTTTGACCTGTTCAATTGTATCCTTGTTTATAAGTAGCCTTCCTGGGCAGAATAGGTCCCCCTACAGGAGCCCTGATTTAGAAAAGGATATTTATATGTGTAATCTCAGAGAATTTGTCATGGACCTTAATGATATTAAGAGCAAGAGATTCTTTCTTTATTTTCTTAATTCCAGTTTAAATCGTGAGCACATTGCTCTATATCGTATATGGAATATTGCTGAGAAGCTGTGGATATCAGAATTGAGTTAAATATTTTATTATTCAGATTGTAAAACACTTTATTTCAGTTGGTAAATGTATGATGATGTATTTAATTGTGTACTATATATATGTAAAACGTTCCTGGTGAATTAGGCACATTAAAAACAAAAAGGATTACAAAAACCAAACACAAGCACAAAGTAGCCCAATATTTTATTAACTAATCAACTTACATACTGCTATACAAACATATTTTACCCACATAAAACTTTCTGAGCCTGGTTCACAAAGCATTTTTCAATAGTAAAATCCCATTGAAATCCATTTTCTATATCAGGCTCTCTGTCTTTAGAATACTACATTTGAAACGACAAAACCCCAAATAAAACACACCCGGATGCTTATTTAACTCATACAAGGATGACACTTAAAATAACCCTTCTGGAAATAAATAGAATCTCTGAATCAGAGTCAATGAAAATGACCTAAATTTTGAAACCACTGATCATTGAAATCTGCACATTTGATCAAATGCATTGCAAAGCCATCCCAGTGGGATTGTACGCTTTTATATATGCTTAGATGGAATAATGTCAGTCATGTATTCCACTACTTCTGTTGGACATGAGAATGTAATTGGCAAATCAATAAAAGAAGGCTTTGATTCTTCTAATACTGCAACTGTGCTCATGAGTGTCAGTTCTCTAACATTTAGTCATAGTGCTGTGCATATAAATCATGATGATTTTGCCAGCATACATACCAGATGCATGTACAGCATGTTCTACCATCAATGCCAAAATAAGTAAATAGGTAGCAAATATTACACTGTGGTCGCTTGATTTTTGCTCACAAGGCGCAATGTTGGTTCTTTGTAAAAGGAATCAGCTTCAAACATCATTGCACGTATAATCCACACACTGACCACTGTTGAGAATTCTCCTGCTCCCTTTTTTGTCTGAAGATTGCTCATTGACCATTTGAAGATGCTTGAATCTCAGTAGGTACGTGATAGTTATATTCTTCACAGGAATCTTGGGGGTGCTTGTACTCATTCATTTGCAAAATGTGGTAGGGATGCAATGTGAAGGTCTATCAGACAACAGACGTGGGGACATATATACACAGTAACCACAACAAGTCAATCTAGCAAAAAATCATCATGCTACTACACACACTGTCCCACCAGCCATCATAAAGAACACTTCAAAATACAAGCAGAGCTGCTGGCCGAGGATCACACAGGGTTTGTGTGAGTTGTGCAGCATATGCTGCCTTCTATAGCCACAAAAAGGGGGCCCTTATGAGTTTGCCGGTATCCCGCAGGCAGAGGCGTTGCTAGGGGGTTGAGGCTGGGAGGGCTATATCCCAGGGTCTTTTCCTTGTAGCCCCGAATAGAAGCTCACAGGCTACAACCAAATACTGGCAAACCCCGAGTCCTGACAGTCCCGACATTAGCGTAGCCCCAGATCTTTTCCAGACCTAGCAACACCCCTGCCCACGGGTAATTAAAGCGGGATACCGGCAAACTAACCCTTCTGTGTCCGCCGCTTGATATCCTGGTATTAATGGGATATTCCAGGTGGCGAAAACGCGATAGGACTCCATGGTGGTTATTGCAGCATTTACTTTCGGGTTAGTGCCTGATTTACTGGAGGATCAGGACCAGAGGTAAGCCAGTGCCCCACCGGCAAACTTGTGTTTCCCCGGTCTGGTAAAATTGCAGTGCCGGAATTGCCAGCAATTCTACTGTAATGAGACCCCAAGGATTGACATACACTAGCAGAATGTAATTGTAATGAGCAAGATGAGATATTTGTCTTCCAGGCGTGGCACTGATACTGCACTGTGGGGCACATTACTTAAAAAACGGGGACAGTGACGAATTATACAAGTGGTGCATTGTAAGTCGATCTGGGACCTGGGACCTGAAGTACCTTATCGCCCTGTTCTCGTAATCCTTTCCACCAACATCTATGTGTGACTTTTACACTGTGTATTGGGAAAAGGAGAAGTAGGAGAATTAAGGCACTGTTACTTGAGTGTAGCCTGAAAGTTCTTTCCTCTCATGACCCAAATTGAATGGGAGGCTCAGGTGAATGGGGTAGATTTAAAATTCAAAGTAAATCTGAGCTAAACATCTATTAATCACAGCCGATGATGGGCGCTCAGCCAATCAGGTTGCTGGAACAGTGGCCGAGAATGCTTAGTGTCCTGCCTGCTGTTTCAAGCCAATCGATGCCCTTACCTAGGGGGTGCCATCTTGTTTTTCTTTATGTGAGGAGGTAACACAGAGCTTCTCCATGTTGCCTTCACACCTCCCCACCCCGCAAAAAACAAACAAAAAGGCTTTGTTTAATGCTAACAAAAGCCCAAGTAACAGACTTATTCCAGGCTCATTCCCCACAGGGACTGTAATTGTGTGCCAGTTCGTGCATCTTTAATTTTATAAATACAATACATATATGCAAAGGGTTCCCCCAGCCACTTCACCTCGTCGGGGTCTCCAGCCTTTATGCCATATTACCCACTGAGTGATGCTCTCATTAACCCCACAATTTCTGCTCAGGTGAAGTGCAACATGGGATAGGATTGCTATCACCATGCTTTGACCTAATTCTTGCCATAGAGATAAGATCTTTAGCGCTAGTGGCTGTCAGGTCTTCCATGCCAACTGTTTCGCATCTCTTTATGCCTGATTTCTTCTCTTCTATGTTGTAATGTTCAAGCGCCCTGATGCCCTCGGGCTACCGGCGCTTTATAAAAATATATACATACATACATATATATATATATATACAAAAACCGTCTGTTATCACCAATGAATACATAAAATAAAACGTACAAATAAGAAACCAGCTAAATTAATTACTTTTGCAAACAAATATTTGTATTTGTTTAAATGAAAGGCAAAACAGTCCATGTAAGATTCTCCCTTGAACTCTCCCAGAATCCGACAAAATGTCCCCCAAATCACTTTGGAGTCAGAGGAACTCTTGCAGGCAAACTTACTCTTTATAGCGAAATTGTATCAAATTGGTATCTTTCTAATAGGGGAAAGTGAACACACCTCTGAAGGGCGCCATGCAACTTGTGACAAGGATGGTTCTCTGGTTACACACAACTTGCTTTAAGGGGCTTGTTCATTCTGATTTGTGCATCATTTTCAAAGTGATGATCACACAGAGGAGGACTCTTTTATCTAACACTTGGGAAGTACAACGCAAATGATGCCATTGACAATTAAAATAAGGTTTGAGAAAAAGGTGATTTATTTCAAGGCAGTTCTCACATTAAACTTAAGTGGCATTTCTGCCTTATCTTGTGGATTCTCTATTCCATGTCAATGCATCATTTTCTGTTCCCCAACTTCCTCCCCCACACAATTCCTCCCTAAATTCATTCCCTCCTCCTGCTGCCCTGTGTTGCCATGCCCAACCCTTCTTCCCTTTCCTCCATTCCTTCTCAGGCATACCTGTCCGCTCTAGAACCGGGTACTCTTAGTTCTCCTGCCATTTTGCCTCCCGTGAACAATTCACAAACTACTTAATCCTTTTTCTCAAAACGATTATTTTGTGCTTTCCGTCCGGTTATCAGGTAAACCCTGCGCAGATAATATGCTTCTGTCCTCACTGCTGTGACGGCTACTCATTCATGAACCCCTCTACTATGTCCATTCATTTCCACAACTAAATCTTTGATCCCACCAATGACAGCTGGGAGAAATAAACCTGCCCTTTAAATTTCATAACTTCATGCCTCACTACAGCTATGCCTAGAGCGTTCCAAAACCTTGCTACATCTCTGTTTATCTTCTTCCCTGCCATGTCGATAGCCACCAGCTTCATTGCCTACTGCATTCTATGCAGAAGCAACTGGGTCCACATGACCTTTGGGTCTGCAATACATGTCTTATCCCCATATTCCTTCATCACTTTTATAATGTCCAAATCTGTCAATTGAATCAGTTGGACAATGATTGAGACTGGACCTTTCCTTTTTTCTCCAAGTTGTAGAAGCATTGCCCTGGTTCAATTGACATGTACGTCGTGATGTCATCATGTATGGATGCAATGCTTGATGTTTGATCACGCAACCTCACCTCCATGTTGTGCCAAACGTGCTGAAATAAGTGCATGTGCAGGATATTTACAGTA
Organism: Ambystoma mexicanum; assembly: GCF_040938575.1. Taxonomy (NCBI): domain Eukaryota; kingdom Metazoa; phylum Chordata; class Amphibia; order Caudata; family Ambystomatidae; genus Ambystoma; species Ambystoma mexicanum. The sequence goes on from NC_090935.1 coordinate 779,443,823, forward strand.
AATTTTAGTTAATATAGCAAAGATCTGAAGTAGAAAAAGAAGAAAAGGAAAACAAGGGAGAAAAGTAGGAGAAAACACCATGGGCCATACTGTCGAGGTATGCTGTATGTATATATTACACGGCCATAGTAGTGGCCGTGTAGTTATGGTTAAGTTGCTGTTTCCATAGGAAGAGCACTTTTTGGGCGGCTTATAACTTTTCTCTCCCTGGACGAATGCTCACCAAACTTTGCAAAAAAAGTATATGGCCCACTCTGAATTTTTTTGCAATTTGGCCATGCACCCAAGACTCTATGCCCTGGCCACAACCACCGCAGCATATCACACTCATAGTGGCTTATAACTTTGAGTCAAAAACAAATTTATAAGGAACAAAGTTATAAGCCACTATGAGTGTGATATGCTGCGATGGTTGTACTTATTGTAATATACTTACTGTTTGGTTTAGTAACTGGAGTACATGTATTTCTTGTTCATTTCTGTGATAAAAAAAAATAGCATGTTAGTATTAGTATTTTGTAATGACTTATTACATTGTATAATCAACATTTCTTTTTTTTGGACCCTCATATTTAGTAGATTACAAACTGTAGTACTGTGCAATTTGCTCAGTTTCTGTGTTTGTTGCTAAAGTCATTGGGTCTGTGGGAGAAAAAGAAATCCATGTTGGATTAAAAAAAAAACTTTTTCTGTTATGCTACAGTTTATTTGTTTGTTTGTTTTCAGTGTTCACTTGTTGTTTCTGGCTAATGCTTCATACATTGGTTTGTTGCAGTTTTTTGGAGCAGTAACATATTATTTATTTGTTTGTATATTGTAAAATTTTGGAGCAGTTAGATACCAGCAGGCGTATTCTAACTGTCTATTTTTTTATATATTTTAGTGGTATTGATTTATCTGTTTGGATATTGTTACATTTTGGAACAGTTAGATACCAATTGGCGTATTCTAACTGTCTATTTTTCGCTCTAATTTAGTGGTATTGATTTATCTGATTAGTTGTTGTAGAATCTTTGGGCAGTTAGATAGCTTTTGGAATATTCCAACAGTTTATATTTTTTTACTATAAGTTTACTTAAGGTTTAAGTACAGTTTAGTTATCACATTTTGGTTTTAAGAACATTAAATAAGCGTTTGCAAGATTTGCTGGTAATCTCTGCTGTAAAGTAATGGTACTATCATTACATTCAAACCATCCACATTCCTTTTTTATATATGCAGTGTAGTGCCCTGAATTGGTTGTGGCTCCTGTGTGGTAGATTATTGCTATTGTTGTGAAGGTTTTCTTACCAAGTGATATTTGACCATGTGTGAATCCAGTCAGCTTGCAGTTGTTTTTGGTACCATCTCCATTGTAACGTAGAAGCATTAGTATTATGTATTTACTATGTGATTATCTGAATTGCAGGTAGTACATAATCTACCATGATTTGCATTTTGAACAAGTTGCTGAAATGGAATGGATTCACAATTAGGTATTGATATATATATATATATATATATATATATATATATATATATATGAAGCGTTCATTGGGGATTTCGTCTTGTGTCACCTTGTTGCAGAGAGTGCATGTATGTTTCCACATGTATGAAATCTGGAAGATTTCATTTATAGGTATGTTTTTGTTTTCCAGTACTTGCAGTAAGTACATTAGACATTCTTGTGGATCTTCCTCTGAGTTTATAGTGAATTTAACCATTCCAGCACAGTAGTCCAATTGTTGTCTTATTCCATAAACACTATACGTGTTATCAGGATTGTTTGTTGCATTTCTGTGAAGTACTAACATTTGCAAACACAATTGGTCTGTACTGTGTAAGTAAATGTTGTCAACAATTGGTGGCAATTGAAATAGAATATTCATTGCTACATTTGCGTAGCAACTTACTCCAACTATATTTGAGAGTTTAAAGGGACCAGGTAGTTCTGTATCTGATTGATTTATTTTTAGTTTGTCTTCCTTCTTTGATGAATTACCTGGTTTACTTTCCCTAATGGGTTCTTTTATGTTTGTGGTACTTGATGAAGTTTTAGTTTATTTTACTCTCTTTGGAGGATTGGCAGTGACATCCTGTTGCATTTCTGTTTGATTTAGTTTTCTTTTACAACGTTTTACTTTTTATGGTACAGAATATGTGTTTAGATGGGGGTGTATAGTGAGAGAAGTCTATTGTATTCTAAAATGCAAGGAATATCAGCGTTTACTTTACTTGCATCAAAGTTAATTAGAAATAGACCGTCAACTGTACGTAAGCGTGATAGTGCTGCGTAGCTCTTGCCTTCTTTAAAGACTGTCAGGCCGATTCATGGAATAATTAGCGCGGCGCAAGTGGGCAAAAACGTGCGAATCGCAGTGGAATAGCGAAAATCGCAGTGCAAGTGCGAAAATCGCACGAAAAACAGGGCACGTCGATTCATGGAAGTCCGTGCGCGAGAAAACCAGCGGATGTGCGATAAAAAAGTGCGCGGCGCACGTTGGCGCACAGGCCATCTAACAGCGTGCGCCAGGTCACAGCGAAAATCGCACAGGCCACAGCGAAATTCGCACATAGCGCGGCGCACGCAACAAAAGTAGGCGGAACACGGGCGTAACACTCGGAATGGGGAACAACTTGCCAAAACGTGGGCGTCACGGGGGAAGTACAGGGCACAAGTGCGCGGAACGCCCACACGCTCGCCTACAACACGTATTCATGCAATAGAATAGGGCAAAAAAGCGCACGCTCAAACCAGCGCACAGGCACAAACACGACTGCCACAAGAAAGCAGGCGGTAGCGTCTCTGCGGCTGTAAGAAATGTGCGCCAAAAGATGCGCCAACAAATAGCACCTATATACTGCCATGATGAATGTCCTATACTGTGGCCCTCCAGGACAAATGACGTGCAAAGGGGTAACCACAAACACGGACACCCGCTGACAAAAAATACGTGTGCGTGTATACCGGGGTGCGCGGGAAGTCTCACACGCGATTTGGCCGGGTACGTGGATTTCAGGGGTGCGCGGGAAGTTCCACACACGATTTCAGCAGGGTACGTGTATTTCAGGGGTGCGCAGGAAGTTCCACACGCGATTGGCCCAGTGCGAGCAGGGTACGTGTATTTCAGGGGTGCGCGGGAATTTCCACACGCGATTTCAGCAGGGTACGTGTATTTCAGGGGTGCGCTGGAAGTTCCACACGCGATTTCAGCAGGGTACGTGTATTTCCGGGGTGCGCGGGAAGTTCCACACGCGATTTCAGCAGGGTACGTATATTTCAGGGGTGCGCGGGAAGTTCCACACGCAATTGGCCCAGTGCGAGCAGGGTACGTGTATTTCAGGGGTGCGCGGGAATTTCCACACGCGATTTCAGCAGGGTACGTGTATTTCAGGGGTGCGCGGGAAGTTCCACACGCGATTTCATCAGGGTACGTGTATTTCAGGGGTGCGCGGGAAGTTCCACACGCAACTGGCCCAGTGCGAGCAGGGTACGTGTATTTCAGGGGTGCGCGGGAATTTCCACACGCGATTTCAGCAGGGTACGTGTATTTCAGGGGTGCGCAGGAAGTTCCACACGCGATTTCATCAGGGTACGTGTATTTCAGGGGTGCGCGGGAAGTTCCACACGCGATTGGCGCAGTGCGAGCAGGGTACGTGTATTTCAGGGGTGCGTGGGAATTTCCACACGCGATTTCAGCAGGGTAGGTGTATATCAGGGGTGCGCAGGAAGTTCCACAGGCGATTTCAGCAGGTTACGTGTATTTCAGGGGTGCGCTGGAACTTCCACGCGCGATTTCAGCAGGGTACGTGTATTTCAGGGGTGCGAGGGAAGTTCCACACGCGATTTCATCAGGGTACGTGTATTTCAGGGGTTCTGGGGAGTACCACACGTGAATTGGCCGTGTGGGCCCTCCCAGGTGTACGCTCCACAACCTCCACGGACCCTGCAGGCAGCCCACACCACGGGGGACTACCCTGCACCCATGCTCATGTCCCGCAGGCAGCCCATCCACCATGGGCATGCCCCCCAGCCAACCCACATGTCACCTTGCACTACTGATCAACAATGCATGTCTCCCACCACCCCCACCCCCCTGCCACCATGGGCAGCCTCCACCAGGCCCCCACTCATGTCTCCCACCACCCCCACCCCCCAGCCACCAGGGGCAGCCTCCACCAGGCCCCCACTCATGTCTCCCACCACCCCCACCCCCCAGCAGTGCAGGGGCAGCCTCCACCAGGCCCCCACTCATGTCTCCCACCAACCCCCACCCCCCTGCCACCTTGGGCAGCCTCCACCAGGCCCCCACTCATGTCTCCCACCACCCCCACCCCCCAGCCACCAGGGGCAGCCTCCATCAGGCCCCCACTCATGTCTCCCACCACCCCCACCCCCCAGCAGTGCAGGGGCAGCCTCCACCAGGCCCCCACTCATGTCTACCACCACCCCCACCCCCCAGCATCCAGGGTCACCCTCCGCCAGGCCCCCACTCATGTCTCCCACCACCCCCACCCCCCTGCCACCATGGGCAGCCTCCACCAGGCCCCCACTCATGTCTCCCACCACCCCCACCCCCCAGCCACCAGGGGCAGCCTCCACCAGGCCCCCACTCATGTCTCCCACCACCCCCACACCCCCAGCAGTGCAGGGGCAGCCTCCACCAGGCCCCCACTCATGTCTACCACCACCCCCACCCCCCAGCATCCAGGGTCACCCTCCCCCAGGCCCCCACTCATGTCTCCCACCACCCCCACCCCCCAGCATCCAGGGTCACCCTCCACCAGGCCCCCACTCATGTCTACCACCACCCCCACCCCCCAGCAGTGCAGGGGCAGCCTCTACCAGGCCCCCACTCATGTCTACCACCACCCCACCCCCCAGCATCCAGGGTCACCCTCCACCAGGCCCCCACTCATGTCTCCCACCACCCCCACCCCCCTGCCACCATGGGCAGCCTCCACCAGGCCCCCACTCATGTCTCCCACCACCCCCACCCCCCAGCCACCAGGGTCACCCTCCCCCAGGCCCCCACTCATGTCTCCCACCACCCCCAGCATCCAGGGTCACACTCCACCAGGCCCCCACTCATGTCTACCACCACCCCCACCCCCTAGCAGTGCAGGGTCACCCTCCACCAGGCCCCCACTCATGTCCCCCACCACCCCCACCCCCCAGCAGTGCAGGGGCAGCCTCCACCAGGCCCCCACTCATGTCTACCACCACCCCCACCCCCCAGCATCCAGGGTCACCCTCCACCAGGCCCCCACTCATGTCTCCCACCACCCCCACCCCCCAGCCACCATGGGCAGCCCCCACTAGGTCCTCACAATCCCCAATCATGTGCGTAATGGACAGCCTCCACAGCCAAAAAGCCCTACCAAGTAACCCATTCACCCACATGGAAATGGAAATCACATGTTACACCCCCAATGTTCATTAAGCTAATGAACCCATGTCCGTCACACACAATGGTTGCAATTGAATGGGAAAACACACAACATGACATGCATGAAACCAATGAGATGATACCACACAGTGAAGTATGGAAACAAAATTGTATTGAAAAAAATAAAGAATGCTAAAGAAAGAAAACAAACTACAATGTGAATGAGAAAAAAAAGCTGCATGTCCGTATAAAAACACAAAACTGCAAATCAGAATCCAAAAAATATTTGCCCAAAGTCAAAAGTTAAAAAATCTCCATGCAATAAAGAACTATGTAAAAAACTACCAAGGGTCCATGAGCCCAACTGAACAAAGGAAACCTACTAAAAATCCTACCTAAAAATCAACTATATACAAAAAGTGGAGCAGTGTCCGTCGACTCCAAATCATAATAAGAAAGAAAGGAAACCTAAAACTAAAGAACTATATACAAAGGCGGCGGGCAAGTCCAGCGGCTCACTCCGTGGTGTCCCGGGCCAGGGCATCATCGAACTCCTGTTCGATGTCCCGGAGGCGGTCCAGTTCCATGGCCCCGAGGGTCCGCAGGGACGACGCCGTGTCCTCCTCCAACCCCCTGCGGATTGCCTCGAGGCACTCGGCCCGCCTCAGGGCCCTCCGCATGGAGTTCTCCGCCCTGACCATTGTGAGCCGCGCCTCTTCCGCCCGCCGCCGCTCCGCACCTAAGGCGTGGCCCAACCGCTGCCACACGGAAGACACTCTCTGTCCTGGGTCCCCCTGCCCTCCGGCCGATGCCTGCCCCTCCGATGTCGAAAGCCCCGAGCCTTCGTGTCTCCCACCATGTTGCTGCTGCTGCTGCTCTGCCTCTGCCCGTGCACTGCCTCCTGCTGCCTGCACATCCTCCGCCGGCTGGGGTGCAGTTGTTGATGTGGCCACCCCTGCTGGACCTCCGACTCCCGACTGTGGCAGGGATGCCTCCTCCACCAGCCTGGCCGCACCGTCAGAGGCAGCTCCACAGGGCACCCAGGTGACTGATGGGTGGGAAGATGGCACAGAGGACGACTGGCGCGTAGGGGGTCCAGTTGAGGAGGGGGTCGGAGCAAGCCCCATCAGATGGAGGAATCCGGCCTGGGTGACCTGTCCCAGCAGGCTGACGTGGTCAACGAGCCATTCGAGATGACGTGCAGTCTCTCCATGAAAAGACTGCAGGTCACCTCGCATGGCCCGTTGACGCAACGCCACACCAGCCAGGACAGGCTCAACCCGGACCTGGATGGCCACGTCCGCAGGCAGAGGAAGGCCAGTTGACGTCAGCTCATCCCCTGCCTGAAAACGGGTCTGGACGTAGGCATCCCTGCTGGTGCAAGATGATGCAGGGACAGGATCGGGGACAGGATTGCACACAGGCACCTCCGCGGCCGCCTGTGCTGCCTCCTGTCCCTGGTCCTGCACTGCACCACTAACACCAGTGGGATCCCCACCTCCAGACCCCGTCTCTGGTGCTTGCACGGCCCCCTCCTCCACCAAACCCCCCACCAACCTGGATGACTCCGTGCCATCTTCCCCTGTTGGGCCCTGTGGGGTCCCAGCTGCCCCTTCTGCTGCCGAGGAGTCCAACTGCAACCTCCGCCTCTTGGACCTCCTCCCGGCAGCTGCGGCCTGGGACGCGGCACCGGACTCCTCACTCCCCGACGAGATGACAACACGGGAGGGGAGCCGGGCCTTGCGTCTCCGGCTGGCGGTCGGATCCCCGCCGCTGTGCTCCACAGCACCTTCTCCACCCTCTTCATCAGTTGACGCTGCAGACAGGGAGAAACAAAACACAGGCATCAGGGCACTGTACAATGGACACATACACGCATGACAGTTGCACATGAGTGGCATTGGCAAACCTCAGACATGTCATCACAATCCCCAACACACATGTCATTGCAACTCACACACATGAGCCATACCACAGCCATATCGCAACTGCCACCACCATCCCTACACATACAACAGCATCAGCAGCCAAAGGGGAGCCAGACATCACATGCAACACAGGAAGTGCACCACACATGTACACACAGCACCACACTTGCATGCATGTCTACACCTCTGCCAAGTGTTGCACTGTTCAGACGGGCATCCATGTCACATCTGCCAATCAGTCTTCCACATACCGCTGTCACATGCATCCATGTTGCATCACTGTTGCACCCTTGACAAATACACACACATGCACATGTACACAGTGCTCATACATGCAGCCGAAAACAACATACATGCCTGACATCACGGACATGTCTACTTACATACACATTCATCCAAACATGTGTGCACGCACAACTGCATTTGCCATGCAAGCCCACACACACAAGCACCATCCATGTCTCACACATTACAGCCCTCGCATGTGTCAGACCCACGGCCCTGTACACCCCCACCCATACTCGACCCCATACAAACAGATGTGCAACCGGCACAATGCCGAATAATCACCACACGCACTGCTCACAATCAGGATGCATGTACACTCACCGCTCGACTCCAGACGGGTCGCTTCTCTACGACCTGGACGTGGAGCGCTGGGGATATGCGTTCCAGGACCCCCATCTGTTCTTCCGACAAGTGGCCCCGGCGCCCCTTGGCATCCGCTGCCTTCAAGAGGCGCCGGGCCTTGTTCAGGGTCCTGGACCTGAAGTCCTCCCAGCGCTTCCTGACATGTTGTAAGTCCCGGACTGCCACCCCCTCCGCGTTGATGGCAGTCACGATGTCAGTCCAGATCCGAGTCCGCCCTTCCTTGTCGCCGCGGGAACTTCCGAAGAGGGCATCATACTGCCCCAGGACTTGCTCCACCAGGACACCAACTTCGGTGGCACTGAAGCTGGTGCCCCTCTGCCTCTCTGGCCGGGGGTTGTCAGTGGTCACAGATGGTGTTTGCCCCGACATGACAACCCCAGAGGCAGGAGTGGGTGGGCAACTGGGTCCTGGGGCTGGGCTGTGGAGCGATGGAATTCCAGTCGGGAGTCTTCGGTTCCAGCAGGGGTGGTCACAGCAACAGCACCCCTGGCTGATGTGCAGGCAGCAAATGGCAGTGCACGTGGGCAGCAGGCAGTCAGGCAGCAGCAGATGGCAGGTGGGAGCGTGCTCGGGGCTCTGGGGGGCAGTTGTTCGGCCTTCTGGGCAGGAGCGTGGTCTTCCGTGTGCTTACGCGTGGCCAGCTTGGTACGGAGTGATTTGGCACGTGAAAATCCTGCACGTCAGCGTGAAAACCGAGGAAAGGCCCTTAGCGCGTAAGTGCGTCAGCACGCATACGCGAATCTATTGGACCAAAGGCCCTCAGCGCGTAAGCGCATCTGTGACGTGACCCGCACGGGTGTTTCCCACACAGCACGTGATGACAGAGCACACGTGGAAAGACTGCACGTCAGAGTGTCATCGCGTGTAATTGGACAGCACGGCAGAGTCTCATTGCGTGTAATTGGACAGCACGTCAGGGTGTCATCGCGTGTAATTGGACAAAAGTGCGCCTACACGCGATTGGCCTATGTACGTGTATATCAGGTGTGCGCGGACACTTACACACGCAAGTACGTCAGCGCACCTGTATCCCGGTGTGCGCGGGAATTTCCACACGCTATTGGACTGGGTACTGGATTTCAGGGGTGCGCGGGTCACACGCTCGCCTACAACACGCGCGACGCATTAATTTGCGCGCTAAAAAAATAACAAGCTCAGACCCAGGATGAACATACCGTTCCTAGCAGCAGTGGGCGTGGCCTACCAAAGGAGGAGGAGGAGGAGGATAGTCAGGGCCAGAATATTCACACCCAGAACCAGCCTTTTCGGGATGCCTGATGACCAGGTGCATGGGAGGTACAGGTTGCCACCACACATCATACTGGACCTGGTGAGTGAGTGGGAGGATGACCTCACATCACCCACCCTGTGCTCCCAAGCACTCAGCCCCCTGGAGAAGGTCCTCAATGTACTGCACTTCTTAGCCACTGGATCATTTCAGCGGACAAGTGCCATTGTGGGTGGTGTATCACAGGCCACCCAGTCACGCTGCCTACACCAGGTCTTGAACATCATCACTGCACGCCCATCAGTCCGCAGGCACATATACCTGCCCAGAACCCCTACAGAAAGGCATGCTGCCGCCCTGGATATCTACGCTGTGGCACGATTCCCCAAAGTGCTAGGTGCCATCGACTGCACCCATGTGGCTCTACGTCCCCCCAGGGCATCTGAGCACATCTATAGGAACCGCAAGCACTGGCATTCCATCAACGTGCAGGTAGTATGTAATGCCAAGGGAATCATCACCTCAGTATGTGCCAACTATCCCGGGTCCACCCACGACAGCTTCATTTACCGAATGTCCACCCTAAGCCGGGACCTAGAAGCTGGGCGGCATGGCGATACATGGCTGCTTGGTGAGTATGAATGCCACTGCACATGCATGCATGTCAGATACTGAGCAAGGTCACAACCCCACCAATGATACCAATGACCACCTCCACAGGGGACAGTGCCTACCCTCTCAGCCCCCACATGATGACGCCAATTCGGAACCCCACCACGCCACCCCAGGTAAGATATAACTCAGGCCACATTACAACCCGGGGCATAGTGGAGCGCACATTCGAAGTGCTGAAGGCACGCTTTCGCTCCCTTGACCGTTCTGGCGGGCAGCTGTTGTACGCTCCCCCAGTAGTGTGCAGGATCATAGTGGCAGCATGTGTCCTGCACAACGTTGCAACACGCCGGGGCCTGGTTGTGGACATGGTGGTGCCCCCCCATCCCCAACCACATGCACAGCCCTGCGCATGGGAGGGGAAAGGGCACGGGGGGAGGCAGCCCGTACACAGCTAGTGGCTAATTACTTCACATAGAAATCACACCCCTGTGGAGTGCACACTGCCCTGGCACATTCCATCTGACAATCAATAATGACTCAACCTGACACTGACCCTGAATGTCTGGAGAAAGAACCGTGAAAACCATATCAGCCTGAGATTGTTCACCTGGAAGTGTCACAATGTGTGCATCCCTACCCACACAGACACCACCAATGCAGTTTTGTGAAGTTACACATTCAAGCAGCTAAAATGAATACCCACTTGCAAAATGCAACAAGAGGACAGTGCCATGTCAGCCAACCCAACCCCAGCACCGCCACACCACACACCGTGCCATGTCATGCTATTTGCAGGTAAACAAAGTAATCCCCACAACATGACACTAGTGTCACAATGTACAGTGTCCCTATTAGATACTGAAATGCTCACAGTAATGCCGGACCAACAACAAACTTGAGCACGTACTACCATTAACATGACATCACTAATGTTAAATATTAGTAGTCTCACCACCTGGAAATGCCTGCACTCCCACCACTACCAACTGTGCAGTGTTGGCGCCATGGAGAGTTGTAGGTGCACTGCTGCCAAGATGGACCACATCTCTAGACTAGAGGCCCTTGTGTAGACATGAGGAAGGGACCTGAAAATTGGGAGGTAGACACAGAAGATGAGTTACACATCAATGCAACATGCAGTGTACAACACAACAGCAATATGCACTAGGAATGTATACACAGTATTGACTACAGACTGCCCACACAGCTCATGGGAGTCCAACGTCACTGTGTAATTCACTGTCACACCCTTTGCAAGCCTATGGAAACGGGAAGCAGGAGGGGTGTGTGTGACTCAAACCCAAGCATCTGAACCAAATACATTACAAGCCTGCATGTGCCCAGCCACAATGCAGCGTATGCCCACAGGAACCACGGAAGCCAACAAATCGTCCCCAAAAAATTGGGAATAAAATAAATAAAAATGAAAATAAAAATAAAAATAAAAAAAAATCAAAAATGGCCATTGAAGGGCCCGGGGGGGGGGGGGGGTTGGGGAGGCCACCCAGGAGGTCCGAGGACAGGATGCACACCAGAACCCACCTGCGTGGATCCTGGGAAAAAAAAACACCTCCATGGGCTCATGGCCCACACGGCTACCCTATTGTGGGAGTATCACTGCTGTCGCTATTATCACCCTATGCAGCTGCATCCAGAGGTGGTTGCACTATGGGAGGCAGCCCACGCAAGGCCCTAGTCTGCTCCTCCATGGCTGCAAGCATGCGGGTGTGGTAGGTCTGGTTCTGGAGGATGAGTGTGCGGAGGTCCCCATGCAACAACTCACGGGATGCCCGGACCTCCGCCCTCGTTGCCTGCATCTCAGCTGAGAGCGTACGGGTGAGACGCTCCAGCTGCTGTTCTGTCCTTTGGTGTGTTGAAGCCTCAAGCTCAACAAGAGTCGTCCTGAGGTGAAGGAGCTCCTGCCTCAGGGCTTCCCTGTGGCCCTGGGACTCAATGGAGATGGCCTCCTGCAGAGTCGCCAGTGCCGCCCGCCTGTCCCTGTTGGACCCCAACATGTCCTCCCTGTGTGACTGGCAGATGGAGTCGGTTGCCTGCTCTAGTCGCTCCATCAGCCTTTCAGGGGGGACAATGGAAGTGGCCACCCTATCCATGGCCTGAGCCATCATCTCGGATGATGCTGCCTGTTGGGTTGCCATACCGTAAATGGATTGCTCCCATGCTGTATTGCCAGGTGGCGTACGGCCACCACGTCGGCGGGCACCACACCTGTCTGGGGCAAGGCGAACTGCGCCTTGCTGTGCCGGCACTGCCTGAGGCTGCAGGACTGCATTCCCTCTCTGATCTGCTGGCCCAGGAACAGGATCAGATGTCGCGGAGTGTGAGCCTGCATCCGTAACCACCAAAGGCGTAGCTGCCAACACTGACATCCCCATTGAGGGTTCTGACCCTGGTGCAGGTGGGTGAGACAGAACAGAATCCCTCCCTGGAACACTCACCTGCGACGGCACGTAGGTCTCATCCGAATCAACACCTGAGTACAGCTCGGGGGAGGTGCAGCCAGAGACACCCCTTGAGAGCAGGACCTGCAGCACTTGTGGGTTCTCACCCACCACCACACCACGTCCCTCACTGGTGGTTGGTCGGCCCTCGGACCCCTCCTGGGTCTGCACCATCTCCACAACCCCAGCAGTATCAGGTGCGTCTTCCCCTGCAAAGACATAAAAACAAAGAAATGGAAACAGGCATTAGCACCATGGCACACAATGAGGGCTGAGAAGCAAGAGAACCAGTACTTGTTTGACACATGTTCCACATGACTAAAACCCTCCCATGCATGCACCCTCACTGCGTATGAAGGGCAGGGAAATGGCACACACTGATGACACCAAGATGGAAGATGAACACATTTTCTGCATGCTGCCTGGCAGTGGCATCACACATTGGCCTGTGATTGGCAGGTGAAACACACATGCCATCACACAGATGGCATGTACCATTGCTATTGAGTGAAGATGGAGAGGAGGGCAGCACCTATTCATTCAGTCCAGTTCCCGCATGTAATAGCTTTTCTAATTCAAACAGGTCAGATTCTTCACCTGGAGCTGCCAGTCCGAAATGGTGCAATTGCACAGGGACATGTTTGTACAAATTATATCCAGGTAGCAAAGTCACTCCACTTTACCATAGCCATGTCAGACATGTGACTAGAGGACTGCGACATGCCTAGTAATAGTGGTGGAATGCAAACAATCTGACTAAATGAACAGTGAAAAATCAAGCAACAATGTTGTGGCAAGGTGACACTTCAAGGGCAACTGGCGTGCAGTTGGGCTAGATGTCTACTGTTGGCAGAAGGGATACTGCTATGGCCAAATGCAGCTGCGCAGGATGTATTGCATGAAGCACATGGCTGACCCATACGACTCAGGCGCACACACTCTCACCTGTCACACAAACAGAAGCCCTCACACACACCATGCACATGGATGACACACACATGCATGTGCACTCACCGGACAATGCCTCGTAATCAGCCAAATCTCCCACGCCTTGGATCTGTTCCTCCGTGACGTAGGTCCCAGCGACTGACTCATGTGGAGTGAGTTCCATGTCTACTACTGGAGACCCACCTCCAGTCACTAGAGTTGCGGCATGACTTGAGGCCTGCTTACTCTTTGCCCTGCGCTTTAGGTCATTCCAGCGCTTATAGCAATCATTGGCTGTGCGCCTCACGATTCCAAGGGCACTTACGATGTCCGCAACGGTCTGCCAGTGTGCCTGGCGTTGTGCAGGTGTGGTCTTGGATCCTGCAACAATGACCATCTCGTTGTCATGTGCGGACACATACTCGACAAGTGCATTCAGTTCGTCATCCGTGAAGCTGGGCTTCCTGGATGGGCCGGACTGTGTAGCCGTGTCTGGGGCATCAGCCTGTGCCGGACGAGCACTCTTCCTCTTCCGCTTGGAAGGTGGTGGTGATCCTGAGTGTCCTGCGCCGCTCTGGACACTAGGGGCAGGAGCCCTGGTGGACTCTGTATCAGGAGTGTGGGATTGCACACTCAGCATGGGAGTTGGTGCAGGCATTGGCTCTAGTGTGATGGTGTCAGGGGAATGTCAGCAGCATGGACTAGGACCGACACTGTCCGGGCTGGGTGTGTGAGGGCTGGGGTGGATGGAGCCGCAGCTGCCCCTGCAGCCTCTCCGCCCTGCCTACTTGGTGCAGCAGATGACCTTGCTGCCCCAGATGCACGTGGCATGGTGACATCAACGTGCACCAGCGCACGTGTCATAGGCCTTCTGACCTGGAAGTCAGCCATGGAGTCAGCCAGGTCTGGTGCCACAATGGGCTGGTCCAACAAGGGCTGAGCATGGATGGTGTCAGCCACATCAGCCTCAACGGGAGGGGGGGGATTATGGGTGCCCTTGACTGGTCCTCCACACATGGGGGGACAGGCTCACCCTGCAAGTAACGACCACGTCCCCTACCGGATCCACCACGGCCACCACTTGTGGCTCTTCCACCTTTGCCACCCCTACGGAATCCTCGCCTCCCAGCCATGGCACTGATGTTAATGTGCGTATGGGAGTGGCTGTAAAATATTGTCCTGGGCAATTGGGGGTGAAAGGGGTTGGGTACCAGATGGTAATTGTACCCTAGTGCTCTTGCAAGGCTGATTGTAACCCCTGGGGAAAGATGACGGGTCACGCTACGCACAGGAGCCCCAAAAAAGGGAGATGACGTGCACGCAACCCCTCCTAGACCACGTGTGCAGAAAGAAAAACCTGCACTACGCTGTGGCACCCAGTAACACAAGAATGAACGTATGCGTGTCACACGCAGCCTAGAATGACCTCTGAAGGGGTAGGCTACACACGGGGCAAGCACAGATGTTAGATACGTGCGTGACTCACCGTCTGCCAGGTAAAAGAGCGTGAAAAAGGAGCGCGTTTGGTTGGCAACACCCCCGCCAAAAGGAGATTTGTACGCTGTCTGAGGAGACAGGACAACAGTAGAAGGGAACACTGTTTGAGGGAACAGGCCCAGGTAAACCAGTAAAAGAGAAAAAAGAGAAAAAGCTGTCAGAGGTAACAGGGAATACGAACTTGAAACGCCGTGAAGTAAATCGCGTGTGAAACGACAAGAAGTACAGGATTCACCCACTCGCTCTCCACGAAAAGCACGTACAAGGAAATGGTGTTCTACGCGTACCTTTTATACAGGCCCACACGTCCAGCGTCACTTACGCGGCATGTACGCGCTAGGGCCATTTCCACCAATTACATGCTTTGTCACTTCTGCGTGTAGGGCCATTTCCACCAATTACACGCTTTGTCACTTCTGCGTGTAGGGCCATTTCCACCAATCACACGCGATTACACTCTGACGTGCAGTCTTTCCACGTGTGCTCTGTCATCACGTGCTGTGTGGGAAACACCCGTGCGGGTCACGTCACAGACGCGCTTACGCGCTAAGGGCCTTTCCTCGGTTTTCACGCTGACGTGCAGGATTTTCACGTGCCAAATCACTCCGTACCAAGCTGGCCACGCGTAAGCACACGGAATACCACGCTCCTGCCCGGAAGGCCGAACTACTGCCCCCCAGAGCCCCGAGCACGCTCCCACCTGCCATCTGCTGCTGCCTGACTGCCTGCTGCCCCTGCACTGCTGGGGGGTGGGGGGGGTGGGAGACATGAGTGGGGGCCTGGTGGAGGCTGCCCCTGCACTGCTGGGGGGTGGGGGTGGTGGGAGACATGGGTGGGGGCCTGGTGGAGGCTGCCCCTGCACTGCTGGGGGGTGGGGGTGGTGGGACACATGGATGGGGGCCTGGTGGAGGGTGCCCCTGCACTGCTGGGGGGTGGGGGTGGTGGGAGACATGAGAGGGGGCCTGGTGGAGGGTGCCCCTGGTGGCTGGGGGGTGGGGGTGGTGGGAGACATGGGTGGGGGCCTGGTGGAGGCTGCCCCTGCACTGCTGGGGGTGGGGGTGGTGGGACACATGCATGGGGGCCTGGTGGAGGGTGCCCCTGGTGGCGGGGGGGTGGGGGTGATAGGGGACATGAGTGGGGGCCTGGTGGAGGCTGCCCCTGCACTGCTGGGGGGTGGGGGTGGTGGGAGACATGGGTGGGGGCCTGGTGGTGGCTGCCCCTGCACTGCTGGGGGGTGGAGGTGCAGGGGGACATGAGCAGGTGTGCAGGGTAGTCCCCTGTTTTGTGGGCTGCCTGCAGGGGCCGTCGAGGGTGTACAGGGAACACCTGTGAGGACCCACCCAGCCTAATCGCGTGTGTAACTTCCCACGCACCCCTGTAATACACGTACCAAGCCAAATCGCGTGTGATAATTCCCGCGCACCCCTGTAATACACGTACCTGGCCAAATCGCATGTGAGGATTCCCGTGCACCCCTGTAATACACGTACCCAGCCGAATCGCGTGTAAAACTTCCCGTGTACCCCTGTAATACACATACCCAGCCAAATCGCGTGTGATAATTCCCGCGTACCCCTTTGATACACGTGCCCTGGCTCATCGCGTGTAAA
Source organism: Ambystoma mexicanum (assembly GCF_040938575.1). Taxonomy (NCBI): domain Eukaryota; kingdom Metazoa; phylum Chordata; class Amphibia; order Caudata; family Ambystomatidae; genus Ambystoma; species Ambystoma mexicanum. The sequence goes on from NC_090935.1 coordinate 779,460,107, forward strand.
ACTTCATGCGTACCCCTGTAATACACGTACCCTGGCCAATCGCGTGTAGAACTTCCCACGTACCCCTGTAATACACGTACCCTGGCTAATCGCGAGTATAACTTCACGCGTACCCCTGATATGCACGTTACCCGCTTTGCGTTCCTTGTTTGGCAGCCCTGTAAACTGGTCCAGGGTTAGCGCAGCCCTTTGCGATGATTTAGCGATTTTGATGGCTTTTCCTTGCGCGAGGGCGTTCTTGGGGGCGTTACTGGCGCTGCTGCAGGGTCGCTGCGATACTCTGTGCCACGGCTGGTTTGGGAGCCTAAAATCCATGAATACGCTGTGCGCGGAAATCGGTTTTAGCGCACATGCCTGGCGCAGACAATCGCACGCGGACACTCTGCGCCAGCCGCTTGCGACACTTTTCTGCGAAATTCTATGAATTACCCTGTGTGTTACCAATGTCTATTATTGCTTTGTCTAGGGTAAGACCTTGTGATTTATGAATGGTGACTGCGTATGCAAGAGTTAGAGAAAATTGTTCTCTGCGTACATACTTTTCTTTGAAGAGAAGGAATCGAGCTGTTGAGCGTCCTATCCTTTTTACTTCTGAAAGCGTGTCAAAGAGAATATTGACAAACTGAATTTTGTTGTCACGTGGGTATGTTTGAAAGCCAACAACTGTACTCAGTGCTCCATTAACTAGTCCTTGGTCCACGTCAAGGTTACGTTTAAGCATTACTCTGCAACAATTTAAGGATCATTTTAATATCTTTTCCAAGCCTGCTGTGTTTGAGATTGATTTTTCTAAACTATTTAGTCTTGTTGTGGCTTGGTCACACATGGGTAGTGTCATACCATGTACATCTAGTTTGTCTGTGGCGCTAATTTCCATTATTGGTTGCATTTCTTTACTTAGCATTATTTAATTGAATTTGAAACAGCTTGCAAGAGTTGGAATTAAGGCCATACAATTGACATTTTTGTGGGCTAATTGTTCCATAACATCTGTAGCGCATGCATTATCACCATGAAGTGCATGAAAGTGCCAGGTTTTCAATATTGCTTCTGCTTCTTTAGAAAGTATACCAACTCTGATACTTTTTAAGATGTTGGCATAAGTGAGATCTGCAGATTGCCACATGTTTTCTGTTAATTCTCTGTATTGGAAATGTTGCCAAACGTTGACATTTCCAATGCTGCCAACAGTTTTACTGCAGGGTTTGTGTCCTAATGTTTTAAAAATAGGCTCAACTTTTACTGGTGTCAATTGAAGAAGATCTCTGAAAACAATAATGTGTTTTCCTGCAAAGAGCTCTTCATAGTTTGTTTTGAGTACTTCTTGTAATCTGAGGTGAATCAAAGCCAACATTAGGTTGGACACCATGCTCACTTCATCTATTAGAAGCATTTTCATTTGTTTCAATACTCTGTGTAGTTCCATTGCAGCTTCTGTAGAAAGTTTGTAATAGTCTAATTTGTTTTGGTGTTCTACTGGCAGGAGTAGTAATCGGTGTAAAGTGACACCACTGATGTTGTAGGCAGCTAAACCTGTGGGGGCAGTGACAACAGCTGACAGTTTGTTGTTTGTCAATTGTTGAAGGAACTTACCGATGATTTTGATTAGGAATGTTTTGCCCTAACCAGCTTCACCACTGACGTACAATATTATAGGTTTGTAATTTTGGCAGGTGCATTCTTTGTTTTCATGTTGTACACCATGTGCAATTTCTTTTGTTACTTCTTGAAAAATGCTACGTTGCTCATTGTTTAGTTTTTATTGTAGTATAGTTAAGTCTTCTTTATCTTCATACTGACACATGGTGTTGTCTACTTCTATCATAGCTAATTCTGCCTTATTTGTTATTAGTGGCTCTCCCAGTGGTTCTTGGCTTCCTGTTACAGAAGGTTGACTACTGTCAGGAGTGTCCTTATCTAGTTGGGCCTGGAGTTCATCTTCGTGTTGCTGTTCATTGTGCAACATTGTTTTGTACTGTGTAAAGTTTACATCAGTTATAGTGCTTTCATTTGCTTTGAAAGCGTCTTCATATGAGTCATAGTTATCTAGTATTTCTTCTTCTTTTCTCCATGGTTTAAAGAGTTGTAGCAGGGACATGTAATATACTTCTTTATGTTGAGGAGTCTTTAATGACAATTTGATATGATTAATTAAATTTGGTTTGGTGAGTTTTACTAAACTGCCTTCACAGTTTGTCACTCTGTATTTACCGTTTTTTTCATCAGGTTTTATATTATTTTTGTATGTGTAGTTTTGGGCTATGTGGTATAGACAATTGGTTTACAAAGCGGAACACCTGTTTGGGTAGTATGTGTCTAATAAATTGTTTTTTAAAATGTCCTGGCTGTTGGGATCATGTTTGGCTATTGTTTCTATATCTTTGTATGATTTTAGAACTCTTTTTCTATTTTTAGCTGGACCAAGACTTAGCCATACTATATTTTTAGATTTACCATACAGTGCAGTACCAGTTAAACGATCAGCTGCTTCATAGGATTCACATACTCTATGGGACAGCATTTTTATGCCCAAGCTGTATAATTTTTGAGACACTGTTTTATCTGATGACAGGTCATTCCAGAGGTCTTGCAGCTCTGTCTTTTCTGCTTTGGTTAAGTATGCTGTGACATATCGTGCAACTGCAGTAGAATTGTCTGCAATGTACTGCACATCTATGTTTGCATTGCATAAGTGGGTAATGATTCCATTGTAATCATTGATATATTTTTCTTCTTCTTTTCTTTTTATGTAATATGTATTTTTAGGTGACTTACCTTTAACACTATGTCTAACTGAAGACATGAGGTTCTTCACTTGACCTGTATTTGGAACTGGTCTAGGGAAACCAAATCAGCATTTGGTGTAGTATTTCCCTTTGTTTTTGTATTTGCGACGACAATATTTGCCACATTTGTGTCTTTGAAATTGTAAAATGTGTGCATGAAGATCACTATTTTTGGATTCCGATGGAATTTCACAAGCAACATATTTTTCAATAAACTGTAAAACAGTGGCATCACTGTCTTGACCAAATTTAGGAGCATCTTTAATCCATAAAAGCATGTGGATATGTGGTGCTCCTCTGGCTTGGTAGTCTTTTCTCCAAAAGAAGTGTTGCACTTCTCCAAGGGGAGGAACAGTTTTATTACAAATAAAATGTAGCATAACAATGAAGCGATGGTGAAAATATCTTGAAACATTAACAGGATCCAGAGAACAAAGTTCTCCAGGTGTTAGAATATCTATGTTTGTTTTGTTTTTGTTTGATATGCATAGGAAATCATGTAAATCTTCCCATGCATATTCTGCACAACTTAATGTAACAAACCAAGTTGGTGGGCCAAGGTTTCTGATCATACAACGTACATCTCCGTGACGTTGATACCAGTACTCTTTAGTACCATGCATATTTGCTAATTGATTTGTAATATTTGATTGTAAAACCTGATCTTTTTGTTGCACTTTTTGTAATAATTGTGTAGCTGTCATATTTTGAAAGTCTGATCCTGATTTTAATATGTGTGCAACTCCGTAACATAAAGTTGCTAGTTCACTTTCAAAGAGTAGGTGAAATATGTATTCCACATTTTGTCTAAATCTGGGATCTTCAGAATACATCCGTAATGAGCGGTATTCTGATGCTGATATTTGAATAGGTCTATCATCGTACCTTCCACCTTTGCCAGTAGGAAAGAGTAGAGGAAAAGCATGTGCTTCTATACTTTTTTCCCATATACTGATTGGTGATCCTTTTGTTTGACGCATTTGGTACGTTTCCAGTGCATCTTCTATGGTGTCATTAGAGTGCAATGGATGAATTGTATAATGGTCTAAAGTGTTTGATATTGTAACAGGATCTGGGAGCTCAAATTGACCAGCTTCTTGTGTCTCTTGAATTATTTCAGTTGTATCCTTCAAGTTTTCTTCAATATTAATTTCTTTGTAATATTCATTATTCTCTTTAAGATATTGCAAGGCTTCTCTAACTTTATGTAAATCTACCAGCTGTTGCCAAATTCTTTTGCCTTTTATAGGTACTCCATTTACCAAGATAATTCAAGATTGTTGTATTGGACGTTGCACTCCTAGAGTGTGCACATTTTCTTTTAGATCTAATGGTAAATACACTACTTTTCCACGAATAGCTTTCACTAATATAGAGGGAGGGAATTTTGCAGTTTTTGGCTGAAGGCGTATTATTGCTTGAAATGGGTGCACTGTTTGAATTATGATACTCTCATATAAATTAAGTTGTTGAAGGGGTTTTGGTAGTGGATATAATTCCAAATTGTTTGTGATAGCATGTGAAGGAGTTTGGTTGTTGTCAAGTTTTGTAGTGCAGTAAGTACAAAGTATTACGGGGTCAGTTATTTCGTATTTGTTTTCTGCTATAAGGTAGAGAGCTAATTCAAACCATTTAGAATCTTCATTGTCTTCTATTTTGTATGATAGGTCTACAGTTTTTGTGTTACTTTTATAAAAAAGTTCTGCGGCAACATACACACACATGGTTTGGTACTTCAGCTGATGTACTTTTAAATGTTAGTATTTCTTTTTTGTATGTGTGTAGTAAAAGGTTGCCATGTGTAGAATTGTTACTAATTTGGTTTACAGCTATTTCATTCTGTAAGTGGGTTTCACTTCCAAAATATTTTTTCTGGATATAGTCGATTTCTTCTAGTAGGTCTTTTGCTGTACGATGTAGAAGAATGTTATTTAAATTGGCTAGTGCTAAAGCAGGACTTTTAGCATAGTACAGTTTATAAACTAGATTTCTTATAGTTGAATGATGTGTTGATATCCTTTTGATATCATGGAAGTTGGTTTTGCAAGTAGGTCCTGTAATGCAGGCCAATGAATGTCCTTGTAGTCCTGTGTACTTGCGTACTGGACAGGTATCCATATTTTGCAGTAGTTTAATTTTGATTTTGTCTTTGCTTTTCACATATTGATTGAGGAATTGGCGTAAAGACTTGAAAAATTGTTTGGGAATGTTACACATGACGTGCATGGCCATTTGTACAGTAGACGTTCTGATTTAGTTGAATGGAGGGGTAATTCTAAGTTTTCAGGACATATTTTTGTAAGGAGTACTTCTTGTTCCATTATGGTATTATTAACTTTTTCATAACCTCGACCACTGCTATGTATGGCAATTGTATTTGTTTGCTTTTGTTTGTATGCTTCTTCATTAAAGTATGGTTCTGTGCTCGTAATGTGACTCCATTCACCTCTGCAGATACTTAAGAAGTTCTTTCTGTTGACATTTCGTTTATTGAGAAGTCTTTTTTGTAATTTAGTTATTAGTTTTGTTAGTGGTTTCATTTTGTATAACACTAAAATAAATAACTTTCTTTTGAGAAGAATTGCACTGTCTATCAACGCTTCTAAGATTAATTTCCTACGATAGGTTTTAAGCATTGGACCTGGTTTCTCTCCTGTTTTTATAAGATTTTGAAGGACTTTGTGACAGAACATTTTGGCTAAAATACTTTTCCTGGTATGCTTACTTTGAACTATATCAAGATTTAAAGAAGCAGTTTTATCTGTAGTGATATCTGATTTTCTACCAATTGTTTTTTGGTTTGGTTTACATTTTGATAGAGGAGGCAACGTTTTTGTACTTGAAACTTCTTTTGTTTCACTAAATGACTGTATTAGCTGTTTTATTTCAACTTTTTTTTTTACAAATTGTGCTACAGATGGATGCTTATGTTGGACACTTTTATTTTCATTTACTCTACTTCTGCGTTGCTTTCTACAGACTTGATTTTTGGTAGGCATTCTTTAGGGTCTGTTGAAAAAATTAAAGAAGGTATGGGTTGGGGTGTTCTGCAATGTATGTGTGCTGTGCGCATGAGTGTTTGAGTAAGATGATAAAGATGTATGTAATGGTGTGTGATAGTGCATTGGGAACTACAACTAGTAGGGATGGGTATTCCTGCATTTATATGCTACTAAACTGGGGTTCAGATGACAGAGAAAAGTAAGCTAGTTGTGTGGAGAAGTATAAATAGTATATCTAATGCTATACAATTAAAACAGTTGTTTGTTCTATAACATCTAAATTCTAGCGGTTGAGTTGGGTAATTTGTGTGTCAAAAAATAGGAATTGTGGGCCATTCTGGCTGTAAATCACTGTTTAAGATATGGGAATGTTTGGACAGAATGGTGCAGAATCTCTATTTTTAGGCACAGAAATAGCATGAATTAACCTTACAGTGTGTTTGAGTAATAATACAAATATTATGGTGATATTCTACTTACTTTTTTTCTAAAATGAACAGGTTACTTCTTAGTTGTTCTTTGTACTTCAAATTCGGTTGCTTCTTTTCAGGAGAATGGTCTTCACTGCAATTGTAAAAGAAACAAATTAGTAATTTTGTTTGTATATAGCACTGTTTTTAATTTAGACATTGATTTTTTTAATTGAAATCCTCAGCGCCTTCCTCAAAACCATTAAAACTGTCATATTTACATAAGATACGTCGCACCAGTTGAATACATATGATATGTTCTTAATGAACAAATTGTATTGCAATGACTAACTGTAGCAAACACAATATCTTTACTATGTCTTGTGAAATTCATAATGTACCACTGATTACCATTATTCCTGTAACTAAGCTCTTCCAAGTAATAGTGCTTCAATGTCATGGGCTGCTTGTCCTATATAAATGTAAGTAATTAAATAAATAAATAAATTAAAAAAATATGTAATTGTACAAGTATTATTGTTTGAGATTTGAACACAGAGTGTGCATGCAATTTTGTTTGACTATATGTAGTCTATATATTTCATTTAAAAAATGTTAGTTTAACATGATTTGAGTGTGTGTGTGTATAAAGATATTAAATAGTATAAAGATTTGTAAGTGACAGCTGATTTTAGGAGATTGAAAATAAGACAGTAGATTCATTTTACAGATTATACAAGCTAAAAGTCAGTTAGAAAATGCGTTCATGTACTGTACAGAAAATATGCATACCTGTAGTTTGTGTTCATGCATATGTATAAGCATGGAGCTGCAAGTAGAAATCTTGGAGACTTGTATAGTATTTCTTGTAGATGGTACTTGCCAATTATATGACACTTGTACTCAGAGAGATTCACTGTACATTTGCAGTGCTGATCTATGATGATGCAGTTAGATGTAGAGGTCTTGTATGTGATTGGTGGATGGTCATGTGACTTCTTAGCTACATCCAATGAGGGAATGGCACAGCGAGTGAACTGGAAATGGTAGAAGGGCTGTTCATGTTACAATATGTCCGCGGACATGGCGGTAGTTCGCGGACATCGGGTGTTACATCCGGGGATTTTTGGGCTCAGAAGTCATGCAAATGAGAATGAGCACTGAAAGGGATTGGTCAGGAAAGTTTAGTGGGTGTGTTGTGCCAGGAGAGAGTTTCTCAGATACTCTTTTTGCTGAGAGAAGAACAGATAGCTATGGCTGTGTGTTTCAGAAAACAGATTGTTTGGATTTTGGGAGACTCGTGGATACATTGGTTGAATGTGCATGCAGAAACCTGTGAAGTAGCTGTAGATCTTGCATTCCCACATGTGGAAGTACACTGGCATGGAGTACGTGGAATGAAGTGGTTGGACTTGTTACCTCTCTGTGCTACTTTGGAGACAGAGCAACATCCAGATATAATTATAATTCATTGTGGAGGGAACAGTTTAGGACATGTGTCTGGAATTTCTTTGCAATTTGCAATGAAAGAAGGACTTGGGAAGGTCATGAACATGTTTCCAAATTCTCAAGTAATTTTTTCAAGGATTGCGCAGAGACAAATGTGGCTTCGTTCTTCTTCATTTGGTCCACAAATGGAGAAAGCAAGGCGCAATGTCAATAAGGCTGTTTGTGCCTTTCTAAGAGATTTTGGCATGTCCTCTTTTCACAATGAAAATATTATGTTTCGTAGTACATACATTTTTCGCAAAGATGGAGTACATCTAACTTATGCTGGCAATCAGATTTTTCTAAGAAACATACAAAATGCATTGCAACCTTTTTTAGAATGACAGCATACATTTTGAAGTAGGTGTTGAGTATTTATAATTTTTGAAACACAAACACCTCCCAAAGGCTCTTTTCAGAGCCACACTTCCCTGTTCGCTCAGTGGAGAAGATTTCTATTGGCTAATCTATGGCATGCTGTACGTCAAGATGTTGCGCTTTCACCGATTGGTTCTGCCGCAGCGTCAAGTGAGCAGCATTCTTTTGATACGGCCGCCATGGTCATTTAGTTTTTGTGTTGTACGCCGAAATCCCCACAAACAAACCCTTATGGAACACTGTGTCGAAAGGTAAGCATTACTTATATGTGGCAGTAGAAAGTGAAACAATGCTTTATTCTTGTTACCACTATCGTACCGTACAGTGAAACCTGGTAGGCAATGTACGACAAGTCCTTACTGCGTCTATGTAAGAAGCCACCACCAAAAGTACTGCGTTAGACTGGCGTCCTATATTTTGGAATCTGAGGCAGCCACCTGCACGGTTTCGTAAACACACTGCATCTGCACGTGGTGGGGAGTAACGGTTCTCATGATTGACTGCTGATATGCTGTTGCAAAATGAGAATGGCCCTCATTACGACCCTTGCGGAAAGTGACTGACCGGACCGCCACAGCGTAAATAGCGTTTCCGCCATTGCACGATGGAGCAAAGTGCGGCCCATTCCGACCCATCGGGCACGAGCACCACGCCATGGCGGAAGTGCAAAGTCCGCGATGGCGGAAATGACCCCAAAACGGCCCACACCGCTGCCGTACGGCGCCCTAGGTGCAATACCGCCACCCATCATAGCGGACACCGCAGTGAGCGCCAACCGGAAAGTACGGCGACCGTAAATATACGGAAACGGAAGTAAAAACATGGGCCCGGAACGGGAAACAACACCCCGTACACCTATAAAACCACAAAATACACACAGCCACTAAAAACACCACCCTGAGACACATCCCAACCCGTCATCCACCCTAGTGAAACCAAGAAAAATGGGAAAAGTAGCGAAGAAAGCGTGCGACCGCAAGCGGCAGGTCCACTTCTCCCGTGAGGAACTCACCGTACTCACAGAGACCCTCCAGGAGAATGCCGCCGCCGTCTTCTCCACGCAAATGACCAGGACGGCACTTGCGAACAAGAAGGCCATATGGGCCCTGGTGGCACAGCGGGTAAGTGCGGTGGGGACCGCACCCCGCAACCCACAGCAATGCAGGAAGCGGTGGGACGACCTGCGGATACGCGTCCGTAGCATACTTTCTGCCAACCGCAACATTGCCACAGCCACCGGGGGAGGGTCGGAATCACCCATCAAGTTGACCCCCTGGGAAGAAATCTGTGCCTCCACCATTGGAATGGAGAGCATAGAGGGAGTCGGAGGGATGGAGAAAGGAGTGCAGACATCCGGAGAATCAGGTAGGTGGCCCAAATAAAACCATGCCAAATCCACAATGTCCAATCATGTGACTCACATGTGTCCACATAGCGCAACAGCAACACATGGCCAGGAGAACGTCCACACACATTGGCCTGATAGCGCACTTTAAAACACACAATAAATACATAAATAAGTAAAAACCCCAAAAACACCCACTACACGTGCAGCAGGCACACCCTAACTGCAGGCTGCCAAACAACTGCACCCTCACTCCACACACAAATGAAAGCACCTCCAAGGCCCCGACCCAAATCACCCTCAGGTACCACCCCAATGCATGTGATACATTGCCATTCCAATTCCCACAGACCCATTAATAACGCTCGCCCTCCTTTACTCCACCACAGGGTCCGATCCAAACGACGAGCTCCAGGACACCCCTACCAGCACACCTGCAAAGAGGGCCAAGACCGACGGCCAAAGACCCTCCACCTCAGCTGCACGCATCAAGACACGGCAGCAGCACATATCAAGTGGCAGCACACAGGAGGGAACATCAACAGGCACCCCAGCAGCCAGCATGCCCACAACAGCACCACCACAGGTCCCCCCTGGATGCCACAGAAGGTACTGCCTCTGGTGGCAGCAGCACCATAGGTGACACCCCATTAATGGCAGCATGCTCCGACACAGAAGACGGGGATGTCGAAGTCAGATCCATCCATGACCTGTCCCAATCCCCCTGTCTGTTCCATCCCGTACACCATGAGGATACCACGCAGGGGCACCCACAAGACGACGACTGGCCATCCCCCACAAGCCCTGTGGCAGGGCAACATGAGGCGAACAGCCCCTCTGTGACACCACCGCAAATGGCCATGGCCCAGCAGAGGCAACAGTCCCTCGACCAGTTAATCGTGCAACAGCAGCAACTGGCCACGCTCCTCAAGGACCATGCCGATGGATGTGGGGGCACTAAGGCAGACATAGAAACATCAACTGAGACACTTAGGGCACAAATGGAGAGTAGCACCGAGAGCCTGAGAGTCCAAATGGAGAGTAGCACCGAGAGCCTGAGAGTCCAAATGGAGAGTAGCACCGAGAGCCTGAGAGTCCAAATGGAGAGAAGCACCGAGAGCCTGAGGGGAGAACTGCATGCGACGTCCAAAGACGTATGTGCCGAACTTGCCGCAGTGCGCCGTGTGCTCACTGAGCTCTCACAAACCCTTAGGGACATGCATGGACGTGAGCAGGCAGAGACATCATCCGTTGCAAGTTCCGTCCAGGGCAGCCCCCAACGTAGATCTGGGAGGAACCTGCGCTCCACAGGCAGGGGTGCCCCTGATACCCGCAGAGGGGGCTTGCAATAGCGACTGCCCACTGACAATGAGCATCTTTGGACACTGGTGTTCGGGGGGGAGGTGGGAGGGTGGAGGGGGTGTGTTGGGCTCACTTGGGTGGCGGGTCGATAGGGTGTTCCACATGATATCACATATGCCATAAACAATGCACGATCAAACAATGAGATGTGTGGACAATGATCTTTGTGTACTAGGCCATCATAGGCGTACAGTCCATATTGTGCATGTACCAGACACACACAGTGCCACGAGTCCCGTGTCCATGTATCAGCCACCAGGCGTGAGTGCTAGAAGCATGCATCTATGAGATGCTGACGAATTTCACGGCCCTCCTGTGCCTCGCAGACTCCTTGAGGTGCTGCCACATCCCCACCCTCATCATGACCATCTTCAGGTGCTTGCAGTTCTGCGTCAGGGGGCATGGGCACATTTCTACGTACGCACATGTTGTGGAGCATGACACATGCCATCACCATCTTTGCAACCTTCTCATGGCGGTACAGGAGTGCCCCGCCAGACCTGCTGAGGCACCGGAAACGAGTCTTCAGTAGGCCGAATGCCTGTTCAATGACTACACGGGTACGTGAGTGGGCATGGTTGTAGTCCTCCTCATGCTGGTCCCGTGGGTTCCGGACTGGTGTGAGGAGCCATCTCTTCAGTGGATATCCGGCATCACCTGTATGTGGACGATAAACGAATTATGTGGAATGCCATTGCTACGTACGCACCCCCCCCCCCTTCCTGCCAGGTCATTGCCGCATCACATACCCCACATCATCATGCATGAAATGAGACTCACCGAGTAGCCAGGATCTGTTCCCTGCGTGTCGCTCCATGTAGCGTGGTATTGTAGAGTTCCTCAAGACCATAGAATCATGGGTTGATCCAGGGAATCGGGCACAACAATGTGTAATGATCCTGTTGGAGTCACACAACATTTGTACATTCAGTGAATGAAATTGTTTTCGGTTGCGGTACTGGGCCTCCATGGCATGTGGGACGACCAATTCCACATGGGTGCAGTCGATGGCACCAATGCAACCCGGTATGCCGCCAAGTGCATGGAATCCCACTTTTGTGTTGGTAATTTCCTACTCCGAGTGTGGTAGAGAGATGTAGTCGTCTGCGTGCTGCAGGAGGGCATCGAGCACTTGCAATAGTGTCCGTGAGAACAGTGGCTGAGAAATGCCATGCAACTGTCCGACTGTGTGCTGGTAGGTGCCTGTGGCCAGGAAGTGGAGTACAGACACCACCTTCAGTAGGGGTGGGATGGCGGTTGGGCTATCTATCATGCTGACAAGGTCAGCCTGTGTCATGTCCACAATGGCGGCTATGGTGTCCCGGTCCAAACGGTAGAGGGTGTGGATCTGCTCATCAGTGAGTTTGAACGGATGTGCTCGGAGGCGTGGGATTGCGGGCTGCCTGCGTGGTGGTAGTGGCTGTGCTGGCAGCCCTTGCTGGCCCTGCCTTGCCCTCCTCCTCCTCCTGCGTCTCCTCCGTGCGGCCGGTTGTAGTTGGTGTTCGTCTTCTTCTTGGAGTTGGAGTACTTGCAGTGCTATCAGGTCCCCCAGGGCCAACATCGCGAGTCCTGCCGGTAGCATTTCGGAGTGGTTGTGGGAGGAGACTGGGCGTGCAATTTATGTGTTTTCAGGCTGTATGGCCTCCACCTGTGGTGATTCATTCCACCTGTGCAAGCTGCTCTCCCCTTTGGGCGAGCACGTCCCGCACACAACGCTGCAATTCGAGGAATGGCATCTTGCTATTACAATCATGTATTAGTACCCGATGGCCGTGTAACATTGGTTGATATGTTCATTCGGCTATGGTCCCATTGTTTCACATGCATTCTTTGCAGTCGCGAACAGACTTGTGAAGGGTCAGTGGAACGTAGTACTCGAGTAACGGTGGACCCTCATGCATCACTGTACCGAGGTTCACCGACGGGCGGGGCCTCCCATTTGTGAGTGAAGGCAGTTGCCATTTTCACACACAGCCGCACTAGATGGATTAATTTGTGATTTAAAGCGGCCACAGATGCCTTTTCGACGTGATGTTGCAAATGAGGAATTCGAAGGGCGGCGCTTTCGGTCTTCAGCTAGCGGCGAGGAGATGCCCACAGGTCTGACTGCAAATATAACGTTCTATTGTTCAGTGTCCTTGGGACAGGGGCCATGGCGAGGATGCAATGATTGATATGAATAGTTTGGGATGCGCAATAGCGAAGTGGATGATGAGGCCGGACGTTCCCAAATACATGTTACTTCACAACACTGGAATTACGGGCTGGGGCACAGTGGATTTTGCAGGCTGCATAACGCACAGACTCAATGGAATTCTCACATGTTATGTGAGTATGGAAACAGGCGTTATCATTACGGGATGAGGGAATGATGAATGGATGCATGGGCAGATGATTTGATACGGTGTTTGCCATGTACAGGGCTTCTTGAAATCTGTCCGCCTCCCCTGCGCTATGTGATGCAGGGCTGCCATAGTGGGACCATCGTCTATCTGGCCTTGTTGAGCCCTCCCTGTCTCGACGCGCCTTCAGACACTTGTGTCCATGCACGTTACCAATCCCATCTGATGGATTCTGTTTTCACAGACGCATGCACAGGTACACTCGTTTGTGATGGTGTTTTCACCTCGATATGGATAGTTATGAGTCGCAAGTGGTTTTGGGGTGGTGATGATCCTTTGGAGTGGGCTAGCATGCATATGGCTGTGGATCTAGTGTGATCATTGAAGTGAGTTGTTCGAATGTAGTTCTGATGGCCATTCTTTTCTTTTTCTTTTCTTTTGGTTGACAGGTATCTCCTCCCCTTTTGCCACTGCCATCTGTATGCCACTCCTGCAGATGGGTTTTACTCCCGACACCTGCTGCTTCGTGTTAATCAGTGGAGCAGCATTACGATCTTATGGGACGATCGCCAATGGGCCACATGCCCTTACGCAGTACTAGTGGCTCGGAGCAACATTTCGGCCTTTCAGCTGGACTAGTGCCTCCCTATTGGGACGGCCCTGCGGTTCTAGGCGCTTCCATGTTGCCTTTTCGTACGAGAATGTAGCCCCTGTGTACCATGAAGGAACAGGGCGTCACACAAGAAGTAGCTGGTCATTTATTGCGGATGCAGCCCACAATGGTGAAATGTGTTTTGGAGTTCATGGCCTAATGGCTGTATGGGCTTGGTGAATTTGTTGTGCATTAAATTTCTATTCTGATATGGGCCGTGTAGCGTTCTTCTTTGCAAGTGATGTGGCATATTCCTATTTGGGGAGCGATGTATTGTGAGGAGATCTGCATTGGGTTCCAGCTTCGGAGTATAGTTGCGTGGTACTGTGCTGGGCGCGTTTGCCTACGAAGCCCAGTGAGGTCAGGGGTGAGGGCTGCCAATATGACTGTTTGGATGATGTCATGCTCAGGGGCGGGGGATTAGGTTTTGTGTAACAGATGCCGGTCAGCCAGGTGGATTGGTGGAATGATGTGATTATCGGAATATTGCTGGTCACAGGTGCCTGTGTTTGCGTGCGTTTCTTGGTGGGAGACTGGGGTCATGTCCATTGGTATAGCTTCTGTATTCGTGCCATCTGTGCCCTGCAGCTCCCATTGGCCCCTCTTGTGATTCTTTTGTTCGTTGGCATGCATGGGTGACTTGTACATTTCACTGGTTGCATTGTGACTTCGTTGCACCTACGGGGAGTTGTACTATGTGGCCAGGGAGCGGTGTACAGGCACTCAGTGGGGCCGTTTACGGTTGATTCGCGATGTCGTACTTCTCACCATGGCGGAATGGTACTTTACGCCGTGCTTGATGGCGTTAAGTACATGTCCGCTAGGGTCGGAATTCGCGTACCCTTGCGCCATGGTGCTAATTACGGTTTGGCATGGCGCGCGCGCGCGTACTTGGTGCAGTTAGCGTTGGCGTTCACTACGGTGTCACTAATGGCATCGTACTTTACGGTGACGGGTCATAGTCACACCGAGCGCTATTCGATGGCGGTATTGCACTTCCGCCATCGTTTTTCGATTTCCGCCAGGGTCGTAATGAGGGCCAATGTATTTGCGTTCGGAGTGAAGGTCAGTTCATTTCATTTCATTTTTTCACTAGGCGCTCAGTATGGTCGCACATGTTCCAAACCTCATAAGGGTCAATTGTTTTTCGACCTTGATGTACAGGGAACAGAGACAGAAAGAATGTAGGGAGTCACAGTTTGTGAAACATTCCCTTTGAAAAGTTATGCTTCAAAAAGGTTTGTGAAGCACATGAAATATCAGTTCCCGAGGTCGTCTTCTTGCAAACAACTACTGTGTGACTGCGGAGGCCGAAATGGAGGCGGTGCATATCATGTAAGCTTATTTTTCAGGTCTGTGCACCAAACTGCCATTATTTACTTAGTCTGCAAAAAAACCCCAACATATTACTAGAAATGCATTTGGAAGTTTGTGTGCCGTTGAAATTTCAGATTGCACATTACCGCCGTCTGTACGATGGCACTACAATTTCCACTATTACCTACGAAAATTATGTGGCATTGATATTTTTTTACCTATTATGCAGATTGTACGTTGTCGCCGTTTGTAGGGAGTCAGTACATTTCCCCATATAACGTTAATTGTTTATAGAAATGTTATGTGTTACACCTTACATTTCCGCAAAGGTTTCGTATTGATAGATCTTTTTTGTAATTTTCCCCTCAGCTACTTCCTTCCGTATTGCGAATGTCATGGATTGCAGCGTTCAAGTGACGGTTTCTTTAATCGTCAAGTGCAGCTATTCGTCACCGGTTGTATGTGCGTCATCATTGAATGGGATGACCACATAGCACCTCTATGTCCGTACGCAGTTGTAGCAGTAAGAAGCAACATACCATCCTTTCTGGTGTCATAGTTTGCAGCCATTCACGTCGCCTTGTAAATCACTGTGACAGGAATACGACTACTGTGTCAACAACGCATAATTTCTGTGTGGTTAAACAACACCGTCACCATTGCCACTAACATTATAAGTAACATACCATACATTCTGATGGACTACATCACAGCGATTGACGGCGTCTTGGCAATGAATGTGAGAGGAAACAGACTACTATGTCGCCACTGCATACTGTGTGTGTGATAAAAACTGTGGCGCCAACGCATGGTGACTGTGTGAGAAAACATCAACGTGACCATCAAAATTAACATTTTCATTGTGCAGCAGAGACACAAACTTCCAATTTCTTTGCAACTGAGAAAAGGGCGATGATTTAGCGCTGTGCATTGTGAAATAAAAGTACCTTACTACTTTTTACATGTTAGTGTGTTTTTTAACCATTTCATGTTCCCCTTCACAATATGCCATGCTACGTTGCAGGTTGTAGTATGTTCTTTAATAGGTGCTGTATCACGGTACATAAGTCTTTATGGAATCATTTGTTTACGTTGCCAAGGTACGTTATCCAGAACACTATTGCACACCACTTGCTTTGGCAACGTAAGGCTCATGCCCATCTATTATGCTTTCATGCCATTAGGGTACTTTCTGTTACCCAGATGCCCCAATTACCAAGATTAGTTCTGCATGACGGCGCTATGTTGTCAGATTTGGTATCTTCCTAAAAGTGGAAAAATGAGATCAGGTGCAGTGAAAGTGTTAGCTGTACAGAAACGTTTTAAAAGCAATGCTTCCTTTTACCTTCTCACTACACATTTCTTCACCCTTTTCACCTTGTGGCACTTACACAAAAATGTGTGCACAGGTCAGTGGTAATGGTGTTGCTTGCAATATTTCTGCCATTAGTGCACTTCACTTCACAGTGTTTGTTGTGATTTTGTCCACACATTAGAAGACTACGTCTTTGCCTTCTGTACGCACATTTTTGCCAAACATATTCCCTGTATGTTCCACACATTTATGTAAAGGTCATTGCACACGAACAAACACCTTTGTGTTTTACATGTGGTAGTGTTTTCATACTTCACAAGTGTCGTCATGTACATAAGAAATTAATGGTACGCCTTTTGTCTCTGAAGGGTACACTGTAGGTATGCTTACTGACCACAATGTCAGGGAGGTAAATACTGCCATTTACTGGTTGGGACAAAACATTGCATTGCAGTCGCCATGTCCACCAGGCACTGGCTTTCTGTTAATGGTGTTGCTCATAACCACACATTTTAGAACAAATACAAATCATCTTCGCCCACTACGGTCACACGTTTTCCTTTTTTACTTTCAGGCAGCTGTAATGGAAAGTGGAAAAAGGCTTTCTATGCAACGGCCGCCTTCCCTTTCCATGGTGGCCATCTTGGAAAAGGATTTGTTTTCTTCAAACGGGAATGCCGGAGGCATTCCGGTTGAAGATAAAAAATCCTTTTTTTTGGTGCATTGGGTTAGTGCCGTAAAATCTGTATTGGTAATGGCATTCAGCCCCCATTTTTTTAGGGTGGAATGGGATTTACTGATTTAAAGACCTCGGTATGCACTCTTGCTTCTATTGTGGTGCAAACTTGCCCGTTGAGTTGTGAACGGGAAGTGTTGCAGTTACAAGTTCGTACAACAATATACAATGTCCTTCCGCAATATCAACGACTCACCCTTATTATTGTGAAGTGTGTATCAGTTCTGCACCATGTGGTCATGACAGCATATGCTACTGTGCAATTCGTAGAAAGATGGGCAGTGAAGTGAAATGTTGCTTTACAGTATGCTTATGTGCTACTATTGGAATCCTTCTAAATGCTCAATACAAATTTTGGTCAACTTATGTTATAAATCACTTACAGTACTGCCAACCTATGCAAATCATTCAAAAAACGTTTCTCAAAGGGACATTATGGTTACGTTGCCCTACTAAAAACGTCCAAAATTCACTACAAAAAATACTTTGTTAAAGGTACGTTATGGTTAAGTTGCCCTATTCAAAACCTATGCCATTCTGTACAAAAACTTTGTAAAAAGAACATTATGATTACAAGTAAAATCTAAAAAACCCTGAAATTCGGGAGTTATGGTAGGCTAATCACCCATTTTTCCCATCAGCACTTTCCACTGCTACCACTACCACCCCGAACATAAAAGATGCCACCACACATGTCATTGATGCCATCACTGACGCCATCACATCTTAACCCCTTTCTTTTATGTCAGCTAAGCTACCATAACTCGCGCCACCACCGTGCACTGCTAAGACTAACACCCAGGATCTCAAAGATGACATGACAAATGTCATTGATGACATTTACATACATCATACATATCTCCCCAGGTGTAAATGCCGTGCCTTTCCCATTGCCTGGTTCTTGCCAGGTCTGCCCTAGTTACACATACATCTGCAGCGATCGGGGTATCAGGTGAGTTAGGGTGGTCCTGTTCCATTAGTTTAAGGGCTCTGCCCCAGACCTTCCTGCCTATCTGCACAATCATCGGTGATGCCCCGAGACACCGCAGTGGTACCCATAGCACCTCTTTTAGGCACACTGGTGCTACTAGCTGCTTAACTATTCTTGTTTCCGAGCCTCATCTGCCAACCACTTGGCCACAAATCTATGTTGCGCAGCCAGGAAATATCTTTCAAGGTCCGGCAATTGAACCCCGCCTATTTTGTATGGCAGCATGAGTGTGTTCAGGGACAATCTATGTCTGGCAGGACCCCTAGTAGTTCTCTTAATAGCTTTTCCAGCAAGCGAAAGAAAGAGGTCGGTATGTAGAAGTGGACATTGTGGAAAAAATACAACAACCTTGGGAGAACTATCATTTTAACGACGGCCACCCTGCCCATGACTGACAGTGGCGGCCTCACCCAGAACTTCATAGAGTTCCTGATCCCCTGTAGCATTGGGTTGCCCCCATGCATCTGTTCCGGTGTGTGCCATATATTTACTCCCAAGTACCTAAATATATGCCTTTGCCACCGGAGCCCAACCTCTGGGAGAGTCTCCTCGCTCTCCCTTGCCAGCCCCACCAATGGGAATATGCATGATTTTTCAGTGCTGAAATGGATCCCTGATATTCGCGCAAAGTTCTGCAGCACCTCCAAAATCACTGGTACGTTAAGGTGTGGATCTCTAAAGCAGCACATTGTCCGCGTATAAGGACATAACATCATATTCTCCTCACACACTTATGCCCGCATCAAAGAATTGCTTGCTAATATATATGGCCACTGGCTCCAAGCCCAGGATGTAGAACATTGGTGACAGTGGGCAACCCTGCCTGGTGCCCCTTTGGATCTCCCACACCGTCGACACCTCCCTCCCTGTTTTACTCTCGCCACCAGTCCCTCATAGAGCAGTTTAATCCATTTTATAAAACGTTCTCCCAGCCCAAATTGTCCCAGGGTGGTGATCAGCCATTCCCAATATATGGAGTCAAACGCTTTTATAGCATCTAAGGAGATCACTGCGTATTGTTCCTGCGCATCTGTTGTCTGCACAATAATGTGTTGTAGCCTTCGTAGGTTCCCTGCTGTGCTCCTGCCCATTACAAACCCGTTCTGGTCCCCAGGCACTATGGTCCCTATGATCTTCGACAGCCGTTTGGCCAATATAGTCGTGAGTATTTTGATGTCGTAGTTTAGCATAGCCAGCGGCCTATACTAGCCACACTCTTTACAGGCTTCCCTGGCTTTGGGATCAGAACAACCAGCGTCTCCCTCAGGCTTCTTTACAGTATCCCTAGATCATATGCTTCCTTGAACACTTCGTGCAGGATCGGGGCTTGCTTCGGACTATAAGCTTTGTATAACTCGGGGGGCAGCCCATCACTCCCTGGGGTTTTGCAAGTGGCCAGTGACTTGATCGCCTCCTTTATATCTTCAACAGTTAGCTCCGCATCCAGCATTTCTCGCTGGGTGGCATCCAGTAAAGGCAGTCCTATCTCTTCCAATGCATCCTGTATATCTCCCTGGGGAACCTGCTCATCATGGCGGTACAATTGGGTATAAAAGTCTTAAAACGCGTCATTTATTGCAGACTGCGTAGTATGTGTCACACCTGTTTCATCTCTGATTACCGTGATCAGGTGTTTTGGGTTTACCTTCTTGCACAGCCATGATAGCAGCCTACCTGGTTTGTCACCCTCTGCGTGAGCCCTGGTGGTCCTGGCTATGCAATCAAACCTTGCTAATCTAGCCTCCCTAACATTTGCTAACTCCAATTCTGCTTCCTTGGTTTTTTAGGTATAGGCCTCCAGTTTTATCCTCCCCTCACTCTTTTCCAGTTTGCCCCTGAGCAGTTTCCTTATGCGTCCTGCACTAGCAATGACTTCTTCTCTCACCACCACCTTCATTGCCTCCCAAATTGTATTCCAGCCCTTTACGCTGCCCACATCGGTGTCCTTATATTCCTCTATCTTGCTCCTAAGCTCCTCTCTGAAAGCACTGTCTGTGAGAGCGCCTGTTGGCATGCGCCACAGCAGTATGGGTGGTCCAGGGCCCCTCATCCTCCACTCCATGAGCAGTGGTGAGTAGTCTGAAATTGATCTGCCTAGGTAAAATGCCGATACTATTTGGAGTAGGTGCATTTTATCGATCAATAGGTAATCAGTTCTGGTGTATAACTCATGGGGAGACGAGTAATAAGAAAATTCCCTGTCCTCAGGGTGCATTAACCTCCATACCTCAGCCAAGTCTAGGTTATTTATTACTTTATTCAGCATAGATGAGGCCAGTTTTGTCCCTTGTGGTGGCGGGTTAGATCTGTCTAGTGTGAGGTTGCAGACACAATTAAACCCCCACCCCCCTATGAAAAAACATCCCTGATGTTATGTTATTTTGCATTTATATAGCGCCTTATGAACCATTGGTATGATCTCAAGGCGCTGGTAGGTTGAACGCCCTCAGGAACCGAAGTTCAAGTCAGTAGAGAGAGAGAGAGAGTCATAGGTGTGTGTGAGCACCGGATATGTGTGCAGCGGTGTTGCATTCCTGTGATAGCTGCTTCATAGCGGTAGGTGTAGTGGTTGGGAGATCAAGAGAATGCGTTCGTTCTGGCAGGTTGTTATCCAGATCAATTCTGGCTGCTTTAGGCCTGAGGAGAATGCCTAGGCTGGAGGGTGTGTAACGAGCTGTGTTGGGTTGATGGGGAGTATGAGGCAAGTGATGATGTGAGAACAGCTATACCGAACGGTGTCATAGTATTGCTGTGTTCTAGTTGAGTGGTGGTGTAAAGGAGAGAGTAAGCGTGGAGATGTGATAAGGTGGTTTATATCTTGAGGTCGAGCACACTCCAGTAGTTCCATGCACTCCAACCATTCTATGCACTCCGACCATTCTATGCACTCCAACCATTCTATGCACTCCAACTATTCTATGTACTTCGGTTTACACTTGGTCTCCCTCCTGGCTAACACCTAGCCTCTCTCCCAACAGATCGTTCCATGCTCTTGATTTTTTTAATTTTTTTATTATTAAGTGTCCACTACGTGTTCTCTGTTCCATGCATTCCAACAGTTGTATGTACTCGCTCAGTTCTAAGCAAACAATCATTGCAATCAGTTCTATGTATTCCTTCTAATCAATGCACTTCGCCCGATCTATACATGTTATCGCTTCATCATCCGGTCTGTTCATTTCCATGTTATCTGTTCTCTATGCATCCTCGATCCACCTCCCTGACCGGTTTCATATACCCAGTTTCGTCTGTTCATCCACATACGTCATCCGTTCATCCACCCACTTCATCCGTTCCACCCTCTTTACCCGTTTCATCTATACACTTCTTCCGTTCCACCCATTTCACCGGTTCCATCCACCTCACCGGTTCCACCCAGTTCACCGGTTCCACCCACTTCGCCCTCTTCACTGGTACCATCCACTTTTCCGGTTCCACCCACTTCACCGTTTCCACCCATTTCACCCTTTCCATCTACATACTTCATCCGTTCTTCCACCTTCTTCATCCATTCTACTCACTTCACCCATTTCGTCCACACACTTCTTTCATTTCATCCACTTCACCCGTTCCATCCATTCCACCCGTTTCACCCAGTCCACCCGTTCACCCACGTACTTCCCTGTTCCATCCACATACTTCACCCGTTCCTTCCACATACTACACCCGTTCCATCCACATACTACACCCGTTCCATCCACTTACTACATCTGTTCCATCTACATACTTCACCCATTCCATCCACATACTTCACCCGTTCCATCCACGTACTTCACCCGTTCCATCCACGTACTTCACCCATTCATCCACATACCTCACCCGTTCCATCCACATACTTCACCCGTTCTATCCACATACTTCACCCGTTCCTTCCACATACTACACCTGTTCCATCCACTTACTACACCCGTTCCATCCACATACTTCACCCGTTCCATCCACGTACTTCACACATTCATCCACATACCTCACCCGTTCCATCCACATACTTCACCCGTTCTATCCACATACTTCACCCGTTCCATCCACATACTTCACCTGTTCCATCCACATACTTCACCCATTCCTTCCACATACTTCACCCATTCCTTCCACATACTACACCCATTCCATCCACATACTACACCCGTTCCATCCACATACTACACCCGTTCCAACTACATACTTCACCCGTTCCATCCACATACTTCACCCGTTCATCCACATACCTAACCCGTTCCATCCACGTACTTCACCCGTTCCATCCACGTACTTCACCCGTTCCATCCACGTACTTCACCCGTTCCATCCACATACTTCACCCGTTCCATCCACATACTACACCCGTTCCATCCACATACTTCACCTGTTCCATCCACATACTTTACCTGTTTCGTCCATACATTTCCCTTGATTCATTCGCATATTTCACCCATCCTTCCACATACTTCACCCATTCCATCCATCATTTTTATCAGTTCCATCCATCCACTTCACCCGTTCCATCCACATACTTCACCCATTCCATCCACATACTACACCCGTTTCAACCACATACTTCACCTGTTCCATCCACATACTTTATCCGTTCCATCCATTTACTTCACTTGTTCCATCCGCATACTTCATCCGTTCCATGAACGTACTTCACCCGTTGCATCCACATACTTTATCCGTTCCATCCATTTACTTCACCCGTTCCATCCACATACTTCACCCGTTCCATGAACGTACTTCACTTGTTCCATCCACATACTTCACTCGTTCCATCCACATACTTCACCCGTTCCATGAACGTACTTCACTTGTTCTATCCACATACTTTACCGGTTTCGTCCATCGATTTCCCTCGATTCATCCACATATTTCACCTGTCCTTCCACATACTTCACCCATTCCATCCATCAGTTTCATCAGTTCCATCCATCAACTTCACCCGTTCCCATTCACATACTTGACCCATTCCAACTCCATAATTCACCCGTTCCATCCACATACTTCACCCATTCATCCACATACCTCACCCGTTCCATCTACATACTTCACCTGTTCCATCCACATACTTCACCCGTTCCTTCCACATACTTCACCCGTTCCATTCACATACTTCACCCGTTCCATTCACATACTTCACCCGTTCCATCCACATACTTCACCTGTTCCATCCACATACTTTACCCGTTCCATCCACATACTTCACCCGTTCCATTCACATACTTCACCCGTTCCATCCACATACTTCACCTGTTCCATCCACATACTTTACCCGTTCCATCCACATACTTCACCCGTTCCATCCACATACTTTACCCGTTCCATCCACATACTTCACCCGTTCCATTCACATACTTCACCCGTTCCATCCACATACTTCACCCGTTCCATCCACATACTTCACCTGTTCCATCCACATACTTTACCCGTTTTGTCCACACATTTCCCTTGATTCATTCGCATATTTCACCCGTCCTTCCACATACTTCATCCGTTCCATCCATCCGTTTAATCAGTTCCATCCATCCACTTCACCCGTTCCAACCACATACTTCACCTGTTCCATCCACATACTTCACCCGTTCCAACTACATACTTCACCCGTTCCATCCACATACTTTATCTGTTCGTTCCATTTACTTCACCCGTTCCATCCATTTACTTCACCCATTCCATCCACGTACTTCACTCATTCCATCCACATACTTCACTCATTCCATCCACATACTTCACCCGTTCCATTCACATACTTGACCCGTTCAATCCATATACTTGACTTGTTCCATCCACATACTGGACCCTTTCCATCCACATACTTGACCCGTTCCATCCAGATACTTGACCCGTTACATCCACATACTTGACCCGTTCCATCCACATATTTGACCGGTTCCATCCACATACTTCACCCTTTCCATCATCCCATTTTCTCCATTCCTTCCACATATTTCACCCATTACTTCCACATACTTCGTTCGTTCCATCCACCTACATACTTCACACGTTCCATCCACACACTTCACCCATTCCATCCATACACTTCACCCATTCCGTACAGCCAGTTTCACTTGTTCACTCTACCTACTTCACCCACTCCTTCCACATACTTCGCTATTCCATTCACCCACTTTCCTGATTCTACCCACCCATTTTGCCTGATCCATCCACATACACCCATTCCGCGTACTTCACACGTTCCACATTCTTCACCCATTCCACATACTTCACCCGTTCCACATACTTTACCCGTTCCACATATTTCATCCGCTCCATCCAGTTCATCCGCTCCACCCAGTTCATCCGCTCCACCCAGGTCATCCACTTCACCCAGTTTATCCGCTCCACCCAGTTCATCCGCTCCACACTCTATTCTCACTCCACACTCTAGGCCCGCTCCACACTCTAGGCCCGCTCCACACTCTAGGCCCGTTCCACACTTTACGCCCACTCCACACTCTACACCCGCTCCACGCTCTAGATCCACTACACACTCTAGACCCATTACACACTCTACACTCGCTCCACACCTGCTTCACTCTCTACAGCCACTCCAGACACTACATTTGCTCCGCACCTTACTTCCACTCCACACCCTACATCCATTCAACACCCTACATTTGCTCAAAACCCCCCACATCCTACATCCGCTTAACACCCTACATCTGTTCAACACCCTACGTCCGCTCCATGCTATAAGCTACTCCATAGCCTACCTCCGCTCCATGCTCTCATCAGCTCCATGCTCTCATAAGCTCCATGCGCTAATCTGCTCCACGCTATCATGCATTCTGTGCTCTCATCCGCTGGCTGACTACTAATCCCGCAACGCATTCTGGGAGCCAAGATCCCCTTTTTCACTCCAGCTGTTTGTGGATATTTCACCACTAACAGCCACGCGGAACTCATTGATTATCCAAGGAAGATGAGACCTCACGCAGCCAGGTAGGCTCGATTTTGATGTAAATGAAACCATTATATCCTACTCCACTTGGTCTCCCACCTGGCTAACACCTAGCCTCTCTCCCACCAGATACCAGCTCTTGCCGTATCAAAACGGTATAACTGGCTCGTGTTAACAACACCAGATTCTACTCTTCTTCTTTCAAGACACCACCAATTCTGCTGGTAGGTCACCTGTTACAGTCCCCCATCGCTACACTGCTCCATGGGAAGATCACTCTTTTAAAATCCGTCCCGTTATTTATACCCCTTAGGTCAACCAAGCCTAATCTCTATCGAATTTACCTGAGTCCTGATGACAGTTCGGAACCCACAACAACCTCTTCAATCATCTAAGTCGTTGTGGTCCTACTTTTCCCCTATCCGAACCAGAAACACTCATAAGTGTCGACAACAAAAGCGTGTTGTTATTGACAAAACATTACATGAAATATTGCACTTGGTTGTTACTAACCCACTGTTCCTTGAATTACTTGATTTGTTACTCTATTTTTGCAGGCTTTCTGTATTTTTTGTATCTTTTGTAATTTTGTATTTTAACTATTGAGTCATTCATTAAACCTTGTTTTATGACACTTTTCCCTCCTTTGTGATCCTTGGATTAGCGTATTATGAAGCTATGCTTACTGTAATACAGGTGCACCCACCGTGTGTCTATGAAACGGGTAGCCGTTGACTCTATTCTTTATATTGACCGGGAGCTGAAGGGGGTCAGCAGCAATAAGGTGCAATTCGGGCTGTGCATCTTACCTCTCTTAGGTAAGCGAGGAAGCGGCTGGGACTGAAATAACAAGCTCATTGGAATGATCAAGTCACCATAGTATTAAAAAAAATAGAGCTATCATCACTTTCTATCAAAAACCTCATTTTGATGAGCCTAACTGAGATTCAAAGAGAGCTACGGGAAAACAAAGCAGGCCAGAATACTGCCAAACAGAAATGTACAGGGGTTCTGCAATCCCTAACACATATACACTCTTCTCTCTCAGAACACAGTATTCAAATGGCTTACCAAAAGCAGTGTTTTTCTAATATCAAGAATGAAGTAGGCAATAACGACAAAGAGCTATATGATCCCGAAAACTGTGTTCGATTGTCAGATCTCAAAATATACAGAGTTATAGAGGAAGCAGAAAGTAGGCACTCAAGGAACACTCAGAAATGTATCTCTGGACTACTTCAAATGGCAATTCTAAAACCAAAACCTCACCAAACATTCAGCAAACACACAAAGTCCCGCAATGGGAAAACCCAGAGATAAAGAAGACTGGTCAACATTGATTTATTTGGGGATGTTTTGGTGCAGAAAGAATTAATACAAGCTATGAAGCCAAATAAGTGGACAGAGTACGAGGGCTAGGCCATTTTTGCTTGGTCAGATCTCAGCCAAGATGCAGTATATCGATGCTAGCATACAAAACCCTTTTGGGAAAAATCTAAAAATTGGGGGAGAACGTTTATGTACAAAAGGTCTAACTCAACGACTGTACATATTTTACATATTTTATACAGTACAGGAATATGTATTTGTAAGATGATCCTAGATTGATAGCAATCAATAGGTGAGATCAGACTGACCTAAAATATATATATATTCATAATGTTTTTTTTCTCCATTTTGTCATTTTGAAGGGTACGACTGGAAAAGAAAGCAAGCTGTTTGTAGCTTCCTCGAGAACCAACCTTAAGTGAACTTTGATCTGAGCAGTTTTCATAGAGCACCCTTTTTCCAAGGTTGTCATAGCACTGGCAACAGAGAGAAAGGCAAACCAGGAAAGGTGAGTTAAGCGGGGAAAAACGTGTTTAAGGATTCTGTGAAAAAGGCCATGACTAATTATGGCTCTTAGGGTCAGGAGAGTATGCCAGAGGTAGTTAGCTTTCACCAAGAAGGCAAAGCTACCCATTATATTCCTGTGAAAGCTAGGGATCTGAAGAAGGCATGCACTAGGCAGTAGCTGGTGACCAGGAGGATAGTGTTTTAGCTTCTTACTATTAAACAGAGTGCTGTGCCCATGGATGTCTATATATAATGCAGAGAGATTGAAATAGGATCCTCTGCTGGAGAGGCAACCAATGCAGTTAATTACTTTGTGGGATGCATGGTCCCTTCAGCAGGTTTCTATCAAAGGTCTGGATGCAGAATTCTGGAATAAATATGTGGGTATGCCTAAACAGAGTTCATTTACATAATTGTGTCTAGATGAGATAATAGAATAACCACCACAGATTGACAATCAGCGAGTACAACAAGTAAAGGTTTACACTTAATTTGCAGATAACAAAAATGTACTAGTGACTGCATTAATCTATATGGGGAATGAGAGGCACAGATCTGTCAATTTTAACACTGATGTCTTTTTCACAGGGGGCTGAGACAGGCCAGTTCTCCTTTGAAGGGAGACAAAAAGACAGGGCCCAGTTGTCCTCTGGGCTACCAACAATAAGACCTTCTGTCTTATCAATTTTCAGTTTACACCCAACAGTGGTATACGGTGTTAGCTACTGAATGTCTATGTCCAGCCATATGGAGGTGAATCTGAGTATTGGCAAGGTATGATTGCAATTATAATGAAAGTGTTGCTTTCAGAAAGGGATTGGGAGGAAGAACTAAAGAAATAACAAATATCGTAGTGGAACAAAATTGGTGATTGAGTATGAGAAAAAGTGAAACATAAGTATTTTAATGAACTAAACAGAAAGAGATGAATACAAATATAAGTAATCCCACTGTATTACAGGAATATTCATACACACATTTGAAACCAATGGCTTGTTTTCAGTTGGAATGTCAATGGAATTAATGATAATGATGATAATGAAATACAGAAATTACAATGGTAAATTAACAGATTAGAGCCGAAAATCTGTGCCTCGAGGAGAAACATCTATCTTTACTCAATCAAGAAAAATGTAAACAATGGTGGGTACCTGGTAGTGTTGCAAATTCTCAGAAATCCTCAACTCGAGGGGTGGCCATATTATTATTTGACCCACATGTTAAGCTATTACAAAGCTCAGTAGATCAGAGGAGACGTAGGGTTATCCCTAGAATTTGCTTTTAGCAGAACACATTTTTAGTATTATCTATCTGTTTTAGCCATAACATAGATGAGTTTGTACTCCTCCGTCTTGCCATCTAGCTTGCCTTCCTCCTTGGCCCCTGCCTCCCTCTCCGTGTCTTTGTATGTGCCCCTTTTTATAGTTTGAAAAAAAACGGTCCATGAGTTTCAGGTGTGTGTGATTGTGACTGAGTGCCTGACCTTGCCTGGCCTTATTAGTGGGACAAGGCCAGTACATGTTACTAGTGGTAATCTTCCTAGTCTCAGTCTTCCTCTTCCTCATCTCAGTAGTTGGGCTAATTAGGAAAGGAGGGGATTTATGGGAGTTGTAGTATCCCAAAAAGGTATAGGGAAATAACTGTCACGAAATGGGGGACACCATGTCTCACCTTCCTGTGTCTCCTCCCCTCTCCCGAAGACCCCCTACCCAGGTAATCCTCCCACGCTTGTCCACCCCCAGGTTCGGGATCCAATAGCGATGGCCCTTCCCTAGCCACCTGAATAAGGGATCACCAGGGGCTGAGTCATGAAACACCACCAGGTTTTTCACAATAATGACATCCCCTAGCCTGTGGGACACCCCAAGATCATCTGTAACAATGTTGGCGATATATACACCAGTATTTGGTCTAATCAGATGTGAGGTCTATCCACCCCGAGGTATCTATGTATCCATGTTACTCTATAGATGCAATGGTAAACTAATGTTTCCACTTTGCCGCACATGCGTTGAGACAAAATAGTCCCGTTGCGAGCACATGCATAAGAAGCGATGCCTAACCGGACTTTGTGTACAGCAAGCGGCTCTGAATCAGGGATCTCGCCTGCGGCACATACACAAAATATGGCATTTTAAAACAATCACCCTTGGACTCTTCTGTGAATATGTTCACATGTTCCTACAACAGAAATAGGAGTCCTCTGACTTTCCTGTTGGCTGTGTGGATGACTCCTCTAAACAGGCTTACATTGGTGATTATTACAAACATCAGGGCATACGCTTGCGTGTGGAACACATTGAGGACAACCTCGCTCGGCGGCGGTTGGCAAAATGATGCCTTAATTCTTTGTGGGGTAAGTTTGCATAAAGAGTTAATTTGCCCAAGACATCCATCATCACAGACCCTGATGTGCTTCACGCCTATCTATTTGATCATTCTTTTGACGTGAGCAGTCGCGTGTTCATAGACGATGAAAGGCATGTCTGTGCTGGCATTACGCCGTGGAATATCCAACAACTACAGACAAAACAAACGTATTCATAGCAGTGTTCACAACCGCTGATGCACGCTTAAAACTGTTTGGTGTGATGGAACAATTACAAGAGCGGGTTCTATATCACAATAATGATAGCATTATTTTTGTCAGCCGCCCCGGCAATGTCAACCCACCCACCAGCAATTTTCTAGGGGATCTAACTTGTGAGCTAGCTCCTGAAGAATACATTATGGAGTTTGTATCCGCTGGCCCCAAAACATACGCCTATCGCACATCTCTAGGAACCGTCAGCATGAAAGTAAAAGGTATAACGTTAAATGTAAGCAACACGTGAAACAATACATTTTGACAGTAAGTGCCAGGCTATTATGCAAGTCTATGCAAAAAGGACCGGCATACTCGTCCTTGGCACTTAAGGGGTTAAAAGAGCTTGTGTAACACGCCACAGTCTATCGTCGTTACACATCCACGCATAGGGCTCAATGAAAAACAGTAGGATAATAGTACTGTCACGCTACAAAAGACATTCAATGTAGTGTTTGATAAAAGAACACTGGCACCAGGTGGATTAACACACCCCAATGGCTATTAAATATTTTAATGTTAATCTTTACCAGCCCCTTCACTATTCCACAGCGCCCCTGCCATCTCTACCTTTAAATCATCTACGCCACACAAGTGACATGTCTTTCTAGTTGTTTGTCTGAGAGTTGGATATTTGAATCTGCATGTTTATTTTTTCTATTGCATTAAATGTTTTTCTTTCTATATTAAATATGTATTTTTTATATGTAAACAAATATTTTTACAATGCATAAAATGGTCTGGCTCTTTATTATGCAGTCCTATTTATTAAGAATATTAACTGAGATTTTTTTTAAAGTTTATTTCATTCGTATGTACAATGCTAGGTTGTGGTTTAATCAACAACTTTTTTAGAGAAACTGTTTTTAACCCCCCCAGTGTAAAGTTAAGAACTCTTTCCTTGTTTCAAATGTCAGCTTTTTTATTCTCACAGATGATTCTACAAGCTCTCAACACCCAATTGTCATATTATGTTTTTGTTAGTTTTATCCAAAGCATGTTTGCCCCTTTAACCAGGTTCAGCATAAAGACACACCCAGGTTTTATAAAACAGATTTTTTATTGATATTTCAAACATGTATTTTTATTTGGATTTTATTCGCATTAAATAGTTTGCGTTGTTAAATGTTGTACAGCGATCTTCTCCGATACAAATTTCAATGTATAATCAATCACTTCATACACATATTGTCTTTCACCACTTCAATAAGCAAACATACAGAGTAGAGAAATGGTTGACAAAAATTCATAAAGTTCCCTGTTAAACAACCAGTGTCCTTTAATGCAGCTAAAACTCTGTTGCAGGTTTTCCACCTTTACTTGCAATGAGGACCCCACCGGCCACCTTAAATCGCTGAAACCTCCTTTGTGATACTTTTCCCAGTAGTTGTCCATTAGCGGGTGGCTGGTGTTGGTGCATATGTTTGCGATACATGAAAGATTGTTACATTTTCTTTTGGTGCTTTCCGATAACATAACAGCCATGGGCATATAGTACCCAGATGTTCTTTAAGTAAATCCAGCAATAATCGTTGTACACATCCACTGGCCGGTTTCATATTAAATTGATTGCTTTCCAGCAGATGTTCATCTTTTATTTTCTGCAAATAAGCATAAATACGTATGAAAACCTCTACAGTCTCAATCCTTGTAAGTCAGTTTACGGGGTTCAATGCACATTGCTCTACGATACTGTCTTTGATATACTTTACCCCCCACTTGCAAACTGTTTTCTCAATGATGCTTCTAACACATATCGGACACCCCCATCTAAATGGCTTCATTTTTTCAAAAGGGGGTTATTCTCCGTTGGTAGAGCCCACAATGTTTTAGATACACATCGTTACATCCCTACACCATCCCTTAGCTGTGTCAGCGACTGTATCAAACACATAATTTCTACAAGGTGTTTAGGGATCAGCATGTTTTATATTTTATCCAGTGAATTATTTGTGTAAGCTTTTTCCAAACATACGTGAGCATTCTGTCGGGGGTCATTAATTTTGGGTCCTGAGTACCATCTCTGAAAATGTTGTTTTAAACACGCTTTCACAACAATGGGCGTAAAACCTTTGATTGCCAAAACATCGATCCAGGTCACAGCCGGTGTAACCGTAACATTTTTAACCCTATCGGTTTCCATTAGCAAAACACATGCCTTTCACAGAATATTTTCAGAATCCCCCCGAGTTTTCAATTTGGTTTGAACAGCAAACACATTAAATATTGATAGTTTCTATTGCAGACTGTTTCTTCTCACCACCGTCCAGTTTATCGGTTAGACACTGTAAACAAAGAAATATACATAGTATTCATTATGGCTACTTCTTATGTCTCACAAAATACACACGCTTGCTTTAAAATATACTTACCGAATAGCAGGCAGTCCGATACCCAACAATTTTGGTCCCCCGTTTTTCCCTATAACTCAGTGGAGATAGATCAGTCTCTGGCTTCATCGCAGAACCCGCCTGCAATACCATAGATTCATATGCACTGTACTAAGAACCCCCATTGGTTGCAGATGGTTGCTCCAAACTTACATCATTGCCATTCCAGGCTGCCATTTCCAGATTAGCAACTGTTATGGGCACATGCTCTTTAATATTTTGAATACAATCTCCAACAGACTCCCCCATAGTCATAACAGTAAGAGGCAGCTTGCTGTTGACAGAAAGTGAAGCCATGTTCTTGCAGAGCTCACCGATCTGACAATCCACCCACAAGTCCTGGATAATCTCCAGCTCATCATTCTCCATAAAACAATATGGGGTATAACTATCCTCAGAACCCCCTGTGCTTCCTGGGGGTGTTTTCCCCTCATGTAAATGTAGCTGTTAATTATTTTCGTTTCCTGAATAATCCTTGAAAAGCACAAAAAGCGCACATGTTCTCCAACCCACCCCAAAAGCTATATGACCAGTTTATAAAGCTCACCCCCTACGCCATCACAGCCTTAAGACGGCTCTTTCATTCAAAATGTATATTAAACATTCTTAAAGTTCTTAAAATATATCCAATTTATGTCAAATGTATTAAAGGTTGTATCAAATGGACCCCCACTTTATATAAAAATAATATAAAGGTTATTAAACATTATTGTGGGGGGAGTGACAAACTTTTGGACTGGAAAGGCGCTGGTTGGGTTTGATAGTCCAGTGTTTGTTTGTAGGTAGTTTGCACAAGAAAATAGATGGTCCAGGTTGTTGGTGTGTTAAACATGAGATTTATAGGTTTATTCCTTGTTATAATCAGCACCAATGAAAGACATCATTGGATGTAAATGTAATATTCATAACATGATGAAGTGTTATCATGATAGCCGATCCACGACTCCACACAACAGCATTGCCGCACCCGGCCAAGTACGGCTATTCAGCCCTCTGGCACCCACACTTGGGAGGACCAGCCCATTCCACCTGAAAAACTCAACCACTAAACCCAATTGGCCTTGAAAAAGACTTAGGTTGAAACGCGCGTCGGCTGTGTAACACTTCATCATGTTATGAATATTACATTTACATCCAATGATGTCTTTCATTGGTGCTGATTATAACAAGGAATAAACCTATAAATCTCATGTTTAACACACCAACAACCTGGACCATCTATTTTCTTGTGCAAACTACCTACAAACAAACACTGGACTATCAAACCCAACCAGCGCCTTTCCAGTCCAAAAGTTTGTCACTCCCCCCACAATCTTTCTAGACAGTAGGAACCTCGGAGTTGTTTCCTTGACAAACTATGACTCTGGCTGCAGGTCTAAATCAACTAACAACCAAATAAAGGGTGCGCAGGAGAGAGGGAGTCCCGCCACAAACTCCACTCTTCCAAAAAACGTTATTAAACATTATTCGCAGTCTTTTAAAAAATTTCCGCCAACTTTATATAAAAATTAAATGATACATATATAACGTTTATCTGTGAGAAAATGAGGAATCTCTTCGAGGTACCTGTCTAGTAGAACTCTGCGCCCTCTGTATTAGTTTCCACACTTGGATTTAGGAGGACGCATTTCCCCGGGTGACAATGGAGTCCTTGATTCCTCTACTCCATTAGGAAAGGGCAAATTCAATTAAGGTTACCCCTGGGGGGTACTCATGCGCCCATTTGTTTAATTTTAATTAGCAGAAATGTAAAAAGTCGCTCGCAATATATATTCGCTTCACACAGTTTTGGTTTTTGAAGAAATTGAATGCCCTTTGGTGATGGCACTTGTTTCGACGTATGAAACGTCTTTTTCAAATCAGGGCCAGTGCTTTTAGTTGCATAAAATATCCTCTCAGTCTCTCCATTCTGTCATGGGATAATCCCTTCGTTAAGCGCGTGGTTTCATTCTGTCCTCGTATATAACGTTTATATAACATTTTTAAAGTTCTTATCAAATGGACCACAACTTTATATAACATCTGTTATAAAATATTTAAAATCTATAACATTAATATCAAATACTTTAAAGATCTTCTAAATATGAAATTCATACCCGGGTCCTAGCACCTTAAAGGCCAAACCCACTCCTAGGTCATCACCACGTCACCACGACAAACCCTGACATTCACAATCTCGCTCTTCACAAATCACTTCGTCCTCAACCAGCCAGTGGCACACACACACATGCTCACAGCCACATTTTTATAGGCAATTTATATTAAAAGTATATCATTGAAGTATAACGTTTATATCACTTTACATACTTTATTCATATCAAACTACAAAAACACTTTATATCAAGAAATGTACATTTGATATAAAATAGATATCATCTTTGATATTAATTGTATATAAAATGTATATCTAATTTATATCAAAATCATATCAAAAGGAAGGCAGGACTAAGGCCGGATGCAGGGACCCTTCCCACCTGCAAAAATGTACTTGACGAGGAAAGGGGGCCCCTCCAACTACTACCATGGCATTTCCTAAGGAGGTCATATAATTTTCTCAAGCAATGAGTTTCATTTTCACATATTGTGTATATTGAGGAATAGTAAATTTAACAAAATTCAACTTTTTGGAGTTTATTTTCCTCTAGTCTGGCATATGCTAACTCTTTCCTCGAACAATGTTTCACCATCTCTCCTTTCACGTGATCAGAAGTGTGGGCCACTAAGTAGCAGTGTTGCTGATTCAGTCAACCTTAAACTTCACATTTCTGTTCCTCCTTTAGTTTCAATGCTACTGCACAAGCTCCTCTTTGAAACATTCTCGCTTATAGTTAGCCATCATTCATAGCTCTCAACTCACCCGCTTTTGGCGGGTGTCACCCGCCTTGTAAAGGGCTGACTCACCCTCCAAACCTCCTGCACGCCCATGCATTCCAATGGGCGTCTCACCCGCCAAAAACAAAATCGGGTGGTTTCACCCGCCTTTGCAACACAAATGGTTGAGAGCTATGCATCATTTAAATTGACAGGATGGCCCAGGGTGCCACCTCTCCATGGCAATATCTGTTACGCATTAAATACTGTGGGCCTGGTCAGAAAGAGTATTTGACTTTCAGTTAAACGTGATTGACATTTCCTGAGATTCTCATGATAGTGTTTAAGGGTGACCACAGGAATCACTGATTTATGTGAAACCTGCACATTTACTGTGGTGGCTGTCAGGCCTCGGATCAATGGACCGAGATGTGGCCCGTCCACATCGTTATGTGGGATGGCCGCCGTTGCGGGCTCTTCCCAGGGGAAGTGACGTTGAGGGTTAGGGAGGGACTTGGAAGGGTGTAGGCAGTTGCAGGGATATTGTTAATAAATAAAGTAGGACGTTCGCATTGAGCTCCGTCTCCTGTCCTAATTTTGTGTGTGTGTGCCTGAGAACGGAGCGAGGCCCTGCCCGCTCCTTTACAGTGGCCTGATCAGCTCCTGTCCTGTGCCTCTCCCCTGAGAACATGGACGATTTTGTGCAGGTAAGGTTTGTTCTTGTGTAGGTGAGGCGAGGTTGCTGTGTTTGCCCAGCCTGCAAATGGGTACCTTTTCGGGGTTGTTTACTCAGACCTTGATGCAGCAAGCTGCGCCTGTAAGGTCAGGAGGACGTTCAACA
Source organism: Ambystoma mexicanum (assembly GCF_040938575.1). NCBI lineage: Eukaryota > Metazoa > Chordata > Amphibia > Caudata > Ambystomatidae > Ambystoma > Ambystoma mexicanum. Next base: position 779,495,567 of record NC_090935.1, read on the forward strand.
CATCTGCCAAGATCTTCATGGGAGGTCCACTTTCTTGTTAGCTAACTCAGGGCAATAGGTTAATACTAGTGTGTGATTGCAACTCTGATGATCATATAAACATGGGCTTGTTATTCAGTCAAGATCTTTGAGCGCCGGCTTACATCACAAGAGTAACGCGCACCATGCTTCCCTGCCCAAAGTCACTGCATGTATTACTCATTTGCCTTGAATCCAAAGAGGGGCGGAGTATTGGGTACTCCAGTTAGACGGATGGGGAAAGGGGATTTTAATTTTATTAATAAGATATCTAGGGGGAAACAGGAAAAATGATGATCCTTGTCTCAGGTCCTGCATGCGGAAGTTGTCAACACTTTCATCTTTTGATGCTCAGTTTGTTTATGCTGGGATAACAATAAAGCAATGCAAAATAACTTCCAGCAATCAATCCTCACTCAACATCTTACTACTCCTCAACACAGGTTCAGATTTGAAATGGTTTTATTCAATGATCTGCCTTTAAACATCATCATGCAAGACATATGAATTCTTTCATATTAACATGAAACTCTACATGTGTTCGCTGGTCCTCCTGTCTTTTCAGTTTGGGCTATTAGGTGGCAGAGCCACCGATAAGCCAAAACTATTGCATTAAACTACAGCTAGGGAGAAATGGCTTATGAAGAGGGACACAACGCTTGAAGACATTGTTTGGTACTTTGCCCGCCCAATGACTGCCCATGGCCAGGCTAATCCCTATGGCCTTGCCACCCAGTTCCTGCCCCTCCCCGCCCAAATCACCTCCTAATGGGAACTCTCTCAGCTCGCTTTCATCAAGCCTTAACAAACTTAGCACTCAAAGTGCCTGCCAGTGTTTTTGTCAAAGCTGTCTTCTGAGATTTAATGGCTTAAGTGGAGCTGTAAACACGCTACTGGTGTAATTAAAATGTCTAATCCAGGTCTGCCTTCATCCATTCGATTTATAAGTACTATGCGTGTCCTTCACCGAAGCCTTGTTAAAAACAAGCATTGGCTGAGCCAACAGTTTTGGCTTGTGTATGAGTATTAGGCATTTGCCAGTCACAGCTATTAGATGCCCAGGTATTCACATCCTTTTGCACCTGGAAAACAAGTGTGGCAAATGGTGGACTTCACACACAGCGGGCCAGTGAAACAGGATACAATTACCAATGCATTAGTCCATTAAAGTGCCCCACATTGGCACAGCAACCTAGCCCACACGGACCTGCTGGGATGGCCTGTTGTTGCTGTATTGGCCATTGAGCCAGTCGAAGCGTGTTACTGCGTGTGATGATGCTATGTAAACATAAGAAACTGATTTTCTTTTTGCGTGTTTCAATCTTTTCTTTACAGCTGACAAAATTCACCGATCCTCGCAATGGGCCCTCGATACAAATGCCTGCGTAGACTGTGACATAAGGAAAGGTGTACGCCTGCAGGTGATGCCGAGAAAAGCTTGCACACCACAGAGGCCGTCATGTATGGAAGGAATACGCACTGGTTAACAGTGTGCTCGACTGTGGCAGGCTCGCCAGGCATTCTCCTGCCTTTTCTTTATCTAGTAGGTTTAAAGTCAATATTGACCTGCTTTTAGCAGCACTGCCTTAGCTGCAGCAGGCAAAGTACAGTCATGTTTGACGTCTATTTTCTTGGAATTCTTTCAAACACTCATGTTACATTTTTGCTGCCCAGAAAATAAACGTCAATCGATTCACTGCGTGAACTGCAAGGAGAAGCGCCAGTTAAGCAAATATAAGGTTTGGAGCAACTCGTGCAATGCATATGCACCGCCTATATTTGGAACCTACTTTTTAACCAGCCTCCCTCTCTCACTCTCTCTCTCTTGGCATTTTGCTTAAAACAACATGGCGTGTTTGTTATACCGTTTTTACAGCCTCAAACTTACAGTAAATGCCTTTCAGTTCCAGACTTTGGGCGTCCCATTTTGCATTCTTTCTTAGTGCATTCTTTCTTAGAAAGTTATAAAATGTCAAGATTCGATTAGTTTGCTATCTGTTACTCTGCTTTTTTTGCTGCGCCACATCTTCACTGTTGTATGTACGCATTGCTAACGCTTGTCGTGCATTGCCCTGCTCTGCCCTGCAGGGGTATGCCAACACAGTGACCTACAGGAAAGAAGATGGGCAAGGGGACGATAAGAGGATGGCAAAGGAAGAATTGGATGCTAGTAACACAGGGATGGAGGGAGGTTTGAAGTGGGGGGCAGTGGATATCATGGGTGCCTGACAACTCTGTTAGGAGGACCATGGTTCTGCAAAAGGGAGGCATTGAATATGTCCTAAAGCGTTCTGACCATTGGGTTGTGTTTCCAAGTCAGATTTGGTGAATTCTACGTTAGTGCACAGTGTAATGTTGGATGCACGAGGGGCTCCAGAGTGTGCTACTGCAATCCTGGACGTTTGGTGGCTTATTTGCTATGGTATCATACGTTGAATCACAGGTCAAACTCCAGAATGCTAATTCTGTGATTGCCAAACCTGAGCGAAAAGTAGCGCAGTCAAGAATAGACTGTGTATGAAGTTAAAAATTGTTGGTAACCAAAAGCAAGAGAATGGAGTGGTCACACTAATTGGGTAAAACTGAAAACGCCAGGCACCTTGACGTCAAGCTACCTCACTGAGAAACTCGGCATCTCTGGAGGCCTAGGATCTGCCAGAAGTAAGGACATGTGCAGGTTGAACTCCACCAGTACAGGAAGGAAAGAATCAAAAGTCACAGGGGTGTTGCTAGGTCTGGAAAAGACCTGGGGCTATGCTAATGTCGAAACTGGCAGGACTGGGGGCTAGCTATAGCCTTTTGGTTGCAGCTCCTGAGATTCTATCCGGGGCTACAACCAAAAGACCAGGGGCTATAGCCCCCTTAGCCCCCCCCTAGCAACACCTCTGAGACAGCCCTTCTCTGTCTACACACCAAGACTTTAGAACCTCGTCCCAATCAACATGAGACTCACCCCCTCACTTCTACAGTTCAGGAAGGAGCTCGAGGCCCTCCTCCTCAAGGAACGGCTCCTCCCTAAAACCTATGCCCACACACCCTCCACTCCCCACTCTACCTGAGACTGGGCAGAGGATGATGTCGGACGACAAGGGTAGGCGGGAGAAGAGGGGTAGATGTCTGTCCCCCTGTATGCAGTGACAGTCTGGTACCCTTTCATTATGTTATGTTACTATGGTTTGACCATTACCATAAGGCCTTGACACACTTAGTTGCCTTTACAGTGCTTTATGCCACAGTAAAACCACCGCAAAGGGCTAAGGAACAGAGAGGGTCTCTCTTAAGCTGCAAGCCAACAACGTTAACACAAGTGCATCTAAAGATCAGTACTGAAGGGCCACTCAGCAAGCTAGCCAGCAAAACTTGAGAGAAGGGGCGTGAAACAGAAGTGAGGTGCTCCAAAAAGGAATTGCTTGCAAATGGCTAGGCAGCTTGCACTCCTGGAAACTATTTATTTTTAAAAAACTTTATTTAACAAGTGGCATCAGCATGTAATACATGTTATTACCATATCGCAATCATATACCAGTTAGGTTTCTGATAATATATGCCTGTTACATGTGTATTTTGTCAACAGATTGGAAAAGCATAACCAGATTTGGCAAGTTGTTGACCTGCACGGTGTGTAATGGTGATACAGTTTGTGGTCTAGCTCAAAGTTCTTTCTCCACAAGTGTTCGGTATGGGGCCCATATGTCTTTTGGACTTGAAGTTGAGATTCTGGACAGTACGTATCCCTCTTCGTTTTCGTTCACTTATGCCATTTCTCTGAGCCATTGGGTGAGTGAAGGTGCTTCTCTTTATTTCCATTTAGACTTGATGCATTCCTAGGCGATGATGCAGCTTGGATTGAATAGTCTGCAGGTTTTTATGTCTGTCTTGCCAATATCTCCCAGACAGTATTTCAGCGGCAGGGCTGTGGGAGGGATTGCTAGCATTTCAAAGAGGGTTTGTGCAACCTGTTTCCAGAAGTCGGCGATTGGGCCGCAGTTCCAGACCATATGTATTGTGTCAGCGTCTTCAGAGTTGTATTTTGGGCACACTTGAGCATTTCGTGGGTTAACGTTTGTGATGTGTCTGGGAGTGTAGTGTATTCTGTTCAGGATCTTGTATTGGATTAATCTTAGTCTAGAATTCAGTCATACTTCCCTGGTCAGGGAGCACATCTTTTGCCATTTGACTTTGTCGATCATTGATCTGGTGTCTCTTTCCCATTTCTCTCGGAGTTTAGATTGTGGTGGAGTTTCGGACTGTATCTTGGCATATAGTCTGGCCAGAAGACCTCTCCTGCTGTTGTTGTGTATCACCAATTCCATGCATTCATTGAGTTCCGGTTCTTTCGGATAGGATGGACACTGTTGCCGCACTGCAGCTCTCATGCAGTAGTATTGTAATGTCCTAATAGGATTGCCGCCCAGTTTTTCCTTGAAATCTTTCAGTGTGACAAAGTTACCTTCAGGGAAAAGATCGCCCACGTGCATTGTTTTGTCCAGATCCCAAGCCGTCCAGATGTCTGGGTCCATCGTGGGGGGGAGGTCAGCGGTGTCGCATAGAGGGACATTCCGACTGTATGGTTTGGTGATTTTGAGTCTTACCATTATTCGCCTCCAGGCATCTAGCGTTGTGCTTTGTGGGACAAACAGACAGGGGCCGACCTTATGCGAACTGATTAAAGTGGATTTGATATCATATGGAGCAGCAGATCGCCCTTCAATTCCGATGTGAGAGTGTTTTTTGTCTGATACGAATTATAGTCCAGCGTAGTGTACTTGTGCAGCCAAGTAATAGAGCTCTAGGTCAGGGGCTGCGAGTCCGCCATGATGATATGGCTCCGTGAGAGATTGCCATTTCACACTAGCTGTCTTTCCACCCCATACGAATTCCACAGCCAGGCTGTGGAGTGAGTCGAAGAACTGCCGCCTAGGCCATATCGGGATGGTGTTGAAAAGGTAGAAGTGTTCCGGGGCGATGGTCATCTTCAGGATTGTGACTCTGCCAATTAATGATATGTGCAGTTTGCTCCATAAAGTGAGTTTATGTTCTAGTATGGATACGTAGCTTGCATGGTTATATTCGTGCAGGAGTTTATGTGATCTCGCCACCTGCACTCCCAGGTATTTGACTTTCATGCTTGCCCATTTCTTACCATATAGCTGTTTGAGTTCCTTGGTTTTATCGTTGAGGAGAAACACTTTCGATTTTGAAGTATTTATTTTATAACCTGAATGTTGGGTACGGCTGTCCTTTGGGGGGGGATATTCTTGCTTCTACATAGGCCAGTGCTTGATCAGGGTTTTCGAAGAACTGTGTCCTCCCTTCATTCTGGATCCTTAGTTTGGCAGGGAACATCATTGAGTATGGGACCTTCCGAGCCCGGTAAGCCGCTTTATGTTGTCATATGATCTTCTCTGTGATTGTATGGCATTTGAAAAATCTGGGTATATGTGGATTTTAGCGGATTTGAATGGCAGCTTGCCACTTTCTCTGGCAAGCCTGAGCACCAGATCTCTGTCGTGGTAGTTGAGTAATCTCGCGATTATTGTCCTCGGGGGTGGGGGGGACCTGGGCACGGAGGGGGGCCAAGGGTCAAGGACACGATGGGCTCTCTCCACTAGGAATTGTGAAGAAAACCTTGAGGGGTCAAAAAGCGTGTGAAGGAGTTTTTTGATGAAAGGTTCCATGGGCCCTTTCGTTGCTGTCTCAGGGACCCCAACAAATCTAATATTATTCCTACGGGACCTTAACTCCAAGTCCTCGCATTCTCTCACCAGTTTTCTAAGTTCTGTTTGCATGGTGTTCAGTGTGCGGTGATTCGTCCATTTTCTTTCTCGATTGATGCTTTCATCAAGCTTATCGTGCCTACTATGTCCAACTTTGCATTCATGGCAAGGAACCCATTTTGCACTGTCTGTAGTAGATGATCATCCCTCGAGGTTCTGCGTCCATCGGATGTCTGCGAGTTGCGTAGGGTGGTTTTCATGAGGCGAGAGCCTCGGTTCCGTGTAGGTGTCCATCAGGCCCTTCTTTTTGCTGGCTCCCTTGGTCATGTTGTTACTCAAATCGTTAGTCATAGATGGAGTTTGTGTTTGTTCCCTGCGGCGATACACCTAGTCTTCCTTATTACTTCTCTTCTCTACGTCGCAGTTAATTCGTAATTCAGGCTTAGTGCAAGAGGGGTCTGGATCAGGAACTTTCCATGTGTTTGTGACCGGTATCCTCTTTCTAGCCAGTTATGGTGCTATAGTGTTAAGGGGGAGCTCCCAGCAGGGATCAGGAGTATCGCCCGTGAGGTTAAGCTATGTCTTCAACTTGGGATGTGTTTACCCCCAGCAGGTATGGGGGCTCGTGGTCGCGTGGGCCTCCGGTGGTCCTCGCACGAGTTGTCCTTTATAGTGCCAAACCGTGGTGCTACTACCTGGGGAGTTGAGAGCCTAGTTTGCCACCTTCTACAAATAGATCCTTATATCAGGGGGATTGACTAATGGTTGCAGCCCAGTGCAGAGTTCCAGTTCTTGGTATTAGTTATTGGGTTAAGCTTTGGCGGTCTAATTGCCACAATATGTCAGGTATTGTCCTGGTGTTAATGTTAATGTTCAGCATGTCGCCTGCGTGGGTTCCGGGATCTGGCTCTCAGGTGTCTATAGGGCTATCAGAGGTTGTTCTTACCTTGTAGCTTCCAGGTCATGACAGCACCGGCCTCCCGGTCACGGGTGCCTTGGGAGTGCTCTCTCAGGTTTTCTTCGGTCCCCCAGACATCCAGGGAAGGCTGAGTACAGGCCATCAGGAGGGAGTGTTTGGATGTTTTGGAGCTGCAAGGATGGTCCGTCTCACCTGCAGGCCCACAGGAGCCGGGGGTCCTCGTTGTCTCTCAGTGTCTCGCTGTGTTAGTGAGGACATAGTTTGGGGCGGCTTTACAGGAGAGTTTAGCCATATCGCGGCACATATTCGTGGCATTCAACTGCCCAGCCATTGGTTAGTACTCGTGTTGTTGGCGGGCTGGAGCCTCTGCCTTTCGTAGGCTTCCCCTCGTGCTCACACTCCGATCTGAATGTCTGTGTGGTGCATTAATTGATGGGTGGGTGGGCCGGGACACTGTCTTCAGGGTTGTTTGGAATTGCAGGCCCCAGGCGGCAGGTACCGGCGGATGCTGTCGGGGCTGTGTGCCAGCCGGAGGCAGATCACTGTAGCGGAGGTGCGCCCACTGTGGTCCACTTGGGCAGACGGGACCCCCGGGCCATAGCGTTGTCCACAGAACGAGTGTGCAGTTGTTCCGCAGGTAGTCACATCTCCGGTGGAGACCGGAGATCAGCTTGGGCACTCCACTAGGCCGGACCGGGCACAGGGGGTGTGCCATTCGGGAGGGTGCAGTGTAGCTGCGGGGTATTGGCACGGAGTCAGGCGGCAGTGCCGTGCCCGCACAGACCCCGGTCTAGTGTCGGAGAGTGTTTATGGCAGTGTTTATGGCCGGCTGACTCTTCCCTCAGGTCGAGTGTTGGTGTCCGATGGCACACGGATATAGATGGCACACTGTCCTCAGATGGGAACAATTTCGGGCAGGCCTCTGCGCCAGGACATGGCAGTCCTGGTCTGCCGCCAGTGGCTCCGCCCACCCACAGGCCGCACATTCTCGTTCCAACGCTGCTCCGCTTACATGGCAGTACCACCTCGGGTGTCCGCCTCCAGGCGAGTTGGGCAATGAGATCAATGGGTGTCACTGGTTCCCTCGCACCGTGCAGTATGGGAGTTCACCGAAAGCAGAATATTTTGATGTCAGGATTTGTCCCTCGGACGGAGCTGCACAACTAGACAGCCATTGCTTTAGCTGCTGAACAGCGCCCCCAGAAACTCTTTTTAATAACAAAGGTTGGGACTGCTTGTGTGTCAGAAATGTGAATATTAATTTTAGCAACTGAAAAATGTGTACACTTTTCAGAATTCATTTTGGCAACAGTTTCAATTCTTTTCCTTTTAGTTATGTTACAAAGTATATATACTGTGTCAAATCACCACAATAGTAGTCTCAGAGAACCTAGTCTTGTCCTTTTGTACAAAATGCTTAATGACATAAGCATGTCTGTGGCTCAGAAGTAGTCAGGCTTTTAAGCATTCCACAGTGCCACGGTGTCATTGTCGCCTAGGCATGTTGACACCATGCACAAGAAAATAAGAGAAAAATGCCTTTCTAGTTACCCTCTTCTTTACACTCCCTGAACTCCACAAATGGCCATGTTCTATACAAAGAAAAGCTGGGAGGAAGTATAAGCATTCTGGCACTTAATGTGCATCAGTCAGCCTTGTATAACCTTCTCAAAATGTGCCACATTACCATGTCCTATTGGACGGCAGTATGCAGATCTCAAGTCCAGATCGGTGTGCAGGGTCAACTTTCCAGCTTTGCATGTCTATTTCAGGCGATACTGCCATTTTAAAAAACTGAGTGCTGATTCTGTGTATTATTAGGTATGGCTTCTTACTGTAGGTTGTGGATCCCAAATTTATCACTAGTGATCAAACCGATGTTGGCTTTGACGAAGAAGTGCATTTCTTCGCCATTGCCATGGAATGCGGAACACCAGCAATCGTTTGACTTGCTTAAGACTGCATTATGCTCTGCACCAGTTTTGGGCACACCAAACTATGAAAAGGCCTTTGTGTTGTTTGTGCATGAATGTGATGGATGTGCTTTGGTTGTATTAACGCAGGAACATGGAGGGAAGAATAGGCTGCGCGGTTACTTTTCTTCCGCCCTTGATCCTGTAGCATGCGCTTTGCCAAGATGTTTGCGAGCTGTCGCTGCTGCTGCGTCTGTAAAACAGAGTGAGGGAATGGTCCTAGGCCATGATCTAACCCTGATGGTGCCTTATCCTGTAGATGTTCTACTGAACCGAACTCAAACGCAACACCTCACTTCTGCACGGTTGACACAATATGAATTGATCTTGTTTGCTCCTCACATTCAAATTAAGAGGTGTTGTGTTCTTAATCCGACTGAACTCCTACCTTTCCCGCAAGATACTACTTGCGGTGATGAAGTGCCACATGATTGTTTATATACGACCGAACAAGAGACAAAGGGTAGAATTGATTTGAAAGATACTCCTTTGGATAATCCGCAAGTAGAGCTGTTTTGTGATGGCTCCTGCTTCAAACTTCCGGATGGTACATCCACAGCTGCTTATGCGATCACTACATTAAGCACGGTTGTGGAAACTTAGAGAATCACGCATAATTCTGCGCAGGCCGCAGAGATTAAAGCATTGACCCGAGCTTGGGAACTTTCCGAAGGGCTTGTAGTAAATATATATACTGATAGACAGTATGCCTTTGGGGTGGTTCACAACTTTGGGAGACTTTGGTCAGAGAGAGGGTTCCTAACTTCACATGGCTCCCTAATAGTACAACTACTTTCAGCGCTTGCGCTCCCTACTCAGTTAGCAGTTATGAAATGTGCAGCACATCGAAAGATTACAGTTGATATAGGGAAAGGGAATGTTTTCGCTGATCAGATAGCTAGACAAACTGCTACCGATCTCCTTACGGAGATGTATGTTTCAAGGGAGACTGTAAATGCTTATGCAATGGATGAGGGTGTTGGGTCTGTACGGGATATCCAAGCTGATGCCACGTTAGAAGAATCCAAAAGGTGGGCTAAAGGCTTGGGGAAACTTGATAATGACGGGTGTTGGGTGGATATAGTGGAAGGGACATGGCTACTCCCTGACGCGTATGTAATGATGATGGTCATCATGGCCCATGGTCTTACGCATGTATGTGCCCAGAAGATGATAAAAATGTTAGAGAGAGTTTGGGTAAATGACAAAATTTCAAAAATTGCCCAGCGCTACGTCCAGGATTGCATGATTTGCCTACAACACAACGTGGGAAAGGGGACAGTAACTCCAAGGGGTAGTTTTGGGCCACCCTCTGTCCCCTTCGAAGTGATCCACTTTGACTTTATTGAAATGGAACGATGTGATAATAAAAAATATGTGCTGGTGGTTATATGCGCTTTTAGTAAATGGGTTGAGGCTTTCCCTGTTAAAGATGCTACAGCTATGACTACTGCAAAAATCATGTTAAGGGAATACTTCCCACAGTTCGGGCTACCAAGATTTATCTGGTCCGACAATGTTCCACATTTTGTCGCTGCTGTAATTCTGCAGATATGTACGGCATTACGAATTGACAAACGGTTCCATTCGGCCAGACATGCTCAGAGCGCCGGACTAGTAGAAAGACACAATGGTATCATTAAGAACAAGCTCGCTAAGACGTGTGCCGGCAGCAAACTAAAATGGCCAGACGTCTTACCGATCGTGTTGTTATCCATGCGTACAACCCCTCAAACTAAGACTGGGCTTTCTCCATTTGAGGTGGTAATGGGGAGACCTGCCAATATTTGGAACCTTCCTAAATGCAATTCATTGAGAAATGTTGAAAATGTATTACTTTCAGATTATTGTAGCCAGTTGACTAAAAACCTGTATTTTATTTATCATCATATACAAGAAGCTTTAACTGTGCGATACGAGGGCCCAGGCCACAGCATACGGCCTGAAAGCTGGGTGCTCATCAAAGCGTTTGAGTGCATCTTCTTACCTCGCGCCTCGCTGGCGTGGGCCATTCCAAGGACTGTTGGTCACCCAGACAGCAGTGCCCAGACAGCAGTGCGGGTCGCTGGGACAAAGAACTGGATACACGCGTCCCACGTCAAGAAACATCCTCACCCTGTGCCACACGTTACAGAAGAAACAGAACCCCTCGCTGATACTGCAACCCACGATCCCAAAGCAGTAAGTAGCACTGAGAGTGTGTCGGAGAATCTCTCTGAGCCTGTGAGGCTTGGGGAAGCTGCCATTTTGTCACACACTCTCCAAAAGTTTTGCATCCGGAAACTGCTATTTCAAATTTGACATCTTCACTGGCTTCCGACACGTTGCTTCCAGCAGGAAGTGACGACATATTGTTCCCGATCAATCAGTACCGGGAAAAGTAAGGTACAATCTGCTTCCAAGAAAATAGACTTACAGCACGGTTTTGCTATGCATCTGATAGACTTACGGCACGGTTTTGCTGTGCATCTGATAGACTTACGGCACGGTTCAGCTGTGCATTTGAAGAAGAAAAGGATCATCGAGGGCTTGTTTTTGCCCAAATTTGAGAAAGGGGATTCTGTTGGCTAGGGTTGTGGAAGGACTAAGAAGTCACTCGACCGGGAGGTCGCCAGCAACGAACTTTGGGGTATCCGTTTGAAGACTACAATGCCTGATACTGCTACCGCTTATATTGGACTTGTAAATAAGGGGGTGACCAACCGGGACAATGGACAAAATGCCTGAGCCCCTAAAATGTATTGCTGTATTTTTATAATGATATTTGGGTTTTTAATAGTCGCTGCCTTAGGATTGTGGTACCTTGAGGAAACTCATTCTTTAGAACTTTTGTTGCCTACTGAAAGTACACCTATTGTTCCTACTCCCTTTGTACATTTGCATACTCTATCCCCTAGGGATTCTCAGCACAGACAAAGGTACCACAATAACACTCTACTGCTTATCATGAATGCTACGCATGCCATTTTTAATACATCTAACTGTTGGGTCTGCTCACATTTACTGCAACACAGGGATAAGGGGCTAGGTTGGTATATACATCCTTTACTTTTGACAACTGATTGCTATGCTTCTCTTAGAGCACTGTTCTTTGGCCGGTGGAATGATAGAATCTCAGGGAACTTTGATGGCACCAATTTGAATAGTTTTGAGAAATGTGTTTTAACTCCCCTGGGATGCTCGCTTTTCGCAAACAGGAGTAAACCGAATGTTGCTTCTATTAGGCCTTCTGATGAACTGTCTCGTCCTTTCCAATCTTTGATTTCCTTTAAAATGGCTCCAGTAGGCAATAAGGATGCCATGCTTCCTTCTTACACTGTTAATCATAGCCCCGATTCAATTTCTTTTTGCATACAGAGGAATGGAACTCTGTCAATGGGAAATTTTCTAGGTTGTGCCAACGTTGCAAATTTGACTGGGGAAAACAGACCTTTGTATGTAGGCGAACCTGTCTACTTTGTCTGCGGTAATGTAGCATTCCCATGGTTGCCCAGGGATTGGCAGGGAACCTGTTATTTAGGGATCCTGTTACCTGGGGTGTTTATAGCTAGTACAAGAGAAGTTTCAAAGGCTCGTCCACGGTGGGATGAGAATGGTGACACCCCAGCACAAATCTTGGGAGATATAGCTAAATCAGTTGTGCCATTTTGGGGGCAGATAGCGAATTCAGAAGATATCAGAAAACTAGCGAGAGTACTGGAGAGAACCATCAACCGGACCACAGACATACTCTATAATATGATGTTAGAAAAAAAGGCGATAAGATTAGTAGCACTTCAAAACCGAATGGCATTAGATGTCATTCTGGCTGAGCGTGGTGGAGTGTGTAAATTAGTAGGGTCCTGTCACGAGTGTTGGGAACCAGCGTATTATCCTCCAAATCTGATAAATCAATGTCCACCTCCCCTTTCTCCTCACCTGTCTCTTCCGGAACGGGGTTTCGTCTGAAGGTCTTGGTCTTGGGCTTCTTCTTCTTTGTGAAGAGGTACGGCCGTCCGCGGGAAGAAGCCACCCTGATCCCCTGATAAACAGGGAAGCAGCCGGCCCCTGTCCCGCAGAAACCAAGATGAGAGGAAAAAAGCAGCCGCTTAAAAAAAACCTCTCTACGGATGTAGTTGGTACCAATGCTGAGCAGGAAGAGATGACTGTGAGCCCGGGAATGCAGGATAAACCGGAGCAGGATAATCAAGGTAAGTTTTCTCGGTGCAGCAGTAGGCTGGAGAGTCCGGTGAAGCTGATACTGAACAAGGAGCAGTGCGAGAGACCGGAGTGGAGATACCGCCAAGAACCAGGAACGGGAGAAAGGAAGGAGAGGAGAGAAGTAGAGCGAAAGGATACCGCGATAGAGGTCGCGGTAAATGGCAACAGGAGTAAGGTAAGGAAAACAAAGTAGCACGGCAACAAGGCACAGGAAACAAAGTTGCAACGCACAGAGCCCAGGGGAGGGCGTGGTTAAATACAGGAACAGGAGAAAAAGACTAGACCGTCAAACCAGGAAGTGAAGAGAAAAAACACGGAACATTCTAATGGCGCCGCCAACGCCAAGCCTTCCATAACCGCCAGCGACCACCAAAAGATGGCGGCATGACAGTATGCCCCCTCCCAAGGGACACCCCCCCGGCTTCCACGGGAACAGACGGTGAAACCGCTGAATCAACGCTGGAGCGTGAACATGAGACACCGGTTCCCAGGAGTCCTCCGAGTGTGGATACCCTTTCCAGTGGATGAGATACTCCAAGCGACCCCGCCGATAGCGGGAGTCACGAACGGAGGCCACCTCATACTCATCGGAAGGAACCGCCTTGGGGACTGGGTCCTGTGGCAAAGGGCGATGGTAGGGATCACCCTTGCATTCCCTCAGGAGAGAGGAATGGAATACAGGATGGAGACGGTGCATGTGTTTGGGTAACCGAAGGCGGAAGGCCACGGGGTTGATCTGGTGAAGTATAGGGAAAGGACCCAGGTACCGGGGAGACAGTTTAGAGGGGCGAAGCCAGCGAGGCAGAAACCTAGTAGACAACCAGACCTTGGTGCCCCTTCGCCAAGCTGGAACGGGCTGGCGCTTAAGATTGCAGTATGATCGATACCGAAGACTGCTCGCCCGCAAACTTCCCGTGGCAGACTGTGAGCCTCCGAGATACTGGTAAGTAAGGCATCCACAGATGGAGTGGTAGAAGGAGGAAAGGAGAGAGAAGGAATAAAGCTGGGATGGAAACCATAGGAACAAAAGAAAGGACTGAGACCAGTGGCACTGTGCTCGGCATTGTTATAGGCAAATTCCGCGGTGACCAGCAGACTAACCCAATTATCCTGTTGGGCATTTGTGAAGCATCGAAGATACTGCTCCAGCGTGGCATTGGTTCTTTCAGTCTGCCCGTTAGTCTGAGGGTGGAAGCCAGATGATAAGGCCCGTTCCATTCCCAGTCTCTCACAAAGCTCCTTCCAGAACCTTGAAGTATACTGAGAACCTCTGTCAGAAATAATCTTGTCCGGGGTACCATGTAAGCGAAATATTTCTCTGGCAAATACAGCCGCCATCTCAGCGGCAGTGGGGAGACCAGCCAAGGGAGTGAAATGTGCCATCTTAGTGAAGCAGTCGACAGTTACCATGATGCATGAACAACCTTCCGAGGGTTGCAGATCCACAATAAAATCTGTGGAAATAAGGCTCCAGGGTCTCTTGGGAAGGTCCTGTTGTTGGAGAAAACCAATCGACTTTTGAGTGCAATGTTTGGATCGACAGCATACCGGACATGACTTGACGTAGGTTGAAACATCTTTGGCCATACCGGTCCACCAGAACCTGCGATGAAGCAATTCCAAAGTGTTCTTAACACCTCTGTGTCCTGCCGTTGGATCATCGTGGCACCATTTTAAAGCCGATTGACGGGTGAATCTGTCTGGCAGAAACAATCGCTGTTGCTTAAAACATAAACCATCTTTAAGGGATAGATCCTTTGAGAGAGGAGAGGTGGACCGCATGGCCTTGCGGACCCTTTCTAAGAAAGACTCCACCGAACAGATTACTTTGACTTCAGGAAGCATGAGACTGGGAAAATCTTTCTGAGACATGTCTGAATAAGGCCTTCTGGAAAGAGCATCAGCTAGTATGTTCTTGGAACCTGGTAAGTAAGTCAATGTGAAATCATATTGGGAGAAAAAATGCGCCCAACGAGCCTGACGGGAGTTGACACATTCCATCTTTTGCAGTACTTTAAGATTCTTGTGGTCAGTTCTGATTACAAAGGGATGGTTAGCCCCTTGTAGAAGATGTCTCCATTCTTCGCATGCAGATTTCATGGCCAGGAGTTCTTTTTCTATCACTGAATAGTGTGTCTGGCTGTCATTCAGTGTCTTGGACATGTAGGCAACCGGATGTTCCAAACCTTCATGTTCCTGTAGAAGGGCTGCACCAATCGCCGCAGAGGAGGCATCAGTCTCCACAATGAATCTTAGATTCTGATCTGGTTGATGAAGTACCGGGGCAGAGCAGAATTCCTCCTTAAAGTCGTTGGAAAGCTTGGTTTGCTTCAGAAGACCAGATAAAGGGCATTGAAGACTTTTTTAACAGCTTTGTAATGGGAAGAACTCGATCCGAGAAACCTTGGATGAATTTGCGATAAAAATTGGCTAGCCCTAGAAACCTTTGGACGTCTTTGATGGAATGGGGTGTAGGCCATCGCAATATGGCGTCGATCTTAGCGGGATCCATGCGGATTCCTTCCGAAGACAGGATAAAGCCAAGATAGTTGACCTCGGAGGCTTGAAAAATGCACTTATCAGCATTGGCTTTAAGTAGATTGTCTTGCAGTCTTTGAAGGACTTGTTGGAGGTGATCTGAATGGAGTTGGGCGTCTTTAGAATAGACCAGTATGTCGTCAAGATAGACCACGGCACAATGAAAAAGTAGATCAGAAAAGATGCGATCCATGAATCTTTGAAATATTGCTGGAGCGTTGACTAGGCCAAAGGGCATGACACAGTATTCGTAGTGTCCGAAGGGAGTGCGAAAAGCAGTCTTCCATTCATCACCGGATCGTATCCGCAAAAGGTGGTAGGCTCTTCTTAAATCGATTTTAGAAAAGATTTTTGCTCCTTGTACTGCTTCCAAAATGTCTCCGATCAGTGGCATGGGATACCTATCCCTAAGCGTGACTTGGTTTAGGCCCCTATAATCGATGCAAGGACGAAGTTCATTGGAACCCTTCTTTGGAACAAAAAAAAGTGAAGCCCCTGCAGGGGAGAATGAAGGTCGGATCAGGCCATGATGTGAATAAGAATCCAGATATTCCTTGAGAGCCTTCTTTTCCTTGAGGGAAAGGGAAAACATTCGTCCAAAAGGAACAACAGCATTGGGTTGGAGAATGATCTGACAATCCTCTGGTCTATGAGGAGGTAACTCCTGCGGGCCATCATCCGTAAACACCTCCTGGTAGCGGAGATATTCTTTAGGGATGCTGTTTACCTTCAACACATCTAAACTGGAGGTTATATCTGGTAAAATGTGGACAGAAGTATGCAGGGTCTGTGAAGAACATGACTGACGACAAAAAGTTGAGGTAAATGACAATTGGTTCTTTGTCCAATCAATGGTCGGGTTATGCTTCCGAAGCCAAGAGACCCCCAGGATTACTGGAAAATGAGCTGCTCGGATGAGGTCGAATTGAATGGTTTCGTTGTGATGTAGGATCTTCATCTGCATCGGAGGTGTGGTATGGGTGATTAGACCCGAGCTGAGTGGTCTACCATCAACACCTTCCACCTTTTGGTCCTCGTCTTTCTGCAAACGGCGAATGCCGACCTTTTCCGCCCAAACCAAGTCCATAAAGCAACCAGCAGCGCCGCAGTCCAGTAGTGCCAGAACCTCATAGGACTGCTGAGAGATAAATAACTCTACTCCGACTACCATGAGACGGTTGTCTTCTGTGGTAAGCATAGGTGTGACTGATAAAGAAACAAAGGGACCAGTAAATCCCCCTCGGTAACTCGTCCCTACTAGCTCCGAGGAATGGCGTTTCCCGAACGTCTTGGTGGTACATTAGGGCAGTCTCTAAGAATATGTTGGTTAGATCCACAATACATACACAGGTTGTTCTCCCTGCGTCTTCTTTCTTCCGAGGTGAGTGGTCCTCGAGTAGTCCCAATTTGCATTGGCTCCTCTTTCGACGTACAGCTAGGAGAAGGAGAGGTAATCCCAGGATCAGGCGTAGCAGGAAATCCACGCTGTTTTCTACGTTCAGACCGCCGTTCTGAGAGACGGAAATCCAGCTGTACCACTGTAGACCACAAGTCGGTTAAAGTAGCTGGTCTGGTTACCCTTGCTAATTCATCCTTAAGGTCTTCCCTCAATCCTCGGCGAAAAATGGTGTACTGAGCGTTCTCTTGCCAGCCTGCGTCTGCAGCCACCCGTTTAAAGCGGGAGATGTAGGACAGAAGATCGGAACTTCCCTGTCGAATATCCAGTAACTGTTCACTGGCGACTACCGCAGACTCTTGCCTTTCAAAGGCCAATTTGAACTGGGCGGTGAACCCGGCGTAATCGTGTAGTAACGGGCTGGCACTGGTCACAAGCGGAGTAGCCCAGGAAAGAGCGTTACCCGTAAGGTTAGATATCAGAAACCCTATGCAGGCTGCATCTGAGGCATATGTCTGAGGTCTGAAGGTGAAATATATTATGCAAGCCTCCATGAATTCTTTAAATCCAGTAGGTGAACCGTCATATTTACCGCAGGGTAAGGGCATGGGAGGCAGATCACTCCGGGACTGTTCGAAGTGGTCGACTCGCTGTCTTAGAGCAGCGTTTTCGGCTTTCACAGCCTGTAATTCTAATGTCACATTCTGCATTGCTGTGAGCAGCTCTTGGACCTGTTCCGGAATAGACATTGTAATCTCTTTCTGGCGTTGCAAACTGTCACGAGTGTTGGGAACCAGCGTATTATCCTCCAAATCTGATAAATCAATGTCCACCTCCCCTTTCTCCTCACCTGTCTCTTCCGGAACGGGGTTTCGTCTGAAGGTCTTGGTCTTGGGCTTCTTCTTCTTTGTGAAGAGGTACGGCCGTCCGCGGGAAGAAGCCACCCTGATCCCCTGATAAACAGGGAAGCAGCCGGCCCCTGTCCCGCAGAAACCAAGATGAGAGGAAAAAAGCAGCCGCTTAAAAAAAACCTCTCTACGGATGTAGTTGGTACCAATGCTGAGCAGGAAGAGATGACTGTGAGCCCGGGAATGCAGGATAAACCGGAGCAGGATAATCAAGGTAAGTTTTCTCGGTGCAGCAGTAGGCTGGAGAGTCCGGTGAAGCTGATACTGAACAAGGAGCAGTGCGAGAGACCGGAGTGGAGATACCGCCAAGAACCAGGAACGGGAGAAAGGAAGGAGAGGAGAGAAGTAGAGCGAAAGGATACCGCGATAGAGGTCGCGGTAAATGGCAACAGGAGTAAGGTAAGGAAAACAAAGTAGCACGGCAACAAGGCACAGGAAACAAAGTTGCAACGCACAGAGCCCAGGGGAGGGCGTGGTTAAATACAGGAACAGGAGAAAAAGACTAGACCGTCAAACCAGGAAGTGAAGAGAAAAAACACGGAACATTCTAATGGCGCCGCCAATGCCAAGCCTTCCATAACCGCCAGCGACCACCAAAAGACGGCGGCATGACAGGTCCGCTTGCTGTGTTTTCGCACCAGATTCCTCCCCAACTATCTTCAAGGCAATACAGAATCTGCACGTCCTTAGTTCCGAAGTGCATGCTCCCGAGGGAAACTGGGATCAAAGCGCTTGGTTCTGGGACTTCTTGCGATCTTGGGGTTTGAAGGTACATTTGGTCTTGGTAATTATTTTGGGAATCCTGTTGTTTCTTTGTTGCTGTATTCAGTGTCTACCTGGTATGTGTTCGAAGCTAGGGGGATGTTGCGCACAAGCGATAGGTTCGATAGGACATAAAGTGTATGCCCTGGTTAAAACTTCCAAAGAATATGTGTTGAAAGAAATTTTAGCAAATGACCTAATGGCAATAGATATTTCCAACAGTGATTCAGGGTGCATGGACAATGATGCATGGAGTTATTTGCAAGGAGATCCAAAGGAGATCCAAAGTAGTTTTAGCACTTGGCATAGGCTAAAAGGAGGGTTTGCCAAAAGAGAAATTAAATCGTGCCTCCTATTGCAATAAATATATGAATATTGGCCTACGCCAAGCTGCTCGAAAGTCGCTTGCGAAAGAATCCGTGTTGCAAGGTCCTGACCTTAAATCATTTTAGGCCAATCCGCCATTTTAGGATTCGCTTTGTAAAAGTCACCCTGTGCAAAAAATGGTGGACGATGTCATTCCAAAATATAACATGGCCGTCTTGACCTCTGTACATAGCTAACATGTAACTTGCCTGCAGGCCACTTGTTGAGGTCGTGAACTGAGACCTTGTCCTTCGTTGACCTGTGTGTAAAAGGATTACTTGTGCAATGAAACAAATCCACGAGCATATGTTGAAACAATGTATTCAAATACTGAACGTAGAACATTTGTTTAACTACATTGTATTAATGTTTGAGAAGGCCTGCATGGAAAATCTTAGAATACACAGTTATTGCATAGGCTTGTTGATACATGTATTAAAGGCAAACCAGTTGTATGCGGTTGTTGGAGACTTGGCACGAACCCTAGATAGGTGATGTATTAAGAGGAATATTAACCCGAAGTGGGGCAGGACATCGTGCCCACCAAGTGTATAAAAAGCGATCTAATGTACAACGTCTCTCACTGAACACATTGAACCACTGTTGTACTGAGACCCGATAGCTATCTGATTTTGCTCTGTTTTTGTAACTGGATTCAGTATAAAATAAAGTACTTTGTATGTTCCTTTGTAACCCGTGTTGGGTGTATTTCCTTTTGGGGTACTCAGCCTCGATATTTTGATTTTGTTTTCACATGTATAGCTACGGAACCACTTCCATGCGGCGACACCTAAGGTATTTTCACAATGCAGCAGTTCTAAGGGTTGTCCCTTCGATTAAAATAGTACGTTGAGTTCCTCTACAACACGCTCTGTATCTGCTCCTTCTACCACAAGAGAAACTCCTGTGGGTCAGTGCATCCCTGAAGCAGCCTCACAGGTCATTTGCGATGCAGAAGACCCTTACCTTTCAAGGGTCACTGTATTGTGTATGTACTGTAACACTGTACTATGCAGGGGGGAGACACTTCGTGCTTTCGAGGCTATGGTCCGACAGCATGAGAAAGTCTGCCACCTACCTAAGTAAGACCCACCCAACATCTTCCTCTCTCCACCTGCCCTTTCTTATCCCCATGGTCGGTGCCCCTTCCCTGCCCTCCCTTCCCTTCCTTTCCTAGTGTGTCGTGTATAAAAGCAACAAAAGAAATACAAAACAACAACAAAAAAAGGCTCTTTTCAGAGCCACCTTTTACAGTTTGAAAATAGAAGTGTCAATGAAATAGTGCAGGCCCCTGTCCAAATTGTAAAGTCCGCAGACAGTTTGCTGACTTTTAAAAATGTGGGCGGCAGCACTATCAAAAACATTGCACTCTTTTCCAGGGCAAAGTGGTGGTGGCTTCAAAAGAGCCTTTTTGTGGTTTGTTTGTTTCTGGAAGGCTTTAAGTGGCCAACACCTACTGGAAAAATGCTTGCTATACCTACAAAAAGGGCTGCAATGCATTTTGGATATTTTACAGAAAAAGCTGATTGCCAGTAAAATGGACTCCATCGCTGCGAAAAATGTTTGTGTTGCGAAACATAATATTTTCATTGTGGAAAGTGGACATGTCAACATCTCTCAAAAAGGTGCAAACAGCCTTGTTAACATTGCGTCTCGCTTTCTCCATTTGCGGACCAAATAAAGAAGAGCAAAGCCCCATTTGTCTGTATGCAATACATCAAAAAATTACTCAGGCGTTTGGAAACATGTCCATGACTTTCCCAAGTGGCTCTTTCATCGCAAACTGCAAATAGATTCCAACAGCATGTCCTAAACTGTTGCCTCTACAATGAATAATAATAATGTCTGGATGACGCTGTATCACCAAAGTGGCACAAAGAGGAACCAAATCCAGCCACTTCATTCCGCGCACTGCATACCAGTGCACATCCACATGATAGAATCTAAGATCTGCAGCCACTCCATATTTTTGTGCATGCACCTCCAACCAATGTAATCATGAGTCTACCAAAATCTAGACACTCTGCCTCGTAAAAGACATAGCCATAGTCCTAGGCATCTGCTCTCCTCACAACAAACAGATCTTCTGGCTCAGTCTCTCCTTACAGACCACACCAAGAAAATGTTATTGACCAATCCCCTATCCTGCATAGTCCCATTCCCATGCCTGCCAGCCTCAAAAGCCCTGCATGTGGCACGTGCGCTTCACAGACAGCCGCAGTGTCTGCAGACATATTATGCAATTCGGGAGGGTGGGAACAGAAATTGCAACCACAGTACCACCATTCCTCTATGATGGTGGTTTTTTCAGATTTTGTCTGCTACATGACTTCACAACAACCTTCTGATTGAGTTTTGGATATACTAAGAAATATCTTGTTACCACAAGCTTTGAAAGTAATACCATCACAAAATAAACTTGCACCATCTTCCGAAAGGTTTTCATTTTCCAATGATGACATGCCTACAGAATACATAAAAGAAGATATCCCTGTATCAACAACACACCTTGCTACATCTTGTTGAGGATTAAAGACACCACACGACATTCATGCAGTCCTAGGTGGTATATAGGAAAAAATAACCTTTGCAGATGAAATAGGTGCATCAGTTCCTTTAGCAACTGTTTCAGTGCACCCTCCAAACTTATTGCACTCAGACACCCCAAATACATTCCTCCACAATTTACCACTAGGATATCTGGAGTGTTCAAAACAGCATACCACTGCAGATTAGTGATAAAACCATCTCCCACTATCCACACACTGACTCTGTCCATCTCTGCAACCACAGCCATATTCACTACATACAGCAATGAAACAAATGATTACCCTATATACCTTTTGAATGACACCCTCAGCACCTGATTGGCTAATCCCCTCAGTCCCATTTCCATGCCAGACATGCTGAGAAGCCTCCGATGTGGCATGCCCGGTCTGCGGACAGCTGCAGTGTCCGCGGACCCCGTAACACAGGGGCAGCCCTTCTTCCCTTTCCACTTGACTCTCTGCACCATTCCCTCATTGGCTACTGTTAAACAGTGACACAACCATCTACCAATCACATCCAAGAACTCTACCTCTAACTCTGTTATCACAGTTTAGCACTTTAGATGTATTATTCATCACTCTGAGTGCAAATCTCCTGTGATTGCAAAGAACCTACAGAAAAACTACTGTAAATCCCTCCAAGATTTCTGTTTCTTAGATTCATCCACATCCACATGCATCAACACATCACATCAACTACAGGTATGAATATTTTGTGCACAGATATTTAACAAAGGGCACCTGGTTAATGCCTTACTCTACCCAAGTAGGTAAACGTTTATCAGACCACTTTTTGCCTTCAAGAAGAATCTCATTCTCAAGGAATCCCTTGTTCACACTTTTTTCAAACCTGTGAATCATCAAACAACGCTGTGGTATCTTCCACCAGTACAAGGCCATTTTAGATGTGGGCAGTGCCTATCATGTCAATTCATAGAAACCAAGAAGGTTTTCAAATATGAAAACATAACATGGATTTTGAAGGATCATACCAATTGTAATACGAAAAAAAGTGATCTACGTCATCAAATGTCCGTGCAGCCTTTTATAAGTGGGCAAAACCATGAGGGCAATAAAGACACGTATCGCTGAGCATAGATCAAGCATTAAAAACAAAGTACCTGAGAAACCTCTGGTCGACAATTACATCTGCAAAAACCACACCAACATGGACCACAAATGGTTCCTCCTACAAAAACTGTCCCCCACTAAAAGGGGAGGAGATCCTGACATAGCCCTAACTCAACTTGAGCAAAAATGGGTCCACAGACTAAACACTGTCACAGACGGATTTAACATTACCATTGAGTGGAAGCGTTTTCTGTGATTTTTGGCTCAATTTGAAGCTCTATTGAACACATGACATCATACCTAATAAGTAACTATTTCAACATCAAACGTAATCTCTTTAAAATTCGATGTCATGATGGTATTCTTTTGTTTGTTTTTTGTTTCCAAAATTAACAATTTGTAATCTGTAGTTAATGGTACCAGCACGTTGTCATGGAAGCACGACCCTATGGGAGATATACCACACTATCAAACATGTGACAAACTATGCTATGTGCAATGTTGAAATTGAACAATCTGTACAAAATGAACAATTTTTTAACCTATAATCAATGGTACCAGCACGTTTACATGGAAGCACATACTCAATTTTGAGACCCAACAATGTTATGTATATTGTGATAATTGTACAAGGGCATTACTGTTACACGTCATGTACACTAGAATTACACAGGACACTGCTCCGATATGCTGATGCACACCAAGTAACTGCGAATTGAGTTTTTTGAATATTCCCTAATAACTGAGTGTTCAATCACAGTCTGCCTGTCTCCATACGTAACTCAAATGAGACGCTAGTGTTCCTTGTCTCTTAAATAAGCCGCAATGATGAACTCACACCAGTAGTAAATCATTTAAATGCTGATGCACACCAAGTAACTGCGAATTGAGTTTTTTGAATATTCCCTAATAACTGAGTGTTCAATCACAGTCTGCCTGTCTCCATAAGTAACTCAAATGAGACGCTAGTGTTCCTTGTCTCTTAAATAAGCCGCAATGATGAACTCACACCACTAGTAAATCATTTAAATGTGATGTGTTTTGGCGATTTCCTTGTACGTCTGGTTTCCATGACAACCATTCTAACAACTGTTTTTCCTTCAATCACAATTAAGGACATTACGTCTGTAAACCACCTATTTTTTTAAGGAGGATGTAAAGTAACCCCAAAAAATGTTTTTGATAGGGTAAACACATGTTACTTGTATTGTCTGCCACATAGGCAAAACAAAATGACCACCGCCATAAATACAACTCATTTCCACAGCAACCACACGCTGCCGGCCAAACGGAGGACTGCAGACGCTTCGATTTCCCCGAAGGGCTGATTTATGCTGTGTCAGTGATCACACTAGGTAAATTGATGTGTTTGCTCCTCAGTGATCGGATATCAGTGATCACACTAGGTAAATTGATGTGTTTGCTCTTCAGTGACCGGATATCACGCTACGGTAGGCTTCTACAAGCAATCTAGAGAGGTGTTTTGACAGTGACTCTATCGTGCTATCCTCCACTAATATATGAGCTAACCCGCATGCCTCTTCACATCCCGGCTACCACTTGTAGTGCAGGGAATAAGCTTGCAAGCATGCACAAGAAAACTATGGTGTATATATATTGATGCAGCACTGCTCCGACATTTGGTGGCGGGGACATATCAAATGGCATGCTTTTTTTCCGTTTTTAAACAACTGTCACAAAAAAGACAGCAAATTAAGACTGCTCAAGCACTGATCAGCTAATCCTTAACTGCCTGTGCACCCAGGTTAACCCATATTGGTATGTGAGGAAGGTGACCAGTAGTTTAATGCCTGTTTCACCCTCCCCTCCACAGCTCTGTTTGGTCTGATTTGTCAACCAATTCTTTCCCATGGCTAAATTTCTCCAGACCAGTAAATCTCTCCTGGCCATTTTGGCATGCAGGCTCCTGGCTGGTAAGCACATTTTTTTCCCTTTCCCCTGCGTTCTTAATCATGAATTTCTAGTGTTCGATATTCTTTCTATAATGTATGGTCATTATCCACAGACCCGTCATGTTTTTCATGGAACATGTCTGACGACGAGGACCCCCGGAATTTCTGCCACTGTGCTTTTGATAACGGTAAGATCCGCAATTTTTTGATCTCTTCTCGAGAGATTGTACAATCATGCATTTACTGCCTTAAAATCATGTAAATAGAGCCCATCCCTTACTTAGGGCCTCATTACACGTTGTGCGCTAAAAACTGCAAATTAGCGGCATGGCGCTATTAACGTGTCCGCCCTTGCAAGAGGGCGCTAATGGCGTACCATTACGAGTACGCGGACACAAGCATAGCGCCATGCCGTTAATGACCCTACCGCCATGTCGCTAAAGTCCTCAAAAAGTCATTTACCGCCTTACGCGAAAGTGCAGATAGCACCTCCGCCCTCGCGCCATTAGCGGTCACCGCTATTACCGGTGACTGTTAAATTGCAGAACCGGAAATAGCGTCATCGCACAGGAACGGGAACGAGCACGGCGGCCATCTTTAAAAACACAATCCATTGCCATCCTCTGCACCCTGGACCTGTTTTGAGTTGGGAGCAGTGCAAATTCATCTGGGACACCTGCATCATGCCCAAGGCCTTGAAGAAAACCAGTGACAGGCAGCGCAAGGAAAAATATACCAATGAGGAATTGGTCATGTTAACACAGACCCTTGCAGAGCATGCGGAGGTAGTCTTTGCAAATTACATGCGCTGGCCAACCTTGCTGAAGAAAAAAGCCATCTGGGAGGAGGTAGCTCTCAAAGTCAGTGCTGTGGGCACCAGCACGCGCACCGTGCGCGAATGCAAGAAGAGGTGGGACGACCTCAGGCTGCGGGTGAAGGGCATCCTGGCTGAGAACCACCGCATTGCCAGTGCCGGTGGAGATGGCTCACCAATCCGGATGAAGGAATGGGAGGAGACATGCGCAAACGTGATTGCCGTTGAATCCATTGAGGGAGTGGGCAGCATGGAGATCGGCGTGGCTACCACTTCAGATGGAGGTGAGTGTACACATGACAGGATGCGGTGTGAATGTACTGTTACCCCCATATGTGAGCACAGACTCCTCTCATGCATGGACACACATCCACACATGCATCCATCCCTCACCATGTCAGTGTCAGACCCAAACACACACACACATGCACACATCACCAGAGACAAGTCCCAAACACACCCATGCATGGATGAGGCACTGAACTGGCACATCACCTGCATCCACAACCACTGAGTTCCAATGGCCACAACTGCATCATTCATGTAATCTTCATTAAGTAAATTGAATCGCAACCAATGATATCCCCCTTCTCGTCCCTCACAGGCTCACATACAGATGGGGACGATGCCGCTGATGCATCAAAGGCACCAGCTACATGCAAGAGGGCAAGGGCACAGGAGCCGGAGGATACCCCAACAACATCCAGGGGCAAGGAGGGAAGGGCACACCTGACGGGTAGGAAACATCGTCATGGTGCCACTGCCAGGGCAGTAGTAGCTGCACCACCAACTGCGGCCCCACCACCGGAGGTGAACCCACTGGCACCAATGCCAGCCACCGAGGGACCACCATCAGCTGCGGCTAGCTCCGCTGGTGAGGCAGCCGCCACTGCCCCCCTATCCGATCCGGAGGACACCCTAGGCCAGCACATGGAGATGCACACCCCAAGCCCCCCTGCAACCCCAGCGCCTGTGCCATTCCAGACCCCTGGGTCTGATGGGACTGTTGAGGACACCAACCCTGCAATCATGTCCCCCATGTTACCATCACCTGCTGCAGTGGATGCATCGGAGGGCACAGCATCCAGTGCACGGTCACCCAGCACTGCCCCCCAACTCACCACCATCCTGCAGCGCCAAAACGAGCTGACTGTGCTGGTTGGCCAGCATGTTGAGGAGGCTGCCAATCTCAGAGAGAACATTGTCGAGGCGGCGAGGCACTGCACTGAGCGGATGGACGCCAACACCGACAGGCTATGCGATGAGATAGCGAGGCTCAGGGAGGTCCTTGTCCGCATGGCTGACACTATGGACCGCCACTTTTCCCAACAAGGCTAGTCTGCCCCGTCCTCATCTTCCGGGTCGAGACAAACAAGCCCCCTCGGACGCTCATCGCGCACCACCAGGCGCACAACTGGCAACCCTCAAGATCCTTTCAAGGACAATGGAAAATAGGGGGTTGATGGAGATTCCTCTGTATGCATTGTCCAGGGAATACATGGCAGACACATGAGGGACTGTAGTGGGGGGTGGTGGGAAGGGTGTTATGGGTCTGTTGTGGGGGGTGGTGGGAAGGGTGTTATGGGTCTGTTGTGGGCGGTGGTGGGAAGGGTGTTATGGGTCTGTTGTGGGGGGTGGTGGGAAGGGTGTTATGGGTCTGTTGTGGGGGATGGTGGGAAGGGTGTTATGGGTCTGTTGTGGGGGGTGGTGGGAAGGGTGTTATGGGTCTGTTGTGGGGGGGAAGGGTGGTGGGATGTTTTTGGGCCTGCACTACTACACCTTTATGTCACTCAATACACTGGTTTCTGATGAAAACACAGGCTTGGACATCTTCATTGTGTGTGTGTACTTTATTGGCGACAGGGTCCATTGCGTGCTTCAAAACATACACCAGTGCATTACCCCCCATATCCATGTGACAGTACGGAAACATGTTCCTCAGAATATTTGGTTGATCAGATGCTGTCTCACAGCACGTCCCTCCTGGCCATCCCCTCTTGCAACACCTGCATCCCCTTCACCTCCGTCCTCATCACCATCATCATCCTCATCAGGTGCTTCTATTTCAACGTCAGGGGGCAGTGGCACATTCCGTCTGATACACATATTGTGCAGCATGACACATGCCATGGTGATCTTGCCCACCTTCTCATGTCCATACAGGAGAACACCACCAGACCTGCTAATGCACCTAAAACGTGACTTCAAAAGTCCAAAAGTCTGCTCGATCACGATGCGGGTACGGGTATGTGCACGATTGTATTCCTCCTCGTGCCTGTTCTGTGGGTTCCGTACAGGTGTGAGGAGCCAGGTCTTCAGGGGATAGCCCGCATCACCTGTATGGGGGAATGAACGGGGTCCTGTTACTGTTCACCTCAAGATCGGCCTGTTCACATCACACAAATTGACATTGCATTGCGAGTCAAGTACTGAATTGACAGCATACATGTAGATGGTCTGTGTGACAGCAACGTGCAAGGGGGAGGTCGACCCTGCAAGTAGAAATTCCACATTCATGCCTCCAACAGTAATTGACATGTCCTGGGTGAGGCCAGGTCTTAGATGTCCCTGGGCCATCCAAATTAGGTACCACACTGCTAGTGTACTGACATCCTGACACCGATGTTGCCATGCTGTGAAGCATCACTTCAGTGGTGCCATAGGTGTGTGGTTCAGTGCTATGTCTAGGGGTGATCCCTTTGCATACATACAAGGGCGCGTTGCTGGAGTGATGTTGTGCTGCACTGATTCTGTATTACTGTCTTGACGCCATGTTGCTGATTTGTGTAATATGTGGCGTGGCATGATGTGCAATGTGGATGGATGTGTGATATTTTGCAATCTGCATTGTTCTCAATGTTGTGCACCTTCGAATTGCATGTGGGTTCTTCTCAAGTACATCGTGGCCTTGCCTGAAACGCATTGGCGTACATCTGTATGTCCATTTTCCCTACGGACGCCAGTCAACACCCAGTTGGAGTATGTATCTCTCCCCCCCCATTCACACCCAGTTGGAGTATGTATCTCCCCCCCCATTCACACCCAGTTGGAGTATGTATCTCTCCCCCCCCCATTCACACCCAGTTGGAGTATGTATCTCTCCCCCCCAAATCACGCTCCCATGTGCTTGCCCTGCTACTCACCAAGTAGCCACAAACGTTGTCCGGTGTGTCGCTCCATGTAGCGTGGGATAGTTGAGTACCGCAGAACCATGGAATCATGTGTTGATCCTGGGAATCTGGCACAGCAATGTGTGGTAATCTTGTTGGCGTCACATACCATTTGGACATTGATAGAGTGGAATTGTTTCCTGTTTCGGTACACTACTTCATTGTGATGTGGGACCACCAATTCCACATGGGTACAGTCGATGGCCCGATGCAACTTGGAATGCCTGCCAGTGAATAGAAGCCAACATTTGTGTTTGCAATCTCCTGGGCAGTCTGTGGCATGGATATGTGTTCAGGTGCATGCTTCAGGAGTGCATCGAGTACCTGGTTCAGCGTGCGTGAGAATACTGGATGTGAGATGCCATGCATCTGTCCCACTGTATGCTGATAGGTGCCTGTGGCCAGGAAGTGGAGCGCACTCACCGCCTTCAGTAGTGGGGGGATGGCAGTTCTGATGTCTATGAGGCTCACAATGTCGTCGTGGATCATGTCCACAATGCTGGTGATGGTAGCCCTGTCCAGACAGTACAGGGTGTGTATCTGCTCAGGGGTCAGGTTGAATGGACTGGCTCTGATCCTGGGTATTGGTGGGTGCCTCTGTGGTATGATTAGGTGCCGTTGTGGTGCTTGCTGTGCCTGTCTTGCCCTCCTCCTCCTCCTGCGTCTCCTTTGTGCTGCCTGTTGTTGTAGCAGCTGCGCTGCAATGAGGTCCTCCAGGCCATGTAATGCTGCCAGTATTGGAACCATCTTGGTGTGGGGAGGGGTGTGGGAAGGGGTATGTTGTGCTCCTTTTGAGCTGCCACGGTCTCCATTGCCTTCACCTGTGCTGATTTGGTCCACCTGTGGCAGGTGGGAACACTGCTCATTTCCCTTAACGGGTGGTCCGCGATGCCGGTATTTGCACCATGGCAGTAAGGGGTTTGGGGGGATTTACAATGCCGCTATTAGCATGTGTACTGGCCTTGTGATGCTCTGCTAATAGCGGCATGGCGTAATTAACGGGATGGAGGGTCGCGCGCACGTGACCTGCCCGCTATTAGTGGCACCGTAATTAGCGGTGCCGCTAATAGCGGTGTGCCGGGTCGTGATCCACATGGGGATTTAACGTTACCGGTAATACATTACCGGTAACGTTAAATCCCTACCGCCATCCGTGTAATGAGGCCCATAGTCTTGATCACCTTCTCTGTCTATTAATTTCAACAGATAACATAAGATCCTTCACGTGCACTATGTTTTCCGTCCTGATGAAGGCCTCCCACCGAGAGCTACCCAAAGATTGCTCCAAAACCAAGGCCAAAACACATTTGTGATGACCCTTATCGCTTGTGTTTTAAATACTTTGCCACTGTACATTCCTTACACACTTGTCAAATCTGTAGCATAATTACACTTTTAGTACTCTGATCCTTCATTCCCAGTAGGGAACACAGAGTGTGTAATTGTTGGAAATTTAAACCCAAAGTGGCTGATTTATGGAATTATTTGCACCGAAAAATGGGGATTTGTGCGCCATTCTGCCTGCAAATCCCCATTTGTTAAACAGGGATTTACAGGCAGAATGGCGCACAAATCCCTGTTTTCCGGCGCAAATAATTACATTAATCAGCCCCAAAATGTGTATTTGGGGTCATGTTATCCATGTATCATGCCATGTTTTGTTTTCATGTTTTTTGTTGAGCATCCTTTCATTTATCTAAATATGTATATCACACTTGCTGCTTTTGTATTAAATAAGAATCAAAGTAGCAGTCATCTTAAACCGTTTGGTTTCTTGACTATCAGGACTGAATGCTGCTTTCTCCTTTGGGCTCCTATATGACCTTATTCAATTGTGTCTGATAAATATTTTCTGCACAGTACATTTACAAATCTTTTATGAATGTATGTGAACAGGGTACCTACTACTTATCCTGTATAACCTGCAAAAAAAGCATACTGTAATTTCTCTCATCTGCTATGATCATGTTAAACTGTATTTGCATAATACCGCCTTATTATGAATATTGGCCTAAGCCCATTTGCGTTACACGGAAATCCGCGTTCATAATGTTTCGCTTTTCTATCAACTTTGCCGCCATTTTAAGAATCGTCCGCCATTTTGATTTCAACTCTTGTTTCTGTGTTCTAAAATGGTGGTCTATGTTTCCAACTTGCAGCCGAGCCAAAATGACCTTTGAGTTCTTTAATGTTTAGCCTGACCAAGAGCAGACGGTTTGTCAAATGCAAAGAAACCTTGTGACTCGTATGAACTTCAATCCAAGTGTTGTTTGCACTCACAAGCCTCATCCTCATATAAACAACTAGACAATGTAGAAGAAACTCAGATCGTGTGTTCTTGCTGAACTGCATTGTAGTGATTCCTGAAACAAGGCTTACTGTGGACCAGAGAACCAATGGCACCATTGAAACTTCACGGACATGCAAACCTGTTTAATCCTTTGTACAATATTGTAATATTTGACATGTGATCTAGGCACATACCCTATCATGTAACTTATTAGTTTGGAGAGGGGCTGGAAAAATGCTTTGGAAATTGTATAAATATGTCTGGGTTTAGATATCCAGCACTCTCACCCCTCACTGTGTCTGCTGGTACACACTGCGAGGTGTTGGGAGCCAGATAGCTAACTGTTTTGCTTTGAAACTGTACAGTAATAGAAGATACTTGTATCTTTTCAACCCGTGATTGGCATATTTCATTTTGTGGTACTAAGCCTCGATATTTCTTTGGTCTTTCAATCCAGTGTCACTTGCAAAGCTGTGTACAGCCCAGGTTTTTATTTACCCATATCACTCATTGTAATGTGCAAACTGTTATACTCTTTATTCATTCATTCTATTTTTCTGGGTGTTTGTTGGATGGTTATCTACCACCCAATGGCTGCTACAAAGTGCTTGACAACAGATATTAATGTGAAATCACATAACAAAACATGACATAATATAACGTAGCATAACATGACCTAACCGGCTAGTATAATACAAAAAGAAAAAGAGAAACTCATAAAAAATTAAAATGAAAAATGAGCAAAATCCCCTTACAAAGCAAGAAATTCAATTAGTTTCCAAGATTGCAATTGGGAAGGGAGAAATTAAAAAAAGCTAACATACAAGGGTAGGGTTAGGATTGAATGCAGTGAGGGAGGAAGTAGAAGTCCAAACAGGGTTGTGTGGGGAGAGGTGGGGCACCAACCTAGAACAAACCTTCAGGTCATTCACTGTAACTAGAAATTGCCTATGCCTTTCTTACTGTTGTAAGGATGCAGAGCAGGAGACTGAAACAGGAAGGTCATGTTTGTTTGTCTAAACTTTTATCTAATGAAAATAAAGTGAAAACCCTATCTCTCCCTAAAACTAAGAGGGGCTTTTCCTGGCTCAAACAAAACTACAGAAACTGTTAGAATGCCCAAGAAATAAAACGTCATTCGGCCTGTGTCAAATCCTAATTCCAACACTTACTCTTGTAACTAAACTAGCTAGCATGCCAATGTTATTGGTCCAGCAGAATGTCTGACCACTCTGGAATGACAACTCATTGTTCTTTGCTTCGATGGATTCTTTCTGTGTTTTTGGATCCCTTTTCCAGAATGACATTTTCCAACAAAACGTGCAGACCAAAGTTCTCAAGTGGTGCAAAGCAAAGTTCCATGGTAAAAACACAAAGTTACAAACAAGTACAAAACACAGTTCCAACTCTTTTCGTTTACCACAGTTCAAGAGAATGTCTCACTTCTCTAAATGTTAAACAGGACTCACAAGCACAAGGGGGAACACACGATCTGAGTTTCTTCTACATTGTCTTCCCTCCTGCTGGTCTCTTGGCCTTCTACCTCCTCATCCTCTGACCTCACCCGAATAAGTCACGCTTCCTGCTTCTTGTGATCTCATTTTATACTTACCCCCTCTCTTGGTTGGCTCTCTACCCCTGGCTAATCTTGAGCTGTCTTCCCCTCCCCAGACGTGTTGTAAACAGCAAAGTTTACAAATAGTGGGCTATGCTGTGCCCACGTCCTCCATGCAGGCACACCATTAACAGCAATGGCAGTACCGGAGGCTGAATGTTTGAGTTTGTGTCGGGGACTTCATTTCCTGTGATCCAAAGGTAAGTCCCATTGTTGGGGTGGTTGTATCCCCTGCATTCATTCTTGGTGATGTAGGGGATTTGGCAGCGGCTGGGCATGCTTCCAATGGCTATAATGCAGCACTTGTGGCTTCCTTGTTGGCCACCTACTGGTGTCACTGTGGTTTCCCTTTTTCCCTTCTGGTGTCTCTCCTACGCTGCCAGATTATAGAACTTTGGGGAGATGAATACTGGTGGTCAGTTTGCAGAATCAATGGGTTAGGATGTCACTAGGAGAAACAAGAAAACACGGAAAAGCATCTTGTCAATGAGGTATGGCTTGAGACAAAGGTGGGCTACACAAAATAAGGCTGGCATTAGGGGAGACAGGAATTGGAGCCCTCTTAATGTTCACTGTCCACCTCAGGGGTAGGACTGGCTCTGTATTTTTCCCTGATAGGCCTTCAACCCCTGGCTGAGAGAGGTTCCAGTCCCCTCTTGACAAGGCCAGAGTACTGGCCTTGTCACACTTGTCAATTGGGAATTTGAAATATGCTGTGTTTTCCCTTTCAGAAGTAATGCCAAAAAAGCAAACGCCATGTGTTACTGCAACATTGACTGAGGGTCCCTGAACCAAAGCATCAGCTTTTTACACTAATAATGCAGTGGCTGGCACAGATCATAAACAAGAAAGTAACCCTGCAGCCACTGTAACTAGTGCTGCACTGTAATATAAAATCGGGCAACGTTTATCACCATTCGTTTGAGTTAACACACATTAAGCAAAACCTTCTAGTTCATCATATAACAATATACATGACTTCTGATAATTGAGTAGACTCAAAGGTGGAGCTTTTCACAAAGGCATCCTCAGCTTCAGATGACCTGGCAAGGATATTCAGAAACTGAATCAAGGGTAACATTATAAAGGGGCTACATTATTGAAGTTTCTCCCAGTTGCAGCAGTAACCGGTAATTCAAAGAAATCCTCTAAAGTGCTTTTTCGTGCAGCCTCTGGGTATGTGTAAAATAACATTAATATAATATTTTGACTGGTGTCACACCCCAGCGGAGATATCATGACCAAGATAGCAAAGTCTGGTTTGGTGAAATGTAAGCTTTTTTTTTTTTAGAGGTGTTGTGTCCTTTCAAAGCAAGAGCCATCAATAGATCAAGAGAATCTTTCTTGCAGGCCTCCAGTGAGAGAGATTGTAATATTTGATCATCCACCTGCTAGACCATAACAGCGCCCCCTTAGAACACTAGTAAGTCAAGATCTCTTTTTTAAGATCTGCAAGAAGAGTGTCAGAATTCTACATGCTCCTCAGGCAGGGTGCGAAACAAAATTGGAGATTTGTATATGTGCATGAGAATAAGAATTGACTAGCGGGGTGCATGGGCAAAGAAAAGAAAACAGACTATAGATCTACAACAGTGAAGTGTATAGCAGTAGTAGGAATGCAAGACAGTATAGTGGTAGGGTTAGGAACCACAGGGAAAGTCAGTGGTGGAAATGGAAAGAAATTGGTGGGGGAT
This sequence comes from Ambystoma mexicanum, assembly GCF_040938575.1. Lineage (NCBI taxonomy): Eukaryota > Metazoa > Chordata > Amphibia > Caudata > Ambystomatidae > Ambystoma > Ambystoma mexicanum. The sequence goes on from NC_090935.1 coordinate 779,529,480, forward strand.
CCCACAAGGGCCGGGGTGGGGGCAGAGTTGGGGGAGGGTGGTGCCCGAGGAGGTGGGTTCAGGGGGCAGAGCTCCCAGTTGACCTCCGATCAAAGAAAATGCCCAAAATAATAGTTTAAAACGGCACTATTACTGCTTCTTTTCCAAACTATATATCAATTCCACTTTAAACCACTTCCATGGCACTGGTGATGAGTTACTTCACTATGCGGAAAATCGTTTTGACCAGTTTTGCTGAGTAAATATTCTTTAAAATGCACAATTTGCATTCCATTTTTATTAAAAAACAAACTTCCCCTTGGTTACTATTCAAACAAAGTGATTTCTGTTTGCCATAAGCAATGTTTTCCTTTAATTGAACCACTCCCATCACAGCTCATGCAGCTCCCCTCTGAAAGCAGTTGGGTGGTTGCATGGTGTGTGATGTTAATAGGGATATTTATTTATGCAATATTGTCAGATAACTGTATATTTATTTATTTATGCAATGTTTGTCGAATACAAGTATCCAAAAAACATTGCATAAATAAATAAACCGTGTCATGGCTGAAGACTGTAACTTCCTCTTGTGACCTCTTACATGGGGTCACCAGAGGAAGTTAGTCTGCTCGCGTGCGCTTTTTATTTCTTCTCCCCAGCGCAGAGCAGGGCTTTGGGGCGGCTGACTCTGCCCGGATCCCAAGATCCAGCTACACATCTGGTGTCGGATGTCAGATCCGGCGAGATGACCAGCCCTGGGGAACACAAACCTTGCACAAAAAATTAAGTGCCACACTTTTGACAGGCAAAATCAGCATATTAGAAGGACTATGGGTTGGCACTGTGGTAGGTCAGACAGAGGAGACACACAATTGTGTACCATCTTCACAAAGATTGCATTGAAATGATATAGAACATGTCTAACCTCCCTTATGCTAAGGGTTGTGTGATGAATCCTATGGATTCCTCACTAAATCCCTGCCTAAAATCTCCTCCCAGGGGGCCAAGGAAAAGCAGACGCTTTCTAATCGTGGCCTTGGGGGTGGTGTTCTGCAGAAGGATCACCTGGGAGGAGAAAAAGCCCAGGAGAATGAGAGGCCTCTGCTGGATGAGAGGCAGTAATTATCTTCCTATAGGGAGGATGTGTCCTCAATGCCAAAGTATGTAATGGCTTGTTATAATAACCATCTTTTTGTTCCACAAGTTACACATATAAATAGGAGTGAAAACAATCACAAACTCCTCGGCTGTGGGAGAAATAAAAACCCTTCCAAAATCCTGTAGACTTGTAAAGCTAAAGACCTCCCTAACACCCAAAGGTACAGTGAAAGGAAATCTATGAATAATAACGGCTTAAAACAACAGTTTTCCCCTTTTCAATCAAGTCTGCTGACTAACCCTTAGGATATTCCTTTAAAGAATGTTATATTGAACAGATTTGTGTTTAAAAGTAGAAATCAAACTAGAAAACCTACCTTTACCATTAGGGACATCGAATCCCATAATTCCCAAATACTGGAATGAAAAACAGGGCTAAAAAGGCACAATGTTGCAGGAGTGGTCAGATTACTAATACAGATGGCCCCCACCTGAGGGAAACAGATAGACTTAAAAGGTCCCCTCAGGTGCAAGCCATAGAGAGGAGCACAGCAAGAAACGGAAGCAGTGTTTTTTTTGTAGACAGCCCACGCAGAAGCTGGTGGAGGGAGAAGACGCCGGGACCACTGTTTGGCAGATATCAGCTGCCGATCTTGAGTGGGTCTGTGTCTCCCGAGACTTGAAGTGCATAGGTCGAGCAGCGGGAAGCGCGCACGAGGGAAACTTGCCCTCTGGAGACATGTTCTGCAGATGCTGCGCAGCAGGGACCGAAAGCGAGGGTAGCTTCCTTTCCAGGAGACAAAAGGAACTACTATTGCAGGTGGCATGGGCGACAGCGGACTAAGAGCAGCAGTTTGCCGGGTCACGGAGACCCACAGAAGTCTTGCGAGGAGATTGAAAGCACAAGCCTTACCCAGTGTGTTTGCAAGCTGGTAGTGACCTCGGAGTGCTCCATACCTCCTCGCATGTTCAAGGCAGGCATTCAGCAAGTAAGCAGTACTTGTGTATGAGTGAAAGCAATTCTGAAAGTCATTTTGAATACTGAACTATTGAAAAGCAGCGAAAGCAGCACTCGTGAATGAGTGAAAGTGGTTCTCAAAGTAATTTTGAATACCGAACTATTGAAAAGCAGCAAACGCAGCACTTGCGTATGAGTGAAAGTGGTTCTCAAAGTAATTTTGAATACCAAACTATTGAAAAGCAGCAAAAGCCTTATACTTATATAACAAAGCCAAATGACTGTAACGTTAAATGTGTTATAGAGTTTGGAAAACCCAGCAACCGGATAGGGCGATATAGTTGAAATCTATTACATACAAGCATTGCCCAATCCAAGAGAGACTAAAATCAAGGCAAGTACAATACCACAGATATTGCCAATGGCAGAATGGGGCTAATGAAAGTTCCGTAAATTGTGAATCTTGTTGCCCATACTTCATACAACATGTGGTAAAAGTTGGTATAAACTCACATTGCCAAAGTCAAGAGAGACGCAGAATAAGAGAATAAGACCTTATCCTTGTCAGTATTTAGTTACTTGTGCAGTGGGAAAACAAGAGTGGCAAAAGGGCTGTCCTTCTGGAAAAGGATATTCAGAAGGAGAGGAGCATTATTTACAGAAGAGTATTAAAGAGCACCAATGTGAATCTTGTTTTCCCTGATGAGTTGCTAAAAGGTTTAAAGCTGCAAACTGTTTAATACTGTGAAGCTGTTGTGAACCTCTTGTCAGTTGATCTTCATCACAAAAGCACTTATAGTTGTGAAACACTGTTCGGGCAGGGGAGTATACCCAAATGACAAACCTTTGGAAGAGTAGGCCTGACTTGGGAGTAAACCAGGTATGAACTGGGTAGTATGCCTGGCATGGAAGTAAACCAGGTGGAAGTTGAAGAAGTGCTACAAAATAGTCCTTGCAGGGACAATTCATGTTGTTTGTGGTGCTCAAGGAAGAGCTGTTTAAAACTGTTACAAAGACGTTGTGTTTCGTTAGAACGTATCAGTTGTGGCAAATCATTCTGACCAAGAAAATTATTGTTGCTATTGATGATGAACTGATAAACTGTTCTTTATCTAAGGAGGATAAATCATACACTTGCTCAAGGAAGAGGAAGAACCTTCTATTTTCTTTGTTAAATCACTGGAGTGTTGGAACATTCAGTTGACAAGTTGAAGTTGCAAAGAACTGTGTCAGAACTTTGTTACAAATCAGGATGTCCTTATTTTATTTTTTTGAACTGTGAAGCAGAATCCCGCTTAAATCTGGGGAAGGGGAAATCACCCAGGTTATAAGGAGGGCCTGTTGTTAAATTGTAAATTCAATCATCATTGTTTTCAATTGCAATGCATTTCCGTATTTATGTATTGTATGTTAAGTATGAGGGACAGATGTCCTTTGTTAGAATGTTTCCTTTAGTTTATTTTTGGCAGTGACATCCTCATCAGGGTGGGGATAGTGAGGTGTTTATCCAGCCTTCTAATTTAATAAAATTGCATTTGTTGAGAAACCTTCACAAAGTGGGCCGCCTCAAATTTCTGACCCCTTACAGTTTCTCTACCTAATCTAACTAAACTAGGGTTCTGGTCATAAGTCATTAGGTGCAAAGTAAATAGTCTGCCCTCTGTTCAAAATGATACGCTCCTCTATCTGTAGTTTTTTAATGCTACACATTTATTCATGTGTAGACCGCTCCTGACCCATTACAGTTACTTAGAGATACAGTTACATGAGGAGAGATATACAGCATTACAGTAAGCATCTCACAGTATTCCGAATATCACGCAGTGTCTTATGGACACTATTGAATGAATAACAAAGTTTTCACTTTTTTTCTAAAGCCCCAGAATGAGGGCTCTGCCCTTAGAGCTAATGGCATGGAGTTCCATAGTTTAGCGACTAAAACAGGAAAACTGTTTCCTCCAGCTTTTTGTAACTTAAATTTAGGAACTTTGAGGCAGTGGGTGAGTGAAGACAAAAAGAACAAAAGACCAGACGAATGACTCCCTTCTCCTGGGAGGCTTTTCAGCACAGTTCCTTTTAATAAGATATCTTCAAATAGTCTCTGGCTATTCCTTTTAATAGCTTTTACTGTTCCTTCAGGGGATCTTCCCCGGCCCTTGTAGACTTGTTCTCTGCACTGTTCAGACTCTTTTCTCTTCACACTGAGAAATGTAGATAAAGTGTTTGTTTGGTTCTTGCTTCTTCTGTACTATTGGACTTCTCTAGGACAAATATGATGAGCTCCTGTTTGACTCATACACGTTTGGTACTCTTCCCAACTACTGGGACGAGTATGCTGCATTCCTGAGTGATCTTCACTCTTTTTTTTATATCTTTGCCGCTGACTGAGATAAGTATGTAGGGTTTTGGTGTTATTTTGTTCTCTTCTGATATTCTGATATCTTTGCCACTCAATAGGATGAGTATGCAGGATCCCGAAGTGGTTGTCACTCTCTTTATATCTTTGTTATACACTGGTACAAGTATGCAGGGATTTGGAATGGTTTTTACTCTTCTGATACCTTTGCCACTCACTGGGACTAGTATACAGGGTCTCTGAGTGATTCTCTACGTTCCCGGGTCTCCCGCTCTCCCCTTTACATGTCGTGTCAGGGGTCTATGTCACCGGATCAGCATTCCTTTCTTCTTTCCCTTATTCAGTCATTGTGGTTTTCTGGTTTCTCTTTCTCCGACAAGCTTCGGTGTGTCTCTGTAACAAAATGGGACTATCGAGGATTCCCTGCTACGCCACCACCTTCTTCCTTCAATTCTCTTGATTGTCGTCCTCTTACATGTACATACCTAATTGGGTCTGTTCCTGGTGTGCAGCTTCTCTGGCACACCAGCCGGAGGACTCTCCTTTGACCACGCTTGGAGGTCCACCTAGGGACCTCTGCCAACTCGGTCCTCTCGGTTGGTCGGACAGCATACCGCTATCACGTCTTCTCCATGGCTTCCTGCAAACACATGAAGTGGCATCTCCCTTGGTTTCCCAGCCTTCTCCATCTGGCCAGTTCGAAACTCCTGGGCTTCATTTCCTGCTTCTCTGAGTCCACCTCTATTTTTGGCAAACTGCTGGGGCTTCCCCAGCTTCTCAGGAAAGTCCTTCCTTTGTGTTTGTGATGCATTCATCATACCTCTTGTCAGTTTTTTGTTCTCAATGCTTAATAGGCAAGTGCTCTTTATTCCTTCTCCCTTATTGCTTGTCACTGTGCCAGGTTCTTCTTCAGGTATAACATTACAGTAGTACATGTAAGAGGAGTCTGGATATTTGTTAGTCAGTAGTGCACTGTTGGACTCTGCTGGATAATATGGAGAGGAGCTCCTCATGGGAAAGGGAGTCCTTACCCCAAGAGGGGAGTCTCTCCCTTTGATGGCCCGCTGACAGCCACCCCTAAGGGGATGTTTGCACAGGCGGGCTCACGCTCACCTCCCTAGCCTCACAGGATGGGGCTCCCTTCTTGGGGGAAGTGACTGAATCCCTTGATTCGTCACGGCACACAAATTCCTTGCTTAAGTAATGCTTCAATGACACGCCTTGTACCTTTACCAGCTTTTTTAGAAATGGAGTACTGAGGAATGAAAAGAAGAGGTTTGGCTGGGTTCAAAGTAATGTGTCCATGATGTGCATGTGTAGCAAATTATTTAAGGCAGAACCCGGTCTAACAGTCCCTGTTGCAATGAGGGGGTGTGCCAAGCCACGGCTCCTTTTTCGCATTGGGAAATTCTTCTAACACAGCCAACATGTCCAAGTCGCTATGCACTGGGACATTTGGATAGATACCATGAAGGGCACAATAAACAGTGCAACCCATTTACACAATACATCCAAGCCCAATAAATTCACAGGCATACAAGGGCTGAATAGGAAAGCATTGTCCTCAGAGACAGGTCCCTGAGTGACAAAGGGAGAGTAATAGGATGGTGTATATGTTCACCCCCAATTCCTTCAGCATTTATCACTTCATTTTAACGAGGAGCATGTCGAAACTCAGAGCCTCGCAAAGCAGAGCACAAGGCTCCCGTATCAACAAGACAGAAGCAATCTTGCCGCTGATGGCACATTTAACATAAGGTGCAGAGGGATCAAGCAGTATTTGTGGTGGGATGATCTTACAGGCTCCCTGTCTGTCCTATTGTGTTAAAAATATTTGGTGATGGAGAAAATGACTGTGAGAAGGAAGAAGTAAATTGCATTTACTGCACCGACTGTTGAGCCTCACAATTCGGCACTTGGACTACCAGTGTCCAAATTCTTTGCAATAATTAAATTGATCATTATACATATTCATAGTCTGTCTATCCTTTAATACTCCATGCCCCTGAGCAGGGGCTTCTTCTCTGCCCCTTGCCTGTCCTTTTACTCTGAAGTTCGCCATAGCATTGTGCCCCAGCCTTCCCTGTATGTATTGGAGCTGCTGAATTTGTTGGGTCATTCATTTTGTTTCAGTATTTTCTTTTAGTCTCTCTGCTTTTTCATGAAAATGCTAGGCAGCTGATAGTACTTCAGTTAAGTTCTTTCCTTTCCGCCCTATGAGTACTCCTTTGATCCCATCAGCAATCTTGCATTGCTGCCCCAAAATGAATGGAGAAACCACAGCTTGCAATGCCATAATCTCTGCATTCAGGATCCCTCAAAACTAAAAAAAAAAACTCCCCTTCAACTTTTCTAGGTAGTTTGCAAGATTTTTGCATTTAGCCTGTTAACAGGTGTTTGTCTTCATAGGACACATCTCTTGGATAGTGGGAAGCAACCTATCAGTGCAATCATTTAGTCTCTGGAGAGGGGTACCTGCAATGGTCCTCTTTGCTTCAGTAAGGTCAAAGTGTCTGGCAGAAGGATAGCCTTCAATAATTGACTAAGAGCCATATAACTGGGTTTATACCAGTCAGTCTATTGCATAATATTAAATAAGTCAGTGGCGTTCCACGTTGCATGCACGCAAAGTAATGCGTTGCTTAACTCAGGTAGCTGGCTTAAAGGCAATGCTGCTGCACCAGGTTTAGAAGATGAATTTTGAAATCCCTCAAAAGTCAAAGATGCATTAGATGCAGACGGGGAACCAGATGAGATATTAACACTCTATCGCCCAATACATCAGCATCTGAATGTGATTACAATGTTGATCTTCCAAGTGATCGTATATGTGTTGACTGACTTTATGCTGGCGGTTAACTGAGGGTTGAACCTGGGCTCTGAATTTGGCTGTGTTTGCCCAGTGGTAGTGGCAGAGAAGAAGCCACTTGAATTTGATTGGGTGCATGAACAGGTATAGGACTCAATATTGTCGGGTTACATAAGTCCAAAATGTCCCCCGGAGTCTCTTTTGGTGGGGCTACCCATTCAAGAGCCCCATAAAGTCCGATATAACACATTTTGATTACAGGGAGACATACATTAGCACGCTCCGCTTGTAAGTCCTTCAATGTTTCTTGGAGCTTCTCTTGAGCCTTTTTCAGAACGTGGGTCTTGGAGTCTGACTACTGCTTAGTGGATTCCAAGTATCAATTGAAGAAGCAGCCTCACTGCTGTTAGTACAAGAACACATTTCTAGTGTACTTCATAGGTAAATAATTTATTGAGTTCAAATGTGCCTTCTTAAGGGTACTAGTAAATGGGATAATTAAGAGTCAAAGGAAATTAAGTCTTGGGTGTGTTTAAACTTGAAATACTGTGCGCTTCTTTAAAGACGAAGAGGCACTTGCCTCAATCTACATGATCCCATTCCTAGAGGATAAGGCATGAAATGGCTTATTGCAGAAATCCGTGCCGCAGTCTTTCAATGCTCTGTGCTATAGTGCCAAGATACCACCAGACCCAACATTGCCCATGAGTCTGTGCCGCAGTCTTTCAATGCTCTGTGCTACAGTGCCAAGATACCACCAGACCCAACATTGCTCATGAGACCAATCGTAAAACAACACCTTTACACTTGTGTCAAGATACTGTTCCTTCCCTTTTACAGTCAATGGGCTTCATTATGAGACTGTCGGTAGCCATGCCGGAAATCAATTTTTTTCTGGCACCCAGCAATGGGCAATTCGGCGGCATTATGGCCCCGGCGGACCCAGTAATTGCCCATTCCTGCGCACCGGAAAATAATGCTCCCCTTTCCCATTAGAGCCCCATAGGCCACAATGGGAATGGGGAGGTCGGATGCACCAGCACCATTCAGAAATGGTGCCGGTGCATCCGACATGGTCTGCTCACGGGTGCCTGTCCGCCCACCAGGTCAGACCTGGCAGGCAGGACGGCACCTGCAAGCAGAACTCGTAGTTTGCCGGCCCGGTAACAACGGTGCCAGTAGCTTACTGGAACTGTTGTTACCGGACCAGCAACATTTTCATGAGGCCCAATGTCAGTTTCTCATTAACCGTGACCTATGCAGTAGCATCGAGTTACAGTTTGTTTTCCCCTGTTAAATCCCAAATTAATAGCAGTCCGGAGAAAGGGAATGGGAAAGAGACGTGGGTTAAACATACAGGAGGAGGAGCTGAACGCCTAGTTAGTTTCATTTTCTAGGATAGGAAGACCGGAAACGAAAATCTTCACCAAAGCAGAGGAGGGAAGAAGGGAAGGAGGAGGAAAAAGGAAAGTCTTGAGGTACTTTCAGAACTTAAGAAGGTTCTGCTCAAGACGCAGAGGGAGGGGGAGGATGTTCTATAGGAGGGATCCAGCTGCGGAAAGCGAACAACCTCCTGCTGTCTGTTTAGCAAAACACGTTACACTCAGGGAGTTAGTGCCAGAGGAACGTAGAGGTCTAGAAGGAGAGTATTTTGTATAAGAGAGTTGCAGATAGTGTGCTCCCCAGCCCCAGACAGCCTTGTGGATGATGTAGAGGGATTTGAATTTGATCCGTGCAGCAACCAGGAGCCAGTGGAGACTTTTTAGGGAAGGTGAGACGCGGTCCCTGGGCTTAAGGCCAAGGATAACTCTCGCTGCTCTATTCTGGATTAGCTGAAGGGATTATCATTATCATTGCATCTGTGTACATTTTTAATATAGCAATCCCCCATCAAATATGGATCAACACAATTATTACTTTCAGAAAATCATTATGGATAGTTTCCCTCATGCTAAATCAATGGCTCTTTTATTACATGTTAAAAATAATGGCGTGAGAATACCTTATTCCTATGTTTTTCCTCCTTTTGCAACACTTTACTTGTTTATTTTTAAGATTTTCTAGAAACTGAATTCAACTTTTGAACTTTGAAAGCAGCCCTGAAAAAGTTGAGGGATGCCATTGATCCATATTTGATACTAGCAAAGGCTAATTTGTGTTGACCCCACTTAGGCCATAATCGAGAAAATACTTATTTACCTTAATGCTGATTTCAAAATATGTTTGACAAAAAGTCCACCTATATATTTTTCCATTGTGTATAGAGTATTGGCTGAGTTAAGAAATGCATAGAAATGAAAGAAACATTGTTTTCATATGGATAATGTTATAACACATTCTAAATTACACTCTTTTAAAAAATGTTTTTTCACTAAATAATTATATTCCTAGAAGCAAAAAAGAAACAATTGTGGAAACTAATATTCTTGAGGTTTTCTCAAAGATATTAGGTTTTCATGCAAACATTTTTAATAGATGGTGCTTATTTATATTTGTCTGAACCTTTAAGCTAGCTTCAAAGGTTGGATGAGGTCTTTTGTATGGTGTATCTTCTCATTTATCATTTTCACATTTATACTTCAATTTGGGTTTCTAATTTGTGTATGAAAAAATTAAATATATTTGAAAGATGTTTTAATTTGAGATGAGTTTTAATGTAAGACATTTTAGTTAAAGAAAGGCCAAATGGTATTTTCTTTCATGATGAGGGGATTCACCAATGCACTTACAACACACAGTGATTCTAACTGCTTTGAGTCCTTGCATGTACATGCAGCGTTTACCGGGCAGCACCATTTTAAAATCCTCTTGTTGTTTGGAAACTGTAAAAGGAACACTAACAGTGATTTGTGCTCGTAGTGCAAATGGAGTCAAATATGGGGTGAATTATTAACAAACAAATTTACCTTCATTCCAGAATAATTATTGTGGAAAGTCTTTATATGTTTTAGTTTTCTCCCTGCTACTGCATATTAGTTAAGCATTTTACCTCAAATTAACTGGACGCACACATTTAAATGTCACTAATCTTTGGTAGTCTTAATTTGAGCATGTTTAAATTACAAACTGTCATTTTGGGTTTTAAGATGAATGAATGAATATAGCAAAGCAACTAATTTCACAAAGGAATTTTAATGCACTGATGATGATAACAACCAAAGCCACTAAAGTGAATTAATCAATCTCATAACAAGACAATATATTTCTTCGAGGAATTAAGCCCTTCTATTGTATTCATTTTAAATGTCCATTTCACTTTCATTTGTCTGAGCGTTACATCACGGTTTCCTTTTGTCGCTTCCTGGTGAATATGTTGCCATTGAAAGAAACAAGTTTATTAGTAGTATTTGTTTGGCTGCTGTTGAACTCAGTGGATTTATAGCATGTATTTTTGATCTCTGTTTCTGATATTTCCAATATGTTCCAAAACACAAATTTAGAAATACATGCTACTACCCACATAGGTTTTTCTGCAAACATATTGAATCTCATAGATACAGTATTTAGTTTTGCAGTTAATTAAATGATTGTTGGCATAATGCATACTTACAAATATATTGGCAACATTTGTTTTATTAAGCACATTTTGGCATGCATTATATTTGTTACAGCAAAAGAAAACGTTGTGCTACGTTGATAACCATAGTTCCTGCTTTGTAGTTTGAAAATATCTGGGATTTACTATTCATGATTGTTTTGTGCTTTACGTAATATCATATTCATTTGTTCATGCAAATAGTTGCATAGGTCTTTCCCCATTAATAGAAGACGCCAGTGATCATAACACTTTTTTTTTTAAATGGTCTGATTATGAGCTGTATATTGTGTGATGAACGATATAGAGGCCGATTCATGGAATAATTAGCGCGGCGCAAGTGGGCAAAAACGTGCGAATCCCAGTGGAATAGCGAAAATCGCAGTGCAAGTGCGAAAATCGCACGAAAAGCAGCGCACGTCGATTCATGGAAGTCCGTGCACGAGAAAACCAGCGGATGTGCGATAAAAAAGTGCGCGGCGCATGTTGGCGCACAGGCCATCTAACAGCGTGTGCCAGGTCACAGCGAAAATCGCACAGGCCTCAGCGAAATTCGCACATAGCGCGGCGCACGCAACAAAAGTAGGCGGAACACGGGCGTAACACTCGGAATGGGGAACAACTTGCCAAAACGTGGGCGTCACGGGGGAAGTACAGGGCACAAGTGCGCGGAACGCCCACACGCTCGCCTACAACACGTATTCATGGAATAGAATAGGGCAAAAAAGCGCACGCTCAAACCAGCGCACAGGCACGAACATGACCGCCACAAGAAAGCAGGCGGTATCGTCTCTGCGGCTGTAAGAAATGTGCACCAAAAGGTGCGCCAACAAATAGCACCTATATACTGCCATGATGAATGTCCTATACTGTGGCCCTCCAGGACAAATGACGTGCAAAGGGGTACCCACAAACACGGACACCCGCTGACAAAAAATACGTGTGCGTGTATACCGGGGTGCGCGGGAAGTCTCACACGCGATTTGGCCGGGTACGTGGATTTCAGGGGTGCGCGGGAAGTTCCACACGCGATTTCAGCAGGGTACGTGTATTTCAGGGGTGCGCGGGAAGTTCCACACGCGATTGGCCCAGTGCGAGCAGGGTACGTGTATTTCAGGGGTGCGCGGGAATTTCCACACGCGATTTCAGCAGGGTACGTGTATTTCAGGGGTGCGTGGGAAGTTCCACACGCGATTTCATCAGGGTACGTGTATTTCAGGGGTGCGCGGGAAGTTCCACACGCGATTGGCCCAGTGCGAGCAGGGTACGTGTATTTCAGGGGTGCGCGGGAATTTCCACACGCGATTTCAGCAGGGTACGTGTATTTCAGGGGTGCGCGGGAAGTTCCACATGCGATTTCAGCAGGGTACGTGTATTTCAGGGGTGCGCGGGAAGTTCCACACGCGATTTCAGCAGGGTACGTGTATTTCAGGGGTGCGCGGGAAGTTCCACACGCGATTGGCCCAGTGCGAGCAGGGTACGTGTATTTCAGGGGTGCGCGGGAATTTCCACACGCGATTTCAGCAGGGTACGTGTATTTCAGGGGTGCGCGGGAAGTTCCACACGCGATTTCATCAGGGTACGTGTATTTCAGGGGTGCGCGGGAAGTTCCACACGCGATTGGCCCAGTGCGAGCAGGGTACGTGTATTTCAGGGGTGCGCGGGAATTTCCACACGCGATTTCAGCAGGGTACGTGTATTTCAGGGGTGCGCGGGAAGTTCCACACGCGATTTCAGCAGGGTACGTGTATTTCCGGGGTGCGCGGGAAATTCCACACGCGATTTCAGCAGGGTACGTGTATTTCAGGGGTGCGCGGGAAGTTCCACACGCGATTGGCCCAGTGCGAGCAGGGTACGTGTATTTCAGGGGTGCGCAGGAATTTCCACACGCGATTTCAGCAGGGTACGTGTATTTCAGGGGTGCGCGGGAAGTTCCACACGCGATTTCATCAGGGTACGTGTATTTCAGGGGTGCGCGGGAAGTTCCACACGCGATTGGCCCAGTGCGAGCAGGGTACGTGTATTTCAGGGGTGCGCGGGAATTTCCACACGCGATTTCAGCAGGGTACGTGTATTTCAGGGGTGCGCGGGAAGTTCCACACGCGATTGGCCCAGTGCGAGCAGGGTACGTGTATTTCAGGGGTGCGCGGGAAGTTCCACACGCGATTTCAGCAGGGTACGTGTATTTCAGGGGTGCGCGGGAAGTTCCACACGCGATTTCAGCAGGGTACGTGTATTTCAGGGGTGCGCGGGAAGTTCCACACGCGATTTCATCAGGGTACGTGTATTTCAGGGGTTCTGGGGAGTACCACACGTGAATTGGCCGTGTGGGCCCTCCCAGGTGTACGCTCCACAACCTCCACGGACCCTGCAGGCAGCCCACACCACGGGGGACTACCCTGCACCCATGCTCATGTCCCGCAGGCAGCCCATCCACCATGGGCATGCCCCCCAGCCAACCCACATGTCACCTTGCACTACTGATCAACAATGCATGTCTCCCACCACCCCCCTGCCACCATGGGCAGCCTCCACCAGGCCCCCACTCATGTCTCCCACCACCCCCACCCCCCTGCCACCATGGGCAGCCTCCACCAGGCCCCCACTCATGTCTCCCACCACCCCCACCCCCCAGCAGTGCAGGGGCAGCCTCCACCAGGCCCCCACTCATGTCTACCACCACCTCCACCCCCCAGCATCCAGGGTCACCCTCCCCTAGGCCCCCACTCATGTCTACCACCACCCCCAGCCCCCAGCAGTGCAGGGGCAGCCTCCACCAGGCCCCCACTCATCTCTCCCACCACCCCCACCCCCCTGCCACCATGGGCAGCCTCCACCAGGCCCCCACTCATGTCTCCCACCACCCCCACCCCCCAGCAGTGCAGGGGCAGCCTCCACCAGGCCCCCACTCATGTCTACCACCACCCCCACCCCCCAGCATCCAGGGTCACCCTCCAGCAGGCCCCCACTCATGTCTACCACCACCCCCACCCCCCTGCCACCATGGGCAGCCTCCACCAGGCCCCCACTCATGTCTCCCACCACCCCCAGCCCCCTGCCACCATGGGCAGCCTCCACCAGGCCCCCACTCATGTCTCCCACCACCCCCACCCCCCTGCCACCATGGGCAGCCTCCACCAGGCCCCCACTCATGTCTCCCACCACCCCCACCCCCCAGCAGTGCAGGGGCAGCCTCCACCAGGCCCCCACTCATGTCTACCACCACCCCCACCCCCCAGCATCCAGGGTCACCCGCCCCCAGGCCCCCACTCATGTCTACCACCACCCCCACCCCCCAGCAGTGCAGGGGCAGCCTCCACCAGGCCCCCACTCATGTCTCCCACCACCCCCACCCCCCTGCCACCATGGGCAGCCTCCACCAGGCCCCCACTCATGTCTACCACCACCCCCAGCATCCAGGGTCACCCTCCCCCAGGCCCCCACTCATGTCTACCACCACCCCAACCCCCCAGCAGTGCAGGGGCAGCCTCCACCAGGCCCCCACTCATGTCTCCCACCACCCCCACCCCCCAGCATCCAGGGTCACCCTCCACCAGGCCCCCACTCATGTCTACCACAACCCCCACCGCCCAGCAGTGCAGGGGCAGCCTCCACCAGGCCCCCACTCATGTCTCCCACCACCCCCACCCCCCAGCATCTAGGGTCACCCTCCACCAGGCCCCCACTCATGTCTACCACCACCCCCCAGCAGTGCAGGGGCAGCCTCCACCAGGCCCCCATTCATGTCTCCCACCCCCTCCACACCCCAGCAGTGCAGGGGCAGCCTCCACCAGGCCCCCACTCATGTCTCCCACCACCCCCACCCCCCTGCCACCATGGGCAACCTCCACCAGGCCCCCACTCATGTCTCCCACCACCCCCACACCCCAGCAGTGCAGGGGCAGCCTCCACCAGGCCCCCACTAATGTCTACCACCACCCCCACCCCCCAGCATCCAGGGTCACCCTCCACCAGGCCCCCACTCATGTCTACCACCACCCCCACCCCCCTGCCACCATGGGCAGCCTCCACCAGGCCCCCACTCATGTCTCCCACCACCCCCACACCCCAGCAGTGCAGGGGCAGCCTCCACCAGGCCCCCACTCATGTCTACCACCACCCCCACCCCCCAGCATCCAGGGTCACCCTCCACCAGGCCCCCACTCATGTCTACCACCACCCCCACCCCCCTGCCACCATGGGCAGCCTCCACCAGGCCCCCACTCATGTCTCCCACCACCCCCACCCCCCTGCCACCATGGGCAGCCTCCACCAGGCCCCCACTCATGTCTCCCACCACCCCCACCCCCCTGCCACCATGGGCAGCCTCCACCAGGCCCCCACTCATGTCTCCCACCACCCCCACCGCCCTGCCACCATGGGCAGCCTCCACCAGGCCCCCACTCATGTCTCCCACCACCCCCACCCCCCAGCAGTGCAGGGGCAGCCTCCACCAGGCCCCCACTCATGTCTACCACCACCCCCACCCCCCAGCATCCAGGGTCACCCTCCCCCAGGCCCCCACTCATGTCTACCACCACCCCCACCCCCCAGCAGTGCAGGGGCAGCCTCCACCAGGCCCCCACTCATGTCTACCACCACCCCCACCCCCCAGCATCCAGGGTCACCCTCCCCCAGGCCCCCACTCATGTCTACCACCACCCCCACCCCCCAGCATCCAGGGTCACCCTCCACCAGGCCCCCACTCATGTCTACCACCACCCCCACCCCCCTGCCACCATGGGCAGCCTCCACCAGGCCCCCACTCATGTCTCCCACCACCCCCACCCCCCTGCCACCATGGGCAGCCTCCACCAGGCCCCCACTCATGTCTCCCACCACCCCCACCCCCCAGCAGTGCAGGGGCAGCCTCCACCAGGCCCCCACTCATGTCTACCACCACCCCCACCCCCCAGCATCCAGGGTCACCCTCCACCAGGCCCCCACTCATGTCTCCCACCACCCCCACCCCCCTGCCACCATGGGCAGCCTCCACCAGGCCCCCACTCATGTCTCCCACCACTCCCACATCCCAGCAGTGCAGGGGCAGCCTCCACCAGGCCCCCACTCATGTCTCCCACCACCCCACCCCCCTGCCACCATGGGCAGCCTCCACCAGGCCCCCACTCATGTCTCCCACCACCCCCACCCCCCAGCCACCAGGGGCAGCCTCCACCAGGCCCCCACTCATGTCTCCCACCACCCCCACCCCCCAGCAGTGCAGGGGCAGCCTCCACCAGGCCCCCACTCATGTCTACCACCACCCCCACCCCCCAGCATCCAGGGTCACCCTCCACCAGGCCCCCACTCATGTCTACCACCACCCCCACCCCCCTGACACCATGGGCAGCCTCCACCAGGCCCCCACTCATGTCTCCCACCACCCCCACCCCCCAGGCACCAGGGGCAGCCTCCACCAGGCCCCCACTCATGTCTCCCAGCACCCCCACCCCCCAGCAGTGCAGGGGCAGCCTCCACCAGGCCCCCACTCATGTCTACCACCACCCCCACCCCCCAGGCCCCCACTCATGTCTCCCACCACCCCCATCCCCCTGCAACCATGGGCAGCCTCCACCAGGCCCCCACCACCCCCACCCCCCTGCCACCATGGGCAGCCTCCACCAGGCCCCCACTCATGTCTCCCACCACCCCCACCCCCCAGCAGTGCAGGGGCAGCCTCCACCAGGCCCCCACTCATGTCTCCCACCACCCCCACCCCCCAGCATCCAGGGTCACCCTCCACCAGGCCCCCACTCATGTCTCCCACCACCCCCACCCCCTGCCACCATGGGCAGCCTCCACCAGGCCCCCACTCATGTCTCCCACCAATCCCACACCCCAGCAGTGCAGGGGCAGCCTCCACCAGGCTCCCACTCATGTCTCCCACCACCCCCACCCCCCTGCCACCATGGGCAGCCTCCACCAGGCCCCCACTCATGTCTCCCACCACCCCCAGCCACCAGGGGCAGCCTCCACCAGGCCCCCACTCATGTCTCCCACCACCCCCACCCCCCAGCAGTGCAGGGGCAGCCTCCACCAGGCCCCCACTCATGTCTCCCACCACCCCCACCCCCCAGCATCCAGGGTCACCCTCCACCAGGCCCCCACTCATGTCTACCACCACCCCCACCCCCCAGCAGTGCAGGGGCAGCCTCCACCAGGCCCCCACTCATGTCTACCACCACCCCCACCCCCCAGCATCCAGGGTCACCCTCCACCAGGCCCCCACTCATGTCTACCACCACCCCCACCCCCCAGCAGTGCAGGGGCAGCCTCCACCAGGCCCCCACTCATGTCTACCACCACCCCCACCCCCAGCATCCAGGGTCACCCTCCACCTGGCCCCCACTCATGTCTCCCACCACCCCCACCCCCAGCATCCAGGGTCACCCTCCACCAGGCCCCCACTCATGTCTCCCACCACCCCCAGCCACCAGGGGCAGCCTCCACCAGGCCCCCACTCATGTCTCCCACCACCCCCACCCCCCAGCAGTGCAGGGGCAGCCTCCACCAGGCCCCCACTCATGTCTCCCACCACCCCCACCCCCCAGCATCCAGGGTCACCCTCCACCAGGCCCCCACTCATGTCTACCACCACCCCCACCCCCCAGCAGTGCAGGGGCAGCCTCCACCAGGCCCCCACTCATGTCTACCACCACCCCCACCCCCCAGCATCCAGGGTCACCCTCCACCAGGCCCCCACTCATGTCTACCACCACCCCCACCCCCCAGCAGTGCAGGGGCAGCCTCCACCAGGCCCCCACTCATGTCTACCACCACCCCCACCCCCAGCATCCAGGGTCACCCTCCACCTGGCCCCCACTCATGTCTCCCACCACCCCCACCCCCAGCATCCAGGGTCACCCTCCACCAGGCCCCCACTCATGTCTCCCACCACCCCCACCCCCCTGCCACCATGGGCAGCCTCCACCAGGCCCCCACTCATGTCTCCCACCACCCCCAGCATCCAGGGTCACCCTCCACCAGGCCCCCACTCATGTCTCCCACCACCCCCACCCCCCAGCAGTGCAGGGGCAGCCTCCACCAGGCCCCCACTCATGTCTCCCACCACCCCCACCCCCCAGCATCCAGGGTCACCCTCCACCAGGCCCCCACTCATGTCTACCACCACCCCCACCCCCCAGCAGTGCAGGGGCAGCCTCCACCAGGCCCCCACTCATGTCTACCACCACCCCCACCCCCAGCATCCAGGGTCACCCTCCACCTGGCCCCCACTCATGTCTCCCACCACCCCCACCCCCAGCATCCAGGGTCACCCTCCACCAGGCCCCCACTCATGTC
The DNA here is from genome assembly GCF_040938575.1 of Ambystoma mexicanum. NCBI lineage: Eukaryota > Metazoa > Chordata > Amphibia > Caudata > Ambystomatidae > Ambystoma > Ambystoma mexicanum. The sequence goes on from NC_090935.1 coordinate 779,547,517, forward strand.
TCCCACCACCCCCACCACCCTGCCACCATGGGCAGCCTCCACCAGGCCCCCACTCATGTCTCCCACCACCCCCACCCCCCTGCCATCATGGGCAGCCTCCACCAGGCCCCCACTCATGACTCCCACCACCCCCAGCCACCAGGGGCAGCCTCCACCAGGCCCCCACTCATGTCTCCCACCACCCCCACCCCCCAGCCACCATGGGCAGCCCCCACCAGGTCCTCACAATCCCCAATCATGTGCGTAATGGACAGCCTCCACAGCCAAAAAGCCCTACCAAGTAACCCATTCACCCACATGGAAATGGAAATCACATGTTACACCCCCAATGTTCATTAAGCTAATGAACCCATGTCCGTCACACACAATGGTTGCAATTGAATGGGAAAACACACAACATGACATGCATGAAACCAATGAGATGATACCACACAGTGAAGTATGGAAACAAAATTGTATTGAATAAAATAAAGAATGCTAAAGAAAGAAAACAAACTACAATGTGAATGAGAAAAAAAAGCTGCATGTCCGTATAAAAACACAAAACTGCAAATCAGAATCCAAAAAATATTTGCCCAAAGTCAAAAGTTAAAAAATCTCCATGCAATGAAGAACTATGTAAAAAACTACCAAGGGTCCATGAGCCCAACTGAACAAAGGAAACCTACTAAAAAACATACCTAAAAATCAACTATATACAAAAAGTGGAGCAGTGTCCGTCGACTCCAAATCATAATAAGAAAGAAAGGAAACCTAAAACTAAAGAACTATATACAAAGGCGGCAGGCAAGTCCAGCGGCTCACTCCGTGGTGTCCCGGGCCAGGGCATCATCGAACTCCTGTTCGATGTCCCGGAGGCGGTCCAGTTCCATGGCCCCGAGGGTCCGCAGGGACGACGCCGTGTCCTCCTCCAACCCCCTGCGGATTGCCTCGAGGCACTCGGCCCGCCTCAGGGCTCTCCGCATGGAGTTCTCCGCCCTGACCATTGTGAGCCGCGCCTCTTCCGCCCGCCGCCGCTCCGCACCTAAGGTGTGGCCCAACCGCTGCCACACGGAAGACACTCTCTGTCCTGGGTCCCCCTGCCCTCCGGCCGATGCCTGCCCCTCCGATGTCAAAAGCCCCGAGCCTTCATGTCTCCCACCATGTTGATGCTGCTGCTGCTCTGCCTCTGCCCATGCACTGCCTCCTGCTGCCTGCACATCCTCCGCCGGCTGGGGTGCAGTTGTTGATGTGGCCACCCCTGCTGGACCTCCGACTCCCGACTGTGGCAGGGATGCCTCCTCCACCAGCCTGGCCGCACCGTCAGAGGCAGCTCCACAGGGCACCCAGGTGACTGATGGGTGGGAAGATGGCACAGAGGACGACTGGCGCGTAGGGGGTCCAGTTGAGGAGGGGGTCGGAGCAAGCCCCATCAGACGGAGGAATCCGGCCTGGGTGACCTGTCCCAGCAGGCTGACGTGGTCAACGAGCCATTCGAGATGACGTGCAGTCTCTCCATGAAAAGACTGCAGGTCACCTCGCATGGCCCGTTGACGCAACGCCACACCAGCCAGGACAGGCTCAACCCGGATCTGGATGGCCACGTCCGCAGGCAGAGGAAGGCCAGTTGACGTCAGCTCATCCCCTGCCTGAAAACGGGTCTGGACGTAGGCATCCCTGCTGGTGCAAGATGATGCAGGGACAGGATCGGGGACAGGATTGCACACAGGCACCTCCGCGGCCGCCTGTGCTGCCTCCTGTCCCTGGTCCTGCACTGCACCACTAGCACCAGTGGGATCCCCACCTCTAGACCCCGTCTCTGGTGTTTGCCCGGCCCCCTCCTCCACCAAACCCCCCACCAACCTGGATGACTCCGTGCCATCTTCCCCTGTTGGGCCCTGTGGGGTCCCAGCTGCCCCTTCTGCTGCCGAGGAGTCCAACTGCAACCTCCGCCTCTTGGACCTCCTCCCGGCAGCTGCGGCCTGGGATGCGGCACCGGACTCCTCACTCCCCGACGAGATGACAACACGGGAGGGGAGCCGGGCCTTGCGTCTCCGGCTGGCGGTCGGATCCCCGCCGCTGTGCTCCACAGCACCTTCTCCGCCCTCTTCATCAGTTGACGCTGCAGACAGGGAGAAACAAAACACAGGCATCAGGGCACTGTACAATGGACACATACACGCATGACAGTTGCACATGAGTGGCATTGGCAAACCTCAGACATGTCATCACAATCCCCAACACACATGTCATTGCAACTCACACACATGAGCCATACCACAGCCATATCCCAACTGCCACCACCATCCCTACACATACAACAGCATCAGCAGCCAAAGGGGAGCCAGACATCACATGCAACACAGGAAGTGCACCACACATGTACACACAGCACCACACTTGCATGCATGTCTACACCTCTGCCAAGTGTTGCACTGTTCAGACGGGCATCCATGTCACATCTGCCAATCAGGCTTCCACATACCGCTGTCACATGCATCCATGTTGCATCACTGTTGCACCCTTGACAAATACACACACATGCACATGTACACAGTGCTCATACATGCAGCCGAAAACAACATACATGCCTGACATCACGGACATGTCTACTTACATACACATTCATCCAAACATGTGTGCACGCACAACTGCATTTGCCATGCAAGCCCACACACACAAGCACCATCCATGTCTCACACATTACAGCCCTCGCATGTGTCAGACCCATGGCCCTGTACACCCACACCCATACTCGACCCCATACAAACAGATGTGCAACCGGCACAATGCCGAATAATCACCACACGCACTGCTCACAATCAGGATGCATGTACACTCACCGCTCGACTCCAGACGGGTCTGCTTCTCTAGGACCTGGACGTGGAGCGCTGGGGATATGCGTTCCAGGACCCCCATCTGTTCTTCCGACAAGTGGCCCCGGCGCCCCTTGGCATCCGCTGCCTTCAAGAGGCGCCGGGCCTTGTTCAGGGTCCTGGACCTGAAGTCCTCCCAGCGCTTCCTGACATGTTGTAAGTCCCAGACTGCCACCCCCTCCGCGTTGATGGCAGTCACGATGTCAGTCCAGATCCGAGTCCGTCCTTCCTTGTCGGCGCGGGAACTTCCGAAGAGGGCATCATACTGCCCCAGGACTTGCTCCACCAGGACACCAACTTCGGTGGCACTGAAGCTGGTGCCCCTCTGCCTCTCTGGCCGGGGGTTGTCAGTGGTCACAGATGGTGTTTGCCCCAACATGACAACCCCAGAGGCAGGAGTGGGTGGGCAACTGGGTCCTGGGGCTGGGCTGTGGAGCCATGGAATTCCAGTCGGGAGTCTTCGGTTCCAGCAGGGGTGGTCACAGCAACAGCACCCCTGGCTGATGTGCAGGCAGCAAATGGCAGTGCATGTGGGCAGCAGGCAGTCAGGCAGCAGCAGATGGCAGGTGGGAGAGTGCTCGGGGCTCTGGGGGGCAGTAGTTCGGCCTTCTGGGCAGGAGCGTGGTCTTCTGTGTACTTACGCATGGCCAGCTTGGTACGGAGTGATTTGGCACCTGAAAATCCTGCACGTCAGCGTGAAAACCGAGGAAAGGCCCTTAGCGCGTAAGCGCGTCAGCACGCATACGCGAATCTATTGGACCAAATGCCCTCAGCGCGTAAGCGCGTCTGTGACGTGACCCGCACGGGTGTTTCCCACACAGCACGTGATGACAGAGCACACGTGGAAAGACTGCACGTCAGAGTGTCGTCGCGTGTAATTGGACAGCACGTCAGAGTCTCATCGCGTGTAATTGGACAGCACGGCAGAGTCTCATTGCGTGTAATTGGACAGCACGTCAGGGTGTCATCGCGTGTAATTGGACAAAAGTGCGCGTACACGCGATTGGCCTATGTACGTGTATATCAGGTGTGCGCGGACACTTACACACGCAAGTACGTCAGCGCACCTGTATCCCGGTGTGCGCGGGAATTTCCACACGCTATTGGACTGGGTACTGGATTTCAGGGGTGCGCGGGTCACACGCTCGCCTACAACACGCGTAACGCATTAATTTGCGCGCTAAAAAAATTGCAAGCTCAGACCCAGGATGAACATACCGTTCCTAGCAGCAGTGGGCGTGGCCTACCAAAGGAGGAGGAGGAGGAGGAGGATAGTCAGGGCCAGAATATTCACACCCAGAACCAGCCTTTTCGGGATGCCTGATGACCAGGTGCATGGGAGGTACAGGTTTCCACCACACATCATACTGGACCTGGTGAGTGAGTGGGAGGATGACCTCACATCACCCACCCTGTGCTCCCAAGCACTCAGCCCCCTGGAGAAGGTCCTCAATGTACTGCACTTCTTAGCCACTGGATCATTTCAGCGGACAAGTGCCATTGTGGGTGGTGTATCACAGGCCACCCAGTCACGCTGCCTACACCAGGTCTTGAACATCATCACTGCACGCCCATCAGTCCGCAGGCACATATACCTGCCCAGAACCCCTGCAGAAAAACATGCTGCCGCCCTGGATTTCTACGCTGTGGCACGATTCCGCAAAGTGCTAGGTGCCATCGACTGCACCCATGTGGCTCTACGTCCCCCCAGGGCATCTGAGCACATCTATAGGAACCGCAAGCACTGGCATTCCATCAACGTGCAGGTAGTATGTAATGCCAAGGGAATCATCACCTCAGTATATGCCAACTATCCCGGGTCCACCCACGACAGCTTCATTTACCGAATGTCCACCCTAAGCCGGGACCTAGAAGCTGGGCGGCATGGCGATACATGGCTGCTTGGTGAGTATGAATGCCACTGCACATGCATGCATGTCAGATACTGAGCAAGGTCACAACCCCACCAATAATACCAATCACCACCTCCACAGGGGACAGTGCCTACCCTCTCAGCCCCCACATGATGACGCCAATTCGGAACCCCACCACGCCACCCCAGGTAAGATATAACGCAGGCCACATTACAACCCGGGGCATAGTGGAGCGCACATTCGGAGTGCTGAAGTCACGCTTACGCTCCCTTGACCGTTCTGGCGGGCAGCTGTTGTACGCTCCCCCAGTAGTGTGCAGGATCATAGTGGCAGCATGTGCCCTGCACAACGTTGCAACACGCCGGGGCCTGGCCGTGGACATGGTGGTGCCCCCCCATCCCCAACCACATGCACAGCCGCTGCGCATGGGAGGGGAAAGGGCACGGGGGGAGGCAGCCCGTACACAGCTAGTGGCTAATTACTTCACATAGAAATCACAACCCTGTGGAGTGCACACTGCCCTGGCACATTCCATCTGACAATCAATGATGACTCAACCTGACACTGACCCTGAATGTCTGGAGAAAGAACCGTGAAAACCATATCAGCCTGAGATTGTTCACCTGGAAGTGTCACAATGTGTGCATCCCTACCCACACAGACACCACCAATGCAGTTTTGTGAAGTTACACATTCAAGCAGCTAAAATGAATACCCACTTGCAAAATGCAACAAGAGGACAGTGCCATGTCAGCCAACCCAACCCCAGCACCGCCACACCACACACCGTGCCATGTCATGCTATTTGCAGGTAAACAAAGTAATCCCCACAACATGACACTAGTGTCACAATGTACAGTGTCCCTATTAGAAACTTGCAACACCTGAAATGCTCACAGTAATGCCGGACCAACAACAAACTTGAGCACGTACTACCATTAACATGACATCACTAATGTTAAATATTAGTAGTCTCACCACCTGGAAATGCCTGCACTCCCACCACTACCAACTGTGCAGTGTTGGCGCCATGTAGAGTTGTAGGTGCACTGCTGCCAACATGGACCACATCTCCAGACTAGAGGTCCTTGTGTAGACATGAGGAAGGGACCTGCAAATTGGGAGGTAGACACAGAAGATGAGTTACACATCAATGCAACATGCAGTGTACAACACAACAGCAATATGCACTAGGAATGTATACACAGTATTGACTACAGACTGCCCACACAGCTCATGGGAGTCCAACGTCACTGTGTAATTCACTGTCACTAGGGCACACCCTTTGCAAGCCCATGGAAACGGGAAGCAGGAGGGGTGTGTGTGACTCAAACCCAAGCATCTGAACCAAATACATTACAAGCCTGCATGTGCCCAGCCAAAATTGGGAATAAAAGAAATCAAAATAAAAATAAAAATAAGAAACAATCAAAAATGGCCATTGATGGGCCCGGGGGGGTTGGGGAGGCCACCCAGGAGGTCCGAGGACAGGATGCACACCAGAACCCACCTGTGTGGATCCTGGGAAGATAAAACACCTCCATGGGCTCATGGCCCACACGGCTACCCTATTGTGGGAGTGTCACTGCTGTCGCTATTATCACCCTGTGCAGCTGCATCCGGAGGTGGTTGCACTATGGGAGGCAGCCCACGCAAGGCCCTAGTCTGCTCCTCCATGGCTGCAAGCATGCGGGTGTGGTAGGTCTGGTTCTGGAGGATGAGTGTGCGGAGGTCCCCATGCAACAACTCACGGGATGCCCGGACCTCCGCCCTCGTTGCCTGCATCTCAGCTGAGAGCGTACGGGTGAGACGCTCCAGCTGCTGTTCTGTCCTTTGGTGTGTTGAAGCCTCACGCTCAACAAGAGTCGTCCTGAGGTGAAAGAGCTCCTGCCTCAGGGCTTCCCTGTGGCCCTGGGACTCAATGGAGATGGCCTCCTGCAGAGTCGCCAGTGCCGCCCGCCTGTCCCTGTTGGACCCCAACATGTCCTCCCTGTGTGACTGGCAGATGGAGTCGGTTGCCTGCTCTAGTCTCTCCATCAGCCTTTCAGGGGGGACAATGGAAGTGGCCACCCTATCCATGGCCTGAGCCATCATCTCGGATGATGCTGCCTGTTGGGTTGCCATACCGTAAATACATTGCTCCCATGCGGTATTGCCAGGTGGCGTACGGCCACCACGTCGGCGGGCACCACACCTGTCTGGGGCAAGGCGAACTGCGCCTTGCTGTGCCGGCACTGCCTGAGGCTGCAGGACTGCATTCCCCCTCTGATCTGCTGGCCCAGGAACAGGATCAGATGTCGCGGAGTGTGACCCTGCATCCGTAACCACCAAAGGCGTAGCTGCCAACACTGACATCCCCATTGAGGGTTCTGACCCTGGTGCAGGTGGGTGAGACAGAACAGAATCCCTCCCTGGAACACTCACCTGCGACGGCACGTAGGTCTCATCCGAATCAACACCTGAGTACAGCTCGGGGGAGGTGCAGCCAGAGACACCCCTTGAGAGCAGGACCTGCAGCACTTGTGGGTTCTCACCCACCACCACACCACGTCCCTCACTGGTGGTTGGTCGGCCCTCGGACCCCTCCTGGGTCTGCACCATCTCCACAACCCCAGCAGTATCAGGTGCGTCTTCCCCTGCAAAGACATAAAAACAAAGAAATGGAAACAGGCATTAGCACCATGGCACACAATGAGGGCTGAGAAGCAAGAGAACCAGTACTTGTTTGACACATGTCCCACATGACTAAAACCCTCCCATGCATGCACCCTCACTGCGTATGAAGGGCAGGCAAATGGCACACACTGATGACACCAAGATGGAAGATGAACACATTTTCTGCATGCTGCCTGGCAGTGGCATCACACATTGGCCTGTGATTGGCAGGTGAAACACACATGCCATCACACAGATGGCATGTACCATTGCTATTGAGTGAAGATGGAGAGGAGGGCAGCACCTATTCATTCAGTCCAGTTCCCGCATGTAATAGCTTTTCTAATTCAAACAGGTCAGATTCTTCACCTGGAGCTGCCAGTCCGAAATGGTGCAATTGCACAGGGACATGTTTGAACAAATGATATCCAGGTAACAAAGTCACTCCACTTTACCATAGCCATGTCAGACATGTGACTAGAGGACTGCGACATGCCTAGTAATAGTGGTGGAATGCAAACAATCTGACTAAATGAACAGTGAAAAATCAAGCAACAATGTTGTGGCAAGGTGACACTTCAAGGGCAACTGGCGTGCAGTTGGGCTAGATGTCTACTGTCGGCAGAAGGGATACTGCTATGGCCAAATGCAGCGGCGCAGGATGTATTGCATGAAGCACATGGCTGACCCATACGACTCAGGCGCACACACTCTCACCTGTCACACAAACAGAAGCCCTCACACACACCATGCACATGGATGACACACACATGCATGTGCACTCACCGGACAATGCCTCGTAATCAGCCAAATCTCCCACGCCTTGGATCTGTTCCTCCGTGACGTAGGTCCCAGCGACTGACTCATGTGGAGTGAGTTCCATGTCTACTACTGGAGACCCACCTCCAGTCACTAGAGTTGCGGCATGACTTGAGGCCAGCTTACTCTTTGCCCTGCGCTTTAGGTCATTCCAGCGCTTATAGCAATCATTGGCTGTGCGCCTCACGATTCCAAGGGCACTTACGATGTCCACAACGGTCTGCCAGTGTGCCTGGCGTTGTGCAGGTGTGGTCTTGGATCCTGCAACAATGACCATCTCGTTGTCATGTGCGGACACATACTCGACAAGTGCATTCAGTTCGTCATCCGTGAAGCTGGGCTTCCTGGATGGGCCGGACTGTGTAGCCGTGTCTGGGGCATCAGCCTGTGCCGGACGAGCACTCTTCCTCTTCCGCTTGGAAGGTGGTGGTGATCCTGAGTGTCCTGCGCCACTCTGGACACTAGGGGCAGGAGCCCTGGTGGACTCTGTATCAGGAGTGTGGGATTGCACACTCAGCATGGGAGTTGGTGCAGGCATTGGCTCTAGTGTGATGGTGTCAGGGGGAATGTCAGCAGCATGGACTAGGACTGACACTGTCTGGGCTGGGTGTGTGAGGGCTGGGGTGGATGGAGCCGCAGCTTGCCCCTGCAGCCTCTCCGCCCTGCCTACTTGGTGCAGCAGATGACCTTGCTGCCCCAGATGCACGTGGCATGGTGACATCAACGTGCACCAGTGCACGTGTCATAGGCCTGTGGACCTGGAAGTCAGCCATGGAGTCAGCCAGGTCTGGTGCCACAATGGGCTGGTCCAACAAGGGCTGAGCATGGATGGTGTCAGCCACATCAGCCTCAATGGGAGGGGGGGGATTATGGGTGCCCTTGACTGGTCCTCCACACATGGGGGGACAGGCTCACCCTGCAAGTAACGACCACGTCCCCTACCGGATCCACCACGGCCACCACTTGTGGCTCTTCCACCTTTGCCACCCTTACGGAATCCTCGCCTCCCAGCCATGGCACTTATGTTAATGTGCGTATGGGAGTGGCTGTAAAATATTGTCCTGGGCAATTGAGGGTCAAAGGGGTTGGGTACCAGATGGTAATTGTACCCTAGTGCTCTTGCAAGGCTGATTGTAACCCCTGGGGAAAGATGACGGGTCACGCTACGCACAGGAGCCCCAAAAAAGGGAGATGACGTGCACGCAACCCCTCCTAGACCACGTGTGCAGAAAGGAAAACCTGCACTACGCTGTGGCACCCAGTAACACAAGAATGAACGTATGCGTGTCACACGCAGCCTAGAATGACCTCTGAAGGGGTAGGCTACACACGGGGCAAGCACAGATGTTAGATACGTGCGTGACTCACCGTCTGCCAGGTAAAAGAGCGTGAAAAAGGAGCGCGTTTGGTTGGCAACACCCCCGCCAAAAGAAGATTTGTACGCTGTCTGAGGAGACAGGACAACAGTAGAAGGGAACACTGTTTGAGGGAACAGGCCCAGGTAAACCCGTAAAAGAGAAAAAAGAGAAAAAGCTGTCAGAGGTAACAGGGAATACGAACTTGAAACGCCGTGAAGTAAATCGCGTGTGAAACGACAAGAAGTACAGAATTCACCCACTCGCTCTCCACGAAAAGCACGTACAAGGAAATGGTGTTCTACGCGTACCTTTTATACAGGCCCACACGTCCAGCGTCACTTACGCGGCGTGTACGCGCTAGGGCCATTTCCACCAATTACACGCTTTGTCACTTCTGCGTGTAGGGCAATTTCCACCAATTACACGCTTTGTCACTTCTGCGTGTAGGGCCATTTCCACCAATTACACGCTTTGTCACTTCTGCGTGTAGGGCCATTTCCACCAATCACACGCGATTACACTCTGACGTGCAGTCTTTCCACGTGTGCTCTCTCATCACGTGCTGTGTGGGAAACACCCGTGCGGGTCACGTCACAGACGCGCTTACGCGCTGAGGGCCTTTGGTCCAATAGAACCGCGTATGCGTGCTGAAGCGCTTACGCGCTAAGGGCCTTTCCTCGGTTTTCACGCTGACGTGCAGGATTTTCACGTGCCAAATCACTCCGTACCAAGCTGGCCACGCGTAAGCACACGGAAGACCACGCTCCTGCCCGGAAGGCCGAACTACTGCCCCCCAGAGCCCCGAGCACGCTCCCACCTGCCATCTGCTGCTGCCTGACTGCCTGCTGCCCCTGCACTGCTGGGGGGTGGGGGTGCTGGGAGACATGAGTGGGGGCCTGGTGGAGGCTGCCCCTGCACTGCTGGGGGGTGGGGGTGGTGGGAGACATGGGTGGGGGCCTGGTGGAGGCTGCCCCTGCACTGCTGGGGGGTGGGGGTGGTGGGAGACATGAGTGGGGGCCTGGTGGAGGGTGACCCTGGATGCTGGGGGGTGGGGGTGGTGGGAGACATGAGTGGGGGCCTGGTGGAGGGTGACCCTGGATGCTGGGGGGTGGGGGTGGTGGGAGACATGAGTGGGTGCCTGGTGGAGGCTGCCCCTGCACTGCTGGGGGTGGTGGGAGACATGAGTGGGGGCCTGGTGGAGGCTGCCCCTGCACTGCTGGGGGGTGGGGGTGGTGGGAGACATGCATTGTTGATCAGTAGTGCAAGGTGACATGTGGGTTGGCTGGGGGGCATGCCCATGGTGGATGGGCTGCCTGCGGGACATGAGCAGGGGTGCAGGGTAGTCCCCCGTGGTGTGGGCTGCCTGCAGGGGCCGTGGAGGTTGTGGAGCGTACACCTGGGAGGACCCACACGGCCAATTCACGTGTAGTACTCCCCAGAACCCCTGAAATACACATTCCCTGCTGGTATCGCGTGTGCAACTTCCCGCGCACCCCTGAAATACACGTACCCTGCTCGCACTGGGCCAATCGCGTGTGGAACTTCCCGCGCACCCCTGAAATACACGTACCCTGATGAAATCACGTGTGGAACTTCCCGCGCACCCCTGAAATACACGTACCCTGATGAAATCGCGTGTGGAACTTCCCGCGCACCCATGTAATACACGTACCATGCTCGCACTGGCCCATTCGCGTGTGTAACTTCCCGCGCACCCCTGAAATGCACGTACCCTGCAGAAATCACATGTGGAACTTGCCGCGCACCCCTGAAATACACGTACCCTGCTCGCACTGGCCCATTCGCGTGTGTGACTTCCCGCGCACCCCTGAAATACACGTACCCTGATGAAATCGCGTGTGGAACTTCCCGCGCACCCATGGAATACACGTACCCTGCTCGCACTGGCCCATTTACGTGTGTGACTTCCCGCGCACCCCTGAAATACACATACCCTGATGAAATCGCGTGTGGAACTTCCCGCGCACCCATGTAATACACGTACCCTGCTCGCACTGGCCCATTCGCGTGTGGAACTTCCGGCGCACCCCTGAAATGCACGTACCCTGCAGAAATCGCGTGTGGAACTTGCCGCGCACCCCTGAAATACACGTACCCTGCTGAAATCGTGTGTGCAACTTCCCGCGCACCCCTGAAATTCACGTACCCTGATGAAATCGCGTGTGGAACTTCCCGCGCACCCATGGAATACACGTACCCTGCTCGCACTGGCCCATTCGCGTGTGTGACTTCCCGCGCACCCCTGAAATACACGTACCCTGATGAAATCGCGTGTGGAACTTCCCGCGCACCCATGTAATACACGTACCATGCTCGCACTGGCCCATTTGCGTGTGGAACTTCCCGCGCACCCCTAAAATGCACTTACCCTGCAGAAATCGCGTGTGGAACTTGCCACGCACCCCTGAAATACACGTACCCTGCTGAAATCGCGTGTGCAACTTCCCGCGCACCCCTGAAATTCACGTACCCTGCTCGCACTGGGCCAATCGCGTGTGGAACTTCCCGCGCACCCCTGAAATACACGTACCCTGATGAAATCGCGTGTGGAACTTCCCGCGCACCCATGGAATACACGTACCCTGCTCGCACTGGCCCATTCGCGTGTGTGACTTCCCACGCACCCCTGAAATACACGTACCCTGATGAAATCGCGTGTGGAACTTGCCGCGCACCCCTGAAATACACGTACCCTGCTGAAATCGCGTGTGCAACTTCCCGCGCACCCATGTAATACACGTACCATGCTCGCACTGGCCCATTCGCGTGTGGAACTTCCCGCGCACCCCTGAAATGCACGTACCCTGCAGAAATCGCGTGTGGAACTTGCCGCGCACCCCTGAAATACACGTACCCTGCTGAAATCGCGTGTTCAACTTCCCGCGCACCCCTGAAATTCACGTACCCTGCTTGCACGGGGCCAGTCGCGTGTGGAACTTCCCGCGCACCCCTGCAATACACGTTCCCCGCTTGGCGTTTGCTGTTTGCCAGCCCGGTGAACTGGTCCAGGGTTAGCGCAGCCCTTTGCGATGATTTAGCGATTTTGATGGCTTTTCCTTGCGCGAGGGCGTTCTTGGGGGCGTTACTGGCGCTGCTGCAGGGTCGCTGCGATTCTCTGCGCCACGGCTGGTTTGGAAGCCTGAAATCCATGAATACGCTGTGCGCGGAAATCGGTTTTAGCGCACGTGCCTGGCGCAGTCAATCGCACGCGGACACTCTGCGCCAGCCGCTTGCGACACTTTTCTGCGAAATTCTATGAATTACCCTGTAAGTCTCTGGTTTAGAGTATTTTTCTTTTCATGGTAGTAATACTTTTCCTGGGCTATTATTGACCTCAATTAGTGATTGTTTAGGATTGTTTCTGGGTTGCCTCCATTTTTTATTTGGTAATACTCTTTTGCATCTCAACGACATGGTCTGAGGTTTTGCAATTTCTCAATGCTCTCAAAAAAGTACCCTATTTCCAAGATGTCCAATTTTTGATTGTAGTATGTAATTAGCTTCTATTTGTTTATGAAACAGCCTACTCTTAAATTTGGTATCTTCAATTAACACTTCAACATACAGATGAGAAATATTGGTTTTACTACTCGCATCAGTGAGATGGATCCTGGAATTGTAATGATTGACTTGTGTAACATATTCTGCAAATCCAATTCAAAACCATCCCAGATCATAAAGATAGTATCTATGTATATATATATTCACAGAATAAACTTTATTAAGCAACCATAGCTCATCCCACCACTAACACCCAGGACATCAAAGATGACATCACAAATGCCATTGATGACATCACTGATGGCATCACATATGTGGGCCACTTGCTTTTCTTCAGTGACATATCTAGGCCATGTGTATTTCTTCACTGACAGTCAGAATATGAACATTCAAAAGATGTTATATATATATATATAGACATTAGCCTTGACATATGTTCTTAAAGAAATTGGGCCTCATTACGACCCAGGCGGTAAGTTACCGCCTGGGCCGTGACTTTACCTCCATGGCGTAAACTACGTTTACGCCATGGTGGTTGGCGGACTTTCCGCCCCATTCCGACCTTGGCGGGGCGGTAAGTCCCCAATCCCCATTTACCCTTCCCCATTCCCATTTTTGCCCCATAGGGCATAATGGGAGTGGGGAAGGCGTTAATTACGCCACCGTAAATTACGGTGGCGTAATTAACTCCATGGTCCCTTAGCGCCATGGATTTTAACACCTGCTAAAAGCAGGTGTTAAGTCCGCCATGGCGCTAAGGGACCTCGTACTCAGGCGGTAAGGGTCGGCGCTGTTTACGCCGCCGTAAAACCCTTACCGCCTGGGTCGTAATGAGGCCCATTGTCTTAGGGGTTGGCCTTACCTCATGCTACACGTAGATGGTTCAATGAGCAGGCCTCAAACATACAATTCATTTGTATACATGAATATGAATGTTAATGTTATTAACATTATCTGGTGCTGTTGATGCGTTCTTCCTTACTTGAGTTTTTCCCAATACGTGCCTTACATTTGTATACACTCTGGCTCTTAATATATGTTGTTTGTACTAACGGAGGTGTGTAGTAGGTATTCAATGGTTAGCTCTTCATTCCATAATTAATATTAGTCACAATTCTAATACGATAGAAGTTATTAATTTACTGGCCAATATTACCAGATTAAAAATGGTGCATGTGGAGGTATTGCCTATGTGTATGTATGAATACATTTCTGTATTAACAACAACACTCCAATATAATGTTTTGTTTGGATAAGTACATGTTTTAATACATTAAATAGTTTAGAGATCCCATGATCACCCCTGACATGTTGTTACCAACATTATAAACACAACCCCTTCTAAGGACTTTTCATAAAAATTAATTTTGATGTCATCTTTGATGTCCTGGTTGTTAGTCTTAGCAGTGCGCGGTGGTGGTGTGAGTTATGGTTGCTTAGCTTACCATAACTGGTGAATTTCTGAGGTTTTCCTGTTTTATTTGTAACCATAAGGTCTCTTTAACAAAGTTTTTTCAGTGAATTTGATAGGTTTTTATTAGTGCAACTTAACCATAACGTCCCTTTAACAATGTTATTTCTGTGAATTTCATAGGTGTATATTAGTGCATATCTCTTCCATCATACTGACCCCCCTCCACGTGACGGGTGCAAAGTCTGCGGACTGCGCGAATGTCTGCAGACGGCGGACAGCATTCACACTGCACGAAAACACAGCGGTCATTTTACACTGTTGTATCCTTCAACTGACAAACACATATACATAAAACAGCAATAGGTATATGTTCTACAGCCAATAATAAGTGTGCATAGAAAATCTTCAATTCAAAATGTACATCTATGTTTTCATTTAGCGCACAATGGGGGTCATTACGACCCAGGCGTTAAGGGGTTAACGGCGCCGTAAAAGGTTGCGGCGCCATTAACCCCTTAACGCCTTACTACGAGGTCCCTTTGCGGGTCCCGACCTTAACGGCTGGTCTGTGTCAGCCGTTAAGGTAGGGACCCGACAAGGGACCTTGAAGGTAATTACAGTACCGCAATTTGCGGTACCGTAATTGCCACCTTCCCCATTCCCATTGAGCCCTATGGGGCAAAAATGGGAATGGGGAAGGGCCAATGGTAAATGGGGAATTACCGCCCGCCAACCTTGGAATGGGGCGGTAATTCCCCATTTACCATTGGCAGAATCAGTAAAATACCGGCGGCAACCATGGCGCAACTAGCGCCTGGGTCGTAATGACCCCCAATATAATGGAATGCACCAACCAAAAAGCATAACTGCACACCTCAAAGTATCATCTCAGTACAACTCTGCTTACAGACTTATAGACACCGGGCACTTATTTCAAAAGAAGCTCCTACAAAATAGTAGGTACACTGCATTAATTTCTCTATTTTTACCATTTGTTATATATACATATCTTATAAGGAACATTTTAACAGAAATGGCAAGCACATTGGAATAGTTAGAGGAAAATTTCCCTTCAGAAGAAATGACCAATGAAAACATCTCTAATGGTATGCAGTTCATTTTTTAATCTAATAATTAATGTAATTTGTTGAAATCTTACTATAACATTCTTTTCTTTTTAACAGTGCATACTTGTAATGAAGAAACCACGGCCCAATACCATTTGAGAGAATCTGAAGAATTAACAGAGAGCCCCTAAAACCAAATGTACATAATAAACGAATCAAATTATCAGCAAAAATGGCCGAACTGAATAATAATTTTTTTCAGCTCCTAACTTTTTAAAAAAATCATGTCAAGGAAAATGTTTGCTATCTCTGCCCTACTTGTACATGTACCTATTTACCTTCTCCCAACCAATCATCCCCATCACATTCCCTCGATTTAAATACAGGACTCTATCATGAAACCTCACTCCCTTCCTCCCCTAATGAACATTTTACAGAAATTCCCAATTCTCTCATATATGTTTCCCATTCTGATACCCCATCTCTTTGTTAAATGAATGTATGTTTTTGACTGTAAATAAATGTGGTTATAGTCCAGTCACTGTTTTTTGGTGTTTGGGTCCGCAGTCAGCGCGATGGTCTAGGGTGTCCACACTCGAAATCCAGGTGCTCTGGATATGAGCGATGTCCACACATGTCAATTTTTGCATGTCGTACCTTTAATTAGTCCCCGGACACTGCGCCTGTCCGGACATGGCCGCACCCAAAATGGATGTGATCCTGGACACAGCGCCTGTCCGGACACGTCTGCTCTCGTGTGGTGCATTTTTAATTAGTCTAGAGACACTAAACTTGTCCTGCGAACACTGGCACGCATGTGAACCTCGTCTCCCTGTGCCCCCGAACATTGTGCCTGTCCGGACATGTCTGCTCTCATGTGGCGCACTTTTAATTAGTCCGGGGACATCACCCCTGTCTTGCGAACACTGGTGCGCATGTGTACATCATTGCCCGCCCTATAGGTGTCCAAAACAGCCATCGTGTCCCAGGTCCTCTGGGGACGTCACCATGTGACCGCGCCAATGCGTCATGATGGAATGTTCGCGGCCAGTGTCCATACCCCTGGACAGTTCAAAACTGCATTTTATTGCCAATCTTGGGTGTTTCAAGCTGAAACTTTACCCTTGCAGAGCTCCTAGACCGTGTCTTAGTTGATCTGGCAACTTTTAATAACTAGCTAAGCCCTAGTTGTGGCTTGATATTCCGCAGACAGTTGCATGGTCCCCGGACAGCCCTTCTGAATGGACCCACCCATTACTTTTCCTCATTCTCTGCAGAACTTTCAAAACTTGATCCAATGGCATCCACTATGGCCATCTCGGCTCCCCAACCGCCCCCACCACCACCACCATCTGGAAGGCCTGGAGATGCGACTGGAAGAGGAACATGAGGAAAATGAAGATGAGGTACAGGAAGTCCCTCTCTCCAGCTCCCATCATGAGTCCTGGGTGTGGCAACTTTTCACCACTGTAGGTGTACCGAAGGCTCAGGAACCCAAGGTTCGATGCACTGAGTGCAAGCTTGTACTCGGTTGCGTAAAACCGTGTCTGTACTCCTACGGGACCACCTCCATGTGGTGCCACATCAAGTCGAACCACAAGGAGGCAGTGAGAAAGGTGGCCTTTTGAAGGGAGCAGTAGGCTGACTCTCTGTACCCAATCTTCATCGTCTGCTCCTGTCACCACAAGAGGTAATCCTGTGGGGCAGAGGATCCCAGCAGCTGCCTCGCAGGCCATACAAAACAATGTTGACTCTTACTTTTCAAGGGTCACAGTGCTGTGTATGTACTGCGACGCACCGCTCTGTAAAGGGAGCAGTTTCGGAGTGCTTTAGAGGCCACGGTCAAGGAGCACGAGAAACACTGCATCCCTACCTGATTAAGGCCCGCCACAAATCTTCCACTCTTCACCTGCCCCTCCGTCCCTATGGTTGGTTCCCCTTCCCTCACTTGCCTCTCCTGAAAACAAAAAAAGCAACAAAAAATACTAAATCACTAAAACACAAAAATGGTTCCTTTAGGAGCCTCCTTTCACAGTCGAAATAAAGAACTAACAAAAAAAGTTACAGGCCCCCTACACAGCATGTGGAGTCAGGAGACACCGCGGTAGTCCGTGGACATCAGGAACATTCCAGGCATGGGGTGGTGGCATCAAAACCATTGTAATGTTTTTGCGTGGGAACATGGTAGCTCTTAAAATAACCTTTTTTTAATTTTTAAATTAAAACATTGTACTGCACTTAACTATTTCTTTAAACTTTCACAAAAAGTAGGCATTGTTTTCCCAGTGTTTCCATTTACTTCTTTTTTTGCGCCTACTGAAGAAAGCTCTGTATATTTACAACAACTGCTTCAAAGCATTTTGAATGTTTTCCACATAAACCTGATTACCCACATCAGTTAGATGGGCTCCATCTTGCCAAAAAATGTTGGCCCTAATACATTTAATGTTCTCATTATGGAACAATGTCATGCCAACATCGCAAACAAAAGCACACACAGCTTCATTGACGTTGCACCTCACCTCGTTTTTTCCATTTGAGGACCAAATGAACTGGAACATATCCACATCTGTCTCTGGGCAATTCATGAAAACATTATTTTGGAATTAGGGAACATTTCCTTCAACTTTACCAATGTCTCCTTCATTGCAAACTGCAATGAGATTCCAGTCACGTACCCCAAATTGTTCCCACTACAATGAATGATAATAATGTCCGGATTCTTCAATTGAAACATATTTTCACATAATGGGAGCAAGTCCACCCACTTTATGCCACACACCCCATACCAGAACACTTCCAATTCAGGGAATCCAAGATGTTTGGCTTTTCCACAATGCTTTGCATACACCTTCACCCAGTGGACCCAAGAGTCCCCTACAATCCAAACACTCTAGCTGCTAAAAGACATAGCCATGGCCATTTTCAATCCTCTCACAACTCCTACTAACAGAATTCCTGCTACCCTCTGTTCCTGTACACCACACCCAGGAAACCTGATTGGTTAATACTCCATTGTCCGTGGACAGATCAACAGTCCGTGGCCTCTGCAGTCCCCTTTCCATGCCAGGCAACCTCAAAAGACCTTGATGTGGCATGTGCTGTATGCAAAGTACAGCAGTGTTCACGAACCCCGTAACACAGGGGAGCCCTTCTACCCTTTCCACATTCATGCTTGTAAGACTCCCTCATTGGCTGCTGTCAAAGTCACACATCCATCCACCAATCACATCCAAAAACTCTAAACCTAACCCCGTCGTCTCAGTTCAACACTTAAGATGTATACTTGAAATCTCAGAGAACATATCTCCTGTTACTCACAGCCAACTGCATCAAAAACTACTGTGAAACTCTCCAAGATTTCTATTTCCAGATTCAACAATATCTGCATCTTACAAGACACAATACAGGTATGCCTATAACTAATTTAATTTTTTCAACACCTTTTTAAACATATATACGGGGTTGTGTCTACTTACCCTGTTATAAGCCTCTCAATTAACATATTCTCTTTTGCAACAACTCTACCAAATGCCATGTATTGCCTCATTCAGCACACTTACTTAGAATGCTGTACATTTAAAAATCTTTCTTTTTAAAAGCATTTCCCTGAAACCTACAAAATGCATATGTGCATTTATAGCAGCACTGTGTGCTACTTTCGTATTATTAAAAAAAGGAAAAGCAGCTTGAAAACATTTCTACAACATTTTAAAATGACACTTGCTAAGTGGAAGATTAATATGTTGGCAGTACATTCATACCAACCAACATAACCCATTTCAATCTATAGATGTTCATCAAATCATGTATTTCTTCTCTGCATTCAGCATTTCTGCCATTACACATCTTGGACTGCAACTCCCAGAATGTAATCAAATAAAACACAGGACTACACTAGACGATTCAAAAGTATAAAATATATATGGAATGGAAAATGATGTGCATTTGAAAGAATTTCTTTTTAGGACCATTTTAATTAAAATTAAAACATGCATATATGCATTTAAAACAGAACTGTGTATAACGTCTCTAGAAAATAAACGAGGAATCAAATAAACAATGATAGTCTGGCTCTCAGTCAACAAATTCTATATGGAATTTAAGCTGTGTTTTGGTAGTGTTATTCTTATTTTCATGGATAATTTGCATGATTTTAGTTTGTGTATTACTTGTGTAATGTATATGGAAAGATTGAAATATGTTTTTTGATTCTTCTGTCAGTTTCTTAAAGGTTTGTAATAAACCAAATAAAAAAAAAAAGAAAAGAACCAAAAAGCAAATGCAAAAGATGTCCACAGCATTTTTAAGTGCCACTTAGTGTGTACATATTTAATATCTTGACAGTACATGCATACTTGCTAACATGACCCATTCCAATCTACAAGTACTTACCCAGTCCTAATTTTTATCTACATTCTGGGACTTGCAGTCCAAATTTTCTAATGAAATAACTGCAATTATGACTCCCAGAATGCAAAGCAAAAAGACAAGACTTGATGAGCACCTACATACCTTTATCTGTGCACTTTAAACATTCCCTTAAGTACAGCACACTTCAAACAAACATACTGTCAAACATAAACTCAAATAAATATAGTATTTCTTGTTTAATCCTGTATGGATTTCTTTTCCAATGACCCAATGATTATGCAAACAGAAACAGCAACTGTGTACAACACACAGTAATGTTGTTCTAAATATATTACTTAGAATGTACTGATTGTGAGGGTCTAAAAAGTACATGAATATGTGAGATTGTATACAATGAAACATTTTAAACTATCCTGCCTTTCATGTTATACTGTGTTCTTTCACAGGAGCAGCTACACCGCCACACCATGCGGGCCATTCAAGGTAAACTTGGGCTCAATCTGGATTAGCCTCAAGCAACTTCCCCATGCTGCTGATGCCCTGCTAACCTCGTTTTGAAACATCCCGAGCTTCGCCTACAACAAATTGGGAAGCATCCGGCAACCCTTAATGTTGCACAACTCGGCTGACCATGCCCATACCTGATTCTACCATTAGCATTAACGTGCTCTTCTCCCTACCAAGATGGCCGCTCCGCTTGGGTGATCTGCATTACCTCCTGTAATCTTCCCTGCCTGTAACGGCTGCTGCATCCGGATTGGGTACCTGCCCATACTTTGCCTGACCAATCTTCGCCGGCTGGCGAATACCGGCCCGGAAATGAAGGCACGATACAAAGGCACAGCTGACTGAGCTGACCGAGCATTACCGGGCACCAGCGCTTTTAAACCTACTCCCCTGCTCTGCGCTCTACTGACCTGCCCAAAATAAGGTGAGACTTCATCAAAACACGCTGCCTTGTGACCTCCCTGTTCCTCATAGCCCATCCTATTCTATCAAAGCTTACCTCCTTACCATAGCTGTTACCTTTCTCTTTCTCCTCCTCCCTCCACCTACTCTGAGTATTCTCCGCTCTCAGCCATTCCACATCGGCCCGTGCACTTATTCTTACCTGTCTCACAACCGGCACTCAGCCCTCCACCAGATGATTTGCCTGTTCCCGCTCCATCACGAGGACACTGTCCTATGATCAAAGACTTCACTGTCACCCAAGCCACAGTACCAGGGATGCCTGTTAACATGTATTATTGCTGTCCTTTGGTCAATATCCCCACTGTACTGTTACCATCATTTTAAGAGTTGCACTAGGCGAAATTAACTGCTGTACCTCTGTCACCTGGTTACCTGCATTTTATCTAGAGATATGTAATTTTGTTTTGGTACTTCTCTTACATTTACCATTATTACGCTACCTCTGCCCACCGTGTCATCCCTGTCTTAATGTGCTTCCGTGCTGTGTATGAACATCAGCTCTTGCTGAAATAAGACTGTACATTAATTAATAGTGTGAACCATGCATGCCTTCAGCAGTGGACTGGCCTATAGGGAACTTTGGATATTTCCCGGTGGGCCTCTGCACCCTGGGCCTCTTTTGTGTGGTATTTCCAAATGTTCTCATAGGAAAAGCATTGGGCTTGCTGAAAATGTGTCATAAGGTGCCACTTTCAAAATTATTTCCATGGCCTCTTTTGGTCTCCAGTAATTATTTCCAGGGCCTCTTTTAGTTCCCAGTCCACCCCTGCATGCCTTACAAGCACTTTGCGTATGTCTCCCAAATCCACTCTACTGAGCTCCAGTGATATTACTTAACTGCGCGCATTCCCTAATGGTGCCCTGAAACACATGATTGCGACTGCATGCTGCCTTTAGTCTACTGCTCTTGAAAATACTAAATGCTCTAATAATACTAGCTCCTATGAGTCTTGATCATATTGCTGCTATTGCTATCTGCCTACTTAACTTTGAGCAGTCTGCCTATAACCGCACTCACTTATGAAGGACTTGTAACAGCTTAGCCATCTGAAATTACTGCCTCTAATCAGCTTTGTAAGAGCAACTGTTCTCTCCGCGCACAACCGCCTGTCTGTTATTCCATGTTTATCACCTTACGTATATTCAAATGTGGCCACCTGATTGTACTTGTATATATTCACAACTAGCTAATTTGCACATATATTAGGTTGCCACTGCTCTTCATGGTTCAGTCCACCTAGAAAGTAGACACTCTCACTAAGTCCTAGCATGCTCACTACAGCTACCAACCAGAATGTCTGCATCTCACTACTCATATTGAGTTTTATACTCTGCTTTGCTAGACTCCACACACTGGCCCTTGGGGACCTATCAACTATGACATACCCCAAATTGACTAACAACACCATAACTAAACAGCCCTTACCTATGAACAACTTTGAACGCCTAACCCCGAGCAATCCCTGCACGACGGAGTCTAGGAATACTCATCTTAGAGCTAGACTAGGCAAAATATATGAGCCTCCTATCAGCTCGCTACCCACCCCTGTAGGAAAAAGGACCCTAAAAACCCTGCCTGGCCCAACACCCATAGTACCAAGTTAGCACATAACTGCCCTCCTAAGACTAAAAACTGCACACTCCAGAACCTCAAACCTAAAGACCATCTAACTTCCCACCCAGCAACCACAACTCTCACGAGCCCGCCTATTAAATTAGCTCTAATAAACTCTAGATCTCTAGTAGCACATGCCAAAGAGATTGCTGACTTGATTCTGAGCGATAATTTAGATTTCCTTGCCATCACTGAGACATGGTTGCATGCTGCAGCAGGCCCTATGCTTATTCTAGCAGTCCCTGATGGTTATACAATCTTGAGACAAGATAGACAAGGGACTAGAGGCGGAGGCATTGCCATTATCTGCAAATGCAGCCTCTCTATGAGATTAGCCCCACCTTACGACATTCAATCGTGCAAAGTACTCTCAGTCAAAGTAACTCTGACTAACTCCCAAACCCTTAATATCCATCTGATATATCGCACTCTGGGCCCAACAGGGACATTTGAGGAAGATATTAATGCTATTCGCTCTAGTAACCTCAAAAGCTCAACGCAAGTACTACTACTAGGCGACCTCAACTTGGGTTTCAATGACTCCTCGGATCATTCTGCCTTGGTAACGGCGAACATTTTATCAGAACTTGGCCTTACCCAAAGAAGCAAAACCCCTAAACATAACAAAGGTAGAATACTAGATTGGGTGGCAGATTACAACTGCCATGCCAATAGCCTTTCCATTTCACCACTAGCCTGGATCAACCTATACCTACTCATTTACGCTCTCTAACAACCGATCCCCCGTCCATACTTGCCCCCATGGCTCCACCCACACTAACTAGAAATAAAAAGAGCATTACAGTCGATAGGTTTATCCCTGCTCTACTCCCCACCCTTAACTCACTTCCTGACAGCACTGACCCAGAGAGCCTGGTCAAGGAGTATAACAAAATGATGGCCTCCTCCCTGGATCAGATCGCCCCCCTCAAACTTAGACGAAGTAAGTCGAAAAACCATCTGAACAAATGGTTTACACCATTCTTAAAAAACTTAAGACAACAAAAAAGAAATTGTGAGGCTGCATGGAAATTACTTCCATCAGAAGCCAACAAACTAAATCTTACCAAACTTTCATCCCTCTATAAAAATAAATCTGCCTTGCTAAACGGGAATCCTACGACACTTTTATCTCCAAGCTATCTCCAATATGAAAGAATTATTTACTATTCTTAAAGAATTAGAGACTCCCATCGCAATACCAGACACTTGTACCAAAGATAAAAAATGGTGCTCAGATATCCAACATGCACTCGCCAATAAAGTATCTACCTTAGAAAATAAAATATCCCAAAAAAAGCTTCCTTAAATGCCCCACCTTCACATAAAACATCTGTGAACACCGCTGAAGTCCAACCTACCCAATTCCATTTTTTTAAGTATCTATCATCGAGGTGGAAAGAATTATTCTGTCCCTCAAACCTTCCAATTGTCAGGGTGATCTCTGCCCGGCACAGCTCATCAAGGATGCGGCTCGAGATCTATCACCTTTCATATCCAAGCTTATCAATGCTTCCTTTGCCAGCGGCACCATCCACACAAACCTCAAACAATCATGGGTACTCCCACTTTAGAAAAAAACGACTCTAGATCCCTTAACACCCACTTACTATAGGCCAATTACAATAGCCCCTTTTCTTCTAAAAATACTAGACTATACAAGGTGGCTTACACGCAAATACAAAAATATTTGGAATTACACCACCTGCTAGGAGCTAGACAATCAGGCTTCCATCCACAACATGGAACAGAGACTGCCCTCATCGATCTCAAGACCCAAGTCGATGAGCTTAGAGACAGTGGTAAATCAGCTTGGCTCCTCCTCATGGACATTTCAGCTGCTTTCGATTTGGTGGATCATATGATTCTATGTAACCATCTCAACACAGCAGCACACTTCTCCAAGGATGCCATAACTTGGATTGGTTCTTTCCTAAGTGGCAGAACAATGAGGGTCTTCTCCCCTTCAGCAGCGGCAGACCCCACACCAATCACCTGCAACGTACCAGAGGGGTCCTGTGTCTCGCCCACACTGTACAATATTTTTACCAAGCCCAGGGGATTATGACGAGAATTTGGCCTTGGTGAACAGAGTGTACATCATCATCCAGGCATGGATGGCCATGCACGTTCTATGCCTGAATGATGATAATACAGAACTCATCATCTTGGGTACCCTTACTAACCTAAAAAAACTAGGACCTGACTATTCCTCCTTCATAATTGACGGTAACCTCATTAAGGAAGTACAGGTGGTAAAAACACTAGGTTTCAACCTCGACTCTACTCTGTCCTTTTCCAAACAGGTCAACACGCTAGCATCCTCTATGGCCTACACATGTAGGCTCATTAGAAACCGGTAAGCTCTTTCTCTCCAACAATAGCTGCACCATCCTGGCCAGAGCACTCATCCTGTCTCGTTTGCATTATTTTAATGCCCTTTACATAGATTCAAACAAATCCATCATTAGAAGAATCCAAACCCTACAAAACAATGCCCTTAGAGCGGCACTAGATATCTCCAGAAGAGAGCACATTTCTGAGAGTAGACAACAGAATAACTGGCTCCGGACCAATGACAAAATCCTCCAAAAAAAACGGTGTCGCTTACCCATAAATCTCTTAACAACGCCGCCCCTATCTACCTCTCTGAGAGATTCCACAAACAGACATCCCTAAGACCAACCAGATCAGCAAACAGGGATCGCGGGTCCATCCCTAGATTCAAATTATCCACGAATGGAGGTAACAGTTTCCCCGTTAAAGCGGCTAAACTATGGAACTCCCTGCCTTCTACATTGGGAGTAGACAAGTCTTACCAGAATTTCAGAACTAATAATATTTTGTGGTTGAAATCCACTGACCATTAACGCGCATGATGCATAATCCATGCCTGTGTAACTGAAATGCAACTATTACTGCCCACCTGCTATCCCCATGGCAGTAACCTCAATTATGCCTATCAATTTTGTAAATATCTGTATATCCTGCTCTTGTAAGAAATGTATTTCACTTCATGATTCACTACCGGCTACCCCCATGGCGGTAACTTTAATTTTGTACACAATGCCTTGTAATATCTGTAAATATCTGCATACTCTGCTTTGTAAGTAATGTATCTCACTTTATGATTCACTGTAACTAAGCTTCGCATCTTCTTTTAACTGCTGCACCCTGATACCCTTGGGTCTGGTGTGCATTACAAAAAAAACAAACAAACAAACAAACAACCAAAGATTTCTCCTTCACTACCATGTACAACAAACCCAATCTATACCCTCGATTGTACAGCAATAATAGGTACTGCTTGCACATCAATTGTATTATGTCACCATGTTACAAATACTGTATACCACCCCTACACTACCTAGAATTACTATACACATATAATCATAATGGTTGTAGCCAGTGCCTAGATTCAATTACTATACACATGTTATTATAATGGTTGTGGCCAGTGGGCATATTCTTGGATGCATACAGCTATGCACCCTAAGAATCTGGCCACTGGCCACAACCACCACAGTATAATTAAACCATACATAAGAAGGTCATGGAATACATATTGGAATAACACAACTCTCCCTGAACTCCCACCTCCCAATTCAAGTAACGTCTGCAGACATTAAATGGACCACCAACCATATTTTTTACTGCTGAAAACATCCCCATATTATCTATATTCCACTCCCTGACCAAGCCCTCTTTTAGTCACCAAATAACCTGTCAAATGTGTTTCTCGTATGCTCTTTTTCCACTTATACAAAGAGCCCCATATCATCTTTGTTCCACTCCCCCACTCCACCCACTCCCTCTTTCCACCACCAAATAACCCTATATGTTTTTCCCAGACCTTTTCTCTCGCTGCGCTGTCCGCTGACACAGGGCTGTCCGCAGATCCAACATGGCGGGACTTTCGGAATATTTGACGCACCTCATGCTCTTCACCGTCTAATCAGCGAGCATGCTGGTGTCTGCAGACATCACGCCACGTCCTGAACCAATTGGAACTCGGTCCAGGGAGCGAACAGTGAAATGGGTCTGCGGACCGAACCCAGGTATCACACATTATTTTACCTTCTTTTGGCCTGTTTAAAAACAAAACTACTGGATGGATTAACGCCAAATTTACAAAGGCACGCTTTCAGGACCAAGTTGAAGCTCCTGCCGCTTATTTGGTGAAATTCCGCCCAACAGGTTGGGCTGTAGGCTTGAGAACAAATATTTTTTTCCATTGCGTTTATGGAAAAAACACACATTTTGGGACCCCCTATAATTTTGCACCCCTTGCACGAAACCTCACCAAACATATACTTTGTTTCCAAAGTTTCGTGCAGATTTGTCCGGGGGGGCAAAGTTATAAGCCACCAAAAAAGTCCTGTTCCTATGAGTTGAGCAATTTAACCATAACTACAGGCCCACTACCGCAGGCCCTGTAATATGTATCTCATGTATGTTACTATATTATTTTGAAGCAAATCTGCAATTGTAGTTTAAATATGCCTTTTTGAAAATATGACATGCATGAATTTGCAAGGAATTAAGCTAAACTAACTCCCATAGCAACCCCACAATCTGCTGATAGGTGCACCTGTTAAACATGAAAATGTTGTTTTTTGGCTTAAAATGCAGTATTCCAAGTGCCATTTCATTATTAAGTGGGAACATGGCTGACATTTGCTTAAAGAATGTTTGAACTGCTTGAGTAGCTACTTTTTGTTTTACAAATGTGTATAGAGATGTTACACCTAGAGTTACTAGCATAAAGCTGGATTGGCAAATGTTTCCAGCTTTTATAGTAATTTCGTTGTGTTTCTTTGATACCCTAATTGTTGTATTGCAATGGGACTTAATTTCTTACCTATTGACGTGATCTGTTAAGGATTGCCAATTTAAATATTAAGGAGCCAATTTTCGCTAGTTTTGGATCTTAAAGACAGAACGCTTCATGTGGAATTATGTATTTTTAAAAGAAAATACATTGCGGCTTTCGTTGGATATTTAAAACATATGGAAATATTTCCTGTTTCATAACTAAACCACTTTCATACAAATAACCTAGTTTGCATATCAGTCCTTTTAGAAATTCTTTAGTAGGGTTGTTCATTATCGCATTGTCAATATAGTCTGCTGGATTCATAATGATTATTTTTCTACCTTTATCTGCCTCCATTATAGTTAAGTTTTTGTCTTGCCTAAGTATGTTAATGCTTGTTCTTCTGTTACAGTGTAGTTAGATATTTTGAAAGGTGTAGATTAAGGGGTCGATTCATGGAATTAATGTGAGCCGAAAATTCCTGCGCAGAGGTGCCAAAACGTGCGATTCGCAGTGCAAGTGCGGAAATCGCAGTGCAAGTGCGAAAATCGCAGGGAAACCAGCGCACATCGATTCATGGAAGTCTGTGCGCGAGAAAAACATTGGAGGTGCGCTGAAAAAGTGCGCCGGGCACGCCGGCGCACAGGTCATCTTACAGCGTGCGCCACGGCCACTGCGAAATCGCACATAGCGCGGCGCACATCACAAAAGTAGGCGTAACACGGGGCGTAACACTCGGAATGGGGAACAACGCGTGAAAATATGGGCGTCACGGGGGAAGTACAGGAGGCAAGTGCGCGGAACGCCCACACGCTCGCCTACAACCCGTATTCATGGAATCGAATAGGGCAAACCAGCGCACGGTCAAAGACGTGCACAGGGCCAAACAAGTACGCCACAAGAAAGCAGGCGGTAGCGTCCCTGCGCCTGAAAAAAATGCGCGCCAAAATGTGCGCTAACAAAAAGCACCCATATACAGCCATGATGAATGGTCCATACAGTGGCCCTCTAGGACAAATGAGGTGCAAAGGGGTACCGACAAACACAGACACCCGCTGTGTGAAAAATAGCATGTGCGTGTGTTCCTGGGTGCGCGGGAAGTTCCACACGCGATTGGCCTGGGTACATGTACTTCGGGGTGCGCAGGAAGTTCCACACGCGATTAGCCTGGGTACGTGTACTTCGGGGTGCGCGGGAAGTTCCACACGCGATTAGCCTGGGTACGTGTACTACGGGGTGCGCGGGAAGTTCCACACGCGATTAGCATGGGTACATGTGTTTCGGGGTGCGCGGGAAGTTCCACACGCGATTGGCCTGGGTACGTGTACTTCGGGGTGCGCGGGAAGTTCCACACGCGATTGGCCTGGGTACGTGTATTCCGAGGTGCGCGGGAAGATTCACACGCGATTTCAGCAGGGTACGTGTATTTCGGTGGTGCCGGGGAATGCTACGCGTGATTTGGCCGTGTGGGTCCTCCCAGGTGTTCCCTCTACACCCTCCACGGCCCCTGCAAGCAGCCCACACCACAGGGGACTACCCTGCACCCTTGCCCATGTCCCACAGGCAACCCATCCACCATGGACATGCCCCCCAGCCAACCCACATGTCACCTTGCACTACTGATCACCAACACATGTCTCCCAGCACCCCCACCCCCCAGCATCCAGGGGCACCCTCCACCAGGCCCCCACTCATGTCTCCCATCACCCCCACCCCCCAGCAGTGCAGGGGCAGCCTCCACCAGGCCCCCACACATGTCTCCCACTACCCCCACGCCCCCAGCAGTGCAGGGCACCCTCCACCAGGCCCCCACACATGTCTCCCATCACCCCCACCCCCCAGCAGTGCAGGGGCAGCCTCCACCAGGCCCCCACTCATGTCTCCCATCACCCCCACCCCCCAGCAGTGCAGGGGCAGCCTCCACCAGGCCCCCACACATGTCTCCCACCACCCCCACGCCCCCAGCAGTGCAGGGCACCCTCCACCAGGCCCCCACACATGTCTCCCACCACCCCCACCCCCCAGCAGTGCAGGGGCAGCCTCCACCAGGCCCCCACACATGTCTTCCACCACCCCCACGCCCCCAGCAGTGCAGGGCACCCTCCACCAGGCCCCCACACATGTCTCCCACCACCCCCACCCCCCAGCAGTGCAGGGGCAGCCTCCACCAGGCCCCCACTCATGTCTATCACCACCCCCACCACCCAGCATCCAGGGGCAGCCTCCACCAGGCCCCCACTCATGCCTCCCATCACCCCCACCCCCCAGCAGTGCAGGGCACCCTCCACCAGGCCCCTACACATGTCTCCCACTACCCCCACCCCCCAGCAGTGCAGGGGCAGCCTCCACCAGGCCCCCACTCATGTCTACCACCACCCCCACCCCCCAGCATCCAGGGGCAGCCTCCACCAGGCCCCCACTCATGTCTCCCATCACCCCCACCCCCCAGCAGTGCAGGGGCAGCCTCCACCAGGCCCCCACTCATGTCTCCCTGCACCCCCAATGCCAGCAGTGCAGGGGCAGCCTCCACCAGGCCCCCACTCATGTCTCCCATCACCCCCACCCCCCAGCAGTGCAGGGGCAGCCTCCACCAGGCCCCCACTCATGTCTCCCACCCCCTCCACCCCCCAGCAGTGCAGGGGCACCCTCCACCAGGCCCCCACACATGTCTCCCTGCACCCTCACCCCCCAGCAGTGCAGGGGCAGCCTCCACCAGGCCCCCACTCATGTCCAACTCATGTCTCCCTGCACCCCCACTCCCCAGCAGTGCAGGGGCATCCTCCCCCAGGCCCCCACTCATGTCTACCACCACCCCCACCCCCCAGCAGTGCAGGGGCAGCCTCCACCAGGCCCCCACTCATGTCTACCACCACCCCACCCCCCAGCAACCAGGGGCAGCCTCCACCAGGCCCCCACTCATGTCTCCCATCACCCCCACTCCCTAGCAGTGCAGGGCACCCTCCACCAGGCCCCCACACATGTCTCCCACTACCCCCACCCCCCAGCAGTGCAGGGGCAGCCTCCACCAGGCCCCCACTCATGTCTCCCATCACCCCCACCCCCCAGCAGTGCAGGGCACCCTCCACCAGACCCCCACTCATGTCCAACTCATGTCTCCCACCACCCCCACCCCCCAGCATCCAGGGGCACCCTCCACCAGGGCCCCACTCATGTCTAACTCATGTCTCCCACCACCCCCACCCCCCAGCCGTGCGATTTGCCTGGGTACGTGTATTCCTGGGGTGCGCGGGTAGTCTCCCATGCGATACCATCAGGGTACGTGTATTATGGGGTTCGCCGGAAGTTCCACACGCGATTGCCCTGGGTACGTGTATTTCGGGGTGCGAGTGAACTTCCACATGCGACTGGGCCTGTGAGAGTGGGGTACGTGTATTCCAGGGGTGGACGGGAATATTTACTCGCGACTGAGCCTGGGAGAGCGTGTTACGTGTATTCCTGGGGTGGGTGGGAAGATTCACACGTTCGCCTACAACGCGCCGAAAAATAAATGGTCCAATCCTGAAACACGTACGCCAGCATGAAGCAGGCGTACGTCGACCCACGCAGCATAAAAGAGCGCGCAAACAACAAACAAGCTCAGACGCCAGGATGAATATACCATTCCTAGCAGCAGTGGCCGTGGGTTACCAAAGGAGGAGGAGGAGGAGGATAGTGAGGGCCAGAATTTTCACTCCCAGAACCAGCCTTTTTGGGATGCCTGATTACCAGGTGTATGGGAGGTACAGGTTTCCACCACACATAATACTGGACCTGGTCAGTGAGTGGGAGGATGACCTCACATCACCCATCCTGTGCTCCCAAGCACTCAGCCCCCTGGAGATGGTCCTCAATGTACTGCACTTCTTGGCCACAGGATCATTTCAGCGGACAAGTGCCATAGCGGGTGGGGTGTCACAGGCCACGCAGTCACGCTGCCTACACCAGGTCTTGAACATCATCACTGCACGCCCATCAGTCCGTAGGCACATATACCTGCCCAGGACACCTGCAGAAAGGCAGGCTGCCGCCCTCGATTTCTATGATGTGGCACAATTCCCCAAAGTGCTAGGTGCCATTGACTGCACCCATGTGGCACTACGTCCCCCCAGGGCATCTGAGCACATCTATAGGAACCGCAAGCACTGGCATTCCATCAACGTGCAGGTAGTATGTAATGCCAAGGGAACCATCACCTCAGTATATGCCAACTATCCAGGGTCCACCCACGACAGCTTCATTTACCGAATGTCTACCCTAAGCCGGGACCTAGAAGCTGGGTGGCATGGCGATACATGGCTGCTTGGTGAGTATGAATGCCACTGCACATGCATGCATGTCAGATGCAGAGTTATGTCATTACCCCACTAATGATACCCATCACCTCCTCACCAGGGGACAGTGCCTACCCTCCGAGCACCCACATGATGACACCAATTCGGAACCCCATCACGCCTCCCGAGGTAAGATACAACACAGCCCATATTGTAACCCGGGGCATAGTGAAGCGCACATTCGGAGTGCTCAAGTCACGCTTTCGCTCCCTTGACTGTTCTGGTGGGCAGCTGTTATATGTGCCCCCAGTAGTGTGCAGGATCATAGTGGCAGCATGTGTCCTGCACAATGTTGCAACACGCCGGGGCCTGGCTGAGGACATGGTGGTGCCCCCACATCTCCAACCACATGCACGCCCGCTGCGCATGGGAGGGCAAAGGGCACGGGGTGAGGCAGCCCGTACGCAGATAGTGGCTAATTACTTCACATAGAAATCACACCTCTGTGGAGTGCACACAGCCCTGGCACATACCATCTGATAAGCAATTATAACTCGACCTGACAATTATGACGAACAAAGGGACAGTCAACTGTCAGAACCATAGCAGCCTGAGATTGTTCATGTGGAAGTGTCACAATGTGTGCATCCCTAAGACACACTTCCATGCTGCAGAAATGAATACCCACTTGCAAAATACTACATGAGAACAGTGCCATGTCACCCAACCCCTCCCCGGCACGGCCACACAACATACCATGGCATGTCATGCAATGTGAGAGCAAACAAATTAATCCCCACAACATGCCCCAAGTGTCACCAGCTACAGTGTCCCTAATGGAAACATGGCCACACATGAAATGCTCACAGTAATGCAGGACCTACAACACACATTACCAAATACTTACCAAGAATACCAATCACCTAAACAAACTCCAACCTACCTTAAACATGACATTACAGACTTAAACATGTGCTAGCCTCACTACCTGATGATGCCAGCACTTCGAACACTTCCAAGTATACAGTGTTAGCGCCACGCAAGAGTGTAGGTGCACTGCTTACAACATGGACTCCAGTTCCAAGGTGGACCGCCTTGTGAAGACATGAGAAATGGACCTGCAAATTAGGAGGATGAGATGGATGCAGAGGCACATATCACTACACCATGCAGTGTACAATACAACAACAATATGCACTATGAATGTATACACAGTATTGACTACAGACTGCCCACACATCGAATGGGAGTCCAACGTCACCATGTACGTCAATGTCACTTGGGCACACCCTTTGCAAGTCCATGGAAACAGGAAGCAGGAGGGGTGTGTGTTACACAAACCCAAGCATCTGAACCAAATTCATGACAAGCCTGCATGTGCCCAGCCACAATACAGCGTATGCCCACTGGAGCCACACAAGGCAACACACTGTCCAAAAAAAATAAAATAAATAAAAATAAAAAATGCCCAGGGGGGGGGGGGTGATTGGAGGCCACCCAGGAGGTCCGAGGACAGGGTGCACACCAAAACCCACCTGTGTGGATCTTGCGAAAAAAAAACACCTCCATGGGCTCATGGCCTACACGGCTATCCTATTGTGGGAGAATCACTGCTGTCGCTCTCCTCACCTTCTGCAGCTACATCAGGATGTTGTGGCACTATGGGAGTTAGCCCACGCAAAGCCCTAGTCTGTTCCTCCATGGCAGCAAGCATGCGGGTGTGGTAGGTCTCGTTCTAGAGGATAATTGTGCGTAGGTCCCCATGCAACAACTCACGGGATGCCCGGACCTCTGCCTGAGAGCGTACGTGTGAGACGGTCCAGCTGCTGTTATGTCCTTCTGTTTGTTGAAGCCTCAAGCTCAACAAGAGTCGTCCTGAGGTGAAGGAGTTCCACCCTCAGGGCTTCACTGTGGCCCTGGGACTCTATGGAAATGGCTTCCCGCAGAGTCGCCAGTGCCGCCCGCCTGTCCCTGTCGGACGCCAACATGTCCTCCCTGTGTGACTGGCAGATGGAGTCTGTTGCCTGCTGTAGTCGCTCCATCAGCCTTTCGGGGGGGACAATGGAAGTGGCCACCCTATCCATGGCCTGAGCCATCATCTCTGATGATGCTGCCTGTTGGGTTGCCATACCGTATATGGATTGCTCCCATGCGGTATTGGCAGGTGGCGTACGGCCGCCACGTTGGCGGGCACGACACCTGTCTGGGGCAAGGCGAACTGCCCCTTGCTGTGCCGGCACTGCCTGGGGCTGCAGGACTGCATTCCCCCTCTGATCTGCTAGCCCAGGAACAGGAGCAGATGTTACGGAGTGTGACCCTGCATCCGTAACCACCAAAGGCATACCTGCCAACACTGACATCCCCATTGAGGGTTCTAACCCTGGTGCAGGTGGGTCGGACAGAACAGAATCCCTCCCAGGAACACTCACCTGCGACGGCACATAGGTCTCATCATCAGAATCGACACCTGAATACAGCTCGGGGGAGGTGCAGCCAGAGACACCCCTTGAGAGCACGACCTGCAGCAGTTGTGGGTTCTCACCCACCACCACACCACGTCCCTCACTGGTGGTCGGTTGGGCCTCAGACCCCTCCTGGGTCTGCACCATCTCCACAACCCCAGCAGTATCAAGTGCGTCATCCCCTGCAAAGACATAAAAGAAAACAAATGGAAACAGGCATTAGCACTATGGCACACAATTAGGGCTGAGAGGCTACAGAAACAGTACTTGATTGACACATGTCCCACATGACTAAAACCCTCCCATGCATGCACCGTCACTGCGTGTGAAGGGTAGGCAGATGGCACACATTGATGACACCAAGATGGAAGATGAACACATTTGCTGCATGCTGCCTTGAGTGGCATCACACATTGGCCAGTGATTGGCAGGTCAAATACACATGCCATCACACAGATGGCATGTACCCTAGCCATAAAGTGAAGAGGGAGAGGAGGGCACCAATTGTTCATTCAGTCCACTTTGCTCATGAAATTGATTTTTTCATTGAAATGGTTCAAATGTTTAACCTGGAGCTGCCAGTCCAAAATGGTCCTATAGCACAGGGACATGTCTAAACAAATCATGTCCAGTAAACAAAGCCAGTCCACTGTACCATAGCCATGTCAGACATGTGACAATAGGACTGAGAAATGCCTAGTAAAAGTGGTGGTATGCAAACAATCTGCCTGAATAAACAGAGGAAAATAAGCAACAATGTTGTGGAAGATGACACTTCAAGGGCAACTGGCGTGGTGTTGGGCTGGATGTCTAATGTTGGCAGAAGGGATACTGCTATACCCAAATGCTGGTGCGCAGAATGTATTGGATGAGGCACATGGGTGACCCAAACCACTCAGGAACACACACCCTCACCTGGCACCCAAACAGAAGCCCTCCCACACACACCATGCACATGGATGACACACACATGCATGTGCACTCACCGGACAATGCCTTGTAATCTGCCAGTTCTCCCATGCCTTGGATCTGTTCCTCCGTGACGTAGGTCCCAGCAACCTGCTCATGTGGAGTGAATTCTATGTCCTCTGCTGGAGACCCACCTCCAGTCACTAGAGTTGCGGCATGACTTGAGGCCAGCTTATTCTTTGCCCTGCGCTTCAGGTCATTCCAGCGCTTGTAGCATTCAGTAGCTGTGCGCCTCACGATTCCAAGGGCACTTAAGATGTCTGTGATGGTCTGCCAGTGTGCCTGATGTTGTGCAGGTGTGGTCTTGGATCCTGCAACAATCACCATTTCGCGGTCATGTGCGGACACATACTCTACAAGGGCATTCAGTTTGGCCTCATTGAAGCTGGGCTTTCTTGACGGGCCGGACTGTGTAGCCGTGTCTGGGGCATCAGCCTCTACTGGACGAGCACTCTTCCTCTTCCGCTTGGAAGGTGGTGGGGATCCTGAGTGTCCTACGCCGCTCTGGACACTAGGGGCAGGAGCCCTGGTGGACTCTGTACTAGGAGTGTTG
Source organism: Ambystoma mexicanum (assembly GCF_040938575.1). Taxonomy (NCBI): domain Eukaryota; kingdom Metazoa; phylum Chordata; class Amphibia; order Caudata; family Ambystomatidae; genus Ambystoma; species Ambystoma mexicanum. Next base: position 779,583,113 of record NC_090935.1, read on the forward strand.
GATTGCACACTCAGCATGGGAGTTGGTGCAGGCATTAGCTCAAGTGTGATGGTGTCGGGGGAATGTCAGCATGATTGACTTGGACCGACACTGTCCTGGCTGGGTGTGTGAGAGGTGGGGTGGATGGAGCCGCAGCTGCCCCTGCAGACTCCCCAGCCTGCCTACGCGGGGCAGCAGATGACCTAGCTGCCCCTGATCCACGTGGCCTGATGACACCAACGTGCACCAGCGCACGTGGCCTAGACCTGGTGACCTGGAAGTCAGCCTTGGAGTCACCCTGTGCCAGGTCTGGTTCCACAGTGGGCTGGTCCAACAAGGGCTGAGCATGGATGGTGTCAGCCACGTTACCCTCAACTGGGGGGGGGGCATGGGTGTCCCTGACTGCTCCTCCTCCTCCACACATGGGGGGCTAGGGGCACCCTGCAAGTCACGGCCACGTCCCCTACCGGATCCACCACGGCCACCACTTGGGGCTCGGCCACCTTTGCCACCCTTACGGCTTGTTCTCCTCCCAGCCATGGCACTGATGTTATTGTGCGTATGGGAGTCGATGTGAACTATTGTCCTAGGCAATTGGGGGTCAAAGGGGTTGGGTACCAGATGGTAATCGTACCCTAGTGCTCTAGCAAGGCTTTATGTCACCCCTGGGGAAAGATGACGGGTCACGCAACGCACAGGCACCCCAAAAAAGGGAAGTAAGGTGCACGCAACCCCTCCTAGACCACGTGTGTGAAAAATAAACCTGCACTACGCTGTGGCACCCAGAAACACAAGAATGAACGTATGCGTGTCACACGCAGCCTAGAATCACCTCTGAAGGGGTATGCGACACACTGGGCAAGCACAGATGTTAAATACGTGCGCGACTCACCGTCTGCCAGGAACAAAAGCGTGAAAAATATGCGCGTGTGCGCGTTGGCAACACCCACACCAAAAGAAGAATTGTACGCTGTCTGAGGAGACAGGACAACAGTAGAAGGGAACGCTGTTTGAGAAAACAGGCCCAGGAAAAAGAGGAAAAGAGAAAAAGCTGTCAGAGGTAACAGGGAGTACGAACTTGAAACGCCTTGAAGTAAATCGCGTGTGAACTGACAAGAAGTACAGATTTCACCCACTCGCTCTCCACGAAAAGCACGTACAAGGAAATGGCGTTCTACACGTACCTTTTATACACATGTCACAGACGCGCATACGCGATGAGGCCATTTCCACCAATTACGCGCTTTGACACTCGGACGTGTATCTTTTTTTCTTTACACGCGCCATTCTCTACGGCCATGCGCGGGACGTCATAGCTGCGCATGGGGGCCTTTGGGCCAATGAAATCGCATATGCGTGCAGATGCGCTTACGCGCTAAGGGCCTTTCCTCGAATTACACGCAGACGTGCAGGATTTTCACGTGCCAAATCACTCCGTATCAAGCTGGCCATGCGTAAGCACACGGAAGACCACGCTCCTGCCCAGAAAGCCGATTTATTGCCCCCCAGAGCCCCGAGCACGCTCCCACCTGCCATCTGCTGCTGCCTGACTGCCTGCTGCCCACGTGCCCTGCCATTTGCTGCCTGCACATCAGCCAGGGGTGCTGTTGCTGTGACCACCCCTGCTGGAAATGAAGACTCCCGACTGGGATTCCATCGCTCCACAGCCCAGCCCCAGGACCCAGTTGCCCATCCACTCCTGCCTCTGGGGTTGTCATGTCGGGCACTGCAACATCTGGCACCACTGACGACCCCCGGCCAGAGAGGTAGAGGGGCACCAGCTTCAGTGCCCGGGAAGTTGGTGTCCTGGTGGAGCAAGTCCTGGGGCAGTATGATGCCCTCTTCAGAAGTGTGCGCGCCGACAAGGAAGGACGGACTCGGATCTGGACGGACATCGTGACTGCCATCAATGCGGAGGGGGTGGCAGTCCGCGACTTCCAACATGTCAAGAAGCGCTGGGAGGACTTCAGGTCCAGGACCCTGGACAAGGCCCGGCGCCTCTTGAAGGCAGCGGATGCTAAGGGGCGCAAGAGCCACTTGTCGGAAGATCAGATGAGGGTCCTGGAACGCATATCCCCAGCGCTCCACGTCCAGGTCCTTGAGAGGCAGACCCGTCTGCAGTCGAGCGGTAAGTGTACATGCATCATGATTGTAAGCTGTGCGTGTGGTGATGTGCCAGTAGTGTGCCGGATGCACATTTGTTTGTATGGGGCCGAGTATGGGTGGGGGTGTACAGGGCCATGAGGCTAACACATGCGAGGGCTGTCATGTGTGAGACATGGATGGTGCTTGTGTGTGTAGGCTTGCATGCCAAATGCAGTTGTGTGGGCACACATGTTTGGATGAATGTGTATGTAAGTAGACATGTTCGTGATGTCACACATGTATGTTGTTTTCAGCTGCATGTATCAGCACTGTGTACATGTGCATGTGTGTGTATTTGACAACGGTGCAACAGTGACGCAACATGGATGCATGTGACAACGGGATGTGGAAGCCTGATTGGCAGATGTGACTGTAACGCTCACCTGATTCCCACGGAGGCGCTGGTCTTGGCAGGAAGGTGTCTGTGACCCGAAAAGTGATGTGCAGGACTCGATTTGCTTCTGGGGCCGAACCTCTTCGCACTGTGTGTCGAACTCGAAGAGTGAGATTTCTTAGATAGGTGAATGCTGGACTCTCCATCTGCGTCTGGTGCAGGGTGCCGTTGCCAGTTCCTTCACTGGTGAAACATAGGCCTCTTGACATCAGAGGATCGCTACCGTCGTTAACTGCACGAGCGGTGAGTTTCTGGACACCTTTTTAGTCCTTTTAGTCTTTAGGTGCGTGGGCACGTTAATATAGAACAGGACTCTGTATAATGCTTTTTCCTATTTGTCTTGCAGGGCTCCTGAGATAGAAGATGGTGTGAAGAGAGCCGAAGTTGGAGCCAGAGCCTTGGAATGAAGCGCTTGGAAATGCGTAAGTGCAAGCGTTCTAACTGTCTCTTTTCCCTTGCAGCTGTGAGTTCGTGCTGAAGAGATGCTGGAAAACGCCGGAGTATTTGCAGGCGTTCTACTGTGGCGAGCGCGATGGACGTGAGTAAATACCTGTCTAATGTCTCTTCGTTTGTCTTTCAGATGCTAGGTTGCAGCGTTGAAGAAATCTGGAATTCGCGGAGTGCCGGTAAGTAATAACAATGCTTTTGTCTTCACAGGCGGAGGTGCAGCGTGAAGAAATGTTCGCTGCCGATGGATCAGGTGAGGAAAGCGCTGCGTGTAAAGGTTGCAGTGCTAACCTGTTGTTTCTTGTCTTTGCAGGTGCTGCTGAATACTGGATACAGGAGTGGTAAGTATTGTTCTTGCAGGTTCAGGATCGGAAGGAAGAAAGGCTGGAACAGACTCGGTGAGCGTTCTGCTGCAGATGCAGAATAACGCGAAGCACGTTTGTTCAATCGGGTGTGGTTTAAATAGCCTTGGAGTGATGAGGCGTCTTCCTCCACGGCCCCGCCTAGGTAAGAAAAGAGTTCCAGTTCCAGAAGAGTTCCCGTGTTGTATCCAGGGAGTGGAGCTTGCCCCACCCAGGTAAGAAAGTAGTTCCTGTTCACAGAGGATTCCTATGTGGCTGGTAAGTAAGCAGCATGGTCTGCTGCAGGTAAATCCACCCAAGCATCTTCATACATATTATGAGCCCGGCGCTTCCAGTGCCGGGACCAATGGCTTTGATGAGCCTGGTGCCACCGGCGCCAGGACAAGGTCCAAAAGGTCCCAGTGGGGACCGGCTGGTGCCTAAGATAACGGTTAGGGGCCTGCTTCCAAGGACGTTGGGCTGTTCCTGACTCCTTGGAAGCAGTGATCATGACAGCACCCCCCCTCAAGGCCCCTCCCAAGCGTGTCTTCTCCGGGGGTTTTGGTTTGTCGGGGTGATTCAAATGGAATTTCTTGACCAGACGAGGTGCGTGGACATGCTCTGAGGGTTCCCAAGACCTTTCCTGGGGGCCGTATCCTTTCCAATCAACCAGGTAATATAATTTAGATTTGGAGATTTTGGAGTCTAGGATGTTCTTTACTTCGAACTCAAGTTCTCCATCTACTAAAACAGGTTCCGGGAGTTCGGTCAATCGGGTTCCTGGTTGCACTGGTTTTAGTAAGGAGACATGGAATACTGGATGTATTTTCATATGCGAAGGCAATTCCAATTTAACAGCCATCGGATTAATTATGGTAGCGATAAGATAGGGTCCAAGGTATCTCGGGATGAAAGTGCGGGGTCCTTTTAGAGGTAGGTGCTTAGTGGATAACCAGACCTGATCTCCCACTGCGTAGTGAGGGGGCTCTTTACGGTGCTGATCTGCTCCTTTCTTAAATTGAGCTTTAGCTCTTTGCAGATGGGCAGTGGCTTCCTTAAAAGCACGAGTGATCTCCGAGTGCAAGTGATCCACAGCAGGTGTTTCGAATTCTTGGGGAGGATCCAGGTTAGAGGTTCTAGGATGGTTTCCGTATAATAGGAAGAAGGGAGTCTTCCCGGTTCCAGAATGAGTTGAATTGTTATAGGCGTATTCAGCGATCCAAAGAATGTCCTTCCAAGGGTTTTCAGTTTGTTGGAGCATGCAACGTAGATATTGCTCTAGAGTTTGATTTGTCCTCTCGGTTTGTCCGTCAGTTTGGGGATGGTGACTGGTAGAAAGTCTCACATCAATTTGGGCTAAACGACAGCAACTTCGCCAAAAGTGGGAGATGAAGTGACTTCCCCTATCGGATACCAAAACCGAGGGGAAACCGTGTAACCGAACGATGTTTTCTAAGAATTCTCGGGCTAATACTGAAGCTGAAGGTAGGCCCTTCAGGGGAATGAAGTGAGCCATCTTGGAGAATAGATCCACGACTACTAAAATGGTATTATACCCTGAGCATGGAGGTAAGTCCGTGATGAAATCCATGGACAGGGTATGCCATGGACAGGGAGGGATGTCTAGTGGGTGTAAGAGACCGGCTGGTTTCTCCTTCTGACTCTTATTCTGGGCACACACACCGCAGGAGATTACAAAGTCTCTAATGTCCTTCTTCCATGATGGCCACCAGAAATGTCTTTTGACCTTTTCCATGGTTTTGGTTATGCCAGGGTGACCCTCCATTAGTGAATCGTGATAACAGGAGATTACCTGTTTTTGTATTTTCTCACTGGGCAAGTACAATCGTCCTCGGAAATATGGTAGGTCTCGATCCACTGAGAATTCTTTTCCTTTTAATTGCCAGTCCTGTAAGTCGACCGGAGTTAAAAGTGATTTGACTGTAGTCTTAATGTCTTCAAAGGATTGAGCGCTGACCAAGCCCAAAATCCTTTGTTCTGGGATTATGGGTATTGGTTCTGGATTGGTCAAATGTTCATCTATTCCCATCCGGGAGAGGGCATCTGCTTTTCCATGTTTACTGCCTGGTCGATAAGTAATTATAAAGTCAAACTCAGCCAAAAACAGAGCCCAGCGAAGCTGCCTGGAAGACTGAGCTTTGGCTGTCTTCAGATCCTGTAAGTTGCGGTGATCAGTCATTACGGTGACTGTGTGTCTGGCTCCCAAAAGATAATGCCGCCAGGCTTTAAAGGGCGATCTGATAGCTAAAAGTTCCTTGTCTGTAATTGAATAGTTGATCTCGGGAGCCGAGAATTTGCGGGACCAAAAGGCTACAGGATGTAATTGGTGTGTGACCGGATCCCTTTGTGATAAAACTGCCCCCATAGCAAGACTAGAAGCATCTGTTTCTACGATGTAGGGGAGTTCTGGGGGAGGATGTTTTAGAACAGGTGCAGAAATGAATTTAGTCTTTAAGTCCTGAAAAGCTTGTTCTGCCTCGGTAGACCACTCAAAACGTTTGTTTTTCTTTAACAGAGCGGTGATGGGCTGGACTATTCGAGAGAATTCAGGGATGAATCTGCGGTAAAAGTTAGCGAAGCCTAACATGCTTTGGACTCCTTTTACAGAGGTTGGTGAAGGCCACTTGATGATTGCATCGACTTTCTTTGAATTCATATGGACTCCGTTAGGTGACAATATGAATCCCAGGAACTCAACTTCAGTTACGTTGAAAACGCATTTTTTGAGCTTAGCAAAAAGGTTATGTTGACGTAATCTCTCGAGGACCTCTCTAACGTGTTTCCGATGTTCTTCTTCAGATGAGGAATAGACGAGGATGTCATCAATGTAGACAACAACACACACATCAATGAGTTCTCTAAGGACATCATTCATAAAATACTGGAAGGCTGCAGGAGCGTTGCAAAGTCCAAAGGGCATAACTTGATATTCAAACAGCCCATACTTGGTGCGGAAGGCCGTCTTCCATTCATCGCCCTCTTTTATTCCTACCAAATGGTAGGCTCCTCTGAGATCCAACTTTGTATGTATACATGCGTCTTTGACTTGGTCCAGGAGTTCAGGGATCAAAGGTAACGGGTATCTGTTTTTAACGGTGATTTGATTCAGGGCGCGGTAATCTATACAAGTCCTAAGGTCTCCTTCCTTTTTCGGAACGAAGAACAAAGCCGAGGAAGCTGGAGATTTTGAAGGACGGATAAACCCGTTAGCTAGGTACTGGTCCAGATATTGTCTGAGGTGAAGATTCTCTGGCTCGGTGAGGGCATAAATCCTACTGCAAGGAGGAGTTGTTCTGGGTATCAGATCTATTTGACAGGCGTAAGACCTATGAGGAGGCAGGGTGTTAGCTTGGTCCTTCCGAAAGACGTTTTGGAATTCCTGGTATTCGGGAGGTAATTTGGGAACCTCAGAAGAGATTGCCGCCAGTGAAACATCAGGCCGAGGATAACAAGTGGTAAAACATTCTGGAAACTGAACCGTCTTTGCTCGCCAATCGATCTGAGGATTGTGCTTCTCTAACCAAGGGATTCCCAGAATGATCTGGAACTGAGGGGCCTTGATCACATCGAACACTATTTTCTCCCGGTGTCCATCTTGGCTCACTAACGTCACTTCTTGGGTGGCGTGCGTTACTGGTCCGGAGGCTATCTCCGTGCCATCCACTGTAGTAATGACGTCTTTTACTGCCTTAGGGACAAGAGGTAGATTCATCCTTGATACCAGTTCACGGTCCACATAATTACCGATTGCTCCGCTGTCGATGTAAGCTTCAATTGCATGCAAACGATCCGGACGTTCAGGACTAATGAGGACCATAGGCACCACGAAATGCGAGGTCACGGGACAGATTTTAACGCTCGGCAAGAGGACCTCTACACTTGTCGGGCTAGGTCGTTTTCCTGCTCAGAATTTGTGGTACAGGTATCTGCGACTCCTACAGCCTTCTTAGCTGGTTTCACTGGACAGTCTCGAAGAAAGTGCCCCGAGTTTCCGCAATAGAGGCATAATTGCAGCTGTCTTCTTCTTTCCCGCTCCTTTTGGGTTAAAGGTCCTTTCATGCCCCCTATTTGCATGGGTTCCACTGTGTCAGCTCCCCTAGTAGAGGTCTGCAGTTTAGAAAACATTCGGGTATCAAATTTGGAACGATCAGCCTTCCTGTTCTGTAATCTGTGGTCCAATTGGACAACTAAGTCAATATAGTCTGAGCATTCTTGTGGAGGATTCACGACTTGAGCTAACACATCCTTGAGCTCTCCACGCAGGCCTCTGTAGAAGAGCGTTATTCTCTTATCCTCAGGCCATTGAGTTTCCACTATAAGTCTGTTGAATGAGGCTATATAAGTCAAGAGGTCTTGATTACCCTGTCGTAACGAAAGAAGTTCATTGTCCAAGGCCTGCCCTTGTGCATGTCTTGCGAGCAGTTTCTCCATGCTGGACTGGAAGGCCTGGAAATCATGCAGAACCGGATCATCCTGAGTGACTAAAGGGATCGACCAATCTGCGGCGCTGCCACTGAGATAAGAAAGCACGAAAGCCACCTTGGTCTGATCTGTTGGGAAGGCAGCTGGTCGACATAAGAAGTGTAGGCGGCACTGGTTAATGAACACTGCAAATTTCTTTGGGTCACCAGAAAAGCGTTCGGGCGGAGCCAAGGGCACATTGCCGGGTAGATTGATTTGCACTGGATTTAAGGATGATGCAGAAGGATAACTTCCTCCTGGAGCGGGCAAAGGTGTCTGTCCTGCCTGCGTTTGTAGCAATTGCCTAGCGAGGTCCTCAGTTCGCTCCTTGGAAATGATCAGCTCTCTTCTTAGAGAGTTTGTTTCCTGACGAGCTGCATGTACTTCTGCTCTTAGTTCCCCAAGCAACTGGGCTAATTGATCAGTGTCTGAGGTTTCCATTGCGCCTGGGTAGGAGTTTTGCGGTGGGCTTCGCGTTCTGTAACGCTCACCTGATTCCCACGGAGGCGCTGGTCTTGGCAGGAAGGTGTCTGTGACCCGAAAAGTGATGTGCAGGACTCGATTTGCTTCTGGGGCCGAACCTCTTCGCACTGTGTGTCGAACTCGAAGAGTGAGATTTCTTAGATAGGTGAATGCTGGACTCTCCATGTGCGTCTGGTGCAGGGTGCCGTTGCCAGTTCCTTCACTGGTGAAACATAGGCCTCTTGACATCAGAGGATCGCTACCGTCGTTAACTACACGAGCGGTGAGTTTCTGGACACCTTTTTAGTCCTTTTAGTCTTTAGGTGCGTGGGCACGTTAATATAGAACAGGACTCTGTATAATGCTTTTTCCTATTTGTCTTGCAGGGCTCTTGAGATAGGAGATGGTGTGAAGAGAGCCGAAGTTGGAGCCAGAGCCTTGGAATGAAGCGCTTGGAAATGCGTAAGTAAATGCAAGCGCTCTAACTGTCTCTTTTCCCTTGCAGCTGTGAGTTCGTGCTGAAGAGATGCTGGAAAACGCCGGAGTATTTGCAGGCGTTCTACTGTGGCGAGCGCGATGGACGTGAGTAAATACCTGTCTAATGTCTCTTCGTTTGTCTTTCAGATGCTAGGTTGCAGCGTTGAAGAAATCTGGAATTCGCGGAGTGCCGGTAAGTAATAACAATGCTTTTGTCTTCACAGGCGGAGGTGCAGCGTGAAGAAATGTTCGCTGCCGATGGATCAGGTGAGGAAAGCGCTGCGTGTAAAGGTTGCAGTGCTAACCTGTTGTTTCTTGTCTTTGCAGGTGCTGCTGAATACTGGATACAGGAGTGGTAAGTATTGTTCTTGCAGGTTCAGGATCAAAAGGAAGAAAGGCTGGAACAGACTCGGTGAGCATTCTGCTGCAGATGCAGAATAACGCGAAGCACGTTTGTTCAATCGGGTGTGGTTTAAATAGCCTTGGAGTGATGAGGCGTCTTCCTCCACGGCCCCGCCTAGGTAAGAAAAGAGTTCCAGTTCCAGAAGAGTTCCCGTGTTGTATCCAGGGAGTGGAGCTTGCCCCACCCAGGTAAGAAAGTAGTTCCTGTTCGCAGAGGATTCCTATGTGGCTGGTAAGTAAGCAGCATGGTCTGCTGCAGGTAAGTCCACCCAAGCATCTTCATACATATTATGAGCCCGGCGCTTCCAGTGCCGAAGACCGATGGCTTTGATGAGCCTGGTGCCACCGGCGCCAGGACAAGGTCCAAAAGGTCCCAGTGGGGACCGGCTGGTGCCTAAGATAACGGTTAGGGGCCTGCTTCCAAGGACGTTGGGCTGTTCCTGACTCCTTGGAAGCAGTGATCATGACAGTGACATGGATGCCCATCGGAACACTGCGACAGTTGGCTGAGGTGTGCACATGCATGCAAGTGTGGTGGTGTACGTGCATGTGTAGTGCACTCCCTGTGTTGCATGTGATGTCTGGCTCACCTTTGCCTGCTCATGCTGTTGTATGTGTATGGATGGTGCTGGCAGTTGCGATGTGGCTGTGGTATGGCTCATGTGTGCAAGTTGAAATGACATGTGTGTTGCCAATTGTGATGCCATGTCTGAGGTTTGCCAATGCCACTCATGTGCAGCTGTCATGTGTGTATGTGTCCATTGTACAGTGCCCTGATGCCTGTGTTTTATTTCTCCCTGTCTGCAGCGTCAACTGATGAAGAGGGCGGAGAAGGTGCTGTGGAGCACAGCGGCGGGGATCGCACCGCCAGCCGGAGACGCAAGGCCCGGCTCCCCTCCCAGGTTGTGATCTCGTCGGGGAGTGAGGAGTCCGGTGCCGCGTCCCAGGCCGCAGCTGCCGGGGGGAGGTCCAAGAGGCAGAGGTCGGAGTTGGACTCCTCGGCAGCAGAAGGGGCAGTTGGGACCCCACAGGGCCCAACGGGGGAAGATGGCACGGAGTCATCCAGGTTGGTGGGGGGTTTGGTGGAGGAGGAGGCCATGCAAGCAACAGAGACGGGGTATGGAGGTGGGGATTCCACTGGTGCTAGTGGTGCAGTGCAGGACCAGGGACAGGAGGCAGCACAGGTCGCCGCGGAGGTGCCTGTGTGCAATCCTGTCCCTGATCCTGTCACTGCATCATCTTGCACCAGCAGGGATGCCTACGTCCAGACCCGTTTTCAGGCAGGGGATGAGCTCACGACAACTGGCCTTCCTCTGCCTGCGGACGTGGCTATCCGGGTCTGGGTTGAGCCTGTCCTGACTGGTGTGGCGTTGCATCAATGGGCCATGCGAGGTGACCTGCAGTCTTTTCATGAGGAGACTGCACGTCATCTCGAATGACTCGTTGACCGTGTCGGCCTACTGGGGCAGGTCACCCAGGCCGGATTCCTCCGTTTGATGGGGCTTGCTCAGATCCTCTCCTCAACTGAACCCCCTATGCGCCAGTCGTCCTCCGTGCCATCTTCCCACCCATCAGTCACCTGGGTGCCCTGTGGAGCTGCCTCTGACGGTGCGGCCAGGCTGGTGGAGGAGGCATCCCTGCCACAGTCGGGAGTCGGACGTCCAGCAGGGGTGGCCACATCAACGACTGCACCCCAGCTAGCGGAGGATGTGCAGGCAGCAGGAGGCAGTGCATGGGCAGAGGCGCAGCAGCAGCAGCAACGTGGTGGGAGCCATGATGGCTTGGGGCCTTCGACATCGGAGGGGCAGGCATCGGCCGGAGGGCAGGAGGATCCAGGACGGGAAGTGTCTTCCGTGTGGCAGCGGTTGGGCCACGCCATAGATGCGGAGCGGCAGCGGGCGGAAGAGGCACCGCTCACGATGGTCAGGGCGGGGAACTCTATGCGGAGGGCCCTGAGACGGGCCGAGTGCCTTGAGGCAATCCGCAGGGAGTTTGGGGTGAATATGTGGACGGCCCTGCGGACCCTCGGGGCCATGGAGGAGGACCACCTCCGGGACATTGAGCAGGAGTTCGATGATGCCCTGGCCCGGAACATCCCGAAGTGAGCCGTCAGACTAGCCCGCTGCCCTTGTAAATAGTTCTGTAGTTAGTGTTAGGTTTCCTTTGGTTTTGCATTTGTTTTGGACCTTTTGGACAATGGGCCACATTTTTGTATATAGTTTTTTTTTTAGGTAGTGTTATTAGGTAGGTTTCATTTCTTCGATTGGGATCATGGACCCTGGATTGTTTATCTGTATATAGTTGACTTTTGGATTTTCAATTTTTTCTATGATTTCCCCATGGAGCAATGGTTTTCGATTTTAATTTTCCATTGGATTTACTTTTGTGGACTGTGACTTTGGACACCTTTCCTTTGCATTATGATTTGTGGTTTTGCATTATTTCACGGACCTGCTGTTTTTTTTTTTTAATTTCCATTATTGTTTGTTTATTTTTGATTCAATTTATGTTGCTTTTAATACATATTTTTTCTTCAAAGTTTAATGTGTAGTATCATCGCATTGGTTTCATGCATATCATGATATGGGTTTTGACATTCACTGACACCCATTGGGTGTATGTGAGGGACATGTGTTCATTTCCAAACTTGCAATTGGGGTTCTATCATGTTTTTGCCATTTCTAAGTGGGTGGATGCAATACTCAGGTGGGTGTTTGGCATTTGGAGGCTGACCATAAGGGCCAGGGATCTACATTGTGGTGACATGTTGGCTGGGGGACATGAGTGGGGGCCTGGTGGAGGCTGCCCCTGCACTGCTGGGGGGTGGGGGTGATGGGAGACATGAGTGGGGGCCTGGTGGAGGGTACCCCTGGATGCTGGGGGTGGGGACGGTGGGAGACATGTGTGGGGGCCTGGTGGAGGCTGCCCCTGCACTGCTGGGGGGTGGGGGTAGTGGGAGACATGAGTGGGGGCCTGCTGGAGGGTGCCCCTGGATGCTGGGGGGTGGGGGTGCAGGGGGACATGAGTGGGGGCCTGGTGGAGGCTGCCCCTGCACTGCTGGGGGGTGGGTGTGATGGGAGACATGAGTGGGGGCCTGGTGGAGGGTACCCCTGGATGCTGGGGGGTGGGGACGGTGGGAGACATGTGTGGGGGCCTGGTGGAGGGTGCCCTGCACTGCTGGGGAGTGGGGGTGGTGGGAGACATGAGTGGGGGCCTGGTGGAGGGTGCCCCTGGATGCTGGGGGGTGGGGGTGCAGGGGGACATGAGTGGGGGCCTGGTGGAGGCTGCCCCTGCACTGCTGGGGGGTGGAGGTGGTGGGAGACATGAGTTGGACATGAGTGGGGGCCTGGTGGAGGGTGCCCCTGGATGCTGGGGGGTGGTGGGAGACATGAGTTGGACATGAGTGGGGGCCTGGTAGAGGCTGCCCCTGCACTGCTGGGGGGTGGGGGTAGTGGGAGACATGTGTGGGAGCCTGGTGGAGGCTGCCCCTGCACTGCTGGGGGGTGGGGGTGCAGGGAGACATGAGTTGGACATGAGTGGGGGCCTGGTGGAGGCTGCCCCTGCACTGCTGGGGGGTGCGGGTGGTGGGAGACATGAGTGGGGCCTGGTGGAGGATGCCCCTGCACTGCTGGGGGGTGGGGGTAGTGGGAGACATGTGTGGGGGCCTGGTGGAGGGTGCCCTGCACTGCTGGGGGGTGGGGGTCTGGTGGAGGCTGCCCCTGGATGCTGGGGGGTGGGGGTGGTGGTAGACATGAGTGGGGGCCTGGTGGAGGCTGTCCCTGCACTGCTGTGGGGTGGGGGTGGTGGGAGACATGTGTGGGGGCCTGATGGAGGGTGCCCTGCACTGCTGGGGGTGGGGGTGATGGGAGACATGGGTGGGGGCCTGGTGGAGGCTGCCCCTGCACTGCTGGGGGGTGGGGGTGATGGGAGACATGAGTGGGGGCCTGGTGGAGGGTGCCCCTGGATGCTGGGGGGTGGGGGTGGTGGGAGACATGAGTGGGGGCCTGGTGGAGGCTGCCCCTGCACTGCTGGGTGGTGGGGGTGATGGGAGACATGAGTGGGGGCCTGGTGGAGGCTGACCCTGCACTGCTGGGGGTGGGGGTGCAGGGAGACATGAGTTGGACATGAGTGGGGGCCTGGTGGAGGCTGCCCCTGCACTGCTGGGGCGTGGGGGTGCAGGGAGACATGTGTGGGGGCCTGGTGGAGGGTGCCCCTGCACTGCTGGGGGGTGCGGGTGGTGGGAGACATGAGTGGGGGCCTGGTGGAGGCTGCCCCTGCACTGGTGGGGGGTGGGGGTGATGGGAGACATGAGTGGGGGCCTGGTGGAGGCTGCCCCTGCACTGCTGGGGGGTGGCGGTGATGGGAGACATGAGTGGGGGCCTGGTGGAGGCTGCCCCTGGATGCTGGGAAGTGGGGGTGGTGGGAGACATGAGTGGGGGCCTGGTGGAGGCTGCCCCTGCACTGCTGGGGGGTGGGGGTAGTGGGAGACATGTGTGGGGGCCTGGTGGAGGGTGCCCTGCACTGCTGGGGGTCTGGTGGAGGCTGCCCCTGGATGCTGGAGGGTGGGGGTGGTGGTAAGCATGAGTGAGGGCCTGGTGGAGGCTGTCCCTGCACTGCTGGGGGGTGGGGGTGGTGGGAGACATGAGTGGGGGCCTGGTGGAGGCTGCCCCTGCACTGCTGGGGGTGGGGGTGATGGGAGACATGAGTGGGGGCCTGATGGAGGGTGCCCTGCACTGCTGGGGGTGGGGGTGATGGGAGACATGAGTGGGGGCCTGGTGGAGGGTGCCCCTGGATGCTGGGGGGTGGGGGTTGTGGGAGACATGAGTGGGGGCTTGGTGGAGGCTGCCCCTGCACTGCTGGGGTTGGGGGTGCAGGGAGACATGAGTGGGGGCCTGGTGGAGGCTGCCCCTGCACTGCTGGGGGGTGGGGGTAGTGGGAGACAAGTGTGAGGGCCTGGTGGAGGGTGCCCCTGCACTGCTGGGGGATGGGGGTAGTGGGAGACATGTGTGGGGGCCTGGTGGAGGGTGCCCCTGGATGCTGGGGGGTGGGGTTGGTGGTAGACATGAGTGGGGGCCTGGTGGAGGCTGCCTCAGCACTGCTGCGGGGTGGGGGTGGTGGGAGACATGTGTGGGGGCCTGGCGGAGGCTGCCCCTGCACTGCTGTGGGATGGGGGTGGTGGGAGACATGAGTGGGGCCCTGGTGGAGGCTGCCCCTGCACTGCTGGGGGGTGGGGGTGTTGGGAGACATGAGTGGGGGCCTGGTGGGGGGTGCCCCTGGATGCTGAGGGGTGGGGGTGATGGGAGACATGAGTGGGGGCCTGGTGGAGGCTGCCCCTGGATGCTGGGGGGTGGGGTGATAGGGGACATGAGTGGGGGCCTGGTGGAGGGTGCCCCTGGTGGCTGGGGGTGCAGGGGGACATGCGTTGGTGGGCAGTAGTGCAAGGTGACATGTGGGTTGGCTGGGGGGCATGGCCATGGTGGATGGGGTGCCTGAGGGACATGTGCAGGGTAGGCCCCTGTGGTGTGGGCCACCTGCAGGGGCCGTGGAGGGTGTAGAGGGAACACCTTGGAGTACCCACACGTAAAATTCACGTGTGGTGCTCCCCGCGCACCCCTGGAATACACGTACCCTTATGGAATCACGTGTGATACTTCCTGCGCACCCCTGAAATACACGTACCCTGCTGCTTTTGCGTGTGATACTTCCCGCGCACCCCTGGAATACACGTACCCTGCTGCTTTTGCGTGTGATACTTCCCGCGCACCCCTGGAATACACGTACCCTGATGGAATCGCGTGTGACACTTCCCGCGCACCCCTGGAATACACGTGCCCTGATGGAATTGCGTGTGTTACTTCCCACGCACCCCTGATGTACATGTACCCAGGACAATCGCGTGTGAAACTTCCCGCGAACCACTGAAATACACGTTCCCCGCTTGGCGTTTGCTGTTTGGCAGCCCTGTGAACTGGTCCAGGGTTAGCGCAGCCCTTTGAAATGATTTGGGGATTTTGAAGGCTTTTCCTTGCGCGAGGGCGTTCTTGGGGGCGTAACTGGCGCTGCTGCAGGGTCGCTGCGCCACTCTGCTAAAATCCATGAATACGCTGTGCGATGAAAAGGATTTTTTTGCACGCGGCTGGCGCAGTGTATCGCACGGGGACACTGTGCGCCAGCCGCGTGCGCCACTTTTGTGCGAATTTCTATGAATTACCCTGTTAATTTCTGCTGTCTCAATATCAATAAAGGTATAGATTTGGTTATGTTTTGGCATTGGTGTAATACACTTGGAGTTACTCCTATTTAAATCATGGAAACTCTTGTTTTTACTAATTTCTTGTTTGGTGGACACTAACCTCATTTGTTTGTTTATTATTTACAAACTGAATATTATGGGAAGTTTAAAATCTCACTTGAGAAAGTGATAATGGGAGAAACAGGGTTAACCTGTCAGTTACCATCCTTCTAATGTTTGTTCAGTTGTAAACAATTCAAACCACAAGTTTATATATGTGTTGGAATTAATACATTCATCAAAGGAATACATACATTGCTCCAAAGAAATAAAATATCTTAAAGAATGTTTCGTCTGTTTTTGATGTCTGCTTTTGCTGATATTTGTATATAAAAATAACTTGCCACAATGAAGAAAAGTGTGTTTTAGTTCATTTATCTGAAAAGTATGCACTGGCAGTTGTCAACTGATGATCACCTATCAGGTTAAACCGCACATGCATTGTGTTAAAAGGTACATAGTTTGAGCAAATGTAAACCAGCTGTTTATAAACATGTTAATTCATATTATTGCATGGTCTATTGCAAGTTTGTAAACTGACCAGCTTGCCAATGAGCTGCATTACCCATGTACTAGGGTAATCAACCGTGAGCTTCCTCCATTACATAGTGAGTTGACATTGTTTGTGCTACTCACTCACTCACTCACTCACTCACTCACTCACTCACTCACTCACTCACTCTTCTCTCTCTCTCTCTCTCTCTCTCTCTCTCTCTCTCTCTTGCACTGAATGCTATGGGAAATCTCTGTCATGCAGTGGATGGGTGTGTGTGTGTGTGTGTGTGTGTGTGTGTCAAACACAAACTGTTCATTGTCCATTAACATTCTTCACCGTGTCTGTTTCAATATCATTGTGTGTCATCACATTAGTTAGATAGGACTTTTTCTGTGTTAGGCTAGAGAAGAATTTGCACCATATGGTTTATTTCCATACCATATATTGTTTACCAACATTTCTTCACATTGCGTTTCCCACTGTGACATTATCACGTGTCATCATCGTTCTGGCGTCATCCTTCTGGCGTTGTCGTGCACACCAAGTTTGTGTTCGGATAATGAGCATGTATGCTCCAGCAGCAATTGCGCAATGCAGTATCTTTGTTAAGTGTTACTATGAAGCACAGTCTATACAGTATTAACAAAGAGTAATGCAAGACTGTTTGTTGTTAAATATGTAGATTGTTAAATATATAGATTGTGTCTGTTGTTTTCAGCTGCCGTGTGCTGTTTGACCTGGGCAGCTGCTGCTGGTAACAATGTATTAGTGAAACAGACAGTGGAGAATGTTAATGGTCAATGAACAGACATGATTTAAACATGATGTAGTGCAACATCCATTTTTGAGCTATACAAAAATTAATTGACAACCTCAATCTTATATACAATGAAGCTCATTTTCGTCAAAATCGTAATTTGACGGCGGGGAGCTGTTACATGTTGGCATATATGTAGGTGGCTTCCCGTCATCAAATTTTTGTCATTTTCACGGCAGAGTGCAAAAGTGCGGGGCAACTATGCCGGCGCAAATGCTGGAGCATTTGTATGGTGGAGAGGAAGAAAGTTGCGTTCCGTCCTTCCTCTCTGCCCTACAAATGAATATAAATGAGGTGTACCATTAATGGATTGCGTGAAAGACTTACAAGGCTTTTACACCATCCTTTAATGTTATGTCACCATACAAAATTAGCTCCCATGAGCATATATGTTAGGTTGAAAATCATAAGTCAGCCCAAACAATTATATATGTTAGACCTCTATTCAAAACTCAGCGCCAATTTTTTTTTTTTAGGAAAAAGGCATAAAAAGAAAGAACATGCAGGGGAAGGAGAAAGTGGACTCCAGTACAGGATACAGAACAGACGTACTCACTGGTTAATTTGGCAGAAATGGCATTCCGCTCTAAGGAATTTTTCTCACTGCAGAAGGGACTTAGTGGCCGATTCATGGAATAATTAGCGCGGCGCAAGTGGGCAAAAACGTGCGAATTGCAGTGGAATAGCGAAAATCGCAGTGCAATTGCGAAAATCGCACGAAAAGCAGCGCACGTCGATTCATGGAAGGCCGTGCGCGAGAAAACCAGCGGATGTGCGATAAAAAGTGCGCGGCGCACGTTGGCGCACAGGCCATCTAACAGCGTGCGCCAGGTCACTGCGAAAATCGCACAGGCCACAGCGAAAATCGCACATAGCGCGGCGCACGCAACAAAAGTAGGCGGAACACGGGCGTAACACTCGGAATGGGGAACAACTTGCCAAAACGTGGGCGTCACGGGGGAAGTACAGGGCACAAGTGCGCGGAACGCCCACACGCTCGCCTACAACACGTATTCATGGAATAGAATAGGGGAAAAAAGCGCACGCTCAAACCAGCGCACAGGCACAAACACGACCGCCACAAGAAAGCAGGCGGTAGCGTCTCTGCGGCTGTAAGAAATGTGCGCCAAAAGGTGCGCCAACAAATCGCACCTATATACTGCCATGATGAATGTCCCATACTGTGGCCCTCCAGGAAAAAAGACGTGCAAAGGGGTACCCACAAACACGGACACCCGCTGACAAAAAATACGTGTGCGTGTATACCGGGGTGCGCGGGAAGTCTAACACGCGATTTCAGCAGGGTACGTGCATCACAGGGGTTCACGTGAAGTTTCACACGCGATCGGGTCTGGGGGAGCGGGCTACGTGTGGGCGCGTGTATTTCAGGGGTGCGCGGGAAGTTCCACACGCGAATAGCCTGGGCGCGTGTATTTCAGGGGTGCGCGGGAAGTTCCACACGCGAATAGCCTGGGCGCGTGTATTTCAGGGGTGCGCGGGAAGTTCCACACGCGAATAGCCTGGGCGCGTGTATTCCAGGGGTGCGCGGGAAGTTCCACACGCGAATAGCCTGGGCGCATGTATTTCAGGGGTGCGCGGGAAGTTCCACACGCGAATAGCCTAGGCGTGTGTATTTCAGGGGTGCGCGGGAAGTTCCACACGCGAATAGCCTGGGCGCGTGTATTTCAGGGGTGCGCGGGAAGTTCCACACGCGAATAGCCTGGGCGCGTGTATTTCAGGGGTGCGCGGGAAGTTCCACACGCGAATAGCCTGGGCGCGTGTATTTCAGGGGTGCGCGGGAAGTTCCACACGCGAATAGCCTGGGCGCGTGTATTCCAGGGGTGCGCGGGAAGTTCCACACGCGAATAGCCTGGGCGCGTGTATTCCAGGGGTGCGCGGGAAGTTCCACACGCGAATAGCCTGGGCGCGTGTATTTCAGGGGTGCGCGGGAAGTTCCACACGCGAACAGCCTGGGCGCGTGTATTTCAGGGGTGCGCGGGAAGTTCCACACGCGAACAGCCTGGGCGCGTGTATTTCAGGGGTGCGCGGGAAATTCCACATGTGATTTGACAGTGTGGGTCCTCCCAGGTGTACCCTGTACACCCTCCACGGCCCCTGCAGGCAGCCCACACCACAGGGGACTACCCTGCATCACTGGTCATGTCCCGCAGGCAGCCCACCCACCATGGGCATGCCCCCCAGCAAAGGCACATGTCTCCTTGAACTAATGAACACCAACTCATGTCCCCTTGCACCCCCACCCCCCAGCACTGTGGGGCACCTGCCAGCAGGCCCCCACCCATGTCCAACTCATGTCCCCCACCCCCCCCACCCCCCAGCACTGTGGGGCACCTGCCAGCAGGCCCCCACCCATGTCCAACTCATGTCTCCCACCACCCCCACCCCCCAGCCACCAGGGTCACCCTCCACCAGGCCCCCACTCATGTCACCCACCACCCCCACACCCCAGCAGTGCAGGGTCACCCTCCACCAGGCCCCCACTCATGTCACCCACCACCCCCACCCCCCAGCAGTGCAGGGTCACCCTCCACCAGGCCCCCACTCATGTCTACCACCACCCCCAGCCACCAGGGGCACCCTCCACCAGGCCCCCACTCATGTCACCCACCACCCCCACCCCCCAGCAGTGCAGGGTCACCCTCCACCAGGCCCCCACTCATGTCTCCCACCACCCCCACCCCCCAGCACTGTGGGGCACCTGCCAGCAGGCCCCCACCCATGTCCAACTCATGTCCCCCACCCCCCCCACCCCCCAGCACTGTGGGGCACCTGCCAGCAGGCCCCCACCCATGTCCAACTCATGTCCCCCACCACCCCCACCCCCCAGCACTGTGGGGCACCTGCCAGCAGGCCCCCACCCATGTCCAACTCATGTCCCCCACCACCCCCACCCCCCAGCCACCAGGGTCACCCTCCACCAGGCCCCCACTCATGTCTCCCACCACCCCCACCCCCCAGCCACCAGGGTCACCCTCCACCAGGCCCCCACTCATGTCACCCACCACCCCCACACCCCAGCAGTGCAGGGTCACCCTCCACCAGGCCCCCACTCATGTCACCCACCACCCCCACACCCCAGCAGTGCAGGGTCACCCTCCACCAGGCCCCCACTCATGTCACCCACCACCCCCACACCCCAGCAGTGCAGGGTCACCCTCCACCAGGCCCCCACTCATGTCACCCACCACCCCCACCCCCCAGCAGTGCAGGGTCACCCTCCACCAGGCCCCCACTCATGTCTACCACCACCCCCACCCCCCAGCCACCAGGGGCACCCTCCACCAGGCCCCCACTCATGTCACCCACCACCCCCACCCCCCAGCCACCAGGGTCACCCTCCACCAGGCCCCCACTCATGTCACCCACCACCCCCACACCCCAGCACTGTGGGGCACCTGCCAGCAGGCCCCCACCCATGTCCAACTCATGTCCCCCACCCCCCCACCCCCCAGCACTGTGGGGCACCTGCCAGCAGGCCCCCACCCATGTCCAACTCATGTCCCCCACCACCCCCACCCCCCAGCACTGTGGGGCACCTGCCAGCAGGCCCCCACCCATGTCCAACTCATGTCCCCCACCACCCCCACCCCCCAGCACTGTGGGGCACCTGCCAGCAGGCCCCCACCCATGTCCAACTCATGTCTCCCACCACCCCCACCCCCCAGCCACCAGGGTCACCCTCCACCAGGCCCCCACTCATGTCACCCACCACCCCCACACCCCAGCAGTGCAGGGTCACCCTCCACCAGGCCCCCACTCATGTCACCCACCACCCCCACACCCCAGCAGTGCAGGGTCACCCTCCACCAGGCCCCCACTCATGTCACCCACCACCCCCACACCCCAGCAGTGCAGGATCACCCTCCACCAGGCCCCCACTCATGTCACCCACCACCCCCACACCCCAGCAGTGCAGGGTCACCCTCCACCAGGCCCCCACTCATGTCACCCACCACCCCCACCCCCCAGCAGTGCAGGGTCACCCTCCACCAGGCCCACACTCATGTCTCCCACCACCCCCACCCCCCAGCACTGTGTGGGACCTGCCAGCAGGCCCCCACCCATGTCCAATCCATGCCCCCCTGCACCTGGGTCCCAACATTCCCCAATCATGTCCGTAATGCCCATCCTCCCCTGCCAAAAGGCCCAACCAACTATCACACCCACCCACATATCAAAGGCAATTACATGTTACACCCCCAATGTAAATAATGCAATTTAACACGTCTGTCACACACAATGGCTGCAAGTGAATGACAAAACACCCAACATGACATGCCTGAAAGCAATGAGATGATACGACACATTGAAGATTAAAAAAATAATATGTATTGAACAGCAAATAAGAAAAAACACAAAGCAAATCAAACAAAACAAGATGAATGTCCAAGAAAAAATTCTGAAAAATTAAAATAAGCCAATTAAGAAGATCATCCTGGGTCCATGAGCCCTACCAAATTAAACCTAACTGACTACTAACTAAAAAGTGAACTATATACAAAAAAGTGGTGCATTGTCTAATCGCAACCAAAAAAAAATCAAAAAAACAAAGGAAACCTAACCCTAACTATACAACTATATACAAAGGCAGCGGGCTATTCGGACGGCTCACTGGTTGTTTTCATGGGCCAGGGCATCATCGAACTCCTGGTCAATGGCTTGGAGGCGGGCATGTTCCCTGGCCCCGAGGTCCCGCAGGGATAACGCAGTGTCCAGCTCAAACTCCCTGCGAAGACCCTCGAGGCACTCAGCCCGCCTCAGCGCCCTCCGCATGGAGTCCTCCGCCCTGACCATCGTGAGCCATTCCTCCTCTGCCCGCTGCCGCTCCGCACCTATCCGCTGGCACAACCTCTCCCACACGGAAGCCACTCCCATTCCAGGGTTCTCCTGCCCTCCGGCCGATGCCTGCACCCCTGATGTTGATGGCCCCGAGCCATGATGCCTCCCACGTTGAGCCTGCTGCTGCCTCCGACGCAACTGCCTGTGCCAGCACGACGGCATCCAGGCTGATGGAAACCACCGACGCCGTCGTGCACGTGCCCTGCCCGATGATGCCGTCACATCCTCCATCTGCTGGGGTCCAGTTGGTCTGGTGTCCACCCCTGCTGGATCTCTGACTCCCGACTGTGGCAGGGATGGGATCCCCACCGAGCTGGCTGCATTGGTCGGGGCAGGTCCACAGGGGGCCCTGGTGGCATCTGGGCTGGAAGACGGCAAGGAGAACGACTGGTGGATAGCCTGCACAGAGGAGGAGAGGGCCGCCACATTGGCCAACACATGCAGGAAACCCCCGAACATGGCCGATCCCAATTGGGCCACGTCGGCACGGTGCACTTCGTGATGACGTGCGTGCTCCTCCCGGGAAGCACGCACGGCATCACGAATCACAGCCGTGCGCATCGCGACCCCAATCAGGACCTTCTCCGCACGGCCAGGGGTTCCCACGTCCGCAGGTGGAGGGGAGTCAGGTGACATGGACATCCCCTCTACCTGCGGACAGGCCTGGGACGGGGCATCCCTGCTGGTGCATGGTGGTGCACTCACAGGGTCAGGGACAGCGACATGCACAGGCCCCTCCACGGTGACCTGTGCTGCCTCCTGCCCCTGGCCCTGGACTGCACCACTTGCACCAGCAGGGATGCCCCCACCAGGCCCCATGTGTGCCCCAGTGGCGGCCTCCTCCTCCTCTGTGCAAACCACCAACCTGGATGGCTCCTCACCGTCTCCCACCGTAGCAGGCCCCTGTGGGGGCTCACCCACCCCTTCCGCTGCAGCCGTGGGGGCATCCCCGCCGCCTTGCTCCACAGCGCCGTCTCCGCCCTCTTCTTCACTAGCCGCTGCGTAGAGGGAGACAAAGAACACAAGCATCAGGGCACTGTACAATGGTCCCCTAGACAGGAAGCAATAGCAGATGAGCACCACTGTCAAAGTACACTTCCATCATGTCCCTCCACAACACATGGGTCAGTCCAGGCAAAACACACACAGTAACAGGCATGGTGCATGCCATGGACATTTCCATGCATGTCCAATGGACTCTTGAAACATTCAATGATATGTAACTCACATGCATCATGCCTCATGCCCATCACATGCACACACTTCACCTCAGTCACATCCATCTGGCCCCAAACACACCAAACACAGCGGTTACAAGGGTAATTTGGCTGCTTTACTGAATCTGTGCATTGTCACACACATGTGTCATGCATCCATGGCATGCACAAGTCACAGACACGCAGGTCAGGCACACAGACATGGCTACCATATATGTACCTGGCATCAGCACCCATCCCTCACCCCCACCCATGTCCAGGTACAGAGACTGGCATGCTCTCATGTTCAAAATCTGAATAGGGCTCCCCATGCGGCATTTCAACACATGCAACAACCATGTGCATCACACATCACTGGTCGCACATGCATTACCATGATGTCCCTGCACACATACATGCATACATGGCCTATGGCACACATACAGGCAAGTATCATAGAACCAGCACACCGCAACATGCCCTGTCTCACACAGTAATGCATGGACACTTACCGCTCAACTCCAGACGGGCCTCCCTCTCAAGGATCTGGGCGTGGAGCGCTGGGCGTACGCGTTCCAGGACCCTCATCTGGATGGAACTCATGCGGCCCCGGCCCCCCTCCACGAGGCGCCGGGCCTTCACAAGGGTCCTGGACCTCAAGTCCTCCCAGCGCTTCTTGATCTACAGGACGTCGCGGGTTGCCACCCCCTCCGCATTGATGGCAACCACACAGTCGGCCCAGATCCTCTGCCGTCCTTCCTTGCTGGCGCGGGACGATCCAAAGAGGGCATCATACTGCCCCAGGACATGCTCCACCAGGACACCAACTTCGGTGACAGTGAAGCTGGTGCCCCTCTGCCCCTCTGGCCTGGGGTTGCCACTGGTGCCAGATGTGGAAGTGCCCGACATGGCAACCCCAGAGGCAGGTGTGGGTGGGCAACTGGGTCCTGGGGCTGGGCTGTGGAGCGATGTAATACCAGTCGGGAGTCTTCAGTTCCAGCAGGGGTGGACACAGCAACTGGACCCCTGCAGATGGCTGATGTGCAGGCACCAAATGGCAGGGCACGGTGGCAGCAGGCAGGCAGGCAGGCAGGCAGGCAGGCAGGCAGCAGCAGATGGCACGTGGGAGGCTGCTCGGGGCACTGGGGGGCAGTAACTCGGCCTTCTGGGCAGGAGCGTGGGCTTCCGTGTGTTTTCGCGTGGCCAGCTTGATACGGAGTGATTTGGCACGTGAAAATCCTGCACGTCAGCGTGAAATCCGAGGAAAGGCCCTTAGCGCGTAAGCGCGTCAGCACGCATACGCGATTCTATTGGACCAGAGTCCCTCAGCGCGTAAGCGCGTCTGTGACGTGACCCGCACGGGTGTTCCCCACTCAGCACGTGATGACGGGGCACACGTGGAGATACTGCACGTCAGAGTGTCATCGCGTGTAATTGGACAAAAGTGCGCGTACACGCGATTGGCCTATGTACGTGTATTTAATGGGTGCGCGGCCACTTACACACGCAAGTACGTCAGCGAACCTGTATCACGTGGTGCGTGTGAATTTCCGCACGCTATTGGACTGGGAACTGGATTCCAGGGGTGCGCGGGTCACACGCTGTATCCCGTGGTGCGTGTGAATTTCCACACGCTATTGGACTGGGAACTGGATTCCAGGGGTGCGCGGGTCACACGCTGTATCCCGTGGTGCGTGTGAATTTCCACACGCTATTGGACTGGGAACTGGATTCCAGGGGTGCGCGGGTCACACGCTGTATCCCGTGGTGCGTGTGAATTTCCACACGCTATTGGACTGGGAACTGGATTCCAGGGGTGCGCGGGTCACACGCTGTATCCCGTGGTGCGTGTGAATTTCCACACGCTATTGGACTGGGAACTGGATTCCAGGGGTGCGCGGGTCACACGCTCGCCTAGAACACGCGCTAAGCATAAATTGCGGACTTTAACAATAACAAGCTCAGACGCCAGGATGAACATACCGTTCCTAGCAGCAGTGGCAGTGGGCTACCAAAGGAGGAGGAGGATAGTCAGGGCCAGAATATTCACACCCAGAACCAGCCTTTTCGGGATGCCTGATGACCAGGTGTATGGGAGGTACAGGTTTCCACCACACATCATACTGGACCTGGTGAGTGAGTGGGAGGATGACCTCACATCACCCACCCTGTGCTCCCAAGCACTCAGCCCCCTGGAGAAGGTCCTCAATGTACTGCACTTCTTAGCCACTGGATCATTTCAGCGGACAAGTGCCATAGTGGGTGGGGTGTCACAGGCCACCCAGTCACGCTGCCTACACCAGGTCTTGAACATCATGACTGCACGCCCATCAGTCCGCAGGCACATATACCTGCCCAGAACACCTGCAGAAAGGCATGCTGCCGCCCTGGATTTTTACGCAGTGGCACGATTCCCCAAAGTGCTAGGTGCCATCGACTGCACCCATGTGGCTCTACGTCCCCCCAGGGCATCTGAGCACATCTATAGGAACCGCAAGCACTGGCATTCCATCAACGTGCAGGTAGCATGTAATGCCAAGGGAATCATCACCTCAGTATATGCAAACTATCCCGGCTCCACCCACGACAGCTTCATTTACCGAATGTCCACCCTAAGCCGGGACCTAGAAGCTGGGCGGCATGGCGATACATGGCTGCTTGGTGAGTATGTATGCCACTGCACATGCATGCATGTTGGATACTGAGCAAGGTCACAACCTCACCAATGATACCAATCCCCACCTCCACAGGGGACAGTGCCTACCCTCTCAGCCCCCACATGATGACGCCAATTCGGAACCCCACCACGCCACCCCAGGTAAGATTTAACACAGCCCACATTACAACCAGGGGCATAGTGGAGCGCACATTCGGAGTGCTGAAGTCACGCTTTCGCTCCCTTGACCGTTCTGGCGGGCAGCTGTTATACGCTCCCCCAGTAGTGTGCAGGATCATAGTGGCAGCATGTGTCCTGCACAACGTTGCAACACGCCGGGGCCTGGCCGTGGACATGGTGGTGGCCCCACATCCCCAACCACATGCACAGCCGCTGCGCATGGGAGGGGAAAGGGCACGGGGGGAGGCAGCCCGTACACAGCTAGTGGCTAATTACTTCACATAGAAATCACACCCCTGTGGAGTGCACACTGCCCTGGCACATTCCATCTGACAATCAATGATGACTCAACCTGACACTGATCCTGAATGTCTGGAGAATGAACCGTGAATACCATATCAGCCTGAGATTGTTCACCTGGAAGTGTCACAATGTGTGCATCCCTACCCACACAGACACCACCAATGCAGTTTTGTGAAGTTACACATTGAAGCAGCTAAAATGAATACCCACTTGCAAAATGCAACAAGAGGACAGTGCCATGTCAGCCAACCCAACCCCAGCACTGCCACACGACACACCGTGCCATGTCATGCTAATTGCAGGTAAACAAAGTAATCCCCACAACATGACATCACTCTCACTATGTACAG
This sequence comes from Ambystoma mexicanum, assembly GCF_040938575.1. Taxonomy (NCBI): domain Eukaryota; kingdom Metazoa; phylum Chordata; class Amphibia; order Caudata; family Ambystomatidae; genus Ambystoma; species Ambystoma mexicanum. The sequence goes on from NC_090935.1 coordinate 779,609,392, forward strand.
TGGCACTATTAGAAACCTGCAACACCTGAAATGCTCACAGCAATGCCGGACCAACAACATACTTGAGCACGTAGTACCATTAACATGACATCAAAAATGTTACATATTAGTAGTCTCACCACCTGGAAATGCCTGCACTCCCACCACTACCAACTGTGCAGTGTTGGCGCCATGTAGAGTTGTAGGTGCACTGCTGCCAACATGGTCCCCATCGCCAGACTAGAGGTCCTTGTGTGGACTTGAGGAAGGGACCTGCAAATTGGGAGGTAGACACAGAAGAAGAGTTACACATCAATGCAACATGCAGTGTACAACACAACAGCAATATGCACTATGAATGTATACACAGTATTGACTACAGACTGGCCACACAGCTCATGGGAGTCCAACGTCACTGTGTAATTCACTGTCACTTGGGCACACCCTTTGCAAGCCCATGGAAACGGGAAGCAGGAGGGGTGTGTGTGACTCAAACCCAAGCATCTGAACCAAATACATTACAAGCCTGCATGTGCCCAGCCACAATGCAGCGTATGCCCACAGGAACCACGGAAGCCAACACATCGAAGCCAACACATCGGAGCCAACACATCGGAGCCAACAGATCGGAGCCAACAGATCGGAGCCAACAGATCGAAGCCAACACATCGGAGCCAACACATCGGAGCCAACACATCGGAGCCAACAGATCGGAGCCAACAGATCGGAGCCAACAGATCGGAGCCAACAGATCGTCCCAAAAAAATTGGGAATAAAAGAAATCAAAATAAAAATATAAAAAAGAAACAATCAAAAATGGCCATTGATGGGCCTGGGGGGGTTGGGGAGGCCACCCAGGAGGTCCGAGGACAGGATGCACACCAGAACCCCCCTGCGTGGATCCTGGGAAGATAAAACACCTCCATGGGCTCATGGCCCACACGGCTACCCTATTGTGGGAGTATCACTGCTGTCGCTATTATCACCCTGTGCAGCTGCATCCGGAGGTGGTTGCACTATGGGAGGCAGCCCACGCAAGGCCCTAGTCTGCTCCTCCATGGCTGCAAGCATGCGGGTGTGGTAGGTCTGGTTCTGGAGGATGAGTGTGCGGAGGTCCCCATGCAACAACTCACGGGATGCCCGGACCTCCGCCCTCGTTGCCTGCATCTCAGCTGAGAGCGTACGGGTGAGACGCTCCAGCTGCTGTTCTGTCCTTTGGTGTGTTGAAGCCTCAAGCTCAACAAGAGTCGTCCTGAGGTGTAGGAGCTCCTGCCTCAGGGCTTCCCTGTGGCCCTGGGACTCAATGGAGATGGCCTCCTGCAGAGTCGCCAGTGCCGCCCGCCTGTCCCTGTTGGACCCCAACATGTCCTCCCTGTGTGACTGGCAGATGGAGTCGGTTGCCTGCTCTAGTCGCTCCATCAGCCTTTCTGGGGGGACAATGGAAGTGGCCACCCTATCCATGGCCTGAGCCATCATCTCGGATGATGCAGCCTGTTGGGTAGCCATACCGTAAATGGATTGCTCCCATGCGGTATTGCCGGGTGGCGTACGGCCACCACGTCGGCGGGCACCACACCTGTCTGGGGCAAGGCGAACTGCGCCTTGCTGTGCCGGCACTGCCTGAGGCTGCAGGACTGCATTCCCCCTCTGATCTGCTGGCCCAGGAACAGGATCAGATGTCGCGGAGTGTGACCCTGCATCCGTAACCACCGAAGGCGTAGCTGCCAACACTGACATCCCCATGGAGGGTACTGACCCTGGTGCAGGTGGGTGAGACAGAACAGAATCCCTCCCTGGAACACTCACCAGCGACGGCACGTAGGTCTCATCCGAATCAACACCTGAGTACAGCTCGGGGGAGGTGCAGCCAGAGACACCCCTTGAGAGCACGACCTGCAGCACTTGTGGGTTCTCCCCCACCACCACACCACGTCCCTCACTGGTGGTTGGTCGGCCCTGGGACACCTCCTGGGTCTGCACCATCTCCACAACCCCAGCAGTATCAGGTGCGTCTTCCCCTGCAAAGACATGAAAACAAAGTAATGGAAACAGGCATTAGCACCATGGCACACATTGAGGGCTGAGAAGCAAGAGAACCAGTACTTGATTGACACATGTCCCACATGACTAAAACCCTCCCATGCATGCACCCTCACTGCGTATGAAGTGCAGGCAAATGGCACACACTGATGACACCAAGATGGAAGATGAACAAATTTTCTGCATGCTGCCTGGCAGTGGCATCACACATTGGCCTGTGATTGGCAGGTGAAACACACATGCCATCACACAGATGGCATGTACCATTGCTATTGAGTGAAGATGGAGAGGAGGGCAGCACCTATTCATTCAGTCCAGTTCCCGCATGTAATGGCTTTTCTGATTCTAACAGGTCAGATTTTTCACCTGGAGCTGCCAGTCTGAAATGGTCAAATTGCACAGGGACATGTGTGTACAAATGATATCCAGGTAACAAAGTCACTCCACTTTACCATACCCATGTCAGACATGTGACTAGTGGACAGCGACATGCCTAGTGAAAGTGGTGGAATGCAAACAAACTGACTGAATGAACAGTGAAAAATAAGCAAATATGTTGTGTCAAGGTGACACTTCAAGGGCAACTGGCGTGCAGTTGTGCTAGATGTCTACTGTTGGCAGAAGGGATACTGCTATGGCCAAATGCAGCTGCGCAGGAAGTATTGCATGAAGCACATGGCTGACCCATACGACTGAGGCGCACACACTCTCACCTGGCACCCGAACAGAAGCCCTCACACACACACCATGCACATGGATGACACACACATGCATGTGCACTCACCGGACAATGCCTCGTAATCAGCCAGATCTCCCACGCCTTGGATCTGTTCCTCCGTGACGTAGGTCCCAGCGACTGACTCATGTGGAGTGAGTTCCATGTCTACTACTGGAGACCCACCTCCAGTCACTAGAGTTGCGGCATGACTTGAGGCCAGCTTACTCTTTGCCCTGCGCTTTAGGTCATTCCAGCGCTTATAGCAATCATTGGCTGTGCGCCTCACGATTCCAAGGGCACTTACGATGTCCGCAATGGTCTGCCAGTGTGCCTGGCGTTGTGCAGGTGTGGTCTTGGATCCTGCAACAATGACCATCTCGTTGTCATGTCCGGACACATACTCGACAAGTGCATTCAGTTCGTCATCCGTGAAGCTGGGCTTCCTGGACGGGCCGGACTGTGTAGCCGTGTCTGGGGCATCAGCCTGTGCCGGACGAGCACTCTTCCTCTTCCGCTTGGAAGGTGGTGGTGATCCTGAGTGTCCTGCGCCGCTCTGGACACTAGGGGCAGGAGCCCTGGTGGACTCTGTATCAGGAGTGTGGGATTGCACACTCAGCATGGGAGTTGGTGCAGGCATTGGCTCTAGTGTGATGGTGTCAGGGGGAATGTCAGCAGCATGGACTAGGACCGACACTGTCCTGGCTGGGTGTGTGAGGGCTGGGGTGGATGGAGCCGCAGCTGCCCCTGCAGCCACTCCGCCCTGCCTCCTTGGTGCAGCAGATGACCTTGCTGCCCCAGATCCACGTGGCATGATGGCATCAACGTGCACCAGCGCACGTGTCGTAGCCCTGCTGACCTGGAAGTCAGCCATGGAGTCAGCCAGGTCTGGTGCCACAATGGGCTGGTCCAACAAGGGCTGAGCATGGATGGTGTCAGCCACTTCAGCCTCAACGGGAGGGGTGAGGAGGGGGGGATGATGGGTGCCCTTGACTGGTCCTCCACACATGGGGGGACAGGCTCACCCTGCAAGTTACGACCACGTCCCCTACCGGATCCACCACGGCCACCACTTGTGGCTCTTCCACCTTTGCCACCCTTACGGAATCCTCGCCTCCCAGCCATGGCACTGATATTAATGTGCGTATGGGAGTGGCTGTAGACAATTGTCCTGGGCAATTGGGGGTCAAAGGGGTTGGGTACCAGATGGTAATTGTACCCTAGTGCTCTAGCACGGCTGATTGTAACCCCTGGGGAAAGATGACGGGTCACGCAACGCACAGGAGGCCCAAAAAAGGGAGATGACGTGCACGCAACCCCTCCTAGACCACGTGTGCAGAAAGAAAAACCTGCACTACGCTGTGGCACCCAGTAACACAAGAATGAACGTATGCGTGTCACACGCAGCCTAGAATGACCTCTGAAGGGGTAGGCTACACACGGGGCAAGCACAGAAGTTGGATACGTGCGTGACTCACCGTCTGCCAGGTAAAAGAGCGTGAAGAATGAGCGCGTTTGGCTGGCTAAACCCCCGCCAAAAGAAGATGTGTACGCTGTCTGAGAAGACAGGACAACAGTAGAAGGGGACACTGTTTGAGGGAACAGGCCCAGGTAAACCAGTAAAAGAGAAAAAAGAGAAAAAGCTGTCAGAGGTAACAGGGAATATGAACTGGAAACGCCGTGAAGTAAATCGCGTGTGAAACGACAAGAAGTACAGAATTCACCCACTCGCTCTCCACGAAAAGCACGTACAAGGAAATGGTGTTCTACATGTACCTTATATACAGGCCCACACGTACAGCGTCACCTACGCGGCGTGTACGTTCACCAATCACACGCTTTGTCACTTCTGCGTGTAGATCCATTTTCACCATTCACACGCTTTGTCACTTCTGCGTGTAGATCCATTTTCACCAATCACACACTTTGTCACTTCTACGTGTACATCCATTTTCACCAATCACACGCTTTGACACTGGGACGTGTCACGCAACAATTTCCTGCACGTGCAGGTGACTATAGGCGCGCATATGCTGTTGACGGGTTTACGCGCTAAGGGCCTTTGCTGACGTGTGGGATTTCACTCCCTATCAGGCTGTCCACGCGTTCACACACGAGAGACCACGCTCCTGGCCAGGAGGCCAAATTACTGCTCCCCAGAGCCCTGAGCACGCTCCCACCTGCCATCTGCTGCTGCCTGACTGCCTGCTGGCCACGTGCCCCACAGTGCTGGTGGGTGGGGGTGTTGGGAGACATGGGTGGGGGCCTGGTGGAGGGTGCCCCTGCACTGGTGGGGGTGGTGGGAGACATGGGTGGGGGCTTGGTGGAGAGTGCCCCTGGTGGCGGGGGGGGGTGGGGGTGGTGGGAGACATGGGTGGGGGCCTGGTGGAGGCTGCCCCTGGTGGCGGGAGGGTGGGGGTGGTGGGAGACATGAGTGGGGCCCTGGTGGAGGCTGCCCCTGCACTGCTGGGGGGTGGGGGTGCAGGGGGACATGAGCAGGTGTGCAGGGTAGTCCCCTGTTTTGTAGGCTGCCTGCAGGGGCCGTGGAGGGTGTACAGGGAACACCTGTGAAGACCAACCCAGCCTAATCGCGTGTGATGATTCCCACGCACCCCTGTAATACACGTACCTTGGCCAATCGCGTGTTGAACTTCCTGCGTACCCCTGTAATACACGTACCCTGGCTAATCGCGTGTATAACTTCACGCGTACCCCTGTAATACACGTACCCTGGCCAATCGCGTGTTGAACTTCCCGCGTACCCCTGTAATACACGTACCCTGGCCAATCGCGTGTTAATCTTCCCGCGTACCCCTGTAATACACGTACCCTGGCTAATCGCGTGTTAAACTTCCCGCGTACCCCTGTAATACACTTACCCTGGCTAATCGCGTGTTAAACTTCCCGCGTACCCCTGTAATACACGTACCCTGGCCAATCGCGTGTTAAACTTCCCGCGTACCCCTGTAATACACGTACCCTGGCTAATCGCGTGTTAAACTTCCCGCGTACCCCTGTAATACACTTACCCTGGCTAATCGCGTGTTAAACTTCCCGCGTACCCCTGTAATACACGTACCCTGGCCAATCGCGTGTTAAACTTCCCGCGTACCCCTGTAATACACGTACCCTGCCTAATCGCGTGTTAAACTTCCCGCGTACCCCTGTAATACACTTACCCTGGCTAATCGCGTGTTAAACTTCCCGCGTACCCCTGTAATACACGTACCCTGGCCAATCGCGTGTTAAACTTCCCGCGTACCCCTGTAATACACGTACCCTGCCTAATCGCGTGTTAAACTTCCCGCGTACCCCTGTAATACACGTACCCTGGCCAATCGCGTGTTAAACTTCCCGCGTACCCCTGTAATACACGTACCCTGGCTAATCACGTGTATAACTTCCCGCGTACCCCTGTAATACACGTACCCTGGCCAATCGCGTGTTAAACTTCCCGCGTACCCCTGTAATACACGTACCCTGGCTAATCGCGTGTTAAACTTCCCGCGTACCCCTGTAATACACTTACCCTGGCTAATCGCGTGTTAAACTTCCCGCGTACCCCTGTAATACACGTACCCTGGCCAATCGCGTGTTGAACTTCCCGCTTACCCCTGTAATACACGTACCCTGGCTAATCGCGTGTATGACTTCACGCGTACCCCTGATATGCACGTTACCCGCTTTGCGTTCCTTGTTTGGCAGCCCTGTAAACTGGTCCAGGGTTAGCGCAGCCCTTTGCGATGATTTAGCGATTTTGATGGCTTTTCCTTGCGCGAGGGCGTTCTTGGGGGCGTTACTGGCGCTGCTGCAGGGTCGCTGCGATACTCTGCGCCACGGCTGGTTTGGGAGCATGAAATCCATGAATACGCTGTGCGCGGAAATCGGTTTTAGCGCACGTGCCTGGCGCAGTCAATCGCACGCGGACACTCTGCGCCAGCCGCTTGCGACACTTTTCAGCGAAATTCTATGAATTACCCTGTTAGTTTTGTGCCAACCTACAGCATTAATCTTTTTCAGAACAAGATAGATTTATTCAGGTTTGTGTGCAAACTCAAGTTGAAAGCATTTTTCAATACTTCATAATTAGACAAATATAGTTCTTCTACTTCTTTGGAAAATTCTCCCATCCCTGCTGATGAAGAAATTGTAAAATTCAGACATTGGGGGTCATTACGAGGTAGGAGGTAACCATGCCACTATTAGCGGCATCGCTACCCCCTTACCGGGTACCTGGTCCGGGTTCCTTGAATGAGGAATTACCGGGCCATTCCGACCTTGGAGGACCCGGTAATTCCTCATTCAAGGAACCCATCCCCATTCCCATTCGAGCCCCCATAGGGCTCAATGGGAATGGGGATGGTGCTAACAACGGCACCCTGGTCTGCTCGCGGGTCCCCCGAGCAGAACTTGTAATGAGGAGGTAAGGGGTTGACGCTCCGGTACCTTTACCGGTGCTGTTAACCCCTTACCGCCTACCTCGTAATGACCCCCATTGTAGCACTTGTCTACCACCAACACCTACTCCATCAATTGACATCTTTCAAAAACTTGTTGTAATAGATTTTGTCAAGTTGTCCTACAAGAAACCCAAGAATTGCAATATGAGTCAATGCGAGTTATCATTTTTCAGTTACATGGTTGAAAGCATAAAAAATCGTCCTGCTGATATAGGGGAAGCAACAGTTATTTAAACATTACTGATTATGCAAATGAATGTAACAGACAACTTGAAGATATTGATACTTATTCAGTATCCTGTGTCTTCTTCGCAAGGCCATTTTCATTTTCACTCCATTCGGCAAGGGGAACCTCTCAGCAGCCGGCACAAGGCTGCAGTATTCTTACTACAAACTTGGCTGCATTAGGTAAGCCCCGCAGGGCCTGGGCATCATTTTGCTGTAATCTTACATGATGAAGCTCACTACATGTGCCCTGCATGCCCTGCAGGGCATTCCTTCATTGCCTGAGTGCTCCACTTCACTATCTAGGGTTGAGGCCTTACTAAAATCGTTTTATGGCCATACTGTCAATTGGCGCCTTCTGACCAGCACCTTTCAAGATGGCCGGCCGCCTCCCCTGAGCACCGGAGTCCTCTGCTGCTGTGCCCTGCCCTCTGATTGGCCTTCCCCTCCTACTAGTGGACCTATCGGGAGCCAGCAGCCTGAAAGCCTGCCCCCGACACCAAGCCCCACGAACAAAGGCCCCTTTCTGTGCATTGCAAGCCCATTTTCATTTCACTCAGTTCGGTGAGGGGAACCTCGCAACAGTCGGCACAATGCTGCACGAGTCTTACTACAACATCAGCTGCATTAGGTAAGCTCCGCAGGACCTGGGCATCATTTTGCTGTCATCTGCTGCGTGCACGACGAAGCACGCTACATGTGGCTTGCATGCCTTGCAGGGAATTTCTTCATTGCCTGAGTGCTCCACTTCACCATCTAGGGTTGAGGCCTTACTAAAAATTTTTTTTTTGCCATATTGACAATTTGGTGCCTTCTGACCAGCACCTTTCAAGATGGCCACCCGCTCTGCTGCTTTGCCTTGCCCTCTGCTGATTGGCCTTCCCCTCCCACTAGAAGACCAATCGGTAGCTGGCAGACTCCCCACCCCCCTTAGACCCCGCAGCACCTCATGGAACAGCCACCAGGCATGTAGCTTGTTCCCTCACAAACATGGAACTCTGGAACTTTGTGCACCCCTTAAGAATACCTGTGAGTCATGGCTGAACATTGCTATTGCTTTTGGCTCTGACCTAAACTGCTGTTGATCCACGATGTGCCTATGCCATTCTGCCTTCCTTGCCTTACTTAATCCTTTTTGTGCAAATTCGAATTCTTTTTAACATTTCTTCACCCCTTTTTGCATTGCATTCTGTGCTTCTTCAGTAATTTGAATGCTGGTGTGTTTTTTAACATCTCTGCACCACATATTCGATACTAAGGTTTTCCCATTGCATCTGTTTCTTGCTTCCCTTGGCTGCTAGGCCACCTGGTGAGTTTGTCCTCATACTGTGCTGTACAGCCCCTCCTCTATCTTCCTCTTTCCTTCCAACCTTCCACCGCCTCTATGGCACTCACCATCTCCCCTATCTTTTCTAACTGCTATGCTGTCACCTATCCTCCCTCTATCACGAAGTCTGGAAGAAGAAAACTTAAAAAAAGACATCCTGACCACTAAGCCTGTCCTACCTATCGCAGACACCTATGTCAGCGCAACTTCCAGACAGATTTTCACTGATAACCTTTTTTCTATCCCTGCTCCAGATCTATGGACTCCTCATCTTATCTCTAGTATCTCTCCTCACACATCCTCACCCATTAATGGTGGCACTAGATGGGAAGAACTCTGGGCTGGATTCTCATCATCCAGATGGCACTATCCTGGCTCAGGGTCCTCAACCCAAACTCCTCCTCTCGGACTGATGCTTGCCATCCTTAATCAACCTCCTTCCCACACCTGCTAATCTTTCCTCCACTCTCTCTGGCCCCCCTTCTCTGACTGGTGTACTACACCCCTGAACGTCTCCTTAGAAAACCTTCAAAGGCAGTGACCTCCTGCATCCAGCCACACTCAAATCTCACTCTGCTATCAAACACTCTGCTGACATCTTCCTCCTCCTTGAAGACCTTAACCTCAATATCCTCGCTCTCACCGAGACTCAGTCATTGCTTTTGACTCGCGTCTCCCTGATGGCTACAAAATCATCTCCAAGCTTCCCCCTAACCCTGCTGGCGGTGGGGTTGCCCTGAATTTCCCCGAGTTGGTCCCTTCTTCCCTCATTTCAAACAGCCTTACTCTTCGTTCGAGAACCTGGTTTGCAAACTGGTCTTCTCTCCCACTTCCTCTCTAACCATTGCCACTGTCTATAGGCTACCTGGTTCTATCACCCTGTTCCTCTCTGAATGGGCTGATTTTGCCTTCTCTCTCCTTTCCTCCACCTCTAAACTCCCTTTCCTGGGCGACTTCAATATCCACATTGACTCCTCAATCACGGCATCCACTCTCTTCCATGATCTCTGCACCTCATTCTCCCTCTCCATTCTCCTTTCTGGTCCTACCCACTTGGCTGGACACACTCTCAATGCCATCATCCACACTGATCTCATGCTCTCCACCCGACTCACGACCCCACTCTCCTGGTCAGACCATTCTCTTCTCTCCACTCACCTGGGTCCTCTCTGCTATCTGACTGCACCTCCACCAGCACTGCCAACCTCGTTCATGAACATCTGTTCGATGAAACGAGTGCCAGCTGCTCCCTTCGCATCTTCCTTCATCCCCCGTCTCAGCAACCACCATCTTTCCATCATTAACACTCTTGACATTCTTGCCCCAGTCATGAGGTTCCACCTGAAACATGACTCCAAGCTTAACACCTGGTACGACTCAGAACTTGCTGCCGATGAAATACAAGTGCAGAGCTGCAGAACAGAAGTGGCAGACCTCAGGCTTACCCCCTGACAAACTGGCCTGTCGGCTGCTCCAAATCTCCATTCGCTCCAAGAAAAGGGCCCACATCCACGGCCACATTTTTGGTGCATCCAACAACACGGCTGAACTCTTTAAAATCTGCAAGTCACTAGCCAACCCTTCCGCAGTCTCCACCTCACCTCTTGCTTCCATGCACTGGCCACACACTTCACTGCAAAAACTCAGGACATTCTGAGCACCCCCACTTCTCTGTCACCTTCCTTCCCCCACCCCCTGCCAACTAAGGCATCCCTTCCCCCCCTCTGCCTTCCTCTCCTCCTTCTCTCCTATCACATCTGACAAGGTCACTGGAGTCATCCGCTCTATGAAGGTCTCCTCCAAATAGGTCTCCCTGTCCTTCCAGAACTGTTAAGGACAACATTGGCTCTCTTGCCCCTGCACTTGCTGATTTCTGCAATCACTGCTTTTCTACTGGGTCTTTCCCCTCTTTCCTCAAGCACTCTCTTGTGCGCCCCTCCTGAAAAAACCTCTGCAGACCTGTCTTGTCCGGCTAACTACTGCCTCATCTCTATCACCCCCTTCCTTGGGAAACTCTTGGAAAAGTTGGTCTTCCTCCAACTGACCCAGCATACTGAGCTTGTTGGTTGTCTTCACGACTATCAATCTGGATTCCGAGCATCCAGAGGCACGGAAACTGCTCTTATGAATACCCATGAAGAACTGCTTGCATCTCATGATTCTAACTCTCTTGTGGTTCTCATTCTACTTGATTTCTCATCTGAATTTTACACAGTCAACCACTCCATCCTCATAAAATGCCTCCATGCTACCCTAGGTATCTAGGAGTGGGCACTGGGCTGGCTGACCTCCTTCCTATATGACCGTCCCTCCCAGGTTATCCTGGGCTCTATCTCCTCTCACACCAATATCACCACCTGTGGCGAGCTGCAAGGCTCCAACCTTTCTCCATGACTCTTTAACACCTATCTTGTCTCGCTTGCACACCTAATTTCCACCTACTCCCCTCACTTGCAGTGTTATGCAGACGACACACAACTCTTCTTCAAACTTCCCTATGATCATCTCCTTACCGCCTCTGTCATTCCTGACTGCCTATCTGCCATCCAATCCTGGTGTGCCTCCAATGATTTCTGCCTCAATGCCAACAAGAATGAGATCCTTACCATTGAGACTCCTGCTCCCTCTTTCTTCCCCTCACTCTGGCCACCCCTATGGGTTCTCCCCCTCCTTCTTCATCTAAAGAAATGAACCTTGGAGTCATCTTCGACTCCACTCTTTCATTCCTCCCTCCCATCCAGGACCTTGCATAGAAGGCCTACTTTCAATTTCACCTGCTCAAAGGAATCCTTCCTTTCTCCAGCATGGGGTCTGGCAGGGATTCACATGCTCATGAATATTCCCCGTCGTCAGGCTGGGAATCCTCGGTAAAGAAAAAACCAGTATCAGTTTCGTTTCTGATCTGCCTTTCGTAGTAGTAACCAATCACTGATCTCTGCGTCATACTGACCACAGCCAATGACTGCCCTCTACCTAAGCCCCGCCTCTGGCAGCCATCTTCAGATTTTTACCGCACGTTCAAGTGTTGGGATCCTCGTGCTATTGCTCTCGAGCGTTAGTGCTATTTTTTCACGTTTTTTTCTCAAACTTCGATTTTTCAGTCAAAAAGAGCTTCAAGCTCCACCGTTTCTTCATCCGATCAACGGGGACCCGTGTCGGATTCGTCTACGCCCCTCAAGGGTGAAGATTTCGTCGAGCCACGCTTTTGGAGGACTCCAGAAGTTTCTCAGGCCCATCTTGGACATGGTCCAGGAGAAGGGAAGCTCGACGCCCGGAAAGCTGTTCAGGGTCTGCCCTGGATGCCACCTTCAGAATGTCTTTAAGGAGGACGAACACTCCTTTTGTCTTTACTGCCTACATGAGGACAAGACGCACGTGGAGAAGGACTGTGCGTTTTGCGGCAATATGTCGGAACGGACCATGAAGGACCGCCATCAACGTCTCGCCAACTGGCTGGAAGGGAAGATCCCGTCAGGCGAGAAGAAGAAGAAGAAATCCGAGCAGTCTTCTAAGACCTTTGAGGACGCTCCGGCGACGGGGGTCCAACACAAGGCCAAGCACCGCGAGTCCGCTGGCACCGGGAGCGCCGAACGGTCGGGCTCTACGGGCGCCAGGCAGGGCGCATCCTCCCCGGCACCATCAACCACGAGCCAACGCTCTGGTTCGGGTAAGAGGAAGGCCGAGCACCCGGCGAAGCTCCTGGAGAGGCCCCGGTCGAGCTCGAAGGCCCCATCGGAGGGAGAGCGAGGCAGTGTCCCTACCCCCAAGGAGAAGGCGGTGAGCACACCTAAGGTGGTGAAAGCCTTAATCCATCTGGCCAAGGCCTCTATCGAGACAGTCGCGGCGGCCTTGGCTCAGCCTGTGGAGGCTACACCAGTGGTGGCGACCTCGGGGCTCAGAGTCTCCCTGCCACCGCGGAGGGAGTCCTCTTTTATGCCCATCGACAGGACCCCCGTGAAACCTCCGACGGAGAAGAAAAAGGGGGGGCAGGAGGTTGTCGTGGATTCGGCCTCAACCTCTGAGGAAGAGCTGATCGAAGTCTTAAGCCACGGCGTTGGCGTGGAAGAAGACCAGCCCGTCGGGAGGGATCCCGACGTAGGAGACGACGATAACGTTGAGGGTGCCGACGGGGCCCCTGACCGCCCGTCGGACTCCCCTCAATCAGCGCCGCAAGACAACTCGGCGGCCATTTTGTTGGCTATACAGTCCTTATGCTCGGAGATAAGGACGAGACTGCTGTTACCACCAGCGGAGGAACTGCTCCCAACGGGGGACCTGGAGCCAGGCCCTTCTGGGAGCCCTCCCCCTAAGAGAAGAAGGATTCATCCTCCACCTCCTTTTCAGCCATTGCGCCCTGTTCAGCCCTCCTCCCCGTCCACGACTCGTGGGGATGATAAGGGGACTGACACGGCCGCGACGGGTACGGACGACGAGGTTTACGACTCCATGATCGCCAGGGCATCCAAGCTCTTCCAGCTCTGCCCGGAAGAGAAGAAGAAGGAAGGTTTCCTTTATCAACGGCGCGAGGCCAAGAGGAAGACGGTCCTCTCCGTGCCTCTACTGGACGATATTTGGGATGAGGGCCTCGCCCTCCTCAAGAACCCATCCACGACGCCGGCTAGAAGGGATCGGTACGAGAAGAAGTACCGGGTCCCGGACGCGGCCCCCTTGTGCCTCCAGGCACAGCCGACCCCGGACTCCGTCGTCTCCGCAGCGGCCAGGAAGAAAGCGGGTGGGGTGCGGCCTCTACGTCGACTTCCCCGCCGGACGGCGAGGGAAAGAAATTTGATACGATGGGACGCAGGGTCATCTCGTCTGCAGCGACGACGATTAAGGCGGCCAACACCTTTGCTATCGTAGCCCGCTACGACAGGGAGCTGTGGTACAAACTGGCCCCCCTGCTGGACTTCCTACCGGACGACAAGAGGGCAGATGCCCTAGAGATCTTGCAGGAAGGAGAGGTGGCGTCGGACCACGCCATTACGATTGCGACGGACATCGCTGACACTGGATTTCGCCAGTTAGGCAACGGCGTGTGCCTTAGGCGGCGTGGATGGCTCAAGGCTACTTACTTCCGTCAAGACGTGCAGACCAGAGTCTTGGACATGCCGTTCGATGGAAACAACCTGTTTGGGAAAACAGTGGACGATTCCCTTCAAGCCATCAAAGCAGACACGGAGACGGCCCGGGCTCTTGGGGTTCTCCAGCAACGGCGGCCGCCCTTTCGGAGCGGCGGAGGCAAACAGGGTGCCTCCAAAGGTTCCGGCGGTGGATTTTCCACCTACCGTCAAGCGGCCCGTTCGTCGTCGCAGGAAACTTATAGGGGATGAGGCAAGTCAGGCGGACCCCGCCGTCGTCGCCAAGGAGGTCAAGGCGGCAAAGCCTCGTCGAAGCAGGACTGAACCGGCCGTGGGGTCGGGCCCCCACCGAAGCACCCCGGTGGGAGGCCGGCTGGCGAGCTTCGTCAGCGTGTGGGAGTCCATCTCCACCGACCGTTGGGTGCTGGACGCCCTAGCCCAGGGTCACGCGCTCGAGTTTCAAAAAAGGTGCCCGCGCGTCCCCCCTGTGGCCAGGAAAGAACATCACGTCCCTCAACTTCTCTTGGAGGTAAAGGCGATGCTCAGGAAGGGCGCCATCGAGCTCGTCCCAAAGAGGCTTCGGGGCTCCGGAGTTTACTCAAGATACTTCCTCGTGAAGAAGAAGACGGGAGGATGGCGTCCCATCCTGGACCTACGACGACTGAACAAATTCATCAAGGCACAGAAGTTCCGGATGGTCACCCTCCAACACGTCCTGGGTCAGCTGGAGGAGGGCGATTTCCTGTCGTCGTTGGATTTGGAGGATGCCTACTTCCATATTCCCATCCTAAAGGGACACCGAAAGTTTCTCAGGTTCGTGGTCCAAGGGCGTCACTATCAGTTCAGAGCCCTTCCCTTCGGACTAAGGTCGGCACCCAGGGTGTTCACCAAGTGCCTCGCACCGGTGGCGGCGCAGCTGCGTCGAGAGGGGATCCACGTCTACCCCTACCTGGACGACTGGCTCATCCGAGCCAAGACGAGGGAGCTCGCCGTGGAGCACACGGCAAAGACCGTCCAACTTCTCACGGACCTGGGATTCTCCATAAACTACGCCAAGTCCCACCTGGTGCCCGCGCAAGACGCACTGTTTCTGGGAGCGAAGCTCGACACAGTGTCGCTTCTGGCCTCTCCGTCGGAGGAAAGGACGAGGGACATTCTGGGCAAGGTGCAGCGGATGCTGGTTGCGGACGCGGCCAGAGTGAGGTCCATCAAGTCCCTCCTCGGAATGATGTCTTCTTGCATTTACCTCATCCCCCTGTGCAGGCTCCGGATGCGCCCGTTGCAGGAGTTTCTGGACGCGCGCTGGATCCAGACGACGGGCAGCTTCGAGGAGAGGATCACACTCGACGAGAGTTTCCGACGAGCGATCCGGTGGTGGGGCACCCGCGCACATCTGACGGCGGGCATGGACTTCCAGACCCCCGGCCACCAGGAGACAGTGACCACGGATGCCTCCCTGGAAGGGTGCGGAGCGCACACTGAAAATCTGCATGCGAGAGGCCTTTGGCTCCCGACAGAGAAGTCCCTCCATATCAACGTCCTGGAGCTCCGTGCAGTGTTTTGGGCCCTCAGGTCCTTCCTTCCGTCCCTCAAGGGCAAGGTGGTGAGGATATTCACCGGCAACACCACTACCATGTTCTACATCAGGAAAAAGGGCGGAACCAGGTCCCCAGCCCTGTCCAGGGAGGCGCAGGATCTGTGGCATTGGGCCATCGCCCAAAGGATGTTTCTGGTGCCGTTTCATCTGGAAGGGATAAAAAACACCATCGCCGACTCACTCAGCAGGGAGCTGCGCTCGTGCCACGAGTGGGAACTACGACAGGATCTAGTGGACCGCCTCTTCCGATGGTGGGGCACACCCCAGATCGATCTGTTCGCGACAGCGGCGAACTCCAAGTGCCGGAGGTTCGCCAGCAGGTTTCCCCAGCCGAGGAGCATGGGCGATGTTTTCTCTTTCCCCTGGGAGGGCCTGTTTCTATACGCGTTCCCTCCATTGCCATTGCTGATCCGGCTCATCAACCAGCTCAAGAGGTCACGGTGCAGGATGATCCTCGTCGCACCTGTGTGGCCGAGGCAGATATGGTTCCCGGACCTTCTGGACTTGTCAGCGTCCCCGTCAATCAAGCTGCCAGTGGACGCGGATCTTCTCTCCAGGGAAGGAGGCGCCATCCTCCATCACGACCCGAAGTCGCTGAACTTGCAGGCCTGGCTCCTGCAGCGTTAGAGTTTGGAGGATACAACATACCGGCCGACTGCAGAGAGGTTCTTGCAAAGGCCAGGGCGTCCTCAACTCTTAAATGCTACGGACACAAATGGAAGAGGTTCTCTGTCTGGTGCCACGCACAGAAGATTAACCCTCTGCGGATTACGGCTCCCCAAGTACTGCCGTACCTACTGACGCTGGCCAAAGCTGGACTGGCGCACGCGTCCATCAAGATTCATCTTGCTGCGATCTCCCGATACACCAGAACCACGGGGCGGACGTCTTTGTGGTCTCATCGTCTGGTGAAAGAGTTCATGAAGGGACTGTTCAGATCGTTCCCGCCGGTGAAGGCTCCGGCCCCGGCGTGGGAGCTCAACGTGGTGCTGACCAAGCTCATGGGACCTCTGTTCGAGCCTCTGCACTCGGCTCCGTTGAAGTTCTTGTCGTGCAAAACAGCGTTTCTTGTGGCCATCACCTCCGCACGACGGGTGGGAGAGATCCAGGCCTTTCCTGCAAAGCCCAGTACTTGACTTTTCACGACACGAGGGTAGTGCTCAGGACGCACCCCTCCTTCATGCCCAAGGTGCAGTCGGACTTCCACCTCAATGAACCCTTGGTGTTGCCTGTTTTCTTCCCGTCGCCTTCGTCGCCGGGTGAAAGGACTTTGCACTCGCTGGATGTGGCTAGAGCGCTGAAGTTCTATGTGGACCGCACAAAGGGTTTTCGGAAGACTTCACAACTCTTTGTGAACTTTGGACCTGTCAATCAGGGGAAGGCTCTCTCGAAGGCTTCCATTTCCAGATGGCTCTCCGGCTGTATCATGTACTGTCATCGGTTGGCAAACCGACCCCTGCCTGGCCGTCCGAGAGCCCATTTCACCAGAGCGATCGCAGCTACCACGGCGTTCCTATCTGGTGTGCCCTTGCTGGACATCTGCAGGGATGCTACGTGGAGGTCGATGCACACCTTCACGAAATTCTACTGCATCCATCGGGATTCCAGGGAGGAGTCCAGGGTCGGCCAAGCAGTGCTGCGCAACCTGTTCGCCTAAGGTGAGCCTGGTGAGGAGGTAAGATTTGCTTAATGTTGAGTTTGATGTGATGCTTAATGTTGAGCCTTTGCCACCTCCCGTGGTTGTGCATGTGTGTACTGCTATGTATTCTTTATTCATGAGCATGTGAATCCATGCCAGACCCCATGCTGGAGAAGGAACAAGTTACTTACCTGTAACTGTTGTTCTCCAGCATGGGTCTGGCATGGATTCACATGCGAATCCTCCCGCCTACCCCTCTGCGGCTCTTCACTTGGTCATACTGCCACTTCACGTGCTACCAAATCTGAAGATGGCTGCCAGAGGCGGGGCTTAGGTAGAGGGCAGTCATTGGCTGTGGTCAGTATGACGCAGAGATCAGTGATTGGTTACTACTGCGAAAGACAGATCAGAAACGAAACTGATACTGGTTTTTTCTTTACCGAGGATTCCCAGCCTGACGACGGGGAATATTCATGAGCATGTGAATCCATGCCAGACCCATGCTGGAGAACAACAGTTACAGGTAAGTAACGTGTTCCTTCCTCACTTTGCCTCATAAGCTTAATGTCTCTAGAGCTCTGGTACACTCCAGGCTTGACTACTGCAATAGCCTCTTCCTTAATCTACCCTC
Organism: Ambystoma mexicanum; assembly: GCF_040938575.1. NCBI lineage: Eukaryota > Metazoa > Chordata > Amphibia > Caudata > Ambystomatidae > Ambystoma > Ambystoma mexicanum. The sequence goes on from NC_090935.1 coordinate 779,627,083, forward strand.
TTCCTCTCTACGTCCCCTCCAGCTAATCCAGGATAGGGCTGCAAGACTTATCCTTGGCCTCAAGCCCAGAGACCGCAACTCTCCAGCTCTAAAAAATCTCCATTGGCTCCCAGTTGCTGCAAGGATCAAATTCAAATCCCTCTGCATCATCCATAAGACTTTGTGGGGGCAGGGACCATGCTACCTACAACTGGATCTCACTAAAAACACTCCTTACAGATCTTTATGTTCCTCTGGAACCAACTCACTGTGTGTCAATTGATTCGCTAAACAGCGAGCAGGTGGACAATCTCTTTCCTCACTTGGCTCCCTCCGATGGAACAGCCTCCTCCTTCCTCTTCTTCTTGATCCATGATCGTCTCAAATTCCGGAAGTGCATAAAGACTTTCCTTTTCACCTCCTTCTTCCCCTCCTCCCTCCTCTGATAAACCCCACAGTCGCTGAGATTGGTGACCAGGGCCCTTATGTGTCCACCTGAGTCCTGGCTTCCCACCCACAATCGCCTTCAGCCTCAGCCTCTGCCCACTGCCAGAACTTGCCTTAGGCACCCACTGGCCTGTGCTATCAAAGGCCTGCACTTATTTATTGGCAATTGACCATCCTCACAAAATGTTCTCTGCCAGTCACTTAACAGTTTGCAACTTACTTCCTAGCACTTCCCTCCCTGTTACTCCCAACACTTACCCCTCTCTCTTTATGCACTTGCACGCTCTGAATGCTCACAAGGCCTAGTAGGACAGCCTCTCTCTTTCACTGTTATATTTTCCTTTATTCCCATGTTCCCGCCATGTTGCCCTGTGGGTGCATTGAAACACAATTTACTTGCTGTATAAGCGCCTTACAAATGCACAATAAATAAATAAAATATTAGGTAATAACCCCACATCTGAAATATAGGCTAATTTGAAACTTATTTTGGAATGTGCTGAGGCTGGACGATGACAATACCAAGCAATTCCTCTTTGTGCAATACCCTCGGGTGCCTACATTCAATTTACTTTCGAAGATCCATAATAACCCTACAGTGCCCCCAGGCAGATCAATTGTGGCTGCCACTGATGGTATCTTGCAACCAAAAGTACTTTACATTGATTACTTTTTACAACCGCTGGTCCAACAAACCTCTATGTCCGTTAAAGAAATGACTAATTTGTTACAGATTTTGGAACACCTTCAGTATGATAGGAATGACATTTTGTTCAAAATAGCTGTTAAGAGCCTTTACACATCCATACCACATATTTTGGGCATAGAGGCAGTGCAGTGGCTGCTATTGTGACCAGAAACCACCGGGGCCTGCAAAGAGTTTTTATTACCTCTTTTGAAATATATTTCTCAAAAATCATATTTTAGGTATAATGACAAATATTTTCTACAGAGCTCAGGAACCTTGATGGGCACCACCTGTGGCACCAGTTTATGACAATATATTTATGCACAAAATCAATTCAGATCATATTTTACACCACCCGTTATGGCATATGTACCTCAAATATTGTGGGCATTGAAATGATTATGCTTTTTCAGTATGGAATGGTTCACAGGATTCACTGCTTGATTTTCTTGAATACCTTAATGCCATCGAAGAATTGATGCAGTTCACAGCAAACGTAGGAAATCCCAAAATTAATTTATTTCCTAGATGTTGAAGTTGTACCAACTGGTCTGTCCCTCATTACCCATATTTTGAAAGCATACAGGCAATACCAACCTTTTAGATAGGTTAGGTTTCCATCCACCGAGCACACTACACATGTTGCCTTATAGTTAGCTTCTTCGAATAAAGAGCATAGTGAGCAATGGGAACCAATGTACACATGATATTGAAGGGATATTGAGGCACTTTTCAGAAAGAGCCTATTCAGATCAAGAACTCAAATTGGAATAAGAAAAAGTGGTTGCGAAATCCAGAGAACAACATTTGTACACTAAGACCATACACTCTCCTCCATCTCCAAGTACTCTGTTCAGTGCCAGCGAATCAAGCAGATTATTGATAGGCACTGGCACATTTTAACTTGTGATGAAAAGAATTGCAATGCTTTCAGTGTGTTAATCGAGAAGCAGTAATCTGAGGGATCTGTTGGTCAACACTGGTTATAAGAAAAGTCAATATAATCGTGTGGTCAGGACAGGTACCTATCCTTGCCTGCATTGCATAAACAGTAACTGTAATAACATTGCAAAAGGTGATACAGTTTACCACCCTAGAACAGGTGAATGTATTCCCTTGAGCTATGTGTGATAGTTCTAACATTGTTTACTTGATTAGGTGCCTGTGTGGTATTTAGTAAGTGGGGCAATCTACCAGACAAGGAAAGATATGGTGGAATGAATATAGGTCTAGTATTCACGTGAAGAATATGAACTCATTAGTAGCTAGATATTTTAATGAGAGAAGGCATCAGATTAACTATTTGTGATTCCAAATCTTGTAAGTGTTAGACACACCCGCAAAGGACATGGATGTTCAAATGAGGGAAGCTTTTTGTATAGACAGGCTGGACTCCATTATCCCAGGAGGCATGAATTAGGATTGTAATTTGTACAGCTAAATATGATTCTTTCAATATCTTTCTGAAAAAAGCTTTTACACATTCCATGAAGACTTTCAGGTTATAACATTCTTCGACCTACCTATATATGTTAATATTCTGATCAGCTAATAGAATATATAATTTGAAGTTGTAAAGTATTTAAGATTGTCTATTTAATAGACATTAACATTTTGTGATTGTATTTTGAGTTTTGAATAGAGTGATAATATATGTTATTTTTTGGGTAGACTTATGATTCACATCATAACATGTGTGATTATTGTGTATAAGATTGAGGTTGTCAATTCATATTTTGTATTACCCAAGAATGGATGTTGCACTATAGCATGGTTAGATCCTTTCTGTTCATTGGCCATTAACATTCTCCACTGTCTGTTTCAATAACACTTTGTGTAGTCCCATCACTTAGATAGGACTTTTTCTGTATTAGGATATACAAGGATTTGCACCTTATGGTTCAATTTCATACCACATATTGTTTACCAACATTTCTCTGCAGTGCAGTTCTCACTGTGAGATCATCGCAATGCTGCGTGATGATGATATAGTGGGTAACATGTGCACGATCTTCTTTTTCTTTCTGGCGTCATCCTGCATGCCACATTAGCATTTAGATAATGAGTGTGTAAGCTCCAGAAGAACTTGTGCCATGCAGTATGTTTGGTAAGTGTTACTATGTACCATGGTCTGTAGAATATCAACAAAAAGTAATGCAACACTGTTTGTTGTCAAATATGTAGATTGTTAAATGTGTAGATTGTGTCTTGTGTTGCTTTCAGCTCCAGTGTGTTATTTGAGCTGGGAAGATGCTGGTAATATACAAGGTTATCAAATTGGTCTCAATGTTGTATGGTCTTTCTATCATATAATGTGTTATTTTGTGTAAGTTTCTTTTCAGAGTAATTTGGGGCTATACTTTTATGTGTATTCTTTTTGTGACTTATATTTGACACATATCTGTATCACATATTTTTAGTCACCAGGCATTACAGATCACTCACACAGGCATGTGTTAGCTCTAGTATAGTAACATGTATGTTACAATTGGTTTTTTTTGTATGCAAAGAAAAACTCTATTTGTATATGTTCTCTAGAGCTCACCTTGATGAAGGACCATTGGGTCCGAAAGGCATTGGCCTAGGGTTCATCTGTCTCTGTGTAATTTGGATTACGGACCAAGAAGAAGAGAATGATGGAATTGCAGATGTTATAGTACTTTTCTTCATGATGAACAATTAGTAGTATTCAGCATTTCTGTGCTTATGTGTGCAATCATGTCTGTGGACAATCTTACCTCAGTCTTTTAACAAATGTGTATTCCCGCATTGTGTGGTGTAGTCACTGGTTTTCACCATTACATAATTTACATTGCAATTAACACATTTTACTTTCAGTTGGTGCCCACCTTCAAATCTTGGACCCTACCATGATACTGGCATGTGATGTTTTTGTATGTGTTTTTTTCTTGTGCATTAGTTTAACAGCTTCAAGACACTGGCATTTGAGTGTTCGTGTGGAGGAGTATCTCAAGATGGATAGACTGTGTGTGTCCGTTGACTTGTGGTGGCTGGATTTGTGATCTTACACAACACTCACATGTTGTCCAAGGATCTGGTGTTCAATGATATAGCCATTAAATATTTTCATAAATAATGCCATCCACCACCAATCCCAATGAGTATGTATTAAAAACGACCAGCAACTCTGATTGTCGATATTAATGTTTCTTAACATTTTATATTTGACATTGAAAAACAACTATTTCCTATTTGACAACAGATTTTTCCGTCAGGTTCAAGGTACGGCTATGGGGGAGAAATGTGCTCCTTCGTACGCCAATGTAGTTATGGGTTCCTAGGAATGCTAATATGTTTTCATAAGAGAGCACCCTGGAATTAAAAAGGTAATTTGGTGGAAGAGGTTTATTAAAGACATTGGGCCTCATTATAAGTTTGGCGGTAGCCTTGCCGGTAAAACTGGCAGGCTTCCGCCCAACTTGTGAAAATTTCCAGCGCCCGTGAATGGGCAAATACCAGGGGCCTCATTACACGGTAGGCGGTGGACCAAGGTGCTATTAGCACCTTGGTCCATGCCGGTAAAATACCGGCACCAACTTGGTGGAAAGGGGAATTACCGCCCTATTCCAAGGTTGGCGGGGCGGTAATTCCCCCTTTCCCCATTGCCCTTTCCCATTCCCATTATTGCCCCATAGGACATAATGGGAATGGGGACCATGCTAATTACGGTACCGCAAATTGCGGTACAGTAATTAGCACCCTGGTCCCTTTGCAGGTTGGTTTTTAACGCCTGCTAAAAAGCAGGCATTAAAGTACCAACCCGCAAAGGGACCTCGTAGTAAGGCAGTAAGGGTTTACCGGTACCGGTGCCCTTACCGGTAAACCCTTACCGCCTACCGTGTAATGAGGCCCCAGGTCTTTACGACCCTGCCAGACCCGGTAGTTGCCCATTCGCGGGCGTCGGAATGGAATGCTCCCAATTCCCATTGAGACCCATAGGGCTCAATGGGAATGGGGAGGTCGGATGCACCGGCACCATTCACAATGGTGCCGGTGCATCTGACATGCTCTGCTCGCGGATGTCAGTACAGCCTCCTGGGAAGTATTCATTGTGTACTTATGCTGCCAATAATATAAAAATGTTTTGTATAGCATATCTGCTTACCTTTACTATAAATACATGTTTGAAATGTCAATCTACATTTGATATTTATTGTATTGTTTGTAGATGTAACACATTTTACATTATAAGTACGGTTTGAAAATTGCGAAATAGGATTCTGGTAAATGTAGTTGTGACTAGGGGCCATAATGCTAATTAGCATTTAGCATTTTGTTTGCGTGAGGAACATAAAGGAATGGATATGATTGACATTATATTTTGTGGACTGGAACAAGTTCATCTACAAAAAAGGAGCGGCGATAGAACGGTGTTGAAATGAGGGTCTTCAATGGGCAGTACAATATTGCTACTCATTAGTACATTTACCGTGAAATTTGTAACATATTTATTGGAGTAATGATATTGTGTGTGTTGTGATAAAAGTCAGGATAGGGTATTTGGTTATCAAAATGCTTGTGATTGCTCTTAAACTTGTGTTATAAATATTAATTTTATTATTTATATAGCTAACAGTATAGTTATTTACAGAGTCATTTTGGATAGCTAGTAGGTTTGGCTTAGTGGTAGAAGCTCTGCCTTACATGTGCGAGTCTTGAGTATGATTCCAGGCTGTGATAGAGAAGGTTGTTTGGATATTTTCCTTATTTAATGTTACTAAACTGTGACTGGTGTTGGGAAAGAGATGGTCCTAACCAACCCCCCTTGTCCCAATCGGGGAAAATAAACTGCTATCCGCACCAAACAACATCAGAAATTACACAGATAACATAGCATATGCCTCTGCCGGGAGACACCATTTTGTATCAGATCAGATGCCATCTTCCTACTATGCCCAAATATCATTCCTCTGTCAAACTCAGCTTTCCCATCCCCAGCACCTCACACAGAGAACCCAAGGCATCACCACCCCCTGCCAGCTCCGCACAAGCCTTGTTCCCACGGAAGTCCAGCCATTCATTGTTGCAAATGTTTAGTATGCTTTCCAGAGAATGTGCTCTCTGCAGAGCGTTAGACCAAAGCCGACCCCAGCACAAGTGCTCATCCATCTCCCCTAAACTGCCCGTGCCTTCTCAACCCTCACCCTACCAGGCCAGGGACCACCTGTCCCGACCCCCCACTCACTTTTTTGTTGATACCCGTCTGACCCACTCACACTGACCATTCCTGAACACCCACCATAGATTTAATCCCGTGCAGCAGTATATTCTCCCCAAAGCAACACGCATCTGTTCGTATCATGAGGCACCAGGGAAAATAAAAGGTAGATCAAACCCCCAGGGGGAGACACCTGGGAGCGGGACCCCGGTATCAGTGAAGCCCTGAATGTGTAGGTCGGAATGTCAATACATGAGTCCTTTTTCTCTAAGTACCTGCATTCATGTACAGATTTTATGTTTTCCATTTTTTTCGTTCTATCAGGTCCTGTTGTTTAGCTTAGACAGTTACCCAAATATCACATTCGTCCTGATCTTCACCGCGGAGATGAGGCCAGCTGACCCACGTGCCACCCGATCGACAGGGAAGCCACGGCCAATTGGATCCTGGCATCCCCTATAGAGCAGGCTGTGCCATACGGCCCCTCCAATCCGCACTGTGATTTCATACTGTATATGATGATGCCATTCATGACAAAATTGTTTCTTATAATGTGCCGAGTTCTTTGCTGGCATACTTTATATTATATAAAGTTTGTTACCCTTTCAACTTTTGTCTTGGTCTCATTCCCTGACAGGGTGTGTTATCTTATTTTGGATTTCTCTTGGGACATGTGTAAGTGTGGTGCCTTCATTTGGTCACTCCTACGTGATTTCCTCGAGACCCCCGTACTTGCGGTGAGATCCAGGGCCTCTCCGGAAAGGCCATGCCCACCTACATCCGACCAGTCCCCAAAAATGCACACACAGAAGAAAAAGGTTCTTGTGGGTTCTGGATTTGTGAATACCCCGCTGCTCATTGGAGCTGGGTGCGGCCCCAGGTAGAGGCCCAGGCGTTGTGGATAGACTGCGAACGGAGGCTCTTAGAAGAACATGGGCACATGAGTATAAATTGCAAGGATAGACAAATGAGGGCATTTGGGGAACATAGAGCAGAGTGATCAAAGGGAATATGCAATGGTTGAACGTGAATGAAATGAGTGGTGATTTGGAGTAAAGCGTTTTTTTCTTTTCATGGCCATTTTTTTATTTTGTTTTATTTTTATTAGACACGTGAAAAGGAGATATAGAGGAAATACGGGAACCTAGCTCCGAAAGGGGTTGGAGGGTGGCGCCACGGTGCACTATCTCGTCCAGTACGGTAGATAAATTTGGAGACAAAAGTGGGAGCCCCATATAAGTAGAGGGCTCAGGAACAAGTAGTGGTTATTATTTTGACTTGTTATTTTAGCTGTTTCATGTTTTCTGTATGTAATTGTGCAGTGTTTGTTTGTTTGTTTAATTATTTCATTTTATTGCCCACCAGACCCAAAGGTATCAGGGTGGAGAGGTGACAAGAAAGTTCACAGCTTGGGTTACAAAAAAAAATTACATGGCAAATAAAGGATCAAAAGAAAGGCAAAAGGGTAGCAATTACAGGTTATTACAAACAGAGAACAGAGGTGCAAGCAGGTACACAGTGTCGAAATCATAGTAGCTGCATCTTTGAAGACTATTCTCGGTGTAGTGAGGGTAGCAGGTCTTAGTGTTCTGTTGTCTTAAGCCAGTTGATGCAGTTATATTTAAAGTTCAGGTATGGTTGATCAGCTCGGAGGCAAGGTGGCAGGGAATTCCAGAGCTGGGCAGCTTTGACAGGAAAACTACTACCACCAACCTTCGATAATTTAAACCTAGGAATAGTGAGGTGATTGGTGTTAATTAGTCTAGAGGGCCTATTTGAGGTGCTTCTTTGGAATCTCTTGGAAAGATAGCTTGGTGCGGCATTGTTCAGGGATTTATGAATGAACAAAGCGGTTTTAAGCTGGATTTTGTCGTTGGTGGATAGCCAGTTGTTTTGTTGCCTGATCTCGGAGATATGTTCTCTCCTTGCTATCCTGAGGGCCGCTCTGAGGTCGTTATTTTGCAGTGTTTGGTTTCTCCTAATGATATACTTATTGGGACCGATGTAGAGGGCGTTACAGTAGTCAGTTTGGACAGGATGAGGCCTCTGGCCAGGATGATACAACTGTTATTGGAGAGAAATGGTTTGCCAGCTCTGATGAGTTTGCATGTGTAAGCGGTCACGGAAGCCAAGGAATTGACTTATTTAGTGAAGGTGAGAGTGGAATTGAGGTAAAAGCCTGGGGTTTTTACCTCGTTGGCAAATTTGATAAAGTTACCATCAATTATGAAGGAGGTATATTCGTGGCCTGTTTTTTTTAGGTTAGTGGGGGTACCCAGAATGATGAGCTCAGTTTTGTCATCATTCAGGCATAGACCCTGAGTTGCCATCGATGCCTGGATGATGAGATAAACTCTTTTCACCAAGGCCAAATCCTTACCGTAATCCCCAGAAAGTGGAAGGAGAATCTGTGTATCATCTGCATAGTTGGTGTAGGTGATACCAAGATGGTCCAGATCATCGAAAAGGGGCTTGGTGAATATGTTATACAAGGTGGGTGAGACACACGATCCCTGGGGTACTCCGCCGGTAATAGGAATGGTCTCTGCAGCTGCTGAGGGGGAGAAGACCTTCATAGTCCTATCACCTAAGAAGGACTCAATCCAGACTATGGCCTCCTTGGAGCAGTGCACATCTAAGTCTAGCTGGCTGCATAGGACCTTATGTACCACAAGGTCAAATGCAGCGAGAGGTTGAGGAGGAGAAGGAGGGCTGATTTCCCCTTGTCCTTTAGCTCGTTGATTTGGGCCTTAAGGTCGATAAGTGCAGTTTCCATTCCATGTTGAGGATATATTGTTGAGTGTATATTGACCTTAGAGATAGAAGTTACAAAACGTCATTGATTGTTCTGAAAAGAAGGCCCCAGGTATAGCAGAAGGGAAAAAGGGAGAAAAAGTCCCTACGAGTATTGGGGAGACAGTACACAAAAGACAAAGGGTCTTGGCCATGGGGATGGGCACCTCACTATCCCATATTTGCAAGCATTGCCCCCTGTATAATGAGCGAGTTAAAAAGTATCATAATCAATGGGCAACAGAAACGAAGAGGGGCGAGAAAAAGAGAAGGCGAAGGGGGAGGAGGAACCGAAGAAAATATATCCATTACTTACAAGGCCGGCAGAAGGGTATACAAATCCAACGTATGTAGCACGGTTATGCGCGCCAACCATGCCAAGCACAGCCCCACCCCCACCTTACGACCCATCAATCACTACCCCGGCCCACCATAGAGTAAGTACCCAAGATCTAGAGGTGGCATTAACATCAACACGTACAGAATTAGCTCAATTACGAGCAGGGTGAGAAGTGGCACAAGGCTCAGAGGGAGGGTGTCAACCCCCAAGGTGCACCCATTCCATACCTGAAGACGAATGGAAATCAGGAGACTTCCTTTTCAGGATTGACAGTGTGCCCATTGGGGCAGTATGAGTGAAAAGGGAAGGAGAAATTGATAGCTTGGAGTATGACACAGTTGCCTCGGTGAGGGATGAGGAATATAGTGACTTTGACAAATCGGAAGAAGGTGCCGTGGGAGGGATACAGCAGGTGCAGTGGGCCACCCCTAGAGTGGGAGATGCATGGGAGGGAAGGCTCCAAAACAGGATGGAAAGACCTGCAAGAGGATGAGGTGGGTTCCGGGGACAAAGGGGAGGGGAATACGGAGGACAAGGGCAGAGAATAGGGAGCCAAGAGCAATGCTGGGCTTGCAGGAGGTGTGGGCATTTTTTGCGGGAATGCAACAGCAGAAAGGCGGAAACTATAAATACAACCAGCCCTAATATAACCCACCCCACTATGGGCACCCCCATCCGGGAAGCCAATACGGGCTCCCACAAGGAACGTGTGAAGGACCCCCACAATACGTACAGCAATCCCCGCCACCACCTGGTTACAACACACTCTGCCACCCTCCCCATACAATGCTAATGCAGCAAAGCCGCCCCAATCAGCAAGCTCAACGACACAACAACCCTTTTGCCACCACCTCGAAAAGTGCACCCTACAAGGGGGCATGTGTGCTCTAGTGAAAATATTTTCTCTTGCACGGGGACAGACACTCATCCCAACTATAGAGAAATCATTCACAGAACAGTTGTGGTTGAGTGGTAGTAGTCAAGCCTTGGGCTTGGATCATGGTTTTGACAAACTAGATTTGTGCATGTGTTTGATTAGATCTTTTTTTAACATGCATCGTGACAATTTGAAGATCGGTAATGCCCTGTATCCTGATCTTTTGTGTACTTACTTTTTTACACCCATATATGTAGGTGAGTTGAATGGATGCTCGTTTTTTCATTCTGCACATTGTCTGTCAGCGTAAAGGGCAGTATGGGATCCCAGAAATTAAATGTTTGTGACATAAGGTAAGTTTAGGAATAAAAAGAAAGTTATGGCATTTAATCGAGTGCATTGTGAGCACGAAATGATGACATACTTGAAACTCTGCATACCATCCTAGCACTTAGAATGATACCCATTTGTTAAATTTTGAAGGATAGGACTTTTGAGTAAAAATTCTTTTGAATGGACCACATTGCCATACCCATCCAGATCCACCACACACCTCTCCCCAGTCAGGGCCAATCCAAACTGACCAAGACACCTGACTGCTCTTTCAAGAATTTTCACAAGGTTGCACTGGATGGAAACCTGATCACCTTGGCCTCCTTGTCCAATGTTTAGAGAATATCAACTCACAGCTCACTTCACTCAATCACACCCTAACTGAGTCTAACAACACCCATGCACCACTGAAACTGTGAATCAACAAACATAAACTCCGTACATCTTGGGACGCATAGGGACTCATTGATGGCAAGCATGACATCCACAGAAAAGAGAATCTCTGGAGAAAATCCCACCAACTAGAAGACTTCATCACTTCGAGAACCCTTGAATAAGAGAGAAGGACACTCATCACCAAAGCCAGCTACTACACAACAGCCATCATGGAAATATCCAACAAGAGGGTAGTGCTCTTCCAAGCAATGAATAATTGCATAACCCCACTTCCAGAGCCTGCAGTATGCAAATTCACTGAAAAAGGCAATGCCATTAACAGCATCTTCACAGACAAGGTAGACAAGATAAATCAGCTATCAAACCCATCCACTACAAACACAACATTTCCCCCTCTTCCATTGTGAAGTCCATCAACATTGATGAACGCACACTACTTCTCAATGTCCTCATTGCATCCCTCACACAAGGCACACTACCAGATGCACTGAATGACATTGAAGCCTGGAAGTCAAGCACCTGCCTGAATGTCAACCGTAAAATGGGCAAATTCACTCTCTTCAACTCTCACCCAGTGCTAAGTCTATTAGCTTTAATATCGACTGTGAACTTTCATTCAATACAATACAAAAAAACAGCATGGTATCAACTTGTGGTCCTCCACAAATTTCAACATTTAATTTCCAGCTTGAGTTTCTGATCAGTTGTCCAAGCCCAGGTCATCTCTCACCTGAACATGGCAATGCCCAATTTGCAGGAGTACCAGATGCCTCATGGACTCCTGTGAAGAAAACTTTGACCAAACTGCCCCCATCCTCTAGCAACTCCACTGGCTACCCCTCAAACACGCATCATGTTCAAGCTTAACTGAATTACAAATAAAACACCCTACTACTTGCCTGAAGAATCTCACCATTACCCAAGGTGAGGACACCACCAAAGGTCACAACATTGGGAAGAAGGTACTGCTAGATGGCAATAATATGCACCCTATCTCTGAAACAAGTTACCAATGCAGATACGACTTGCATCATATCTCCTATCCTTCATGAATGGCCTGAAGACGCTACAATTCAAAGACCATGTCACCAATCCCTAATCCGACCACTCAACCCTTTTCTCCCCTCTGGAGTTTCTCCACTCTCCTGCTCCTCCTCCGCTATTCCTGTTCCCTTTTTGTAACCTTTGGGTGCATCCCCTTTGTACCACACTCTGTTGCTTCCCAGCTATGTCTGTACTTTAGAAATCACACACATGCATGCATACATACATACATACATACATACATACATACATACATACATACATACATTCAAAGGTTTGGCATCAGGATTGATAATTGTGTGTTTTTTGTTTTTTTGATGAAACAAATTAATTTCATTTGTTATGTTTTTGTTTAGGTCAAGAGACCTTGGTGATTGCATTTTATACGTCAGTAAATGGAGAAGGGCTGTTCAATAGTTTGATTGTTTTTAATGGGGAGACATGATTATCTGCCACTGCTGTCTCTGTGCTCCATGGGTGAGCCATTGTGCTTTTATGCTGATGTTGGTCTTTTCTGTATTTTCTTTTCTTTTTTATGTTTGCAAATCATTAGGATGTAAGTCTTTAGATTTACTTTTTGCAAGGTGTATTTTTGTATTGGATCATAAGTGTTTTGTTCAAAATTACAGTTATTATTATTCTAATTGGTTATTCTTAACGCTTAATAATGAAGAGATTTCTAAGCGCAGACCCGGGATTCAAACCTGTGTTGTCATCTTGCTTCTAAGAGGATGTGCGTTGCCACTGAGCTATACTAACTGTGTTGTAATTAGGTAATGTGTCCTGTTAAACAGTCAAGGGAAATGTGTATATGCACCATACAGAATAGGTGGTTATTGTGAACAGATGTGGGTTTGTTATGCAAGTTGATGCCATTTTGTGGGCTTGACTTATTATTTAAAGTCTTAGCTTTTGTAGAGTGAAACATGTCGACCCATGTTGTGCTTGTCCAGTGATGGATTATGTGCTTGTAAACAATAAATATTGACGTTTCTTTATCATTGTGATTGGTGATGGATTGCCATTATCTTTGGAGATATTGATTAGAAAGTATCTGTGAACACCAGATCAATAATCAAGGCACATTTGTTTTATTCGTATGGTTCCAGTGGCAGCACAGACGATTGTCTGTAAGGATATGGTGTTAACCATTTTGGTACAGCATACAATCTTTTTGAAATGTTTAGAGGTACTTGGTTGCATGGGTGTGTCAGCCCTGCAGGTTAATTGTTTTCCATCTTCCATCATAGTTGTCAGATGTTCACCTTACATGGAAGTGTGGTTCTATGGAAGTGTGATTCCATGAGTGTGGTTGCCTGTGTTTATCTCCTTTCTCTGGATGGTCGGTTGAGCATCTGGTATCATCAACTACATTAATTGTGTGGGGGCCAATGCTTATGGTGGACTGATTTTCAACCTCTAGTTGCATGGATCTCCAGTAAAATTGTGATGGCAAAGGGCATCGGTTATTGGTAGCAAAGGTTGGCCGCTGGTGTGGTGCATACATATGCTAGTGTGCTTTTAACGAGAAGGGGGTGGGATGTGAAAGCGGAAGATCAGCGTGTGCATTGTTGTGTGTATGTGTGTTCCTGTGTTGTCTTTTCTGGGAGGAGGGCTGAGGATTGAATTAGGAGAAGTGGTGTGGCTGTTGCACTTCATTTAGACTCCTTTTATCTTGCTGTAACAGTGTTTAGCTCTAGACCTTTCACAACAGGTGTGCGATTTAGGGTCCCTGACTGCTACTATACATGTGGTTATCATGATAAGTTTGGATGGATGTGGTTGTAGATGGAGATCTCTATGCAAATGTGGATGGGGATATGTTTAGGGATGCACATGTAAAATAATACAGTAAGGAACATTATGGTGATAAATGGCGAGGGCTAATGCAGTAAGTAAACCATCTGCAACTTTATTAAAGTTAAAAAACAAATTCAAAAGGGATCACATCCCATTCAACCAACGTTTTCCTGTATGCTACCGCTTAATCATGGTAATAGCAAGCGACAAGGGACAATCCATTTTAAATCCCTTCTAATTCGTACTCCATTTCTCATAAACACATGGTAAAAAAAAGTAGTTGTTACATAGTTGCTATGAAAGACAGATTTTAAAACACTAACGCAGTTAAAGTGACAGTGCTTTATAGTAAAAAGTGCAAATAAACAATCACATAATTGTTATCAAAGTGACAGTGCTTGAGCAATTATGTGTGAGGGTGGCATAATAGCACACCTCTAATGCCTACTAACATTCCAGTGGCAGCTATTGTAAAGTGCATATAGAACAAATAAATGAATAAAAGCTTTGCCAAAGTGACAGTGATTTAATTATGTTGTGCGCAAAAACTATACATTGCACACTTTCATAAATTCATTGCAATTTCCTAAAAATAAGGTCATAAATATTGCACATTTGAAGGCAAACACAGTGATGTCAATTAAGATTTGAAAATTAATATTGGGAAATTCTGTCAAAGTGACAGCGACAAATCAATCCATTTGAGTGTTACTCAATTGTTGCCAATTCCATACAAAGCCAAAACAAATAGCTGCCTAAGTTAAGAATGCCATTTAGTACCTCACCTGATTAGGAAAGATACCCCAGCCTATAAAGTGCCAAGTGCCATTGCTTTTTATCCACAAAAAAACTAAAAACAGAAAAAACAATTAAAGCATCACAAAAAGAAGGGAAAAGGGGAGTGGGAAGGGGATTAAAGAAGCAGAAAAGAGAGGCAAAGCAAAAAGTACTGAATGTGCATAACTGGAGCAACAAGTTCAATATATCAGGATAAACAGCAAAAAAATGAAATATTCTTATTCATATTAATGTTACTGAAACACACGACTGCCTTCAGTTATATTCAAACTGACAGGGACTTTTGAATTAAAGCGTGAAATCAATCAGGCTTCCAATCTGCGTAAAGTCAGCTCTCTATTACACTTACGGGGATGAGGTTTTACATGAGCCAGTCCAATACATTTCAAAAGTCTCCTGTCTTGTGAGATTCCGCAAAGTCAATGGTTACTGGGTAATTCTAATTTTTAGAATGGATTGCTCAGAGATGTCCTAAATTATCAATTTCAACTTTCGTTTCGTGCTGCCGATGTACATTCTTGGACACTGGCAAATCAATCAATAGACTACAAATCTCATATTGCAGTCAATCCGAGAGGTGATGTAATGTGACCAAGATGTACCGTTCATTTGTAAGTTTGAAACCATGGAGCAAATGCTGCAAATTGCTGCAAGAGAAACAACCTACTCATTGATGTAGCCAATGTTGGTGCTATATGGTCTCCAAATGGCTTTATAAAGTGAGTTCTTGGTATTCTGTTGAGCCTGGGAGCAGAGTTTCAAAACTATGAAGAGGATATTGTGAGGAACCTGAGGGCGTCTTCACTTCTTTTCCCATGGTATCCTCTTCTCAGGTGACCTGGGAGTGGCCATTGCTTTTGCATCCCAACCCTGGGGATGTATATGCGAGGGAGGATGACCTGGTAGGAGAGACTTGGGGAGGGGGGAGAGGACGTCCTTAGGTGAGACATGGTATCTTCCATTCCCTTTCACCATGAACCCTCCATCCTTCAAGCCTTCATAGGCTTTTGTCAGCCCTTTCATTGTGACTCCCCTAAAGTGTCCCCAAAATATCATCAATATGGTACTCGGACGAAAAAGAAGGGGATAACTGGACTAACACATCCACATTTCTAAAACACAAACACTTATCAGCCTCAGCTAAGTACTGAAATGAGGAAGAGGACAGCAAGAGACAGGCAGGCCTACTGCTTTGTTGATGAGCAGTATAGTTATTTTTGTAATGGAAATGGAGGGCAGAGATTTAAAAGCTGAAAGTCCACCACTAATGGAGTCAATTGTGGAAGCAAGGTCAACTCTGGGAGCCAAGTCAATTGTGTGCCGGGAGACCTCTCTGGTGAGGCAGTGTGGCAGGAGGAATGCTGGTGGCCTGTGAAGCAGTGCAGAGTGTATGCAGCAGGAAGTGGTGGCAGAAGAAGCAGGAGGCTGGTGGCAAGCTGTGAGAAGGAGGTGGGCCAGACCGAAGAAAGCAGTCCTACTGATGTATCCTGCCTCCTGCAGGATCTACCCTGGGCCAGTAACAACAAGGAGCAGGAACCAGGCTGACCCAGGTATGTATAAAAGTAGAAACACGCTTTATTGTCTTAGTTACAGGTATAGAATAGAAGGTAGGAGAGATAAGATCATTAGCTTCTACCCTGGTTCCCTGCCCAGCTCCAAGTCCCCAACCGTCTCCCTTGGAATCCCCAGGTGCCCCAACACTCCAGGCTCCCCTAGCATTCCAACACAGCTCTCACACTGACTCAGACCTCATTTCTACTTATGCAAGATACAACACCTACGTATCCTGCTTCACTGTGGAAGCATTGCTTGGTGTGTGTGAGCCACAAGATGACTGCCCGGAGAAGACCCCAGCGACTGCACAGATAACCTGGAACTCGTGGCGGCTGAAGGACTTGCGAGGAGCCGTAAAACCGACTGGTAATTGAAATCAGAGAAGGTGAACACCGGGCCGGCAGGTGGTGATTCTGAATGAAACGAAAATACGTTAAAGCATATGTTCAATACTGAATGAAAGGAAAACAAGAAATTTTGAATACTGAACTAAATGAAAGCAACTTAAAACACATTCTGAATGCCTAACAAAATGAAAGCAAGTTAAGGCATATTTTGAATACCGAACAAATTGAAAGCAAGGCATTTTGAACACTGAACAAATTGAAAGCCAGTCGGAAATACTTGAGCATATTGAAAGCAGTGAAAGAAAGACTGTGAACTTTACTGAAAGGAAATTTTGAAACCACATGTAAATAATGAACTGCATTAACTGAAACAAGTGCTAGCAAAGGCAAGAGAGCACAAGGAGTTGAATGCAGAATATAAGAAGTCTAATACTGGTGCAAAGAACCATATAAATAAGCATTGGTAAGAGACAAGGATGTATAAGAAGGTGTACAAAGTGTTAAGTGGTTACCGAAGCCACAATACTGTGTCAGGAGACTGTGACACATGTGACTAAGGCACACCTCACTGCCGAGGAGAAGCAGTGAACTGGTGTAAAAGGAAAAGCAGTCAAGGAAGGGTACCAGGTGCGTGACGTTTTACTGCACCTAGACCGGATGACCCTAGTTGGAAAAGCCACTGAAAACACCTATACAGAAGCTTGTGTTGTGCCAAGAGTTTGTTGTGATACTTAAGTCAAGTGTTGTTTTGAAAGCTGGAATATCTAAAATCTAGGGGAAGGAAACCCCTGTGCTGTGTTTGTTTAAAAGCTGGGAGATTCGAGCTCTTGGGGAAGGGAACCCCTGTATTTAAAGAACTACCTTGAACTTGGGGAAGGGGGAGCCAGAGATCCAGTAGAAGCTCTGAACTTTACTTTGAACACTATTCCTTTTGATGCTGACATCCCTACACATTGTATGCAGTTATTTGTGAGGGCAAGTATAGGTTTTGGACACAGACAGTGGTTTTACTTTGGACTTCCTGACGTAGACTATCCTTAGTTTTCTTTAGGTCGGGAATTCCCACATTAGCATAGGGCAAGTTAGGCATTCATCCACCCTGCCTTTTAATTTGAATAAAACTTGTTTAAGTAAACTTGAACATGTTGGTCGCGTCTGCTTCATGATGCCCTCACAATATGTAAATCATTTTTCATCTCAAAGGGGGACCCTAATCTAATCAAGTTAAAATGTTCAGTCCACATTTCAGTGCCTGGGACACTGGATGTCTGAGAACAATCTCATTTTAAATAAAGATTAGACAGATCTTCTGTTGATTTTCTCTCCATCATCTCTTCAAAATGCTTGAAGTTTACCCAGAATTTTCACTTCGGGGCATTCAATCAAAATACAGTCAATGGTTAAAATGGTGATACTTGATTCTTCATTATCTATGCTCCCTGAGTTAATAACAAGTTATGATCTACAACTGCCACATGTTGCTTCAGAGAGAGATCCAACCATTGTTATCAGCCCCTCACTGTACCACAATAGCTATAGCAATAGTGGGTGGAATGTTGGACTATTACAATGTCCTTTACGCAGAAGTCATTGGTTATACCATTTCTCATCTGCGATTATTATGAAATACTGCTGCACGCATAATAACACCTCTAAATTTGTGCGTACCACACCAATATTAAGACAGCTACACTGGCTGCCAGGAAAAACAGGAATTAGCTTCCAATTCCAAACTATGGCTCATAAGCACTTACATGGTTGAGGCCATACAGATCTCAAGCAGCGCCTGGAATGGCACGTGTCTTCTCGAACTCAAAGATTTGCAGACAAATGTACGATGAATATTGACTGCTTTAGCCACTCCAGAACAGCAGTCAGGGATGGGTCTGTCCTGCCCATAAAGCAGTGTAATATTCTTCTGGATGATATGTGCAAGGCAAGGAATATTTATCCATTTAAGAAAAAAGTTAACACCTTTCTGTTCTAACAGCTGGACACTCAAACCCTCAGGACTTTGAGTGACTTTGTGCTGAGCAACCCCACATGAGAGTGACCCAGACAACAGTTTTTGCAAACTAAAAAGTCAACTGTTAACCTAGAGAAAAAGCCATCCTGTTTTATTGGAAGTTCACATTGACATTTAGTTGATGTGGCCTAAACCTTGTAACTTACCATATTAAAACCTTTGTTTTATCATGCAGCCTCCATGACTGACCTTTTAGATACTATCCATCTTTGTGGCAGATGTATGTTGGGTAATGACCATCATCCACAGATCACAGCAGTGGTCACTAGAGTGAGAGCTCTACAAAAAGGAAAAGAATACACTGCTGAGGCAGTTGGTGAAGAATCAGTTCCTTTTAGAGAGTTTTAAAGGCAGGCAAAACTGGTAGCTCCACTTCCGGTGCCACAGTCTATTACGTTACCTACTCCTATGGAAGAGAGGTCAGTGGTCACTGAGTTTCTTACTATTGTAGAAAAAGAATCCGTGATCTCAGGTTACCTACTAGCATAGGAAAGGAACCCGAGATGGATGTAACCATGATAACATCATATCTTTTATTTATTTATTTGATATAATATACATGTAACCATGTAGGTTTTGTATATACAACATATATGAAAGTTACACAGTAAAATGACATAAAATAAAACAATACAATACAACATATCTACATTACAATTTTAAAAACATTTAATATCAAACTATTATGTATGTTAAATCTATTCCACAAATCCATTCTAAATGTTTTTAAAACCAGCTCATCCAAGACTAAGAAAAGTTGTAAAACACACCTTCAGAAAGTTGATTTAAAATTTCAATACACTTCCAATACAACTTTGTTATAAAATATATAAAATTCATGTCATTTCCCTTCATAAAAAGATTCCAACATGATGAGAAATTGTCACAATTATACTGATTAATATAACATTTAAAAATAAATCATTTTAATTCCATTAAGGCTTTCACATTCCACTAACAAATGCTTCAGTGTTTACAATTCAGGATTGCCACATACACAGCACTGCCTTACTGAACGTGGTATACCTAGTCATGCTCTCTTAATCTCCAAGGTTACACTACAGTTGAATTTCATTAATAAGTATTGACAAATGATCTTTGGAGAGGGAAAAGCCTGAATGTATGCTGGGGAAGACTAGCCGACCATTCGATAGTGTAAGTACATACCACTATTGCTCAAGGTAGCTAGTTGTACAATATTTGCTTCAGTGTACTGCCTTCTTTACACTTCTTTCTCAGCGATGTTTTAAATCTTGGCCCATTCACGGTAACATTTGTTGACACATACTTATTCCATGATTTGTGAATTGCCATAATTTTACCCAAGGAGCCTATCTTCGTACACTTGTCAATATGTTTAAATACTGTCAAAAATTGAAATTGAACAATAATACAATTGGTGTTCAAAGATAACCATTTTTCATAATGCACTGTAGCTCTGTAATTCACATCTATGTCAATGCTATTCATTTCACATTCGAGTAGGATGTACTGAAGAGATACACAATATGGTTGTCGCAGCAGTTTACGGAGAATCGGGGCTTCACATATTTGAAGATGACAAATATAATTGTATCCCCAAATCTGAACACCGTAAAGTAATATTGATTTAACTCTTGCTATATAAAAAAGCAAAACTGTCATTATAGAAAAACCCATATTTTTGCCAATAAAACTACTAATCATATTAACAAC
Source organism: Ambystoma mexicanum (assembly GCF_040938575.1). Lineage (NCBI taxonomy): Eukaryota > Metazoa > Chordata > Amphibia > Caudata > Ambystomatidae > Ambystoma > Ambystoma mexicanum. Next base: position 779,647,379 of record NC_090935.1, read on the forward strand.
TTTTAGATATTTACATTTGAGTTCTGTCCAGTGCGATTTCCAATTGAGTTGGCCATCAACATAGAGGCCGAGATATTTATAGATAACTACTTGTTCCAGTTGGTCACCTTCTAATGTCCATGCATATTTTTTTCTGTCTAGAACGATTTTTTGCAAAGACCATAGTTTTACTTTTCTCTACATTTACCTTGAGGTTATTGGCTATGGCATATGCACTCAAGGCCTTTATAGCTATCTGCAATGCATGAGGAGTATGGTCTAATAGAATCAAATCAGCAGCATATGCCAATCAATTAAAAGACATAGGCCCTCATTACGACCCTGGCGGAAATCGAAAATCGATGGCGGAAATGCAATACCGCCATCGAATAGCGCTCGGTGCGATTATGACCCGTCACCGTAAAGTACGATGCCATTAGCGACACCGTAGTGAACGCCAACGCTAACTGCACCAAGTACGCGCATGCGCGCCATGCCAAACCGTAATTACCACCATGGCGCAACGGTACGCGAATTCTGACCCTAGCGGACATGTACCTAACGCCATCAAGCATGGCGGAAAGTACCATTCCGCCATGGTGAGAAGCACGGCATCGCGAACCAACCGTAAACGGCCCTACTGAGTGCCTGTACACCACTCCCTGGCCACATTGCACAACTCCTCGTAGGTGCAATGAAGTCACACAATGCAACCAGTGAAATGTACAAGTCACCCATGCATGCCAACGAACAAATGAATCTAGGGGCTCCAAGTGCCTTGTGAGTGGCCATCCATATTTGCCATGGCACCATTGCCGCACTGATGCAGCACAGGCATGTGAAGGTTCAAGTACAGCAACATGAACTGAAATATGAGACAAACAAAAACAGGCCCCCCATCGACTGACACCAGTGTAAGGCAACATTCAAAGCAGTATCCTGAGTGAGACTGCACCAGCCCTGTACTCCTGCCAGTAAACAAACCAACCATCAGCATAAGCATGTACCACACAAGTTGGCAGAGTGACTGAGCAGCCAGGCTCATCTCAAGAGGGGCCAATGGGAGCTGCAGGGCACAGATGGCACGAATACAGAAGCTATTCCAATGGACATGACCTCAGTCTCCCTCCAAGAAACGCACGCAAACACAGGCACCTGGGACCAGCCATATTCTGATAATCACATCATTCCACCAATCCACCTGGCTGACCGGCATCTGTTACACAAAAGCTAATCCCCCGCCCCTGAGCATGACATCATTAAAACAGTCATAATGGTAGCCCCTATCCCTGACCACACTGGGCTTCGTAGGCAAACGCGGCCAGTACAGTACCACGCAACTATACTCAGAAGCCGGAACCCAATGCAGATCTTCTCACAATACATCGCTCCACAAATAGGAATATGCTACATTTCTTGCAAAGAAGAACGCTACACGGTCAATATCAGAATAGAAATTTAATGCACAACAAAATCACCAAGCCCATACAGCCATTAGGACATGAACTCCAAAATATATTTCATTATTGTGGGCTGCATCCGCAATAAATGAACAGCTTCTTCTTGTGTGACGCCCTGTTCCTTCATGGTACACAGGGGCTACATTCACGTTCAAAAAGGCAACATGGAAGCGCCTAGAACCGCAGGCCCGTCCCATTAGGTAGGCACTAGTCCAGCTGAAAGGTCGATATGTTGCTCCTAGCCACTAGTACTGCGTAAGGGCATGTGGCCCATTGGCGATCGTCCCATAAGATCGTAATGGTGCTCCACTGATTAACACGAAGCAGCAGGTGTCGGGAGTAAAAGCCATCTGCAGGAGTGGCATACAGATGGCAGCGGCAAAAGGGGAGGAGATACCTGTCACCCAAATGAAATGAAAAAGAATAGTATGGGCATCAGAACTTCATTTGAATTACTCACTTCAATGATCACACTAAATCCACAGCCATATGCATGCTAGCCCACTCAAAAGGATTATTCCCACCCAAAAATCACTTGCGAATCATAACTATAAAAATCGAGGTGAAAACACTATTACAAACGAGTGTTTGTGTGCATGCGTCTGTCAAAACAGAATCCATTAGATGGGATTAGTAACGTGCATAGACACAAGTGCTTGAAGGCGCGTCGAGACAGGGAGGGTTCAACAAGGGCAGATAGACGATGGTCCCACTATGGCAGCTCTGCATCACATAGCGCAGGGGAGGTGGATAGAATCCAAAAAGCCCTGTACATGGCAAACTCTCCATTAAATCATCTGTCCATGCATCCATACATCATTCCCTCATCCCGGAATGAAAGCGCCTGATTATTTACTCACATAACATGTGAAATTTCCATTGAGTCTGTGCGTTATGCAGTCTGCAAAATCCACTGTGCTCCAGCCCGGAATTCCAGTGTTGTGAAGTAACATGTATTTGGGAACGTCCGGCCTTATCGTCCACTACGCTATTGCGCATCCCATACTATTCATATCAATCATTGCATTCTCGCCATGGCCCCTGTCCCAAGGACATTAAACAATAGAACGTTATATTTGCAGTCAGACCTGTGGGCGTCTCCTCGCCGCTAGCTGAAAACCGAAAGCGCTGTCCTTCGAATTCCTCATTTGCAACATCACGTCGAAAAGGCATCTGTGACCGCTTGAAATCACAAATTCATCCATGTAGTGCGGCAGTGTGTGAAAATGGCAACTGGCTTCACTCACAAATGGGACGCCCCGCCCGTCGGTGAACCTCGGTACAGTGCTGCATGAGGGTCCACCGTTAATCGAGTACTACATTCCACTGACCCTTCACAAGTTTGTTCGCGACTGCAAAGATAGTATGTGAAACAATGGGACCATAGCAGAATGAACATATGAACCAATATTTCACTGCCATCGGGATCAAATACATGATTGTAATAGCAAGATGCCATGCGTCGAATTGCAGCGTTGTGTGCGGGACGTGCTCGCCCAAAGGGGATTGCAGCTTGCACAGGTGGAATGAATCACCACAGGTGGAGGCTATACAGCCTGAAAACACATAAATTGCACACCCAACCCCCTCCCACAACCACACCCACTCCAAAATGCTACCGGCAGGACTAGCGATGTTGGCCCTGGGGGACCTGATAGCACTGCAAGTACTCCAACTTCAAGAAGAAGACGAACACCAACTACTACAACAACCGGCCGCACAGAGGAGACGGAGGAGGAGGAGGAGGGCAAGGCAGGGCCAGCAAGGCCCACCAGCACAGCCACTACCACCACGCAGGCAGCCCGCAATCCCACGCCTCCGAGCTCATCCGTTCAACCTCACTGCTGAGCAGATCCACACCCTCTACCGTTTGGACCGGGACACCATAACCGCCATTGTGGACATGACACAGGCTGACCTTGTCAGCATGATAGATAGCCCAACCGCCATCCCACCCCTACTGAAGGTGGTGTCTGTACTACACTTCCTGGCCACAGGCACCTACCAGCACACAGTCGGACAGTTGCATGGCATTTCACAGCCAGTGTTCTCACGGACACTATTGCAAGTGCTCGATGCCCTCCTGAAGCACGCAGACGACTACATCTCTCTACCACGCTCGGAGCAGAAAATTACGAACACAAAAGTGGGATTCCATGCACTTGGCGGCATACCGGGTTGCATTGGTGCCATCGACTGCACCCATGTGGAATTGGTCGTCCCACATGCCATGGAGGCCCAGTACCGCAACCGAAAACAATTTCATTCTCTTAATGTACAAATGGTGTGTGACTCCAACAGGATCATTACACATTGTTGTGCCCGATTTCCTGGATCAACCCATGATTCTATGGTCTTGAGGAACTCTACAATACCACGCTACATGGAGCGACACGCAGGGAACAGATCCTGGCTACTCGGTGAGTCTCATTTCATGCATGATAATGTGGGGTATGTGATGCGGCAATGACCTGGCAGGAAGGGGGGGGGGGTGCGTACGTAGCTATGTCATTCCACAAACATCCTTTATTGTCCACATACAGGTGATGCCGGGTATCCACTGAAGAGATGGCTCCTTACACCACTCCGGAACCCACAGAACCAGCATGAGGAGGACTACAACCATGCCCACTCACGTACCCGTGTAGTCATAGAACAGGCATTCGGCCTACTGAAGACTCGTTTCCGCTGCCTCAGCAGGTCTGGCGGGGCACTCCTGTACCGCCATGAGAAGGTTGCAAAGATGGTCATGGCATGTGTCATGCTACACAACATGTGCGTACGTAGAAATGTGCCCATGCCCCCTGACGCAGAACTGCAAGCACCTGAAGATGGTCATGATGAGGGTGGGGATGTGGCAGCACCTCAAGGAGTCCGCGAGGCACAGGAGGGCCGTGACATTCGTCAGATTCTCATAGATTCATGCTTCTAGCACTCACGCCTGGTGGCTGATACATGGACACGGGACTTGTGGCACTGTGTGTGTCTGGAACATGCACAATATGGACTGTACGCCTATGAAGGCCTCGTACACAAAGATCAATGTCCACACATCTCATTGGATGATCGTGCATTGTTTATAGCATATGTGAAATTATGTTACACACCCCATCGACCCGCCACCCAAGTGAGCCCAACACACCCCCTCCACCCTCCTACCTCCCCCCCGAACACCAGTGTCCAAAGATGCTCATTGTCAGTGGGCAGACGCTATTGCAAGCCCCCTCTCCGGGTATCAGGGGCACCCCTGCCTGTGGAGCGCAGGTTCCTCCCAGATCTACATTGGGGGCTGCCCTGGACGGAACTTGCAACGGATGATGTCTCTGCCTGCTCACGTCCATGCATGTCCCTAAGGGTTTGTGAGAGCTCAGTGAGCACACGGCGCACAGCGGCAAGTTCAGCACATACGTCTTTGGACGTCGCATGCAGTTCCCCCCTCAGGCTCTCGGTGCTTCTCTCCATTTGTACTCTCAGGCTCTCGGTGCTTCTCTCCATTTGTACTCTCAGGCTCTCGGTGCTTCTCTCCATTTGTGCCCTTAGTGTCTCTGTACTTCTCTCCATTTCTGCCCTAAGTGTCTCAGTTGATGTTTCTATGGCTGCCTTAGTACCCCCACATTCATCAGCATGGTCCTTGAGGAGCGTGGCCAGTTGCTGCTGTTGCACGATCACCTGGTCGAGGGACTGTTGCCTCTGCTGTGCCATGGCCATTTGCGGTGGTTTCACAGAGGGGCTGGTCACCTCATGTTGCCTTGCCACAGGGCTTGTGGGGGATGGCCAGTCGTCGTCTTGTGGGTGCCCCTGCGTGGTATCCTCATGGTGTACGGGATGAAACAAACCGGGGGATTGAGACAGGTCATGGATGGATCCTACATCGACATCCCCGTTTTCTGTGTCGGAGCATGCTGCCATTAATGCAGTGTCACCTATGGTGCTGCTGCCACCAGAAGCAGTGCCTTCTGTGGCATCCATTGGGGGGACCTGTGGTGGTGCTGTTGCGGGCATGCTGGCTGCTGGGGTGCCTGTTGATGTTCCCTCCTGTGTGCTGCCACTTGATTTGTGCTGCTGCCGTGTCTTGATCCGTGCAGCTGAGGTGGAGGGTTTTTGGCCGTTGGTCTTGGCCCTCTTTGCAGGTGTGCTGGTAGGGGTGTCCTGGAGCTCGTCGTTTGAATCGGACCCTGTGGTGGAGTAAAGGAGGGCGAGCGTTATTAATGGGTCTGTGGAAATTGGAATGGCAATGTATCACATGCATTGGGGTGGTACCTGAGGGTGATTTGGGTCAGGGCCTTGGAGGTGGTTTCATTTTTGTGTGGATTGAGGATGCAGTTGTTTTGCAGCCTACAGTTAGGGTGTGCCTGCTGCACGTGTAGAGGGTGTTTTTAGGATTTTTAATTATTTATGTATTTAATGTGAGTTTTAAAGTGCGCTATCAGGCCAATGTATGTGGACGTTCTCCTGGACATGTCTTTCTGTTGCACTATGTGGACACATGGTACTTCACATGATTGGACATTGTGGATTTGGCATTGTTTTATTTGGCCCACCTACCTGATTCTTCGGATGTCTGCACTCCTTTCTCCATCCCTCCGACTCCCTCTATACTCTCCATTCCAATGGTGGAGGCACAGATTTCTTCCCAGGGGGTCAACTTGATGGGTGATTCCGATCCTCCCCCGGTAGCTGTGGCAATGTTACGGTTGGCGGATAGTATGCTCCGTACGCGTATCCGCAAGTCGTCCCATCGCTTTCTGCATTGCTGTGGGTTGCGGGGTGCGGTCCCCACCGCACTTACCCGCTGTGCCACCAGGGCCCATATGGCCTTCTTGTTCGCAAGTGCCGTCCTGGTCATTTGCGTCGAGAAGACGACGGCAGCATTCTCCTGGAGGGTCTCTGTGAGCACGGTGAGTTCCTCACGGGAGAAGTGGACCTGCCGCTTGCGGTCGCACGCTTTTTTCGCTACTTTTCCCATTTTTATTGCTTTCACTAGGGTGGATGACGGGTTGGGATGTGTCTCAGGGTAGTATTTTTTATGGTTGTGTGGGAATTCTGATTTTATAGGTGTACGGCGTGCTGTTTCCCGTTCCGGGACCATGTTTTTACTTCCGTTTCCGTATATTTATGGTCACCGTACTTTCCGATTGCCGCTCATTACGGTGACCGCTAAAATGGGTGGCGGAATTGCACCTAGGGCGCCGTACGACGGCGGTGAGGGGCGTTTTGGGGACATTTCCGCCATCGCGGACTTTGCACTTCCGCCATGGCGTAGTGCTCGTGCCCGATGGGTCGGAATTAGCCGCACTTTGCTCCGTCGTGCAATGGCGGAAACGCTATTTACGCTATGGCGGTCAGGTCAGTCACTTTCCGCCAGGGTCGTAATGAGGGCCATAGAGCCTACTTTTGCAGGACAAATGAATTTACTTAACAAGTTTACGGAAGATCTGCAAGGTACAAATTGAATAACGTGGCCACCACAATGCAACCTTGCTTTACACCTGGATATGTTGAAAATGACTTGGACAATTTCCCTGTGGCATCGAGGCGAACTTGCACTGTAGTCTCCGAGTACAACATCAGCATTTTAAGTAAACCTGGGGGAATGTTCCATTTAGTGAGCTTAGCCCATAGTATGTTCCTGTTTACCGAATGAAGGCTCCGCTAAAGTCTATGTATGCGCAGTACAAATTTGTATCGTGACATTTCCAAGAATATTCAACTGCAGTTCCTAAGATAATTAAATTATAAGCAGTATTAGACTTTTCTATAAACCCTGTCTGATTCGTTGGGAGGATCTTATTTTCACGAATTCAGACATTAAGTTCAACTAACGGGACCCGAGTTAAGATTTTTGCTGGTATATCAATTCTAGCTAAAAGGCGGTACTTAGATGGATTATTCCATGCGCCTTTCTTATAAACCGGAAGATGTTACTCATCTTCCAGGTAGCCGGAATTTCTCCACTCGGTCCAACTTCATTGAACAAGATATGAAGCTCTTGGGCCCACCGGTCTGAGGAGGCTTTTATCAAGTAATTACACACCCTATTTGGGTGTGCTGCTCTAGAGTTGTTCAGGCAGACAATGATTTTCTTTATGTTGAATACTGTGGCCCAACATACCCAGGGACTTTCTGGCAACTTCCACCTGATCTACAGTAATATCTAACGTGCCATGGGTGGAGTGAATATATTTTTCTCAATCACTTTCTGAAACGCAGTTAATCGAGAAGTCTCTTTTTTTAGAGCTCTGTATTACCCGTCAAATTTCAGTCGAGTTATTTTGGGTGGCTAACAATGCTATTTTTTGCCACAGGTTAATCTCAAAACAGTGTTTATAAGCTTTAAGCCAAACACGATAAGTTCGCTTTTACCATTTTTATAAGTGTAGTTGTGAGATTACTCTCAACTACACAAAGAGCTGGGTATAATATATCTGCTATCTCTCTACGCATCATTCTTTTTTGCTACTACAATGTTTTTGTCATAATATGCTCTTTTATTTGACCTAATATTTGAACGTTCATACAGGGTTTAATATTTTCGCTTGATCCTGCAATTTACAACAAGTTTCAGCATCATGGTGGAAAATGCTATAACATGCTCGTCTCTTACTAGGGAACTTGAGCCTTCGTACTTGGTAATATATGCAGACAACAAATGTTGTGCAATAATGTTAGCCTTCAGTACGTTATTCCCATTCCACCGATTGCGATTCTGATTTACCATTCATGTCAGTGGTAGATCATAAATCCTTAATTCAACCCATTGCATCTAAGACACAAAGCGGAAAGTGTCAATAGTCAATGCTAGACTAGCCGTGTTAGCAATGAAATAATCAATAGCCGACGCAGTTTTTCCAGCTGAGCGAGTGTATGCCCCAGGGGAGTTGCTAGGTCTGGAAAAGACCCGGGGCTAGGCTGATGTCGGAACTGTTTGGACTGGGGGCTAGCTAGTCTTTTGGCTGTAGCTCCTGAGATTCTATCCGGGGCTGCAACCAAAAGATCAGGGGCTATAGCCACCTTACCCCCCCGCTTTGCGTTCCCCCCGGGACCCCTCTTTTGGCTTACTGCACAAAAACCCAGACTCATTTAAAAGTGGAAAAGGTCGCTTTAATGTGACAGGCAGGGGAGTTGCTAGGTCTGGAAAAGACCCGGGGCTAGGCTGATGTCGGAACTGTTGGGACTGGGGGCTAGCTAGTCTTTTGGCTGTAGCTACTGAGATTCTATCCGGGGCTACAACCAAAAGATCAGGGGCTATAGCCCCCTTAGCCCCCCCTAGCAACGCCCCTGGTATGCCCTTTTGGCATCAACTGGGCAAAAACCATTTAGAAGGGTAAGATCATTCTCTTCAACAGGGTTTGCCCATTGTTTGCTTTGACGATTAGTGTGCATGGAAAACACAGGAGAAGATGAGTTATCTAACTGGGACTCAAGACACTTTGTAAAGATTTTAGCATTAATGTCACGCATTAACCACGTTGGACAGGAGTGAGAGTGACTTTTAAGCAGATTTGCAACAACTTTTATGTTAGCTTTAGTGTTTGCACAGTTCGGAGGGTTGTAGATATTAACAACCATGATCTTCCTTTTTTCTTGTATCAACATAGCTGCATGTATATTAGGGGTACTATCTTTCAATCCTACGATTTTGAATAACCAAATAGACTACCAGCACTGACTGAGTTTTCCTCAGTTGTAGGCAGTAATCAGGATGACATTTAAGAGGTACTGTGAGGCAGTGCCACTCTTGCAGGTATGTGTAGGAAGGTGATGGAGCAAGCTCGGTGAAGTCCCTGGGCCTCATTACACGGTAGGCGGTAAGGGTTTACCGGTACCGGTATTTTACCGGTACCGGTAAATCCTTACCGCCTTACTACGAGGTCCCTTTGCGGTTTGGGGAATTTAACGCCTGCTTTTTGCAGGCGTTAAAAACCAACCCGCAAAGGGACCAGGGAGCTAATTACGGTACCGCAAAAGGCTGCCCTTCTGGGGAAGAGATATCCAGGGGGAGAGGAGCATCATTTGTAAAAGAATATCAAAGAGCACCAATGTGAATCTTGTTTCCCCTGAAGACTTGTTGCAAGTGTTGAGGTTACAATTTGTTGAACACAGTGACATTGTTTTGAACCTCTTGTCAGTTGAGCTAAACCACAAAAGCACTGTTGTTATGAACTGTTGTTAGTGCAGGGGAGTATACCCGGATGACAAACCTTTGGAGAATTGCGCCCGGCATGGGAGTAAACCAGGAGGAAATTGTAGAAGTGCTACACAGTGGTTCTGACTGAGACCATTTATGTTGTTTGTGGTGCTGAAAGAAAAGCTGATTAAAGCTGTTGCAAAGAAGCTATATTTCTTTGGAATGTATTTGTGTGGCAAAAATCTTCCTGACCAAAGACAATTCTTGCAGCAATTCTTGCTGCTATTTATGAACTGAGAACTTGTTCAAGGAGGAGAAAAAGCTTTATACTTTTGTGTTGGAACTTTACACCTACAAGTTGAAGTGGCATAAGACTGTGGTGGAGCATTTATTGAAATCCAGGTTTTCCTTGTGTTCTTTTCTTGAATTGTGGCACAGAATCAAGTTTAAACCTGGGGAAGGGGAATTCCCCCAGGTTGTGAATAGAGACTGTGGTTGCATTGGCAATTCAATTATTTGTTATTTTGAACTGCCATGTATTTCCTTATTCATTTTTTATATATAAAAGTGTGAGGTACAGATATCCTTTGTTAGAGTGTTTCCTTGAGTTTATTTAAGGCAGGGGAATCCTCATCAGTGTAGGCATAGTGAGGCGTTCACATTTATGACCCCTCACAGTTAGCTGGAAGATTCAACAAAACACGTGCAGGATGATAGTTGGCTTCGAAGTGCACTTGAAGAAAAAAATGAGATGTTCTCCAGCCATGTCTCTTGTTCACCTAAGAAGAGGTGATGCAAAACTAACTACGTTTTATCCACTTTGAACCTCTGTTTGGAGATCCTGAGAGAGATTCCCCAACCTTGGTAAGGGAACGATGGGAAGGTGATCCCTCATACCTTACTGATGATATAGTGAACTGTGTGTGGGGGTAATGTTGCAAAATGGCCCAGTGCATGGGTAAATCTCAGAAGAGCCTAGAAGACAGGACTGGGTGAAGCACTGGCATGACCAGAAAGTTACCATGATGAAGTATTCTCCAGGCCAATTGGTTTGAATTGTTGTAAATGTTAAGCCCTGTGAACTTCAGTGTACCAGATACAACAATGTCCTTCAGAAAATCAATGAGGTTAGTTATGTGATTTATAACCATATTCAGTTGCATGCACATAGCATCTTTGAGGTCAAATTGCTGAAAACACATCGCAGCAAGGATGAACTGGTTATGCTTCTTGTATCTGATTATGGTTCTGAGCAGTGACACGATCCCCTCCAAGTCATTTTACATGCAGTAGTGCCAGGTGGATCTTTAGAAGGACTGCAACTCTCTTCTGATTTGACAGAAAATAACTGAAGGATTTTTACCTTTGTATTCACTGACTCCAGGTCTTACAGGCTGATGTGTTCAGAGACAGGGGTCATTGAGTAATTCCACAGTTGATACTCATTCCTATACAATGCAAGCAGAAAGGGAGTAGAGACATTAGTTTATGCATTGATCTCAATTCTGTTACCAAAACAGATGCTCATCCTATACCCAGAGCAAATGAGCTCATGGTTTGTACAAGCTAGCAGTTATGTGGACAAATTAGTAAAGTCAGGAGTTAATAATCCAAAGAAAAGGTTGCGATTTTGGGATTGGAGCACTTTTTGCACAGTCAAACAACCCACTACCTTCATTAAAAGAAGGTTGGCAAAAAAAGAGAGACAGTGGGCCAACTTTGAAAAAGAGGCATTTGCTTTTTTGTGGGCTGTCTGCAGGTTTGGGCCCTATCCCTTTTGATCACTCTTCACAGTTAAGACCGACCATAAGCCTCCAAGATGGTTGCTAGTATTTGAAGGGGATATAAACATTTTGCCTGGGGACATTCCCGTACATGGATTGCATATGGGCATCTAACACAAATCTAGATCTGAAAACTCCAACACCAATGGAGTAGATACTTTAGTTTAAACGTTGATTCTGAAGATTATAAGGGTTTTGTCTAGCCTCTTTGTAGGTAATATAATCACTGCCATTCATGTAGTGGATACATGCTTACATTTGCTGTGCACTGTGGGATTGTGATGAAGTAAAAGATGGGTATTAGGTGATCCAGGTGTCAGACCACAAATCACATAGAAATGTTGGCCCTGGAGGCGATTTATGAAGATCACCCTCGTCCCCCTTCCCATCGCTTGCCTTACATTCAAGTCCTCTAAAAGGAATATGGAGATGGGTGAAAGCCAGAACAGTGACAGGCAATATGGAAGAGACTTGTAGAGTCCATGGGCAAGGACTGCGGGTTCGGGACATTGAGAGATTGGAGAAGCAGCAACAAGGTTGAAGGAATGAACTACAGAGGAAAAAATGTACCTGAGTGGGAGAGCCAGATAGGAAGGGGCTCGTAGGAGAACCTGTGGGGGGATGAGAGCAGCAAAGCAGGACTTGGGAAGCACAATGTGGAGTCTGGTGGCAACCATGGCAAGGCCTCCTGACTCCAAAATGGCGAATCTGCTTTTTGTAGGCTTGGCTGGCAGAAGAAATAGTTGGCAAATTGATTATACAAACTCATGTTAGTACAAATGGAAATGATGCAGGAAGAAAAATAGGTAACCAATCGTCCTACCCTCGTCGACATGAGCAGGGAAGGGGCTGAACTACAAAATGTGGCAAGGAGAGAACAGTGGGAAGGAGTTTTAAGACAGTTGGAGACTGAAGTATAATCGGAGTTCAGCAGGAGATGGGAGAATCAAAAGAGCACAGTGAAAGGAAAATGAGCAAAGAGCAAGAACTGAAATGGGAGGTGGGCGGAAGGAGAAGGAGTCAAGGGTGGTAGAAACCAGCAAGAGGAAGTGGGAAGGAAGAGGAGGGCATGGAAGGAGTGACAGTAGAGAGAGACCGGGGGGGGGGGGGTGGAGGAAACTTTCATGGAGAAAGGAAGGGGGCGAGGTAAGGAATCAATGAAGTGGGAAACCACAAGAAGGAAGGAGGCAATGAAGAGGAAGGGAAGGGCAAAGGGCCAGGAGGGACAGACTAATAGAAGAGAGGAAACCATCAAGAGGAAGGAGGGCAGAAGGAAGAGGATGAGGAAGAAGTGGAAGGTGGGAAGAAGACAAAATGAAGTGGACGAGGTAGAGGGAGACACTAAGAGAAAAGGATTGGTGTGAGAGAAGTAGGAGAACAAGAAGTCGAGTCTGTGAGTACTCCAGAGAGTCTGAGCAGGCTGGAAAACGAGAGAGAGAGAGAGAGAGAGAGAGAGAGAGAGAGAGATGCACTACAAACCTGGGGTCAACCATGTATCTTATTGTTTGATAAATTGCCTCTGTCAAACACCCTAAGAGACACAGGGGGGGTTGCACCTGGCTTGATGTCTTTAAGACCAATTGCAGAGCCAGGCGTCTGCCAGGACCAGAATGCTTGACTCCAAAAGGGCGCCCCCATTAAAAGATTCAGCCTGCAGAGCTGCAGTCTGGCAATTGCTGATGCTAACTCAAGTCAATGTCCATGGGGAAGAGGTGGGCTGTGAAAACCAAACCCGTGTCCACATTGCTAATTGAACCCAAGAGCACACACTTAAACGCTTATAACTGTGATCAGAGTTGTGGGCGTACCATAATATGCGGCAGGAATTTGGAGACAGTTAGGTATTTCAGACAGTTGAAAATTGCAGATGAACCAACACACCAGAAGCTCCCCACCCAGCAGTTTTGGGCAATGCCGCAGGGCCGCCCAAGGCGAGGCCATGTAACTGTTGTTACATGGTGGCACGACGCCAGAGAGGGGCACAGCCTTCCTCCAGGGTCAGTGCCCCTCTCTGTCTTTTAGATAAGAGAGGCAGGCAGCCGGGTGCAGCTCTTAAAGCACAAACTGTTTGTCGACCCTGCACGGGATCGCAAACAATACCTCGGAAGTTCACTGTTAACTCAGTGTCTTCCCCTTTCCTTTTTCTTTGCCTCAAAACCCACCCACCACGGAAAAAGAGGAGAAGAAGATCGGGGAAACCCAGGACACCGTACAGTGGCCACAACAAGTCGTGGGCCAAGAAAGGCGGCACGCGCCAGAGAGGGTCATCTCTGGACCCCGTGCCCAAAAGGATGATTTATGATGATTACGTATATTGTTTGTTTACCAATAACCATGTTTTATATCAATAAAATCCTACGGCCTTTTATTGCCAACACTTGACCTAATTGTTGTGGTAAATCTTTTAATGGGGAGGGGTCAAGGGTCGGGAGGCATGACGCCAGCCCGCAAAACAACATAGTTATGTCTGCTGCATATGGGTTCAACAGTTACAATGATTGGATCTCAACAGTGGGATCAACATTTAAACAACAACGACCAATGAGGTCCAATATGGATTCACACTTAATGGAAGCAACACTACAACAAATTATTTGAAAGTTATATGACAATGTTTAATTCATCAAAACATTCACAGTCATATTTGTGAAGAAATGAGGAACAGTACAACAGATAAACATACATGTTGCGCATCCAAACGTGTGCCAAGGGCCAGAGCTCTGAACAAAATGTTTTGGTCAATGAAAAAAAGACACACTCAACCTGTAGTACAGGAATGGTTTGTGGGAAACAAGAGTGAAAAACCCCCACAACCGTGCGCCAGAGAGAACACAAGGTTCAAATATACAAGGAAAAATAAATGCAAGAAAAGGAATACACATAAACTAAACAACCTAACTGATTTACACCTTGGGCCACACTTTAGTGTTGACCCATCGCACAAAAGGGCTACACAATAATCCCACAGCCTGTACTACGAGATAGAGAGAGCCGCAGGGTAGTTGCCAACTCGAGTCTCAGCTTGTAATGGGCACAGTTACTTCAAGGGCCAAGCCTTCGTCAGGACAGATATGGGATCAGAAAAGGAAAAACATGCAGACATCTAACATCAATCTGGCAAAAACAAGTCAACCATTTACAAAGAGAATATAAATAGGTCATCAGCTAACAAGAACAAGAAGTATGGTTCATGTACAGAGGACAACTCTCGAGTGCAAGAAGCCCGTCTCACATCATGAAGAAACTGCAAACAAGTGCAGAGTGTGAATTGGAGAAATCATGTGTAAGGAAAATGCGCAGCACCTACAGCTCCATAAAGATACATAAATATGACTTTAGAAATCATGTTGAAAATCAAGTCATGATCATTGCACAAACAGCATTAAAGGGGGGAACTGAACTCCACTACAGATTGCCGTTCATCAGGGTCTGAGAACAAAAGGATGATCTGTTCAGGTCACTGCGAGCATGGAACACATCGATGCAGAAACTGGCAAAGGAAAAACCCGTGGAGTCATGAATAGAGTATTCAAGCTCCCAGGACTGTGCAGCACATCAAGCAAACTACCAGCACTAAAAGAACCAGTCAACATGCAAGTAACAATCGCCCTAAACGGTATGAAAGCACAATATGGGGCTGGGGACTATAGCTGGACCAGCCTGGAATGGGCACACTTGCCTATTAAATGTGCTGCACTTTGAAAATTGCAGAGGAGAGGAGGAGACAGCAGTAGAAGAGACTAGAAAGAAGGATGAGGGAATGGAAAGTGAGATGGAAGCAGGAAGGTGGAAACAAACAAGTGGAAGGAGAAAGGAAAGAGCAGGCAATGTAAGGAATGCCCGGAGGGAGAGAACAGACAGAAGGAGTCATCTTCAATGGGAATTGAGGAAGGATTGAGAGGAGGAGAAAAGGAAGGAGCAAACGATTCAGAGGAAGGAAAGAAGACAGAAAGGAGGAAGAGTTCAGGAGGGGGAAAAACCGGTCAAGAGGAGGGAAGCGGGAAAGTGGAGGGTGTGGAGGAAGTGGAAGGAGGAAAGAAGACAGATTGGAGTGGTGAAGTTATAGAGAGATAGATATCACAAAAGAAGGTTTGGTGTGAAAGCAGGAGGAGGATGGAAACAAAGAAAGGAGGTGGATGATAGGAGTAGATCAGGCTCTGGGCAAGCTAGGAGTCACTTTCTGAAGACCCTGAATTTAATCTAGTCACATAATGTGGTTCAGAGAGAGAAAGAGATAGAGAGGGAGAGAGAGAGAGAGAGAAAGAGAGAGAGAAAGATGAAGGAGAAAGGTAAACCATGTATCACATTGCTTGTATGCTGACCCACATTGAACATCCCAAGGTGAGGCCAATGTTCGGTTTGGCACATCCCATACAAAACTTGCCTTCCATTGGCCTGGGTAGGGCCAGTCTTCATTATTGCTGCTTCAAAGTTGGGTGGATCAAGGGGCCTTTGAGCGCTGGACTGCTCATGCATCTTCCAGTATGGAGTGCTGCTGCATCTTGAAGTCCACATGGCCAACGTGTCTGAAAGCCCAGATGGACCAATGCATCTCCATGCCCAGGAGGACTAGCACGTCTTTTAACCTAGGAGGGAACACTACGAGTTAAGAAAGGAGTGTCCTGGGTTAATTTAAAAAAAACAGTAACAGAAATTGGTTGAGGGATCCCAAGAGTAAAACAACCCATCACAAACATATGTTTTTCTAGACCCTGCAAGTGTTTTATTTATGCTCCGCCCAATTTTGTTTAATCTCCTGCAGATTCTCCGAAGACCTAAGTTCCACCCCATTGAATTAGTTGTGAAAAAAAGAAGAGTTAAACAGAAATCTCTCTTGCGTTATCAGCAGCTGACATGTCAATGGACCACATTTCAGATACACCAGTATCATGTCACTTCAATTGCACACAAGACAAACTCTGGGGCAATTTCTCAGGGTGGGTTTCTCTTCAACAGCTCATTTGGTATTAGTTGAACAGATTCCAATTACATATATATCTATTGACACCTCTAACTCTTTTAATGTAATATTGTAAGGACAAGTAAGATGCATTTTTTCAACACTTTCCTAAAGAGAAATTCACCTTAGAAGTCAAAACATTATTATTAAAATAAAGCAGGCCTAATTTCTGATCCATCTGTGGTATGCATAGAACCAAACTTATGTCCAATTTCACATTTACCATTTTTTGAAGTAAGTGGTTAAACAACTTTACGTTTTTTCTACATGAATTTACTTGAAATTTCAGTTCATACTAATATGTGTCGGCATAATCCTAACTTCCTGAATATTGAGAGCTAGATTAAAAAACGTATATTGCAATTTCCTATCAAAAATTATTATGGTGGGATGTATGTATGTTTGTATGTATTACAATTTATTGAGCGCAAACCAAGGCCAGCAAGGCATCTGGGCGCTAAAGAAGATAGAAACCGTAGAAAAACCATAAGAAAAAACAGACAGAGAAGTTAGTCAATGAACAGCATGGTCTTTAGTTTCCTAAAAGCAAGAAGGTCTGAGAGGCCATGGAGTGCCAGCGGAAGCGTGTTCCAGTGCTTAGGGGCCAGGACAGAAAAGAAACAGCCCCTGATCTGGATTTGTGAAAACGCGGCACTTCGAGGAGATTTTTGTCACTGGAACGAAGCCTACGCTTTAAGATTCTGCCGTAAAAAGATACGGCCAGAAGAGTGGATGTGTCGGTGCACAATGCACATGATCATAAACTCAATGGGCCTCATTCCGAGTAGGGTGCAAAGGGATACCGGGCACCGTTATGGACATCGGTGCCCGGTAAACCCTTTTCGCCCTACTATGAGGTCCCTTTGCGGTCCTGTCCTTAATACCTGCTTTTACGAGGCGTTATGGACGGGATCTGCAAAGGGACTTCAGAGCTAATAACGGTACCATAATTTACGGTACCGTTATTAGCACCCTCCCCATTCCCATTGAGCCCTATGGGGGCTCAAATGGGAATGGGGATTGACATTTTCAATGGGGACTTACCGGTCCCGCAAAGGTCGGACTAGACCGGTAAGTCCCCATTGAACGAGGGCGGACACGGTACCGGTAATGGTGCTAGTCATGGCGCTAATAGCGCCATAACTAGCACCAACCTCGGAATGAGGCCCAATATGTCTCCTAACCGGGAGCCAGTGGACTTTACCTAATAGCGAGGTGATATGCTCAGATATTGTGGTCCCCAAGGCTAGTGGGGCTGCAGCATTCTGAAAAATCTGAAGTCTTTGAATCACATAGTCTGCTTGTCCTAAATAGATCCCATTGCAGTGATCAGTGGATCCCATTGTGGAAGAGGTGACAACAGTTGCATGACAGACAGAAGGGAGAAAACCTGACTTGCAGGCTGAAGCAATTTGGGCCTCTCTGGATCCCGAGGGAAGAATTTTACCCCCCAGACTTTTCACACTAGGGCCAAGTACAGGAAGGACACCTAGTGACTCCTGCCAATAGGAAGAGTTCCAGAACGTCCTAGGGTCTGGGGTACCGAAAACCAGTACTTCGGTCTTACTCCCGTTCAGTTTAAGGCTGTTTTTTGCCACCCAAGTGGAAACTGATGATAGGCAGTTCTTTAGATTAGAAGGAGAATCAGAGGACTGTGAGTCAAGATGGAAAAATAGTTGAGTGTCGTCTGCATAGGAGTAAAACGGATGCCAAAAGATGTTATTAGATCAGCCAGAGGATTGGGATACAGGTTAAGTAACAGAGGAGAGAGGGAGGAACCCTTGGGAACACCACAGGTAATTGCATAAGGAGCAGAAGAAAAAGGATAAAGTGAAACGTTTCGCTGACGATCAGATACAAAATAAATAAACCATTCAAGAGGCATGCCTCTGAAACCAGCCTGGACCAGCCGTTGAATCATAATGTTGTGATCGATTGTATCAAAGGCGTATTGAGTGAGTTGAAGTTATGACAAATCTCAAATTTGCTGGCAGATTTATTGTTTCCTTATTTTGCCCTCCACTTATTGTCTGAACAGATGAAAGAGGTATTTGCTGAAGATCTCCAAACAGATGGCCTAGCTACATTCAGGCAATTCTTTGTATTCCCCAGTGGGAACCTAAAATAGCATCCCCATGTGAGTGGTGGGTTATTGGGAAAAGCTGAACCCTGCACACCTCAAAGCGAGCTCTTTGCAGCAGGTAGGTCAGCTTAAGAAAGGCAATTGCAGAGGAGAATGTTGGACCTACAGGAAACAGGAGTTGTGGGGAAGTCAGGAGTAGCTACGGAGCGTGACACAGAAAATAATAATTCTTTCATTTTTAATCATGCCCTGCATCCTGCCGTCCTATTCTGTATGTCTTCCTGCAAACATAGGAATCTGACTATGAAAGTAAAAGAGGGAAGACACTTAATTAAAAACCTTATTTCTGTGCTTGGCTCCTTGACGAGGACTAGAAAATACACCAGTCCCCTGGCAGGATTCAGCTATATAAGGATTGACACTCAGACTAGTAAATATTATTGGAGATGAGCACCAGTTCAAAGGACACATGGACTGAAGATACATTTTCCAGAAACTATTAAATTGCTTTTTCCTCCAAAACCTGTCAGGGACAGAGAGATTACCTGCTCATACCCAGCTCAACATTGATGACAATCATCCTGCAAGTGACCTTGGCACCTTCCCTGACTTGTGGAAATAAGAACAGAGCCACAATTCTTCAAGGGAACATGTTTTGGAATCTTTGCTTTTTTAAAGTTCAGGGGCATTACTCCTAGCAGTGCTAGTGCTCAGCATATCAGCATTTCTGATTCAACATACTTCGCAAAACACATGTCTTTTGCAAAGTACCTCTGAGATACTGGTGCTTCCTGCACCTGACCACCACCCACGCACCGAGCTTGGCATTGCTCTGCTGAGTCACTCAGAATGACAGTCAAGATGCTTGGTTTTAAGCCATATTAACAATGCACTCCCCAATGTGTGGAACATTAGTATTGGGATAAACACACTAAGTGCTATATATGGACAGGCATATCGATGCTTAATGACAGAACAGCCTTATAATACTGTATCATAGCGGCGAATGTCTTGTACATTAGGATTGATAATGTTTTTGTTTGACCAATACATTAGTTTGTTAAATCATTGCTTTATCACAAGAAGTTTCTATTGTGTTGTTTTGCTCTTTCAATCTATACATTCTTTATCCTACTTAATGTTTGTTTTGATCAGTGGAGTAACTTTGCTGAAAATGTTGGGGGGGACATGACATCTGAAAAAAAGGTGCCCCAGCCAAATGAATGGGTACAAAATAGTGTGCCTTGAAAGTTGGGGTGACAAACACCCCTGCTGCCCTCCCGGTCCCCCTAAAATTACGCCCATGGTTTTGATGCACATTTACTATGCTAATTCATACACAAGCACGTTCTTATTTTTTCTTATGCTACAAGTCAAGCAGGATACAATTATACATTATTATAGATTAGAGGTCCAGAATTTTCATCGTGCGGGTATACTCTAGAATCTGGACAGGGATTTGTTATAGTACCCCCTTTGTAGTAACTGTTTGGGCCATTCAACACCTATGACCCTGCGAACCAACTCATCACATTGCAACAGTAAAACTGAATCACCTGCTTTTGCTACATTTAAGGTGCCCAATGTGCTAACAAGCCAAACGAATTATTGCTTGGTCCACCAGAATGCAGTTGAGCCATCCAACCTTCCTTGTTCATTGATTCACCCTGGAGTGCTTGAATCTCATTGAACCATCTACCCATGTTGAATCTCCACTAAACCCATAGAAAAGTGACTGCGCTGAGGCTCCCGGGACACCAAAAGAGACTACGTACAGTTTAATTGAACTAGACGTTCTTTACAAGATTCTTCTAGGTACTCTGGCCCAAGGCCTTAGCCTTGAGGTATATAGACTTGTTAGAACTCTTTACTCTATCATATGAATGACATTTAGTTCATCATTTGTGTTTTTACCGTTGTTTTCATTCTTGACTGAATTGAATTCCCTTTTCTATTATAGTAACCAGAGTGCACTATCTTTATATCTCTTGCCCACATTATCTTAAATGTGCTTCATTTACAGGGGTGGGACTTAATTGTTTTTTAGTCATCTGTCGTTAAGTAAAGTACATATTTGTACTAAATCTTGCACGGACATCTCATATATTTTCGTGTTTACCATATCATTGTTGTTTGGACACTACTTCTGCTGACATCTCTGAAGAATACAGACTGCTCTTGACCCATGATAGCAAGAAAAAGACTAAGGAAGTATACAATTCACTGACAATCTGTTTAACTGTTATGAATGAAACACCACTTACCCGAGTTGTAGTACAAGGTTGGCATAGCAAATAGAAGCTTTCGCTCTCCTTTGTACTTCTGGCCAGTATCAGATTTCATCACACCTATTGTATAGTTCTCTCCATCGACTAACCATAAAGGGGTTTCCAGGAGTAGGTGCAGGCACCCCACCAATAGAAGGAAAGGAAAGTTAGCCCACATCTATACACCTAAGCTCCCAGGAGCCGGCTGTATGTGCAAATGCAGAGTAACTGCAAGGTCCCTGTGAGATCCCATAACCCCCAGGCCACCATTGCCTTGCGTTGATATAGAGCAATCGACGTTGCAATTATGGGGAAACCGAGATAGGATAACACCACGGAGTCTTATGATCCTGTTGTTTGGAATCCCATGAGGGCTGGAGTGGGTCAACAAAGGATAAAGATCAATGGATGGGTAGAAGGCACAAGAGGCAGCTTGAAAAGAGGGCCCGCCATGTGCAAATTGTCATTGGAGTTATTAATATTGATATTATGAGATATTTATATAGAGCACTGGGCAGTAAAGCCGCTGTTTGGTGCAGATGGAGCTTTAATTTTGGAACAACAATGTTATGTTATGTTGTAGTGCATTTGTATAGCACCTTAAGTACCATTGGTATGATCTCAAACCGATGTAGGTTGAACGCCCTCGGAGACTGTGGTCTGCATCAGTTCAGAGAGTAATGTAGCATATGGTGCTTGGGTGCACTTGGTATGTGTGCAGCTGGTGCGGATTGAGTGTGTTGGCTGCTTTCTAGTGCTAGTGTAGTGCAGTGGATGTGAGAGATCGGTGTTAAGCGCGCAGCATGGAGGGTGGTCTCTGAGTCTGCATTCTGGCTGCCATGGAACATGTGCAGGAGATTATGTGTGCTGCTAGGCCGATTTTCTCATGGGGTATAGCTGAGTTCTAAAAGGTTGTTGAGGTGTTATATGAGCGATGTAGGTATGTGTGCTGTTATGCCGAATTGATCAAGGGGTGTAGCTGCGTTCTATTGTTTGTTGGTGTAAAGTGGAGGGTGAGCATAATGGTAGGAATGAGTGTATGCTGTTATTGGTGGGTGGCATCATTATATGGGATGGTTACAGAGCTCAGTGCGCCAGGGTTCGTGGTAATGGATTTCATTCTGGAGTTGGCCTCGGGGGGCCTATTTCCAGTTCCTTTATAGAATTTTAGGCTAGGTTGGTGAGTGCTTCGTGGGTTATATATGATCTCTTGAGAGCGTTTGGCCAAGCATAGTTGCTACTGTCATGCTGGTACAGGGTACTTAGTTATTATTCCTGGTTAGAGTTTGCCTCCATTGACACTATAGCACCAGCAGTACTTTGGAGGCTGAGTTCAGTGTGTGTTGCTTTTAGCTGCAAAAGGCAGGAAATGTATCAGTCTGAGGGCCGATTTCCGTGTCATGACTGCCCTGTTTTTCCGAGGTGAGAGAGTTAATTTGTGTTTAGCGGTATTCCATGGTTCACATGTTATGTTTCAGGTTAGTGCTTTCTCTTGTTCTCACTGGACTTTGCTCATTGGGGATTGCATTATGGCTTTGAGCGGATCTTTCATGGATTTGGGAAGAGCCATGATTTTACTGCTTTATGGAAGGCCATGCAATCCTGAGTATGATGAATACAGATAGGTAGCGAATTCCATATGGTTGGTGCCAAGGGTGAGAAGGCTGACCCTCCCAGTCTAGCTGAGTTGGATGCTGGCATCATTAGTAGGAGTGCTGTTCTTGACCTTAGGGTGCGTGATGGCTGGTAGCGTATAGTGTTCATTTGGAGGCGTTGTGTGATGCATAGGATTTTGAAAGCGGCTCTTTGACTAATGAAAAGCCAGTGGAGGGTGCGGAGAGCAGGTGAGATGTGGTCTCTTCGTCCAAAAGCAAGCAGCTGCATTTTGGATTCTTTGGAGTTTGTTATGTTGGTATGACGGAGCGCCTATGTACATGGAATCCGCATAGTCTAGTCTGGGCATGAAAATTGATATAATAGAGGTCAATCTGTTGGGGAAAGAGAGATAATGGAAGATGTGTCTCAGCAGCCTGAGGTGGTAGTGACAAGATTTGGTGGGACAGGGTTAGGCCCGAGCCAATATACATCCAAGGTTTTTGACTGTGCTGGTGGTGGTGGGTTGGAGTGCCGAGGGAGGGTGTCCATGGGAGTGGTTGAGAGAGTAGAGCAGTGTTGCCACATACCATGATTTCAGTTTTCCCCGGGTTGAGAAGGAGGTGGTTTCTAGTCATCCATTGGTCAATATCACTGAGGCAAGCTGCAAGGTCAGGGGGGTGACCAGAGCTTATATTAGGGATTCTCAGTATAATTTGAGTGTCGTATGCGTAGTTGTAGCAGGTGAGGTTGTGTGAGCGGATGATCCCTGGCAGCTGGCTTATGTAAAGGTTGAACAGGAGCACGGAGAGGCAAGTGCCTTGGGGTACTCTGGTGTTCACTAGGCGAGTGGAGGAGGTAAAAGGTGGAAGGGTAGTGATGTGTTTTCTGTTGTTAAGGAATGAGGCAATGCAAGTGAGTGCCAGGTCTCAGATACCAAGGGAGTGGAGTCGGTTGAGTAGGGTTGAATGGTTAATGGTGTTAAAGGCAGCTGAGAGATCAAGGAGAATCAGAGTGTTGAGTATGGACCTAGCTTGTTCTCCAGTGCAAGTGGAGAAGATTTCTTTGAGGAGGGGGTCAGGGCTTGGGTCAAGGGGCGACACAGAGGGTCTGCTGCTGGACAGTAGTTTGAGGAATTCCTCACTTGAGATCAGCCTGAAAGCGTTGAAAGTCAGCGCTGCAGGAGGGGGGGATATTGAGCGGGGCAGTTTGCAGGGGGTTGGTTGTTGGATAGTTTGGTATTAAGGGTTGCTGTCCTGTCAAGTGCTGTTCTGTAGAAATTATGTGAGAGGGAGTCGCAGAGCACGTGTGTGAGTGTGTTAGGGCCAATGGTGCAAGTAGGCTCCACGAATTCTGTGATGACCCTGTGGAGCTCTTTACTACTGTTGTGGAAGTTTAGGATTCTTTCATTATAGTAGGTATTTTTGACCTTTCAGATCTCGGTTTTGTAGTTGCAGTGATGGCGGGCAAATAGGGATTTCCTACAGGGATTCTTTGTTGATCGCCATTTGCGCTCCATGGGAGCGGTTATGGGTTTTGACAGACTTCAGGTGGAGTGTGAACCATTTGAGGATTGGTCCTTTGTGGGTGCGGGTGCTTCGTGAAGGAGTGAGAGGGATTAGTGAGTCATTGAGCCAATAGTCAAAGGATTCAATAGGTTGAGGTCTGTCTGTGGGTGGGAGTGAGCATAGCAGGGCTTCAGCTAGATCAGGTAGTACCTTGACCATGTTCCAGCATGTGTGGTCTTCTGGTGAGATCTGGTGGATGAGGGGTGGTGGGGTTGGTGAGTGGATAGAGAAGGCTAGGTCAGAGTGGTCAGCCCAGATGAGGAGTTTGAGGGTGGACACTGAGACGAGGTCAGAGGAGCTGAAGATTGCATCAAGGGTATGGCCTCTGGTATGGGTGGGACGAGTAGCGTGCCCGCAGAGGTTGAGTGCCACTAGGCTGTCGACCAAGGGTTGGGTCATGGGGTTGTTGAGATTATCAAACCAGTAATTTAAGTCGTAGGGTGAGCCGGATGGTTCACCAGGATGGTAGCTATTGAGTCACAGAGATCATTTGTAAAAAGTCTGTCATATCCCCGCGGCCTGTAGATGAGTAGGAAACTGTGTGAGGAAGTAGAGGAGAGGGAAAGTCAGATCAGAAGGGATTCACAGGTAGCTGTGTATGGCTGGGTTTCGATGAAAGAGATGGATACGTTGGGTTTGTGGAAGATAGCAATTCCGTCACCCCTGGTGTCTCTGTTGTGGGGGATGAGAGTGTAGCCGGGACGGAAAGCTTTGTGTGCGACTAGTTTAAAGTCGTCTCTGAACCATGTTTCAGTGATGAAGATGAGATCAGTGTTTTTGGTGGATAGAAGGTCGAAAATGCTGTGACAGTTTCTGGACACAGAGCGGGCATTGAATAAGAGGCAGGTGACTCAGTGGCGTGAAGTGGTTCTAGTGACGTTCGTGGTGGGATGGGCATGATGGGCCTGGGTGGCCGGTGGGGGGGATCTGTGGGCAGTGGGTGGCTGGGTGGTGGGAGAGGCCTGGACAGTCTGAGTATCCAGTAATGATGTTTTGGGGGAGAGGAGGTGCAGATGGCTGGAAGTGGTGAGAGAGAGCGTGCAGTGGCTGCTTTGGATGCGATGGAGGTAGTTGAATGAAAGGAGGGGGGATGGGCAGTGAGTGGTGTTGGTGCTGTGGATGGGTATCAACTGGATTTTGGGTATGTCACAGGTCTGGAGGGAGGTGGAGATGAGGAGGTTGAGCCTGCTGAGGGGGTGCCGGGTAATAATGGGTGGTGTGGAAAGGGTGAGGCGAGGTAGGACAGAGCTGGAGGAGTTGGAGGGTAGGTTTGTCGGCCTGATGATGAGGTTGGAGGAGGGACATTGAAATCTCTGTGAATGGGTTCTTGGTGATGTTTGGGGAGCAGGAAGGGTCTGCTGGGTTTTGGCTGAGGAATGGGGCAGTGTGGGCTGGGGTGAAGGTCTATGGAGTGAAGTTCTGCGGGCATGGGCAGATGTAATGATGGTGGCTAGGGGGTTGGGGGTTGTGTGGTGTGAGCCGGGAGTGTTCCAAAGGGTAACCCCATTCATTGAGAATTTCCTGTCACCCCTAGTTTTACATTTAGAAGGAGGAATAACCCCAGGAGATTGTGATACTCAGAACGCAAGGATCTAGCATGAATGTGTTGTGGAATATTATCATATTTGGGGGCCAACCCATGTAAGTATTTAAAGACCATGCTCGGGATTTTAAAAATAATAATTTTCTCAATTGATAGCCAATGTCAGGTACAGTGGTAATCGGAGACTCTAGTAAATGTAAACAGTTTAAAAGTCAGTGGAACGGCAGAATTCTGAACCATCGGCAGGTAATAAAGGTGCCTGTAGACCTATCAGCAGTGCGTTAGCATAATCAAATCTTTTTTTAATGATGGCCTAAACTACCCCTGCATGGGACACATCAAGTGAAGAAGGTGAACTGCTGTGGCCAAAGGCAAAACATTCATAATACACACAGGACAATAAGTGCGCTTGACATGTTCAAAGTGTGACTTTTTCCCTCTGTGATGCAATTTCAGTTATGCCCCTTGTGGCCACCCTATCTCACCCTTACTGCGACCCCAAACCTTGAAGTGCAGTCCACCACCACAAGATATTAGGAGATAAACAATCAGCTGTTGAAAACATAGAAAAATAAGTAAGCATCAAGGGGTACCTGTGGCAGAATAACCCATGATTAGCACATATCTGATCTCCTACACTAGCCAACATACATGCTAATAGCAGGATACACTACTTTAGTGTAATCCATACAAGTGTATAGCATAGATGTGGAACACAACATTAGCACAAAAGCCCAACAATAAGCTTCTGAGAATATACATTATTTTTTTATTTTTTATTGTTTGGCTGGTAAATCAACCTTTCAATTCACAATTCAAAACGTTTTTAAACATTACACTTTTATAATTTCATATACATTTCATACATAATATCATGTTTTAGAGTCATAAAATATACAATACATCTTAAAAGGGAAAAAAAAGGAAAAAATAATACTTATTTAAAAGCAAAGCAAATGATGCTAAATGTGTCAACATTTTCATAATTTTAAAATTCGGATAATCATTTAATATACAAGTAACACACAAAATGTACAATTTCAGCACACAATCCTATAGAAATAAAAAGAAAAACAAAATGTACATTTGTTCAGATCTTATATAAGTAGTTCTCATGAGTGTTACTTAACCGTGCAGTTTAAATCACTTGAAAACCCGACTACTACTAGATTTTCTTTTATTATCTTTAACTGCAACTGTGGCACCATGTTCTGGCGCATTCAGTTCTAGTCCTTCTAGGAGTTGACAAGTAGCAATTCTAATTAAGGGTTTTTCAGCTGCATTTTATGCCAAGCATCGTCAATGGTCAAGCTCTGGTGAGCATTGAACAAATGTTTAAAATGTTCGTTTCGGCTCAGGGATAAGGGTGCACATTGAACTATCAGATGTTGTAAGGTTTCTTTGTTTCCTTCCTTTTTGCAGAATCGACATACATTATCCTTTTTGTCAAGAAGGTCACGTCTGGCAAGGATTTCTGTAGTATGCCATACATTTACTCTGAATCTCATGTACTGATTCCGGAAGTGTGGCGACGGATATTTAATTAAATAAGCAGCCATAACCCTAAGTTTTTTGTGACCAAAGGATACTGAATGGAAATCTATATAAGAATTACATTTGTCTTGAGTCGTTATCCAGTCTTGTTGATAAAGTTTGAGTTCAGCTCGGCATGCATTGGTCACCAGCAGCTCGAATGTTATCTCAGCATCAGCTAATAAGTTAAAGGTAACATTTCTCCATTTTGATGGAAATTAATGTGTTGACTGTAAAAGATATGATGCTAAAATGTGCAAGAGATTGTGGGTTTGTGCAGCTAATATACATTTTCTAAGCAGTGTACATAGCTTCCAAGAGTAAATAACAAATAAGGAGAGAGCACCCAGTTCAAACCGGATCAAAGAGACTGGGGTGGAATTGAGTAAGTTGAGAACCGTTCGCCAAAATCTTCCCTCAATCCTATCCCAGAATAGTTTGTCTCGTGGCCATTTTGTTTCGGCATCATAGGTTACAAATTTATAGAGTATTATGTTATTTTGGGAGATAGCAGAAGACAACTTGCATTCTATATTTGCCACATAGATCATTCGATCGGTCATTTATATTTACTCCTAGATACTTATAGTGAGGTGTGACTAACTCCATTTTTTGCAAAGTCCATGTAAATGATTGCTGCTGATGTCATTTGAATTTAACGCATTCAATTACTTGGGTTTTCTCTAAGTTGATTAACATATGATTTGTTTGTGCATACAAGCTTAGACCTTCAATCAACCTCTGCAGACCTCCTTGCGTTTTGGACAACAGAATGAGATCATCAGCATAGAGTAAGCAGAGAATATGCTGAGAGCCCATCTTTGGAGCATCAGAGTTTATATTGATGAAACTTTCTCCCATATATAATATAAAAAGACAGAAAAGGGTAGAAACGAGTATGCACCCCTGCTTAAGACGTCGGTGCGTGGAGAAAGTTGACGACATTAGGCTGTCTAAGCTTAGTCTTACTTGCATAGAGTTGGCAGAACGCAGCAGGTCACTCAATGTGACTATGGAGGATGGGCATTGAAGTTTCTTCATTTTTTTAATAACAACGATCTGTCAATAGAATCAAATGCAGCTCTGAAATCTGCAAAGCCTAGATATAAAGGCTGTCTTCGAGATATACAGAGAGATTTATTGCACTGATGGTAGTGATGTTAATGGCAGTACCCATACCTGCAACAAAACCCATTTGAAATGTGTCCCAATTGTTTGAAAGTTTTGTCCATTTGTTTAGATCGCTCAATATAATCCTAGCAAAGATTTTTCCCTGGGGTGTCAAGAAGGTCGATCAGTCTATAGTTAGATAGATTTTGTCGATCGCCCTTCTTGAACACCGGTATAATAATTGAATGCCGTCAGGATTTAGGCAGTTTTTGGTTTTTCAAAATCTGAGAGAATAAACTGAAAAGGATCAACGGCCATATTTCAGGAAATTGTTTAAGCATCAAGTTTGATAGTCCATTAGGGTGAGGAGCCCTTGAACGGCTAGATTTGTTTATATAATGCAATATATCTTCTTCAGTGAATTCAATATTAAAACGTGCACTTGTATTTGGAGAAGAAGCCCTCATTACAGTTAGTGGGCTAGCATGCAATTTGGAAAAATGAGACACCCATTGGGTTTCGGAGACACTTAATTTGTACTGTAGTTTGTGAATCAGAGTTTGTACTATTGATAAGAGCCAAAATCTGTGCAGATTTTTTATTATGAATTGCTTTTAACATTAGTTCTACATTTGTATGAACGGATCCAGTTTTTATATCGCATTGTAACCAATTTCAATGTAGAACATCTTACCTCTTTGGATAGTGAAAGAGCAAATTTCTTCTCTTGTCTATAAAGGGATTTCCTTTTTTTTTTACAAGTGGACCAAATGTATGGAAGGTTCTATGTTTTCTCTTTGTCTGTAATGTTCAAGAGATTTTATGTGTGTATCCTTTAATGCCACCTTAAATTTTGATAATTTGTCTTCAGACCAGCGGAATCTATTTCGACCGCTGTTTAAAATTACAGTTCCTTGCATTTTAGTCTTGTTTTTGCTCAGGGGATTAATCTTCATCTCCCATCTTAGATTTAAAATCTCATGATCACTCTCTGATGAAGGTATTACATGGAATTGGGTCACAAATGGAAATAGATCACTTTTTACATATATGCAATCAATTATGGCACTGGATGATTCTCTTTTCCATGTAATTTTAGGGGGGATATCACCCTGCAGTGCACCATTTGTCAAAATCATATTCCTAATTCTAGTAACTTTATTCCACCACATTAATCTAGTATCTGCGTAGTTGAATGGTTTGTCTAGACAATGTAAATTAAGGTCACCAGCCATCACAATGTATGACGCTGTTGGGACCATAATGATCAAGTCCCATAGCATTTCTAGATCTCTGAAATATTGGTCATCCCATATAGCTACCGGATTCCAATGTATATTAATTATAGAGAACTTGACCTCCTGGATTTTAATTTGAACCAATGGCATGCATGAATTGGGGGTTGTGCAGGATTCCAGTGTAATTTCAGAGCTAATCTTTAAGGCAATTAAGAGACCCGACATGGGTCTGCTTGTTTTCGGGTGTATTGCTGCGTTCAGGATGATATTATAATTGTCCCATGAAGGGGCATCTAATATGATATGATATGATATGATAAGGCATTTGTAACGCACCTATACACAAGTGTTTCAAGGCGCGACGAGGCAAGGGGGGGAACAAGGGGAGACAGACAACGATCCTACTAGGCCAGGTGTCATTCAGATCGCGCAAGTGCAAGGGTAGAGGGGAAGGGAAAAGTGCAGTACAGGGTTAAGAATACAAGATAAATAATAGCGCCTGCTGGTGGCAAGTGCAAGGTAAGTGCCGGGAGGAGGGGCTGTAGGATAGAGAGACAGTCCCGTAGTGCAGGGAGGCAGTGCAGGAAGAGTGGCTGGGCCAAGGACCGAGATCGGTGAGTGGCCCAGTTGCAGATTCAGTGCAGGTTCAGTGATTTTAGCAGGGGAGAGAGGGAGAGTAAGCAAAGGCAAAGAGGAAGGTTTTGAGGTGCTTCCGGAACCAGAGATGGTTCTCCTCAAGTTTCAGGGGGGCAGGAAGGCTGTTCCAGAGAGAGGCCCCTGCTGTGGAGAGAGATCTATCCCCAACTCGTTGCTTGGAGAAGCGGCTGACCCTGAGGGAGTTGGAGGTGGATGAGCGAAGAGCTCGAGAAGGAAGATATTTAGGAAGAGAGAGTTGAAGGTATTTTGGGCCAAGGCCCCAGAAGGCCTTGTGGACAATGCAGAGGGTTTTGAACTTAATCCTCGCAACCACTGGGAGCCAGTGTAGTGATTTCAGTCCTGGAGGGATACGGTCCCTAGGCTTGAGGCCAAGGACAAGTCTTGCAGTCTTGTTCTGGATGAGTTGCAAAGGGCGGAGAGTAGAGGCAGGCAGATCTAGATAGAGGCTGTTACAGTAGTCCAGCTTCGAGAGAACCAGGGCTCTAGAGACAGCGAGCTTCTGGGGGAGGAAGAGGAAAGGAAGGATACCTCTGAGGAGGTGAAGCTGGAAGTGTGACTTCTTAGAGACGTCAGATATGTGAGGTGAGTAAGAGAGTGTGGAGTCAAAGGTTTTTAGCCTTGCAGGTAGGAGCAGGAAGAGGGCCAAGAGAGGCTGGCCAGAGAGCTGCAGGGAAGGAGGGAGTGGGTGTGCCGATGAGTAGAATCTCAGTCTTACTGGCATTAAGGCAGAGGTCATTGGCGGCACACCATTCCTGGATAGCAGAAAGACAGTCAGAGATGAGGGAAGGAGAAGAGGAGGCTGAGGGTAGCCTGAAAATGAGCTGGGTATCATCCGCATAGCACTGAAAATTGGGGCAGAGAGCGGCGATGCAGTAGGCAAGAAGTGCCAAGTACTGGTTGAACAGCCAGGGAGAGAGGTTAGATCCCTGGGGGACACCACAGGTAGAGAAAAAGATGTCTGAGAGGAAGGACCCCAGTTGGACCTGAGAGGGTCGATTGGAGAGGAAGGAGGTCAGCCACGCCAGAGCCTGACCAGTGATACCCAGGTTATCACGGAGACGGTTGAGAAGTATGGTGTGCTTGACAGTGTCAAAGGCAGAGGAGAGATCGAGCAAAATGAGAACACAAGGGGTGTTGGAGTCAAGATTTGAGAGCAGGTCCTCACGGATGTTCAGGAGAGCAGTTTCTGTGCTTCTGGCAGCCCTGAAGCCAGACTGATGGTCATGAAGACTACCAACATATTCAGCATGGAGATTAAGCTGGGAGATGGCCAGTGTTGGCCAGTGTAATAACCATGTTTCCTGGAGTAACGCTATATTGTGTTGTTCCAAGCAGTTTGTTGGTTTTTTTTAGCAAATCCTCTGCTGTTCCAGCTCCCCAAGGATATATGTGTAACATCACCATTCACTTCTAGTTAGGCTTGAGTGTTACAACAAGTACAGATGGTTTGGGGAATAGAATTTGCCAGTTTGGGAAAGACGTCCATTCTGATCAGGGTATAAAGCGAGAATCAAAATGGCACACAGACGCTAGTAGCCATTTGGTCATAGCTATCTCTGACAGGGGTAAAAGGATATTTATTAAGGTAGGGAGAATTATAGATAAGCATTGGCAATGCCAACAGTTTGGGCTTTTGTGATGGCATGGGAAAGGCACTTAACAAAGACGACGTGTGAGGTGCAAAACTGTATCTAAACCAACTGAGGCTGATCCTGCTTAGCTTCACAGTCGGCAGGGCCAGCAACTGATTATTAGCATTCAGGGTGCTAGAGTGAAGCACTGGTTGTATTTGTCTTTACAGCCTGGATAGGCTCGACCCTGCTGACTGTGAAGCTAAGCAGGATCAGCCTTGGTTGGTTTGTGGATGGGAGACATGAGATGTGCACTCTTATTGTCCAAAGCGCAGTAAGCTTTGAATTATATCAGCTTTAGCGGCAGCCTTAGGGAGATGGATCAAGGTATAAGATGGCGTCTTCCAACAGGTGATTTTGCATGTATAAATGTAAGAAAATGAAAGGTAAGATGCATAAGAAAACATTTTCAGCTCGAAATATGCTAATAAATACATGCCCCATCCATTGGGCCAATAACATTTCTGAGCAAACTTCTCCTTTAATTATGAGCGTAAGAAGACCATTATATATAATGACGGTCGAGTTTAACATAGGTCAGTACATTTCAATATATTGACTATAACTAAAAACATTGATGGAAACATGTATAAGTAATAGTCATTTTACTATTCTCAAAGCTGGAGTGGGCGTAAGGATAATTGACAAGCATATTTTGTAGTACAGCCTTGGAACGGGAATAGGTTAACGTTAATGTTAAAGAGTATTTATACCGTGCACTATCACTACCGGAGTGGTCCCCTGGCGCTCTGGCGGATCTGAAATAAATGGGGGTCGTTTGGGGTACGGTAGTAGGACAACATTTGGAGAAAGAGCAATATAGTTGTGATGTGCTGTTGGCAGCTCCAGTTTGGTTAACACTGTTCGCTGAGCTTCTTGGTGTGGTATACGGTCGGTATCCGTCGTGTGCTGTTTTGTAAGGCTATGTATGGTTTGTTTGTTGTTGCAGTGTAGTGAAGTGCGTGCGGTTTTCTGTGGTTTTTAGAGGTATGGTTGTGTTTATTTAGAGTTTGAGAGGTGTATGCAGAGGGGTGAGGTTTTAGTAGGGTTGGTTATCATTGTCTTTAGAGATGGACATTCATTTTGTGGATCTTTCATGGTTTAGAGAAATGTCCTTCCTTGCAGTGATCTTGTTCCATGATGACATAAGGTTGTTCCTTGCCTCTGTCCATATGTCATGCCAGTCATTCTCTATAATTTTATCTTTGTTATTACTCAGGCCAACCTTCCCATCCCAGTCTGTGTGTGGTCCCCATGTATTTATCTAATTGTGGCCCATGGCCATTCCCGTTGCTCTATCTATATGCGACGCAGTTCTGTTATCACCACCATGTCCAGATTTGACGCAAGGCAGTCACCATACCGATCTCTCCAGTTTATTTTGGTTGTGTGTATCGGGTTAGTCATGTGAGTCTTGGGAGGATAGCTCAGGGGCAACGCGCTTGCCTTGGAAGCAAGATGACATGGAGCAACATGGGTTTGATCCCCGGGTCTGCACTGAGAATCCTCTGGGTTTTAAGCGCATTATAAACAACCTTTCATATCATATCAGATGTAAGTCCAACTCTAGAGATTCTGCCTGGGTTTTGTGTATGTTTGTCTAGTGGATTTGATCTTCTACTTACTAGCTCAGGTGCATGTTTCTTAGTGCGAAACTAGTGAATTTGTTTTGGCTAGTGGGAAGCTTATATAGTGAGGTAATGAAACTATATTATTCTAGTAGGATTGACTCTGGATTATATTTTGCATTACACTGGAATTGAAAAAAGAGTAGACAAGCAAATCCTATTCACTATACTCAGGTTATTTTAAATTGTAAATTTGAAAGTGAACGCTGCACTTTCTGGCACAGCACGCTTTATGAACAGTGGACAACAATAAGAATTTGTGTTTAGAATTGATTAATTATTATTTCGCTATAAGACAACATAACATTCAATAATGTGAAGGCATCATGAAGCAAGACAAAGACAATAGATTCAAAGTTCAAACACAATGAGATTTATTAACTTTAATGTAAGGATGGCTGAAGGCCTAACTTGCCCTATTCTAAGGTGGGATTTCCCTACCTAAAAAAACTAAGGAAAGTCAGTGTCAGTAAGTCAGTCTGTCTGTGTCCAAAACCTATACTTGCCCTCACAACTAAAGCTAAACAATGTGTATGAATGTCAGCAACAACAAAAGAGTGTTTCAAATAAAGTTCTGAGTTTCTTCTAGCTCTTGGCTTATTTTGCAGCTCCCCTTCCACAAATGTCTCGGGGTTCCTTTCCTCAAGACAGCAACACAGTTCCAAAAGGATCTCGAGGTTCCTTTCCCCAAGACTGCAACACAGTTCAAAACGGATCTTAAGGTTCCTTTCCCCAAGACAGCAACACAGTTCCAAAGGAATTTCGGGGTTCCTTTCCCCAAGACAGCAACACAATTCATAAGGTTTTAGGGTTCCTTCCACAAGAGGTCAGATTTTCCAGCTTGCCAATTTATACACAGTTTCAGTCTCTCAATATCAAAACCAAGTTCCAGGTCAACTTTACAATCCTTCTGGTTTCTTGAAAGTCCACACAGATGGCTTTCTTCTGCTTCACTTCAGCAATCTCTCACACTCATTTGGATTGGCTTTCTGTATGTTTCCTTGGCGTTCACAGATAGGGTACCCCCTGTCTAGGTGCAGCTGTTGGACCACACGGACCACCCATTAAAGGTCACGCAACCGGTAACACTAGGCTTTCTTGCCCACACAGGTTCCTTCTTTAACTACCCATGTGTTCTGGTTCAGATTCACTTGGCTTTCTCCTTGCCAGACTTTTGGCTTTGCTACAATGTGTTTTCTTCTTTGCCAGTCTCTTGACCTTGCCACAAAGTGCTCTTTCATATAGTTCACTCTGCGGTGCTCTTTTTCCTTCACTACATTACTTTCACACTCTCCAGCAATATTCAATACTTGTATTTGATTGCTTTTCATAATATTTGTTCTTGGCTTTCAATATATTACATATTTACTACACACAAACTTACCTTCTTTTTCATAGGCTTCTCAAAAGCTTTCATAGACTTGTTAAAAGCTTTCCTTTTGGTTTAGTATTCAAAAGTGCTTAACTCTTTTCACTTCTGTTCACAGTTCATCTTAGTCATATTGTTAATCACAACCCGTACCTTTGGGTTCACTGCATCTTGCATCTTCATTCATTCATTCATTCATTCATTCATTCATTCATTCATTCATTCATTCATTCATTCAATAATTACTTTGCCCTTAAACTGCCCCCAGGAGCGCCCCAGTTTGAGTGTTGCCTTTTATTCACTCCCTGGTCCCTCACAGCTCCTCTGGGAGGCTGCTTTCCAATGCTCCAGCTCTGCATGCACGTTTCCACTGTATCGCATGCTCAAAATCCAGTCTTCCTTCTGTGGGTTGCCGGCAGCTCCTCTCGCTTCCCGTGGATGCTGCTGGTAACTTGCAGCAAATGGTTTCCGCCCATGTCTCGTAGCTCCTGCTGCGAGCACCCGACCAGGGAGGCTACCAGCACTGTGATCCTTTCACCGCCAGCCTGGGCCTCGGCTCCACAGTCTCTCCCGGGAACTTGTTGGCATCCTGGTTACCCGACGGGACCCTCCTCCGCAGGCTCCTCCTCCACAGGGTTTCTCTTCCTTTAGGCCCGCAATGCTCTGCCCCACTTCTCCCCTGCTAGTCCTTCTGCCTATTTTTACGCTGCTGGTCTCTCCTTTTATACACCTTCAACCATTTAACAGGTTGTAGGTGTAAGTCATCAAGCCCAATTGCTTGACCATAATTAGTAGAGTTCTCTGAACATGCCTGACCTCACAACAGTCTGCAGGCCTCTTCCTCGTCCCAGTACTAGAATGGTGAAATTACATGTCGTCCCAGTACTATAGTGGTCGTCCCAGTACTATAGTTGTCTGACTGAAGGGAAATGAGGGGAAGTGATTGACTACAGCCCATAATGTCAGGGGGAGCATGAGGTTGATTATTACAAGGAAAAGGGGGGTATCATGTCTCGCCTGTGGAAATACTCTCATTCGCTCTCTTCCTAGTGTTCCTAGATCGATAGTGTCTTCTGAAGCTATCCTGGACAAAGGGAAACGGGTAACAATATCCCATAAATGCAGCTGGGACTGAGGGTTGAAAATGCATGGAAATCGGGGATATTGCTTCTCACCCAAGGACATCCCCTATAATTCCCCAAGTCTCCGCTACCCTGGTGATTATCCCTCTCATCTCCACACCCAGGGTCGGGATGCAAGAGCGATGGCTTTTCGCTGGCCACCTGAGCAAAGGATGTTGGGGAGAAGGAAGTGAGGACGATCTCAAGTTCCTCGCAGTAATGCAAGAAGGATCAGATGATTTTAGTAATACATATAATCAAAAATGTATCAAACCCCAATTTTATAATGGGGTTCAGCCCCACCATATCTAAGAACAAATGTCTAAATTCTCATTATGGTTTTTTATAAACAGTGTTTAATTTCAGTGACAAATAGCCAGCACATGTTTTGTGCATCCTGCAATTCGTCAAGGCTATTCAGTTTGACATACTACAAACAGCGTTGCCACCCCTTACTACATAGGTAGCAGTGAGATGAGCCCTGTAACACAGCGAACATGAATCAAAAACAGGCCAGTCCAGGGAATCAGGTAAACAAAGTGTTTGTTAATACATGTGTACAGGATTGGCCAGAATAAACAAATAGTGTCTAAATTAAGTTTAAGAGTGTCAGGATAGTCCTTGTACTGTGTAGCGTAGTGCTCTGTGAAAACATATCCAAAAGAAATTGTCTCTCATAAAATTAAAGGGTTCCAACAGAAGGTCTGCCTGTCCAGGGTAGGGTGTCCCCTGGCAAATCCACATAACAAATGGAGAGCTCACAGTCCTGTGTTCAAAATGGTTGCCACACCCTATTTTTCACAGTTCGCAAAGGTCTCTTCTCCTGAGGGTCTATTCCCAGATTTACAAGTTGCCCGGACTCTCTCCCATTGTTTTCAGGGTCTTTTCTCATTGGCTCTCAGTCCCTGTTGTTTGGTTCATACTTGAAACATGTGGGTGGATTCCGTAAGTGGTGCTGTTAGTGGAGGGCCTTCCAGAGTGGATTGGAGACAGAGGATGACAGGAGGCTGCCCTAAAGCAGGAACAGCATTCTCACTAGATCACCCACTTCTTTCCTCTGTGTCAGGGTTCTGCTCCTCCAGCCACCTGCCCCAAACTGTCTCTGCTCCCACCAATCATACTTAAAGTTTCAATCCCACTAATAATTTTCCTCCGTTAGCTGACTTTCTAGGAGTGTCTCTGTCTTCGGGTCTACTATCTTCTCTTCACCAAATCACTCCACTAGATGTCTATGTAATTCTTCCTCCCCTAGTCTTGGCTTCCACCTCTTCACTTCCTTATACTTCTTCCTGGAGATTGTCCAAGGTTTCCCCTTATTTCTTTTTGACAGCTTCTATTTCAGCTTCTCGAAATGTCTTCACTCCTCCACCTGGTTCAACCCTTCTTCTACCCACACTGGTTCACTTTCCTCCATTTCCTGTCATTCTTTATCCATCTCTCATCACTATATTCTGGCACCAACTGTCTCCTCTCCTCTCCACTTCCTTCCCCCCTTTGTGCCCCGTCTTCTCCCTTTTGGGCCCCTGCGTTACTACTCTTTAGAGATTCAACATTTTCTCCCAATTTATTCACCATTTTGAGTACCATCTTCACCCCTTTGGGGCCTTCCATTCTTACACTCATATCTCTCCAGATTGATTCACTCCTTACACTCCCATATTCTTCACTCCTTTGGGTGCCTTCTTCACCCCTTTGAGAGCTTTACACACACCCACCAAGGTGTTTCATATCTCCTTTATCTATGCCACTTTCTGAATCCTCCTTCCTCAAAACCTTGGATTCTGTTTCTCCCAGCCAACTGGTTCTCGTAAATCCCCTCCATTTGGCCCTGCTTTTACCCAGCCTCCTAAATCCTCCCTTCAGCTGCTTGTCTCCTCCTTACCCCAGCCTAGGGGTCTCTCCTTCAGTCTCCTGCTTTCTGCTTTTCCCAGGCTCCAAAGGCTCTCTCCTGCGTTCAACTCCTTTTCCAGCTCCATCTCTTCCTCTCCCAGGCAGAACAGAATGGTTTATAGTGATAGCATCGAATGCAAAAGCCTAAAAACAAATGCATCGAAAAAATGCATTTTTTTTAACGGGGGGCGGGGTGGAGGGTCCACCCCCAACCCCTGTATTTTTTACCACTTAAGACTCATTTTTATTAAAATAAAACTGTACCTACAAAAAAATCATTTTTTCGAGGCTTTTGCATTCAATGCTTTTGCATTCAGTGCTTTGTATTCGAGGGAATTACTGGATACTGAACAGAATGAGTTCTTCCTCCTACCTCCACCACTTGCTGCCTGAGCCTTTGATATTCTATAGCGGATTGTCCCCTTCTTTCAGCATCTATCTGGTGGAATGGAATTCAGGTGTGGTAGATTTGTATAGGGAACTTTTGAATCATAGTTCTTTGGGCCAAGACTGAATTCCTACTGCTTACCAACAACACCGAACACGCAGACATCCGGACATGGCTCTCTGCTATGCACCCCAAAGGCTCCACACCCCAACTGGCCACCTGTGCTAAATCCCTTGGGTTTGACATCGACAGACACCTCTCTTTCAAATAGCACATAGCAAGGAAGTACAAACTTTCTGTCCTGTGAAAAATCAATCCCTTCATCTCAACTTCTGATCTGCTTTCCAAGCTTTGGTCCTCTCCAACCTGAATGGTGGCAAGGCCTTTTGGAAGGCCTTCTGGCAACTACTCAGACTCCCCTGAGGTTTGTCCTGCATGCTGCAGCACAACTCATCAAAGGACTCAGCAAATTCGACCACATCACCCCGACCCACATTGAACTGCGCTGGCTCCCAGTGCAAGCCCGCATAATATTCAAATTCTGCTGCATCATCTACAAGGATGTCACCCTGAAGTCCCCAAGCAACCTCACTGAGAAACTCAGCATCTCCAGAGGCCTACAATCCACTGGAATTAAATACATGTGCAGACTTGAACTCCTCCGGTGCAGGAAGGAAAAACAAGAGAAGACAGGCCTTCTCTGTCTACGCCCCAACATTCTGTAACCTCTTCCCCATCAACATCCAATTGGCCCCCTCGCTTCTACAGTTCTGGAAGGAGCTCAAGACCCCCTCTTTAAGGAATGGCTCCTCCCTAACACCGAGGTCCATAAACCGTCCACTCCCCACCCTACCTGAGACTGGGTGATCTGATCCCCACTGTTTCTTCCCCTGCTTACTTGTAGATCCATTGCTGACTATTGCCGTACCTTCGCAGTGGTTGAAGTTGGCAGGAGCGGTTGGAAGCGGTGCTCCTCTACTTTTTTAAAATTAAGTTTTACTGTTCCTATACTTTTATTTTTCAAAAGCAACAGTTCTGGAATGGTTTCCTTTTCAAATAAATAATGATTTCCTTTTAAAATAAATTTGTAGGAAGCAGTTGAAACCTGCACTTTAGTGTTTTGCACTGAACGTTCCCTTAAACAGCAGGTGCATTTGTTTGGGGGTTTGTATTGCACGTGGAAGGGGGCGGGGGGTGATGTGGTTTGCGGACAGCAGGGCAGGCCAGCAGAGAACATAGTTCCAATACTTCTTTTAAGGCACTTCGCCCACTGTACCTCCCCTGTTAGATCCCCACTCCCTTCTTTCTATGCTCTCTAACCTTATTGTTCCCCCTATGATTGTAAAGGGCTCCATTGCTTCTACGCTCAATAAATGTAACACTTACCTGGGGACACTGCAGAAGCGCCTTGACTTCCCGCCGTGTGACCACAACGCTCACCACCCCAAGCCAGTGCTGATGTGCTGTGACCCCTAAAGGTTTGAGGAGGAAGGGATGGGGATGGTGGTTGGATGATCCCTTGAGGCTGCATGATTGAAGACCCCGGGAGGCTGCGTTGGGTAGAGAACTGCCAGAGATGTGTGCCTAGAACCAAGAAACAGGTGTCAGAAGTGCACCCTAACCCATGGTTTCCCCTGATCCTGATACCCTCTCCACTGGGAGGCTGGACATACCGGTGGTGTATGCTGATGGAGGCTTGTGATGGACTCCGGAGCATTTTTTGCTAGTTACTTCACTAGTGAGTGCTTGTCTAGGCCAGCTGTGACTTGCCAGATGCTGTGTATAGTCTCTTATTTCCTTAGTGATTCTCCTACTGTGTTTCTTGTCTCTTTACTTGTCTTGCCTCCTTACTTGTCTTGTCTTTCTCTTGTTCTTGGTTTACTCAGTGTTAAATGTCTTTCTTGTTTCTCAGTGTTAAGTGTCTTTCTTGTCTTTCTTTTGATCTTAGTTTCCTCGGTGTTACTTTTCTTGCTGAAGCTGTTGAAGACACGTTCCTTTTTACATACACTACAGAATAAAGACAACCCTCTAGGGAAGTAGGCCAAGAGATAGCGTTGAAAGGATAACAAAGGTTTAATTGTACAGAATACAAAATAACAGCAACGGACTCTGCTGCTCGAGAGCGCTGTTGGGGCGAATTCTCCAGAATGGCTAATTTCCCTTACCTACTGAGTCCCTCAGCAGCTTTACTGGATTTCTGGGATTTATTTTTTACACCTGGTAAGAGTGTGAGCCTTTTTTCCCACTCTCACATGTGTTTTGCTGTGAGTGTTTAACATCTTTATGTGTTCATGGACTGTGGAGCCTCACCTGCTCCACAGGCATTGGACCTCATTATGACCGTGGCGGTATGGGGTTAACAGCGCCGGTAGAGCTGCCGGCGCCGTTAACCCCATACTGCCTCATTACGAGGTCTGCTCGCGGGACCCGCTCAGGATGCCTGGTTTTACCAGACGTCCTTAGCTGGTCCTGCGAGCGGCCCAGCATGCTAACAACCGGTCCGTCATTAATGGGCCCGTTGTTGGCATGATCCCCATTCCCATTGAGCCCTATGGGGGCTCAAATGGGAATGGGGATGTACCGAGTCCAGGTTCCTTGAATGGGGAAATACCGGGCCCTCCAAGGTCGGAATGGCCTGGTATTTCCCCCATTCAGGGAACCCGGACCCGAGTTTGGGGAAGCCATGCCCTTGTAAAGGGCATGGCTACACCCAAACTAGTAATGAGGCTCATCATCTTTTCACTGTGTGTCACAGAGCACCTTTAGTGCAGTGACACAGGGTTGTCTTTTTAGACTTCCCAACTCAGGCTCCATTTTCTGGGACTGACTACTGTCTCCCAGAACATGTAAAGTTGCCATTGACTTTATTAGTCTTTTTAAATTCACAGACCCAGTACAAACTATCTTACATAGAGTTCTGGAAAGGGTTAATAGTTATTCCTTTTTGTCTGTTTCTCGTGGAACATTATTTCGTTCCCCTTTCGTTCCCCTTTCTTTAAGATTTGGCTGGTGGCAGTGGTATCTACCCTATTTTTCCTACCGCGGTCTATTTAAATAGCCTTGGTACTGTTTTAGACTAAGTTAGTAGTCTCGAACTTAAACTCGCTGGACCCCATTTACTTTTATTTGGTTCCGGCTGGGTTTATTTGCCATTTCTTTTTGTAAAGGTCTTCTCTCGTGTTTTACTCTGCGTGCCAAACCAGGTTTGGTTCCTTTGTTCGCCGTCCTTTGGCGGGCTTCTTCACAGAAGCCCTCCTTAGGCGCCTGAATGTCTGAGGGGGACAGGATGTGAGGGAGGGGTTTGAGACTCCCTGCACAGGGTCCCCTTGGGGACCCATGTCAAACTCTGTATGATTGGCTGTGGTGAATGTCCCACCGGGACAGCCACCCTGCTGTGTGATTGACAGCCAGGCTGTGTGAATGGGGGAAAACCACAAAAAGCAGGTCTCTGGGACTGAGAAGGCAGAGTCGCCACTGGATCGAGAGATCTGAAGAGAAGCAGACAGAAGAGGACCTCTACCACGAATGAACCTTCTGGTGAAGCCCGGCTGTGGGTCTGAATCTCCAAACTTCGTCGACAGGGAAGATCTGTAAGAAATCTTCTCCCCTTGAGCTGGTGGGACCAACCAGTTTGCCAAACTGCAAGCCAGGTCTCCCTCCTCTGGTCGAATTTGCTGTGAACAACTACAGTGAACTGGATAGCCAGGAGGACCGGACCCTGCTTGGGTTTTAAGGAGCGCATCTTTTATTTGTTGCTTTGCTCTGCTGCTGGTTTCTTCCCTGGGCAGCGCAGGACCCTCCAGTCTTCCTACTTCGTGTCAGTCCGACAGTTGCTTCAGGAACCGTGAGCCTGCAGGACCTGCCGGGAACGTCCGCCTCAGCTACAGCCTTCTTCTTCAGGTATTGTTCAAACCCGGTTGTTCGTTCCGTCCGACTGCTGTGAAAGTGTGTGAAACCTTTCGCCAAACCGTGGGCTTGTCCTTCTCTACTCTTTAAAGTAACTTTTCATCTGACCAACTACGTTCTGAACTCTTGGCAAAGACTTAACCTCGAAATACCCTGAACTGTGTGATCCTTTGCAAATACTCTGGTCCATTGACTTTGGCCCAGGACTCTTGATTTGATTTCCTCACTGTAGTTACTTTTTATAGATTGCCCTGCTTACTTACTTGTTGGTGCTGCTCAACTTTTGTCTAACCTTGTCTTTCCCTCCCTTTTAAATTGCTGGTGTGCCATTTTGCTCACACTTCATTTTGAGCTTAACTTCTCCAGAATATATTGGATTAGGGTGTAGTATATTAAGAGTGTGATTTTTCTACTACTTTACTTTAGTGAATTGTTTTACTACTGATATGTAAATAAATGTATATTCTTTTACTCAGAATCAGTGTTTGTTTGAAGCATAGTAATTGCTGTCCTATGTGTAACTATTGATATTGAGCGTTTGTTGCACAAGGAGAACTGTTTATTTCAAGTGGAAACGTTTGCTTTCATTGTCGTTTCCATTCCGGCATTGCGAGCTGACAAGGGGCTCTTGCCGTGGATAGCTCGCTTCCTGGAGGAGGCAGAGCTTGCCCAAAGCACGTGACAAGCCACGTGATCCACCTCACCAGCAAAAAGCAGGCCCATCCGCCCGAGTGGCGAGCGTTTGTTGCACAAGGAGAACTGTTTATTTCAAGTGGAAACGTTTGCTTTCATTGTCGTTTCCATTCCGGCATTGCGAGCTGACAAGGGGCTCTTGCCGTGGATAGCTTGCTTCCTGGAGGAGGCAGAGCTTGCCCAAAGCATGTGACAAGCCACGTGATCCACCTCAACCGCAAAAAGCAGGCCCATCCACCCTCGCGGCGTTAAGCCCGACAGGAGTCAAGTCCATCGGCTGTTGTGCGGCTGTTTGGCGCACTGGGGTGCACCAGTAAGATTGGCTCCTGTCCAACGGATGGTTGTTCCTGCATGGTTGACAGCAAAAACTGTGCACATTTTTG
Organism: Ambystoma mexicanum; assembly: GCF_040938575.1. NCBI lineage: Eukaryota > Metazoa > Chordata > Amphibia > Caudata > Ambystomatidae > Ambystoma > Ambystoma mexicanum. The sequence continues at coordinate 779,690,291 of NC_090935.1, forward strand.
AAGTGCGGCTAAGTGCAGTCTCTGGCAGTCTGCGGCAGGAAGGCACGAAGGCAGGAAGGTAACATTGTGAATTATACTTACTGATTTTTTACTGCACGTTTCTACTGGTACGGAAATGTACTACAAGGGTTCACCGCACTATTTTGATTAAAAGACTTGTGGTACACGGTACTGGAAGTTGCCCTGAAATTCCAGCCAGTCCGCTTGGGTTCAACTGTTTATCTGCAGACAATGGTCGGCTCCCCGGCCCCCAAACTTCCTCCACTCAGGACAATGGGGGACCTCTACCCTGAAGTAGCCATTACAAGCACCACTGCTTCACATGAAAACATTTTGCAACTAAACACGGGAGAGGGGGAGGGGAAGGGACCGAGTGCAGGGGAAAGAGAAGTTACTAATTCACACCCTCAACATCCCTTACAAACTCCACAAACTCTACAAACTCAGGGGCCACCCAAAGAAAATGGAACTTTCTTAACTCCAAATAGAGTGGTGGTCACGGAAGAAACGGGACTGAGTAAGGATCCATTGTCAGGTCTGTACCCCAATGAAACTCTGGGGAGGCCTTTCTCAAACTGACCCCTCCAAATTTTACCCCTCCCGCACTAAAGGACTTGGGTCCGGCCCCCGACGATGCAATGGGTTCTCCAAGGTTAACACCCCCTCTAGACGCAAACCCCTTTGTCTTTGGTACTCTCAATGGGTCCAAGGGAGGTCAGCCCTACGCACAAAGACTGGACAAAGGTTGGAAACCCTTTGGGATCTCCTTGTCGAATACTGTAATCTGTCCGGACCTTTCTAGTGTGGACCAGCAAAACAAGGCGACTCCCCAAGGCCGTTTCCCGGACTACTCTATGTCACGGCTTAGTCACCATCAAACGGACATTTGGGGGTCCTACACCACAGCCCCTGAGCGCAAGGGCGCACTTTTAAACACAAGAGGGGGGCAACTTGCCCCAGCAAATAAAATCGTATCTGGGGGTCCCCCTCAAAGATTCCACAAAGGAGTCTTTCCCCAGCAAGCTCCATTCCCGAGCAAACGGCAAAGAAGACAACCATCACCCACAGATGAGGACCTCCTGTCTGTCCTGGTAGCTACCCAAGTAGATGACTCTTCTAAAAAGGACCCGCAAATCGTTCCCGGAATGATTACAGCTTTTGCCCTTGTAATGGCCCCCTTTATGAAACTCATAGAGACGCAAAATGACCAGCTTCGGGACCACTCGACAACAATTGCTATGCTGTACTCCAAAATGATCTTCATTGAAGGCTTTGTCACAGCAATCCAGTCGAAACTGGAAAAAAATGATGAACATACAACTGAAATCTTGAAAAGCATCATCGAGCCGATTATAAAGGAAAAAGAAACAAGGAGATCTGAAAGGCTAAGTCTTCTGCATGGGGGAGTGGGTGGCCCCGTGATGGATCCTGTCACCCCAGCACAAACTATAAAACCTCAGGTGGTACCGCCCTCTAAGAGTTCTTTTGTAGATACCCCCCTATTAAAATTCATGGATGCCTCTACTAACACGGATAATACCGTGTGGGCGATTGTCCCCGCAACGAAAAGAGTGGTCCTGCCCCTAAAGAAGGTCGCTCAGTGACCTCCACTGCAACAAATACCTTGCCGCAGGTGATTGTGGATCCACCCAAGGCTTCAGAATCAACTAATACTACTAAAGTGTTCGATCTTTTCAGGAAACCCAAAACAGGCCTTTCCCCTTCAGACAAAGGTCAACTGAAAGTAAACAAGAAAGGAGAAAGAAATTACGGGAAGACCCCTATGCTGCCGGAAAAACCTACAGGACAGGGGCCTTTGAATACAAGGAAACCTTCAGCGAGATCTATAACCGTTAGTGGCCTAACTCTCCCTAGGAATCTGACCCTCCCCTCCAAATCATTGATTCACGACAGGTCATCAAAGAAAATTGGTGATCCCCCCGCCCTCTCACAAAATGTGAGCCCAGATGAGCATCGTCGCCCGCTGGTCAGCGAGAGGGAGAACGAAAACATTGATATTTCCCTCATGGACTTAACTGTTTACTCGGACATGAACACCTCATGGGAGGAGAAGTTGGGAACAAATACATCCAATACAGAAAGTGGAACTGAGGATGATGACTCTGAAGTATAAAACAAAAGCAAAGGTGTTGAGTACAAAGGGGCGACGGAGGGTCAGATGTTTAAAGATCGGGGGGAGCGACAAGTAATTTTTAAAAAGCCCTCATTACCAACGTTGTCGGTGCCGAAAGCTGACTCAGTTAAAAAGTTCAAGTGGGAATCTAGAGTGCACACTGGGAGAGAAGACAAGGCCTGCTCCTTGGAAAAAGGAATTATGGTTCCGCAGACGCTTAGCCCCCTGGACTTTGTAACACTGGAAGACAGGAGGAACTTCCTGGTCCGGAAATTTTCGGAAGTCAATAACAACAAAGGAGACCGTATGGATACGATAAAGGGGATTAGAAGAACAGTCTCATGGGCGGAAAATATAGAGAACAAGCTAGCATCAGGACTCACTAACCAGACTGTCCACAAAGGGTCTGAGATACACAACGCTCCAGCACACTACAGAGTGCTACTGGAAAGAACCCTGGGTTACGAAGACAATCTGACTATGAATCGGGCAAATGTTATGAGACTCCTGCAATCCCTGGACTATCCTGACCACCTAAAATCTAGGGACATAGACTGGATTGAATTTCACAATGAACAGCGTCATGATAGTGTGATTCTCCACACAGGTGATCGAAACATCAAAAGCTCACTTTTGGAGTTGGGTCCTAAACTCAATCTATGTGGGTTTGTGCTAAAGGAGTTGGAGGAGGGGACCAGTTTAGAACGTGTAAGTCCTAAAGACCCGAAACACACATTAAGTAACTCCTTAAATTCTTCCACCGAACTAAAAAGGAACAGCAGGCGAAAGTTGGTAAGAGCGATAGGGGTGTACGAGGGGAGGACAACAGAAAAGACCATGTGCGCACTCAACCAGACAAAGCCGGATTGATCCTGGAGAACAGCTCAGAGGACTGGAGTTGGTTAGCAGGGGCCCTATCTGCCAAATCATAACGTCATCAGTGCCCCAGGAGTGCCCAACTCAATCCCGTGTCAAAAGGGATAAAAATCATGAGTTGGAACACAAGGGGATACTCGCACCTCCTCGGAAACTCATTAGTACACTTGACAACCTACGATGTCTTTTGTCTGCAGGAAACCTGGCTGTGTGATCTTCCCCTCTTGGATAGGTTTGAGCTACTCTTAAATCCCGCAATAAAGGGCTTGAAAGGGAGACCGAGTGCAGGCCTCCTGGTAGGGGTAAAGCGCACCAGTGGCTTAAAAGTGCTTTCATCAGTAAATAGGAATCCTTGGATCCAAATCATTAGGATTTCATCTACGACAAAATCTTCACTACGATCCCAAGACTGGCAGCTCCTAATATGTAATGTATATTGGGGTCCTAAAGCACGAGAAGAAGACACATTTATGGAAGTCCTTATGAAAGCCATAGACGATGCTAGGACTGAGTGCCCGAAACTCGAAATCCTTCTATGTGGCGATTTCAATATGGAATGCTACGAAAAGAATCAGAGGAAGATTGAGTTTGTGCCTTTGACCGCCTCTAAAAACATAATAAGAGGAGTAAACATGGAGAAGGAACTCACAGCTAGGAATATCCATATGGTCAATGGGAACTTGTTGGGCGACCAACCGGCCGCTCCAACTTGGAAACTGGCCAATCAAATGAGGACGTTGGATTACATTTTTGTATCAGAAACTCTCTTTGGAAATCTAACATCGTTGAAAGTGGTCCCCACGACCCAGAGTGACCACAACATTCTGGAACTTGTAATTGAGGCCTGGGATAAGTCCCCCCTTATACCAGCCAAACATTTACCAAATCAGCCGCTTGAGATAACTCCGGGGGGAAACAGACTACGTATGGGAAGAAAAGAGATGAGCCTGGTGTTGGATTCTTTAATTAAAGACCAAGGTTCCAAACTGATCGAATATGCTGAAGTACTGAAGATCTTTCGAACAAAGGCGGCTGCCAGGGGTAGTCACCAATGTACTCGGCACACTTATGATCACCAAGTAGTGACAAAAAAAAAAGCTGTGAGAAAAGCCAGGAGGCGATTTCTTAAAACCAGTGCACCCGTTGATTTATTCCTGTACAAAAAATTCAGAAACAACTACAGGAATTGGATCACGCAACATAAACATCAACTGGTGCAACAAGACAGTGAGACAATGCTAGAATTGTTAACTACTAAAAATATCACTGGTGTTTGGAAATTGATTAACAAAATAAATACCCCTCCGGACTCCAAGATGGTGAATCCCATAGCAGCAACAGTATGGGAAACCCACTTTCGTAATCTTTATTCCAAGGGGATAAAAAGTGGTCCACAAATACCCTTATCAGCCGACGAATCTTGGGCCATTAAATTTGGAAAACAAGACATTCTCGACCTAATTAAAAACTCAAACTCCTCAAGAGCTGCAGGTCCGGACGGCCTTACTAACGACATCCTTAAAAAGGACCGGAAAAATGGGCCTCATTTATGCTGTTGTTGTTCAACGATATAACGAGACTAAAAAAGTTACCCAAATCATGGACGACGTCCATAATCGTGCCGATTTTGCCCACGAACTACAGACCAATTGCCCTCTTGGACGTCGTGGGCAAAATTTTTGCAGCGCTAATCCTGAAACATCTGAACGATTGGAGTTGGTCGACAAATCACTTGGACCCTTGGCAATCAGGTTTTCGTAAGGGCATTGGGACATCCCTAAATGTTCTTATCATAAATATATTAAAATGCCTGGTCAAGGAGAAAAGCTACAAAAACATCTACATTGCGTCCATAGATTTGGAACAGGCGTTCGACTCTGTCGACCGTTGTATTCTATGGCAAAAACTGAGGAAATGGGGTTGTCCGAACAACGTAAGAGAACCCTTGGAAGCACTGCACACTGGGACAACCCTTAAAGTAAGGCTGGACAGACAGGGCAACCTTTCAAACAGTGTGGAGGCCATGAATGGGCTGAAACAGGGCTGCCGGTTGGCTCCAGCGGTATTTTGTCTCTTCATATCCGACATGCAGGAAGCCTTTGAAGCAGTGAGATGTTTCTCCCCCAAGATCGCGGGGACTCCTGTGGGAAGGTTGTTGTTTGCGGACGACCTCCTGCTATTAGACCAGACCGCTGTTGGATTACAGCGCCAACTAAAGGCACTTGAGTTGTATATACAAGGTAATGGCCTCCGAATAAATCCGAAGAAGTCACAGATCCTGAGGCTAGGTCCCATCATGGGCGCTAAAAATCTAAGGTGGTTCTTGTCGGGGGAAGTGGTACCAGTGGTCTCAACCATGGTATACCTTGGAGTAACCTTAAACAACAGTATCCAAGATGGTCCGGGTATCGAAAGACTTAGAAGTAAAGTCACGAACTTAGCTTCTCAAGCACTGTTAATTAAACGATGATACTGCTGCTCCTTCTCCCTTAGACCACTGATTGTCTTTTATAAACTGAAAGTCTCGCCCATTTTGACCTATGCGGCGGAGGTGAACTTTTTCCTCACTCCAGAGGTTTGGAGACTGTTGGAGGGTCTGTTTTGGAAAAGAGTATTGGGTCTACCGTCATCGATCCCGATTGAAAGTGTCCGTAAAGAACTGGGCTTATCTTCACTCTACGTATCCATGGCTTGGAAATCATTGACACTACTTGGTAAATGTCTGCACCCACAGGAAAGAAGTGGTTTCTTGGCCATTAATGAAGCCATGACAAGAAAACTGATCCCGGCTCTAACCAAGTGGCAGTTCATCTGCACAGAAATCTTGAACTTTATAGCCTTGGAACCTAAAAACCTTGTGCAAAATCCGCACGCGGTAAAGAGGAAACTCCTGGACCGGGATTGGATAGCCACCTTGGACAGACTTAGTGCCTTTTCGTCTATAACCCAGGGCATGGATGAGCATTACCATAGAGGTACCGTGCACCCGTATCTCGACAAATTTCCCTCAAGCATGGAAAGGGACCGATTTCTAAAATTCCGATTAAATCTCCTCCACACTAGAGAAGTTCTAGGGAGAAGAAATAAAAAGGAGGTGCAACCTAGTTTGTTGTGTCGTTGCTGTGGGCAGGAGACTGAAACCTTACAGCACTTAGTGATGAACTGTGTTACTTTATCTAGGCCCAGAGAAAAATGGCTAGGGTCGCACTTCCAAAATCTAACTACTCTATCATTGCAAGAGAGGTGGACATTTTAAGAAGGGGAGGAAAAGTATCCACGACCTTGGCACTGTTGAACTTCGTGAGAGAAATTTTCACAAAACTGGATACTTAGCTACACTTTTTTTATCTTTATTACTTTTCCTCCCTATATATAATTGATGTAATTGATGAAAAATGGCTAGGGTCGCACTTCCAAAATCTAACTACTCTATCCTTGCAAGAGAGGTGGACATTTTAAGAAGGGGAGGAAAAGTATCCACGACCTTGGCACTGTTGAACTTCGTGAGAGAAATTTTCACAAAACTGGATACTTAGCTACACTTTTTTTTATCTTTATTACTTTTCCTCCCTATATATAATTGATGTAATTTTATGTTTCTGTAAGAAAATCTTGGTTTCAGTATGCATTTAAAGTTTTTTTGGAAACTAATTGATGCAATAATAAAAAAAAAAAAACTATTGATACTGCACACTTTACTTTTGAGATAAGTCTGGCTGCTCAGCCATCGCTACCACTTTACTGTGTAGTACAGGCTTGTACCAAAGGTGAATTTGTACTGTCACTTGTCTTAATTGTGTGTGGTGTTTCCAAAGGGTACTGCATATGATTCTGCCTAACACACGCTCTGACTCATCCTGCAACAAACAGGGGCTTAAAAGCCTGACTATCATCATTACATACAGTACTAATGGGTTACACTGATTGGAGGCACCCGACACATGCACCATAGGGTATGCCAGGCTGTAATTGGTTAGTTCTTTCCCGTCGGTCTGGATCCACATGCGTTAGCTGGGCTCATCTTCGCGGTGGTGGTCAGGGCACACATTACTACATTGTTTCGTTCTAAACTAAACATGCTAAGCCTGGTTATTAAATCATTGTGGCAGGCACCTGGGCGGCAAAGGACATTTTGCCAGGGAGAAGGGAGGATAAAATACAGTCACACTGACCCACACATTCAGGGCACTGTTGATACCACAGTTCCCGCACTCAAGGTTTCCACCCAGGGTGTTGATATTTAATGTATCCCTCCCTGTACCTCGTGTTACAAGAGATGTGTTTTATTTTTGGAAAAATACAGCTGTGCATGCTTAGAACTTCTGCAGACACTTGATTTGTGTTGGGCAAGGGGTGTTGTGCGCAAATTGGGGGATACAAAGGTGGGGTTGTCAGGTCAGTGGTGTGGGGCTGGGTCCGGACTGCCTAGCTTGGGGTTAGAGGCCTACTGGCATTTTAGTGGAGAGAAATGGACGCAGTGAGGAGCCTGGTGTTGTCTCATGCTGTTGCAGGGCGCATTTCCTGGAAGATACTAAATATTCGCAATATGATATGATATGGCATTTATAACGCGCCGATACACAATTGATTCAAGGCGCGATGAGGCAAGAGAGGGGGAGCAGGGGGAATACAAAGTACTTTATTCTCTATCGAATACAATTACAAAAAATTGCAAAGTCAGATAGCTATCGGCCCTCAGTACAACACAACGAACTCCAGCGTGGTTCAGTGTGTTCAGGGAGAGACCGTACATTAGAATGCATTCGCTTTTTATACATTTTGTGAGCGCTATGGCCAACCCCTCTTCGCGTTAATATTCTACTTTATACATCACCAATTCTAGGGTTTGTTGCCGAGTCTCAAATAACCGCATCTAAATGGTTTGTTCTTTATTACATGTAACAATAAGCGTATGCATTAACTGTGTATTCTAAGTTTCGTATTGCAGGTCTTCTTAAACATTAATACGATATAGTAAAACAGATGTTCTTTGTCCAATGTGTAAATACATTATCATAATATATACTCTTGGATTTGTTTCATTGTGCGAGTAATCCTTTTACACATAGGTCAACGTAGGACGAGGTCTCAGTTCATGAACTCAACAAGTAGCGTGCAGGCAGATTACACATTAGGGATGTACAGAGGTCAAGGCGGCCATGTTGTATTTTGCAATGACATCGTCCACCATTTTAGCTCACAGGGTGACTTTTCCACATAAATCCTAAAATGGCGGTTTGACATAAAATGGCGGCCTACATGGATTAAAGGTCAGAACCTTGCAACACAGATCTCGCAAGTGACTTTCGAGCAGCTTGGCGTAGGCCAATATTAATATATTTATTACAATAGGAGGCACGATATACTTTTTATTCCGACAAACTCTCCTTTTGGCCTATGCCAAGTGCTAAAAAACAATTTTGGGTCTCCTTACGAATAACTCCATGCGTCAGTATCCATGTACCCTGAATCACTATCTGAAATATCTATTGCCATTAGGTGTTTTACTAATATATCTTTTAATACATATTCTTTTGAAGTTTTATCCGAGGCATACACCTCATGTCCTATCGAATTTATCGCTTGTGCACAACATCCCCCTAGCATCGAACACATACCAGGCAGACATTGAATACAGCAACAAAGGAACAACAGAACTCCTAAAATAGTTAATAAGACTGAAAGTACCTTCCAACCCCGAGATCGCAAGAAGTCCCAGAACAAAGCGCTTAGGTCCCAGTTTCCCTTGGGAACATGCACTTCAGAACCAAGGACGTGCAGATTTTGTATTGCCTTAAAGATAGTTGGGGAGGAATCTGGTCAGAAAACACAGCAAGCGGACCCCACTAATTTGCATACTCCATCACGCTCAGCTAGAATGACATCTAATGCCATTCGATTTTGGAGTGCTACTAATCTTATTGCTTTCTGCTCTAATGTCATATTGTAGAGTATATCTGTGGTCCGGGTTGATGGTTCTATCCAGTACTCTCGCTAGTCTCCTGATATCTTCTGAATTCGCTATCTGCCCCCAAAATGACACAACTGATTTTGCTATGTCTCCCAATACTTGTGCCGGGGTATCACCATTCTCATCCCGCTGTGGACGAGCCTTCGAAACTTCGAAACTCGCTATGAACACCACAGGTAACAGGATCCCTAAATAACAGGTTCCCTGCCAATCCCTGGGCAACCATGGAAACGCTATATTACCGCAAACAAAATAGACAGGTTTGCCTACATACAAAGGTCTGTCTTCCCCAGTCAAATTTGTAACGTTGGCACAACCTTTAAAATTTCCCATTGACCGTGTGCCATTCCTCTGTATGCAGAAAGAAACTGAATCGGGGCTATGGTTAACAGTTTAAGAAGGAGGCATGGCATCCCTATTGCCTATCAGAGCCATTTTAAAGGAAGTCAAAGAGTGAAAAGGACGAGACAGTCTATCAGAAGGCCTAATAGAAGCAATATTCGGTCTACTTCTATTTGCAAAAAGAGAGCATCCCAGGGGAGTCAAAACACGTTTCTCAAAACTATTCAAATTGGTGCCATCAAAGTTCCCTGAGACGCTATCATTCCATCGGCCAAAGAACAGTGCTCTAAGAGAAGCATAACAAGCAGTTGTCAACGGTAAAGGATGAATATACCAACCTAGCCCCTTATCCCGTGTTGCGGTAAATGTGAACAGACCCAACAATTGGATCTATTAAAAATGGCATGCGTAGCGTTCATTATAAGTAACAGAGTATTATTATGATACTTTTGTCTGTGCTGGGAATCTCTAGGGGACAAAGTATGCGAATGCACAAAAGGTGTATGAACAGTGGGTACTTTTACAGTTGGTAGCGAAAACTCTAAAGGATAAGCTTCTTCTAAATACCAAAGGCCTACAACAGTACCTATTATAAAACCAAATATTATTACAAAAATACAGCAGTACGTTTTCGGGGCCCAGGCATTTTGTCCATTGTCCCGGTTGGTCACCCCCTTATTTACAAGTCCAATACGAGCGGCGGCGGTAGCAGGCATTGCATTCTTCAAAACGGAAACCCCAATGTTCGTTGCTGGCGACCCCCCTGTCGCGCAATTTCTGTGTCCTTCCAAAAGCCTAGCCAACAGAATCCCCTTTCTCAAATTTGGGCAAAAGTAAGCCCTTGATGATTCTTTTCCTTCCTTGGATGCACAGTCGAGCTGTGCCGTATGTCTATTTTCTCGGACGCAAGTGATATCTGGTTTTACTTGGTATTGGTTGATCCGGAAGCAATGTGTCGTCACTTCCCATTGGAAGCAACGTATCCGGGACAAATGAAGGAGCTGCGTTTGAAACAGCCGTTCCCGGGTGCAAAATCGGTGGAGAGTGTGGAAACAAAATGGCAGCTTCCCCAAGCCTCTCGGGCTTAGAGATATTCTCTGACACACTCTCGGTGCTGTTTACTGCTTCAGGATCGTTGGTTGCAGTATCAGCAAGGGGTTCTGCTTCTTCTGTAACATGTGGCACAGGGTGAGGAAGTTTCTTGATGTGTGATGCGTGGATCCAATTCTTTCGGCCAGCTAGCCGCACCACTGTTTGGGTTACCAACAAGACCTGGAACGTCCCACGCCAGCGAGGCACGAGGCAGGAGGTGCGCTCAAATGACTTAGTGAGCACCCAGCTTCCAGGTCGTATGCCGTGGCTCGGGCCTTCGTACCGCACAGGTAAGGCCTCTCGTACCTGGTGGTAAATCAAATACAGGTTTTTAGTCAATTGGCTACAATAATCTGAAAGTAATACATTTTCAATATCTCTTAACTTTCGACATTTTGGCAAATTCCAGATATTGGCAGGTCTCCCCATTGCCACCTCAAATGGAGTTAGCCTAATCTTAGTTTGAGGGGTTGTACGCACAACTATCTACTATCCTTGTGTATAGGAATACTAAAGAACGCATTCTTTACGTCCACAACACTAAAGTAAGTAGCTGTAGCTGGAATCATGGTTAAGATCGTTGTCACATCAGGCACAATTGGAAATTGCGGCGCCACAACTTTATTAATGGCGCGTAAATCAATTATAAAACGAAACGGAATTACATTATCGCCTTTCTTGTACACTGGTAAAATCGACTATTACACAAACTTCCTGAGATTTCTTCAATTACACCACGGTGCACAAAATCGGAAACAATACATTTCAAAGCCCGCTCTCCCTCAACCGAAATCTTATACTGGGGAATACGTGGCAGCTCAATTCCATGTTTCAAAACTATCTTAACAGGCTCAATCTGCAAAACACCGACATCATTGTCGTCAACAGCCCATAAGCTCTCTGGTACATCAATGAATTCTGGAGGCAAAGGTCTAGTCAGAAATTGCGAGGCGGAAGATTGCTGCGGTGAAATTGTCAAGCATACTCCATCAGAAGAACAATAAATCACTGCATTTAATTCTTTTAACAAGTTCAATCCCAGCAAGTTTTCCCCGCAATCCGAGGTCAATAGAAAAGGACACTGGTCCGTAAAAGGACCCAAAGAAATAGGTACTGGTATAGAGACCGGACAAATAACTGGAGTACCGGAAAACCCTACAGAAACATTGATTTGCCCTGACAGTGGAACGTTTGGAACCCGTGAACGATCAATGGAACACTTCTGCGCTCCAGTGTCTATCAAAAACTGATGTTTCCTATTTCCCACTATCATTTCAACGCAGGGACCTTTCTGATTAACGGGAATAGGTGTAGGTTCCAAACCCTGCTTCGGGCAATCCTAACGAAACAGAATATTGTCAAAAGGAAGCTCTTCAGATAAATATGCAGCGGAAGGATGATCGAATATGTTCCTAGTATCCACACTCGGAGTCTGATTGTCCTGTGAAAAAGGCTGTTGAGGGTCCTGTGTAAACTGACCCCTACCAGGGCCCCCTATGCCCGGGCGTCCTCTAGATCGCCTAACCATATTATTATTCAGCCTCTGTTGAAGGGCGGGGTATTGTGCTCGCCAATGACCCTCTCGTCGACAATAAGCACATTGATTAATATTCACAGGACCCAAGGGCACATTCCCCTGTGGGACATACTGACCTCTAACCTGAGAGTTACCCCCTCTGGGGCCTCTAACAATTTGCTGCAATAGCACCTTTGTTTTTAAATCACCTTTGCGTTTTTCAATCCTATCTTTTTCATTGTTGACACGATTCTCATAATACTGAGCCATATGCAGTACTTCTGATTGCGATTTCGCCTGCCAAGCACTCTCAGAGGACAAAATCTGTGACTGGATGTCAGGCAGCAAACCACATACAAATTTGTCCACAAATAACCTTTTCCCAGACTCTGTGCCTAAGTCTTGTCCACTGAAATCTGAAAATACCTGTTCGAACCGATTAAAGAACTCGGTAGCACCCTCAGACTTTCCTTGGACACAGGCCATAAGCTTGTCCCATACAATTCTTTTTTCGGGAATTATGGTTTTTAATTTAGCAATGATTCTATCAGGCAAGGTTAATATCACCTGTTGTGGTCTTTCACCAGCTGGCCTTTCCCCATCGAATCTAATTAAATTCGCCCATGTGTCTCCCAACTCGGGTACATCGTCAATAGTTCTAACTTGTTTCCACAAATCTACAGACAGGAGTACTGGAAACAACAAATCAATATCACCCAAGGTGAACACTGAGGATTGCAAAATGGATTCCATCTCTTTATAGAACCCTGTTGGATTTTTCCTAATATCAGGAATGGACTGTCTAATGGTGTTCACTTCCTGTCGTGAAAACGGGACATAAACAAACTGTGATACATAATGTGCGGGAATGTCCACAGTGGCTATACCTCGTGCAGCATCGGCCGCAACCTCAACCTTCGGGACAAATGTTGGAGGAACCTCTCTCATAGGCAACTGAAATGTATGCAACTCCGAACGCTTACTAAGCAACAGAGCCAAATCGAGAGCTAAAGCAGTCGAAGAAGTGCCAAACGAAAAAGCTGTCATGATGCCTGCCCCCAGAGCACCAGGCCAGGCCCAGCACCCCCGGAAGCAGGCATCATGCCCTCGGGTAAAAGCCCAGCGGCCCCTTATAGGGGCTCTTTGGACTCAGTCCTGGCGCCTTTGGTGCCAGACTCATGTTGGACATCAGTCCTGGCGCCATAGGCGCCAGGCTCATAAAGGGAGGTGTTTGGTGCACTTACCTGATGCAGACCATGCTGCACGCTTCAGGCCTCCCTGAGACCTGAAAGGGACTATTTTTTCATAGGGACTATTTTTTCACTTGGGCGTGGCCAGGGAAGGATACATACCTAGTTGGGGAAGGATACATACCTGGGACTTCTTTGGAGGCTATTTAAGCCACGCCCAGACAGCAGCTCATGCTTCGCGTTGTTCTGCATTCCAGCAGCTGAACGCTCACCGTGTCTGCTCCTGCTCCTGGACTCCAGCCACGCCCGCCTCGAACCTGGAACTCCTGTTAGGAAAGAAGAGAAGAGAAAGGTGAAAACCACAAACTATTTCAAACTTCTTACCTGCATCCGGAATCTTCACTCCAGCATCCCTGAAGAAGGACTTCCATTTAAAAGCATCGCGTTGCTCGCTGCAGCGCGCTCTTCACTCACCTGTCCTCGAGACATCTCCCGGCTCAATCGCGGCTGTCAGCACATGTCGGCACATCTCTGCGCCTAGGGGAGAGAAGAAGAGACAAAAGGTGAGCAAAGGGAACACCGGAGGAAAGCCTAATTTACAGCCATAATACTTACCAGCTTTTCTTGGTGTCATCCCATATTTCGGGTCGGCGCCGCTCCGTTGGCAGGTACCGCACCCCGGCCCCTATGGGGAAAGGACAAAAGACATTATTGGGAAATGATAAAGACATTTAGAGGAATCGCCCTCACTAACTCACCTGAGTTTACCATCGGCAATTAACCCCTTCAACGCATCGTCTTCATTCTGCATCTGAAATAAAGGACAGATCACAAGTTAGGAAGACAACATAAAAGGGGGCTCACTCTTGAACCTTTGAGTCAAGAGGATTTTGCCAGCGCCATTCTGAAAACCAGTGAAGTAACTGGACTAACGTGCGCCCCTGCACCAGACGCAGGATGGAGAGTTCATCCTTCCAAACCATAAGGTGAGCTTAAACCTGGGGTTTGGAGGAGGAAGTTAGAGGAGAACGAAGGGGAACAAGGGGGGAATCAAGCACACTATTCTGCAGACGGTTAATTCCCTTTCTCATCTGCAGAAGGATATTCCTACGGGCCAGTCAAGCAAGATTTGGGGAACCAGTTCAATCGGTGTTCGGGGCTCTGCGCATCACGCTTGAAGAGGCCACAGCAATCCAGACTAGACCTGCGCCTCCGTGGGAACCAGGTGAGCATTACAAAAGCTCTCTTATAAATATTCAATAACTCTGTGGGACAACTAATCTTCCTCTTTACACATTCATCTTGCAGGTACTCTACCATTACCTGTATCACTTTTCTCTGCATTTCCAACGTATATTGACCATATGTGTCATATACCTCAACTGGAGTTATCGATATGTCTGAAATCCATCTAATCGCATCTTTCTTACAAATTTGCATTTCCTCCGATATTGGTTTACGACACGGAAGGTACCGTTTCTGTACATACATACTTTCCTCTTCATCTTCCTCATTCCGTATCCTTGCTAACTCCTTTCTATATTCAAATAACCTTTCAACATGCTCATTTACCTTCTCCACAGTATCTCTGGAAAGTGCTAAAGTATTTAGATCCCTTAACTCTTGCGGAACATCCGTATTATTTAATCATCCCCACATTATACATAACTGAATCCCCAAACCTTGAATAAAAACATTTTTCTCAGGAAAAGTATCCGTATTAGAAAGTGTGGAAAAAACACTAGCCTGATCATCCTTCTCCATACAATGTTTAGCCCATGCAATTAACTCACATTTCTTCTCCGGTGGTACAGCACTGCGAGTGACAACCTTCGAGCCTGCACCATGATCGATTACAAGCGGCCCAAGACCACTTGGAAGAGAGGGGTAGACAAATTCGATGTAGGAGCTATAACTGGTGCGACAGGAAGAGGCGGAGGAGCAGGTGGAAGGACAACAGTGAAAGGAATAGGAACAACAGGTTGAGCAGGAAGAGTAGGAATAACAGCAGGAAAAGGTACAGCAGCAGGAACATACGGAGGTGGCGCAGAGACACCAGGCCTTCGTTCGTTTAATATTTTCTCAAGACACTCATCAGAATCATGAAGATCTTTGGAAGGATAGATTTTCTGGGTACCAAGTGAGAAAGCCCTTGCCATATTTTTAGCCGACTCAGACAGTTTATCCTGATCATATAATAATGCTTTTTCGGCAACCGCCTTATGACGGCGCGCATGTTTTTCTCTACTCTTAAGCTGTTTACAATTCTGTAAAACATCAAATGCTGCAGGTCTAGCCTTTTTCTTTAACAATACTGACTCCAAATATTCAATGCGAGGGATCTCGAAACTACCATTGATTGGCCACTGAAGTTCAGAGGCATGTCTGGTTTGTCTGTGCCAAATATCATTAAATACTATACTTCCAATGCCATGCTTACAGTACATAGTACATGCCGGCGACCCCTTCTGTGGTGCCGGATGGCTAAATTCCAAAGATTGTCTATCACTGCGGAATAATGCCCTAAAGCAGGTAGACAATTTCCCAGGCATATCTCAAATTCATGGTGTTACCTGGTCAATAATTGTGTCTGCAGATACAATGCGCCAAAATTCAAATTGCCAGGGTTAAATGAAGAATCGGGTCACGACTCACCTGGCCAAACCTAAGGAAGACCGATCGGTACTTCTAAGAATCTTACCTAACTAATCTTACCTCGTGTATGGTGATTTCAGCAAATCTGCCCTCCTCGATAAGTGGACCGTCTCAGACTACAGGCTAGTCGTCCAGGGATCAGATCGTGCAGCGCTGCTGAGGTGTCGCGTCTCATCCAGGGCCCCTTACTTTTTACACCGTCCAATCCTGGTCCGATAGCAAGTGTCAACCTTCAACAATCCGGCATCAATCTTGAGGATCCCTATTCGGGCGCCAACTGTGAAAAGAGAAACAAAATATCGAGGCTGAGTACCCCAAAAGGAAATACACCAAACACAGGTTTCAAAGGAACATACAAAGTACTTTATTCTCTATCGAATACAATTACAAAACAGTGCAAAGTCAGATAGCTATCGGCCCTCAGTACAACACAACGAACTCCAGCGTGGTTCAGTGTGTTCAGCGAGAGACTGTACATTAGAATGCATTAGCTTTTTATACATTTTGTGAGCGCTATGGCCAACCCCTCTTCGGGTTAATATTCTACTTTATACATCACCAATTCTATGGTTCGTTGCCGAGTCTCAAATAACCGCATCTAACTGGTTTGTTCTTTATTACATGTAACAATAAGCGTATGCATTAACTGTGTATTCTAAGTTTCGTATTGCAGGTCTTCTGAAACATTAATACGATATAGTAAAACAGATGTTCTTTGTCCAATGTGTAAATACATTATCATAATATATACTCGTGGATTAGTTTCATTGCGCGAGTAATCCTTTTACACATAGGTCAACGTAGGACGAGGTCTCAGTTCATGACCTCAACAAGTAGCCTGCAGGCAGATTACACATTAGCGATGTACAGAGGTCAAGACGGCCATGTTGTATTTTGCAATGACATCGTCCACCATTTTAGCTCACATGGTGACTTTTCCACATAAATCCTAAAATGGCGGTTTGACCTAAAATGGTGGCCTACATGGATTAAAGGTCAGGACCTTGCAACACAGATCTCGCAAGTGACTTTCGAGCAGCTTGGCATAAGCCAATATTAATATATTTATTACAATAGGAGGCACGATATACTTTTTATTCCGACAACGAGATCAGCAGGGGAGAGGAGGAGAGAAAGCAGAAGCAAAGAGGAAGGTCTTGAGGTGCTTCCGGAACCAGCGATGGTTCTCCTCAAGTTTCAGAGAGACAGGGAGGCTGTTACAGAGGGAGGCCCCAGCAGAGAAAAGAGCTCTACCACCAACTTGTTGCTTGGAGAAGCGACTGACCCTGAAGGAGTTGGAGGCGGATGAGCGAAAAGCTCGAGAAGGAAGATATTTAGGAAGAGAGAGTTGAAGGTATTCAGACCCCAGGCCCCAGAAGGCCTTGTGGATAATGCAGAGGGGTTTGAACTTAATCCTTGCTGCCACTGGGAGCCAGTGCAGAGATTTCAGTCCTGGAGAGACACGATCCCTGGGCTTGAGGCCAAGGACAAGTCTTGCAGTCCTGATTTGGATGAGTTGCAGAGGGCGGAGAGTAGAAGCAGGCAGATTTAGAAAGAGGCTCTTGTAGTAGTCCAGCCTAGAGAGAACCAGAGCTCTGGAGACGGTGAGCCTCTGCGGGAAGGAGAGGAAAAGAAGAATACCTCTGAGGAGGTACAGATGGTAGTGTGACTTCTTAGAGACATCAGAGATGTGAGGAGAGAAGGAAAGTGTGGAGTTGAAGATGACCCCTAAGGTTTTTAGCCTCACAGGTGGGAGCAGGAAGAAGTCCAACACAGGCCGGCCAGAAAGTGACAGAAAAGGAGGGAGCAGGTGTGCCGATGAGGAGAATCTTGGTTTTACGGGCATTGAGGCACAGATCATTGGAGGCACACCACTCCTGGATAGCAGGCAGTCAGAGATGATAGAAAGAGAAGAGGTGGCGGAAGGGTGCCTGAAAATGAGTTGAGTGTAATCCGCATAGCACAGAAAGTTGGGGCAGAGAGCGGCAATGCAGTGGGCAAGAAGTGCCAGGTATTGGGTGAACAGCCAGGGAGAGAGGTTAGACCCCTGGGGAACACCACAGGAAGAGATAGAGGAGAGGAAGGGCCCAAGTTGGACCTGGAAGGGTGGATCGGAAAAGAAAGAAGTCAGCAAAGCCAGGTTAGCACAGAGACGGTTAAGCAAAATGGGATGGTTGACTATATCAAAGGCAGAAGAGAGATCAAGTAAGATGAGGACACACAGGGTGTTGGAATCAAGGTTGGAGAGCCGATCTTCACAGATGTTCAGTAGAGCAGATTCCGTGCTTCTGGCAGCTCTGAAGCCAGACTTGTGGTCATGGAGACAACCAACAGATTCAGAGTAAAGAATACGCTGTGAGATGGCCAGCTTTTCCAGGAGTTTGCCCAGGAAAGGAGTGATGGAAATTGGGCAATAGTTAGCCAGGCAGGAGGGGTCAGCAGAGAGTTATTTAAGAAGAGGGTGCACAAGGGAGCACTCCAGTGGCAAAGGAGTGGTTGCAGAAGTCAGCCAGTGCTGGAGCCAGGGTGTCAATGTGGTCCTTGATGGCTTTGGAGGAACAGGGGTGAACCTGTTTTGACAATACTTTTATAGATCAGACTTGTCTAGAAACCTCGTCTGGGGAGAACAGGGGAAAGTAGATAAGGAGGGAGGAGTGGTGGCCGAAGAAGGGCCGGGGGAAGAGCAGGGAGTAGATGGAGGAGGGGGAGAAGAGAGAAAGGACAGGGTGTCCTGAGTTATAGAGATGAATTGAGAAGCCAGGGCTGTGCAGAGGGCCTGGGAGAGGACAGGAGATGTGTAGAGACTGCAGCAGCATTGTCCAGATCCTTGCAGATTTTAAAGAGTTCGGCCGAGTTGTTAGATGCCGCAGAGAAGCGGGCTTGGATGTGGGCTCTCTTCTTGGTGCGGACAGAGAGCCGGTATTGCCTCTGGAGCAGGCGGTAGGCCAAGTTGTCAGAGGGTGTACCTGAAGCATGCCATTTCCTCTCAGCCACCCTGCACCTGCGTTTAAGGGTGACGAGGTCTGAGTTGTACCAAGAGTTGCACTTGGCTTTGTGCTTCAAGCAGATCCTCATGACAGAAGCAAGAACATCAAGAGTATCAGATATAGCAGAGTGGAGCATGGAAAGTGCTGTGTAGGGTGTGTGTCTGCCAAGGGGGGAGGAGGGGGTGCAAAAGTGGCATCAAAAGCTTCAACTGACGCACGCTTCATGGGGCAGATAACCAAGAAGGTAGGTGGCAGTGCTGGAGTTGGCTTGGCCTGAGAGTGTGAGCTGGGAGGAAAGGTTAAAATGGTTACTCCAGGAGAGAAGAGTGGTGAGAGGGATAGAAAGGGGAAGGTCTGAAGGGATCATAACATCCAAAGTGTGCCCTGCAGAGTAGGTTGGGCCAGAGGGGAGACTAGAGAGTGAGATAGAGTCGCAGAGGTCGCGAAAGAGTCCATGGGAAGGGCAGGAAGCATCCAGGTGGATGTTGAAGTCTCCAAGAAGGAGCAGTTGAGTGGTCAAGAGCAGCAGGGAAGAGGAGAGTTCCACCCACTCAAAGAGGAAGGAGGAGATCGGACCAGGTGGCTGATAAATGGTAGCCACAATAAGGGAATGACCAGGAGAGAGAGAGCCTACAGACAAGGAATTCGAAGGATAAGTAGGCCTGCGTAGGAATGACAGAGGCTGGAATCCACTCAGGGAAGATCAGGGCTACACCCCCTCCGTAACGGTTGGATCTGGGCATGTAGAGGATGTTGTAGCCATCAGGGAGGAGAGTGTGAAAGCTTGTGACAGAGTTGGCCATGAACCATATCTCAGTGAGACTGAGGACATTGAGGTCAAGTTCCTCCAGGAGGTGGCAGATGTCAGAGGAGTGTTTGCCAGCTGAGCAAGAATTTAGGGTGTCAATATGGAGAAGGTTGCCATCCTTGAAAGACTTCCGGGGAGGGTACAAATCAGAGGTACGCCCTAAAGAGGTGCAGAGGAAGCACGAGGGGGGAAGAAGAGGAAGGAGGAGAGGGCAAGGTAGCCAAGGAGGAGACAGCAGTGGGAAGCAAGGAAGCCGTGGAGGGAAGAGTGGGGACAGCAGGAGAAGAAAGGAAATTGATCAGGCGCGCAAATCGTCTATCAAAGAGGAGAAGGTTGGCTTGAGGGCCTTGGACCAAGACGGTACCATTCAAGTACACATTAATGATGACCTTAGAGGAGGGGAAGGAGGCCAGGAGGGCCTCCCACCGTGTGCCACCATTAATGGGAGAAGAAGAGAAAGGAGAGTGCACAGAGACCATATGTAGAGTCCATAGGTCTGGCGAGGGAACGACAAAGAGGATGTCTGTTAGGGTTTGTCTTCAGCAAGTACTGGTATAGGTGTCAGCGATAGGGAGGTCTGGTTTGGAGAACAGAATGTCCTTTTTAAACTTCTTCCTACCAGATTTAGTGAGGAGAGCAGGATAGGTGATAGAGAAGCAGTTAGAAAAGATAGGCGAGACAGAGAGCTCCATCAAGTAGGTAGGGAGAGGAGAGAAGAGGAAGGGAGTGGGAAGGAATGGGGGGGGCGGGGAGAACACTAGGGAAGGACACAGGACAGGGCGCAAGCAGACAAAACAGAGAGAGACGAGAGAAGTCGACAAATTGGACAAGATGACAGGAGCTTAGATAAAGGTAGAAGTTTGCTAGATTAATGCTTTACTAGGACGCAAAATACCACAGGATCGCACTACTTTCACAAAACAGTTAAAAACTGGGGAAAAAACACACCTAAGTCTAAGAGTACTGTATAGTGGGGAAAAGGCCTAGGTTTCACAATGCAATTTAGATACTTTCACAGTGCTATTTTAAATCCTTTCACAGTGCAATTTTTAAATACCGGAGAAAACACTCCTAGTCTGACAGTGTCACACTCACCTGTGTGTCTGCAGGAGCGATGGATGAGCCTCCCTTGACCCCGAGTTATCACTTCCCCTGTTTCACCCGGAGGGATACCTGTTAAATACAAGATGTACACTCAGACCTAAATTCACCTTATTCCCCTGGGCACTTCCCTACTCTTTACTGTGTGCTGTGATGTCCCCTAAGGGCTTACCTTGATGTTTAGTAGGGTGTGCACTCCGTCCTGCATTCGCAGGGGCGCTATTCACTCGTATGGATGATGCCAATGTCTGTTGGCTGAGTTCTGATGCCACACACTGTTATGTGCTTTCACAGCGAGGCAGAGTGTTCAATGTGCAAGTTTCTTCACTAGCTAGAAAGTCCTTTCCACAAAGTGAACTTTGCGCGGTGGATGTTCAGTGTCCGGAATTGTCCGTATTGTCCTTGTTTTGCCAAGGTATTTTTGGGTGAGTAGTGCTGCGTGTAGAAGTCAGCCGCTGGTAGGTATGCGCAGCTTCATAGGTTCGAGTGCACCTGGTAATGTCTCTCTGTTTTTCCTTGCAGGAGTGGATTATGGAGTGCTAGCACCTTGAGTCTGGGTTCAGCGCTACCGGAGACTCGGTGGTCTGTTAAGTATGCAGAGAGGCTTTGGTAAGTATGCACTGCGCTATTGGAGAGAGCGCAGTGAATAATGTCTCTGTGTTATTGGAGCGAGCGCAATGAGTAAAGTTTCTTCTTTCTTTTGCAGGTCTTTGGGTGCTCACTCAACAGACCTGGATTCCAGCGTGGCGGGAAGATTCGGTGAGTATGCGCAGCGTTACTGAAGTGCGTGCGCTAATGCAGTTCTTTTTCGTGCTTACAGGTGCTGGTGTAGGATTCCCCTCTTGACCGGAGAAAGCTGCAGTGTGGAGAAAGCACGGGGGAAGATCCGGAGCAGGTAAGCAGAAGCAGGATGATCCGGAGCTCGGCTAGTGTGTTGCTGATTCAGCTCACAGTAAGCAACACGAAGCACTGGAAAAATCTTGGATGTGGCTTATATAGCCAGCCACACCCAAACACTAGAGAGCTCATGAATTGTCATGCACTTCCTGTTTGGCAACAGGAAGTGGTAACCAGGAAGTTCCTACAAACACTAGGAGGGATTAAAAGGAGGTATCTGCTATGGGTCTTTTGTGTGCCTATGCCAGGCCTGCCAAGCCTCCACCCAGCTTGCCCCACCTACCTGCCTGGTACCCATGACAGAGAGTCTGCTATGTGGCCAGGTTATTAGGGTAGAGTGAAGGCTCTATTCCTAACCCGGGCCACTTCTGCCTGAATTAGTAGCTGCTGGTTGACGGCTGGCCACTGGCTTCCCCTGCTGATACCTGCAGACATGATATGGATACGCCTCAGTGGGAGCCGCCCTTTGTCTAGGGGCCTTTAGCCGCATGGGCTGCCCAGGCAGAGGGCTGCCCTGGGTAGACCAGATTAGAGCAGCGATCTAGGGAGGGAAGGGGAAACGAGACACGGGAGCAGCGAGCAAGGGACAAGCAGGACCCAGGGCCCAGGGGACTCAAACAGCAGTTTTTAAAGAAAATGCCAAGTCTCAAGAGGATCAAGGCACACACACCATGCTAACATGAGGCGCCGGATGGAAAGGTGCTTCAGGGCTGATGCGATGACTAGGTACGTCGAGTTAGCTGTGAGCAGCCTATCACGGAAGGGGGGCATGCTGGGAGGCGGGAGGAGGGAGGGAAGGGGAAGCAAGATACCAGAGCAGAGAGCAAGGGTCAGGCGGGGCATAGGGGCCTCAAACAGCAGTTATTTTTTAAAGAAAATACCAAGTCCCATGAGAGTCAAGGCACACACACCACGCTCACCTGAGGTGACGGATGGAATGGAACTTCAGGGCTGATGCAGCGACGAAGTACGCCGAGTTAGCTGTGAGCAGCCTGTCACAGGAGGAGGGCGGGCTGGGAAGTGGGAGGAGGGAGGTAAGGGGAAGCAAGACACTGGAGAAGCGAGCAAGGGGTAGGCATGGGCCGGGGGCCTCAAACAGCAGTTTTTGAAAGAAACTACCAAGTCCCAAGAGGGTCAAGTAACACATACCACGCTCACCTGAGGCGCCAGATGGAATGGCGCTTCAGGGCTGATGCGGCGACTAGGTATGCTGAGTTAGCTGTAAGCAGCCTATCACGGGAGGGGGCGGGCTGGGAGGTGGGAGGAGGGAGGGAAGGGGAAGCAAGACACTGAAGCAGTGACTGAGTGGAAGGCAGGGCACAGGGGCCTCAAACAGCAGTTTTTTAAAGAAACTACCAAGTCACAAGAGTGTCAAGGCACACACACCACGCTCACCTGAGGCGCCAATGG
This sequence comes from Ambystoma mexicanum, assembly GCF_040938575.1. Classification (NCBI taxonomy): domain Eukaryota; kingdom Metazoa; phylum Chordata; class Amphibia; order Caudata; family Ambystomatidae; genus Ambystoma; species Ambystoma mexicanum. The sequence goes on from NC_090935.1 coordinate 779,713,270, forward strand.
AAAGGCGCTTCAGGGCTGATGCAGCGACTAGGTACGCTGAGTTAGCTGTGAGCAGCCTATCACTGGAGGGGGGGCGTGCTGGGATGTGGGAGGAGGGAGGGAAGGGGAAGCAAGACACCAGAGCAGCGAGCAAGGGGCAGGCATGGCATAGGGGCCTGAAACAGCAGTTTTTTAAAGAAAATACCAAGTTCCAAGAGAGTCAAGGCACACACACCATGCTCACATGAGGTGTCGGATGGAAAGGGGCTTCAGGGCTAATGCAGCGACTAGGTACGCCGAGTTAGCTGTGAGCAGCCTGTCACGGGAGGGGGCGGGCTGGGAGGCGGGAGGAGGGAGGGAAGGGGAAGCAAGACACCAGAGCAGCGAGCAAGGGGCAGGCATGGCATAGGGGCCCTCAAACAGCAGTTTTTTTAAAGAAAATACCAAGTCCCAAGTGGGTCAAGGCACACACACCACACTCACCTGAGGCGCCGGATTGAAAGGCGCTTTAGGGCTGATGCGGCGACTAGGTTCGTAGAGTTAGCTGTGAGCAGCCTGGCACGGGAGGGGGGTGGGCTGGTCAGCGGTAGGAGGGAGGGAAGGGGAAGCAAGACACCGGAGCAGGGAGCAAGGGACAGGCAGGGTTCAGGGGCCTCAAACAGCAGTTTTTAAAGAAAATACCAAGTCCCAAGAGGGTCAAGTAACACACACCACGCTCACCTGAGGCGCCGGATGGAAAGGCGCTTCAGGGCTGATGCAGCGACTAGGTATGCTGAGATAGCTGTGAGCAGCCTATCACGGGAGGGGGGCGGACTGGGAGTTGGGAGGAAGGAGGGAAGGGGAAGCAAGACACTGAGCAGAAAGCAAGGGTCAGGCAGGGCTCCGGACTTCAAACAGCAGTTTTTTAAAGAAAATACCAAGTCCCAAGAGAGTCAAGGCACATACGCCACGGTCTCCTGAGGGGCCGGGTAGAAAGGCTCTTTAGGGCTGATGCAGCGACTAGGTGCGCCGAATTAGCTGTGAGCAGCCTATCACGGGAGGGGGGCATGCTGGGATGCGGGAGGAGGGAGGGAAGGGGAAGCAAGACACCAGAGCAGCGAGCAAGGAGCAGGCAGGGCCTGGGGGCCTCAAACAGCAGTTTTTTAAAGAAAATACTAAGTCCCAAGAGAGTCAAGGCACACACATCACGCTCACCTGACGTGCCGGATGTAAAGGGGCTTCAGGGCTGATGCAGCGACTAGGTACGCCGAGTTAGCTGTGAGCAGCCTGTCACGGGATGGGGGCGGACTGGGAGGCGGGAGGTAGGAGGGAAGGGGAAGCAAGACACTGGAGCATCGAGCATGGGGCAGGCAGGGCCCAGGGTCCTCAAACAGCAGTTTTTTAAAGAAAATACCAAGTCCCAAGTGGGTCAATTCCCACACACTACGCTCACCTGAGGCGCTGGATGGAAAGGTGCTTCAGGGCTGGTGCAGCGACTAGGTACGTAGAGTTAGCAGTGAGCAGCCTATCACAGGAGGTGGGTGGGCTGGTCAGCAGGAGGAGGGAGGGAAGGGGAAGCAAGACACCGGAGCAGCGAGCAAGGGGCAGGCAGGGCTCAGGGGCCTCAAACAGCAGTTTTTTAAAGAAAATACCAAGTCCCAAGAGGGTCAAGTCACACACACCACGCTCACCTGAGGCGCCGGATGGAAAGGCGCTTCAGGGCTGATGCAGCGACTAGGTACACTGAAATAGCCGTGAGCAACCTATCACGGGAGGGGGGACGAGCAGGAAGGAGGGAGGGAAGGGGAAGCAAGACACCAGAGCAGCGAGCAAGGGGCAGGCAGGTTACTAGGGCCTCAAACAGCAGTTTTTTAAAGAAAATACCAAGTACCAAGAGGGTCAAGTCACACACACCACGCTCACCTGAGGCGCCGGATGGAAAGGCGCTTCAGGGCTGATGCAGCGACTAGGTACACTGAAATAGCTGTGAGCAACCTATCACGGGAGGGGGGACGAGCAGGAAGGAGGGAGGGAAGGGGAAGCAAGACACCAGAGCAGCGAGCAAGGGGCAGGCAGGTTACTAGGGCCTCAAACAGCAGTTTTTTCTAAAGAAAATACCAAGTCCCAAGACAGTCAAGGCACACAGATCACGCTCACCTGACGTGCCGGATGTAAAGGGGCTTCAGGGCTGATGCAGCGACTAGGTACGCCGAGTTAGCTGTGAGCAGCCTTTCACGGGAGGGGGGCGGACTGGGAGGCGGGAGGAGGGAGGGAAGGGGAAGCAAGACACTGGAGCATCGAGCATGGGGCAGGCAGGGCCCGGAGTCCTCAAACAGCAGTTTTTTAAAGAAAATTCCAAGTCCCAAGTGGGTCAAGGCCCACACACTATGCTCACCTGAGGCGCTGGATGGAAAGGTGCTTCAGGGCTGGTGCAGCGACTAGGTACGTAGAGTTAGCAGTGAGCAGCCTATCACAGGAGGTGGGTGGGCTGGTCAGCGGGAGGAGGGAGGGACGGGGAAGCAAGACACCGGAGCAGCGAGCAAGGGGCAGGCAGGGCTCAGGGGCCTCAAACAGCAGTTTTTTTAAAGAAAATACCAAGTCCCAAGAGGGTCAAGTCACACACACCACGCTCACCTGAGGCGCCGGATGGAAAGGCGCTTCAGGGCTAATGCAGCGACTAGGTACACTGAAATAGCTGTGAGCAACCTATCACGGGAGGGGTGACGAGCAGGAAGGAGGGAGGGAAGGGGAAGCAAGACACCAGTGCAGCGAGCAAGGGGCAGGCAGGTTACTAGGGCCTCAAACAGCAGTTTTTTCTAAAGAAAATACCAAGTCCCAAGAGAGTCAAGGCACACACACCACGCTCACCTGAGGCGCCAGATGGAAAGGCACTTCAGGGCTGATGAGGTGACTAGGTACGCCGAGTTAGCTGTGAGCAGCCTATCACGGGAGGGGGGTGGGGTGGGAGGCAGGAGGAGGGAGCGAAGGGGAAGCAAGACACCGGAGCAGCGACCAAGGGGCAGGCAGGGCCCTGGAGGGACGAGAGGGAAGTGGACTTCCGTGGGAACAGGGCTCTTCAGATTCATATTGTCTTAAGGAGATTGGACCTAAAGAGCAGAAAACTTGAACAGCGTGATCCTGCAAACTTATTCCTTTTAGGCCTAATACAAAATGGAGTCATGTGCTATGTTTTTCTTAGTGCTGCACATCTACTGTTGATACTACAGTGCCTCTATATGTTGGCTAATAGTGCCGATGGCTCCCCCCTTATATACTACACCACCTCATATGGTGTTCACCTTATCTGAAAGCATCTAGGGGGGGTGGGATAGGTTCATTTCCATCCCAACATTCCCCCGCTTTGTTACTTCTACAGTAACAAACTCTCCCCCACCATATTTACGCTCATTTGCAATCCTTTCTGCTTCGTCCCATGCTGATGTTCCCTTTATTGGCATCCATGTCCTGCACACATGTCTTAAATGTTCCCCTCGCTGCGCATACTTTTCAGGTGTGCAGGTCATGTATATGCACCCTCCATCACCCGCCAGATCCACCCATACCTCTTTGTAATTTTCAGGATCAGGGGGAGGTACAATGGTTGTGTGGTACAAGTTATCAACTACATCGCTAATAGGGATTGGGACCATATGGTGAACGGGGCAGTCATTTTGCTCAGTTTGTATCTCCACTTCCTTTGTATCACAAGGTACTTTATTATTTCCAATAGTCACCATCATCATTGTACTAATAGGCACAGCTTTGGCACAACACCAGAGACCCAATTGGCACATGGAAAAGATCACCAGGCTAACCACAATGATAGAGACCAGCATTTTCAACAATGTTCCAAGCCATGATGGAACCCAGTTGATCGCCATTGTAAACCAGTCTTCTTCCTGGACCCTGGCTTCCTTTTTCATTCTCAACCCCTAGTTCGTGGACCGCTGCAATGACATGTGATAGTGTCCCATTTTCAGCGTCTTCAGAAGGTAAATGTGCAACAAGAACTTCCGATCTTTTTGAAAACACCACCCCCTATAGACGTCAGGAGGTCCAACGCGTACCTATTCTGCATCGTCATTAGCCTTATGGCCCTCAGTTCCACTTTCATGACGTTGAATCCTGTTCAGTATCATTCACCAGCTGGATTAGCTGCCATTGAACTATCTCAAGCCATTTGGCATTGGCCCGTGTCTGTATTCTGGGTACTAAGGATGCAAAAAATGTCTCTGCTGAATTTTGGAGCTTATATTCTTCAGGTATTTGTGCAAACAGCTCAGACGATTAGTTGGAAATGTAATTTGATGCTCCTTTCCTTCTACGTAGTTGGTCATAGGGCTCTTTTTCAGGGACCATGCGAACAATTGGTGTTGGCTCTGTGTGTTGTGCTTCTAAGGTAGGGGGCACGATGGGGGCTTCGAGCAGGAGTCCCTCCTTTAGGTACTCTTCCGGGACCATCAGCAGGGCAAAGTGCAGCATTGTCAGTGAACAGTAGCCCCTCCAAGAAGGCGGGAGCTGCAAGTACGCTCGCTGGCCGCAGATCGAATAATAGTCCATCAGTGCGGCTGTGCCTTTCTTGAGGTCAGGCACTATGACAGTTCGGTTGCATTGTTCCTTTGACCCGACAGCCACTATCCCCTCGGTGAAAAAACAAAGTTTGTATGATTTCTGTTGGTGCACCTTCACTGGTTTCTCGAGGGCCGCAATCCAAGTTAACTTTGTGATATGTTTGCTCACAGGTTTGCTCCACAAGTATTGCAATTTTCTCAGACAGCCCCAGGAGTCCTTCTGCCTTGCATGCATGTGTTTTTCCTTGCCACTCGTTGACATATCTAGCTCCTTCAATTACTAGATGCGATTCTTTGAGACAGTTGGGGTTATTGAAACTCGTTTGCACTTTCGGGGATCAGGATCAATGAATTCTAGATGGACGTTGCGTGCCAGGAAAGTGCCTTTGATCCTACATAGTGCAAGGTGAATCAGACATTGTGCTTCTATTATGGATACTTTTTGTGCTACTAATACCTTGGGTGCCCCAGATGCATGCAGTATCAAGGAACAGACGTAGCAACTCCCATTAGTCATTCGCCTTCCCATCACACTCATGTCAGAGTACCAACTGTTCCAGTGTTCGGGATGAGAAATGTCTTCCACTGTATCTAATCCTAAGCCATGATATGCATCATATTTGTGTTGGCACACTTGCCTTTTCTTTCTGTTATTGTGCAACGTGGGCCCTTTTCCTACAGACGTTGCATCTCTAGTGATGTTGACATTGCATAGGGATCGTTTTACACTCGGTATTAGTAGTTTGAACATTCTACTATTACATATTGTCGTTTGGGAGCTGCTACTATTTACATGGGTGTCATTATACATTGTTCTATTGGTTGGCATTGTGGGGAATTAAAAATCTGCTACTTGTGTACCCTCATTCATCTTTTCATTCATGTCAGGGAAGGAGGTAGGGGTCTGGGTGGTTTTAGACACTGTGGAGTACATAAGGATAGAACTGGGGGCAAGGGATGGCATTTCAGAAATACAGTAACATTGGAGGGTATTTCCGTTCCATTCAAAACTAATCCTGTAGCGTCCAAGGGAGTACTTTTGTTCCCAGTCCCTTTAGACCCCCCCTTCTTTTAGATGGCCAGCCCAGAAAAAAAGACGTCCCCCAATAAATCTTTAATACAAACAAGAGTATCGTAAATAGAATTGCTGTAAAATATAGGCCACAGTCACAGCTGTAGGCCCTAGTATTACTAATTCTACTTCTATCTACATTTGAAGAGTATTTCAGCTGTGCCATCTCCATCATTGTCGTACCTGCGGAATTGGGAGAAAAATGGGGAGTGTGCGAGACAGAGAGAAAAGAGAGAGAGAGAGAGAGAAAGGTGGAGAGAGAGAGAGAGAGTTTTAGTTTATGTTGTTCGTACTCTAGCAGCAATGCATGCACTGTAAATATTCTCACATGCACAAATATGGTCACCGTAGAGCTAATGTTTTGAGGTAGTGTTGTGTTTTTCTGTCTGGACGCCTGGTGTGGTGTCCCATGGAACCCTATGAATATCAGAGAGGTGTATCCAATATCTCATCCCCTTAATCTTCCTTGCAAGAGGGGTGGAAAACACCACTTCATAGGGTCCATGGAACCTAGGGTTGTTGCATTTTTGAACAAAGCTTCTGACATAGACCCACTCCCCAGGCAACAATGGTTGTGCAGGGGTGGTGTCTGTCAATGGGGTAGTCATAGTGTCTCTTTCCTCTGTGTGGGGCGGCGCCATTTGTTTTGTGATGCATCTGATCACATGTGTGAGTTGGATTAGGTACTGTTTGAATTCTTCTTCCACAATTCTTGCAGCTCTATGAGCATCTGATGCTCTCCTGGCCAGTGATAGGGGTGTCTGCATGTGCCTGCCAGCCATTATTTCATGGTGGGGGACAGGTGGGGGTCCGTACTGGGTTGTGTGCGTAGGTGGAACAGGGCCAAGGGCAGGCAATAGACCCAATTATTTTTCGGAGTTTTGCATAGTTTGGATAGTCTGTTTTTAAGGAGGTCGTTGATTCTCTCCACCAACCCATTTGCTTGTGGGTGGTAAATGGAGCACATATGATGTTTGATTCCCAACAGGGTAGTTATTTCTTTGAAGAGTTCATTGAAAAAGTGTGTTCCATTGTCTGACCGTAGGACATCACACACTCCCCAGCAGGGGAAAACCTCTCTGACATGGAATTTTGCAGGACACTTGTCATCTCGATGGGTACATGGCCCAGCCTAAACCCATCGGGAAAATGAACACACCACCACAATAAGATATCACGCTCCATTGCTTCTTTCTCCCATGTCTGTGTAGCCAATGTGCAGCTCACGGAATGGAGCAACAGGGCGGGGCAAAGTTCCTCTCAGAGTCCTCAGTGTCATCCCTGTACTGAACACTTGAGACATTGTGCATTGGACCAGCATCGTTGCAAGGTGCTCTTGTAAGTTTGGGACAAACCAATCCTCGTGGATGTCTGCCGCAATGTGCTGTTTAGAGCTATGGGATGGGAAATGCAATTGTTTGGAGGATGTACACAACAATTCCCCTGTCATTACTACCTTCCCTGTTTTCTGTTGTCTCCATAAGAGATCCGTGGGTGATTGCACGCCCCACCCTTTGGGCCACATGTCCTGCTCTTCTGGGGGCGCCCTACGCTGCAGTTCAATCATTTGTGCGATGGGAGGGCTGTGTATGCGTCTGTGTCTGGTCTTGTCATTGTTGTGGTTACAATGTATTCTCTTGATGGTTGTACTGGGAGGTATGCTGCAGCTTTTGCTGCTGCATCTGCAGAGGCATTCCCCAATGAGATTTTGTCTGTGTTCTGTGTATGTGCCGTGCATTTTTTATGACCGCCACCACAGAAGGTTCTGCGAAGGAGGAAATCAGTGTTTTGAGTAGTGCTGCGTGCTGTACCAGTGAGCCATCTGCCCTCCGGAGTCCCCTCCTTCTCCAGCGTGACAGACCTGAATGTACTGTGGTGGTGACATAGGCAGAGTCTGAATAGATGGTAGCATAACACCACTTCAAAGCCTGCAGGGCTTCTATGAGCACTACCAGTTCAGCTGCTTGTGCAGAATAATGCCTGGGTAATCTTTTAATGATAAGTGTTTTGTATTCTCCCTCTTCTAGGCGCAACACTGCTGCCCGAACATGTTTTCACATGTGTCCTGGTCAATGGATGCTGACCCATCAATGAAGAGAATGTCTCATTCTTATAATGGGCTGTCTTTAGCTTTGTGGATATCATCGCCTTCCCCTTCATAGGATGCACAATCATGTTGCTGCATGCCCACAGCCCTGCATGGCTCAGTGAGAAACGTGGCAGGATTTACTGTTTTGTACCATACTACATGGATATGGCAGCTAAACAGTATTATTTCATATACTGATGCTTTTTGTGTAGTGAGTGTGGACTTGGAGCGGTCTTGTATTGCAAAATGTGAGTGCTCAGCATATAACGTTACTGAGTACCCCATGACAATCGTGGAACATTTTTCACTGGAAAAGGCTGCGGCAGCGAGGACTTGTTCGCAAGCGAACTGCCCCTGCATGACAGAATCGAGCGTGCCACTGTAGTACGCTAGTGGTTTGTGGCCCATTGTACTTTTTTGTGTAAGTGCTGCTGTCATGAGTGTGCCGTTTGAGATGGAGAAAATGTAGAATTGTTGTGTACAAACAGGAGTGGCGAGGACAGGAGCTGTTGAAATCGCCTCTTTTAAGTCATTAAAATTGGTTATCATTTCTGCTATTTCCTCAGTTTTGTTGCCCTCTTTCTGGGCCTCTTTGAGGCCTTGTAGGAGCGGTCTGGAATATAATGCGTAGTCTAAGATCCATGCTCTGCAATAGTTGCATAACCCTGGGAATTTTTACATGTCTTTCTCTGTGAGTGACTTGGGAGTGGCACGCACTGTAGCTGCCCTATAAGGAATTATCCTCTTACCATCCTTTGAGATGAGTTGTCCTAAGTAGAGAACTTCCAGTAAACAGTACTGGAGCTTTGCCTCATCCACATTGTACCCTTTCCTTGCTAGCAACTGTAGTAGTGCAATGCAGTCCAGTAGGTCATCTACGTATAGAATGATCATGCTCGGTACTTGGATGTTCCCTAGATCCCCGTGCAGTATCCTGTTAAAAATACTAGGGCTTTTACAGTACCCCTGGGGAAAGCGATGGTGTTCATAGCGCTTTCCTCCCAGGGTGAATTATGTAAGGTATTGTGAGTCTGGATGGAGGGGAATGGAGAAAAACGCATTCTTCAAATCAACCACTGTGAAATGGGTGGCTTCTTTGGGAATGCAACACAAAATGGATACCGGGTTGGGAACAAGTGGAAACTCTTGCTGTACAATGTCATTAAGGGGTCTTAAATCCTGAATCATCCTCCAACTGCACCCCATTGCTTTTTTAATAGGGTATATAGCCATATTGTATGGTGAGATGGAGGGATCTATGATCCTTTGTCCTTTGTTGTAACAGGGCCTGCTGTGTTTCCGGAATCCCTTCCTCCGCCTCTCTGGATAGGGGGCATTGTTTGACCCGCAGGAGTATGGCTCCTGGTTTGAGTGTTATTTCAGGTATTATGATATGATATGATATGATATGATATGATATATGATATGGTATTTATAACGCGCCTATACACAAGTGTTTCAAGGCGCGACGAGGCAAGGGAGCTGGAACAGAGGGAAGACAGATAACGATTTTACTAGGCCAGGTGTCATTCAGATCGCACAAGTGCATGGGAAGGGAGGGGGAAAAGTGCAATACATGGGATAGTAGAATATTAGGATAAATAACGGCTGGATGGTGGCAAGTGCAAGGTAAGAGCAGACATAACTACTGGTGGGGGACTGTAAGGATACAGAATACAGTCCCCAAGTGCGAGGGTTGCCAGGGAGGCAGTGCAGGTGTGAAAATGGCAGGGCCTGGGCCCAAGCTTACAAAGAGTGGGCAGGTAGCCTGTGCAGTTTCAGCCAAGAATTTAGCAGGGGAGAGGGGGAGAAAAAGCAGACGCAAAGTGGGAGGTTTTGAGGTGCTTCCAGAACCAGAGATGGTTCTCCTCAAGTTTCAGGGAGGCAGGAAGGCTGTTCCAGAGGGAGGCCCCTCCAGAGGAGAGAGATCTACCACCAACTCGTTGCTTGGAGAAGCGACGGACCCTGAGGGAGTTGGAGGTGAATGAGCGAAGAGCTAGCGAAGGAAGATATTTGGGAAGAGAGAGTTGAAGGTATTGTGGCCCCAGAAGGCCTTGTGGACAATGCAAAGGGTTTTGAACTTGATCCTTGCAGCCACTGGGAGCCAGTGCAGAGATTTCAGTCCTGGAGAGATACAATCCCTGGGCTTGAGGCCAAGGACAAGTCTCAAAGTCCTGTTCTAGATAAGTTGCAGAGGGCGGAGAGTAGAGGCAGGCAGATTTAGATAGAGGCTGCTGCAATAGTCCAGTCTGGAGAGAACCAGGGCTCTGGAGACTGTGAGCTTCTGGGGGAAGGAGAGGAATTGAAGAATACCTCTGAGGAGGTGCAGCTGGTAGTGTGACTTCTTAGTGAGATCAGAGATGTGAGGGGAGAAGGAGAGTGTGGAGTCGAAGATGACCCCAAGGTTTTTAGCCTTGCAGGTGGGAGCAGGAAGAGGGCCAAGAGAGGCCAGCCAGAGAGCTGACGGGAAGGAGGGAGTGGGAGTGCCAATGAGTAAAATCTCAGTCTTACTGGCATTAAGGCAGAGGTCGTTAGCGGCATACCACTCCTGGATAGCAGACAGACAGTCAAAGATGAGGGAAGGAGAGGAGGAGGCAGAGGGTAGCCTGAAAATGAGCTGAGTATCAACCGCATAGCACTGAAAGTTGGGGCAGAGAGCGGCGATGCGGTGGGCAAGGAGTGCCAGATATTGGTTGAAGAGCCAGGGAGAGAGGCTAGATCCCTGGGGGATACCACAGGTAGAGAAAAAGATTTCAGAGAGGATGGACCCGAGTTGGACCTGGGAGGGTCGGTCGGAGATGAAAGCGGTCAGCCATGCCAGAGCCTGACCAGTGATACCCAGGTTATCACGGAGACGGTTGAGCAGGATGGCATGGTTGACAGTGTCAAAGGCCGAGGGGAGATCAAGCAGGATGAGGACTCACAGGGTGTTGGAGTCGAGGTTGGAGAGCAGGTCTTCATGGATGTTCAGGAGAGCAGTTTCCGTACTTCTGGCAGCTCTGAAGCCAGACTGATGGTGATGCAGACAACCAAAAGATTTGGTGTGGAGATTAAGCTGGGAGATGGCCAGTTTCTCCAGGAGTTTGCCCAGGAAGGGAGTGATGGAGATTGGGCGATAGTTAGCTGGGCAGGAGGGGTCGGCAGAGGGTTTCTTAAAAAGAGGGTGTACAAGGGAGTGCTTCAGGGGGGATGGGAAGACTCCAGTGGTGAAGGAGTGATTGCAGAAATCAGCCAGGGCAGGAGCCAGGGAGTCGATATGGTCCTTGATAGTTTTGGAGGAAGAGGGGTGAACCTGTTTCGACAAGGCTTTCATAGATCGTACTTATCTAGAAACCTTGTCTGCAGAGAAAAAGGGAAAGGCAGAGAAGGAGGGAGGGGGGTGGCTGCAACAGAATGAGGACAGGATGTCCTGAGTTTTAGAAATGAAGTGAGAAGCCAGTGCCACGCAGAGGGCCTGGGAAGGTACAAGAGAGGTAGAGACTGCAGCAGGATTGGCAAGTTCCTTAGAGATTTTAAAGAGTTCAGCCGAGTTGTTAGATGCCGCGGAGATGCGGGCTTGGATAAGGGCTCTCTTCTTGGTGAGGACAGAGAGCCAGTATTGCCTTTGCAGCTGGCGGCAGGCCAGTTTGTCAGAAGATGAACATGAAGTACGCCATTTCCTCTCAGCCACCCTGCACTTGCGTTTTAGGGTGACGAGATCAGAGTCTTACCAGGAGTTACACTTGGCTTTGGGCTTTCTGCAGATTCTCATGACAGGGGTAAGGATATCAAGAGTATCAGATATAGAAGAGTGGAGCAAGGAGAGGGCTGTGTCAGGGTGAGAGTCAGCCAAAGGGGGGTTAGGGGGTGAGAAGGTGGTGGCGAAAGCCTCAACTGACACGCACTTCATGGGTCGGATGACCGAGAAGGTGGGTGGCAGTGATGGAAGTGGCTTGGCCTGAGGGGTAGGGAGGGTGAGGGGAGAAGATAGGAGAAAGTGATCACTCCAGGAGAGTGGAGTGGAGAGGGGGACAGATAGGGAAAGGTCTGAGGAGATAAGAACATCCAGAGTGTGCCAGGCTTGAGGGGAGGATAGTGAGTGAGAGAGTGTCGCAGAGGTCACAGAAGAGTCCGGAGGGAGCACAGGAGGCATCCAGGTGGATGTTGAAGTCACCAAGCAGGAGGAGTTGAGTAGTCAAGGCCAGGAGTGAGGAGGAGAGGACCGACCACTCAGAGAGGAAGGAGGAGATCTGACCAGGTGGCCGATAGATAGTAGCCACAGTAAGTGTTACTTCTTTCAACATTCCTACATTCTGTAGGTTGGTTGTCCATAAATGTGTGGGGACATATTGCAAATCTTTCTTGCTGAATGGGGGTGGGCCACTGACAATGGCCAAGGGGGGGCTTTGCACCTTCCTGTATTGTACCATTATGTCACAAGGTATACACATTTCGAGGATTATTTCTCCATCATTATTGCCATCCTCAAAGAGGTCCTTCTCTTTCACTTCTCATACAGGTACATTGGGATTGATGCGCAACACAGTGCACCATTGGCACCCATGGGGGTGCGTTCCTAGCACTACAATCCTTTTAGCAGACACTAGCAACCCTTCCAAATCTAATGACAAGATCATGCCGGCAACCACTTCGTGGAGGGCCACAGGTCAAAAAATGAAGTCTGAGGGAACTCTCCACTCCCTACTGGTAATCTGCGGGACAGTTCGGGCAAGTACTTTGATGCCATAAACAAACATGTCTGGGTTGGCCGGGATGCCCCTCACCACCGCCTCACTGGCCACAGCATGTATTACCAGCATCACTTGGAGGGAGCACATGGCAGGGGTGGCGCAGACAATCACCCTGTCTGTGAAGGATATTGTCATGTTTAATTTGTTAAGCAGATTCCTTCCAAGCAGGTTGGCAGGATAGCTCTCTGAGTAAAGGAGGCGTGTCTGTACAACCTTCCCTCCCGCCTTGATGTCTAAGTCTTTTGTGTAAGGAACCATTAAAACAGCCCCAGAGAATCCCTGTGTGTCGAGAGTTTTTCCTGATAACGAGAAGTTTCCTTCATTAAAGCATGACTTATTCACTCCCGATTCCACCATCAAGATGAATTGATTATTTCCTCTCTCTGCCCCCACCAGTGGTTCCTCTTCTGGATGTAAGGTCCTTGACAGTACTGCACACGAAAGTGCTCTCTGTGGGCTGTCCTAGTAGGGGTATGTGTATGTCCCGGGGAACGAGAAAGAATTTCCCCCACCACCATAGCTCCCTGATATGGTGCCACTGCTCCGTTTGGCGCAGTTGCAAATGGGTGTCTGTTTCCTGTGGCTTGTTGGTTGGGGCAAGACTGGTTGTTGATTGTAGTTATGATTCCCTCCGTGTCTGGTGCAACATTCTCTCGAAAAGTGTCCCCACCTCCCACATGACCAGCACTGTCCTGGTCCGCCACCCCTTGGTCCTTGTCCACCAAATCTCCCTCCTCTTTGCACTCTGGAGCCACCTCGTCCTCACTATTGTGCTCTTTGCCACTGGGGCCCCAGAAAGTGTTGGTTTCCTCCCCGCTGTCCTTGTCCATTGTCTGCCCATACTGCTGTCATCCTCGCTTGTGTTGCGATGGAGGCACAACCTTCCTCTCCCGTCTGCTATGGGGGCAGCACTGTCGATACCGCTGCTGCCTTTACTAGTTTATTTTGAGCTAGTTTTGCTTCCTCTGCCGGCCACCTCTGGATAGTTTCTTTCTCGTGGTCTTTGATCCTTCCAAAATGATGCACTATGATACTTTGAATCTCGGCCCATCCCTTTGCTTCCACCCCAGTTATCTTATCGAGCACCTCTGCCCTTCCTTGGGTAGCCCTCTTTTCACAATAAAATAAAACAAGGACATTGATTGATCCCAGGTGCTACCCGTTTCTGCTCTCCACATCTCTTGGACTTTGAGAATATATTGTGCAGCGTCTTCCTCATCCCCCATTGTGCATTGCATTATTGATTGTAAGTCTGGGGTGTCTGGGAACGTTCATCGCAGCGCATCCCATGCTCGTGCTCGAATCTTTTTGAATGATGCTCCATAATGGGCATCGTTACTCAGTGTTAATACCGGGTACCCAGCTTTAATCCACACTCTATCTGCTTGATCTCCCGCTGCTGCTACAAGCAAGCTCTTAATGTCCCCTATGGCTAGGGGTGCCCTGCAGTGTGTTTCTCAAAGGCATAAATCCATTTCCCCACTCCCGAGGTAAGTTGTTGGAGAGCCTTAAGGAGATTGTTTTGTCCATTTGTGCCCAAGGGACATAATGGGGTCGCCCTGCACCCTTGTGTATTAAGGGCATTTGCAGTTTCGTCTCTCCTTTCCCATCCTTACTTACACTTCCCCTTTTCTGTGCCAATGCTATCCTACCAAACCTTTCCCTTAATCTTCCCTCCCATAGACTTTCTACTCTTGGGGTAGTCAGGAGTGCTTGCTCATCCCCTCCATCTGCATCCTCTTCTGTGTCATCAAAGTCACTCCAACACACCTCATCCCTTCTCCGGGACCCCACATTTTCATAACCGAATCTGTCTGTCTCTCTGTCCCATTCAACATGGACGGTTCATATGGGTGCACTATCTATTCTGAATAGGAAGTCACCTGACTTCTATTCATCCCTGGGAGGTTTTGGGGGCTTTCCTGCGGGCAACATGCAAACCTCTGTCACCCGTGTGGCTTCACAGGTTGCCCTCAACCTTGCCAATTCTGTGTGTGTGGTGGCAAATGCTACCTCGAGGTCTCTCGCGGTTACCCCTGTGTGGGTTGACACCTCAGGAGGTCTGACATACGGTGGTGGCGGGGCTATACTTGGGGAAGCCACTTTCGTGCCCCCTGACACATATGTTGGGTTGGTGTACCCTTCTGCCAGCCGTGTGGCAAGCAGATATATCCCCTTTTTCGTCTTCCCGCTATTCCCAGTCTCCTCGGTACTCATTCTTTTCTATTGTTGGGTGTCGCCCCTTCCCCCTCGGGCACCTTTGTTTTTTCGAACATTCTCCAGATGTCTAATACTTTCCACCTATTCTTTAATGGTGACCCATTATAACTTGCAGTCAAGTATGTGGACATATGGTGCAGGGCGCATATGTCAAAAGACCCATACTCTGGCCAGAACTGGGGCATTCCTTCTCCATCCTTGCTATCCCTACATATTATCCCCACCAAAAATATTGCTGCATAAATGGTCGTCTGGAATGCCATAGGCAATATTTTTGGGGGGGGGATAATTTGTGGGAGCGGGGGGTGTCCCCTGCACATTTAAAGATAATGCAGCGGTTGCGGGGGTGTCCCCTGCAGGGTCCATACCTCAATATCGCCACAAAAATATGGCGATATTTTTGTATCGCAATATTTCTGCAGGGATATTAACACATGGAACCTTCTCCTTTAGTCTCGGTCACCTATTGACTGTGGTACTTTTATATTTTCTCATAGTACAGGGGAAAAACTTTACATAAATGGTCTAAGGGTGTGTCCGCCCCCATGGTCATGTATGGCGCAAGTCCTTGTGTCTGGGTGCTACACCTCTCCTACAGTGCCACAGTCAAGGAATAAGACTTTATTTCACCACAGTTGAAGCATATATAGGTCAGTCAAACTTCTAACACATGTCAATACTGTCAATGAATTAGCAGATAATTTAACAATTCACTCTCCCCCCACCCACTGTTCCCCAACAAAGACTTTTCATGCACTCCCCACACACTCTCCTGATGTGTTCCCACAAGTCAAACCTGCCTCTCCTGGGCCTCATCCTTACACATTAAATTACACCAAAGAAACAAACAAAAATAATAAGCTAAAATTCCAACCACTACTTTTCCCGAGCTCTCTAATTATGCAGAGCTCCTAAATTTCTCCTTATTTTTTCTCTCGCACTGGTCGAGACAGTGCACTGTGGCGCCACCTTCTCCCCTCACTCGAGGGGTTTCTGTATTCCTTTCCTCCTTATCCTTAATATTATTTAAATAAAGATAGAAAAATGGCCATAAAAGAAATGTCCACACTCTACAAACCACAATCCACTCTCGCTTTCATTCAATGCGTGATCACCCTCTTCACACTGCTCTACACCCCTTACCCTACTTTGTTATCCCTGCAGGCTATACTGATGTGTTCACATTCTGCCGAAAGCCTCCATTCATGGGGAACCCACAACAGGCCTGGGCCTCTCCCTGAGGCCGTATCCCGCTTCAACGAGTAGGCAGGAATTCTGCAAAGACGGCAACCACAAGGGCCACTCAGCAAATGCTTTTTGGGGCTGGTCACCTTAGGTCGGCACGGCCCTTCCGGACAGGCCACCTGGATACCTCGGCAAACACTGGGGCGATGGAATTACATCGTAAGGGTCACCCAATGAAGGCAAATCCCTTTTTATGCACACTCCAGAATAAAGACAACTCTCTAGGGAAATAGGCCAGGACATAGTGTTGCAAGGATAACAAAGGTTTAATTTGACAGAATACAAAATATCAGCAAAGGACTCTGCTGCCCGAGAGTGCTCTGACTTGTCCTGCTACAAACAGGCCAAAGCACCAGGAAATGTTAAAAATACGTAAGATGTTTATTCACAATCATCTGTGTATTGCGGTTCTAGCCAGCCATGGTGAACAAACCAGGTGCACAATGTGTGTAACTTTTATATGCAAGTTATATCCAATTTGGACTGACAAATGTGAGGCGTTCTTGCTCCATATATTTGTTTCACTAACCAAGATCGAAGCTGTGAGATACTACTCAGATGCATTGTGGCGGAGCCCCAATGTCACATATGGGCACCAGCAGCACGCTGCTTTAACAAAACGAAGATCACCCAAAGATCCATTACATCTATTTATTTTGTTTAGTATGATATTTCGGAAATGCCTGTGATTATTTATTCACATTTCAGCACGTTTACACATATGCAGACACGGTGACACGAGTTGAGATTCCGTTTTTGGTTACCATGGCAACCACTATCGACATGTTACTCAGTTAGACCACTATTACCCATAGATCGATTGCATCCTCCCAAATTGTTTTGTATGTATATTTGGAAAGCCTATGGGTCCTAGATCATCTGTTCGGCCGGTGCGATTTCAAATAACACTACAATATGGCCGCCGATATATATAAAGAACTACTCCCTAGCAACGGCGTTAGTTACGCTTAGCTTCCTGCTTTTCCCTGCTACGGAGTGACTCAGCATTCCACGCAGAGCGCTGCAGAACTTCGTAAATTTGGTGAAAAATCCAATTCATGCATTTTATTGTACCTGATATAAAATTCTAAAATAAGGTACCAAAAAACTGAGTGTCTGTATCCAATTGTTTTGACCACAGGGTGCGAAGGAGAATGCAAAGGTGATCCCCCCTTTGGCCTATTCAATTGTATCCTTGTCTTTAAGTAGCCCTCCTGGGCAGAATAGGTTCCTCAGCAGGAGCCCAAATTCATAAATCTGCTACAAACAGGGACTTAAAAGCCGGACAATCGTCATAACATGCAGTACTAATGGGTGCCACTGATTGGAGGCACCCTACACATGAGCCTGCTCCATAGGGGATGTCAGGCTGTAATTTGTTAGTTCTTTCCCGTCGGTCTGGCTCCACGTGGGTCAACAGGGCTCATCCGCGCGGTGAAGGTCAGGGCACACATTACTACATTGTTTCATTCTAAACGAAACATGCTAAGCCTAGCTACTATACCATTGTGGCAGGCACCTGGGCGGCACAGGAAATGGTGCCAGGGAGGATAAAATACAGTCACGCTGACCCACACATTTAGGGCGTCGTTGATACCGCAGTTCCCACACTCAACCTTTCCACTCTTTAATGTATCCCTCCCTGTACCTCGTGTTACAAGAGATATGTTTTCATGCTTGGAAAAATACAGCTATGCATGCTTAGATCTTCTGCAGACACTTGATTTGTGTTGGGCCAGGGGTGTTCTGTGTATATTGGGAGATATAAAGGCGAGGTAGTCAGGTCAATGGTGTGGGATTGGCTCTGGACTGGCTGGGGGGGGTTAGAGGCCCACAGGCAGTTTAGTGGAGATAAATGGACACAGTGAGGAGACTGGTGTTGTCTCATGCTCTCGCAGGGCGCATTCCTTTGGAAGATTCTAAATATTCGCAACACTGGAGGGACAAGAGGGAAGTGGACCTCCGTGGGAATGGGGCTCTGCGGATTCATTCTGTCTTAAGGAGATTGGGCCTAGTGAGCAGAGAACGTGAACAGAGCAATCCTGCAAAGGTATTCCTTTTAGGCCTAATACAAAATGTCATGTGCTATGGGTTTTCTAGTGCCGCACATCTACTGTTGACGCTACAGTGTCTCTATAGCTTGTCTAACAGTGCGGATAGCTCCCCCTTATACACTAAACCACCTCCTATGGTGTTCACCTTACCTGAAAGTGCCTAGGGGGGTGGGATAGGCTCATTTCCATCCCAAAACTGTATTTTCGCTTTTCCCTGTAACTCTGTCCCTCCCTCCCATGCAGGTGCTGTGGACCGACGAAAGCAGAGTAGAGGCTGTGATTGCTATGGCGGACTTCGTTGAGGAGAAGCTAGTGCCTCTGGGGTGCCAGAATTAGGTGAGGCTGCTCTTTCCAGCTTTAGGCTGGGGCACCGGAGGCCAGGTGTCTAATATCTTGTTCTTTCTCTTCCAGGGCGAAGGCACGTGGGAAGTGGAGCTTACGGTATGCCTTCCACTGTCTTAAACAGTTCAACGCAAAGCACCAGGGAAAGCCTGGGGCATGGTATATGTAGAGGAAGCCCTCACAAGACTAGCGCGAGGCTCCTACTCCATATCCATGGGCCTCTAAGTGGCCATACTGGAAACCTGACTGGCAGCAAATGCGGCAGCCATCTTGGAAGTTCTTTTGAGTAATGCAAAGTCAGTAGTGCATAGAGCATGGCAGTGCCAGTGACACATGAGGGCAGTCCAGCCTCCCCTTACTTGGTGGGTTTTGAGGGACTGCCCTTGTGTAGATCGGGAAGTGATGTGGGTTCTGCTGTGAGCAGATGTAGGCCCAGTGTTGTAGGAACTGGTATGGCCCAGACCTATGATCGTGACAATAAATTCCCTTATAATATAGCAGTAATACACGATCCGGCAGGCCGGATTCGGTGTTAAAGCTAATAGCATCCTGTGTTTCTGATCCATAAACCTGGGGTGTTAAGAACAAATTATTTTCATTCAAGGAATGGGACGCTACACGCATCTCGTTCCTTGAATGAAAATACTGGCACAAGATGGCCGCCATGGATCTGAAAGACAGGGCTCCAAAAGGAGCCCTTCTTCCATTTCTATGGCAGCAGGTAAAGGTAGATGGAGTGAAGTGGCAGGGGGTGTCGCCACAGCCACAATCAGGTAAGTGGGGCTGGGGATGGGGGTTGGGGTTTCTAAAATAAATGAAGGGAACAGCAGGGTGAGAAGAAGATGTGCTGTGTGTTGGGGGAAGCAGCCACCAGGTTCCATTGAATGCTGGCTGAGATCAGCAGTTTCAGTCTGCAATCCAAATTGTTATTAAAAGGAGTTATGCAATGAGTTTTCTGGCATTAGTTCTGGATATGTGATACTCCTATTATATACAGATATATTCTTGAGCAGATAATGCACTTCTCATATAAAGCCCTTGCAGGACAAGGCTGTTGTGTTGTGTGACGCAGGTGCGCAGGAGATGCTGCCCGTCGATACGTAATATGTTGCGCCTATGTCTACGCATCCAAACCTTTAAGAACTGAGGATCAAACCCTCTGTGGCAAAGTCTCACAGGACAAGGCCAAAGTATTGTGCAATACAGGTGTTTGGCAGCGACGGGGTAGCGGCGCATAGTGCGATCACGAGACGCAGCCGTCGGCCATCAGCGTCCGAAAGGTAAGAAAGGTGCGGGTTGTGGGAGCAGCCACTACTGCTCCCTACTAAACTACCAGTGTTTGCGCGTACTTCCTCCCAACCGTCTGACATACTCTTTTCTCTGTGCAACCCTAGGCTTGCCCCTTCCAGCGGTTAGCCGTACTTTGTGTTTTTTGTGTCTTTCTCTAGCTCCCTTCACTTGCGGTTCCAATTGTACTGTGATCTGTGCCCTTAGGCTCTCGCCCACTCTCTATATACCCCCAACTGTGGCTATTGTTGTACTGTGATCTGTGTGATCTGTGTTCTAGGACCCCACCCCACCTGGGGTACCGTTTTTGCAATTGATTGTTCCCGCCTTCTTCCCCCCTAACTGTGGTTCCAATTGTACTGTGATCTGTGCCCTTAGGCTCTCTCTTACTCTCTAGCCTCCCCCTACTGTGGCTATTGTTGTACTGTGATCTGTGTCCTTTAGCTCTCTCCTCTCTCTAGGAGCTCACCGCAGTGGGGGTTCCGCTTTACTGTTGATTGTTCCCGTTTGCCCCATCTGTGTGTTCCCTACTAGGTGACTCCCCCCTGCGCATCCTGCGTTGCGCGGCTCATGCTGTGCATCTTGCTTCTCTCTCTTCTGATCCCTCCTCCTCTGTCTTCCTCCTTGCACCCCCTATGGTGCTTTCCATCTTCAATATCTTCTGTAACTGCTACTCTATCTCCTATCCTATCCCTCTCACACAGTCAGAAAGGAAGAATTTCAAGAGGGACTTCCTGGTCTCCAACCCAGGCCTCCCTATTGCTGATATATACATCATTGCTTCCACCAGACACACCAGACAGACTCTTACCAACATCTTCTTTGTTATTTCCTCTGCAGACTTATGGACCCCTCAGCTGGACTCTGTTCTCTCACATTTTTCCTCCTCTCGCATTAATGGTGGCACTCAGTGGGAGGTCCTCTTGGCCTCCTTCTACTCCCCCAAGACCATCATTAATATCAATCTGAATGGCACTGTCTTGGTCCAGGGCCCTCCGACCAATTTACTCCTTTTGACAGGCGTCTCCCGTGTCTTATCAACTTCCTTCCTTCTCCTGCTACTCCTACCAGCACCTCTCCTACCAGCACCTCTCTGGCTCATCTGCCACCTCCTTCTTCCGCCACCTCTCTGGCACCCTCCTCATCTTCTCTGGCTACCTTGCCATCTCCTTCTACCTCCTCTCGGGCCCCTCTACCATGTCGGCAGGGCATACCTCAAGCCTGTACCCCTCCACGGAAGCCTTTCAAATGTGGCAACATACTTCACGTCGCTACTCTCAACTCTCGCTCTGCTGTCAAACTCGCCTCTGACATCTGCCAACTCCTTGAAGAATTTGACATTGATGTCCACGCTCTCATCGAGACATGGTTCAAGGCCAGCTCTGTCATGAGTTTTGACACTCTCCTTTCTGATGGCTACAAGATCCTCTCTGAATCCAGAACCAACTGCCTGGAGGTAGAGTAGCCCTGATCTTTCCAGAGTGGGTTCCTGCTTCTGTCATTCCTATGCAGGCCTAATCCTCCTTTGAATGCCTGGTCTGCAGGCTCCCTATCTCTCCTGGCCTCTCTCTTACTGTGGCCACCATTTACAAGCCACCTGACCAGGTCACCCTCTTCCTCTCAGAGTGAGCTGACCTCTCCTCTTCTCTCCTTGCCTCTACCTCTCAACTTCTACTCCTCAGAGACTTCAACATCCACCTGGATGCTTCTAATGCCTCTTTGGGGCTCGTCCTCAACCTCTGCAACACTCTGGGCCTCATTACACGGACGGCGGTGGACCAAGGTGCTATTAGCACCTTGGTCCATGCCGGTAAAATACCGGCACTGCCTTGGTGGAAAGGGGAATTACCGCCCTATTCCAAGGTTGGTGGGGCGGTAATTCCCCCTTCCACCATTGCCCTTTCCCATTCCCATTTTTGCCCCATAGGGCATAATGGGAATGGGGAAGGTGCTAATTACGGCACCACAAATTGCGGTACCGTAATTAGCTTCCTGGTCCCTTTGCGGGTTGGTTTTTAACGCCTGCAAAAAGCAGGCGTTAAATTCTCCAAACCGCAAAGGGACCTCGTAGTAAGGCGGTAAGGGTTTACCGGTACCGGTAAAATACCGGTACCGGTAAACCCTTACCGCCTACCGTGTAATGAGGCCCTCTGTCTTTCCATTCTACCCTCTGGTCTGACACACTTGGCTGGGCACACCTTGGATGTTCTCATCTCGTCAGACATCCCCCTCTCGAACCCTCTCACCACTCCTCTCTCGTGGACTGGCCACTTTCTGCTCTCCTCTCACCTGAAGCTCTGTGTCCCCAGGCAAAGGTGACTCCAGCACTGCCATCTACCTTCTCGGTTATTTGGCCCATGAATCGTGTGTCAGTGGAAGCCTTTGCCGATACTTTCTGTGCACCTCCTAAGCCTGCGGCTGACTCACACTCTGACACAGCCCTCTCTAAGCTGCATATTTCAATCTCCAACACTCTGGATGTCCTTGTCCCTGTCATGAGAATCCATCTGAAGCCTACCTATAAGTGCAACTCTTGGTATGACTCCAACCTCGCCACCCTGAATCGTAAGTGTAGGGTGGCTGAGAGGAAGCAAGGGCATTGGGCGCATCCTCTGACAAACTGGCTTGCTAGCTGCTCCATACATAATATCTGTCCGTTCCAACAAGAGATCCCACATCCAAGCCTGCATGTCTGCGGCCTCTAACAACATGGCCAAAGAGCTGGCCAATCCATCTGCAGTCTCCACCTTTCCTGTTCCATCCCTGGTCCTCTGTACGGCTCTGGCTTCTCACTTCACCACTAAAACTCAGGACATCCTGTCCTGTCTCTACTCTTCCTCTCCCTCTACCTCGCTTGGCCCTCCTCTGGCCACCTCTCCCTCTCCTCTTTCTCTTGGACAACACCTGGCGATGTTTCGAAACAAGTCCAATCTATGAAAGTGCCATCCAAGCAGGTGCTCCACTGCTCCTCCAAAAAGATTAAGCATCACATTGACACCCTCGCTCCAGCCTTGGCCGATTTCTGCAATCACTCTTTTGCCACTGAAACTTTCCCCTCTCCCCTCAAGGACTCCCTTTTGTCCCCCTTCCTGAAAAAGTCTTGTGCCGATCCTTCCTGTCCAATCTCTATCACTCCTTTCCTGGGCAAACTCCTGGAAAATATGCCCATATCCCAGCTTAATCTACACACTGAATCTGTTGGTTGTCTCCATGACCATCTATCTGGCTTCAGAGCAGCCAAAGGCACAGAAACTGCTCTCCTGAACACCTGTGAAGATCTGTCGTCATCCTCCTTGATCTCTCCTGTGTTTTGACACGGTCAATCATGCCATCCTGATCAACCGTCTCTGTGAGAACCTGGGCATCATGGATCAGGCCCTGGCTTGATTGACCTCATTCCCCCGGAACCGACACTCCCGGGTACAACTTGGGTCCTTTTTCTCCACCACCTCTCTCCACATGTGGTGTTCCCCAGGGCTCTAGCCTCTCACCTTGGCTCTTCAATGTCTACTTGGCCCCTTTCGCCCACCTTATCTCTACCTTCTCCTATTACTTTCAATGTTATACAGATGACACTCAGCTCCACTTCAGGCTCCCCTAAGACTCCTCTCCTCTCCTCTCTCACTCATTCCTGACTGTATATCCCTGATTCAGGAGTGGTGCGCCTCCAACAATCTCTGCCTTAATGCCAGTAAGAATGAGATCCTTCTCCCGTTTTCCCTCTCTCACTCTTGCCACCCTCCTTCGGCCCTCTTCCTTTGCATTTTTGTGAGGCAATAAACCTTGGTGTCATCTTCCACTCCACTCTCTCCTTCTCTCCTCACATCATGGACCTTGAGTAGAAGGCCCACTACCAGCTGCACCTCCTCAGAGGTATTCTTCCTTTTCTCACTTTCCCCCAGAAGCTCACTGTCTCCAGAGCCCTGGTTCTCTCTAGGCTGGACTACTTAAACAGCCTCTTTCTCAATCTGCCTTCCTATACTTGCCGCCCTCGGCAACTAATCCAGAACAGGACTGCAAGACTTTTCCTTGGCCTGAAGCACAGGGATCATATCTCTCCAGCCCTGAAATTCATCCACTAGCACCTGGTGGCTGCAACGGTCAAGTTCAAGACGCTCTGCATCGTCCACAACTTTCTGGGGCCAGGGCCAGCACTACATCCAACTCTCTCTTCCTAAACACCTTCCTTCTCAAGCCCTTTGCTCAGCCACCTCCAACTCTGTGATGATCATAAGCGTCTCCAGGCAGAGAGGGGTAGATCTCTCTTCTGCAGGTGCCTCCCTCTGGAATGGCCTCCCTGCCTCTCTCAAACTTGAGATTAGTATTGACCGTTATCCTGTTCTCTTGGACACAGGGTAAGGAGCTGGTCTGGTGCAGGATGGGAGTGGGGGCAACCAGCACTATTATGTGAAAGAGTGCGAGAAGGGGATTAAATCTCGTATTCTTAAATCTAGACAGCTAGAGATGACAAGTGCAAAAATGGAGGCATCGAGATGGCCTTGTAACTTTGTGCGAGTCTCTTATTCATTGGACTGCACAAATACAGATGTTGGGGCTGGGGGCATTAGGTAAATTACACATTTCTGCCATTTCCCTGTGCTTACATTACTAGGTTCATAACAATGGAGGTTTTTCATTGGCACATACATTACATAACGTTAATCAGTCTTATGCTTGCAATTTATGAGAAAGGTGAATTTATAACAAACGTGAGGTAGTATCAGGTTGGGTTACATACTCGGGAGCAAGAAAGCAATGTGTTAATCTAACATTTTGGTTATAGTAAGGACTGGCTCAATGCCCTAGGTGGCAATACAACATATTTCATCACATCATACACAAGTATTTTATATATTGCTTTTCCATTACCCTTTGTTACAATAGCAGCAAAACATTAGTTGGTACAAAGCGGATTTTCGAGTGGTCGTACACTGGGCCTTAGAACATGAAGGTGTCTCGGGGGAGGGCGGGGGTCACCTTGCTTTAGTATGAGTGACTTGCGTTCTATGTTTTAACCCTTTTTAACACACATCCTTTAGCAGCATGGATAAGACTGAGAGACTCGAGAGTTTAGCATATATGGTTAACACTTCATCTGGGAGAACAGGGCTGGCGGTCATGAGCACCATATATCACAAGCGCGGGGGGTTAGGCGCAGGGTCGGGGTTTACTTGATAGGGACAACTTTTGTTCTTTCCCAGACCTCAACTGCAAGTCCGGTCACTTCTAGGGCAATGATGTACTGCCGAAGGTAAATGATACAGTGTTTGTTCAGTTACTTGTTCACGTCTAGTTGCTCGTGAGGACGGGCCTTCAGCGGATCTGCCATTGAGGGAGGAAGGGGGGGGGAGTGCAGGACTCTCTGTGCGCGGTCAAGTGGGGGCCGAGCTGCAGCGTTTGTATGCAGGCTGTTCTACAGGGGCCTGGGTTCAGTGTGCTCAAAATGGAGTCTTGGTGTGTTATAAAATGGTGTCTTATGTTATGCTACACTACGGTCCATGCAGCCTCACGTGTCGAACCACAGCCACCCTGCCTCCCGGAGCCAGGTGCATGGCGGGGGTGCCGATGAGTCATGAGCCTCACATAGGTGGGCAATGTGGGTAGGGGGGTCCTAGAGACCTGTCCTTCCATACATTTCCCCCCTTTCATTACTTAAGTAATGAATACTGTAACTCACCCAACCTCTTTTTCATTAGCAACTGCTTCATCCCACGCCGGTGTCCCCTTTATTGGCATCCAAGCTCTACACACCCCTCAGAGACTTTCCCCCCTTCTAGCATACTCATCCGGTGTGCAGGTCATGTATATGCATCTCCAATCCCCCTCCAAGTCTACCCATACCTCCTTATACCATTCTCGTTCCAGAGGCTCTTTCATTGTTGTGTGGTATAACCTATCCACTATGTCCCCGTCATAATATAGTGCCACCATCCTATATTTGGGTTCAGGATCCTCACCTGTTTGCACTTGTGCCTCCTGCATGATCTGTGCTGCTCCTCTAGCTTTGCCCATTGTCACCATCATCATTGCACCATTAGGGACTGCATTTGCACAGCACCCAAGACCTAGCTGGCACACACAAAAAATTAGGAGGAAAAATATGATGATGGGTATCAGCATTTTGACAGTCAATCTTAGCCAGGATGGTACCCAGGAAAAAATGTTGTCGAACCAAGCTCAGGTCCACACCACCTTCTTTCTTCATCCGTTCCCCCAAATTGTGCACTGCCGCGATAACGTGTGATAGAGTTCCGTTGTCCGAATCTGCAGAAGGTACGAATGTGCAGAACGCGCTCCCTATTTTTCAGCAAACACCTCCATCCATTGCCATTATCAGGTCTAGGACATACCTGTTCTGCATTTTCATTAGCCTTAGGGCCCTTACCTCCACCTTGATCACGTTGAACCCTTCTTCAGTGTCGTTGGCCAATTGGATCAGTTCCCAGCGCGTGATTTGCAGCCACTTGGCATTGGCTCGCGCCTGGATACTAGTGACGAGGGAGGCAAAGAATGTTTCAGTGGAGTTGAATAGCCGGTAACTGTCAGGAATTCATGCCAACAGTTTTGTGGAGGCATTGGATATGTAGTTGGACGACCTCCGCTTTCTGGATATCAGACTTTGCGCGTTGTCCGTGGACAGGACATACATTGGTGGTTCTTCTGTTGGTTGTGAATTTTCTGGGCGACGGGCAGCTTGCAGTCCTTCTCCTCCTTCGATGTGACTCTCCGGAATCACCATCAGGGCAGAGTGCCGTGTCGCCAAAGAACATGTGCCCCTCCAAGATTGTGGGAGGTGCAAGTATGCCTGTTTACCACAGACCCAGTAAGTGTCCATAAGGGCTGCTGTCCCTTTCTTCATATCTGGGATAATGAGCGTTCCATTGCAGTTCTTATTTATACCCATGCTGTTTTTCCCCTCGCCAAGGAAGCATAGTTCGTATGTAATTTCTTCTTGCAGCTTGAACGGTTTTTCTATGGCTGTCACTCATGTTAGCTTTGTGATATGCTTCGTCCAGACTGGTGTTATTACTTCCTCTTTCCACTTATTTTCTGAAAACAAAGTTCCTTTAATCACTAAGAACGGTTCTTTTAGACATATCACTCCTTTGGGTCTCGAGTAGCAGATTTTCTCGTTTTGCAGCATTTCAAAAGATACTGTGTGTGCCTGGAAGGTGTTCTTAATTCTACATAGGGTGAGATGAAGGAGACACTGGACGTCTGCAAGAGGCAATTCTTGAGGCAGTAGTACCTTAGGTGTACCTGAGGCGTGGGGAATCAAGGAGCATATGTAACAGTTCTCATTTGTTGTTTGCTTTGCGGTGGAGCTCATATCTGCATACCATTTATTTGATTGATGTGGGTGTCTAGGGTCTTCTATTGTGTCTAGCCCCAGGACGGAATACTCTTCATATTTCCTCCTTGCTACCCCCTCCTCCTTCTGCTGCTTTTGAGGCACTCTTTCGCATTCCTTGCTGCTTGCAGCGTTTTGCCCTGTTCACCCGCTCCCCTTTTCCCACTCATCATATAGAGCCATGAATCTTTCAGTCGTTTCTGCATTTTCTTCCTGTATACTTGTGGGGTATTCATGTTCTATGGATGGATTAACTGTTGGTGTGGGAAGGGTGGCGGTAGTGTCATATAACCATAATAAAACAGAAGGATTACGATCATTTGAACCAATAGACACTGTATTCTGAGGCATTGTACGTGGAAGTCGGGCGTGGGGTCAACCTATTGCTGGTGTCATTTAGGGGCTGTGCATGATCAGGGTGAGTGTCATAACCCCACACGAGCTGAAAGCCATCCAGATTAAATAGGCCCCTTCTTTAACCATCTTCGTTCTATTCCCCATGTTGGTTCCATTCCCTCCCCCACATTCATATCGATAGAGATGAATGTAAAAGCCCAATAAAAAACTAGTCCAAACATCATTGTAAAGAATATAATTGCACACACAAACAGACCACACTCATACGAATATCTACGCAAATCAAAATTCTCGTTGCCATTTCTATCTGCCCTAACATTATTCCGTGCGGGCTGCCAATTCGTTGCCATGGTTTCTCCTATACATTAAAACATAAAAGTGCATTAAGCGTCCTCAAATAATTAATTATATAATTTTCATTAGAGAGATAGAGAGAAAAAGAGAGAGAGAGAGAGAGAGAGAGAGAGAAAGAAAAAGAAAGACAGAGAGAGAAAGAGCGAGAGAGAGATCTTCATGTTGTATTTTGAAAATGATATACATTTTACATGTTGCACA
Organism: Ambystoma mexicanum; assembly: GCF_040938575.1. Classification (NCBI taxonomy): domain Eukaryota; kingdom Metazoa; phylum Chordata; class Amphibia; order Caudata; family Ambystomatidae; genus Ambystoma; species Ambystoma mexicanum. The sequence continues at coordinate 779,741,101 of NC_090935.1, forward strand.
GTTATTTTATTCAGTTATTTCTTTTTAACGTATACCGCTATCAAATGATAAGATGCAGTTACTCTTCACTTATTGTGACGCTTCTTCTGTGTTTTGCACTCTTTCGTCCTGTCCATGTGTGACATTATCATAAGCCTTTCGTACGTCTGTTAAATGTATCCAATATCTCAGGCCCTTAACTTTCACTGCCGTCGGCGTGCAATACACTACTTCGTATTGGCCATGAATTCTTGGGGCATTCCGCCTACGCACGAAACACCTTACATACACCATCTCCCCTGGCATTAGCTGACATTTCGGGTTCTCTCCTTGGAGCGTTATTTCCTCACTTCCTTCCTCATTTATGAATGGTGATGCAAGTTGTTTTGCTATCATACAAGCCGCTTTCGTGAGTTTTGTCAAGTACCCATTGAACTCTTCACCTACTACAGTGGCGCTTCTATGGGCGTCTGAATGTCTGCGGAGTGGGGAGTGTGCCATGTGCATGCGCCTTCCTGTTACGATTTCGTGTGGTGAAAGATGGTGGTCCTTGCTAGGCTGATTTCTCAGCTCGAACAAGGCCAAGGGCAAACAATGCACCCAGTTTTTCTTGAGTGAGAAACACAATTTTGACAACCTCCCTTTCAGGAGGCTGTTGATCTTCTCAACTACACCATTACTTTGCGCGTGATTAATCAAGCATAGTTTGTGTTTGATTCCTAACAAAGCTGTTACTTCCTTGAAGAGATCATTGACAAAATGTGTGCCATTGTCCGAGCGAATTACGTCGCAAATTCTGCAGTGCGGGAATACTTCCCTCACCAGGAACTTTGCAGCACACTTGGCATCCGGATGTGCACATGGTCCTGCCTCGACCCATTGTGAAAATGGACAAACCACTACTATCATGTAACGGGACCCAATGCATCTCTCTCCCATGTCTGCATAATCAATGTGCAGCTCTCTGAAGGGGCCTGTCGGTTTTGGTATTGTTCCTCGTAATTACCTTATTGTCATTCCTGAATTATATATTTGGCACGTTGTACATTCCATTGCCATTTTTGAAAGTTGCTCCTGCAAACCTGGGACAAACCAATTCTCCTGTATTTCTGCAGCGATATGTTGTTTCGCATTGTGTGCTGGAAAATGTAGTTGGAAAGGTATTTCTAATAGTTTGATTGGCATTACTACTTTACCTGTGCTGGTTTGACACCATAGGAGGTCTGTTGCTGACTGGCTACATCCTCTTTTTTCCCACAATTCTTTTTCCTCTTTTGTTGCCCCGTTTTGCAGCTCCAGTATTTGTGACACGGGAATGGCATTATAGCCATCTGGGAGATCCTCTTCTACATGTTTTAGTATTAGGTACTCACCTTTTCTCTCTTTTATTAAGTAAGAAGCTTCCTTGGCAGCAGCGTCCGCTGCCGGGATTCCCAAAGAGATCACATCTGTATTGTTTGTATGGGCCTGGCACTTTACTATAGCTACCACAGTGGGGTCTTTTAATGCCTCTATCAGTTCTTTTAGAAGCTCTGCATGCTGTACAGTTGACCCATCTGCTCTGTGGAACCCTCTCCGTCCCCATCTTGCCAATCCCTCGTGCACAGTAGTAGTCATATAAACCGAATCTGTGTAAATTGTAACTGCACACCTTTTTGCTGCATGCAATGCTTCAATGAGTGCTATTAATTCTGCAGCTTGTGCTGTGTAATTGGCGGGTAGGCGCTGCTGTATTAGCACTTCGTACTTACCTTCTTCCAACCTTACAACAGCTATTATCACGTGTTTTTAACCTGTCTCTGAATGTATTGATGCTGACCCGTCTATGAAGAATACCTCTCCTTCAGTCAGTGCATTTTCACTCACCATGGTGGTTTCTCCCTCCTCACCCCTGTATGTTGCACAATCGTGCGCTTGCATGTCTTCCACTGTGCATGGTTCTGTAATGAATCTTGCAGGGTTCACTGTCTTGCATCTCACTATGTGTATGTTTGCGCTGGACAGAATTATTTCATACGCTGTGGCTCTTTGTGTTGTGAGTGTGCTTTTTGATCTTTCCAAGATTGCGAATAGGGAGTTCTCCACGAACAGTGTCACAGAACATCCCATCACTATCGTTGCACTTTTCTCAATGGCGAACGCTGCGGCTGTGAGAGATTGCTCGCAAGCGAAGTCTCCTTGCATTACTGCATCCAGTGTGCCACTGTAGGAGGCCAGGGGCTTGTGTCCCAGAGATGTCTTTTGTGTCAGTACTGCTGTCATGAGGGGCCCTTTACAATGTGAGAACAGATAGAACTTGCACTCATAATCTGGGTTTGCGAGTACTGGTGCGCTTGAAATTAGTTCTTTGAGTGATGTGAGAGCATCATCTAGTTCTGCTGACCATTGTGTTTCTGTGTTTTCTCTTTGAGCTTCCTTGAGTCCTTGCATTAATGGCCTTGTGTGTGCTGCATAATCTAATATCCATGCTCAGCAGTAATTACACATGCCATGGAATTTTTGCATTTCCTTCACTGTTTTTGGTTTGCCTACTGCTGTGATGGTGGCTACCCGATCTGGTATGATTCTCTTACCGTCTTTTGAAATTAGCTGTCCCAGGTACAACACTTCTCGCTGACAATATTGTAACTTTCCTTTATCTACCTTGTAACCTTTGTGGGCCGACAATGTCAAGAGAGTGATAGAATCTTTCCTGCACTCCTCATTTTTTCCGCAGATCAGCAAATCCTCCACGTACTGAATAATTGTGCTGTCTGTTGTCATATTTCCTAGATCTTTGTGTAGAATTCTGTTGAATATGCTTGGGCTTTCGCAATACCCCTGCGGTAGTCTGCAGTGCTCATACCTTTTTTCTCCCAATGTGAATGCTGTTAGATATCTGCACTCTTCCGCGAGTGGTACTGAGAAAAATGTGTTTTTCAAATCAACCACTGCAAAGTGAGTCGCATCTTTCGGGATGCTGCATAGGATGGATAATGCAGTTATTGTTTCTTTTATTCCTTCTTCTGCTTCCCTGGACAGGGGATACTGTTTTACCCTGGGCAGTATGGCTCCTTGTTTGAGCTTTGTCTTAACTGGTGTCACCTCATGCAGTAGTCCCACATCATGGGGCCTGGTGGTCCACAGGTCACCCGTCACTGACTGCATGTCATCATTAAAGAATGAAGTTGGTGCTCCTACCACTGCCATTAGTTGCACTGGCACTTGTCTTGTCTGTATCATTATATCACAGGGGATTGCTATTTGCATTATTATTTCACCATCACTATCAGAATCTGTGAAGAGATCTTCATCTGATAAATCTTGCAGTGCAATGTCAGCATTGATGCACAACACTGTGCACCACTCGCAGCCATGTATGTCCATTGCAATTACTGCTATTCTTTGGGCTGAGACCTGAACTGCATGTAAATCTAATCACATAACGGTTCTGGGCACTATCTCCGGGCATGCTATTGGATGGAAAACAAACTCTGCAGGTACCCTCCATTCTAGGTGATTCAATTCTGGGACCACCCGTGCCAATGTTTTTAACCCCTGGATGAACATATCTGGGTCCACTGGTATGCCGCACACTTCTGGCGCTGTTGCTCGTGCGTGTACTACCAGAATCACTCACATGGGGCAAATCCCTGGTGTTGAGCATACAATTCCACTCTCTGTAAAGGAGATGGTCATATTAAGCTTACTGAGGAGATCCCTCCCCAATAAGTTAATCGGGGATTGTTCATAGTACAATAGGGGTACTCTTACTGTTTTACCCCCCCACTGTTACATCCAATTCTTCTGTGTAAGGAACATCAACCACCGCCCCAGAGAACCCCTGCGTCTCCAATTTATGATTAGATAGCGGAAACCTGCACTCACGTAAACATGATTTTCAGCTCCCGAATCCACCATAAAAATTGTTTGTTCCCTATCTCCACCCCTATCAATGGTTCCTCTGCTGCATCGAGAGTCGTCGTTAGTACTGGACACGCAAGTGCTCTCTGTGGGCTGTCCTATGCTGGGTGTCTCGTGGTCCCCCCTTGGCTGAAAACATTTCCTGATACCACTGCCACTCCCCCGTATGGTGCAGGTGCACCATTTGCTGTTGTGGTGAAGGGGTACCCTGTGTATATGGCATGTGCTTGCGGCATTGTGCGTACTGTTGGATGTTGTGTGGTTATTCTCTGTGTTGTTCTGGGCACCTTTTCTCCTGCTGTCCTTGCCCCCCTCCCATTGGTAACCCGTATGGGATCCCTGGGTGTGGGTGACCATAATGCTGGTCAACTTGGTAATTATTGTTTGGCCTGCTCCTACAATCTCGTAAGAAGTGTTCCCATCTCCCACTGTTCCAACAATTTCCTTGTTCTCCACTAGGTCCTTGCCCCCATACCCACCATTTTCTCCATACTCCGGACCACCCACTCTGCGCCCTCTGTACCCACCTCTTCCTCCCCGGGGGCTCCACACTTGCCACTGCGGTCCTCCGTACTGCTCCTGTCCATTCCACTGTGACTGCCCATTGCCAGCCCAATTTAATGCCATCCTTCCTTGTATGACTACTGATCCCTCCTCCTCCTCCGCATCCCTATCTGTGGGAAGTGCTGCTACAGCTGCGGCGACCTTCACCAGTTTCGTCTGTATTACCTTTGCCTTGTCTGCCAACCTTCTCTGTGCTATCTCTTTCTCCCTTTCTTTGATTCTCTTGCAGTGGTGTACTATTATACTTTGAATTTCGGGCCAGCCTTTCGCTTCAATCCCTGCTATTTTGTCGAGTGCTTTCTGAACTTCTTTTGGGAGCCCTCTCTTTATTATAAAGTAAAATAGGGATGTTGATTGATCCCAGGCCGTACCCGTCTCCGCTCTCCACATCACCTGCACCCGTAAAATGAAATCCATGGCATCTTCCCCATCAGTCATTGTACATTGCATTACTGACTGTAAATCTGGCGTGTCTGGGAAGGTGTCTCTCAATGCATCCCAGACCCTTGCACGTAATGTGTTGAAGGATGCTCCATCATGACGGTCGCAATATAATGTTATTCCCGGGAAACCAGCCTTCGCCCAAACTGTCTGCTTGGTCCCCCACTGCTGATACCAACAAACTTTTAACATCCCCCACTGCTAATGGCACCCCCGCTGTATGCTTCTCAAATGCATATATCCACTTACGTGCTCCATCCGACAGCGGGGGCAATAATTTTAATAAGTTGGCCTTGTCCATCTGAGCCCAAGGTATGTAATTCGGCCTCCCGCCCCTCTATGTATCAGCGGAAGCTGCAGTTTGTTTTTACTTTTCTCCCACTACTGACCTTTTACCCTTTCCTCCCCAATGTGGCCATTCTTCCCATCCTATTCCTTAACCTCCCGTTCCACTCTTCTCCCATGGCCCTCCCCAAAGGTGTCTCATTCAACCTTTCTGACATACCGCCGGCTGCTACCGCCAGTCTCCCTGCCTCCAGTTCATCGTCCTCTATGTCACACCAGAGCTATTCCATTCCTCCAGTGGCCTTTTCTCCCTCCCCTGTGTTGTCTCCGAGCGTATGTGGTTCCAATTCTATTATTCTAGTTGGCTCTTCCTGTATTCGGAATAGTATTTCCCCCTTTTTCCACCCTTCCTCAGAGGACCTGTCAAGTGCTTGTGCCCGTGGCGTTTGCTCTGTTCTTGACATGCTTGTCCCGCCTTGTTCACATATGGTTCGTATTCTAGATAGCTCACTTCGGGCCATTGAGAGTCGGGAATCTAAGTCTTCTGTTAATTTCTCAATATCTACTTTGGGAGTACTTACCTGCCCACTAGTTCTGGGGCAATCATATGGTGGCAGTGCAGTTGGTCGTGGGGTAGGTTTGGGCACATACACGGGATCACTATACCCCTCGGCGGGCACTGGCTTATTTAGGAGGGGGTACAACTGTGTTACCTATATTGACCCCTCTTTCCCCCTACCCTCACCTTCACTCTCATTTGCTGCCAGGGGAGTGGTGGTAGTGGTGGGCTGCTCTGGTGCTATGTCTTTCCTCTTGATGGGGGCACTTCTTCAAATAGTCTCCATAAATCTAGTATCTCTCGTCTATTATGGAATTGTTTTCCCTTGTATTTTATGAATATGCATGTGGCTACTCTTATCAAACGACCCTCCTTGGGGCCATACCCGGGGTAGCCCTTCTCCCTTCAATTCCGTGACCCACTGGTCATGATACTTGGTTATGCGTTCTGCATAGCCTTGCAGAGCTAGTTTCCCGTCTTCCTTTTTTTCTTTTTTTCACCTTATTATCCTAATGGCCATATGCAGAGAAAGAGAATAGTATTAATGTATTATAGTGCCAGTCGATTTACCCCTAAGAAAAATCCCTTCTTTACCTCACTTGACCTTGTACACTCTGGTCTCTATCCCCCTCCTTTTACTGTCACTCGCACTTAATACTCACATGCCTGACTTGTTCCGAGACTCTCCGGACCCGGTCCGTCCAGGCGGCGCTGCCTCACACTCAATGGCCGCCCCTGGCTCCGGCGAGCGGTACTAAGGTTTTTTTGGAGCGGGACCCGTACCATTTCACCCGACTGCGTGCGCACATCTAAGCGTACCGGTTGCCTTGGCAGGCAGCTCTCTTGAGCGGGCGCGCCATGCGTCTCCACTGCGGCCAGGAACGTCTCATGCCAAAAGGGGGCAATAAAGTCGAATCTCGTCTAAGGGGTCACCACTGAAAGTAAGCGTCCCCCAATAAGGCAGTTAACCCCCCTCAATAAGAGGCAATAAAGGACACACCCCAGGAGGGAATGAGACCAGGACCAAGTGCGGTTGAAATTAAAAGGTTTTATCTAAATCAATATAGGGCATGCAAAGGACTCTGCAAACTCCGAGAGCGCTCTGTCTGACAGAAGCAAAGACAGTCAGTTATATTACAAATACACGTCATGCATGAGCTAAGCTATAGGGGCCACATAGTCTTGGGGATTGGATGGCGACGTCTAGCTACTATGTTGTCTATACGCTCGGTGCTTCATGATTGGCGGGGATCCACGTGGTGGCATCACGAAGGGCTTGGGTCAGCTGGGCTTGTCGGGGTGGAGCTCCAGGGCACTGGCTGTCAACGGAGATTCACCACTTTGGTTCTAGAACTTGCCCTTGTGGCCTTTCATACACATTCATCACACTCATCTATGCCAGGTTGTTATGTAAAAACTTCTAACACATCAATCTAATACCTGTGTGGGACACAAGAAAGCAATATGCAATAAGAGGCTTCCTCCATACATCATCGTAAAGTTGTCATTCACAAATGGTCCAGTCTCATGGGTCCAGGTGTCTTATCAGTGGGGCACAGGTCAAGCTACCTTCATCATTTTATCCTGTTAGATGCCGTAAATGATGGCTCTGGGGGATGTTTGCACAAAGACGGATAACTGTCTTCGTGGTCTGTTGAATTTGGAGTGAACTGGAATACCATTAGATAAGAGGGGGCACATAGCTGGCACCTCAAAGGCGGTGGGATTTAGGACCGAGTAGCTCGTAATTCATTTGGCCTGGCCATGGCAGCACACAGTGGTTGTATGGCGGCCTCTGACATGGGGGAGGTAAATACTTGAAGCGGGTCCAGCAGGAATGTGGGGAGGTGAAGCTGTGCTGTTCGAACACCAGCAAGCCCCAGCGGGCCTTGGCGGGTGGAGGGGGAGATGGCCTTGTAACTTTGTGCGAGTCTCATATTCACTGGACTGCACAAATACAGATGTTGGAGCTGGGGGCATTAGGTAAATTACACATTTCTGCCGTTTCCCTGTGCTTGCATTACTAGGTTCATAACAATGGAGGTTTTTCATTGGCACATAAATTACATAACGTTAATTGGTCTTATGCTTGCAATTCATGAGAAAGGTGAACTTATAACAAACCTGAGGCAGTATCAGGTTGGGTTACATACTCAGGAGCAAGAAAGCAATGTGTTAATCTAACATTTTGGTTATAGTTAAGACTGGCTCAACAACATATTTCATCACATCATACACAAGTATTTTATAGATTGCTTTTCCATTACCCTTTGTTACAATAGCAGCAAAACATTAGTTGGTACAAAGCGGATTTTCGAGTGGTCGTACACTGGGCCTTATAACATGAAGGTGTCTTAGGGGAGGGTGGGGGTCACCTTGCTTTAGTATGAGTGACTAGCATTATACATTTTAACCCTTTTTAAAACACATCCTTTATCAGCATGGATAAGACTCAGAGACTCGAGAGTTTAGCATATATGGTTAACACTTCATCTGGGAGAACAGGGCTGGGGTCATGAGCACCATATATCACAAGCGCGGGGGGTTAGGCACAGGGTCGGGGTATACTTCATAGGGACGACTTTTGTTCTTTCCCAGACCTCAACTGCAAGTCTGGTCACTTCTAGGGCAATGATGTACTGCAGAAGGTAAATGATACAGTGTTTGTTCAGTAACTTGTTCGCGTCTAGTTGCTCGTGAGAACGGGCCTTCAGCGGATCTGCCATGGAGGGAGGAAGGGGGGGAGTGCAGGACTCTTTGTGCACGGTCAAGTGGGGGCCGAGCTGCAGTGTTCATATGCAGGCTGTTCTACTGGGGTCTGGGTTCAGTGTGCTCAAAATGGAGTCTTGGTGTATTATAAAATGGTGTTTTATGTTATGCTACACTACGGGCCGTGCAGCCTCACATGTCGATCCGCAGCCACCCCGCATCCCGGGCCCAGGTGCATGGGGGGGTGCCGACGAGTCATGAGCCTCACCTAGGTGGGCAATGTGAAGGAGGGGGGGTCCTAGAGATCTGTCCTCCCATACACTTTCATGAAGATAAATTGCCGTACCCAGACCAGGCATGAATCCTGTCTGGTTTGGATCTCTAATATTAGAGGAATAAAGCCATTGATCAAATTCTCTCAAAATCAATTTACAGAATAATTTGCCCGGAACATTATATGAATATTTTGGATTGACCAATTACACTCAAAAACATCAATACAAATAAGACTAGCTCTTGATGGTTGCCTATCGGAGCCCATTAAAACTGCTATAGGTCTTAAATAAGGATGCCTGCTAGCATCATCGCTCTTTAATTTTACATCGCAGACATCTGTCACGATCTTCTTGCTGTTGTTTCTGACCCCCCGAGATTAGAGGGCCACGTCGTCCCTTGGCTGCTTTATGCTGACGACTTATCATGGCGAAAACACCCAGGGTCCTCTGCGCCCTCCTGCTCAAGCTGAGCAACTATGTAACAGTCAATGTCTTAACGATTAACCGAGATAAATGCAAAATACTGATCATGGGTATGAATAAGAGAAGAAAGTAAAAAAAACTGTCCATGGCTCCTGCAAGATACTCACTTGGAGGTCTTGTATAAATATTTGGGCCTCCTTATTAGTAATCAGATGGCTGACCATCCTTACCACACTGACATACGACAAAAATTGAAATCTTTAACCTCCCAAGCCAAAATCATTCAGGCTAGGTATGGAAAATTCTCTGTCCAACTATCATTTTTTTTAAGCAGAAGGTCGCCCCTATCCTGATTTATGGGGTGGAATGAAGATGTTGGATGACCGAGATATACTGCCAAAGACTAGAGGGTCTTTTTTGGCAATCCATCTTACGGTTACCACAATCTACACCTATGTGCAATATCAGGTATGAACTCGGAATGGAACCACTCTGTGCAATTTATATCTGGAAACTGATATCGCTATACAGAAAGTACCTGGTGGCAGATAACGAAAGTGGATGGCATCATGAGTATAGTGTCAAAACATGTATTAATCACTAAGAAAAACAAAATGCAAAATTGGAGAACTAAAATTCTAATAATCTTAAAGAGTGAGAACATTGAACCGTCTGATTTGATATCTGACCCAAACAAAGCCAAGATAAAATTGTGGAGGATTTCACTGACCAGGTAGTTCCATCTAAAAAATATAATACCATTGAGTCTTATTTATCCCGCTTCCCTGACCCAAAATATAGCAACCTCTATATGAGATTGAAATGAAATGAAATAAAATGATATTTTATTTATATTGCGCGCATACACAAGTGTTTCAGAGCGCGACCAGGTAAAAAGGGAGGGGAACAAGGGAGAAAAAACAGAAAAACAGAAAAACAGCGATCTTACTAGGCACAGTGACATTTAAGAAAGCGCAAGTGCATGGAAAAGGAAAATGGGGGAAAAGTGCATGGAAATAAAAGAATAAATAATAAATAAGGGCGATAAACCATGGTAGTGCAGCCAGGAAGTGGCAGGTGAAAGTTAGTCAGAAAGGTATATCTGATAAGGGTTTATAGTGAAAATGTCAACTGCAAAAATGTCGACTGCAAAAATGTCGAGAAAAAAAATTCAAATGTTTTTTTTTTTTAATGGGGGTTCCCTCAACCCCTGTTTATTTTTACTAGCTAGACCCCAAAAAAACATACAAATAAAAAAAGCACATTTGATTTTTTTTGTAGACATTTTTTTTTGTAGACATTTTTGCATTCGACTTTTTGCAGTCGACATTATAATTGGACACCTCTGATAAGTGCAGAAGGAAAGTGGGAGGGGAACTGTATGGGTACAGATACAGAACCCTAGTGCAGATGGTGGCCTGGAGGCAGTGCAGGAGGGTGGCAGGATGAGCAGGTACCTGGGATCGAAAGAACAGAGGATGGCCAAGTGCACGATACCAAGAGAAGAAACAGATCAACAGGGGTGAAGGGGGCAAAGGCAGAGGCAAAGAGGAAGGTCTTGAGAAGTTTACGGAAGTTTACGGAACCAAAGATGTTTTTCCTCAAGTTTCAAGGTGGCCGAGAGGCTGTTCCAAAGGGAGGCACCAGCCGAAGACAGAGATCTAACCCGAGATCGTTTTTTTGCAAAACTACTAACCCTGAGGGAGTTAGAAGTAGAGGAGCGAAGGGCTCGAGAAGGAAGGTATTTTCCGACGGATAGTTGAAGGTATTTTGGACCCAGGCCCCAGAAAGCCTTGTGGACAATGCAGAGTGTTTTAAATCGCATCCACTGGGAGCCAATGAAAGGATTTCAAGGCTGGAGAGATATGATCCCAGGGCTTGAGGCCAAGGACATTTGATTGAGGTTGAATCTCTGGTCGATTAGTGACGTCTGCTACAAGCGCAAACTTACTGCAAATAATAGATGCAGGTTAGTGTGCATCCCTCAGAACCTAGAGCTTATAAGTGATCTGACGACTAAGGGGCCGATTCATGGAACAAACGTGCGCTGAAAATCCATGCGCAAACAGGCGCAAGGGAGCGCAAGGGGAGAAACGCAGCGCACGTGCACGCGTGCGATTCACGGAAGACGCTGTGCGTGTTTCCCGCTGTCTGTGCGCCCAATCCAGCCATGGCGCACGCAGGCATACACGGCGTGCGCTACGCGCACAGCAAAAGCACACATAGCGCGGCGCACACAACCAAAGTGGGCGTAACAGTGGGCGTAACACGCGGAATGGAGAACAACGTGTGAAAAAGAAGGCGTAACTGGGGACGTACTGCAGGGAACTACACGGAACGCCCACACGCACGCGAACAACCCGTATTCATGGATCCGAATACGGGAAACCTGCGCACGGCAAAAGACGCGCACAGGGGTCAACGCGTCCGCCACACGAAGGCAGGTGGAAGCGTCCCCACGCACAGTATAAAAGTGCGCGCAAACAACAAACACGTATATACAGCTACGATGAATGCCCCATTTGTCGCAGCACTGATCGTGGGACACCGCAGGAGGAGGAGGATAGTCTGGGCACGCATTTTCGCACCACGGACAAGCCTTTTTGGGATGCCTGACGACCAGGTCTATGGCAGTTATAGGTTTCCACCCCATATCATCCTAGACCTGGTCAGGGAGTGGGAAGATGACCTTACATCCCCCACCCTTTGCTCCCAAGCATTGAGCCCCTTGGAGAAGCTGCTCAATGTCCTGCATTTTTTGGCCACTGGGTCATTTCAGCGGACTATTGCCATAGTGGGGGGGGTCTCACAGGCCACGCAGTCACACTGCCTACACCAGGTACTGGCAATCATGACAGCGCGCCCCTCAGTCCGCAGGCACATATACATGCCCAGAACACCCGCAGAAAGGCAGGCCGTTGTCCTGGATTTTTTCAGGGTGGCACACTTCCCCAAAGTGCTCGGTGCCATAGATTGCACCCATGTGGCCCTACGTCCACCTAGGGCCACTGAGCACATCTACCGAAACCGCAAGCACTGGCATTCCATCAATGTACAGGTGGTATGTGATGCAAAGGGAATCATCACCTCTATCTATGCAAACTACCCTGGCTCCACCCATGACAGTTTCATATACTGAATGTCTGCCCTGAGCCGGGCCCTGGAAGCTGGGCAGCATGGCGACACATGGCTCCTAGGTCAGTACAAATGCCCTTGCACATGCATGCAAGTCACACACAGACAAATACCCAAACCCTAATAATCTCAACTATTATCACCTCCCCAGGGGACAGTGCCTACCCTCTGAGCAACCACATGATGACGCCAATCCGGAACCCCACCACACCACCCCAGGAAAGATACAACGCCGCCCATATTGCAACCAGGGCCATAGTGGAGCGCACATTCGGAGTGCTCAAGTCACGTTTCCGCTCCCTTGACCGCTCTGGCGAGCAACTACTCTATGCACCACCAGTAGTGTGCAGGATCATTGTGGCAGCATGTGTCCTGCACAATGTTGCAACACGGCAGGGCGTCCCGGTGGACATGGTGGTGCCCCCACATCCCCAACCACAGGCACAGGCGCTCCCCATGGGAGGAGACAGGGCACGTGGCGAGGAAGCCCGGACCCAGCTTGTGGCCACATTCTTCACCTAAACTCCCACCCCTGCGGAGTGCACACAGGCCTGGCACATACCAGGTGACAATCGATGATGACAAAGAGACAGTCAACTGTCACAACCCTACCACCCTGAGACAGTTGCCATGGAAGTGCCACATTGTCTGCATCCCTAGCTACTTAAACACAAGCTATCCTGTGTGACCAAAAGGCACACATATGACATATGACATGATATGGCCTATACACAAGTATTTCAAGGTGCGATGATGCAGGGAGGGGGGAACAAGGGAAGACAGAAAACGGTACTACTAGGCCAGGTGTCATTTAGATTGTGCAAGTGCAGGGGTAGGGGGAAGGGAAAAGTGCAAGGGGAAGGGGAGGGGTGGGGGGGTGCAGTACAGGGGAAGTAGACCAAAAAACAAATACATAGGTCGGCTGGTGGCAACTGCAAAGGTAAGTGCAGACAAGTGCTGGGAAGGGGGGGCTGTAGGGATAGAGAGACAGTCCCGCAGTGCAGGGGTTGCCAGGGAGGCAGTGCAAGTGGAGAGTGGCTGGGCCAGGGACCGGAGTCGGTGAGAGTGGCCCAGTTGCAGCTCCAGTGCAGTTCCAGAGAAGAATTCCGCAAGGGAGAGGCAGAGAGAAAGCAGAAGCAAAGAGGAAGGTCTTGAGGTGCTTCCCGAACCGGAGATGGTTCCCCTCAAGTTCAAGTGAGGCAGGAAGGCTGTTCCAGAGGGAGGCCCCTGCCGCGGAGAGAGATCTACCCCCAGCTAGTTGCTCTGAGAAGCGGATGACCTTGACATGCAAGGTGTGCATCACACACCTGCAAAACAGGCCATGGCCATCACTGTCATGTCACTCAAACCCTCCCAAACCACAACATGACATGGCAAGCAATACCCATACACCAACACAGTAACGATACGATACACATTGCCATGTCCAAAATCTACAGTGGCATCAGACAATGATGCCTGACCTGGAATCAGATGAAATGACAGACCAACAACCTCCCACCCAAAATAAGTCATTTCAAAATGCATTACAAGAGTTGTAGACATAACATAACAATGAATGCTTGTATACATGCACATTGTGCATTGCAAAATCAACACTGCAGCTTCTGTGTGCTGTGTCCTACTCCTGCAACACACTGCTCAGCGCACAGCACAGTGAACAGCCATTGTGTGTGATGCACACCCTGAGCATTACATCTAAGTGACAGACCACATCAAAAACCAAATTAGGCATGTACAGGATCCATAATTGGTCACAGAACATGTGCTGCAGGGACACAGTGGGCACCAGAAGGCAAACAGTGTACATGTGGATATGCAAGGGTGGGAGTACATGTAGTGCATCAGAGTGCAAGTGTGTGGTTCTGCAAGGACATGCACTCCTCATATGCATGTGCACTCAAGTGACCATCAGTGTTCTCTACATATCACATGTGAACATTCACCATGTGTACAACCCAGCATGTCAAACCACAACTATCCCCTCGTACCTGAAAGGTAAACACAACACATGAACAGGCATTGATCAGCAGAACACAACATGTACATAGGATACCACCATTACAATGTCAGAGTTCCCATCACACTGCAGGGCAAGGCAACTATTAACAACAACCCCCCAACTCCCTCACAAATGACCATGACCCACTGAACAACTGCACCTGGGTCATGGAGCCTTCAAACCTCAATTCCACCTGGCCACAGGATCACCTTCACCCTTCGTCACCATCTCCCACCTTGTGTGTAAAAAGGTGCCTGCACCCTCAGAATCCACACTCATTTCCAAAATGACAAAATCCAAGCCAGAAAAACGAACCAGAACACCCTCCAGTAGATGACTTGACGTAGCAGTACCTCACAAAGGCCAAGTACTACCACAATGATGCAACAACCAAGGTAGCACAGTAAAACAATGTCACAACAGGATGTGAACCATGTGTGGTACATGACATAGGATGATGCACCATGAACGGATGTGTACTGTCACAGGTCCCATGTGCAGGCCCGGGAGTGTCACGAAACAACCACCCCCACCGTGTCCCGGGTGCCTGCAAGGTCAAACTCACACAGGCCCCTGAGACCCTGGTGGGGAAGGAGGTTCAGGGATATGCAGTCGGGACAGGTGTTGACACACTGGATGACTGGAATGAGTGGCAGGAGAGGGGAGGAGGAATGACACATGAAACCAGGGAATGCACGAAAATGTACTACCTGCATGAACACATACACAATCCAAACAAACTTGGACATCATTGTCATGGCCTTCTGTAGTCCAGGCTTAGGAGTGGTACGAACCAACCACCCCCCTCTAGGGTTTTGGCGCCTGCAAGTTCGAGGCTTACACAGGCATCCGCAACCCCAGCGGGGAAAGAGGGTTAGGGAACGTTGCTTGGATAGGTACGGGAAGCAGGAACACCGGGTAGAGGGTACACGGTTCAAAATTGCATAGGATTCCGGGTGATTAGGGGGAAAAAAACATACCAGATTGAACCACACATACATCCATGCATTAGTACACTCCCCAGCAAGCCTATGCAGAGCAGTTTGAAAGAAAAACAACAAGACACTTAGCTCTGGTTTTGAGTGCTGGCCTCCTGCCTGCGCACTCTCAGGTCCGGTTACAGGAGCACTGCAATGCTGCAAAAAGAGCCACAGTCAACAACCTGTACATGCCAATTACACCAAAACACAACACCAAACATGCCCCATAGCAAAAAACTACTCTCCAAACAGACAATCTGGTGTAGATGCTTCGTACCCATATGTAACATTACCCCTGTGACGGGTCATACACAGTCAATGCAGTAAGTCAGCCGCCGGTGGGGGCGTGGCAAATGGAACATCAATGTGTCACAATTCACACAACATGCAATGTTCCCTGGGTAAACAGACAGACCCATATAGCAAGCCATGACTTCTGAGCAAGTTGCGTACCACCATGACCGAAAAAAAGTTGGCAGTGCATTTATCATAAAGTACATGGAAATGATATGCACTGCACCCGAGTATGTCCCTTGCTGTATGTCCCTGTGAGCTGCCCCTTTCCATGTCTCGGAAGGCTACATGGTTGATACAAGTGCCTCAATGGACCTTGGTGTACCGGAGGGTATGTGCCACTGCCCCTGCACGTGTCCCAGACAACCTTACAATCAACAGCCATCAGTCCACTAACACATGTGAGCTGCATTGTGTGCTTCAACACCAATATTCGTCTAAGCTCACCTTCAGTGCTGTGACTAAGCCTGCATGTGCAACTTGCCTGGTGCAAGCTTTGCTGTGTTGTGGCCCCCCTGTGCTGCTCACCTTGCCTGGAGTTCCTTGGAACACGTCAGCAGGTCTAGGATGTAGGTCTGCAATCCCTGTGCCTCTGCTTGTGCACACATGTGCATGTGGGCACCAACAAACGTGTCCAGAATTCCGTCGTCCAATGGGCCATGTCTGCTGGCAAAGGTGCTCTGGAGGCTCATCCCCCTGCAGAAAGGGCATGAAACACATGATTAATGCTTCAAAGTCATCTGTGTGTGTCTCATCAGGCATCTCATTACTTGACCGTGTCAGAGAGTCACATCATAAATCACACCATCAGTCCATCTTCCACATCCAAAGTGTGGAACACTATCTACAGCATGAATTGCAACAAGCACGTGTACAGTAAAGATAAGAAACATACTACACAATGCATAACAATTAAATTACACATTAATCATGACACACCCCATCTAGCAAAAGCTGCACAGTGGACAATAACACCAAAATCATTCCCACTAGAGGTGTCAACACAAGTCACACAGCACCAGACAGTCCAAAGCCCTTGTGTAAAAGTATGTGACACCGAACCATCCTTGCGAGCCCATGGATAAGGGAGGCAGGAGTGGCATATGTGAGTCAAGGACCCCAAGCAGCAAACACATACACAAGACAAGCCTGAAGGGCCCAGCTGGAACAGACAGTGGATGCCTTCAAAAGCCACAAAGCACCGCACCGTCACATGAAAGCACAATAGACAAGCAATTTTAAACTAAATCAACTATTAACTAATTACACTAACAATGGAAAACCTACGTTACCTAATTAAACTAACTATCAAACAGAAACTTAACTAACTAAACTAAAAGAAAAAACAAAAATGGCCACATACGACCCGGACCCGGGGGGGAGGGGAGGCACACAGGAGGGGGGAGGTACAGGGTGCTGCTCAACATCCACATGCGATGATGCTGAGCCAAAAAAAAAACCTCCATGGGCTCAACGCCTGCACAGCCTGACCTATGTGGGAGATAGATGGTCGTCCGAGTCTGGCTCATCCTGGAAAGGAGGACGTGGCACAGTAGCCTGGCCACGCCTAGCCGCAGCTTGCCCCTCGTCGGGAGCAAGTCTGCCGGATGGGTGAGCCTGGTTCTGTGTGGCGATGTGACGTAGGTCTGCATGCAGAACCTCACGTCATACACGTGCTTCCTCTTGCAAGGTAGCACGTGTAACAGAGAGTTCCTCCTGCAAGGCCTGGCTGGACAACCGCTGCACCTCCCGGCAAGCCTGTAGCTCAGCCGAGATGGTACGCTCAAGCTGTGCAAACCTCTCCTCTGCCTGCTGCCTCTGGGACATCATAAGGACACCCAGAGTGGATCTGAGGAAAGCATACTTCTCCCTCAGGGCATCCATGTGCGCCTCTGCGTGAGCAGCAATTGCTTGACGCAGAGACGACATTTCAGCCAGGCGTGCCCTGTCTGAGGCCGCCATGCCCAGCCTGAGCGAGCGGGCCGTGGACCGTGCCGCCTGCTGCTGGAGAAGCACCTGCCTAGCAGGGGGGAGCACAGATCGGGCCACACGCTCCATGGTCTCAGCAATGTTCTCCATTGCTGCCCCCTGCTGTTCGGAATTGGCAGTCATGTCTTGCTCCCACTCAGTATACTGCGGTTGCGCGTGGCGACTGCGTTGCCGGGCTTGACCCCTGCGGGACCCAAGGACCGAGGGTCCTCGCTGTGTTGGCACCGCCCGCGGCTGCACGACTACATGCCCCCGTCGACGTGATGTCCCAGGCACATCAGTGACTGGTGTGGAGGGTGACCCTGCGTCCCGATCCACCACGGGCGGAGGAACCAAGACTGTCTGATCCCTCAGTGTAGGGGTCGCAGACAGAGGAGTGTCCACATCAGAATCACTCACCCCTGACACATGGACTTGATGCTCATCCAACTCAACATGGACGTCAGAGTCGTCATCAAGGCTGGACTCATAGGCAGCCAGAGACAAGATGGACTGCAGCACTTGGGGGTTTTCGTGGCCTACCACCCCACGACCACCACTAGTGCCGGGTTGATGTGGTGGTAACAACCCTGTGTCTGGCATGACAACACCATCCTCCGCCTCCATTGCGTCATCACCTGAAAAATAGAGAGAAAAAAGGTCACTACACATGTCAGAAGCACACAACACACTCACACACCGACAGCAAACGCATTCGGCAGACATGTGACACACAACACATAACCTGGCATGCATGCTGGGTCACTTTGAATAGCTTCTGTGATCAGACCTGTTGAAAGGTGGCAGTTTCCATGGAAGTGGGTCTATGCAGTGCAGAAAATGTGTACGCCACTCACTACCTACATGTACAAGGACTACATGGTGTGTGCCAGGAAATGTGAAGGCAGTGCAATGTCAAATTCAGACATCACGTGCATTGTGCATTCAATGTGTACCATATCTAGAAGCCAAGCACCCCTCCACCCCAGTACCAAAGCAGGGATGCCTAGCATGGTATCAAAAGGCTGACCATACACCTGTGTATTGACAGGCAGTGTTGACTGGCATCAACAGCTTAATGTGATTCAAGTGACAACACTGCAAATGATGCTGGGACAGTAAGCAGGACACATGATGAAAACTCTGGATTCCGCCCATGTGTGAAGAAGACACAACAACAGCTGGACAGAGTCATTGGCCATTGAACAGGCTGAGGCCTGTGAGCCACACAGATTGACAGACCCTAAACATGTGTGCAACGCAGGACTGAGCCACAGTTGACATGGGAAGGCTGATGAGATGGCAGGCAATGTATGTAACCAAGGACTTGTATTACAGTGATCATCCAGTCAAGGACACATAGGGGCATGCGTGCAATGCACATGGAGCATGAATGGGCACTCATGTCCCTGCGGGACATCTGACCTATGCACAGTACAAGTGAGATACCCTGCATCGAGTACTAAGGCTGTACCACACGGCATATGTCTGGCAGATTCTAGGCTGGAAGTTAGCATCTACACAGGACACATGAACAAGAAAGTACACATTGGCAAGATTGAAGCAGACCAGTGCAAAGGTGGAACTGGGGTGCAGAGTGGCGGAGGAGGGGCAAGGGAGCATGCCTACATGGAGTCCCCGCATGCAGGCAGAGGAGACATGCATGTCGGAAGCATTGCATTACTTACACATCAGAACCATGTACACGTCACATGTAGCGGCAATCATGCACAACACATCCCACAAGTGAAACACACACGTCCTCAACAAACACGCATCAACACTCACTGGACTGCGCATCAAAGTCCAGCATCTCTCCCACTCCTTTGACCAATTCAGGTGGTATGAACTCCGCAACGAGAGCCTCATGCGGAGTGAGCTCTTCCTCCTCTGGTGCAGGCCCACCGCCAGTCACCAGAGTCAAGTTGTAATTAGAAGCACGCTTAGCCTTAGTGCTGCGTTTGATGTCATTCCAACGCTTCTTGCACTCTTGCGCCGTGCGCACCTCATGGCCGAATGAACTGACATGTTCCGCAACATGCTTCCATTGGGTGTCACGTTGGGCAGCCGTAGTCTGACTATTGGCACCCACTAGCATGTCACGGCTGTGGCCCCGCACCTAGTCCACGAGGAAGTCCAGTTCCTGCTTACAGAAAGGCTTCTTCCTCGACGTGTAGGAGGTCGTGGCTGTGTGTGGGGTCCCAGCCTGTGCTGCAGGTGCAACCTTCCTCCTCTTGGACTGTGGCGCAGACCCTGGCTGGCTAATGCCGCCCTGACCAGTATGGCCAGTGGGTTCGGTGGATTGAGCCAAGGGAGTGGCAGGTGGAGGGATGACCAAAGGCCTGACTTGTGTCGGTGGCAGCTGGGTGCCCACTAATGGACCCTGCGCAGCAACATCAGCTGTGGCAGGGTCATTGACCGCAACCGTCCTGGTTGGCAGACTCAAAAAACGGGGTACTGTTGGGTGCATCTGCCCCTGCACTTGCCAACACCCGGCTGTTCGGGGCAGCAGATGACATGGCTGCCCCAGGGACACGTGTTTTGGTCTGAGCAGCCCGGCTTGCCCCTATGGTTTCCCCCCTGGCCTGTTGGAGATCTACCAAGGGCTCTTCAAGTGCCAACGCAGCCTGCGCTGGCAGACCCTGAGCCTGGGTGGCGGTGTCCACAGCTGCACCTGCAGCTACCACTACCCTTGATAGTCGATGGAACGGACTGCCGGGTCAAATGGGTGCCAGTGCCAGATGCAGGAGCTGCATCCCCCGGAACCACAGGGGGTGGTGGCATGACTGCACCGACACATGGCACAACATTGTGCTCAAGTGGCGCACCCCTGCCTCTTCCCCCTCTGTGGCCGCCCTGGACACCCTGGAGTCCCCCTACTCCCTGGTCACCACGGCCACGTCCCCGACCAGGCCCACCACGAGGAGGACGCCCAGATGAGGCGCCCCTCACCTTTGGTGGCCTCCCAACCATGGCACAGATGTAGTAGTGCTGGCACAGATGGAGTGGTGCCAATGGGAGGTGTACACCACAATTGACCTGGGCAATTGGGGTGAAGGGGGTGGGAAGCAAGATGTTAACAGCCCCCCTGCACCTGCAAGGCTGTATGTGACCCCGGTGATGTGGTGACTGGTCACGCAACGCTCAGGCACCCCAAAACTGCAGTAAAACCGTGCACGCAACCCTGCAGCCTACGTGCGTGGATTCAACCTCCCGCAGTACGCGGTGGCACCCAGTAACACGAATAACGTGTACGCGTGGGACACGCAGGCTACTATGACATCGAAAATGGGTGCGATACACAGGGGCACCCGCAGTGGGAAAAAGAGCGTGTGCGACTCACCGTCTGACTAGCGCGATGCAGAAAAACACGCGTAGCCAATACCCCCGCCAAAAGAAGAGATACGTCCTTGATAGCTGTGAAGTTGTGATGGCGCGTGAAACAACAGGAAGCAGCAACACACGTCGGTCTCCTCGAAAGGCACGTACAGTGAACTGCTGGGCCCGCTCACCTTTAACCCGTGCTGAGGGAAACGCACGCGCGGGTCACGTCACTTACGCGCATGGGCCCTTTCCTCGTATTACACGCGGATGTGCAGTTTTTCACGCGCGCTGAAATGCCCATGCACGCCTGTGCGCGTCACGTCACAGGGGCGCTTGCGCTTCAGGGGCCTTCTGTCCAATGAAATTGCGTATGCATGCAGACGCGCTTACGCTCTAAGGGCCTTTCCTCGAATTACACGCTGACGTGCTGAATTTTCACGTGCCAAATCACTCCGTATGAAGCTGGCCACGCATAAGCACACGGAAGACCACGCTCCTGCCCAGAAGGCTGAACTACTGCCCCCCAGAGCCCTGAGCACGCTCCCACCTGCCATTTGCTGCTGCCTGACTGCCTGTTGCCCACGTGCCCTGCCATTTGCTGCCTGCACATCAGCCAGGGGTGCTGTTGCTGTGACCACCCCTGCTGGAACAAAGACTCCCGACTGGGATTCCATCGCTCCACAGCCCAGCCCCAGGACCCAGTTGCCCACCCACTCCTGCCTCTGGGGTTGTCATGTCGGGCACTGCAACATCTGGCACCACTGACAACCCCCAGCCAGAGAGACAGAGGGGCACCAGCTTCAGTGCCACCGAAGTTGGTGTCCTGGTGAAGCAAGTCCTGGGGCAGTATGATGCCCTCTTCGGAAGTTCCCGCGCCGACAAGGAAGGACGGACTCGGATCTGGACTGACATCGTGACTGCCATCAACGTGGAGGGGGTGGCAGTCCGCGACTTCCAACATGTCAAGAAGCGCTGGGAGGACTTCAGGTCCAGGACCCTGAACAAGGCCCGGCGCCTCTTGAAGGGGGCGGATGCCAAGGGGCGCCGGGGCCACTTATCGGAAGATCAGATGAGGGTCCTGGAACGCATATCCCCAGTGCTCCATGTCCAGGTCCTTGAGAGGCAGACCAGTCTGGAGTCGAGCGGTAAGTGTACATGCATCCTGATTGTGAGCTGTGCGTATGGTGATGTTTCAGTAGTGTGCAGGTTGCACATCTGTTTGTATGCGGTCGAGTATGGGTGGGGGTGTACAGGGCCGTGGGGCTAACACATGCGAGGGCTGTAATGTGTGAGACATGGATGGTGCTTGTGTGTGTAGGCTTGCATGCCAAATGCAGTTGTGTGGGCACACATGTTTGGATGAATGTGTATGTAAGTAGACATGTCTGTGATGTCACGCATGTATGTTGTTTTCAGCTGCATGTATCAGCACTGTGTACATGTGCATTTGTGTGTATTCGACAAGGGTGCAACAGTGATGCAACATGGATGCATCTGACAGCCGGATGTGGAAGCCTGATTGGCAGTTGTGACATGGATGCCCATCCGAACACTGCGACACTTGGCAGAGGTGTACACATGCATGCAAGTGTGGTGGTGTGTGTACATGTGTGGTGCACTTTCTGTGTTGCATGTGATGTCTGGCTCAGCTTTGCCTGCTCATGCTGTTTTATGGGTATGGATGGTGCTGGCAGTTGCAATATGGCTGTGGTATGGCTCATGTGTGCGAGTTGAAATGACATGTGTGTTGGGGATTGTGATGGCATGTCTGAGGTTTGCCAATGCCACTCATGTACAACTGTCATGTGTGTATGTGTCCATTGTACAGTGCCCTGATGCCTGTGTTTTATTTCTCCCTGTCTGCAGCGTCAACTGATGAAGAGGGCGGAGAAGGTGCTGTGGAGCACAGCGGCGGGGATCCCACCGCCAGCCGGAGACGCAAGGCCCGGCTCCCCTCCCAGGTTGTCATCTCGTCGGGGAGTGAGGAGTCTGGTGCCGCGTCCCAGGCTGCAGCTGCCGGGGGGAGGTCCAAGAGGCGGAGGTTGGAGTTGGACTCCTCGGTAGCAGAAGGGGCAGCTGGGACCCCACAGGGCCCAACGGGGGAAGATGGCACGGAGTCATCCAGGTTGGTGGGGGGTTTGGTGGAGGAGGAGGCCGTGCAAGCAACAGAGACGGGGTCTGGAGGTGGGGATCCCACTGGTGCTAGTGGTGCAGTGCAGGACCAGGGACAGGAGGCAGCACAGGCCGCCGCGGAGGTGCCTGTGTGCAATCCTGTCCCTGATCCTGTCCCTGCATCATCTTGCACCAGCAGGGATGCCTACGTCCAGACCCGTTTTCAGGCAGGGGATGAGCAAACGACAACTGGCCTTCCTCTGCCTGCGGACGTGGCTATCCGGGTTGAGCCTGTCCTGACTGGTGTGGCGTTGCGTCAACGGGCCATGCGAGGTGACCTGCAGTCTTTTCATGAGGAGACTGCACGTCATCTCGAATGGCTCGTTGACCACGTCAGCCTGCTGGGACAGGTCACCCAGGCCGGATTCCTCCGTTTGATGGGGCTTGCTACGACCCCCTCCTCAACTGAACCCCCTACGCGCCAGTCGTCCTCCGTGCCATCTTCCCACCCATCAGTCACGTGGGTGCCCTGTGGAGCTGCCTCTGACGGTGCGGCCAGGCTGGTGGAGGAGGCATCCCTGCCACAGTCGGGAGTCGGACGTCCAGCAGGGGTGGCCACATCAACGACTGCACCCCAGCCGGCGGAGGATGTGCAGGCAGCAGGAGGCAGTGCACGGGCAGAGGCACAGCAGCAGCAGCAACGTGGTGGGAGCCAAGAAGGCTCGGGGCCTTCAACATCGGAGGGGCAGGCATCGGCCGGAGGGCAGGAGGACCCAGGACAGAGAGTGTCTTCCGTGTGGCAGCGGTTGGGCCACGCCATAGATGCGAAGCGGCAGCAGGCGGAAGAGGCACGGCTCACAATGGTCAGGGCGGAGAACTCCATGCGGAGGGCCCTGAGGCGGGCCGAGTGCCTCGAGGCAATCCGCAGGGGGTTGGAGGTGGACACGTCGACGGCCCTGTGGACCCTCGGGGCCATGGAGGAGGACCGCCTCCGGGACATTGAGCAGGAGTTCGATGATGCCCTGGCCCGGGACATCCAAAAGTGAGCCGTCAGACTAGCCCGCTGCCCTTGTACATAGTTATGTAGGTAGTGTTAGGGTTCCTTTGTTTTTTGATTTGTTTTGGACCTTTTGGACATTGGCCACATTTTTGTATATAGTTTATTTTATTAGTTAGTGTAGTTAGATAGGTTTCATTTCTTTTGTTGGGATAATGGACCCTGGCTTGTTCGTCTGTACATAGTTCACTGTTGGATTTTATTTTTCTTTCACAATTTACCCATGGAGCAATGGCTTTCAATTATTATTTCCCATTGGATTTTCTTTTGTGGACAGTGACTTTGGACACCATTACTTTGGATTATGATTTTTGGTTTTGCTTTTTTTCACGGACATGCTTCTTTTCATTTTTGTACATTCCCATTTCTGTTTCTTTATTTTTGATTCTATTTATGTTTCCTTTAATACATATTTTTTAATCGAACTTCATTGTGTAGTATCATCTCATTGGTTTCATGCATATCATGATATGGATTTTGACATTCACTGACACCCATTGGGTATATGTGAGGGACATGTGCTTGTTTCGAAACTTGCAATTGGTGTTCTGTCATGTAATTGCCAATTATGAGTGGGTGGATGCAATACTCGGGTGGGTGTTTTGCATTTGGAGGCTGACCATAGGGACCAGGGATCTAGATTGTGATGACATGTTGGCTGGGGAACATGAGTTGGGGCCTGCTGGCAGGTGCCCCACAGTGCTGGGGGTTGGGGGTGGTGGGGAACATGAGTTGGACATGGGTAGGGGCCTGCTGGCAGGTGCCCCACAGTGCTGGGGGGTGGGGGTGGTGGGGAACATGAGTTGGACATGGGTGGGGGCCTGCTGGCAGGTGCCCCACAGTGCTGGGGGGTGGGGGTGGTGGGGAACATGAGTTGGACATGGGTGGGGGCCGGCTGGCAGGTGCCCCATAGTGCTGGGGGGTGGGGGTGGTGGGAGACATGGGTGGGGGCCTGTTGGTGGGTGCCCCTGCACTGCTGGGGGGTGGGGGTGGTGGGAGACATGGGTGGGGGCCTGGTGGAGGGTGCTCCTGCACTGCTGGGGGGTGGGGGTGGTGGGAGACATGGGTGGGGGCCTGGTGGAGGGTGCCCCTGCACTGCTGGGGGGTTGGGGTGCAGGGAGACATGCATTGTTGATCAGTAGTGCAAGGTGACATGTGGGTTGGCTGGGGGGCATGCCCATGGTGGATGGGCTGCCTGCGGGACATGAGCAGGGGTGCAGGGTAGTCCCCCGTGGTGTGGGCTGCCTGCAGGGGCCGTGGAGGTTGTAGAGCGAACACCCGGGAGGACCCACACGGCCAATTCACGTGTAGTACTCCCCAGGACCCCTGAAATACACGTACCCTGCTGAAATCGCGTGTGGAACTTCCCGCGCACCCCTGAAATACACGTACCCTGCTGAAATCGCGTGTGGAACTTCCCGCGCACCCCTGAAATACACGTACCCTGCTGAAATTGCGTGTGGAACTTCCCGCGCACCCCTGAAATACACGCAACCTGCTGAAATCGCGTGTGGAACTTCCTGCGCACCCCTGAAATACGCGTACCCTGCTCGCACGGGGCCAATCGCGTGTGGAACTTCCCGCGCACCCCTGAAATACATGTACCCTGCTGAAATCGCGTGTGGAACTTCCCCCGCACCCATGAAATACACGTACCCTGCTGAAATCGCGTGTGGAACTTCCCGCGCACCCCTGAAATACACGTACCCTGCTGAAATCGCGTGTGGAACTTCCCCCGCATCCCTGAAATACACGTACCCTGATGAAATCGCGTGTGGAACTTCCCGCGCACTCCTGAAATACACATACCCTGCTGAAATCGCGTGTGGAACTTCCCGCGCACCCCTGAAATGCATGTACCCTGCTGAAATCACGTGTGGAACTTCCCGCGCACCCCTGAAATACACATACCCTGCTGAAATCGCGTGTGGAACTTCCCTTGCACCCCTGAAATATGCGTACCCTGCTCGCACAGTGCCAATCGCGTGTGGAACTTCCCGCGCACCCCTGAAATACACGTACCCTGCTGAAATCGCATGTGGAACTTTCCGCGCACCCCTGAAATACGCGTACCCTGCTGAAATCGCGTGTGGAACTTCCCGTGCACCCCAATGATACACGTAGCCCGCTTGCCGTGCTGGTACAGGGTTAGCGCAGCCCTTTGCGCTGGATTGGGGATTTTGATGGCTTTTCCCTGTGCGAGAGGCGTTCTTGGGGGCGTAACTGGCGCTGCTGCAGGGTCGCTGCGCCACTGTGCGCCACGGCTGGTTTTGGGAGCTGGAATCCATGAATACGTTGTGCGCGGAAATGGATTTTAGTGCACGCGGCTGGCGCAGGGATTCGCACGCGCACACTGTGCGCCAGCCGCGTGCGCCACTTGTGCGCTGATTTCTATGAATTACCCCCTGAGTGTCCTTCCTTTATTGCTTTAAGAGTTGAACATTTTCAACATTTCTTTCAGGACTACCGATATGTTGACTCATAAATGCTGTGGTGATTCTTGTTTGAGTGTCAAAGATATGTGATTAACATAGCTATGATGAAATTTATGCAGTCTGTAAACGTACCTAAATGTAACTCTAAATACGATAATGTTGAAGCACGCTCTGATAATAGTGAAATGTAATCTTGAATAAGAGTCTATACCTATGTTTGAAATTCTTCTCATTGTTTCTACTGTTTACAGAATGAAAGTACATGTTTGACGTATTTCATGTGTATTATGACCCCGAGAGGTCCTTTTATTGTACTTGTATATTTTTTGTTTTCCGTATACATATCAAAGTACATAGTTTTATACTATTTGAAAGGCTGTTTTTGTTTCAGCCATGTCAAATTAAAGTAACAAAAAAAGAAAATGCCACATTCTGTTTTCTGACTGGAACCTGACGATTCTTAATGGTAATATGTGTAATGATCTGGTCCCTGCCCACACATGGTCAAATGGTAAGGTCGGGTCCACAATTGACTACATTATTGTGTCATCAGAACTTTTTCACTATTGCACGCAGTTAAGAGTTGTCCACATGACATATAGTGACCATGAATCTCTACAAGCCAACTTTTCTCTCGAAAACTTCTCCTTTAATAACTTGTATTCAACCAGTCTTCAAGTGTCTTACCAAGGGAATTGGGTAGTGAGCTTTATAAAACAAAGCAAAAAACTGAATTCCAAATTAAGTCAAATAATAGAACATGGATATGAAACTGAAATAAACAACCTATGTGCCCAGGTTGCTTCATTCAATTTCTATGGAATTGCAACAGCCCTCAAGCGAAAAAGACTCTAAAATCTATGCCCCATTCACATTTTTCCGATGAGGAAACGTGTATATAAAAAAAAACATAGAAAAAGAATATGAGCACTCAAAGAAGAGGATCTAGATAAAAGACACATAGCAGACAAAAAGAAAGAACTGAGCAATAAGTACAGGCATTGGTCTCGAACTCAGAGAATAACATGCAACATCTCTGAAAGCCAAATGTTGCTACAAACCTTACTACAGACACAGACCAAAAACTTCTAGTTGGCAACCCCAATCAAAAGGAACACACCAACCATCCACAATTTCAAGCGCATATAGATAGACTACTTTGATAAAACTACAAACAAAACTTGATAGAGCCTGCTCTCAGTGGAGATAAAATTAACGGTTAACTTACCATGTCCACTGATGAAATTGAGGGTCTAATTACCAAAGCATCGATATCTCGGGCCGCCGGCACTAATGGACTAACAAATGTTATCTTAAAATCCAACACAAAAACTTGGGCGAGTATTTTGTATAGTCTCTTTGAAAATAGTATTCATACTATGTTCCTACCCGAGTATTGGAGGCGAGCCATTGTCATTCCTATTTACAAAAAGGAAGACAGAACAGATCATATCAACTACCGTCCTATTGCCCTTTTAGACTGTGACAGCAAGCTCCTCTCCAGCCTAGTACTAAAAGATCTAGGGAAATGGACAGAGAGTAAAACAATTCTTGCTAGACAACAAACAGGATTTCGCAAAGGATTCTCCACACTTAATGGGCTCATTCTTTACACCAAAAAAGACCTAAGTAAATGCAATAAACTAAAACCTACATTTATTGCCCTAATTGATTTTACAAAAGCTTTTTATCTAGTAAATAGGGTAAAACTCTGGACCAAACTTAGGACATGGGGTATCCCAGAAGGCCTGCTTGCCATCATAATAGCCCTCCACCAACATACTACCTCACAAGTAAGATCAAATCTAAAAGGACAACTCACACCTGAAATATCTATTGTAAACGGAGTAAGACAGAGCTATATCCAGGCATTCATTTTTAACCTTTAACTAACAGATCTGGCCGATTACATGCTCACACACACACTTATTTGCCCCAAAATAGGTAAACATCCCGTTCACTTCTTAGCGTATGCAGATGACATAACCTTGATCGATCATAATTCTACTGGATTACATCATCTAATAAAGGCAATGGAACAGTATGCTGAAGTGAACAAAATAGTAATTAACCCCAGGAAATCTAACATCTTGATATTTGGTCAACATCCAAACAAAAGAAAAACACCTAAATGGAGCCTTAATAACTGCACCTTGCCCGTTGTGAAAAAAATGAAATATCCAGGCATCAATCTCAGAACAACGCAGTCATTGAAAGATCTGATTGACAAACTTGAGATAAAAAACACACAATATAAAAGGCAACTAAAAAACCGAATGAAGTCACTATGCAGATTCTCGTCCTACCCCTGTTAAAATTCTATAAGAGGAAAGTGATACCAGCAATTTTGTACGGAATGGAAATCAATCCCAGTGACCGCAAATTTAACTGGGCACTATTGGAAGGTCATATGTGGAAAAAGACCTTGACACTTCCTATGTCTCTTCCAATAGCACGTCTCAGATATGAATTAGGACTACAATCGCTAAAATCATATTTTGACTGGAAGTTATTACTCATCTATCGATCAATTTTAAATCCATGTAAAAACTCATTGTATGAGAACATAAGAGACCAAACAAAATCAGACAAGAGTGAATTTCTGTCCAAATCACAAAGTGACGCTAAACAAATCCTTCATAATTGCGAGGTAACTAGTGATATTCTGGTCACAAATCCGAATAAAGCAAAACATGCTTTGATGAGAACTGACTGGATTACATCCAGAGCCTCATTTTGTGATCTGAAAAGTATAAAGAATGTCAGTGTATGCGAGAAATCAAGCAAATATGTACTGCCCTATTTGAAAAGATTTCCAAATCCTAAATGGCGTGCACATTTCTACAGTTTCATTTAAATCTGATGAAATCAAATGAAACCTCTAGAATATGGCAAAATCTAGAGCATACAGAAGGTGAATGTGATTTATGTGGCAAAGGGTACACCCAGGATGTAAGACTTGCACAGTCACATTTCCAACAAGAGCGAAATATTTTGCTAGATTTGTTCACCATCCTGAATGGCTAAACACTCAAGATTTCGGGCACAGACTGTCAGCTGGTAAGGAAATCTTTTTATCAATAGAGCTGCTGAAACTGCTAAATGAAATGCATTTTATAGTATAGAGATTCTCTTTTTAATGAAAATGTAACACATTGATTTCCACCCTATTTTCTTTCCTCTCTCTCTCTTTCCTCCTTTTTAAATTCATGAGATTTGTGTAAAAAAGTCTATGTATGACTATTGGCACAATAGAAAATAAAAAAAATAAAAACTAATTGTGTGCAGCTGGCATCAGTCAACAGTTGATAAGGGAGGGCTGTTCAATTGAGCGCCAAGGGAGTACCTGGGTTCACGTGCACATATTTCGTGTTTACTCAAACATGCCAGAGGAGAGAGAAAGCAATATTTATCACTGCATGGAATAGCAGGCGGCATAGTCTAAAACACGTCAGGATTGGACAAAACTCATAGCATGTCTCGATAACAAAGTACGTGTTCAAGTATAACTTGCTGCAATGGATATGCTGTGTTCTTTATTATTCACTTCGATCATGTTGGTCCATTGCACGGTCATGTGCTGTGGTGCTCTTAGGCAGGTCAAGGAAAAGAGTGTTGAGGAAAGTTGGGGCGTCAAGGGCGAGGGAAGGATGGTTGAGAGGAGCCTGGGGTGGGGTAGCACTGCAGAATTGATGTGGATAGATATACGGCATGTTCTGAGGATTGAGGTGGAGGAAGTGTGGGGCTGGAGAGTTAGGTGGTATACAAGTTGAAGCAGGAAGGGATTGCATGGTGGAGGAAGGCCACAACGGGTGGGGAGGATATTAGCTTGCCCAGGATGGGACCAGAGATTGAGTTGGGTCACAGTAAGTGACATGTTGGTTTGACCAAAGAGAGAGAAGAGGGATGGATGTTGAAAAAGTGGACAAAGGGTCTGGAGGAAGCTTGAAGGTGGGTCTAGGCAGCAAATAATTGAGGTCATTTGGGTGAGGAAGTAGAAGGGGTTGAAAGTGAGAGAGAGCAGGATAAATGTGGGTGAGGGGCTTGGTCCGTGTGGATGATGTTGTACCATAGGTGGAGGTTTTTTTTACTGAGGGAAAAGTGTAGAAGAGGTAGTAGATGCATGGTTGTGGGTTTGTGTGTTTCAGTGGGTGGTAGGTATTTCAGTAGTAGGGCAAGGTACTCCCTGGAATTAGCATCTTATGACAGACATGAAAGGCCCAATTATGCAAAAGAAAAGACGTATGTGCTTAAAACCAATGTCTGCATTCTCACATCACATAACAATTATTATCATCATATGCCCAGTCACTCCAATCGTATTGCAAGCAGTGCCATCATATGTCTGGATAGTCTCCTAATATGTTATAAGTCAGGGGCTGCTATAATATGCTAGTGTACTACTGTGAAGAAACATTCAGGTCTGCACAGAAAAAGAGGAAGAACTGAGAAATACATTGCTGCAGAGCATGCCGGTATAAGTCTGATCTGCTTGCCTGCTTTTTCTGAACATTGGTTTTGGGTCTTATCTGCACCCAGAAGGGCAAGTGCAGACGTACATTGGTTGTGGTCATGACAGTCATGGTGAGGAACTTTTGTGCCAGTGGACATGGGTTGAGGATTCCAGGAAGCATAGGAGCACTTGTGTGAATTCTACCAACCAAGTTTTGGGAATCTGCTAAACCTTGCTGGGACAAGTTGGGAGATGCAAAGGACTGAGAGGGTGATGGCTTTACCAAGTCCGGAAACACCAAACATCTGCCATTTTGATTTTCAGCCTGGGCTCTATTACATGTAACAGCTTTTTCTTCTAAATCATGATTCTTACCTGTTTTGGTGTAAAAAGGAGTGGATCATGCACACAGCTACCTCCTGTAGTTTGCTATTTCCATTATTGCCATCACCATCATAGCTGAATGTGCCTCAAATTCTGCTTCATCTGTATACAATGTAAAGTGCCTCCACCAATGCCTCATAAAGGTCCTGAAAGGTAGAGGGAAAAAAACAGAATGCCTACATATTAGAATACAACAGAACTCTGGACCCCAAACCCCAACTCAGACCCCAGTCATTAAGTGATAGCATATACATTCTATTGAATATGTGTCAGTGACATTATGGCCCCCATTCACTCAGCTGTCTTTTGTCTAAGTGTTATACTTCCTCCAAAAAAACGATATACATTTTAATTTAATTTGCTTTGCAGTGCTCCTAAAATAAAGGAATTTTGTGGGCAGTTTGATGGAAGCCCTCACAAAACAGTTGTTTATACTAGATAAGAAAAATAAATAATCAATTATCAATCTCATGTAACGTGGTATGAATCAACTTAACTCTTCCCTAACTCATATAGTGGCCCAGATTCTGAATCAGATGTGTGTGTGTGTGTCGAAAATCCAAATGTAAGCATTGAGAGACCCGTGAAATGTATCTGGTGTTCCACCTTTGAATACTGCTCAGTTTTCATATGGTAAACTATTGCAATTTTCCTATTGAAAGAGTGGGAATCGGAGCCAGAATTGGAACGCTGTAACACCGATTTTGATTGAGTATGACCAGATAGAAAAGCCTCCCCAAGAGCATACCCAATGATGCTTCACTGATGATAAATGCACCAACTAATTGGGGGCCTCTCATGTTGGTCCATACTGCTGCTATCAGTGAAAAAAGTCAACTAAATGCCTTTATCCTTCAAAAAAACAGTGTTCACTACCAAATATATGGCTATCCATCAGTAAATCAGAAGGCTTTTATGCGTTTGGAGACAATACCACCCAAACGTAGATACAATTATTTTTCTACAAATTAAGTTCTCAAAAAAAGATAATCATTAATGCAAAAGAACAATTCTATTCACCCAGAATTCCCACCTTGCCAAATGTGACTCAGAGGTGGTTTATATTGTGGATGAACGTACATCATCTCCCATATCCGCACCCAGCTTGTCCACGATTTAGCAAATTCATTTCTCATTAGAATCATACAAATTTGGATAAATATAGCCTCTCGACTAAGCGGTACCTCTCATGGTTTGTGGCCAACAAAAAAACTCCACACCTCACCTGCCAAGAGAAGAGATCTGTGTTTTGGGCAATGGTTGTGGACAGAATACAATTTCAACTGGCTTGGCTTGCATACAAATGTCTCATTGATTTTGCATGTTCCTACCTCACCCTAACACTGTGAAACGTAGTTCTTTTTCTAGCCTTAAAGAGCAGTAATCAATCCCTCAAAAGTCTTTAACGGGAGTTTGCTGCTTTGCGATTCCAGCTGCTAAATTCTGGAGTAAACTCCCAGGAGACATCCTCAGCTCCCCTTCCTTCATGTCCCTTAGGAGAAGGTTAAAGCAACTGCTGCACTGCCAGGCAGCCAGCAAGCAGCGCCCAATGAACCCCATGGGTAATAAAACGTTGCAAAAGCCACTGAAACAATCAGTACTAAGAACCTCAAATCTATTACGGCACATTTGGGAAAATTGCTTCTCAATATCTTCAATGCGTCACTAAACCTGAAAACAGAACCAGGCCAATGGAAGCAAGAAATTATTTTGTGTCTGCTAAAAAGGTTCTCTCTTGACTCTAGGTGGGGGAACTATTGGACAACATAGCAACTCTGTAGACTCAGAAATGTGCAGAATCACTTGAGCTTTTAAAGTCAGCCCTGGCAGGCCTTTAAGAAGGTAAAATGGTAGCAATTGCCATATTTTCTCAGTGAAAAAGCAAGCTGAATGACAATAGGGCTGGCGTTATGACCTAGACCTCTCAGCAGCCTTCACCACCATGTCCATCAGCTTCCATTATCAATTGCCTACAAAACATATACATAATATCCTATTTGACCAATTAAAGTCCAGCCCATCCCCATTTCTCTTACTACATCTCTTCCAAAGCCAATTAACTGTGGGGTGCCACAGGGAGCCACAATCTTTACACCTTTATTTATTCTATATTTGTGGACTCTGCTAGCTAAGACTTGCTGGTTTGGGTTCTACTGCAAGAATTGCGCAGATGTTTGTTTACATTTGTTTGTTTATGTTTTATTACTTTTTTTTAAATTATTTTTATTGAAAAACTACAGTTTCTTTTTCTTTCTTCTTTTTTTTTTAAAAAAAGAAAGAAATAAACTTTTGCTTCAAACTTTTGTTTCATCTTCCACGCGTCGTAGCATCACAGGCCTCAACTGTGGCCACAAAGAAAGTCAGACGTACATGCAACCATCTCAGCCCTTAGGTTGGACGTTCCTTGTAGTTGGGGGGAAACCTCAGGATAGCGTTCAAGTAGTTTACGATCGCGCAAACATATTTGACACTTTGTCCAGAAGAAATTAGAAGCCACCAGGTAGACATATCTCCATCCTTAGGGGCATATTTGCCTAGATGAATAGAACGAAGGTCGTCAATGGCTGGATATATTAGAATTAGATGTTTCAAGGATTCAACTGAAACTGCACAAAAGCGGCAAAGGTTATTATTTACATTGGGATGATTCCTTTGAAATAAGATTTCCTTCATATTCAGCGTATTTAGGCGGAAGCGAAGGAATTGTTCCCGGTAATGACGAGTATAACATTGAGTCAGGTAATAGGGCTGGCAATTTAGTTTTTTTTTAGCGTTGCCTAGCCATTGGGAGGCAGCGAGATTTGTATGTTTTTCCACATTAACTATCCATGCCCATGCTTCAAATTTTCTTTTGGCCAATTTAGGACGGGAAAACAGATCAAAATTGTTGATATCTGCTGCAGCAATCCACTCTTGAACTCTTATACTCCATTGATCCAACAGGCAGCTAATTTTCGTGTCGTCAGAGGCGGTGAATATTCTATAGGCTGGCGCACCGCGCGCTTCTCTCATTTTACGCCACAACGAAATAGACTTCCAGATCACATGGGTAAACAGTGAATTCAGCGATAGTTCATGACGTATCAACATAATTGGAATACAGTTCGGCAGGTTGCGGACACGCTTCCAAAAGAGACCCTCTAATACATTCCAATTTTGCTCGCTGATATTCCATCCTGCTTCTGCACCAAATGTTAAAATTGGTATTACCTTTTGGAGGTAGAACGTAATGGACTGGGGTCAGGGAAAATTTTCCAAAGATTTTATTGATCTTGGCTGCTTGTAGCGCTAGACTTACGGCTTTCTGTTTTAGACCTTTTAGCCATTGTGCTTCACAGATGGAGTTGTTAAATTCAATACCCAAGTAACAGAGCGAATTAACTGAAATTAATGGCTGGCCTCCAACAGCCCATTTGAATGCACGGTCTCTTCTGCCTGATGTAGGTACAATAGACAAGATTTTAGTTTTTTCTGTGTTGATGACGAGTTCGTTATTGACTAGTAGTTGTTCAAGCAGCTTAGAAGGCATTGGAGGCCGATCTGTGTGCTATCAATCAGAACAAGGTCATCAGCATAAGCGATATGATGAACAGGAGTCTTATTTAGACATGGGGGGAAACAGTGGGCTTGTTCGAGTTGAGTCGGAAGATCTGCTAAGAATAATTTAAATAGGTCTGCCGCAAGTGGACAGCCTTGCTTGACTCCTCTTGTAGTTGGAATATTGTCAGATAGAACACCATTCTTATTGATGCGAACTCGGAAGGAAGTGTTTGTATGCAGCGCCATTATTGGATTGAGGATGGTCATGGGGCATTTCCATTTAATTAATTTCGCCCATAACAGGTCGCGATTGATTCCATCAAACGCTTGCTTCATGTCAATGAAGGCTAGATGAAGTTTAGTTTTGCGTTTAAGGGCGTTCAATTTCAGGGCAGTTAAGATTGAAAGGTTTACATCTACTCCTGTGCCCTTAGAAAACCCAGTTTGATGAATATCAAGTATTCCTGAGTTTTTCACCCAATTCACAAGTTTCAGTCTCAAGTTCGATCCAAAAGGTTTTCCGATAGAGTCCAAAAGGGCAATAGGACAATAGTTTTCAGGTTTGTCCCAACTGCCCTTCTTGTGGATGGGAATCACAATAGCAGTTAGCCAGGACTCAGGCAAACGATTGGATTCCGCAATCTTTTGAAAAAGGCACTCAATAAAGGGGGCCCAGATTTGTGGATTTTTCTTTAGTGTCACATTGCTGATCATGTCTGGGCCCGCAGCGCGTGAATTTTTGAGTGACTTAATAGCATCCACAATGTCGGAGTGCAGCATTTGCACATCCCAGGGTGCTGATGTTGCAACAAAATCGATTTTTGGAGACTTGGAATAGCTGTTGAACATTGATCCAAAATGTTTGCACCAGGTGTCGCCAGCGATGGTGTTCTGCGTCGAATTTACTCCGCTGTACGAGCCCATATTTTGTATTTTCCAGATGTCGCGTGTGTTCTTTGTAATCAGTAGCTTCATCATTAGTTCGGCACGATCTTGGTCAATAATAGCTCTATGGGAAATCATCCAGTTTCTATAAGTCGTGCGTCTGGCTTTTACTTCCTCCAGCTTAATCAAAATGGGTAAATTTTTTTTATTTTTTATTTTGCGGACATCTTTTCTGAGCTCTTTCTTTTTGTCATCAAGCATTTTGCTAAACAGATGATTATGAAACTTGTGTTGCTGGAAGCTATCTTTGAGGGTTATAATATGATTCATGAGAAGCGGAGTGTAGTCTACACAATTTGGCGAGGCAAGCAGGTTTTCTGTTAAAGAGCAGATCGCTTTCACGTTTAGTCTTAATCGGTTGCCACTTGAGTTTGTTTCTACCGATTCGGAATATAAGGGCAAAGCGGGCGACTCCGGCAATAGACAATCAAGTTTTAGGAGTGAATGATCGCTCTTAGACGTTTTCAGGGAATGTAGCGAGATGACCTTTTCCTCAAAATTGCTGGAAACCCAGAAGTAGTCAATGATACTATGCATGGTTTGGCGATGCCAGGTAGGCTGAGCCGGTGTGTCCCCCTGCGCATTGCCATTCAGCAATACACAATCATGCGATTCCATTACGTCAGTCCAGCACTGTTCTTTCTCGCCCAGCTCCTCATAGGCGAGCTGGCAATAGGAGTTGGTGTATGGGTCATGCTTGAACCATGAGCCATTTAGATCACCGCAGCAGATTATAATCAGATTATTATAATTCACGATTGCTTCATCCATTAAGGTACTTATCGCTGAGGTAAAGACAGATTTGTTTATTTTTGCAGGGTTCCAGTAGCAGTTAATGAGCAACAAGGACAAAACTGCTTTTGAATTGGCAGAACGTGAGTGCATAATTGATCCTTGAACATAAGGGTTAGGATTGGAGCATGTTGGTGTAGACCAATCTTGAGATATACGGACCATTGTCAATAGGCCTGCACAGGGTCTGCCTTGTGTGTTTTTCATTGCAGGATTGACCAATGTGACATAGCCGTCTCGCATCGGAGCATCAACTAACCAAGTCTCTTGCAGACAGACAGCAAACACATCGTCTAGTGGAACTTCAAAATCCTGAAAAAAATGCTGGAACCCTCGGGTGTTCCACGACAGGATGGAGATCCTGGCATTGTCCAAACCCAATCATGGCTAGTCCTGGTTCTGCAGTCTCTGATGGCTCGGCTTTTTCTCAAAACGAAAGCGAGGATCCTTTGGTCGCACCTCAGCAGGCTTGTTATTACATAAAGAATGTGCGACTGCTGGGATTTTTCCAGTTGGATGGTCACCCGGCAGCACGGAATTAAGGCTTCTCCGAGACATGACAGGTTCGACAGAGATGTCAAAACCAAATAACAATAAGTCTTCGGCTGCTTTGAGTAGTGTGTTCCGTACGCCAGCAGCGTCGATATGTAGAAGGACAGCATCAGAGCAGCTTTCTGTCACATATTCGACAATTTTGATGTCGTCTGAATTAATCAGCCGCAGAGGTGGAATGTGTTTGAATAATCGCAAAACATTTGCGCGATTAAGGATCAGCTCATTATCATCGTTATGTATGTTTTGAAGTCACAATTTGCGGCTACAATCCTTTGCATGATGTTGGGGTAAAACATGTGACCTCAATGGGGAGCGTTTTTGATTTTTGCGTTGATTTGAGGTAAGTTTTGGATTCAACCTAGAATTTGCTGCCAAGCGTCTCAGATCTTCATTTTTTGAAATAGTAGTGCGACGTCCTTGCACTACTTGCCACTTCGATGTAGAGAGGCTTTTCCTGCTCTGGGCAGCACTCGCGAGGAGCTGCGTTTCCAATGACTAATCTTCGTTAGGTTGCTGCGACTGGTCAGCATCACTTGAATTCGAGTAAGTAGAAAGGTTACACAGATCTTGGGAGTCCGACGACACTGAAATAACTGAGGCACAATCTTCAGAGATTAAGCGTCGACGCTTTACACCATGGTTTGAAGGCAACATAGTTGTATTAATATGTGATGATAAGGAGTCTTTTGCACCCTTGTTGGGGCGCTTAAAAAGGCCTAGCCGCAGTGGAGTTGTCAAGTTTCTTACAAAACTTTTCGTTGCTGGATGGGATGCCACCTTTGCTTTCTTGGCTCTTGTAGTCAGTTTGGCAGATTTTGCTTGAGCCATGGGCTTGGCAGAAGCCTTGATGGTAAAAGATTTTGCCGGACCTGCAAAAATACCAAAAGTGGATGAGGCGCTTTCCTGGTGGTCTAGTTGAGTTGTGGCTTTGCTCAGAGGAGTTACATTATGTATAGGCATATCTTCCGCCTCCATAGGCTGATGGGGCACAGACAGGACTTGTGGAAGAACACAGACTGGGGGATGAGAAGCTCTAGCCACTGTTGGAGGGTGAGGACTTGGACTTTCCATAGATTGTGATGTGATGCACTCCATTTGAGAAGACGTTTAATCAGAGAGTGTTCCACATTGTGTCGCTGGTAGTGGCCTTGAACAGGAGACAGACTGTGGAGCAAACCATTGCATATCGGTTTTGGACTGTTCCGGTCTGTGACCTGGATTTAACAGAGGAGCAATCTCACTCAACACCTCCAAAAGACATTTTAACTGAAGGTCATGTCTCTCCTGTTGTAGAGTCACGAGGTCGTTAAGCCGGGATTGCCAGAAAGCACTAGAGTCTTTTCCTGCTTGCACATCGTTCTGAATGAACTTTGTAAAGGAGTCAATTTGATCCAATTTCAACGATAAGCTCGATAGAAGGACCCCTTGATCCCTGATGGTCTCATTTAAAGACTCATAAAGCTTAACAAACGGAATCATCGCTTGAGACGATGCCGCAAGCACATTGTTGTGCAACTGGATTGCCGCACCGATTGACAGATTGATTTTGGAGTTCGGGGTTTTTAGGTTTTCTTTACCTGGGGTTAGAACAGTTGAGTGATCAATGGAAGAAGTAGAGCATTTTGCAGGCGTGGCTGGTAAATCTGGAGTATTGTTCCTTTTTGCTCGTGTATCTGAGATATTTTGCCTTTTTGCACAGCTGCTGGCTTCTGATGAACTTACATCGCCCTGCAAATGCAAGACGTTTCCTTTATCATAAGGCCCAAAGTTTGACAATAATTGAGTTTTCAGTGTAGTAGGGACCTTCGAGGATGTGGGCAAATGCTCCAATTTTTTCTGAGAAATACGTGGCTGCAAGATTTGGGTTCGCACGGTCGCCACTCAGTAGCTGATTGTGCGGAAGGTCGTGGAATTGCCCTTTTTGGGGCATAGTTTGAGTTGACCTGTCGATGATAAGCGGCGAGAAGGCAGGCAGTGCCTTGTTACAACTGCCATCAGAAATCGCCGTAGCCAGAGCCAAAGCTGAAGCTACTGCATTGTGAACTGCGGAGGCATTTTTGAGAGCAATTGGAGCCTGAGTCGTCGCTAATGGCTTCTGTATCCATATTGAGGCTGAGAGAATATCTTTAGTTGGCGTAAGTCTTGGTAATAGGAGAGATTTATTTATTGAAGCAAGCGAACAACTGCCTGAGGTAAGGTGGGCATGTGCTGCCAAGACATTGTCACCATCACGTTGAACGGCCGAAGCAGCACTGGCACTGATAACTGGAGCAGAGGAACTTTGATCTGGTTCAGCTGAGACAGACTTAGCGGGAAGTGATTGGCCACCGACACTGCTTTGCATAGATGAAATATTGGAAAGAGCCACCGGGATTTCTTCGGCTATTATTTTTTCCTGTGTGGCAGAAGTAGCACTCATAATTTCTGCGTCTGTTAGATCGTATGGAGAGTACAAATCGGGAAAAGGAAAATGCATTGATGGAACAGCATTCGCTTCCACGTACTCCACTGGCATCGACGGCATCGGGGCAAGGTCAGTAAGGAAGAGCAAGGTAAGCGGTTTGAGCGGGTTTTGAGAGGACACTGTGCAAGTTGGACTTTGAATCAGACTAGTATCGACTGGCCCAACAATGTCTGCAGTGTCAGTACCGCTAATGACCGGGGGAGCTTCGTCTTGATGGACTCGGACAGTTGTTTGTATAATATGCAAATACGATGGGGCGACAGCAGGCACCTGCTTAGAGCATGCTATCGACTTACCTTGAGACTTAGGCTTTGCAGCAGCACCATTCGGCAGGGCAGACCAAGGATTAAGCATGCGACGCTGCAACAGCGTCTTTTTGCGGGTTTGCGGTCCATTCGAGGACGGGGTCTTCTGGTGCACAACCATCTTCCTCAGCGGCCCTCTGACGCACTCGGGCGAACTGGGCAAACTGGGACTCAGCCGGGACTCCGCGCCGCGCTCCGCGCGGTAACACAGTATTTAAAGAAAAGGAGTAGAAAGAGGACTCCACGGGTCGCTGCAGCTCCTCACAGTCTCTGGGCAAACTGGGACTCAGCCGGGACTTACTTGTATTGCGCACCAGAACAAGGTTATAAGGGTGCATTGCATAAGACAGCTTGCTTGGTTACAGAAAGTACAGTTATATATTTATAATACATGGACAGGTATACAATCTGTGATAGGATGACGTTGCATAGTGAGGATAAGAATAAGATACTATATACAATTCTAGTAAACATTATTACAGAAAGGACATTGGGCAATGTGCTTTTACATAATGCAGGATATATACAGGATACAGTTAATATGTTATGTACAGGTTATGGTAGCACATTATTGTATACAATAGTAAAGCAGGAGGTCAGGTGGAGTCATATGCCAGATTACTGGTCTGAGTCTTTGAGCCAACTAATGAGGTTCTGACGGAATTGTGGGTAAGATTGAACTTCACGCAGAGAAGGGGCTAAGGAGTTCCACAGTTGGGCTGCCTTAACCGGGAAGCTACGTCCCCCAACTCTGGAGAGTCTAAATCTTGGAACCAGGAGGCAATTGGTATTTGATAATCTAGTGGGTCTTAAAGAAGTTTTTTTAGGGATTCTCTCAGTAAGGTAACAGGGTGCCTCATTATTTAGGCATTTGTATGTGAGAGATGCCAAATTCAACTGGATTTTATCCTGCGTGGATAATCAGTTGTTAGTTCTCCTTGTTACCGAGATATGATCTCTCTTGGAAATACCGAGTGCAGCTCTAAGAGCATTGTTCTGAAGGCACTGGATTTTCTTAATGATTTCTTTTTTGGCCCCACAGTATAGAGAGTTACAGTAATCCAGCTTCGACAGAACAAGCGCTCTTGCCAGGGTAATGCAACTATTGTTGGACAGGAAGAGTTTACCTGCTCTGATTAATTTGCAGGTGTATGCTGAGGCAGATGCCATTGTATTGACCTGTTTCTTGAAGGAGAGGGTCGAGTCTAGGTAGAAACCTAGATCTTTAACCTCGCTAGCGACCGTAATGGGGTTGCTATCAATATTAAATGTGGAGTATTTGCGTCCCAGTTTTTGGAGGGTGGAGGGGGTGCCTAAGATAATGATCTCCGTCTTGTCATCATTCAGGCATAGCCCATGGGTGGTCATCCATGCCTGGATGATGAGATAGACCCTGTTCACTAAGGCCAAACCCTTCTCGTAATCACCAGTAAGCGGTAGGAGAATCTGAGTATCATCTGCATAGTTAGTGTAGGTGATACCAAGAAGGTCCAGATCAGCAAACGGGGCTTCATGAAGATGTTATACAGGGTAGGAGAGATGCAAGAGCCCTGAGGGACTCCGCAGGAGATGGGGATGGGGTCTGCAGCTGCAGTGGGGGAGAAGACTCTCATAGTCCTGTTGTTAAGAAAGGATTCAATCCACACTATGGCTTCTTTAGAAAAATGGGCTGCCAAGTTCAGATGCCTACAAAGGACCCCATGATCCACCAAGTCAAATGCCGCTGATAGGTCCAGAAGCAGGGGAAGGGCTGACTTTCCTTGATCTCTAAACTCATCAATTTGGGCTTTTAGGTCTATTAAGGCTGTTTGGTCCCATGCTGGGGCCGAAAGCCTGACTGGCGAGCACCCAGCAAGTGGTTAGATTCCAGGTGCTTCTGTATTTGTAGGTAGGCCATTTTGTCTAAGATTTTTAGAAGGAATGGGACTGTTGCGATTGGGCGGTAATTTGTAGGGATGGCAGGGTCTAGTGTCTGTTTTTTAAGTAATGGGCGCACCCAAGATTCTTTTAGGTTGCTTGGTATGGTGCCAGAAGAAAATGAGGCAATTATAAGCTTCTTGATAAAGGGGGCCAGGTCTCGGGCAGCATCTTTTATCAGTAGGGCAGGGCATTGATCTCCCTGACAGTTGGAAGGTTTGAGCGATAGAATAATTTTTTTGGTCTCTATGATGGAGACATTGGTGAATTTAAAGTGGGGGGCGGGCTGTATCTGTAGATGGTATAGTAGAATTAATGGGGGAGGTATTTGTTGTTAGTGATGCTTTTTTGTGCAATTTTAGCTTCTAGTGTCGGAACTTTGTCAGCTAGTGCTTGCTGTATGTTAGAGCACCAAAGTTTATCTTTGACACAGTTGTCTGGCACTGGGATCGGGGCTTCTAATTCCTTCACGATAACAAAAAGTTCCTTTATGTTTGAATTGGCTTGTGCAATTCTGGCATTGTAAGTTTTGCGTTTAGCTGCGATTATTTCTCTCTTGTATAAGGCAGATATCGTCTGGAGGTTGGTTTTATTTTCCTCAGAGGGGAGTAGTCTCCACGCTCCCTCACATTGTCTTCTTTTAGCTCGAAGTGTTTTCAGTTGTGGTGTGTACCAGGAGTTAAGGTGGGCTATGGGTTTACTTTGTCGCATTTTGAGGGGTACGATTTTGTCTAGAGAGGTAGACATGATTTTATCATACTCGTTCACCAGGGCCCCGGGACCCAGGTTTTCAGGTAAGGAGTTGAGAGTGGGGAGAATCAGTGGGAGTAAGTTATCGGGGGTAATGTTCTTTTTATTCCTAGTTGGTATTGGTGGGGCAGACTGGGTGGTGGTTTGGGTTTGTATTTTAGATGCTAACGAAAATGTCACAAATGCCACAAGGTGGTGATCTGTCCAAATCTGAGGGGTGATGGATGAGATAGATGCATTACAATTGTAAAATGCCACCCAATCAAGAGTTCTCCCTTTGATGTGGGTAGGCTGGAGTACTCTCTGAGTAAAGCCATGGTCAGTTTAGGATACTGGCAACACTTGAGGCATGTAGTTCTTTAGGGTCATTGAAGCACAGGTTGATGTCCCCTAGTAGGAGGACTTGAGAATAATTTTTTAGGTCATTAGAGAGGATGGTAGAGATGTCCTCCATGAATGTTCCAATGGGACCTGGGGGTCTGTAAATGAAGTGGATAGTAATGGTCTGGGTTTTGTTGATGGAAAGTTTAGCTGTGAGATTTTCACATGAGCTAATATCAGAAGCAGGTACGAGCCTTATCGCCAAATTAGATTTGGCAATAAGGGTTATACCTCCTCCACGTGCTTCATTTCTGTCAGCTCTTAAGATGGTATAGCCAGTAGGGATAGCCATCATGAGGGCAGGGCCTGCGGTGGCATGTAGCCATGATTCTGTGATAGCCAAGAAGTCATAGTTTTCAGATTGGATAAGGTTGGATATTTCTGTGGCATGAGCAACCAAGGATCTGGTATTTATTAGGGCGCCTGTAAGGTTGGGGCTCATGATAGGGACCATGCATGTTGTACCTGTGGGCTGGA
The DNA here is from genome assembly GCF_040938575.1 of Ambystoma mexicanum. Classification (NCBI taxonomy): domain Eukaryota; kingdom Metazoa; phylum Chordata; class Amphibia; order Caudata; family Ambystomatidae; genus Ambystoma; species Ambystoma mexicanum. Next base: position 779,784,509 of record NC_090935.1, read on the forward strand.
CCTTAGATGTGGTGATGAGGGTATTGGGGTTCATGTGGCCGTTGGTTTTCTGAGTAACTAGGTGAATAGATCTGTTAGTAGGTTCATAGAATTTCGTTAATCTAGAGCGTAGTCTGGTATTCCTGGTAGCTGTGTTACAAGGGTACTTTGGGACTAGGCTCAGGTTGGGGATATTTTGGTGTATCATAGTGGATGAGTTGTCTATCTCCATATAGGCAGGATTGGGTTGGCCTCGAGGGTGAGGAGGGCACAGCCCGGCAAGACTCACAAGGTTAATAAAAGCGAATGAGAAGCCAAGGGCGCAGATGCAATGACTAGTAGTTGGCATATTGGAGCAGTTGGGTGTAGTTTATCAACATGCAGAATTAATATAGTAACACTTCTAAATTAGCTGCATAGACTGAGTTGGCAATATCATAGCTATGGAGAGTTCTTTGCCTAAGGTTGTTAAACATAGGAAATACACAATGCCAATAGGGTACTAAAGTAGGTAATATGTAACTACAATGCAGAAATCCGTCAGATGTTAATACAAGTTGTAGGCAGAAGGCAATGCAAAATAATTAGGATGTTAATGCATGTGCTAGGCGGCAAAGGCAATGAAGGTTCTAGTGTGGATACAGCCAGGATAGTGACAATGGCAATGCCTAGGAGAGGACTAATTCAAGTAGATCTGGGTCATATGATAATGGCAGTGCATAGAGGACAAACTCAGATAGAGCTGGCAAATACAATAGGCGCTAGAGCAGTTGATAAAGTGTGAGCGGTCAGCAATTGCAATAGTGGAAGGACTTTCAATAGCTCAGATAAGAATAGTAGTGTAATATTGCAGGGAGTACTCTATTGGATTAGTTCAAGCTTGGAAGGATTTCAGAGTTGGCTATCTTCTGGGTGCAGGCTGTGGAACTATGAAGCTAGTCAAGTGGTGCCTAGGTTTGCAGTGTGAAAGGCAAAAATGAGTACAGTCAAATTTGCACGGTAGTGGACCCAGTTGGTGGGCTGAGGCTACTCATGTTCTAAGTAAACAGGCAATAATGATCACATATTATAGGCATACATGTATAGAAAGTAAGTATACAGTGATACAGCATAAGGCAAGGTGATATAGTATACGGTTACATATTAACGGGACGCCACCCTTGTAATACGTGAAATGAGGATGATAGTAAAGTCATTAGCGTGGTAAGCGGGAGGCTATATGAACACCCATCGAGTAATGTCACAGTGTACATTAGGAAGAGTGGCTAAGTATGAGTTCTAGAGCAAGCAGAGGCCTCAGTTGCAATGTGTAGGTCGAAGGCAGAGGCACTAGATATAGAGTGTTGCGGCTGGTGGGCGAGCTCGTTGGGACTGAGCACTGGTAGCAGTTCTGCAGTATGCGCAGGGGCGATGTGCAGGGCGGAAACTATGGAAACACAAGCTTTCACCCGTTCTTTCAATCAAAATGGGATTCCATGGCATTTAACGACCGTGTGGCAGGTCCGTTGGGATGATGGAAAGAAGTAGAGTATGGGTGGCACCGGCACAATCGGTGCAAACAGGGGTAAACAGGGGCCTTATGAGGGCCTTAGTTGGGCCGCCGGTGTATCCGCCTGCCGGCGGCTGTTGACTGCTTTAAATAATGCTAGTTACCTAGCAACGAGGCAGCAGCCTTGCTTTGGTGCCGCGCTGCGCCCGGCATCATAGGATCAAGCAAGGAAGGTCAGGCACAGGTTTCCGTGCTTGAATTTATGGAAAATGCTGTAAATCCGAGGCAGCTAGAGTGTACGCAGGGTGGTGCCACCTTACCCAGTACGGTGCTCAGCACAGCACAGCTGTGCCTCGTGGATACACATTGGTCGCTGCAGGGCCACGTGTAGGGCGATCATTGTGCCGTCGAATGTCAGAGTCGTTGGTGAGATGGGGCTCCTGCCCTCTCCTCCGTGTGGCTGCTGGAAGGGCTGAATGACACTCAAGTCTTAGTAAAACATATCGCTGTACTTGATTCAAGCACTTCCGCACTAAAATCATACCACTCAACCCTCATGTTCTGAATAATGACCATGAATTGAAGCTCAAACTGGGAGAAGATGTGGTCTTGACCACAAATGCTTTGGAAAATCCATTGCACTTTCTGGTGTGAAATCCTAGGATCTTGTCCCCATGCTCATCCGACAGAAGTGGAATGAAACCTTGGGATTTTCATATGCAATAAACTAGCCTTCGAGACCCCTGTATAAGCAGTACTTAAAATGACCCCCTCTCTCAAAGGAAGGGGCTAAAACCACTCCTACCTCTTTTGTAAATTTCCTCATATGGCCACCCCTCTTAATAGAACTATTTCCTTTAGGCTTGATTTTGGCAACAGCATTTAGCTAGGAATTTAATAAAAGTTAATGTTCTGCTTGTATCTGTGCAAAACTAGACCACCAAGGTTTGCCCATGTTTCTCTGTTACTTACTTTGTTGCACTGGCTCCAGATACTCAGTACATTGCATTTCATGTTCCTCCTCTTAACCCATAAAGCTTTATATGGGTTGGTGTTAACTTTAAAAAAATGAGTGGGTATACCCCAAAAAGAACACTTCAATCATCATTTCATGCCTGACGTTCATTTAAAAATTCATCACTAAGATAATCATGGACAATAGGTTCTTAGTTTTCACCTAAAAAATGCGAAGAACCCCCCCCCCATTAAAAAATCAAGCAAATCATATGAGTTTTCGAAAAAAGAAATAAAGATCTGGCTTTCCTCCAAATCCTAATCCGTCAAACATTTATTGCTCATCCACACCACACTTACAATATACACTTTCCGGTCAAATGTCTTGTGTTTCAACAACCAATGCACACGTGTTTCAACAACCAATGCACACAAATCACGTATACATATTGCGTATAACAATACATAACAACTACATCTATTTCACTCCAACATTTTAAACCACTAATCAAAATGACTTTTACTGGAGTTGTGCTACCTCCCGCAATGTGCCAGACAATAGCAACTGACTTTCACTTCTGGGCCATGAAGAACTAAAAGGTGACCGGGGCACTCTGAATTAAGAATTCATTCCAAGAATAATTGTTAGCGTTCAGACCTCTGTAGAGCCTCTTGTATGACCATGAACAGATCTCTATGGGAGATCCTTTTAGGACTATGTGGCAGTAGATAATAAGCTCCTGTAATGGCTATTGATGAGCAGAATCAGATCTCTACTGGTTATCTCTCTAGCACTAGTTGTCACCAAGAATTAAATATGCATGGTAGATCCCTTGGAAGCTAACTCGATACCAGAACAGTCCATGATAGCAGTGGACCACTCGTTAATTTAACATCACATATTTGAAGTATGTGGGCTCACTGGTAAATCAGCCATTGTTTCACCACAGATCCCCTGTCCTTTTAGCTATCTAGCACCTCTATTCCGTCATCAGCCAGCAACTCTGCAGTCAGGTGTGTTGTAGTCCCGTGCCCGTCCAGAGAGCCTGCCTCTGGAGCCTCACATGTCCCTTGGGGGAATCCATGTCCACCTCTCAACATCTGGGAACCAGAACCAAAGCGGTTGAATGTGCCAAGCAGGCTCTCTTCCATGCCCAGAAGGGACCTCAAGAAAGTACCCTACTTTGGGAATGTCACATTCCTACTTATGGGATGGGAGCATCTCCTTATTCATTCACTCTACTTATAAATATCCCGTCTCTGCCCATCACTCCCTCCATGGCAACAGTTTCTCCTTCTTTCTGGCTACTTTTGAGGATTTGTCTATAAACTAGTGTATTCATAAATGTACATAGTCCTGCCGAACTAGCAAGACATTTTCAGGGGTATGTTTTCATGCTGGCTGAGGTGTGATTCAGTCACTGACTGTCATTATGAGTCGAGTGTAGGGCTTATACACTAGTATCCCAGTGAAAGATGCAAAGCTGTATGTGTTACAATGGCACTCCTCAAGCGGTGTGTGGCGTAGAGTAGGGGTTGTGTGTGTTTAGCTGCGATTCTGCAGTCCAGTGTCTGGTCCTCAGTGATGATCCTCATTGGAAGGTTTAGCAACACTTTTGGAGTTGACCCTCTGTTCGCAGCAGTTGATTCCTAAACAAGTATATCAGAGTAAGGAGGCGTGGAACCAGCAGTGCCATTTCAGCCGCATCCAGACAGATCGGCTTGGGTTCCAAAGGAGGGGCAGCTTTCTCCTTTTATTTGTCTATATATTGGTGCCCGTCTGCATACAGGTAACAGAAGTCGATACATGCATGCAGCCGATTCTTGTCCTTTTGAACTTCCCTCACCACCTGGCCGAATTATAGCGGTCAAGCAGCAACAAAAACTATACAGAGGCTGAACATTTGAATCGTTATCTAAGCTCAGTAAAATAGCAAACGCTTCTCTGTGGAGTGATGGCAATCTACCCCACCCCCATATCTAAAGGCAGAATAATGATAAAGAAGGTGTCAGGATCCTTGCTCTAGATCACAATAGTGCCAAAGACATGTTAGAACTTCTGTCAGGGTGCGGTCTCCACTTGTATGAAACTGATATATTTTGGCTCAGCAGTACCTACACGCAGCAATGTGAGGGTTTCGATTCTTGTTAGAAATCCTCATGATTGTAACTAACATTCTGCTCTTGTGGACATTTTCATTGGTTGGCGGGTCAGTTTTCTGCATTCCATTCTGACCTAGAGTCCTGCTCAGTATCCCGCATTTCCTGAGAGCGGGATAATATTCTGTGGCTGACTAATCCCACACGAGAACCAGTGTCGGCCTCACTGCCTGCTTCAATTATTGTCAAAGCATGGTATAAGAGAAGAGTGCAGCTTCACTGCAAGAAGGTACACCAGGACGTCCCGGGTCCTGCTCGAAATTCCACGGTCATCTGAATGATCTACCAGTAAAAGAGAGACCTAACATCTTTAACCACTGCAAAATGGATTCCAGTTTAAGCAACAAACAACCGATGCAACAATGATTTATCTCTATACCCTGGCACGAGGATCCCCCACTTCCTCCCCAGTAACCCTGCCAAAACTCTCCATACTCCTACAGAACCACCACAAACCGACCAAATATGCCACCCACACATGGCAACCATAACACCCACATTAACACCAAACAGCAATACTCCAACTCCCCCAATAACTCACACAAGTGCAACAAGATCAAACCTCCCCTATGCCGTGGGCACACATGGCCTCCAATTTGCACTGATGTACCTGAACGTCCATCGACCCATGCCACCTACAAGCAAACCTGCAAACAGTAACAGTTTTTTCTGAATCGAAACTGCCAACAGAATACCAAAAGCACTCTTGCACTCTCCCTCTCCACCCTCTGACAAACCCACTGCTTCCCCTTTTCTCAGATCCGCCTGACTACCTGGACACCATGAAAAGGGCGAAGGTGCGCACTATAAATCACATTAACATAACAAGACATAACATTAAAAAGAAGGTAATGCACTCCTGCAAATTGGAAGGAATTCCCTTGGGGTCCTCTCCTTGGCTACAGGAAGAAAGCCTCGGCAAGGATTCTCCATATGAAAACCCTACTCTGGGATTCTGTAGGTTTCTTCTCCTACCTGAGAAGAAGCAGCAACTTCACCTATCTTAAAAACACATCTCTGGCTGAGTAGATGGTAAAGGATGGTCTTTCACTGCAAGTTGTTCCTGTCTGGTATGTTCATCCTGTCATCATGGTAACAAATACTATGGGGAAAATTGTAGTGCTCTCCAAGGCTTTCAACACTAATCACCCCTTTCCTCATTTACTAGGCATAATGTACACTTCACCCCTAGAACAGATATCATGTCTCACTTTTGGACCCTTTAGTCTGATATAGCAATGTCATACCTTAGTCTAAAATGCCAAATACTAGGACTACAGAATCCATTCCTCGGTTGTCACAGCTTCTGGACAGATGGGGTCCAGGGATGAGATCACCCTATGCCTGGGTGGGGTTATGTGTTGTGAGCCTAGGAGAGCACTAGAATTGGCCACGTATTATGGGTACTTGTTGCCAAGACACACATGCCAGCTCCTCTGCTAGCCATGCATCCTACCTGTAACTCCTCCATGTGTCCAATTTAGTCAGTACTTTGTTGATTCCCAGCTGGATTTGCACTTTATAAATCTCAATCAAACAGACACACTAAAGCTTATGTGCCCGACCCCAAACACATTTGTATGAAAACTTCCTTTAGCACATTAGATCTGCTTCACTTCCCACCAACATTACATAAAAACAGCCCTCTAATTATTTGAGGATGCATATAATATGGAACAGTCAATTGCCCCAGCCAGAAAGCTAAAATGTAATTCAGCATCAGCAAGCAAAGGACCCATTAGAATTACTCCATGATTGAATGGGCGGCACATCCCACTGTGCACAGCAACAGACCATACGTAGTGCCAGACCGACACATGAGGAAAAAACAGTTAAAATGTTTTAGCTCAGTGATGAGAAAGCAAAAATTAGTCCACATTTTTTTAAGTCACTCTGCCTTCATAAAGATATTATTTACGGCATAACAGAAATCAATTTCACCTCCAGTTCAGAGCCATCCCTATCGGGCCACGACTTATTGTTATTCAATGTGATCAAGGATACAATAAAGTATAGGGAGAGAAAAGAAATGTATCTTTTGAGAATAAGGCAAAGAGAGAAACTCAGATGTTTCCTTCATTTATGAAATAATCCACATAAGAATGAATTTTACACAAAATGTAATTCTCTCCACTGGCTTCCGATGGCTGCAAAGGTCATATTCAAGACCCTCTGCATCATCCGCAAGGCCTTCTGGGGCCTGGGACCACACCATCTCCAACTTTCCCTCCCTAAATATTCCTCTGCTAGAGCCCTACGCTCCACTAACTCCAACTCTTTGACTGTCAAACGCTTCTCCAAGCAGAGAGTGGTGGGCAGCTCTCTCTCCTCGGGCGGTGCCTCCCTTTGAAACAGCCTCCCTGCCCCTCTCAGACTTGAGCCGGACCTCCTCAAGTTCTGGAAACTGCTCCAAACTCTGCTGTTCTGTACCTCTTTCCCTTCCCTGTTAATCACTCCACTGCCACTGTGACCAGTAGCCTGATTCTCAAGAATCTCACAGGATTACAGGCCCTTCTTCCCAGTCGATACCAGCACCCTCCCCCCACTGCACTGCCCTTGCGAGACCCTGCTTGACGGTTCTGCAGCCCACCTCTGCGAGTCACCTGCATTAGCACTTATCCTGAGGTTCTCCTCCATGGTTCCCCTTAGCACTTCCCTTCCAGGCCTTCCACCAGCACTTTTGCACTCCTCTTCTCCCCCCTCCTCCCTCCCTATCTCCTGCACTTTTCCTCACTGCACTTGCACGTCCAAATGCCTAGTAGGACCATGAATGTATTTGACTGTTTTTGCCATTGTTATTATTATCTCATTGTATTAGCAGACGAATTATGACTAATGACTTACTCTACTGACACACACGTAGGTGACACCCCTGTTCTAGAATGCTACTGTTGCTCATGCAGTGACCGCATAGTAAACACAATGCATGAATATGTTTTACTTTACAATATACAGCAAATCAGTTTAGCAAGGTGTGCTTGGAATTGAGTTGAACATCTCATGTCCTATCACTTTATGAGAGATGTTTAGAGTTCGACTCCTTACTGCCACATTCTGCATCCTATTGAAAGGTTTGTCGAGAGTGTGCAGCAACCACAAAATGTAGTCTACCTTTATATGAAACTAATTTGCAAATAACAATGCTAATCACGAATGCTCTCAAACTGTAGGAAGCAAATACTTGCGTTATTTCATTCAGGGCACGGCTAACATGTCAGTCTACTGTAACCAATGTAAGTAGAAACATGGCGGTAGGTTGGTTGCTGTTGCTTAGTTCAATTATTATGATTTCACTATGTAATTGCTTCAGGAGAAGGAGAGTTACAGAAACTGAGAGAATGGAAATCACACTGAGAGGTCCTAGGGATCAAATAAAATGGTAACTCTATTTATGTTCGTGATTCTCTCAACTGCTTAATGACTATTAATCAATGGAATTTAATACAAAAAAGGAATGGGGAAAAAGAGGCACAGAAAGAGAAAAGCTGATTGAAAAACATAACGATTGCAAACATGAAAAAATGATAGCACATAATATTGACGGGAAAATGATTGTTAGAGACTGGCTGTGAAAATGTCACTTTACCAAAATAAATATATAAAACGCGATGGACTTGAACCAAAGCCTATGTGAAATGGCTTTATTCATATTTTCATTTTATGTATTTTTACATCTTTAATGAATTATTTTTGCACCATTAACTCAATTATACTAGACACGTTGCTTGCGTACGTGCGTTGTAGGGGGGGGAGCGGTTTTGTGTTACCAGCTAAGAGGATCAAGTGTTAATTCAATGCAAAGTTGAAGTAGAAACGGAATTTTTTCGTTATGCCATTCTTGGACATCAATAGCTGTCTGTGTTACCGGGTCACAGACCTATATGATAAGAAATAAAGACACACAAAAGGACGAATAATGAAGGCTCCCACGGCAATAATGTCGTTTGGAAGAACATCCAGTTTCTGGAGATTGTGCGCTAGCAATACAGAGGGACGTCATTTCACCAAAATGCCAGGGGTAGCGGAAGTGACATCACACGACCCTTGACTCCTAATGACATCACAGGAAGTGATGTCATTTGACCCCACCCCGAAGTGATGTCGCGGGAAGTGATGGAACACGACCGTTTACCCGTTGACAAAACAGGAAGTGGCATCACATAGCATTGTACACTATGAAAAATATGGTTACGATACTATAATGTGATGTATACATTTCATACAAGAATGTATCGCCATATATATCGTTAAGATCAGTGTGGCCCATATTACCAAATTACGGTGAATGCAAGCAGATTTCCATGACCTACTGATAATGATGTGTTATTATATAGCACTTACGCTTAAGCGTTTTATATAGAAAAAATATACACCCAATGTCACCCAACCTGTGTTGGTACTCATTTATCAACCTCAAAAGGATGAAAGGCTGAGTTTAGGTGTTTAAGAACAGACTAAATCAGTGAATCACCCCCTGAAGTGTGCCTGAAATAAACGCTTAATGAGTCTAGCAATTGTTGTATAGAATTCCAGAAAGACACATTATTTGGTATTCCTATTCTTTATTATTTAGGGTCAGTCCTGAAAGTGTTAGACTTGTGGGACTCCTGTTCTTATTTTTCTTCTTTTTTTTTTAAGGGGCATGAAAAAGAAAGCTAGCCACTCCATGAGTAAAGAGCCACGTGGTGCTGGCCACAGCCCAGTAGAATGCATTACAAAAAAAAAAAAACGTTTTTTTTAGGGGTCAGAGGTCGCAAGGGAGACCTCAGAGGTCGCAGTTGTGACCTCTGGCAACCCCTAAATGACATCCCTGGCAATACACAATGTGGAATTTATCATTTGCAAAGGTGTCACAGAAATTGAGTATTTTGCCTGTATGCCATTCACTTTATTTATCCTGAAGGCCAAAACGATGTGCATTTGTTGTGCCCAATGCCCACAATGCCTGTGTTTAAATGGAGGAACATTTTCTGTAGCAGCTTGTTTGCAAACGACGAGGGACAACACAGAGACATATGGAACGGAATTCTGTAAGTTTAGTAGCTAGCTTTATGGGTTTTTTACATTCTCAACATGGATGGGCACCTTCCACTTTGCCTCTCGCCCAAATCAAAACGTGCCATCCCGCATCCCTCAATAACATCCTGCCAAACGCACAACACTCAAGTACTTGCCGTTTCCTCCTTCTACATCAAAACAATACATATTCTCCTGCTGCCCTCACCCACCTCGTTAGGGTTGCCCCCTTCTCCTCCAAACAAAAGCAATACCCAGAGTCCTGCCAGCAACTTTCCTTCCCACTCCCTTCGGGTGTGCCTCCTCGATTGTGTGTGGGCTGTAAGTATATCAGCTTTAGGTCTTTCCCGCTAATATTGCCTAATGAGTAGCGCTACATGTGCAGGGGCTTGACAAAACAGGAGTTGTGGCTCTCTATATGTGGGAGGACCAGGCCTGCCCCATCAGTCAAGGGTGGACACTGAGCGTTACTGTGAAGAAAAATCATGTATCAGTCATGCAATATTTCCTGAGGTTTCAATTGTACAAACTACTAAATGGAATGAAAACATTTACTATAGCAATCACCCCCGCATTGGGTGGGTACATGGGCGGTACTGGCCCTCCAGCCCAAGCCTAGGCAGGCCCGAGCGAAGTCTCCTATTGATTCCCCACAATCAAGACGGCACCACCCGGAAAAGGGCCTAAGTGGCTGGAAAATGCAGGCAGCACACTCACCCCCATTTCCAGCCATCTGATTGGCTAAGCACCCTTCCCCCAGGGACGTCATTTAGGGGTCGGCAGGGGTCGCAGCTGCGACCCCTGGGGTCTCCCTTGCTGCCCCTTTTTTTATATAAGATCCTGGGCCAGTGCCATGTGGCTCTTTGCTTTTGGAGTGGCTGGCTTTCTTGTTCAGGCTACTTAAAAAAAACAGGGGTTCCACAAGTCTAACACTTTCAGCAGTGACCCTAAATAAGAAAGAATGGGAATACCAAATAATTTGTCTTTCTGGAATTCATTACTACAATTGGTAGACTCATTAAAGGTTTATTTCAGTCACACTCCGGGGGGGTGAGTCACTGATTTAGTCTGTTCCTAAACAGCTCAACTCAGCCTTTCATCCTTCTGAGGTCGATAAATGAGTACCAGCACAGGATGGGTCATATTGTATGTATATTGTTCTATATAAATCACATAAGCTTAAGTGCTATATAATAACACATCATTATCATTTGGCCATGGACGTCTGCTTGCATTTACAGTAATTTGGTAATATGGGCCTATACACACTGATCTTAACGATACATATGGCGATCCATTCTTGTATGTAATCAAGATAGTGATATCGTAACCATTTTCTCAGTGTACTTAGGAACAATGCTGTCTGATGGCACTTCCTGCTTTGTCAAGGGGTGAAAGGTCATGTTCCATCGCTTCCTGTGATATTGCTTCGGGGTGGGGTCAATGACATCTGTTCCTGTGATGTCATCAGAGGTCAAGGGTCATGTAATGTCACTTCCGCTACCCCTGGCATATTGGTGAAATGACGACCCTGTCTTCCCCATGTGGAAATATGAGCCAGAAGGACCAGAAACAAAATATGTGTCAGAACAATCATAAAGTGGCATTATGAATGTCTTCCTAAAAATCCTGCTGAATCCAGAATGTCTTTAACATACAAATGCAAGCTGTAGTAATGCAATGTCCACACTTGACTTAGATTGCTTCTTAGTAAGTTTACTTCAGGTTCTTAAATTACGTGTTACAGGACATGAAGACATCAGGTATAGGACAATACATCACTGGCACCCATCACCCAGGGAGGGAAGGACCAACTGATACTGTTACAGAACACTCAACACAGCATTCTCACACTCATACATCAACATTCCACTTGACACTGGCATGACGTCACTAAGCACATGACCAGCTTCAGCTGACACAGACAAGCACATCACAACACATCTCCCTCCTTACCAAAACACCTACACAAACAACAAGCACTTTACTTACAGGCAAGTCACACCACCATCCACCATGCAAACTTCACAAGATACTCTCACAGCTATGCAATTCCAAACTTCACCTACAAATCCAGGTAACCCTCAATAATAACGCAAATCACCTTCTGTCTATCCCTGCCACGAACAGACTCTAGACTCACACTCTAGACACATACCAGCCCATACACAGGCTAAGACTACCCTACAAACCAAACACCGACTAAAATAACATATATCCTTCCGCCCGCCCTCGCCACAGGCGAGCCTTCAGGCTGCCACCCTGAAGCACAGCTTGCCATCCTGACGCAATACTAGTCATCCAGGATGACAACAGAATCACCATACCTGTTAAGAGTCCCCATAAACCGCTAAAAACACTGCTACCAGATATCGCCAACTATGCCTGCATCACAAACATATAAACAGATACATATATGGACTAGGCCAATCGAGCCCACCCAACCCCACCAAGGTATAGAGATCCTGCAACACCTTGCAAATGCTGGCCAGCCATCTCCAAGACCACCGACAAAACTAAAGGGGTTGGCCTAAACTCTCATCTCAATGGCAGTACTAACAAGTCCCATGATCCTGACCTCAAAATACCATGGCCAGGATTGACCGATAACACACAAAGAAAACAACTCATTAGACGGCGCTTCACCTTGGACAGCATATTTCCCTTTAGCCATTATTTTTACTGGAGGGCGTCCCCAACCAGTACAACAACTTTATCTAACAGAACCACTACCACAACTTTATCTAACAGAACCACTTGTCCACCAAAACAAGATAAGAGTCGACTTCTCCTAACTGTGCACTACTGCCACTCCTAAACTCACCATACATACAACTCCCTTTCTCCTCAGTGCACATCTCAGATACCTCATATACTCCTGGCAAGGGCGCTATCCCCAGGATTTACTTTACTCAACAAAAAAAATATAACCCAAAAAGGCGCTACCTCAAAATGGGTACATACGCGGAGCCTCTACCTCCATGACCCAGTAGTGCCACCACACCTAAACCTAAAACTACAATAGGAGGCGCTACCACCTAGCAACACTCGTACATCAACACGGAGGCGCTACCTCCTGTTAACTTCAATAGGGAGGCTACCTCCCTAGTCTCTGTAGTAGATTCTACACACTAACCCAACATTTCTATAGGATGCGCTATCACTCAGCAACATTCCATTAACTTCACAAACCAAAAGCTGAGGCGCTACCTCCTATCCTTAGCAGTGCCCATCACTCACTGAACACCTGCATACCACACGCAAATGTATTCACTCAACCCATTGAGCCGGAATGCCAAACTCTCTTCATGGGCATACTAGGTTCATACAAAAAGACTTGCGCAATCTCCCGTACCTGTCACAATCATTAGGCTTCTTATTCACTCTCACACTCCTTAACAAAGTGAGTAGTTATGTGACACTTCTACTTCTTCGGCAATTAGCATTTTAGACCAAACTCTCATATCCAGTGGGAACCGCATATACGGGAGCTAAAGGTTTCAGTCCATGTTGTTATAAAACAATCCAATACCTAAAAATCCTCAATAGGTTAAGCTAGCTCATACACACTCAAATGAGTTCTATACCAAAAGACTTTCCAAACCACCATATTTCTTCGAATTACTATGCACAGTTCACAATAATGTCCAAAAAGTCATATATACCTGCAAATCCTCAAAATATGTTAAGTTCCTAACAGAATGCATATTTACTAAACAACCACGCCGCATGGTAGACCTGTAACGCAGGTCTAGTACTCACACACTCATTCTCAAATGTGCCATTTCTTCAAGATACATACGCTATGTATATTGGTTCCACGTTAGGACTTGATGCACAAGCAAAATTAACATTTTTAAACTATAACGTTGCACCATTAGTGTGTCATGCATGGCCAGCACCTCATGCATCTCCTTAATAAAGCAATGATGAATCAATACTCTCGGAGGCCCATTACATAACCTCACGTTGTCCTCTGTTGTCCTCGACAGCGCACCCCAACATATTAGGACGCTCCACCACCGTTGGCCGCTACATAACGCCTACCTAACAAACGGAGTAGCATTTCTGCACCGCGGCTGTTTCAGCGCACCTCGCAGCCTTAAGACGAGGCAGGGCGCCTTCCCTATGTGCGAGTTCCCCTTTTCCTGCTTTCCGTAATGCCTGGCCTCGTCCAAACGTATGCAGCAAAACGGATCTCTGCACATTCGTTTCATATCCTGCGCCGGCACAGGCTTCACGCACTCCGTTCCAGATACATCCGATGACGTAGAATTGACACAAAAGGACGCAAGAGGGTCTGTTTCTCTGGGTGGTCGCACAGTCAAACAGGAAGACATCTGCTAACGGCTAAAGAACATTGGGAGTTCAAAGATCCAACAGTTCGCCGACTCCCTGCGCATTCCATCTGACGTCATCATACCCAACTAAATGCGCTGAAGATTAGAGCTCCTGCCACGACCAAACGTCCAACGGCCACTCAGACGAACCACCCGCGAACACGGTACGGGCGTGGAAAACAGCAACTTTTCCATACTTCTGCTTTATTTTAACTTACAGTGGAAACACTTTCCACAGAACTTAATGTCCAAACCATGTTTCATGCGAAAACACAGGCCTGCTCCAAATACTTAACCTAGCAGTTAAAGTCCGATCAGTGTTTCTCACGGAAAAACAGCCCCCGCACCTTGGATGCTCCATGTTTCTGCTTCCGAAGGCAAGGCCCTTACAATACAATACAACCAGCCATGCTACGCCTCCAGGTTATGGGACACCTCTCTGCTAGCGGGACGCTTCCATCGGGAGGGCTAATTTCACTGCTCTCATGCAGGCCCTGGACGTCCCTTATGCCCCTTGAAACAACACTCCCATTATGTAACGGGCTGCTGCTCCTGACAGCTATGGAGCCCTCGACCTCCTCCCTTATCCGCCCTGGGTCATGGGTCTCCTTACTTGGGGGCGGTGATGTCCATTTCTTCCTTCGTCCTGATGATCCCTGCACCCCCCGCAGCAGTACTCTTCAGTCACCTTCCTTCCCTGCTTCATTTGCACCAGGGTTCTTCTTTCCAGAGATCCTCGTCACCAATGTAGTAATGCAATGTTCACACTTGATCCCATCCTCGTCGCCAATGTAGTAATGCAATGTCCACACTTGACTTAGATTGCTTCTTAGTAAGTTTACTTCAGGTTCTTAAGTTACATGTTACAGGACATGAAGACATCAGGTATAGGACAATACATCACCGGCACCCATCACCCAGGGAGGGAGGGACCAACTGATACTGTTACAGAACACTCAACACAGCATTCTCACACTCATACATCAACATTCCACTTGACACTGGCATGACATCACTAAAAAACTACTTAAATGGGGAGGAAACCCGGTATACGTTTAAATAAGATAGGTTAGCAACGTATACTCTGTCTAAGTCCGGGAGGACAAAGATCCGTGTTTAAAGAGGAGACAGAGCTATAGTGTAGATGCCACACATATAAAGAGCTCCCATTGGGAGAGCCACAAAAGGACCAGTTGTGGTTAAAATGATAAACATCAGATTTAATAGAATTATGACCTAAAAAGTGATTAAATAGTGTGGTCCACAGTACATACAATTCATAAACATTTAAACATATATCAAACAGTCGTTACGTGATAAGCTAGAATTAGCTAATTGACAGTGTATCAAAAACAGGGATACACTCAACATCAAGAGGTACGCTTTACAGAAAGTGCAACGTACTCTACAGTAATTAGAATCAGTATGTCAAAAAACGTAATAACTCTGGTGCCAGTACACAGTATTAGCTCGACATGTTTCAGTTCCTACAGTTATTATGGAACATTCATCAGGAGATATACAGGTGACCACGTAACCAAGACAACATTTAAAAACGAAATGATGACATTTGAAGTATTCGTAGCATCTGCAAAGTAAAGAACAAAAAAAGCGCAAAACATGAGCTTCAAATTAGCCATTATTGTTGCATGTTCAAAATACATGAACCAAGGCATCTAAATAGAGGGAAATAAATACCTCCACTGATGCCTGTGGGTGCTCTCTACTCGAAAGGTAGTAGGCGGTGTAGAACTGAGGGTCGTCTCTACCTAGGATATAGAAAAAACATCCAAATGAGCGCTGAGTAGTAGCTCACTAAAAAAGCAGGATATGTGCTTAGGCTTAGCAAATAGCGAAACTAGTATCGCATAAAAAACATATGAAAAGGTGTCCGGGTGAGAGAAACCCAGTGCTGAGAGACAAAACGAATTATCCACAGTGTGCCCCATACAATTCCAGAAGTTGAGAAGAAGTCGGTGACTAGAACCTAAAAGGGTTAGTTCAAGGTATAGTCTCTAATGTCGTGTGTTTATAGGAGACAGAAGGCGGCTAGTAACACTCAAAAGTAAACAACTACCCCACAGGCAATACCTTCAAGTTGGCAGTAAGAGTGTCAGTCGTGACCAAATCCGACAGCCCCAGGATATAATCCTGCCGCCAGCGCTAGTGCTGTGTGGATAGTACGGAGAGTGCCGTCTGTTATGCGGGCAGCAGTGCAGCAGGACCGGGCGACCGATGTGCGAGTGGTAGTCAGGGAAATACAGTAGTCCTACAACTATGTTGGAAGAGAAAAGAGATGTAGAGCAATGTGGTTAGTCATGGCAGCCATCATGGAATGGCTCAGACCGGACAAGGAATTAATACACTAGGTAGCACACAGTCTACAAAAAACGATGGTAAGGGATCAAGTGAATGTAAACGATTATATGTTGTACAATTCAATAGATTCGTTAAGACCCCTGATGTCACTCTGCAGAGTATATATCATCTTTTGTTCCATATAAAGCAATTTTTTCTCCCGGGTGGCATAGTTAGATCCTTTAAGTGATAACAATATTGTCCATTTGAAATCCTCGTGATGATGCTTCAGAAGATTGAAATGTTTCACCATGGGGGCATTTTCAGTTCTGTTCTTGAGACAGCTCCGGTGTTCCATGATACGAGTTTTGGCTTTGCGGGTTGTTTTCCCTACATAGTGCAGTCCACATTTACAAGTGATCAGGTACACCACAAATTCGGTGTTACAATTAGTCAAGTTTTTCTGTGTCCAGAGCTTTGACAGGCCAACATCTACATTTTTAGTTATAGAGGTCTATTTACAGACCCCGCACGAGCCACAAGGATAGTGACCGGTAGGTTCAGGTAGACCCCATAGGGTGGTTAATCTGGGTTCCTGGATAGGGATAGGTTTAAGTTTGCTGTTACTAACCCTGTTACCTATCGTCGTGCTCCTTTTATAAGCAAAGATCGGCACACTCATAGAGGGGGAGGTCGTTTGAAAGATTTTCCAATTCTTCTTAATGATGTTGGTGATCTCAAAGCTCCGGTTAGAAAAGGTATTCACACACACAATACGATCATCTTTAGGTTTAACAGGTTTTGGTTCCAATAGTGCTTCTCGGTTGTTATTAAAAGCCCTTTTGGCTGATTTTTTCACCAGTTTATTAGGGTACCCTCTCTGTCTCAGTTTTTTCACGAGAGTGTTCGCCTCCGCCTCGTATATTTCTTTCGTAGAACTATTCCTTTTAAGGCGTAAAAACTGGCCAAAGGGAAGATTATCACGAAGATGTTTAATGTGATGGCTGGAATAATCAAGAAGAGAATTTTTATCGGTGGGTTTATGATAAGGCTTAATTTTCAAGACTCCATTGGTTGCAAAAATGGTTAGGTCGAGAAAATTAATAAACTCGTTACTAGACGTCATAGTAAACTGAAGGTGAGGATTAAGATTGTTAAGCCAGTTGAAAGAATTGTTAGCTTCAGTCAAGGTGCCTCTCCATATGACCAAGATGTCGTCAATGTAGCGACTCCACTTCACGATGTTATTACTATAGGGATTGAGGTTGCTGTAGACGTTGCTTTTCTCAAAGGTCTCTACGTACAAGTTAGCAACACTCGGAGCCATAGTGGCGCCCATCGCGGTCCCTTCAACTTGTTGGAAAATCTTACCATTGAACTCAAAGTAGTTACGTTTTAATGCTAGTTCAACGCACCAAAGGATAAACGAAGTAGGGACCGGATCATTATCAAAGCGGCCCAGAAGTATTTCTTCAATCGCATCAAGGGATGCTTGTTGGGGGATATTGGTGTAGAGGGATACGATGTCAAAACCTAGTAGCAACTGGGTATTTGTATCGAAAGCCAAGTTTTCATGACTGTTAATAACATCTCGAGAGTCTTTTACATAGGATAGCATGTTTTGCACAAATCCCTTCAAATAGTGGTCCGCAAAAGTAGAGAGGGGTTCAAGTACAGAATTAATCCCTGCCACAATGGGTCGACCTGGAGGGTTCACCAAGGTTTTTTGCACTTTGGGTAGAGTGTAGAAAGTGGGGATGCTTGGTTTTTTATTGATGAGGAAATCCGCCTCTTGTTTCGAGATCCACTCTCGGTCTTTAGCTTTAGAAACTTTATCTGCAACGAGTGCCATGAGTTCCGGTGTCGGGTCCAGAGCGAGAGGGCGATAATAGTGGTTATCACTAAGTTGTCTTTCGCATTCCGTGACATAATCGGTGCGATTAAGAACCACAATACCTCCACCTTTATCTGCTTTCTTGATGACAATTTGGGAGTTTTTGGCCAAAGAGTCGAGTGCTTTAAGTTCTGAATTAGAGAGATTGTGGAAAGGTCTAGATGGTTTATTTTCCAGGGCTTTAACTTCTGCGATCACTTTCTTTTCAAAGACTAACGACTCAGGAGAAAAACTCTGAGAAGGAGGGTAGAAAGTGGAAGGTTTACGGAGTCCCGTGCAGTTGAGAGGTTCTTCCAAGGGGATAACGTTATCAGCAGAGAAGAATTCTTTCAGGTGGATTTTCCTCATTAGTTTTTTTAAATCAATTAGAAATTCAAAAGGATCATGTAGTTTCGTCATCACGAATCCCAAACCTTTGTTGAGGACTTGTTGTTCTATATCTGTGAGAGTATAATCAGATAGATTAATCAAAAGCGATTCCCGCTTCTGGTTTGTTTTGTTCCGTCATCACTAAACACATGACCAGCTTCAGCAGACGCAGACAAGCACATCATAACACAAGCTGTTAGTAAGAGATGCCATTTTGGAGGTAAAATGAGTTTCAGATAAGTTAACAGCTTTTCCACTACCTGGGTGGCATTGCTACCATTTCTTAGACATTGGCATCACATGCAGTGTCTCAAACTAGTTGCCTGGTACTGCCATCATACTATACGCCCATGCATTCCCAGTATATACCAGTTTTTTTTCATTTTTGTTCCAGGTTTTTACAAAAAGTACCAGAATGTTACAAGGCTCAGGTACAATGGCATTCAATTTTATTGCAATTATATGCTCCATATTTCTTTGCTGTGTGATTTTATTAAATGCTCGGTCAATCACGCCATTGGCAAGTATTTGCATCAAAAGGCTTGGTACTAACACCATTGCCAATATTACAATAATATGCGTAAAGCTGAGCGGCCCTTGAAAAAATCTTGGTCTCCCTCTGACCTGTAAGAGGATTCAATTCAGCACTACAGCTAAGTTAACGCCTAGTCTAGAATACTGAATGAAAACCCTTATTGATATATCTTTAGGTCCAGTTCATGCGTTCTGGATGACTACCCCTATATAACACCCCTCTCTTGGAATCCCCCTGACCCCACTGAGCCAAGAAGTAGTTCTGTTTTGCAAGTTAAAAGGGTTTATTTGATACTTTAAACAATAGATATATATCACACTTTATAATAAGTTAATAATTGAATAGCACACTTAATCTGATATGATAAAGATCAACAACGGAGAATCTGGCACTAGCACACTTCTTATAATCACTAATGAGTTGACATGAAATGGATAAGGTAGCACACTGGTAAATAGGAACAAAAGTATAATGTGGTAGAGGATGCTTTATGTAAGCTCAGGTGGATGCAATATTCAATGAATGCAGTACAGAAAATACTCAATATGATTTCAACCAAACAATGTAATCACTTTTCTCTGGCAATCCCCTCCCCCCCTTGATGCAATGCAAGGAAATGGAAGGAAGCACACAGTTCTCAGAAATGCAACCAACTGTAATTCAGTTCACCCCAGCAAGCTTAGACTACAGAAAACAGATAGGAGTTTTTGGAAACACAGGCCCAAAATGCTTTGATATGTGCTGGCAATGAATTAGAAATATGCTGGAAACGCTTTTAATTCCCTTTCAGAGGTTCAGGGTGAGTGGTATCTAGTTAATATTAGTCCAGGCTCACACTAGCAATGAGGCAGGGATAGTTAGCAGGTTAAACGAATTTCTGGCAAATGGAAGGCAAGCAGCAGCAGTTTTTACATGTGAAGAAATTGCAAATCGCGGTAAAATTCGCGGATGCGTGTTCCGCGATTGCGGTAAAACTATAAGGGGTAGGAATGCGGTTCTTGGTGCGATTCAAAGCTACGATTCTAAGCTATCAGAGGAAAGTTACTGCAAGTCTCTAGCCCAAACGGTCGCGGAGATATGAGCGATTTAATAAAGGTCGTTTTTGGGTTTGCAAATTTCAAAAGCTCAAAATGACAAGTGCAGCTTGCAACTAGAAATGACAGGTGACAGCTAGGAGGCAGTTCTACTTAGGTTAAATAGATTGAATTAGATGAATTTAAACTAAGAGATTGGTTCTACACAGTTCTGCTGGGTACTCACACTATATTCTTGAGTGAAATGGGCCTCGCCATGGATCTGGTCAGGGTTTTGGACTGGGCTCGGGTCTCTCTCTGGGCACAGCACTGCTTTCTCTCTGGGTACAGCACTGCTTTCTCCCTCTGGTCTGGTCTCTAGTTCTGGATAGATTGAAGTCTCTAGTTTGGCTTTCTGGAGGTTGATGGAGGTAAGTATGGATTTTTCCGGCAGAGCGTCCCGCTGCAGATGGATTTGGAAAGTCTCTATCTGTCCTGTCTGTCTGCCTTTATGTGTTTAGAATGTGGGTGTGTTCTAGCATCACTGACCCTACCTCTCTCTCAGCTTCTAATTGGTCAAACTTCCATTTATCATTTGATTGGGGAATGAACTGTGAGTCAGAGTGATGTCATTTTACAGCCTGCAGAAAGTCCACTCCTCCTGTCAACTTACACACAAATCTAGATTTGAAACAAATACATATTTGCAGAGGTACATATTGTTTTTAAATCATATGCACCCATCATGCATTACAGGAGGTATCCCCTGTTCAAACTCTGCTCTTCCTGGGAGCTTGCATTCACAAATGGCAACTTCTAGCACTTTTTAATGTGCTAAACAACATTGGATCTTCATTAAATTTTATACAACTGTTCCTCACATATCTACCCACATACCAATGCATTTTCGTTTGTCTAGCTGAAACAGGGAGTCTGTAATATTAATAAACAATGGGGTTTTGCCCCAGAACATCACACAAATTCGAGTTTAGTCTTGAATTAAAGGTACATTTTTTAAATTAAAGCTCTCAAAGTTATACATTTCTGTCATTTGATTACAAAGAGTTATCAGTGTTTTTGTAAAATATATATTTTACTTCCAATTCAGTCCTCAGAGTGTTGAGGTCCGCCTCCAAGACTTGGGTGGGTCAGTCCTCTGGGCAGGCAGGGCTTTGTTGACATTAAACATTTCAGAATTAACATATTCCTTTCAGAGGAAAGGGTCCTTTGTGTGGTCTCTGGGAAGCTCCCAGCCAGTCTGCCTTCTATCAATCAAGAGGTCATGTGAGATTCTAACTCCTGGTGTGAAGCTCTTGAGGTGATAGGGTTTCCCAGGCTTCAGGCCTCTGGGAACAGCATGTGGCTAATTTTTAATTAAAATGCAGCCTTTGAAGTCAGCTGAGTCAAATCCCTTTGTCAGCAACTGCACTCAATTCTCCTGTCAGAGTTTAGACCGCCAGCGCCCCCTTGAGGATTTTGTTGGTACTGCATGCAATTTTGGGATTTTCTTGGATTAATGCATTCTAAACAGGAATGGTTCTTACATGGTAGTAAATCCTTGCTTAACATTGTTTTGATGGGGCTCCTTACAGTAAGATGGTTATGTGGAACCCCACAAAAAGGGTTGAATCTTTAAAGTGGTCCAATGAGTCACGATTTCAGCAACTTTTTGACATCAGTAACAGTGGATTTTGTTAACAAAGACCTTTCTTTACACTGGTGGGTGGCAAGTTAGGTAACCATTTTGGTGTGCGCATAACTGCGCAGCTCTCCTGGATTCTGGGATGAAATGATGGGCGGCGACAGCGCATCCCCATCTTTACCCACTCCAATTATTTATTTTTGTTCTGGGGCAAAATGATGGGCAGCGACAGCTTAATCCCCATCTTTACCCCGTCTAATGATTCCACATGGGTCAAAACCCTCCACAAACCCCCCCGCCCGACTGCGCTTTGACTTGAGTCGAGGGGGAGTCGGTTGCAAGGGAGGTTTTGAACCCTGGCGCTGGTATGTCCACATTATCTTCTTCCAATTCTGTAGACGGCACAGTTCAGCATCTTCCTCTCCATCCGGTCAGATCGATCAGTTCTCCTCGCCGGTCCTGATGGGAAGATTGGGCGGTACCCCGGGCCCGTTGCGTCTCTGCTCCCGGTCTCCGGATCGTCCTCCTTGGCCCGTCTCCAGGTCTTCTTTCTCCTAGGACGACAAAGGAAGAGCGGCAATACCTACTCATAGACGTCTTTCCACCACTGTTGAGATAGTGGGGCAGCATATGCATTTTATCATCACGAAACATTACATTCTTATTTTGAAAAAATAAAAACAGTATAACTAAGAGACAGTTTCATGCAAATCACAATATTTTAGAGACTAGATGTGGTATGTTTTATGGTTGGAACTGAATTAGTCTGAGACAGTACCCGCTAGGATTTCAGAGGATTCCTCCAGTTGTTGCAGAGTGTGCCTGGGATGGCAACATTTCAACTGGTTTATGTGGACCCACTTGTCTTCCCCCTCTGCCGAACCGCCTTTGGGGATGTGGATTTTGTAGGCCACAGGGGAGATCTTGTCGATGATCTCAAAGGGTCCCTTCCATGTAGGCAAAAATTTGCGCTGCTTGGCCTGGTTTCTTTGGAAGTTGTATAGATAGACCCGGTCCCCCACCTGATATTCCTTCCTGGAAGTTTTCAGGTTATAGTGGGTCTTCATGCTATCAGCCGATCTTTCTAGATTCCGCTGAGCATAAGCAAAAGCATGTTGGAGGTGTTTCCTTAAATTCTCTACATACTCATGAGTAGTGGAGGCATTTATCAGTGTCTGCTCTTGGGTCCTGTAGAGCAAATGCTGAGGAAGCACCATCTTGCGCCCAGTCATCAACTCAAATGGTGACATTTTGGTTGCAGATGAAGGGGTAGATCTGATGGCCATTAGGACCAGAGGTAATCGGATATCCCAACTTGGCCCAGAATCTGCCACAAACTTTTTTAAGATGCTCACAATTGTCCGGTTATATCTCTCTACTGCCCCAGAAGAAGCTGGTCTATAAGCAATATGTAGCTTTCTCTTGACCCCCAGTATCTCCCACATCTTTGTCATTACTTCACTGGTGAAGTGGCTACCTCTGTCTGACTCAATCCTTTGAGGTAGACCAAAACGGGAAAAGATGTGGTTAATCATCAAGGCAGCTGCAGTTTCTGCCTTGCAATTTGGGGCTGGGAGACATTCCACCCACTTGGTAAACAAGCATGTGACGGTCAACATGTACTTATTCCCCCTAGCCGAGCGAACCACGGGGCCTACAAAGTCGATTTGTAAATCTGACCATGGCAGTGTCATTCCCCGCTTTTGTAAAGGTGCCCGGTGTGTGAGGGATGTCGGCTGAAATTGTGCACACACAAGACAACCCTTCAAATATTGGTTGAGGTCCTGGCCCATGTGTGGCCAGTATGCAACCTCTCTTAAGATTTCCAGTGTTGTGTGAAACCCCCTATGACCGGCGGTGGCCGCATCATGGGCGTGACTTAACATCAGGCTTCGGAATGAGGTAGGAACCACCCACTGATCGTGGCCAGCTTTGGATTTCCTTACCAGCAAACCATCTTGGATCCGGAACATTTTTGGACATTTCATCAACACTCTTAGGTCCTCTTTCCCAATGTAATCGGTATCCGTCAGGGGAAAGTTCTCAGGGTCCTCAAGGTGCTGGTAAAATTTACCAATAATTGGATCCCCCTTCTGAGCGGTAATCAAATCAGCATCAGGGGTCTCCTTACTCCATTGTGCAATTGAAAGGTCGTTGTGAGCATTTGTCTGGGACCTAGTGATGGCAGTGACCTGGATTTCCCCCAACAGGGACTCAATCTCAATTAGATCCCCTTGGATGGCTCCGGTTTTGGCCAGCTGATCAGCTAAGTCGTTTCCAGTTTTGTCTGGTCCCTCTACTTTGGAATGACCCTTGATCTTTTTCCAATAGATGGTCATCCCATTCGATGTGACCAGATCATCAATGTTTTGGATCAACTTCCCATGTTTCAAGGGTTTGTTGTTAGCACATAACATGCCTCTGGTTTTCCAATTAACCAGGTGCTCCACGAACCCGTTCCGTACATAATCCGAATCTGTGATTATGACCAGTTCGTGGAGTTGATGCTGGACAGCAGTGAGGATGGCCTGATGCACAGCCATCAATTCTGCCACCTGACTACTTCGGGGACCAATTTTGTATCCAGCGGAGGGTTCTGGGGACTCATTCACCCATGCATTCCCTACGCCAGCCACCAGTTCTTTCTCCCCGTCGTTGTCAACATGGTAAGAGCATCCATCCACATAGACAGTGGGCATTCCCTCACACTTGTCTTCTTCAAAGACTTTGTGTGGGGAATTAAGGTATGCCTCCATGTTGTCCTTTATTTTTAGACTTTCGTCCTCGAGACAGTTTTCTCTGGCACAATCATGCAAGTCAGCCAGACCTTGCGCGAGGGGACTCTTCTTGTTTTGGCCATATCGGACCTCCACAGGAAAGCCTTGCATTGACAGAATCCAGGAAGTAATTCGGGAATTACTCACATTTCCGGCCCGGATTCTGTCACTTTGGAGATATTGCAGAGGCTGGTGTGGAGTCTCCACTATGATGTGTTCCCCCAGGATAAACGGGCGGTAATTCTTCAATGCCCACACCGTTGCCAGGAGTGCCTTCTCACAATCGTTGAATTTCTCCTCCACAGAGGATAAAGTTTTGCTCGCATATGAGATTACTTTATTGACCTTGTCATGCTTTTGATATAATACTGCCGTCAAGCACGTATTAGAGAACCCCGTCTCCAGGAAGAACTCCTTGTTTCTGACAGGGTAAGCTAGGCAAGACGCTTGTGAGAGGCTTCTTTTGAGTTGTCTTACTGCCTCGGATTGTTCTGGACCCCATTCCCACTTGACCCCCCCCCTTCAGGAGATGAATCAGGGGTCTGGTGATCTCTGCGTAGCCCTCAATGAACTTTCTGCTGTAATTAGTCAGTCCAAGGAGGCTCCTTAGTTCCCGCAGAGTTGTGGGGTCTTTCAGTTTCTGAAGTGCTTCCACTTTCTTTTCCTGGGGACAGAGACCCTGAGGAGTAATCTCATGCCCCAAGAAATTAACACGGGTTCTACACCACTGTGCTTTCTGAAAGGAAAGTTTTGCTCCGGCGGCCCTCAACTGTGTCAGAACATAACGGATCTCCGCTATGTGTTCCTCCACAGATGAACTTTTGATGAGGACATCATCTACATAAGCCAAGTTACCCCTTGCACCCAAGTCAGGCATGGCCTTGTGTAGAAAAATGTTGAATTCATTGCCGGAGTTGAGGTATCCGAAGGGAGTCCGGGTCCAGGTGTACTGCTGGCCCCCAAAGGTAAAAGCCAGCTTGTATTGGTCCTCCCTACTGACAGGCACGGTCCAGTAGCCATTGGTCAGGTCTATTGCAGTGAATGCCTGTGACCCCTGAATCTGGGCCAGCCCTTGGTCAATGTAGGGCAGAGGCCATCGGGAAGTATGGACCCGTTTGTTGAGCTCCCTAAGGTCGGCGCATAGTCTCCACTGGCCGTTTGGCTTCAATATTCCCAGCACCGGATTATTGAAGGTGCTGTGGACTGGACGGATTATTCCCCGGGACTCAAGGTTCTTAATTATTTCAGTAAGGGACTCCATTGATGCGAGAGGCAAGCGATATTGCTTCACAAACACAGGAGTCATGCCAAGGTCCGTGGGGATTGTTGTTGTGTGGATGTCAGTGCGACCACAGTCATATGAGTCTACCGCAAAGAGATCTTGGAAATCCAAGAAGACTTGTTTCAACTTTTGCTTTTGTTCCAGAGTCACACAGGCATCAGCTAGGTTGACTCTCTCTTCCACCATCTGCCTGAAGCCTGGAAAGACTTCTGGTTTGGCTATCTCCGCGGCCTCCTCCAGCTGGGTGGAGAAGTCCCTGGTCAGAGTGCTGATTTGGACCGGAGGCTTCAGGTGGGAAAGGCAGCCTTCATGAACCTGGAAAATCACCTCATCCCTCCTGAAGTCACACGTCACATCTTCCTTACCATACGGGCAGGAAGTGTACACCAGGAAGTTCCCCCCATGCCGGGTAAAAATCCTGTCTGGTGTTGTATTGTCATCACTGTCACTGTCAAAACAGTCCTTGGGGATTGGTCCTAACAGTTCATTTACTAAGTCGATGGAAAAATGTCGGTCATCAACCGCCATTCCAATAATGGTGCCTGCGGCTAGAGTAATACTCTTTAAGTCGCTGTTATCCACCTCTATTGGAATGGTGTCATGTTCTATGTTGACTAATGGAGTTGGGTTTACCCCTAACCCTTGCAGTTGGAGAGAAGCATTTAGATGTATGTAAGCATCAGGGTTTTGCAAATATTGTCCTCTTTTAACTTTCACTTCCAGGGAGAATTGTCGGGTCCTTTCTGGAATGGTGACTTCCTCTTTAACCTGAATTTCAACTGCATAAGGTAGCAATTGAGCTGACCTAAATGCTTTTTCCGGATCATCAAAGCCCATGGGATTATCCGCTAATCGGGACCAAGCTTTGAAGTTTATTAGGTCCAAACTAATGGCAAAGCGATTGAGAATGTCACTGCCTAAGTAAAAGGCGGCAGTGACGTCTCGCACGACCCAACAATTGTGGACTATGCTCTTGTTGCCAATGGAGATTTTGAGCATACACCTGCTTGGCAGGAGATGTTTGGAATTAGGTGCTTCCAGGTCCATTTCCCATTTGTCTATCAGTTTGAAGGTGGGAATGGCTGGATCTTTTGGGAGTTGGCGAAACATGGCTTCGCTGATGAAGCTCTTACCGTTGCTCACACACACTCGAGCGAGAACAGAGTCCTTCCCATCATTTAACTGAACAGGGATGAACAACTGCTCTCCAATTTGCTGAATATCAGCCAGGCTTTGAGCTGATTTCACATCTTTCTGGACTATATAAGTGGGAGTTTCAGATTGTGGATTGGTATAGAATTTCAAAGTGTTTCCTTCCAGCGTGGAATACCACTTTAGACTGGAAGGAAGGTTGATTTTCAGAAATAGAGAGGACCCCCCATCACCAGTCTGTTGTCCTACTGCTATGACTGTCACGTCTGGAATTTGGTTGTTCTGGAAGTGAAATTCTACTTGGTCAGATTTTTGTTCAACCATGTGGCAGGTGCCATTTAAACTAACATGGTTGACACTCTGTTTTAATTTTATCGGTCGGCTAGTCTGGGTCCAGAGGACCTTGTTTACACAATCTATTAGGGGTGACAACCTTCTCAGGAGGTCATTCCCTAGTAAACAAGGGGTGCCCTCCGGGGTCACAACTATGACCGGGTGTTTCAACTTGTGTCGCCCGATCTTAATGTCCAAGTCTGCAGTCCCCTCAACGGGAATTTCCTTCCCGTCAAAGTTCTGCAGTTGTCCAGGAAGAGAGGTGAGAGGAATTTGGTAATTCTCTCCCCTTCCTGCATTCAGTTCGTCAAAGGCCCTTCTGGACAGAAGGGTAGCTTGAGATCCAGTGTCCACCAGTGCCGAGATTGTACCCTGCCCCTGTACTTGTACCGGGGCATAATATCTTCCCTCCTTCTCCTCAAGGGGGCACAGATAATGCACATTTTTGGACAACTGGTGGGCTAATTTTCTGGTTTTGGACATCGCGAGAAAAGAATTTTGGGCAGAATTCTGTGGAGAGCCTTGGGAATCTGAAAGAAAAAGTTGGCAACTGGAGATCAGAGCCATTGTGGGTTCCCCTGGTTCCGGTTCTGGGCCGCCCCCCCCTTTTTGGAGGCAGTCCCCAGGATGGGTTTGAACCAGGGGATTTTCTTGCTGTTGGTTCTGGGATGAGATGGTGGGCGGCGGTAGCTCAGTCTCCACATCTCCCCAGTCTGGATTTGCATCCCTAGGGACCCATTTTTCTTTGGGAGGAGTTCCCCCCTCTCTGAAGGAGAAGATCCTTTTCTCAGGATCCTCTGAGGATCCCTCTCCCTCAAATTGGAAGATCTGTACCTCCTCCTCAAACTGAGTCTGTTTGGGTCTTTTGTTTCTCCTACCCCCCCTCTGCTCCTTAGGAGGCAGACTTTCAGGGGCAAGAGATTTCGTTTCCGGTTCCTGGGTTTCCAGGGGCTGTTTACAAGTGAGGAAGGAAGCTTCCTCCAAGGCTTTACACCCCCCTTCCCTTTGTGCCTCCTCCCTGGAGTGAGTTATCGGGGTGCTGCCCCCGTCATTGTTCTGGAGCACCAGGTCCAGAGTTGGGTGCGTTCTGCGCCGGCACGCCCATCTGAGGGTTCTGCTGAGCCCTCAGTATGTGACCCAGATCCCGCGCCATGTTTTGAACCTGGCGCTCTAACTGGGAAACCCGCTCAGGCTGATACGGGGCCCTGTTTTCTCCCCTGGGCTGGTCCCGGGAAGGGTAGCTGTCCCTCCTCTGGTAATACCCCGGGTTGGGAAGATTTGGGTACCCCTCCACCCTTGGCCTCCCCTCTCCCGGATTCAGTGGTCTGGGCTCAGGGAATTGGGGAAAGAAGGATGGATGGTTTTGGGGCTGAAAGTCGGGAGGATATCTGGGGAAAAAGTTCTGCCCAGGGTTTGGTAAATTTCTGCCCTCCTGTGGGAAGTTTGGAGGGAAGTTCCCTGGGTTGGGTGCTTGGCTGGATCCCCCCCCTTGGGCTGGAGGAGTCCACACATAACCCAGGATGGGTCGATTTCCTTTGTAGCGAGGACTTACATAGTCAGGAGAGCGAGGGACCCCATTTGTGGGGCTGCCTCCCTGGCTCCCTGTCTGTGACTGGCCCGAGGACCTTCTGGGCCGAGCATTATTAGGTGCAGGTAGGTTTTTAGGCCCCCCCATCTCCAAATCCAAAACGGGGGTGACCTTTACCTCTGCCACCTTGACAGCAGCAGGGGTGCTGTTGGCTTTGGGGTTTTTCTGGGCATTGCTTTTATTTTCTATGGGCTTCTGCACCTCATAGATCCGGGTAGCCTGTTCAATGACCCAGTCTAAAGATCTTTTCTCATGAAAATCTCTCACGAGCTGGGTCATTATATATTTGGGCAAGGCATGGAAAAATGTATTGACAAACTCTCTACTATCTGTGCGCACCCTTCTGGTGGTTTGCGCAAAAGCACGCTTTAACTCCTGCACAAATTCTTGTGGGGCCTGATCCTCCCCACATTGCAAATTGTAGGCTGCCTTGCGAGCCTCTTGAGGATTTCTGTGAACAGAAAAATGTTTCAGGATGGCCGCCTTATAGGTGGACCTTCTTAAATGATTTTGGTCCTCCAGCCCCGCAAAGAAACTGGAGTATTCCGGGGAGAATGTCCACTTTACATATTGAATACAGCTTTGGCTGTCCTTCAAATGGAAAGTCTCCATCATTTGTTCAAACAACTCTAAGTGCTCCCAAACAGAATACTTAGCGTTCTTATGGTAAGGCGTGATGACGCTCCTGATCGCCTTAATCTGCTTTAAGGGGTCCTTAAGCAAGGCCCTTTTTGCCTTATTGGCCTTTTTGGTTCGGGTAACCCTTGTCCATTCTTCCTCGGACTCAGAGGCACTGCTCCCAGAGGTTCCCGTCTGTTCTTCCAGGTTTTCCCGGATTCTGCGAGCCTGGGAATGGCTGGCAGAATGTGGGGACCTGGTCTCCTGTGTCCTGCGCAGTTCAGAGGAGTCTTCAGATTCCTCCTTGCTGCCAGGATTTGATGGGTACCCCCTCCACTGACCTAACTGGGCAGAGGTTTTCAGGATGCCCTTAATGGGCCTACTCTCCTGGGGTTCCCCACTGAACTGTACTGTACTTGGGTGCCCATACCCGGATGCCCACCCCTCCATTCCTGAGTGGTACTGGCCTATGAGCCCCATACTTTTAGCTGGATAGTAATCTGCCATCCCTGTGGCCCTGTGCTCATGTGCACCAGGGGACATGGGGGTGGCAGAGTCCAGGGACTGAGAGGCATGAGGGCCTCTGGTACTAGGGCTCCTGAGATTATGCTCCGGAGTTTCCATTTCCCAGCGAACCTCATCTCTATCCGCCCCTGCTCCCTGTTGCAATGCAAGAGCCTGCATTTGTGCCTTCAGTTCCTCTGTTAAGGCCTTACTCGACTATCAGTTTCTCCTGCATCGCTACCTGTTGCTGGAGCCTATCATTGTGTTGACAGAGGGCCTCATTCTCCCTCTGTGCTTCCTGGTTGGTCCTGGAGAACTGGGCCAGTCTTTGCTGCTGGAGGTTTACCTCCTGGGCAATGTCCCTATTGGCCTGCTCCTTTCTTGCCAAAGCCTCTTCCACCCTCCTGGTGTGCTCTAACGAGTTCTGGTGTTCTTTTTGGAGGTCACCCAGTCCCTGGTGGGCCAGGTGATTTTCTTCCATTTTTCTTTTTAAATGGCAGACTTCCTGGCCTAAGGTATCCCTTTCCTGACTAAGAGCCTGCATCTGTGCCGCCAGGTCGTCCCTTTGCCTTTGGAAGGCACCAGCATTCTGGCGCTCCTGATCAAACTCTGCCTGGGTATCCAGGTCTTTCAGAATTAGTTTGTTGCTCTCTGCCTTCCCTCTATCTAGGTGGCCTTGCAGGGTGACTACCTGCTCAGCACATACCCTGTTGAAGTCCAGTTGTTGCTCCAGCTTTTTCTGGTTTTGCAGTAGGGAGTCCAAACCTTCTTGGTATTCCTTCTGCAAGGCCATAAATCTGGTATCCTGTTCTACCTTTTCCTGTTGCAGCACAACCATATCCTTCTTTATTTTAATGATGTGCTGCCTACTATCATCTTCTGACTCCTGGCTCCTCTGCAGCCTCTGCTCAGAAGAGACCAGGTCAGATTGGGCCTTCTGTAATGCCATCTGTTGCCTATTTGCCAGATTTTGGCTTTCAGCACATCTATCCTGCATGTCTCCCATATATAGGTACAGGTATGCTGCTATCCTGGCAATCTTATTGTGTTCCTCTTTGGCTTTAGGAGCCATATATAGTTCACTCAGGGCCACATGTAAGGGACCCTGATCTCTATATATATCTGACCCTGTTTCAGTGACCTGTTGTGTGATGGCCTGCAACCACACATCCTGGCCCTGTTCGGTCCATTCACCTCTCACAAATAGCTTATGCAAGAGGTGCTCTCTGGCTATTTTCATGTCTACTAAGGTCGTCATTCTAGAGATTGGTCTCTGTCCTGACTTACAGAAGTTTGTATTTTATTTTTGCAGAACAGAACTTTTCTTGGAGTGTCCCTTTTGAGGAATGCTTCACAGCGTAATGCAGCGTGGTGATCCGACCGGATGTATGTATCCCGTCAGTTAGCACACTGTATTAAGCTGCACAAGTGGTAAATCTAACCCAACGTCTCGGCTCGAGCCCCCAATTTGTAAGAGGATTCAATTCAGCACTACAGCTAAGTTAACGCCTAGTCTAGAATACTGAATGAAAACCCTTATTGATATATCTTTAGGTCCAGTTCATGCGTTCTGGATGACTACCCCTATATAACACCCCTCTCTTGGAATCCCCCTGACCCCACTGAGCCAAGAAGTAGTTCTGTTTTGCAAGTTAAAAGGGTTTATTTGATACTTTAAACAATAGATATATATCACACTTTATAATAAGTTAATAATTGAATAGCACACTTAATCTGATATGATAAAGATCAACAACGGAGAATCTGGCACTAGCACACTTCTTATAATCACTAATGAGTTGACATGAAATGGATAAGGTAGCACACTGGTAAATAGGAACAAAAGTATAATGTGGTAGAGGATGCTTTATGTAAGCTCAGGTGGATGCAATATTCAATGAATGCAGTACAGAAAATACTCAATATGATTTCAACCAAACAATGTAATCACTTTTCTCTGGCAATCCCCCCCCCCTTGATGCAATGCAAGGAAATGGAAGGAAGCACACAGTTCTCAGAAATGCAACCAACTGTAATTCAGTTCACCCCAGCAAGCTTAGACTACAGAAAACAGATAGGAGTTTTTGGAAACACAGGCCCAAAATACTTTGATATGTGCTGGCAATGAATTAGAAATATGCTGGAAACGCTTTTAATTCCCTTTCAGAGGTTCAGGGTGAGTGGTATCTAGTTAATATTAGTCCAGGCTCACACTAGCAATGAGGCAGGGATAGTTAGCAGGTTAAACGAATTTCTGGCAAATGGAAGGCAAGCAGCAGCAGTTTTTACATGTGAAGAAATTGCAAATCGCGGTAAAATTCGCGGATGCGTGTTCCGCGATTGCGGTAAAACTATAAGGGGTAGGAATGCGGTTCTTGGTGCGATTCAAAGCTACGATTCTAAGCTATCAGAGGAAAGTTACTGCAAGTCTCTAGCCCAAACGGTCGCGGAGATATGAGCGATTTAATAAAGGTCGTTTTTGGGTTTGCAAATTTCAAAAGCTCAAAATGACAAGTGCAGCTTGCAACTAGAAATGACAGGTGACAGCTAGGAGGCAGTTCTACTTAGGTTAAATAGATTGAATTAGATGAATTTAAACTAAGAGATTGGTTCTACACAGTTCTGCTGGGTACTCACACTATATTCTTGAGTGAAATGGGCCTCGCCATGGATCTGGTCAGGGTTTTGGACTGGGCTCGGGTCTCTCTCTGGGCACAGCACTGCTTTCTCTCTGGGTACAGCACTGCTTTCTCCCTCTGGTCTGGTCTCTAGTTCTGGATAGATTGAAGTCTCTAGTTTGGCTTTCTGGAGGTTGATGGAGGTAAGTATGGATTTTTCCGGCAGAGCGTCCCGCTGCAGATGGATTTGGAAAGTCTCTATCTGTCCTGTCTGTCTGCCTTTATGTGTTTAGAATGTGGGTGTGTTCTAGCATCACTGACCCTACCTCTCTCTCAGCTTCTAATTGGTCAAACTTCCATTTATCATTTGATTGGGGAATGAACTGTGAGTCAGAGTGATGTCATTTTACAGCCTGCAGAAAGTCCACTCCTCCTGTCAACTTACACACAAATCTAGATTTGAAACAAATACATATTTGCAGAGGTACATATTGTTTTTAAATCATATGCACCCATCATGCATTACAGGAGGTATCCCCTGTTCAAACTCTGCTCTTCCTGGGAGCTTGCATTCACAAATGGCAACTTCTAGCACTTTTTAATGTGCTAAACAACATTGGATCTTCATTAAATTTTATACAACTGTTCCTCACATATCTACCCACATACCAATGCATTTTCGCTTGTCTAGCTGAAACAGGGAGTCTGTAATATTAATAAACAATGGGGTTTTGCCCCAGAACATCACACAAATTCGAGTTTAGTCTTGAATTAAAGGTACATTTTTTAAATTAAAGCTCTCAAAGTTATACATTTCTGTCATTTGATTACAAAGAGTTATCAGTGTTTTTGTAAAATATATATTTTACTTCCAATTCAGTCCTCAGAGTGTTGAGGTCCGCCTCCAAGACTTGGGTGGGTCAGTCCTCTGGGCAGGCAGGGCTTTGTTGACATTAAACATTTCAGAATTAACATATTCCTTTCAGAGGAAAGGGTCCTTTGTGTGGTCTCTGGGAAGCTCCCAGCCAGTCTGCCTTCTATCAATCAAGAGGTCATGTGAGATTCTAACTCCTGGTGTGAAGCTCTTGAGGTGATAGGGTTTCCCAGGCTTCAGGCCTCTGGGAACAGCATGTGGCTAATTTTTAATTAAAATGCAGCCTTTGAAGTCAGCTGAGTCAAATCCCTTTGTCAGCAACTGCACTCAATTCTCCTGTCAGAGTTTAGACCGCCAGCGCCCCCTTGAGGATTTTGTTGGTACTGCATGCAATTTTGGGATTTTCTTGGATTAATGCATTCTAAACAGGAATGGTTCTTACATGGTAGTAAATCCTTGCTTAACATTGTTTTGATGGGGCTCCTTACAGTAAGATGGTTATGTGGAACCCCACAAAAAGGGTTGAATCTTTAAAGTGGTCCAATGAGTCACGATTTCAGCAACTTTTTGACATCAGTAACAGTGGATTTTGTTAACAAAGACCTTTCTTTACACTGGTGGGTGGCAAGTTAGGTAACCATTTTGGTGTGCGCACAACTGCGCAGCTCTCCTGGATTCTGGGATGAAATGATGGGCGGCGACAGCGCATCCCCATCTTTACCCACTCCAATTATTTATTTTTGTTCTGGGGCAAAATGATGGGCAGCGACAGCTTAATCCCCATCTTTACCCCGTCTAATGATTCCACATGGGTCAAAACCCTCCACAGACCTCACTGTGCTTTCATCCTCAAATTCCCCTTTTGACTATGCTTACCTGCTGCAAATAAATCCTATTTTTCAGGACTCAGTTACCCTCCCCATCACCCCCCTTGCCTCTTTCAACTCCTTCACAATATCCTTTCTCCTAAATCTCCTGACCCAGCGGCATTTTCATCCCTTACCTCCTCTGACTTTGCCAACTACTTTACTTCTAAAGTAGCAAAACTGCTCTTCCTTTACTCTCACTGCTACTCCTCCTCCTTCCTCCTCTCCTAGTTTACCTCCAAACTCTCTTGCCTCATTTCCTGCTCTTGCTGACTCTGATCCCTTTGCTCTTCTTCCCTACTGAAGGAGCCTTCCATCCTCTTTTCCTTTGCAGAGGGGGAGCAGGTGCAAGTGGATCTAGGTCACCTGGCCTAAGCCCTGCCCACCTGTCACCTTCCAGGTTGCCGCTCTTTTTCCCCACTTAGCAAGCCCCGCCCACCTGGTGCCTTCCTGGTTGCTGCTCTTTTTCCCTAGTTAAGGAGCCCTGTAGCCTCTTTTCCTTTGCAGATGGGGAGCAGGTGCAAGTGGATCTAGGTCACCTGGCCCAAGCCCCACCCACCTGGTACCTTCCAGGTTGTCGTTCTTTTTCCCCACTTAGCAAGCCTCGCCCACCTGGTGCCTTTCTGGTTGCCGCTCATATTTCCTACTTAAGGAGCCCTACAGCCTCTTTTCCTTTGCAGATGGGGAGCAGGTGCTAAAGGAAGAGCGGAGTTAAACTGTTGCAAAAAGCTATATATCTTTGAAAGTTATCAGTGCAGCAAAAATCATCCTGACTAAGACAATTCTTGTTGCTATTGATGAACTGAGAACTGTGCAACAAAGAGGAAGAACCTTATATCTTTTATGTTGGAACTTTTGTTTGACAAGTTGAAGTTGCATCAAACTATACTGGAACTTTGTTTCAAAAATGATTTCCTTGTGTTCTTTTCTTTAACTGTGAATCAGAATTACGTTTAAACTTGGGGCAGGTGAATTTGCCCAGGTTATCATGAAAGACTGTGGTTATAATGTGAATTTAAGCACTCTTGTTTTGAACTGCCATATATATCCTTGTTCATGTGTTCTATGTATAAGTGTGAGGGACATATATCCTCTGTTAAATTATTTCCTTTAGTTTAGTTTATTTAAGGCAGGGAAATCTTCGTCAGGGAAGGGATAGTGAGGCGTTCATCCAACCTTTGAGTATAATAAAATGGCATTTGTTGACAAAATGTAACAATGTGGCCCGCCTCACATTTCTGACCCCTGTGTCTCTAACGGCCAGTGTCTGTGACCTCTTCCACCTTACCCCTTTACCTTAAGAGTAAAAAACTGGATGAACTAGTGTGCAGGTTTTTGCCTATGCAGCCTTGTGAACAGCCATATTTGCATTTGCTGTTTTTGTGTTTGTTTTTGTTATGTGTAAATCTTGCCCAAAAAGTTCACAGGCCACTGTGTAAGAGAAAGTTAAACAAATAAAATTAACTGCCATACTAGTAACCAAAAAAATGCTTTTTTCTCATGTTGCTGAATGTGGTGAAGGAGGTTGCAGACTATGTCCACCTTGGGATGAAGGTAATATTTTCTTGGTCAACGGCAGCAAGGAGGTCTGCCAAGGAGATGTTGCAGACGATGGGGTAAGTCAGAATCAGGAGACAGATAAGGAGGCATGATTAGTATCAATGTTATTCCTTCGTCAAAGTAAAAAGACCTGATCCTTCCCTAATTCTGTGATACTAGGCTCTAGCCTTCATTAAAAAGTCCCAAAGGTTGCTCGTCCGGGTGTCAAGATGGCTATACCTAAATGAGTCATCCATCCAGAATTCTATTCTAACCTAGTTTCTCTTCCTACTAAAAAGAAAAACATAAAGCAACCAAGACATACTTTCCTGCATTGCCCAATGAAACGGAAGGCTACTGGCTTCTGACCCCCACCCCTGTGTCTCTTTACCATAGGCCCTTACCTGTGTTCACAGTCCAAAACCTAAAGTTAGTTGATGGCTGGAGAGCCGTCCCAGGGTCCAGCCAGGTCTCCCTGGTTCTCTTTCAAAATTGAGCTTCTCGCAGTCACTCCCCCTCTGGGGCGACTTTCCTCTGTTACACTTGCCCCATCCTATCCGAGTGTTTCAGTCTCTTTCTCCCCACTTGGGCTTCTCAGTATTCTCCCCACTCCGGGGCCCATCTGTCTCTCACCACACTCTGGGGCTTCTCATTCCTTCCCTGCTCCATGGTGTATCTTTGACTTTCTCCCCACTCTCAGGTTTCTCGAATCTTTCCCCACTCCGAGGCTCGTGCCTATCTCTCTCTCTCCCCACTCTGGTGCTTCTCTGTAGTCTTCCCTGCTCCAGGCTTTGGTCTGTCCGTCTTGCCGTGCCTCCTGTGTCTGCTTGGTATGGGCGTTGGTCTGCGGCAGTGCTTTGCAGTGTCTCCGTTGTTTGTCTCTACACGGAGCCGCTTTCACAACTTGGAAAATTGAACTCTGTAATTCATGGCTGCTTCTCTCCCTTCCTGGTCTCTACATGCAAGGACTGGTGGGAAGTTACTTCTTCGGCCCTTCCTTGGCCCTCTGAGGTGCTCTGCTCTGGCTTCTGGTTCGGTGCCGGACGTTTCCAGTTACCTGTCTGTGAGACATTGCTGCACTGAAACTGCACACTGCCACAGGGGGCACCTCGTCTGGAATCATCTCTCTCTCCTGCTAGCCACACCTGTGTGCGCTGCCACTAGGACTCAAGTCGAGGGTACATGTGGGTGGACAGAGTCCACCCACTTTTTTCAGAGGATGGACTCAGTCCCCCCAGCTAAAATTAGAAAAATTGAATGTCCACTTTGAATTTAGGAATTAAAACCAATCTCGAGGATCGAACTGCAGTTGTCAGGTTTGCAGGCTTGACACTTCACCACTGCACTATATAACCTGATGAAAAATTGCAAACAACTGAAGGTGAAATGTCTCATTTCGGTACTGCAAGTTTCAGGGAAAACATTTGTATTCGTTCTTGTAGTTTAACACATGAACACCTTTAACATTTTCCAAAACATTATTAAAAGAAAATATCCTCTGTTGGTGTGTGTTTGTTGATTTTATGAAAGGCAAATGCCATTCGTCCTGTGCAATTACGTGGTTATGTAAAGCCAATTTAATGAAATATGCATACGCCTATGTCCCGTCCCCTTTCCTCCATACTTGTGGGACTTTCCGTCCTTCATGATGGGACCGAAGCACTTTTAATCGGTCCTCAGTACTTTTCTCTGTGCATTCGAGGTCGGACGCACTTGCATCACTGGGAATATTTTTCTTTTTGTTCCCTTGTCCTTCATTCCTGCTCCGGTTCCGTGGTTGCCTTGTCCACCGTCTATGCCGAAGCATCTGGGATTCATGTCCTGCTCATCGTGTGAACGTCGTTTTGCTAGAGTGGGTCCCCACTCTCTTTGCCTGGAGTGCTTAGGCCCCCAACACCGTTGGGACTCGTGCTTCTACTGCAACATCCTCTCCGTCCGAGCACTCCAGCATCGGCTTGTCAGGTGGTAGGAGGTGTTTGAACGCGTTCCTCCACCACATCTACAGCAGTTCATTGAAGAGAAAAGGAAACGGCCGGTAAGTTAATTCCTTTTCAGGGCACCCCGGCTGGGGGACTCCTTCCCGGGGTCTCCTGGGTCCGGAAGGGGCTCAACTATTCCTGTTACCAGGGATCTCCCTGAGGTGCCCCGAAAGGGATATAAAAACCGCACCAGAGCTTCCTCTGAGGTCCCCTGAAAAGGGGCTCCTAAAACCGGATCATTGTCCGAGGTTCCCTTTTTAGGGGCTAATGTTGGGCCCAGTCCTTCTGGGGCTCTTGTCACCCTCGGTCAGCCCAGAGGTCTCCACATCTGGGGCTAAGTGCACCGAGTCTCAGCTCGAGGTCCCTTTTGAGGTGACTAAAGGTACCAGGGTTACTCCCAAGGTTCCCCTCCTTGGGGCTATTTTTAACACCGGCTGGATTGAGGGGTGACTCTAGGCCTATCCACACTCAGACCTGTGGTAGAACCAATCCTGCTGAGCAGCCAAAGTAGCTGGTCAAGCACCATAACTCTTCCAGTACCAGCTCTGCCAAGGTTCCCTCATTAGGGGCTAATCTGTCAGCAGTCCCTAAGGTGTCCCTAAAACACTAAACACTCTAGATCTGCTAGTAACGGCTCTGTAGAGGTTCCTTGTCACAAGGCTAAAATGGAACTTAAGACCCCTGAGGTGACCATGCCCTCACTTACACCTGTGACGCAGTTCGCCTCAGGCGTTGACACAATGGCGGTCCAACCCCAGCGGTCCATCTGGCCATTTTGACTACCTCTCTTACACCAACGTTCCCCACGTCTGGTGCTGAGGGACCTGTTTTTGGGGCAGAGCATCCTTTTCCATGTTTCGTGGACAATAAGAATCAGTTCCGCCCTCCAACAATGGATTGGTGTGCTCGGACTGCTGCATACAGTCTCACTGCTTCCTGCATCTGCGCCTTTGATCTATGTCGATCCAGTTGGCGGGGGACAACCCTGGCAACCATCTTCTTTGTGATCCTGGGGGTATGCCCATTTCGAGCGGCCTCTGCCCATTCCAGAGCCTAGACCTGCGTCTGAGGATGCGTTTTTTGGCAAGTTTCAGAAGCTTCTGCTTTCTGATCCCATAAAGGCATACTTTAAGGATTTGTTTAAGGAAATTTCCCCCAAGCCGCCTGAACCGGTCCCTGCTCCGGCACTCACTATGCAGGTCCCGGTATTGCCACCTCCACTACCCCTTCTGGTGGGACCTCCTCCCCCACTGCCACCTCATTCCCCTGTGGAAAAGACTCTGGTTGCCCTAGCAGCCACGCCCTCTGGGTCTGAGGCACCACGTGTGGTGGATCAAACTTCTGCTCCCGCCCCTTTGGATGAGAGTCAGGTGGACCAGGACGGCGATGACCCACCCAGCTCTATTAGAGACTTTCATGACCGGGTGCTGGACATGATGGCACTGCTAGACATCCCAATACCCAAGCCCCCTGCTCCACAAGAGGGGGTACTTTTGGGAGCCTTTACTCTGTCGACAGAGGAGCGTACCAGCCTGTTCCTTCAAAAGGACATCCTGGCCGAGGCCGTAAGGTCTGGGAAAAACCTTATTCTGGGCAGCACCTGAACAAGAAAATTGACGCTCGCTAAAAGCTTCATGCGTCGGAGGACATATCTTTGTCGGCATGTCCGCGCCCCTCTTCGACGGTGGTGGCAGCAGCCACGCTCCAGTCAAAGCCGGCCTCTACATCCTCCACTGCCGCGTCTCAGATCCTTTCCAAAGAGGACCAGCTTCTTGATGCTGTTGGGAAAGTGACTTTTTCCAATTTGTGTCTTCAGCTTCATCAGGCTAACACTGAGCTTATCCTGGCGGCTGCTAATGTTAAACTGTGGAGAGAGCTAGCCGGTTTTCAGGATTGTACTCCTCCTGATAGGCTTGAAGACTTCAAGGGCTGCTTATATGATGCCATGGTTCTGGTGCAGGATCTACTTGAGGCTGCTTCCCATCACGTAGATACTTACACTCGAGGACTGATGGTTGGAGTAGATATCTAGTGCCAAGCGTGGCTGCATGCTACAAAGTTTTTGAAGGAAGTTCAATACAAGGTGCTTGATCTCCCCTTTGATGGCAAGGAGCTGTTCCACTCTACCACCGATGAGAAACACACGAAGACCAAGGCAAGCACTGAAACTGCAAAGTCTCAATCGGTCCTTGCATAAACTCCAGCAAAAGCCCCTTATACTTAAAGGTCGGGGTCTCAAACGAGGTCCTTCTCTGGTTTCAGAGGATTTCAGGACTGCCGTGCCCAATGAGCAGATGCTCCAGCTGGTGGACCACGCCGTAAACAACAACGGGAAGGTAGATTGGTTTTCTCTCAGCCAACAACCTCCTCTTCAGCAGTGGGTGGTCTCTCTGCTGATAGAGCATCTAAATGATATTTTTCGACATTTTTCATCGGTCGTACAGGTCTCTGGTGGGAGGACGAATTTTGTCTCATCTGGAGGCGTGGCAGACCATCACAGATGACCAATGGGTTTTGGCTGTCGCTTGGGCGGGCTTCCGCTTGCCACTCCCCACTACCGCACCCTCTCACCCTCCTATCCAGTAGACTGGAAGACTCTCCATCAAAGCCGAGGTACAGAAACTTCTATATCTCAGAGCCTCCATTCATGAAGAACATGCCACGAGGGCCCTCCATCATGGCCGCCGAGCAAGGCAGCCTCATCTGCTGATTTTCACTGCTGACATTGGCCTGCCTGATTGGCTGGGCACTTATTCTTGGCTTGCAAGCCCACGGAGCTGGCCTGCGATCCCCAGCCCCCTCAAGGGCCGCATTATAAAAGGTTTGCTGCACTGTTTGCTGGGCCTTTCATTCATTCCCAATTTCGGGACACCACCTTCAGCCTGCCCGCAACCCGGACCACAAACTCAGTGCCTCCATTTATGAAGAATGGGCCATGAGGGCCCTCAATCATGGCCGCCGAGCGAGGTGGCTTCATCGCTGATTTGGACCACTGATGTCAGCCTGCCTGATTGGCTGGGCACTTTCTCTTGGCCTGCTAGCCCACCGAGTCAGCAGGCAATTGCCGGTCCCCACAAAGTGCCTCCAACTAAGGGCCAGAGCTGTTCCTGTCTGGCCCTCTCCAGCACTGGAAGGTGCCCCGCTTAATATATCAAAATAAGGAGGAATCCCAGGATAGACACTTGACGACACCTAACGTCACTAGTGTCTAGTTCTATCTGATCCGGGGTAGGAAAGACAAAAAGATAAGAGAAATAGAACAAAAATTGACAGGATCAGTGAAAAAGGTTACAGTGTACACTAAAGTAATATGGCCACTAAAAACCCAACATTTATTTATCAAAACACTAAATTAAATTGTTAAAACAAGTATTAAATCTACAGTTGTGTGAAATAATAGTCATGAATTATACAATGTCATAAATTTCACACCATATATCATAGGAAACATAAACCTCTTAATGGAGAATAGATTGTTAACATAAGTACAAAAGCAGTAGTAAGTCACTGTGTACAGTTTGCAATTGGTTCGCAAAAATTCTAATTCCAGAGGACTCTGATGTTATGCAGAGTCATAAAATCTCTACATGTTTCAGTTCATGTGTCAGTTGTACAGAACTTTCTTCAGGAATGGTGTGCAATTGCATTTCCTATAGTCAACCATTGGGCACAGGCCCTTCACCGTACCTGTCATGAGATAAAAAAGGAGGATCTGATCAGCCATAAGTGCTCTGCGTGTTGCCAAAAAAGAACCAAAATATGGTTCATTGACCAAGCAACCAGGGTACCAAAATTACCTTGAGTCGGTTCAGGTGGAGGCGGGCAACTCAGCAAGGAGGAGTCGAAGGATATACGTAGTAATCCTTAGGCGTAACTACAAAAAAGCACAATGAATGGCTTTTAAATCGCTAGCAACCTGGACAATCACCCTTAAGAGTTAAAAGTCAAACCATATATGAAAATGTAACTCACCTTCAGAAACAGAAATGACGCCGCCACAATAGGTAGATGGTAATGGGGGTTCAGGTCGGCTAGGGTCGACAACTGCCTAGAGCAGATGTCACAGAGATGCTCGTGTTCGGCAGAGAGAAGGTGTTACCTGCAAGGGTAACAAAAACAACTATCAGTACGTCCGATCTATCAACGTACATAAAGTACGACTAAAGTTGGGTAGTCCTAAATTCACCAGAAGGGCCTTAAGTACCTTAAACGGGGCCAGTGATTACGGGGTCGTGTGTAGTGGATAGTAGGAATGTGAAGGGATCCTTAAAGCCACATACCCTCACGAGTGTCCAAATCGTGTGTAGACATCTCTTATATTAAAAATCTGTTATGTTAAGAAAGTTTGTAAAGTGTAAGATAGTGCTCGACCGTGCAAGTGTGAATTGGCAAGGTACTGAGAAAAGTGGGA
The DNA here is from genome assembly GCF_040938575.1 of Ambystoma mexicanum. Taxonomy (NCBI): domain Eukaryota; kingdom Metazoa; phylum Chordata; class Amphibia; order Caudata; family Ambystomatidae; genus Ambystoma; species Ambystoma mexicanum. The sequence goes on from NC_090935.1 coordinate 779,826,739, forward strand.
AAGGTACCTTGAAGCACTCTGATGCGGTGCGGGAGCCTGTAGCCTGATCTCGAGGGTGCTGCATGCAGTGAGCTGTGATCACGCTGAGAACAAAAGCATATTATTAGCGGTCTCGTTCCTAATGGATCGCGATCAGTGTAACCATAAATAAAAGCTGGCAGAAGCAGCAGGGACACTTACCTTTGCAGGGGCAGCACACAGAAACGAATAGCGGGTTGTGCTGCACCGAGTCACTGTTGATGTGAAAGAGTAAAACCATGAACGCGAATGGCCAGGGAAATCAATAGGCGCCACAACGTCAGTTGCTAGTAGACGTCTGACGCCTAAGTCCCCGTCCGTTTTCCCTCACACAGGACATGGAATCGGGAAACAAAAGTGGCAGCCATCTTAACATGGACTATACTTAGGGGAACAGAGGGGCAAGTCGACTCTCTGCCCTCGCGGATTAGGGTCTTGCTAGAAGTGGCAGTGGTCCATGCAATTACTAGATCATCCAAAATCAAACTCCACAATGAGATTTTCAAAAACAAGGATTGCAAAATGGTCAATGAAGCGTCATGAACAAAGGATGCTTGCATCAAAAATATGATGGTATGAGCAGGAGGTGTGCATGGTGCCGCATGGTCACACATGGTCAGAAACACTATGGAGAATGGGGGACAGATGTAAATCCTAAACAGTGGCAAAATGGTGTGTAGAGGAGTCCATACATAATAAATGGTACACCCTCTAAAGTTAGGTACATACATCTGTTATACAATGTGTGTCACAAAAATGTACATGTATACATTAGTCACAAACTAAAAATACAGTATTAGGAAAGAGCCTGATAAGTCAAAGTGTAATTAGACAACAATGCGTAGTAAAACCCCCGACACTATAATCACACTGTCTCCGTAGTTATATAAGGCGAGAGAAAGTGTGCAGTTGTCTATGCACGTACATCAGGAGAGTGAGGGGTAAATAAGATCACCAGAAACTGTGGTGTTTAGTTGTTAAGTTTGTGCCACTCAATTGAGTCATTTAGACCATTAACATCACTCCTGATTCTAAAAATCATTTCCTGTTCAGGTTTAAGTCATTTTCTATCAGGGTTAGTAGTCTTGCCACGTGCAACTGTTTGTAGAATTGTCCAAGTGAAATCTTCGTGCCCATGGTTAAGGTCCATAAAGTGTTTAACCATTGGGGCATTTTCAGTTTTATTTTAATGCAGCTTCTGTGTTCAAAAAATCGTGTTTTGGCCATTCTGGTCGTCATCCCCACATATGGAAGCCCACATTTGCAACAAATGAGGTATATCACGTAAGTTGTGTTGCAGTTGGTCATGTTTTTTTGTATCCACGGCTTGGAGGTTCCTATATCGATTTCAGTAGTCTTTTTAGTAAGTTTGCAAACCCCACACTGTCCACAGGGGTGGTGCCCCACGATTGGGTTCAACCCCGATAAACTGGTAATACTGGGCTGATAGATTGTCACAAGTTTGAGCTTACTATGACTCACTTGGCTCCCAAGTGAGGTGCTTATTATTTAAAGCAAAACTTGGTTTGGACTTAAATACCGCATTTGTTTCAAGAATCTTCCAGTGTTTTTGTATGATTGATTTAATTTTCAGACTCTGATCTATAAATGTGCTCACACATACTGGTCTGTAGTCTGGTTCCTTCTGTGGTTTCTTTTCCAGTGAAGCATCTCTGTGGTTATTAAAGGAGCGTTTGGCTGCTTTTCTCACCAGTTTTTTAGGGTAACCTCGTTGGCATAGTTTCTTTGTAAGGGTTCTAGCTTCGGTTTCATAGATCGTGTTGCCTGAGCGGTTTCTTTTAAGGCGTAGAAATTGTCCAAACGGGAGGTTGTCCCTCAAATGTTTAAGGTGGTGGCAAGAGTATTCCAACAGTGAGTTCTTATCTGTCGGTTTGTGGAATGGCTTAATTTTTAGCAAACCCTGTTGGTGGAAGATAGTGAGGTCAAGGAAGTTGGTGGTAAAACTGTCGCTGGTGAGGGTAAACTGGAGATGACGATTCAAGCTGTTTAACCACTGAAAGAACTCTTTTGCTGTTTCCAGAGACCCCTACCATACTACCAGTATATCATCGATATACCGTTTCCATTTGATGATGTGATACGTAAAGGGATTAATCTCACTGTAGATGTGTGCTTTCTTTCTGTCTTTAAAGGGATTAGTCTCGCTGTAGATGTGTGTTTCCTCAAAAATCTCAACAAACAAAATGGCCAGACTCGGAGCCATGGTAGCACACATGGCAGTGCCCTCCACTTGTTGGTAAAAAATTACCATTGAATTCTAAATAGTTCTTTGTTAGGGCCATTTCCACACACCAGATGAGAAAGGAGGTGGGGACGGGATCACAGTCCTCTTGTGTCAGCAGAATTTCTTCAATGGTTTCCAGGGTAGCTTGCTGGGGATTATTTGTATGAAGAGACACGATGTTGAGGCCAAGAAGTAAAGATGCCTCAGGGTCAAACACAAGGTTTTCCAACTCGTTGATGGCATCGGTGGAGTCCTTCAGGTATGATGCCATCTGTTTCACATAGCCCTTCAAATAGTGATCCGCGTATTTGGAAAGGGGTTCAAGCACTGAAATGATGCCGGCTTCGATGGGTCTTCCCGGGGGTTTAATGAGGGTCTTGTGGATCTTCGGAAGACAGTAAAAAGTAGGGATGGAAGGCTTGGTGTTGATGAGGAATTCTAATTCTTGTTTGGAAATCCACCCACGGTCTCTGGCTTTAGAGATTTTGTAGGTGATTTGTTGTAGTAGTCCATTAGTGGGATCTTCATCAAGTGGCATATAGTAGCTGGTATTCGCAAGCTGCCCTTTGCATTCCTGAATCTAGTCTTCCCTGTTTAGAATCACTGTAGCACCCCCTTTCTCAGCCTTTTTAATCACTATGTTGTTATTAGTGGCCAGAGATTGGATGGCATCCAGTTCAATTTTACTGAGATTCTGGAAGGGTTTAGAGAGCCTGTTCTCCAGGGTCCTGATATCAGCTAGGACTCTCTTCTCGAATACCTGTGATTCAGGTGAGAAACATTGGCTCGGGGGACAGAATGTTGAGGGGTTGCATAGACCTGTCAGGTTGGTACTCCCCTCTGCAGGTGTTAGATCGTTGTCCTCAAAGAATTCTTTTAGATGGATCTTCCGGAGGAATCTGTTGAAGTCTACTTGAAATTCGAATGGGTCATGTTGTTTGGTTATTACAAAACCCAGACCTTTGTTGAGGACCTGTTGCTCAATCATTGTGGGTTGATAGTCGGAAAGGTTCACTAGAAGCGATTCCCGCTTCTTGTCTGTTTGCTTCCATCGTTCCACGAGCTGTGGTTCTGTCCTTGGTATAACAAACACTGTTTGTTTGCTCGACGTCCGCCGTTCCCTTGGCGTTTGTTGTATTGGCCTCTGCCACTTGATGGAGTTTTTTGAGGGGGGGCGATGTTCCTTCTCCTGCGTCATCAGGATCGCTACTGTCATTGCTGATACTTTAAGAGGTGTTACGAAAATGGACCCTTCTGTTGTTTTTTGAGGGCCCGACTGTTGGAGTGATTTATTCTGATAGGTTGTATTCACGTATGGCAAAGCTCTTTCATTCGTGAAGCAAGCTAAATCCTTTTCCATCCTTTGTATGCATTCTTGTGTGTTAATTATCTTGAATTCCTTGATCTCTTTTTCTATTTCTTGAATTCTTTTTTTGGAGTTGTCCAAAGATAGTAGTTGTTTCATATTTTCTTCAATTTTCTTTAGATCAATTTCAATTTTTTCTGATGTTTCTTTCACCGTATCGATTATAAGGATTAACCAGTCTCTGCCACAGCAGTTGGCAATGTAACTCCACTGTATGCGGAACTTTTCATTATGTAGGAATAAGCACGGTTCATTAAGTACCGTCAGACCTTGTGGGAGAGATTTGTTCTTCAGGTATTCAAGCATAATTGCTCTGTGTAACTCGGTCAAGATTAGTCTTTTCTTAAATTGTGTTATTTCATCCGATTCATTAGGCTGGGGTGTAAGGTCTTCAATATGTGTATGGTTCAAAATAGAGATGGCCTTCTTGAGGGCTGCGGCATAGTCATTGCTATAGGCGAGAGTTCTTTCTTCTGCCATCATGGGCAGGCTTAGGGGTTGTCCAAATAAGCACTGATGCTGCGTGACCCCACTGGGTAGGTGTGATTCCTGTGACAATCTGCCACTAAATATATCAAAATAAGGAGGAATCCTGGGGTAGACACTTAACGACACCTAACGTCGCTAGTGTATAGTTCTATCTGATCCTGGGTAGGATAGACAAAAGATAAGACAAATAGAAAAAAAATGGACAGGACCAGTGAAAGGACCAGTGAAAAAGGTTACAGTGTACAGTAAAGAAATACGGCCACTAAAAACCCAACATTTTTAATCAAAACACTAAATTAAATTGTTAAAACAAGTATTAAATCTACAGTTGTGTGAAATAATAGTCAAGAATTATACAATGTTATAAATTTCACACCATATATCATAGGAAACATAAACCTCTTAATGGAGAATAGATTGTTAACATAAGTACAAAAACAGTAGTAAGTCACTGTGTACAGTTTGCAATTGGTTCACAAAAGTTCTAATTCCAGAGGACTCTGATGTTATGCAGAGTCATACAGTCTCGACATGTTGTCTTTTTGTCTTTTTGCCCCCCTCAATATGTCACCATTCCACCTGCATGTCTTCTGGCCTCATTGTGACCCAAAATATTGACATGGAAAATTACAAGCACAATACCGCTGAGTCCCGGTAAGATCCTCAGATCGCACGTCCCTCCTCGTGGGGCACCTGGGCACTAGTTGTTGGTCTCCTCCAACACCTCCATTTCCCCTCTACCTTTCCTTCAGCGGTAACTACTCCTCCACAACTTCTCTTTTTCTTTTACTGACTCAGCCACTGAACAAGATTCCTTCACCTGGGTCCCCCACCCTTGGTTGATCACTAGCCTGCACTGAGTTATCTCCCACATGTGTGTGTCTTATCTCCACTACCTCCCCCACATGCATTGCTTCATGAAAAACAAATTGATGCCCTGCACTCTCTGACTATTCGCTCCAATTCTAGAAGCCTTTCCATCCTTGTACCTGGTACATGTATATTGCTGTGTTTGCATACCTGCGCACTGAGTGGTTTTTATGCTGCATTTCTGTGCTCTTCTTGAAAGTCGAATTTAGCTGTGTTTGCATATCTGTGCACTGAATGTTTTTTCTGCTGAATGTCTGTGCTCTTCTGGAAAGTCGAATGTAGCTGTGTTTGCATACCTGCACACTGAGTGTTTTTTCTTGCATTTCTGTGCTCTTCTTTTAAGTCGAATTTAGTTGTGTTTGGATACCTGCACACTGAGTGTTTTCTTTTTCTGCTGCATTTATGTGCCCTTCTGGAAAGTCAAATTTAGCTGTGTTTGCATACCTGCACACTGATACTTTTGTTTTCATTTGTATTTTTGTTCCCACACAGCCTGGTTACTCATACTTCTGCTACCTTGTACTTTCTCTGGTAATAGCACCCCCTTAATCTGTGCCTGCTTGGCTGCTATGGCACCTGGTGAGTCATGTGTTCACTGTGCAGCTTCCCTGTTGTCTCTCCCTCCTCTGCCACCTACATGGCACACTCTATCTCCCATATCTATTCTAACTCATATTCTATCAAAAAGCTCTCCTGGCCTCCAACCCAAGGCTACCTATTGCTGACACCTTTGTCAATGCTGCTTCCAGATAGACTATTGTCGGTCCAGGAAAAGTAGACACCCCTCAATCATAAGGCCATGTACTATATTGTCCGAAGACCAACCGCCTCATGTGTTTAGTATTAGAAATATATAGCCATAAGCTTGACTAGAGTGTGGCCTTTTTAAGGTGACTGAAATCGCCATTTTGTTTTCTCTCTAACGTTTGCTTTGTGCCTTCTGTTAAACTGCTTTGCTGAAATATTATTCTGCTCTACTAGTGCATAACGCAAGGCCGCGAGAGACATGTTGAAACATAACGTAGCAACCCAGACAGAAATGCCCGGTCTCCTCCCTCGCATATCCTTGGAAGTAAGCAGCAAGGCATCCTAATCAGTCCACAGGTGCCAGTTAGTCTCGAAAACACAGTAGAAATGCTAGAAGCGAACATTAAATGACTTGGATTATGCTCTTCTTTGCGGCCCCCCTTTCCTGAGCCCTGTAGAGCCCTTGAGAGCAGGTTGACCCCCAGTACACAAAAAGAAACTAGGCGATAGCAAGGCCTGGAATGTGTCTCTCCCTTGCACGCAGCTTGCTTGTAAGAACAGAAGCATTGTGTTCTTTTAAACAAAGACTTGTGTCTGTAGGCTCGTGAAAATTGCAAACTGTTGCTAAATGAACGTTCGAAGGTGTCATACTCGTCACCATTGTCAATCATCGTGCCCAATTCAAAGGAAATGTATTAGGGGCGGGATTGGATGTTTCACTACTGATTACAAGATGCTTGATTTGTATATATGTAACTGTAGTACGATTCTCTCTGCTCTTGCGTCCCCAGGGGTCTGGAAACACACGTTGCGTAGCGTAGGACCCAGTTGGCCAACTGAGACTATTTGCTTTGCAATAAACTCTAGATTTTGGGATTACAACCTCGTGTCTGGCGTATCAGTTTGTGTGTGGTGATTGTGCCTTGTTTCCATATGCGAGGGTCGCTCAGGGGCCCCTTCACTATAACGACATCCTCTTTTCTGTCACCTCCCCGGACCTATGGACACCTCACCTGGTCTCCACCCTCTCCCCTTTCTTCTCTTCACCCATTAATGCAGGCACTAGATGCAAAGGTTTCCTGGCATACTTCAGCTCCTCTAGGTGCATCAATAATGTCTATCACAATAGCACTATCATGGTCCAAGGTTCTCAACCTACTCTTCTCCTCCTTGGTCGGCGCCTGTCCTCTCTCATTAACTTCCTTTCTTCTCCTTAAGCTCCTATCACTGACAGGAGTAACACACCCCTGTACCCTTCCTCGGAAAATGTTCAAAGGTGGTAATCAGCTTCACTTAGCTACTCTGAATGCCCACTCTGCTGTCAAACACTCCTCTGACATCTGTCTCCTTCTTGAAGACTTTGACCTCAATGCCCTCACCCTTACTGAGATGTGGTTCAATGCCAGCTCAGTCACTGCTCTTGACACTATCCTTCCTGAGGGCTACAAACTCCTTTCCAAACCCAGGCCTAAATTGCCAGGAGGCAGAGTGGCCCTGATTTTCCCTGAGTGGGTCCCTACCATGATCATACCTACTGAATCATACTCCTCCTTTGAATGCCTTGTCTGTAGGCTAGTGGTCTCTCCCACTCTCTCACTCACCCTTGCCACTATATACAGGCCCCGGCCCTATCTCCCTTTTCCTCTCTGAATGGGCCGACCTCACCTCCTCCCTCTTGACTTCCTCCTCCAAACTCGTCCTTCTCGGCAACTACAATATCAACCTCGACTCCCCTGAATCAGCTACCTCACAGTTACTTGGCATCTGTGACTCCCTCTCTCTCACTATTCTTCCTCCTGGCCCGGCCTACTCAGCCGGACACAATCTGGATGCTCTCATCTCTGGAGACATCCCTATCTCTAGTCACCACCCCCCTCTCCTGGACTACCTACTTTCCCCTCTCCTCCCGCTTGCGGCCCCTCGGTCCTCTGTCTGAGCCCCCCTGCACTGCCAGCTTCTTTTACCGTTATACGACAGATGAAGCGAATGTCAGTCGAGGCCTTTGCTTGCACTTTCATCCCAACCCTGATTCTGATTCCCCTGTTGACTCTGCTCTTGCTAACCTTCACCTCACCTCTCCATCTACAACACCCTCGACATCCTTGCCACTGTCATGAACATCCACCTGAAGCCTCCTGCCATGGCGGGTATGACTCTGACCTAGCACCCATGAAACACAAGTTCACAGTTGCTGAACAGAAGTGGCAGACTTCAGGTTCATCCTCCGACAAACTGGACTGTTGTCTGCTCTAAAGGAAGTATTGTTTTTCTATACGCTCCAAGAAGAGGGCCCACATCCAAGCCCACGTCTCTGGAGCCAACAATAACATGGCGGGACCAAAATCAGCAAGGAACTCGCCAATCCAACAGCAGTATCCACTGCTCTCCCTCCCAGGCTCTCTGCACCACTTTGTTTCACATCTAAACCCCAGGATATCCTGTCCTCACTCCCCACCTCCCCCAACCCCTCCCCTGCTCTCTCACCTCCCTTGGCCCCCCTCCCTGCAGCTCCCACACTTTCCTCCCTTCTGCCCATAGCACCTGACGCTGTCTCTAAAGTTGTCTGCTCTATGAAGATCTCCTCGAAACAGGTGCTCCCCTGTTCTTCTAGAACCATCAAGGACAACATCTCCTCTCTTGTCCTGGCTATTGCTGACTTCTGTAACCACTCCTTTGCCACTAGCCCTTTCCTTTATCCCTCAAACACTCCCTAATCCATCTGCTGACCCCTCCTGCTGGCTAACTATCGCCCCATCACCATTACCCCTTCCTGGGTAAACTCTTGGAGAAGTTGGTCCTCCCCAACTTACCCACCACACTGAACTTGTTGGTTGCCTCCATGGCCATCAATCTGGATTCCGGCAATCCAGAGACATGGAAACTTCTCCCTGAACCCCCGTGAAGACATGCTCACAAATCTTGACTCTAACTCTCCTGCTGTTCTCATTCTCCTTGACCTTTTCTCTGCCTTTGATATGGTCAGCCATTCTATCCTCATAAAGCACCTCTGTGAGACCCTTGCCATCAAGGACCGGGCACTGGAATGGCTAAACTCTTTCCTCACTAACCACCCTTCCCAGTCGCAAAAAGGCCCTTTCTCCTCTACTACCACACTCTCTAGCTGTGGCATGCCCAGGGCTCTATCCTATCGCCATGGCTCTTCAATTTCTAGCTCACCCCTCCTGCTCACCTAATCTCCTCCTTCTCTCCTCATTTCCAGTGTTATGCTGATGATAAACAGCTTTCTTTCAAACTTCCCTCTATCGTCTCCCCTTCCTCATATCTCATCCCAGACTGCCAGACTGCCATCCAGGGATGGTGTGTGGCTAACGATCGCTGTCTTAATGAAAGTAAGACAGATATCCTTCTCATTTGGACACCTGTACCCTGTTTTTGGCCTCCCGCCTTGGCCCTCTACCCTTCCTTGGCCCTTTCCCCTTTCCATCATGTGAGGCAAAAACCTTGCGATCATTTTTGACTCCACTCTCTGCATCACGTCTCACATCTTGGACCTTGCAAGAAGGCCCACTTCCAACATCACCTCCTTAGAGGCATTCTCCCTTTCCTAACCTTCCCCCAGAAGCTCTATGTCTCCAGAGCGCTGGTCCTCTCTAGGCTGGACTACTGCAACAGCCTCTTCCTCAATCTCCTCCTTTCCTCCCTACGCCCCCTTCAGCGAATCCAGAATAGGGCTGTAAGACTTATACTTGGGCTCAAGCCCATGGACTCTATCTCTACAGCACTAAAATCTCTCCACTGGCTACCGGTGGCCGCAAGGATCACATTCAAGACCCTCTGCATCATCCACAAGGCTTTCTGGGGCTTGGGACCACGCTATCTTCTACATTCCCTCCCTAAATACTCCCCTGCTAGAGCCCTTCGCTCCTCCCCGATTGTCAAAACACTTCTCCAAGCAGAGAGTTGGGGGCAGGTCTCTCTCTTCGGCTGGTGACTCCCTTTGGAACAGCCTCCCTGCCCCTCTCAGACATGAGCAGGACCTCCTTATGTTCTGGAAACTTCTCAAAACTCTGCTTTTCTCTACCTCTTTCCCTCTTTCCCTTCCTTGTTAATCACCCACTGCCACTGAGACCAGTGGCCTGGTACTCATGAAGCTCACAGGATACCAGGCCTTCTACCCAGTCATCAAAAGCACCCCCTATCCCTCGGCACTGCCCCTTGTGGGCCCCCTGCCTGGCGGCTGTGCATCCCATCCTAGGGATTCATCCACTCTAGCACTTATCCTGAGGCCTCCTCCCTTGGCTCCCCTTGGCACTTGCCTCCCGGGCCCCTTTCAGCAATTGTCCATTCCTCGGTCCCCCCACCTCACCCATCCCTATCTCCTGCACTTCTCTTCACTGCACTTGCACGTACAAATGCCACCAGGCCTAGTAGGACCATGACTGTATATTTGCAGTTTTTTGCCAAAGTTATTCACTCCCCTTGTTCCCTCCCTACTTGCCTTATGGCGCCTTGAAACACCATTTTGTTGTAGAGGCGCCTAACAAATGCTCAATAAATGAATACAATAAATAAATAAGATAGTAAGAGCAATGGCCCAAGTATGTGGATCGTCTTTCAGGATGTTTTTAGTGAAAACTTTGGGTCCGGAGACCCTGGTGCGCTCACTTGCGCTGATTATTTTGCACACCTCCTCTAGGTCCACCTTTAGGGTCCAGTTCCCCACCTCATCCGTTCCAGTACAGATATTGCCCCTGGCGTTATTTCCCCTGCCCTCATATAGTGCCTCAAAGTGTGCCACTGTGTGCCACCCATATGTCTTCTGGGACTGCATTCAATGTTTTACTTGCTTGGGTAGCAGCTTGGGTGGATATTAATCCCCAAAAGGATGACACATTTATTTTTAACCAGGATCTCTAACATTAATTCTGCATTCACTTTGCAATAGCTTTACATGGTGCTGTTTGGTAAAGTTCTTATATCTTTGCTTAACTAGTTTACCCAAGGCACATTTTTCCTCTACAGTTTTTGCCATTCCTATAATGGCTCTTATAGTGCTCCACGTTGGCTTTTTTTGCTCGGCAAGTACATGATTGTAGGCATGTTTATGGGGTTTTTTAACCTCCAGGTCTACATGCCTTTTTTCGACAATACTCTATTGACCAGGGTTTTCATTGAGGAATCGACATTTTTAACACTAAATGTTAACAATTTTCACTCATACGTGGAGCGTGGAAATAATTCTGCCAACATACTATTTGAAGGTTTGATGTCTGCGAATGACCAGCGGATCCTATTGATCCCTGCATTTACCCTCAATTCAGTGAGTGGACCCTGGACAATCATGGTGAAGGGTTCACTGAACTCTACTTGTACCAAACAATGGTCACTCCAATCAATTTTGATGATCCTCATCACCTAACAACTATTAAACAAGGATAAGTCAACGAAAACAAAATCTAAGGTGGATTGACTGGCCCCACGATGCGATGCCGGCTGCTTGGGTAAATCACCATCTACTTTACCATTTATCATCTGTAGGACAACAGAAGCAAGGGCGATACACCATGGCCTGCATAGTAGCTCCTTATGGCCTCAGGCCACCATGTCCTGGGTTTCTCAACATAACTCACCATCCACATCTGTTTCCACACGGTTGGCGTTGAAATCTCATGACAAAATAGCATGTTCCTCATTTATTCTGCATTGCCAATATCTAATTCTGCAATGCCTCTGTGCCAATATACATTTATTTAAAGGGTGGGGTTCATCTCATCATGTTTATTGAGCTCTACCGGTAGTGCTCCAAATGGAAGGATTGAATTGCAATTAAAAGTCTGCCAGACGGTCGGCCCCCATTGCTCGGTCTCGCTTCCTGAGTGAAGACCTGGTAGCCGTCAAACACTGGTGATTTGGTTAACCATGTGTCCTGTAAAAAGGAGTGACGTAGCTTCCTCATTGGTCAGGAGATGTCCACTCACGCGTGCATTCCCGAGGACAATTTACAATTGTTTCTCAATGCTAAAAAGGCTTTCTAACAGGACCTGAGTTTGTACCTCCCAGTTTTCACGGAGCTGCCACCACCCCTGGCCAATCCAATTATCCCATGCATCAGATGTATCAAGACATATCTTGTTTGCTTGCTGAGAGTTACAATGATGTGCAGCTCTCCAATATAAGTGTTGTTGAGCTGTGTCCCAGAAATAGGTCCTGAGTGCTCATTCTATCCAGCCTAAATGGCCATCTACCTTTTGCCCTTTATGTGCATGCCAAGCTACAAGGGCTGTACTGGCCCCATCCCAAATTCAATCAGCTACTTCCCTTTTCTTTCTCCCTCTGTGAAACTCTTCAGTCTGTTTCTGAAGGTGGATAGTGGCCCCCTTAGGACAGTTGGAAAACCGAGTCATGACCTGAAATGCAGACAAGTGGATCGTAACAAATCAAGGTTGCCATCAAATTCGTAATTTGGTGGTAGGGAACCATTGCGTATTGACATACACATAGGCAGCTTCCCTTCGCCATATTTTCATCATTTGCACAGCAGAGTGCAAGAGTGCAGGGCAAAAGGCATTGTGCACATGTGTATGCCACCTTTAGCCCTGCGTCTTTGCACTCGACCATGCAAAGTGAGTAAACGCTGCCTGCATGCTCGTATGGTGCATAAAGCTGGCGGACTCCATTGAGATCTCCAGCATTTGCGTTGGCATGAAAATCCATGCCAGCACAAATACTGAGGAATTTGTATGGCAGATGGGTAGGAAGGTGGCGGAAATGCAAGTTGCGTTCCGCCCCTCCTCCCTGCCACACAATTGATTAGATATGTGGTGTGGTGTGAATGGAAGGTGTTAAAATCTTACTCAAGGCTTACTCAAGGCTTTTATGCATTCCATTCACCTTACACTACAATGTAAATGTACAATGTAAATGAGCTCATGTTTTTCAAGAACTCACTGGGCCAGATTCTCAAAACCTTTTTTGGTGCAAGTGGGGAAATGTGATATCGCATCTCCTCACTTGTGTCAAAATAAGCAGCAGTCTAATTTACAAAGGCCATCTGAATGAGCACATCTTAGAAGAGCTCATTTAGAGGCCCATTTTTTTATGCCTGTGCACATTTGCGTCAAATAAGGGGGTCTTTCGGGGAATTTTAAAGCGAATCCCAAATTCCTAAATGAGGTGTACTTTAAAATGCCCAGAAACGAGGGTCATTTCTGCCCCTGTAATGATTCTTTTTTTAAGTATGACAGATGAGGCTTAAACCACGGCTGTCACACTAGCATCTTCATCCCCCAAACAGGGATTGAAATGCTTTTTTTTCAGTCATTGCACCTAGACGGGCTTGTCTCAGTGAAAACTGCTCCCAACAATAGCGTGGTTGCTGGGAGCCTGTCATAGATTAGTGCTGGGCGTTTTGTGATGAATCTGGTGGAGTCATCTATGATTCCACAGCAGTGATCTCCCATGGGACGGCAGTCACTTTCTGATCCTGACGCTGGGGGTGGATATCCAGTGGAGTCATCACTGATTCTCCGGCAGGGACCTCCCATGTGACCACGGGACAGCAGTTGTTATCTGATCCTTACCCTGGGGGCAGATATATGAGGGAGGATCACATGGAAGGATATAGCTGTCGGAGGGAGCTGCTGGCTCCATCAGACATGACATAGTATTCTCCCCTTCCTCCTGAAGAAAACTCTATAATACCCAAGTTCTTGATGGCTTGTTGTCATCCCACAATTCCCCATTATTGAAAAAATCTGAAACCCCGAATTTTGTCTTACTCGAGACAAAATTCCATTTATAACTCATTCACAACCCACAAAACCTTTGACCGTTATCATTTTAGAAATCTAATAACATATGGACATCAGCTCCCATGAAGCTCACCAAGTACTGAGATGAAGAAGAGGAGGGAGGAGTTGATGCAGACTAAGAAGATCCCAAAATCTAAATGCAGACTAGTAGTTTGACTGAAACTACAGTGTGGGGGACTTTTAAAAATGGCATCCGCACTCAAAGGGGCAGTACAGAAGAGAAACGTGCAGGAGAAAGCTGACAGAGAGAAGATGCGTACATCCATACGGCAGCTCACGAACGGGAGTCACACATACTGGCATAGTGTGAAGGAAGGAGAGGCGCAGCAGGGACACCTCAGGACTGTGAAAGCACTGGGAGCCGCAAAGTAGCTCCTGGAGGTACGGTCGTGCCAGGAAGCAGCATCCTCCGGTCCAAGCTACAGAGGGAAGCCGGAGAGTGAACGCAGAGGAGCAGGAAATGCTGGAGAAACATTTAAATCATGTACGGAGCTGACCCAGGGAGTTAGCTTCCCCGCATGGCATCGGTCAGAGACAATGTGAACTGCCAGTGAGTCTGCACAGACTCATTGGGGACCTCAGGGCGTACTGACACGCATGCAATCAAGTAAATTCATTATGTGAAATTGCTATTATGGATAATGCTCAAAATCGGTTTAAATACAGAAAAGAACCAATTTTAAATCAATGCCTAATGAGAAGAATATTTGAATACCGACCCAATAAAGTGCAGCAATAAAACCTGAACAAATACCTATGGCATGAGATGTCAATGTGGGAGAAATATGGTGTAAGTGTTCCCCTAAGTAAACATATTGAAACACAACAAAGTTGATATGCCAGTGGCACTGGATAGTGAAAAGGATAGTGAAACCAATAGGAAGTCCTCGTAAAGGAATACACCAGGCAGTTAACATTTGGGGAAAGATACCTGGCAGAAACGTATACCAGGGGATCTTTAAAACCCTGAAGGATTCCTGGCAGAGGAGTAAAGCAGGCAATCCACCAAAGTTAGACAAAGATTCTAACATTTTGGGAATATATCTGGCAGGGGAGTATACCAGGGGATTTGAACGCCCAAAAGAGGATTCCTAGCAGGGGAGTATACCAGGAGATCCACCAAAGTGGTACAGGAAGGTTTGAGCGTGTTGCAAGATACCTGGCAGGGAAGTATATCAGGGATTTTGAGAAGCACATGAAATACGTCCTGGTAGGTGGATACACCAGGCACATGGATTCGTACAAAGATTTTTAACTCTGTGCAAGATACCTGGCAAGGGAGTATACCAGCAGATCTGAAGATCTCACAAGAGGGTTCCTGGTAAAGGAGTACACCAGGCAATCCATCAAAGTACAAGAGAAGTTAACAAAACGTATTGTGAAATTTATTATATGAACAAGAACTGTGTGAATCCAGTGCCAAGAAACCAAGAAAGTGTTGGATATTATGGAATGTATTGTTTGAGCAAGAACTTCCTGAATTTAATATAAAGAAGCAAATAACTATTGGATAAAAAGACACGTTTGTGATACAAAGAAACTGTTGTACAAAACAAACACTTTTGCCATCCTACCTAAACATCCAGGGGAATGGCCCTCTTGATCCAAGGATTTCTCCTTGGAAAACACTTTTTGTTGGATGTATCTTTATATTTTGACTATGAAGACATTTTACTAAACCTAAGTCAGAGACATTTCCTTGCACCCTTAGTTGTTATTAGTGTGAGGGTCAGATTATAATGTTTTGGACACAAGGATGGTTTGTACATTTCTAACGACTTGACAAAGACTAATCTTTAGTTTTAGTTCCCTAGGCAGGGAAACTCGTCTTTAGGATAGGGTTAGAAAGGTGATTATCCAAACCATTTCTGTTTAATCAAAATGTCTGACAAGGAGAATACTACAACTTTGTGTCTGCCTCTCATTTCTGACCCCTCAGAGCATGCTTCCAACACTAATGTATGCAAGGGGTCTGAAGAGTGCATCTTTGCGCTACAGTCCAGCCTTTCCAAAAATGCACATGTCATCTTTGTGAATAAGGTGTCCTTAGGATTTCCGAAAGCAGTGCACATGAAAGGAGCACATTCGCTGCGCTCCTTTCATTTGGGCTGATTTTTGAGAATCTGGACCAGTATCCTCAAATGTAGGTGACACCTGATACTGAATTAAAGTGTACATTCTATTATCTAAGTCAGCATTAAGGTTGGATAGAGCATGAGTAGTATCTGATCACACACATACCAATTCTGTATTATTTATAGTAGTTAGTAAATAGCATTATAACCCCATAAGATTATCATAATCCTTTCCCATAACTACACTCTGATCTTCGATACTGCATTCTCCTGGTAAAGCCACACAATGGAAATCGTGAGCAGGGGCACTATGTCAATGGCCTTGCTCCCATTACCACCCTGCACTCTTTCTCTCACCACCAACATTGTATTGATTAAATATTGCCACCAATATATAATCTTCATGATTTCTTTTCTTCCCTGCATAGAGTGCAAATGAGAGAGCTAGTAATGTGTTGGATCAGAAACACTGGACAGTTCTGGGAATATTTCAGGTCCTGGGGTTGCCTTTGTAACAGCAGTTATATTTTTTGGTAACACCTTTGGAGTGGGGATTAATTTTCAGAACTGTGTCTAAGAGTTTAACACACAGAGGTGATCCTTGTCAGACAATTTGGAAGAGCTTCAAATGGTAAGGGTCAACACTTGGGAAGCGCATAGCAGAAGAAGCATAACAGTCCTTTGAAACCAAGAGCGAGAACACGACAACCATGGTACATAACATTAACATTTTAATTTGGCAATGCACAGGTGCTGCAGTCCATTTACCAGTTATATGGACCCACATCGGGTGTCCTTGTAATTTAACAGCTGTATTAGATACCAATAAAAACTGCAGAAGCCCCTTCCAACGTGGATGCAAAGCTGACTTCATGTGAGGTTTTGTGTCCAGTTCTGATTTCGTTGAGGCATTTCGGTTAAAGGGCTGGTCACGGAATGGGAATTTCCCAGGAAGTTCAGATGAACTCTGCATGGTGTTGTCTGCTGTTATAGCTTGGTCTGCACATCCAGGTTGTGGCTCCTAGGTTTGTGACTCATCTGTATCCTTGAAGATCTTTCATCCTCTTGCTTTCTGGACTTCATAAATTACACTGGGTCTTTTGGCCCTCTGCTTATCTGGTCGGGGTCACAGGATATAGAAGGCTTTCGAAGTTCTTGTGAAGTTCTTGCATGGGCCAGCCTTGCTCTGCATTGGTCATCGTGCAGGAAGTGCCGGTTTTACTCAAGTGAAGTGTCTCATCAGCTAGGGAGATTGTCCATCAATGACAGGTTCCTTGCCACCTTCCATGACCTCCTCTGATACCTGGGGGAGGGTGGGTGATACCCGAATCTGGCTGGGGAGGATTTGGGGAAGTCTACTTGCAGTCTTAATCTGATGTTCCACTGTCCTGGGAAAGACATAACATAAGTAAGATCATCTACTCTTCCTAACAAAACACTCCCTCCCACTTTAGGATCGGAAGAATGGGTTAGCCTTTACTTGGTGAAGGCTTCTGACCCCACATCTGAATCCTAATGTCCCAGATGAGGGATCAACTGATAGGTCAAAGACAAGGGCAGAAGGGTCTTAATTACCAACAGAAAAACTGAGGCATTAGGTACAACAGAAGCAATATAGTTGGAAACTCAAAACAACTGAAGAAAATCAGATTTTATTGAACACAACAGTTTGGCAGCCATTCCCTCTTTCCATTACTCATTACCAACTGGCAATACACATATTTCTCAGATATTTAGGGTTTATGTGCCCTAGTACTTATTTATTGGCTCTTGTGTGTTAGATGCTTGACCTTCATTGAAGTTGTCAGTCTGTTGTTCTTCCGCATATGAGGATTCTGCACCCACACCCTCAGTGTTCAGGGTGATCTGGAAAATACCAGGCAACAGACTCCTGTGGTTCTAAGCAAAGACCTGTGGTTAGTTTAGCCCCGTTATTGCTGGTTGCAGATCCTGTCACAGTCAGTCCCGGCACTTGGGTCTCAATCATCCTGTTAGCTTTCTGTCGTTTAACTTGGCAACCCCACCACAGCTATCTCTTGCTCCGTATCTCCAGTCTTCTCCTTTTGCTCCAAAGGTATTTATTGCATCCTCTCTTCATCCTTTCCTCCTTTTTGGCAGACCACATCTGCTCTTCTCCACATCACTGCTTGTCATTCCACTTCAGCACCTCTCCACAACTCTTCCTATTGCCACCACAAGCTCTCTTCCTTTCATCTTTAGATTTCTTGTCACTAGTTCCATGTTCTTTCCTATACCCTCGTCCACAATCTTAGTTGTTGTCTCCATCTCCACCTTATATATCCTTGCCTTTAGTAGTTTAACAGCTATGCTCTTTCTAAACTACATTTTCAGTTCTTTTACATTTTCTTCACTTTAGATACTGTTCACCTTAACAAAACATGTGTGCACAAAACACAAGTAGGCACCACACTGAACACTTTTCAAAAGTAACATTAATTATTTCTTCAACATGAAAGAAATGTACAGTATACTGTAATGCATAGGAATCGCTAAGCCAAAAGTTGATATCAACTGTGCCATGATTCCAAGCTACTGGGAACTATCATACTTGTCATCGACATTTGTACCGACACATGATGTAATATTTGTTTCTATATGATAGCCTGTGTCAAACGTTGATCTATTTCTGCCTATCCTTGATATTCCTAAAAACAAATTAACTTCACCTCTCCACTCCTTAGACTGTGCAACGCAAGAAGTAAACTGCACTGCCAATGGGCAAAGTTTTAGTCATACCCAACAATCTGCATTATCCACTGTCCTGCAGGGTAATGGGCACCCAATGGCTTCCCCAAGATGTCACCAGGCCCACAGGGATCTACTGTACTGTATGTAAGAGTGTGTATGCTTGTATGTACTTTATACCCACAACATTTCTAGTGTACAGATGTGAACAAAAGATAGTAGACACCCGAGCTGTGATCAAACCTTTTTGTCAGCATTGTTAATGCAAACTCATATTATCTTAAATTGACTACAATTGGTCTACACATACAGCAGTTACAACAAGGTAATAATAACATAAACAGTTATAGAATGTATACTTTTTTTACATTATTTTTATTGATTTTACAACCAATACAAACAACACAGGAACACGCACAAGGCAAGTAACTATAAACACATCAGAAATATACTAACAACAGTACATTAATTGTCCAAAATGAGCTGCATGACAGAACATACACATTTACATCTTAACCATGGAACGAAGTCAAGGAATGTGAAGATGATGGGAGCAGCCATGGGACCTAGGTTCAAACCTCTGTCTAGGTGCTCTACATTTTTATCTTCTAGTAATTTTTTAAAATCAAAATAATCACCTGTCAGGTGGTGTCAAGTGACTGCAAACAAGGTATTGTTGAACACTTGCAGCGCCAATTATTTTCTGTGACAACAGCACTCTCACTCGATTAAATAATGATTGAAGTCCCCTGGTGTAAGGGGTGTGGCAGGGGGAGTTCAAGATGACCAGCAACTTTTACTAAAGGTACTATTTAGCGGTGACTATACAACACGACTTTCCAGCGTCGGCAAGCTTTGGGGTTTCACCTAGTAACCGTGATTTGCCATCTTCCTGGGCAGCCATTCCTGTTTTATTGGAATGTGTGCAAAGTACCCATGATGGCTACTGTGGGGAGCACTAAAGAGCAGGTGAGGGATAAAGGAAAACAAACCAAGGATTGGCAATGTTACTGTACAGCAGCCAGAAGAAACAACATGCAACACAGTAATGTGTGTAGGGGCAGAACTAAACACAGTCAAAGGAAAATAGGTTTTGTCTTTTAGGGAGAACTGAATTTTACAGATGGCAGGATTGTTGGGCCTGCGTTCACCAGCCTCCTAGGAGCTCTCTTGGCAAATCATCTCATTATAGAGGTGTACTGAAAAAGGAAACATCTGCTTATAGTGCACACAGAATTATGATAAATAAGAAGAGGGGGTAAATAATAATATGAAATCAGTGGTGGGAAGTGAGAGAAACCTGAAGGTGTCTCACATGCTAGTCCCCGGAGATCTGTCATTCAGGTGGCCAGGACACGGCCATCACTATTTGATCCAGTTCCTGGGGGTGGACCAGTGGGGGATGATCACCTGGAGAGGGGTCTTCAGGAAGTGGGACACCGAAGGGTGAGATGCGGTATCCCCTTCCGTATGACACCTGTTCCCCATCCTACTCAGCAGGGTATTTAGAAACTTTACCCCCCACCCCCTTTCCCAACACAAACACTTTCTCACTATGTGAGCAAAAACATACTAACACCGGAGTCGTTTACTTGGCATGTCCCAATACAAGGGTAAGGAAGAGACAGGCAATTGCCGATAACTATACACACCTGACTGCCCTTTCCCTTAACCACAGGGATAAAAGACGGATCACAAGTGTACACAGCCATTCCGGGATGTCAGTTTAAATGGAGGAGAAAGGTGGGGGGACCTGAGAGGATGACCGGGGGAATTGCCCTTGAACTTTCCAACCCAGACCTGTGAAGCCTCCAAAGAAAGAAACGGAAGACGGGGAATCGTAGCTGGCGAGTGGTGTGACAGATGTCAATGGTACATGGGGTCTTTCAGCACTGATAGCCTCGGCAGGGAGAAGTGCTTGCCACCATGGTACCATCCTTGAATCCCGAAGCAGAAAAAGAGCCAAAGAGTTCAGCAAGTCGAGTCGGAGGAAGCCGACACTGGACCGGACTGTCTTGGGCTCAAGGTTGCAGTCGCAACATTGAAAGAACAAAGATAATAGACTGAGTTCTTTTTGTGAACAAACTGGGTACCAGAAATAGCGTACTCCGGCACCGCGTGGGTGTCCATTCGAATGTCTATAACTGGTATTCCTCTTGAAAGGAAAGAAAAGTAATTAACTAATAACTGTTTGATTATCAAAACTGCATAGACCAAGATGCCTAGGGGAGGCCGACGTAAAGTGTCAAAGTGGTCATATGAGGGTCAAGCCAAAACCCGTACACAGGCGAAAGTCTTTGACACGTTGTGGAAGGCAGGTGAACTGTGTTTGGGGCAAAAGTGAACCCTACTGAGGGATGCCTACGAATTGGGGTGAACAGTGATACACCCACGAACATTATGTCAACAAGCGTGAACCCGACTGAGGGATCTCCGCAGTGAATGATTTGTCTGAGTCCGACTGAGGGAGGCTATTGTGAGAGAAGGATCGGAGCCTGGCTGAGGGGGATCCAGGGCGAAGAGTAATCGCCTACCATAAAGATTAACCAAAGGAACTTTTGTTTGTTGCATAAAAAATATCAGGCCCTCTAAACCAAAAGGCTTTGCATAAAAGAGACTTGGCACAGAAGGTCCTGATATTGTAGCAAGGAACTGTAAGCTTGTGCTGGAAAAACCCACAAGTGTGCTGTGCTCAAGAGTCCCGCCTTGTCCCATGCTAAAAACGTGGGGAAAGGAGACCCTGGCCTTAACATCCTGACTCATCATTTTGTGAACACTCTTTCTTTTCTTGTGAACATTATCCCACACTATTTTGTAGCATAGCAGTAAGGACTGGCAATAGGTTTTTTTGGATAGGCCCTTTTATTTTGACTGGACGGTATTATTATTTAATGGTCGTAGCCTGCTCCCATCTTAGATTTAGGTTTAGATTAGGCGTTCATCTCACCCATTTTACAGTTTAATAAACACCCTTAACCTGTGATCACTTGTGTCTGTTTAACTTTGATGATTTGCCTTCCTTACAGAAGGAATGAACCCAAAGATGCTGGAGCTGCTCACGTCCCAGGCAAGGGTTCTAAACTCTGGTCCAGAAATGTTCTGGCAATTGTGCCTGCCCCAAAGCATTTGGGCCTGAGTCCCACTCATGGTAGGGTCATGACTGCACCCACCCCCATCTGCAATGCAAAGAGACCTTCTTGGTCTTCTTGATGAGCAGTGAATTTTACTGAGGTACGACTGCAGTCTATCCACTTGCTGCCACTTGAACTACAAATCCAGTGTAGTATGGAAAAGGGGAGACATTAGCAGTGGCGAGTCACACATTTAGGGAGAGTTTTTATACTCTAGCAAATGTTAGGCGTGGAGGGAACCATAAAATAAAGTCACGTTCTGCTAGAGAAGTCTTTGACCACTGTGAATTACTGTTTTCGTCTGATTGTTCGCCGAAATTAGCATGGGGGAAAGGGCATTGTGTGACAAAAAAGTGACTGAGCTGTAGAAAACCTTTATTTCATCTAATGATGAAGCTCTTTTGCAGTATGAGTCTTCTAAAAACATGATATTTTTTAAACCAGACTATTGGGGATGATGATATGAGTTTATGAAATGTATTAAAAGTGAGTATCAGTGACTTAGAATTTGATATTATGAAAGAACATTGTGAATACCTCATATTATGATGTATTATTAATAATTTGTGTGTGGAGTTAAAATATGTTCGTCTTTTATCTTTTTTTAAATGGCTGACAAAAAAAGAAGAGCATTGGCTGAAACCCAGAAGACGTGGAGAACTGTGGAGCAGGGAGTATCCACATCTGGTGTGGGCCATGTATTGAACTAAACTCCTTCTAAATAGATCATGGTTGGTGTTGCTGTTCACCTACAGTGCGCGGTCACGGGTCACCCACGTTTTGCAGTGTCCTGGCAGCTACAAACACCTCAAAGTGTCAATCAAACACCCAGACATCCCCATGCAGCAAACACGCAGGGTTACCCTGACTGCACCTTTGTACTACTTACTGTGTTAAATGTGTGCAGCAGGTAGGTCATTACCCACCAGAACCTCGGGTTCAATCCTTCATTTGCAATACAATCTTTCTTCATATATTTGAAAACTCATTACACATGCCAGTCTTGGGCTTTCATTTTTCCAACGTTTCCATGTACTTGTTGTCTTGGGTCAGTGCAATACATGAAAATGGACTAAAGTACAATCAACGTAGATGCAAAGTTTAGGATTGGAGTAGTGTGCCCCTGCTGATTTGGAGGCACGTAGTTACACAAACTATGTTGGCAGTGCAGGGTGTATGGGGATTGTCACTGTACACCAGGGGTCTGCAACTTGTGGCTCTCCAGATGTACTGAACTACAACTCCCATGATTCCACTATTGGCTATCTTGGGTCAGGCTGATGGGAGTTGTAGTCCAACACATCTGGAGATCCAAAGATTGCAGACCCCTGCTTTAGACACATAGTGATGGTTCAGGAACTCCAGAATGCGAAAGAGGGGCTGGAACTCCTTCATCTCATGACATGCACCCACTGTCGTCATATGGTCCCACTGCCACAAAGCAACTGACATTTTCGTGTGTGGAAATATTGATTATGCTTATTGGCCCAATATTTTTCCTGCACAGATGGCATTTCAGTATTGTAAACATGCTTGAGTTTCAAGGCTGCATAGGTTCCTCGTAGTCTTGTTAAACATGTTGCCTATTTAAAGGTTGTGTGTTCACAAAAGGAATCGAACGTTCCCATTTTTATCTCATTAATTTCGCAGCACCACAAAAATATCTATCTAAAAATATTGGTGCAAACAAATTTTTTATCAGATGGATGGAAACATTGCCTGCGTTATTTCCAAATGCTTTGTTCGCACGAATAAAGGCACGCAGACAATCTTTTATATAAATCCCTGGGAAGTTTTCCAAAAATATAAAACAAGTACTTGACTACTTCAAAGGAAACCAAGTGCCCTTTTCGACGACGAATGTTTGGCGGTGTGTGTATCAGTTAATTCCTGGCAATATGTACGATGTCTGGTACCAGCTTCCTCTCATGCAGGTCTCGTCAGAGCCAGCGAACATGACTCATGCACTGTGTCATCTTGGGGAAATCATTTTATCTCCAAAGCCTGTCACCGAGATCACATTTAGGAGCATTTAGTAAGGTGGTTGCTAAGCTCTCCTATTGACGTAGTAAACACAGTAGAGTGGAATCGATTTTGGTGGTCATAGGTAAATTCCCAATGATGCATTCAATACCGACGTACATTTTCAGTTGCCAAAATCACATGTATGTTATGTTATGCTATTCATTCTTATGTAGCACTAGTTGAGTTTGGAAGCTGTAACAAAGCCGGAGATGACATCTGTGAAAGAGAAGGGTGGAGGTACTCTGGAAGGTTTTGAATTAATCTAAACCTCTGGTATAGCTCTGGCCAGTGGTATAGCTCTGGGCAACTCCCCGGGCCATTGTTCTTCAGCCTGCCGTGTCATGACAGAGGGGGAAAGACTATCTGCAAATCAGGATTGGTCCCACCTGGAAAGGGACAGTCCTTTCTAAAGTGCTAGGTCACAAACCTTCTGTACAAGACCACAAGCACCACCATACATGTGACATTCTTGTGATGGTCACAAGACTGCTGTGCCTAGAGACCCCAGCAACACCTCACTGATAACATCTAGTTATCAGTAAGGTGTTGCTGGGGTCTCTAGGCACAGCAGTCTTGTGACCATCAACTGGGCCTTCCCGTCACACTTGGGGTGACATTTGAAGAGACAGGTGATGCGGGTCCAGAGTCTTATCTACTCATGAGATCATGCAGAATGCAGCAACAGAATTTTGAATTTGGAACTCTGGTATGT
This sequence comes from Ambystoma mexicanum, assembly GCF_040938575.1. Classification (NCBI taxonomy): domain Eukaryota; kingdom Metazoa; phylum Chordata; class Amphibia; order Caudata; family Ambystomatidae; genus Ambystoma; species Ambystoma mexicanum. The sequence goes on from NC_090935.1 coordinate 779,850,895, forward strand.
GAACCCTCTATTATGCGCCTAGGTACCCATGCTACCCTATGTAACCACCTCAATGCCCTCCTGACAAGCAGTAGTGTAATAGCACTCTCATATGCTCAGGTGTTGGCTGGGTGAGAGTTGTGAAGGAGGATGAGCTATGGACTAAGAGTACCTGGATACCCCTGAAAGTTATTATTTGGTCTGATTAGAAGTCTGTCGTCATATATATAGAGTTCCTCTTGTGTATTCTAGCCTGAATCTACAACATGAACCAGGAAACGGGTAAGCCTTTATTATCTCCTGCTGTACCCACGCCTTCATCTTGTCCTCTCTTGATCTCCACTGTTTGGAATGATGGAAGAGAACTCTCACACAGGATGACAGCATACTATTGCAGAAATGTGGATTATGAGCTATTAGTACCCCGGAGAGGGGCGGCCTCCAAGCCAATGAGGAGTCTTGGAGAGTGGGCTTTACCACACAGTACAGCCCCTGCTCCGAGCCTCCTAATAGTGTGAGGCCGCCATCTTCTCCCTCCAGCTTGCTTCCTTTATGCTTCCCCTGCACCCCTGAGTTCCACCCCCCACTCCCACCCCACTTTTCAACACATTTTGGCCCCCCACTCCCTCCTCACTTACCTTCTCCCTCCTTGTTGGTTTGCTGGCGTCGGGAACAGTAGTTTTCCCGGCACAGCTCTGACGTCTGAATGGCCACCATGGAACGGGAAAAGGGACTATGTGAAATCCCTTCTCCCCGATCCGTGGCAGGCAATAAACCCCTCACAGGGGAGTCGTTTTATTTTATTTATTCATTGGACATTTGTATGGTGCCTATACACAAGTGTTTCCAGGTGCCACAAGACAAAATGAGGGGGCAACAAAGAACGGTTATATTGGCCTTGTGAGAATCCTACCTTGCAAGTGTATGAGAAAATGATACATGGAAGGGGGTGAGGGGATGAGAGAGAAGTGCAGGAGTGGGGTTCCACCACAAGAGGGGGCAGGCAACCACTGGTCGGGGAAAGGTGGCAAGTGTCAGGGTAAAGAGGAGCGAGGGGAGGATGAGTGCAGTGGATAGGGAGGACCAAGTTGGGATAGTCTGGGAAAGGGAGCCCGAGGGCAAGTGTTGCCGAAGGATGCTGGGGGGACTATTTGGGAGGGGGTCTGGCCCCTGTATGACTCTGAGAGGACCATGCCCAGTCACAGTGTCAGATGGAGAGTTGGGAGAGGGAAGGAAGAGGAGAAAAGGAGTGTCTAGAGAAGTTTCCGGAATGTAAGAAGATCTGGCTCAAGTCTGTGGGCGGAAGGGAGGCTGTTCCAGAGGGAGGAGCCAGCAAAGGTAAGGGATCTACCCCCATTCTCTGCTTGGAGAAACGTGTGACCTGCAGAGAGTTGGAGCCGAGCAGAAGACCAAAGGACTCTGGCCGGGAGGTATTTCGGGAGAGAAATCTGGATGTTGAGAGGTCCAAGGCCCTAGACAGCCTTGTGGATGATGCAAAGGGTCTTGAATTTGATCCTTGCAGTCACCGGGAGCCAGTGGAGAGATTTTAGGTCTGGAGGGATGCAGTCCCTGGGTTTCAGGCCAAGGATAAGTCTTGCAGTCCTATTCTGGATTAGTTGAAGGGGGCAAAGGAAGGAAAGAGGCAGGTTGAGGAAGAGGCTATTGCAATAGTCAAGCCAAGAGAGAACAAGGGCTCTGTAGACGTTGAGCTTCTGGGGGAAGGTGCGGAAAGGTAGAAAATTAGACTTCTTGGCAAGGTCCATGATGTGTGGAGAGGAACAGAGGGATGAGTCAAAGATGATTCCACAGTTTGTTTTTTTTTTCCTCACAAGTGGGTGAGGGGACAGCACCCAAGGAGTCTGGGCAGAGAGTGGGGGGAACCAGGAGCAGGCGTCCCAATGAGAAGGACCTATGTCCTACTTGCATTAAGACAGAGATCATTAGCAGAGAACCATGCCTGAATAGCAGTCAGGCAATCAGGTATGAGGAGGAAGAGGAGGAGGTAGGGGAAGGCAGCCTGAAAGAGAGCTGTGTGTCACTGGAAATAAGGGGAGAAAGTGGAGATCAGGTGGGCCAGAGGGGCCAGGTAGATGTTGATGAGCCATGGCGATAGGATAGAGCCCTGAGAGACGCCACAGGTAGAGAGTGAGGTGGAGGAGAGAAAAGGACCCATTTGCCCTTGGGATGGTCTGTTAGTAAGGAAGGAGGTCAGCCATGCCAATGCCCTTTCTGTGATGCCTAGGGTATCATGGAGATCGTTTATGAGAACGGAGTGGTTGACTGTGTCAAAAGCAGAAGAAATATCGAGGAGAATCAGAACAGAGGAACTGTTACAGTCCAAGTTAGAGAGTAGGGCTTTCTGGGTGTTCAGGAGAGCATTTTCCATGTTTTGCTCTACTCGGGCCTCTAACTATGGCCCCGGGGCATTGTGTGACATGGTAATGGCCCACCAGCTCAAGGTTTATTGCTAAAGTCTACCTGTAAATTGTAATAGTGAAAAACCACTTAACATATCTTCCTTCTAGCAATGGCAAAAAGATGTGTGCACACATTTATCAAATACTGCATTAGCGTTAGTTCAATCAATTTACAATTGCTAACTTTAACAAGACATCTTTAAGAATCAGAACCCCCAAGTTATTATTGATGTTATCAGGTATTGGGTTAGCGAAAGGTCATTTATGGTGGCGGCCCTGCGCTTAGGAGTGGGATTTTAATGGAAGTGTGTTTCTTTTTAGTTTATTGGATATGCTGCATGGATATGATATCCTTGATCGATCTTAAGAGAAGGAGCAGCGCCTAGTTGAGTTTCAGGTACTGATTGTATGTGCATACCACACACGTGATTGGGAGAATGTTTAGGTAGAAAGCCTCTCTATTGTTGGTTTCAATACTTTAAATTGATTAACTGGTGTTTTTTTGTTTCTCTTTCTTTCCTTTTTTGTCCCTTATGTGTTGGTTTTTTCTCCCCAGAGATTTTCTCTCCAGACCTTGCCAGTTTATAAGAGTTGCAGGAGGAATACTTCTAGAATTGTCAGATAAACTCTTTGATGAGGGCAACGGAAACTGGCTGTGATGTAAGGTTGGAGGAGATTATGAGTTATCCAAAGGGATGTCTTTGAAGATGTGATTTAATATGAGACAAAGTTTTAGGAATGTGAATTATGACAGACTTTTTTATTTACTGTTTGAGATACATGAGGGTTTGCCCTGATGATGGGGCAGTGTGTCCAAAAAACACCTAGGCTTTGAGTAAACACAAACCCTCATGTATGAGCTTTCAATGTGTGAAAATTCATTTGTTTAAAACAATCCTTGTTTTTTTAAAGAAAATATGTTTTTTAAAAAATATTTTTGTATACACAATACACATTATTGTGAAGATTTAGATGAATTATACATTTGTTTTGTCTAGGTCCTGGTTGCTTATATAAATTAGGGCGAATTGACAAGAAGCAGAGTTTTTGATGTGAATAATGTGTTGATAGGTTTGGTTCAATAAAGAGATCTATTGATTATTTTGTTGGATACAATATGTTATGATGAACATTTGAGGTGATCTTTTTCAATGAAAATCCAATTATTGATCTCTTGAATTGTGTTCAGTATAAATACATGTAAGGTAGGATGTCCTGTCCACCACAGACGTAAATGTGCAGCAGTGCTCTGGACAGGATTAGCCCATGATATCAAGAGCCATCTTCTCTGAAGGCCCCTTTGGGAACCAGCGGTGGTGTACTTGTTGTCAATACTGTGTCACTGATACTGCACTTTACATGTTATCTGACATACTGATCTATTTCCCTATGCATACCAGGACACTGGTAACCGATTCTCCCTGACTAACCCCTTTGTGCCCCTTGTGCCTGGGTGACCTAAATGTGCATTGGATATGAACTCTACTCTAATGTCTTTAGGTGGTATGTTCTTTTGTCCCCTCCTAAGTATCTCTTTTTCCAATGAAAGGTTTTTCAGTCACCCTACCATATGGATTTATTTCCTGCAATGGATTTTTGGAAAGTGTCCAACCTACCACTGTGTAATGTCCACTTCATTCAGCACGTCATCATTCCTTTGTGCAGTTACCCAATCATCCCTAGCTACGGCATAAACTGCGAGCATGCACACATCATCCACACACGATTCTGGAGGATCTTTATGCTGTTCTCTTCCTCTCCCTAGAGTGATAATTGTGACAATCAGCCACGTTATTCTGCTTTCCTTCTTCATACTCCAAACTGTAGTTGTACTTGATACGGTGTTGTCCTTTCAGTCTTGCAGATACTTTTTCCACTCTTCCTGCTGTGAGTATCACCAAGAGCAGTTTGCTACCTGTGCGGATCAAGAACTGAGCTAACCACACACATTGTCTGTAGTGCTCTACTCCCCAGGCATATGCTTGTGTTTTTTCTTTCCATTACAGAGTATATGCGTTAAGTATGTGACAAGGTTCTGGATGAAAAACCGATGGCAACCTCAGTCTGTCTAGCATTCCTCTGGGTGAGAACAGTACCAAGTCCTTTACCGCTGGCATTCACAGTGGTGATGGCTTCCTTCCCAGTAATGCTGGAATGGGGTACTGTCATCCTGTGTGACTGTTCCCTGCCATCATTCCAGACAGAATAGGTCAAGCAAGGAGGAGGTGAATGTGTGTGTGTACAGCACAAGTAAATAAAGACTTACCTGTTTCCTGGCATGTATTCTATATTCAGGAGAGACTACAACAGTTGGTGACAAGCGTGATCCCCACCTAACCCACCTTGTCTTCGGTATTATCTGCTCCAGATGCAGGTTCTGCACAGATCTAATTTTCTCGACTTCACATCAATGAAAATAGGACACAGAAGAGTTGGGTACTGCTTGAGTGCATTTTGGAATTGTGCACATGTATTTTGGGATCAACTTCCACTTCTAGGTATTCGACTAGGGAAAATAGTGAGCGGGTGCAGGCCGTTACAACAACCATGGCCAGGGACGTCATTTAGAGGTTGCCAGGGCTAGCATGTGGCACCCCTGGCTCCCTTTCTGCTTCCCCTAGACCTGTCCTTGCGACCCATGGCCCACTAGACAAAGGGGCAGTGCCAAGAGCAGATATCCGTGTTCTACCTGAAAAAGGAAGTTGTAAATGCAGCAAATGTGCCAGAGTTTTTGTACCTGGAATCTAGATCTCATTAGCTGGAGAAATAACAGGGAAGCAGGAAAAACCATGAAGCCGCCATTACTGAAAGGTTTGCAGTCCATTACTAAAGAATGCTTAAATGGATGGGTTTAGAGGCAGGGCTGTCTATGCAGTCCATACCCAGTACTGTAGTATCAGGAAGGGTGTAAGGGCTCGGTCTAGCTATCTTTCAATAAGTAAGCACAGCCTCCAGTACTAAGCGACAGCACAGCATGAAGGGAAATCTCATCAGTGTTTCTCGCTGTCTACTTTGCACATCCAGTGAGCCACAGGGCCTGTGATGAGGGGTGTGCCCCAGTGGTTTCTGCCACCAATCCTGTCTGGGCACTATCTGACCTGACCCAGATCTGCCAGACCTGCAACACAGGCACACTGTAGATAGACACAAGGTGAGATAATTAATTTACATGAAGTTGCACTCCACCTTTAAAGTAAACCATCTGTTGCTTCCTCAAGCAAATAAATATATGTATATTTGGAACGGTAGCTCAGCGGCAATGCACTTTCTTTGGGAATAAGTGGATGCAGTGCAACATGGGTTCAGTTCCTGTTTCAGTGCTTAGAAGCTGGAGGAGGGTGGCATTTAGCAACATATAAAGGCTCAAAGAAAATAATAAATTGGGTCTTGTCTAGGGATGATGTCATGGAACTGCTGCTGCTGTTTACATTTTAAAATTTAAAGAACTGCAATTACTGTGACCTGCAACACATCCTTCCCCTCTATCTCCCATCTAACAAAACGAACTATGTCTTATTTCATACATTGGCAAAAAAGAAAGGTGATGGCTGGAAGGTTTCAAATCATTCATAACCACTACCACAGCTCTGGGCAACCCTCCAGACCATCATTCTTCAACCTGCCAAACCACTCCTGAAGGGGATAGACTATATGCAAATCACACTTGGTCCCACCCCAAAAGGGGCAGTCCAGCCTGACCTGCAAGTCACATCCCTTCTGCGTGAGACCACAAGCATCCCAATAGATGCTCCAGGCTTATTGGGCATCCTAAGTGAGGAGTAGCCTAGATCTCTAGATGCTTTAGGCTTTTCTAGGGATATAGAAATGGCCGAAGCACGTTCAATGCTAGCTGGTCAACGCACCTTCCCTACACAGGAGGCATAACCGAGCCCCCATAGCAGGCGCTTATTAGCAATCAGTGTGCTGGCAAGGAGTACAATCCCAGCAACAACTTACTAACCTACAAGTGGATCACAACCTTCCAACCAGCAGAATCTCTGTGTGGGTTACCACCACTGCCCGGGAACCAGTATATTACTATGGGACCCGTTGTGAGGATCCTCCATGCTCAGCCATATGCCTCTTAGTGACCGAAAACCTAGGATTTGGGCTATTCAGCCCCTGGAAGGGTCGCCCCTTAGGATCCCTGAAGAAGGCAGTTGCAATTCATTGAAAACCTGCCGAAACGTGACACAAACCGGGAACATCTGAGTACAACCGTTCCCAGTTGTCCCAGACTCTGTTCATTCAGTCTCTGCCACGTAGGCTAAAAGATATCTTGTTTTCCATATGACCCTGTAACTTTGATTGTTATACTTAGAAGGAATACCCAACACATTTAAGAAATCATCTCTCAATTAGAAAATGTTTGTAACTTATGTGACTCTACAGCCCCTTTGTTTCTCCTTCTATTTTTGGATTCACCACAAAGCACTTATGTGTCCACACAAGTATATATACTTACTGTGCCAGTGAAATAAGTTTCGAGATTGTATATTAAGTACACAGTACTTTTTGCTGTTTGTTTTTTTTGGTTTCATTCATTGTATATGTCATAATCTTTATTTGTCATTTGATGCCATTGTTAATTGTTACTTTTCTCATGTAGGTCGCAATTTCTAACATCATATTTTATTTTTCTTATATTATATGTTTCTCTGTGATCAGCAATTAAATCATTGCTTTCTAAATTTTGCATATTTTTAACACAGTGAGTGTTTAGTACTTATTGACTTCTTGTTTGGATCTGCCACTTAGGAGACCATACTTTTGAAAAAAACTAGTGGACAGACCCGAAATATTGCATCTGTCCATACAAGCAAATTGTTTAGAACATTTATCACTAGTAAGGGTACATTCATTTGTTCACATGATTTTCTAGGGATGATGTCTTGGAGCTGCTGCTTACATTTAAAAATAAAAAACCCTGCAATTACTCTGACCTGCAACACATCCTCCAACACGTCCCCTCTGTCTCCCATCTAACAAAAAGAAATTTGGGTTACTTAACAACTAATCAAAACAGAAAGGTGATGGCTGGAAGGATTCAAATCATTCATAACCACTGGCACAGCTCTTGGCAACCGTCTGGGCCATCGTTGTTCAGCCTGCCAAGCCACTGCAGGAGGGGAAAGACCATATGCAAATCAGGCTTGGTCCCACCCCAAAAGGGGCAGTCAAGCCCGAACTGCCAGGTCACATCCCTTCTGCACGAGACCACAAGCATCCACAGACATGTTTCAGTCTCATTAGGCATCATCAGTGAGGAGTAGCCTAGGTCTGTAGGCCCAGCAGGCTTTTCTAGGGGTGATGTTGTGGAGCTGCTACTGTTGTTTAGATATTAAAATAAGAAACACTGCAATTACAGTGACCTGCAACACATCCTTGCCCTCTATCTCCAGAAAAAAAAAACAGTGGGCTACTTCCCAAATTTGGAAAACAGAAACGTGATGGTGGGAAGAGTTCAAATCATTCATAACCACTGGCAGAGATCTGGCCAACCCTCCAGACCATCATTTTTCTGGTTAGGCTTGTGTTGGTCAGTTGCTTTTTCCAGTCTGTGGCCAGACACTTGGCAGGCACTGGATGTCTACGCTTTGGGGTTTATTCCTCTTTGAGATGCTCTGTCTGTTTACAATTCAGCCTGAGTCGCATACAATAGTCCAGGTGGTTTTCTTGGGCGTCTGCTTACATTCACAGTAATTTGGTAATATGGGCCTATACACACTGATATTAACTCTACATATGGTGATCCATTGTTGTATGAAATGTATATCATATTACAGTGATATGTAACCATGTTTTTCTTAGTTTACTGAGGAACATTGCTGTGTGATGCCACTTCCTGTTTTGTCAAGGGGCGAAAGGTTGTGTACCATCATTTCCCGTGATGTCACTTGGGGTGGGGTCAAATTACATCACTTCCTATGATGTCGTCAAGGGTCTTGCAATGTCACTTCCACAACCCCTTGCATGTCGGTGAAATTACGTCCATGTCTGCAACTCCATCAAATGCAAGCAATGCGCTTTAGAGGAATGCTTGTTGCGTGCCAGCGCAACAACACATTTCCAAGCAACGAGGGACCCTCTGAGTCACAACCGCTTGAAGTAAGATAAGCAGGGAAGCGGTATGCTATGACTACATTGATATAAGATAAACATACTATAAAATTATAATTATAACGGAAAAAGAAGTAATGAAGAGAACAATATGCATCTACTGTTAAGTGGCAGTGAAAAGTAATATGAAAAAAAACATACACAAAGTACTTATGTTACTCATCGGATAAGATTGTGAAACTATTTGAAATTATGTAAAAGGGCAACAAAGTAACAAACCATGCACATAACATGCTCCTTCCCAACTTGTACATAGTAAAATATTCACTGAATTTTGAACTCGTGAACTAGACCATAAACTGACATCTAAATGTTCCGTTCTGCAAAGGGGAATATTATCACCCATGTTTAAGAAGGCAGCAAGTTCTGAAAGATAGTGCTTACAAGATGTATTATTTATCCCTGTGCTGGACAAATGTGACTATTGTTTGAGGATTCAGACAGAATGTTGATATTCTTATACTACACAGAGACCAATCAGAGCAAAAAACACCTACCTTTGTACTTTTTGCTTGATTGCTCCTTCCTGGCAGTTGTGATGAATCCCATGGAGTTCTCTTAAAGACCCTATCTAAAGTCTCCTCCCAGGTGGCAGGGGAAGGCAGCCACTACCTGATCCTGGCCTGGGGGTGGTATTAGCCGGGAGGATCCCCTGGGAGGAGAAGGGCCCCAAGGGAACAGGAGGACTCCGTTGGGGGAAACACAGTATTTGTCTTCCTCAGAGGAAGAGATGTCAGTGATGCCAGAACATGTAATGGCTTGCTGTCGGAGTGAGGTGTCCTTTCCCAAGGCTATTTATCTTGATGGTTGTGAAAACTGTCATAATCAATTATTTATCCGGAGTAAGACCCCCCTTCACAAAGTTGCCCACATTTATGGTGGTTAAAACTCTTGTAGTCAATAGGAGAATTCTAAATGCGAATCTCAGAACATTAACATCTTAAGTTCTGATAAAACAAACTCTCCTGTAAATCTGAACCACTCAAACTCCTTTGGAAGATGTAATTAAGGATAGAAGTGAAGTAGGTAAATTTGGAAACAATAGTCAGAGTAAAAGAGATCATTTGAACAGTTGAGACTTCAAGTCCCACAATGCCCAAATACTGCGATGACGAAGAGGGATGCAGAGGCACTGGACTGCAAGATGCAGCCTTATGGTGCTAATGGCCCACACCTGAGCGGGACTGGGAAGTATAAAGTGGCCCCTCAGGTGCAGACTATTAGGAGAAGCAGGAGGGGTAGTGAGTGTCGTAACTACACTTTGCAGTGGCAGCACAAGTCAAAGGAAAGCAGAGACGCCGGAGCCACTGCTATTTGCAGAGCGGATGCCGATTGGGAGAGAGTCTCTATCTCTGAAGACCTTGTATGCAGAGGTTGCACAGCGGGAAGCATTCATTTGAAAAGCTTTCCCCATTGTAAGTTGGGTTCTGGTGGCATGCGAGCACCAGAGTGTCCCTGGAGCGGGGAACACTCCTCTCCCGACTGGCACTGGCCACAGGAAGTGAAATGGAGCAGTCTGCTGTGTTAATGGAAATGGAGGAAGCAGAAGTCAGTGTGGCAGCAAAGCGGCAGAGACGTATGCAGCAACCGGTGAGTTCACTGCTATTGTGTAACCCTGGAACACTCCTTAATCACCCACTGGCCATTAATAATAACCTTGAATACTGAACTGGTGTACAGAAATGAAATTGGCAGAATAAGAATAACTTTGAATACCAAACTGATACAAAGAAGCTAAAGTGGCAGACTAAGAACTTAGGGAATAGACAAGAAGGTTATAATTATACTTACAAAGATCGAAGTAATTGCCAAAGCCAAGAGAGTGCAATTCAGAAACAAGCTAAGTATAACCCATACTGCCAAAGCGAGAAGGAGGCAATAGTTAGAAAAGACCGAAACAAGCATTGTTTACGCCAAAGAGAAGCAAGTGTAATAGGAAGCCATTTTCAGCACTTGTTTGATGTAAGAGTGTGAAAACAAGAGTGACAGGAGAGCAGCCCTCCTGATAGAAAGTATTCAGGAGGAGAGGATCATAACCTGTGTTGCATGTGTCAATCACAAGTGTGGAAAAAACAGCACCAATATGTCTCATGTCTTCCCAAAGGAAGCAGTCAATACTGAATATGTTGAAAGTCAAAAGACTTTGCTAAGTTATTTGAAGTAAACATTTACCACAGAAGTACGTGTATTAGTTTTAGGAGCTTTTGTGTCCTAGCCGACGAGTATAGCAGGGCAGGGACTTTGTAATGGCAGTCATCGCAGGTGAGTGGCGCAGGAAGATGTTATTGAATTACTGTGTTGTGGATAAAGGCTGGGAAGAAGAAGAATTGTCAAGACCACTAAAATACTTTGTGAACTATTGTGGAGTCATCCTGACAAAACAATGTGTTGATACAGATGAATTGTGGAAGAGTGTTATTCCCTAAGAAGACGTTGTGTTTAACTCTTTGCTACAAGTGGAGAGAAACGTGCAGTCTGTGTTTATGAACTGTTGGTTAAGGTCCACGTGAGAGACTTTTGGAGCAAGGAGAACTTTATAATTAGAATTTTGTTGCAAGATGGAACTTTCCTATTTTTAATTGTTGATAAAAAAAATCCTTCTTTGAACCTGGGGAAGGGTGTCTTACCCAGGTTACAAGGAGAAACAGTTACTAGGTTTATGTTGGCATAACTGTTATTTCTTTTACATTTTGATTGCCATGCATTCCCTTTCAACATTTGTTGTATGTATAGGTGTGAGGGACATATTCCTTTCGTTAGAGTGTTTCCTTTATTTTATTTTGATAGGCAGGGAAATCCTCTTCAGGGTAGGTATAGTTAGGCATTTGTCAAACACTTTTGTGTTAATAAAATGGCATCTTATGAAAAACCGTCTACCAAGTTGTCCACCTCACATTTCTGACCCCTCACGTATTGTGTCAGGCGGTGGATCAGAATCAGCTGATACAAACTGGGGATCCCACATGAGTATGATAAATACTAGCCCCACAGTTATTATGTCTGGGAATAAGTGGGATAACATCACCTCTCCCAGCGGAGGGTCCAGTCCCATAACATTTGCTTCTGAGGATAGATCCAGACAGGTCAAATTGTCTACTAGTCGGCTGGAACTTCTGGAGAGAAATCATGTTGCCCTTACTTATGTACCTTCTAAGGTGGGGGTCACTTTTCAACTACTAACCAACCAAGCCATTCTCCCCACTGGGACACAGGTGGAGGGTAAAATGTATAAGCTGTTTTTCACCAGCTTTTCCAAATAACCAGTAGGGATAATAATTTCCCTAGAGCTTATTGTAGAAGTTCTGACGTTTTTATGCCCATTAGTGGAAATAGAAAAAAGAGGAGATTAAAAGTGTTGCCTCTTCTATGTAATAGAAAAGGAATAGAACGTGTCCTTTTTTATTGCATATGGTTTATTCAAATCAAACCTTTACAAAACAAAATATGAATCACAAGTTAAAATCTCAACATTTTTGCTTTGTCAATACATACATAAACCTAAAAACAACTTGTCCTTTTAAAGTTGTCACACAAACCAGTGCATATTAAGAGGGGTGGGCTGGTAGGATCTTTGGTATATGAAACCCAATCGGAATCTTTGTCCCCATCTGACATTAGGCAGGGAGATAAAGGGAACATGGGAAAGCAATTTGGTGGGAAGTGGAACCCAGATTATATTTTACATGACTTGAAGTGGGAGGCAGAGAAAAACTCTGACTCTACGAGTCAAGGCCAATAAGGGAAGAGAGCAAAACTCCAGATACCCCAATAATACAGGAGATCCATATTCCTGGGAAAACAGGACATTTTAATACTCTTGAGACTACGGTCGCTCCATTAAATTCTTCAGAGAATGATAGCTTTTGAACAGCTAGTAGAGGTCTCTTCATTAGGGATACCCAACAAGGAAAATATCAGCTTCCCTGACTACACACTACTGAGAAATGTTTCTTGTACGTTAGACACAGAGAACTGCCAAGTCTCCCAGTCCCTAAATATCATAGTCATCCCTTTGGATAATATTCCCGAGACAAAGATGAGACCCTGAAGGTAGGAGGAGTAGTATCCTTTGATAGGAGAGGAAAGTGAAGAAAATGAACTTGATCCCCCATGGCAGGAATTCGGGTTCCCAGTCGGATACCGACCACCAGAACAGGAGTTTATTTTCTTGTGGGAAAATGGGTCATCCCATAAAACATTGTCCATTCAATAAACTGGAAAGCTCTACCCTACCATCAGAGCAGAAATCAGCGTGGAGAGACAAACCAAACCCCAGGTAGGTTTTCATATGCAAACATTATGTATGCCCACTCTAGAGAATCAGCATCTTTAAGATTTGATGTCATGCTTTGTGTAGGGGAGAAAAATAACTATCGACTCCCCGTGGTAATACAAGGGAAAACCATCTACGCCCAATTACACACAGGAAGTAAATGATCTGCAGTGAAAATGGCTATTCTTCCCATAGCTTTGGAAACCATAGGACATAGAAAGATAGGTTACGTTCATGGACAGGCAGAAGGACATCCCTTGACCAAACTTGTTGTTAGCATTTTGGGGAAGGTAATGTCGGTATTAGTGGCAGTGATGCCTGACCTTCCCACTTCAATGATTCTAGGTAGTGATGTTCCATATTTTTAGGAATGGATTCTTCAGGCGGCACAGTTAAAATTGCAACCAGTCAATCATCCTGATGAAAAGAAGAATAAAAGGCTTTCTCCTTATTCTCTCCAAAATTCTTCGGTACAAGGAGAGGAATTCTTAGAAGGTCCAGTGTGGAATCTTAGAAGGTCCAGTGTGGAATTGGGAAACACCTGAACCTCCTCTGAATGCATGGAAGGCTGATGGGTTAGAAGGGGGAAAAGAACCTGGGTCGGGACTTCAGGTCATTAGGGAAAGGGGATGTGATGAATCCTGCAGAGTCCTCACAAAGACCCTACCTAATGTACCGTCCCATTTAGCCAGGGGAAGGCAGCCGCTAGCTGATCCTGTCCTGGGGGTGGTATTAGCCGGGAGGATCACCTAGGATTATGTTGGACATAATTCATCCAGACTTGGAGAGTCAGCCTACTTGACTTTGGCACCAACTCTATGGAATTCAATAACTCACTGTGTTCGACACAGCCAGGATTAGATGGCCTTCCATGAAGCGATAAAAATATGGATCTTCCCAAATCTGTGAAAAGGTCCGCCCACGGCCATAAACTCATCCCCCAATGACCAAAGTCCTCTATGAATCAGCACTAACCTGAAACACAACAGGAGAGCCATAGAAGACGGCTGACCAATTAATTAATTACTAAGCAGGAACAGTCAGGACACAGAAGTCGACCTTCGGACCAAATGACCTCCGGCCTATGCAGCTGTAAGCCACACACACCTAGCACAACCGCCAAAGCATATCTGGTGTTTTATGATCCATAGAGGCGACCCCTTCCTATCTAGGAATAAGAACCTAGAACATTGCACCGGTGGCACAGAAGTAACTATGCTTGGCTAAACTCTCCGGAGAATCATACAATAACCCAAGAAGCACCCAGCAACCCAGCTTAAAATTCCTCCAAGGACCCGGAAAATGGGCCCTCTGAGCCCGACTACAGAGCATCTGGAAAGTACGGCACGACCAAGATAACCCCAGCATACCGCACCTACAGTTTACCTCTCTCTGTAATCCACTACCACGAACCACTAGAGCAGACACAGAGCTCAGAAAACATCCCAAGTAAAGGGGCCACCCACCGATAATCACAGACACTCATTCCTACTGATATGCTCACTCTCCACTTTACATCCACAAACAATAGAGCACAGCGACACCCCTTGATTAATTAAGCCTAGCTGCACACATACCTGCTCAAGATGGTGAATTGTTCAAAATAATGTTTTTATTGGGAGCAATTTTTCTCATTTGCAAAATGATATGTTAAGCAGAAAATTGTTCCAAAGTGGAATATATTTGCTTCATTTTTTATTCCCCCTTTGGGATTATATTCTCTACTAACCTTTTGCATGCATGACCAAAGTTGTAAGGTTGATTTGTTTTCAAATGTTGGATTATTACTTTTATAGCTATATCCTGATTGGTCATCTCCCTGTTTAAGTGCAGATAAATAAGTCTTAACATTCAGGCCAGTGATCAAGATTTCAAGTTTCTTTACATTGATATCTAGAAAATATGTAGGGAAATCTAGTGCTTCCCACCCTCCATTTTCATTTAATGCTATCAGTTACTGATTTTTAATGTGTTCCTAAATTAAACAATTAAGGAGTTAAGTTTCCGGAAATATTTTTTAGGGACATCAAAATGTGTTTAATGGGAGGCCAACAGGTGGCATGGATAAGATTACCACAGCTCCATGAAGCTCTACACCATCTTCCCCTTTCACTGTCTTTTGTGGGGATTCAACAGCAGGACACAGCGCATAAATGTGCGGTATGCCTTTCCAGGCCCCTCCGCTGAGCACAGGAGAAAGCGACGTGCTCGAAAGCAGCATCCGCAGTATCGAGGTGGCGGAGGAGCGGCACTGCTTTTTTGATCAAGTTGAATCCGGGGAAATCCGTGATCATGTACTGCGGCTACCGTATCCCTGTTTCAGTGGCGGCTCTCTATTGAAGGTGTTCAATGCTGGCAATAAGGCCATGAAAACAACCTATTTTACTTTACTTTTACTTTATTACATTTGTACTGCGCAACCATAGACCCATCGGTGTAAGGGCGCGGACATAAACGAACATAACAAAAAACAAGCAGAGGCTGTCCCAGGAGCGCCAGGAGACAGAGAGAAGAGAAGCAGAAGGGAATACTAATTAAAAAGGAAGGTTTTTAGTCCCTTCTTGAAGTTACTCCGAGAAGATGAGCATCTCAGGTGGATTGGAAGAGCAATCCAGAGCCTAGGGGCCGCAGAGGAGAAGGCACCCAATTGCGCTTTCTTAGTTTTAGATCTAGACTGGTGGAGGAGATTAAGGTTATTAGAGCACAAGTTTCTATGGCAAGGTTTTTTTCCTACATACCATTGTAAATATGGGGGCATAGTTCCCATGCAGCATTTGAAGGTGATAACCAGGCGTCTGAAGGAGACACGGGCCTCCACAGGGAGCCAATGCAGTGCTCATTATGCTTCGGACACATGGGACCGATACGAGAGACCAGCTACAACTCTTACCGCTCCGTTCTGGACTACCTGGAGTCAGCTAATGGTAGCTTTGCTGGATCCTGCCAGCAGGCTGCAACAATAATCTAGTTTGGCGCCTATAATGGCTCGAGTGATTGACTCAGTGTTCTGTTTGGAGATGAGCAGTCTCAAGTGTGCCAGCAATTTGATATAGTAGGAGGCAGATGCAACTGTGCTGGCTATGTAGGGATTCATGTTAAGTGACTGATCCAGAACCTCTCCCAAGATTTTTACTTTAGGGGGGGTGGGGATTTGAACATCCCCCAACTGAAAGTGCTTATCGGCTGGGTCAATTTTAGCTAGGATGCTCTCAGAGCCCACTACCATGAGTTTGGTCTTTCCCCGGTTGAGTGCGAAGTTGTTTGCATCATCCAATGTTCAATGATGGAAAATATGCGATTGAGTTCGCTTTCATCCAAGTCATGCTGACCAGTGAGAGGGATGACACATTGTGTGTCATCTGCATAGTTGGAAAAAGTACACCCTCTTGAGCTAGATAAGTGAAGAAAGGAGCCATACAGAGGTTATAAATACAGGGTGATAAGCTAGCTCCTTGCGGAACTCCAAAAAGCACCTGAATGGCAGGTGCCTTTGCCTCGTTGGCACATATCCTACTAATTCTATTGGAAAGAAAAGAAAGCAGCCATTTGGGAACAATTAGCTACAAACATAATCCTGTCAGCCAGAAAGGAATGATCTACCAGGTCAAATGCCGCAGATTGATCTAAAGCGATAAGTAGGGAAGTCTGCTGATTGTCCAATCTCTTTAAAAGTTGTGATTTAAGGTCCAGTAATGAGGTCTCGGTACCGAAACCTTGTCTGAAACCCGATTGAAAAGGGTTAAGGATAAGGTGCAAGTTGAGGTGTTGGGCTATTTGGGAGTATGCCACCCGATCCAGCATTTTTTATAGAAAAGGGGTATTTGTTATTGGCCTATCGTTGGTAGGGACATTCTGATCCAGGTTAGGCTTTTTTAAGAGGGGTGTTACCCATGCTTGCTTCACCTCATCTGGAATAGCTCCACTGGAGAAAGAAGTGTTGACAAATTTGCATATGGTGTGCACCACTGAGGGAGGGCAGGCTTTGATAATAGTGGATGCACAAGGATCCCCTGTACAGTTAGTGGCTTTAAGTTTAGTGATAATAGAGGCTAATTCCTCCTCGGAAATGGGGGTGAAATCGAAAATGGGAATAGCTGAATTCCTAATGAATTTATTGCCATCACTATGAATACCACAGGTGTCAGAGGCGCTCTTTTTAGTAGCTATGCCTTCCCGGATTCCATCTAGTTTCTTTGTCATGGCATTCTGGATGTCAGAACACCAATTATCGTCTTTGATGATCATGGAGGCTATGGGTTCTGGTGTAACCTCTTGTTCTTTTTCAATTTTGAATAATTCCCTAGAATTGGAGGATGCACGAGAGATTGTGGCATCAAGGTACGACTTCTTATAGCTATTTTGTATATATTGGATGTTTTTTTATAATTATGTAATGCTGGCTGAGATTGATTTATTTTCCAAACATAAAATAGCTTGAGGGAAGCAGCTTTGAGGGTTTGCAGTTTGGGGGAGAACCATGAGTTAATTATTTTAGGCGCTGCAAGTTTTGTCTTACTTTTGAGAGGTGCAAGGGAGTTAACTACCAAGTCCAGAGTGGATTTGATTTTCTTGGCTATGATGCCTGTGTCATCCGTCTCCAGTATCGGCGGGGCTTGCGATGTCACGGCTTCTATTCTTTCCTGAGTCAGGGATTTAGTATTTCGATAGGAGATAGCTTTGGTATGGTGCGACTTAGCTTTAGTCATGTAGGGTACTGTGATAGAGAAGTGAACAAAAGTGTGGTCTGACCAGTGGCAAGATGCTACCCACATGTCATGATAAGGTGCATTAATGGCAGATACACAATCTAGGGTGTGACCTAGATCATGGGTTGGAACTTGAACCATCTGATTAAAGCCCAAATCTGTAAAGGATTGAGCTAGTTCAGATGCAATATGGTCATCAATATGTCCCAACCAGTGATTGAAGTCGCTCAACACTATGAAGCGAGCATTAGGCTTCAATAGTGGAAGGAGGTAGCTAGACAGTGCCAAAGTGAAGTTGCCTGAAAAGGAGGGCGGCGATAGATCAGTATGAAGTTAGCTGTTGTTTTAGTATTCTAGCACCTGCTACAGCATTATTTTCTCAAAGGTCCACACCGCTTGAGGAGCCCTGCATGTAGTACACGGGCTGAGATATGATGCATCACAGAGAAGCCACTTTTGAAGAGAACCAGAGAAAAGCCAGTGCTGAATCATCAGAGATGTCACCCTACTCTAGAAACACGTTTGACACCAGCCTGATCACAGGGTTCCTCTGTGCAGTATCGTGGACTGTGCTCTGCCTGGTTGTGTTGGAGTTGATGGAGGTTGGTGGATCTAAGTAGTTACTTTTTCACGACACCTACTGAGGCTATGAGACCTCACACCTGACCTTGAGGGCAGTGAAGACGTTTCGCCTGTGCAAGCCCAGATGAGTTAGAAAAGTGTCCTCCAACAATTTCAAAGGCAAGCCATGAAAGAATAAGTATATTAAGAAGATGGATGTTTCCAGATCCTCCCCAGTAGAAATGGAAGACCCAGATGCCACTAAGAGTGACATTCTGCCAATTTTAGAAGAACTGAAAGGAATGTGTGCTGATATTGGATCTAGGCTAGATGGGATTGAGAAGAAATAGAAGGTATGGAGGAGAGATTGGTAGGGCTGGTGGTCACTCAGACATCAATGTATATCTTGGAAACCCAATTGGACATTCTTATTTTAGCACTTGAGAGGCAGATAGAACAGATGAGACTGAAAATTGATGATTTTCAAAAGAGACAGAGGCATAATAACCTCCGCCTGTTTGGTCTTCTGGAGAAAGTTGGCAGAACAGTGGAGAAAGTGGTGAGACTGGTGGACGCATTGTTCAAAGAAGAAGGTGGGGTTGCAGTAAGTATTGATGGGGCTCATAGGGCAGCGGAAAGGGCCCACAGTCAGTCCTTGTGCGATGCCAATATTATTCAGAGAAGCCCAAGATCCTGGACAAAGCAAAATCCTGTGGTCAGGTGGAGTTGGGGACATCCAGAATATCCATATTTCAAGAACTTCCCATGTACACTCTTGCCCGATGAAAGCAGTGTTCCAGCCCATTCTCCATTGCATTTGAGTGGGAGGGTATGCAGTACTCCCTGACAACAGAGGAGGATATTTGGAGAACCATGGAAGGACTGCTTGATTTGATATATGGGGGTGGCAGCATGGATTTACAACAGGTGGGCGCATTAAGGATCCAGAGAAGGAGTAGAAAGCAAAAAAGAGAGGGTGCTATGAAGTTTAAGAAACGGAATACCCCTTTGCCAAAGAGGTGACTATGGTGGATTTTTGGTTTGGTTCTGGACGATGGGATCTGGGTTTCTCTCCTGTAAGAGAGTCTTGGTTGGGATAATGTTCTGAGCCACGGTAGGGGTGGGCGAGTTGTGTGGGTGGTGGTTCTTGATGTTATGTTTACAGAAAATATGTGGGTGGGAACAGGGATGGTCTGTGTTTTCCGGAGTTTCAGCTTGTTCATGTTGTTTATGGGAGGAGGGGGGAGAACATGAATCCCGGAGATGGTGCAATGTCTGTACAAGGGTCTGGGTGACTTGAGGTAAGGGAAGCCCTGGTGGTTCCACTCAGGCTCCTGGCTTGAGTATGGGAGGAGTTGAACACCTACTGGATTGGGCTACGGGTGAGAGAAGATTTGGGTTTGTTAATATTTTGTGGAGGTTTTTGTGTTTTTGTCCAGAGAGGATACTGTTGAAGGGCAGAAGCTGAGTTCTAAGAGGGGCAGTTTCGCAACAAGGTTTTTGTGGAAAATCATGGGAGATATCTCCCAGAGGATATGATGATTGGATCAACACAGGGACTTCACTTAAGCAATATCACCCAATCCAGCGGGCCGGATCGGGTGGTAACGGCCCGGGGCACAAGGTATAGCCTTACTGATGGGCCCCAGCGCTGTTACCACACGATCTGGTGGGGCGGATCGGGTGTTACTGCCATCAGCATTCCAGGTTTTTATTCCCAAAACCCAGGGTGCTAAGTGCAATGTATTTTCTTTCATTGAACAGGGTACCGTGCAGCGTCCTGTTCATTGGAACAAAATATTTACTTACAGAAGTTATATGTGTTATGCTTACAGGAAACCCACCTGCTTAGGGGTAGTGAGCCATTTATGAGGGGAGGAGATGTGGGAAAGGCTTAATTTGCAACTGGCACACAGAAGAAGAAAGGGGTTTCGATATTACATAGTGGAAAATGTAATTTTGTTGTAAATAAAACACTAATAAATATTTTGCCACACCTTCCCTTTCTCTTCTCTATGATGAGGAGTTGTAGCTAATAGACTTTTTAGACATGTCTCAGAAGTGAGAGGAGAAGGAGCGAGTGGATTCAAAGATGACCCGAAGGTTTCTTGCCTCACATGTGGGTGTGGGCACAAGGCCAAGGGAGGCTGGTCAGAGTGAAAGTGGGAAAGCAGGAGCAGGGGTCTCAATGCGAAGGATCTCAGTCTTAGTGGCATTATCGATCACCTGTGGGACATAATATACAAAGTGACCTTCCATTGTAATCTTTTGGAACATGACATGTAGCACAATGTAACTGTAAAGTACTACTAAGTTGTTTGCAGTCTCCTTTCCCATGTGTTATAGGGAGTGTGGCCAAAAGGGTACATTAATGCACATGTGGTGGATGTGCCCTATTATACAGATTGTTTGGGCTAAACTGCTGAGCTGAATCAAAGACCTGACTGGGGTCCCTCTAAAGATGGACATTCTGATGGTCTTGTTGGGAGTCCACTGGAGAGATTCTGAGGTTTACAGATTTCTGAGGATGTGGGAGGCACTCTTACAAGTGGGAAGACTTGCAATTGCCCAGAAATTGAAACTACAGGCAGCCTTTGATAATTATGTTGCATGATGACCTGCCTACGCTTGAGGAGGAATGGCGAGCCCTTACAGAGCACTGGGGTAGATATCGGGATAAAGTTCTTGCCCCATGGTTGTAGAGGCCCACCCGATTTTATGGATGGGGAGGTTGTAGGCTGATATATGAAACTCAATGAGGTAGAGATTCTGGAAGGAGCACTGAAGGGGGCATGTTTATCCAATATAACAATCAGGTAAAATTCTGATCAGATCTGAACTGGTTAATCCTGACGTAAGCTCTCAAGGGAAGTACATTGGTTTCCTTTTCTATTGCTGAGACTAGTAAGACTCTTTGTTCCAGGGTCCTGTCCTTGTCATCTCCTAACTTTATTCCTTTCGGGAGACATATTTTTTGTTCATTACTTTACATTTTGGTTGCTTTAATGAAGATGTACAGGTTTCGAATGTCAGTGACAAATTTATTTCTTTTATTTATTTATTGGTTATTTATAATGCGCCTATACACAGGTGTTTTGAGGCGCAACAACAGGGGATGGGGGAACAAGGAGGAAAAACAGTAATGATCTTACTAGGCCATGTGACATTTAGATGGTGCAGGTGCAGTAACGAGAAGTGCAGGGGGGAAGTCAGGAAGGTGAACCGTGAGGTCCTTTTAAATGAGGAAACGCTTCATTACATGGATGGGGGTGCAGAATAACTCTTACACCAATAACAAGACCGACTCAGGAAGTTGGCAAACAAAATCTGTTTTATTGTCAATTGTCTAAAACAGGGAGTACAACGGACATCAACGGATGTCTCACAGCATAATCTCAACACGTTTCATATAAAACAATACTTTTATAGTGAAAATGTGTCATTCGTGACGTCATACTATGTGGCAAACTAAGAAAACCTATTTGGGATTGTGATAGGTCTACGGGGAACATCTAGATATACTTTCTGTAGGTGGTTGGATTGTGATTGGACTCTATACTCAGGTGGAAAATTTATACCCATCCCTTGTGCAAGTCATCCTCAATATTCTTTAGATAGATGACACACCATTGGCTCTGAAACTACAGGGCTCTTCAATATATGGCCCTCTACAATTGGTTGGCAGGTTGTAGCCTTCTGGAATGTTCGACTTGCTAGCAGCACGCAAGTTGGTACCCCAGGTGCTTGTGGGTGAACTTGACCATGCCTCCTCACACAATTAGCCCATCATCCATCATTAATCAGGCCGTCTGCCATTCTAATTGTCTTTGAAGTTGGCCTTGCAGAGTATCACTGCTCCTGAGAATAGAAGGGAGTGTGAGCATGTTCTTATCTTCAAGTCTTGAAGCAGCTGCCCATTTTCTATTTCCATCCATCCCATGTGACAGGAGACAGTGTTTGAGCTCCTTCTTCGTATTTAATGATATTAAAAGAATAAAACTTGGCACTCATAGTATTTCCGTCGCACCTTAACAGGAGCTTGCCTCGCTTCTCATGTTCTTTGTATCTCCTTGAGTAGATAACCAGTTCTTGGCTGCCCCAACCCTTGACTTTGGGCCAGACAGCCTTCTCGATCCTTCCATGATTTTCTGCTGTTTTTCTCTACTGCGCCACACTTTAAGCCCTTCTCTTTCACTGGTCCTGGCTTACTAAAGTTGCGACATAGACTATCCAGACTCCATCCATATATATATATATATATATATATATATATATATTAGCGGCACCACCTGCAGTCTATTCACTATGTATAGCCAGCCTTCATGATTACTTAGTCTACTTGTGTTGCAGCATATGTACAGTTATAAAACGATATATTTTTTTCAGTGTTCTTTGCATGTGCAATCTTCATTTTGCACATTAAAGGTTACTCCATTCCTTATTTCGTCATCAGATTCCATAAGGTCTATACATTCTCTTCTCTGATCATCCTTCTCAGTGCATCACTCTAATTTCTTGTGATGTCATCAACTTCTTCTGTTCACTACTTCACACTTCTCCAGGGATCTCCCCTAAAAGACTGTCATCTCTCTGCAGTTACATCTTATAAGGCTTTCTCAATGGATGCCTTGTTTTGAAGATCTTTCGCGGTATAGGTATCATTATCAGCGTTGTGAATGTCACAATTTCCGGCTTCCAACATATAGACAGAATGGGGCAGGACTTCTGGTAGAGGCATTTGGCTCCTCCTCTACAGAGGGAAGTGCAGGTCAGGGTGGAAGGGCCTGGGAGAGGGTGAGTGCCAGAGGATGCCAGGTGGACCAACCAGGCCAGATAGACAGAGCAAGGGGAAAGCAGTGAGCTAAGTGCGAGCTAAGGGGCTGGACGAGCTACAAGGGAACAGGGCTAACCAGGCTAGTGCAGTGGGGCACGGGGGGCATGATGGCAAGTGCAAGATGAAGGGGGGTCAGGGGAGACCAGGCAAAGGGGTAGACTAGACTGGGGGCTGGTGCCCTGTAGACACTGAGGGAACCAGGCAGCCAGTCTAGGGCAGCCTGGGACATACGCAAGGGTGGGGGAAGGAAGAAGAGAAAAGGAAGGTCTTAGGGAGCTTCCAGAACTTAAGGAGATCCAGCTCACATCTGGGAGAGGTGGGTAGGCCATTCCAGAGGGAGGCACCTGTGGAAGAGAGAGATCTACCCACAATGTCTGATCTGCAGAGAGTTAGATCTTGAAGACCTAAGGGCTCAGGTAGGAAGGTATTTAGGGAGAGTTGGATGTAGCGGGGTACCAGGCCCCAGAATGCCTTGTGGATGATGCAGAGGGTCTTGAACCTGACCCGCACAGCAACCGGGAGCCAGTGAAGAGATTTAAGGGCTGGAGAGATGCAGTCCCTGGGTTTGAGGCCAAGGATAAATCTTGCAGTGCTGGTCTGGATTAGTTGAAGGGGGAAAAGGAAAGATTTAGGCAGATTGAGAAGAGGCTGTTGCAGTAGTCCAGCCTGGAGAGAACCAGAGCTCTGGAGACACTGAGTTTCTGGGGGAAAGTGAGAAAGGGAGAATGCCTCTGGGGAAGTCCAGATGAAAGGGGGCCTTCTTGACCAGGTCCATGATGTGAGGAGAGAAGGAGAGAGAGAGAGGAGTTGAAGATGACACCAAGGTATTTTGCCTCAAAGGAGGGTGAGGGAAGGTGGCCCCTGGAGTGCAGCCAGAGTGTGTGTGGGGATAAAAGGGGCAGGAGTCCCAATTAGAAGGATCTCTGTCTCACTGGCATTTAAGCAGAGATCATTAGCAGTGCACCATGCCTGAATAGCAGACAGGCAGTCAGGAATGAGAGAGGAAGAGGAGGAGGAAGAGGAGGGTATCTTGAAGGAAAGTTGCATGTCATCCGCATAGCAGTAGATGTTAGGAGAGAAAGTGGAGATCAAGTTGGCTAGTGGGGCCGGGTAGATATTGAAAAGCGACGGGGGGGGTAGATCCCAGAGGGACACCACACGTGGAAGGTGAGTTGGTGGAGAGAAAAGGGCCCAGTTGAACCTGGAAAGGTTGGTCCGAGAGGAAGGAGGTAAACCAGTCCAGAGCCAGGCCCATGCCGGGTTGCATTTTACTGCTATCCGCCTGTATTACTGTGATGTTTTTTCTTTGTTGTTGTGTTATTAGTAATTCAATCAAAACAAATTTAAAAAAGAAGGGTTGAATGAAATAGAAACAACGTATTTGGAATAAAGGACATTTTATTATACTGGATTTCACCAATAGGAGGATGTCTTGGGTTATTGATTCTTTTAAATTCATCCTTGGACTCACTCAACTTATTGTCAATATTTAGGGCGAATATCTCTTTACTATATATGGTGGACCAAATAGCTAGTTATTTGATTTTTTCTTTGATCAAATTTGAGTGTAAATTATTATTAACTTAATGTATCGCTGTCTTTGTAATATTGACTTCATGTCCTGAAAACCAGAAACATTCCAGGGATCTTTTTTTTTAACTAGAGTGGGCTCGCTGAGGCTGTTGTGTGGGGAAAATATGCTCATGTGCACAAACACACTTAGGCAGATGGGGGATAGGGAATTTGTTGAGAAGGAATAAGAAGGGTGCAGGAGGGGTGAATGAATCAATATGACTGTGAGGATTGATGAATGACAGAGAGCATAAAGATCTGCGAATCCGTGATTTTGAGACTAGGTGAATTTGTAAGGGTATGCTACTGGGGAGATGGATGTAAGATTTCAAAGAAGAGTGGATGACATTTTACGAGTTCATGACAGTGTATGGATGAATGGATGGATAGTGTATAGTGGCAGGTGCAGATATGAATGAAAACAGAATTGCTCCTTCTTTTGTATGTGTCTGGCGTTGTGATTTGCTGAGAGGTGAACATTCTGTGTGTGCCTTAAGTGGATTGGTTGCCCACTGCTTTCACTTTAATGGAACGTGTCCCTGGTGTCCGCCCGCGGTTAAACAAAATAGTGTTTCTTTTACTCGCCATGCTTAGCCAGTAGAGCATGCCTGTTTCTGTCTTAAAATACCATAATAACTTAAAGTAGTGACACACAACAAGACATCCATGTAGTAGGGATACTAATTACTCGGCTATGGCCTCACCTCAGCTAGACCCAGGGAGTGGTTCCCTGGCTTCAGCGCTTGCCACCCTGCAGTATGTGGAGCAAGAAGACTGGGAGGTGGGCCCCAAAGAAACACATAGAACAAGAAACACATAGCGCACCTCCTTGTCATGCCAGCTGGAAAAACCATGCTACTTCCTCACTGCTTTTAGCAGGGAATACACGTGCCAGCTATGCTCTTCCCTGTATTTTACAGCGGCCACACTTTATTTGCCATGACTTTCAAGCCAACATGCTTCATATTGCCACCCAAGATGAAACCTCCTTCATTACTAACGGAAACTAATCACTACTGTACCCAGCCGGAAGCAATGCCGTGCTCTGATAAGCGCAGATGAGCATGGGAGCAACGAATGTCTGCCCTGAGAAAGAAGTTGACCCCTGCCAGTGAAAATGGTGGAAGAGATGGCAGAGGAAAAAGAGCCGGAGAGGAAAGCTGTTCAAGGGCTACTAACAAGGGCTACTCACCAACGCTATTAAGAACACAGGACCCTTACAAAACACCATAATGAAGGCTCAAAAGAGGATTTAATTAGAATATGAAACTGTGCGCTATATTTTTGGGATGCTGCAACTTAATCTGTCTTTTGTGTAACTGATGGCAATGCCCTAGAATAGAGGAGACATGGAGAAGCACACACCAGATGACTGCAAGGGGTTGGTGGTATACAAAAGTAATGAAACCAGATACGAATAGTGTCCCGCGATGAAATGGCCTTTCATAACGGATGGTTTTACAAATTCACTGTATTACTGATAGAAACACAGAATTCAGGAATCTGATCACGACTGGTAATGGCTGCAAAGCACATCCTGCAGAACACCAACCTTGGTGCTAGTTCAGAAATGTGTGTGTGTGGGTGTCTGTTTGTGTTTCCCTCCTCCAGAGTTAAATAGAATTCACTTCTGGTTCCAATTAAAGGGAAAATGCAGCTGTGTTTTACCGCAATGAATGTTCTTCGAGCCAAATGAAAACTGTGTCTTTCTCTTTTCGACCATAATCTTTCAGTGTTCATAAATCGAAAAAGTGAATATTCACTCTAGCATTCGTTCGTCAGTTGTCTCTCAGCATGTGCTGCTTTCTGATAAGCTAGACTTTTTAACAAATCCAGCACGTTACTTTTGCCCTGCCCTAGTCACCACACCCTGTTTTCAAACGAAACATGTCTAGCACAAAATGTGCAAGATGAAAAAGAGGCAGTTGCTCTATATTTCTAAATTTCCAAAGTTGCATTACTTTTGTAAATTGTCAGTGAGAAAGGGAGCAAAGAACATGCACGCCGAGTCCAGGCTTTCAGTGTTTCTTGCCCAGGCACACCAAAACAGTGGAATTTAAAACACATGTGTTGCCATTAAAGTGGAAAACAGTCAAAACCACTAAAGCAGGATTTTCAAGGGGCCAGCCATGAAAGTACAATTTCCAAATGCAAAACCGTTACCAAATACTGCAATAATGCATATAGAAAAATCACACTATAGTTTTCACGGTTCCTCCCACAAGAAAATGATTGCTGTACTGCAATGAGGCAAGGAAGAGGAAGTCTGGAGAAAGCGGCGACAGTAGTTTATTGTTATGGAATAGAAAACATTAAGCAGATAGATATGAAGGGCCGTGTGGCGAGATGGCCAGCAGCAGAGCAGCCATAAGACCTGGTTATTATGCTTCATGCCTCCCTTTCACACGATACACAATAAATGTGAGTTCAGTTCACAAAGCAGGTAGTCTCTGAACCCTATTGGAATGTGCCTGCGGACAGGGACGTCATTGCACCAAGATGCCAGGGGTAGCGGAAGTGATATCACACGTCCCTCGACCTCTGATGACATCACAGGAAGTGATGTCATTAGACCTCACCCCAAAATGATATGGTGGGAAGTGATGGAACACGACCTTTCACACCTTGACAAAACAGGAAGTGGCATCACATAGCATTGTTCCTAAGTACACTGCGAAAAATATGGTTACAATATCACTATAATGTGATATACATTTCATACAAGAATGGATCGCCATATGTATCATTAAGATCAGTGTTTATAGGCCCATATTACCAAATTCCTGTGGATGCAGGCAGACGTCCATGGCCAAATGATAATGATGTGTTATTATACAGCACTTACGCTTAAGCGCTTTATATAGAAACAATATACATACAATATCACCCAACCTGTGTTGGTACTCATTTATCGACCGCAGAAGGATGAAAGGCTGAGTAGAGGTGTTTAAGAACAGACTAAATCAGTGACTCACCTCCTGAAGTGTGCCTGAAATAAATCTTTAATGAGTCCAGCAATTATTGTATAGAATTCCAGAAAGGCACATTATTTGGTACTCCTATTCCTTCTTATTTAGGGTAATTGCTGAAAGTGTTAGACTTGTGGAACCCCTGCTCTTTTATATATTTATATATATATATATATATATGGCGCTGGCCACAGCCCAGGAGCTTGCATTAAAAAAATTAAATTTTTCTTCTTTTTTTTACGGGTAGCAAAGGAGACCACAGGGCTAGCAAGGGAGACTTCAGGGGTCGCAATTGCGACCCCTCACAACTCCTAAATGCCGTCCCTGCCTGTAGATCCCCACAGAGTTTGTCCAAAGGGACATGGCCTGCCAAGGTCTTCTGAGTGATGTTCTGCTGTGGCACACACAGAACCAGTCACTCCCTTCTATTCTGGAAGTTGAAGGTGATGTTCTGTTCCAATGATTGAAGTTGGGAGGTTCTTCTCTAGGGCTATTCTTTCCATGTTCCATTCCCTGTTTTCATGAGCGAGGACATTGTTCCTTCCTACTCGGTGCACTCACCATGGAGGACTGTACACCAACAACATCTCCGTGATCTTATAGTAAAATCTCACTTAAACGCAATCCTCAGGTAGTATGAGAGGAGATTTGTCTCCACCCCTTAGTCATATAATCAGCTTTGTTGCATTTGCCTTTCCTTGAAACGCCACAATATACATGCACATGTTTTCTCTGACATCAGATAATCGAGGCAGAATCAGGCTGGAGTATACCCTTATCCCTCTCAGCAACTGGAACAATAACACTCCTTGGATTGTGTAGGGTGTCATTCTATGGTCTGTGGCCACCAGTAGGGCCATGAATCTGGGGTTCTTGTGGAACACTGCAAACAATTGAAGACATCCTCTAATATATCTATGTGCCCTACTGTACGTGTGCTTCGGTGTGATAGAGATGCTTCAACATGCTTTACAGTGTATTCTCAGAGCAAGGCCACCATCACAAGTGATAATAACTGAACTCCATTGCCTGTCACCAATTCTTTGAGAAAACCTTCCGCCCTGAACATGTCTCGTAAGACATTGCTAACTATTCGCATGGCCATGTCTGAAACAAATCCACTTGGACAGATAGTCTACCATACCTATACCATAGCAGCTGTCAGGTTCCCTCTGATCCAAAGGGCCAATAAAACACAGCCCCACTTTGTCCAAAAGCATTTCAGGACCCTCAGCCCTGTACAAAGGAGCATGCCGGGAGTTGACTCTCTTGTCACAAGTGTCATACTCATTGCACTGACTAACTGCACTGTCAACATTGTCATTCATTTCAGGCACCGCCCCTCCTCTCTCACTCTGTGCTTTGTTAGTGTGAGTCCAAAACGAAATGATATGATATGTTATTTATAACACGCTTACTACCCAGAGGTTTCTAAGCTCGTACCCGGGATCGAACCTGTGTAGCTCTATGTCGTCTTCCAAGGCGAGCACGTTGCCGCTGAGCTATCCTCCCAAGACAATGGCCCTCATTACGAGCATGGCGGTCTGGGAAGTACGGTAAAGGTAAGCATGCTGGTACTGTACTTCCCGGACTGCCATTCTGCGGGCTCTGCTCGCAAGAACTGTTTCACCTGCCAGTTATTTCCTGGCTGGTGTAAAGGCACCGGCGAGAAGAGCACGTCGGATGCACCGCAAATGCAGAGTTGTGCCGGTGCACCTGACATCCCCATGCCGATTCAGCTCTATGGGGCAGAAAGGGTGCCGGAAAAAATGCAACTTCGGGGCGTTTTTAATGGCACGGCTATCGCCAGAGTTGTAATGAGGCCCAATGTCCTTCACACGGTTTGAAAAAGATAACAGATCATATGGGTGATGGTTTCGACTCCATGGAATATCACATGCTCTGTGGGGCGAATTCAGAGGCAATCGTCCTGCATTGTTGAAATGCCTGTGGTAAACATCTTTCATCTGACGATCCTTCAAATGCATAGTGTTAGACTCTCATAAGTGTATTGTCTGTGTCCATTGCTTCAATCCACTTCTTCTGAATTGTTTAGTCAGCTTCTTCACTGATGATGGTTTCCAGGGATACTGCTACAATTTAACCCTTTAAGGACTTGTTGGAAGCCAGTTCCTTTTCAGGGCAGATGCACCAAGCAGTCAACTTGGCTGTTTTTTCCAGTCAGGAACATGTTTTATTATGAACATGTATATTTGAAAATGTGCAAGCAGTCTTTCCAACCTCTTTGTGGAAGGCCTGGTGCTCCCTGGACTGAGCATGTGCACGAGGGGTATGTGGTCAGCCAAGAGGCAGAATTCTTGGCAAAATTAATACCTTATGAAGTATGTCACTGCTCATGCAGAGGCAACATCCCTCTCTTTCTCTCCCTCTCATTCTCTCTCTCTCTCCTGTGCTCTCTCTCATTTCTTTCTGATTCAGCCAGCATTTTAGAGGCAATTGGCCACTATATTCCCATTATCCCCATCCTATGGGTCAGAGTTACTACTATGCCATGGTCACTGGCATCAAAAGTTATGTATTTGTTAATCTTGGGTCTGAGCAGCCTTGGATGCAGTCGAGGTCATCACATGTTTGGCGGTAACCTTTAAATGTGGCGGTAATACTATTGCCCCTGCATTTAAGGGTCTGCCAAATCACAGGTTTGTCACGATTTACCCGCATCTCTGTGCTGGCATAAATTTGCCACAAATGTGCTGATTTTTGGCGCAATCACCACACGGAAATACAGCAGACAGTAGTCGCGCTGAAAATCCCCCATCGGGCCCAATGGGGAATGGAGAATTCCTGTTCCGCCAAACCCGTGATCCGGTGCTAATAGCGCCAGACCCATTGGCGGTAGTGCTATTAGCGCAGGCAGTATCCCGGCGGGAATATCACCAGGATACCGCCCAACTCGTGATGAGGCCCACTGTATTTAGAATGTAAAACGAATTCCTGAAAACTTTGCTTGTTGCTATCTGAAAGCAGTCCCGTTCTTTAACAGCCAGGTTTAGGATTGTATTTTTTCAGAGAAGTAATGAACAAACATCACATAGTATTCAAAGAGATTTAAAATTGTCTAAAGCATGTCCTTCTTGCTGTGAGCTAGGGCTTCAGCAATTGCCTTGAGAAGATCTACCTTGGGCTGGGGATCAAGGCAGAATATAGTCGTGGAAGTAGGATACATGTCTGACATCTCTCAACAACATGTCCAGGGTATTCTGAAAAACCAGGGCTGCTAAGTGGAGGCCAAATGTCATGTGTGTGTATCTTTTTACGCCAATATTGTGAGTGATTTAGATGCTCCATGTAGTTGAATCTGATGCTGTACATCATTTTGCATCTTGGGATTGGTGAGCAAGAGTACCAACACACAAATGACAGGAATTGTTTCTGTGTTAAAATTGCAGAGGTCCACCCATTGTCTCAGTTTGTCTTTATGAGAACAACTGAGCTCAGCCATTTAGTGGCTTTGACTTGTTATTGTGTCCCTTTGCTCTCCAGGCCAAGCAGCAGGGCCTTGTGGATGTGCCGGGTGGTCAGAGTCCAAACCGTACGTTTGCTTGCTCTTTTATGCAGCTGTATTTTGTGGACTACTACCTTTACACATCCTACAACTTTGGTGATCACATCCTTGTGTTATTCCACAATGTATTATTCACGTGTTTCTATATCCAGGCTCATTACTTGTTCTCTTCTGCAAGGATCCAACTTTATCTTGAGGCTGCTATGCTCGTGCCACCCAAAGATAATCAGGCTATCTTTTGCAAACACACTCTTTTCATGTCACTGCAGTACTGCTATTATCCCACTCCACCCCTGTCAGTCTAGGTCATGTTTCCCCATCCCAGTCACCCACCCTCTATTTTTCTGACTTCCCTTCCCCTCGCCAGTCACCTTTCATTTCTTTAAAATGTTATTCACGTTCCAACCCCCACTCTTCTGGTTTTGTGTGTCTATTGAGTTCACAAAGATGCCATTGCTCTTTATTGGGATGATGCTACTTTTTACATATTTCAGGGGTTTTCCTCTCACAGGGTACACCCCAGTAGCCCCTCTCATTTTACTTTTATTTTACTCATGGGGACAACACGGTGACCACTGTGTTTCTTTCATTTAAGGACCCCTGCCTTGTCCTGGTTTACTGCAAATTACACCAACCCACCAAATAGTGGTTTCCTCAGATTCTCAATTGGGAAACGGCTGTCTTTCGGTCTTATAGCACAAAAAGGTTCTTAGATCCTGTTTTTACTTGGACAAATAGTGTTCCATCTATATAACACACACTTACCCAGCTTTAATAAAGAGACTTCAGTCAAATCACGTAGACATCCCTCCCTCTTCAAACATTGCCGACCTGCGGCCACATGCATGTGCCCACAGCACATCCTACATACTATTATGAGAGCCTTAAAATAGCACTCACAGACAAAGGAAAGAGGAATCACTTCTCATTAGGCAACTAGCATACTCATCAGAAAGCAGCCCAATTGTTCAGGTAAGAAACACTAAAGTCTTCAAACCAAAGCCCCTTTTGGCATCAGGACGTTTTATAACCTGCAGGTGGACACTTCAATTTACTTTTTCAGACACAGGACACCATGAAATATCGTTGTTCCTTGAAAACCAGTGAAAACCTTAAAAGATGACTCCAAGGATTCCCCTAATGGTAAGCCATAATAAATCATACCATTAAACACACCTATAATTAGGGTTAATCAAACTAAAGAAAGGAACCTTTCCTTATCTAATCTCCACAGATACAAATCGAAATATCCAAAGATGTACATGCGAGGAAGACCAATCAACACTGATACTTGCATGAGTTGATGGTATCCTACATTATGTTCCAAACTGCAGACCCTCTGTGCTCACGGACTCGGAAATAGCACTCATACATTTTAATGTAGCATCACATAAAATCATGGAACAGATTTACACACAACAATGGCTATGATGATATGATAAGTCATTTATATCCGCCTGTACATTAGTGTTTCTAGGAGCGACGGATTACCGTGAAATGATAAGAAAAAATGACCTTCTGAGAAATGACCGCATTTTATTTGATCACATTTGTTTTAATAATGCAGGGGTCTGGCTCAAGTTTGAGAGGAAAAAAACAACAGGGTAAATTAAGGCTCAAAGAGCCAGAGTGGCAATTGCCTTCCCAAACCGTAGGGAGATACTGGTACACAGGGAACAGTTTGCTGGGGAAAAGGTTCATCAACTTGCCAATAAGGGCAAGACAAAACAACTAATGAGATTAGTATTGACCGTTGTCCTGTTCTCTTGGACACAGGGTAAGGAGCTGGTCTGGTGCAGGATGGGAGTGGGGGCAACCAGCACTATTATGTGAAAGAGTGCGAGAAGGGGATTAAATCTCGTATTCTTAAATCTAGACAGCTAGAGATGACAAGTGCAAAAATGGAGGCATCGGGATGGTCATGTAATTTTATTTTAACCTTGATGACTCGAAAGTTCCTTGCAAAAGGGTGGTTGCCCGGAGGGTGGATTAGGTGATACCAAATTATCACTAAAAAGCACTATCCCACTAGTTATGGGATGGAAAAGCCCATGCTTTCTGGGTTTTTCTCAATTTCATGCAGTAACCCCTGTTGGTCTTGGGGGTATCATAAAATGTTGTGGTGAAGCCACAACAAGTGAGGTCGACCGGTTTCGATGGTTCGTGAGTGATTACCGACCATCTTCTTCAGGACAAGATCGATCTTCATGTGCTAATGAATAGTGTCTGTCCTCTTAGTAGGGCAGCGGTAACAGGCTGCAAGGGGATCCTAGAATGGGAGACACAAAAAACATAATTGCAGAGAGGGCATGAGTTGGTCTCTGGAGTGATGTGGGCGCGCGCGGAGCCAATCAATGCTCGCGCACCGGTGGGTGTGTGTACGTTGAGGGAACTAGGCTCGTGATGGAGCGGACAGGGGGAAGGGAGAGTAGGAAACTGAATCCTCGTGTGGGGTAGCAGGGGAGGCAGTGAGGCAAGGTGCCTGAGTGATGAGTGGTAGGTAAAGGGGGAGCAAATGAAAGGGTGCGTGGTCAGGACGGACATGCGGCAAGGGAGGGGTGAAGAGGTGAAGGTGATGCCAGGAAATAACCAGTCAAAAGCTAGTGTATAGAATCCACAGGTGCGCCAGATGGATAGATCGAAGCAAGAGGCAAGAGAAGTTGATAATGCAACACGAGTGGGTAAACAAAGAAGATACCAATGAGTGGAGAAGATGAATGGAAGAGGGAGACATTTGTAAATGAAACAGAAAAACATATAGCAGATGAAAAATGCATCAAACATATCTTATGTTATCCCGTTGATCACACAGATACATCTGTCAGTGGACAGTGGTTCGTGGGATGTCAGGGTTCAATGCTGTAGCACCGCCAGTTCTTGCCACTGCATTGCTTCATTCAACCCTTGAAAAAGAAAAGAAACAATAACTGCATTATCCATCCTATGCAGCATCCCGAAAGATGCGACTCACTTTGCAGTGGTTGATTTGAAAAACACATTTTTCTCAGTACCACTCGCGGAAGAGTGCAGATATCTAACAGCATTCACATTGGGAGAAAAAAGGTATGAGCACTGCAGACTACCACAGGGGTATTGCGAAAGCCCAAGCATATTCAACAGAATTCTACACAAAGATCTAGGAAATATGACAACAGACAGCACAATTATTCAGTACGTGGAGGATTTGCTGATCTGCGGAAAAAATGAGGAGTGCAGGAAAGATTCTATCACTCTCTTGACATTGTCGGCCCACAAAGGTTACAAGGTAGATAAAGGAAAGTTACAATATTGTCAGCGAGAAGTGTTGTACCTGGGACAGCTAATTTCAAAAGACGGTAAGAGAATCATACCAGATCGGGTAGCCACCATCACAGCAGTAGGCAAACCAAAAACAGTGAAGGAAATGCAAAAATTCCATGGCATGTGTAATTACTGCTGAGCATGGATATTAGATTATGCAGCACACACAAGGCCATTAATGCAAGGACTCAAGGAAGCTCAAAGAGAAAACACAGAAACACAATGGTCAGCAGAACTAGATGATGCTCTCACATCACTCAAAGAACTAATTTCAAGCGCACCAGTACTCGCAAACCCAGATTATGAGCACGAGTTCTATCTGTTCTCACATTGTAAAGGGCCCCTCATGACAGCAGTACTGACACAAAAGACATCTCTGGGACACAAGCCCCTGGCCTCCTACAGTGGCACACTGGATGCAGTAATGCAAGGAGACTTCGCTTGCGAGCAATCTCTCACAGCCGCACCGTTCGCCATTGAGAAAAGTGCAACGATAGTGATGGGATGTTCTGTGACACTGTTCGTGGAGAACTCCCTATTCGCAATCTTGGAAAGATCAAAAAGCACACTCACAACACAAAGAGCCACAGCGTATGAAATAATTCTGTCCAGCGCAAACATACACATAGTGAGATGCAAGACAGTGAACCCTGCAAGATTCATTACAGAACCATGCACAGTGGAAGACATGCAAGCGCACGATTGTGCAACATACAGGGGTGAGGAGGGAGAAACCACCATGGAGAGTGAAAATGCACTGACTGAAGGAGAGGTATTCTTCATAGACGGGTCAGCATCAATACATTCAGAGACAGGTTAAAAACACGTGATAATAGCTGTTGTAAGGTTGGAAGAAGGTGAGTACGAAGTGCTAATACAGCAGCGCCTACCCGCCCATTACTCAGCACAAGCTGCAGAATTAATAGCACTCATTGAAGCATTGCATGCAGCAAAAAGGTGTGCAGTTACAATTTACACAGATTCAGTTTATATGACTACTACTGTGCACGAGGGATTGGCAAGATGGGGACGGAGAGGGTTCCACAGAGCAGATGGGTCAACTGTACAGCATGCAGAGCTTCTAAAAGAACTGATAGAGGCATTAAAAGACCCCACTGTGGTAGCTATAGTAAAGTGCCAGGCCCATACAAACAATACAGATGTGATCTCTTTGGGAATCCCGGCAGCGGACGCTGCTGCCAAGGAAGCTTCTTACTTAATAAAAGAGAGAACAGGTGAGTACCTAATACTAAAACATGTAGAAGAGGATCTCCCAGATGGCTATAATGCCATTCCCGTGTCACAAATACTGGAGCTGCAAAACGGGGCAACAAAAGAGGAAAAAGAATTGTGGGAAAAAAGAGGATGTAGCCAGTCAGCAACAGACCTCCTATGGTGTCAAACCAGCACAGGTAAAGTAGTAATGCCAATCAAACTATTAGAAATACCTTTCCAACTACATTTTCCAGCACACAATGCGAAACAACATATCGCTGCAGAAATACAGGAGAATTGGTTTGTCCCAGGTTTGCAGGAGCAACTTTCAAAAATGGCAATGGAATGTACAACGTGCCAAATATATAATTCAGGAATGACAATAAGGTCATTACGAGGAACAATACCAAAACCGACAGGCCCCTTCAGAGAGCTGCACATTGATTATGCAGACATGGGAGAGAGATGCATTGGGTCCCGTTACATGATAGTAGTGGTTTGTCCATTTTCACAATGGGTCGAGGCAGGACCATGTGCACATCCGGATGCCAAGTGTGCTGCAAAGTTCCTGGTGAGGGAAGTATTCCCGCACTGCAGAATTTGCGACATAATTGCTCGGACAATGGCACACATTTTGTCAATGATCTCTTCAAGGAAGTAACAGCTTTGTTAGGAATCAAACACAAACTATGCTTGATTAATCACGCGCAAAGTAATGGCGTAGTTGAGAAGATCAACAGCCTCCTGAAAGGGAGGTTGTCAAAATTGTGTTTCTCACTCAAGAAAAACTGGGTGCATTGTTTGCCGTTGGCCTTGTTCGAGCTGAGAAATCAGCCTAGCAAGGACCACCATCTGTCACCACACGAAATCGTAACAGGAAGGCGCATGCACATGGCACACTCCCCACTCCGCAGACATTCAGACGCCCATAGAAGCGCCACTGTAGTAGGTGAAGAGTTCAATGGGTACTTGACAAAACTCACGAAAGCGGCTTGTATGATAGCAAAACAACGGGCATCACCATTCATAAATGAGGAAGGAAGTGAGGAAATAACGCTCCGAGGAGAGAACCCGAAATGTCAGCTAATGCCAGGGGAGATGGTGTATGTAAGGTGTTTCGTGCGTAGGCGGAATGCCCCAAGATTTCATGGCCCATACGAAGTAGTGTATTGCACGCCGACGGCAGTGAAAGTTAAGGGCCTGAGATATTGGATACATTTAACAGACGTACGAAAGGCTTATGATAATGTCTCACATGGACAGGACGAAAGAGTGCAAAACACAGAAGAAGCGTCACAATAAGTGAAGAGTAACTGCATCTTATCATTTGATAGCGGTATACGTTAAAAAGAAATAACTGAATAAAATAACTGTGCAACATGTAAAATGTATATCATTTTCAAAATGCAACATGAAGATCTCTCGCTCTTTCTCTCTCTGTCTTTCTTTTTCTTTCTCTCTCTCTCTCTCTCTCTCTCTCTCTCTTTTTCTCTCTATCTCTCTAATGAAAATTATATAATTAATTATTTGAGGACGCTTAATGCACTTTTATGTTTTAATGTATAGGAGAAACCATGGCAACGAATTGGCAGCCCGCACGGAATAATGTTAGGGCAGATAGAAATGGCAACGAGAATTTTGATTTGCGTAGATATTCGTATGAGTGTGGTCTGTTTGTGTGTGCAATTATATTCTTTACAATGATGTTTGGACTAGTTTTTTATTGGGCTATTACATTCATCTCTATCGATATGAATGTGGGGGAGGGAATGGAACCAACATGGGGAATAGAACGAAGATGGTTAAAGAAGGGGCCTATTTAATCTGGATGGCTTTCAGCTCGTATGGGGTTATGACACTCACCCTGATCATGCACAGCCCCTAAATGACACCAGCAATAGGTTGACCCCACGCCCGACTTCCACGTACAATGCCTCAGAATACAGTGTCTATTGGTTCAAATGATCGTAATCCTTCTGTTTTTATCATGGTTATATGACACTACCGCCACCCTTCCCACACCAACAGTCAATCCATCCATAGAACATGAATACCCCACAAGTATACAGGAAGAAAATGCAGAAACGACTGAAAGATTCATGGCTCTATATGATGAGTGGGAAAAGGGGGAGCGGGTGAACAGGGCAAAACGCTGCAAGCAGCAAGGAATGCGAAAGAGTGCCTCAAAATCAGCAGAAGGAGGAGGGGGTAGCAAGGAGGAAATATGAAGAGTATTCCGTCCTGGGGCTAGACACAATAGAAGACCCTAGACACCCACATCAATCAAATAAATGGTATGCAGATATGAGCTCCACCGCAAAGCAAACAACGAATGAGAGCTGTTACATATGCTCCTTGATTCCCCACGCCTCAGGTACACCTAAGGTACTACTGCCTCAAGAATTGCCTCTTGCAGACGTCCAGTGTCTCCTTCATCTCACCCTATGTAGAATTAAGAACACCTTCCAGGCACACACAGCATCTTTTGAAATGCTGCAAAACGAGAAAACCTGCTACTCGAGACCCAAAGGAGTGATATGTCTAAAAGAACCGTTCTTAGTGATTAAAGGAACTTTGTTTTCAGAAAATAAGTGGAAAGAGGAAGTAATAACATGCAAAGCAGAAGCGCTACGAGGATTTCCAGAAGAGAAACTGCAATGGGTCGAGAAAACCTGCACACCAGTCTGGACGAAGCATATCACAAAGCTAACATGAGTGACAGCCATAGAAAAACCGTTCAAGCTGCAAGAAGAAATTACATATGAACTATGCTTCCTTGGCGAGGGGAAAAACAGCATGGGTATAAATAAGAACTGCAATAGAACGCTCATTATCCCAGATATGAAGAAAGGGACAGCAGCCCTTATGGACACTTACTGGGTCTGTGGTAAACAGGCATACTTGCACCTCCCACAATCTTGGAGGGGCACATGTTCTTTGGCGACACGGCACTCTGCCCTGATGGTGATTCCGGAGAGTCACATCGAAGGAGGAGAAGGACTGCAAGCTGCCCGTCGCCCAGAAAATTCACAACCAACAGAAGAACCACCAATGTATGTCCTGTCCAGGGACAACGCGCAAGGTCTGATATCCAGAAAGCGGAGGTCGTCCAACTACATATCCAATGCCTCCACAGAACTGTTGGCATGAATTCCTGACAGTTACCGGCTATTCAACTCCACTGAAACATTCTTTGCCTCCCTCGTCACTAGTATCCAGGCGCGAGCCAATGCCAAGTGGCTGCAAATCACGCGCTGGGAAATGATCCAATTGGCCAACGACACTGAAGAAGGGTTCAACGTGATCAAGGTGGAGCTAAGGGCCCTAAGGCTAATGAAAATTCAGAACAGGTATGTCCTAGACCTGATAATGGCAATGGATGGAGGTGTTTGCTGAAAAATAGGGAGCGCGTTCTGCACATTCGTACCTTCTGCAGATTCGGACAACGGAACTCTATCACACGTTATCGCGGCAGTGCACAATTTGGGGGAACGGATGAAGAAAGAAGGTGGTGTGGACCTGAGCTTGATTCGACAACATTTTTTTCCTGGGTACCATCCTGGCTAAGATTGACTGTCAAAATGCTGATACCCATCATCATATTTTTCCTCCTGATTTTTTGTGTGTGCCAGCTAGGTCTTGGGTGCTGTGCAAATGCAGTCCCTAATGGTGCAATGATGATGGTGACAATGGGCAAAGCTAGAGGAGCAGCACAGATCATGCAGGAGGCACAAGTGCAAACAGGTGAGGATCCTGAACCCAAATATAGGATGGTGGCACTATATTATGACGGGGACATAGTGGATAGGTTATACCATACAACAATAAAAGAGCCTCTGGAAC
Organism: Ambystoma mexicanum; assembly: GCF_040938575.1. Lineage (NCBI taxonomy): Eukaryota > Metazoa > Chordata > Amphibia > Caudata > Ambystomatidae > Ambystoma > Ambystoma mexicanum. The sequence continues at coordinate 779,890,210 of NC_090935.1, forward strand.
GAGAATGGTATAAGGAGGTATGGGTAGACTTGGAGGGGGATTGGAGATGCATATACATGACCTGCACACCGGATGAGTATGCTAGAAGGGGGGAAAGTCTCTGAGGGGTGTGTAGAGCTTGGATGCCAATAAAGGGGACACCGGCGTGGGATGAAGCAGTTGCTAATGAAAAAGAAGTCAGAGGTTGGGTGAGTTACAGTATTCATTACTTAAGTAATGAAAGGGGGGAAATGTATGGAAGGACAGGTCTCTAGGACCCCCCTACCCACATTGCCCACCTATGTGAGGCTCATGACTCATCGGCACCCCCGCCATGCACCTGGGTCCGGGAGGCAGGGTGGCTGTGGTTCGACACGTGAGGCTGCATGGACCGTAGTGTAGCATAACATAAGACACCATTTTATAACACACCAAGACTCCATTTTGAGCACACTGAACCCAGGCCCCTGTAGAACAGCCTGCATACAAACGCTGCAGCTCGGCCCCCACTTGACCGTGCACAGAGAGTCCTGCACTCCCCCCCCTTCCTCCCTCAATGGCAGATCCGCTGAAGGCCCGTTCTCACAAGCAACTAGACGTGAACAAGTAACTGAACAAACACTGTATCATTTACCTTTGGCAGTACATCATTGCCCTAGAAGTGACCGGACTTGCAGTTGAGGTCTGGGAAAGAACAAAAGTTGTCCCTATCAAGTAAACCCCGACCCTGCGCCTAACCCCCCGCGCTTGTGATATATGGTGCTCATGACCCCCAGCCCTGTTCTCCCAGATGAAGGGTTAACCAAATATGCTAAACTCTCGAGTCTCTCAGTCTTATCCATGCTGCTAAAGGATGTGTGTTAAAAAGGGTTAAAACGTATAACGCAAGTCACTCATACTAAAGCAAGGTGACCCCCGCCCTCCCCCGAGACACCTTCATGTTCTAAGGCCCAGTGTACGACCACTCGAAAATCCGCTTTGTACCAACTAATGTTTTGCTGCTATTGTAACAAAGGGTAATGGAAAAGCAATATATAAAATACTTGTGTATGATGTGATGAAATATGTTGTATTGCCACCTAGGGCATTGAGCCAGTCCTTACTATAACCAAAATGTTAGATTAACACATTGCTTTCTTGCTCCCGAGTATGTAACCCAACCTTATACTACCTCACGTTTGTTATAAATTCACCTTTCTCATAAATTGCAAGCATAAGACTGATTAACGTTATGTAATGTATGTGCCAATGAAAAACCTCCATTGTTATGAACCTAGTAATGTAAGCACAGGGAAATGGCAGAAATGTGTAATTTACCTAATGCCCCCAGCCCCAACATCTGTATTTGTGCAGTCCAATGAATAAGAGACTCGCACAAAGTTACAAGGCCATCTTCCCCTCCACCCGCCAAGGCCCGCCGAGGCTTGCTGGTGTTCGAACAGCACAGCTTCACCTCCCCACATTCCTGCTGGACCCGCTTCGGGTATTTACCTCCCCCATGTCAGAGGCCGCCATACAACCACTGTGTACTGCCATGGTAAGGCCAAATGAATTACGAGCTACCTGGTCCTAAATCCCGCCGCCTTTGAGGTGTGAGCTATGTGCCCCCCTTATCTAATGGTATTCCAGTTCACCCCAAATTCAACATACCATGAAGACAGTTATCCGTCTTTGTGCAAACATCCCCCAGAGCCATATTTTATGGCTTCTAACAGGAGAAAATGATGAAGGTAGCTTGGCCTATGCCCCCCTGATAAGACACCTGGACCCTTTGTGAATGACAACTTTACGATGATGTATGGAGGAAGCCTCTTATTGCATACTGCTTTCTTGTGTCCCCACACAGGTATTAGATTGATGTGTTAGAGGTTTTTACACAACAACCTGGCATAGATGAGTGTGATGAATGTGTATGAAAGGCCACAAGGGCAGTTCTAGAACCAAAGTGGTGAATCTCCGTTGACAGCCAGTGCCCTGGAGCTCCACCCCGATGAGCCCAGCTGACCCAAGCACTTTGTGATGCCACCGCATGGATCCCTGCCAATCATGAAGCACTGAGCGTATACACAACATAGTAGCTAGTCGTCGCCATCCAATCCCCAAGACTATGTGGCCCCTATAGCTTAGCTCATGCATGACATGTATTTGTAATATAACTGACTGTCTTTGCTTTTGTCAGACAGAGCGCTCTCAAGGTTGCAGAGTCCTTTGCATGCCCTATATTGATTTAGATAAAACCTTTTAATTTCAACCGCACTTGGTCCTGGTCTCATTCCCTCCTGGGGTGTGTCCTTTATTGCCTCTTATTGAGGGGGGTTAACTGCCTTATTTGGGGACGCTTACTTTCAAAAGGAAGAGACATACTGAAGCATATTGTTGTTAGTATGTATGCCTCTGTGCCAGGTGTTAGTAGGCGGTATGTCACCAGAAGTACACCCATTCAACAATGAATAGTTGTTGAATCTTCATAATAGAGTTCCACCATAAGGCAGTCATAAAAAGGGCCTCAGTTTTTCTTTTAATACAAGAGAGGTTAAGATCACCGATTAGTATGGTATAGTCACATTTGTGATCAACAGTTATTAGATCTAGAAGGGATTCGAGATCTGTGATGAAATTATGATCAGTGATTTGAGCATGATGCCAATAGCAGTTTATTAGTGCAATATTTTGTGAGTCGTCTTTTATTCTGACCAATTGAAGATACGAGTTAGGGGAGGCCCATGGTTCTAAGGACATATTCTTGGTGGTTTTTATTGCAGCTAATAGTCCAGCCATCGGTCATCATTTCATAGGAATTATGGCAGGTACTAAAAATACAACACGTTGATCCCAAACAGGGGGGATGGAAAGTCATACTTCTTGAAGAGCCAGAATGTCGTATTTTTCTAATGGATTTGCTTTTAGAGTAGTATGGTGTTTGAAACCTCTGGTGTTCCAGGAGGCAAGATTATACGAACAGAAATCAGTGGATGGTTATGATGAGTTTTGAAAAGTGTGTTTGATTGTAGTTAGATCTGAGTTAAAGTTACTCTGATTATTCTTAGTCATTGATTGTTTAAGAATAGGTAAATTCCTAATAGATTTTATCTGGCGTTGATTAACCTTAAAGTTCTGCTGCAACTCAGTGGTTGCTTGATTTATCAAAAGGAAGCCCGTATCATACAGTTCTGTGCGAGCTTGTCATAAGGTATTTCTCACAAGACCCGAACTCATCCATAGTGTCTCGACCGTGGAGGAATTCAATCTGTTCAATATCATTCGAAGTTATTTCTTCAAGTGCAGGAATATCTCCCAGAATGTTCATTACAGAATGTCTATTTAGATCGTATGCTGGATAAGGAATTGCTCGGCATTGTAAGGTGAGTTGGAATAGATTTGATTTGGCAGAACAAGGTTTAGCATTAGATTTAGTGCAACTATCAAAGGCATGTGATCACACTTGCGCAGTTGTCTTTTGTTGAACAGGTTGCTCTACGAGGGGCATCCTATTGGTACACTTATACCACCTAGCCAGATATATAGAGTGTTTCATTTGGGAACAATATATTTGTAGAGATTGGGCAATTTGCTCTCTCCTATCTTCAAGGGTGGAAAAGGTATTTGGGACAACATTAATTTGTTCATTCAAAGTTTCCTTTTTTTTTTTGCATGAATAGCTGGCAAGTTTCCCACTGCGGGAAATATGGTATTAATTATGGGTTTTGTTTGAACTATGTTTTTCGGTTGTATATCTTATTGGCACTCACTCAAAGGGCCTCATTACGACCCAGGCGGTAAGTTACCGCCCGGGCCGTGACTTTACCACCATGGCGTAAACTATGTTTACGCCATGGTGGTTGGCGGATTTACCGCCCCATTCCAACCTTGGCGGGGCGGTAAATCCCCATTTTCCCATTTACCCTTCCCCATTCCCATTTTGCCCCATAGGGCATAATGGGAGTGGGGAAGGCGTTAATTACGCCACCGTAAATTACGGTGGCGTAATTAACTCCATGGTCCCTTAGCGCCATGGATTTTAACACCTGCTAAAAGCAGGTGTTAAAACCTCCATGGCGCTAAGGGACCTCGTACTCAGGCGGTAAGAGTCAGCGCTGTTTACGCCGCCGTAAAACCCTTACCGCCTGAGTCGTAATGAGGCCCAAAGTGACTAAAGCATCAAGGGGTTCATATGTCAGGGAGTTGTTATTTTGGCCATTGCTTTTTTTGAGATAGAGCTTTTTTTTGGGGTACTTTTCTATATTTGTTTGTGATAGCTTGAATTGCTTGATTTGTCACTTTGGTAAAGTTAAGTTTTGAATGAAATGGCGCGGGCCACTTGGTTTATCATCAGCGCCGGTTTTTATCTTCTTTGTCTTTGTTATCACCTTTTTTAATGATTTTTAGACAGGGCTTTTTTGGTATATGTTGTAGTTATTTGGCACATCTCCCACTGTGCCTTTTAGATCTGCAGGAGTCTGTACTGTAGCTACAATATTGTTCTTTGTTGTAGTAGATGTTATAATGTTATGTACTTTTTGCTTTCTTTTTTTCATACAAGGTTTATCAGGTTGGCAGCTGGGTTGTTTAGATTTAATTACTGCAGGAGTTGTTGACTTCTGCAGTAATTCCTGATTTTCACGCAGCGTTGTAGTGTCTTTCACAGTAGCTCGTTTAAGTGTGGGAGAGGGGAGTTGGTAAGGAGGAAAGTAATCAATCAGAACTGCCTCATCCACTGTGCAGGATTAGCAGCAGCGTTCAACATGGCACCAGAATGAAATGCCCCCTGATGTGAGTTCAGATGAGGATGATTACATATAACAGCCAGAGTTTGTCCCTTCTGTAGTTCAGTAATAAGTTGTACTGTATGTTCATTTTAGCGTCTATGGTTTCGTACAGCTTTGCTAATGAGAACAGAGCTAAATTCATGGAACGCAGTGAGGTGTCTAGACTGATTGAGAAATTCACAGCAGCTGGATCAGAGCTCCTGCTAATTGAGTCTAATTTGCGCCTCAGTTTCGGCTGATTAAAAGACACTGTTGAGTTCTGATCTTCCGTAGAAAACATGACAGGAGATTGCAACAATTCTCTTCTACTATTATCTTTGGATTGTAGTGCTGCAACATTGCTAGATGCAGTCTCAGAAATATCAAATGGGGGGGCTTTTGCTATTTAGTGTATTCATTTTTCTCTATCAATCAGAGTCACCTTATCAGTAGGGATGTGCTTGCACAACTCGCCTGGAGTATTATGAGGTGAGGGGGCAACAGACATTCTTTGTTTATCAGGGGAAGATGCAGAAGTTCCCTCTATGGTTATAGGGTTTTCAGAGTAAGGAGTGGGAATCACCAGGGCTCCCGCTAACACTAAGGAATCAGAGGGTGTGTCCATTAAATCAATGGGTTTGCGCGCTTCTTCTGTTTGAGCACATTTTATTGAAATCACGGGAGCCGCGGGGGCGGACACACAGTGTTCTCTATTACCGCTTTTAAATCAGCTGCACAGAGTTTGCGTATATCTGACATTACAGTGCAAGTTCGTGAATTCTATGACAAGACAGGAGGCTCATATTATGCATTACAATCTTTACTCTGAAACCACAGTAGCAAAGAAAAAAACTTTTACAAACAAAACAAGTTGTAAAGAACAGAACTAAATAGAGTTCAATGTCAATGTAAGGGAGCTCCCCAATCCATCATGGAGGACAGGTCATGCCCTGCAGGAGACCAATTAGCAGGGACCCTTCCTTATATAAGTCCATTACTCTAAACCCAACTCCTCTTTCTTTGCTGCTGACACCACAGCTAAGTCACTCCTTTTCGTGGTGTCTTGAATGTTAGTCAGTAGTGGGCCTTGCTAGTACATTAGGCCTTAAAAATGTGTAAACATAATTTATTTCTTAATTTTTATTGGGTTATTCTATCATGTGAGGAATATTTATGGTTTTGTCATTGTATCTGGAAAGGCCGTGTGCGGCTGTTACTTTTGCTAATGTGTTTTCTTTTCACAATGTAGCGCTCGCGCTGGTATGCCTCTGCCTATTAAGCCTGTTTGATAATGTTTCCTTTCTAGTGTTTATTTAGCCCGCACGCGCTGGGCTAATGGAAGCTTCTGCTTCTCTCCAGGCACATGCAGGCCTCTTTGATTAAGTACCGTCCTGGGAATTCCAGATGCTGAAGTATGGGCCTGCGGTGCGCACTGGTCTCATAGGAAGCTACTGATTCAGACATGGTGCTCACAGGCTTTTGTTGTTGCTTCAGCAAGCCTCCTTGTGTTAGGAGACACTGGGGAATACTAGGTCTGGTCCATGAGAAGCTTATGCTTCAGTCCCAGTGCGTGGCCCCATTTCATTTCATTCATTTTCATTTCTTGGAGGGTATTGTGTCTGTGGCACAGCCAGTAAGCTTTGTGACTTGTACCTGAAACGTTGGGGGTTTGAGCCAATCCTCCTACATCAAAATTCTGAAAGTGTTATGAAATAAAATTACAATTCTAAATGAGGCGCACGGCCCTCTTTTTGTTGGTAAAGCTCTTTCAGTGAGCATATCTACAGCGTGCAGCTGTAACCTTCTTTTAGGTTGAAAAGCCTCTATGTTTTTTCTTTATTATATATATATATATATATATATATATATATATATATATATATATATATATATATATATATATATATGGGTATATTGTTTCTGCTTTAACTTGGCCCTTAATTGTGGGAAGTATAAGGAAGGCTTCTGTTTCTGCACATAAGCGAGATGGCTCCATAAGGAGGCTGCAGGTTTACCATGCAGAGGGACCTGGGTTCGCTTCCCACCATTGGCAGTGTACACATATGGATGTGTATATGTATTTACATATATATATATGTATTTATATACATATTTTTAAAACTTGACTTTTTATTTTGTTTTTAAATGGATATTTTCAGCTATATTGACACTAGTTCGCCTACTGAAAAGCCTCATACGCTGCTAATCTGCTGTTTTATTTATTTATTAATTTATTTATTTATTTAAGTGCTGCACAGGGCATAGGTGATTTGCCTTCACTGTAGGTGCCATAACCTGTTTGGTTTCAGGTTCTGCCCGAGTTCTAATGCGAGGTTAACCCCTTGTGTACTGCTGGTTACCACACCCTGCTGGTGTGAGCGGTTTGAGGTGCACTTGCTCAGTGTATTCCTCCCTTAAACTTGGCAGTTTTGTTTAGGTGCTGTTTGTGGCAGATGTCATTATCATCCCTGTAAGGGTGCCGTCACCTCCTCGGTGGCAGGTTTTGCCTGTGTTCTTATACGAGGTGACCCCTCGTATACTGCTGGTTCCACACCCTGCTAGGGTGAGCAGTTTGAGGTACACTTGCTCAGTGTATTCCTTGCTTAAAGTCGGCAACTTTGTTTGTGTGCTGCATATGGCATTGGTGATTACCTTAACTGTTTGTGTGCCATAACCTGCTCGGTTTCAGGTTCTGCCTGAGTTCTAATGCGAGGTTAACCCCTTGTGTACTGCTGGTTACCACACCCTGCTGGTGTGAGCGGTTTGAGGTACACTTGCTCAGTGTATTCCTCCCTTAAACTTGGCAGTTTTGTTTAGGTGCTGTTTGTGGCAGATGTCATTACCATCCCTGTAAGGGTGCCGTCACCTGCTCGGTGGCAGGTTTTGCCTGTGTTCTTATACGAGGTGACCCCTCATATACTTCTGGTTCCACACCCTGCTAGGGTGAGCAGTTTGAGGTACACTTGCTCAGTGTATTCCTTGCTTAAAGTCGGCAACTTTGTTTGTGTGCTGCATATGGCATTGGTGATTACCTTAACTGTTTGTGTGCCATAACCTGCTCGGTTTCAGGTTCTGCCTGAGTTCTAATGCAAGGTTACCCCCTCGTGTACTGCTGGTTGTCACGCCCTGCTCGGGTGAGCAGTTGGAGGTACACTTGCTCAGTGTATTCCTCCCTTAAAGTCGGCAGCTATGTTTTGTTTAGGTGCTGCATGTGGCAGTTGTCATTATCTTCCCTGTAGATGTGCTGTCACCTGCTCAGTGGCAGGCTTTGTCTGTGTTCTTCTGCGAGGTGAACCCCTCGTATAATGCTGGTTCCACACCCTGCTAGGGTGAGCGGTTGAGGTGCACTTGCTCAGTGTACTCTTTTGCTAAACAATATGTTTAAGTGATGCCTGGAACACATTTGCGTTTTCAGAATTGTCAGTAGCCCGGATACCTCAGTAGGTATCAGCTTCTAGAAGGGTCGGGGTTTGGACCCCTGTGAGGGCATAACCCCTCTTCTTTGGATATTTTATGTTTTATATCATTTTATATTATTTTATTTATTTATTAATTACTTTAAAGAAAAGAGTGTGTGGAGGTAGTTGTAAACAGACCCATGTTGGGGGTTGTACCTTCCTCTCTAGCCATCACTCTTGTGTTAATATTCTTATTTTAGTTAAAATTCTGTCTTCAGGACAACTCAGTCCTTTCCTTAGGTTTTGTTTTCCCCAATAACAATTGCTCCACCCAATACCCGTGCTGATTAAGCTGCAGAATTTTCTCTTGACATGAGGAAGAAAAAATGAGGCATTATGCCCCTATTGAGGTCTGAAGGGCTTGATGCTTTCTTTAGTGGGTGGCGTGTTTCCCTTACTATTTGTCCCATTATGACATTCATTATACTATTTGGACTATTGGTGGAGACAAGGTCAGCTCGGGGGTATCTGTTCAGTTTTGTTGCAAGGCAAGTTGGGCAACCATGTTCTAATTGGATGGCGTGTTTGGAAACACTTGTTGGTATCAGAGGGACGAGTTGCCAAACAATAACTTTCTCTCGCCTGCCCCATGGTTTTCCTCCCAAGGCTTGGCCTGTTTTCAGCTATCCGTCTAGCAGTATGCTACAATTTCTCCTCGGCTCGAGGAGTAGAAGCAGGCGTCTGTACCTTCAAGAGAGTTGTTTAGCCTCTTTCTTTATATATATATATTTTTCTACAGTGCAGCGAATAGAGTGCTGGCTTTCAGATCTGTGCTGAGCCTACTGATGCAGGATCCTAATTTGGGAGGGTCGAAATCAGTCTTTCATCCTGCTGGCATCGATAAGTGAACACCTCACACCACACATCGTTGGTAGTAGTGATGGGCAACACTAGTATACCTGAGGGTTGGTAGCACTATAAAAGTGCTATTTTGCTATGGGCAATGTGCTTGATTTTTTTTTCCTTCCCCTGATCACCATAGTGGCCAGTCAGCCTCTCATGCATACAGAGACTTAGACCTCAGTGTTTGAAGGGACAGTGGTCCCAGTATTCTTTCACAACCTTTCATTTATGGGGCATGATAATTATCCCAAAGTCCCTTTCCCCCTCATTCCCCTTCCCGCCATCCTTGAGGGAGATGGCATCATAATATTACACCTCTTGGAGTAACACCTGATGGTTTCCGTTTTTCCTTTTACAGGAGTTCTGGCTCATGACCAGTGCAGACTCGCACTGAGCATTTCCCTCCCGTCAGTTTACTTTCCTTTGCGCTACTTCCGGGTATTTCACTAAGTTAAGCGGAGCCCCCTTCCACTGTCAGGGGACCTGTTTAGAAGTGCAAGAGTGTATTTATTTTAAGGGTGTAAAGCGGGGCTTTAGTGTGGTCCTCAGGGTAACCTTCTTCTGGGTTGCAAGGTTATTCCTTAGATAAGTGGGGGAGGTTTTCTCCTCCTTTGGGAAGGCACAATATCCCTTGGTGGGATAGAGGGGTCTGGGAGTGCTACTCTTCTTCCATCCAATTTATTATGGCCCTCTATCACAAGGTTTTCCAATGTCTCTACGTTATCTATCTCAGAAGGTGTCTGTCAGGGCAGTCTCCAGAGGGCTGGGATATATATTTAGTTATTGACTTGTTTATCCCGGTCACCTGCATGGCAGGTAGACCTTTTGGGTTTTCACAGGAGATTGTTTTGCAATAAGGTGCCAGCACAGGGTGCTGGGGACTTCAAGGTTCTTCAGATTGGCTAAGGTAGAGGTTAGTCTTCTTCTGGTGAGCAACTTCATTTTAACTGTTTAGTGATCAGTTCTTTGCAGCTTAGAGTCTTTGCTAAGACTATGGAATTTAGTGGTCCTCCTTCGGTTAGTTTATGATCCTCTAGGGGATTTATCAACCAGGGAGGAGGGAACAATGTCCAAGCACCTGGCACATCTACAAAGGGGTTCAGATATCACTATAATGGTAGCGATTGGATGTAAGATACATTTTTTCTCCTTACCAAGTTCGGTCTCTTAAGGGTCAGGGTTTTGTAAATATCTTCCTTTTGTCAGGGTAGCAGAGTCCTTCTTCAAGAGCTCGGGAGATCTGTTGGTCTCCGTCTTGGCAGGTTTAACTTTTCAGGTGGGACCCCTCTCTTCCATTCTGCTTCTGCCTCCAGAAGACATACCTTTCTTAGTATACACATATGTCTGGGGACAATTGTGTGTTAAGTCTATTGCTTCAGCTCCGCTCAGGATAGGTCATCCTATTACAGATTAATAAAATGACCTTTTACTCCCATTTTACCTTTTATGAAGATTTTTCTTTCCCACTTGGTTCCCCAGTATAGTTATGTGACATGTCCTGTTTCTAATACGATATCTTCCTTTAATGCATGGGATGGAACCTACAAAGCTTTCACCCCCTAAGGGGTATTTTTCTTTATCTCCAGGAGAGCTAAGTGTACATCTTCTTTGTTTGCTATCTAGGTTCCCAAAGATGGTATGAATTTAAGTGTTTTAAATGTTTGATTGGACAACAGGGGAGTTTATTACTCCGATGGGTTTTTTCCTAACCTATTAGTATGGGAAAATGTGTTCAGTGTTTCTCCCCTCTCTTTTTAACCAGTTGGTTTTGGTGGCCTGTAAAGAATGCTGGAATTGGCACATCTTCCAGTTGTTTTTCTTGCAGTGTATTTGGGTGTGCCTTATAAGACAGTTATTCAGCCAGCCTAGCTTTGGGCAATACTCTTGCGGTCAGCTGGTTGATCAAATGAAAACAATTAAAAACATTTCTTCTCCTATTATTTTTATTATATTGTCACTATTGTATTGATCATGTTGTACTAATGGGATGCAAGGGCTTCACACTTGCATAATATGAGCCTCCTGCCTTGTCATAGAATGGCTAATCCCCCACACTAACTTGAGTTGGGGGTTTAGATTCTATTAAAGACAAAGAGGCGAGTATTATACTAGCAAATTAACAGATATAGCACAGACTCACGAGCATGCAAACGATTTGTCTCGTCCCCCATTTCCCACTGCCAGCTGACATCACTTCCCAAGACACTTACTCCAAATGCACGTGCCAAATGCACACACCCAGTGCTTATGTGCTTTAGTGCTTATGTGGGATTGTGGGAAAGGGGGCAGAGTTATCAGTAATTAACACTAAAATAGAAGTAAAACATGAAAATATATCATTATTTAGAACTTAGAATAGGCAGTGGGTTGTCTAGTATATTAAAGAGTCCTCTGCTAGCGGTTAAAAGTCCATACCGGTAACTGGTAATATTCTTGAATGAAAGTAGCAGGAAACATGCTCAGAGCCTCCACAGCCGACAGGACCTACTCCAAATGCGCATGCCCAGTGCTTATGTGGGTTTGTGGGAAAGGGGGAGGAGTAAGGGGTGGAGTCAGCAGTAATTAACAGAGTAACTGGTAATATTCTTGAATGAAAGTAGCAGGAAACACGCTCAGAGCCTCCACAGCCGACAGCACTTCCCAAAGCACTGACTCCAAATGCGCGCCCACATTTCACCGTTAGACTTGTTGGTACTGGATTTCGATGTTTGTCTGACAGTGGACGAGCAATGTGCATTAAAATCGCCTCCTGTTATAAGATTGTCACATAAGGAAATATGCACTTCAGTGAGGATATCAGAAAGTCTTCTAGAAATTATAAACTGCCCTTATTAACTGGTTTCCAATAAATATTGATTACGGTCATGCCTCTCGATGTTTCTCCCCATCTCACAACACATCTTACAACCAGGATTCCTGAGATATCACGGTCTATGCAACGTATGTCTTGACATATGCTGTTTCTAATGGCTATCAGGAGACCCCCAGATGGTCTTCCTCCATTTGGACATGTTTCGGGTTGGCTTATAGTTGTAAACCCATCCACTTGCATATTTTGCATGAGCTATGCCTCTTGGAAGAATATTAGATCTTGTTCATTCAAAAATGCTTGCTTCATGGTCTCTGTATGAGGAAGGGCTGCTTGTGTTCCAGCTAAAAATGGAAAGTTCCTTTTTTCCCCAACAGTAAGTCTTCGTTGGCGGTTAACTTCTGGAGAACATCAGTCAGAATGTCAGGAAGGAGGGCCCATAGCTTAGACTTTTCTTTGGTTGAGCTGTCTTTACAGGTAGTTTGTGCTGTGATGTTAGTGGTATCCACATTTCTAAACTGGTTTGGGATAGTATTTTTGTGTGCCTAATGTTGTGGCATTGCGTCTACTTTTTAACTCCATAGGCAGTGTTGGTGGCAAACTGTCGAATACTGCGATCCCTAGACTGTTCAGTTCTTCGACACACATGTGTAGTTCATTCATTCCCTCATTTGTTTTTAGGATAAGTTCCACTACATGTGTGCATTTTTTATGTGGGAAAGAAATGCGTTCAATGTCTTTACTTGAAAATAGGTATAGGTCTGGCACTTTTTTGGTATATAGTAAAATTAGGCTAACTTTAAGTGTTTTTTCCCCATTTTTTGAGTTGCCTGTCTTAGCCATAATTTGGGAGCTGCAAACAGCTTGCTGGTTGTAGGTAGTTGAACCAATTTTGCTTTAGTGAGACTTATCGGTTGTGCCAAATCTGTATCTTCCACTGTAGGAACAATCGGTACCGATGGTACTTGGAGAGGATTTGATTTCGAGTTTTTGGAATCGTCAGACCCTCCTTCCTGCATTTGATCCAATTTATTTGCAAACAATGGGGGCTATGTGAAGCGGTTTTAACAGAATTTTAGGTTCTGTCATCGACTTCACTGTCTGGGATTCAGTGCTAGTTCTGACTTTTGAGTCTATTTGGGGAGGAGAGGTGGGTGCCATCTCTATACTCTCTTGAAGGTCTTTTCCTTTTGTATTTTTCTTTTTATCTCCTTCAATTGTAGTTGTGTCTGAGGTTTCAGTTCTGTTGTTCCTTTCCTTCTGTCCTTTCGATTCTGAGATCTTATTTAGTGCTCTGAACATTTTTACTTGATTTCCTTTGCTTGCTCACTTTCTGTTTCTCAGCCGATTTAACAGTGTCTTTTTGGTCTTCTAGTATGGTCACAAGATTTGTCTTACTTCCTTTTTTTTCATTGCGAATTCTGCGTGATGTTTTCAGCATCAGCTTTATTTTGGTTTTTCATCTCCAGTTTTTTTCTATTTTTGGTCTCATCGTCTATATGAGCAGGGTCAATAGTTGAGCCATTATTCACATGAACTCCTCCAACATTGATGTGGAGAGAGGAGTATCATCACCGTAAAATAGTTCCTTTTATTCTTGAACGGTGTAAATATTTGCCTTTTTGGCAGGCCTCTTTAAATCTGCTAATGTGGATTTGAGATCGTTCCACATGTATCCATTAAGTTCTTTATGGGATCTGAGGTCCTTTTTTAGGTCATTTAGGACTGTTGTGTGTTCTTTTCCAATTGATTGGAGTAAATCAATCAGATCTTTTAATTGAGCATTCATGGCTGAGCTTAGACCTACCAAGGAGGACTCGCAGTTACCAACTTCTTCAGATTATTCCATTAAGATTCCCAAGTACATGTGTACTTCTTTTTTCAAAGAGTCAAACATATTTACAAGGGAGTTACGTACAAAACGTAATGCTGTCAGGGTAGTGTCTTGCAGCATTTCTGATGAAGTTTGATATTGTAAAGGAATGTTACACTGCCTTCACGAGTTGGGTTTTTCTCATATGTTTGTACACCCACTGAAGGTGCCAAACTAAATATTCCAAGGTGTCTTCGGAACGGGGAGGGCGTGTTCCCGGTCAGTGTGATAAGTGAGCCTTTCCTGCGGGTCTCTATTCATTCCTGTTAAGATCTCTTCAAATGTGTTCTTTAGCATGGGGAGATCAAATATGGTTCTTTCATCAGCCGTGCATTGTTGTATTGTTCCAATGACACTATATTTGTTACTTAGTGTGTCAAGACACCTTGATATTCTTTTTTTCCCTGCCAGTTTGGAAATTGTTCGTTTCATAGTAGATGTCGAAAGTGTATATTCCAAGTCCTGGTTTATGGATTCTTTTACCAGATGTCTGGATGCAGGGGAAATTTCTAGTAGCGGGTGACCTGTGTTGGCTGAATTGTTGTCTTCAGCCAAAGCAGTTGAGGTGGCCAAGTTCAGAGCTACTACTGTGTAACACTTGTGTATAGGCGCGTTACAAATGCCATATCATATCATATCATATATGGAAATGAAGGGGATTTGGACACGATGCTTTGAATATTTTGATTGTTCTTTATCTCGCTTAAAGGGTCAAATTCAGGTGCTCTGAGATCGTCTTTCATTGAGGCGCTTGACAAATTGTACATAGTAAAGGTTGGTGATAGGTCGGAAGGTGTATTTGGCTAAACGATAAAAGAAAAAGGAAAATGGGTGCATTCCAGTTTTTTTCCCTTCCTTTTTGTATGTTGCTGCTCAAGTTGTCAAAGTCACATTTGTATTTTTATTTTTACAGGAACTCGTAAAAATCGTTTCGTGATTAATGTCACTTACCCAATTGAGGGTGTGCAGAATTGCTCCTGGACTGGGTCAGTGTGCTGCGGGGAGGTAAGTGGTGCAAGCTAAGCCTCATTCGCGGCTAGCCCTCCAGCTCTCCGGCAAACACGGCGAACACACTCGCATCACTCTGCTGCGCTTGTGCTGCCTCCTCCTTCACAAAGGTCATTGAAGAAAGACTCCAATGTGTATGCACACAAGCAGCAGGAAAAGAGAACATTATTCCAGCAACGGCCAACACACTTGCAGCACCCCACACACTTAATGGAAGCATCAAATAACCTCACACCTGGTTATGGAACTATCCGACCAACCCATCATCCAGCACCAGCAAGTCCATAGCCCACCCTGCACCACAATGCCACCCTGCACCTTTTAACCTGTGGCATTACCATACAACCAGGCACCGATAAGGGATATAACTATATTGATGAAATGATATGCAATCTTTTCATGCAATGTTATCATAATGCTGATACAATCAAACAAAAACGTTGTACTGTATAGCACGGTCTTTAAAGTTGTCACTCATCTTTCACAAAGATATCCAAAATTACACGTCTGTTTGAAATGTATAATGTGTTATGCACTGTCACATGCTAAGGAATGTTGTGCTATGGTTTAACAGAAGCTTTAAACTGTGAGACATTGCACTTCCAGCAGCACACAGTGCTAAGAGCAAGCAGGTAAGTGCTACACAAATGCTACAACACAGTACAAAAAAAGCCAGAACTGGCTTTGTTACTGCTTGTTTTCTTATGGAACCATGGTAATCTGAAGTCCCTTTGCGCTGTTGTTTTGTAAAAATGTTTTATTGTATTAGTTTGTAAAAACCTTATACAAAAAAAGATTCACAATCGTATCATTTTTATTTAAAAAAAATAACATATCATTAAATATAATACAATATCATAAAAAATGTTTCATTCCTATTTTAAAACATTTTAATAGAATCTTTTTACATCAATAATTAAGTATTACTACATATTCTCACATTAAGAAAAAAAGTTAATTAAGAAACTTTCAATTTCAAAGAATTAAGAAAATACACCTTTGAAATTAGTAATGATTTTGAAGTGCCTATATCAGAAGGATAGTTCATCTAAGTTGGAATCATCATACACAAATATTGAAAAATATAATTCTCTTTTATGTCATAAAACAGAACAATATTTGAAAAGATATTTTAAAGACTTTACCTCCTGATTGCAAAACTTACATAACTTATGTGGCACTTCTAACAAAATGAATCTCCTTTGCATAAATGTGATTTAGCCTTATTCTCAAAAATGTCCTCCTGAAACGACCATCCGGGCATTGGGAGATGTAACCAGGGAGAATACCTCTGCGTTTATATTCCATTCACAAGTCACCAAAAAACTGTAAGATTGACTCTAGTGACGATCGGGTCAATAAATCCAAACTCATATTCCCTGCAATCAGTGCCTCACAACATTTACGTTTGAAGTATGCAAGACACCGTCCAGGCAAACCTTTCATCTCTTTTCCAATCAAATAATATAAGGTGTTGGAAGTTGCCACTTTAATGTTTCTATATAGTGCAAAGGCTTTCCATGTAACAACACACTTCATGGAGTATAGCCCTAATTCATACCTTATCACAGAGGTCTTCAAACTGTTGGCTGCGGCCCCCCATGGGGGCGTGGCCACATCCCAGGCGGGGGCGCGAGAGCCCAGCATGAAATGGTTTTGTTTTTTTTTTGATTGGAGGATTGGGCTGCGGTGGCACAGACGGTCAGACTGGCCCATAAACTGTCTCAGGCACCAATGAAAAATGTATTCCTTTAGTCACAGACTGTTTGAGTGGGGGTGCTTTTTGTTCAAATGTAAGCTAATTGTGATATTTAAAGAATATTTATTCAGCAACAATGGTCAAAACTACCAGCTGCATAGTGAAATAATTCCTCAAACTGGCCCACATTGGCCAAAAAAGTGGACCATTTTGACTGGCCTACACTAGCATTTTGCATTTTTGGTACTGCCATTGCCCTACTGGCCTATAGGCCAGTCCGAGCCTGGCGACTCATCCATAATAGGCAAGGGGGCATCCACCAGTGGCTGCCTTACCCATTATGGAGGAGCCAAAGAGCCAGCCCAGTGAAACACTGCGCACTCTCTCAGCTGCTTTTTCCTGCTGAGGGCATGCTCCTGGGCTGGCTGAACTGTCAAAGGGAAACACTGTTTCTCTTTGACAGTACAGTTCCCAAGCTGTACATGCTCACTGAGTGTGTGTGTAAATACACCGCCATAGGGTCCACCCCCTTTGTTTTTTCGGCTGCTTGTTGAAAGCATTGGTGCCCATCCCAAACAAGGCTATCTATAGCACAGGTTTCTTGCAAACTGACCATGGAACAGCTGCCTAAAGTCTTAACCAAAGCATCATTATAAGTGAGTTTCTCAAACCCCCTCACGTTCCAAGACACTATAGAAAAGTTACAATTACTATCAATACTAAAAGAACTTCTCTCCTGCTGACTTTCCTGAGGTTTGTTAAGACCGCTCTTTGGACATTGCTTTTAATTCTACCAACATTGTAGGAAACCAGGACCAATCTTCTTAAGTGTCTGGCATCGGTTAATTTGTTTCCGTAAAAGTAACTTTCCTATGAACCTTCCCAGCTGTACTTCACAGTGTTAATCTGTTTTAAGAGAATTCTGATTGTCACGCCCCTCCAAATTATTAAGTTTTCATCTTTCTTTAAACAGCCGCGACCAGGATGGAACATACTGGGGCATAAATCATACACCATAGCGCTCAGTGGTTCAGCTGCCTCTAAAAGTAATGCAAGAACCGTGTTGGTGGGAATCTTTAGAGCAACTTTGTCTGTTCGGTGATCCTCAAAAGCTCCACAAGTTCAATATCCTTAGCTGAGAGCAAACGCAGTCAGGGTATTTCATTAAACAAGACTAATACATTAGTTTTGCTTAATAATATAGCAGAATTCTTGGAAGATCCAAGCACAAAGTCTAGAATCACATACAGCGATACATATCCTGCCATTAGTGTCCTGTTTTCCCCCACATCGTTTCTCTTGCCCTGTCCAGGGCTTGAGGCCACGCTTCCAAGGTGCCCCTTCATTATTTTCCAGTAGGCAATCAATGGAGGGGGACAGGCCTGACTCTTTGTCAGAAATATTGCCACGTTGACAGACACAAGGGGTGCATGGACCCGGGCGATAAACAGGGTTAAAAGATACTATTTGCCTTTCCCCACAAGAACCGGAAGGGATTACAGTACACTAAGGGGAAGACTGAGCTTCCCCATGCTTCAGGCAGGAGTACCCACCAAAACGATAGGAACAGCCCCTCCTGACTTCCCAGGGCCCTCCCCTGCCTCAACCCCCAACCAGTGGCCAATTTACCTCCTTTGTCTGAATGTCCATTGTGTGCGATAGTATAGGCCCCCCAACTGACACTAATTCTTTGCTAGTCTGAACCCTTACATCCTGGTTAGAAAGAAATTGTTGTCCCATAGGAGCAGCATTGAAATATGCTGCTTTCGAGGATGTTGCTGCCTGATTGATTACACCTGTACAAATTGAGGGTCTATTGGTCAGCTCTGTATGAATCCCAACCCACGTTGGTTTGATTGACATTTAAAGTTACACACTTTTCACCCCTCATTACATGTGCCCATACAAGTGCTTGAACTGTATGTGATTGGATCATACTGCTCAGGCCTGTGCAAATCGCAGCTGGTTTTAACCTGAGTTTCCTTACTACAGATTAAAGGATAGTTCCGGGACTTTTTTTTTATTGTCCCTACGGTTCGGCCATGTGTTTTTAAGCATAAATCGGTAGATCGTAGAAAACTTTCCTATGGACCTTACCCGACTTTTCGTCCATTAACGCACTCGAAATCAGCCGCCATTTTCTGATAATCCTATCATTTCCCCCCATCGACCTGGCTCACCTGCTTTTGCGGCACTAAATCAAATCCCCCGCCCCTGAGCCTGACATCAGCAGACGCGTACCGCCCATTTCCCAACGCCAAAGCACGTTTCGTGTCAACAATCGCTGCGCCTCAGCTAATGACGTGTCGCCATGGAAATGGCAGGACGCCTCTTTCCTCAATAAGTATAAACACACCGTTTCACAACACACAGCAGCAGATTTTCGATTCCATTACTCTCTCTGTGTTACTTTGAGTATTGTGTGACTCGTTTCTGTGCTCTGGTCAGCTACCTTCGCCGCTTCTAGGCCTTGTGAACACCAGTACCATCTCTGTAAATTATTTTACTTACTTTACCACACAATGGCTACAATAATGCCGTATATGTACGAGCCCGAGTACACCGAGCAAGAACTACTGGAAAGGCAAGCACGCGAAAACGATGGGGATTCGGACGGCAGTTGGGAGGACCAGTCAACGGATGAAGAGCCTGGACCATGTCGCATGGACGGCGTCTCCACCTGGTGCACGTGCAATCGGTGTGAGCTAATGCCAACTGAGGAGGAGAACTGCTGCTGCCGTGAAAATTCCAGGTGCTTGGCCTACATTTCGGAAGTCGAGCCAACTCCGCAATGCATCACCGAGCTGCCAGAGTTCAGGGAAGCCTGCCTCTCACGGACCGTGTTGAGGATGATGATGGTGCTTATGCACGAACTTCGCGGCACTGTTCGTCCGCGTAATCCGAGTAACGAGTAAGTATACTCTGGTTGTGATGTCAGTGATGCCACTACTATTTCATGGTCGTCTCCCACATATAAAATTACATCTACATATCATTCGAACGCATGTAAATTGGTTCCATATTGTGCATTTTCTAGATAGAATTTTTTTCAAAGCAGAATGACATTTTTTACCTGAATCGACATTGATAAGAAAGTTTTGTCATTTTAATGCAGTTTGCATCTTTCTTTTTCACAGGTGGTACAGGCTGGTGGCCTATCGTTGCTTCACTTGGAGAGTAATACCTGCCTGTGCGGTACTTGGCATTAGACAACATTTCCCCAGCGACAGTGGACAATACCGCAGATTTTCCCTGGATGTGCTGCAACCGGAACTTTACAATGTTTATTATTTATGTTCAATTGTAATTAAGATCTAAAATAAAACCCAACAAATATTTTAACAATGGTTGTTTTGATTTTTTAAATGAATCTAGTGTGTCTCCATTGAATAGTCTTCCTGTGCCTTGTCTTGTCACACCACATGTCTCCGGCCAGCATCCTCCCTCACGCTGGCCGCCCACCTTCCAGCCTGCTGCTGACTAACTGCCTAGGCATCCAGGGTCTCCAGGGTGAACTGCACCCATATATTCTCCTGGGAGGGTGAGGTATTTATAAACTCACCCCCCTGCCTTCCATGTACTAGATCCTGCAGCCTTCCTCTTACATGCAGTTAGATGGCCTCTCCTTGGTGAGGCCCTGCGGCAAACGAGTCTTGTTTGCACGACCACCGCCCCAATCCACCCCCCCCCGCCCTATCAAAGGCAGTTCGCATCGGGGTACTGGTGCTGGCAAGTGGAACTGTCAGGGAGCGATAAAGGCCAAGAGGTGACAAAGACCATGTACACTTCAAAGTGGTCTATAGAGCATGGGTTGTTGTTCCCATGTCTACCTCCAGACCCCGTGTCTCCTGCCAAGCATCCCCCCTCACGCTGGACGGCCCCCTGCAATCCACATAAGTGTGTCTCCATTCACGAGTCTTCCTGTGTCTTGTCTGCACGACCACCGCCCCAATCCACCCCCCCGCCCTATCAAAGGCAGTTCGCACCGGGGTACTTGTGCTGGCAAGTGGAGCTGTCAGGGAGCGATAAAGGCCAAGAGGTGCCAAAGACCATGTACACTTCAAAGTGGTCTATAGAGCATGGGTTGTTGTTCCCATGTCTACCTCCAGACCCCGTGTCTCCTGCCAAGCATCCCCCCTCACGCTGGACGGCCCCCTGCAAACCGCATAATGCCACGACATATACACGTCATTCATTCACAAACACACCCGTTTCGAATTCTTTATAACCCACTTCATATTTCTAATGAGAACTTCTTTGCGCTTTGCTAGTCAACCCGTGAAGGTGCTGGTTATCTGCTCTTCGTCTCTGTGAACTTCCGTGACCACTTCGAGGAAACTCGTCAGTTTGCAAACCTGTGAACTGCTCCCTGTTCTACGACAAGAAACTACTCTGATCCCTGCATCTAACTGTTTGTTCGTCAAGGTAAGGCCATGTACCATAATCATTTTGCGTCCAATTTCTTTTCGGTCAAGACAGTACATGCAAGGAACTAGTCACATGTTCTGAGTTTAGTCAAATTATCTTTCTATTTTTTTAAGTTATTCAAATACTTATCCGCATGTGAATAACGTGTATAGTTCCAAGAACCAAAACGAACCTTGCATTGAACCTTTTATGTGTCATTTAATTTTTTAACACATTGGTATTCATAGAGAATTGTTGATCTTTACTTTTCAGAACTTTCCACAATGCCTGCCTATTCCATTGGCGGTTGCCCTTCGAAGACCCATAATAAATCTGAAGGTACTATAATGCATGTTTTCCCTAAGACAATAGATCAGATAAGAGAATGGGTCCGATATTGCGGATATCCACCGTCTGAGCTTGAAAGTAGAGTCCTAGAAGTCTTTGCGGACAAGAGGGGTGATCGATACCGCATCTGCAGCAGGCACTTTAGCTCAGACATGTACTCCACATCATTGCTAATAAAGAAGAACACACCGCGAGCGAGGCGAAAATTGCTCTCAACCGCTATTCCCACTCTATTCGTCCACATCCCTCCACTGGTGAGTCAAGTTTACGTATTTATCTCTCGGCCTTGCGGTAGTGTGTAGCATTAGCTAACAATAATTTCCCCATTTATGTATCCACTCAATATGAAGGCGGAAGATTCTCCATCCGTGTCGTTATTGCAGTCATCAGCCACTTCAAGCGCCTATCGGGTAATCTTACTTAGCTATTCTGCCACTGACTTGTTTTGGGCATGTAAATCAATAGTTTTAATTTATCGTGTGATTATTTTACCTAATGGTACACCCTTGTACTCGTCCTCTAGTCTTTGTTTTCAGTTATAATTATTGTTATCCAAAATAATGCAAGTACTGTCTTTCAGGGAGATGCTGAGGAGTCCAACGTATTGACGACAACAGTTGATGTCACTCAGATGCTCGAGGTACGTTTCCGGACAGTTCCATCGATGGAGATCATCAGATCTTGCATTCTTGTAGCGTGATTGTTACACACAATGTTTCTTTCGTTTTTAGCCATTGATATGTCCTTCTGTCGTCGCCCTCCTATGTGTCTTCTTTTTTTCAATATTGTGTTCATTACTAATGAAAGTCCTATGTTTCAGGGAGTCGATGGAGCATTAGTCCAAGAAGAAGGGGGAGCATGCAGTTACGGGTCGGCGCAACAGCTTGCAGAAGTGTGCACCGCAGTTACATCGTCCCTTGATGTTCTTATGCATTTCGAGGTATGGATACTGACAGTTCGATCAAGCGAAATCATATGACGTGATTACATCCGCTATACTTCCTTCTTTATTAACGCAAGTACTATGTTTCAGGGAGATGACGGAGCTTCTTCTACAAGAACATCACCCCTAGTAGTTGATGCAGATCTCTGGGTGGTGACACTTCCAACGATCGAGCAAATCAAATCATATTTACATATCCATTATTTATTTTAGACAACTGATCATTTGTGCAGGTCTATTTAGATGAGCCGTTGACGCCTGCACAAGGTTTATGTTCTTTTTAACAAAATAGAAAACCATACTAATGCAATTACTGTGTTTCAGGGAGTTACTGAAGCATCATCTTCAATAATATCATCAATGGAAGTCTATGAGGAGCCCGAGGTATGGATCTTGACAGTTCCATCTAACTAGATCAACAATGCGTGAATAATTGTGGTTTGAATGTTCTACACAAAGCGTTCATTCGTGTTTTGCTATTGAGATGTACGTGGGTATTGGTCCCCAAGTACATTTTGTGTTTTCAATATTATTATACATACTAATGAAAGTTCTATGTTTCAGGGAGTCGATGGAGCGTCAGTGCGTGATGGATGTGCTTATCATGAAAATATAGTCGTTGCAGCGCAAGAGGAAGTGGAGACATGCACACACGAGTTGGAGCAACAGCGTCCTGATGTTGAAGTTCGAGGTAAGAAAGTTTCAAAGAAAAGAAAGCAAAAGAAGGTTAGTGTCCTGGTCACTATATTATGTTGTTTTTCACTGTTAATAGTTCAATACTGTTAAGTTGTGTTTAAACTGAACATCCCTTTTCCAATCTGTCCTCTAGTTGCGAGTGGGTGTACGAACTAGATCTACACAGACAGTGAAGCGAACGAGAGATGTTGCTTGTCAAACCTTTTGGCAGGGACTTGAGACTGGAGATGCATCGTGCCAATGGGAAGAATATGAAGTGATTGACAACGGAGCTATACCACCACCAGCCATTGATAGTGAATGTCCTCCTGGTAGTTCGGATGCAGTCGGAGATCAATTTACAGAATCCACACCCGCAAAAACTAAGACCGCGAGAAAGTTGAAGAAATTGTTTTATTCACCCATCGCCGGAGAAGGAACAGATGTTGCAATGGAAGAGAATGAAGTGGACGACAATGAAACACCATCAATATCACTGAACATAGCGGAAGACGATATCAGAGATTCTACCTTTCATATGAGTGACATGTCCTCAACGTTACAGGCCGAACCAGCTGGGATGCAGAGTGACAGTATAAGGAAAGAGGCCAAATTCATTGTATTCGATAGTTGTTTGATTGATATTATTATTCGGATGAAATGTGGGCATTCGGTTGGTAGGGAAGTATGTGGGGAGCCATTGATTAATGTGACTCGTGCAATTCGAGGCACTAACCTTAAAATACATGCCACCTGTACAAAATATCATCCTTTCTCATGGTCTGCACAACCCATGCTGGGGCAACTGCCAGCAGGCAATCTACTTTGTGCAGCGGCTGCACTTTTTAGTGGTTCAAGTTTTAAAAAGTTAGAGTCTTTCTTTCAGTTTGTGGGAATCCATTTCATTGCGAAAACTCAGTTCTACAAATACCAAACCGATTATCTATTTCCAGCCATTAGCGAAGCTTGGAGAATGGAAAAAATGTCTATTGATAGTACATTCGCGGGCAAACGGTTCAGGCTAGCCGGTGATGGACAGTGCGACAGCCCAGGATTTTCAGCCAAGTACTGCACCTACCACTTTCAGGACATGGAAAGTAAGAAAATTGTGAGTTCGGTGGTCGTGCAGGTGTCACAAAGTACATCCTCAGTGGCCATGGAGAAAGTTGGCTTTGTAGCATCATTGCAAGAACTACAATGGCGGGGAATGGTGATCGACCTGATAGCCACGGACAGACACGTTTCAATTGCCAAGACAATGAGAGAAGAGTACAAAAATATAAATCACCAATTTGACGTTTGGCATCTTGCAAAAACAATCAATAAAAAAATGTCGGCTGCAGGTAAAAAAAAAGATATGCAAGGTATTTCACAGTGGTCCAAGTCAATCAGCAACCATCTTTGGTGGAGCTCAAAAACATGTGGAGGGTCGTTGGAAATTCTACTGGAAAAATGGCGGTCAGTAATGCTACACTGTAGCAACGTTCACCGCTGGACCACAAACCAACATTTCCACAATTGTGAACATGGCCATTTGTCCACAGAGGTGGCACGGAAGAAGAAGTGGTTGATTCCTTCATCACCCACTCACAAAGCCATTGAAAAGATTGTATTTGATAAAACTATAACAAGAGATTTGAGGGGACTCACGGAATTCTGCCACACAGGAGATTTGGAGGTGTTCCACAATATGTTCCTAAAGTACAGGCCAAAACGATTGCATTTTGGCATGGAGGGCATGATAAATCGGGCTCTTCTAGCGGTCTTGACACATAACCATAATGTAGGCCGTCAACAAAGTAGGACGACCGGAACTTTAGGGACGCTTTGCTACAATAAGGCCTTCACTAAAAGAAGTAAACAATGGGTTATCAAACCAGTGTTTGAGGATATGCAATATGACTTTATTGAGAGACTTATTGTTGATGTCCTAGATAGGCACATACATGGAGTTGTGAACGAACCTGTGCAGGGGACAACTGCATTGCCACCCAACATTGCCTCTGTTCCATGTCCACCTAAAGAAGAGCTCATTGAGAAATACACATCACGGTTTAAATGATTGTAATTTGATTGTCTGTTCTCTCGAGTCTCCTCATGTCGCAGGCCCATTGAATATGTGTAGCTATGTATTGTGTAAATAAAAGTGATTGCTCCGTGAGTCCTGTGAGATGGCCTTACACTGAATGTAGCTAACTAGGAATGTGTGCTCGTTCAAAGTGAAGGTCAGCTGCTTTGATTTTTTCTCGGGTGCCGGAATGGCCCACGACTCAGTATAAGGTTCTATTGTTATTTGACCTTGACAGGCCGGGACCATCCCGAAAGACTTCTTTTTGGGGGTGTGGGGCAATAACGTAAGAAACGATAATGAATATAATTTCAGAAACGAAAGCCATTTAATGTTCGTTCATTAGAAGAAATAACGTCGGCATAGAAGGAGTGGTATTTCGGGGCTGCCCTACGCACAGACACAATGGAAAATGCAAATATAATGTAAGTAACTCTTTAGATGAGTTGATACCGCAATTTAATTACTATGCAGTAGCTTTAAAGACGGGTTAAGTTGTACTTGTTCGTTCTATGTGGCATATTGTTTTGTACCGCGCACTATCTTGAGGAGAACCATCTCCTTTTACGGAAGCACCTCAAAACCTTCCTCTTTGCTTCTGCTTTCTCTCTCCCTCTCCCCTGCTACAACTGGTCCACTGTCTGCGACCTCGGTCCTGGGCCCTTCCACTCTCCACCTGCACTGCCTCCCTGTCAACCCCTGCACTGGGGGTCTGTCTCAGTATCCTACAGCCCCCCCTTGACCTATAATACCCAGTTGCACTGTCCTAGCTATGAAATAATTTCCCGACCTAATATATAAAATGAATAATTTTAATAAAGATCTGATGGTGAGACTAATTTCATTTTTTATGTTTTTAAAACAGGTACATCCTTCATTATTGTATGTGTCACGAGTACCAGACACCGGCGGATGGCTTTTTTAACCGCCAGTTGCTTCTCCGCGTGAACAACGTTACCACCCTGACCATTTTATGGGACGATCGCCAAGTACAAGTATGCCCTTACGCGGTACTAACGGCTAGATGCAACATACAGACCGTTGTGGTGGCCTAGTGCCTCGTTGTTGGAACAGCCATGCGATTATCAGTGCGACCGAAGACCTTATTTTATCGTAAACCAACACCCTGTGTACTGCACACGAACATCGCTTGCCTCAAGACGAACTATTTTGGATCGAGAGCAAAGAAAAATGCAAATTGCTGAATATTCTCTAAACATTTGATGTCCAATAAATGTACTTTGCCAAATGTACAATCTTGCCGTTTGCTTTTAAACCACAGTTTCATATTCCGAATTGTGGCGCTGTATTGTGAGATGATCTAAGACCCTGTGTACAGCAAAGGAACATTGCGTGCCTCAAAACGAACTTTTTGGAACGTGAGCAAATAAAAATGAAAATCGCTGAATATTCTCTAAACATTTGATGTCAAATAAATGTACTTTACCAAATTTACAATCTTGCGGTTTGATTTAAAAGTACAGTTTCATATTCCCAATTGTGGCGCGCTGTGTTGTGAGCTGATCTGTATTGATTTCCGGGTTCTGTGTGGAGTCGCGTAGAAGACGCCTGGGCGCGTTTGCCTACGCAGCACAGTCACGTCACGGATAGAGGCGGGGAATATGAATGTTTTGATAAAGTCTGTTTCAGGGGCGGGGGATTTGATTTAGTGCCGCAAAAGCAGGTGAGCCAGGTCGATGGGGGGAAATGATAGGATTATCAGAAAATGACGGCTGATTTCGAGTGCGTTAATGGACGAAAAGTCGGGTAAGGTCCATAGGAAAGTTTTCTACGATCTACCGATTTATGCTTAAAAACACATGGCCGAACCGTAGGGACAATAAAAAAAAAGTCCCGGAACTATCCTTTAAGTGAGTTTGGGCCTCATTACGAAGCAGGTGCTCCTGTAATGAAGGGTGCTGGTATGGGACCGGCACCCTTCATTACGGGATGCCCTATTACGAGGTTCCCTTTGCGAGAACCGGTAAGGACGCCTGGTAAAACCAGGCGTCCTTAGCGGGTCCCGCGAGGGTCCAGGGAGCTAATAACGGGCACGTTATTAACAGGCCCGTTATTAGCTCCCTCCCCATTCCCATTGAGCCCTATGGGGACTCAAATGGGAATGCGGACGGGTTTTCCCAATGAGGACTTACTGGGTCCACCTAGGTTGGAATAGCTTGGTAAATCCTCATTGGAGGAACCTGGTACTGGAACCCGGTATGGAGGCAGCCAGTACCTCCATACTTGTAATGAGGCCCTTTGTGTCCCGAGGTCACGGATAAGAATGAATCCATGGGAAGCAGTATTTGGGGCCTGCGAAGTTCCAGAAGTTGATGTATTTCCCCCCATTAACTTGGACGTTCTAGTAGGAGTCCCCTGAAATAAAAATGGAATCACATTCTTGGTTTTCTGTCCCTCTTGGGGCACCAGAACAAGTCCAAATGCCATGCCTGCGGATGAAGATGGAATTGCGCAGTACGACTTCTGTCGCAGCAAGTTCTGTAGTGTCTAGGTAGCGAAGGAATTTATGCAAAATCCTGGTCGTTTTTTTACTTTTTGCCATTCGTTTCTCAGAGTGCTTGGGTTTGTTTCTTTGAGACTTAGTATGATCATTCATTTCCCCAATACCACAGTCAGGTGGCTCCTTACCAGGTTGCATGAGGTTTTCCTGTATGGGTAATTGGGAACGTGTGTTTATGTTTACTTGCGTGGCCACCTCCTTTCCTATGGAGGCCTTACATTGAGGACCCCCCCCAATTCCTTTGCCTCCATAATATCCTTTGAAATAATAGGTACTTTGTCCAAAAGTTCCAGTTTAAGGTTAATATCACTTAAAATCAATGCGTCTGCACAAACTTGGTTGCATATGTTACATACATGCCAACGTTCCGACACTCCTGCGGGGGAGATTTCATCAGAGAAATCGGGAGACGTACATTTTCCTATAGGAATGCATTGAGGCTAGAAGTATTTTAGGCAGCAGAACGTGAACAATAGCAATATTTTTCACTGTAAAAAGTCGGTAGTCTCCCACCTAAATGGGGAGGGTTTGCATGTATCATACAGCTTCACAAATTAGCTCAAAACTGAGGTGAGTGCAGAAAGATGTTAGCCTTAGCCTTCCTTCCGCTACTCGCAAAGTGTGGTGCAGTGGCACACTGCTTCTCCTATCATGTCCCGAATACAAAGAGTTAGTGTTATCAAGAGAAATCCACTCAGTTAACACAGCAGGAGAGCCCAAGTGTGACCCCCTTCATATAGGAGAAACGAGCACATTTAGAAGGTTGCTGCTGTCATCATGGGGAACAGCAGCTACCAGAGCCGTTTCTAAGCACATCATTTCCTCAGCTGCCTCAATCATGCTCTCATCTAATTGATACTGGTTCGTTCCACTGTAGCCACACCGGAAGTGGTTTTTAAAGGCCAAACTCCTCCCTTCACAACACCAGCATCCACTATGGAAAATGTATAACGACCTCTGCACAGGCTCCTAGTGTGTAAAACAACTCGAAATCCACACTTTCTCACAGATTTTTCGCCCTTGTTATGCAGCTAGTAAATTGGTTCCATGTGCTTTTACTACATATTTTTTAATTGCTGATGTTTTACCGCACATTTTGTAAAGAATTTATTCGCCCCGGATCTTATCCTGATCCACCAACCCCCATTCCACGTTCTCTCATGCAAACCTCCACTATGCATTTTACAGCAAAAATTCAGCCCAAAAAATGTGCAGTAAAAAATTCCAATGTGACTTTTCTGCAGTAAAAAATTTACACAGCAATTAAGTTGCAAATTGTTCTCTACTGGTTCAACTCGCCTGTTAGGACTTTATTGTTTTCCACCGGATTGTTTGGCATTTGCAGAAAATAATACTGTTCTCTTTTGGGAAGAGTACATTATGCACACCTCATAAATAGAATATTGTATTGTGGTCTGTGTTCTTAAATTCTTGTGAATGCAGTAACCTGTACTCAGCAAATCCAACTCCAGAGACTGCGGCACGAATGTTAATTACTCCATGAATGCCGATGCACCTGTCTTTAGGAGAAATACCACCAAACACAGGGCGTTGCGTAGACGTCCTACTAGCACACCTGCAAGGACCTGGCTGCGTGTGATGCACAGGGCGTGCTTATCTGAAATTAGAAGCGTCTCCTACCCCATTATCCTCGAAGGCTTTGTCAATCTCTCGAGACTGCCTGCCTCCATCCGCTAAAATCATGTACGTGTTCGGCTGGTGGAAGGCCGTTTTCTACCTTGGCGCCCTAGGCGGTTGAATTCCCTGTTGATAGACGTGCACTTGGCAGCGAGTCTGGACACGTTTCATCCAGGTTAAGCTTCCTTTTAGCAGAGCCATTCCTCAATCGTAGCAGCGTGCTTGGGTTGACGCTGCTCTGTCTGTGGGTGCCAGCGCAGGTGAGAGCCGCGCATTGACCTCGAGGACACTGAGGCAAACGTCCCTGGAAGCCTTTTCCAACTGAAAAATTATGACACGTCAACGCGTGCGCATATACACTCTTCGACAGACGCATGTGCGTCAATACACTCACACACACGCGCTGATTTTCAAGCCAAGCTACGTTAGGAAACATTCTAAAAAGCACAGCATGAATAATGAAGTCTTTGAAAACCGTTGAGAGAGAGTAGGCAGTGCAGCTAATATTTCTGAATTCAAGTACAGTAATTAGTTACCAGGGAAGATAAGAACCCGCTGGCAGCTTTGCTCTGGAAACCACAAGAGCCTGGAATGATAATAACAGGGGTGGTTATTGTGACAGGGCTGGTGTAGACAGAGCGGTGACTAAAGTTATTTCTGTCAGACGAGGTAAACAAGCCCGGTGCCACTGCACTTCTCGCAGCACGATATCATGTATGCCTTCTCAACAATGGAACTGTGCATGTGCTGCTTCTGAAATTGTTTCTCCTCCTGTAATCCTATTTAACAATTTTACACTCAACAATGCAGTAACCAGCAGCACAGGCATTCTCGAACCGCAAGACGAATTCCGAGTAAATTATAGCCTGTCAGGCATCTGAGAACGTAGAGCTGGAAATAGAAAACACAGCTCTGAGGAAACTTAAAACAGCCTCTGGTGGAGAATCGATCCCGAAACACAAACTCCCTGGGTCATATCACAGAAACGTTGCTTGGTGGCCAATTAGCGCTTCGTGGCTATGGTATCTTTCTAGGCACTGCTTGGTAGATCCTCAGGTAAGTAAGGACTGCGAGGAAGAAGCTAAACAATGGGGCAAATGGGCCGATTACAAACTAGAAATCTTCATTACACCAAGTCATAGTCTTCCTCATTTCAGTCTTAATTGTCCCTTCCTTTCACCTCTCCTCCCGTCCTCCTTTAGGCAGCCAGCTTGCTATGACACCGGAGGAGGGAATGGAGGAAAGTGGCTCTTATAGGCCACACGTTAAAATAGGTTAAATAAAAAGGTTTCGCAAACAACACTGAGAAAGAACGTAGGTTGGAAAAGTTCTCTCTCTCTCCCACATGGTTTGGAAAGGGTAGTTGGCAGACTCTCCCTCAGGAGACGGGCCTCGAGTAAATAAGTAAGCACTGAAGCAAGAGAGACCAGGACTCATTGTAATGAAGATTACTACTAAATTATTGGGCCATGTGTGTGTGTTATTTGTAATTGATTTGTGTTCATTTTAGTTGAAACAAAATTACATTTGCGGGTCATGTCAGCGTCTCACAGCTGTAAGGTAACATCATAGTATCTTACTGCCTTTTTCATGGTAACCACTTATCAATGCCCCTTTAAGCAATCTGGCCAGCCCCGCAGCTGGTGGTGAGCATAGCCAATGCTTGTTGGTGTTCTCGACTCATTTTTTATTCCCATTTGGTTTTCTCCCCCAGTCTCTCTAAGTTGGACTTGGGTCCTGATTTCGATGAGCCAGGAGTCCCAACCCACACCTCACTTAGGATGTCCAATAAGCAGACGATCTAGGACAGGGGTACCCAACTGATTTTGCCAAAAGACAGAATGTACCTTACATGCTTCCTATAATGGGCCCACAAGTAAATGTGGGAAGGGCGGTAGGCAGGGCAGGGGCATGGCAGGAGGCTTTTTCAACCCCCATTTTTATTAAACACATGGAAAAACTACACATTTTTCCGGTGTACTGGTCTTTATTTGTATTTTGTAGTTTTTTCTCTTTAGTTGTTGCATATGGTCTGTTTATTTAAAGTCAGAAAACAATGCACACAAGCGTTTGGGTCTTGCACTCCAATGGCTCCACATATATTCCACACAAAAAAACGTGCTCCAAACAGCTGCTTATGATGCAAAACGAAATTCCAGAATTTTATTTAGGGCATCACAAAAACAAACAAAAAAAGTGAGGAAAGACGCGTTTTGCAACCTCCTGTTTGCTTGTTCACGTATAGCTTGCTTGCATTGAAAATCGTCTTAAGTAATACAACAGGAATTGACATTCATTAGCCAGACTCTATGGTGGCCAAGTTCTATGGTTACCCTGGACATGGTCCTTTCTTGATTTCATGGTTCCACAGCCAAATTCAATGGCTAGAAAGAACCATAAAAGGCAGCGGCCATTTCCAAATGTCTGTGAGTAATGTTAGAATATACAATGTTTGAATCCATTCACTATATGGAAAGGCAATAGGAGTATATGAGCGTAAAGGCCCAATCACAAGTGAGTGTTACGAAATTAGTAACATGACACTCATTTGTTTCCTATTTTAGATGGTGAACTGGATATCCCAGCCCAGTAGATGAGTGGCAACTACCCTGGAGATGGATGGGGATGCAGATTTTATCCATACATCAACAATCGAAACGACCGACGTAGTTTGGCAAAAGGAAGTCTGTTTTAATGTCAATTATCTAAAACAGGGAGTACAACGAACATCAGCACTCGCTCGATCCTCTTACTCAACAAATCTTACAAAAAACTGAGGTTATATTAAGGAAATTCGTCATCAGTGATGTATTGACCTGCGTCATTACGAACGTCCTCCTCCGTGGAAAACTACAAAAACCCATTGAAGGAAGTGATAGGCTCTAAGTGAATATCTAAATTTACATTTCATATCAGTATAGAACAGTAAATTAAAGTGATATGGTTCTTAACATCAGGTGGGCAACTAAGCCCTCCCCTCAAAATGCCCACTATGAACGTCACTAAATACACAACGTCCCATTGGCTACACAAACTATAGGACCCTTAATTACGTGGTCCTCTACAATTGGTTGGCTTCTCCCCGTCAGTACTTTTCCACCTACGTCTAGCAGCATACAGGCTGAACATCCAGGTGCTAGAGAGCTCGTTTTAACACTAGTTTCCCACCAATTAGCAAATCAATCCATCTTTATCTCAATGGTCTAGTGTCAATTAGGGTTTTTAAGCCCGGCCTTGAGTTTGTACTATGCTCTGAGAAATTTTAAGGAGTGTGGGCACACTCTGCCCTCATGCATACGTGTGACCAGCTCATTCGTCCACCTTCACTCTTCCACATGACTGGAGACCATGGAATCAAGCCTTTTAGTGTAATAAAATACTATTTTCTAATAGTCCTCTGATGTCTTTTGTTTTGATCATGCCTTCTGAACAGGAGTTTCTGTTCTTTCACACGAATTGCATCCAATGTCAGTTCACTCCAGTTTGATAAGACCTTGGCTTCTTTGGCTGATCCAACTCTTTCTGCTGAGATTCATTCTGTAATTCAATTTGCTTTTTTAACTGCGACACACTAGAAATGAGGCCTTCTCATTAAGGCCCAGCACTGCTATAAGGCGTAGTGGAAACATCCATAGTTCACTCACTCCTATATATGTATAGATTGGCGCTTGCCGCAATCTATTCACTATGAAGCTAGCCTCATGATTACTTCACCTGCTTGCGTTTCTGTTGCATCTGTACACGTATAAATTAGCTTAATATCTCCATCTGTTTCTATGGCATAAGCTTCTTCACCTTGATCCCAAGATGTCACTTATCCTTGATACTTTCTTGATGCCTTATAGAATATCTGCATTCTCTGGTCTCTGCATCTCTTCTACAGACGTTAGCTTGATTCTGTGTGACGTCACCATTCACCCATGTCATTTATCTGCTCTGCTTCTTCAGAAATTTGGTTCAAATGGCCATCATCTTTTCTTGTATGCAGGTACGGTTTTCTAAATGGGTAACTTGCCTCTTAGGTCTGGGTACTTTCACTGGTACTGCACAGAGTCCATAATCTGCTCTTTGTCTGTTCAACTGCTCCATGTATGTCTCATACTCTGGTTTCCAACAGACAGGTAATATGGGTGGGGCGGTTGGAGTAGGGGTACTTGGCTCCTCCTCTAGACTGTAATAATTTAAAGTTGAGGTTAGTGCTCTAAGCCTTACTCTTAATGGTTATGAACTGATTTTATGGCACTGTGACCATATATTTACGAGTGCAGTGCTCTGAATTTACTCTTTGACAAGACTATGGAATTGATTCCTCCCTATATATATATATATTTGACCCTTGTTTTGACATTCCGTTATTTTTGACTGCTATACTTTTCCGTTTGGGTTGGCCATACTCTTGGGAGTATGGTCTTCGTTGGGTCAGGTTTCCACAAAAGGTGAAGGAGGTAAATCCCTTAATTTTGCCTGTTTTAGCTTTAGGACAGGGTTCAATGTTGGAGTGTGAGGGCTGAGTAAGCGATTTAGCGCCCCCATGCAAATGCCATCCTCATGACCCCTGCCCTGCAACCAAACACTATGCCCCATGACCCCCACCCCAAATAAATACTATGCCTCATGACCTCCACCCCCAACCAAATACTATTGTCAGGTTTAATCACAGCTCCAACAGATATAACTGCAAGGCCAGGTTAGGCCTTACTGCAAAAGGAACGTTCTTATGGCTATGCCCACTCGTGAATGAAATGTAGGTATTTCTGCAGTTGACACAAGGAACATTGTAACATGGAAAAGGCACATCACTGTGTTGGGTAAGAGAAGAGATAACAGTAGCATTTATCTTGTATCTGCCACAGAAAAATGAAAGGTTCATTCTCCATGTGAAAGGTGGCATTTGCCAGCCCAGAAATTGACTCATGTAAAGAACCTTACATGTGCGTTTGCAGTCAAAACAAGACATGAAGAAAAATGTTCCCATGCTAAAATAAAAATATCAGGGAAAAGACTTGGTGTGTGACCGCAAGATGAAATGTATTAAACAGATAGGATTTTCATGCAAAATACATCTCACAGAGTGAATCGACTATTTCTTTCAGGTGAAATGAGAAAGGTATTTGTGGGCCCAGGAAATGAATGACTTTGATTTTTGATTCCTGACCCTGTTGCTATGCAGAACCCAGAAAGAAGGATCAAAGGATCTGAAGGGCTTGGTCTCTGGCAGGGGCAATACAAATGACCATTAGCCCCGAACAGAGGAGAGCTAATGGATTAATAGCAGACTATGTCAACATTGCAGCCCAACAGATTCTGAACCATGTGGTTTCAAGGAAATGAAACCCAAGAAATGGGGGCTAGGATGTGAAACTAATTCTATATGTTAATCATGTGGCCATAGACTTACATTGAAAATGTTATTTTATGTAATAATTTGGAGACTGAGAGACTCACAGACTTGGGACTAGTCTCATTTGAAAACTGTTGTCAAGGTGATGGTGCTGATGTCACATGTATGTGGATTTAGTGTTTTATAACCCTGTGACCATTCAAAAGGTGTTTCTAGCTGCCCCGAGAATGTTGGAAAGTTGAAAGTTGGCGAGCTGATGGCTTGTTAAATACGGTATCTGGATATGAAAGTTTCATAACCTCATATACTTTCTGTGTGAAGGGCAAAAAATCACAGTGCGCCCGTGCAATAATGTGCCAAAATAAAAATAACTTCTACTTATCCATCATGAGGAGGGGAATATTAATAACTATATATCATGGCAGGTAATTGTGAAATAAGTTTTGCCATGTGGACTTTCTTTTAGAGTAACACTGAACAGGAAAAAGCATATGAATCTCAAAGTGGAGTTGTAATATTTCTGTTCTGCACTCCTGAACTAATCCTTAGAGAGGGGTTGGACTTTGGGGGTGGATCGAAATGTAACTGTCCAATCTTGGATGCGAGATCATAACTTAGCACCTAATATGAATTTTCCATGGCAGGGGCTTGAATAGTAAAACGGGTTTGCACTATGGCAAAGGGGCTGGATATAACTGGGGAGACCAGGAAAGACAGAGAAGGAAAAAAAGGAGAGCTGCCTAAAACCATCTTGGTTGAGAGGCCTTAACATTGAGAGGTCTTAAACTTTGCCTGGGAGACAGAAACTGGGGGAAGCCAACAACTGACTAGGCCTTGATCCTTAAGGAGAAGCACGATCAGAGAGCAAAGCTGGTGACAATCTCTGACTGAAGTGACCAGACCCTGAGCTGTCCACAGAGGAGACTGGCTGTCTACCCCAAGTATACCAAACCCAGAGAAATCTTGTGTAACTTGCCCAAAATGAAATTAAGTGTGTGGGGTCCTGCTTGCCTTTATATTCTTCTCTTAATAGTGGGTGGGGGGGCAAGTGTGTAGACCCTTAGCATCTGTGACTGAATATGAATTTAATTATCTCCCAAATAGATTGATGAGGGGGGAGCTTGGAAGAATTCAAACCATTCACCTTCTCTCTTAGTGGGAATAATGTTATAGTCACATAAAGTGATTGGGCTGTCCTGGCCACAAACATGAAATGTGTAATTGTCACCATTGCCAAACCTTGCTTTTAAATAAAAGGTATGCCTACCCTGAAGCGAAAATCCCAACTGATACCGCTTGCCAAAACCCTGCCTCTCAATGAAAGGTGTCCTTGCCACAAAAAACAAAATTGATAATTGACATCCTTCCCAAACCCTACCTTTGAAATAGAAAGGTGCTGGTTGCAAAACAAAATTCCCAACTGATACCATTTTAAAAAACCCTGTATTACAATAAATGGTGTCCTTGCCACAAAAACAAAAAGGTGTTTGTTCCATTCCCAACCCTTGCCTTTAAAACAGAAAGGTGACCTTGCCACAAAAACAAATTCCCAATTGTCACCATTCGTTCAACATTGTATTTAAAACAGAAAGGTGATTTTTTTGACACAAATGCAACATTCTTAAACTGTCCCCATTCCCTAGACCTAACCTTTGAACAGAGGGGTGCTGCATGTAATTGATGCCTGGGGTTTCAGTGCTGGGGGTAGAAGTGCTTTGCAAAGTGAAACTAATGCAATTTCCATTGGACAAATGTGAAATTTCCAAAACTAAATTGTGCCTGTGTTTTAAAATTACACCGATATAAAGAAATGCTAGTACTTATGCTCTAGTAATGTGCTGTGTTATTATTATTTCATTTTGATACCAAAGGGTTCATGGGATAGGAGTTTTGAACTGTTTATGCAGCTTGTCTTCCATGTACTTGAAACAAAAAACAGAAAGTAGTAAATGTGTTGAAGCTTTCTTTTGTGACACAAAGAAGGTGGCTCGTGTAACATAAACAAAACCTCATTGAACTTACACTTTAAATAAATATGCATTCTTCCTGTTCACTGGCCTGGTTCTTGGCTCATTGTTGGTACCGGGGGAGGGATCCACGGGGCTCTATATGAGTCATAAGTAGGGCGTATTTGGATCTAAATTAAGGGTATATTGTGGACTCTCTTAAGTGGGGGAGACTCCCTATGTTGAATGTGGCCTCCCTATGTATCATTACGCTATTCCCCATGCACCCACCCCCAATCAAACACTATAACCCACATGACTCCCACCCCCACCAAACCCTATGTCCCATGACCCCCACCCCTCACAAAATGCCATCCCCATGAACCCCAACAAAATTCCATACCCATGACCCCCCGAACAACCCCAACAAAAGACCATTCCCATGCCCCTACACCCCCAACAAAATGCCATCCCCACGACCCTCCCGACCCCCAACAAAGCACCATCCCCATGAACCAATACCCCAACCAAATGCCATCCCCGTGATCCCCCAACAAACGGCCACTCCCATGCCCCTACAACCCCAACAAAATGCCACCCCCATGACCCTCCTAACCCCAACAAAACATCCTCCCAATAACCCCTAGCCCCCAATAAAATGCCATCCTTATGACCCTCCCACCCCCCAACAAAAGGCCATACCATGCTCTAGGATATGGTGGCTTCGATATAAAAACTTTGCGAACAATAAATGGACATTTTGCATTACAAGCCTGTACATTTCTCCTTCCACTTTGCAGACGGGCATCTCGGCCGAAAGGCATTCGTGGCCACGAAGACCACATATCCTTCTACAACTCAGGCCTTCCATCATGGCCGCCAGGACCGCTGATAACATCTGAGGCTTCCACCTACCACACTAAAGCAGCCTGATTGTCTGATAAGCATGACAAAGACCCTATTGGCCAGGGCACCGACAGGCGAGTACCGGTCCCCACCAAAGGGTCTACATCTTGGGGCTGCATCTGGCCTGGCTGAAGGTCATTACCCCTTCCACTTTGCAGGGGTGTACCTCGCCTGGAAGGCCTTCGTGTTCACGAGGAGCACATATCCTTCTACAACCTGGGCCTTCCATCATGGCCGCCGGGACCGCTGATAAAAACAGAGGCTTCCATCTGCCTCCCTGAAGCAACCTGATTGGCTGATAAGCAAGACAAAGACCTGATTAGCCCAGGAGCTGGCAGGTGAGCGCTGCCCCCCCCAAAGAGGCCTACACCTAAGGGCTATGTCTCACCCTGTCTGGAGCTGGAGGGAGCCCCCTCCTAATGTCATCATGCCATCCGCTTGTCTCCAGGCTATGCACATCGCAAACAAATTGACTTAGACCCGAGCACAAATGGAGTTGAAAATCTTTTTGCCTTGCAATGCGGAGCTCTGGTAAGCAACTCTGTTCGCCCTTCCCTTCTCTAGTGGCACATGCACCCAGGTTTTGTTGCCTCCTCGACCAGCTACATCTCCCCACTACCTTGTTCCCCTCCTTGGGGCATATATCTCTGCTGCATCTGCGTGCACCTGAACGGGGTCCCCTTCAGCTTCATCACCCTCTCACCCAAACTGAATCCAAGGGGCAGGCACTGCTAACTCTCCTCTTCATTGCTGCCATTAGCCACTTGACTAGATTCTTCCCCTTGCCCCCCTCTGCTCACGGTTGATCACCGGCCTGCACCAAAGTAATTCCCACATGTGTGTCTTCTCTCCTCTACCACTCCCACATGTAATTTTATGCCTCTCTTTTCCATTATCTTAAACACCAAATTTGATGCCCTGTGTGCTCTGACTCTTTTCTCTGATTCATGAAGCCTTTTTTACTCCTCTAGTTTCTGTACCACTTGAAACTTGAATCCTGCTGTGTTTAAACCCGCACATTGATTGTTTTCTGCTTCATGAAAACCTGAATTTACAGCGTTTTGCTGGAAAGTTGAATTTAGATGTGCATTTAAACCTGTGCATTGAATGTTTTTTGCTGCATTTAGTGCTTTGCTGGAAAGTTGAATTGAGATGTGCCTTTAAACCTGCACATTGTTTGTTTTCTGCTGCATTTTAGTGCTTTGTTGGAAAGTTGAATTTAGATGTGCCTTTAAACCTAAACATTGATTGTTTTCTGCTGTAGTTTAGTGTTAGTCTGGGCACTTAAAATTCTGCTTCCTTTTGCATTCTTTGCTTAAAGCACCTCCTTCATATGTACCGGCTTGGCTGCTAGTCCACTTGGTGAGTTATTCATGCACTGTGCAGCTTCCCTGTCTGTCTCTCTCCCTCCCGCGCTACTCCCATGGCACACCCTCTGTTCCCTATCTATTCTAACGGCTATTCTATCACCTATCCTATCTCTCTCATGAAGTCTGGAAGAAAAAAGTTTAAAAAAGCTCTCCTGGCCTCTAATCGAGGCATGCCTATTGCTGACACCTACGTCAATGCTACTTCCAGGCAGACTATTACCGACATCCTCTTTTCTGTCCCCTCCGCTGACCTATGGATGCCCCACCTGGTCTTCATTCTCTCCCCTTTCTCCTCCTCACCCATTAATGGTGGCACTAGATTGGAAGTACTATTGGTGTACTTCTCATTCTCTAGGTGCATCATTAATGTCTATCACAATGGCACTATCATGGCCCAAGGTTCTCAACCTACTATTCTCCTTCTTGACCAGTGCCTGCCCTCTCTCTTTATCTTCCTCCCTTGTCCTGCTACTCCTCCTTCCTCCTCTCCTCTAAACCCTCCACCACCACTGACGGGAGCACACTTCCTCAGGGAACTTTCACAGGTTGTAATCAGCTTCACTTAGCTATTCTGAATACTCAATTTGCTGTCAAACACTCCGCCAACATCTGTCTCCTTCTTGAAGACTTTGACCTCAACATCATCGCCCTTACGGAGACGTGGTCCATTGCCAGCTCTGTCACTGCTCTTGACACCCTCCTTCCTGTGGGCTACAAAATCCTCTCCAAACCCAGGCCTAACCGGCCCAGAAGTGTGGTGATTTTCCCTGATTTTCCCAAAGTGGGTTCCTGCTTCTTTCATACCTGCTCAAGCCTACTCCTCTTTTGAATGCCTCGTCTGCAGGACCGACTCTCTCCTACTCTCTCTCTCATCTTTGCCACCATCTACAGGCCCCCTGGCCATACCTCTCCCTTCCTCTCTGAATGGGCCGACCTCACCTGCTCTGTCTTGACCTCTTCTTCCAAACTCCTCCTCCTCAGTGATTTCATTATCCACCTTGACTCTCCTGAATCAGCCACCTCACTGATCTGTGACCTAGGCGACTCCCTCTCTCTCACTATTCTTCCCTGCAGTCCGGCCCACTCAACAGGACACACTCTGGATACCTTAATCTCTGGAGACTTCCTTAGCTCTAACCTGGTCACCACTCCCCTCTCGTGGTCTGACCGCTCTCTCCTCTCCTCCTGCTTGGGGCCCTTTGGTCCTCTGTCTGAGCCGCCTCCCACACTGCCAGCCTCCTTTGCCATCATTCGACTGAGGAAGCCAGTGTCAGACGCTGGTTTTGCTTCCACTTTCATCCCCCCTCCAAGCCCTTCTTTTGACTCTTCCTCCGACTCTGTCCTTGCTAAACTTCACCTCTCCATCTCCAACACCCTAGACATCCTTGCCCTGTCATGAGGATCCACCTGAAGCCTGTCTCCAAGTGCAACGGCTGGTATGACTCTGATCTAGCATCCCTGAAACTCTTGTGCAGAGTGGCTGAACGGAAGTGGCAGACCTCTGGTTCATCCTCTGACAAACTGGCCTGTCGCCTGTTCCAAAGGCAATATCATTTTTCTATCCGCTCCAAAAAGAATGCCCACATCCAAGCCTGCATCTCTGGAGCTACTAACAACATGGCTGAACTCTTCAAAATCTGCAAAGAACTCGCCAATCCAACTGCAGTCTCTGTGATGCTGGAAATGCATCAGAGGGACAGGGCCTCCGTATCCTTGTCCTTTACTGCTTTTTATCGTGTGTTCTGTCGTGTTTTATGCGAAGGAGTTTATGTGGGACTCTTGGCGGTGCAGCTCTCTCTCTTTTGGTTTGGTGAACAGACCCGTGGGATACCCTTATGGCAATCATGGGTAGGGGTACAACCCTATGCCCCTAGTGTATGTTTTTGGGCACCTGTGTGTGACCCACAGAGCAGGGTTCGGGCTGGTGGCAGCTCCGTGCTGAAATGACTGGTGCCCTGAGCGTCCTCCATTTTGGGATGCCCAGGCCCTGTCATTGGAATCGGTAGATTCCTGATGGAGACAAAATGGCCCCCATGGCCTCTTGCCTTCCATCACCTGTTACCTTGATCTTCCCGAAGTCGCTGGAAGCCCTGCCTCTGTCCCTTCCCCCTGTCTGGCTGTTGGGTGGAAGTTCTGTATATGGTAGTGTGGGGGAAGTGCCGCCCAGACTGGCTGGAGCCTTCTCAATGACCGTATGTTGTGGGTACGCCTGTGGGTGGGACGTGGGTGAATGGAGAGTGTGACGAATATGCATTCTATGTTGTGGCTGTCTAGTATCTGGTGTTTGACACAATAGTTGAGACAGCCCTGCCTGAAACCGGTATGAATGCAGCTTGGAGTGTTGAATGACTCAGTACTTGTCCCAATACACATAACTTGTTGTGAGTGTCTGGAGAGAAGTGAATGGCCTGAATACCTTGTGTGCCTGCTTGGCTGCCTGCCTGCATGAATGCCCGTAGTCGTGATTGGATGCTTGAGTGTGACCCAGCCGAATGAATGGGAGATCAACCGTATATCTGGGGACCTCACACTGCTAGGAATCATTTTCGGAAGCTCAAGTCCACTACGACGAGTAACTGGAGTAACTGAAGCTTAACCTTGAGCCCTGCTGAACGAGAAGTATTGTTGTTGCTCTCCTTCGCAATCTGAAAGCTGCTGTGCTTCAAGGACTGACCCAGAGAGGACCTGGTAAGGCGCCCTCTTCCCGAGCTACAAGGGACCATCGTGCACAGCCGATCTTTGCCTAAACTCCCTGGTAGACAGACCTTCGACAGGCTGCCGACCCAATACGGTGATTGCTGCGGAAGTCCAAGGAGAAGCGCCCGGACTGTTGTCCGCCACTGTCGCCGACTCCCGTCGCCGACTGAGCTGCCGTGCCCCCGTTGCCTAAGAACTTCATTGATCCAAGGACGCTCTCATCCGCATCGTCGCCGCTGTATCCTGCTGGAGAAGGCCTGACCGCCCATGCGTCAAGGAGCATCCACCGGTCGGTTTCCCGCCACCCAAAGACCACAGAGACGCCGAAGACTCGACGCCCTTGCTGGGCCACAGTTCTTCAACTCTTTGCGGTCCAGAACTATCGACACTGAGGTGCCCCGCACACCTCTTCCTGGCAGGACATTTTTCACTTCCCCGTCAACAAGCACCGCTAGGAACGATGCAGCCACTTCACCGTCGTAGCTTGACCTGTTCTCCGTCAGACGTTCGACGACCCGTGACTCCTGCCTGAAAGGGAGGACACTCAAGAAGGGTTGTCGATTTCTCTGATGAGGAACGCTACAACGCCAAGGTACTTTGGGGTTGCAGAACTATTGGAAAGTCTAGTGTGAACAATATATGGACTGGGCTT
Source organism: Ambystoma mexicanum (assembly GCF_040938575.1). Taxonomy (NCBI): domain Eukaryota; kingdom Metazoa; phylum Chordata; class Amphibia; order Caudata; family Ambystomatidae; genus Ambystoma; species Ambystoma mexicanum. The sequence goes on from NC_090935.1 coordinate 779,932,136, forward strand.
GTATCTTTCTTCTACAGGTTGCCCAGGTGGGGGGATCTCCACACAGAACTGTGTCTCGGTACCAGGGCCAGTATTCTGCCTATTGCTCAACCATCTTGCTTTCCTTCCTCTCTCAACTGCTGGTTTCCTCTTTATTTTGATCTGTGTGTCATTCTGACTGTATGCACTTTAAGGAGATCTAATAACGTTAGTGGTACCACTTTAGAATTGTATATATTTACCATTGTTGATTTTCGGAGTACAAAGTGAGTTATCGTGATTGTGTAAATGACTTTGAATATTAATTATATAAAGACTGTCTTTTAACCAATACAGTGTGTGGACATTCCTTAGTGGGTGCTCGGGGACTACACTGTACTTAAGAACAAGCTTGCATCACCTCCTGAGAAGCTAGGCCTTGATTGCGCGAATACGTCTACCAATACTAGAGAATCTTGGCAGGGGTCGCTGTGCCTCCCCTCTACCATATAGAGAGCGGAAGTGCAGACCCCCCCTCCGGTCTTTACAGTCTCCAACTCTCTCCTTCCTTTCCAGGCGCCTTGCACCGTTATGGCCTCTCATTTCACATCTAAAACTCGGGACATCCTGTTCTTACTCTCCACCACCCCCACCTCCCTTCCCTCTCCTACTCTCCTGCCTCCCTTGGCCCACCTCTCTCCACCTTTCCTCCCTCCTGCCCATAGCACCTGAAGAGGTCTCTAAAGTTGTCCATTCTATGAAGGTCTCATCCAAACAGGTGCTCCCCTGCTCTTCTAGAACCATTAAGGACAACATCTCCTCTCTTGTCCCGGCTCTTGATGATTTCGGTAACCACTCCTTCACCACTGGCTCTTTCCCTCCATCCCTCAAGCACTCCCTTGTGCACCATGTCCTAAAAAGCCATTTGCTGACCACTCCTGCCTGGCTAACTATCACTCTATCTCCACCCCCTTCCTGGGTAAACTCTTGGACAAGTTGGTCCTCTGCCAATTGATCCTTCATACTGAATTTGTTCGTCGCCTCAATGACCATCAATCTGTATTCTGGACATCCAGAGGCACAGCAACTGCTCTCCTGAACACCCCTGAAGACATGCTTGCAAATACTGACTCTAACGCTCCTGCTACTCTCATTCTCCTCGATCTTGCCTCTGCCTTTGACACAATCAATCATTATATCCTCATAAAACGGCTCTGTGATACCCTCTGCATCACGGACCGGAGACTGGATTGGCTGACCTCTTTCCTCACTTACCACCCTTCCCAGTTGCAGCTGGGCCCTTTCCCCCCTCCATTTCACTCTCCTCCTGCAACGTCCCCAAGGGCTCTATCCTATCGCTATGGCTCTTCAATATCTGTCTCGCCCCTCTTGCTCACCTAATCTCCTCCTTCGCTCCTCATTTTCAGTGGTATGCTGATGACACAAAGCTTTCCTTCAAACTTCCATCTACTTCCTCCTCTTCCTCCTCGCTCATTCCCGATTGTCTGACCTCTATCCTGGAATGGTGTGCAGCCAATGACCTCTGTCTTAATGACCTCTGCCTTCTGGCCACCCTGCTTGGGCTCTCTACCCTCATCAACTAGTGAGGCCAAAAACCTTGGGGTCATCTTCGACTCCTCTCTGTGCCTTAACCCTCACATCTTGGAGCTCACCAAGATGGCCCATTTCCAGCTTCACCTCCTTAGAGGCATTCTCCCTTTTCTCACCTTCCCCCAGAAGCTCAATGTTTCCAGAACTCTGGTCCTCTCCACACTGGATTATTACAACAGCCTCTTCCTCCCTACGCCCCCTTCAGCTAATCCAGGATAAGGCTGCAAGATTTATCCTTGGCCTCAAGCCCAGGGACCCTATCTCTCCAGCTCTAAGATCTCTCCACTGGCTCCCGGTGGACGAAAGGATCAAATTCAAGGCCTTCTGCATCATCGACAAGGCTTTATGGGGCTTGGGACAACGCTATCTCCAACTTTCTCTCCCAAAATACTTCCCTGCTAGAGCCCTTTGCGCTTCTAACTTGAACTCTCTGCTTTTCAAACGCTTCTCCAAACATATAGTGGGTGGCAGGTCTCCCTCCTCGGCTGTTACCTCTCTTTGGAACAGCTTCCCTGCCCTCTGAGACTTGAGCAGGACCTCCTTAAGTTCCGGAAACTCCTCAAAACTCTGCTTTTCTCTACCTCTTTCCCTCTTACCCTTACCAGCTAATCAACCCACTGCCACTGAGACTGGCGACCCGGACCTTCATGAGTCTTATAAGTTAACAGGCCCCTGTCCAGTCGACACCAGCACCTGGCCTTCCCCAGCACTGCTCTTGTGGGCTCCCTTCCTGGCAGTTTGCATCCCACCCTTGGGATTCCTCTGCCCCAACACTTGGCCAGCGATCGCCTCCCCTGGCACCACTTGGCACTTCCCTCACGGGCTCTCACCAGCAGTTGCCTATTCTGTGCTCCCTTCCACCCCATCCCCTTCCCCTCCACCTGCGCTTCTTCTCACTGCACTTGCACATCCGAATGTCACAAGGGCTAGTAGGACCATGATTATATATCTACTCTGTTGCCTTTATTATTTACTCCCCTTGTTCCATTCCCCACTTTGGGCCTCATCACGAGTTGGGCTGTAGCCGTTAAATGCGGTGGTAACGGTATTATCGCCACATTTAAGGGCTGACCCCATCGCGAGTTGGGCGCTAAATCGGCAGTTTTACCTCCAGCTTTTTTCTGGAAGTGAAAATCCCTGTTTTCGACTGTATTACAGCCGGCTGTATTAGCCCACAGTATTAGCTCCGAAAATTCCCCATTGGATCCAATGGACACAATCAGGAATGGAGATTTACCGTTAAGCCCCAATCGGTGATCCGGTGGTAATACCACCGGACCGGTCGGTGCTAGGGCTATTACAGTCGGCTGTATTACAGCCGGGAATACAGCCCAACTCGTGATGAGGCCCAAATTGTCTTGTGGCGCCTGAAAACACATTTTGTTGTATAGGCGCCTAACAAATGCACAATAAATACATAAATGAACACATTTTACTGCATTTATGCAAAATTACAAAACGAATAGGTAAGCACTAAATGTATAGAACTCCATTGGTGGTATTCCAAAGGTGATGGACTTATTGTGCCCTCCCGATAGAAGAAGTTCTTCCAGGGAGGAAATTCATTCAAACATTGAGGGGGTGAGCCTTACATATCAGAAACTGCCCTGGATTTGTCTGTCAGCATAAATATAATAAGTGGCAGATGAACTAAATACAGAAATGTCTGTCTTTTTAGTGGTATTTCAGAAAACTGAGGCACACTTGCAATTGACCCAGTTTGCCTTTTGCTGCACTGGAAAAATCGGTATAGGTGGATGGTCTAAATAATTTCACAGAATGAGACACACACCATTATATTTTAAAATGGACTTATAAGTGCGTCGGAAAATATAGTCTTGCCCTAAAAGTCCAAGATGCCAGTTATGTGCTTAGGCTCGTAGCATCTCTAAAAGGAACGGGATATTCTATGTCCTATGTTTTACAGGGAACTCTAGTGCTCTTTTGATCCTGTGCCTTGAGCTCGTGCTCCACACATTTACCACATCATTTCTTTGTTCTGTGCAGAGGAAACGAAACCGATGTGACAATACAAAGCAAGGGAAAACACAAATATGTGAAAATGTCAGTCCCAGACCCCATGCAAGAGAGTTTTGATAAAGGGGATATTTTGTCTGTTATGGTGAAAACGCTTTTAAAACATTAATTCCAGAAGAGACCCTTTACCATCCGGTGAGCAGGATAATCAAGAACGTCTGTACAAGCACGAGCTTCGTGTGCATCTTTGGACAGTGACCCTCTATTAAGCAGGATGGTCATCTGCTTCATGACAGTGAGAATGGACAAGAATTTATTTGAAAGCATGTGCTTCACATGCTTCTGAAAAATGTGGCTTTGGATGCTGAACTTCAGACAACTGTCACTTCATCTCCTATCCCACACTTTGTCAAATCTATGTGAAACCTTCTCTGAAGGCCGTTTGAATGAGCATACATAGGGATCCTTGCAGGGTAAGACGGAATTTCGTATCTTCTAACAGTGTGACACCAACTTGTATTGGCATGCACAAGGAGTTATTGGTACACATATCATTCCATTGGAAAGCCCTCAATTCAAAACATATTTCAAGCTCGAACAAGAGGCTCCAAATTGTATTGTTGTACAGTATTGTACTTGTCATTTACCATTATTAAAGTCTCATTGCACTGTTAGTGGAAACGCCCTCGGATAACCGAAATCCTGAGTGTGGCAGGTCCTGATTATGATGCATGTGTGCATTTGGCTGACAAAGGCTTAGCAGGGCTGGCCAGGCTCCGTTAGAGAAGCAACCCATGTGGCAGGGGTGTGTTGCTAGGTCTGGAAAAGACCCAGGGCTATGCTAATGTCAGGACTGGGGGCTAGCTAGCCTTTTGGCTGTAGCTCCTGAGATTCTATCCGGGGCTACAACAAAAAGACCAGGGGCTATAGCCCCCTTAGCACCTCCCCCAGCAACGCCTCTGCCATGTGGTCGGGCATGTGATTGGCTGCTGAGAAGGGTAGGTATGCCATCAGTGCTAGAGACTCGCTATGTGTTCAGCGTGCAAAGGATTATAGTAGGACTGCGCTGCATTCTGCTGTCAGAGGTGTTGAGGCATAGTCAGGTGTAAGTAGGCAGAAAATTTATGTGAAGAGCATGACCACATTTTTGTCATAGTCCTTGCTGTATCCTGTGTGTGTGGTTAGCCATGCCTGTGGACAATGGAGTGCTGTATTGTGCGTACCTTGCCGCGATTGGTGACCTTTTGATGTTAGAGCACCCACTCAGATAAGTTTGACTTCTTCTGTTGGTTCTTGCGGCTGTGATAAAAACGGTTAGCAGCAACAACAGTCTATGCTCCAACTAATCGCTATGGGGGCACAGGTAGTGCTTTAAGATTCTACAAGGTGGGTTGGGTGTACAATTGCGGTGGTGGGGTTGGATATATCACACCACTGTGTCTCTACTGCTATTGTTGTGATGTGCCCAATTTCTGTACATGCCTGGTGCAGCCATTCATCAATCCCGTGACATTACATATGTGAGTGCTGTGAATCAGCTAGTGGTGCTTGAGGGGAGGCAGGGTCATGGAGGGTGTATAAGCGTGTGTGTGGTCCGGGCCATCACTAATACAGCCGGCAGTGTCAGGCATTTGGGAACGGTCGGAAACACCACCAACGCAGCCGGCACCGCCTGGTGAGACAGTTCAGGATTTATTTGTTTTCACGATAGTGCGGTAAAAATCCAGGTTTTGATGCTTTTTTGAAGGAAAGGCAGTTTTCATTGCATCGGATGTGTAGAGGAAGAGATTTCCAGAAGGTGGGAGCTAGGATAGAAAAAGCCGAGCCGCTACCTCTGGTAGAATGGTGCAATGGCATAGTAGGTAGTGGATTATTTTGTTCTGAAGGAACTCACGTCCTGTATTATGGAGAGATCGGTGTGTGATGTACATGGTTTTGAAGTTGTTCTTAGATTTACTAGAAGCAATTGCAGAATTCTGAGTGCTGGGGTGATGTGTTCTCTGGGCAAGAGGGCGAGGAGCAGTCTGGCTGCTGGGTTTTGGATATGTTGAAGTTTCCTTAACTGGCATGCAGGTACTCTGAGATATAGGGAGTTGGCGTAGGCCAGGTGGGAGATGATAATGGCCATTATTGCGGAAACTCTTTGAAGATAAAAGAGGTATGGAAAGATTTGTTTCATGATGCATAGGTGTAAGTGGCAGGTTCTGGTTATGGAGTTGATGTGCTTGGAGAGGGATAGGTCTCTGTCCATGGCGCATCCACGATTTTTGACAGAGGTGGAGTGGGCTGGTGGGGCTCCAATGTCAGCCGACCACAGTAACGGTTGGGAGATCAGAGCAGTTTTGCCACATATTAGGATCTCTGATTTGCCCGGGTTGAGGATTAGGTGGTTTTTAGTCATCCAACGGTCGATGCCTGTGAGACAAGAGGCGAGGTTGGGAGGTGGCGAGGCTTGGCTCATGGGGATTTTGAAAATGATCTGCGTATCATCTGTGCAGTTGTCGCAGGTAAGGTTGTGTGAGTGTATGAGGGCTGCCAGTGGCTTAGGTAGAGGTTGAAAAGGAGTGGTGAGAGGGACACATAACCAGGCAGCTGAACTTTTGAGAGCTTGTTTCCAGAATATAACCATAATATTTCATTGCATGTGGTTTCTGCATCACAATTAATGTGGTCCTAATGCCTTGGGATCTTTACATCTTTTCTTACTGTAAGAGTTTTAGGCTTGCTTGCTACACCAAAGGCTAATGATATACACCAAGTAGACTGTGTCCCAATTTAAGGAATATGCTCTTGTCAACAGCCAACAGGAAGTAGGATCCTGGCAGTCAGCTGAACCCTGATGTATGAAATATATTGCAAACTTCCAAATCCAGATAAAACTTATTTTTCCTTCCAACATTCATTCAGAATTACATGTGTTCTCATTTTACTTGGTTGGTATTGGACAAAACACACTGAGTTGCAGGCGAGGGAAGGGAGGTGAGATGCCCTAAGTATCTCCCTGCACCTTGGAATTTCATATTCACACCTAGCTCACTAGTGTATATAGTTCAAACATAAACCTTTACACATCATAAATATACATAAAAGAACAAGAAAATAATAAATAAAAGAAAGCATCAAATTATCGAAATCAAAACCAGAATTAAAAATCAGAAATTATAATAAAAATATGCATTTTATAACAGACAGTAGACAGAATATCAATAATATGTATACTTCCTAATAGCCAAGACATATGTTAAAACACAATATATCAAAGTATCAATCAACATATCAGCATATCAGTCATAATGGGCCAACTTTCCAATTTAACATCAGCATCAAAGCGTACAAGGTGTTTTTGATCATAGCCCGACAGACTTCTCATCCAAAATACATTGCTAGTAATATCCTCAAGATCGGTCATGTACTTATTCAGATAGCATTCGTACGTAGCTTTCAACACTGGGCACAAGGTAAGTACATGCCTTGCTGTTTCAATGCATTTCTCATCATTACATATTCGTCACATTCTTTTTTCAACAGGTAGCCCCATCCATGCTCCAGTAATTTCCAGAACCTTCAGCCCATTTGTCGCATATTTAAGAATATTATTCATACCACTGGCGAAGGTAGTATTTTAAGATAGGTCGGTGGCTCTTTATAACTGAAATGAAGTCTAGAGAAGGTACTTAAGGGATTTCATGCCCCCTATCTTCTCATGATTTACAACCCAGTTCCACTTATCTGCACAACTCTTAAAGGATTTGAGGAGTGCTCCTTCCCCTTCTTCCCAATGAGGACACCATCCTATGTTTTCAAAACATTTCTCACATCTCTTTCTGAACCTTTGTAGAGCATCACATTTCATTTCTACCAAAGCACTTTTCATAATTGACATTAACGATTGAGCATTGCCATACATAATTCTTATAAACATTTTTCCTCTATTTCGATCTGAATCGCCAGGGATATAAATCCTAATTCTAGGTGTATCACTGCCATAGGGGTATAGTTAGTCAATCCCAGAACTTTTCTCCCCCTCGAAGCGATCCGCCAAATCTCCCCCCTCATCTGCAGACATTTCCAGACCCTACGAAAAGGCTGCAGAAAGCTTTTGCTTGTAAATGCTCATTATGCCAAATGGCGAGTACACTGCATTTTCTTGGGGGGAAAATCCTAACGGCTGCCATAATGGACAATGTCTTAGCTTCCTTATTTTGTTGTGCAATAAGGCTTCTCTTATTTTCAGAGAAGAGATCAAATCCCAGATATCTATAACATTCAGTTCTTTTATTTATTTATTTTTTTAATTTTTTTTTAATTTAATTGTATAACAATTTTTACAAAACAGAAAAGCATTAGTAAACTCCTGTCTACAGCTTGTGTGAAAATGTCCTTGCTTTGGCTTGTAATTGATAATTAGTCCTGAATCCATTGGACTTAATGTAGTGAATTCAAGTTTTACCTTTGTCGCAGTTCTTCTTTGATAATGAGTCTCTATCCATACATTAAGATAGACCTTTGCAGAGGGATCACAGTTGGGGTGAAACATACCTCTCCTGTTCAGTTTCTTCTGCTATAGATTCAGTGTTTTGAGAAACAAGGTTACTCCTATGACGCATCTCTTGTTGTTCCCATATTCAATAGTGACCAAAGGTTTTCCAGGTCTAGTGTTGAATAATGTTTCAGTGGGTCCTTGAGAAAGCGTTGCCTTTCTGTTACCAAACCTAGACATTCCATTATCAGATGCTTTGTGGTTTCTATGTGCTCATTTGATTTGCAGAAGCGACATAAATTTGTTTGAGCTTGTTTACGAATTGCCAAAATCTCATTAGTTTTCAGTTGGTTTAGTTTGAATCGTAGAAATAAGCGACTAAGTCTCTTATCCGGAAATTTGTGAAGGTAGCCTCGGACTGCGTTTAGCTTCATTGGAGCATTTGGCACACTAGCTGTCAGTGAGTAGTCGTTGGCCATCTCTTGCGTGTGAATCCAGTCCGCTTCAAACAGTTTTTTCACTACTCTGTTTGGGTTTTGGATTAGAGTTTCTATAGACAGGTCCAGTTCTTTCAAGATTGTTTGATTATTTTGTTCCCATTCCGCAAGCATCCAGTTATCTCCGTCTATGATTTCTTTACGAATGAGGTCTAGCACTCGTGCTTCCGGTTTGTTGATAACTTTGCGATATAACATCAAAGTGGCTCTCATTTTGATTGCCAACATTGATGATGTGCAGAGTTCCCTCCTTATTAGTGTCATGGCAGTTGATGTCGCTAGGCCCAGGACGTTTTGCCAAAAAAAACTTTCATATTTCACCCAGATAGAATTCGGGACCAGTGGCATTGCGTCTATGCCATATATCAGAGCAGGCACCACCTTGGCCTTGTAGAATCTCAAGATGGGAGTTATTGAGAAGCGGCCATGCCTCCTATCCACCGCCTTTGCTTGTGCTGTGAGGTTCTTTAGCTTTATCCAAAGTGTATCTAGCATGGTCTTTTCGTTTCTGTCATTGCTAATTGTGATTCCCAGATACTTGAAAGCTTGTACTGTTTCCAGTCTCTTACCCTCACAATGCCAAGAAGATTTTTGATTCTTTTTTTCTTGCCTGCCCATAACGAGCACTTTGTTTTTTTCGTTATTTAGCCGGAGATTATTTTCTGACATATATAATACCAGATTATCCAGCTGGCGCTGAAGGCCGATGGGCGTCAGATCCATCAGGATGATATCATCAGCATATAATAGACGGTCGATCTTCTCTCCTCCCAACGCAGGTGGAAAATGTCTGATAGCAAGACTTGATTCCCCATAGTCTGCAATGTACGCGTTGTATAAAGAGGGTGCCAAGGGACAGCCTTGTTTAACTCCTCTGGCTATCATGATCTTCTCAGACAGACGTCCATCCGAGCTGAGGCGGACTTGAATGGAAGTTCCTTGGTGTAAAGCCTTTATGGGATTTAGAATTGAGGCCGGACATCCTTTTGCTTCTAATTTTGCCCAGAGACGTTGTCTGTTGACCTGGTCAAAGGCTTGGACCAGGTCAATAAAGACAACATATATCGGAAGACCACCTTGTATTGCTTTTGCTTTCAGGGCACTCATAAGCAGAATGTTTGTGGTTGTCCCCGAGTTTCTGACGAAACCATTCTGGGAGGGATCCATAGAGTTAGTTGAACGAACCCAATTTTGGAAGTCGTCCAACACAAAGGACGAGAAGACTTTTCTCATAACATCCAAAAGAGCAATCGGCCTGTACTGATTTGGATTATCGGTTGCACCTCTCTTAAAGATTGGGACAATGTTTGCCTTTTTCCAGGTAGATGGGATTTCTTTTGACTGGTTGCAATTTGAGAACAGCTTACTCATAAAGTTTGCCCACAGCTCGGGATGTTTTTTGAGTTCCAAATTGCTAATGCCATCGGGTCCCGGTCCCTGGAGTTGTTCAATTTCATATGTTTGTTCACAATTAAGTCTTTGTCAACAGGAATGTTCCACGTTGGATCATTTGTGGTACTTTCTCTGATAGAGGGATAGGTGGTATTCTCGTCAGGGATTGGTGCAAATAGTTTGGAAAAGTGCTCAATCCAGCGGGATTCTCCCACATTATTCTGGATGTTATCTTTGACGTTGCTTTGGGTCCCCTTGATCAGGTTCCAAAATTCTTTTGGTTTGTTTCCACAAACTGCCATCAGCATTTGTTCTGAATCGTTCAAATGGAGTTTATAACGATAGTGGAGCAACCAGTTTCTGTACTCTCGCACAGCCTTTATGCAATGTGCCATATTCTCAGGAGAAGGGAACTTTTGATAGTATTTCTTCAGCCTTCTGTGTTCCGACCTTTTCATTACCAGATCCTTATTATATGAGTGTCGGTATCCATTCTGTGGTTTAGATGTTTTGTTTGGGTCCATCTGGAATCTGGTTAATAAGGGAGTATAGTCCAGATCACTAACGTCCCTTTTCCCTTGTGTATTAGTTTTGTTTTCAGATCTTATGTATTGTGCCTCAAGTTTCAGTAGCCCTTTTTCTGAGATCTTCACTCTTTTGCCTCTCTCTGATGGCTCGAGCGGCAAGGTACACCTGATCGATTGAGTTCTTGACGACCAACCTTCTAGAATTAGGAGGTTATGGTCACTGAAAACTGTAGGACTGACCCTAAAGGAGTGGATCTCTGGCAAAATTTCTCTTGAGACAAATACGTGATCTATCGTCCCTTTTTGGTCACCTCTTTGCCATGACGGAATCAGCAGATTTGATATGGAGCGATGCCAATAAAGGTTGTGCCTGTCCCTGTCCGCCATTATCTTATCGAGGAGTTTCCCTCTTTCCCGTGCAGGGGACTTCTGGTTCGACAGCTTTGAAGACGTGCCAATCCCTTCATGGCGTTAAAATCTCCATTGATGATAATGCTGTGGTCAGCCCTGTTTGTTTGTATTTCTTCCCAGAGGTTATTAAGTTATTTGACGAAATCTTCGTTTGTAGTCGTCTCCGGGTTCCAGTAAACGTTTATTAGGAGCAAAGTGCTCTCTTTATGTTCATTGGGCAAACACTTTTTTCGTAAGTATTACAGCTTGGATCCAATGGGGCGACAGGAAAATTTCGGAAACGTCTAGTCCTGAGCCGGCTTTAATCGCAATTATAAGACCCGCAGATGGACGTCCTGTTGCTCCTTTCCTGGCACTCTTAAAGATTATTTCGTGGCCATCCAGCTGTGGTTTGGTGGTCAGCCACGTCTCCTGTAGGCATAGAACATCGAAGGTACCCAGGTTGACATCGGTTCTTTTAGTTAGATGCATGAAACCCCTCGTGTTCCAGCAACCTAATTTTAAAGGTTGCAATGGATTAGTTATCTTGTCTGAGATCTTTTCCTTAGATGTCTCAGGCTGGATCTTCTTTTCCAGAGATCGTTTCTAATATTTTTGTCTACGATTGCTCTCAGTTTTTAGCCAGGACCAGGGCACAGTTTTATCCGCCCTTGGTGTTCCATGGCTCCTTAGTGTTTAATCACTTTGTGATGAATCTTGGAACCTTTTGCTTCGCGCATACTTCTGATCCCGATTGCTTTGTGCATTCTGATTTCTCTCAGGTTTTTCTCTTTCCACTTGATTAGGTCTGTGGGTTTTTAGTTTATTTGTTATTTGCATTTTCTGCGTGGGGCAGGCATGAGGCATCCTGCTGATGTAACGGACACGGTTATCCCTGGTCATTTGCGAGGGATCCTTTCCGTTGCTTACTTCTCTCTGGGACCTTGTTTTTTTCTGGACTTGTGTGTTTGTATGCCTAATGTCCATTAATACGAAACCCACTTCCAGAAGGTTTTTGGTTTCCTTCAATAGACGAAGTTTGGTACTTTCAGAGTCAAGATGTGTGTAGGAGTAGTCTGTTCTACCTGACGTACTTGGTTCGACTATCCATAGGTCCTTGTTTTGAATATGTTTCAGACTGGGATTTGGGTTAAGATTCTAATAATATTAGTTCTATTCATGGTCAGATCATCGCGTCTTGAGTTGATGTTTTTCAACCTCAGAGTAAAATCACTCACAATGCGCTTTGTCTCCTGTTTCCGATCACTTTCTGATTCGGGTCTTCTGTCATCTTTTCTCTTCTCATTCTCGGCAGAAATATGTCGGGAATATGAATCCGAGATCTTTTGGCCTCGCAGGCTTTGGACTTTTTCTCTGGTCGGGTCTTTACCCCTGTTTCCGAGGAAGGGGTGGTACGTTCGAGGATTTGTTCCTTTTCCAGATGTTTGTGCTTTCTCTGCGCACCGGGTCCAGTCTTTTCTTGTCCGCAGTGTTTGTCCTTGAATTTGTACTCTTCACGGACTCCAGTTTTTGAGATTTTTGGGTATTCACTGGGGACTTTGACGACAGAACAGATTGTTCGACGATTTGTACTTTCTTAGGGGGTTCATTATTTGAGTTTTCTGTGGTTGATACAGTTGCTTTTCTCTTCGATGGTTTTTTTGGGTGGTTTTCAAAATCGGTATCGTCGATTGTCAGAATACTCCAATCTGACTGGTCCTCAACAATAAGGACGGGAGTGGTTTTTTTAAACAAATAATTTGTTTTTCCATCGTAAGATTCTGGTGTGTACTTTGAGTCTCTTTTATTTTATGCGAGACATCTTTTTTCTTCGCCGCGGCATTAGGTAGCCTCTTCTGAGCTTGTGATATGTTATCCCTTTTAGAGTTTTGACTGACTATCGATTTGTGCTGACTAAATATACCATACGTGAAATTCTTGGTGTTTTTCTCAAGGCCTTTGTTTGTTTTTTTTGTGCCTTCTATAGTTTTTATATAAGAAAAGGGGTTAGGCACTTGTTCCACCACTGGTTCTGTGGCAGCGAATTGACTGAGCGCTGAACGCACATCATCCTCCTCCAATATAGCTCCAATATGGCGTCCAGAGGTTCGATCACTAGATTGCAGGCTGGAGTCACACTCCAGTTATCACTCTAGTTGCATGGGTGTGAGGTAGTAGACGGGGCTGCTGTAGTGCCAATTGAGTGTTGCGTCCGTCGATTTGTGCGTTCCTCGACATATGAGTATGAATCTGTCAGATGATTATAAGGTTCTTGCTCGGCAGGCCTTATCCCACGTACTCTTTCACCTACTTCAGATCCTTGGGACCCCGTAATGAAGCCTTCCAGATATTGCAGTTTTGACTGCATTAAGGCTAACATGGTCATCTGATCTCGGAGCGTTTCGTTAATGCTCTCGTTCAACTTAGAGAACGGTGCCAATGCTATCGTTACTGTCGACATTATAGTTGTTGGGTCCAAATTTTGGTAATCCGAGTGTTGGGGAGAGCAGGGCAGAGTTCTACTTAGTCTGCGCATGGGTGTAGGCGTGTGGATCAGTGAAGGTGTTTTTGTTGATTCAATAGCCATTTCCTTCTTAGAGTTATTTAAGTCTAACTCAGTGATCTGCACAGGATTATTTGCCATAAGTAGTTGTGTCGAAATTGGCTGCTGTTCAAGGCTCACAGCACTATTCGTCACTTCATTTTTTTGCTCCGAGACGTGGCAGCATTTGTTAAGTGGGATCTCGGTCACTTTATGACTTAGCTGTTGATTCTGCCACCTAACTTCAGAGTTTGTAGTTTCGATTATTGTGTTATCAGGCATTCTCTCTTGATTAGGCTTTTCGCCTTTCCCATCCTGGAGTTCACCATTTGTAGCCAGAGATGTAGATTTGTTTGAATAGTGCCATCTAAGTGGTGGAGCGACAGATGCCGCTGTCATAGATACAGTATTTCCCGGGGGGCCCAAGCTTATCGTGGGTTCCTCTGGGATGTCTCTGACAGTTGGTACATCTGTCTCTACGTGAATGAGGCTCTCTAGCATTTCATTGTCCGACAGCTCCCGCTGGGGATTTGATCGCCTTTCCATTTTTTTCCTGAAGAAGTCGTTCAGAAGTGCCACTGTTCAGGGCTTAGTTGGAGCGTTCTTTGGGCCCATTTTCTTATTTAGGGGGACCTTTGGTCTTGAGATCAGTCTTCTTCTGACCTTGTTATGGGTGTGTCGCTGAGTTTTCGGTGGCATCAATGTGACTGATTACGTTGGTCATCGTTATGTACTCCTTGTTTTTCTTTTCTTTTTTTCAGTAAAATTACCATTTGTGGACACACCACTGCAGAAGTTCTTGGGTTCCCACTTAAAGTGACTGATTCTGTTAGAACTTCGATTGCATCTTTAAGTTTGCAGGACGCTGAATCTAACACAGCTGGATTTCGATGCTGACTTTTTCGTTTTATTGGCTCTTCGTTCTTACTATTTGAGGCACGTGGTTTTACAGTGCTTTCCTCAGGCCTTGGAGGCAATGAAGGAGGCGGTCGTGGCAGTAGCCGCTGCGGGCTTTCCATAGTAGAGTTCGCCACTTTCGCCATCATGGCCATGGTGTCCATCTCAGGATCGTGAGGCTGCGAGTCCATGTTGGCCAAAAAACCGCAGAGACCAATGCCGCGGTCATGACACGGTCTGCACAGTCTGCAACTTCACTCAGCAGCGCACTCCGCAGCCGCTCCGCGGCTTAAACAGGCTTTTAAGGATTTCAGGTGAGCTGGGAAATTAGTGTCCACTGCAGAAAGACTCAGGGTCTGCACAGTCTGCAACTTCACTCAGCAGCTCACTCCGCGGCCGCTCCGTAGCTTAGACAGGCTTTTAAGGATTTCAGGTGAGCTGGGAAATTAGTGTCCACTGCAGAAAGACTCAGGATCTGCACAGTCTGCAACTTCACTCAGCAGCTCACTCCGCATTCAGTTCTAATAATAGGCCCAAGCTGACTCTCAATATACTTTCGAACAGACCGCTTCGATCCCAGTGACATAAACTGGGTCTTAGATTCATTTTTAGGCCATAACTTTCTGCGTTTTTGCACACTTCCACTGCACTTCTTACGATACCAATATACGTGTTATCCATAATAATAAGGTTGTCAGCATAACCAATCCAGCCAACCTTATTATCTCCTATTTTTGGAAATGCATTGCATGTTAAACTGAATTGGTGCAAGAGCACAGCCCTGTCTAACTCCTTTTCTGATGGGGATCTGTTTAGAGAGATTGCCACAATTGTTTAATCGCACTCTTGTCGTGTTTTTCTTATAAATAAATTTACATGCATAAAGGAGGTGGTCAGGCAAGCCCATTTTCTGCAATTTATTCCATAACAGGGCTCTGTCTATAGTATTGAAGGCTGAAGAAAAATCGACAAATAAGATATATAAAGGCATGTCTTTTTTTTAATTTGCTTCCTCAATCAGCACATTTGTAATTAAGATGTTCGTATTAGTCGAGCAGCCCTTTCTAAAGGCAGTTTGAGATAGTCTGTATATATTGGTATTTGATATCAATAGGTTAATTTCTTTGAGGATTAATGTATAGAATACCTTGCTAGTGACGTCAGTCATAGCCAGCAAGCGATAGTTCTCAGGGAGAAGTCTGCAACCCTTCTTGAAACTGGAATAATATGAGATGTTCTCCAGGATTCAGGTACCACCCCTGTAGCTATTATCTTATGAAACAACGTCAAGAAAATATCTGCCCAAAAATCGGGATTATCCTTAATGATCATGTTGCAATGACCATCTGGGCCAGGACCCCTAGAGGATTTCATTCTTTTAATGATGGATATTATATCCTCAAACCTAAAGTTTAATTCAGGTAATGGTCTTGTTTCCAAAGGGAAATTGTTACCATCAAATTTGTTGATGAGAAAGGTTTCCCAAATAGTCTAATCAATGTTACAGATGAGTGTCTCCTGGACACCTCCAATCACTGTTTTATATTCAGTCCACATTTTTCTAGAATCGCTGTCAAGCAAGATTCTAATCATGCTTTGCCATGTTACATTATTTTCAAATATAGCATACCGCTTTCTCCAATTACAATATCTGTTTCTTATTTATCCCTTTCTAATCTGAGCATCCTCGGGATTCAAATTCAGATGATCTATGGTTCTGATTGCCTGAGCCTTCTTTTTAATTTTTAATGATATCATTTTATCATATCGTTTACCCGTTTTGGACCCTGATTTCATCGCAGCCATTTTCCCATTGGCATAAAACCATACATACACGAAGAGATCCACATTACTATCTCCTCAGCTGCCTTCATGTGTTTGTATTCACTTCTGAGCTCTCTACTTCATTTCGCCACCTTTCCAAGGATTCTACCTGACCACCCTAGTCTGTTACCATCAGAATTAATACTCCAACCCTGTCCCAATATCACAGCACCTAATATAAAATATGAGCACATGGAGATCGTTATTGACCTCTTCTCAACCAATCAGACTGTTCATAGTGCAGTTAATAACTACTGGTATTAACTGCATTCTAAACATTCTGACTTCAAAAGCAGACAGGGGCCCCTCAATGCAATTTTCAGGCAAGCTTTCTTTAAACACTTCCCTTCTAGGAGGACCTTTTTTTGTGGAAACATCCTAAAGAACATCATATTTAACATACCAGAGAGAAGTTAAAAAATGGGCTACGCCATTTGCTTTTACATCACACCTAAACCCACTTCAGTTTAACAACTTTGCAATTGTCCTTAAGGCTAAAATAAGAAATGTTAAAGTGTAAAACATGTAATGGCCAGACAAGGGTGATTCTAAAAATGATAACAAATTATCAAAAGTCACTGTCCTAGGGAGAAAAAAAGCAACAGTATCACAAGCTCGATTCAAAATAAAATGTCAGCCAATTGCTTGCATTTTAGAGTTGGTCCCTAAGAATAAATGTTATTCTGTGGACGCCTTCTGCCCTTTTTGATTTGCCCTCTATGAGTTTTAGCCCTTTAAAGTTATCAGAGGCATAATTATCAGCTTCATGACATAAATATACACTATAAAAATGACCATATTCATTAGCTTTGCTTATCCATCTCCTCAAAGTGTATTTTACTTATAAAGCAAGCTTACCGAGTTCTGTATTTATACATAGCTGTGTTAAGCAACCTGGGGCAAATGAGAGAGAAGATAGAGGCACAGTAGCCCTGCAGTGCCCTTGCTGTCTGCTCGGGACTGGAGTCCTCCTGGTCTAAGATGCAGTACATTTACTGAATATACGTAAAAATAACGAGAAAAAAACAAGGAGGCTCAAAACACCTTTTCGAATTTCGAAAATGTGTTTTCTTTTTTTTGAACTTCTTTACGATTTTAAATGCAGGGGATACTGCTGCACACCAGCCCCCTCATGCCCAATCCTTTGTTTTTATTCCCTAACCCTCCCCCGTCTATTTTTTGGAAAAATGTGCATACAGACTGCAAAAATTCGGCCTCATTGTTTGTGTATTTTTTCTTTTTGATGCAACACCCATTTACCGAGCTCCAAGGTCTAAGCCATAGTACATTTCCCACACAAGTTCCCTATTAAATAAAACATAAAGCTTTTCACTGTCTTGATCCAAAGCAATGTTAGAAAAAACCCTTCATTCTATGGAGATATTTGAAAATGAATGGACTGTCAAGCTAACCCCTCTACTCAACTGAACAAATGACGAAGCTGGTTACCCACAAAAGAATGACGCATTTTAGTAAACAACTATGTTTCCCATACAAGGGAAAACCTAAACCAACAATGTGTGATAGGTAGTCCACCCCTGAACTAAACATAATCATGTGTGTGACTATGGGGATTTTTTAGCTGGCATTGAATTGTACTCCATTGACTTTGGACATACAAAGATTGCATCTGCTTCAGAAATCCTTTTTGTTTCTTGTGAATCTTATAATAAGAGCATTTTCCCCATTGCTATTTTGTGACCCAGACAAGGAGAGCTCTGTATATAACTACAAAACAGTTGAAGGAATATGCATTCAAACATTTATCCTGCAGATCAATTTTATGTGGAGCTGCAGCCATTTTCCAAGGAAACTTTACAAAGCCTTCCTGACTATCTAAATGTTGATTCCAACCATTTTACGTTGATCTTAATTGTATACACTTGAACCTAGACTTGATTTTGTTATTATTTCATGAATAACAAAGGCCTTTTAAAACAGACCCATACATTCCGATACATTTGTTATGTATGTTGCCAGGACAGGTGAAAAAACAGGCGATCGATCATCTGCAGATTGCATGATCTTTACTTTTCTGGCTACACCTGGAGTAAATGGATAATACTCTGTTTCTGACAGATCATGTGGGATACACAACTCAATATATCACAAAGAGCAGGGGTGAATGAGGACCCCTTAAGTAATAATACAGGTTATGGGCAATTAGGAGGATTTATAATAATTTACAAGAATCCTCACTTTAAGACTGTAAGAAAAAGCATTAACCAATCTACACAAGATAAGGAATTACGTTCCTTGAGAATCACCAACTGACTCCATCAAAGGCTTTTGTGTCATGTAAGAATATAAGGGCAATTTAGCAACTCCCACAGCCTGTTGGACAATGGATACCAGATGCATGTGGCATGTTGTGTATTTACTTTTGGTGAAACTATTTTAGGCTGGGTGATTACCACACAGTAGGACACCCAGTAATCTATGGGGCTGTGTTATTGCATATATGTTGCTAGCAATACTGGGCCAGGATTTCTGTAAGTATAGTGGCAGATGTATCATGTCTTTAGCTTTTTTGGAAATATGTATTTATTTGCCAAATGCCATGAAGTTGGACTAGCTCACATCTTCGGGATGTCATCAGTAACCAATTCTTTTTAATGTGTTTTATTTTTTTAATTATGGATTGGTTTATTGCAAACCTTTCATAAAACAAAAGAACATTCCCATTTCTTTACATCATAAAATCCAAACATTTCCTTTACATCATTAAAGAAAATCCTAAAACTTTAGTGCAGCAAGCAACATTGGCAGATTTTCCCCAATTAACATCATATTCTACCATTCCTCCATTGTTAAAGATTTGGACTGTGCACTGATCTCCACTAGATAATTCATTCTCGGCACAATCGATTCAGGGCATTCTATCACAAGATGCTTTGAGGACTCAATCACCCCCTGTATCTTACAGTACCTACAAGCCGGGCCTGTCTCTTCTGATTGCCTTCTACTATTTAGTATCTCTTTCTTTGGCTTGGATGTTAAATCTTAACCTCATGAACAAGTCCCGATACTTAGGGCTGGACAATTTTGTGAGGTACAATGGCGCTACATTAGCTGGTCCCATTTGTACTGATCCAAATTGAGGGCCATTTTATATGTTATTCTTTTTGCTTGGTTCGTAATTCAATCTGATCTCAAAATCAGCTTTTTAACTTTCCCAGGATTGCTCATCAGAGTATCCCAGCTTAAGTCTAGGTTGCTCAGGACTTCCTTAAATTGTAGTTTTCAGCCATCCAGTGCATGGTCTCTCCGCATTAATTATCTATTCTTCAAAATTTCCCAGGGCCCCATTCTGACCGGCTCAGTGCATTTCCGATAAATTGCTATTATCTTCCATTGAATCATGGAAGCAATGGATTGTAGATCCAGTTCATGTCTAATGCGGCAGACAGTTGGGCAATCTAAGGACCTTTTTCCAGAAAGCGCCTTCCATCCTTTCCCAAAAAATCATTGGGAGGGATATGGTACTTCTGCTCCATATATCAGAATAGGGATCACCTTTTTACCAATTTAAGTAGGGGGCCTGGCTAGTGATCCAATTGTCCCTCTTTCGCTTAAAGTCATCACTATAGATGCTTGTCTAATTTCCTGTTTGCTGTTAGGGGACAACAATATAATACTTCCTCAGCCAATCATTTTTGCACTGATGCAGAATTTACTGACTCATTGTTTTTCCAGAGAAATCACAGTGCCTTCTTTTAAGTATGATGAATAGAGTACAGAAAATCTATCTACTGTCCCGTTCAGCTCTCTATCCAATTTCAAGTCTGCATCAAAAATAGGTCATTTACTGGATGTTTTTTCTTAATGTAATTAGTCTGGAAGACCAGGAACTTTCCGTTCTTTTCTCTTTGCTCCTAATAATTGTTGTTTTAACTTCTGCTTTGATATATTTTAACTTGTCTTGCATAACGTCTTTTTTAATTGCCCTTCTTATTGCATGTGAGTGATCACTCTTTAAAAAGATCACTGTTGTAACCATTTGATCAGTCCTCCCTTCCCTTCGTGGTATAATTGAGTATGAGACAACAAAACCTCTAAGTAGGGGTGGGAAAATTTTCAACAGGCAGATGGAAATCCAGCATTCGCAAAAACAATTCCGCTTCGATGGCTTCTGCAGAAAAATGCGCCTTGCGCTGCTGTAGATTTCTGTAAATTCAAGCGTCTTTTCACCACGTCATCGCTAAATGTTCTGCACAAATGCAGGGTCATTATGTACTTTTAAAGGCCATTAAGACTTAGATGGGCTTGCCAAACACAGCTCACTGGTCCTCTGATTTGGGCCCAGTCACACTATAGCTGCACATAAGGGTCCACCCTTGGTACTATAAAAGTGGGATGAATGCATCATGAGGGACGAGGGAGATGGGGACAAAAGCGACTGCACCACTCACGTCATGGAATTCGCAGCTCCCACAGTGGGGATTTTAGAAATGCACCATGGGAGATGGGAGAGGTGGGCATGAAAGCAATTGTGCTGCTCGCGTTATCGCATCTGCAGTTCATGAGGGTGGGGATTGGATGAACACATCGTGGAAGATGAGGGAGGCGGGGATGAAAGAAACAGTGATGCTCGCATCTATGCATCTCCCATGCAGTGACTTGATGTACACATGACGGTTGCGCAGCCGGCATTTCTCTTTAGAAACAGATCCATGCCCCTTTCACACCGAAAACAAAATACGAAATTAGGAGTTTACAATTGTAGGTGGGATTATGGTACAATTAGACACCCGCAAATATCATCTGCTGGTACGCTAATGCTGTTTGTGCATGTGCAAGTATATTGGTACCAGTACAAAATGCATTGGGACTGCATTTTCACATGTACAATTGTATCATTATCAGTTCCCAAAAGTCCATCCATGCATTTTAAGCTGGCTCTCAACCCAATCCTTTTAATGAAAGTGATATAAGACTACATCCTTAATATTGCACCTTGTCTTACATGTCAAATAATTGTTCATTAGCGTGAGATTAATTTTTGAGCAATGATGGAAGCCCCTGAGCAGAATGACTACTAACTTTCATCAATACACCATTCCCACAATATTTCTATAAATCCATGAGTATTCATTAAATAATTAATTCAGTTGTTAACCTCATGAAAGTTGCCCCTGAAGGACTATCTATAAAAGGATCAGGTGTAAAGTTAAGTTCACTTCATCCACATAAAAGTGGTCCCTAACCCAGCAATTCCATTTCTAAACCATACAATTGAAGTTCTTTGTCCCTGCTAGTGCTGACACACATGCTAATGCTTGTCCATTAACAGGGAATTGAGCTGCTGCCCAGAGCTGCTTTTCACTTGACTACAGTAATCCATGATGTATATATATATATATATATATATATATATATATATATATATATATATATATATATATATATATTCATTTTGAATTGCTGCTCTGCACATAGGTCTTCTTTATGCTAATATATATTTCCATAGATTTCATAGACGTTTGCCTCTTCGTTACCTCAATGTGTCCAGTCATATGCCCACCAAGGTTATTTTAATTCCTGTGTCTATCACTGCTATCTAATATGTTTTTTAAAGATGATGCAGAAACAGCCTCCCAAATGTTGCGAGATTTTCCACACGCACAGTCCAGGTCCCCCTTTTGACCACTCAGCATTCTGTCCCACCTTCCCACCAATTACTAATTTGCACAATGGTATTTTGTGTAAGGGATAATGTCCCTGCTTCCAGCAAATAACTTAATGCACTATTATTTATTTTTTATTTTTTATTTTATTGAGCATTTGTAAGGTGCTTTATACAACAGAATTGTGTTTCAAAGTGGCAAAAATGCTAACCTTCCTCTTTGGGAATTGAACTCAGGATTGCTGGATTGAGGGGTGGTGACATTGAGCACTTGACTACCACACCACGATAAATGGACCATCCCAATATAGTAAGGCTATGGCTACAACCAACATAAACAAAGCATACCAACAAGTTTAGTTCTGTCAAAGCCTTGGGCCTCTGGTCAATGGGCATCTTCTTTCTGGTATTTTAATCAGTAAACTACATGAACTGTGGGATTAATTGAACAATGTTTAATGTAGACCTACAGAGCATTTGTTTGATGATATATACATTTTCTTTTGGACATATTTACGAGGAATCAGAGGGGGCAGAGAGAGTAATTAATCTTGATCCTGGTGTCTTATGAATGTTCAGGCACAAGAAGCGCAAAAACACTTTTGTGTGACAGCCTCCAAATACTAGTCCATCATGAGAAAAATGTCATCACAGATTTGAAGTCCCATGGGAGAAGTTGAGCACCTTCCTGGTATGTCTTGTTTCAAAGGCTCGGGCAGCAAGCTCTCTTACGGTGACTATGGAGACCATGGCCATCACCCCAAGGCCTGCCCTGTGTCATTGAAGAGGGACCACATTTCCAAGGTCCTGCTCTGAGCCAACGCAGAAGGTATAGGCTTGACTCCGATCGGATGGTCCCTCCTTTGGTTATTTGCCCTACCAATGCCATTGATCATGATAAAAGTGATCAGTCCTGTATCTTTATGAACCTGAATATTGATGAGGCTATTATTGCTGGAAACTGTTCATCTAATCCAGGAGAGACACTTAGGTCTCCCCTATCTTCAACTGCTTCTCTAGATTTTGAGGGGCCCAAGATTAATCCACAACCTCATATTGATCTGATGTCTACAGCTTCGGCCATCTCAGTGGCGCTACCACTGGAAAATATTACTCCAGACCAATGGATTGTGGTTAAGGCCAATATTATCAATCAATTAAATCTATGCTTTGATGATTTTAGTAATTGGATGGATTCTCTTGATAACTGTGTGGGGAACTATTATATTGTGAAGGCCGATAAGACCCCTTAACCATATCACTGATGCAACAGTATGCGCTATTCCTGATATGTCCGCTCGGCCCACCTCGCTATTGAGGGAAGTAGACCGGGCCCCCCCAACCACACTGCAATCTTGCCATGATTTGGCCCCCAGTACCAGCATCAACCTTTCTGCTGCCCCCCATCCCGGAGATGGGAAGAAGGTGGGTCTTCTACACCCTTCCCCATTGGAGAACCTCGGGAAGTTCCTGTCAGGTTCTGGTTTAGCGGGCAAAAACTCCATCTCTAAGAATATTTGGATAAGGAAGTCCACAATGCCTTGTCTAAGGGATAAGTCCACCCAAAATGTTGTAATGGACAAAAGGAATTTTATCATCACTAACATCGTAAAGCCATTAGCGGAAGAGCCTAGAGATCCCTTAAGGAATAAGGTCCTGGCATTTGCTTCACCAACGAACTGGGCCGGGAGTGGTTAGACTTAAAGATTTGAAAATCAGACATAGGTTGGACATAAACAAATGGTGTACCCAGAAAAATAAACATTGTGTCCTGGTTGGATGTGGATCTAGTCATTTACCTTGCTATCTTAGTTTTTGAAACTACCTGCTTAGAGGATCATCACATTTGAATCTTATTGTGAATAGGCCAGTAGATCTGTACTCTGTTGAGAAAGTTGAACCTTATGAACTTTGCCATGTTTCATTTATTGTGATGAAGGTGTTTTGTATTTTTGCATTGATGTTGTAAGTTTTGTTTTGTTT
Organism: Ambystoma mexicanum; assembly: GCF_040938575.1. NCBI lineage: Eukaryota > Metazoa > Chordata > Amphibia > Caudata > Ambystomatidae > Ambystoma > Ambystoma mexicanum. The sequence continues at coordinate 779,955,840 of NC_090935.1, forward strand.
GGCGCTCCGATGCCTGTGGGCTTTCAGCGCCTCATAAATATACAAATAAAAAATACATAAAATTAAAGACTAATACAGGTGGATTACGCAGTCTGCAGCTTGGACCGAACTCGTTCAACAAGAGTTGAACCGCTCTTTAGTGGTCAAAAAACAACATGTTCATCTCTTACAAGAAATATAAGTATGCAATAAACTTAAATAATTGAAATATAATAAACTGCATCTTTTGCATTGTTCGTTACTTCTATTCAGGTGGTGATATATTGTCTATGCATTGTCAGCATAATGTGTGCCGAAAGAATATCATAAAACTAGCCAGCCTTTGACATACCCCTACATCTTTATGCTCTGCTGTACAGTGATTTTATCATGGTCATCCTTCGGGGTTGCTTGGGGGTCACAATAATTTCATAATCTATGGTTCTGCTTGTAACCCATATCAACTGCTTTGCAACACTTGCACATACACACTCTAAATACCTATCTTTTACAAGTAAGTATACATTTAGCTTTTTCGAGTTTTAGTAGCTGGGTGTGTATGTCTGTTATTAATCAATCCTTTATATATATGTGATTTGAATTGATTGTAATCTAATATAATTTTATGTTATTTCTTCTTTTTGTTTTGAAAATGTTATTTTATAAACCATATGCAAATAAATGAATAAAATATAAAAAAAATATATATTATAGGGCAGCGATAGCCGCCCTATAGGTAAGGTGTGTCGCACTCCATAAGAACCCCTTAAAATTCTATCATTAATAACTTTTGATTGCAGTAATAATTTAGACAGAAATTCCAGAAGTGATTAAACACCTGTGGGCTCCCCCATACTGCAAAGTTTCGTAAATATGTTTTAAAAAATGAGAAAGTTATTAAGCGTGAAAAAAAAGGAAAAATGTTTCCAAAAGTGCGGTCTACTTCCCATTCATTTCCCCATAGACAAACAAGGTAAATTCTTGCCAAATCGGACAGGCCAAACCGCTGGATGGATTCGGACCAGGTCCGAAACAACTTGGGCATGAACCGTTTACTTACAATCCTTTTTTGGTTTGGGGTTATTCCGTGCAGTAGTTCTTTAAACAGTTGACAGTGAAGGGGGTGCCCCCTTCCTAAAAATAGATAAGAGATATTTAGGGGATTTACCCGAAACCGGGTGTTTTTAGAAATGAAACGACCACCATCTTGTTTTTCTCTCAATGCAAGAGATGTTCAAGGTTAAAGCCGAGGATATGGGAAAAGAAAAGCTATTTGCATGTGAGAAAACATTCAAATGCCATCAGGATAGAGGTGGGGGGTGGCTAGAGGGCACCAAGTGAAATTTGGCAGCTGGAGGTGCTCTAAGCAATGAGTTTGCAACACAAAGCTTTCTCTAGCCTTGTACACAGAAAGTGTGTTGTGGGGAGCAAGGGAGAGGCTAGGGGAGGTGATGAGGCTATGTGGGTAGTGGGGGAGCTGGCACAGATGAGGGGGTCACTTGGTGAGGGTCTGGGGTGCAGGAAAGCATTTTTTATGTGTCAATTTTGCCAATATTCGCAGCCATATACGAGTCTATTAAGGACTACAGATTTCTGCAGGTAGTTCCAGGAGACGGCTATGTATTTTGGGGTGTCAGTGTTTTTTATTCATATTCTAAAGTTATTTTTATAGGTATAGTGACGTTGGGGGTGGAAAATCACTGGCCATACCTACCATGACCTGGTAGGTATTTGTGAATAATTTTTTATTTTGGGTGTATGTTTTTAGAGTTTTGTATATGTGAGACTTTGCAGAAAAAGAGAAGAACATAGTTTGATAAAATTAATATAAAATGGAGGAATCGCACTCTAGTTTGAGATACCTCATACAATGTATTTTAGGTGCTGTAATCTCACTCATGGTATTATATTGTGTGGCTGTGAAATGTTTGCCTATCCAGTTTATTGTTATGCATTATTCTCTGCTTTCTTTATCTTTAGCTACTTTACATAAGTCCATGAGTAGTGTTGTACTGTATTGATCTTTTAAGTTGTATTGTAGTATAAAACCTGAAGTGAGCCCCCTATTTAACCAATTTATCTAACTGTGGTTATTATAAATGCCAATGAACTATAACCGTGGGTGTAATAATACAGGTTTTTCTTTATTTTATTGCATTTGTGTAGTTATATGTCATAAGTAGTCCTTAAAAGGACTGTCTTGGGGTATACTGAGTGCAGTATTTTAGCACATCTGGAATACTGTTTTGAAGGAACACCACATTTCCTACACCAGTTTGGTGTTCTCTGTCATATCTATAGAAATTGGCCATGTAGAACTGTATGTTGTTCTTCGAAATCCATCATTGGTTGTGGTCTGTCATGAATGCTGAAACTGCTTTATTAACATTTTTCCGGAATGTCTCCATGTTATCATTAAATCTGGTGGTCCATCCCCATTTTAGCCTCTCAGTCATATTGGAAAAGATATAGATGGTGTGTGGAAATAGTTCCATTAGGTTATCTATCCATCAGCCACTCAGTGCGCGGTGCCGGTAGCCACGGGTCGATGTGGTAGCCTGTGCAGCCGTGGCTATATTGTGGCAAATAACACATCATGTGTTTGTAGACATGTAGTAGCCGTTGCTATCAGACATTTTGGGTGGATTAGCATCATAGATGCATTGAGTGTTTTGGGGGATTGGGAGAGACCAGGGCATTGAGGAGGACCATGGGGAGTGGAGGGGTGCTGATATGTGTGTTATGGACACTTGTTTGGAGTTTGGAGGAGTGGAAATACATTTTTTTAAGTTGCAGTTTTTGCGAATAGCCGTGGCTATCAGTAAAATGCTCATGTATGGGTTTTCAATAACCATGTCTATAAAAAAATACGTGCGTAGGCGTGACAAAGCTTTTCGTCTTTTTATTGGTTGTGTCCATAGGCGCGGTTATATTTATAGCCGCATATATAAACATACATTTTCTGTGCAATAATAATATTTTTATGGGGATGATATAGCACAGAATTTGATCTGTGTGTGTTATTTTGTGTGCTGTAAGTAACTCATGGTGGCAACAGTAAAGAAAGACACATGTGATCACAGTTCAAGGGTGTTTATTCAACTGTATAGATAGGTTTGAGAAACGTCTAATCTAAACCTAAATCTGAGATGGGGCAAGCTACGACCATCAAATAATAATAAGGCAGTCCTAGTGGCATCTTGTCAAATAAAAACGGCCTATACTAAAAAACAAACGATTTCTAATCCTTACAATTATATACAAGAAGAGTGTGGGATAGGGTTCACAAGAAAGAAAGAAGTGTTCACAAATGATAAGTCAAGATGTTATAGCCCGGGGTCTGACCCACATTTTGAGCACGGGACAAGGCGGACTCCTGAGCACAGCACACACAGGGTTTCCCAGTATGAGGCTACAGTTCTGTTCTCAGGTATCAAGATTTTCGGTGGTTAAGTCTCTTTTCTACAAAAAAGTCTCTTGACTCTGAGGACCTGATGTGTTCAAAATAACAAAACAAAAGTTCCTCTTCCGTATGTACGTTGGGTGATGCCTTTCATCCCTAGGTCCCCCTCTTCCGGGCTCAGACCCCTCTCGAATGGCAGCCTCACTCCATTGGGTTCACTATGGCTTTTATTCAATAGATTTCATCTATTGCATTATGTTGGGTGATGGCTTTCACCCCTGTATCCCCCCCTTCCGGGCTCAGACCCTTCTTGAATTTTAGCCTCCCTCCGTCGGGTTCACTACAGCTTTTATTCCAAAAGATTTCAACTGTGTATTCACAAGTCGTTGTCTGATGGCTTTTCACCCCTGGAGCCCCTTCTTCCGGGCTCAGACCCTTCTCGAATATAAGCCTCCCTCAATCGGGTTCACTATAGTTTGTATTCAAAAGATTTTCACCTGTTGCATTCACAAGTCTCAATGTCTTTTTATACAATCCACTGTGTACATCCCTCTGTCGGGTTCACTCTTGTTAACACAATGTTCATTGGGTATCATGCTTCACCCCATTCTGCAGGCATCCCTCAGTCGGGTTCACATTTGCTAGTCACACAGTTCCTTCTACTTTAACACGATACAGGACTTTCCCCTTAGCTTTGCAATTTCTTGCCGGTAAAAGACTTTCCACTGTACAGGGGGTTTAACTCGACCCCTATATGACCACTTTGTCCTTTTCCTTGAGTCTCTCCTAAGGCCTTCTGGTATCAGTAGTTTCAACAATAAGGGGGATCAGCCAGAGTCTTTTGAGTGAGCACCCCCTTTGCACTGGACACCTCTGCAGTTGGGTTTCTCCTGCGGTGTTAACAGCTCTTTGATTTTCCTTAATTTGCCATTTGCAACTTTCCCTCAACACAGTTCGATTTCTTATCAGTTCTCCCTTCGACTCACTGGCTGTGATGAACTGCTTGGCTTTTCTTGTCTCTGAAGTCAAGGACAGTACCTCGGTAGCAAGTGTCTCTCCCTGTCTTGGTTATCAGCAGAGAAGGTCTCTGTCCACCGTTAACATTTGCTACAGAACACATTGGCTATTGTTCACAGTCTTATGATTCCTTCTACAGAGGCTTTGCGCGTCTGGGTCGAAAAGGGCATGGCTGCTTCTCTCCCTGTCGCCCCCTTGGTTCTCTCCACTTTTCTTCTCCTCTTGAACTGCAGTCCTAGAATAGCTTTCTTCTCGTGCGGTCTGCCATGCTCATAGTGTGCTCTCCTGCTCCACCTTTCATCCATGTGGGGAAGGGAAAGGGCCGTCAGGTGTGTGTGGTTATTATTAATTGCCTGACTCTGCCTGACCCTTGTATTGGGACATGTCAGTTAAATGGATCAGGTGTTAGTCCATTGTCTTTCGTGGTGTAAGAAAGTGTTTGTGTCGGAAAAGGGGGGGGTAGAGTTTCCAAGCCTCCTACGTGGGAGGATGGGGAAAAGGTGTTATAAGAAAGGAGATACCGCATCTCACCCGTCGGTGTCCCACTTACACTCCCAGAGGACCCTCCATCCAGGTGATCCTCCCGCACTGGTCCACTGTCATGGGCGCTACTCCCGAGGGGCCAGGACTGGCCCAGCGCCCTCGGAAGCAGACCCGTCTTCCACTACTCCGGACCCAGCAGACCCCTACAGGGGCCCTTTGGACCGTGTCCTGGCGCCTTTGGCGCCAGGCTCATGAAGGGTTTCAGTCCCGGCGCCATAGGCGCCGGGCTCATATTGATAAACAGTGTAATAATGCTTGGGTGGACTTACCTGAGGCAGACCATGCTGCATATTTACCCAGAACAATCCAGTCTGGTTGAAGTCCCCAGCCATCAGGGCTGGGAGGAACTATTCCCTCCATTCAGGAACTCTTTTCTTACCTGGGTGGAACCGGTGGAAGAACACACACTGGAAGCACTTCTCTGCTATTTAAACCACGCCCGATGGAAAACACGTGCTTCGCGTTATTCTGCAGCAGCAGCAGGACGCTCACCGAGGCGGCTCCTGCATTCCAGGTCCAGAGTCATCTTCAGCTTCCGCGCAGCAACCTGTGGATGAAGAAAGATACAGAACAATACTTACCAGATCCCGGAATCCAGTCACCGGCAAAACCTGCAAAGAATAAACATAAGGTTAGAAAAGTGCAACTCGCTCGCAGCCGCGCCCGCTTATCTGATCCATCCGTGATTGCAACGGAGCTAACCGCGGCCTTCTCTGCGGCAGCTTCTCTGCACCTGAAAGGCAAAGGACATAATTAAAAAGGGGTTCGGGTGAAGGCAGTCGCATTCATCTTAACATACCAGTTTATGCACGCGCAGTAGCGGCCGCATCAACCTCAGCATCCCGGCACCTGAAAAACAGGAAAAATACATTATTTGAGGTGCCATTAAAAGCGGCCAACGATCATTATACTTACGTGCATCGGCACGTGCAGTGGCAACGGATATAAAGCCCGCAGCATCTCGGCACCTGAAAACTAGAAAAAGGACATTATTAGAGGTGCCATTAAAAGCGGCCAACGAACATTATACTTACGTGCATAGGCACGTTCAGCGGCAACGGAAAACTACGCCCACAGCATCCCGAGGCCTGAAACAAAGGAAAAGGGACATTATTGAGGTGCCCATCTTTTAAAGCCTAAAGACTACAGTATACTTACAGGCATCCGCTCGTGCAGTAACGGCGGCATCGCTCTTCGGCATCCCAGCAACAGTGCCACAACTAAGGCCGCAAAAGACTTGAGCCTCAACACTGTACTCATCCAGTGACGTAACTGGAATCCACGCACCCCTGCACCAGACGCAGGATGGAGAGCTCAGCATTTATACGCCTAAGGTGAGAGCTCGCCGAGACAAGTAGAAAGCTAGGCTGTGGGAGAAACTGGCGATTGGTGGGAGAAGAAATCCCATCAAACGGTGATTAACCCTTTTTCTTCCACCTGCAGAAAACTTACCCTGCAAGTCAGAAATTCGATGAGAGGAAGCCCAGTCCTGAGAGTCGTGCGAGCTCTACGCTTCTCAATTGAAGAAACGATAGCAGCCCAGCCGGGATCAGCGCCTCTGTGGGAATCAGGTGAGCATTACAGAACGTGAAGCCCACCAATAACCTCCTACCCAGGCACTATGGAAACTTCTGACACAGACCAACTGGCCCAGTTATTAGGGGAATTAAGAGCTGAAGATCATGCTGCCCGCCAGGAAACGAATGCCCTTAGGAGGGAATTGATAATATCAAAAGAACGAACTGATGATCTCGCCAGACGGTAATTACAGACACAAGCGGGGCAAACCCCGCTACCTAATTCAGGAGGGAGCTACATCCCAGCGGCTTCAGCCAATCCTGTTCAAATCAACCTACCCGGAAATGTGCCATTGGCACCGCCTGAACGCTTCTCTGGTGACCCTAAAAGGTTTGCGGTGTTTATAAATCAATGCCGATTGCACTTTCTTTGTAGACCTGCAGCCTTTTCGACTGACCATACTAAGGTAGCCTTTGTGCTTTCGTATTTTAGCGGCAGTGCCGCTGATTGGTCGATCCCTCTGGTTACACAGGATGACCCGATATTTCGTGATTTCCCGACCTTCCAGGCAAATATGGAAAGACTTTTTGCAAGGCATTCCCAGGGGCAGGCCCTGGACAACGAACTCCTTTCCCTACGACAGGGCAATCAAGATCTTTTGGCCTACATTGCATCATTCAATAGGCTATTCGTGGAAACCAGATGGCCTGAGGACAAAAGAATCACGCTTTTTCACAGGGGTTTGCGTGGCGAACTCAAAGACGTCCTTGCCCAGGTAGTGAATCCTCCTCAGGATTGTTCAGAGTACATTGATTTGGTGGTCCAATTGGATCACAGACTACAAAACAGAAAGGCGGATCGATCCAGGTTTGAAACACGAGTGTTCCCTAAGCCTCAACGTCACATCAAAGGAGTTGAAGCCGTCAAACCTATGCAAATTGGGGTTGTAAAGGGTCCCCTAACCCAGAAAGAACGCGACAGGAGACGACAAATGCAACTATGTCTCTATTGTGGAAATTCAGGACATTTTCTTCGAGATTGCCCGGTGAAAAAACCTAAGAAGACAGTGGGAGCTTCTGATAAGAGTTCTGAAAAGCCTGAGCTGGGAAACGACCTCGCCTGACAAGTGTAGAGGTCCGCTTGCCGAGCGTAAAAACCAGTTCTTTGTCCTCGCACTTCATAATGCCAATGCTCCTCGTAAACCCAGAGCAACCGGATCGTTTGCATGCAATTAAGGCATACATTGATAGCGGAGCAGTTGGAAATTATGTGGACCGCGAATTGGCTTCCAGGATGAACTTACCTCTTTGTCCAAAGGTGGTTAAAGACGTCATTACCACGGTGGATGGGACGGAAATCGCCTCTGGACCAGTGACCCATACCACTATTGAAGTGACGATACTAGGCCAAGACGGGCATCAGGAGGTAATTGTGTTCGACGTGATCAAGGCTCCTCAATTCCAAGTAATTCTAGGGATTCCTTGGTTGGAGAAACACAATCCTCAGATTGATTGGCGAGCAAAGACGATAAAGTTCCCAGAGTGCACACCAACTTGTTATCCACGACCCAACATTGGCCTAGTGTCAGTGACGGCTGACGGTCCACAATTACCTCTAGAGTATCAAGAGTTCCAAGATGTTTTTCAAAAGGAACAGGCTAATACCTGCCACCCCACAGATCATACGATTGTCAGATAGATTTGCTACCCGGTGCAACTCCCGCTTGCAGTAGGATTTACGCCCTTACCGAGCCTGACAGCCCTCATCTGCGACTGTATTTAGACCAGTACCTGGCCAATGGCTTTATCCGTCCGTCGAAGTCCCCTGCATCCTCGGCTCTGTTCTTCGTACCAAAAAAAGAAGGTGACCTCAGAACCTGTATAGATTATCGTGCTCTGAACCAGATAACAGTAAAAAAACGGTACCCCTTACCTCTGATCCCGGAACTCCTTGACCAGGTAAAAAACGCCTGTATTTATACTAAGCTTGATCTCCGGGGAGCTTATCACTTGGTACGGGTCAAGGAAGGAGATGAATGGAAGACGGCCTTTCGCACTAAGTATGGCCTATTTGAATACCAAGTGATGCCCTTTGGACTATGCAATGTACCGGCCGCCTTCCAATATTTTATGAATGATGTCCTCAGAGAGCTCATTGATGTCTGCGTTGTCGTCTACATAGATGACATTCTTGTGTACTCATCTTCAGAAGCTGACCATCGAAATCATGTTAGGGCGGTCCTTGAAAAACTTCGCCAACATAAACTTTTTGCCAAGCTCGAAAAATGTGTTTTTCATGTCACTCAGGTCGAATTTTTGGGATTTATTCTGACACCCAAAGGAGTCCACATGGACTCGAGAAAAGTAGACGCTATCCTCAAATGGCCGTCTCCTACTTCCGTGAAAGGCGTTCAAAGCATGCTAGGCTTTGCCAATTTTTACCGTAGACTTATTCCAGAGTTTTCACGAGTGGTACAACCCATCACCGCCCTCTTAAGAAAAAATAAACGCTTTGAATGGTCCGCAGAAGCAGAACAAGCCTTCCAAGAGCTAAATGCTAAATTCACCTCGGCGCCAATACTGAAACACCCACGCCCGGACCTCCCTTACATCGTTGAAACCGACGCCTCCAGCTTAGCAATGGGAGCAGTCCTATCACAAAGAGATCCAGAGACTAACCAACTGCATCCTGTGGCATTCTGGTCTCGGAAGTTCTCGACGCCTGAGATCAACTACACCATCACAGACAAAGAGCTTCTAGCGATTAAATCAGCCTTTAAGGCATGGCGGCATTATCTCCTCGGGGCCAGACACACCGTCACAGTGATCACCGATCATCGAAATCTGCAGTATCTGAAAACCGCCAAGGCTCAATCCTCCAGACAGCTTCGCTGGGCTCTATTCTTTGCTGAATTTGACTTTGTGATCACTTATCGCCCCGGCAACAAGAACGGCAAAGCGGATGCTCTTTCCCGAATTGGAATGGGAGATAAAGTTGCCAATCCAGAACCTGTACCAATAATTCCTGAACAAAGGATCGTGGGTCTGATTTCTTCACAATCCATTGAGGATATTGAAGAAAAAACGAAACAACTTGTAACCTCACCAGACTTACTGAACTGGTTACAAAAAGGAAAAGATTTCACCGTAAGCAATGACTTGCCTTATTTCCAAGGACGATTGTTCCTACCACACGCCGATTTACAAAGACAGGTAATCTCCTGCTATCATGATTCATTAATTGAGGGTCACCCTGGCATTGCCAAAACCACAGAAAAGGTGAAGAGACACTTCTGGTGGCCTTCGTGGAGAAAAGACATAAAGGAATTTGTGATGTCCTGCGGTGTGTGCGCTCAAAACAAGGGTCAGAAGAAGAGGCCGGCTGGTCTTCTGCAACCATTAGACATCCCACCGTGTCCCTGGCATACCCTTTCCATGGACTTCATCACAGACTTACCCTCCTGTTCCGGGTACAACACCATTCTTGTTATTTTGGACCTGTTTTCTAAAATGGCCCACTTCATTCCGCTAAAAGGCTTACCTTCAGCATCAGTTCTAGCCAAAGTATTTCTTGAAAACATCGTCCGACTACACGGCTTCCCGTCAGTACTAATCTCAGATAGGGGGAGCCAGTTTATTTCCCACTTTTGGCGTAGCTGTTGTCGATTAGCTCAAATCGATGTAAGACTTTCGACCAGCCATCATCCCCAGACCGACGGGCAAACCGAGAGAACAAACCAGACTCTCGAGCAATATTTACGATGCATGCTACAACAGTCAGAGAGTAACTGGAAGGACATCCTTTGGATAGCTGAATATGCTTACAACAATTCAGTTCATTCGGGTACCGGGAAGAGTCCCTTCTACATCTTGTATGGGATTCATCCTTGAACCTCCAACCTTGATCCACCTCAAGATCTTGGAACACCCGCCGTGGATCAATTGCACACCGTTATTACCCAAGCTTTTAAGGAAGCGACTGCACATCTACAACAAGCTAAAGAGAGGTACAAAAAAGGAGCAGATCAACACCGAAGCAATGCCCCTCAATACCAGGTTGGGGATCAAGTCTGGCTGTCTGTAACGCTTACCTCAGAAACTCTGCGGGAGCACTTCTCTGGAATTCTGTTTGGGCGCTATTCTCAGGGTGCGTAGTTAATCTATGCAGTCTGGTTATCTACAAACAAGAACATTCAGTAATCCTTAGTCTACTAGTCTAATGCGCCCATTCAATAATTATCTCTCATACCCATCAGGAGGCGTTACCTGTAGTTTGTGTTTGGGGAGCTCTCCATCCTGCTTCTACGCAGGGGCGCTAGTTCTGAAGAAGGGAAAATGGAATGCGAATTTTCTGAGGGAAGGAAGGATGGCGGGAGAGTGTGACTAGTAAATAATGGGGATGCGAGGAATGGATAAGGAATTGGACACAATAAGAAGCTGTTCCTCTATTTTGACTTGAATGAACACCTAGTCACATCTAATCTAACTAATGAGAAGCAACTCAAATCTGCGTGTGAGCTATTGGACAGAAAATTGGTTAACTGCAGAGACTAGTAATATTTCTCTATCACTTTAACATGTGGTGCGTACTAACTTGTGAAGAACACTTTCCACAACCAACAATAGTAATCTAGCTGATAGGAAGCAACTGTAACTTTTCCCCAGAATTGACAACTAATAATCTTATCACCAACTCGGAGCCCTACCTAGCATGTGTGGAAGGGCGGACTGGCAGGAGAAATGCTTATTACTGTAGTTACAACATGAACACTCTGCTGACTGAAAAGACACGCTAAAAACAAATGCGCTACAACAGCCAATACTTGCGGTAACTGTCGCTTGACGAAAACAACACAGCTTCGAACTGCTGAAGGAGATTTTGCGAATGTTCCGCTGACAGGAATGAGCGCGGTAATGTATGAGGTAACTGTGAAGGCACTTACTAAAATCTAACACCACGGAAATACTGTGGAAGTGACAGAATGTACTCTAAACTACAGAGGGAAAACCATGGAACTATGACAGGAGATGATATGAAATGGCTGAAGTAAACTGTGACGAAAACGGAGCCGCGGTAAGCGTACACTGCGAAGCAGACGACGCGAAGCGCGGAGCAGGTGAGAGAAGGGACTTATATATGCAGTGAGTGTGAAGCACTAGACCGTGACGGTCACTTCCCATAGAACCCCATAAGCCGCCATCTTAGGTGATGAGGAAGTATCTTTCCCCCATAGCCCAAACATGGTTCTTTCCGTGTTACAGACCAAGCATGATAAGCCATAGTCCACGAATTCTTAGAGGCTAATCTAGGGGCATGACCCAGGCTCATGACAGTATTCCCCCCCAAAACCCCTCCTAAGTCAGCATTCCCCTTGGTGGGCTTGCACAGGTTATTTCTATGAAAGGCTCTCAACAATCTAGGCGCATGTATATTCTCTTGGGGTTCCCATGTTCTATCCTGAGGACCATACCCCTTCCAGTCCACCAAATAGAACAATTTCTTGCGCACCACCTTGGAATCCAGAATAGCCTTGACTTCATACTCTGGCTGATCAGTCTCAACTTCCACTGGGGGTGGAACCTCAGGAATTCTGGTATTTGGGCTGACTGGCTTCAACAGGGAAACATGAAACACTGGATGGATTTTCAAATTTTTTGGAAGAGTCAACTTCAAGGCCACATGATTAATCATTTTTTCGATTGGAAATGGTCCCAGAAATCTTGGAAGGAATTTTCGTGACCCCTTCAATGTTAAGTTTTTGGTAGACAGCCACACTAAATCTCCAACCTTGTAATCGGGAGGGTTTTTTCTTTTGAGATCAGCAAATTTCTTCTGGGTCTCTTTGGCAGCTAACAAATGCTCTCGTGCCTTGACCAATGCGGTGGCAATTTTTTCATGCAGGGTTTTCACAGCTGGCATTTCTAAGGATTCAGGAGGATCATAGACAGACGTCCGAGGGTGCCGGCCATATAGGGTAAAAAATGGACTTAAACCTGTAGAGGCGTGCACAGAGTTGTTGTAAGCGTATTCAGCTACCCACAAGACATTATACCAGGTGTCTTCAGACTGATGCAACATACATCGGAGGTATTGTTCCAAGGTTTGATTAGTTCTCTCGGTTTGACCGTCCGTTTGGGGATGATGACTGGTGGACAAGCGAATCTCCACCTTGGCCAGTTCGCAGCATTTTTTCCAGAATTTAGAAACAAACTGGCTTCCTCGATCAGACACTATTATTGATGGAAAACCATGGAGTTTTACTACATTCTCCAAGAAGGTTTTAGCCAGAGCCGATGCTGTAGGTAACCCTTTCAAGGCTACAAAATGCGCCATTTTTGAAAAAAGGTCTACCACCACCAAAATGGTATCAAATCCCTCGCACATGGGTAGATCTGTGATAAAGTCCATAGAGAGAGTATGCCAGGGAGCAGGTGGCACACTCAGCGGTTGAAGAAGACCAGCAGGTTTACTCTTTTGATTCTTGTTTTGAGCACAAATTCCGCAAGTGTTCAAGAATTGAACTACATCTTTTCGCCATGTGGGCCACCAATACGATCTTTTCACTTTCTCCAGGGTTTTGGCAATTCCAGGATGACCCTCCAGCAAGGCTCCATGATAGTTGGAAATTACTTGAACTCGCAACCTGTGCGTGGGCAAATACAGGCGATTCCGATAGAATGGCAAACCATCCAGAACACTAAAATTTTCACCCTTTGCCTCCCATTTTTGCAGTTCGTCAGTGTTCATGCTGATTTTGATTTCCTCTCTCAGTTCCTCCCAAGACGAATCTGTAGCACCCACAACTCCAAGCACTTTTTCCCCAGGAATTATTTCCACAGGAGTGGGAGGCACATAAGCTTCTTCACCTTTTCCAATACGAGATAGGGCATCCGCCTTTCCATTTCGTACCCCCGGCCTAAATGTGATGACGAAGTCGTATTCGGCAAAGAAGAGGGCCCAACGTAGTTGACGGGAGGATTGTGCCTTAGCCGAACGGAGGTACTGCAGGTTGCGGTGGTCCGTAAAAATGGTAACGGTGTGTCTTGCCCCAAGGAGGTGATGTCTCCATTCCTTAAGGGCACACTTGATGGCCAACAATTCCTTATCCGTAATTGTATAATTGAGCTCTGTAGAGGAGAATTTTTTAGACCAAAAGGCCACAGGATGCAATTCGTGGGAGTCCGGATTTCGCTGTGATAACACTGCTCCCATGGCCACATTTGAAGCATCTGTTTCCACCACAAACGGAAGGTCCGGCCGGGGATGCTGGAGGACAGGGGCTGCGGTAAATTTTTCCTTTCATTTCTTAAAAGCCTCATCTGCCTCTGTAGTCCAATTAAATTTTGTTTTCTTCTTGAGCAAAGATGTGATGGGATGAACCAATTGTGAGAAATCGGACACAAACCGTCGATAAAAATTTGCAAACCCTAGAAAACTTTGAATTCCCTTAACTGACGTGGGTGCAGGCCAGGTGAGAATTGCATCAACTTTTCGGTTGTCCATCTTGACTCCTAGCGCCGACAATATGAACCCCAAGAACTCAACTTCTGGAACGTGGAAGTGACATTTTTCCAGTTTAACATATAGAGCGTTTTCCTTGAGTCGTTGGAGAACAGCAGTTACATGCTTGACATGTTCAAGAGGTTCATCAGAAAAAATTAGAATGTCGTCCACATAGACCACCACAAAAATATCCAACATATCTCTGAAAATGTCATTCATAAAGGATTGAAAAGCTGCTGGCGCGTTGCACAGCCCAAAAGGCATCACCATGTATTCAAAAAGCCCGTATCTGGTTCGAAATGCAGTTTTCCACTCATCTCCCTCCTTTATGCGAATTAGATGATATGCCCCTCGGAGGTCTAGCTTGGTGAAGATCTGCGCCTTTTTTACTTGGTCCAACAATGTAGAAATGAGTGGAAGAGGGTAGCGATTCTTTACAGTGATTTGATTTAGAGCTCGGTAGTCAATACACGTTCTCAATTCTCCTTCTTTTTTGGGGACAAAAAATAGGGGCGATGCTGCCGGGGACTTAGATGGTCTGATGAATCCATTAGCCAGATATTGATCCAAATAGGTTTTTAAATGGACATTTTCCTTTTCTGTCAAAGCATAAATTCGACTGCACGGAAGCTGAGATCCAGGAATTAAATCAATTTGACAGTCGTAAGGTCTGTGAGGGGGCAATACTTCGGCTTGTTTTTCTTCTTGGAATACATCTTGAAACTTCCGGTATTCATGGGGCAAGGAGCCTATAAGACCTAAGGTAACATCTGCGGATCCCTCCTGTGGCATCATCTTCACTGAACCTTCCATGGAATGGCAAGAGTTTTGGCAGTCAAGAGCAAAGGTCAAGGTTCGTGTTCGCCAATTGATCAATGGGTTATGCTTTTCTAACCACGGCATTCCCAAGATAATCTGGAACTGGGGAGCTCGAATCAGGTCAAAAGAGATCCTCTCTCTGTGTTCCTCCTGGCAGAGCATAGATAGATTGTTAATGCATTGTGTAACCGGCCCTGACACTAAGGGAGTGCCGTCGACCCCGGATACATTTTCTGCCTTTAACTTATCCGTTAAGGGAAATCCCAATTTGCTAGCCAGGTGAAGATCCATATAATTGCCCACAGCTCCACAGTCAATGTATGCAGTCAACTCATGTCTGATTGTAGGAAACTCAGGACTGAATAGGATGATTGGAAACACAAAGTGGGAGGTCATTGCAACCTTATTCACGCTCGACAAGCTGACCTCTAAACTTGCCGGGCACTGGAGTTTTCCGAATTCTGGTCCTTCTGATCTTCTCCCACACCTCCCAAAGGTTTTCGTGCCGGTTTCACTGGGCAGTCCTTTAAAAAGTGACCCGCCTTACCACAATATAGACATAGCTTCTGTTGACGTCTTCTCTCTCTCTCCGTCTGGGAAATTGGGCCTCGCATTCCCCCCAATTGCATGGGTTCGGAGTGAGTTTCTGGGCCAGATCTTGCAATTGATTCTCTAGGGCGAATCACATACGCTCGACTGTCTAGGCGAGCGCGATCAGTTCTACGATCTTGTAGCCTGTGGTCTAACTGAATAGTCAGATCAATGAAGTCATTGACATCCTCCGGAGGGTTCACCACTTGTGCCAAAACGTCCTTTAATTCACTGCGCAGACCTCGGTAAAATAAGGTCGTTCTTTTTTCTGTAGGCCAATTGGTTTCTGCCACTAACCTATTAAATGTGGCCACATAGGCCAGCAATTCTTGATTGCCTTGCTTCAATGACAACAACTCACCATCCAATGCATGCCCTTGAGTGTGTCGAGCAAAAAGTCTTTCCAACTCTTTCTGAAATTCCTGGAAGTTTTGCAACACCGGATCATCCCTATTCACCAGGGGTATGGACCAGTCGGCCGCATAGCCGCCCAAATAAGATAAAACGAAGGCCACCTTTGATTGGTCTGTGGGGAACACGGCCGGTCTGCACAAAAAATGTAGTCTGCATTGATTTAAGAACACAGCAAATTTCTTTGGATCTCCGGTGAAACGCTCCGGAGGAGCCAACGGAACATTTCCAGGAATGACCACTTGGACTGGAGCCTGAGGCACCGTAGATGCAGAAGCCTGGGAATTATTTAATGGCAGCGGTACCTGCCCTGCTTGAGTCTGTAATAGCTGACGAGCCAATTCTTCTGTTCGATCCTTATTCACCACCAGCTCTCTTCTCAGGGCATTGGTTTCTGACCGAGCTGCGTGGACTTCAGCTCGTAATTCCCCCAGAAGTTGAGTTAACTGATCCATTTCTGTATTTTCCATGAATGCTCAGGCAGAGTATAATTTCAGCACGGCTTCGCGTTCTGTAACGCTTACCTCAGAAACTCTGCGGGAGCACTTCTCTGGAATTCTGTTTGGGCGCTATTCTCAGGGTGCGTAGTTAATCTATGCAGTCTGGTTATCTACAAACAAGAACATTCAGTAATCCTTAGTCTACTAGTCTAATGCGCCCATTCAATAATTATCTCTCATACCCATCAGGAGGCGTTACCTGTAGTTTGTGTTTGGGGAGCTCTCCATCCTGCTTCTACGCAGGGGCGCTAGTTCTGAAGAAGGGAAAATGGAATGCGAATTTTCTGAGGGAAGGAAGGATGGCGGGAGAGTGTGACTAGTAAATAATGGGGATGCGAGGAATGGATAAGGAATTGGACACAATAAGAAGCTGTTCCTCTATTTTGACTTGAATGAACACCTAGTCACATCTAATCCAACTAATGAGAAGCAACTCAAATCTGCGTGTGAGCTATTGGACAGAAAATTGGTTAACTGCAGAGACTAGTAATATTTCTCTATCACTTCAACATGTGGTGCGTACTAACTTGTGAAGAACACTTTCCACAACCAACAATAGTAATCTAGCTGATAGGAAGCAACTGTAACTTTTCCCCAGAATTGACAACTAATAATCTTATCACCAACTCGGAGCCCTACCTAGCATGTGTGGAAGGGCGGACTGGCAGGAGAACAGCTTATTACTGTAGTTACAACATGAACACTCTGCTGACTGAAAAGACACGCTAAAAACAAATGCGCTACAACAGCCAATACTTGCGGTAACTGTCGCTTGACGAAAACAACACAGCTTCGAACTGCTGAAGGAGATTTTGCGAATGTTACGCTGACAGGAATGAGCGCGGTAATGTATGAGGTAACTGTGAAGGCACTTACTAAAATCTAACACCACGGAAATACTGTGGAAGTGACAGAATGTACTCTAAACTACAGAGGGAAAACCATGGAACTATGACAGGAGATGATATGAAATGGCTGAAGTAAACTGTGACGAAAACGGAGCCGCGGTAAGCGTACACTGCGAAGCAGACGACGCGAAGCGCGGAGCAGGTGAGAGAAGGGACTTATATATGCAGTGAGTGTGAAGCACTAGACCGTGACGGTCACTTCCCATAGAACCCCATAAGCCGCCATTTTAGGTGATGAGGAAGTGTCTTTCCCCCATAGCCCAAACATGGTTCTTTCCGTGTTACAGACCAAGCATGATAAGCCATAGTCCACGAATTCTTAGAGGCTAATCTAGGGGCATGACCCAGGCTCATGACACTGTCCACCAAACATTTATCGCTTAAAGGGCCTCGCACCTTCAACCCCAAATACCTGGGACCATATCCAATTACGGCCATAATTAATCCAGTGGCCGTTAAATTAGAATTGCCAACCCATATGAGAATACATCCTGTATTTCACGTATCTCTTTTGAAACCCATGCAACCTGGAACCAGATTGACCAATCATCCAGAACCCATTCAAGTGAATGGGGAGCCTGAATTTGAATTAAAAGACATTTTGGACTCTAAAATCATCAGATCGAAGCTATTCTACCTAATCGACTGGAAAGGCTACGAACCTCAGGAAAGGTCATGGGAACCCTATGACCACGTCCATGCTCCTCGTCTAGTCCAGAAATTTCACCGAACCTTTCCCGATAAACCAACAACCCCGGGGAGGACAAGTTTGGGAGGGGCCTTGAGGGGGGGTGCTGTCATGGGCGCTACTCCCGAGGGGCCAGGACTGGCCCAGCGCCCTCAGAAGCAGACCCGTCTTCCACTACTCTGGACCCAGCAGACCCCTACAGGGGCCCTTTGGACCGTGTCCTGGCGCCTTTGGCGCCAGGCTCATGAAAGGTTTCAGTCCCGGCGCCATAGGCGCCGGGCTCATATTGATAAACAGTGTAATAATGCTTGGGTGGACTTACCTGAGGCAGACCATGCTGCATATTTACCCAGAACAATCCAGTCTGGTTGAAGTCCCCAGCCATCAGGGCTGGGAGGAACTATTCCCTCCATTCAGGAACTCTTTTCTTACCTGGGTGGAACCGGTGGAAGAACACACACTGGAAGCACTTCTCTGCTATTTAAACCACGCCCGATGGAAAACACGTGCTTCGCATTATTCTGCAGCAGCAGCAGGATGCTCACCGAGGCGGCTCCTGCATTCCAGGTCCAGAGTCATCTTCAGCTTCCGCGCAGCAACCTGTGGATGAAGAAAGATACAGAACAATACTTACCAGATCTCGGAATCCAGTCACTGGCAAAACCTGCAAAGAATAAACATAAGGTTAGAAAAGTGCAACTCGCTCGCAGCCACGCCCGCTTACCTGATCCATCCGTGATTGCAACGGAGCTTCTCTGCACCTGAAAGGCAAAGGGCGTAATTAAAAAGGGGTTCGGGTGAAGGCAGTCGCATTCATCTTAACTTACCAGTTTTTGCACGCGCAGTAGCGGCCACATCAACCTCAGCATCCCGGCACCTGAAAAACAGGAAAAAGACATTATTAGAGGTGCCATTAAAAGCGGCCAACGAACATTATACTTACGTGCATAGGCACGTGCAGCGGCAACGGAAAACTACGCCCACAGCATCCCGAGGCCTGAAACAAAGGAAAAGGGACATTATTGAGGTGCCCATCTTTTAAAGCCTAAAGACTACAGTATACTTACAGGCATCCGCTCGTGCAGTAACGGCGGCATCGCTCTTCGGCATCCCAGCACCAGTGCCACAACTAAGGCCTCAAAAGACTTGAGCCTCAACACTGAACTCATCCAGTGACGTAACTGGAATCCACGCACCCCTGCACCAGACGCAGGATGGAGAGCTCAGCATTTATACGCCTAAGGTGAGAGCTCGCCGAGACAAGTAGAAAGCTAGGCTGTGGGAGAAACTGGCGATTGGTGGGAGAAGAAATCCCATCAAACGGTGATTAACCCTTTTTCTTCCACCTGCAGAAAACTTACCCTGCAAGTCAGACATTCGATAAGAGGAAGCCCAGTCCTGAGAGTCGTCCGAGCTCTACGCTTCTCAATTGAAGAAACGATAGCAGCCCAACCGGGATAAGCGCCTCCGTGGGAATCAGGTGAGCGTTACATCCACCCCCAGGAACTGGATCCAATAGTGATGGCCATGTCCTGGCCACCTGGATGACAGATCCCCAGGGACTAATAAGTGAGACACCTTCAGAATTGTTGCATACCCTTCCCCTAGGTGAGTTGGATATGCCTGTACTTTTCCCAGGTTCCCTGTTGTTAGGACCTGGAAGAGAACAGGGACGAGAGATATCCAGGAACTCTTGCATATTACACTGATTGGTTTTGATTGGTGTAGATAGAGGTGGAGTGGTTTTACCAGTCTCTCTACAATAACCTATAAATTGGGTTTTAAGGGCTGTTTTGGATTTCATTGGCTCAGAGTTATTCCAGTCCCATATTCCTGGAGTGGATCCCTGCTTCTGTAATTCCTACACAGGCCTACTCCTCCTTTAAATGCCTGGTCTGCAGGCTCTCTATTTCTCCTGGCCTCTCTCCGACTGTGTCCACCATCTACAGGCCACCTGGCCAGGTCGCCCACTTCCTCTCAGAGTGGGCTGACCTTTTTTCTACTCTTCGTGCCTCTACCTCTCAACTTCTCCTCCTCTGAGACCTCAACATCCATCTGGATGCTTATAATCCCTCCTTGGGGCTCTTCCACTATTTCTACAACACTCTCTCTCTCTCTCTCTCTCTCTCTTTCCATTTTACCCTCCGATCTGACAAACTCTGCCGGACACACCTTGAATGTTCTCATCTCCTCGGACATCCCCCTCTTGAACCCTCTCACCACTCCTCTCTCTTAGACTGACCACTTCCTGCTCTCCTCTCACCTGAAGCTCTCTGTCCCCCAGTCGAAGTCGACCCCAGCACTGCCTCCTACCTTCTCGGTCATTCAGCCCATGAAGCATGTGTTGCTGCTACTTTCTCTGCTCCTCCTAAACCTGCAGCTGACTCACAGCCTGTCACAGGACTCTCTAACCTGCATCTTTCTATCTCAAACACTCTGGATGTTCCTGCCCCTGTCATTGTAATCCGCCTGAAGCCTACCTCAAAGCGCAAATCTTGGTATGACGCCGATCTCAACACCCTTAAACGCAAGTGTAGAGTGACTGAGAGGAAGTGGAGGGCATCTGATGCATCCTCTGATAAACTGGCCTGCCGTCTGCTCCAAAGGCAATACAGACTCTCTGTCCTGACAAGGAAGAGAGCCCACATCCGAGCCTGTGTCTCTGTGGCCTCTAATAACATGTCTGAACTCTTTAAACTCTGCAAGGAGCTGGCCAATCCTTCCACAGTCTCAACCTCTCATGTTCCCTCCCAGGCCCTCTGTATGGAATGGCTTCCGACTTTGCCACTAAAACTCAGGACATCCTGTCCTCTCTCTCCTCTTCCTCTCCCTCTGCCTCTCTTGGCTCCCCTCTGCCCACCTCTCCCTCTCCTCCTCCTTTCTCCTCTTTCTCCCCGACCACTCCTGACAAGGTTTCAAGACAAGTCTGATCTATGACAGTGTCGTCCAAGCAGGTGCTCCCATGCTCTTCCCAAAACCATCACGGACCACATTGATACCCTCGTTCCAGCCTTGGGCGATTTCTGCAATCTCTCTTTTGCCACTGGAACTTTCCCCTCTCCCCTCAAGCACTCCCTTGTGCAACCCCTCCTGAAAAAGTCGTCTGACGATCCTTCCTGTGTGGCAAACTGCTGCAAGATATCTATCACTCCTTTCCTGGGCAAACTCCTACAAACGTTGGCCATCTATGAGCTTAATCTCCACACTGAATCTATTGGCTGTCTCCATGACCAGCATTCTGGTTTCAGAGCAGCCAGAGGCACGGAAACTGCTCTCCTGAACACCCATGAAGATCTGCTCACTAATCTCAATTCTAGCCTTCCTTCTGTCCTCATCTTCCTGGATCTTTCCTCTGCATTTGACATGGTCACTCATGCCATCCTAATTAATCATCTCTGTGAGAACCTGAGCATCCTGAATCAGGCTTTGGCCTGCTTGACCTCCTTTGTCCTGGACCGACCCACCCAGGTCCAACTTGGATCCTTTCTCTCCACCACCTCTCTATCCACATGTGGTGTTGCCCAGGGCTCTAACCTCTCACGCTGGTTCTTCAATGTCTACTTGGCCCCTGTGGTCAACTTTATCTCTACCTTCTCCTCTAACTTTGAGTGTTATGCGGATGATACTCAGCTCTCCTTCAGGCTACCCTCAGCCTCCTCTCCTCTCCCGCTCATTCCTGACTGTCTATCCATGATTCATGAGTGTTGCGCCTCCAACGATCTCTGCCTTAATGCCAGTAAGACTGAGATCCTTCTCATTGGGACCCCTGCTCCCGCTTTCCCTCTCTCACTCTGGCCGCCCTCCTTGGGCCCTCTTCCTTCGCCTTCCTGTGTTCTCTCTAGGCTGGACTACTGCAACAGCCTCTTTCTCAATCTGCCTTCCTTTACTCTCTGCCCTCTTCAACTAATCCAGAATAGGACTGCCATACTTGTCCTTGGCCTCAAGCCCAGGGACCGTATCTCTACAGCCCTGAAATCTCTCCACTGGCTCCCAGTCGCTGCAAGAATTAAGTTCAATACCCGCTGCATTGTCTACAAGGCTTTCTGGACCGGGGCCCACACTACATCCAACTCTCTCTCCCTAAAAACCTTCCTTCTCGAGCACTTCGCTCAGCCACCTCCAATTCTCTGAGGGTCAGAAGTGGGGGGGTAGATCTCTTTCCTCTGAGGGTGCCTTCCTCTGGAATGGCCTCCCTGTCCCTTTCAAATTTCAGCGGGACCATCTGACATTCCAGAAGCATTTCAATACCTTCATTTTCGCTTCTGCTTTCTCTTTCCATCTCCCTTGCTGAACAACCTGTATGCTGCGCTGACTAGCTGCCTGGTTACCCTTTGAGTCTCACGGTTACCAGGCTCCCCCCGACCAGTCACCCCTGCACTTCCTCCAGACTTACGGCGCACTTAGGGGCTGTATCTGGAACCCTAAAGTCCCCTGCCTCACACTTACCCAGAGACGAGCTGCCCTGGCTGCACATACGCAGAGCAATGCTGCCCTGACTGCACTTCGCTCTTCCCTCCCCCTGGCACTTTCCCTCTCCCTTCACCCTGCACTTTGCACCTTGCAAAATCTCAATGACACAAGGCCTAGTAAGATTGTTTGTGTTTGTCCTCACTCTGTCTTCCCTCCTTTGTCTTGCTACACCTAGAGACACTTGTGTACAGGTGCGTTATAAATGACTCACCATATCATATCATATCAGGGGCCTCCCTCTAAAATGGCCTCCGTGCCCCTCTCAGACTTGAGCCGGACCTCCTTACTTTCTGGAAGCTTCTCAAGACCTTCCTTTTCTCCTCTTATTTCTCCCTCCCTCTCTCCTGCTGGCCTACCCTCCTGCTCTGCCTGGATTGGCTGCTTGGTGCAATCAGAGTCTTACAGGGCACCAGGCCCCTTCTTGCCCAGTCCTCCTGCACTTGCCTCCTCTCCCTCCTCGCACTGCCGGGCTGGCACTGCACCTCTGTAGTCCCCTGCCTTCTTTGCACTTAACTCAGAGCCCTACTGCCCTGATTGCACTCCCCCGCACCCTCTCCCCTGCACTTCTTGCTAATGCACTTGCACGATCCCACTGTCACAAGGCCTAGTGGGATCGTTTGTCTTGTCTATCCTCTGTTTCCCCCTCTCTTGTCTTGTTGCGCCTTGAAACACTTACGTGTGGTGCATTATAAATACTGAATTAATCAATCAATCAATAGAGACTGTTTTTTTGCATGTATCTTGCATTAATTATTGTTAATGGTTATTCTTATACGATTGCAACTGTCAGCGTGGTGCAGTATAAATCCCCGAAACATACTATTCTACATATATATATAAAATGCCTAGGTATGTTTCCTTACTCAGCTGATGCAATTTATCAATGTAAGGTTGCCCTCTGCTGTCCAAATAGAAAAGTGCACCTCTGTGTGCCCTTCCACTTCAACAACAACTACCACTTTAACAAACAGAATGAGCATGGTTCTAAGTCCACTATCGCAAACATTCTGAATAATGTCAAGTTACCTCTTTCCAACACCACTTCTCTTCACAAAGGGAACAGCAGTTCCATTGTCAATGAACAGTTAATTACCGGCTCAGTGTTCCAGTCCCTAAAGAGTGAAACGCTGCACCACTATCACAAACACATGGCCTTATTCCGAGCAGGGCGGTAAGGTATACCGGGCACCGGTAAGGAGACCGGTGCCGGTAATTTCTTACCGCCCTACTACAAGGTCCCTTCGCGGGTCCCTCCAGTAACGCCTGGTCTGACTAGGCATTGTGGATGGGACCCGCAAAGGGACCAGGGTGCAAATAACGGGCTTGACATGCGCGAGCCAGTTATTTGCGCCCTCCCCATTCCCATTGAGCCCTTTAGGGGCTCAATGGGAATGGGGAATGGTATTTTCAATGGGGACTTACCGGTCCCGCAATGGTCAGAGTACACCGGTAAGTCCCCAATGAACTAGACTGGTGCCGGACCGTTATTGGATGGCAGTCATGGGGCAAATATCGCCATGACTACCACGAATCTCGGAATGCGGCCACAGTCTCTAAATAGTGAAACGTTGTACCACTATCGTAAAAATGCAGAATAATTTCAAGTTACTTCTTTCCACCCCCACTTCGCTTCACACAGGGCACACTCTAGCAGTGTCAATGAACAGTTAATTACCGGCTTAATGTTTCAGTCCCTAAAGATCAAAACGCTGTAGGTTGAATGCCTCCTCACAAGCTAAAACTGAAAGTTGGTTCTGTAATTATGCTACTACGCAATCTTATGCCATCAAAGGGACTCATCAATGGAAAAAGGTTATCAATTGCGCATCTACAAAGACACATCATAGAGGCCTATGTAATTGATGGATTAAACTTAGATACTGCTCTCATACCGTGCCTACTTCTCACACCATCAGATAGAAATATGCCTTTCAAATTCAAAAGAAGACAGTTTCCTATACGTTTCGCCTTTTCAACGACCACTAATACGTTACAGAGACCTACAGCCCCTTCCTGGAAGTAATCAGTGGTAATTCCAATATTTAAGAAGGGGGATAAAGGTGACCCTATGAATTACCGACCAATAGTGACATTAATGGCGTATGTTACGCCGGGAACAGCTAGTAACATAATATTTTTCCAGTAGCACTTCTACCAGTAACATAACGTAACATAAAATAATATAGCATAACATAATTTATCCAGCACCAGTTGTCTGTTAGGAAAGATTTCATAATTGTATTTAATTTCCCTCCATGTGTACACCCCCAAACTTTTTGCTGCTGTTTAGACACCATAGACAGACTTTGCCAGAGAAGAACAGCCTTCAGCTGCACTCCGCTGGGCTTTCGCTCACTTTTTATGGGGAAACTGAGATGGCCTTAAGACAGTCAGTACTGGGAGACTTTGTTTCCCTTAGTCCTTTTCCCATGTTGCAATTTGTGTGCAACATGTAACAAGTACACAATGTACCTTCCAGTAAAGTGTACTTGGGTCTGTAGTCATTGAGCCTCATTCCGAGTTTGGAGGCAGCCATGGTGCTATTAGCACCATGGCTGCCTCCAAAACCGGGTCCGGGTCTGGTCTGGTGGAATGGGGAGTTACCGGGACATTCCGACCTAGGCGGACCTGGTAAGTCCCCATTCCAAATGCCATTTCCCATTCCCATTTGAGCCCCCATAGGGCTCAAGGGGAAGGGGGAAGGACTAATAACGGGCTCACAAATTGCAGGCTCGTTATTAGCTCCAAGGTTGCTTACGGGTCCCGTAAAGAACGTGTGGTCAGACCACACGTCCTTTGCGGGTCCCGCTAAGGGACCTCGGAATTGGGTGTTAAGGGTTTAACGGCACGGGTCTCCTTACCAGTGACCGTTAACCCTTACTGCCCAACTCAGAAAGAGGCCCATTGACCAAAGGCCCTACATACTCGCAATGGAGTTTTTGTGAGATGTGCAGATGTGTCATGGACAGGGCTGGTGGCAGCTATCTTTTCGCATTATTTTTAACCCTTTTCTGCCATGTTAACCGCGTTAACCGCATTTGGCACGAATAGGTGGACTGGCTCCAAAATGGCCATGCCACAAGGTTCTTTGTCCTGTCCTTTGGCAATCTTGCCCCTTCACATTCCCCAGGTCGAGTCGACCCGGGGCAGTCCTTATTTGGACATGCAGTTTCCCACAAAACGCCAAGCTTTTGTGGGCTCCTGCATGCCTTGTGTGTGTGCCTCCAGGATGTGGGCTGGGGTGTCTGTCCCCAATACACATCCTGGGTGCCAGAGAGTCTAGAGTGCTGTGAATGACTGGGACCACCGTGGTCCATGATTGGTCCACGTATGGAGTGTGTGTTTGTGAGCAGATCTCCCATTGGGTCCTCTCTGTTTTGGCGCGAAGGGAACTTTGGATAAGAGGAGGCTGAAAACACCCATACCATGTCAATCTCTGGAGTTCTCACTGAACGAAGTATAGGATCCAAGTATCCTGAAACTACGAAGCTGAGTAGAGGAACCGCTGGTGACCCACGGGAAGGTTTGGCACCCTGAGCCTACTGTCGTCCTGTGGGACCCCTCTGCATCTACTCGTCCTACAAGGTCTGCGAAGATGCTTCGACCCATTAGAATAGTGGGACCAACTATTCTCGCCACCTTCATGAAAACCTGCAAATAAGCTTTCTCTGAAGTGTCCATGGGCCATCCAGTGGACTGACCAGCTTACGCAGGTCCTTTGCTCTGTCACCACCGCCATTTTGAGGAGGCCCTCAAAACTTGGTATACTGCTATCTCTGTGTTCACGGCACCCTCACACCGTATTTCATACACTTGGCATTCCCAGGTCAGAAGTGAGACAAGTGCACCAGGACCAGAGCATACACGGTTACCGCGTTGCCCTGCCGCGGCAACATCCTTTGCAAGTGCGCTGCATTTGTGACCCTCTTGCCCCTGAAGCCTGCTGCAGTGAAACCAGGTCGATTCATCCACCCGGAGCGGAAAAATCACCACTGTCCTGTTTGGGAATCCTCACTGTATCTCAGGAACTGAAAGCCGCAGAGACGTCCTTTTTGCCGCGTTCGAACCTGCAAGCGAAGTGGACTGGACTGGCGAAGTTTGGGTCTGAGTGCACCTGGGACCAGTGAGTACTTCCAACACCAACCGGTGACCCCTAGCGCCAGGGCCCCTTTTTATGCACAGGTGGACCCAGAGCGTCACTTCCTTTCCACTGCTAGTGCGAACTAGCGACTCCACCCCACTCTATGGAACAGCCTCTGCCTTCAAGTGGAGGTCCTCCCTGAATGGGGGGAACTTATTCTTCATTGCCTCATCCACCTTCCTGAGCTGCTAGAGACCCTGAAGAGACCCTGTTTTGCCCATTGGAACAACCGTGTGCGCTTGCATTGCATGTACTATTGAGCACAAGGCTCCTCTCTTTTTAGTTTGGTGTGTTGCTGATGTCGAAGGGGCCTAAAGACTACCTCCACTGCCTGTTTCATTCTCATCTAGGTTGGTGATATATTTTGTGCATGTAACCCTTTAGACCCCAATGGTCTTGTGTATATATATATATATATGTATATACATATATATATATATATATATATATATATATATATATATATATATATATATATATACACACATATATATATATATATATATATATATATATATATATATATATATATATATATATATATATATATATATATACACATGGTATTGATGGTGTTGTGTTGGGTTACTGAGTATTGCTGTGATTCTTTTGCTATGGTCTGAGTTCCAAAGGCCTTGTAATAAATGTGTTTATATTTTTATATTTTTGATATAACACCTGTCTGATTGAGGTATTTCAGTCACCCTCACCCCTCCTGAGACTTAGGGCCTCATTACGACTTTGGAGGTAGCCAAAGTGCAGAAGGTGGTGGGGCTGCTCTCACTGGCACAACTGACAAGTCTGTCGCTGCACTTATCAATAGGACCCATGAGAATTTAGATGATGTGATGTCCAATGTTTCCACTGCCAGTGCTGATGCTGAGGCCATGCTTGAATTCAAGAAGACCGAACTGCTGTTTAGGCAGAAGGAGCTTGAATTTGACATGTCCAAGATGAAGATAGAGTGGGCAGAAAAACAGAA
This sequence comes from Ambystoma mexicanum, assembly GCF_040938575.1. NCBI lineage: Eukaryota > Metazoa > Chordata > Amphibia > Caudata > Ambystomatidae > Ambystoma > Ambystoma mexicanum. Next base: position 779,983,313 of record NC_090935.1, read on the forward strand.
GGACAGGAAACACCAGTTGAAACTGGACAATTTGTATGGGTCCTCCTCTCATCCTCAGTTTCCTAAAGATCTGCTCAGTGTGTATGATGAAAAGAATGACATTATGGACTGGCTGAATACTTTTGAGTATGCATGTGAAGTTCAACAGGTTGACAACACTGATAACATTGCCTGGTTAGTTAGCAGACTGCCCCATTCTGGCTGCAGTGCCATTATGGAAATGTCAAAAGCTGAGAGAGCAGATTTTGCAATGTTGAAGCAAACTCTCATCTTAAAGTTTGGAAAGACTCCTGCCCAATACTTAAAGAGATTCAGAGAGTACAATTGCAAGTCCAATGAGGGATGAAAGGGTCTCAACCCCCTCTCCCGAACCACAGAAGCGAAGTAGATTGACCCTCCCACCATGGATGGCACAGGCTTCTGAATGTAAGTACACAGATAACCACGTGGCAGCCAATGGGGGGAAGACAGAGTTAGGGAAAGGGTGTGGAATGACAAAGGGAAGGTTTTTCGACTTCAAAAAAATTATCCGAAAATATTGGCCCATTATTAGATTACAACTGGTTGATGAGCCTGTACCCCGCTTTGCTTTCAAAACAGCAAGGAACATCAGGGATCATTTGGTTCACTCCTCATACAGTAAAGTTCCACCACGTACAGGTTTGTGGAACCTGCGCAAAGTCACCAGACATTATCCATGTGGATCTTGTTTGGTATGCACATTTACAAAGAAGATTCAAACATTTAACATTGGCGACAGACAATGGGTCTTAAACAATCAATCCAATTGTAAGACCAGCCAAGTTATCTATTGTATTGAATGCCCCTGTGGGCTTCGATACGTGGGACAAACCATGCGAAATGTTGGGGTTTGGATCTCGGAACACCAGTCGAGGATCTGTTGTAAGAAAACCACCTCTCCGTTGGTCACACATTACTTGGCCAACTCCCATACCCCGGATGGCATTCTGTGGTGGGTCCTGGACAGGATCCATGCTGGCCAAAATGTACAGCACAGACTTCTGGAATTGGAAAAAAGATGGGTCTATAGACTGGACTCCCTGGAGAATGGACTCAATGAGCTACCTCCCTCTTAAACAGCTCACCTCCAACAGGGACTCCCACATTACACTTTTTGAGCTGAGCATTTGACGCTCCTTTTGCCACTTCACTAGTTCCCCGCATAGGGACCTCCATACAGTGCTTTTGCGTCGCAACCATCCACCCTGAACTTCCGCTATGAGACCACTCAGTCGCTTGTACCCCCTTTTGGTTCTTATTTCCTCCATCTTTGCACAAACCCGATTTTTATAAAGTTATCGGCAGATGTTCCCGTGTTTCATGTACACCCATAAATCCACCCTTACCTGACACAGATTTTTCGGTCCAGGCATATTTCCCACTATATACAGCTCGGATACCTTCGGGCTCCGCACTGGCCACCGAGGCCCTGCAGCACGGGTCCCTGCATCACCTCGTGCAGATGTCTGTTTGCGTTGTTACCATAACACATACGCATCTGCCATCCCCCGGTGCACAGTCCCTTCCAATCACTTCTTGGTACGAACATGGGCCCCGTTACCTCAGAGCTCCGTGGAAACAATCAAGTCCACGGGGCACGGATTTCATTTCACCCTGTACAGAATAGCGTTTTGCGCGCTGGTCAGCTGAGGCAGCCGGCTGCCTAATCATCAATCACTTGCTCGCCTGTGGCCGGGTTGCTCTTATTCCAACCCGTTTCTGACAGGCAACTTTTGGTCCTTGATCCTTCTCAAATGATTGGGTAGGCAGGACACACACCCCCTGCCACTCGGCGGACGTATAGGCACCTTATTGGGTGCCGCGCCCACACCAGGCACCGGCCTTCATGCCCGCCACAACACGTCACGTCACTTTCTGGAGGAGATATGCTCCTCTTCCGCATACCTGGAGACATTCTGAGCGGAGCTCACAGCGCGGCACACATCGAGCCCTCTCTCACTCACCCAGGCTGATGACCATGGAGCCCGGTTAAACCGATTAAGAGGTATTGTCTATGGACACAGTGTTTTTTAACCTCGCCACTAGAATTTTCCCTAGGGCTAAACACCCCCCCCCCTTTTTATTGGTCATTTTCTGATTGCTCTCTCTTGCACTGTGTTTCAATCCAGGTGCACTACCACGGACTACCACGCATCTGACGACATGATTTCCTTCGGATGTGATCGCCTGTTTTACTGACATTATACAGTACTCAGTCACTCCATAACAACTGGCAACGGGCACACCTGTCCTTTTTGGGTTCAGCATAGGATTTATCACAGGTACCCCCACAATTCATCTGACTCAACCTCTCCAGTAGGGAGATCCACCTTGTTCCTTTCTCCCTATACTGGCTAAGCTTAAATACAGGTTTTACACCCTTTTTTGTATATTTACAGACACTATTAATACGGCCCGACACAATCGACTGCAAGGCTGTTGGGATACTGGTGGGTTCCCAGCTCTCCACATAGGCACTTACGACTACGTGCCATAGTTCTCTACTTTCTCCACCATCACTTTTGGTAAGTTATTTTCACTTTTACTTTCCTGGCACGTCCTTTTTGCAATTCACTCAGGCCCTCACTGGGTTTTGTTGCGCTCCTGCCCTTCCTGCTCACCCTTACCCCACGGGGTGGCTGAGTCCATTTGGGTTGCTGGAAGCCCTTGCGTTTTGTCTTTAGAAGGGGTCCTCAGGCCAGAACTTTTTGTTCTCCATGGGGGGGGGTCCCACTGGCAGGTTACCAAGAGATCCCATCAGGATAGGAGACTTAGACATGGCCATGATGTGACTTGCAAACATGACCATGTTCATGCATTTGCAGCTTTTTGACTATAGCTACTCATCTACTTAATCATGTTCTATACAGATAATTCCCCTCATCATATCTATTCTATGTTTCCTTTTCTTCTAATTCCAGTTTTTCTTCTCTTTACTAAAACAATTTTTCCTCCTTCCTTCTGTTGTTCTTTACAGGGTCTTGCTATTATTGCCCTGATGAAGGCGGAGCGGTCTCTTCAGCTGTGAAGAGCATCCCCATGACAAAGGGAAGGTAAGGAAGAGAAAACATGCATTTCTAAACACATCACTTAATACTGAAACCTCATAGTCCTGCACTCCCTGCTTGATACTGTCTGTCCTAATCAACTCCTGAATATACTATGTAACACCTAGGGTTCTTAATTATACTCTAACATACCCATGACCATGTACGTGTGTGTAAAACATGTATAACACATAGCAAACATGAAGCAACATAAACTGTATGGCACACACAAGGGAATCTTCCCTACATGAATTCAACATGACACATGGTTCCGTGGACTGACATTGAATGTGAACAAACATAAGCGAAAACATAGATCATGATTTTTTTGTAGTTGGATGCCTGAAATAGTAAAGATTCCTCTCTTTACTGCGAGTATTGCCTCATACTCTGGGTATAAACAAAGTTACCAACAGTCTACTGAACCAACGCCAGAAGCTCAGAATTTAGCACTGAAACACCATGCTCGAGGCTTTTAACGTAAATACTTGAATGTACTTATCTTAGGGTCCGGGTGACTTGAGAGTACACCCGGACATTAGGAAATGCCGCTGTTGGAGCGCCGTAGCCAGAGCCACTGCCGCGCATAGTCTGGAGCTCAAAGTTGTAGTATGGAAGGTTCACCGCCGTGGCTGGGGAAAGCTGCCAAGGGACCCGCTTTGTCTCCAAGAGTCACTGCCGTAGCCCGCAAGGATCAACAGACCCGGGCCGACAACTCTCTATCACTGCCGTGATTGCCTGCAGCCCTCGCTCGCCGCCGGGATTGCTTGATTACCCAGATCACCATCAGTTCGTCCAGAGCCCCATACACACCGTCCTAACTGCCCCTGCTGCACAACATCAATTATAAGCACCTGTACACGGGCGGTTAACGGCTAAATACTCCCCTGATGGGCTCCAGCTGTCTCACGGCGTGAACTCCAGTGACTACAATTCGCCCTTAAGCATGCTGGGAACTGTAGTCTTTACCTCAATTTCTCCTATACTGTCCCAGTGGCCTGCCCCACACCCTATTCCTGACATACAAAAAGAAAGAAGGTGGTACTTGGGTGTCTTATGTAACTGGATCCTTAAATAACTTGACTGGCTGGGTTGAAGGTTAAAAGGTCTCCACTTTTGAAGGTATGATATGTTTTGTCATGCTTGAACATATTTTTGCATCTTGTTCCCCTGAGCCTAAGCAGCATCTGGCAGATTCAAAGGAGATCGATTCTAAGAAACTTGCCATAGCAGCAGAATTGTGAGTGTCACATAGAGTGTCCCATAATGATAAGACTCATCCTGGTAAGCAGGAGGAGGGGACAAAGTCCAAAGATAAGGAGGGTGGGGAATCTGATAAAACGTCCTCCCAGAAGAGCCACAAAAAGGAAAATAAGGGTAAGTCACAAGAGAACTCACAGGGTAGTAGAGGTCAGCCTCCAAAACAGAACTCTGGTTATAATAAGCTTCCCTATGTTAACAAACCCAGTGGATCTTTTTTTGCTCATGGAGCAACTGATCATGTGAAGGGGGACCCCAGATGTAAGGTCAAAACCTTGGGGGTCCACTCTGCTAATCTGGCCTTCTCCTCCTATGAGGAAGAAGAGATTGCAGGGGCATCCTTCTCCTCAGATTCCCTCCCAAGTGGGATAGATTCAGAGGTAGTTTTAGTTTCCCTGGGAGCCTAAAGTCTCAGAGGCTTATGCTAGGATTCCAGGTAATACCAAACACTACTTTAAGGACAGTGTGCTGATCAATGGAGTAGATACTCCAGCTCTTAGGGATAGTGGGTGTAGTCGAACTGTAGTGGATTCTACCTTAGTAGACCCAGAGGAAGTTGCCAGAGCTACTCTGTTACCCACTAAGTTGGCTCATGGCCCACCTCTCATGTTCCCAGTAATACCTGAAACTCATACTTTGAATGGTACAGCAGTTAGGATACCAGTGAGCATCCAAGAGAAAGTCCCAGGAAAGGTCTTGCTGGGAAATGATCTCAGAGCTTTAGGGATTGTGGGAGATACAGCTGAAAGACCCTGCACATGGTCTCAAACAGGGGCAGCACTGGCCAAGCACACAGCAGTGCCCCAGCCAAAGGGGAAACCCAAGGCTAAAGGAGTCAGAAAATACAAAAGAGGGAAAGAGAATATTCCCCCTAACTCAACTACCAATGAGGTGGAGGTAGTTGGGCAAACACCACAACCTGACGAGGTAGAGGTGTTGCCTGAAGTATTTGATCCAAATGACCATCCCGAACTAAAAGACTTGTTAGTAGAAGGTAGTCCTGACAGAGAAGAATTCAGTAAAGGCCAACGTGAGTGCCCATCTCTGGAAGGCCTAAGGAGACAGGCCTGCTCCCAGCTTGAGGGTGAACCTCCTGGGAAGCATAGGATTTATTGGGAAGGTGGGCTCCTGTATAGTGAACCTACAGAGTCTACACAAGGAGACCATAGGAGGTTGGTGGTTCCCCTTGCTGTAAGACCCTTCCTCCTGCAGCTGGCACATGAAGTGCCCCTTTCTGGTTACCTTGGAATCAAATCAAGAAAACCAAGCAAAGGTTATCCATGCACTTCTACTGGCCCAAGATGGGGGTGCAAGTAGAAAGTCACTGCAGGAGATGTGCCACCTGCCAGTTATCTGGTAAGAGTGGGTCAACAATTGAAGCTCCAGTGTTACCACTCCCTGTGGTGGGTGTACCATTTGAGAGGGTAGGGATCGACATTGTTTGTCCCCTTGACCCCCAAACATCCTCAGGCAATAGGTTTATCCTGGTGCTGTCCGACCATGCCACCAGGTATACTGAGGGTATCCCATTGAAGACTGTGACTGCAAAGTCAGTTGGCAAGGCTTTGTTTGGTATATTTACTAGGGTTGGCTTCCCTAAAGAAGTTGTGTCTGATAGGGGCAGCAACTTTATGTCAAAGTATATGCAGGCCATGTGGAAGGAATGTGGTGTCACCTATGAGTTTTCATCCGCATACCACCCACAGACAAATGGTCTTGTGGAAAGGTTTAACAGAACCTTGAAGAGAATGATTGGGGCTCTGGAAGAAACCCAAAGAAGAACATGGGATCTTCTGTTACCATGCTTACTGTTTGCCTACAGAGAGGTACCACAAGAGGTTGTTGGCTTCAGCCCCTTTGAACTTCTGTTTGGTCACCTTGTAAGGGGACCCTTGGCCATAGTCAAAGAGGGATGGGAGAGGTCCACTCCCCCTATTACTACCAACGTATTGGACTATGTGCTAGGGCACAGAAAAAGGATGGTACTCCCGATGGGTCCGGCTAGTGAGAAGCTGAAGGCAGGGCAAGCACTGGTGAAACATTGGTATGACCAGAAGGCTTCTCTCATGAATTTCGCACCTGGTCAAAAAGTCCTGATCATGAATCCGATAAGGCCTAGAGCTTTGCAGGACAAGTGGTCTGGCCCTTACACAGTGGTGGAGTCACTGGGGGAGGTCAACTATTTAGTGGACCTTGGAAAGGCTGGACAGGCTCCAAAAGTGTTCCATGTGAATAGACTGAAGGCTTTCATCCCAAGAGTTGAAATTGCTGCACTGCTGCTGGCTTCAGATGTTGAGGAAGAGGAGTCAGAAACTCTCCCTGACCTGTTCCAAAGCTGTCCTTCAGACAGCTCCATTGGGGGTGTCCATGTAGCCCCTCACCTTACTTCTGATCAACAAGCAGAGGTGAAAAGTTTGCTTAGGCAGTTTTCCCCCTTGTTTTCACAGTCCCCTGGTTTGACACCTTGGTGCAAACATGACATTGACACAGGAGACAGTGTACCTACCAAAAGTAAGGGATACAGAATGTCAGATAAAGTAAGGTCTTACATTAAGACAGAGGTCAACAAATGTTGGATCTTGGGGTGACTGAACCCTCTAGTTGTCCTTGGTCCAGCCCAGTTGTATTGGTTCCAAAAGCAGGTACTTCTGAGTTGAGGTTCTGTGTGGATTACAGGGCTCTGAATGCTGTCACCAAGACAGATGCACACCGCTTGCCTAGAACAGATGAGCTGGTGGATACTTTGGGTGCCTCCAAATACCTTAGCACATTTGACCTCAGTGTAGGCTATTGGCAAATAACTCTTGCAGAACATGCCAAGGAGAAGACAGCTTTCTCAACACCAGAGGGTCTTTACCAGTTCAGGGTAATACCTTTCGGGTTGAATAATGCACCTGTCACTTTCCAGAGGCTTGTGAATCATGTGTTGAATGGGTTGGATGACTTCTGTCTTGCATATGTGGATGATATAGCAGTTTGTTTTCAGTGCCACCTGGGAAGACCATGTGAAACACCTTAGGATTGTATTACAGGGTCTTCAGAAGGCCCACTTGACCATAAAGGCTGGTAAGTGCCAGATTGGGCAAGGATCAGTGGTCTACCTTGGACATGAAGTAGGTGGAGGGAGGATACAGCCTCTACCCAGTAAAGTACAAGCGGTACAAGACTGGCCTACCCCCACTACTCAGACCTAAGTGAGAGCCTTTTTAGGACTCACTGGGTATTACCGAAAGTTCATGGCAGACTATGGCACCACAGCTGCCCCTCTGACTGCTCTCACAACTCCAAAGAAACCCAAGAAGGTAACTTGGTCTGAAGAGTGTGAGAAGGCCTTCAATGGCTTAAATGACTCCTTGTGCCAGGCCCCTGTCCTCAGGACCCCTGATTACCAAATACCTTTTATTGTGCAGACAGATGCCGCTGACACTGGGATAGGAGCTGTAATATCACAAGTAGATGAGAAGGGTAAGGAACACCCTATTGGCTTCATTAGTCACCAGTTTAAGCACAGAGAGCTCAGATGGTCCACAGTGGAGAAATAATGTTTCTCTGTTGTGTGGGCCCTAAGGAAGCTGAGGCCCTACCTCTATGGGACCCACTTCACTGTGCAAACTGATCATAAGCCCTTAAAGTGGGATGAAGGGAGAGAATCCAAAGTTGCTTAGGTGGTCTATAAGTCTGCAAGGCTTTGACTTCACTATTGAGCATAGGCCAGGTGTCCAACATAGCAATGCTGATGGGTTGTCCAGAATGTTTAACCGACTTGAACAAAAAACTCATCCAGGGGTGGATTAGTTGCCCCTGTCCTTAGTCTGGGAGGGGCGAGTGTTAGGATAGATTTCATAATTGTATGTAATTGCCCCTCCATGTGTACACCCCCAAACTATTTGCTGCTGTTTAGACACCATAGACAGACTTTGCCAGAGAAGCACAGCCTTCAGCTGCACTCCCCTGGGCTTTCATTCACTTTTTATGGGGAAACTGACATGCCCTTAAGACAGTCAGTACTGGGATACTTTGTTTCCCTTAGTCATTTTCCCATGTTGCAACTTTTGTGCAACATGTAACAAGTACACAATGCACCTTCCAGTACAGTGTACTTCGGTCTGTATTCATTTTCCAAAGGTACTGGATACTCCTGATGGACTTTTTGTGAGATGTGAAGATGTGTCATGGACAGGGCTGGTGGCAGCTATCTTTTTGCATTATTTTTAACCCTTTCCTGTCATGTTAACCGCGTTAACCACGTTTGGCACAAATAGGTGGCCTGGCTCCAAAATGGCCATGCCACGAGGTTCTTTATCCTGTCCTTTGGCCATCTTGCCCCTTCACCTTCCCCAGGTTGAGTTGACCCGGGGCAGTCCTTATTTGGACATGCAGTTTCCCGCACCAAGCTTTTGTGGGCTCCTGCATGCCTTGTGTGTGTGCCTCCAGGATGTGGGCTGGGGTGTCTGTCCCCAATACACATCCTGGGTGCCAGAGAGTCTGGAGTGCTGTGAATGACTGGGACCACTGTGGTCCATGATTGGTCCATGTATGGGGTGTGTGTTTGTGAGCAGATCTCCTATTGGGACCTCTCTGTTTTGGCGCGAAGAGAACTTTGGATAAGAGGAGGCTGAAAACACCCATACCATGTCGATCTCTGGAGTTCTCACTGAATGAAGGATAGGGTCCAAGTATCCCGAAACTACGAAGCTGAGTCGAGGAACCGCTGGTGACCTGCTGGAAGGTTTGGCAGCCTGAGCCCGCTGTTGTCCTGTGGGACCCCTGTGCATCTGGTCGTCTGAGAAGGTCTGCGAAGATGCTTCGACCCATTAGAATAGTGGGACCAACTATTCTCGGCACGTTGATCTAAACCTGCAAGTAAGCTTTCTCTGAAGTGTCCCTGGGCCATCCAGTGGACTGACCAGCTTACCCAGGTCCTTTGCACTGTCACGGCCGGTGTTTCAAGGAGGCCCTCGAAACTTGGTATACTGCTAGCTCTGTGCCCATGGCACCCTCATGCCGAATTTCATAAACTTGGCATTCCCAGGTCTGGAGTGAGACGAGTGCGCCAGGATCAGAGCATACGCAGTTACCGTGTTGCTCTGCAGCGGCAACAACCTTTGCAAGTGCTCTGCATTTGTGACCCTCTTGCCCCTGAAGCCTTCTGCAGTGAAACCAGGTCGATTCGTCCACTCGGAGTCCAGAAATCACCACTTTCCCATTTGGGAATCCTCACTGCATCTCAGGAACTGAAAGCCGCAGAGACGTCCTTTTTGCCGCGTTCAAACCTGCAGGCGAAGTGGACTGAACTGGCGAAGTTTGGGTCCCAGTGCACCTGGGACCGGTGAGTACTTCCAACACTAACCGGTGACCCCTAGCGCCAGGGCCCCTTTTTATGCATGAGTGGCCCCTGAGGGTCACTTCCTTTCCACTGCTAGTGCGAACTAGCGACTCCATCCCGCTCTCCGAAACTGCCTCAGCCTTCAAGTGGAGGTCCTCCCTGAATAGTGGGAACTTATTCTTCAATTGCTCATCCACCTTCCTGAGCTGCTGGAGACCCCTGAATAGACCCTGTTTTGCCCATTGGAACAACTGCGTGTGCTTGCATTGCATGTACTATTGAGCACAAGGCTCCTCTCTTCTTAGGGCTTGGACTGCCTCTTAGGTGTGTTGCTGATGTCGAAGGGGCCTAAAGACTACCTGCACTGCCTGTTTTCTTCCCATCTAGGTTATAAACATATTTCGTTCATTTAACCCTTTAGACCCCAATGGTCTTGTATATATATCGTATTGATGGTGTTGTGTTGGTTTACTGAGTATTGCTGTGATTCTTTTGCTATGGTCTGAGTTACAAAGGCCTTGTAATAAATGTGTTTATATTTTTGATAAAACACCTGTCTGGGAGTAATTTGTACATGTCCTTGCTTTGTGTGCTCATTGAGGTCTTTCAGTCACCCTCACCCCTTCTTAGACTTAGGGCCTCATCACAAGTTGGGCAGTAACGCCGGCGCTAATAGCGCTGGCGCAATCTGCCTTAAGCCAAACCCACCGGCGCTATCAACGCCGGATCACGGGTTTGGCGGATTTGGAAATCCCCATTCCCCATTGAGCCCATTTGGGAATGCCCCATTCCCCATTGGGCTCAATGGGGAAATTTTGCGCTCATACCGCCGGCAAATTTTCGGCGGATTTCCCCCCAGCTCAGAGCTGGGGGGAAATCCGCCGGATTTAAGGGTTACCGCCAAACTCGTGATGAGGCCCTTAGTCTTGACCACCTGCCATAGCTACCTTGATTGGTCTGGCTTGTCCAGAGGTTACCCTGTTCCAAAATACTAGGCTGGCCTTCTGAACCTATGCCCACCAGGTTAGAGTTCAGAAATCCATCTTAACAGTCATGTGTTCGTGTATTTAAGGTCTTGGAAGGGGCAGGGTGAAAAAGGGGTAATACGGATTAAAGGTAAGTTATCTGGGCATTACAGCTCAGATAGTAATAATTAACAATAAGTGATTCACCACTTTACGTTAAGGTTTGCTTTAAAACAAATATCGCTAAAGGTGTTGGCATGAGTCATGGACACCAACAACGTCCTAGTGCTTGGTTCCTCTCAGCCTCAGGCTGGGAGAATTGGAGGAGATGTTAAGCCCGCTTCTGAATTGACATCTTGCTCTTTCCCCCCTGCTCTTTATGCTAGAAGCACTGTGATGTAATTTACATGCAGGTAAGTAGTATAAGGTATAAGGTAGTATAAGGTAAGTTTATTACTTGTTACAGTGTCATCCTTAATCACATAGATGGTAAGCAAGCGAGCGAGCGACACCGGCACATCCCACCCGGCCGCACTAGTTAGCACCAACTGTCAAATACAAAACGTAGCGCTGAACTCATACAGTGCACGTTCTAAGCCATGCTCAGCAACATTTCATACCCAACACGTAATATGCATTATGACACATCCTCCCCCATTCATTATCACAAGAAAAAAACATTCCTTATAATGCTCGAACCTTACATAACGTGTGGCCAGCAAGAAATGTAGCCATTTCCACCAACTCCAACACCTTACCCCCCAAAATGGTGCTCCCATCACATCACTGAAATATGCAGGCCCCAAACTACATGCCACCCACTAAAACATTGTTATAAAGTGGATAAAACTCCAAATGTCTTATTGAACCACAAAGCAACCAAACATAACTCCTCAACCTGAGTACACAAAACCAAACCTGCTGCGGAAGCCCCAACCCACGAGAGCTAAAAATGGTAGAGCATCCACCAATCCCAAGCTGCCCCTTTGGAAATGGGCCTGCCACACCCATAACATACCCCAATATGAACACACTAACATTCTAACCCCTTCGAGCACCAACACCTCCCGTCCCGAGCTACCCCTCAGGACAACGGACCTGCCACATCCGAGTACATTCCCACTCAACCCAGAGCAACTACACGCTGCCTACTGAAGGGCCCGGCCACCCTCAGGCACAATTCCTACCTTGTACCAACCGAAAACTTTCCAGAAGTTAAACACCAAAGATCCCTACCACCACTAACTGTTGAACTCCCTTGGCCCCAAGCCATTGCCAGAATACCCAACACATCCTTGGCCCCAAGCCATTGCCAGAACACCTAACACATCCTTGGCCCCAAGCCATTGCCAAACATTCCAGAAGCACACCACTTGCCCTCCAAGCTGACGCCAAATGTGCCACAAGCACACCACCAATAGCGGCCTCATACACACCACAAATAGCACTCCTCAGCCCCCGTCAATAGCAATATAGGCTGCTGTCATGGTCCTCTATCCACTAATAAGGACACCACCTACACTGGCGCCCAACTAAGAGTCACCTACAACTAAACTCTTAACACAGTAGAAGCTCAAAACTACCGCACGCAACGGAAGCACCACAGGTGATACACTCACCACTCTTCCACAAGCATGCACAAGTTAACCACCCCTTAATGGTCACACGCCTTTGAACATGAATGGAAAACCAACCCAAAACACCCCAACCGTAGGAACTCCCTGGGGATTGGGAAAACAAAACCATGCAAAAGTTCCCAATGAACACGACCTTGTGTTCCGCCCACTGTGAAATAAACATGTCAATTTGAATGTAAAGTCCATCGAACAGTTGAACCACCCCCAAAAAAGTCCAACCTGTAAAAGAAAATTGCATGGTACCACACATTCCGAAAGCGCTCAGCTAACGTCCATGCTGAAAAATGTTAATACATTTTTTCCATAGAGTCCATCCTGCAAGAACTAAAAGACCAAATTCCCATAAACCTTAACCCATGCATCATTAAACAAGTACTACAAACCCATGACATAAACGTACAAGGAACACCCCTTGTTGAAAAACACATTGGATGAATCCCACCCTGCAAGGTAAAATCATCATGTTAAGTACCATTACATTGCAGAAAACAAAATTCACACATGACAGGGCCACTACACATACCATTCCACAGATATTGATCCACACCATACGCACCCCACGGCCCACACAAGGACACAACAGAGGCCATGAACGCTACCTACTCACACAGACTCACGCTGGCCTCAACAAGACATAATAACTCAAACCTCACTCAAGGTGAGTCCCTTTAGATCCATGTAAAAATTATACAAATCCGGATCAAAAGCCTTGAGGCTCGTCAACAAGGAACTACATCCGCCGCAAAAATCCTCCTTGCTGCAACCTTCAGCTCCACACCACCGACATCCCCTTTCACATGTCCTCTTTGGACACACACAGTACCTTGCTCCAGTGTCCGAGTCCACACACCTCTTCCGTGAAGGCTGGCTGCAACCCTCCTGCCTCTCCATTTCGACTCTGCTCACAGGAGCCTTACATTGACACCGGCTGTGTAACTCTCCTACAGACACTAGAAAAGGAAGTGCATGGCCATCCATCGACCCGCTGGAGGGAGACAGAACATTGATGACACCAACAGCTGTAGACGGTGTCTCCCCATTCCCCATGATCGCCGTCCTGCTCGCCATGAGGAATCAAATACAGTCCAATGCGTACGACGCCCTGTCTCTCTTCCTGCCAACGGTCGTGCACAGCAGCTCCTCCTAGTGGACGCAGGGGCACACGACCTCAGTGGAACCAATGCCGTCAACGGGCCTGGCGAAACACCAGCTCAACTGCCCCCCGACACCTCCAGACACAAGGGTCTTCAGCGCCCCAGTCCCGCACACCACGGGTGGCGCTGACCGAACAGCCCACGAGAACCAAGGGCACCAACGCCTCCGAGCACCAAGACAGCCCAGCGTTCCCCCGTAAGGACCAGGGGCATAGATCCTCCCAAACAGTCACCAGAGGCTCGAAGTCACCGGATACACCTGGCCACTCCCACGTCGGCCTTAACCATCAGAACCCCGGAAGAAGCAGGACCGGCACTCACGAACTGCGGAGCACCGCACCGGACCGCAAACCTGACAGGCAGTCCGCCTTCCGCCGTGGGCGCCCCGCCGGGTGGGATGTCAGGACTGGAGGGCAATGTCACGCTCCGTCAGTTGCCCCCTCCGCAGCAGCGAATCCCATCCTCGTCGCCAGTGATGTAATTTATGATTACACGGTCCGCAGGTAAGTAGTATAAGGTAAGTTTATTACTTGTTACAGCGCCATCCTTAATTACGTAGATGGTAAGCAAGCAAGCGAGCGAGCGAGCGACACCGGCACATCCCACCCGGCCGCACTAGTTAGCCCCAACTGTCAAATACAGAACGTAGCGCTGAACTCATACACTGCAGGTTCTAAGCCATGTTCAGCAACATTCACGTGCACCGCATACCCAACACGTAATATGCATTACGACACACTGATTGTTCACTTACCAAACAGGACACCTTTAAGCTTCCCTGGTTTCTGTTGCCTCGCAGCATGCATACGTCCAGTTCCTGCGGGAGCTATAATAACACGTATACATTATGAATGCTGCCTCTAACATGTTAACCTTAACGATTACTCGTACAAGAGCTGCCCATAAAAGCTCTCTTACACAAAGCAGGCTTTCCTGATACACACAATATACCAGGCTCTCTCCCACAGCAAATATTCTCTTTGAAGCCTTGTGCTTCCCTTCCAAATAAAATCTCCAAAATGGCAGATTTTTGCTCCTGGTTAATACTAAAGGAATAGCCGTAGAAAAAGTTAGCCAGTCACAGTGCCTTACAAACATACTAGGGAGCCAGCCCTGCTTTAGTATTTTAGCACAGCCAGGAAGTGAAGTGGCAGGCGCAGAGGCACGCTTGATTTATGGATGTGTAATGAAGGGCTGCGTCAGATGAGGAAGAGGTTTTACTACCAAACACTGCAAGGAACAGGGGTTTACGACTGCACTCTTTGCTGGAATGAGCCACGTCAAAATCAATTAGCGATGCGATTTAGGCTTTTGAAAAGAAAGTGCTGGGCATTTCACCCAGCAAATTATTAGGTAAACGCCTAAAGTTCTTGCGTATTCGTCTGTCCACTTGCAGAGCTGAGCCTGGGCGCTCGGAGATGATAGAGAAGTTGTTTTGCTATTTGGTTGGAAAGCAGCGCTTTATCTAATAAATATAGTGACGCTACTCTGTACCATCATTTGCTTCTGACACATATTGCAGTGTGCCATAGCGAATCTGTTGTTATGTTTAAATAGGATATTTTATGGGAAGTGCACTTTTTCAGATGCTTAGAACGTTGGCACTAATTGATGTAACTACACGAAACATTAAAAACAATATATAGACCTGATTTGTGTTTTAAAAAAAAAGTTCTGTGTGTTTCCATTGAGGGTGGATTTTCCTATGCAAAATCCCATGGGGGAATATGTAGCTCACCCACACCAAACATACCTGGACGGATTGACACCAAACCTGAGTGAGAAGCTGGCTTCTAGTCCAATGCGCCATCTGCTCTAGGTCAAGTGAACTTGCCCCCCCCCCCAACGTTTTTTCAAAAGACATGAAAAAGAGGCCCAAATTTGGCAAAATCGTGTTAGTGTGATTTCAAGCTTGAAGACCAATTTACAAACTCCCATGGTGTTTTGCAGGCTTTGATTGGCTCATATGTGTATGTGGATGTATGCACCATCGTAAAGGCTACCATTCGTAATGTGCGCATGTATTTGAGAACTGGGATGAGAAAGAGGGACGTGTGGGTAAGGAGAAATAAAGCTAAGTATTAGTGCTAAGAAATGAATCATTACAAATAAGTGTTTTGGGGGCGTGGTCAAGCGCTGTGTGTGATGGCCGCCTAACTCGCTTGCTCCCGCTCCAACCGTCAAATCATTGACTTTTATGGTTCTTACCAGCATATAATTGTCCCCATTACTTCGTCTCTGGTCCTCTGTAGACCTCCATGGTGGTCCGTGGATGTCCCTCTGCTAAGCTTTGGCACTGCTCGGAAGCCACCGTTGAAGGTGGGCTGAGCCTTACAAGCTGTGATGTCCCATGACTAAGAGGCCCACATTCTAGTCAGCTGTTGTGGAAGCTCCTTTTCCTCACTACACGGCCCGGTTGCCTGTTCCTCTCTATCCACATGAACCTAAAGGTATAAATACCCTTTTGAAGTGCAAAGGGCAATTCTTTCACTTCAAACCTAGGTTTATGTGCATTTTCAGTAATATTTTAATATTTCTTAGCACATGTGGTGCAGCCTTTGCTTATTATCCTACTTTAATATCTGTGCAGAAATTAAGACTCTTCTATGCATTGAATAATTCACTCACCTTAAAAAGTGCCTTATTACTATAATTGCGCAGTAAGCAAATACTTGTATAAACCTATGGACAGATTTTATGGTCACTTTTTCCCATAATTTCTTTGGGAGATGTCTTGTATGCTGAACTGTTACCTGTTAGTGCATAATAGAGCTCAATATTTTTATGAATACATTGCTGGACATTATCAAATTACCTCTCCTACTCACAGAAGTTGTATTGAGGATTGAATGAGCAGGTCTGATTGCTCAAAACTAATGCCAGTCTCCACGCATTAGCCACATCATACCTTTATCTCTGGATAACTTATTTGTGTAAAGATTTCTGCTTCAGAAAATATTGTATTAAAAAACAAGTGAGGAACAAGTGTACATATATTGTTGGCGTGCTGGTGAACTTATTTTAACGGATTTAACAAGGGGGGTCCTGGGAGTCCCTCTGCCAGACATTAGTCCTGGTTACGAGGGACTTACCCAGAGTCTTTAGCTCACTATCTTTCACAGAGAAGAAATATCCCAAACATATCAGTCTTTGTCCTGCCCTGGGGCAGTCCAGCACCGAAATGCGAGGCAATTCTCCTCTGAACAAGAGTACCAACAGAAACCCCAGACACGTGTTTCGGTCTGGTTGGACCTCATCAGTAGGGTGGATCTGTGCCTCTCTAAGAATAGTGAGCAAGGGGTCCACGTCTGGATTCCCCTAGTAACTTAGGGTGGGACCCAAAGTTACTTAAATATGCAGATTTAACAAGGGGGGTCCTGGGAGTCCCTCTGCCAGACATTAGTCCTGGTTACGAGGGACTTACCCAGAGTCTTTAGCTCACTATCTTTTACAGAGAAGAAATATCCCAAACATATCAGTCTTTGTCCTGCCCTGGGGCAGTCCAGCACCGAAATGCGAGGCAATTCTCCTCTGAACAAGAGTACCAACAGAAACCCCAGACACGTGTTTCGGTCTGGTTGGACCTCATCAGTAGGGTGGATCTGTGCCTCTCTAAGAATAGTGAGCAAGGGGTCCACGTCTGGATTCCCCTAGTAACTTAGGGTGGGACCCAAAGTTACTTAAATATGCAGATTTAACAAGGGGGGTCCTGGGAGTCCCTCTGCCAGACATTAGTCCTGGTTACGAGGGACTTACCCAGAGTCTTTAGCTCACTATCTTTCACAGAGAAGAAATATCCCAAACATATCAGTCTTTGTCCTGCCCTGGGGCAGTCCAGCACCGAAATGCGAGGCAATTCTCCTCTGAACAAGAGTACCAACAGAAACCCCAGACACGTGTTTCGGTCTGGTTGGACCTCATCAGTAGGGTGGATCTGTGCCTCTCTAAGAATAGTGAGCAAGGGGTCCACGTCTGGATTCCCCTAGTAACTTAGGGTGGGACCCAAAGTTACTTAAATATGCAGATTTAACAAGGGGGGTCCTGGGAGTCCCTCTGCCAGACATTAGTCCTGGTTACGAGGGACTTACCCAGAGTCTTTAGCTCACTATCTTTCACAGAGAAGAAATATCCCAAACATATCAGTCTTTGTCCTGCCCTGGGGCAGTCCAGCACCGAAATGCGAGGCAATTCTCCTCTGAACAAGAGTACCAACAGAAACCCCAGACACGTGTTTCGGTCTGGTTGGACCTCATCAGTAGGGTGGATCTGTGCCTCTCTAAGAATAGTGAGCAAGGGGTCCACGTCTGGATTCCCCTAGTAACTTAGGGTGGGACCCAAAGTTACTTAAATATGCAGATTTAACAAGGGGGGTCCTGGGAGTCCCTCTGCCAGACATTAGTCCTGGTTATGAGGGACTTACCCAGAGTCTTTAGCTCACTATCTTTCACAGAGAAGAAATATCCCAAACATATCAGTCTTTGTCCTGCCCTGGGGCAGTCCAGCACCGAAATGCGAGGAAATTCTCCTCTGAACAAGAGTACCAACAGAAACCCCAGACACGTGTTTCGGTCTGGTTGGACCTCATCAGTAGGGTGGATCTGTGCCTCTCTAAGAATAGTGAGCAAGGGGTCCACGTCTGGATTCCCCTAGTAATTTAGGGTGGGACCCAAAATTACTTAAATATGCAGATTTAACAAGGGGGGTCCTGGGAGAATTGCCTAGCATTTCGGTGCTGGACTGCCCCAGGGCAGGACAAAGACTGATATGTTTAGGATATTTCTTCTCTGTGAAAGATAGTGAGCTAAAGACTCTGGGTAAGTCTCTCACAACCAGGACTAATGTCTGGCAGAGGGACTCCCAGGACCCCCCTTGTTAATCTGCATATGCAAGTAACTTTGGGTCTCACCCTAAGTTACTAGGGGAATCCAGACGTGGACCCCTTGCTCACTATTCTTAGAGAGACACAGCTCCTCCCTACTGATGAGGTTCAACCAGACCGAAACACGTGTCTGGGGATGCTGTTGGTACTCTTGTTCAGAGGAGAATTGCCTAGCATTTCGGTGCTGGACTGCCCCAGGGCAGGACAAAGACTGATATGTTTAGGATATTTCTTCTCTGTGAAAGATAGTGAGCTAAAGACTCTGGGTAAGTCTCTCACAACCAGGAATAATGTCTGGCAGAGGGACTCCCAGGACCCCCCTTGTTAATCTGCATATGCAAGTAACTTTGGGTCTCACCCTAAGTTACTAGGGGAATCCAGACGTGGACCCCTTGCTCACTATTCTTAGAGAGACACAGCTCCTCCCTACTGATGAGGTTCAACCAGACCGAAACACGTGTCTGGGGATGCTGTTGGTACTCTTGTTCAGAGGAGAATTGCCTAGCATTTCGGTGCTGGACTGCCCCAGGGCAGGACAAAGACTGATATGTTTAGGATATTTCTTCTCTGTGAAAGATAGTGAGCTAAAGACTCTGGGTAAGTCTCTCACAACCAGGACTAATGTCTGGCAGAGGGACTCCCAGGACCCCCCTTGTTAATCTGCATATGCAAGTAACTTTGGGTCTCACCCTAAGTTACTAGGGGAATCCAGACGTGGACCCCTTGCTCACTATTCTTAGAGAGACACAGCTCCTCCCTACTGATGAGGTTCAACCAGACCGAAACACGTGTCTGGGGATGCTGTTGGTACTCTTGTTCAGAGGAGAATTGCCTAGCATTTCGGTGCTGGACTGCCCCAGGGCAGGACAAAGACTGATATGTTTAGGATATTTCTTCTCTGTGAAAGATAGTGAGCTAAAGACTCTGGGTAAGTCTCTCACAACCAGGACTAATGTCTGGCAGAGGGACTCCCAGGACCCCCCTTGTTAATCTGCATATGCAAGTAACTTTGGGTCTCACCCTAAGTTACTAGGGGAATCCAGACGTGGACCCCTTGCTCACTATTCTTAGAGAGACACAGCTCCTCCCTACTGATGAGGTTCAACCAGACCGAAACACGTGTCTGGGGATGCTGTTGGTACTCTTGTTCAGAGGAGAATTGCCTAGCATTTCGGTGCTGGACTGCCCCAGGGCAGGACAAAGACTGATATGTTTAGGATATTTCTTCTCTGTGAAAGATAGTGAGCTAAAGACTCTGGGTAAGTCTCTCACAACCAGGACTAATGTCTGGCAGAGGGACTCCCAGGACCCCCCTTGTTAATCTGAACTTATTTTAACATCATGGCATCAAAGAAAAATCAGGTTAAAAAAATACCCATCTCTCCATCACACAAGAGACAGAAAAGCAAATCGCCAACACCTAAAGAAGTCCCTCCTGATTCTACCATGCAAGCCATTCTTATGGAGGTTAAAGCTCTGAAACCCTTTGGAGAGGAAACCAATGCAAAATTGCAACAAATTGATGACAAGTGGTCTGCTTTTGAGGCAAGGATCACCGATGTTGAGCAGAGAGTTAGCAATACAGAAGATGTCATGGGCAGAATTCAAGTTCCGGGGAACACTGTGAAATCTTTGCAGAGGAATACCAAAAGTTTTGAGAATTGCAATAGAAGAAATAACCTACGAATGGTTGGATTGCCAGAAGGCATGGAAGGAGAGAATACTATCTCGTTCCTCAATACTCTCCTACCAAAGCTTCTAGTACTCCTGTCATCAATTCAACAAAACATCCAGAAAGCCCATTGGACTGGTCCAATGAACTCAATAAAGCCCTCCACCATTACCGCCAACAATGCATCCAGAACCATTTTCTTTGCCATACTAGACTATACTCATGCGCTTCTGGAAAAATCTAAATCTATAAAACAAATTGCGTGGAATGGTAGAAAGATCTTCCTCACTGAAGATGTTGTTAATGCTGCAGTGGCTAGAAGAAAAGAACTACTTGCTCTTAGACCTGCTCTGAAGGAGCTGAATGTGAGATATGGCATCATACATCCGGCTAGTCTCAAAGTGACCCTTAATGACCGTACCTATACTTTTTAAGATCCTATTGCTCTAAGACAATTTATCCAAAATAAAAGAAGAGATGATATGGATACATCTAAACCACCTCCTTGATAGCTTCTACCTATGTCTCTTCAACTGCTACTTACCTTCGCTGTAAGGTTTTATATTTCAGAGCGGGGTGTGAGGACGGCTGTCTCCTCAGAGGCTCTCCTACACCGTTATCTTTTTCTACTCAGCATGGATTGAAGTGGCCGCTTCCTGTTAGCCACAACTATTTTTGATGATTTCTTCTCCGATTTATTATTATCCTTGCAGATTTTGTTAGTCTCCCCACTCCCTTCATATGTCCATGTCAAGCATGCTTATGAAACTTATTACCATTTTAGAATTAAAACTTAGGTCTTGGTTCGATATAAGTCCTGATCATTCATATACAGTTACTACTACATCCTTAATTTCTGTTTCATGTTCATTATTATGCTGTAATTTTGTACATTCAATGTAACAACATGGAATGTTAAAGGATTGCTTAACCCTATCAAAAAAATCTCTCTCACCTCAAAAGAACCAAACCCTCCATCACCTGTATTCAGGAATCTCACCTTTCCAGTGCTGAAGAGGCTAAACTCAAGCATCACTGGTTTGGTCAATTCTTCTCAATTGTTACTAATGGAAAGAAAAATGGTGTCATAACTCTAACTAATAAGAAATTTAATTGGCAAGTATTAGCAAACAAATCCGATTGTATAGGTGAAAGATAGTGGAGTGTTTGTCCAAGTATGAAGGAATGCTGTGATGTCATGTGGAGTGTTGACCTTTGAATGATAGAATGTATGGGTGAAGGTTCTAGCCCAGGCAGTTAGGAAGCCCCCTGCCTGGGTGATGGGAGCCAGTGTGTGTCCTATCCATGTATCTTACTGTAATCTATGTAACCTGCTTGTAAAGTACCTTGAGAACCTGGTAATAAACCTTCCAAGTAATCCTAAGAAGGCTGAAGGTCACTTTGTAACATTGGCGACGAGTTGGTCTTAAAAGAAGAACCTGTGTGCGGGAAACTGAAGAACAGTGAAGAAACTAAGCTGGAGAACTGCTGCGGGGGTGCAAAAGGAAAGCGAGAGGACACACTGCCCCCAAAAAACCAAGTAAGACCCATGTTCAGGGCATAAGAGGGGAGGACTTCAGAATGGAGGTGGAACTTGGTCATAGCTCATAAGGGCAGGACAGTGGTACCTACACCCCATGATGGACATGTAATCATATAAGAATGGGGGGAAGGCAGATGAGATGCCTGAGTAGGATTCGATGTGGAAGTAACTGTGCAGGTAACCTTATGGTGAGGAGGGTTTGGTGGTCAAAGACAGCAGTGGTTAACCCGCAAGGGAAGGGTACAAATAAAGGACGGTTTGGTGGCCAAAGACAGCAGCGGTTAACCCGCAAGGGAAGGGTTCACATAAAGCTCCACAGAAGTGCCAAAGCTGGTGGTCGCTGAAGAAAGGCTTTGGATTTGCTTATGCAATGCTTGTTTTAAAAGTTAAGGCCAATTTATAGCCTTCACAAAAAAAAGTGCGGTGCTGCTAGCGACAAGGAAAGCACTGGTGCTCTGCCTCAACACGGTCAGCCAACACAGCGACCGCTGGGCATCGGGAGCTTGTTACTGCTCCGTGGTAGATTGGTGACTGATGATGTCACGTCGGCTGTTGGGGGAGTCAGTGAATGAAAGGAATGAAGTCCATCTGCGTTCCGTGAGAGTTTTTGGTTCGCGTAGCCTTCAGACAGTTTGTTGAGTTCTTGATACGTTTATGTTGCCCGTGCTAGTAACAGGACGGGAAGTGTCGCAGTGGGTATTGCAATGTAATAGTAAAGGACCTAACTGTTGACTGCAACGTGGTCACGTGGGTGTGTTCACGCAAAGGAAGGGGTACGGAAATATGACTTAGTTAAGGACTTATGGCTCCAATTCATGATAAAGTTGATGGAACGGGAAGAAAAATGGAGGAGCCATCCATTGTGGGCAGAATATTCGCTGTGCTGTGGCATTCTGGAGGGTTGAAGAGGACATTTCAGAAAAGCAGGAGGTGCACGGTTATTCCGGAAATTGCGCTTGGGCAAGTCACCTCCGGTGTGCGCAGGAGCGGTGCAACGCAAAAGTGTTGGGAGGAGAGGAACAAGAATTGGTGTTATGAGCACACCAGTAATATCCTTTGAGTAAACCGCAGTGAAGCAAACGATCTCAAGGGACATGTAATTGTCATGTGGTTTTGAGTTATGCAGCTATGTATATGTATTGACTCATTTGATATCTGTATACGGGTCGTGGGAATGTAGTCTGCGAGGTGCGTGGTGTGCTTAGTCTGAATGGTATCTGTTTGCATGTAGGTGCTATCCGGTTTAACAAGTTTAGGTTTTACAGGGTTTAGGAGAAGGGTCTCTGTGGGTACGGTGCAAAGGATGCACAGGGATTCTAAGAGCCTGAGTTATGTAGATCTAACATGTTTGAGGTTTTGCAACTTAGTGTTGCACTTGACACAACAAGGACTTTTAGGTTTGATAAATGCAACAACAACTAAGAAATATAGATTTGTAGGTTATGAGGATTGGTGTTCAGGTTAGTGCCCATCATAGGCAATGGACTTTTAACAGAAAATGAAAAGTTTGCTATGGTGCAAAGTGGGTATATGGGGGCATTGTAGCATATGGATGGAGACGTAACCATTTTGAGGCTTTGCAGGGGAAGTTGCAAGCATGCAATGTGGACTTGTAGGTGAGCAAGTACGAGTGCGAGTGCTGTTGAGTGCCTGTTAGAGGCTATGACTTACAGAGTAATGCAATAACCTGTGGTAGGGGTTTATGGTATAAGCAACACAGTAAATGTTTTTTATACATTTGTCAATGGGAATTGTGCTTAATGTGAGGTTAGGGTGTTGCAGAAATGGTTGGTAGTATTTATGATGTGCATGTGTCATGTGGGGTACACATGCTTGGTAGTTCTGATGGTATGTGGGATATCAGGTCAGAACGTAGGTATGTGTGTGCCAGTAGTATAAGGTTGGTTGTGCTGATGGTATGTGAGTTACCAGGTCAGCATGTAAGGCATGTGTAGGTGGATGCCAGTTGTTTGAGGGTGGTTGTGCTGATGGTATGTGAGTTACCAGGTCAACATGTAAGGCATGTGTAGGTGTACGCCTTATAACAGTAGTTTGGTGAAGGTAGTATTGTGTGTCTCGGAATGCCTGTGGCATGAGAGTCACGCAAAGTCGTTGGTAGGCTAAACTGTGTTGCTGGGTGGTAGCGCCCCCAGCAGTGGTTTACGGTGTGAATGTTGTCCACAGATCACATGGTGTTGATGGTCTGTTATAGTTGCTGTGTTGTTTGGGATGTAGCGCCCCCAGTTTGAGTGTGGATGTGATAGTGGTTGTAAGTCACACAGGGTCAAGAAATGTATGTTTGTATTTTGTGTTTTTACCACGCCTATTTTTGTTTCCTTTTGCATATACAACCATTTCTTGTAGCTCTATTGTGTGTAGTTACGACTCCATTCATCTTCATCAGGGTGCAGTGATGGTTCAATTCTCATGGGTGATTGCTTTGATGTGCCTGGCCAGCACATCAGGAGTTTTGGTGAGTGGAAGAACACATGTTGTTGTGCATGCCCCTGTGATCTCAGTCAGTGTGTATGTCTGGTGTGAGTGTGAGGGGATTGTGTTGTGAAGTGTTTCTCTGTGTGTCTGTGGTGCCAATATAAAGGAGGGAGATGTGTTGTGAAGTGCTTGTCCAAGTATGAAGGAATGCTGTGATGTCATGTGGAGTGTTGACCTCTGAATGATAGGATGTATGGGTAAGGGTTCTAGCCCAGGCAGTTCGGAAGCCCCCTGCCTGGGTGATGGGAGCCAGTGTTTGTCCTATCCATGTATCCTACTTGTAATCTATGTAACCTGCTTGGAACGTACCTTGAGGACCTGGTAATAAACCTTACAAGTAATCCTAAAAAGGTTGAAGGTCACTTTGTAACAGTTAAATAAGATTTAATCCAAGATATAAATCACAGACCCCCTAGCACAACCTTACACCACGCTGGGCAGCACAAACTGTAATGGAACTTACATTAAAGATAAACACTCTCTATATTCAATAAGGCGGGGGCATTCCAAACAGAAGTATATCACAGCATGATATTCCACACAGAATCATAATACATGATGAACATGGGACATTATATCATCTCTATACAACAGACCTGGTACTAACTATTTACATAAAATAAGACACTTCATAACAGATTCCCCTTTCTTATTCCACACAAGAACCTCTCACCACAACTATTCCATTTTTATTCCAAACTTGCCCCCCACTCACTCTCACAGCACCCTTCATAACTGCTACCACACATACAGGATCCTAATGCAAAGAATCTCCCTTCCTCTTGATCACTGCCTTCCTAATTCTTACATAATCTCTGCACTCCACTCTGAGTTACTTATTACCTCTTCTCATGTTTTCCCTCATAACATACCTTTCCTTTTTATCTTTGAAATGTATTCTCAGTTTATCTATTTCACAATCCGACACACCTCCCTTTTTCATCCAGGGAGGACAAACTACAGAGTATCCCTTGCACCCACTCATCAATTCAAATGGTGACACTCCCGTGACAGAATGCTGTGCCATTCTCAATGCACCCATTCTTTCTTCAACAGCCAACCTCCTACTCACACCACAAGCACCCGCCAACCGAAAACCCTCCATTATACATCGGTTCATTCTCTCTACTAATCCATTCCCTTCAGGTGGTGGAATGCTACTCTTTTATTTGTTATACCACAACTCCTCACATATTCTTTAAAACACCCTCCTGTAAACTGGAGAGCATTATCAGTCAATTAATATGCTTTGGAAATCCTTCTCTCCCAAATACCTCATGCAAAAATCCCACTATATTACTTCCATTGATGTATCTAACAACCTTGTACGCACACCAGCTGGAAAATGCATCCACCATCACCAGAATGAACCTGCCTTGTCCATAAACCATTTCAACAGGACCCAAAATCTCCAACGCCACCTCTTCCCATACTCTAACCGGAACATCCTTGAGTATCATGGGCTGCCTTTTTGCCATTAACCCTTTACAACTTTCAACACATCCCGTACAATCTTTCAATCTCTTCTCTACTTCTTTATCAAACCCTGGCCACCAGTAATCTGCGGCTTTGGTTTTGCTAACACCTATGTGACCTTTATGGGCTATATCAATAATCCTGGTTCTGATCTCCTCAGGAACTACTGCTCTACCCCATTGAAGAGGAAGTGCCAAGTATCATCCACACTCCATCACCCCCTTCGTAGTACCAGGTACATGCACGCCAAAATATGTGACATATGATGAACAAATAAACCAGCAAAGAGCAGCTGTTGGGCTCTGCCCAGTGCCTATCACAGTAACCACACCTATTGAAGTACCAACACCTAAAAAAAACTTGGACAGTAAGGTACCCATTGAGAAATCCATATCTACAGGCAAGACGAACTGAAAGGTGTCAGAATGGGATACCCGAAGAAGCCAAGGAAATAATAAAGGAAGACGAATGGTGACATCATAAGAAATCAGACTGACGTACACATAGAAGATATAATGACCTAAGAAAACTGACAAGGAGATGAAATACCAGGAATAAGTGACATCTTGAGCCTAAAATGAAGAAATGGATGTCAAGTTGCAGAAACTTATGCCATATGCACGATGAAGATATTCAGTTAGTTTAAAGGTGTAAAGATGCAAGAAACTGCAAGATGCAAAGAAATCGTGACGCTTGCTCATGCTTAGTAGTAACATAGATAGCGGCAAGCGCCAACTATACATATATATATATATATATGTATAGTGAGCAGAATTGAACAAAGGTTACTAAAGGTCTCAAAAGGAGAGTATTGCAGCAAACAAATCGAGAACAGAGAGAAACCCAGCTGAAGGTAACCATGCCAAGAAGCCAAGGTAGTATCAGGCTGGAAAAGGCCAACAGTGGATACAATTAAAGAGAAAAAGAACACAGTATCCTGTTCAGAAGGCTCAAGATAAGCCACAGATGGTAGAAGACTGTCACATTTAAATCAAAACCAAAGATGACTGTGTTCTGTTTAGTTTATCAGATCTTAAAAATACATCATATTTATTACACATATCAGGTGAACAATTTCACGAGAACTAATAAAACATGCTCAACAAAAAAGAAGCTTCATCCCTTCACACTCTATTCAATCATTACTCACACATACAATTTTCATACTAACATACATTCTAACAATTGGGTAAAATGATGTTCCCATATCATATTCCAACCAATAAATGTCACTTCAGCACTCTAATATTTATAGATGTGACCCTCTGTACATCTCATGGGGTTGAAAATCTATCATTGACACGTGTTTCGGTTGAATTTTCAAACAAGGGTAGGGACCCCTTGTCCTGTAATTTTGATCAGCCTTCCTCAGGACAGAGTGCAAACGTCAAGTGCACATTGCATCTTCAAAAAAGGGGGATGGATGGTGCTTCAATTCTCCTCTGGGCTACCAGGGGCCAGTGGCTTGCAGTAGGGAGAATTCCTTAGTGTGTTTTCTGTCAGTAGGGGTGTGCATCAGAGTTATACCCAAACTCCCATGCTTAAGGTCCTTGGTTTGGACCATCTATCCGGCTCGGAATTAATGTTGTTGGGCGCCAGGTCACATAATGGTGGCAGCTTCTGCTATGCAGTCGTAAAAACGAGGAGCGCCAGAAGGCACTTGTGGTATGTACTTGTGTGCACGGTGCATGAGACTCTTGGCAGGCGCGTGCGTTCTGAGTTCAGGCGCTGTGCAGCAGCTTGGAAAAGTCATGCTCCAAAGTCGACACGGCCACGTTCCGCATCTGTGGGCTGACTGATGAATGTGTGAGTAATGATTGAATAGAGAGTGAAGGGATGAAACTTCTTTTCTGTTGAGCCTGTTTTATTAGTTCTTGTGAAATTGTTCACCTATGTGTAATAAATATGATGTATTATTAAGATTTGATAATCTAAACAGAACACTGTCATCTTTGGTCTAGTAGGTCCAATTTCCCTTTTTCGTTGTGTACTTACCTGGAGGACCATAGACACAATACCAGGTAGCCCTTATTTTTACTACAGAGTTAAATCAAATACATGAAAATACATGAAGAAGAGGCCGATTTCATGGTGTCTGAATCACGTGACAAGGCAGGCAGGAAGGGATGAGCCTTTCACACCAATGCATGGATCTCTGCCAAACCCATACTCCTTAACTTTCTCAGACCAGGAGCAGACTCGAAGCCAAACTACAAAGAAGTAATTGACACATGACCACTGAGGTGTTGAATGATTGTAACATAATTTGAGGGAAGCTGGGGTGCAGACTAACTCCCTGCACCTGGCTGGCTGTTCTGCATGCTGCTAGGCGCAAGTGGAAAAGTATGAGTTGGGTTGATGCCAACCCAATCAAAGTGGACCGTGTAATCTAGGGTCCTATAGTGAGTAGAACCAATGAGACGTCGTACTTTTAGTGACGTTTACAGTGACCATTTTGAAGGAAGGGCTTAGCTGCCCCACCTGACATTGATTATCCGATCCTCTCTCCCCGTTACCACATACAGTTATAGTACCTATGTTAAAGTTACCTTCCTATAACCAATCACGTTGCATGTTAGGTTTTTAAGATTGCGCGTCAGTGATGATGAGCTTTTGATATAAATACTGTTTTTTTCTGAAAATAAGTGGAGTTGAAGTGAGAAGGAAGATCGAGCGGTTGCTGATGTTCATTGAACTCCCAGTTTTTTGTACTTGTCATTAAACGGACTCCCTTTGCCAAACTATTGAGTTGTCATAATTATTTGGTGCAAGAGTACAAATCTGCATCTCCATGTATCTCGAGGGGGCTGCTACTCATCTTAAAGGACTGTTTGGAGACAACCAGTCTTATGGGCCAACGGGGGTCCATCCAGTTCACTTGGTAGCAGAGGATGGTTAGATTAGATAAGACACCCATTGACCGTCGACATAAGTAACTTTGGGTCCTCTGCAATATCACAAGTCCTTTGCCATCCGGCTGAAAGAACGAGAAGTTCCCTGTTGATAGTGGTTAGCTTAATTGAAAACCATGCAGGTTAGGTGTGAAGGGACCTTTGCTTTCTCCCAAGAACCCCTTCCCACATCTACGAGCAGCTGATCGAACGAGCGTCACGGAAAGGCAGTAATAAAGGTGGTGATCCCGAGCGTCCGGAGAGGAAAAACATGTGAACAGTGAGTGAAAAAGAATGAATGCTTTAGCAAAAAGTTGCATACCTTAAAAACAAGTAAAGGGAAGGTAACGGAGGGATGTGGGACAAAAATAACATCAGAGTAAGAGTAAGAGGGAAAATATTGACTCGAGGGTGGCCGAGCAATAAAGAGAGATACCGGATGTGACCGAGATAACAGTATACACCTAAATACCTAGGTTTTAAAGAGCGCTAGCAGAAGCCTTCATTTAAAATCCTGAATTGATAGGATGACGTAGGCGACCAGATCGATTAAAGACGATCTGAAAGAAATGGGCTTAAAATCCATGTCGGAATACTTATTAGGGGCAGGATGCATCTAATTAAGCAGATGGCATGACATGTGTGTGACCAGCCGGAGTTTGTCTGTTTGTTTTATGTGCTTTAGTAGATATATGACGTGATAAGGTAAAAAACTTTTTTTTAAATAGAATGAAAATTGTACGATTGTAATGATAAAATGTTGCATGACAACGGATTGATGGTTGTACTTAACAACAGTAAAAGTGAATTTATTGTTGAAAAAATGGGATTGGAGTTTGCGACGATTGGTGCTCGCTCATATTGTTGATCTTGTTTGTGAAACGTAAAGCATAACAAAGTGTTATATACGTAAAGGATAAACAGGTTAAGCATGGAAGACATTACCCCATTGATACACATGTGCAAACAGCTGCCGAAGCATGCACCCAAGCTTAAACAGTACAGTGCAGAATGGGTTTAAGGGACCGCAAACAAAATGTTTATGCCATGGCCAAAAGGCAGATCGCTATCTAAAACGATCCTGCAGCACATGACGACATATTTGCATGCCACGTATACTGGCAAAAAGTTAGACAAATGCCTAGCTAGTTTAGAGCTTTGGAAAATGTACCAAGAGGAAAAGGAGGAGGAGCCACCGTTAGATTGGATACTGGATATATGCACGTCTGAAACGAAAAGCAAAGCTAGTAAAGACGAAGGATTATACCAGTTGAGGGAACTTAAAGCAGCCACAGAATATAGCAACCTGGCATATGAGTCACCTATGTAGTGATGAAAGCCCAGAGAAGGACAGAGAAAGAGATATTACCTCCAAAGTCCCGAAGGACAAGGAGAGACGTGAAAAAGAAAAAGGAGACCAAATACAAGCAAGTACATTTTTAGATACGGGAAGAGAGGGAAAGAGATGGAAAGGAGATGAGGATAGGACTGATGAGAGGGCATTCGCACAGAACGAATGGATGGGAGATCAGAATTTATTGAAACTCGATGGTAAAGGCATTGCAGATATGATACAAACAGGAGAACAAGATGAATTAGAAAGGAAAGAGAAGGAAAAAGAAAAACTAATAAGAGACGAAGGGGCTAAGAAAAAAGATAGGCAGAAACGAGAGCAGTTATACCGTGATGAGCAGGTCAGAAAACAGGAAAATACAGAAGAACAAAGAAAACGCGATCATAAGCAGAGAACAGCTGATGATCAGGATAGAATAGAACAAAGGAGAATAGAAGAAGAAGAACAAAGATGCGGGCGAAGAGAATAAAAAGACAATGAGATGAGGAAATGCGAAGGGCAAATGAACAAAGAGATGTGAGGAAGCAAGAAGAAGACAGGGTCAGAGAGGAAGCGAGGAAGCGTTGAGAGGTTGATGACGACATAGAACGTAAGCGAAGACAGACAGCACAGGATCTCGAATATCTGGAAAGAGAGGTTAAAAAACCCGATCCAGTAGTAGACTGGGAAGATATACAAGAATTCTTTCCTGAGTACGTTTCAGTACCAGGCATGTCTAGGGCAAATATAGAAGGTGACTTCCAAACCAGAAGCATCAGAGAGACGATCGATAGAATATATGATGAGATGGGGCTAGGAAAAGTACCCCAAGGGTGAGGAGAGGATGAGCGTCTTGGGAACACTCAGCTGTATGATACTGAGGACGCCTCCCGAAGTAGCAGAACTAGAGAGCTGTCCCTAGATAGGCTGACTCTAAATAGAAATGAGGAGGATCAGAGAAGTTGCACGAGTTGGGCACAGACCATATCGGACGCAGAGAGAGAAGAATGTGAAGAAAGAGAAGACTCGAGAAGATGCGAAAAATGCTTCTCTAAGGGAAAGGGAATGAGATGGCCGGATTCTAGTGGGTCTGCACCTAAGACATTGGAGTTAGCCACACAATCAGATCGGCATGAAGACATATCATACAGTCAGAGGGGGGTGTCTCCACCACCCTTTGTGAGCAAATTAAGGACATTGCCAGGTAAATGGTGATGTGAGAATATTACCCCTGCGGTAGACAGATAAATGATGAGAGAGGAAAAGGAGTGTATGGTGTCACAGTTCCCTTTACTAGAAAAAGGTGGAACGAGGCCACAATATATACCTTGGCCACACATGGATAGAGAAAACCTGAAAAATAAGCTCCCAATGTTGAAATCTGGATCCGGAAAATGGATACATGAGTTAGTAAAAATGACAGGAGGGAACACTTAGCTATAGGGGATATTAAGAGTCTTTTAATCGCCATACTTGGTGATAGAACTGACGATGTGTAGACACATGCAGGTTACCCTGGGGTCACCACAATTAATACTGTGCATGACTGAGCACTGTTTAACAATTGTAGAACCGCGGTATGGAAAGTGCTTTGAGTCCTATACCCAGACACTTCTGATATGGGAGCTATAATGACACGTAAGATGAAGGAGTCAGATGATCCCTTGCTTTACATTCAAAATTTCCAAGACGCCCGGGTATTGGAAACTCGTGAATCTTGGGGGAAATCTATACTTGTGTTTTACCATATATTATGCCAAGGGCTGCCAGAACAGGTATAGAAGCAGCTCAGGAAATTGGCAGGGATTGAGGCTAAGCCATGCTCTGAAATACAGTTGACCATTATGCACTATTGCAGATTGCTGCAAGAGAAGAATCACAAAAAGGATGCTGCAAGAAAAGGTGCAGAAAAAAATTATCAAAGTATGCCATTGAGGGGGCAATGATAACTAGCACAGATGGATCTAATGCAGAGCAGATCAATAATCAAAGGGTAGTTTGATCAAAGCAATAACGGCTTTACCCAAGGGGAAGAGGTTTTCGAAAAAGAGGATGGCAGAGTAATTAGGGAGGTTTTCAAAACAATCAAGGAGGTTTTCAAAATATGCTAAGTGAAACCAGGATTTGCAAAATGGGCAAATAATCAGACCACCGCCAACATGTTGGACGTGTGGGATGACAGGGCATCTAGCACGCATGTGCAAAAGTCAAGGAATGGTGCAAAATGACCAATTCACAAGAGGAGGGATGGTGAATCCATCTGCGTTCTCAGAGCAGGGTGGAAATGGGTTTGTACAGAATTGCACAGTACAGCAGCAAGCACCGGGAGTACAGCAAAGCTTGCAACCACAGCAGTAGGTGACACATTTTCCACAGGGACAGTCTCAACATTGGCCAATGCAACTGTTACAACCAACAGGCACAGGTCAGGGACTGAATACTGGAATAGGAAATGCCACGAGTGACGGGGGAAATCCATTCACTCAGAGTGGGACAAGATAATATATGGACTGGGACAGCTCACTGGGAGACCTGATTTCTTCTATCCTATCAGTGACACTGAACCTTCACGAGGAACCAAGGGTAGATGTCTGTATAGGGGATAAGGAATATTCTTTCTTAGTTGACACGGGTGCAACATGCTCGTGTATACGTGAAGGTACGCTTTCTTTGTCCGTCGATGCCATAAATACTCAGGGCTTCACAGGGGCAACAAGTCATGTTCCTTTTACGAAATAACTTCCCGTTTCTATAGGAGAATGTGACATGAACGTGCCACTGCTATATTCAAGGGAGACACCAGTGAATATATGTCACGCTCACCTTAGCTCCGCAGGGGTATCAGGAGGTCCCGTCAGGCCTTCTTAGAGTTCACTGGGGGGACTGCGTCTGTGGAAACAACAAGTACCAGTGATGAGGACAAGGGTCTGAATTCTACACACGCCCCACTTCCCTTCTTGCTCCCCTAGGCCTTATATTAACCTTCCCCTATGTGTGCTCATATTAACCTTCCCCTATGGGTGCTCAACTTGAGAGAGATGAAAGCAGACTCTCCATCCTGCTTCTAGTCTTGCAGGGGTGCAATGTTCTATTCCACCAGTTCCTTCACTGGATGGGTGCACGTTCTAGTCCACCAGTTTCTTCACTGGATAGGCGCAATGTACCATTCCTCCAGTTCCGTCACTGGAAGATCCTACCCAGACCTGCTGCGGCGTGGAAAAATTTGCTGCGCCTTTAATTGTCTTGTTCTGTTGGTTTGATAAGGCTTTGTTCCTGTGTTCGTGATTGTCGTGTCTCAGGCTTTTCTTGCGCCTCACTGTGTTGTGTAGTCCCTGCCGAAGCACACTGAATAACTTGCAAATAGCTTGCCTTAATTGCGCTTACTTCTTGTGCTTCTGTCAGTATGCACGTGTTGCTTTAAGTGCTCAGTTTGTTCGCTCTTGCCGTGTCTTTTTCCTGGGCTTAGGTCGAGGTGCACAGAAAAACTTGCCTTTCTTATTTTCTAGAAGGCGGCTGTCCGGAGGCAAGATCAAGCGGAGTGATGGAGGTCCGTGACTTCAGAGGGGCCGTGGTCCTATGCTGGGGAAGCATGGACTCACAGAGCTGGTTTCCGGAGCGCCGTGGGCTGAGCAGGTAAGTAGAGGCTGCAATGACAGGTGAGGACTGATTGCAGGACTGCAGGAGCAGGGAATCAGGTCCGGAGAACTGCGGTGAGCGTCCGCTGTCAGAAGACAGTTCAACGCAAAGCGTGGATGTGAACCTGGGCGTGGCTTAAATAGCCGACCACACCCAGGGATGTGCAAAAGACTAGACTGTGGCTTTCTGACGTAACGGTGCCTCATACCTTCCCCATGTTGATTGTGATTGGGCCCAAATGCGCCATGCTGTAGACCCTCTGGGCTTCTTGGGGTGTAGGAGAGACCTAAATAGCCCATAAAGGGGTTTGTGTGACTGTGTTGTGTGACTGGCTGATAGGGTTGTGACAATATATTGGGATGAGACCTAATGACAAAGTTAAACATGACAATCTCGTTCACGGAAAAGGGCATAGTATGTTAAACTCCAGGAATGCATTACTTGAACGTGTACGAAATGATTAGAGCATATGCAGGACAAATGGCTATGAGAGCTATTCCATTAGAACCCAAAATATTTGCTTATGGAGTGCGTATATTAATGTCATGGCTACCAGGCCTTGCAGACAAAACAATGAGAACCCCAGATGAGTTTCTGTTCAGGCCAAGAATACCTATGCATGAGGAAAAGGAACAAGTGTTTCCCTTGACAATACTAGCAGCCGTAGTCCGAGGAGAGATGGCTTTGCTTGATGGTTTTGATGATCAAGGCAAACAATGGTGTACAGTAATCGCCATTGGGGAAGGTTACAGATTGACTGACGTCACTGATAACGATCTATTTGAAGAGCAAATAGGTGAGGATGAGATGACAGTTGATGTTAATCTCATTTATTGGGTGAAAATGATCAAAAGAGAGGTGCCTCAGAGAATGATGCTGGCACAAAAACGTCCTGAATATTTTGATGATGACATGGCAAAGGTGCCTGTCTCAGTATGGACTACAGGCCCTTATGACGTAGGCTTACTGAAAGGAGTCGGAGAAGTGAAGATTAAATTGAAACAAGAAGCAATATTACGAAAAGCACAACAGTATCCCATGTCTAGGGAGGCAGATGAAGGGATTTTTAAGACAATTTCTGCCATGATGGAGCAGGGCATTTTAGTGATGTCAGAGTCGTCATGCAATACTTCGGTTTATCTGATAGAAAAATCAAAGGAAGGGTCTTGGCTTTTAATACAAGATCTTTGTCTGATAAACCAGATAGTTGAGGCCGAGTTCCCTCTAGTCTCGAACCCGTCCACGATTCTATGTAATATATCGCTTTTGTACAAGGTATTTCACAGTGGATGACTTAAAAAATATTTCTTTTTAATCCCAGGATTTGACATTGTTTATGTTCAGACAAGTTCGTCTGAAAAGCATGAGGCTGCCTCAAGGTTATTGTGAGTCTCCTTCGATTTTCAACAGAGTCCTTCAGATGGATTCAAGCAATATTGCATTCGAGAGTGTTTTCTTGAAATATGTGGATGACATTCTAATTTGCAGCACAACAGCGGAAAAGTGCAGACATGGTTCTATTCAGCTATTAACTATACTGGCTGAGAAAGGATATAACGTTGACAGGGAGAAGTTACAGTATTGTCAAGAAGAGGTGCTGTACAAAGGCCACCTGATCTCACATGAAGGAAAAAAGGTTACCTCTGAAAGAGCTGAAGCCATTTCAAAAACAGCCAAGCCACACATTATAAAACAAATGCAGAGTTTTCTAGGATTATGTAATAATGTCAGGGCATGGGTCTTTGACTACAGCTCATATACCAGGCCCTTGTTACAAGCCTTAAAGAAAGCACAGGCAGGGAAAGAAAACATTGTGTGGACCGAGACCATGCAAGAAGGGTTTGTTGAACTAAAAAAGGCCATATGCACAGCACCAGTCTTAAGGATCCTCAATTATGCAGGGGAATTTTACCTCTTTTCACACACAAATGGCAGTGTTGTGACTGCAGTACTCACCCAGAAAACCACACTGGGGTACAAGCCCCTTGCATACTACAGTGGGAACTTAGACCCAGTGATGAGGTCTCACTTCGCGTGTGAACAAAGTTTGGCTGCCGCAGCGTTCACCATAGAAAAGGCTACAACCATTGTGATGGGATGCCCAATGACATTATTCATCGATCATGCATTATTTGCCATTTTAGAGAAACCAAAAGGCACATTGACATCTCAGAGAGCTTCTGCTTATGAAGTGGTCATGTCAAATCCAACTCTTAAAATAATTTGATGCAAAATAGTGAACCCAGCTATGTTTATAGCAGAGCCAGTCACTGAAGGAGAGCCAATGCATGATTGCGCAAACTATGAAGAATTTTATGATGAGATTCCCAGAGTGAAAGGAAATGCATTAGCTGAAGGAGAAATCGTCTCCGTTGATGGTTCTTCGAGGATCGATCAAAATGATAGACAGAGATATACAGGCGCCGCTGTGGTAAAGCACTCGGCAAATGGGGAATTTCAAGTACTTATTAGTGCACGATTACCCTCACATTATTCAGCACAAGCTGCAGAATTATTGGCGTTGATACTCGCACCCAAGAATCACGCAGACCAGGAAGTAACAGTGTACAGTGACTCCGCCTATGTGACGTCAACAGTGCATGCAGGCTTAGCGCGCTGGAAAAGTAGGGGCTACCTCTGAGCGGACTGCATGCCAGTGCAAGACGCAGCCTTATTGGACAGGCTCATTAAGGCACTACAACTCCCAGTGGGCATAGTGGTCGTGAAATGCACCGCCCACACAAAAGTGTCATATTTTATCTCACATGGAAATCAAGCAGCAGACACTGAAGCCAAGCGTGTGGCAAACAAAGACAAAATAATAATGAATGTTGAAATATCTGATGTGCAAGAGAGAATGATTGTTGCACGAAGTGAGCCGGAAGGCTATAGTGATGTGGCAAAAACTCAGTTAACAGAGCTTCAAGGAGAAGCATCACAGGAAGAGGAGAACCTATGGAAGCAACAAGGGTGTTCTTTAAACCCCTTCGAGAGCTTGTGGTGACAAGACAGCACTGGTAAACTGGTGATGACTGTAGCCTTACTGAAAATAGCACTGTAACAGTTACACCATCCAGCGCACATGATAAAGGAGAATCTAGCAGCAACAATTGCCGAAGTCTGGTTCATACCGAACTTGGCAGAACACGTTGTATTTTTTATGGTAAACTGTATAATCTGTCAGCAGTTCACGGCTGGGCATATACTACCTGTGATTAGAGGTGTTACCCAAGTCCTAATGGGCCTTTTTAGCATTTGCATATCGATTAGGTCGATATGATTCAAGTATGTAACGGGTACAGGAATCTAATTGTTGCGGTGTGTGCATTCTCTATATTGATAGAAGCAGGTCCACGTACACACCCAGACTCTACCTGTCCAGCCAAATTCCTGGTGAGGGAGGTGTTTCCCAGATGGGGAGTGTGTGAAGTCATGAGGTCAGACAATGGTCCTCATTTTGTTAATGCAGTATTTGAACAGATTTGCTTGTTGCTTGGTATAAAGTACAAGTTTTCTTTGGCGTATCATCCTCAAGGGAATGGGATATGCGAGAAGCTCAATGGCTTGTTAAAGGAAAGGATAGCCAAGTTGAAGTTTACTCTGAAGAAGGCATGGCTGCACTGTCTTCCACTGGCACTGTGTGCACTCAGCCTGGTTCTGACCATCATCTCATGCCGCATGAAATCGTGACGGGCAGAAGGATGCACACACCATTTACTCATCCAAAGTGAGCTAGATGTAATGCTCAGCCAACAGGAGAAGTGTTAGGATCGGGAATGCAAAACTACTTGAATTGCATGACATCTTGTCTTACTGTAATTTCAGGACAGCTGCAGCGACGACAAGAAGGGTGAAGAAGGGTGAAGGGCAGAACAGAACACAGAAGGAGATGCTGCAACAGACCAGGTTCCAGAATTACGTGCTCCTCCAATATTCCCTGGGGACACGGTCCTGGTGAGAAATCACATGAGGAAAAAGTGGGACGAGCCAAGGTGCAATGGTCCCTTTAGAGTGAAGGACGTCACACCCTCTGCAGTCAAGGTACAGGGATGAAGAGCTTGGATCTTTCTGGGTGGCATCAAGCCATACATCGGAGAAAACCCTCTGCCTGCACCCCAACACGAAGAGACTACAGACAAGGGGGAAGAACCACAGCATGTGCAGACAAGATCGATAATGAGGAAGAAGGATGCATGACCAGCCAAGCAAAGGCAGAGAACTTTGTGCAAAGTTGTGACTTAGTTCTGGACACTTCCTTTGAGCAAAATAAGGGAAAAAAGAACATAAAAACACGGACACTGTGCATCCTAGTTGCAGGGTGATGAAGAAGAATTTCACGTATAAGCCAAAGAATAGTTTGTTGACTTTGAACATTGGACTGAGGCACACTGAAGCCTTGATAAGAAAAGAGATGCCAAATTTTGATCGAGGATACATCAATTGGAACAGAATACGGTATCCTGATTCTTTCAACACAGAATCCCTGTTTGGACTTACTTATGGTGTCACGCAATAGTGACCTCACCAAAGACATTCTCATCTATTTCGAGTTAGTATTGAGGTCATACTCGTCGTTGGTGGAAAGGCTCACGAACTTAACAGAGTTTCTTCAAGATCATGAAAATGAAAAGACAATAAGGAGGCTGCTCAAAGTGATTGCAGAACAGTTTCTCTTGCTCCTGGAGTACATCGAGGACAAGACAAATGTCCCTGTCACAGGAGAACAGCAGACTAGCCAGTAATGTATTTTTTCACTTAATTGAAGACTTTCCAGAACTTGTGGGGCGGGCATGCCAATGTCGACGTCCTCACGTTCATCAGAGACCCAGCAAACACTACACATCTGAGTATGCTCCTGCATGGTATCGTAATGCAGGTGGAACTTTCTAGTCAGCATCAGAATCACAGGAGAAGAGTGTAAACTTTCTTTCGAGGGACAGATCGTAAAGGTGTTGAAAAGGACTTCACTTTTGTTTATGCTGACAAAGAACCAACATGTTGTCTGGAGTGAAAAAGACTAGAGGCATAGACTGGGAATTGGTTTACATGGAACATGCAAATTAAGACTTACTGAACTTATTGCCTCATTTGGGACTTTCGTTAATGGAAAAGAACTGTTTCCAGAGACAAGAGACAGTCTATTATTCGGACAA
The DNA here is from genome assembly GCF_040938575.1 of Ambystoma mexicanum. Lineage (NCBI taxonomy): Eukaryota > Metazoa > Chordata > Amphibia > Caudata > Ambystomatidae > Ambystoma > Ambystoma mexicanum. The sequence continues at coordinate 780,021,799 of NC_090935.1, forward strand.
AGAGAATAATCAGTCCAGCATTTGCGACCTGCAAGCAGAGGCAGCAGAATCCAGATAAAGTGGCAATGTTTAACATGTATTAAAGAATTTGTTTTGTTTCTTTAGATGATCAAGATGGGAAACCAGAACAGCAACGTTGTCCTCCCTCATGAGGAAAGACATTCATATTGGCCCAGGCACAAATGCTGCAAATTAACATATAAGTGCATCATTTACACATTCATTGTGCTCATTATCATATTACTGTCATTGACAATTAGAACTGCGTTTTTCATTGGTGCACAAAGCGTTCAGATTCCCGTGCACCCCCCTAATGATGTACGCATGAAACCTACAAAGGTACCCAGACCCTACATCGTCATTCCAGTCCCTAGAAAGAATGATAGAGTGACTGAACTTGAGATGGATGTGATAAATAATGACACACACACATACGACACTTGTGGTAACAAATTAATTGAAGTGCCGGAGACAGGGTCAGCAAAGTAAACCCGAGAGAGGGTTGATGAAAGGTACACGTATACAAATAATGAGTACATACACACCTGATCTAGTGTCAATGACTGCAGAATTAAATTCCAGAAAATGGGGAGAGTTTGGACAGAGCTCAAAAAGAAGCTTCTTATCGAAGGGTGCCATAAGACAAAGAAACTGTTATGGAGACAAAAGTCTCTAGAGAATGAACGAACAGAGACAGCACAGACACGCATGCCTGATCCAGTGATGAAAGGGTCAAGCTTGAGCCCTGCAATACAATCAAGTGCTTAGATAATGGCAGAATCAATGTGGACGTTCATAAACAGAGCCAAAAAGAGACAGGAAGACAAGGAAAGACTTACCGAACCTCCTCCTGCTCAAATGATACAGATGAAAATGCCTGAATCATTGATGGAGATACCTGAGAATCCTCCAGCAAGAAGAAGCCATACAGATGTGTTTAAGGATGTGGTCATTGCAAACTACAGGAAGACCTTAAGAATTAGAAGAAGCACACAAGATGACAATAACGAATTGAACGATTACCTGGACAGCACAACACACTTGGGAAACAACATATGGTACTAACATATGAAGGAAGTTGGAAGATGAACTTCACAGGAAGAATGCTTTGTTTGTGCACTCCTACCCTACAGCATGGTGATGCCAAAAATCTTCGTAGCTGTTGAGATAGATGTCAAAACAGCACACTGCCTATCACATTTAGCAATGTGCACAACCAGAGGCCAGTTCATGGGAAGTGATGCTTCACTCAAATGGGCAACTGACCCAGATGAAGATGATTATGTCCAAGACATAAAGACGAGAAACAATGGCAAAACAAAGAACATTGTGATCAGATATGAGAAGCCTAGAGTGAAAGAAGCAGAGATCAGAAGAGAAAAACGCTGAACATCAAAGGGAATTCGACAGAAGAAGCTTGAAGATGGAAGGACAGAGGTCAAATGCAAATTTGGGGAACAACGCTTTCTCCAGAAGGATGGGAGAAAGGAGTAGTGATCTGCAGAGCATGGATGGTCATTGGATACTATAAAGAAACAATAGAAAATGCACAGATGATATGCAAGCCATTATAGCCAAGAGGGTAATCTGGTTTTGAATAAAGCTGCTCTGTGAGGCGACACCTTACAATCCCAATTTGAGACAATAGAGAAGCTGATATCAATACATTTGCATCTAAGTAAGTGGGTGCCACATGTTTCTGGATTCAGACGGTGGTAAAGCCTAACCGTCAACAGATATAATGTAGAAGAAGGAAGAAATCCAGTACACAGCGCCACCAATTTGAACGGCATTTAATTGTGTTGTATTGTCACACATTAAATGTTGAGATAAAGCCCATTAGTGATAACATGTTTCGCCTCCCTCAGAGCCTTTCTCAAATCTGGGCTAATAAAGCACCAAACGTAATAAACAATACAACATATCAGAGATTATGTTACAAAAACATTGATTGGATTAACAAAGAAAATGCAAATATCAAAAACAAATGTTGTGTAATGGTTGGTATTAACAGATAAAAAGCAAAATCATAAATAGACAGAGAGGCAGGGGTTGGTGAAGGGGAGGATGCAAAGGTATAGAGACAAAATGTTTTCCAAGATATATTAATCGTTAATACATTGTGTCAATAAACAAACAAACAGAAACAAAGCACCATACAATATGAGGAAAATGCAAAAAAAAGAGAGAAAGGAGAAAAGAAGGTAAAAATGAGAGAGACATTTTTAGTAATTATTGTGTTGGTCCAATTTGCATAAGTACAACCAAAAAGTCCAATTACCAGGTCCAGTGAAAGTGCCATAGTTGCACTTACCCAAATTTCGATTAGCCGATCCAAAAGACAAAATGTCAGTATACCTGTAATGGGGTCAAATCCCCAGAACTAAATCTGCAAATAGATAAACTCAAATTCAGGTATCGCCATCGCAATAGAAAGCGCCCATAAGTTTGAAAAACACGTTGAATTCTTTATCTTTAGATATGTATAAATAATGTTCAGATTAGACAGACTGAGTCTCTGTTATATCTCAAAGTTTGCTTCAAGTGTATGCACACTGTAATAGCAATCTATCCGAGAAACGCGTGTTGTACTTTCCGCGTGTGAATATATAGTTAGCTAAACAATACGTGAAACCACAATCCTTTTACCAGATTAAAGAAATAACGCAACAAAAATAAATGCCATCAATCCTTAGCGTATCAAATAATTACAGAAGAACCGATGCACGACTGCAAAAAGATTACCTTAACAACAAGCAAAAAAAATCACACGCGTTGGCAAGGGAACACGCACTGTTCCATTCACGCCATTTTAAGAAAGAACGCTAAGGCGCTGTCCATGGCAATGTGTCCCGCGTTGCTACGGGATACTAGGTGACGTCAGACGTGCGAATGCGTCTGCCGTAAAAAGATGTCCTCTATAGTCGGAGTGTCGGATGCCATTTTGAAGGTTAAAGCCCCAATGCAAAACCATGGCAACGCGTCTAGAGTTGTCATGGAAAAGAGCGTGTCAGTAAACGTACAAATACGTCTGCCGTGTAGGAGTTTATCAAAGCAGAGCAAAGAAACTGCCATGAGTACAAGTATTCCAAGTAAAATCAAGACTGAATTATCCTTGGTGTATAGTAAATTAGTATCGTATGTGTGCTCGTTCGTGTTTGTTTAGTACAGTTGGAAACTGAACTGTCAACAGGTGTCTGGAAGTGGTATGCGTAATCGCTAACCAAGTGTGCCAAAAAATATCAATATTCACAGAAACGTTCAAAGTGGAGCCGCCACACTGAGTTAACTTGAATCTGGAGAAGGCGGCTACCATAAATGGGATCAATATGAGCGCACGAAGATGGGAGTAAAATCTATGGGCCTCATTACACGGTAGGCGGTGAGCCATGGCGCTATTAGCGCCATGGCTCATGCCGGTAAAATACCGGCACCGCCTTGGCGGAAAGGGGATTTACCGCCCCATTCCAAGGTTGGAGGGGCGGTAAATCCCCTTTCCGCCATTGTCCTTCCCCATTCCCATTTCTGCCCCATAGGGCTCTATGGAAATGGGGAAGGCGCTAATTACGGCACCGCAATTTTGCGGTGCCGTAATTAGCTCTGAGGTCCCTTAGCGGGTTGGATTTTAACGCCTGCAAGAAGCAGGCGTTAAATCCTCCAACCCGCAAAGGGACCTCGTAGTACGGCGGTAAGGATTAACGGTCACCGTTGCCATTAACGGTGACCGTTAACCCTTACCGCCATCCGTCTAATGAGGCCCTATGTCTATTTAGGAGAATAATCATGATTGTGTTTTGTATTAAACTCATATTTACAGAGTGGTTCGAGCGGAAAAAAATAGAATTTAGCGAGTGACATCATTCAAATATGCCAACATGTTGACAGAACAGGCATAATGATTGGATGTGAACATACAAATATGTGTTGAGATAGTCGAAATACTGACCAAAAAAGAAGCTTCAGGAAAAAGTGGAAATTGCTCTCTGAAATAGATTGGGTCCTAATAAGGATTGAAACACAGACAGAACATGGGGCAACAATTAACCAATGTTACAAAAAAGAAATCATTTCATTATCGCTGTTAAGGCCTGTGATAGTCGTGTTAAAGAAGCATATCATTCTGGCCTCAGCTCTTCTCAAAGATTTCAACCTATCCCTACCCCTTTTATTCAGAAAAACCTGCTGCAATCCAATGAAACGGATATCTGATTTGTTGTGTAATTGGTGCACGGTTTGCCAGTGTGCCGCTAGTGGTAAGGATGGGTCCTGACTTCCAATTTTCGACAAATGTTCACGTATTCGGATTCTTAAGGGTCTCTTAGTGCTGCCAATGTATATTTTTTTGCAGACACATATGATGCAGTACACAACAAATTGAGTTTTACAATTAATGGTCTGTTTAATGGTCCATTGTTTCTCATTGGTATCTTGAAATTCCGTTGTGGGGGCATGAGCATATTTACATTGGGGACATATACCGCATTTTCTAAAACCCTGATCTTGAGTATCAAGCCATGTTCCTTGGTTGGCTTGCTTAATGTCCGGTAACAAGGAGGGACTTAGGATGGATTTAAGTGTACTTGCCCTTGTATAGATCATCCGTGGATTTTCAGCTACAAACTTACAAATGTGATCGTCCATTCTCAAAAGATGCCAATGTTTCCTAAGGACTTTTTGAATTCTACGGTGATCAGAACAGTACCGAGTGATAAAGCTAATTGCCATGTCCACTTCTGAGGTCCTTTTAGGTTGTTGGTCAAGGGTATCTTGTTGTTTCATTCTTTTAGATTTCTTGTATGCTCTTGTTATAGATTGATTCGAGTAACCCCTGTTTCGAAAACGTTGTTGTAAAAGTACACACTCATCTTCAAATTTATCTTCACATTGACAATTACAGAACATTTCAAATCAAATCACATGATAATTAAAACACTTTCGGTTTCATTGAAAAATACAAAAAACAATAGAAAGCATTTTTTCAATGTTGTAACATTTCATTACACCCTTATCTTTTGGCTAAGATTTAAACATGCTTTTTTAAATAAAAGTGCAAATTATTAAACATATTTCCCTCTTTCTGCAAAACTTAGACGCAGTAAGAAATTCTATACTTATTACAAGGATATCAATTTTGACGAATGCTATTAATCAACATTCACTATAAGTTCACGTTGTCAGTGAGTTTAAAACATTTTATTAATAATGTTCTTTTTATTTATGTAAAGATTACAAATAACACATTTTAAAATGTATTTAAACAAAGCAAATTTTACTTTCATTAATTTAGAACTCATATTTTACAGTACTTTTACATAAAGCCTATAAATGTACATTAATTTACCTTTATTAAGAAAATCATTAAAAAGTTTTAACATCAAACAATGTAATGTATCTAATACTATTTAGTCGACAAATGTGCTATTTTAACCAATACGCAAATGATAGAACTGAAAATAAATAGTGCAAAAATACACCATTATCTAATAATGTGTACAATTACAACATACATATTAATTTCTATGTATGCAATAAATGTTAATTTATAGGAAATTATATGTAGAAAAACAACATTATATTACTATATATTACTAATTGTACTGGTGTATTACCCATAAAACGTAACATAATAATGCCCATTGGAAATCATACAGATATCATTTTATACAGTTATTTGTGTAAATGTAATGTAATACGTAATGCAATAGTCTATGTACATTACAAATAGTACATGTTACATATCTACACAAATGACTATGTTTTCAAATAAATTAAAACTATTCAAATATTTTTAATATTTTAAATTGCACATCTATTCACATTAGGTATATTAGCATATTCGTATTCTCATATTAACAGTTTACTATTAATAAATTTACATTACTTGCAAAACAGTAATATTGCTACTATATATATACTACATATATCATCCAATTTATATTCTTTTTAAATGAAGTATTAACAGTGAAACTAACACTATATACAATTATTATCATACCGTAATTAATACATACTTTACAATTGTATGATTCTATATTAAATGTACATACAATGTAATACATATCACTTAAACCAAAAGTATGTGTATATGGTTACAAAACAACACGCAAAAGAAAATAACATACACATTTATTGTATGCATTTGACTGTAAAATGTATTGGTCTTACAAAGTTTTCATACATGTATAAATATATGATAGTTTTATAGTTTCTAGATAAATCAATATCTTACATTCATTTAAAATGTCATTGCAAATAAGTATAATAACTTTGAAACATGCTTGAAAGACAATAGATTTGCTACAATGTGGAAAAAATACAAATGTCAAGAGCAACTGAATGTAATAAATATCACACAGTAAAAGAAAAGGAATTTTTACATAATACAACTCATTCAACACTAAAAAATAAAAAGAAACATCAACAATTACAAATGTTACACAAAAAATCAGTTAATAAAACCAAAACGAAAGAAAATAACTTTCAAAAATGCACAAAAAACAAATACATGACCTAACATACACATTATAAAATGATGTAAAGATACTTATTTAACTTTTCAAAAACATGAACAATACAAACATGTCTGTTTTTTAGCTAATCATACTAAAATAATGACAAGGTTAATGAAACAAGTTTGAATTTGCAAAGGCACAGTTAGATATATAGCAACACAATTACATTGAAAATGTAGCATTAGCTATTCAAAAGAAGTTATTTAAGCACACTGTAAATGCTCTAAAGGAATTAAATATTTCTTGCACAAGTGTTTAAGGAACATTTCAAATGTTCGCCATTGCAATGTTTGACATTTTAAAAACAATATGTTAGGGTAATGTAAACATACTTCCTATTCAGAATATTATTTTGCAGAAGAAACCTATGCAATAAATAATGATCGAAAATATGCTTTTACTACAAAATGCAATGCATTTGAATGTATACATGGAGACATTCATGGTTTAGTTGAAAATGACACTCATACAACCAACAAAACACAACCAAATAAAAGTATAACATTTAAACAAGTAAAGCAACAGGCATGTACACAAACATATGATGTACAAACATTACACGTGCAATCTTTTAAAATGTTTGCTGTTAAGTATTGCCAAAGATAAAACAATTGCAACATTAAACCTTTGCAACAAAGTGAATCTTGTTACATGAGATAATGTACAGTATTATGAGGACACCATATTTCGTGTTTTTCTGGAAATCACTGCAATAGTACATTTCATTACATTTGCATAATTTGTGCAGATAATGCAGCCTTTAGACATTTAGTTTGGAAAATGTACATAGCCAAATCACAAGCAGAATCACCTTAACAATTACAACAATTTATGGCATTGCAACGTTTACTAAATCTAGTAAACCTTTGCAATAATATACAAGACCAATATTTTGTGATTGAATGTGTCAAAGAACCAAGTGAAAATAGTAACTTAAGTGTTTCTCTAGAATTCCCACACTGGGTGCGCTGTTGTGCAGGGCTAAGATGGCCACCTGAACTGTGATCTCTGTGGCCTGGGAACTTCAGTGCGACTGTAAACCTTGTTTTTGAGGTGTAGATTGCCTTGGTACTGCGGATTCCAGTGTCGCAACCGCAGAGCAAAGATTTGTGACCAATAACAGACATTTGGCCTGTGTACCGATGTTGATTTTGGAGGGCACAGCATAGCCCGGGGAGCATTGCATGGGCTGTGACACCCCCTCAGTGACATCTGACCACATAGTGTTGAGCGGCAGCAACTGATCTCTGCAGCGGCAGCCCAGGCAACGTGTACATCGCTCGGTGGAAGGAGACTTGAGGTAATACTGAACGTTGATCTCTAGGTCCCCAACTGGAGCCAATGCAGGAAAGGCCAGTGTGCGAGATGGTTAGAGACTAAGACAGAGGAGAAACCCGGCCTGGGCTTGCAACATCACCTGCAATCGATCCCTGGAGAGTTTGTGAGTTACGCGGATAGAAGGGCGGCAGAGACCTGTGCTTCCCAACTTCGCTGTGAACTCCAAAGGCCTACAGCCACACCCAGGGCACCTACAGTACACCCACCCATATGTACTGTATGGCTGACCTCAGCTCACTGTGTGATAACACACTCATACCGCCAAGACACCTCTGTTGCGGGTGAAATGGTGCGCTCTACTAAACACCCAGAAATGGTTAGGGTGCTCGTAGTACTTCTAGCGAGATGCAGGGTTCGTGATGCAGGGTCGGTTGTCTCCTGAGGGACCATATTTCCTGTTGGTTACTGAGTCAGGGCTGGACTTCTCGTGCTGCTGGAGGAGTGGCCATAATACATTTTTTTATCTGTTCGCTGGTGGTTCCTATTCCCCACACAAAAGAACAAAGAAGGTGAGCCTCACTCCTCACACCAGCTGGGCACTCTAGAAGCAAGCCACAATATGACAAAATGAGCGGGCAAAGAGCAGAGCTCTATGAGTATGTTTACTAATGCCACACCCAAGCATACTGTGAAAGCTGTGGGTGCCACTGAAGGAGACATGGAGCAGGATGAGCCCAGTGAGCTTCACCGCACAATGGAATGTATGAGAGAGGGGTTCTTTGTAATGAACACACCAAGCTGGACGACATGAGTGGCACCATTAGTGCTATCAAATCCCGAATGGAGAAGATGGACCTTAGTACCATGGAGGCGGAGACAAGAGTGGGAACAGCTGAAGATGAAATAGTGACTTTGTGGGCAGATGTCAACTCCCTCACAAAACAGGTACAGGCCATAGGCAAGAAGAATGATGACCTGGAATCTCGATCGAGATGAAACAACCTGTGCATTATGGGAGCGCCGCAGGACAACCTCAATTGTCCCATATGCTATGGTATACCCAGCGAAAGTACGCATTGAATATGGTGATTAAGTATACTTTTTTACTTTACCAGAAGAGACCATGAAGTTCCTAGATGAGCACACACATGGCTGAGATGCATTGCTGATATCCTTTCAACAGTGAGTTATGTAGACTGTTGAATGTCCGTAATCAGATAAGAGTCGTGGTGGTTGATAGAGACAACTTTTATATCTGTTGCCAGTAGAACTAAGCAAAGCCACTCCAACTAATATACATGTTATTACCATATCACTCGGTTCCATAACAGTGAATATTACTATACCTGGAAATTTCCTTTAGAGGTTTTGAGTTAAGGTCGTGCTGATGCCCGGGCTTTCGCCTGTGCACAGCCATACCAATTGAAGATGCATGCTCTGTTGGGTTGAGAGATATGGGGAATGCATTCCTCTGATTGGGGGTGGGGTGAGGGGCGGTGTTCAGAGGCTTACGTTATAATATGCGCTGGATGTTGGTATGTCAATGTTCTTACAAAGTAGCCAGATGATGCACGTGCTGGGGCGCTCTTCCCTGATTACGATCGAATGTGTGAAATACATTGTGATTCACGGGTATGGGACAGATGAGATTCAATGTATGAGCTGGAACATGAGGGGACTGGGGAATCCAATTAAAATCTGGAAACTGCAATTATATGTGGAGCGGAATAAAGCTAAAATGTTATTTATCCATGGAACACACGCGATTGAGGCTGGATGTGTACATATAGTACACCAAGTATTCCATGCAGAGTATGGGTGGTGATGACATTGATTCACAAATCGATATGGCATGTGCATAAAAATGTGCACATAGACACTCTAGTTTGATATGTGTTATTGTATCGATTACTAGGGTATAGAGAAGTGGCGTTATTGAATATCTATGGCCCAAATGTGGAGGAGCCAGAATTCTATACTGACATACTTACCTGGTGGCTCAATACCCGCTAGTGCCTGTCCTTTGGGGGTGGGTGGAGGGAGATTTCAATACTATTTTGGACACAGACCTTGACAGAGCCGGTAACAGGCCTAGGCAACTTAATAGCGCTGGCTCGTTAGTACGGGAGGGTAGGGATTACTCAATCCAATTTTGCGTACATATTCCTTTTACTCAATATGTAGCTGATATCTGGCTCAATGCTGGGGGCGGTTTGCAAAGTGGACATATTGTCTAGAACCTTTTCTGACCATTGAACAGCCATGCTGATGTTGACACTGGGGGATGCTACTGAGACTAGACCATTATGGAGGTTTAAGCTTCAGGTGCTGTTGGATTCAGTGTAAAGATTTGACTTGGAGAGACACATTCAGCTATACTTTGAGGAAAACATTGTTTCAGTGAACTCCCATGTGATTTTGTGGGAAGCTTTTAAAGCATATATCAGTGGCATTGCTATGGCCATGGAGATGGGGATTTTGAAGGTGATATGACAAGATATAAAGACAGTAAGACAGTAAGACCACGCTGCATCGACTGGAGCAGTTATATGCTACCTACTCTCAGCCAGGGATTTTGAAGTCAAATTAGACAACTTTAGGACATTGGCTAGCAAGTAGGTGAAATTCTTTGAGACCCCGAGAGCGGCACGGAAGTACGAGCAAGACGAGATTCTGGGCAGACTCTTAGCTAGGGATATTCGACAGGCAGATCATAGTCTTCACATACCTTATGTGCTGGATGACTCTGGCGAATTGCTGCACACAGCTCAGGTATTTCACACTTACTACACCAAGCTGTAGGTGAATAATGACGTTGGCTCTCCCTCAGACATAGAGACATTCCTAAGTGAGTTCCCTCTAAGTGAACTGTCACGTGAGGCCAGGGAAGCTCTAGATCGATCCATGATGCCGGATGAAATTTCCCATGCTATAGATGCTCTCCCTACAGATAAGGCTCTGGAGTCAGATGGTTTATCAATAGAGTTCTATAAGCAGTTCAAGTCGTAAAGTCGTATCTGGTTCCCCGACTCTCCGAGATGTGGGAGGAGGCATGTACCCATAGGGTGCTCCTTCCTACGCTGAGGGAGGCAGTGATAATGGTACTACTGAAACCTAACAAGCTGGCCGAGCAATGCGGGTCATACATTCCTCTCTCACTGATCAACTCAGACGTGAAGATATTTGCTAAAGTCATCACCACCAGACTAGCTCCCTACATGAGTTATACAACTTGCCCAGATCAGTCGGGGTTCATCCTTTTAATGTCTTTGCTCAGATCGACCCTAACGTCCACGCAGTAGCGGTGGCCCTTGATATCCAACAGGCTTTTGACTCACTGTCATGGTGGTTTATGTGGGCGGTACTTCGTAAATACAACTTTGGACCAACATTTCTGGCATGGGTCCAGTTACTATATTCATCCCCCCTGGCTAGAGTTAGAACACATGGGATACTTTCACCCCCAATCACTATTGCCAGAGGGGCAAGACAGGGGTGTCCACTGTCACCCCTGCTATTTGTGATCGAGCCAATGGTGGACATGATCTGCCACAAACATATTCATGGGGGGTTCCGAATATCAGGAGGAGTAGTGGTTGTATCTCTATATTCATGCAAAATCCCCAAATGCACTTAGCCCTAATCATGCACAACATGCACAACATGCACAACATGCACAACATGGAATCCTTTGGTGAACTGTTGGGATTGCGCATTAACTGTGCTAAATCAGAACTCTTCGCATTGACAGATGTCAAGACTGTACTGCAGGACCTTCTCGGGGATGCTTGGTCACCCACTGAGTTGAAATAACTTGGATTGGTTGTTGCCAGAAGCTTCTCTGTATTAATGGAGCGCAATTGTACTGTATACACCTCACATCTCTCTGATAAGCTATGAAAATGGACACAGCTGCCACTCACTCTGGCAGGGAAAGTGGAACTACTCAAAATGGTTGTACTCACAAAACTCTTGTATTATTTTCCAAATATACTGCTATGACGGGGGAAGATACTTCAAAGAGTTAGGTGCAGAGGTTGATACCTTTATGTGGCATGCTGAAACAGTCCGTCTCAAGTCGAGGACGCTATCTAGACCATGCTCACAGGGGGCATAATATGCATCATATTGGTACATAGAAGCACCACTTACCTGCATGTTAAGATCGATCGACACCCAGTAGGGCCCGTGATATTCGCTCAATATTGTTACCCCCACAATTCAAAGACCTGTGTGTGTGTGTGTGACCTGCTAGCATGACTGCACTTGCGTGGAGTAAAATATGGAGGCTGCTGGGTGTCCCCCATCGATTCCATGGTGATTTGCTCTTGTGGAATTGTGTTCCCTCGCTGCCTAAGGTGACTGGAAATGTGGCACGACAGTGGGTTTTGGACAGTCTGGAGTTCCAAAAAGATGTATATAATATGGGAAATCGTATCACTCCCAAGGAAGTACCTGGTCTCCTATGGAGACAATCCTCATGCTGGCTGCAATATGAGGGACTTCGTAGAGCCGTCAGGGAACCTGGTTGGGGTTCCCGGTACTGCCAGCAGACAAATCTGTGCTGAGCTTCATAATGAATATGAGTGGAATGCATGGCCAAGTGTGGGGACTGTATGATATGTTACAGTGTTGAGGGAATGGGCCCTTGACCAAGATACGAAGTGCCCAGGCAAAATACCTCAATATGGATATAACTGATGAAATCTGGGAGGATATGTGTCTACATTCTCAGAAAGTGTCTCTTAGTTCTAGATCTGGTTGATACAATATAAGGTACTTCATAGGTATCAATATACACCGGCAAGGTTACACCTTGTTTCCCAGGAGAATTCTGAATTGTGTCCTAGATGTCATTCGAGTATAGCAAGATATCTCCATATGGTATGGGACTGCCTGAGAGACTTTTGGGAAGGAATATGCAATGTACTAACAGATATGTTTGACTGTACCATAGAGGGAACCCCTCTGCAATGCGTGTTCCACAGGTTTGTCACACTGCGAGGCTTTTTTCATGAACTGGCCAATCTTGGTGTGCTGCTGCCGATTTGTTGCATACTGCTAGTGTGGCTGAGGCCAACCAGTCCGACAGTGGCACAATGGATACGGGCCATGACCTGAACCTCTGACCAGGAGGGGCAGTGTGCTGTGCTGTAGCTGGTGGGTTGTAAACCAATGGATATCTGGATACCTTTCAGCCCTCTTTATTGCAGAATCATGGGGATGTAACAGCTGCAAATGCCCCACCAAATGGACAATAGCAACTCTGAGTTGCATTTATAATACCATCACTGACAGCTATGTCCGACATTCGTGTTACGCTACGCTACTGATCCCTGTGTGTATTGTTATGTCTAGCTATGTCTCGGGTGAGATGTATTGTTGTATTCAGTGCTGCTGTTATGACTGTTTTGTACTAGCAGTTTAATAAATAAAAATTTTTAAAAAAAGAATTCCCAGACTCAAAGTTTTATACAAAATGATAAACAAATTAAAATACACAACTTTGAAATATACACACAACCTATATATACGCTAGTGGCTGTGTAGTTATGGTTAAATTGCTAATCCCACAGGAAGAGCACTTGTTAGGCGGCTTATCACTTCGCTCCCCGTGGACGGATCCACACCAAACTTTGCAAAAAAAGAATATTGCCCACTCTGAATTCTTTGCAAAGTTTGGTGAGGTTTGGTCCAGGGAGGACAAAGTTATAGGGGGGGTCCCAAAATGTATTTTTTTCCCATAGATGAATTGAGAAAAAACATTGCTCACTCCTACAGCCCAAACCGCTGGACGGATTTTCACCAAATTTGCGGCAGGAGCATCGGCTTGATCCCAAAAGCATGCTTTTGTAAATTTGGTGGAAATCCGTTCAGTAGTTTTTTTTAAAACGATCAAAAAGTAGGTGTAAAAGAATTTGTGATATCTATGTCTGCTCTGCGGACACAATTCCCTGTTCGCTCCGCGGACAGGACACCGATTGGTCAATCGGCTTGTGTCATGTCCGTGGACAGGCAATGTGTACACTGATTGGCTGGTATGAAGCGTGAGGTGCGTCATAGTGTTTTGATGCGTCTGCCATTTTTGATCCGCAGACATCCATGGACAGCGCGGCAATGAATGATGGGTCAAATGCTGTATTTGTTTAGGTGGCAGGCGCCCCTGATGTGTTCATCATGTCTGCCGTGACCGTGGACATAAAAAAGGCCCATATAGCATAATTAAAATGTTTGATTCATTTGACCCATCTGTTACTCCCCCACCCTCCCCAAGCACTCTTACACTCTAACACACTCTGCAAACTTTTTTCCCACGTTCATTGCCGTGCTGTCCGCAGATGTCCGCTGTAGATTTGTGGATATTTGATGGGTGTTTGATTCTATGGGTGTGTTATGCTGCAGTGGTTGTGGCCAGGGCCTAGAGTCTTGGTTGCATGGATCCGCGGACATCCATGGACAGCATGGCAACGAATGTGGGAAGAATACAAGTTTGCGGAGTGTGTTAGTGTGTAAGAGTGCTTGGGGAGGGTGGAGGAGTAAGAGATGGGTCAAATGCTGTATTTGTTTAGGTGGAAGGCGCCCCTGATGTGTTTGTCATGTCCGCGGTCACTGCGGCTGTCCGCCGACATAAAAAATGCCCATATAGCATAGTTAAAATGTTTGATTCTATGGGTGTGTTATGCTGTGGTATTTGCCATCAGCCATGCACTCAAGACTTTAGGCCCTGTTCACAACCACCGCAGCATAACACACCCATAGAATCAAACATCCATCAAATATCCACAAATCTACAGTTTGTGTACTGTTTGATTTGTATAGTTTGTATGTTAGGTTTTGGCTATGTCATGTAATTAAGATTGTAGAGTTTGGTAACAAGCACTGCAATATAAAATATCCATGGAAGTAAACATTTTGAATTGTGGTGTTTGGTTAGTTGTTTGCTTCAATGGTTGTGTTATGGAGCAGTATTTGTGAGTTGAATTGTAATATACTTACCGTTTGATTTTTTGTGGTTGGATATATTTTATCTTGACTTGGGTATCTGGAGCAGATATTCTTTTTCAATTTCTGTGATAAAAGAAAAGATCATGTTAGTGTAGGTAGTTTATAATGAGTTATTGCATTGCATAATAGTCATTTTTGCATTATTTCGACCCTCAGATTCAGTAGTTTACAGTTGTGCAATTTGCTCCGTTTCTGTGTTTGTTTCTTGAATCATTGGGTCTGTGGGAAAAAAATCCATGCTGGATTTAAAAGAAAACTTTTATTGTTGTGGTACAATACATTTCCTTCTTTTTTTCAGTGTTTATTTGTTGTTTCTGGCTAATGTTCTATCTGTTGGCTTGTTGCAGATTGTTAGATACCTGTTGGCGAATTCTAACTGGTTATAGTTTTTTATTTATATTTTCAAGTTACTCATCTATCTGTTGGGTTGTTGCAGATTTTTGGGGCAGTTAGATACCTGTTGGTGTATTCTAATTGTTTATTGTTTGTTATATTTTAGTGGTATTGATTTATCTGTTTGGTTGTTGCAAAATCTTGGGGCGGTTAGATGCCTGTTGGCGTATTCTAACTGTTAATTTCTTCTTATAATTTAGTGGTATTGATTTATCTGTTTGGTTATTGCAGAATCTTGGGGATGTTAGATACCTGTTGGCGTATTCTAACTGTTTATAGTTTTCTAATTGAAGTTTTATTAATGTTTATGCACAGATTAGTTATTAAATTTTGGTTTTAAGAATATTAAATAAGCGTTTATAAGATTTGCTGGTAATCCCTGCTTTAGATTAATGGTATTATCATTACATTCAAACCATCCACAATTCTTTTTTATATATGCAGTGTAGTGACCTACATTGGTTGTGGCACCTGTGTGGTAGATTATACCTATTGTTGTGAAGGTTTTCTTACCAAGTGATTCTTGACCATGTGTGAATCCAGTCAGCTTGCAGTTGTTTTTGGTACCATCTGCATTGTAACGTAGAAGCATTAGTATTACGTATTTACTATGTGTTTGTATTTGTAAGGTGGAGCGATTATCTGAATTGCAGGTAGAACATAATCTGCCATGGTTTGCATTTTGTACAATTTGCTAAAATGGAACGGATTCACAGTTAGGTATGGATACATACACAAAATGTTCATTAGGGATTTGTTCCTGTGCTATATTGTTGCGGAGAGTGCACATATGTTTCCACATGCATGAAATCTGCAAGATTTCATTTATAGGTATGTTTTTGTTTTCCAGTACTTGTAGTAAGTACATTAGAAATTCTTGTGGATCTTCTTGTGAGTTTATAGTGAATTTCACCATTCCAGCACAGTAGTCCAATTCTTGTCTTATTCCATGAACACTGTATGTGTTGTCAGGATTGTTACTTGCATTTCTATGAAGGACTAACATTTGCAAACACAATTGATCTGTATTGTGTAAGTAAATGTTGTTAACAATTGCTGGCAATTGGAATAGAATATTTATTGCTACATTTGCGTAGCAATTTACACCAGTTATATTTGAAAATTTGAATGGACCAGATAGTTCTGTGTCCAAGTCATTTCTTCGACGTGTGTGTTGCTTCTTTGAAGAAGTACCTGAGTTACTTTGAGTGGTAGTTTCTTGTTTGGTTGTAGTAATTGATGAAGTATTAGCTTCTTTTACTCTCTTTGGAGGATTTGCAGGAGATCTTGTGCCTTTTCTGTTTGAAGTAGTTTTCTTTTACAACTTTTTGCTTTTTGTGGAACAGGATAGGTTTTTAGATGGGGGTGTACAGTGAATGTAGTCTATTGTATTCTAAAATGCAAGGAATATCAGTGTTTAATTTACTTGCATCAAAGTTGATTAGAAATAGACCGTCAAGTGTACGTAAGCGTGATAGTGCTATGTAGCTCATGCCTTCTTTAAAGACTGTGTTCCCAATATCTATCAATGCTTTATCTAGGATAAGACCTTGTGATTTGTGAATGGTGACTGCGTATGCTAGAGTTAGTGAAAATTGTTCTCTGCGTATATACATGTCTTTGAAAAGAAGGAATCGAACTGTTGAGCGTCCGATCCTTTTTACTTACTGATAGTTTGTCTAAGAGAATATTGACAAACTGAATGTTGTTGTCATGTGGGTATGTTTGAAAGCCAACAACTGTACCAAGTGCTCCATTAATTAGTCCTTGCTCTACGTCAAGGTTACGTGTAAACATTACTCTACAGTTTAAAGATAATTTTAATATTTTCTCCAAACTAGCTGTGTTGGAGATAGAGTTTTCTAAGGAATTTAGTCTTGTTGTGGCTTGTTGACACATGGGTAGTGTCATACCATGTATGTCCAGTTTGTCTGTGTGGAGCAAATTTCAATTATTGGTTGCATTTCTTTTTTCAACATTGTTTCATTGAATTTGGAACAGCTTGCAAGAGTTGGCATCAAGGACATACAATTGTCATTTTTGTGTGCTAATTGTTCCATGACATCAGTAGCACATGAGTTATGGCCATAGAGTGCATGGATGTGCTGGGTTTTTAATATTGCTTGTGCTTCTTGAGATAGTACACCAACTGTAATACTTTTTTAAAATGTTGGTGTATGTGAGGTCTGCAGCCTGTCGCATGTTTTCTGTTAATTGTCTGTATTGGAAATGTTGCTAAAGGTTGACATTTCCTATGCTGCCAACAGTTTTACGGCAGAGTTTGTGTCATAAGGTTTTAAAAATAGGTTCACCTTTCACTGGTGTCAATTGAAGAAGATCTCCAAAAACAATAATGTGTTTTCCTCCAAAGATCTCTTCATAGTTTGTTTTGGGTACTTCTTGTAATCTGAGGTGAATCAAAGCCAACATTAGGTTGGAGACCATTCTCACTTCATCTATTGGTAGCATTTTCATTTGTTTTAACATTCTGCGTAGTTCCATTGCAGCTTTTGTAGAAAGTTTCTAATATTAAAATTTGTTTTGGTGTTCTACTGGAAGGAGTAGTAATCGGTGTAAAGTGACACTGCCTATGTTGTAGGCAGCTAAACCTGTGGGGGCAGTTACAACAGCTGACAGTTTGTTGTTTGTCAATTGTTTAAGGAACTTGCTGATGATTTTGATTAAGAATGTTTTGCCTGAACCAGCTTGACCACTGACGTACAGTAGTATAGGTTTGTAATTTTGGCAGGTACATTCTTTATTTCCATGTTGTACACCATGTACAATTTCTTTTGTTACTTCTTGAAAAATGCTACACTGCTTATTGTTCAGTTTTGATTGCAGTACAGTTAAGTCTTCTGTACCTTCTTCATATTGACACATGGTGTTTTCTACTTCTGTCATAGTTAATTCTGCCTCATTTGCTATTAGTGGCTGTCGCAGTGGTTCTTGGCTTCCTGTTACAGAAGGTTGACTACTGTCAGGAGTGTCCTTATCTAGTTGGGCCTGGAGTTCTTCTTTGTGTTGCTGTTCATTGTGCAACATTGTTTTGTAGTTTGTAAAGTTTACATTGGTTGTAGTGTTTTCATTTGCTTTGAAAGCGTCTTCATAGGAGTCATAGATATCTAGTAACTCTTCTTCTTTTTTTCATGGTTTAAAAAGTTGTAGCAGGGACATGTAATATAGTTCTTTATGTTGATGAGTTTTTAATGACAATTTGATATAATTAATTAAGCTTCATTTGGTAAGTTTCACTAAGCTGCCTTCACAATTTGTCACTGTGTATATACTTTTCTTTTCATCTGGTTTTATATTATTTTTGTATGTGAAGTTTTGGGCTATGTGGTATAGACACATGGTTTCCAAAGTGGTACTCCTGTTTGGGTAGTATGTGTCTAGTAAATTGTTTCTCAAAATGTATTGGCTGTTGGGATCATTTTTGGCTATTGTTTCAATGTCATCGTATGATTTTAGAACTCTTTTTCTAGATTTAGCAGGACCAAGACTTAGCCATACTATATTTTCAGATTTTCCATACAAAGCAGTACCAGTTAAACGGTCTGCAGCTTCATAGGAGCCACATTCTCTATGCGAGAGCATTTTTATGCCTAAGCTGTACAATTTCTGAGATATTGTTTTGTCTGATGATAGGTCATCCCAGAGGTCTTGAAGCTCTGTTTTTCTGCTTTGGTTAAGTAGGCTGTAACATATCATGCAACTGCAGTGGAATTATCTGCAATGTACTGCACATCTATTTGTGCTTTCCATAAGAAGGCAATGATTGCAATGTAATCATTGATATATTTTGCTTCTTATGTTCTTTTTATGTAATATGTGTTCTTAGGTGATTTACCTTTAACACTATGTCTAACTGAAGACATGAAGTTGTTTACTTGACCTGTTGCTGTAACTGGTCTAGGGAAACCAAAGCGGCATTTGGTGTAGTATTTCCCTTTGATTTTGTATTTGCGACGACAATATTTCCCACATTTGTCTCTTTGAAATTGTAAAATGTATGCATGAAGATCACTATTTGTTGCTTCTGAAGGAATTTTACAAGTGACATATTTTTCAATAAACTGTTAAACAGTGGCATCACTGTCTTGACCAAATTTAGGAGCATCTTTAATCCATAAAAGCATGTGGATATGTGGTGCTCCTCTGGCTTGGTATTCTTTTCTCCAAAAGATGTGTTGCACTTTTACGAGGGGAGGAACAGTTTTATTACAAATAAAGTGTAGCATAGCAATGAAGCGATGATGGAAATATCTTGAAACATTAACAGGATCTAGAGAACAAAGTTCTCCAGGTGTTAGTATATCTATGTTTGTTTTTCTTTTGTTTGATATGCGTAGGAAATCACCTAAATCTTCCCATGCATATTCTGCACAACTTAATGTAACAAACCAAGTGGGTGGGCCAAGGTTTCTTAAATACAATGTACATCTCTGTGACGTCAGAACCAGTACTCTTTAGTACCACGCATGTTGCTAACAGATTTGTAATGCTTGATTGTAAAACCTCATCTTTTTCTTGCACTTTTTGTAGTAATTGTGTAGCTGACATATTTTGAAAATGGGTACTTGATTTCAATGTGTGTGCAACTCCATAGCATAGAGTTGCTAGTTCACTTTCAAAGAGTAGGTGGACTATATATTGCCCATTTTTTCTAGATCTGATATCTTCAGAATACATTCGGAACGTGCGGTATTCTGATGCTGATATCTGAGTGGGTCTATCATTGTACCTTCCTCCTTTCCCAGTAGGAAAGAGTACAGGAAAAGAACGTGCTTCTATACTTTTTTCCCATCTGCTGATTGTGATCCGTTGGTTTGTCGCATTTGGTACGTTTCTAGCGCATCATCTATGGGGTCTTTAGAGTGTAATGAATGAATTGTATAATGGTCTAAAATATTGGATACTGTAGCAGGATCTAGAAGTTCAAATTGACCAGTTTCTGGTGACTCTTGAATTATTTCAGTGGTTTCCCTCAGATTTTTTTCAATATTAATTTCTTTGTAGTATTCATTATTGTCTTTTAGATATTGTAAGGCTTGTCTAACTTTACGTAAGCCTACGAGTTGTTGCCAAATGTTTTGGTCTTTTGTAGGTACACCATTTACTAAGATAATTAAAGATTGCTCTATTGGACGTTGCACTCCTAGAGTGTGTACATATTCTTGTAGATCTAATGGTAAATAAACTATTTGCCACAAATGCCTTTCACTAATTCTGAGGGAGGTAATTTTGCTGTTTTTGGTTGAAAGCGTATTATTGCTTGAAATGGATGCACTTTTTGAATTATGATGCTCTCATATAAATTTAGTTTTTGCAAGGGTTTTGGTAGTGGGAATAATTCCAAATGATTTGGGATAGCACGTGAAGGAGTTTGGTTGTTGTCAAGTTTTGCAGTGCAGTAACTGCAAAGTATGAAGGGGTTGTTTATTTCAAATTTGTTTTCTGCTATTAGGTAGAGAGCTAATTCAAACCATTTGGAATCTTCATTGTCTTCTATTTTGTATGTTATGTCTAAAGTTTTTGTGCTACTTTTATAAAATGTTCTGCGGCAACACACACACACATGGTTTGGTACTTCAGCGGATGTACTTTTAAATTTTAGTATTTCTTTTTTATATGTGTCTAGTATAAGGTTGCCATTTGTAGAATTGTTCCTAGTCTGTTGTAAAGGTATCACATTTTGTAAGTGGCTTTCACTTCCAAAATATTTTCTCTGGATATGCTCTTTTTCTTCGAATAGGTCTTTGGCTATACCATGTAGAAGATTGTTATTTTAATTGTCTAATGCTAAAGCTGGACTTTTAGCATAATACAGTTTATGGATTAGATTTCTTATAATTATAATTGAATGATGTGTTGATATCATTTTGATATGATGGAAGGTGCTTTTGCAATTAGGTCCTGAAATACAGGCTAATGAATGTCCTTGTCGTCCTGTGTATTTACGCACTGGACAGGTATCCATATTTTGTAGAAGTTTCATTTTGAATTTGTCTTTGCCTTTTACATATTGATTGAGGAACTGGCGTAAAGATTTGAAAGATTTTTTGTGAATGTTACACATTGACGTGCACAGCCATTTGTATACTGGACGTTTAGGTTCAGTCTGATGGAGAGGTGATACTGCATTTTCTAGGGATATTTTTGTGAGCAGCGTTTCTTGTTCCATAATGGTATTATTAAGTTTTTCATACCCTAGTTCGCTGCTATGTATGGCAATTGTATTTGTTTGCTTTTGTTTGTATGCTTCTTCATTGAAATATGGTTCTGTGCTCGTGGTGTGACTCCATTCACCTCCACAGATATTTAAGAAGTTATTTTTGTTGACTTTTTTGTAATTTAGTAGTTAGTTTTGTTAGTGGTTTCATTCTGTTTAACACTAAATAAATCCCTTTCTTTTGAGAAGGATTGCAATCTATATGAGAGCTTCTAAGATTATTTTTCTATGGTAGGTTTTAACGGTTGTGCATGATTTCTCTCCTGTTTTGGACTCTGTGGCGGAACATTTTTTGTAAAATAGTTCTTTTGGTATGGTTATTTGGCCCTACATAAATATTTATAAAGGCATTGTTAGCAGTAGTGGTAGCTGAATTCTTGTTAATCACTTTCTGTTTTGTTTTACATTTTGAAAGAGGAGGCAAAGTTTTTTGTACTGGAAACTTGTTTTGTTTTGCTTAATGACTCGATTAGATCTTTTGTTCAAACTTTTTGTACAAATTCTGCTAGAGATGGATGCTTATTTTGGACACTTTTATTTTCATTTGCTCTGCTTCTGTGATCCTTTCTACTGACTTGCTTTTTGGTAGGCATTCTTTGGGGTCTGTTGAAAAAAAAGAAGGTATGGGTTGGGCTGTTCTGCAATGTATGTGTGCTGTGTGCATGAGTGTCTGAGTGTGATGTTAAGGATATATGTGGTGGTGTGTGATTGTGCATTGGGCAGCTACAACTAGTTGGGAAGGCTATTGTTGTATTTGTGTCTTACTATACTGGGGTTCAGATACCAGTACAAACTAAGCTAGTGGTGAGTGAGAAGCACTAATACTAAATCTAATTGTGTAGAATTAAAGCAGTTCTTTGTTCTGTAATACTAACATTCTAGAGGCTGATTTATGGAATTTGTGTGCTGAAAAATGGGGATTTGTGTGCCAATCTGTCTGCAAATCCCTGTTTAACAAATGGGGATTTGTGGGATGAATGGTGCACAAATCCCTGTTTTACGGTGCACAAATTCCATGAATCAACCCGACAGTGTGTTTCAGTAACAGTAAGAATATTATAGTAGTATTTTACTCACTTTTATTGTTTGGAATGAACAGGTTTCTTCTTAGTTGTTGTTTGTACTTCAGATGATGTTGCTTTTCAGGAGAGTTGTCTTCCCTGCAATTGTAAAAGAAAGAAGTTAGTAATTTTGGGTGTTTATAGCACTGATGTTAATTTAGACGTTGATTTTTATGTTTTTGTAGTAGTATTATTGTTTGATAACTGAACATAGTGTGTTCATGCAGTTTCCTTTTACTATGTGCAGCCTTTATATTTTAGTTATAATATGTTAGTTCAACATGCTTTGCAAATGAGTAGAATACTAAGTATATGAAACTCACTTGGTTTCTTAAGGCTGTGTTGTTGCATGTTAGGAGATAGAAGAAATAATGATGTACTTGTTTTGCTAAGGTAGATGGCAGGAACTGTATAGAAAAGCATAGAATGTATACGGTTGTGAAGGTGTGGGTAATAAAGCAGAAGGATGTGATGTACAGGCAGTGGTGTAATTTCAGCCAGCACTTTTTCAATGATACTGTCTATCTGTAAAAATGCATGAACTTATCCTGGCTGTGTGTAATTTTATAATACACTACTAAGTGTTTTTCTACAATTGTATTGTTATTTCTCCCATCTTTTAATATTAGATTACACTTTTGTAGCTAGCTGTGTGTGTAAAAAAAGAATTTAGATAGCAGACAGGTTTGGAAGTGACAGTTGTACATGTACTGTGCATAAAATATGCATACCTGTGGTTTGTATTCATGCATGTCGATATGCATGCAGCTGCAAGTAGAAATCTTGGAGACTTGTACATTAGTTTTTGTAGTAGGTGCTTTCCAATGATATGAGACTTGTACTCAGAGTGATCAACAGTACATTTGAAGTGCTGAACTCTGATGATGGAGTTAGATGTAGAGGTCTTGGATGTGATTGGTGGATGGTTGTGTGACTGCTTAGCTGTATCCAATGAGGGAATGGCACAGAGAGTGAAGTGGAAAGGGTAGAAGGGCTGTCTAAAAGGTAAGCGGTCCGTGGACATCGCGGCTGTCCGCGGACAGGGCATGCCACATCCGGGGCTTTTTCCAGCAAATTGAGCATGGAAAGGGGACTGTAGGGATTAGCCAATCAGGTGTTGAGGTTGTGGATTTGTGTTGAAAGAGGCTATGTGTAGTGAAGATGACAGAGGTGGAGAAAGTCAGAGTGTTGGTGGTTGGAGGTATGTTTGTACATGGTTTACAGAAGTATGCTCAATGCAGGCATGTGGCAAACAATTTTGATGTTAAAGGAGTGGAGTTGGTGTGGAGCACTATCTATGCCTGATTGCAATGTACAGGGAATTGTACAAGCTTGTGAAGATATGGGCAGGATGAACAGTCCCCATGTGGTAGTTTTGCACTGTGGTGCTTTCCATTTGGGCTATGTCAGTGCCACTACTTTGTTGGCAGATTTGGAACACTGGGTTCAAGCAGTAATGAACATCTTTCCAAATGCCAAACTTATTTTTTCTGGATTAGTACCTAGGGCAATATGGGACAATAGTTCTGTTTTTTGTCCTCAGCAAAACATTGCTAGGTGTGCAATCAACCGAGGTTTGTGTGCTTTCATGCTTAGAGCTGGTATGTTCTTCTGTAATAATGAGAATATTGATTCCAGTAATGCTGTTTATTTTAAAGAAGATGGCATTTCTTTATCTTTTATGGGAAATGCCATGCTGTTCTGGAATGTAAGGGATGGTTTGGAGAAGGTTATGTGAAGATTTTAGGAGGGTAGTAAGAAAAAAAGAAAGAAAAAATACAAAATAACAGGTGTCTGTCAAGCATCTGCAAAAAAAAGGCTCTTTTCAGAGCCAACCTCAAAGGGGAAATGGGGCACACTATTTAAATGTACATTCACCACGCTCAGATTTTCGATATGTCCGCGGACATGGCGGTAGTGCACGGATATCGCGTATTACATACAGGGATTTTGGGGTGGAGAAGCATGCAAATGAGAATGAGTAGAGCAAGGGATTGGTCAATAAAGTTTACTCGGTGTGTTGTGTAAGGAGAGAGTTTGTCAGAAAGTCTTTTTCCTGAGAGAAGAACAGATAGCTATAGCTGTGTGTTTCAGAAAACAGATTATCTGGATTTTGGGAGACTCGTGGATACATTGGTTGGAGGTGCATGCAGAATGCTGTGGAGTAGCTGCACATCTTGGATTCTCTCATGTGGAAGTGCACTGGCATGGAGTGCGTGGAATGAAGTTGGTGGACTTGGTACCTCTCTGTGCTACTTTGGAGACACAGCATCATCCAGACATAATTATAATTCATTGTGGAGGGAACAGTTTAGGACATTTGTCTGGAAATTCTTTGCAATTTGCGATGAAAGAATGACTTGGGAAGGTAATGGACATGTTTCCAAATTCCCAAGTAATTCCTTCTCATATTGCGCAGAGACACATATGGCTGCGTTCTTCTTCATTTGGTCCACAAATGGAGAAAGTGAGGTGCAATGTCAATAATGCTTTTTGCGCCTTTTTAAGAGATGTTGGCATGTCCTCTTTTCACAATGAAAATATTATGTTTCGTAGCACATACATTTTTCACATACATTTTTCGCAGAGATGGAGTCCATCTTACTTATTGCTGGCAATCAGATTTTTCTGAGAGATGTACAAAATGCATTGCGACCTTTTTTGGAATTACAGTGATCCATTTTGCAGTAGGTGTCGACCAACCACCAAAAGGCTCTTTTCAGGGCCACCACTTCCTCCCATAGAAAAGTTCAATGGTTATGATAGGGCAGCACCCCAAAATTTAAGATGTCCGCTTTGTGATGTCATCTTTGATGTCCTGGGTGTTAGTCTTAGCAATGCACGGTGGTGGCGCGAGTTATGGTTCCTTAGCTTACCATAACTTGCGAATTTCAAGGGTTTTTCGGTTTTACTTGGAACCATAACGTTTCTTTACCAACCTTTTTTTACTGAATATATATATGTATGGGTATATATATATATTCAGTGAAAAATGTTGTTAAAGGGATGTTATGGTTAACTTGCACTAATAAAAAAACTATCAAATTCAGTGAAAGAACTTTGTTAAAGGGACGTTAGGGTTACAAGTAAAATTTAAAAAAACAGAAATTCACCAGTTGTGGTAAGGTAAGCAACCATAACTCGTGCATCCTTGGTGCCCTGCTAAGACTAACACCCTGGACATAAAAAATGACATTGCAATTTACTTTTTAAGCCCCATTTGTGGCTCAATACTCTGCAGACAGTTGCGTGGTCCACGGACAGCCCTCTGAAGGGACCCAACCATTGCTGTTCTGTGCTTATTGGAGACCAGAATGGCATGTTTTATGGCCACTTCAGCTCTGCATCCACCACCACCACCACCATCTGGAGGACCTGGAGAGGTGAACAGGCATGGAGATACAGAGGAGGATCAAAAGGAAGATGAAGATGAGGTACTGGAAGTCCCTCCCTCCAGCTCCCGTCGTGAGTCCTGGGTGTGGCAGATGTTTACCACCATAAGGGGTGTACCAAAGTCTCAGGCAGACAAAGTAGATGCACTCAGTGCAAGGTTGTATTCAGTCATGGAAAACCAGGTCTGTACTCCTACGACACCCCCTCCATGCGGCACCACCTCAAGTCAAATCACTAAGCAGCAGTGAGAAAGGTGGTAACTTTCGAAGGGACAACTAGGTTCACGCCCTCTACTTCATCCTCATCATCTGCTCCTGTCACCACAAGGGGCACTCCTGTGGGGCAGAGGATCCCAGCGGAAGCCTTCCAGGCCATACATAACACTGTCAACCCTTGCCTTTCGAGGGCCACAGTACTGTGTATGTACTGTGATGCACCACTCTGTAGGAGGGAGCAGTTTCGGAGTGCTTTCGAGGCTGTGATCAAGGAGGACAAGAAACACTGCCCCCCACTGGATTAAGGCCCACCCAACATCTTCTTCTCTTGACATGCCCCTTTGTCCCTGGGGTTGGTGCCCTTTGCCTCCCTTCGCTCCCCTCCCTTGCCTCTCCTGCAATAAAAGCCAACCAAATAATATAAAACACAAAAAACACAATAAACGGTCCACTACGCAGCCTGTGGAGTCTGCAGACAGTGCAGTAGTCCACGGACATCGGAAACATGTGTGTGGTGGTGACATCAAAAACATTGAACTCTTTTGCGTGGGAAAATGGTCTCTCTGAAAATAACCTTTTTTTGTATTTTGAGCTTTAATAATTTGTTGTACGTTTTAAAGTAAACTAAAGAACATCTCCCAAAAATGCACACACAGCCTTAATGACATTGCGCCTCCCTTTCTCCATTTGTGGACCGAGTGAACTTGAGCGTATCCACATTTGTGCCTGGGCAATGCAAAAAATAATCATTCTTGAATTGGGGAACATCTCCTTCAACTTTCCGAATGTCTCCTTCATTGCAAACTGCAATGAAATTCCAGTCAAATACCCTAAACTGTTCACTCCACAATGAACAATGATAATGGCCGGATGTTTTAGTGTGACCATATTTACACAAAATGGGAGCAAATCCACCCATTTCATTCAGCGCACTCTCTATATGAATATCATCAAATCCAAGATTTTCAGCCACTCCAAAGTGTTCGACATACACCTTCAGGCAATAGATCCATGAGTCTCCCAAAATCCACACACACTGCATCCTGAAAGACATAGCCATAGCCATCTGCAGTCCTCTCTGCAAATAAAGCTTCTGTCACACTCTCCTTGTATACCACATCTAGGAAACCTGATTGGCTAATCCCCTGGGCAGTACAGTCCCATGTGTATACCAGGCATCCTCAAAAAACCCAGATGTGGCATGTGCCATCTGCAGTGTCTGCGGACAGAACATCTAATTTAAGATCTTTCTTTGGTTTTTTTTCTGTTTTGATTTTTTGGGGGGCTTTTTAGGTTTTTATTTCCTACAACTACTTAGAAAAATGTTCACATGCACTCTACATCATTTCTACATGAAATTTCTTAGTGCATTTTTTATGTCTAGGAGAAACATTTGATTTCCAACATCAGTGAAAGTCATGCAATCACTCAAAAAATGGTTTGCAACATGCACCATAATGTTCTCATTTGTAAAAGATGCCATCCCAACACCATTCAAAAATGTATATGCACCTTTATATACCAGGTGCCTTCCTGCTTCTTGTTGGGGACAAAACACATTGGTGCATCTCCATACTGCCCCAGGATGTATTTGTGAAAAGATCATCGTCCCACATGGAAATAGTTCCATTAATCCTTTACAACATTGTTGAATGCAATCTGCATCGATATTGCACTGATGTAGCCCAAACTATGTCCTCCACAATGTACCACAATCAAATCTGGAGATTGAAAATGAGACTTATTTTTGCAAAATGCTAATAAACTGACCCAGTTTTGGCCAGGCACACTATACCAAGCAACCTCCACTCCCTCCAATCCAATGTTACCAGAAATGCCACAAATGTCTGTGTACCTTTGCAAATGAAACATCCAAGAATCTCCCACAATCCACACAGTAAGCCTTCTCATAGCAATAGCCACATCCAGCTTCCATACACACAGCAAGGAAACTAATTGCTACCCTGTCTTCATATAAACCACAATCAGAACACCTCATCGGCTAATCCCCACAGTCCCCTTTCCATGCCACACATCCTGAAAAGGCCCGAATGATGCATGCCCTGTCGGCGAATAACCGTGCTGTCTGCAGACCCTGTAACACAGAGTAGCCCTTCTTCCCTTTCCACTTTAAACTTTTTACACTCACCCATTGGCTGCTGTCAAGCAGTCACACACCCGTCCAACAATCATATCCCAAAACTCTACATCAAACTCTGTCATCTTAGTTCAACACTTCAGATGTACTCTTGAACAGAGTACATGTCTCCTGTTATTCACAAGCACCTGCATCAAAAACTACTATAAAAATCTCCAAGATTTCTATTTGCAGATTCAACTACATCTGCATCTGTTAACACAAAGTACAGTTATGCTTATATTTGTAAAATGATTTTCCAACTCTTTTACCCTGCATTAACCTAGTCAATAATCATACTCTCTTTCGTCCTACCTCCTGACATCAAGTGGCAGTTACTTACAATGCTGCGTGGTTGCAGGATTTTCTTTTAATGAGCATTTTCATAACAGTTTAAAAATGCATATTTGCAATTCCAGCAGCACTGTCTTATCTTTTTTGTGACAGAAATGAAAACCACATTTAAAATATTTCTAGAGCATGTTTAAATTACAGATGCTCTGTGAAAGTTCAATATATTAACAGTACATGCATACTTGCCAATATGACCCATTATAATCTACCAAGTGTCATGTTTATTTGTTCATTCTGTCACTTTTAATACCACTTCTCCCACTAAGAAAGTTACACTAAAACTCCCACAATGCAAAGTCAAAACGAAAACTGCTTGTATGTTACTAAAGCAAGGTATGTACATGGAATGAAAAATGGCAAAATGCAATGGGCCTCATTACACGGTAGGCAGTAAGTGTTTACCGGTACCGGTAAGGGCACCGGTACTGGTAAACACTTACCGCTTTACTACGAGGTCCCTTTGCGGGACCCGACCTTAACGGCTGGTGTAGACCAGCCGTTAAAGTTGGGACCCGCAAAGGGACCTTGTTGCTAATTACGGTACCGCAATTTGCGGTACCGTAATTAGCTCCTTCCCCATTCCCATTGAGCCCTATGGGGCAAAAATGGGAATGGGGAAGGGCCATGGAGAAAGGGGGAATTACCGCCCCGTCAACCTTGAAATGGGGTGGTAATTCCCCTTTTCTCCTTGGTGGTACTGGTATGGTACCGGTGGCAACCATGGTGCTAATAGCACCATGGTTTACCGCCTACCGTGTAATGAGGCCTAATGTGTTTAAAAATATTTATTTCAGCACCATTTCAAGTAAAACTAATAAATGCATGTATACATTTACAATGGTACGGTGTGTAATGTTTTAAAAATAAATGAAAGAAAATGGAAATGATTTGAGCAAATTTTGAAATGACAGTCAGTGTGTGCAGATGTATTAACTTTGACACACATGCATACTTGCTAACATTCCCCTTTCTAATCTGTACGTGCTTATTGGCTCCTACATTTTTGTCTGCATTCTGGGATTTGTACTGGAACTTTTGTAAAGCAAAAAGTGCAACCACAACTCCCACAATACAAACAAAAGAACCATCATTTAATAAGCAACTATACATTGGAATGCATCACATTGGCAAGTATGCATGTACTGACGACATAATAAACTTTCACACAAGTGCCACTTAAAAGTGTTCTACAAATATTTTCCATCTCCATTTATTTTCTTTATAAACATGTTACGCACAGTGCTGCTACAAATCAACAAAACCATTTTTTTACTTTCATCTACAGCCTCCCAAAAGGGACAGCTTTTTAAAAGCTCAGCATTTTCCATTTTGCAATGTATAAAAATGTCACACTTCTTTGCTGCAGTCCCGTTGAGCATACTTATCACTGAACAACCGGCCCTGTTAGCAACGGTGCCAGTGCTCTCGTGTCCCCATTCCCGTAGAGTACTATGGGACTAGACGGTAATAGGGACTAACATTTGTAATGTGCTGGTGGCACCTGGAAGCTAGGTGTCGAAAAATGATTATGAATCTGGTGCCAACCCACCTGCAGCACCGGCAGGGTTAACCCCCAAACTCATAATGAGGCCCAATGTTATTAACTCTTCTTCCCAACACTCCTCTTACATTCGTAAATAATGGTTTCTTGTACTAAAAGGACTTCACCATTACCATAAATCCCCACTACTGTTCTTCTTTCATAATTTCAGTAAACAACAACATCCAGAAAGAAAACAACTTGAAGAAATCTACTCTTCACATCCTACAAAGTAAATGCATTACTGTAGTATTATTCCTTCTCGTACAGTATAGTTTAGCAGCATAGTAACCTACAGAATTCATTTAAAATCAACAACATTTATTTAGTTCTTACTCATTACACTTCAACATGTACACTCTTTCTATTCTCACCTAAACACCATTATTATAACACCCACTATTATCCTGAAAACATCATAATGTCCTTACTTATTCATTCACACTGCCACTCTTTAACGCACTAACCCAAGCCCTTCACACATCTATACGCACAGCTACTCTTACAACCTTCCCAAACACAACTATCAGCCCATTACACAATCACAGAGCACTTTATCTCTGGCATCATATTCACACACTCATTCACAATATATGCATATATATTCCACATATTTCAAACCCACACTGTCCTTTTCTTTCAACAGACAAAACAGAATGCCTACTTAAAAGCAACCCCATAGAAAATAAAGAAAAAATAGAGCAGATAAAAATAAAAGCAAGCCGAATACTCATCCACCTCTAGCAGAATATATAGCAAATATTAAAACAAAACTTCTAATTCAATCAGCCAACAAAACGAAATCCGCAACCACTAAAATAACTAGGGCCCCTCTTCCAAAAAATAAAAAATAAAACAAAATGTATAAACAAGAAGAAAACTGCTAATGACCCTACCACTGTATCTAACAATGTTAACATATCCACAGTTAAGCATTCCAAGAAATTCATTTAAAATAAATACTTCACAATCTTATGAAAACAGCTCTACCTTTAAAAATTACTGCAGACTAATCCTCGAAGCTCTAACAGACAGCGCAATTCTGCTGAAAACACAATTGTTTATATTAATTTTAAACAGAATGAAACCACTAACAAAATTAATTGGTAAATTACAAAAAGTACTTCTACACATGCGCAATCTCAACATAAATACTTTTAGCTTTTCAAACTTCTCTGAAGGTGAATGGATTTACACAAGCAGCACAGAACCATATTTCAATGAAAAAGCTCATAAACAAAAACAAAAAAAAAATATTGCTATGCATAGTAATGGCCGAGGGTATGAAATGGTAGAAAACACTATTATAGCACAGGAAACCCTTATCGAAAAAACATCCCCAACAAACTTTCAACCAACTGTTACTTTCACCCAACCAATCCGTCCAGTCTACAAATGGCCATGCAGCTCAATGTGTAACGTATGCCAACAATCCTTCAAATCTTTACAACAATTACTCAATCACTATATAAAAGTAAAAGATAAAATTAGAATAGAAACTTTACAAACCATGGACTCCTGCCCAGTGTGCAACTACACTGGACTGTGAGGACATTCATTAGCCTGCATTTCAGGACCTGCTTGCAAAAGCAACTTCCACGACATCAAAATGTTAGGAACACACCATTACACTATACAGAATCTTCTGCAGAGACTGTACTATGCAAAAAGTCCTGCTTTACAACTGCATCATTTTAATAACATTGTCGTACATGGAACAGCCAAAGAACTACTTCAACAAATAGAGCACATCCAAAGTAAACATTTTGGAAGTGAAGATGACTTAGAAAATTCAGTAAGTTTAGAAAACATCAGAAAATACCTTACAAACACCAACCTTCTTACAAATACATACCAAAAAGAAATAACAAAGTTTAAAAACCCATCTGCTAAAACACCAAACCAAGTATGTGTCTGTTTTCGCACAACTTTTTATACAAAGAACACAACAATTGTATATACGACTTTAATAATAGAAGACAATGAGGAATCCTAATGGTTCCAATTAGCTTTATATCTTAAAACAGAAAATAAATAAAAAATAAGTGACCCCTCAATACTTTGCACATACTGCAATACAAAACTTGATAATAACCAAAGGCCATCATGTGCTGTCACTAACAACTTGGAAATATTCCCAAAATTCCAAAAGCTCTCCAACAACTTAATTTGTGCATTTGTGCATAGGTGTAGATCCTATAATTGTGCTTAATGAGAGCATTATAATCCAAACAGTACACCCATTTCAAGCTATCAAGCTATTATACGCCTTCAACCAAAAACAGCAAAATTGCCTCCTTCTGAAATATTAAAAGGCATTTATGTCAAAGTAGTACATTTTCCATTATATCTTAATGAAAAAGTAGAAACTCTAGGAGTGCAACAGCCAATAGATCAATCTTTGATTATCCTAGTTAATGGTGTACCAACACAAGACAAAAGGATTTGCCTTCCTATCTCCCTCTCCACAAGTGGTGTCCCCTACGGGTCTATCCTCTTGCCCTGGCTTTTCAACCAATGCCTGGCAACTCTCGCTTACTGCATCTCAATGTTCTGCTCAACTTTACAGTTCTATGCTGACGGCATCCAACTCATTTTCAGGCTTCCTTCAGCCTCCTCCTCTCCTTCCCTCATCTCTGATTGTCTAATCGCCATTCAAAATTGGTGTGCTGCAAATATCTTTGTCTAAATGCCAACAAGACTGAGATCCTGCTTATTGGTAGACCATCTCCATTCTTTCCTCTCACTCTCTGGCCAGCCTCCCTTGGCCCTCCTCCCAGCCCCACCTGGGCAGCTAAGAACCTTGGGGTTATCTTTGACTCTACACTTTCCTTCTCCGTACACATCTCTGATGTCTCCAAAAAATCAAACCTTTTACTTCACCTCCTTAGAGGTACTCTGCCTTTCCTCTCCTTCCCTCAAAAGCTCAGTGTCTCCCAAGCTATGGTTCTTTCCAGACTGGATTACTGTAACAGCCTCTTTCTAAATCTACCTGCCTCCACTCTCCGACCTCAACAACTAATGCAGAACAGGACTGCAAGACTTGTTCTTGGCCTCAAGCCCTGGGATCGTATCTCTTCAGTCTTGAAATCCCATCATTGGCTCCCAGTGGATGCAAGGATTAGATCTAAAACCCTCTGCATTGTCCACAAGGCTTTCTGGGGCCAGTGTCCAAAATACCTTCAACTATCCCTCTGTAAATACCTCTGCTCTCGAGCCCTTTGCACCTCTACTTCTAACTCCCTCAGGGTTAGTTGTTTTGCAAAGAAACAAGCTTCGGGTAGATCTCTGTCTTTGGCTAGTGCCTCCCTTTGGAACTGCCTCCCGGCCACCTTGAAACTTGAGGAAAAACATCTTCAGTTCCAGAAGCATCTCAAGACCTTCCTCTTTGCCTCTGCCTTTGCCCCCTTCTCGCCTGTTGATCTGTTTCTTCTCTCGGCATCATGCACCTGGCCACCCTCTGTTCATTCAGGTCCAGGTACCTGCTCACCCTGCCATCCTCCTGCACTGCCTCCAGGCCACCATCTGCACTAGGGTTCTGTATATGTACCCATACAGTCATCCCCACTTTTCTTCTGCACTTATCAGATATACCTTTCTGGCTAACTTTCACCTGCCACTTGCTGGCTGGACTACCATGCTTTATCGCCCTTATTCATTTTTTTATTCTATTTAATATTTATTTATGTTTTCTCTCCTCTGCCTCGCATTTTCCACTCCCCCCTTCCATGCACTTTTCCCCCGTTTCCCTTTTCCCTGCACCTGCGCTTTCTTAAATGTCACCGGGCCTAGTAAGATCGCTGTTTTTCAGTTTTTTTCTCCCTTGTGCCCCTCCCTTTTGGCCTGGTCGCGCTCTGAAACACTTGTGTACGAGCGTGATATAAATAAAATATCATTTCATTTCATTTCATTTCAACAACTAGTATTCTTAAACAAAGTTAGAAACGTGTTCAATATCGAAAAGAAAACAATGAATACTACAAAGATATAAACATAGAAGAGAACTTCAGAGAAACCACCCAAATAATGCAAGATTCATCACCAACTGGGCAATTTGAAGGTGTAGATCCTATAACTGCAGCCAATAATTTGGACCAGTATACAATTCCCCCACTACACTCCAAAGACACCATACACGATGCATTGGAAACATATCAAATGCGTCAAGCCAAAGGATCTCAAATCAGCATATGGGAGAAAAGTGTAGAAGCATGTTCCTTTCCTCTACTTTTCCTACGGGAAAAGGAGGAAGATATTTTGAAAGATCCACACAAATCACAGCATCAGAATATCGCTCTACTATACGCAGATGATCTGGTGCTGTTATCCTGTACACCTATAGGCTTACAAAACATGCTAAATCAACTAGGCACATATGCAACATCAAACAATCTTGTGATCAACACAGTTAAATCCCAAATATTAGTGTGTAATAACAACTTCACAAAAAAATATCACTTTGAGTGGTCCCTTCAAAACTGTGTATTAACCAGAGTCGCCAAATATAAATATCTTGGAGTGTATATTGAACATAAAAAAAACCCTAAGTACCATGACAGCTGAAACTAGGGTGAAGTTAAACTCCTTGATTTCACAAGCAAAAATCATTCATAGAAGATATGGGAAATTCACAGTGAAACATGTTGTGCACTTCTACAAGGCCAAAGTAATTCCAATTCTGCTATATGGTGTTGAGGCCCTGGCTCCACAAAATCATAAATTTTGGGATAGCGCAGAAGCTAGATTTTGGAAAAAAGT
The DNA here is from genome assembly GCF_040938575.1 of Ambystoma mexicanum. Classification (NCBI taxonomy): domain Eukaryota; kingdom Metazoa; phylum Chordata; class Amphibia; order Caudata; family Ambystomatidae; genus Ambystoma; species Ambystoma mexicanum. Next base: position 780,056,680 of record NC_090935.1, read on the forward strand.
TCTAACACTTCCGCCAGGGACACCTTTGGCCATATTGCGATATGAATTGGGTCTGATTTCCCTATATACCCATGTAATATGGAAGCAATGTGCTTTTCTCCGAAAAATGTTGGGTAGTATGGGGAAATGTAGCCTTCTACATGTATTGGCCCAAAATCTATTAACCACCAAAATTGGTATGCCTTTGAAGTGGAAAAATCATACGCTAAATGCGATTGCTGATGCTTCAGTAACGATCGAGCTCCTATTGACAAATCCTGATCGTGCAAAAAACAAAATTCACCAAGCAGACTGGATTTTCAACATGGCAATCTGCTCAAAACTTAAAGATTTTAACTCCGAAGCATTTGGTGTTAAAAGGCATGGGGTAATATCAGAGTATCTACTAAAATATCCATCACCTGCATGTCGTCAGAGATATCTAAGATTCAGACTAAATCAATATGAAACTAATGAGATTTTATATAGAAGGAGAGCAATATCAAAGGATCAGAATTTCTGTCGGCATTGTAATGATAAAGGACAATGTGAAACATTGCAACATCTTATAATTGAATGCCCTGCCCTACATAACATTAGAGCAAAATGCTTTGGAAATAAATTGTTGGTCATTAGTGGTACTAGTTACAGACAGCTATGGAATCTTTTATTCTCTAACCCAAGATTAACAATACAGCTTGCAATTGTGCAATTTCTTAATCAAATATTTCCTGATACGAAGTCTGCTTGTATCTATGTAAAGTGAATGGCAATCTGGTAGTCATAACATTATACATTTCGCTATTTCATGTTGTCCTGTAATGATTTGCAATGAGATACAAAGAATAATTCACTTTCTTTTATTGTTGTAAGTATGGACATGTAACTACAAATATGATAATGAGTGTAAATATTTGAAAAGTTGGTTTACCAGCTAAAACAAATAATAAATAAAAAAAAATAAAAAATATCGCTCTTTATGAATGTGCTCTGAAGATCCCAGATTGAGACAAAATTTTGAATACATTTTCCACCTACTGTTCGCAAGTAAACTAGCAACTCTATGTAACAGAGTTATACACACATTAAAAGCAGGCAGACAGAGATGAAGTTTTGCAGTCAAGTATCACAAATCTCTTGGCAAACATGCTTGGTACAAAGGAATACTGGTTTCGACATCACGCTGATGTACGTTGTATGCTAAGGATCCTCGGCCCACCCACATGGTTTGTTACTTTCAGTTGTGCAGAAAATGCATGGGATGACTTGCACAACTTCGTACACATAGCAAATCAAAAAAAGAAGGAATAGACATAAAAACACCAGGAGAACTCTGTTCTCTTGACCCTGTAAATGTATCAAGATACTTTCATCATCGCTTTATTTCCATGATGCACTTCATCTGCAATAAAAGTACCCCTCCCATCGGATAAGTGGAACACTTCTTTTGGAGAAAATAATATCAATCCAGAGGAGCTCCACACATCCACATGCTTTTGTATATAAAAGGTGCGCCTAAATTTGGTCATGACAGTAATGCCACTGTTTTGCAGTTTATTCACAAATACATATCCTGCGACATCCCTTCACAAACCACACATACTGACCCACGTACACAAATGTTACGCTTCCAAAAACATAAGTGTGTCAAATACTGCCAACATAGATATAAAAACAAAGATAAATACTACACGAAATGCTGCTTTGGTTTCCCCAGACCAGTTTCAGCAACAGAACAAGTAAACAGCTTGATGTCTTCTATTAGACACAGTGCAAAAGGCAAATCGTCTAAAACACATACAACATTAAAAGAAACAAAGCTTCAAAGTACTTCAATGATTACAATGCAATCATTTCCCACTTGTGGAATGGAAACATAGTTATACAATATATTGCAGACAATTCCACTGCTGTTGCAAAATATGTCACAGTCTAGCTCACTAAAACTGAGAATACAGAGCTAATAGACCTCTGGGATGACATATCATCTGACAAAACACTGTCACAAAAATTGTACAGCCTGGCATAAAAATGCTCTTTCATAGAGAATGTGGATGCTACGAAGCTGCATACCGTTTAATCGGCATAGCCTTATATGGCAAATCTGAACACATAGGGCCTCATCACGACCTCGGCGGTAAACCTTAAATCCGGCAGTAGTGCTATTACCGCCGGATTTAAGGGTCTGCTGAATCAGGGCCTCGGTGGATTTCAGCCCAGCTCTGAGCTGGTGTGAAAACCGCCGAGAATTTGCGCTCATACCGCCGGCGGGAAATCCGAATGGGGCATTCCCGAATGGGCTCAATGGGGAATGGGGACTTCCAAGTCCGCCTAACTCGTGATCCCACGCTATTAGCGCCGGGGGCTATGGCAGTCGCACTAATAGCCTCCGCGCTAATACCGCCGGCGTTACCGCTGAGGTCGTGATGAGGCCCATAGTGTGGCTAAGCCTTGGTCAGCTGCCTCCAGAAAAAGAGTGCTGAAATCCTACCAAGACATATAAACAATAGCCACAAATGATACCAACAGCCAGGACATTGTAAAAAACAATTTATTAGACACATACTACTCAAATAGTAGTACTGCTTTGGAAAACATGTGCCTATACCACATAGCCCCAAACGACTCCTACAAAACTAATGTCAAACGAGATGAAAAAACTGAAAAATATGTTGTTTCAGCTTGTGAAGGAAACCTCATCAAACTTAGCAAACCCAGTCTAATTAATCATTTAAAACGATCATTTAAAACTCCTCAACCTAGAGAATTGTGTTACATGGCCCTAAAGCAACTTTTTAAACCATGGAGAAAAGAAGAAGAATTATTAGGTAACCATGACACATTTGAAGCTACATTCAATGCAAATGAAAGCAGTGTAACCAATGTCAATTTCAAGCAATACAAACAAATGTTGGACAATGAACGCCAACAAGAGGAAGAAGTTCAAGTACAACTAGATGAAGACACTCCTGAGGGCAGTCTAGCTGCTCTTACAGGAAGCCAGGAACCACTTGGAGAACCACACATTCGAAATGAAGCAGAAATAGCCATGACAGAAGTAGAAAATACCATGTATCAATCTAAACAAGCAGAAGAAGACTTGTCAGTGCTGAAATCACAGCTAAATGATGAGCAACTTACCATTTACCTAGAAGTGACTGAAGAAATTGAACATAATTCTGAAGCATGAAAGTAAAACGTGTAGCTGTCAAAATTATAAATCTCTGCTCCTCTATGTAAGTGGTGAAGCTGGTTCAGGAAATACATTCTGAATTAAAATCATCAGCACCTTCCTACAACACTTAACACACAACAACCTTTCAGCTGTTTTAACAGCCCCCACAGGTTTAACTGCCTACAGCATAGAAGGTGTTAATTTACACCGACTGCTGCTCCTTCCAGTAGAACACCAAAGCAAATTAGAATGCTACAAACTATCAGCAGAAGCTGCTACTGAAGTACGCATAATTCTGAAACAAATAAAAATGCTTCTAATAGATGAGGTAAGCATGATTTCCAACCTTATGTTGGCTTTAATTCACCTCGGATTGCATTGCGAGAAGTCCTAAAATAAACTACGAACAACTCTTTGGAGGAAAACACGTTATTGTTTTTGGAGATCTCCTAGAGATCTCGTACATTTAACACCAGTGAAAGGTGAACCTATTTTTAAAACCTCAGGACACAAACAGTGCTGCAACAACGTGGCAGCATAGGAAATGTAAATCTCTGGCAACATTTCTAATACAGAGAACTAACTCAAAACATGTGTCAGTCTGCTGACTCCACCTATGGTAACATTTTTAAAAGCATTAGAAGTGGTCTTCTTTCTAAAGATGCACAATCCATCTGAAATAATAGACTCATCCATGAGCTATATGAGTGTAACACATCTTCTTCTAATGTTATGCAGCAATTAGCACAACAACAATGTAAAATGCATGTCCTTAATGCCAACCCTAGCAAGCTGTAGTAAATTCTACAAGACAAAGTTAAAAAATAGATATACAACCAATATTGCATATTAGCTCCACAGACAAACTGGAAGTGCACAGCATGACACTCCCTATGTGTCAACAAGCAACAGCACAACTAAATAGCTTAGAAAAATCTATCTCCAACACAGCTGGATTGGAGAAAATGTTAATGTTGTGTCTAAATTGCAGAGTAATTCTTAAACGTAATGTTGACGTAGAGCAAGGTTTAGTCAATGGAGTAATTGTTTCAGTTGTTGGCTTCCAGGTGTATCCACATGACAAGAACATTTAGTTTGTCAACATCCACTTTGACAAACTTTCAGAAGTTAAAAGGATAGGACGCTCAACAGCAATTCCTTCTTTTCAAAGACATGTATCTACGCTGAAAACAATTCTCGCTGTCTCTTGCATATGTAGTCACTATTCACAAATCGCAAGGTCTAACCCTATATCTGGCATTGATTGACATTGGCAGCACAGTCTTTAAAGAAGATGCGAGTTATGTAGCACTTTCACGTCTACGTACACTCAAAGGACTATTCCTAGTCAATTTTGATGCAAAGTCAAGGCTGACATTCCTTGCATCCTAGAGTATTTGTTTGTTTGTTTGTTTTATTTGCTTATATAGTGCGCTGAACCCAAGGGTTTCTGGGCACTTTCCTTAGGTACATGGTTACAATGTTGTACAAAAACAGTAAAAGATACAATGCGATATACAAAGGTGGATACAAAGCTATACAGGCATATACAAGATGGCTAAATATACAAAATGTACAGGTTCATAACATAATTAAGGTAGAGGATTGCAGCAGGCCGAGGTGGCCTATGGGCGTACCATACCTAATCTATGGGCATAGTCGGTAGGGTGTCTGGGTCTGGAGTCACAATAGTACACGATAGTTCTTTGTTTGATTGTGAAAACAACCAGGTTTTTACTTTGTTCTGGAAGGTAAGGAACAAGGGGTTGGTCCTTAACGCAAGTGGTAGCTTGTTCCAAGTGTTATCTGCGAGCACCAGAAAACTGGAACCTCCTGCTTTGTTGAGTTTGAATTTCGGGATGTTAAGACAATAGGCATAGTTAGTTCTACTAGGTCTAGTGGAGTCTTTTCTAGAGAATTTGTTCATCAGATACTTAGGGGCTGAATTGTTAAGACACTTGTGGGTAATCATGAGTGTTCTAAAGGTATTCCTTTCTTGAATAGGGAGCCAATTGGTGTTACGTCTTGTGAAATGTGGTTAGAGCATGGGATATTTAGGGCAGTTCTGAAAGCATGATTTTGCAAAACTTTATCTTATGGAGGTTCTTCTGGCTAGTGTCCAAATAGAGCGTATTCCAATAATCCAGTTTGGACAGTATGAGGGTTCTTGCAAGGGTGATACAGCTATTAGTGGTCAGGAATGGTCTGCAGGCATTTATTAGTTTTGATGTGTAGGCTGTTGAGGATGAGGTGGCATTAATTTGTCTTTGGAGAGTTAAGGCAGAATTTAGATAGAAGCCTGTGGTTTTTACTTCCTTATCAACTTTGATGAGGTTTCCATCAATATTGAAAGAGGAGTATTTGGGGCCTAGCTTATTGAGTCTTAACTTAGAACCGATGAGTAGGAGCTCAGTTTTATTGTTGTTGAGACAAAGGCCATGATTGGTAATCCAAGCTTGTATTTGGCTATATATTTTGTTTAGGAGTATAGAATCTGATTGGTAGTCACTTGACAGAGTCATAAGTATTTGCATATCATCTGCGTAATTCGTTTATGATATGTCTAGCTCATCTAGATGGTCAAACAGGAGCTTAGTGAATATATTGTAGAGGGTGGGGGATACACAAGAGCATTGTGGGACTCCTTCTGTCATAGGGGAGGGAACGGCTAAAGCGGTAGGGGAGAAGACCCTCATGGATCTGTCCGCCAGGAAGAAATTGACCCAGGCTGCAGCTTTGCTGGAAAAGGAAGAGGCTGTAGTGAGGTGGTTAGTTGGGATATTATGGTCAACTAAGTCAAACACTGCCGACAGATCCAGTAGGAGAAGTAGAGCAGGCTTTCCATTGTACCTTGCCTCATCTATCTGGATTTTCAGATCCAAGAGGGCTGTTTCGGTCCCATGTCTTGGTCTGAAACCCAATTGTCTGAGGCCTAAGAGATTATTTGGCTCAAGATGGTTTTTAATCTGGATGTATGCTGCCTTGTCTAAGATTTTAGGAGAAAAGGCACGGTGGTGATTGGTCTGAAATTGGGAGGCATATTAGGATCGAGGTTAGGTTTTTTGATGAGGGGCATGACCCATGCATCTTTGAGATTTTTGGGAACGTACAGGAGGCAAAAGAAGCGTTTATAAAGCAAGTGATAAAAGGGCCAAATTCTTTAGCACCTTCTTTTATGATGGAGGCTTGCCATATGTCTCCTTGGCACCTGGACGGCTTAAGACTTCTAATGATGGACTCAACCCCTAGAGTGGTTACAGGGGTGAATTCAAAGGTTTGGTTTGATTGGTAGGTGGAGCAGGTTGGGAGCTCGGATGAGTCGGTTTGGTATTTGTGTTACAGGGTTTGGCAGTGGTCAATAGGCTGGATCTTTTTGCTTCAATTTGTGATTGAAATAATATAATTTTATTGAGTAGGGCCTTTTGGATGTTGGTAAACCAGAGGGCTTCTTTCTTCCAGGAGTCAGGAGGGGTGCTGGGAGATATCAATTCTTTGAGGATAGTAAAGAGATCCTTAGTGCTGGACTGGGAATTGGAAATTCTGTTGTAGTTTTCCCTTTTTGTTTCTAGGATAGCAGTTTTATAAGTAGTAGAGGTGATTATAAATGTATCCTTATTCTGCATAGATGTTTTTTTTTCCAGGACGCCTCTGCGTCTCTTTTAGCTTTGCGTAGTGTTTTTAGTTCGGAGGTGAACCATTTATTAAGGTGTGGTAGGGGTTTGGCTTTTCTTAATTTAAGTGGGGCTAGTTGATCAAGGGCTTTCAGTAGACTCTGATTATATAGTTCTACCTTTATGGAATGGTCTGAGTCAGGGAGCAGCTGTTGATAGGCAATTGGTTGAAGTAAGAGGAGTATGCTTTCTAGGGAGATTAGTCGATTGTTGCTTGTTAAAGAAGGTGGGGCTTGGACATCCTTGGGTGACGGTTGTTTGAAGTCATTGATTTCAAATGAAATGACATTGTGGTCTGACCATGCATATGGCGTGTTAGCAAGGATTTTAGTGTTGCAGTTGAAGTCTGCTACCAAGTCTAAAATTCTGCCTTTGCAATGTGTAGGGTTGGAAATCCTCAAAGAGAAGCCTAATTCTGAGATAGTATTTTGGATGGCTAAGGCATTAGTATCTGAGTTGTCTTAAAGACCAAGGTTCAGGTCACCTAGAAGCAATATTTGTGATTTGAAACAAGAGGCTAGTTATGTCTTCCTCAAAGGAGGATAATTGGCCCGGTGGTCTGTATTGGGTGTGGCTAAGGAGTGTCTGCTCTGATGAGAGAGTGAGTTTCGAAGAGAGGAATTCTCCAGAGGTGAAAGAGGTACTGTCAAATTCTCTGATAGCCAGGGTGTTTTTCGCAATGATGGCAACCCCACCTCCCCTCTTAGCAGTTCTATCAGATCTGATTATATTATATTATATTATATTATATTATATTATATTATATTATATTATATTATATTCACAAGGAACTGCTAACATAAGGACCTGCAGCTGGGTGTCACCATGTTTCTGTAATCGCTAGGAAATCTAGATTATTGACAATGATGAGATCTGAAATGTCCAAGGCATGAGCAATTAATAATCTTGCGTTGATAAGGGCCCCCTTGATGGTGGCAACTTCTTGTTGTAGAGGTAGTGTGAGGGCATTAAGTGTCAAAGTTAGTGGTGGGGGTGGTGACGGAGTGCGAGGATATTTGGTAGTAGTACTAGAGCCAATAAACGTAGAAGGCACTCCACAAGGTCACCATAGGGATAGATTTGCACTAGTTATTGATGAGGTGCTGAGTTTTGAATATATGAGAGTGTGAGGCATACAATATCAGGGCAGGCCAGATGCAGTACCCAATCAAGGCAGGCTAAGAGTCATACACACGCACAACACACAATGTTAAAGCAGGCAAGATGCGGCGCACAATAACACGGAAGGCTAGCTGCGGCATACAGATACAGCACACAGTATTACAGAAGCTAGATATAGCATTCAGGAACAGCACACAATATCAGGACAGGCTAGACGTGGCATTCAGGAACAGCACACAATGTCAGGGTGTTCTAGATGTGGCATTCAGGAACAGCACACAGTATTACGGCTGGCTAGATGTGGTATACAGAAATAGCACACAGTATTATGGCAGGCTGGATGTGTCATTCAGGAACAGCACCCAATATTAGGGCAGGCGAGATGCACTATCGGGCAGGCTAGGAGTCATGCCTAATGTTTGAACAGGCTGGATACAGTGCGTAATGTCAAAGCATGCTAGATGTAGCATACAGTGGCAGTACACAATAGTAGGCAGGCACAGTATGGTACACAGTATTGGGGCAGGCAGGATATAGCACTCAATATTGAGGCAAGCTAAATGCGGTATACAATCTCAGGCAAGCTTGGTCATTGGTGCAGTCACTTTACATTTGCCTATATTAGGATGTCATAGTGCACTCGGCTGGCAGAGTGGTATTGCATGACACTGGTAGCAGGGTTACAAGTTTAAAGTGGTACAACGAATCAGGACTCAACATGACATGAGATATTCAGAGAAGGTGACGAGTAGATACGCCAATAAGCTTTAGTGTCAGGTAAAGGGTGGAACGCTTACCCCAACGTAAACTCAGGTGGAAGTCTGAAACTTTGCTAAGGTAGTTGGCGACGCAGGGCTTGGCGAGAGGAATGGATGGCGTGTGAATAGAGAGAGTCAGTGCAAGGATTACAAAGCATTCAGTGCCGGTTAGTAGAGAGTCACCCAGGCAGGTAGAGCAGCGTGCCGTCCGGCCATTACAGCACGCACAGGCACAGACAGGATTTGCCTTAAGAGGTTGTCCTTAAGAGAGTGGACCGGCTCTTGCCTTCCGGTGGTGATGTGTCCACAATAAACACAATGGCAGCCTATCCGCGGCAGGATAAGTTGCCTAGCAACATGTAAACAACTCATGGGCTGCCATTTTGTGAATGCTTCTCCTGTGTTTGCTGAATTCTAGTCGTAGCAAAGGGGACAAATGGATTCACAAATAGATTCACCTCACAGGCAGGTTCTGGATAACGGAGGAAGATAGCTCTTCAGCAATGAGCTTACCAGCAAGATATGAGAACAAGATGGCTCAGTTGTAGGAATCAGCCGACGCGCCTCTCCTGAAGCTGACACTGGGTCCGGAGTGGGCTCCTGCCCTCCACTGCAGTTGCAGAGATGAAGACAGGCACAGACAGGATTCACCTTACGAGGTGGCCCTTAGGTGGGTGGACCGGCTCTCGCCTTCCGGTGGTGACGTGTCCACAATAAACACAATGGCAGCCTATCAGCGGGTGAATAGGTTGCCTAGCAATGGGTAAACAACTCACGGGACACCATTTTGGGAAGGCTCCTCGTGTGTTTGCCAATTTCTAATCATAGCAAATGGGACACATGGATTCACAAATAGATTCGCCCCACAGGCGGGTTCTGGATAACGGAAGAAAGATAGTTCTTGAGCAATAGGCTTACCAGCAAGATATGAGAACGATATGGCTCAGTTGTGGGAATCAGCTGACACGCTTCTCCTGAAGCCGTTGCTGGGTCCTGAGCGGGCTCCTGCCCTCCACGGCAGTTGCAGAGATGTACAACAGACTATGTGCACTTTACACAACAGACTATGTGCATTCTACACATCCCATCTAGCTATGCACCCTGTTCCTCTAAAAGGTAATGTTTTAGAAAGACAATTAATGCAAACAGAACTTGTAAGAGATTTCCCAACAATACCACCAAAGAAACCACAAACAACTGCTACTCAGTCAAGCAGTACAACCACAAAACTGTCTAGTGCAAACACACAACTGCACATCCATCAGCAGATATAAAGAGAAATATGTCTTCTAAAAAAACAAGTGGAAGTCCAGGAAATGACACAGAGACAGAACTCTCTGGTCCATTTACATTTTCCAACACAACCGATGTAAGTTGCTATGCAAATGTAGCAATCAATTTTGTGTTCCAATTGCCACCAATTGTTCAAAACATTTAGTTGAACGGCTCAGACCAGTTGTGTTTGCAAATGCTCATCCTTCACAGAAATGCCACAAATAATCCTAACAACACTTACAGTGTCTCAGGAATAAAGCAAGAGTTGGACTACTGTACAGGAATAGTGAAATTCACCATTAACACACAGGAAGGTCCACAAGAATATCTTATGTACTTACTGCAAGCACAGGAAACCAAATGCCATACATGTGAAAACATACATGTACTCTCTGCAACCATGTTTCTCAAGAATACATCCCTAATAAACGATTTGTGTATGTATCTATACCAAATTGTGAATCCATTCTATTTCATCAGCTCTTGCAAAATCATGGCATATTATTGACTTTTTGCAATTCGGACAATCGTTCCACCATGCACATAGCCAATATCTGATACTAATGCTTTTACGGTACAAAGCAGATGATACCAAAAACAACTGCAAACTCACTAGCTTCACACATGGGCAAGTATCTCTTGGCAAGAAAACCCTTACAACTGTAGGTATAATCTACCACACTGGTGCCACAACCACTGCAGGTTTATACTACATATATTAAAAAAGAAAGAAGTGGTTGGTTTCAATGCAGTGACACTTCCGTCTCTCTAAAACAGAGATTACCGGCAAATCTAACAAATGCCTACTTGATATTCCTTAAACCTAAATTTAGTAAATAACCTATAAAACAATGTACAGTTAGAATATGCCAACTGGTATCTAACTTCATCCATAATACTCCAATGCTACTTTTAAATAGCAAAATAGTTATAATACGCTAACAGGTATCTAACTGCTTAAAAAAAATACCCTTAAAGTTTGGGCCCATATAAAAAGTTTGGGCCCATATAACAATGGAAAAAATTACTCACAAACTCCAAGGAACAGGAGACCAATTTGTAAGAGAATGGGAAGGGACCCTGCAATACCTCCAGTCAGACTTTATGGAGCAATGGTGCCCCCATAACATAAAAAATATCAGACATATTTAACGCTTAACAGGATCCCTGGACAAAATGACTCCATCCATCCCGTGGGGAGGGAGGGGGGAGGGGGGGAAGGGAATGTTATAAGATTCAATGTTAACTTCTTCATGTAATATTTATGTAAAACTAATAAAAAATAAGTTTAAAAAAAAAAAACTGTGAGTGCCATAGGTTCAGGACATCTAACGAAGGAACCATTTTGCACATTCTAATTCCATTTGTGACTCATGAACAACTTAGTATTCAAATACAAATTAAGAGGAAAAAAAAAAAAAATAAATAAATACCCTTCAGAACTATAAAACTATCAACAGTTAGAATACGCCAACTGGTATCTAACTACATCTGTACTACTGCAATGCTGCTTTTAAACTGCAAAACAGTTTCAATACACCAACAGGCATCTAAGTACTTCATGAATACCTTTAAACAAAAAGAGTAGAGTGGTACTTTTGAAAAGCAAAACAGTTAGACTACGCCTAACAGGTATCTAACTACTTTAAAAATACCCTTCATTACACTTTGTTGCAAATACACCATCACAATTCTTTTTACTCCAACACTGCTTGTAACAACAAATACACGTATCTGTGCACTTTAAACATTCCCTTAAGTACTGCACACTTCAAACAAACATACTGTCAAACTTAAACTCACATAAATGTAGTAGTTTTTAAATCTTGCATGGATTTGTTTTCCCAATGATCCAATCAATATTCAAAACGAAACAGTAACTGTGCAGAACACACAGTAATGTTGTTCCAAACATAGTTCTTAGAATGTACTGAGTGTGAAGGTCTAAAACGTACAGGAATATGTGAGGTTGTATGCAATGAAACATTTTAAACTATCCTGCCTAACATAATATACTATGTTTTTTCACAGAGAAAGAAGCAAAGACTTCTCCTTCATCACCATGTATAACAAACACAACCAATGTCCTCAATGGTACAGCAATCATAAGTACTATTTTCATTTCAATTGTATTATGTCACCATGGTACAAGCACTGTATACTACCCCTACACTATCTATAATTGCTATACATATATTATTATACTGGTTGTATCCAGTGGCCATATTCAATTTCTATACACATCTTATTATAAGGGTTGTGACCAGCAGACAGATTCTTGGGTGCATGGCCTATGGCTATGCACCCAAGCATCTGCCAATGGCAACAATCACCACAGCATAATACGGCCATGCACGCCAGAATCTGGCCACTGGCCACAACCACCACACAATAATTAACCCGTACATAACAAGAGCATACAATACATACTGGAATAAAAAAACTCCACATGAACCCCCCTCCCAATTCAAATGACCTCTGCAGACATTGAAATGGACCGCCAACCCTATTGTTCACCTATGAAAACATCCCCATCACCTGTGTATTCCACTCTCCTACCCTTATCAAGCCCTCTTTCAGTCATCAGATAACATCAAATGTGTTTCTCAAGCTGTCCGCCAAAGACTCTGTCCGCGGACTACCGCAGTGTTCGTGGACTGCCGCCCCACCCGTATCCTCTTTTTCTACCCATACAAAAAGGCCTGTATCACATTTTTTCTACTCCCCCACCTACCCAGCCACTCTTGCCAACGCCAAATGATCCAAAATGTCTTTTCCAGACCTTTGCCCCACTGATCTGTCTGTGGTCTGTTGCGGCTGTCTGCGGATCCAACATGGTGGGCGTTTCGGGAATTATGACGCACCTCATGCTTTTTATTGACCAATCAGGGATTTGTCCGATGTCCACGGACCTCGTGTTGCTCCCTGAACCAATCAGAGGCTCGGCCATGGACCGAATAGGGAAACAAGTCCAATGACCGAACCCAGATATCACAAATTTTGGCCCATTTGAAAAACAACTACTGGACAGATTTACACCAAATTTACAAAAGCACACTTTTGGGACCAAGCCACTGATCCTGCCGCAAATTTGGTGAAAATCCGTCCAGTGGCTTGGGCTGTAGATGTGAGACATTTTGTTTTCTGTTGTGTCTATGGAAGAGACAGTCATTCTGGGACCCTCTTAGAAGTTTGCCCCCTCCAAACTTCGCATGAAGCATTCGTTCAGGACGTGCAAGGTTATAAGACCTCCAAAAAGTGCAGGCCCTGTCATATATATATATATATATATACATATATATATATATATATATTCTTTGTTAATGGGACGTCATGGTTAAGTGGCACTACTAAAAACCAATGAAATTCAGTAAAAAGCCTTTGTTAAAGCGACGTTGTGGTTCCAAGTAAAACCGAAAAACCCTTCAAATTCGCCAGTTTTGGTAAACTAAGCAACCATAACTCGCGCCACCACCGTGCACTGCTAAAACTAACACCCACAACATCAAAGATGACATCACAAATGTCATTGATGACATCACTGATGACATCACATGTCTGTCTCCCTCTTTTCTCCTTTACTGACATATCTAGGCCACATGGTTTTCTTCAGTAACAGTCAGGAACAAAAAATTGTAAACGTTCTATACTTGTAGACTTATCCTTCAAGTATGTTCTTATAGTAATTCCCTTAGTGTCCAGTCATATCATATGAAACATATACATAGGGCAAGACACAAGCTTGAAAGACAGCAATCATCATAGGGTAAATAGCAACTTTCAAACAGAGCAATCATTTATTTGCATAAAGATAATCAGTTAGGTTATGAATTGTTTCTGCTACTACTTCTGCTTTTTTGCTTACTTCACTTTCCCTGTATATACCCATATTTGTATGTGTTCTTGTCTCTTTGTGTTTTGTTTGTAATAATGCAATTATGTAATACGTGGTTTTTATTATCTACGTATTACATATTTCACAGTACGCAAAACTCTAATAAGAAAACAGTTATCATTTAATTATTCAACATATCAACACTATGAATATTGTACCTTCATCATATATGCTGCACACAAGGCCTATGTTTCTGCATGAGTAGCTTAGTATACTGGATAGAACTTCATAATAGAATGCTATTTATATCAATGCATTGCTTAATGCACTAATTAGCTCATGATATTTATTCCAATGATCCTTGACAGTTTTTTTCTCAACATTATAATAAGAATCCCTTGTACACACATTTCATGAAAAGTAAATACACATGTGATGTCATCAGTGATGTCATCAATGACATTTGTAATGTCATCTTTGATGTCGTGGGTGTTAGTCTTAGCAGTGCACGGTGGTGGCGCGAGTTATGGTTGCTCAGCTTAGAATAAATGGCGAATTTCAAGGGTTTTTCGGTTTTACTTGGAACCACAACGTCGCTTTAACAACGTTTTTTTACTGAATTTCATAGGTTTTTTGTAGCGCAAATTAACCATAACATCCCTTTAACAATGTTTTTTTACTGAATTTCATAGGTTTTTAGTAACGCAACTTAACCATAACGTCCCTTTAACAAAGTTTTTTTACTGAATTTCATATGTTTTTAGTAGCACAATTTAACAATAATATCTCTGACTTTATGTACCATAAGTAACATAGAGAAACAGAAAAGATATGTCCAGAGCAAAATATATTTAGAAAAAATGTATCCAAATTTATTAAAGGTGATACAAAAATTGAAAACTAGTGAATAAATCACTCAAAATTATTATACACTGATCATTTTAACATAACAGAACAGCAGCAACAATATGCCGAAAATCGGCTAAAACTTCATCACTCATACTCAACATACATAGTACATACATACACACACAACTCATCATACCGTGGCATACATCCAAAGTACTAAAAACACAGAAAACATGCTAAGAACCAATGGGGAAGAGGAATTCATAACTAGTCCCCATAATAACACTCATTATTGCGGTGTTTACAAACAATAGAAATAATTCACAACCAATCTATTGTCAGGGTGGATAGGAAGAACAAATGCAAAGATCACATCCCTGTAGAATTTTTCTCTCGACCGGTTTCGACGTGTAGTGGTGGTTAACTGAACGTCTTCCTCAGGAGGTGGGTGTTACCATTCTGAAAAACAAGTACGCAAAAGCGACTATAAGCTACTACATGAAAAAGTCTTTGCCGACTGCCTGTAACATACAATTAAAGAAGGAGAAAAAGGACTGCTGCTAGCAGCCTAAGTTATTAAAAACAATTAAGAACCGTGTATACCATAGTGAAAATAAGCATATACGGCCCCCGCTACAACAGCTGTGTAAACCAGAACAAGAGGGTAAGTGACTCCCAAAAGAGAACCGTGCAAGATGAAAGGGAACCTTCAAGACCATGGTGGATCGGCAGCAAAAATGTATATATATAATAATATATATCTAAATACCAAAAAAGCCTGACCAATGGCAATGTCTGTATCTAAAAAGAACTATATATATAAGTAACATAGAACATACTGAACCCCCTCTACTGAATTTGATGTCCGCAAACTCTTCTAATGTCCGCGGACAACAGCACCACTACCCAAAAAGTCTGGGGGGTATGTTTAATTGTTATATCATAACATATGAACATTTTACAAATTCACAAACCAGCACACATATACATTATATGTAGTAATAAATAAGAAGTGTAACCCATATATATAACACATTAACCATTCATTTAAATACAATATGTTCTAAAATGGGATATACCAAAAGAAGAAAGATAGTCTTCGAATTCATCCATTGCACTCTAATGACACCGTAGAAGATGCACTGGAAACGTACCAAATGCGACAAACAAAAGGATCACCAATCGGCATATGGGGAAAAAGTATAAAAGCACATGCTTTTCCTCTACTCTTTCCTACTGGCAAAGGAGGAAGGAATGATGATAGACCTATTCAAATAACAGCATCAGAATACCGCTAGTTACGGATGTATTCTGAAGATCCCAAATTTAGACAAAATGTGGAATACATATTCCACCTACTCTTTGAAAGTGAACTAGCAACTCTATGTTACGGAGTTGCACACACATTAAAATCAGGAACCCACTTTCAAAATGTGCCAGCTACACAATTATTACAAAAAGCGCAAGAAAAAGATGAGGTTTTACAATCAAGTATTACAAATCTATTAGCAAACATGCGTGGTACTATAGAGTACTGGTTCTGACGTCATGGAGATGTACGTTGTATGATAAAAAACCTTGGCCCATCCACTTGGTTTTTTACATTAAGTTGTGCAGAATATGCATGGGAAGATTTACATGATTTCCTACCCATATCAAACAAAAACAAAAGAAACATATATATACTAACACCTGGAGAACTTTGTTCTCTAGATCCTGTTAATGTTTCAAGATATTTTCATCATCGCTTCATTGCTATGCTACGCTTTATTTGTAATAAAACTGTTCCTCCCCTCGGAGAAGTGCAACACTTCTTTTGGATAAAAGAATACCAAGCCAGAGGAGCACCACATATCCACATGCTTTTATGGATTAAAGATGCTCCTAAATTTGGTCAAGACAGTGGTGCCACTGTTTTACAGTTTATTGAAAAATATGTCACTTGTCAAATTCCTTCAGAAGCAACAAATAGTGATCTTCATGCACACATTTTACAATTTCAAAGAGACTAATGTGGGAAATATTGTCGTCGCAAATACAAAAAAAAAGGGAAATACTACACCAAATGCCGCTTTGGTTTCCCTAGACCAGTTACAGCAACAGGTCAAGTAAACAACTTCATGTCTTCAGTTAGACATAGTGTTAAAGGTAAATCACCTAAAAATACATATTATATAAAAAGAACAGAAGAAGAAAAATATATTAATGATTACAATGCAATCATTGCCCACTTATGGAATGCAAACATAGATGTGCAGTACATTGCAGACAATTCCACTGCAGTTGCACAATATGTTACAGCATACCTAACCAAAGCAGAAAAAACAGAGCTCCAAGACCTCTGGAATTACCTGTCATCAGACAAAACACTGTCTCAGAAATTATACAGCTTGGGCATAAAAATGCTCTCCCATAGAGAATGTGGCTCTTATGAAGCAGCAGATCATTTAACTGGTACTGCTTTGTATGGGAAATCTGAAAATATAGTATGGCTGGTTATAAAATCATACAAAGATATAGAAACAATAGCCAAACATGATCCCAACAGCCAAGACATTTTAAAAAACAATTTGCTGGACACATACTACCCAAACAGAAGTACCACTTGGGAAACCATGTGTCTATACCACATAGCCCAAAACTTCACATAAAAAAATAATATAAAACCAGATGAAAAAAAGGTAAATACAGAGTGACAAATTGTGAAGGCAGCTTAGTAAAACTCACCAAACCAAATTTAATTAATCATATCAAATTGTCATTAAAGACTCCTCAACATAAAGAACTATATTACATGTCCCGGCTACAACTCTTTAAACCATGGAGAAAAGAAGAAGAAATACTAGATAACTATGACTCATATGAAGATGGTTTCAAAGCAAATGAAAGCACTATAACTGATGTAAACTTTACACAGTACAAAACAATGTTGCACAATGAACAGCAACACGAAGAAGAACTCCAGGCCCAACTAGATAAGGACACTCCTGACAGTAGTCAACCTTCTGTAACAGGAAGCCAACAACCACTGGGAGAGCCACTAATAACAAATGAGGCAGAATTAGCTATGACAGAAGTAGAAAACACCATTTGTCAGTATGAAGATAAAGAAGACTTAACTATACTACAATCAAAACTAAACAATGAGCAACGTAGCATTTTTCAAGAAGTAACAAAAGAAATTGCACATGGTGTACAACATGAAAACAAAGAATACACCTGCCAAAATTACAAACCTATACTACTGTACGCCAGTGGTGAAGCTGGTTCTGGCAAAACATTCTTAATCAAAATCATCAGTAAATTCCTTCAACAATTGACAAACAACAAACTGTCAGCTGTTGTCACTGCCCCCTACAGGTTTAGCTGCCTACAACATAAGTGGTGTCACTTTACACCGATTACTACTCCTGCCAGTAGAACACCAAAACAAATTAGACTATTACAAACTTTCTACAGAAGCTGCAATGGAACTACGCAGAGTATTAAAACAAATAAAAATGCTACTAATAGATGAAGTGAGCATGGTCTCCAAACTAATGTTGGCCTTGATTCACCCCAGATTACAAGAAGTCCTCAAAACAAACATAGCATTTCAGCTACAGACCCAGGCAACGCCGGGTGTTACCGCTAGTATATATTACACGATCCACAGTAGCGGCCGTGTAGTTATGGTTAAGTTGCTCAACCAATAGGAAGGCTTATAACTTCGCTCCCCCTGGACAAATCCTCATCAAACTTTGCAAAAAAGGTAGTTGGCCCACTCTGAATTTATTTGGCAAGCTTGATGAAGTTCCGTGCAGGGGGGGTAAAGTTATAGCGGAGGTCCCAACACAATTATTTTTTCCAGAGACTACATGGAGAAAATGTTTGCGCACGCCTACAGCCCAAACTGCTCGATAGATTTTCACCACATTTGCAGCAGAGGCAGTGGCTTGGTCCCGAAGGCATGCTTTTGCAAATTTTGTGACAATCCGTCCAGTACTATTTTTAAAAACAGGTCAAATGTAGGTCACACAAACTTTGTGATATCTGGCTCTGCTCCGTGGTACCGTTTCCATGGGGGCTCCATGGTCATAACTCTTTGGCCCGGAGGACGGCATAATGTCAGTGGACATACGACACGCCCAGTGGTTGGCTGGAGCGAAGCATGATGTGCATCATAATTTTCAGTACCACCCACCATGCTGTATCCGAGGATAGTGCTCCAGCGAAAGGGGCTCAAAAACATGCTTTGCGGCATCTGGTGGTGGGAAGAGGGGTTTGAAAGGGTGGGGGAGTGAAAAATGGTTCATATGTTGTATTTGTGTTGGTGCAGGAAGACGGTGATGTGCCTGCGGTGTCAGCGAATACTGCAGCAGTTCGCGTGTAGCTCCTCAGGCGAGTAGCTTCTGTGGTGACTGCAGGCAGCCTTTGTTAGGGTGGCATAGGTCCTGAGGCGAGAACTTTCTGTGGTGACTGAATGGCAGGCTTAATTGGGAAAGGGGAGTGCATGGCAGATGATATGAGGATATTTGTATAGGGTGTGTTATGCTATGTTGTGTGTGGTAAGCCGCTAGCGCCTTGCATGCATGCCGGATGCCATGCACCCAAGAGTCTGTCCACCGGTTGCAAGATGGTTTCAGGTTGTTGGCTTGTGTGTATGGTTTGTGAGCAGTGTACAGAGTGTTGGTTGCATGGGTGCGTTATGTTGTGGTGATTGTGCGCACATACTACAGTTTTGGGTGCATGGCTGGAGGTGATGGAGTGAACAGTCGTGGAGTGAGTCCACTGGGTGAAGTGTTCGAATACTGTGTGTACAGAAGTGGATAGGGTTCAGGTGGATGGTTTAGGTGTTTGGGTTGTGGCCACTGGCCAGATTCCTGAGTAGTTTACTGTATTATGATGTATTGGTTGCTGCAAGGACTTAATAGAGTCTTGGGTGCAGAGGCTATGTTCTGAAGATTATGTGAACTGAAGTGGGTAGGGCTGCTGGTGCCTATGTTATGTTTATGGGTTTGGTAACTGGGCATAGGCCGTCGGCCATGCACCCAAGCATCTAGGCTCTGGCCACAACCACTGCAACATAATACAGCCTTGCATGCAAACACTCTGATACTGGTATATGGATTCACCAAATATATCTACAGAGTGCATTTTCATTGTACCGTTTGTTTGGGTAAGTTGTTATAACCATACATTGCACAATCATAACCCTTTTTCATATGCATCTTACCTAGGGTGGTCATCTTTCTAGAATGGTTCTGCAGGACAATTTAGACTTGGTAGTGCACCAGAAGTGAACTGCAATGTGTGCAGTTCCATCTGGTGTAATGTGTTCCCCTTCTTCCACATTAGGGAGTGACATGCCACGATTTCAGATTAAAGTGGTTTCCTCTAGATCATACACTTTGGTTATGGAGTCAGATTAGATATTGAGAGAATAAAGGATTTGCTTAGCATCGCTGAACTAAAATTTGGGTAATTTAAGCAGGTTTCCCCACATATTGTAAGGTTTATTGAGATACATATTTACCAAGGCTTTGTTTATAGAAATGTCTTGGAAAAACACATACAACATCAAAAAAGGAGCACCTGACAATGAACTAACCTTACACTACATAATTGGTCATAGAATTATGTTGAGCAACATGAGTATGCATTTATTCTTTTTTTCCCCCATCCTGCATGGAAGGGCACACCTCGACTAGGCACACTACTGTGAGCCAAAACATTTTCACTTCACTTTCAAAATGATAGTGTTATTTGGAACAGAGCATGCTGCTCTGCCACTTGTAATCACTCCGAGTTCACATTTGTTAAGGGACAAAAGTCCCTGCTAATATCCCCCCGAGCCCTATTGATGTCTAAATGCTGCCATTTTAATGCTCTGTTTACACCGAGCAACATCTTAAAATGCTGCACATCCTCGGAGAGCTGCACTTGCGCCTTTCTGCCCTGGGCTTCAACTAGCATGCAACAGTGTGAGCTCACGGCACAAAAGGCTTGGATCAGGCAGGGGGTCAAGGCAAATTCGGAATCTTTAGCAGCCCGCAGAGGGTGCCTGCAAATCGCGGAACAAAACCATCAATGCGGGTTAGTTCCGCAAAATATGGGACAGTTGGCCATCTTACTCTTACTTTACTTTTCTGCACTTTTTCCGATGCGAAAAGAACGTGATCGGCACATCCATCTTGTGCTAATGTTATGCGTGCATCGCTTCCACTCACTTCAAGTGAGGGCGAGGAAAAATATGAATACACTCAGCACCAAAGCCAACATTAGTTGCTCCAATGATTTGCTCCTGCTATTTTCATTACATTTGTAGCCAGCGTAGCCCAATGCGCCATGTTATGACCCATGTCCGCAAAACAGGAAAATAAGCACAAGATAAAACAGACAAGCTCACACAGAGCGTACACTCTCTGTCTTGTCATACATAGTACTTGTTCCGTGAATGTTTCAATAATTTATCAACAACAGTGTGTAATGGTGTGAGTGGTTTTATTTTTCAAAGAATGTTCACAAGAAAGTACAAGCTGCATGAGATGACCGATTTTACCTTTTTGCGGGTAACTTCGAGCGCAGAATGCTGTCTGTGCTTTTGTGTCCTTTTTTCTGTCATCTGGCTAGTTAGCAAAATAATTGATTGATGGTGCTTGGTGATTCGTGTTGGAGAACGCACATTCATTTTTTATGGATTTGAAAAGGTGAAAGTTCCAGTTTCTGTGGTTTCTTACATCATGAATGTTTGCACGTTGCTTCTTATTGCCGGAAACGCACATGGACAAATAGGGCCATAGCAATCATCCTAGATAACGATGAGCGAAAACACCACGCTTATGGTAATCTTGAAGATTTTGTTCCAGAATCCATCTGCTGGCATGTGGAAGGCATGACACAGGCAGTAAGGTAGAATGTATCTACGAATGAAGAGGAATAACAATACATTTAAGTAGCCGTTATCAGTGGCAGATTAATGGTCAAGGGCTCAGTGGGAAGCATGTGACAAAGGGCCCAAGGTGGGCGGGTCCTGGAGGTGGAGCTAAGTGGGCAGAGTTAAGTGTGGTCAGATGCTCAAAGGCACCCTTTCCAGACAAAAGTTTTGACTTTATTGCAGGCCCCAGTGTCCTTGCCCCACACACGTGAAATAATATTAAACATCACAGGTGCAATTAATGGAGTGTGCGCACAGTATACTGTTGTTACATATTAATAATACAGTGTCCATTCATGTACTACACTACAGAATTCTCTTGCTTTACATGGGAAAACCTCTATTCAGCATGCCCAAAATAAATGCATAATCGGATTATTTTGCTTCATCTGTTTCTATACCAAAGTATACAACAATGTATATGCTGTCAAATTATTGTATTATGTGATTTGCTAGAAAACCAAGTATTTATCCGTTTGCTTCCCAACCATTAGCACATACTGGTATGAAGTATATCTCTGAAGATATGTGGTCACGTTCTCACATGTCCTACTTGGACAAAATCCTGCTTTTGCTACTTAAAAAAAGTGTGTAATCCTGGACAAATCATGCAATCTGATCATGGTTGATGTACCAACTTCGAGATCCCATAAAAGCAATTCGGTGTGCAACTTTTGCTA
The DNA here is from genome assembly GCF_040938575.1 of Ambystoma mexicanum. Classification (NCBI taxonomy): domain Eukaryota; kingdom Metazoa; phylum Chordata; class Amphibia; order Caudata; family Ambystomatidae; genus Ambystoma; species Ambystoma mexicanum. The sequence continues at coordinate 780,078,940 of NC_090935.1, forward strand.
TGAAATAAAATGCACTCCTAGAATCTAAACAAGACTGATCTCAGTCCAGGCAGGGGAAACTCACATAATCCAGGTCAGAAAGGATGGACGTACATAGCGCTGCCCAGTTTCGATATAAAGAACACAAGCGAGAGTGCGCATACAGAGCCCAGGTAGAAGGCACTGCAGGTTTTGCCTACACAAGGCTGGAACAAGTGTGGTCTAGGTTGGCCACAGGGCGTCAAAGCAAGACTGGGCACATAGAACGCCTTCCAGGATGGACGTATAGCACGCAAGCGGCTATTTACATGGTCCCAGTAACGCCCCCTTACAGGAGAGAGTGGAATGGCTGGGTGAGCATAACGCACAGTGGCTTCCACAAACCTTTTATGTGGGGCCCCTATATGAATATGCAAGTTGCATTGCAAACTGCAGAAATGCACGTGTTAATGAAAGTATCAAAAAAAGGTAAATCAAGGGCAACAATGGCTATACTGTTTCGTGTCCAGTTCGCCTTCATTTTCAACTGTGGCGGGTAGTTTTTGATATTGCAGGGACTTCCTTATCATTTCAATAGCTTTATAGGCAAATCTAGAGACTAAGCAGTACTACAAAAGATTTTTGCTTCTATACGTGAACTTGATGGTGCGCATTTTGTGGCACATGCATAGATGATGGAGTTGGTTCTCTCCACGCGGCTATAGCGTGTTATTGACTTGTGTTGGGTGTTCACCCAAAGGTTTGCTGTCTGTTTTGTAGGTGCCACTCTCCTTACACGGTTACACACATGTACTTCGTCTTTCAAATGTTGCCAACACCCCTCGTTTCATTTTTTTGCTTTTTACGAATGCTTTCAGTGCCAGCGAGTGTCGTCAGACCCACGGTAGGTTCCCCGTTTTTTTGTGAGCCCACACTAACCTCCAGAACAAACAAAAAAACTCCTGGGGGACCGCAGTGATTGTAGCACAATGCAGGAACTGTTTTGGCAAGATATTCAACAGTTCATCAACTATCGCCATTTGTCTGCCAGGCGAGTGTTAAATGCGCCTTTGGCTGTTATTTATTTTGATATACTAAGGTAGGGTATAACTCTCAAGTGTTCAAAAGTTAATTATAAGGACAATACAGCCAATCTTTAAGCACACGATTAAACACACAGAGAGCAGGAGTTGTGTTCCATTGCAGTGTTGTGCTCTAGGTATATGTTAGAATGGGGTGGAGATCGATATGAACCAAACGACCAACAATCATAGCACTGATTTAGGCTGAATCCCGGAGAGATGGCACTGTAATGAAACGTGCAAAACTACTGTTAGAAAATCCAGTACAGTGCACACGGACAAAGTTTATGGCGCTGTATGTTCATATTTATGCATAGAGGACTGTATCCTACTCATTTTTAATCCCTTTAAAAGTGTAATGTAAACTTCCACTTATATAATCTCTGCAAAATCCATGGTTACACTGTGTCGATGGGAAATTCCTCTGTACTCCATATTGAAAAGTTGCAGACTACCTTAGCGGAAAATGTGCTCTGTGACTATAGTGTAAGTTATCTTTGCTTTTTTAATTTTATTTCTGTTGCAAGACAGGCATGTTCGTTTTAGATTTCCGGGCACAATGAGGTTACAAAAAGCATTCAGGCTGGAAAGTGTTAGAATTTTATCGCACATTTGGCAATGTAAGCAGTGTGGTTACAGAGAAGTTAGTATTAGGTACATGGAGAGATGATGGTACCTTATACATGGTGCAATGATTGGGCGGATGATAAAAAATACAATTCCACAATTACGGCCCGTATGTAATATTTATATGTGCAGTGTCTTACGAATGAACGGTGTATGTTGGGAGAGTGTGTGTGAGACGGCTGAGAATACAGGGGTGGCAGGGCCATCTTAAGTAGTTTACAGTCTTTGGGCATGGACATATTTGGGCACTCGTCCATGAAACAAAAGAAATTACTTTACAACTCTTTAAAAGATTGCAAGAGGGGTCTTGTTTTCAAATTGTGTTTGCATTACATATTAAAAGAGTAAAGGAGAAGTTTAAAATGTTAAGGGCTACAGCAGACTTTCAAATATGTTCTGCACCATGTGGCACACTCTATTGTGTGTTCTACCCGTTCCAGTCAAATGGTGTACATAAGACCAAACTTGAAGTAATGGGCTAAACAATGCCAGTGGCATGCGAGGATCCAAATCTAACAGAGCATAGGACAGTTATGTATGAGATATGGATGCATTTTGTGCTTTGGTTGTGGTGACTGTGCAGATTATTCGGTAGCTTACTGTACAATAATGTATTGATTGTGGCCAGTTATTAGAGGCTTGGATGAAGAGGACAGTCATCAAAGAGTTTGTCCATTGAGTGGAAGTACTGGAATAGTATGTGAACTGAAGTGGCTAGGGGGTAGGTGGTTGTGTCATGTTTGTGGTTTGTGGTAAGTGGGTAGATGTTTGCATGCATGCTTGTAGTATGCTGTGTTGGTTGTGGCCAGGGTCTACAGTATTGAGTGCATGGCTGGAGGCCTCAGACTGTAGGGTATGCAGTCAAGAGTGTAGGCCGTTGTGATATTGGTATGTGAATTGCTGAAATATGTGCACACATTTCAATTTGGAGATTATAAAGAAGTATTACCCAAATCATTGTATACTTATTGTTTTTACTGTTGAGGGCCCATGCAGTTTCTGTGTATGGTGTGTGCAATGTAGGAGTAATCGTTGTTTCAATCTCTGTTCTAAAAGAAAACGTAACATGTTAGAGCAGGTACTTTGTTATTTTGTAGTTCATTTCATTGCAGATATTTCTATACTTTGTGGACCCTCATAATTAGTACTGGGTAAGTACTATGCTTTAAACAACTGTACTGTGCAATGTGCGCAGTTCCTGTGTTTCTTTGCTTAATAATTGGATCTGTGTGGAAACAAAATCTATGCTGGATTAATAAAAAAACTTCAAAATGAATTTGCTGTTATGCTGCGCAGTCTGTTTCAGTAATGTTTGTACTGGTTACAGCAATGTTTAAGGTGCACTGTTGCAGTAGGAGGAATTGAAATGGTGTATGATTTCTGTTTTGTAAGTGCTGGTAGTATGGTTGCAGTTACATACCAGTTGGCGTATTCTAACTGTTTCCTTGTTTCCTTTTTTAGCAGTATTTCTTCATTCATTTGGCTGTTGCTGATGTTTTTTAAGTATTGTGCCATGGCACTGTGATATTGCAGAAGTGTGGGGGCAGTTAGATACCTGTTGGTGTATTGTAACTGTTGATAGTTTGGACATTTTCTAGGATATGTTTGTAGCACTGTGGTTGCTGAAGGTTCAGTTTGGCAGTTTGAATGCTGCAAGCAATATTGAATTATGGTTGCAGTTAGATACCAGTTAGCATATTCTAACAGTTTGCAGTTTCCCATTTTTATAGGGTATGTTTAGAAGCTTGTGCATTCTCATTGGTACTTTCACATCTTTCAATATTCTAAAGTGCTGGTGTTCACTTAAGGTGCTTGCATGTTCACTTAAGGATGCTTGCATGTTTCTTGTATTGGTATGATATGATGTGATATGGCATTTATAACGTGCCTATACAAAAGTGTTTTAAGGCGCAATGAGGCAAGGGCTGGGAAACAGAGTGAAGACAGACAGTGATCCTACTAAGCCAGGTGACATTGAGATTGCACAAGTGCAGGGGAGGGGGATGTGGGAAGTGCAGGGAGAAAGGGGAGGGGCCAGTGCAGTACATAGGATGACAGTGAAATAAATAAGGACAATAAATAAAAAGTGCAGCCAGCAAGTGGCAAGTGTAAGGGTAAGTGCAGACATCAGGTGTCAAGTGCTAGTAGGGGCTGTAGGGATACAGAGGGTGGCCAGGTAACCAGTGCAGTTTCAGATTCAGCCAGGGGATCAGCAGGGGAGAGGAGGAGAGAAAACAGAAGCAAATAGGAAGGTCTTGGGGTGCATCCTGAACCGGAGATGGTTCTCCTCAAGTTTCAGAGAGGCAGGGAGGCTGTTCCAGAGGGAGGCCATGACAGAAGAGAGAGGTCTACCCCCAACTCACTGTTTGGAGAAGCGACTAACCCTGAGGGAGTTGGAGGTGGATGAGAGAAGAGCTCGGGAAGGAAGATATCTAGGAAGAGAGAGTTGAAGGTATTGAGGTCCCAAGCCCCAGAAGGCCTTGTGGACAACGCAGAGGGTTTTGAGCATTGTTAGACAGCTGTTTCCTTATTTGAGTAGTTGGTAGTTTCAGAGGATACTGAGAATAGTTTTAAACCTTCATACTTAGTAGTTTTTTAAGCACCATGTAGGAAACAATATTAGTGTGATTTTTGTACAGTTATTGATTTTATGTCTGTAATCATTGGGGACAAATTTGTACAGCAGGCACACTGATGTATTTGTTGGCTAGTTGATGTATGCTAAGTTGTTCCACTTCCACAGAGTAGAAGGTGATTTTTTTGTGTGCAATTCTATATGTACTGGTGGGTATTGTGGAGTAGGTTATTCCACTTTTGTAGATCAGTGAGTATATTTTGGTTTCAAGAATATTAAGTAGGCATTTGCAAGATTTGCTGGAAATCTCTGGTTTAGAGTAATGGAAGTATCATTGCACTCAAACCATGCACGTTGCTTTTGAACGTATGCAGTACATTGACCTGCAGTGGTTGTGTCAGCTGTCTGGTAGATTATGGCTACTGTTGTGAAGGTTTTCTTTCCAAGTGATACCTGTCCATGTGTGAAGGTAGTATGCTTGCAGTTTTTTTTTTGGTTCCATCTGCATTTCTGCATTGTATCTTAAAAGCATTAATATTACATATTGGCTATGTGATTGTATATGTAACATGTAATAATTATTGAAATTTCAAGTACTACACAATATGCAATGGTTTGCATTTTGTATGAGTTGCTGAAATGGAATGGAATCACAGTTTGGTATAGATACATAGACAAAGCGCCTGCTAGGGACTTGTTCCTGAATGACATGATTGCACAGAGTGCATGTATGTTTATACATATAGGAAATCTGGAAGATTGAATGTATGGGTATGTTTTTGCTTTCCAGTACTTGTAGTAAGTACATTAGAAATTCCTGTGGATCTTCTTGTGTGTTTATAGTGAATCTCACCATTCCAGCACAGTAGTTCAATTCCTGTCTTATTCCCAAGACACTGTACGTGTTTTCAGGATTGTTTGTTGCATTTCTGTGAAGGACTAGCATTTGTAAAGACAACTGGTCCGAGCCGTGTAAATACATGTTTTCAACAATTGCTGGCAATTGGAATAGAACATTGATTGCTACATTTGCATAGCAACTTACACCAGTTGTATTGGAAAATTTGAATGGACCACATAGTTCTGTGTCTGAGTACTTTGATGAAAGTGCACATGGTTTGTTTGAAGAGGTAGGTTTCCTTGTGTGTGGAATTGGGTATGTATTGTCCTTTTCAGTCCATTTTTCTGTGTTTTTGGAAGTTAATGGAGTATGAGCTGATTTCATTTTCTTTGGTGTTACTGTTGGGAGATGATTGTATGAGTTTTCTTTTACAAAGTGTGTGTTTCTGAGGAACAGGGAACATTTTGAGATGGGGTGTGTAGAGTGCACGAAGTCTATTGTACTCTACGATGCACGGAATATCAGCGCTGGCTTTACTTGCATCAAAATTGACTAGGCATGACAGTGCTGCGTAACTCATGCCTTCTTTAAAGACTGTGCTGCCAATATCAATTAATTCTTGATCTAAGTATAGACCTTGCGATTTATGAATAGTCACTGTGTATGCTAGCAAGAGAGAAAACTGCTCTCTGCGTACATAAATGTCTTTGAAAAGAAGGAATCAAGCTTTTGCGAGTCCTATCCTTTTAACTTCTGAAAGTTTGTCAAAGTGGATGTTGACAAATTGAATGCTGTTGTCATGTGGGTATGTCTGGAAGCCAACAACTGTACTAAGTGCTCCATTAACTAAACCTTGCTCTACGTCAAGGTTACGCTTTAGCATTAAAACAAGAAAATTGGCAGAGAAAGGACCCTAAAGGGTGCAGCGCATTGATGGCAAGTTTGGGTGCTTGCTAATGGGCTGCGGCTGAGAGCGGTAGTGGGAACCTGCCAAATTACCCACAGAGTAAAAGATGAGGGAAGACTGGGTTTGCTCTCATACTCCGCACACAATATCAAATAGAAAGCAAAGTTTGCTCATTATATTGAGTGATTTTAATCAACAACATTGCAGCCTGACACGTGTTTCAAGCTTCATGCTCTTCTACTGAGGCTTAATCTTGGTCAATCTGCAAATCTCGTGCAGGTATTGAACCTTAAATAGAAATGAAAAGTAATACGTGGGCTCCCAATAACTTGCAGTTGCACGTGGAACGTGTTTAATCAATTAGAGCAATGCTGAACAGAGTGTCCGCTGCTAAATGAAATGAATGGAGCCGCTGTAGCATTACTCTACAGTTTAAACACAATGTTAACATTTTCTCCAGACCAGCTGTGTTAAATACCTTAGAGTTTTCAAAGGTATTTAGGTATTGTCTTACCGTGTACGTACAGTTTGTCTGTGGAGTCAATTTGCACTAGTGGTTGCATTTCTTTTTTCAGCATTGTTTCATTGAATTGTGCACAGCTTGCTAGAGTTGGCTTTAAGGACATACAGTTGCCATTTTTGTGTGCTAATTGTTCCATGACATCAGTAGCACATGTGTTATGGCCGTATAGCTCATGGATGCCTCTGGTATTTAGGGTAGACTGCATTTCCTTCGATAGTACACCAATCTGAATGTTTTTTTAAATGTTGGCATATGTGAGGTCTGCAGACTGACGCATGTTTTCAGTTAGTTCTCTGTATTGAAAATGTTGCCAGAGATTTACATTCCCTATGCTTCAAAGAGTTTTATGGCATAGTTTGTGTCCTGAGGTATTAAAGATAGGCTCACCTTTCACTGTTTTGAATTGAAGGAGATCTCTGAAAACAATCACACGGTTCCGTCCAAAGAGTTTTTCATAGTCTGTTTTGAGGACCTCTTGCAATCTGAGGTGAATCAAAGCTAGCATAAGGTTGGAAACCATGCTCACCTTATCTATTAGGAGCATTTTTATTTGTTTAAAAACTCTGCATAGTTTCATAGCAGCTTCAGTTGTCAGTTTGTAGTAGTTTAATTTGTTTTGGTATTCTACTGGAAGGAGTAGCAATTGGTGTAAAGTGACACCAGCTATGTTGTAGGCAGCTAAACATGTGGGGGTGGTTACAACAGCTGAAAGTGTGTTGTTTGTTAATTGTTGGAGGAATTTACTGATAATTTTTATTAAGAATATTTTGCCTGAACCATCTTGAACACTTACATACAGCAGTACAGGTTTATAGTGTTGACAGGTACACGTTTTAGTATCGTGCTGCATACCATGCTCACTTGCTTTAGTTATTTCTAGGAAAATGGCATGCTGCTCATTGTTTAGTTGTGATTTCAGTAGAGTAAAGTATTCTGCAGATTGCTCATAATGCAGATGATGTTGTCTACTTCAGTCATGGCTAATTCTGCCTCATTTGCTATGAGTGGCTGTCCAAGTGGTTCTTTGCTTCCTGTCACAGAAGGTTCACTGCTCTCAGGAGTGTCTACATTTAGTTGTACTTGAAGTTTGTCTTCTTGTTGGCGTTCATTGTCCAATATGGTTTTGTACCGTGTATAGTTTATATCTGTTATGGTACTTTCACTTGCATTGAAAGCATCTTCATAGGAGGCATGGGTTTCTAATAAATCTTCTTCTTTTCTCCATGGTTTAAAAAGTTGCAGTAGAGCTATGTAGTACAGTTGTTTGTGTTCAGGAGTTTTTAATGACAGCTTCATATGATTAATCAGGCTGCGTTTGGTAAGTTTCACCAGGCTGCCTTCACAACTTTTGACTCTCTATTTACCTTTTTTCTCATCTGGTTTAAGGTTATTTTTGTATGAGAAGTTTTGGGCTATGTGGTATGCGGCCTTGTGCTGCGTGGGCCTTAGGCGTGGTGGGCCGGCTTCCGCCTCCGGCTCACCTTCTGGCCTATGAGATCGGCGATGGAAGGTTGCTAAGCAACCAAAGTAAACAAAAATAGGAGGATGCAGGCGGCGGCCATCTTAGGATCGCGTGGAGCAGATCAGCTGCTCCTCGTGGCGAATGGTGGATAGGGCCTCACCCAAGCTTGTAGAGGGGGGGTGTTGAGGCTGAATGGCATGCCCCAGTGCTTTGTGGGTGGGTCAGGTCGATTCGGCTCTGCAGGGCGACGTGTGCACACCGGGCACAGGGTGCTGCTAGCCCTGCAGTAGGGCGGCTTCGACGGCGGTTCAAGCGGCTCGGCAGAGCAGCTTCGGTCTTGCGGGGCTCCTGCACGGCGCGGGACACTGCTTCGCTCCTAATAGTGCGATCCTGGAGGAACCTTGCCCCATCTGGTACAATACACACGTGCCGCCCACCGCCAAGCAGGCTCTGACTGGTTAAAGCTACGAGAGCTACGTGAACACCTTGGTAAGATCTGTGCCCTCACTCCTGCACTCATACAAAGCCCCACATGTGCTTCTGCTCACCGCATACTACACACGTACGGTACATCCTCCCACCACATGTTGGACGCTCTTAGCCAGCCGTAATCTTGCTCCTAGGGTGCACCAGCCCGTGTCCAATCACATGATGCGTACCCTGCTCGTGCAGCGCGCTCAACACCATTGCTGCCTATGCACTTGTTCCTAGCAAACACTCACTGATGCCGCCCCTGAACCATGATGATCGGATGTCTTACAGCACTGGTCAATACACATTTCACTATTCCACGCTCTTAATGTCTATGGTCTATGCTGTACCTTTGGTCGCTTATCAGACCACATTTAGCATTGTGTTATGCCTTTTGGTCGCCTATCAGACCACATTTAGCATTGTGTTGTGCCTTTTGGTCGCCTATTAGACCACATTTACCATTATGTTGTGCCTTTTGGTCGCCTATTAGACCACATTTAGCATTGTGTTATGCCTTTTGGTCGCCTATCAGACCACATTTAGCATTGTGTTGTGCCTTTTGGTCGCCTATTAGACCACATTTAGCATTGTGTTGTGCCTTTTGGTCGCCTATTAGACCACATTTAGCATTGTGTTGTGCCTTTTGGTCGCCTATCAGACCACATTTAGCATTGTGTTGTGCCTTTTGGTCGCCTATCAGACCACATTTAGCATTGTGTTGTGCCTTTTGGTCGCCTATTAGACCACATTTAGCATTGTGTTGTGCCTTTTGGTCGCCTATCAGACCACATTTAGCATTGTGTTGTGCCTTTTGGTCGCCTATCAGACCACATTTAGCATTGTGCTGTGCCTTTTGGTCGCCTCATTTAGCATTGTGTTGTGCCTTGGTCATTTGGTCGCCTACAGACCACGATGACTATTAGGATGCCTTGCATAGCTACCCCTTGATCAAACTCAATTAATTTATGCTGTGTCTCTATTCGCTAATAGACCACCCCTGTCCTCCTGTGTACCGGTATCCCCTTAAACATCATGTATTGGTACCTATCAACGCTCATCCACCTACTGTACACTTACAGTAGTTACTGGTCTAGTCAGCCCAACTTACTCTCTAAACAATACACCTCCACTAGATCAGGCATGGCACACACCACCTCCTCCCTGAAGCCTAGCATCACGACACCCGCAAACCTATACCTGGATGACCCAGCACTCTGGATACGTCACTTTGCCTCCAAACCAACACCTAACCAACCTTGCACTATCACCATCAGAAATTCTAGACTGAACTCTAGAACTAGACCAGCCAACCACCCAGACACGTTCCACCCCAGCACACTGAAGAGAAATACTAGCCTGAACATCCGAACCAGTCCACCTACCGCCCCGTACTCTCACCACCCTAGTATCCTAGGCAGGAACTCCAGACTAAGGGCCCGCACCATGAAACACTTGCATCTTGTCCATAATCATGCTGTTCCCCCCTTTGACGTCAACAATCTAGCCCACACTCCACCGCCAACACCTGAAAAAAAAAACCTCAAACTAGATAAACTCATCAAAGCAGCACTAGTGAATGCCAGGTCCCTTCCTGCCCACGCTCTCGACATTGCTGACTTTATAACCTACGAAAACCTTGATGTCCTTGCAGTCACTGAAACCTGGCTTAATGCCGCATCAGGCCCATCTCTGGCCCTCGCAATACCTATTGATTATGCCATCATTAGATCTGACAGAAACACCACTCAAACAAAGGGAGGTGGACTTGCCTTCATATACAGAAATACTCTCGACATCAAAATCATCCAAGATGCGCAAATCCCGTCTGCCGAATCCTTGTCAATTAAGCTACCCCTCTCACCTAACAATACGGTCACCGTGCACCTCATTTATCGACCACCTGGACCTATCTCCTCTTTCTCAGAGGACATTGCTTCACTTATATCCATAAACACCAAACCTAACTCGCAAACCATCTTACTTGGGGACTTCAACCTCGGTTTCAACGATCCTAAAGACACTAACGCCCTTGACTTAGCTAATTCATTATCTGATTTGGGTCACACGCAGATCATCCACGAACCCACCCATATCAGAGGTAGAACTCTAGACTGGATCTCACAAATCAATTGCCCTATTGACCTCCTATCTAATGACCCTTGCATCTGGTCAGACCACCACAAACTAACCTTTGCTATCAAAGCTTACACTACTCATTCAGCGCCTACCATCGCCCCTGCCATCCGAACGAGAAACAAGAAAGACATCACTCCCGACAAACTCCTACCTTTACTACTCCCCATACTGAATAACATTGATTCAGATACAGACCCTACAGCTCTAGTGGACACCTACAACCAGGCTATACTTAAAGCTCTGGACTCCATTGCCCCGTTAAAACTGCGGAAACCGAAACCACAGCGTCACCTTAACACTTGGTTCACACCACAGTTGAGAGAACTACGCAAAGCCAAAAGAACCGCTGAGGCACTTTGGAAAAAACACCCCACAGCTCATAACAAATCTGAACTAACCTTAGTATCCTCTAGCTACAAAGAAGCCATACTCTGCGCCAAAAAAGACTCCTACAACAAAAGGATTACACAAGCGGAATCCAATACTAAAGAACTTTTCAAAATACTCAAAGAATTAGAATCCCCTGTTACCCCTATCGACAAAGGTATCACTGACGCATTATGGTGTAGCAACATCCAGAAAGCCTTACTAGATAAAATAGCTCGCCTACAATCCAAAATTAACGCAAAAAAATCTGTGCTCTCTGCAGACTCTAACTACAAACATCTGCCTAACATACCTCCAACCTTCCACACGACCTGTAAACCCTTCAGCTTCTCTCCCCTTTCCACGTGGGAAGTAGAAAACATCATCAGGAAACTAAAACCTTCAAATTGCCAAGGTGACGCCTGCCCTGCCCCGATTGTTAAAGCAGCTGCACACGATCTGGCGCCATTCATTACCAATCTCATCAATGCCTCGTTCAAATCTGGAATAGTTCCGGACAATCTTAAGGACGCTTGGGTCATTCCACTCCTCAAAAAACCTACGCTTGACCCAGCCAACCCATCTAATTACAGACCTATAACTACGGTACCATTCCTATTAAAAATACTGGACAGAGCAGCTTACCTACAAATACAGGCCTATCTAGAAGCTAACAACCTCCTAGGGCTTAGGCAATCAGGCTTCCGACCAAGACACGGCACGGAAACTGCACTCATTGACCTTACCACCCAGATCCAAACCTTGAAAGACCATGGCAAACTTGCACTCCTTTTATTGCTTGATTTGTCAGCAGCGTTTGATTTGGTTAACCACCAAACACTCTGTCAACACCTGAAATCCGCAGCCCACTTTTCAGATGCAGCCACGGCATGGATCAGCTCATTTCTGGTGAACAGAACCATGAGGGTCTTCTCTCCCACCGATTCCGCCGAGCCGGCCCCAGTACTTTGTGGTGTCCCGCAAGGTTCATGCGTGTCCCCGACACTCTATAATATATTCACGAAACCCCTCTTCGATATCCTAGACTATTTGGGTGTTACGTACACCAATTATGCGGACGACACCCAGATACTCTTTCCTATCATGGGTGACTATGAAACAGACAGCACGACCCTCAATGAAATCTATTCCGTTATACAAGCATGGATGGCACACCATGGCTTGTGTCTCAATGACGATAAAACAGAGCTGATCATCTTGGGCACTCACGCCAAACTTAAAAATCTCAACCCTGCATTCAAAGCCTTTACCATAGATGGTAATCTCATCTCTGTCTCTAATAACACTAAAACTCTTGGTATTTACATTGATGCTACCTTATCCCTCTCTAAACAAACTAACGCAGTAGCTTCATCAGCTGCTTACACTTGCAAGCTTATCACTGCTTGTAGACCATTCATCTCTGCACCTAACTGTATCACTCTCGCGAGAGCATTAATCCTTTCCAAAATAGACTACTGCAACGCCCTCTACCTGGGCACCAGCCTCAAAAACATTAATAAATTACAAGTAGTACAAAACAATGCTATCAGAGCTGCCCTTAACATTCCCAAAAAAGCACACATATCCGAGACCAGACGTAACCTACACTGGCTCCCTGTCAAGCACAGAATATCCTTGAAAACGCTTGCCCTAACACACAAAGTCAGGGCTAACCTTGCTCCAGCATACCTCACTAACCATTTCAGACCTCACTCTGCCTCGAGACCTCTTAGAGCAGCCCAAACCAACACCTTAACCATACCAAGATTTAAACTCCACAACTCAGGTGGAGCCAGCTTCCCGGTACAAGCATCCAAACTATGGAACACCATCCCCCCACATCTTCGTGCAGAACCTTCATTTAACCGGTTCAAACAGAGCACGAAGTGTTGGCTCCATAACACGGACCTCTGACAGCCTAACTTAGCCTCTTGATCTTGAGCCACTCTCCTGGAATTATTATCTCCGCGCATGCACTTGCTTATTATGCCAGTTCCTACCTGTAACCATTTTGGAACTTGGCCGACTGTATTGTCTTGACTGCACACCTCTGTAACTGCAACGTAACTTTGCTTAACCGCTCACTTGTAACCAGCTTTGTAACCAGCTTTACCTTATGCGCCCTTATGCCCCCGGGCCAGGCTGCGCTTTATAAATAAATAAATACAAATACAAATATAGGCACATGGTTCCTAAAGCAGTACTCCTGTTTGGGTAGTATGTGTCCAATAAGTTGTTTTTCAAAATGTTGAGAACTTTTTTGCTATTGTTTCTATGTCTTTGTATGATTTCAGAACTCTTTTTCTGGACGCAGCAGGACCAAGGCTTAGCCACACTATGTTTTCAGATTTCCCATGTAAAGCGGTGCCGGTTAAATGGCCTGCCGCTTCATAACAGCCACATTCTCTATGGGAGAGCATTTTTATGCCGAAGATGTACAATTTCTGTGACAGTGTTTTGTCAGATGATACGTCATCTCAGAGGTCTTTAAGCTCTGTTTTCTCTGGTTTGGTTAAGTAGGCTGTGACATATCGTGCAACTGCAGTGGAACTGTCTGCAATTTACTGCACATCTACATTTGCATTCCATAGGAGGGCAATGATTGCATTTTAATCATTGATGTACTTTGATGCATCAGTTATTTGTATGCAGTATGTGTTCTTATGAGATTTGCCTTTTACACTGTGTCTAACTGAAGACATGAAGCTGTTCGCTTGCTCTGTTGCTGAAACTAGTCTAGGGTAACCAGAGCATCATTTGGTGTAGTATTTGCCTTTATTTTTATATTTGCGCCAACAATACTTGCCACACTTGTGTCTTTGAAACTGAAAATGTGTGCATGTAGGTCACTATGTGTACTTTCTGAAGGGATTTCACAAGTGACATATTTGTGAATGAACTGCAAAACATTTGCATCACTTTCCTGACAACATCTCCTCTGGCTTGATATTATTTTCTCCAAAAGAAGTGTTCCACTTTTCCGAGGGGAGGAAGTGTTCTATTACAAATGAAGTACAGCATGGCAATAGATCGATGATGGAAGTACCTTGATACATTTCAAGGTTCAAGAGAGCAGAGTTCTCCTGGTGTTTTCATGGCTGTACTGGTTTTGTTTTTGTTTGCTATACGTAGGAAAGTGTGCAAGTCTTCCCATGCATACTCTGCACAACTTAAAGTGACAAAGCATGTGGGTGGGCCAAGGTTGCATAGCATACACCGTACATCTGTGTGCCATCAGGACCAGTATTCTTTCGTACCACGCATGATTAGCAATCCTTTGTCTTGCCGTATTTGAAATGTTTCTAGTGCATCGTCTATGGTGTCTTTGGTGTGCAGTGGGTAAATTGCATAGTGATCTAAAATATTGGAGGATGCAGTAGGATCTAGAAGTTCAAATTGCCCACTTGCTAAGGAGTCCTGAATTATTTCAGTGGTTTCTCTCAGGTTTTCTTCAACATTTATTTCTTTGCAGTATTCATTGTTGTCTTTAAGATATTGCAAGGCTTTCCTAACGCTGTTTAAGTCCACTAGTTGCTGCCAATTTATTTTGTCTTTTGTAGGTACACGATTCACCAGGATAATCAAAGATTGTTCTATTGGCCGTTGCACTCGTAGAGTGTCTTCATTTTCTTTGAGATCTAATGGTAAATAAACTACTTTGCCACAAATGCCTCTCAGTAATTCAGTGGGAGGCAATTTTTCAGTTTTTGGTTGCAGTCATATCATTGCTTGAAATGTGTGTACTCTTTGGATTATAATGCTCTCATACAAGTTAAGCTGTTGGAGTGCGTTTGGCAGGGGGAATATTTCCAAATTATTACTGACAGACCGTGAAGGCATTTGGTTATTGTCAAATTTTGCAGTGCAGTATGTGCACAGTATGGAGGTGTTAGTAATTTCGTATTTGTTTTCTGCTATAAGGTAGAGAGCTAATTGGAACTATTGCGATTCCTCATTGTCTTATATTTTGTACATTATATCTATAGTTTTCGTGCCCTAAAAAAAAGTTCTGCAACAACACACACTTATTTGGTTTGGTACTTCAGCAGATGTGCTTTTGAACTTGCGCATTTTTTTTTGTATGTGTGAAATAGAAAGTTGTCATCTGCACGGTTGTTGCTACTGTTTTCTGAAGGTACTGGAGTTTGAAAGTGCTCTTCAGTTCCAAAATATTTGAATGTGGTGTATTTGTTCGAGCAGCTGTTTGGCTGTACCATGTAGGTGAATATCATTTAAATGCTCCAGTGCTAAAGCTGGACTTTTTGCATATTACCGTTTGTGAACATGATTTTGTACAGTAGAACAGTGTGTTGCTAACATTTTGATATGGTGGAAGGTGCTTTTGCAAGCAGGTCCAGAAATTCAGGCTACTGAATGTCCTTGTAGTCCTGTGTATTTGCGCACTGGACAGGAGTCTATAGTTTGTAGTATTTTCATTTTCCCTTTGTCGTTGGCTTTCACATAGTGATTGAGGAACTGCTGCAAAGATTTGATAGAGTTTTGGCTTACGTTACACATTGATGTGCATGGCCATTTGTAGATGTGGAGTATTGCTTCAGTGGAATGTAGAGTTGAATCTAAGTTTGATGGGGATATTTGTGAAAGCATTATTTCTTCTTCCATTATGGCATTGTCTACCTTTTCATACCTTTGCCCTCTGCTATGTATGGCAATTTGGTTTGTGTGCTCTTGTTTGTATGATTCTTCATTGAAGTATGGCTCTGTGCTGGTGGTGTGACTCCACTCACCAGTACAAATGTTGCTAAAGGTATCTATGCTTATATTGCGTTTGTTGTGAAGTACTGGTTGTAGTTTACTAATTCATTTTGTTAGTGGTTTCATTCTGTTTAAAATTAATATAAAGAATTTCCTTTTGAGGACCATTGCACTGTCTACAAGAGTTTCCAGGATTACTTTTCTGTGGTAGGTTTTAAGGGTTGAAGGTGATTTCACCCCTGTATTTATAAGGTTCTGAAGGACTCTGTGGACGAACATTTTCGGTTAAATACATTTTTTGCAATGCTTCCTTGTGGCTATGTTACAATTTGGACGTGCTCTATTAGCAGTGGTGATAGTTGCAATCTTTTTAGTACATTTATTTTATTTCTACATTTTGAAAGGAGTTAAAGTTGGCTAACTGGTAGGTGCTTTCATTTTCGTTAGTGACTGTATTAGCTGTTGTGTTTGAACTTTCTGTAAAGATTCTGCTAGAGGTAGATGGCTATTTAGTATACTTTTAGGTTGATCTGCTCTATGTCTACATTGTTTTCTACAGAGTTGATTTTTGGTATGCATTCTGTAGCAGCTGTTGGAGAAAAAAGGAAAGTGTGGGTGTGCAGATTTTGTAATGTATATGTGTGCACTGTGCATAAATGGTTGAATATGAGGGTAGGAATGTTGATGGAGGTGTGCGATTGTGTAATGGTCTGTTACTTTAGGTTGGAAAGGCTATATTGGTGCCTGGGTGTTACTTTAATGGTGGTGAGATGATAATATAAAATGGGAAACTGTTGAGGTGTAATGTGTAAGAATTAAGCAAATACCGTTGGGTTGATGAAATTGTGTATCTTACAATACAAGAACACTGCACTGTCGCAGTAAGAGGTAGAGCACTACAATAGTATTGCACTTCCTTTGTTGGCTGTTGACAGTAGGTTTATTATAGGTTGTATTTTCAATTTGACACGCCACTGGCTTTTAGGACAAAGGTGGTTACTTTAACTCTCAAAGAAGAAAGTAAGAAAATATGTTTGTTAATCGCATAGTGATTGCATTTGGAGAACACATTACTTAAAAGTGTAGGGGGATGTCTTGGCAGTAAGAACTAGTGTGTGTGTGTGTGTGTGTGTGTAATTGGATGGCTTTGTATATGAATGGGGACTTGGGAGCATCAGCATTTTGGTAAGGGTGTAAGTGGTTTATTTGTAAGTGTGCCGTATTACATGTACTTTAGCAAGTCTGTGTATTGGTATAGGACTATTTAGTTTGAAAAGGGATTAGTCGTAGTTGTAGAAGGGTGAGAAAAAGGTTCGGAAAGATGTACACATTAGAAAGGAGACTTTTTTGTGTGTGCAATGCATTCATTTTTCTGCAGATATATGCTTGCGACATTCGTGTAGCAATCATTTCAGTTGTTTGATTTATTTATCCACATTTATAAATGGTACTGTTCTCAATACGCACATACATTTTGCTTGGTTTTTAAGTAATGGTGCATTCTGTGAAGTGTGCAAGGTAAGTGCCAGGCACCCTGCTGACATGCATGCAATGTATGTACTTGGTTTACTTTGGTAGGATACATTCAGTCAACCTCTGTGAGAATTTTGTGAATTTCATAGGAGGTGTGTTAGTGGGGGAAAAGGTTGTAAAAATGACAGAAGGAAAGAAGAGAGTAACAGTTTGGACATTGCAATGGGTGATGTGGGTAAATGAAAACTTTCAAAGCACATAGCTTTGTAGGTGGCATTTGATGATAGGTGATGGGAGAAATGCCAATATGCTTTTTGAGTACGTTATGGAGGTTACGTGGCAGGTACCAGGTGAGAGGAACTTATAACAAAGTTGCCAATGTGCTGTATGATACCTGTAGTTTGTTGTGATGGATGGCGATGTGGATGAATCTGGATGCAGAAATCTTGGATAGTTTTACAGTACATTTTACTGGAGGTGTTTTTGAATCACAGGAGACTTGTACTCTGTGGGCCTCATTACGGCTTTGGCGGTAGCCATGCCGCTATTGGCAGCATGGCTGCCTCCAAAACCGGGTCCGGGTTCCCTGAATGGGGAATTACCAGGCCATTCCGACTTAGGAGGGCCCAGTAATTCCTTCCTCAGGGAACCTGGGCCCAGACCTTCCCCATTCCCATTCGAGCCCCCATAGGGCTCAATGGGAATGGGTGCAGGGAGCTAACAATGGGCCGATTACGATTACAGACCTCGTAATCAGGCGGAATGGGAATAACGGGTCAGCATCCATTAGCGAACCCCGTTAACCCATTCTGCCTGACTCGTAATGAGGCCCTGAGTGTTTAACAGTAAATATGGAGTGTTGAGCAGAGATGATGGAGTTATATGCAGAGGTCTTGGATGTGATTGGTGGATGCATGCGTGCCTGCTTACCAGTACCCAATGATGGAGTGCTGCAAAGAGAGTAGCGGAAAGGGAAGAAGGACTGCCCCTGCTTTACGGGGTTCGCAGAAACCGTGGTAGTTGGGTAATCACATGTGCCACATCCTGCCCTTCTCAGTATGCCTGCCATGGAAATGGGACTGTGGGGATTATCCAATCAGGTGTTGAGGGTGTGCTTAACAGGAAGGAGCAGTAATACTTTTTTTCATTGCTGTGTTCAGTGAAGATGGCAGGGATGCAGAGAGTCAGAGTGTTGATCGTGGGTGATTCCTTTGTGGGTGATCTGCAGAGGTATGCCCAGGGTAGAGGCATTGATGACAATTTTGGTTTGGAAGGAGTGGACGCTTTATGGCGCAGTGTGCCTATGCACAGTCTGCAAGCTGTGGTTGCAGTGTGCAGAGATGTCACCACTCGGAGTACTGTTGACATACTAGTGGTGCATTGTAGAACACTGCATTTGGGTTATATCACTGGGGCAAGTTTGCTCTGTGACCTGAAGGATGTGGTGAAAGCACTGATGTGGCTTTTCCCCACTGCAAAGGGGTTTTCTCAGGCATACCACCCAGAAGAGTATGGAACAATCCCGATGTACTTTGTTACCAACAAGAGGTCGGAAGGTGTCTTGTAAATGGAGGCATGTCGCAGTTTTGTTCAGTGCTGGGATGTTCTTCTGTGATAATGTGAGCTTTTTCAGTGCAGATGCCTTTTTTTTGTCCCCCATTGAAAATGCTATTTTGTTCTACAATCTAAGAGCTAATTTGGAGAGGCTCGTGTTCTAATGTAAGGAGGATAAGAAGATAAAAATCCCCCCAAAACATAAAGGAAAGGGTGTTTGTTTACAAGCACCTTTAAAAAAATTGCACCCATGCACAAAGGACGACATGTCGAGAGACACTGCGGTCGTTCGAGGGTTGCACGTGCCATATCCAGGGCTTTTGAGGGTGGCAGGCATGGAAATGGGACTGTGGAGGCCTGGGGATTGGTCAATAAGATTTCCTGGGTGTGGTGTGTAAGGAGAGACTGTGGCAGAAGTTGTGTTTGCAGAGAGGAGTGCAGACGGCTATGGTTATGGCTGTGTCGTTCAGGAGGCAGAGTGTATGGATTTTGGGCGACTCTTGGATACATTGGTTGGAAGTGCATGGAGAACGGTGTGGAGTGGCTGCACATCTTGGATTCCATCATGAGGATGTGCACTGGTATGGAGTACGTGGAATTAAGTGGCTGAATATGGCTCCTCTTTGTGCCTCTTTGGTGACACTCGATCATGCAGACATTGTTATTATTCATTGTGGAGGGAACAGTTTAGGACATGTTACCGGAATTTATCTGCAGTTTGCAATGGAGGAGGTACTTGCGCATGTTTCCAAACTGTTGAGTAATTTTTTCTTGCATTGCCCAGAGACAGATGTGGCTGCGTTCTTCTACATTTGGTCAGAAAATGGAGACAGCGAAGCGCAATGTGAACAAGGCTGTTTGCGCTTTTTTGAGAGATGTTGGCATGCTCTCCTTCCACAATGAAAACATTACATTTCGTAGCACCAGTATTTTTCACAGAAATGGAGTCCATCTTACTGATGCTGGCAATCAGCTGTTTCTGCGAAATATCCAAAATGCACTGCAGTGTTTCTTGCAAGTATAACAAGCATTTACCCAGTAGGTGTTGGACACTTCAACCCATCCAAAAACAAACAAACACCACAAAAAGGCTCTTTTCAGAGCCACCACTTCCTCTCACAAATGAGTGCAATGTTTTTGACAGAGCCACCCCTCGCATTATTTTCGATGTCTGCTGACTATCATGCTGTCCGCAGAGCTTACAGGCTTCGCGGTGGCCTGCATCCTTTCATTGGCAATTCTATTTTTTAACTGTGAAGGTGGCTCTGAAAAGAGCCTTTTTATTTGTTTTATTTTTGTTGTTTTGTATTTTTCTTGTTCTTTTTACACATGATATAGAAGGAAATGAAGGGGAGGGAGGGTAGAGAAGGGGCACCAACCACAGGCATAAGAAAGTGTAAGTGGAGAGAGGAAGATGTTGCAAAGGCCCTACTTAAGTAGGGTGCACTCCTTCTCATTCTCCCGGACCAAAGCCTTGAAAGCACTTCAAAGTTGCTCCCCCTGCAGAGTACCACGTGGCAGTACATGCACAATACAGTGATCTTTGAGAGCTAAGGGTCTGCTGCTGTGCGTATGGTCTGCAATGCTGGTTTAGGGATCCGCTGCCCCACAGGAGTGTCCCTAGTGGTGGCAGGAGCAGATGCAGAGGATGCTGCAGAGGAACTCAACCTGCTGCCTTGCTCGAAGGGCACAACCCTCTGAACTGCTGCATTGTGGTTCGATTTCAGGTGTCACGACATGGAGGTGGTGCAGTAGCTATACAAGACTGGTTTGCCACGACTGAGTACTATGTTGCACTCAGTGCATCTCACCTGGTTAGCATGAGCTTTGGGCAAGTCTTCTACGGTGGTAAATAGTTTCCACACGCAGGACTCATGCTGGCTGCAGGCAATGGGGAATTGCTCTACTTCATCCTCGTTCTCTTCTTGATCCCTATCTACATTACCACACCTGTTCCCTTGTTCAGGACCTTGGGAAGGTGGTGGTGGTGGTGAGGGTGAGGGTGTGGGTGCTGGTGAGGTAGAGGCAGTAGCAGCAGCCATGGTTCCAATTTGCACCAAAGGTATTGTATTGTATTGTATTGTTTATTTAATTGTAGAGCGCACAATCGAGGTATCAGTTACAAGTGAGGTTATATTTGTATTTACATAAGCAGCTTGAAGCAGCAGTAAACAGAGGTATGCAGAGTGAAGATATGTATATGTGCATCACAGGTGAGGTTACAAATATATATGGATGGTTTACATTTACAGTTATCGGCAACATAAAGGATTAGCATAGGAATACAGAGAGGAGAGTTAACATAGGTGTGTTAATCTCAACACAAGCGTCTAGGTAGGTGGAAACCGGCCAGTCAAGGGTAATGCGTCAGGTGTGTAGTCAGAGTTTAACATTAGTTTTGAAGGAGTGGAAGGAAGGTGTGGCTCTTAGGGAATCCGGGATAGAGTTCCATAAATGAGCTGCCAGTACTGGGAAGCTTGGGAAGCTTGAGCCTCCAGTTCTTTTCAGATTGAAGTTAGGGATTCTAATACTATTGGCTTGAGCCTTTCTGATGGGGCGTTCGGATGTGTGCCTAGTGAATTTCTCTGTGAGGAATGCAGGTGCTTTGTTATTGAGACAGTTGTGTGTAATGTTCAGGGTTTTAAGTTTGATTCTGTCATCGATGGCCAACCAATTGGCGGCTCTTCTTTGGTCAGATATGTGCTGTCCTTTGGGAATGCCTAATGCTGTTCTTAGGGCATTGTTTTTCAGGGTTTGGAGTTTATTGGTGTTGTGTTTACTAGTGCCTAGATAAAGTGAGTTGCAGTAGTCTAGTTTCAATAGGATTCATGCCCTTGCAGTAGTCATGCAGCTGTCAGTGGACAGAAATAGTTTACATGCATAAATTAGTTTACAAGTGTAACTTTTTGCTGACGCTGTGGCTTTACTTGCTTATCGAGGTTGAGAGCTGAGTCTAAATAGTATCCTAAGGTTTCAACTTCCTTGGCTACATTGATTTTAATACCATCAATAGTGATAGATTTGTACATGTGTGAGAGTTTGTTTAGTTTGTTGGTGGATCCAATGATTAAAAGCTCGGTTTTATCCTCATTGAGACATAGACCTTGTGTGGCCATCCAGGTTTGTATGATTTGATAGATTTTGTTTTTGAGGTTAGTGTCTTTGTCATAGTCTCCGTGGATTGGGATGAGGATCTCTGTGTCATCAGCATAGTTAGTATATGAGATACCCAGTTTGTCCAGGATATCGAAGAGTGGCTTTGTAAAAATGTAATACAAAGTAGGGGAGACACATGACCCCTGAGGGTCAAGAAAGGAGTTAGTTCTTGTGCAGCTTCTTTGATAATAGGGGCTGGGCAGGTATCCCCAAGACATTGAGAAGGTTTAAGACAGGGGTGTTGCTAGGTCTGGACAAGATCGGGGCTAGCTATAGCCTTTTGCTTGTGGCCCCTGAGTTATATCCGGGGCTACAACCAAAAGAACAGGGGCTATAGCCCGCTTGGCACCCCCCTAGCAACGCCTCTGGTTTAAGAGATGTAATGATATTCTTAGCTTCTTCAATGGAGATGGCTCTAAAGTTGAATTGGTTGTGTGGTTTAGTTTGGTTGATGGCAAGTTCATGTAGGATGGCTTCTTGAGTGGAGAGCGCAATGTTTTGGAGGGAGGTTCTTTTTGCTGATATTTTGTCTTGTAGCATGGTGATTGTATTGCATTCTTCATTTTGAATGTTAGTGCACTACACTTTATCTTTGGTGCAAGAGTCCACAGGTGCAATAGGAGATTCTAATTCTCTGAGAATAGAAAAAAATTCCCTAATGTTTGAATTTGCTTTTTTGATTCTGTCGTTAAAAGTTTCTTTTAGTGCTTGTATGATTTGTTTCTTCTATCTATTAGTGAGGGCAATGAGGAGATTTTTATTTTGGGGACGAGGATTTTTTTTTCCAGCAGGCGTCTGCTTGTCTTTTTTCTTCACGCAGGGCTTTTAGGCTTGGAGTGAACCACGTGTTGAGATGGGCAAGAGGTTCAGATTTACTCATTTTCAAAGGCGCAATGGTGGCTGTAGCTGAGTTGATAGTGTTATTGTAAAGGTCAAGCAGATCATTAGGGTTAGTGATCAGATTGGAAAGATTGGTGAGGGGCTGAATAAGAGGGAGGAGATTTGTTACTGTTAGTTTTTTTACAGTGGGTGAGGGCTGGTGGTGCCGGTAGTTTGGTTGTCTTGGATTGAGGTAAGTGTGAGATTGTAAGCGAGATCAAATAACGATCTGTCCATATGCACGGTTCAATGGCAGTTATAAGGGAGGAGCAGTTGATATCTGCCACCCAATCCAAGGTGCAGCCTTTGGAATGAGTGGGGCCGTTGTTCCTGATGGTGAGGCCAGCTTCCATAATCGTATTGGCTAGGATAGAGGCATTAGTGTCTTTAGGGTCATTAAGGCCTAAGTTGAAATTGCCAAGTAGGATGATTTGTGTCTCTGGTTTGGCATTAATATTCAGAAGGGTAGTTATGTCTTCTTCGAAGGTTCCTAGTGGGCCTGGAGGTCTATAGATAAGGTGCACAGTAATGGTGTGTGAGGCGGAAATTCCTAGTTTTAGCGAGAGTAGTTCTACTGAAGGCATAGTCATATGATCTATTTCTTTGACAGTGAGATGAAAGTTATGCCGCCTCCTTTGGCAGTTTCTCTGTCTTTTCTAAAGATGGTGAGGTTTGTGGGTATGGCTAGCATTAGGGCTGGGCCGGCCACTTTATGCAGCCATGTTTCGGTCACTGCTAGGAAGACAAGTTGGTTGCAGGTGATGATGTCGGCAATTTCAGATGCATGGGCTATCAGAGATCTAACGTTGATGAGGCCTCCCTTGAGATTATGTGATTATTTTATGGTATAACTAGTGTGGTCATTGTTGATTAGGGCTTCAGAGGATTTAGTGCAGGGTTTCTGAATATGGATAGGTTCGGTTTTTGAGGTATTACAGGAGGCTTGTGTAGGCTTCATCTTGGAGTGGCCGTGTGAATGGTAGGCTAGTGGAGGTAATAATATAGCACAGCCGAATTGATCAGAAAGCAATTCCAGTACAGAGCAATTTGGACCACTGCTGTGTTCTGCAAAGCCAAAAACAGAATGAGGATCATCTCTGGGGTGTGGCCTGTTATAGGGCTGCTGGGGAGCACTTGGAGCAGGCCTAAACATTCCCGAAAATGGTCAGGGGCACAGTGTGCGACCTCTATAAGGGTGTAGTTTTACAGTAACACTCATTGCATTGCCAAAAACAGTACTTTTTTAATGTCCAGGGGTCCAGATCGTGTCCGGCAAATAAGGGCCCAGGCTCAGCGTGGGTGCAGTCACATGGTGACGTCGCAAATCGTCGCAAATATTCTCGAATTCGACGACTGTCTGCAGGGCACGTATTGCATGGAATACTTTGTGTGCATGTGCGTAGGTGTTCTACAGACAGGGTTGGAATCCCCGGACTAATTAAACGTGCAACTCACATCCGGCAAACATTTTCAAACAAGCTGGGTGTTTGTAGTCTGCAGCAGGTGGGATGCGCATGTGTGCAGCTGTCCGTAGGACATGGGTGGGCGCCTCGAAATAATGAAAGTACGTGCTAGACAGGGCCAGTGATACCAGGACACACAGGATGAGATACGCATGCGCGTAGATGTGTGACGGACAGACGTGCGCTCCTACAATTAAATAAATGGGTGTCACAAAATGCAGACATGTGAACAGGAGTGGCACCCTATGGACACCTCCAGATGCAGTGTCCATAGGACACCTCCATTTTGCTTAATTGCGGCCATCCAAGACAGTACCGTGCGCGGCTGAGTCATAACAGGATTTTTAAAAAAAAGGAAAACCCACACACCCACACAGCAACAATATACATATAAACCTTTATTTTCCCATAAAGATACATTGATACGCATACATTGACATATGATACATTGATACAAGATACATTGTATCTATGCGAAGATTTATTTTCGCATAGATACAATTAGGAAAGGGAAGGGGTAGCAGAAATGGACACATATCCTAGGGGTGTCACAGTATTGGTTTTATGGCGGTATGATAAACTTATTGCCAAATGACGGTATATCATGGTTATCGTGGTATAGCAGGTGGAGTTAACTAATCTTAAATATTTTCTTAAAGGTCATAAATTGTCAGCATTTTTAAACTTGTCTCCGCACATTTTTATCTGATCCTCTAGGAACCTAAGGCGGCTGCGGATTTGGTCTGTCATGACGCTCACTCGTTGATCACCTTGAATTAAAGAGTGATTAGTGGAAGTGTTAAAATGCACATTTTGAGCAATGAGCTTGCTGCTCAGTCACAGGTCATTGCTTTGAAAATCGGCCTCGACCTGCATTATTTTGTAACCACATAGCATCGGTGTCATAAACCCTTGCTGCAATCAGTCATAAAAGTTTGCTTTGATAATGCGTAATCCCATTAAAGGGAGAAAAGTCACTCCTGAGGTCTGAAAGCCCATGTCATTGTGTTTTTTTTGTCAAAATGTCATAGCCAACACACACTCAACTAAAGATTGTATATTGATCAAATCACTATAGCTTGTTTACCATCTGCCTGGTGTATTATAAAGGTCTGATGTTGGAGTCACCACTGACCATGTAATCCTAACAGGACAGCATTCAGTGGACGCTCTTGATTTCTTTCTTGATTCTTGCAATACATGTTAATTTACCTTCTTAAAGATAGTGGCACAAAAACATTTTGAAAATGACAAACTTAAAATACATATTGGCATAAATATGGCCTATATCACCACCTCACCACATCCCCATCAATACCATTTTCCCCAGGTCTGAGCGCATTAGGACCCCTGTGACATGAGTTGAGACGGAGGAACGCTTTCATTGGTGGTGCCAATCGAGATAGACCTGAGAGATATCTCACCCCCATTGCACTGGATACTTCAAATACAATGGAGAATATGTCCTGCCGTCTTGAGTCCAGTGCCATATGCAGAAGGCAGGTGAAGGATCAAGCGAAGCAACAACTCTAGTGCCAATGTGCAAATCTACACAGAGGACAGTGGGGGGGCAGTTTATATACTAGCACAAAGCACTGATAGGCCCAATGTTCATACAGTCTGCAGAGCTAATGTTGTTTGTGGACATGCATCAGAAGGGCATCCAGTTCATTCCCCCCTTTGAATTCTGCAATGTGTAGTTCCCCATCTTTCAAATGGGTGCGAAAACTACAAATTGGCTGATCTTTAACCCAACTCTACTGATCACAGAGAAAGAGCGGTCACAGCATCAAAGCTCTGTTTACTAATGTGGCCTCACTTTCCCTATGCTCTTGTCTGCCAAACAAGGCCCCCTTGGCAGACGCTACATCCCACAGTGCAAGATCCAGAATGCGCAGCACTTGCTTACTGCAGCCTTTCCAAATCAGATTTAAAAGCTCACTTTATATCCGCAGGCCCTAAAACAGTATACCAATATAAACAATGTGACGGTTATTGTAGTTCAATGAAGTTGTTCACGGTATCTATAAAGGTATACCGGTATACCGTTACACCCCTAACATATACAGGTTAATTGGGGTTTTGTACAAGTTGGCCAGGAGGGGAGGAAGGGATTGAGGTCTCATCGTAACGTCTCTCTTCACAGGGAATTTGTGGGGATGGTTGGCTGAGAAATGGGAAAGGGGTACAGGTGCAGGTGGGGCAGTGGTATTTCATTTTTTCCATAATATATCCTTGTACAAAATCTTTTAAGGCAGCAAAATTGTTTAGCAATTGCTCAATTTATGCGTACAGACTGCCTAGTTTTTCATTTACAGACTTTCCTTCATTTCCTTTGCCCGTATACTGTTGTGGAAGAGGTGCCACTTGTGGTGCATTTTCTTCATTTCCAGTATGTACTGTTAAAGAAGAAAATATCTGTTAGGTGTATGTGAAGCAATATGTATTAACTGTCTTACTTTTCAGACTGTGGTGCGTACCAATGGGGTTACTATTGTCACTCATTTCATCATGAGGGAAATTCTCTTCCAGCCATTCTAGGGTGCTTGCCATTCCTGCATAAACAAAGAAACATCATGTGTTTCTACTATTGTACACTGAACGAACTGTGCAATTATAGGAAAAACTTTAGTGCACTTACCAAATAGTAGTGACGTTCTGCTCTCAGTATTTTGCAGTCCTTACTCTAGCAGTTCCTCCTTCGTTTCTATGTAAAGCAGCAGTGCAGTAATACTGTTGGAAGCAGAGGTTATTTCTCCTGTTGGTGCCTTCCATTATTGTGCATACCCTAATCATTTGCTCTGTTTGTTTCATAAGTACAGAGTTTGCAGACCTATTGTATTTTTCCTTGCAATTCATGTATATGGTGCTGTTTGTATATTTTCCGTGTCTTTGCTGAATGGTACCCCTATGTACGACAACCCCTGACTTTTTGAGCAGTTTGGATGCTACCTGATGTCCACGAACAGACGCACAGTGCTCGGCCACTGTGCCCATCAGCATGGAGCCATCGATTTAGTATGTTGTATGGTACATCTATACAAACTAAGGGTATCCTGGTAAAAACCTATGCAATTCAGTGAATTATTTGTTTTAAGGTGACGTTATGGTTATGTTGCGCTAATAAAAACCCAGCAAATTCAGTGAAAAAAATGTGTTAATGGAATGTTATTGTTAAGCTGCACTACTATACACCTATCAAATTCAGTGAAAAATGTTGTTAAAGGGACGTTATGGTTAAGTTGCCCTATTAAAAACCTATCAAATTAAGTGCAAAAAACTTTTTGAAGGGACATTACAGTTACTTTGCACTAATAACAACCTATTGATTTCTTTCTTGATTCTTGCAATACATGTTCATTTACCTTCTTAAAGATAGTGGCACAAAAACATTTTGAAAATGACAAAGTTAAAATACATATCGGCACAAATATGGCCTATATCACCACCTCACCACAGCCCCATCATTACCATTTTCCCCAGGTCTGAGCGCATTAGGACCTTTGTCACGTGAGTTGAGACGGAGGAATGCTTTCATTGGTGGTGCCACAAATCGAGAATAGACCTTAGAGATATCTCACCCCCATTGCTCTGGATACTTCAAATTGAATGGCAAATCTGTACTCCCTGCTTGAGTCCAGTGCCATATGCAGAAGGCAGGTGAAGGATCAAGCGAAGCAACAGCTCTAGTGCCAATGTGCAAATCTACACAGAGGACAGTGGGGGGGGCAGTTTATATACTAGCACAAAGCACTGGTAGGCCCAGTGTTCATACAGTCTGCAGAACTAATGTTTTTTGTGGACATGCATCAGAAGAGCATCCAGATCATTCCCCGCTTTGAATTATGCGATGTGTAGTTCCCCATCTTTCAAATAGGTGGGAAACCTACAAATCGGCTGATCTTTAACCCGACTCTACTGATCACAGAGAAAGGGCGGTCACAGTATCAAAGCTCTGTTTACTAATGTGGCCTCACTTTCCCTATCCTCTTGTCTGCTAAACAATGCCCCCTTGGCAGACGCTACATCCCACAGTGCAAGATCCAGGCTGTGCAGCACTTGCTTACTGCAGCCTTTCCAAATCAGATTTAAAAGCTCACTTAATAGCCGCAGGCCCTAAAACAGTATACTGGTATAAACAGAATGACGGTTATTATAGTTCAGTAAAGTTGTTCACAGTATCTATAAAGGTATACCGGTATACCGTTACACCCCTAACATATACAGGGCAATTGGGGTTTTGTACAAGTTGGCCATGGGGGGAGGAAGGGATTGAGGTCTCATCGTAACGTCTCTCTTCACAGGGAATTTGTGGGGATGGTTGGCTGGGAAATGGGAAAGGGGTACAGGTGCAGGTGGGGCAATGGTATTTCATTTTTTCCATAATATATCCTTGTACAAAATCTTTTAAGGCAGCACCACTGTGCACTGCAAGGACTAACACCCATGACATCAAAGATGACATCACAAATGTCATTGATGACATCACTGATGACATCACATGTGTATTTAGTTTTCATAAAAAGGCTCTAAAAGGGATTGTCATTCTAATGTTGGCAGAACACTATGAGAGATCATTGGAAGAACTAGCATGAGATAAATAGTTCAATAAGCAATGCATTGTTATAAACACCATTGCATTACAGAGTTCTTTCCAGTACATGAACCAACTCATGTAGAAACATAGCCATTGTCTGTAGCATGCACAATAGAGGTGCAATCTTCGAAAACTTTCAATGTTGCATAGTAAAATGATGAATGCTTTCGTTTCAGAATTTTGTGTACTGTCAAACATGTAATAAGTAGCTCACAATGCTTTACTTACTACATAATTTTACTACTACACACAAAACATAAAGAGACCACAAGACATACAAATATGAGCAGATACAGGGAAAGCAAAGTAAGCAACAAAAGAAATGGCTGTATTACCAGAAAGTGTTCATAACCTATCTGATTATGTTCATGCGCACAAATGATTGCTGTGTTTCAGGCTTGCTTCTTCCCCTATTTATATGTATCATATTGTGTGACTGAACCCTAAGGAAAGTAGTGTAAGAACATATGAGAAGGGTAAGGTCTACAAATAAAGTACCTTTTACATTTTTCGTTCCTGACTGTCAGTGAGGAAAACCACCTGGCCGACATATGTCAGCGAACAAAAAAAGAGGGAGCCAGACTTGTGATGACATCACGTGTGATGTCATCAGTGATATCATCAATGACATTTGTCATGTTATCTGTGATGTCATGGGTGTTAGTCCTTGAAGGTCAGTAGTGCTTACAAAGGAAACAATGGGCCTCATTACAGGTCGGGCGGTCCGGAATTAACAGTGGCGGTAAATGGGGATTTACACCATTCCGCCTCCGGGATTCCCAGGACACCAGGTCCTGGTATTTCCGTGAGTCACGGAGGCGGAATGGTAATACGAGTCCGGCGGTAACCAGCCGGTATACCACTGCAGTTACCGCCGGACTCGTAATGAGGCCCAATGTCTTCCTTTCTTTTACTTATTTGTATACCCGCCCCCCAAGAGCCAAATTCTAGGGTATCTTTTTATTGTTACTAAGTACAAACGTACTCCCCCAGAGAGACACGATCCAAGGCCCATAAGAAGGTGCCAACAGCTGTAGCCGAAACGTCCATGGACCCAGCAATATCCCAATTACATAACAAATCCAGGGAATACAACCCTGATGTAGACCCAGGATTGGTCACGTCTGCAGCCCGACCTATGTTAGGTCATAGACCTAGGACACGAACATAGACCCAATGTTGATGCTGAAGTATTGTACTATGCATATCATGTCTATATTTGTAACAATATGTTATTTGAACTGTTCACTGTATTCACAAGAATGCTCATAATCATTGCCTTTGAACAAATATGCAGTGCTCACACTTTGCACTGTCCAAAATTGTAATATTGCTTTGTGTTTCATGTATTAATACGAAAGAAAAACAAATGAAAAACTGCTAAGAATGGAATTATTAGCAGTATAATGATTTAATACATGCAATTAAAAAGAAGGAATCTAATTGATATGGCCAATCTGAGATGGCCTCCTCATCAAAACATGGTGTAGCATACTTTTATTTGTCTATGACGCCATGATCCAAGAACCAGGGTCTTGATGGGTTCCATAGGTAGATTCACTGTAGCCATTACCTTTGATTAACATTACGTACATTAATGATGGTATGTTGAAATAAGTAGCAGGACACTGTGTGTTTCGTATCTGAGTCCATGATGGCAGGTGGCCTTTGTAAAATTAAGGTATGTGCAACTGCGCAGTAGTCTGTCGGAGAAGCAAACTCAGTCTGGTTAATCAGTTAATTGTAGTACAACAATAATAAACCCTGTGCCAGCCAAGAAAGACAGAGAGACAAGTAAGAACTTTTCAGGACACTATACAATGCCAGAGGCTGGTAGTGACTGTTTGAACCAGCTGGAAGGTGTCTTTCAACTAAAGGGTGAGTAGAAGGACTGGGGACCAGAGTCCAACAGAAGAGTAAGGGGTTGGTGTGGTACGAGACAGTTTGTCATCCCATTCCCTACCACAACCAGGCTTTTTCAGTTAAGCCTAATCCATTTTTGTGGTAAGAATAAAACAACTATGGAACTTCAAGTTGGTATTGGGTAATCTGTTGATCTCTCGGCTACTGCAGCACCTGTCATGCCCAGAATGCCCAGAGACACACCATTTTCCACTTGGACCTCCACGTGGCAATTAGCACCTTCATCTCCTAAAAATTCAGCCTAGACTTCCTCCTCCAGCTTTTGTTCTCTCCTGAGCAACTTGTCCACTATATCTGTTGAATAAAGGATGTTTGATGGAGATCCTTTTTTAAACGTATCTGGGTGATTCTTTACCACTGAGCCGAGTGCCGTCCAGAAAGCTGTATCCTGCGTTCACTTTTTCTTTGTTTTTGATATATATATATATATATATATATAGTTATGGTTAAGTTGCTGTTTCCATGGGAAGAGCACTTTTTGGGTGGCTTATAACTTCGCTCTCCCTGGACGGATACTCACCAAACTTTGCAAAAAAAGTAGTTGGGTCACTCTGGGGGGGACAAAGTTATAGGGGGGGTCCCAAAACTTTTTTTTTCCCATAGACTGAATGGGAAAAAACTTTGCGCACGGCTACAGCCCGAACCGCTGGACGGATTTACACCAAATTTGCGGCAGGAGTGGCGGCCTGGTCCCAAAAGCGTGCTTTTGTAAATTTGGTGTAAATCCGTCCAGTAATTTTTAAAAAAATGACCAAAATGTAAGGCAAAAAATTAGTGATATCTGCGTTCGCTTTGCGGACGGACTTCCCTGTTTGCTCCGCGGACAGCACCCCGATTGGCCCATGGGCTTGCGTCATGTCCGCGGACATGCAACGTGTTCGCTGATTGGACGGCGAGGGGCGTGGAGCGCGTCAGATTTTCTGTGGCGCCCGGCATCTTGTATTCGCAGTCGACCGCGTACAGCGCAGTGAAACGTGGATAAAAAATTGTATTTAGTGCCGTGTGTTGGTGTGTAAGAGTGTTTGGGGAGGGTGGGGGAGTATGAGATAAGTTCAATGCTTTGTTTTTTTTATGTGCTAGACCTTTTTGTTGCGTTCAATTTGTCCGCGGAGAACATGGCTGTTCTGACATTTTGTAAATAAATTAAATGGTGGGGTGTTTAACGGAGTATGTGTCATTTTTGTTCGCAAGGAAGGTAAAAATGAGCTATGAACACTCGCGGTGTACTTAATTGTTCGTAAATACACAAACTGGGGGTGTCCTCAGGACGCTGTCTGTATTGTAATCTGTCTAGTTGAATGTGTTCTAAGAACACTCGCAGTGTCCCGAAATGGTTGCAATTACACAAAATGGGGGTGTTCTGAGAACGTTGTTTGTATTGTTCGTTGTCAGGGTGAAAGTGTTTTAAGAGCACTCCTTTTGTTCGCTAATAGTACAATTTCCTAGGGGCATCAACCGACTTTTTGTCCACTAAAGAAACGATAATTCCGGCTGGTGTGCGTCGACATTATGCGATAATCCTATGACTGGCCCTATTGACCTGGCTGACTTGCTTTTGCGACACAAAATCATATCTCCCGCCCCTAAACCTGATATTATCAAAGCATTCATATTCCCCGCCTTTCTCCGTGACGTTACAGGGTGCGTAATGAAACGCGCCCAGTCGTCTCCAGTACTACGCGACTTTACACAGAACCCGGAAGACAACACACATTATGTCACAACACAGCGCGCCACAATTCAGAATATGAAACTGTGATTTAAAAGCAAAGAGCAAGATTGTAAATGTTGTAAAGTACATTTATTTGACATCAAATGTTTAGAGAATATTCAGCAATTTGCATTTGTCTTTGTTGTCGATCCGCAAAAGTTCATGTTGAGACACGCAATGTTCTTGTGACAAGTGATTAATGTGTATTCAATACAAGACAATCCAAACATGTATCCATGGTCCATGTATTAGGTCACCCTCCAGCCTGGCTATAGACAACAAAGAGTTTCTGCATTTTTTGCTTCTGTTTGAATTGTCTTGTATAGAATACACATTAATCACTTGTCACAAGAGGTGGTGGTTACACAGTGCTCTTTATAGCATTATCTTGTTTTATCATTGCATTTTTGCAATTTACCTTGTCATAATAATTGTGTAAGGGCAAGGCTAAGACTGAGAATTAACCTCCTTGCACACCCAGTATTTGTGAAGAACTTGTTTGCATTTTTGTTTGTTATCTTTACAAATACCTCTTTTTGAATACCATTGATGCATGACTACTAGATGCATCCGGCAGCAAAATAAATTTAAAAGCTGTCTGAATGATATCTATTCTTGTCTGAACTCCTCATTGTACATCTTCACATTTAATGTGTTTTTGTATTTTCTTGGACACAATAGAAATTACCTAGGCCTACTACAATTAATAAGTAGCCCCCCTAAATGTTACACGTCAGAACAGACCCCATTTGTTAACCAAGTACCTCTAGCCCGTTGTTCTGCCGTAGTTGGGCTATCCCTCCAGTTACCAGTTTAAAAGTAAACAGCAGGATTGTACATTTGGTAAAGTACATTTATTTCACATGAAATGTTTAGTGAATATTCAGCAATTTGCTATTGTCTCTGCTGTCGATCAGCAAAAGTTTATTTGGAGCCACGCGTTGTTCCTTTGCGGTAGATAGGCTGTTGGTTTATGATAAAAGCAGTAAATGGTCTCTCTGATAATTGGAAGGTTGCTCCAACAACGAGCCATTAGACCACCGTATTGGTTGGTATGTTGTTTGTAGCCACTAGTACTGCGTAAGGGCATATTGGTCCTTGGCGATTGTCCCATAAAATGGTGAGGGTCATGAAGTTGCATATTTGGACTGGCAGTTGAAGACCCCATCCGCTGGAGTCTGTAAATCATGACATAGACAACACGCGGCCACGTACCTGTTTTAAAAAACATAAATTAGTCTCACCGGCCGATCTTCATTAAAAATCATCATTTTATTTGTTAGGGCGTGAAACTATTTGCTATTGAAGATAGTGCAACAGAGTATGTTAATAATAAAATAATAATATTTTCCCATTCATATAGCGCTAAGAACTGTGAGGTATGTAAGCAGTGCTTATTATTAACCACAGTGTGTGGTGCTCATTTATCGACCACGGAAGGATGAAAGGCTGAGTTTTGCCTTGCCAGGATTCGAACTTGCGTTAGCAAGCTGTGCACGGATGTCAAAGCTAGCGCTGTACTTGCTCTGCCACTTGACAGGCTACAGTGAAGTGGCACAGCGAGTAGAGCACTTGACCGCCTATAGACCAGTTAAATTATTTATATTAACCCACCCTGTGTCGTCTGCCTTTTTCAGAGCCCTCTGAACGACAGGGGATAAATTCGGCGGTGATAGTGCGCGGTAGAAAACATTATGCCACTTTCAACGAACAAGTTCAACTTCAGCGGTCTTTAATGCAAAGCTATTGTAATTATATTTGGTATTAAGTAATCTAAAGGGTTATTTACAGTACAATTGCAATTTCCATTGTCTACGAGTGGTGGAGTCCCAAAATACGACTCCGCGTATGCCAACGATCTTTCGCATAGTGATATAATATGTAAAAGTGGTTTCGTTTCAGAAATTTCATCTTTATCTTCTCTTACGTTTTAGCAACACTCCTTCAAGAGAAGTCTTTCATCACAATCTCTGTCTGTCAAGGTCAAAACACAATACAACCTTATAGTCTGCTTCGTGAGCCTCTCCGGGGCCCGAGAAAAAAATGGAAGCAGCTGACCTTCACTGTGAACGAGCATACATTCTTACTTTGCAACATTCTGTGTAAAGCCATCTGTAGAAGTTGGTTTTTGCATGCCATGTTTGTATATTGTTTGCGTGATATTAAAAAAAGTTTGTTTAAAGGACGTTATGGTTCTAAGTACAGCCGAAATACCCCTGAAAATAGCAAGTTATGGTAAGCTATGAAAAATAACTTGCGCCAACACCATGCACTGCTAAGACTAACACCCAGGACATCAAAGATGACATCGCAAATGTCATTGATGAAATCACTGATGACATCACATGTGTATGTACTTTTCATGGAATTTGTGTACTAGGGATTTTTATTATAATGTTCTGTCTTTTCTGCTTTAGTTAAGTATGCTGTGACATATCGTGCAACTGCAGTAGAATTGTCTGCAATGTACTGCACATCTATGTTTGCATTCCATAAGTAGGCAATGATTGCATTATAATCATTGATATATTTTTCTTCTTCTTTTCTTTTTATGTAATATGTATTTTTAGGTGACTTTCCTTTAACAGTATGTCTAACTGAAGACATGAGGTTGTTTACTTGACCTGTATTTGTAACTGGTCTAGGGAAACCAAATCGCATTTGGTGTAGTATTTGCCTTTATTTTTGTATTTGCGACGACAATATTTTCCACATTTGTGTCTTTGAAATTGTAAAATTTGTGCACAAAGATCACTATTTGTGGCTTTTGATGGAATTTGACAAGTGACATATTTTTCAATAAACTGTAAAACAGTGGCATCACTGTCTTGACCAAATTTAGGAGCATCTTTAATCTATAAAAGCATGTGGATATGTGGTGCTCCTCTGGCTTGGTATTCTTTTCTCCAAAAGAAGTGTTGCACTTCTCCAAGGGGAGGAACAGTTTTATTACAAATAAAATGTAGCATAGCAATGAAGCGATGGTGAAAATATCTTGAAACATTAACAGGATCCAAAGAACAAAGTTCTCCAGGTGTTAGAATATCTATGTTTGTTTTGTTTTTATTTGATATGCGTAGGAAATCATGTAAATCTTCCCATGCATATTCTGCACAACTTAATGTAACAAACCAAGTGGGTGGGCCAAGGTTTCTGATCATACAACGTACATCTCCATGACGTCGAAACCAGTACTCTTTAGTACCACGCATATTTGCTAATAGATTTGTAATATTTGATTGTAAAACCTCATCCTTTTGTTGCACTTTCGCTAATAATTGTGTAGCTGTCATATTTTGAAAGTGTGATCCTGATTTTAATATGTGTGCAACTCCGTAACATAAAGTTGCTAGTTCACTTTCAAACAGTAGGTGGAATATGTATTCCACATTTTGTCTAAATCTGGGATCTTCAGAATACATCCATAATGAGCGGTATTCTGAAGCTGATATTTGAATAGGTCTATCATCATATCTTCCTCCTTTGCCAGTTGGAAAGAGTAGAGGAAAAGCACGTGCTTCTATACCTTTTTCCCATATACTGATTGGCGATCCTTTTGTTTGACGCATTTGGTAAGTTTCCAGTACATCTTGTACGGTGTCATTACAGTGCAAAGGATGAATTGTATTTGATATTGTAGCAGGATCTAGTAGCTCAAATTGACCAGCTTCTTGTGTTTCTTGAATTATTTCAGTTGTATCTTTCAAGTTTTCTTCAATATTAATTTCTTTGTAATATTCATTATTCTCTTTAAGATATTGGAAGGCTTGTCTAACTTTATATAAATCTACCAGCTGTTGCCATATTTTTTTGTCTTTTGTAGGTACTCCATTTACTAATATAATTAAAGATTGCTGCATTGGACGTTGCACTCCTAGAGTATGCACATTTTCTTTTAGATTTAATGGTAAATAAACTACTTTTCCACGAATGCCTTTTACCAATTCAGAGGGAGGTAATTTTGCTGTTTATGATTGAAGGCGTATTATTGCTTGAAATGGGTGTCCTGTTTGAATTATGATGCTCTCATATAAATGAAGTTGTTGTAGAGGTTTTGGTACTGGGTATAATTCCAAATTATTTGTGATAGAATGTGAAGGAGTTTGGTTGTTGTCAAGTTTTGTAGTGCAATAACTGCAAAGTATTAAGGGCTCAGTTATTTCATATTTGTTTTCTGCTAGAAGGTAGAGAGCTAATTCAAACCATTTAGAATCTTCATTGTCTTCTATTTTGTATGATAGGTCCACAGTTTTTGTGTTACTTTTATAAAAAATTCTACGGCAACATACACATACATGGTTTGGTACTTCAGCTGATGTACTTTTAAATTTTAGTATTTCTTTTTTGTATGTGTTTAGCAAAAGGTTGCCATGTGTAGAATTGTTGCTTAATTGGTTTAAAGCTATTTCATTCTGTAAATGGCTTTCACTTCCAAAATATTTTTTCTGGATATAGTGAATTTCTTCAAGTAGGTCTTTTGCTGTACCATGTAGAAGGATGTTATTTAACGTTGCTAGTGCTAAAGCAGGACTTTTAGCATAGTACAGTTTATAGACTAGATTTCTTATAGTTGAATGATGTGTTGATATCCTTTTGATATCATGGAAAGTGGTTTTACAAGTAGGTCCTGTAATGCAGGCCAATGTATGTCCTTGTAGTCCTGTGTACTTACGCACTGGACAGGTATCTATATTTTGCAGTAATTTAATTTTGATTTTGTCTTTGCTTTTTACATATTTATTGAGGAATTGGTGTAAAGATTTGAAACATTGTTTGGGAATGTTACACATTGACGTGCATGGCCATTTGTACACTAGACGTTCTGATTCAGTTGAATGGAGGGGTAATTCTAAGTTTTCAGGGCATATTTTTGTAAGGAGTACTTCTTGTTCCATTATGGTATTATTCACTTGTTCATAACCTCGACCACTGCTATTTATGGCAATTGTATTCGTTTGCTTTTGTTTGTACGCTTCTTCATTAAAATATGGTTCTGTGCTCGTAGTGTGATTCCATTCACCTCCGCAGATACTTAAGAAGTTCTTTCTGTTGACATTTCGCTTATTGTGAAGTCCTTTTTGTATTTTAGTTATTAGTTTTGTTAGTGGTTTCATTTTGTTTAACAGTAAAATAAATACATTTCTTTTGAGAAGAATTGCACTGCCCATCAATGCTTCTAAGATTAATTTCCTACGATAGGTTTTAAGCTTTGAACCTGATTTCTCTCCTGTTTTTATAAGATTTTGAAGGACTTTGTGACGGTATATTTTGGCTAAAATACTTTTATTGGTATGCTTACTTTGCACTATATTAAAATTTGAAGAAGTAGTTTTATCTGTACTGAAAGCTGATTTTCTGTTAACTGTTTTTTGGTTTGTTTTACATTTTGATAGAGGAAGCGAAGTTGTTGTACTTCAAACTTCTTGTGTTTCACTAAATGATTGTATTAGCTGTTTTGTTTCAACTTTTTTTACAAATTCTGCTAGAGATGGATGCTTATGTTGGACACGTTTATTTTCATTTGCTCTAATTTTGCGTTGCTTTCTACTGAGTTGTCTTTTGGTAGGCATTCTTTAGGGTCTGTTGAAAAAAATAAAGAAGATATGGGTTGGGGTGTTCTGGAATGTATTTGTGCTGTGTGCATGAGTGTTTGAGTAAGATGATAAAGATGTATGTAATGGTGTGTGATTGTGCATTGGGAACTAAAACTAGTAGGGGTAGGTATTCTTGAATTTATGTGTCACTAAACTGGGGTTCAGATGACAAAAAAAAGTAAGCTAGTGGTGTGGAAAAGTACAAATAGTAAATGCAATGTATACAATTAAAACAGTTGTTTGTTCTATAATATGAATATTGTAGTGGTTCAGTTGGCTAATTTGTGTGTCCAAAAATAGAAATTTGTGGGCCACTCTGGTTGTAAATCGCTGTTTACGACATGGAAATTTTTGGACAAAATGGTACAAAATCTCTATTTTAAGAAACCAAAATAGCTGGTATTAATGTTATAGTATATTTGATTAATAATATAAATAATATGGTGATATTTTACTTACTTTATTTTTAAATTAACAGGTAACTTCTTAGTTTTTCTTTCTTCTTCGGATTCGGCTGCTTCTTTTCAGGAAACTGGTCTTCACTGCAACTGTGAAAGCTTCAAATTAGTAACTTTGTTTGTATATAGCAGTTTTTAATTTAGATATTGATTTTTTTAATTGAAATCCTCAGTGCCTTCTGTAAAATCATTAAACTAATTTATTTACATAAGATACATTGCATCAGTTCAGTGCATATGATATGTTCTTAATGAACAAATTGTATTAAATGACTAACTGTAGCAAAAATAAAATATCTTTACTATGTCTTGTGAAATTTATAATATATTAGTGAATACCACTATTTCTGTAAGTAAACTGTTCTAGGTAAATGCGCCTCAATGTCATGTCTAATTTAAAGTAATTAAGTAAATAAATAAATAAAAACAAAAAATATGAAATTGTATAAGTATGTTTATAAAGGTTTAAACATAGATTGTGTTTGCATGCAATTTTGTTTGAATATATGTAGTCTATATATTTCATTTAAAAAATGTTAGTTTAACACGATTTGAGTGTGTGTGTTTAAAGAAAGTAAAAAGTATAAAGGTGTATAAGTGGTAGTTGATTTTAGGAAATTGAAAAAAGTACAGTAAATTAATTTTACAGATTTTACAAGATAAAAGTCTGTTTGAAAATGTGTTCATCTACCATAGCTCTCAAGTCACACGCTTTTGGCGGGTGTCACACGCCTTGTAAAGGGCAGACTCACCCGCCAAGCCTCCTGCACGCCCATTCATTGCAATGGACGTCTCACCCGCTAAAAACAAAATCGGGTGATTTCACCCACCTGTAAAACAAAAATGGTTGAGAGCTATGTCATGTACTATACAGAAAATATGCATACCTGAAGTTTGTGTTCATGCATATGGATATGCATGGAGCTGCAAGTAGAAATCTTGAAGACTTGTACAGTATTTGTGCTAGATGCTGCTTGCCAATGGTATGACACTTGTACTCCGAGAGATTCAGAGTACATTTGCAGTGCTGATCTATGATGATGCAGTTAGATGTAGAGGTCTTGAATGTGATTGGTGCATGGTTATGTGATTTTTGAGGTACATCCAATGAGGGAATGGCAGAGAGAGTGTAGTGGAAATGGTAGAAGGGCTGTTCATGTTACGATATGTCCGCGGACATGGCGGTAGTTCCAGGACATCGGGAGTTACATCCGGGGATTTTTGGGTTCAGAAGTAATGCAAATGAGAATAAGCACTGAAAGGGATTGGTCAGGAAAGTTTGGTGGGTGTGTTGTGCCAGGAGAGATTTTCTGAGATACTCTTTTTGCTGAGAGAACAAAAGATAGCTATGGCTGTGTGTTTCAGAAAACAGATTGTTTGGATTTTAGGAGATTCGTGGATACATTGGTTGAAGGTGCATGCAGAAAGCTGTGGAGTAGCTGTAGATCTTGTATTCCCACATGTGGAAGTACACTGGCATGGAGTACGTGGAATGAAGTGGTTGGATTTGCTACCTCTCTGTGCTACTTTGGAGACAGAGCAACATCCAGACATAATTGTAATTCATTGTGGAGGGAACAGTTTAGGGCATGTGACTGGAATTTATTTGCAATTTGCTATGAAAGAAGGACTGAGGAAGGTTATGGACATGTTTCCTAATTCGCAAGTGATATTTTCACGGATTGCGCAGAGACAAATGTGGCTTCGTTCTTCTTCATTTGGTCCACAAATGGAAAAAGCAAGGCGCAATGTTAATAAGGCTGTTTGTGGCTTTCTAACAGATTTTGGCATGTCTTCTTTTCACAATGAAAATATTATGTTTTGTAGTACATACATTTTTCGCAGAGATGGAGTCCATCTTACTTATGCTGGCAATCAGATTTTTCTGAGAAATGTACAAAATGCATTGCAACTTTTTTGGAATTACAACAACAATTATGAAGTAGATGTTAAGTATTTACAATTTTTGACTTACAAACACCACCCAAAGGCTCTTTTCAGAGCCACCACTTCGTTCCAGAGAAAATTGCAATGTTTGTGATGGAGTAGTAACCCAATTTTTTTAATGTTCGCGAACTGTTCGCGGACTTCTAAAAAATACAAAGAGCCCTGCTTCATTTATTTTCACTTCTATTTTTTAACTGGGAAAGGCTATTTTTTTTTGTAATTTTGTATTTTTTTTGGTTTTTCAGACACGACACACTAGGAGAGGAGGGTAAAGGAGGGTAAAGGGGGGGACACCAACCACAGGGATAAGAAAGGGCGAGCTGAGAGAGGAAGATGTAGAGTGGGTTTTATTTGGGTAGTGAGCAGGTCTTCTCGTGCTCTGAGACGATAGTCTCAAAAGCACTCTAAAGTCGCTCCCCCGTGCAGAGTACTGTGTCACAGTACATACCTACAACTGTGACCCTCGAAAGGTAAGGGTCATCAGCATTCTGTATGGCCTGTGAGGCAGCTTGAGAAAGACGCTGTCCCACAGAGGTGGTCCTTGTGGTGACAGGATCAGAAACAGAGGATGAAGTAGAGGAAATCAACCTGCAACGTTCTTCGCAAGGTACAACCCTGCGAATAGCCCCAGAGTGAAATGACCTCAGGTGTCGCTTCATAGTAGTGGTCCCAAAGCTGTAGTTACCGTGCTTCTCGCGAATGAGTATCATTTTGCACTCATTGCAGGTAACATGGTTCGCACGAGCCTTAGGACCATTCCCATGAATGGTAAATAACCGCCACACCCAAGACTCACGCCTAGTGCGGGTAGTAGGGATTTCCTCTACCTCATTCTCATCATCCTCTTCTTCCTCCTCCGCATCCTCAGTCCTGTTCCCCTCTTCAGGCCCTTGGGGAGGTGGTGCTGGTGGAGGGGTGGTGGTGGAGCTGAAGCAGGTGCAGCACCAAGTGGCAGTTCAGCAGCCAAGGATGCCATGTCGATGATGGTGTAGTCTGCAGGTGGCAGCAAAAATCAGTGTGTTCTGAAGAATAGCCAGAAACACAATGGGAATAAGCTCTTGGGCGTGGTCTTTTATAGGGGTGCTTGTGCGCGGTCCGCGGACATGCGCACTGTGCGCGGACAGATCGAACACAAAAAAAGGATCGGAAAGTTTCAAAAGGTATATAGAAACTCAAGATTGCTATGTGGGACTTGTGGCATGGTGAGATTTTATTGAAAAATATTATGGATTAACTGAAAATGTACTTTTAAATTGTTCGGGGACACGAACAGTGTCCGCATTTCAGGACACACGATGAGCGTGGGCGCGGTCATATGATCTGTTTGCGAACTAGTCTGCGAAGGAAGCGCCTGTCCGCAGGACACCAAGTGCACGGAGATTGGTTAGCGCATGCGCATTGATGTTCTACGGACACTGTTCGGGTTCTGAAGTAATTAAAAGTGCGTCACACGTGAAACGAATATTTCAGGACACCGCATGTGTTCTTAGAACAGTTTAAACTTGGTAGCGAACAGTAAGGACAGATATAGTGTTCTTCAGGACACGTGTAATTTAGTTTATGTACGAACATTTCAGGACACCAATTGTGTTCTTAGAACACTTTCAATTGGGTAGCGAACACTACGAACAGTTGTACTGTTGTTCAGGACACATCATTTTCGTGTATTTACGAACATTTCAGGACACCAATTGTGTTCTTAGGACAGTTTTAAGTTGATAGCGAACATTACGGACAGATATAGTGTTCTTTAGAACACTTTAATTTTTGTTTCTTTATGAACATTTCAGGACACCACTTGTGTTCTTAGAACAGTTTCAACTTGCTAACGAACAGTACGAACAGGTGTGGTGTTCTTCAGGACACCTCCATTTTCGTTTATGTACGAACATTTCAGAACACTCGCACTGTCCGCGGACACTTTTATTGTTTTTAAAAAAAAAAACGGAAACTGTTCACAAAACAATATAAAAATTAAACTTTATTTAACATATATTAATAATTTATGACAGAGAAGGTGAGGCAGAAACAGAAACAAAAACAGGAGAATTTGGGGTTTCAACATGATTGGTATTAGGTGAGGAAGGGATGGAAATCTCATCAAAACGTTTTGGATTATGGAGAGGGTTTGGGGATAATTGACTGGGATATGGTGAGGAGGGACAAGTACATGTGGGGCAATGGTATGACGTTTTTGTTTTAAAATGATCTTCAACAAAAGTTTTCAAATTATTAAAATTGGTCAACAGTAAATCAATTTTTTCTTTTATGTTGTCAAGCGTGTTTTCCATAACATCTTCTTCAGAGGTAGTTTCTATTTTGTTATGCTCTGTATAAAAACAATATATATATGTTAAATGTATACAAAATAATAATATTTAAATGGTTTATATTATAAAGTGTTTACCATTAGTTTCACTATCTTGTGACATTTATTCATGTGGGAAATTGTCCTCTAGCCATTCCAGAGTACTAGACATTTCTGTGAGAAAAAAAAAGAAAAGATAATATATTTTTTAATCTAATACAGAAAGTTTATAAATATATGAGTAAAATGAAGTACACTTACTATTTCTGGTAAGATAAGTCCTATGTATTCAGTGGGTCTGGTCTTGTTCTCAGTTCTGTTGTGTCTGTGAGGTAATTATGTTGGAAGCCAATTTATGTTCTTGTGGTATATTCCATTTCAGAACATATTGTATTTAAATGAATGGTTAGTGTGTTACATATATGGGTTACATTTCTTATGTATCACTATATATAATGTGTTTGTGTGCTGCTTTTTGAATTTGTTAAATGTTCTTATATTATGATATAACAATCAAACATACCCCCCCCCACAGTTTTTAGGTA
Organism: Ambystoma mexicanum; assembly: GCF_040938575.1. Classification (NCBI taxonomy): domain Eukaryota; kingdom Metazoa; phylum Chordata; class Amphibia; order Caudata; family Ambystomatidae; genus Ambystoma; species Ambystoma mexicanum. The sequence continues at coordinate 780,122,218 of NC_090935.1, forward strand.
GTGGTACTGTTCTCCGAACATGTCCGCGAACATTAAATAAGTTCGCGGACATCAAGTTCATAAGAAGAGATCTAGTCAGTTCCATATGACATGTATATAAAGTCAAAGTCATTGTTGTTAAGTTTTGCTACTAAAAACCTATGAAATTCTGTGAACAAACTTAGTTAAAGGGACGTTATGGTTAAGTTGCGCTACACAAAACCTATGAAATTCAGTGAAAAAACTTTGTTAAAGGGACATTATGGTTAAGTTGCGCTACTAAAAACCTATGAAATTCAGTGAAAAACTTTGTTAAAGGGATGTTATGGTTCCAAGTAAAACCGAAAAACCCTTGAAATTCACCAGTTATGGGAAGCTAGGCAACCATAACTCGCACCACCACCGTGCACTGCTAAGACTAACACCCAGGACATCAAAGATGACATCACAAATGTCATTGATGACATCACTGATGACATCACATGTCTGGCTCACTATTTTTTCTTTTGCTGACATATCTAGGCCACATGGTTTTCTTCAGTAACAGTCAGAAACTAAGAATTTATTTTATTTGTAGACGTATCCTTCTAGTAGGTTCTTACAGTAATTCCCTTAGAGTACAGTCACATCATATGAAACATATACATATGGGAAAACACAAGCTTGAAAGACAGCAATCCTTTTTGTGCATAAAGATAATCACTAGACTTATGAGCACTTTCTGATAGTTCTGTTGTTTTTTTTATGGCTGTACTTTCCCTGTATATGGTCATATTTGTATACATTGTACTCACACTACTTTCCTTAGGGTCCAATCACATCAAGTGATACATATACATAGGGTAAATAGCAGCTTTGAAACAGAGCAATCATTTATTTGCATAAAACTAATCAGTTAAGTTATGAATTGTTTCTGCTACTACTTGTGCTTTTTTGCTAACTTCACTTTCCCTGTATATACCCATATTGGTATGTGTTCTTGTGTCTTTGTGTTTTGTCTATAGTAATGCAATTATGTAATACATGGGTTTTATTAGCTACTTATTACATATTTCACAGTACACAAAAATCTATTAAGAAAACAATTATCATTTAATTATTCAACATATTAACATTACGAATATCATACCTTCATCTTGTACGCTGCACACAATGTTATGTTTCTGTATCAGTAGCTTAGTATACTAGATAGAACCCCATAATAGGACGCTATTTATATCAATGCATCGTTCAATGCACTTATTAGGGTATATTTCTTGCAATGATTCTTGACACTTTTTTTCGCAACATAATAAGAATCCCTTCCACACATATTTCATGAGAAGTACATACACATGTGATGTCATCAGTGATGTCATCAATGACATTTGTGATGTCATCTTTGATGTCCTGTGTGTTAGTCTTAGCAGTGCACGGTGGTGGTACGAGTTATGGTTGCTTAGCTTACCATAACTGGCGAATTTCAAGGGTTTTTCGGTTTTACTTGGAACCATAACATCCCTTTAACAAAGTTTTTTCACTCAATTTCATAGGTTTTTAGTAGCGCAACTTAACCATAACGTCCCTTTAACAAAGTTTTTTTCACTGAATATATATATATATATATATAAGAAAACAGATGACTAACAAAGAGAAGAGAAAATAAAATGTATTAAGTTATCTGTTGTTGAGTAAAATAAGAAAAGATATAGAAGCAGAAAAGCATTATAGTTTTAATATATATTGTAAATTGTTGCTTAGAACAAGCTACAGAATTTGATTTACACGAATATATGTTTGTGTGTGTTGACAATCGTTTTTTCTCACTAAAGCCAGTTGTTTTTCTCTTTTGTAGATAAGCTGCTTGTGATCGCATAATAATGTGAGTGACTTTCCCACCTTAAAGTTAAGGGACCGCATTTGGTTTTAACTTCCTATTTCGAAAAAGTGAAAGATTCACATCAAAAACAGCCTGCTACTCGTCGAGAATATTGGGATGGGTTTGTTGTGATAGGGGGTGTAAGGTCAAGGGTGCCATCTCTGTACAAGAAAAGCCCTCTAAAGGTAAGATATTCCATAAATCATTCTACAATAGGTAGAGCGATAGATAAATAGATAAATAGATAGATAGATAGATAGATAGATAGATAGATAGATAGATAGATAGATAGTCAGTCGAGCCATTGAGAGAGAGAAATAGATGTTTTCATTTATATCACACAGTCTGTAACCTGCCTCTTGGCACCAGCAGGATAAAAACAGGGAAAGGGAGCAATCAACAGAAGGATAAGAAACAAGAAAATGGAAAGAAAGGCAGAAGGAGCAGAAAGAAATGGCATAGGAATAAGCTAGCGACAGAGAAGGGCGAGCAGATAGATTAGATGATGGTTTTTAGTACATGTACATATATTGGCCTGATTCTCAATACATTGCACTAAAGCAAATCAGAAATGCCCATGACAATCTCTGAGATGCCAATAATTCACACAGTGGGCCTTAACATCTTAGTTCTGCAAATGTAGAGTGATGAGGTGTCACCCAGAAAGACCAATCCGACACCATAAGTACGTTTCAAGGGACTTTATTGAGATTTGTTACAGAGGTAGGATAGCACAGAACTCTGGATTTTTTCAGATGTTCAAGGGGCCTTGTTTTTGGTGCATGGGACCCTCCTTTCTCTGTCTCGTCTCTATTGGGTTACCCCACCCTAGTGCAGGTGTCAGGACCCCTGTTAGTAGAGGGGCTCGGTAACCCTTAGTGTCTTCCACTTCTAGGTTAAGGCTGCAGGGGTTTCCCTTAGGCAATGGCCCACTAACTCCCGAGGTCTAACTTTCCCTGCTTAGTATGTTATCAGGAGTTGGAGAACAGTGCCTTGCTCTCACACTGTTTGAATCAAACATCAGCCATGCCTAACCTTGCCCTTCTATTTTGGTGCTCCTCCTTCGTTCTCCCGCAAACACGCTTCTGTCCCTCTGATGGTTCACTCCACCTGTCTGCCTCCACCCTCAGATGTTATTTCCTCTCACTCTTTTTACAGCTGTCCCTACCTCTTAACACTACTACCACCTCTCCGCCTATCACTACTAATTCTCCTCTGCTCCCAACTCTCCACTACTACTACCTATGCACTGTTTAAACTACTTATCCACTTATCCCTAATACCACTCTACTCCTGCTACTACCGCCTCTTACTGCTAGCATTCTTCTCTACCCCTACCACTCCCGCTTCCCCACTACTACCACCTTTACAACTACTACACTACTACCACTCTGTCTTCGAACTACTAATATCTATCAGTACCACTACTTCTCCACAACTACCACTATCACTCACTCCTCTGATTCGCGTACATCCACGTCACAGAACCCCCTCTTCAATCAGCTCCACATGCCTTCTCTCCATCCTCCTAATGGTCTATTGGTCGTCCTCCTTCCTCCTCTGACCTGACCCTTCTAACCCATACTGAATATGGCCCATGTTCCTTCTCATATTTCCCTCCCACCTCCACTCTCTATCCCTAGCCAATCACCGTTCCAGATTCTGAGGGTTGTGAGAGGGAAGTACTTTTGAAACTTCAAATAGGGTCTTAGACCCGCCCCATTTTTGTGTTACACAGCTGGCAGTGTTCAGGGCATGGAAAGCCTTGCTGTCTCTATCATGGCCCTTTTGTAAGCCCACTTTCAATCCAAAAATTCTAGGTGCATTAGTGGGTTTCCAGTCCTGAATAGCGACTGCCGGAACTCTACCAGCAGGACGTTCTGCAGGTCAGCCGCTTCCTGGAGATCTGTGCCAAAGTGCATGGCCTCTTGCTCTCTCCGGCTGCCAGACCGCACATGCCACACCACTCTGTAGGCTGCCCTGCTGGTTATTGTGCCAGGCGGCCCCATGTAGCCTCTCCTTCCCCTTGTCTCCACTGCGACTACACTTTCTGTGGCTTCTGCCCCCCAAGGAAAAGATGTGGTCCATCTACAGGCATCCTGGCACTGGTATGGCAGTAAGGGGTTGTTCACCTGCCACGCCCCACAACATTCCTGACAAGTCCAGGAAGCTGGCCTTGTCTCAACCGCAGATACAGTATGTACATGCATTCAGCAAGTTCACTTCTGTGTTGGCGACAGAACTCGCTGGGACCGGCTTCATCCCCATAAAAGAGGTGAGATACTGTATGCTGGATGTTACACTTGCTGAACAGGATGTTTTTAGGCAGTTTATTTTGAAGCAGTGATTCTGTATTGTGGTAAAACCCAATTCCCACTGAAATATGTCTTCATACTGTAATGCTTACATCCTTGCACCTCTGTACTCATTCCCAAAGGACAACTACTGTAAAGCGTTGTACCAGAGAGCAATATATAATGTTTACAAAATAATTCCCCTTTATTGGCCTTATGTCCTGGAACATTATGCATACATTCTCCTTATACTTGTTTTCTTTCAGAACATGCGAATGGACCGAAGCCCTGCCTTTGACAACTTGTCCCATCCGCTGGCTTCAGGATTGTCAGGAGGATTTTCAGATTCCTCAAGTGTGCTAAATAAAGGAACATCTAGATATAACGATGGAGAGCACGGGTGGCCTGTAACCAGCTCGCAGGAGGAGCATCATGGGGTTGATGTTGACTGTAGCTTGACCCCACCATTGAGATCCCCTTCTTTACCTGCCTTGTCGTGCGTCCGCAGTGAAACTTCGCCCCACTCTCCCACCACCCTAGTTGCAAGACCCAAGGGAATGAGAACGTTGGTCCTGCATTGACAGATGTTCAACGGAAACCCATTTCAGCTGAGGATCCGCAAGCAATTATTGATAAGCACAATCATTAGTCAGGTGATATGGCATGGGCAGTATTCAAATATTTGGTGACCTTGGAGCAGTATCAGCAGTGGTACAAGTGGGTCAGCTTTGATGGCATTGATATGGAGTCTTGACTGCCTCTTCTTCTGTGGACGAATTTCTTCACTTTTGTACATGGAGGATTTAAAGATTATCATTCACACCTGTGTAAGAAATTAATCAATCCATTCTTCTGTATGGAAAGGTGAAAACCCTGGCTGTCCTTTCAGCCCAGTGCTCCCCAAACCAGCCCTACCCCCTTGCCACCCGGCAGATTATCCTCCACAGTTATCATGGCATGTCCCCTTTACTTCATTATTTACCACCATCCCAGTCCTCCCTGTCTTGACACCTAGCCCTTCTGCCACCTCTGTCCCTCCATCCTTAGCTTCCTTGCCCACAGTATTAGCCATGCACCTCAAACACCTGGACACTGCACACATCTCGCCCCCTAGTCCATCCCCTCCCACTGACCAAAGTGGCAGCACCTCTAGTGTGCCATAGCCCTCTAACTGGTAAACAGCTATGATGCACACTCATTAGGTTTTACCCTAAAATAATATATGGTTCATAACTCGTTACAGCCCCATTTGATTTCTGGTCCAACCTAAAGCACTGTGGGCCTCATTACGACCCAGGCGGTAAGTTACCGCCTGGGCCGTGACTTTACCACCATGGCGTAAACTACGTTTACGCCATGGTGGTTGGCGGACTTACCGCCCCATTCCGACCTAGGCGGGGCGGTAAGTCCCCAATCCCCATTTACCCTTCCCCATTCCCATTTTTGCCCATAGGGCATAATGGGAGTGGGGAAGGCGTTAATTACGCCACCGTAAATTACGGTGGCGTAATTAACTCCGTGGTCCCTTAGCGCCATGGATTTTAACACCTGCTAAAAGCAGGTGTTAAAAGCACCATGGCGCTAGGGGACCTCGTAATTGGCGGTAAGGGGTCGGCGCAGCTAACGCTGGCGTTAACCCCTTACCGCCAGGGTCGTAATGAGGCCCTGTGTATATTAACTATCACTCTTCAGTGCTGCACGTGTGTTGATGCAATACAATTTGAGAAAGTACCACAGTCTATTTCTTCATTACATTGCAAACCTTTTAATGAGATGACAGTACAGGTAGATGTACATACTTTAGATTCCTACCACAGGCGCCACCATTCGGCTCAAGCGTGAAGGGAAGGTCCTCTTGATGTGGTCTAGAGTTCAAAGACAGGTGTCAGTACCTTGAACCAAAACCTAGTGGCTCGTCAATCTGTTATGCCTTATTGATGGGCTTATGGACATGTTTTAGGGTACCCCTTCAGTTGGCCACTTCTTGGAGATGCAGCCCAAAACAAGTGTCTTCATAGGGTGTTTTACACAAGGCTTAGTTAAGTAATGTCATTTCCTCTTGAATACCATTTGTTTAAACCTTTTGCGGACAACAGTAGTCTAATATGTTAAAAGGAATAGCTCAAAGTCTTCCCCTGGTCTCAATCGGGTCGTTAACATGGGCAACCTGCTTTTGTTTGCTGACATCATGGACCATCAGTGAAATCCTGTGGATAGGAAACAAGTCATGTCAGGTTTTGATGAATGGAACAGTAGGAACTGAATCGACCATTACTACTATAACACACAGTGGAGAAAACAAAACCAAAAGATACAAGAAACAGACAACTTACTTTACAAAGGTAACAATCAAGAGGGCAAGTGCTTCAAATGTAAGAGGATTACTGTACGGATATGCAAGCACACATTCACTGTGTTAAGAGTACAATCGTATGGCGCAATATACACATCAAAGCATGCACTGCGATACGATCACACAACTTGCCATGGAAATCTATGAAGTTACACATGTACTGCATCAATAGCACAAAACTTGCTGTGGGCACATATGTGACGGTGACTACATGTCCCGGCATGCACTGTGTTAACAGCACAAATCTCAATGAATGGGCATATCTGGCAAACACTAAAGCTCAGAGGATGCTCTGCCTCAATAGTACAATACTCGCTGTGGGCGCATATGTAGCATTGACTACACGTACCACCATTCACTTTGTTGAGAGTAAAAAACTCACTGTGGGTGCGTATCAGGTAGAGACAACATGTCCAACCATATACTCTATACAGAACTGAGGCGCACCTCGTTGCAGTTCACTTCTCTGGATGAGCTTTTCCACTGGTATAGTGTAGATTGCAGACAGCTTTATAACATTACAGAGAGTTAGTAGACATTGGTGTACCCAGGGCCATACAATTCTTTCAGCTTCACACTCATCGCTGGAGTGCTGGGCTCAGCTATTGTAGGAAGAGCAGTAAGAGCAGTAACTGACATACTTACAATATCAAAGAAATTCACAATGCATAACTGTATTGTTATCCCAACAAGGTGGCTTTAAAAAGGGTTGCATGCTAAAAGGAGGGGCCAACAGGTGCATGAAAGTGAATGAATTAGCTGGATCGCTTCTTGATCAAGCACTGTTTAAAGAGGAGACATGTACATGCGGTGCCACCGCTAAATACCACATGAACAGGTCTCCCTGGCTCCCTGAGTTTGAGGCAGCATCAGTGATTTTTTTAGCACTTGTTCACGCTACACTGAGTAAGCCCAGGGAGTGTCCCTGGAGATGTCCCTGACTGTAAAGCACTTTAGTGTGCTGCCTACGACAAAGCACTGCTCTGGCCAAGACACGCTCCAAGGTTAAGTTATATTAAAAATACTCCCAAATCAAAGGCTTCAAAGAATACAAAGAGAAGCTGACATTTTCCTTTCATAGGGATGAGAGCAGTAACATTTTAAATTTCCAGTTTCAGCCTTTCATACTGAAAAAAATTAGACAATGGGCCTCATCGGTTGCTGCTGGACTTGCAATATTTACCGGTGCCTGGTTTGCCGGAATCACCAGGGGATGAAGACCCCGGCGATCCGGGAAGTCAGGCACTGGTAAATTTGTAATCCCCATTTCCATTGAGTCCAATATGGGAATGGGGATGAAGGAAGCATTGTCACTGTTAAAATGTTGCTGGTGCTTCTGTGAAAGTCTGCGGTGGGTGCCGTTCCACCCGCCAGGTCTGACCCTGGCGGGTGGGATGGCACCCGCCCAAAGACTCGTAGTGTGCCGGTCCGGTAACATTAAAAATAAATGGAGCTGAAGAGTACTCTGCTCACTTGCTTACACTTGGTGTCACTGAGATTTGTAATGCCAGTCGATATTCTTTAGGAAAATGAAAAGAGGTAAAACAGTTTATTATTCTGTACTGTTTATTAAATGTCAAAGAAGAGCTTTGACTAATACTCTATTGTACGGTGTGTGTAGCACAGTATGGTATTCCTCACATTTGCTGAATGTAAGTTTGCCTTATTGTTATGTTCCCAAATTATTTATCTCCTGTTTAACCGTAAATCTATATGTGATAAGTTTTGGTATGGTATATAAAGGCTAGGGGTATGGTGCAAGAGGGGTAGGCACAGGGGGGCTTTGTGCATTTTTTGCATTAAAAACCGTGGAAAAGTCAGCAAAAAAGAATCCAGCAAAGTGTCATTCGTCAAACGTAAATCGAGGAAACCAAATAGATCAGCACGGTGCATCTGTCCAGCAAAACCCATGCATCTTCAGTCAATGATCCAAAATGTGAATGTTTTCTTGTTGTGGGACACGATATACAGTAGAAAATAGTCTGTCGCCCCTAGTGAATACAGAATATGTAGTGTATCTCACTTGCTACATGCACCCTGGAGTGCATTTTCACCACAGGCCTAACAGCAATAGGGAAAAAAGAACTTCATCAGCCAGAGGTGCCTAGACGATGCACAGGGTCTCGTTCAGGGTCAAGGTGGATGAGAAATATCAGCCGAAATTACAACTCTTGATGAGACACAACTGTAGAAATGTGCCAGGCACGTATGCCCAGGTAATCACACCATGTTCCAGCTGTTGTAAATTTATGGCCAGGTAGTACCATTATGGCAGTACCTTGCAAATGATATCCCATAACTACACAAACCCCAACAATGTTGCCTTTAGTAATGCTTGGTTTACCTTGCAACTGAAAACCTTGTCATAATGTTCTGACATAGCTGAACTAACAGCACCCATGGATGAATCGTTCAAGCCAAGACCCTTTCTGGTTCTGGCATGGGTTGTGAGGTATTTGTCAATACACATGTGAACATGTATTCTTTTGGGGCACATCAGATGGATCTGTCAGGTACCATTTGCACATGGCATCCAATACCCCTATCTAGAGTAGAGATGCTTGGTCTACGTAATGTTTTCCACTTCAACATTCCTAGGATGGCTATCCAGCCCTATGCGCTCATTAATCGACATCACTGAGCAGAAGGATATGAGGATTGGATCCACGTGGTGAGATATGATATGATATGATAGTTTATTTATATAGCGCCTATACGCAATGTGTTTCAAAGCGCTTCAAGACAAGGGAGGGAACAAGAGAAAATACAATGACATTCTTACAGGCCACGAACAGTAAGGATGTGAAATTAACTATCATACTCGGCCTCACGACATTTCAGATAGTGCAAGAGCTAAAAAATAGATAAGGAAGGGAGAGGGTGAGAGGGAAGGAAATGGAAAAGACATGCGACTACCATACTAGGCGTGACGACATTTCTGGTAGAACCGGAGAAAAACACGAGGTGAAGGAGAGGGGTGCAGGAATGTAGGGGAGGAACAAAACAAGTGACTATCATACTAGGCCTGACGACATTTCAGATAGTGCTGGAGGGGGGGAAGTGGGGAGGAAAAAACCAGCAAGGGGAGAGAGGAGGAGACAGACGAGGTTGCTATCATACTAGGTCCAGGGAAAATTCTGATAGAGTAAGTGCATAGAAGAAAGTAAGGGGAGGAGATATGAAAAGGGAGAAGGGAAAGGTGGAGAGAATAGATAGCAGTCAAAAAGAGTGGAGAAGCGAGAGGGGAGAGTGAATACAATTGCAGAAGTGAGTAGTAACACATAATGTTGCAAGCCAGGATACAAGATGAAGATCAATCTAAAACATGTGTATCTAGTGTGGGATGTATTGACCCACTCCGCTATGCTGTGGGGCATCACTCTGATAGTTATGGTGCAAGGAACTCCAACAATGGTGGAGAAACCCTTGTGCATGCCTAAAACCTACATAAACTTACAAAAACCATGTGCTTCCGCACACAAAAAGAGGGATGCACAACCTGCCACCCATGGTGCATCTGCGGTGGTATAGAGCACACCCTGCAGAAATGTGCCAGTGGGCCCATGTCCAGCAGAGTGCAGAGAGAGAAGCAGCACTTTGCAAGTGAAACCCAAAAATGTACCTACAAATGGCATTTGCTGTGTGGCTAAAAAAACCCAAATGCCTATAACACAACACTCCTCAACATTCACAATCTTGCCTGGTGCTAAAATTCATGTATCTAATGAAGTATTGTGAACATACAAAGCCTTAATGTGAAGAGCAAAACATTCTTCAGACAAACTGGATTGTCTGGAAACTGACAGCCTATGCCAACATCTGGGTGCAGTACCCTGGGCTACCTGAATGACAGCTATCAGATGAGTCACTGATGAAACTTTAAAGAGAGCTAAAACTAAAAGTCTGCTGGATTAGCAAACATAAAAAGGAGTATTGCCAAAAAAGGAATGCAGATTGTAGTTGTGTTTTTGATCCCACAGATTTTAAGGCTAAGAAAGTAATGTATTTATGTTTGATACAACAAATTTGGTTTTGGCTGGATTTAAAAAGTTAATTAGCCTGGCTGAGCTACAGGAACTGGAAAAGCAGGTTTCCAGGGGGAAGGCCTTCCTCTCAGCAGAAACTCAATGGGAAATGCTAATTGGGGGTTAGAACAGACTCTTGTCTACAGAAAGAGAAGGAACAATGACAAGCCTTTCAGCCCAGGAAGCGGAGGTGTGAAGGCAGTCGTAAACTCTCCTGGAAGGAGCTTCCCCCAAGGAGGGCGTTGCACTGGAATCCCAGGAGAGACAAAGGGGTGGAGCCAAGCGACCATCTGCTGTTAAGAATGAACAATTAACATTTGTAAAAGACTCATAACTTGTTTTCAAAGAGGTGAAAAATATAAAAAGGACAGAGTTGTTAATTTAATTTTTGGCTGCATGTGTGAAGAGGCGGTAGAACTGTGTGACATGTTCTGGACAGGAATGGCAATATATGTGGTTTTATGCGAAAGGTATTAATGTTAGAATTGTGAAAACGTACACGCACATCCCTAGTATAAACACACACATTTGTGGAAACTTGCATACAATTTGGAAATTGTGTTCATAGCAAAAAGGACAACATTCTGTAGAAAGCTGAGACAAGATCCCACTGCTGCAGGGTTTTGAGGAATAGCTGCTACACAAATATGGCATCTTTGTGTGTGATTTGTATAAAGGTGACCAATGAAGAAATGTACATTTAGTATCAAATCCGATTTTGAGAGCCGCGAGGTCTTTGAGGACTATAAAGCAAACCATAAAATGTGACATCATCCGGCCTTGATCCAATCACTCAAATTGCAAGGCGGAGATGAATTTTTGATCCTTTCTCAGCTCACAGGGGCAAGCTTAGCTAAGCCGGCCCATACACCCACTTGTGATGTCATTTTAAAGCATAAACAGAGATAGCTGACAGAACATAGGGACTCACTGATCCAGTCACTTTCCTGATTCTGGCAAAGCACTCTGATCCAGCATTCTACATCCAGCTTAAATATTCTTCCAGATCCAGAGGCCAACACTCTTGCCAGCAATAGAGAACTATTGATTTCCAGCAAGGCCAAAATCCTCAAATGTATTCTCTCCACCCAGTGAAGCGCTGTGTGGTGTGAGAAGGCCTTTTGAACCAGTATCCTGAAATTCTCTGGCTTGCCACCACTAGGGTTGCCCGAGGAACTCGCTACCCGGGTGATTCAAACACCCACAGACTAGGAGGGCAGATTCTGTGCAAACCCGGCGACCGGCCTAGCTGATCCAGTACCATGCCTGATGTGCTGTCTTTCCTAGACAAGACCCAATCCAATGACCAGAGCTGACGGTCCCATTTAAAAACTTATCCTGTGAGTATTAATATGAAGAACTGTGGCTCAAACCCATCCTATCTTTCATTCAGAACCAGTATTGTTATATCTATCTTTGCGCTGACTCTTTTCTCATCTGAAGAAGTCGGGTCACACTGATCACTTGACTGTAAGATGCTTCTGTGGTATTCACTTTTTCATAGTCATCCTCTAGTGTAAGCAAACCCATTTGTCATTTTCAAAAGTGAATTTCTGTTTTTTATTCTCACGCCTATTTTACAAAAACAACTCTTACTAAAACCACTATAACTCCCTCCGTTTTTGTGATAGAAACAAAATTTCAAATCCTACTTGTACCTGACATTTGTAGCTATCAATAGAACAGTGCACTTGTCCCGTTATCATGAATATCACGGAAGGAAAAGTTTGCCGCGAGTTACAATTCCTAAAGGTTTTTACACATGTGAAATAGCTTTAATTTGTTTCCGACTTGGACTTTAAGATCTCAAATGTTTTCTTTGGACTAAATCATTGCTTGTGCCTGTGTGCAACTGTTCAAAGGAGCTCCCATAGGAATTTATAACAATTTAAGTATTTTTGACCACATTTGGTGTTTTTGCCCAGTCAATTCTAAAGACATTTGTAAAAGCCATCCTGACAGCTGAAAAGTCGATTCCGTTTTTCTCTTGTGTTTTATGGGGAGAAGGTGGGACAGATATTCTGTTTGATTTGTGCTGTTACTGAATACCTGCTCTCTCCTCCCATCTCTTTACATGCCTATTGCGGGGGTTGAGGGGTGTTGCAGGGGGAACCTCTAACCATAGTGCTACCTGATCTGAACCAACACAAAAGTATTCTTTTCTGTGCTGCATATGTTTTTGGTGTTCATTACTTGATTCATAGTGTATTAAAAATATTATTCTGTGTTCTGTCACCCCATTGGTGATCGTTGTTTATCTATTAAAACATATTGTGATTACATTTTAAATACATAAATAAATATTTACCTTTGCAAACTAGCCTGATTCCTGGTTCAGTGTGACCGGGGGGGAAGGGTTCCAGGAGAAGGGTGTTATATGAGTGGTATATCGTTCAGAATATTGAACTTATAGACAAAAATAAATAAGGGTTCCAATTGTGCACTACATGCCAGGCTTGACTTGGGTGTGTGCCAGATTGAAATCACTTACACTAGAAACTCAACGGGATCTATACCGATGTTAATAAAATGGAATGGTAAACAATTACATACATACAATCATACAGAGAACACGTCTCCATACCAAAGTTCACCCATTTTCTTTCACAAGTTCCTCAGTGGCCATCTTTGTTTGAGTTTATAAGGCTGTGCCATATTGTTACAGTTGTTTGTAATAAACTTTAAATCTAACGTTTGATATGTATTTACCTTTTTTGGCCTCCAGTTGTAAACCATTTTTTGTGCAATTGGTTAACATTTTGACCCAATTACCTGTTACTTGATAAAAGCATTAGGCGTGTGGTCTTCACTGGCCTGGAGAACTGTGCATAGTAAAAATGTGGCTTTAGGTTCCATGAGAATGACCATGCCCTAAGCAAGACTATGGAGAGGGCCTGCCCATTGCTCCTTGAACCGTTGGGTCTTTACGAGACCTTTGATAGTTTGGATCATTGTTTGCTGTTGTATTAGCATCTAAGATGCTAGTCATGGAAGCATGGATTAGCTTCAGAGTAACTTTATCATGACTCTTCCTGTTCTACAATGAAAGACCATACAGTTAATCATGGATTCTTATGTTCTGTGACTGCACTTGGTCCTATTTGGAATGCTCTTTGCTATATGCCTTCACTGTCCAATGTGCATGTAGGTTGTTTTAGAAATGTCATCTATAAAGATGATCCGGTGTGTCACTAGCATATTGATGACATGCTGGTCCATGCTTTGTGGCAAGAGAGTATTGTGATTGCTTTCAGTACTCTATGTTAACATTTCCTGAGATAGTGAGTTGGGTTGAGCAAAACTAAGCTGTAGAGAGTCAGATCTGCCAATCAATAGTTCTGACTTGAAATCAAGCAGGTTGACTAATGGCTTATGTTTGTTAATGGCTAATTTCTGTTGGCATGCAAGTGCAACGTCCCAAACGTAGAATGAGGTTCAATCTGTGTAAATTCGATTAGCAAGGAGAGCTGGTAATTTAGTGTCAGTATTTTTGCTGCTTGGTTTAGCATTTCTGCACACGTGTTATTTGTAGTTAGCTTTGACACACTTTAGAGAGAATCACACAGTGATAGGTGAAGCAGCAACAATTTTGCTGATTATATTTAGAGTTTAGGCCCGGGATACTTTAGGGGCTGTCTAGCTAGTATTAGTGAATTAATAGTGGTTTGTTTGTATTTTGGAGAACTCCGAATATGTTGGTAATTGGTGAAAGGGAGGCTGAAAGTGCCACATAGTGCAAACATTAAGTGGGATAGATGTTGATTTTTTTAGTAACATAAGGACTGTTGGCTACGTTAGCAAGAGTTCTGCCATTTTTAGTTCTGCCCTGTTAGAGTTTGCAGCTTCTGTCAGTTAGAGTATTAGGCCACATCTTGGAGCTTCTGTTCTGTTCATTAAATTATATTGCATTCCTCCTTGTCCCCAGTGAGTGTTTAGATAGCCAAGGCCCCTGGAGGAAGAGGGAAGCACCGCACAGATAGTAGTTAATGGTGTAAGCCGAGCAGTCAAGGTGGCCAAGTTGTCAGGTCTCATGAGAAAGTCCACTTCATTGTCACATGGTATTGACTTCATTGTGCACACTTGCTCATGATTGGGTATCTTCAAGGGGCATGGACTGAATGTAATGAACCAATCAGAACAAAGTATTTTTTTGCGCTGACTTTACAATAAGGGTCATTTGCAAAGGGCTGTACTCATGTCATCATAGATGTTTAATTGACCAATGGGGTAGTAAATTGTATTGATCGTTTTTTTGGGCCTACCTTACAGTTCTGTTGCTGTGACCAAAGTCCTCCACTGGATACTCTTTTGACTGTAGCTAATGAGAACTCTCCGCACATTCATGTTAAAATTTAATTTTTTCCATGCTTTGTTATTGAGTATGTATTTATTGGTCATGTCTTTGATACCAAATGCCACACAGAAGCACGTTCAGTGTACTGTCTCAGAGTCCTAAGCGGATTAGCCCATTTCCAGCTCCAGGAGACCTGGCACCATTGACTTTTTATTGATGTCATTATACTTTACACATGCTCCATCTGCAGAGTGGTCCTCTTGTGCAGAAAGTTGCTTCTGAAGGCGGGGATATGCAATAAGTGTCCTCTTTCGCAGATATGGCCCATACTATCTCTCTTCATCTCTGGCTGCTGGTGAGCTTCAGAATCAAATGAAGGAGATCCCTTATAGTCTACAAGACTTTGCAGCATGGACAAATATTTTATATCCTCCCTTGGGAGGTCCATCATTCTGGAGTATTTGCCTTGGTGTATTGAACTACATCTCTCTGCTCTCGTCTTCACTAAATCACAGGTTTTTTGGTACTATTTGTAAGACTCACTTCCCACACTAGGCCTTCATTATTATTGTTTATTAAATTGTTTGTACACTTTTCATTTTATTGTAAAGTAGACTAAACGCAGGTGTGCGTGTGTGTGTTGGTGTGTGCACACGCGTGGGCAATATTACTATCAAGTTAATAATGTAAAAGTAAAGCCTAGCATCATGTACATCCTGGTATGTTTTTATAGCTAGTTTTCTGATTTCACTTGACCTGTTCTTGTTTGATGTCTGACGGTGATATGAGAGCGGTTGCGAGCTGTTAACATACTTACTTCTTCAGTGTATTGACCCCACTACCTCACAACATCACAAACTGGTTAACATTTTTAATTGCTTGATGTGGCCAAGCAGGAGACCCGTATCACAGGCTTCTGCTGATCCCACTGGCACCCCAGCCCTCAGGTTGGAGAATCACCTTTTTAGAGTAAGCAACATTTTGAGCATTCAATCTTCAAACACACATTCTCCTTCTGCAGAAAGAAGATCACTTGTCTGTATATAAACATGGACGGTTCCCATTGGCCCAGCACACACCACTCAAATCCAGGCATAGTGCAGCCTGCCTATTGCTGGAGTTGTGGATGTGCGTCTTGTCATGAGGCAAAAGATATGTTAGGATAAAAGATGGGCAAACATCAAACCCCACCTCTACTTATCTTCAATGGAAGCAGCTATTGCAATGCACATGCTACTGAATGATGCTTTCATATTTGCTGAACATATGAAAAGTGTGCTGGCCTCATGCCATATTACAGAAACGTTGCACCGCTGCAAGTGCACATTTCCTCTGCCTTAGCATTGGAGCAAGAAACGCCCGACTGCAACAAAAAACAACAACAAATCAATGCAAAATTCCACCCAAGCAATGTTTCCCTAGTGCTAATACGGAATGGTATTATAACTAAGACAACAACAAATATTCTGATGGTCTAAATCATCAGACCTGGGGACGCCTTACTGTAGTGAAAACTACTGCACAATACACACACTTAGTACTAATAAGCGTGTTTACTAATGAAATGAACTCTGTGAATCGTCGTCATAAGCACCCTGTCTTGGTGCAACTGTCGTTTTCTCATAACTGAAGTGGCAGTCACTGCAGCCCATGGCCTTCAGACCAGTCCATCGTCAGGGCTAGCTCTGTCCTTCTAAGAGAAATAGCGCCCCCCAGGGAGAATGGGGAGCCTGGTGGTGCAAATGAGAGTACACCCATGCATGCCTTCTCCATATCTTTTGTGGATACAAAATAAATGCCTAATCTGGGTTCACACGAGTTCTGTAAGAGTAACAGTCCTCATAACCGAGGTGCCTGGGCAAAACCCTCTTTTCTGTTCAATATCAGTAAGACGAACATTACCTTGGTGCAAAAATGCATTACAGGAATACGTTTTGGCCCTGTGCCAATTTTACCCACGTGCTAATACTGTGCAGAATTGCACTTGCACCAGCGCAATGTTTCTGTACTTTGGCACCTAGGGTGGAATAGGAGACTACCCGGCCGGCCAATCCTTATCAGCGACGGCCTCCAAGGCCGATCCACTTCTCTTCTCATACCTGTGAAGAGGTGAATGAAACAAGGTAAAGCCACGGGTCAAATGATTGTAAGCCACTTGAAGCCACGGCCTCTTTTAATGGTAAAGAGTATCGACGTCCCTGGGGGTGAGCAAAAGGGCCCAATTGCTGCTCGCCCTCCCGCCATTGGTGCCCTGTGCCCTCTCTGGCAAAGGACTCTTTTCAGCAGATTTAAAAGCATTCGTCGACAAGCCGCCAATCCCGTTTTACAGCCTCTTTTGCTTGCCTGGCCTGTACTTTCATGTAGCCCGAAGCAGAAACCAAGGGACTAGTTGGGCCATGAATATCCAGTGGGCAGCGGACATCTCATTTTAAAGTGGGCTTCCCACATGCAGGGCACAATGGTAGCTGCTAAATGTCTGCTTACAATGTCATATGAAACAACAGAAAAGCCCTTTCCATAGTGAAACCAGGGGCCAGAATACAGAAACTTTGCACTGGTGCAAGTGAAAGGTTTGCAGGGTATTAGCACTAGGGAAAAGTTTCCCCTATTTTTAAAAACACTGGGACACATTAAAAAATCATTGCACCTCGACAAGTACAATTTGGCATATTAAAAGCACTAGCGCTAACATTGCCCTACTGCTAAAAAGATACATTGTTGATGCATTTTTGCATCAAGGCAACGATTGCCCTAGTGCTATACCATTCTGTATTTGCCCTAGTGCAAAAATGTTGTTAAAATGCACAGGTTGATTTCTGTCCTGTGTTTAGTCTTTTTGTTTGAGCACCAACATAACTGCTCAATCAAAATGCAATGCTTCCGTTGTGCTGCCAGCCGTCATTAGGAAACTCAGCTGTGGTTTCGGTGGATTTTCATCATGGGACAGAAATGTCTTCAGTATGAGCAAGCGACTTGCCCAGCCCAAACTCTCTGGTACAACCGTGCATTTTACAGCACATCATTTTTGGAGAAATTGCAAAAGGTGATACGATTTACAGGCAGCTTGAAACATTTGGGATTTCCGCAACAACCACGAAACCTTATGAGCTACTTTGGTAGCTTTCTGCTTTAGGATACACCTCTCTACTTTTAAATAATGCAACAGTGGGTGTGGATCCCCGATTGTCCTCAAAATCACTGTCTTACCACCAGCTGCAGTTCATGCATGAGTTTAAAGCCAATACTGTTTCATCTCCAGCCACATAGACTGCACAAAATCTTATTTAGGGTGTACAGCCAGATATTAAAAACTGTAAATGGGAGGCAAAGTGAGGTTCTTTGCCCCCATAGAGATTGATAAATAACAAAGGATTCAAATGCCCTCTTACCCCTGTATTTAATAATATCTTTGGTTGAACGGCCTGTTTTTGACTACATAATATTTCAAAGCTGTGTTATGAGCCATGTTTGTTTTAGTAAAAAGCATGGTTTTTCCTCCTGGGTGCACACTATTAGGCGGTTGAACAGTGAGTGATGTCTTCCTATTATCGGTATGCTGTCTCATGTGTGCATGCACACTTTGCATAACAATCAGCTGCATGTCTGCATCAAACAATGACTAATAGCCTGTGACTATGATTGATTGGTTGATTGATATTTTATTTTTATCGCGCTCGTACACAAGTGTTTCAGAGCGCGACAAAGCAAGGGAGGGGATCAGGGGAGAACAAAACAGCGATCTTACTAGGCCCAGTGACATTGACAACGCGCAAGTGCATGCGACGGGGGAGGGGAAAAGTGCATGGAAGGGGGGAGAAGTGGAAAGTGCGAAGCAGAGGAGAAACAGATAAATAACAATAAAAAAATAATAGAGGCAACAAACAGTGGTAGTGCAGCCAGCAATTTGCACGTGCTAGGTTTAAGGCAGCAGACAGGGTGGGTCTGATAAGTGCAGGAAGAAAAAGGACATGTATAACCCAGTGGGAAGATTAAAGACCTCTCAAATTAGATCTTGTCAGGTGGGAGGTACTAAACCAGTTATTATCATCACATTGCATTATGGTACATGTGAACTTGGCTTTTTAGACTGAAACTAAAATAACATTTGTTGTATAAGAATACCGAATGAAGTGTGCTGTAAGTATGGACTTGAACATCTCAGCCCTTGCACTCCAGAGCTTTGTCTCTGCATATTATTGAAACATGGTGTAAACGAACAACAGCAGGTTAATCATTTGCCCCACAGCCATTCCTCCAGACCAGAGATCAACATTTTATGTTGCCAGCTGCTAGCCACCCATAAAAAGTCACTTGCTTGTTCAATACTATACATACACACAGCCTACCATTTCTTACTTGACAAAATGCAATTATCACTAGCCAATTGCTAGTGGCGAGTGCAAATTGTACACCCTGCGCCAGACCAGTGGTAGACAACCTGCAGCCCTCCAGGTGTTTTGGCCTATAGCTCCCATCAGCCCTCTCCATCCAATGGAGAGTAATTATGGAAGTCGTAGGCCAAAACATCTGGAGGGCTACAGATTGATCACCACTTCCCTTGACTGTTGGAATATTTCCAGAACTGGAAACAAGGTGTCTCAGCGGCAAGTAAGTAGTTCTCTAGTCACTTTAGTCAGTCCCTCTCATGTCACTTTCCCTCCCCCCGCATAAATAGAATTACAAATGTTATCACAGTCAATGAGAAAATAAAAACGAGCTAAAACCTTTGAGGGTAGTACGGATATTTCTATGACTTCCTTCCAAAAGAGGCAGAGATGTTTGCTATTAAAGCGTCCAATTTAGACTCCAAGCTTTTTATGCCATCTCTGCAAACTGCGTCCTTGGCCATGTCCATTATAACCAAATCCTCAATCAGGGACCGGTCAGATATAATATTGTGTTTGGTGAGGGCGGACGAATTCCTCATAGCAGACTCATCAACCCCTTTCTCTGGAGCCTCTGCTATCATTTCATCCTTGATGCAGTGCGGCTGGAACACTTTTCAGAGTGGTTGTGTTGGACATGGACAACACATCACAAAAAATATTAGTGCATTCACAGTCCTGGTGTTACTGAACCAGTGAGTGTAGCAAATACGTGAACACCTTTTAGAGCAACTTATGTGTGGGGTGCTGAATTGACCTCAATGTATTTTTGAAAATAGGCAGTTGCCATCCATACATGATATGATATGGCATTTGTAACGTGCCTATACACAAATGTTTCAAGGCGCGACGAGGCAGGGAGGGGGGACAAAGGGAAGACTGACAACGATCTTACTAGGCCAGGTGTCATTCAGATCGCGCAAGTGCATGGGAAGAGGGGAAGGGAAAGTGCAAGGGGAAAGGGAGAGGGGAAAGTGCAGTACAGGGGTAGTAGAATAACAAGATAAATAATAAGGACCAGCTGGTGGCAAGTGCACGGTAAGTGCAGACAAGTTCTGGGAAGGGGGGGCTGTAGGGATACAGAGACAGTCCCGCAGTGCAGGGGTTGCCAGGGAGGCAGTGCAAGGGGAGAGTGGCTGGGCCAGGTACCGAGATCGGTGTGAGTGGCCCTGTTGCAGATGGAGTGCAGTTTCAGTCAGGAATTAGCAGGGGAGAGGGGGAGAGAAAGCAGAAGCAAAGAGGAAGGTTTTGAGGTGCTTCCGGAACCGGAGATGGTTCTCATCAAGTTTCAGGAAGGCGGGAAGGCTGTTACAGAGGGAGGCCCCTGCTGCAGAGAGAGATCTACCCCCAGCTCGTTGCTTGGAGAAGCGGCTGACCCTGATGGAGTTGGAGGCGGATGAGTGAAGAGCTTGAGATGGGAGATATTTCGGAAGAGAGAGTTGAAGGTATTTTGGCCCCAGGCCCAAGAAGGCCTTGTGGACAATGCAGAGGGTTTTGAACTTAATCCTCGCAGCCACTGGGTGTCAGTGCAGAGATTTCAGTCCTGGAGAGATACGGTCCCTGGGCTTGAGGCCAAGGACAAGACTCACAGTCCTGTTCTGGATGAGTTGCAGAGGACGGAGAGTAGAGGCAGGCAGATTTAGATGGAGGCTGTTACAGTAGTCCAGCTTAGAGAGAACCAGGACTCTGGAGACAGTGAGCTTCTGGGGGAAGGAGAGGAAAGGATGAATACCTCTGAGGAGGTGCAGCTGGTAGTGTGACTTCTTAGAGACATCAGATATGTGAGGAGAGAAGGAGAGTGTGGAGTGAAGATGACCCCGAGGTTTTTTGCCTTGCAGGTCGGAGCAGGAAGAGGGCCAAGAGAGGCCGGCCACAGAGCTGCAGGGAAGGAGGGAGTGGGTGTGCCGATGAGTAGAATCTCAGTCTTACTGGCATTAAGGCAGAGGTCATTAGCGGCACACCATTCCTGGATAGCAGACAGACAGTCAGAGATGAGGAAAGGAGAGGAGGAGACCGAGGGTAGCCTGAAAATGAGCTGAATCATCCGCGTAGCACTGAAAGTTGGGGCAGAGAGCGGCGATGCGGTGGGCAAGGAGTGCCAGATATTGGTTGAACAGCCAGGGAGAGAGGTTAGATCCCTGGGGGACACCACAGGAAGAGAAAAAGATGTCCGAGAGGAAGGACCCCAGTTGGACCAGGGAGGGTCGATTGGAGAGGAAAGAGGTCAGCCACGCCAGAGCCTGACCAGTGATACCCAGGTTATCACGGAGATGGTTGAGCAGGATGGCATGGTTGACAGTATCAAAGGCAGAAGAGAGATCGAGCAAGATGAGAACACAGGGAGTATTAGAGTCAAGGTTGGAGAGCAGGTCTTCACGGATGTTCAGGAGAGCAGTTTCCATGCTTCTGGCGGCTCTGAAGCCAGACTGATGGTCATGAAGACAACCAACAGATTCAGCATGGAGATTAAGTTGGGAGCTGGCCAGTTTCTCCAGGAGCCTGCCCAGGAAGGGAGTGATGGAGATTGGGCGATAGTTAGCCGGGCAGGAGGGGTCGGAAGAGAGTTTCTTAAGAAGAGGGTGCACAAGGGAGTTCTTAAGGGGGGATGGGAAGACTCCAGAGGTGAAGGAGTGATTGCAGAAGTCAGCCAGGGCAGGAGCCAGGGAGTCGATGTGGTCCTTGATAGTTTTGGAGGAACAAGGGTGAACCTGTTTTGACAAGACTTTCATAGATCAGACTTGTCTGGAAACCTCGTCAGCAGAGAAAAGGGGAAAGGCAGAGAAGGAGGGAGGAGGGGTTGCTGCAGAAGGGCCAGATGAAGAGCAGGGAATAGAGGGAGGGAGGTGATAGGAGTAGAGTGAGGACAGGAAGTCCTGAGTTTTTGAAATGAAGTGAGAAGCCAGTGCCATGCAGAGGGCCTGGGAGGGAACAGGAGAGGTAGAGACTGCAGCAGGGTTGGCTAGTTCCTTGCAGATTTTAAAGAGTTCAGCTGAGTTGTTAGATGCCGCAGAGATGCGGCCTTGGATAAGGGCTCTCTTCTTGGTGAGAACGGAGAGCCGGTATTGCCTTTGGAGCAGGCGGCAGGCCAGTTTGTCAGAGGATGAACATGAAGCACGCCATTTCCTCTCTGCCACCCTGCACTTGCGTTTTAGGGTGACGAGATCCGAGTCATACCAGGAGTTACATTTGGCTTTGGGCTTCAGGCGGATTCTCATGACAGGGGAAAGGATATCAAGAGTATCAGATATAGCAGAGTGGAGAGGGCTGTGTCAGGGTGGGAGTTATCTGAAGGGGGAGAGGGGATGAGAAGGTGACGGCGAAAGCCTCAACTGACATGCGCTTCATGGGTTGGATGTCCGAGAAGGAGGGTGACAGTGATGAAGGTGGCTTTGCTTGAGGGGTAGGGAGGGTGAAGTGGGAGGATAGGAGAAAGTGGTCGCTCCAGGGGAGAGGAGTGGAGAGAGGGACAGAGAGGGGAAGGTCAGAAGAGATCAGAGCATCAAGAGTGTGCCCTGCAGAATGAGTCGGCCCAGATGGGAGAATAGAGAGTGAGAGAGAGTCGCAGAGGTCGCAAAAGTGTCCAGAGGGGGGACAGGAGGCATCCAGGTGGATGTTGAAGTCTCCAAGAAAGAGGAGTTGAGTGGTTGAGGCCAAGAGTGAGGAGGAGAGGTCCGCCCACTCGGAGAGGAAGGAGGAAATCTGACCGGGTGGCCGAAAGATAGTAGCCACAATAAGGGAATGGCTAGGAGAGAGAGAGTCGGCAGACAAGGCATTCAAAAGAGGAGTAGGTCTGCGTAGGAGTGACAGAGGCAGGAATCCACTCAGGGAAGATAACGGCAACACCCCCACCAGAACGGTTGGGCCTGCGCACGGAGAGGATCTTGTAGCCATCAGGTAGGAGTGTGTCAAAGCTGGTGACAGAGCTGGCCGTGAACCATGTCTCAGTGAGACCGAGGACATCAAGGTCCAGTTCCTCAAGAAGGCAACAGATATCAGAGGAATGTTTGACAGCAGAGTGAGAGTTAAGAGTGGCAATGTGGAGAAGGTTGCCATCCTTGAATGACTTCCGGCGAGGGGTACAGATCAGAGGTACGCCCTGCGCAGGTGAAGAAGGAGCACGAGCGGGGGCAGGGAGGGAGGGGGAAGGCAAGGTAGCCGAGGAGAGGGGACAGCAGGAGAGGAAAGGAAGTTGATGAGGCACGGGAAGCATCTATCAAAGAGGTGAAGGTTGGCCTGAGGGCCTTGGACCAATATGGTCCCATTAGAGTAGACATTAATGATGGCCTAGGAGTGGAAGGAGGCCAAGAGGACATCCCAACGGGTGCCACAATTAATGGGAGAAGAGAAGAAAGGAGCAAGCACAGAGACCATATGAAGCGCCCATAGGTCAGGTGAAGGCACGTCAAAGAGGATGTCGGTGAGAGTTTCTTTGGAGGAGGCACTGGTGTAGGTGTCAGCAATAGGGAGGCCTGGGTTGGAGACCAGGATGTCCTTTTTAAACTTTTTCCTACCAGATTTAGTGAGGAGAGCAGGATAGTCAATGGATAAACAGTTAGAGAAGATAGGCGAGATAGAGAGCACCAGAGAATAGGAGGGAGAGGAGGGGGGAAGACAGACGAGAGCAAGCGGACAAGATAGCGAGCGGCAAACCAGTAGTGCAGTAGGACGGACTCTCAGGGTTAAAGATCTCAGAGTGCTCAATATGGAACCAGGGAGAAGCAACCTGAGTTTGAGAATCCTGAGAGGGGAGGAAAGGCCTGGTTTACCACAGTGTAATATGTCATGTTAAGAAACAACTCCATGACTGAAATTACCTCTTAAGAGACCTTTGTGGTTGTGGGGGAATGGCTCTTGGAAGAGCTCATCGCCAGAGTGACTGGCCATTTTGATCCAGCTCCAGACATGTATTTATTAATTTATTGTTATCTTGTAAGGTGTTTATACAGGAATCAAATACGGTTTCAAAGCGCCCACAGGGCAACAGGGAGGAGACAGGGGATGATAGACAATACAATTTCAATACAAAAAATATAAGAAGAAATAATGAGGAGGGGAGGACAAACCTACTATGCCTTGTGAGTGTTCAGAACATGCAAGTGCAGAAGGGAGAGGGTATGGGATAGGTGCTGTGGTGCTCGTGTGCTGTGGTGCTCGTGGGAGAGCAGCAGGTGAGGTGCTATGAGAGGTAAGTGCAAGCCTCCAAGGGTGGAGGGTGGAGGGTGGAGGGTGCTCGAGGCAAGTGTAGACAGCAGCTGGGATGATACAATGTGGGAGGTCAGGGCCCCGAAGATGCATAAGGGCCCTGTACACCAATCAAGCTACTGTGCGATTAGAAGGGGCGAGAGGGAGGGAAGGAAGAGGTGAAGAGGGAGGTCTTGAGGCTCTTCCAATATTTAAGAAGGTCCTGCTCAAGATGAAGGGGGAGCACGAAGCTGTTACAAAGAAGGGAGCCAGCTGAGGAAAGCAATCAACCACCTGCCCTCTGTTTAGCAAACCGCTTTACACACAAGGAATTGGTTCCAGAGGAGCACAGGGTTATAGAGGAGGAACATTTAGTCAGAAAGAGTTGCAGATAATGTGGTCCCTGGTCCCAGACAGCCTTGTGGATGACACAGAGGGATTTGAATTTAATCTGTGCTGTGCCCGGGAGCCAATGAAGACTTTGTAGAGCAGGAGAGATACAGTCCCTGGGCTTGCGGCCAAGGATAAGTCTTGTTGCCCCATTCTGGATTACCTGGAGGGATTGCAGAGTAGACGAAGGTAGATTCAGGAGGAGGCTATTGCAAAAGTCAAGCCTAGAGAGAACCAGAGCCCTGGTAACATTGAGCCTCTGGGGGAATGTGAGGAAGGTAGAATTCCTTTGAGAAGAAAGAGCTGAAAGTGGGACTTCTTGGCAATGTCCTGAGTGTGAGGGAGGAAGGAGAGAGAGGAGTCAAAGATGACTCTGGGGTTTCTGGCTTCCGAAAAGAGGGAGCAGGGGGAGAGCCCATGCCAGAAGACCAGAGTGAAGAGAAGAAGTCAGGTGCAGGGGTCCCAATAGGAAGGATCTCTGTTTTTCTGGCATTGAGGCAGAGATCATTGGAAGTTCACCAGGCCTGGATGACAGAGAGGCAGTCAGGGATGATGGAGGGTGCAGGGGCATCTGCAGAAATTTTGAAGAAGAGTTGTGTGTCATCACCATAGCACTGGAAGTTGGGGGAGAAGGAGAAGATGAGGCGTGCCAGCAGAGTAAAGTAGATGTTAAAGAGCAAAGGCAAGAGAATAGAGCCCTGGGGGATGCCACAAGTGGAGAAGGAAGTAGACGAGGAGAAGGTGCACAGTATGACTTTGGATGAGCGGTCAGTTAGGAAGGAGGTCAGCCAGTCCAGTGCCCGCTCCGAGATAACAAAGGTGTCATGGAGTCTTTTTATGAGGATGGAGTACTTGACTGCGTCAAATGCAGAAGAGAGATCAAGAAGAATGAGGACAGCAGGGGAGTTGGAATCAAGGGATGCAAGCAGTTCTTCATGGGTGTTCAGAAGAGCAGTTTCCATGCCTCTGGATTCTCTGAATCCAGATTGAGGGTCCGGTAGACCGCCAACAAGTTCAGCGTGAGAGTTAAGTTGGGGCAGGAGCAACTTCTCAGGCAGTTTCCCCAGGAAGGGGGTGATGGAAATGGGGCGATAGCTAGCTGGACAGGAAGGGTGTTCTGACATTTTTTTAAGGTGGGGGTGCACAAGGGAGTGCTTGAGGGAGGATGAACAAGAAGCAGTAGCAAAGGAGTGGTTAGAGAGATCAGCGAGTGCAGCGGTGAGAGAGCAAATGTTGTCCTTGATTGTTCTGGATGAGCAAGGGGCAACCTATTTGAAAGAGACCTTCATGTAGTTGACAACTCTGGTGACTTCATCCGGTGAGACAAGGGCAAAGGAGAAAATGGAGGAAGGGGGAGGCTGAGTGGAAAAGGGAGGCAAGTGGGTGGGGGATGGGTTGGAAGAGTATGTGACAAGGCTGTTCTGGATGTCCTGAGTTTTGGTGGTGAAGTGAGTGGCAAGTACATTGCAGAGGGCCTGAGAAGGAGTAGTGTAGGAGGATATTGTGGACGTGTTGGAAAGTTCCCAGCAGATTTTGAAAAATTCAGCCTTGTGGTTGGATGCGCCAGATACCCGTTGCTGAATGTTGGCCCTTTTTTGCCACGGACAGAGAGTCTGTAATGTGTTTGGAGCAGGTGGCAGGCCAGTTTGTCATAGGCTAAACCTGAGTTTTGCCACATTCATTCTGCAGCCCTGCACTTACGTTTTAGGTCTACAAGTTCAGAGTCGTACCAAGTGTTATGCTTTGAGGCAGGTTTTAGACAGATCCTCATGACTGGGGAAAGAATGTCAAGGGTGCTGGTGATAGACAGGTGGAGGTTGCTGAGGACAGAGTCAGTGGTAGAGTCTGAGTTGGGCGGGCAAGGGGGAGTGACTTTGGAAGTGAAGGTAGCAGTTGACAGTCGTTTCATCAGACGGTGCCTGTGAACAATGTTGGCTGGGCTTTTGGAGGAGTTGTCACAAGGCCATAGGGACCCATGTGGGAGGAGAGAAGAGAGTGATCAGACCAGGAGAGAGGGGTGACCAGAGGATATGAGAGAGGGAGGTCGTAGTGGATGAGGGATCCCAGAGTATGTCCGACAGAGTGGGTTGGAAGGCAGAATGGAGATGGATAGGGAGGTGCCAAGGTAAATGAAGTAAGTGGATGCTGTGCTCAGAGAGTCCAATTGGATGTTAAAGTCACCCTGGAGTAGCAGGTTGGAAGTGGTTGAGAGTAAGGACAAACAAAAATCAGCCCATTCAGAGAGGAACAGGGAGTTAGCAGCTGGAGGCTGTTAAATGGTAGCAATGGTCAAGGTGGAGGAGGGAGACATAACCAATTTGCATACCAGGCTCTCAAAGGACAACTAGACCTGAGTGGGTAAGATGGAAGAAGGAAACCACTGAGGGAAGATGAAGGCAGCCCCCCTGCTAGAATGGTGAGGTTGATGCTTGTGGGTGAAGAGAAAGTCAAAAGCAGTGATTGAGCTGCCATTGAATCAAGTCTCAGTGAGTGTGAGAATGTCAAGGGCAGTGTCTTCAAGAAGGAGGCAGATGTCAGCAGAGTGATTGTTGGCTGAGCATGCGTTGAGGGTCGCCAGGTGGAGATGATCACTTTCTTTGAATGTTTTCTGAGGTGCAGTACAGGGTGTGGTATTTCAGTCAGAGGTGGTGGAGCAGGGAGGAAAGTAGAGGGAGAGGTAGGAGAACCAAGGAAGTTGATGAGAGACGGCAGGATCTGGTAAAAGAGAAGGAGGTTGGCCTGAGGCCCCAGAACGAGGATGGTGCCAGTGAGGTAGACATTAATGCAGCAGCGAGATGTGAAGAAGCCCACCAAGAAGACTTCCCACTTGGTGCGGCCATTAATGGGAGAGGATGAGAAAGGGGAGAGAGTAGTTATGAGATGAGAAGTCCATAGGTCTGGAGATGAGACAGAGAAGAGGTTGTCAGAAAGATTTCTCTGGAATATGCACTGACATAGGTGTATGCGATTGGGAGTCCAGGGTTTGCACCCAGGATGTCTTTTTGTGCTTTTTCCCTCCAGATTTTGAGAGAGAGGTTGGATAGGTGATAGTGTAGCAGTTAGTGAAGATTGGAGAGATGGAGAGTGTCATCTCAGAGCCAGAGGATAGATGTGAGAAAGGCAGAGAAAGAAAAGGGAGAGGGGTGGAGCTGCAAGGCACAGTCATGACCGTAACTCACAGGCGGACGAGTTTTGTGTTTTTAAAGGAGGGAACTATATAATGCAGAGCAGTAGGTGTTACGCTCACCTGGCTCCCACAGGGTCGTCGATCAGACCCGGACAGCTGCGTCTCCACCAATGTGATGCGTAGTGCAGAGATGACAGACTGGACTGGCCCGCCTAATCTCGTCTGCTTGACCCGTAGAAGTATTCTCCTGCAAGTGGAGAAAGGGATTTAGCCACCCGTGGATTTAGTGATGGCACCCCACTATTCTCCCCACTAGTCACCTCCGATATCCCCTTACAGTAATCTCACCTTATGTTTTTAAATTATGAGCTCTCCATCCTGCGTGGAATGCAGGGGCGCGTAGATACCAGTTACTTCACTGGTTTGAAGGTGTTGGAAGAGTTGTGGATGAATATTGACTCCAACTTTCTTGGCGAGGACCCGTAAGTATAAAGTTCAAAGAGTTCAATATGTCCGATGTTCACTCTTGTTCCATTCCCTTTTTGAATTGCAGGGGTCCAAGAAAATATTGCCTTGAGGCAACTGATGGCGTTCATGTAAGATTCTGTATTACCCAACACTGTCCGGTAAAAGTTGCATGTGCTCAACTTGTTGTTTTCTCTCTCTTTACAGGTGCGGCATAAGAAGATGTGGCGTGCTAAAGGATAATCCCTCCGGTGGTAATCAGGTAAGTCTATGGTGGTAAAAGAGATTGTATTTGTTGGCTCTCTCGGCTCACCTTGTTATTTCTTTTGTTCCCCAGGTGCTGGAGTTCGGCGAAGAAAATGATGGAGGCAGCGCCGAATCGAAAGATGCTGTGAGGACTGGTGAGTATGGTGCTGCGCTGCCGCTGGCGATGCGACGCGTGCAGAAATAATGTCCTTTCCAGACTCGGAGACGTGCTGGATCCGGAATCAGGTAAGGAATTAAAATAATGTCCTTTCCAGGCTCGGAGACGTGCTGGATCCGGAATCAGGTAAGGAATCAAAATAATGTCCGTAATCTAACCTTTCCTCCTTCTTTCCCCTTTTTCTAGGAGCTCCGGATTCGAGGCAGGCATGGCAGAAGACTGGGTACTGACTTGCAGGCACGGTGAGCATTACGCCGCTGAGTGCAGAATAACGCGAAGCGTGTGCTGCTGTTCGGTAGTGGTTTAAATAGTCTTGAAAGTAGTTCCAGGTAAGAAGTTCCCCAGAACCACACCCGAGTAAAAAATTGTCCCTGTAGTAAAATAGTCCCATCAGCTATATAAGAGCTGTAGTGTCCTCTTTTTCGAGGCTGTGTGGGTGAGGACAAATCAAGACAAAATATACAAAAGACCACAATACAGCTTCCTTCTTTCACGTATGAGTTAATTAACAGGCTCACTCTAACACTAATACCACTGCCTATCCCACATCAATTCAGGTAGCACACCATGGATTTTTCAAAAAATATACATATTTTATTATTTATAAAACATCAATCAATTCATACATCAATTGTTAAAAACAAATATATTCATGATTTGACCAATTTCAAACACAATGGGCCTCATTACACGGATGGCGGAGAACCATGGCGCTAATAGCGCCATGGTTCATGCCGGTAAAATACCCGCACCGCCTTGGCGGAAAGGGGAATTACCGCCCCATTCCAAGGTTGGCAGGGCGGTAATTCCCCCTTCCACCATTGCCCTTCCCCATTCCCATTTTTGCCCCATAGGGCTCAATGGGAATGGGGAAGGCGCTAATTATGGTACCGCAAATTGCAGTACCGTAATTAGCTCCCTGGGTCCCTTTGCGGGTTGGTTTTTAACGCCTGCAAAAAGCAGGCGTTAAATCCCCCAACCCGCAAAGGGACCTCGTAGTAAGGCGGTAAGGATTTACCGGTACCGGTATTTTACCGGTACCGGTAAATCCTTACCGCCATCCGTGTAATGAGGCCCAATGTATCTAAAATACACACATGGGCTAGCAGTATCTTCTGCTAGTTTATCAATGTGACCTGAGAGAAACAAACAGTTGTTGGTTTCTCTTTTGTCACCATAACAAACAGTAATTTAATTATATCTGTTTTTGGGCTGTACATTAGATCCTCCCTCTTCCTACTGAGAGAGAAGACAGTGGCACACTGTCATGGCGCCAGGACTGATTTCTATTATGAGCCTGGTGCCTAAGTCGCCAGGACTGAACCTAGACAGCCCCATCCGGGGATGCTGGGGTTTTAATAAATATCTGGATGCCTGCCCCTGGGGCTGATGGACTTGATCCGGATGCCCGGGGGTAGGCATCATGACAGCACTCCCCCCCAAGGACCCTCCTAAAGTTGTTCTTCCCCTTGGTCCTGGTTTGTCTGGGAAGTTCCGATGGAATTTCTTCACCAACCAAGGTGCATGAACGTCGTCACTAGGCTCCCATGACCTTTCTTGTGGTCCGTAACCCTTCCAGTCGATTAAATAAAAAAGTCTTCATTTGACCATCTTAGAGTCCAGGATATTTTTTACCTCAAATTCAGGTTCTCCATCTATTAGGATGGGGTCAGGTGGTTTGGTTAATCTTGTCCCGGGTTGAACTGGTTTTAGAAGTGAAACATGGAAGACAGGATGAATCCGCATATTAGAGGGTATTTCCAATTTGACGGCCACTGGGTTGATAATGGCCTTAATGGTGTAAGGTCCCAAATATCTAGGATTGAAAGTCCGAGTTCCCTTTAGAGGTATGTGTTTTGTAGCCAGCCAAACTTGATCTCCAATCTGGTATTGTGGAGTTTCACTTCTATGTTGATCAGCATTTTTCTTGTATTTCTCTTTTGCTTGTTTCAAATGTTCTGTTGCCTCCTTAAAGGCTTGTGTAATAGTAGAGTGCAGATGAGTCACTGCAGGCATTTCTAAGTGTTGAGGCGATTCGAGTTCTGAGGTTCGAGGATGATGTCCATATATGGTATAAAAGGGGCTTTGTCCGGTTCCTGAATGTACAGAGTTATTGTATGTGTATTCTGAAATCCATAAAATATCCTTCAAATTGCTTTCGGTTTGGTGTAGCATACAACGTAGGTATTGTTCAAGAGTCTGGTTGGTCCTCTCCGTCTGACCATCGGTTTGGGGCTAGTGACTGGTTGATAACCTTACGTCGATTTGCGCCAATTAACAACATTTCTTCCAAAATTGCGAAATGAATTGACTACCTCGGTAAGAGACCAATACGGAAGGAAATCCATGTATTCGAACAATGATTTTGAGAAATTCCTTGGCCAAGATTGAAGCGGAAGGTAATCCTTTTAAAGGAATAAAGTGGGCCACCAGAATTGTCTTTTAATTTTAGCTTCAGTTATTGCGATACCTGGGTATCCTTCCATAAGGGTGTCATGATAATTGGAGATGACTAGTTCCTGTAGTTCCTTGTGTGGTAGAAATAGATGTCCTTGATAGTAAGGTAGGTCATTGATGACTGAATAATCTTAGCCTTTCTTTACCCAGTCCTGCAGGGCTGCTGGATCGAAAAGTTGTTGGATTTTTAAATGAATATCTTCTAGAGTCTGTAGAGTAGTTATGCCAAGAATTCTTTGTTCTGGAATTACAGGCACTGGTTCCGAGTTTGAATATGCTTCTCCCATCCCTATTCGGGATAAGGCATCTGCCTTACCATTTTTACAACCTGGTCAATAAGTGATCACGAAATCGAATTCGGCAAAGAATAATGCCCATCAAAGTTGACGCGATGATTGGGCCTTGGCTGTTTTTAAATACTGCAAATTCCTGTGATCGGTGATTACAGTAATGGTATGCCTGGCACCGAGAAGATAATGCCGCCAAGCCTTGAAGGCGGATTTGATGGCTAACAACTCTTTATCGGTAACCGCATAGTTTAACTCGGGTGCCGAGAACTTTCTGGACCAAAATGCTACTGGATGAAGTTGACCGGTTTCAGGATCCTTCTGGGACAGGACAGTCCCCATGGCTAAACTGGATGCATCGGTTTCAACTATGTATGGAAGCTCGGGACGTGGATGCTTTAAGACAGGTGCCAACG
This sequence comes from Ambystoma mexicanum, assembly GCF_040938575.1. Lineage (NCBI taxonomy): Eukaryota > Metazoa > Chordata > Amphibia > Caudata > Ambystomatidae > Ambystoma > Ambystoma mexicanum. Next base: position 780,154,153 of record NC_090935.1, read on the forward strand.
TGAATTTCAATTTCAGCTCTTGGAAGGCTTTTTCAGCCTCTTGGGTCCACAAGAAGCGTTTGTTTTTTCGCAAAAGTGCTGTGATGGGGTGTACAACATGTGAGAAGTCAGGAATAAATCTGCGGTAGAAATTAGCAAATCCAAGCATGCTTTGTACCCCTTTAACTGAACTGGGTGATGGCCACTTGAGAATTGCGTCCACCTTTCGAGAGTCCATTCGGACTCCTTTTGGAGTCAGGATAAATCCAAGGAATTCAACTTCTGTAGCATGAAAAACACATTTTTTCAATTTTGCATATAACTTGTGCTGGCGTAGTTTCTCAAGGACTGCACAAACGTGCTTAACATGGTCTGATTCTGAGGAGGAGTACACTAGAATATCGTCTATGTATACGATAACACAGACGTCAATGAGTTCTCGAAGGACATTGTTCATAAAATATTGGAAGGCTGCTGGTGCATTGCACAACCCGAAGGGCATTACCTGATACTCGAATAATCCATACTTGTTGCGAAAGGCAGTCTTCCATTCATCGCCTTTCTTTACACGTACCAGATGATATGCTCCTCGGAGGTCTAACTTAGTGTAGATGCAAGCATCCTTTACTTGGTCTAGTAATTCAGGGATCAGAGGCAATGGGTATCGGTTTTTTACTGTAATCTGATTTAATGGGCGGTAATCTATGCACGTTCTAAGGTCACCTTCCTTTTTAGGCACGAAGAATAAAGCTGAGGATGCAGGAGACTTGGATGGCCGAATGAAGACATTAGCAAGGTATTGGTCCAAGTATGGTCGTAGGTGAAGATTTTCGGGTTCCGTAAGGGCGTAGATCCTACTGCATGGAGGTTGTGCACGAGGTAAGAGGTCGATTTGGGAAAGCTCCAGGTCTGCATAAAAAGTGCAAGCTGCATTGGTTCATAAACACGGCAAACCTTTTCGGGTCCCCTGCAAAGCGTTTGGGTGGAGCTAAAGGAATAGGCCCTGGTAGAATCACTTGCACAGGATTTCTTGATGAAACGGGAGTTGGATTCTCCCCGAGTCCAGGTAAGGGCGTTTGCTCAGCTTGGTTTTGCAGCAATTGTCTAGCAAGATCATCAGTGCGCTCCGTTGACACAATCAGTTCTCTCCTGAGGGCATTAGTTTCTTGGCGCATGGAGTGCACTTCTGCCCTAAGTTCCCCTAACAATTGGGCTAGTTGGTCGGTTTCTGAGGTTTCCATAGCGCCCGGGTGGGGATTTGTAGATAGGCTTTGCGTTCTGTTATGCTCACCTGGCTCCCACAGGGGCGTCGATCGGACCCAGACAGCTGAGGTCTCCACCAACGTGATGCGTAGTGCAGAGATGACAGACTGGACTGGCCCGCCTAATCTCGTCTGCTTGACCCGTAGAAGTATTCTCCTGCAAGTGGAGAAAGGGATTTAGCCACCCGTGGATTTAGTGATGGCACCCCACTGTTCTCCCCACTAGTCACCTCCGATATCCCCTTACAGTAATCTCACCTTATGTTTTTAAATGATGAGCTCTGCATCCTGCGTGGGATGCACGGGCGCGTAGATACCAGTTACTTCACTGGTTTGAAGGTGTTGGAAGAGTTCTGGATGAATATTGATTCCGAGGTTCTTGGCGAGGACCCATAAGTATAAAGTTCAATGAGTTCAGTATGTCCGATGTTCAGTCTTGTTCCATTCCCTTTTTGAATTGCAGGGGTCCAAGAGAATATTGCCTTGAGTCAACTGATGGCGATCATGTAAGAGTCTGTATTACCCAACACTGTCCGGTAAAAGTTGCATGTGTTTAACTTGTTGTTTTCTCTCTCTTTACAGGTGCGGCATAAGAAGATGTGGCGTGTTAAAGGATAATGCCTCCGGTGGTAATCAGGTAAGTCTATGGTGGTAAAAGAGATTGTATTTGTTGGCTCTCTCGGCTCACCTTGTTATTTCTTTTGTTCCCCATGTGCTGGAGTTCGGCGAAGAAAATGATGGAGGCAGCGCTGAATCGAAAGATGCTGTGAGGACTGGTGAGTATGGTGCTGCGCTGCCGCTGGCGATGCGACGCATGCAGAAATAATGTCCTTTCTAGGCTCGGAGACGTGCTGGATCCGGAATCAGGTAAGGAATTAAAATAATGTCCTTTCCAGGCTCGGAGACGTGCTGGATCCGGAATCAGGTAAGGAATCAAAATAATGTCCGTGATCTAACCTTTCCTCCTTCTTTCCCCTTTTTCTAGGAGCTCCGGATTCGAGGTGGGCGTGGCAGAAGACTGGATGCTGACTTGCAGGCACGGTGAGCGTTACGCTGCTGAGTGCAGAATAACGCGAAGCATGTGCTGCTGTTCGGGCGTGGTTTAATTAGCCCTGAAAGTAGTTCCAGGTAAGAAGTTCCCCAGAACCGCACCCGAGTAAAAAATAGTCCCTGTAGTAAAATAGTCCCATCCAGGCCTCACGGTGGCTTGGATTCATTTGCAGCATGGTCTGCATGAGGTTAGTAAGATCTATGAGCCTGGCGCCTATGGCGCCAGGACTGATTTCTATTATGAGCCTGGTGCCCAAGGCATTGTGGAGATCATACTGTTTTCTTAAAAATGTGATCTAGGTGCGCTCACATCTTACATTGCATTGTTCCTGTTTTCTTTAAAAAAACAATCAAATCTACGTGTGCTCACATCTTACATTGCATTGTTCCTGCCTAAGGCACCAGGACTGAACCCAGACAGCCCCCAGCCGGGGCTGCTGGGGTTTAAATAAATATCTGAATGCCTGCTCCCGGGGCTGATGGGCTTGACCCGGATGCCCGGGGGTAGGCATCATGACAGTAGGAGGAATGCAGGGATCTCCATGGCAAACGTCTGCAACCCTCCATTATCTCCCTTATTTAAAAAGGGAGAAAAAGCACTGCAGCAAAGTGGATGAAGATGTGAGCACACCCACCTATATTCGATGTTTAAAAACAGGAACAGTGCAATGTAAGATGTGAGCACACCTAGATTCCATTTTTAAGAAAGCAGGAACAATGCAATGTAAGATGTGAGCACACGTAGATTTGATTGTTTTTTTAAAGAAAACAGGAACAATGCAATGTAAGATGTGAGCGCACCTAGATCACATTTTTAAGAAAACAGTATGATCTCCACAATGCACACATGAACATGGCAAACGTCTGCAAACCTCCATTAGTACCTTCTCGTGTAATTGCATTAATTGCACATAGTATTTGTTTGTGCAGAAAAACTGGACACAATCCATGCATCCACAGAGATGCCACACATCACAGGTTCGCTCAGAGCTCGGCAAAAAACACTAGGACATCAGCTCTGGATATTAAAGGGAAGCTGTCAACGTGTTAAGGAATTGCTGAAAAGAGCATTGTCTTGCTCATGTACAATCTAATACAACAGCATTGTTAAGGATTCCACTTTGCAGATAATGCCACGAGTCATGTTAATGATGTGCGGTTATTAACCAGTTCATTAAATTGTATTGACGTTTAACCTGAACCTGAGCCCTTCCCTTAAATAGTGCTGGACAATGCAAAGTGGTGTGTGTTCTAGGATTGGAATTCACGTAAGGCAGAGATTTGTTATTTGATACCAAAAAGAAAAGCAGCCTGGATAATATGCCTAGCATTGTTGATAGAAACGTATATCACTCTCAGTATGGGCAGAGCATACCAAAAATAGACGCAGTGTGCTGTAATAGAATTTATATTTCCTTAACATCTAAATATGTGACTGATTAACTTCTGCCCTGCATGACTACAAGGATGAGTAGTGACTAAATCGCCCACTCAGCTGTGTGACGATTCACAGAGTATCGTCACTTCTCCCCAAAAGGGAGCCCTTTTCCATGAGGCTAGGGAGGTGCAGCTGCTACCTAATAGTCCCGCTTTGGGTGGTATCATGCAGAGGTACCTCATGGGGAGGGATTCCCCCTCTGAAGATAAGGACGATCATTTAGGCTATAGCCGTTATCCAACATCACACCCCCACCTTACCTAACCCCCGTCCATCCCAAGCAACCTCCTTGCAAGTAGATCCATTTATTTCCATATTGTAGGAGAAACAACCACACCAGAAAGTCCCAGGATGAAGAAGAGCACAGGAGACACGAAGATTACTTACTTTGTAAGTACTGGTATGAGGTGGCACTCAGGATGAATGAAGATCAATCCATCAAGAACAACAAAGGACTTTGACAATCTGCCAATGTGGGACTGGCAACATTGTATAAGAAGAGAAGGAGGACTGAAGATTTCGTCAAGCCCAGCTGGGAGAGGCAGCAGGTGTGGGCAGGAATTTTGAATCCTGTCATCTGACCGGAGTGAACCAATAGCGGAGGACACTTGCAAGGTGCTGAGGGCGTTCTCAGTGGGTGCAGCTATTGCGGACCTGTACTTGATTCAGGAAGAGGAAGCCGAGCAGTCCACGAGAGTGTGGAGCCTCTGCGCTGCTGCAGAAGTGGCAAAGAGAACCCAAAGAGCCAGAGAGACACGCCCCAGTCCCAGGAAGCTCTGGTGGCATACCGAAGCCTCAACATAGGTAATGGGAGGTACGAGAGACCTGGAGGGGACACGAGGGGTGGAAGAGAGACAGACTCGAGAGGCTACCTGCTGGCTCAGTAGTTACAGTCCAACTACTGTGAAGAATGCATCGAGCATCAGAGGAGAACTTCCTTGTCGCAGTGGCAGCAACATGGCCACTGATCACCAGAGAAGGGTCTCAGACCCTAACACAAGTATATTGGGCATCAGAGGAGAATTTCCTTGTCACGCTTGGCAGCAACAAGACCACTGACCACCAGAGAAGGGCCTGGGACCCCGACAGAAGTATATTAAGTATCAGAGGAAAGCATCCTCATCACAGTGGCAGGGAAGAGCCCACTGAGGCCCTTAGAAGGACTTTGGACTTTGTCAATACCCAGAGAAGGAGTCATTCTCCTGTTTGTAAAAGTTGGCTGTTGTAAATATTTGTTGGAACCACAAGCCAGGGCAAGGGAGTCATTCCCCCTGGCATGATTTTTGCCAAAGAACATTTCTGGGAATACTACTCACCTATCAGGAGAAGGGAGACATTCTTTTGGAGAAGGAACTTTTCTGTTGACTTATTCTGTAGTTGTAGTGTAAGGGATAGAAGTAGGTTGTGACACAGCATGGTGGATTTTGATTTTGACAGACATTCTGACAGCCCATTTGTAGTATTAATTTGAGGCAGGGAAACCCCTGTTAGAAAATAGGGATAGTGAGGGTTTATTTTCATACAAATAGGTCTTTGCCAACCAGCATGCCACCTTTGTGTCAGCTTCCTTCTTCGACACCCTTACAGCCCTCACACTTCTTCAAACCTAGAGCCAACACAATCATAAAGGTAAAACAGGCAGAGTTAAGAGATTTACTGCCTTCATCTTTTGTGGTAATGTAGGCCGAGGGAAGTCTCTACTTTCAAGAGGGGTGTGAATGTGGTTCAGTAGTAATCCAAACAGCGAAGTATAACAGTTCAAAATAAAAGAATGTCCAATCAAGTTTCTATAAAAATACATACTTTAATAAAGGACATGGCCCCGGGGCCCGGCCCGCAAGACCGGGGTACTAATAGCATTGTTTTTCTGTTCCGAAATGCTGCAGTGTTTCGGAACCGAAAAAAATAAATGTTTAAATAAATGGCAGCCGGAGAAGGGAAAACAGAGTCCCTTTTCCCTTTCCATTGCGTCCATCGGGAGTGGATGCGCTGGGGACAGAAGTGTTCCCAGTTCGTTCGCTCTTGAAAAAAGACTGAAAAGAAGGTAAGTGGGGTTTGGAGGGTGCGGAGGGTATTGTTTGTGGGTGGGGGTGGGGAGGGTGGAGCAAACACCTACCTGAATCCCCAGTGGGGGAGAATGGCAGCCACCAGCCACGTGGTGGCTCGGAGCGGGGATTACCCTGTTCCGAGACTCCTCATTGGCTGAGGGGCTACCACATCCCTCTGCCGGGGATGGGAAGGAAGCTTAAGCTTTGAGGGATTCTGCATCGGCTAAAGCCCCGGCAAACGCAAATCAGATTGCGTGTAACAATCTGATTGTCTCTCGCTGGGTACTAATATGCAATAATGACTAACTAGAAAACGCTACACAAAACCCACCCCTGCAGAATGAAAACAGAATATTAAAAGATATCAAGATGCAGTACTCTTGGTAATGAATCAGGGGTGAAAGGCAAGTAAGAGCTACAGTGTTCTCAAAAAGTATATGTTCTTGTGAGCAAAAAGGGTTCAAAGTGACCTAACCAGTTTCTAGGTCCCAAAAATTGACTAACAGGGCAGTTAGTAGTCAATAGTACCTTCTTTGCAGTTCCATGCTTTAAGCAGTTGCGCGAGCGGTTCGAACACAGTTTGGATGCAGCAACTTATGTTTATTCAAGCAGCGGGATGGCATTGAGCTGGGGTGACTAAAGTGGCTCAAAGCAGTTTGAAGGCAGGATTCATGCAAAGCAGGTTGGAGCACTCCCCAGGATCAGTTTGGGGTCAAGCCGGTTCGAATCAGGGTTGTAACCTCTGGGCAAAGTCGATGAGTTATGCTCCAGTTGTTCGAGTTGAGGGTCGGCGACGGTTCGTAGTGGTGATCCTGATGCTCTGGTGTGCGGTTCGCCAAATCAGCCATTTAAGTTTCAGCCAGGAGGAGTTGTTGGTGTAACTCCTGGTTCAAGTCGATGAGGGACACCCCAGTGCTTCGAGTCGGTGTCCGGCAGTGAGCAGTCGATTCGAGGTGAGCAGCTGACAGGCTCTGTGAGGCACGAGGCAGCATTGAGCTGGTTCTATATGCAAGCACACAGGTTTGAAGAGTTAGATCGTGTTCCAAAGGCAGCACTGGTGGTTTCTTTAGTTTGAGATACAGCGAACCCTGTTTCAAAAGCAGCTTGACTGGTTTGATGAGGCAAAAACAGGAATCCTGGCTCTCAGAATGCTCGAAATCCAATTCCAAGATTCAGGGTAAAATTGTTTCCCGAGTTCCCAAACATGGGGGGTGAGGCTGGCACACAACTGCAGGGGTCCTTCAGCACAGTGAGGTCCTGGGTACTGTTGTAGGTTGCAGAGACAGGTCTTGACCCAACAGCACTTCACCCCCATTTGTCCTGGGGATGGTTAGGGGACAGAGCTTCCCTCTGCCTTGGACAATCAGTCTTCGCCTCACTGGATGAGGACTTTGAAAATATCAAATCATCCAAGATCAATTAATTCTTCCTTAAGTGTTTGTCCAAAAGTGAATCAAAGAAGTGATGGGAGGCCGCTTCTTTTCAAGGCGACAGTACACAGATGATTGGACTAATGCTAGCATCCTTTGGGCATCCAATCCCTGTTCCAGAAATAAGTGGACATTTCCTTCTGACATCACCCCCCACCCCAAAAGTGCTTTGTGCTAAAGGAAGTGGATGGGACAGAAAGGGAGAGATAGAGGAAGAGAAAAACAAGATGGTGGAACCTTCCTCCGGTGTAAAGAGCTCCCTCTGTCTACACTAACCCTGCCCCCTTCTCTTCTGAATACGATAAAAAGTAATTTTCATATGCAGCACCCTAGTGTGTGGCCAGGCCTTTTGTGAAGGTATGCTCCCTTTCACTTCTGTTACTAGGCCATCTCCCTGTGGAGTGACTATCCCCTGTGAAGTTACCTGCCCTTACAAAAGAAACAAAGAGAGGCAAGCATCCATATTTACAGACACTGAAATTAAATTGGACCTACCAAGGTACGAGCTAGCTACTTACAACTCATATCATACGAGCTGTAGGAAAAGAGACCATCGGTGACCCAGGCCCAAGAGCCACACATTTACAATTCAGACAAGAAGGGTTTAGCATCAATATACATGCACTCGAAAAAAAATAACATTTTATATGCTGTCCAGCTGTTCAGTGAACCACATACATCAATTCAAAATCATCTAATCGATACATCCAAATACACGGATTATATTGCATGTACGGTAGATGACCTCAAGGGAAACCCGGACAGAATCACACGAAAAATACTTAGACTGGACCAAAACCGGGGATAAAGCAGCAACGAACAAACTGTTAAAACACCTTCCCCCAACCTTCAATAAACTAAAAACTACACGGCCCTACTCCTCCAGATTCCCAGACAAACGACTCCAAAAAACATTCCTAAGAGCGCATCTAAACCTCCTCCATACCCGCGGGATCTTGGCCCTAAGACTGCAAACAACCACAACCAATTGCAGAATGTGTAAGGAACCCGACCAAAACAAAACTGTACAACATCTCCTTCTCCACTGCCCTGTGATGAGGCAAGAGCGCTCCGCATTTCTCACTCCGCTATGGGCCGACTTAGACATGGCAGAGGAAGAAGTCTGGTGGTTTCGCCTGATGGCGGGGGAAAACGTAAAATGGTCTACTGCAACAGCGAAACTTTTGGAAGTGGCTTTCAAAAAGATTAACTTTGCTTCACCACACCCGCCTAAAGCAGGACCCCAGCCGATCTAATACATCAATTTAACAGCAAAAATCCTTGTCATACCGTTCTCGGCTCATCTGTCCAGTTCCCGCATCTACAGTTTTTAATAACTGAGTTTTCTTATGTCAACGGACTTCAGCCACATCTTGTCAACTTTTCTTTTTTGACTACAAACAAGTAATACCATTTTTTTTTAAATCACATTTTCAAGATCTAATTCTCATAATGTTGGTAATACACCAAACAGTTAGTCTTCAAAACAATGCATGAAAATGTAATTCTTTTATCCACCAAAGACAGCTCACATGTGTTTCGACCAACAGGTCATCTTCAGGCCAGTAAACTCTGTTCAAGGATAATCAGTGGCTGAAAAAATTATTTCCCAAGTGATCTGCTAGACAGCATCCATAATCCAGCAGCACCCCAGATCTGGATATCTGATCAGTGTGCGCAATGGCACATTGACAATTACTGAAATACAGCAGTTTCCATGAGCAGGCATACTTACATATACAGGTCTGTTAGAACCTGCAGCCTAAGTGGGAAACATCCAGCATCCTGTGTTCGAAGCACTCAAGGTTACAGTCCTGCAAGCAATGGCAGAGACAGCCATGTCTCGGAAGAATTTAAATAATCCCTTCACAGCTGAGCTGAGCTCACAGGGTTGACATATTTGTGATACCAATTTGCTTTGGCTGTAATTATTATGAGAAATGCCATCCACCATAACCTATGGTTTGGCTGATATATAGAGATTATTCAGCAACCAGGACAGTACCCTCATAACTATAGGTGTTGGTACAGGGTTGCAGGTCGTAAATGCAACCACTGCGCCGCAAAGAACGTGGTTGTCACTGCAGCTGTCAAAGGGCCACTTGTGTCCTCTGAAACTGCCATGTGCCACTGGTAGAACAGGTGCTGCATATCGGTGTATGGATGCGGCAGGGCACAACTGTACACTGTGTTTTTGGCACAGAGTTTATGAAAAGGGAATCTGATCAGAGATGGAATTACCAGCATCATTTGATTAAATAAATAAATATAAAAATGCCAGGGCTCCTACACCCTTCCCATATGGCAATATTAACAAAATGGATGAACCCGCATCATGCAAATGCAGGCATCGTAGATGTTGTGGAATGTGTGTGGTGTAAAGCCTACCAGTGTTCATCCTACATGCTCAGGAGGGCTAGAACAAGTTCCTACTCCATAGTAATCAAATGATTGACCTTTATGGTAAGAGTTAAACAAGTGTGAGTTGTGTACTATAAAACCGCCACCCTGAAGAGTGGAGTATATTGTTATGAAAAATAATAGATCTGGCTGAAAATGGTTTACTGTCTGTGGGGATGGATGGCATACCTCAATTTAGTACAGGGCCTAATAGTGACTTTTTGGTGATTCTAACTTGAGGTACAGTCCCACCAACCAGTTATGCACACAACAGCCCATAGGTTTCAGCTATCTTCACTGGACAAAAGGTTCTAAATCGGTTTGGCTAAAACAGCTGTTGCCGGGTTGAAGCAAAAGTCAGGCATTTGCTTCTGGTGGGCAAAGAGAGAGGATTTGGAGTGGTATATCCTGCCAGTATTTGCTGCACATTCCAATTGTCTGTATTACAAGCATAACTCTGTTGAAAAGTGAGATGTTAGGTCAACTCAGCTGGATTCCAACACATGACCTGCAATTTAAACACATATTTCTGCAGCAGACACATTAACCCACCAAGCAATCTCATCACAATTGGAACCTTAAGGTTAAACCTGGATCTCTGCAGCTGCTGCATTAACAGATGGAGGTATATTTTACACATGGCTGGCACCCCGGCCAGGACCATAGATGTAACACTTGTCTAACTTGTGACAGGATCTGGGGTAGTGCTATTGTCAAGTTAAATGTCTATTCTATAGACATATCAGAATGTTTTCAAAATAGGCTAGTGCCTTTCACAAGCTGGTAGTTCTGGGGAAATGTCAGTCATTTGTCAGTTACGTGAGATAGAGATGTCATGAAACGTACAGGTTTAAGACCATCATGCCAGGTTGTTGACTCTAGAAACATAAGTAGCTAAAACTGTCAACCAGTGTCCACCATACAAACCCATAAAGAGAAATGGAGCAGTTCAAATATCGTTTTCTTTCAGTACTTTGGATCTCTCTTGAAACTGCCATTATAATTATAACAAAACCTCTGAGAAGTCTAATCACTGTCTCAATAAAGAACAAGTATGTCATTCTCTACTGTGAATCGCTGGACTGTGGAATTGAGGATAACATGCTTTATGAAATGTGTAGTTATTTACTTGTTTAACAACCCTAGTAATAAGTAACAGGTCCGTAGTATTCGAGTTATTCTAGCCCTACTAGAAAACACGGGTATTCTGTAATTAGTAGAACAGCTGCCCTACAAGTGCTGGTGGAACCCCACATTGCTTACCAGAGATCAAAGTACTTCATTCCTAGGCAATCATTGCCCCCTGCTGGGAGTACCAGGGGGCTTTCACTTTTACAAAAATGTATAGCAGCCCCTCATCACTCTTGCACACATCCAACACCTCAAGTCATGAAATGCTGTTCAGTTCAGTATTAGGAAATTCCCATACAAAGTAATTACTCTACTTAGTGCTCTAAACATACCAATAGGCTCAGATGGCTTATATGGCAATGCCCAAATAGTTTCAACGCAAGACCAGTGGCTGCCTCTTTTGGGAAGCATTATGGGCCAGTTTGATGACTTACAGTGCAGCTAAAAAAATGTGTAATAATATGATTGGCCAAGCGTGCTTTAAAAGGCACCGTTTGTCACAACGTTTCTAATACATGCTTAAACATGGGCCATGTTATTTTGGTGCACAGCCTTATTTTCCGTCCCAATCCAACCCTAATTCCAAAACATGCAGGTTGTTCACCTTCATTGCTGGAGACGGCAAGAAAATAAAATGGCAAACCAAAATGCAACCTCTGCCCTTTTTACAAAACACAGTTGTTCTCATGCATTAGACTCAATGAGAACAAAAATGCTTTTGAATATTTTCTGAAGTTTAAAAAGAAATGTTAGCCACATTATGCTGCAAGAAGTGCAGTGCTTGAAATGAACAGAAAGCTAGTGATTTGCAGGCGAATCAAGACAGCCGATAAACATGCCCATGTCCAGCCAACAACTGTTTGCCACTATCTCCTTTACTGGTGACTGGTGAGGTGGGGGTTAACAAAAACAGCCTCTGGGCCCTATCTGCCAACTGCTTCTGTTAAACAATGTGTAATTTACACATTCAAATAAACTGTGTACCCTGCACCTTTTGCAGACAGTGCTGCCAGCTGTCAATGTCTTTGAAGATTAATGAGGGTGCTGCAGCACCTCCAGCCCCCCTACTTCCAGCGCCACTGCCTTGATGTGTAGTTTAATTCCATTACTTCCATTGTTACTTTCATAGCTCTTTGCACTGTGGGTAACAATCTCCTGGATCTTAAGCGGTGGGGTTGTATTCTCATTTTGAGTTTCTAACCCCCTCAAGCCCCCAAACATCGCATTTTCTATACTGGGTGATATGTCTACACTGCTCACCAAGGGAGGCAAAGGTAACGTTAGTAGGTCTTAGTTTGTCGTGAGAGGGGAGCAGCTCTCTATTTCACTCCCCCATCCGTATTATTCGCTTGCTGCTCCTTAAAACCCACCATAACAGTAATGGTCCTTTTTGTATGCCAACACTGGCGGGTATTTTAATACCCTGCCGTGGCTCCCCTCCTGACTCAGAGTGCTGTTACACTCAACTGATATTTTATTAGTGCCCTTAAGCTCAATCAGGGGAATTTGTTTATCCCCAGAATTGGCCGTTTGTCCTCTTGGGATTGTGGGCATACTCGAGTGTGCCTGGTTGACCTTAACAACTGAGATGAACACGTGATGATTGGCTAGATTCAGGTGGTTAATCAGTAGCCAAGCAATTACATCTCTCCTAAGCTGTGATGTGCCAAGTTATACCTGTTCAGGCAAGTCTCTGCGAATGCACGTGTGATCATATAGAAACATTGTGAAAAGTTCTCTTGTATTGAGGGACATTTTAAATTGAATCGAGCTCGACTCAAGCTCAAGGCTCAGATCAGACCCAACACACCACTTGACCACAGATGCCACACTTTAGTACTCAAAGTAATCCAAGTACTCGAGGTACTCCCCAACCAAACCCAGATAACCTCCCGACTGGGCAACCAGGCATGTCAGACTAATGAATGATGAATGATGGTAGACAGAATGAGCAATATGACCTTATAGCAGAGGGCTTAGGGGGGCACAGAGCATAGGTGTGAATCAACAAAGATTCGGTAAGAGCATGGGAAATCTGCTTGTACTCAAATAACTCAGTAACTCTTGCTCTAGATCCCAATCTCTCATTTGCTTTGGTATTTGGGGCCCTGGGCCCAGTATTCCCTGTGAGTTAGTCAAGCCCAACGTTTGAAAGCTTTTGGTTGCCAGTATCAGGATTGCAGTGTAGGAGTAGTGTGGGCAGAAGTTTTCAAACCAAGGATGTTTGCCTGTATGATTTCTTATTAATTAAGCGCTCACCTCTGATATCTGTGTGCAACCTGCACACATTTGAATTTGGGTTGAGTAGACTTGGCCCATCCTCCTTCAGAAGTTGATAAACTGAGTACCATGAAGATCCTCCTTCTCTCTCCCATTAACCAAACTATTGAACTTGCTACCTAGATGACTCTGCACAGTGCTCAATCACCTAGTCTTCAGAAAATCTCTACAAACCTGGTTATTTACTAGACAGCACAACAGACAAACTAGCATGACATCCTCTTAAGACCAGACCAAGCAGAACGTTTGCATTCTGGCCACCACAGGATGCGGCTGTAAGACTCACCGGAATCACTAAGATGAAACAGCATGATCCTGCATCCCCAAGAGATGGAGCACCAACCTCACAACCCAGAATGAGACACCCATTTTTTTCAGCCTCACTGACATTTAAAATACACCTGTGCACAACACTTGAGAGATCAGAAACCAGTAAAGATGGTCTGACCAACTTATTCTACCCATCGGATGTAAGACACTGACACTACCCACAGTCATCCTAAAATGGAACCTATAACAGTAACAACAACTAATCTCGATGGCTGACAACATGACTTGGACTCTATTGTTTCAGTCTAGCACTGCTCAGCAGTCTGAAACCACCTCCCTCTTCCCGAACAAACAGACTCACCTTTCTTTCTACTCAAACCTTAAACTAGACACAGAGGCAGATGATTACAAGCAGCACCACCCTAACCAAAGGAACCTTAATGTGGTAGCAGCTCAGAGCTAAGTGCACGGCCTGCAACATCTTTGGCTCTATTACATGCCCTGCAAGGGGCTGTGACTCTCCCAGCATTGTCATTTATATAGCACCTTTTACCATTATTATAGTCTCAATGCGCTGGTAGTGTGAACACCCTCGGGTGGTCTGAAGTCCAGAGTGTTGGAGGTCATGGAGTGAGATTAGGATGCGTGAGTGCATTTGCCCAAATAAACCTTAGCAGGCACCGGTAGAAAGTAACCCATATTGCCAGCCATGTGAATGGTGCTGAGAGGAGTCTGGAGATGGCATGAGTACCAGAGACTTGTGATATGTGTTCAGCGTGCCCAGATTTGTAATAGGTCTTCACTGCATTCTGATGTCAGAGGTGTTGAGGCGTAGTCCGGTGTATGTAGGCAGATAATTGTGTGAACAGCACAACCACATTTTGTCATAGTCCTTGCTGTTTTCTGATGTGTGCCGGTAGCCATGCCCGTGGCCAGTGTCCACTGGAGTGGTGTATTATACATACCTAGCAGAATTTGGTGGTTATTTGTTTGTGCCCCCGCTCAGGTAATTGGCTTCTTCTGTCGATTCTTACGGCTGTGATAAAACGTTTAGTGAGAGAGACAGTCTATGCTCCAACTATTTGCAACAAGAGGAGCATGGGTTGTACTTCCATGTTCTTCTAGGCGGATAGCGTGATGAGTCTACCCAGATATCGAGTGTTTACGGAACCTTTTTTACCTGCCCTTCCCTCAAGATCTTTCACAGCGATTACAGGCCTGGTTCTTGATTGGCCTCCTGGGGTTTTGCACTCCCATGTGGCCTACTGGCATGAGACATGGCCATGGCACACGTCCTCCCATGACAATTCCCTGCAGTGCATCCTAATCTGTCCAATTTCATGGTGGGGATTCGATCACAACAACTGTTAGTGTGATTTGCCTGTTTTCTCATAAATGCCAGGTGCATTGACTCATTAATCCTGTGACATTTCATATACGAAAGGCTGTGATTCACCCAGTGGTGCTTGTGGGAAAAAGGGGTCATGATTAGTGTAAGCTATTGTGTGTGGATTGGGCCGCTGTGAAATTGGCCGGCGCCGCCAGGTGCTGAGAGGTCGGGTTCGCTGTGAATGCAGCCGGCAGCACCTGGTGCTCAGTGTTTCTAAGTTCAGATTGTGAATTGTACATTTTTTACGGAGGAGTTTCAGGATAATGCTGCCAATAGCCAGGTTTTGAGGACTTTTTTGAAGGAAGGGTAGTTTTTGGTGCGGCAGATGTGCAGAGGAAGAGTGTTCCATATGGTAGGAGCTAGGATAGAGAAAGCCGTGGAGTGGTAAGGGGGAAAAGCGAGAAGAGAGCTGAGCCCGATCAGAGGTTTCTGGCGGGTTGGTAGTGAATGATTTTGTTCTGAAGGAAATCGGGTCCTGTATTAATGAGGGCTTGGTATGATGCACATGGCTTTGAAAGTTGCTCTTAGGCTAACACGGACCCAGTGCAATGCTCAGAGTGTGGGGATGATGTGTGCTCTGGGCGAGAGGGCAAGGAGCAGTCTGGCTGCTGCGTTTTCGGATTTGCTGAAGTTTCCTGTGCTGGCGTGCCAGGACACCAAAATAGAGGGAGTTGGCCAAGTCTAGGCAGGAGATGATGATGCCCAGTATTGCAGAGACTCTTTGAGGGTAGAAGAGGTAGGGAAAGATTACTTCTATGATGCGTAAGTGGAAGTGGAAGGTTCTTGATACAGAGAGGATGTGTTTGGAGAGAGATAGGTCTGCGTCGATGGTGCATCCAAGATTTTTAACAGAGGTGGAGGCAGCAAGTGGGTCTTGCAGGGCAATTGGCCACAGTAAAGGTTGGGGGATCTGAGCAGTTTTGCTGCATAGTAGAAATTCTTATTTGCCCAGGTTGAGGATCATGAGGCGTTATCTCTGGATAGAACACATACCCAAGTGTCAATGCCACAAACCAGAGAACTGGCACTCAACTCTGGTAGTTCTGTTCCACACTCATCCAGGGCCGTCATTTGGGGGTGGTCGCCAGGGATCGCAGCTGTGACCCCTGAGTTCTCCCTTGCTACCCCTAAACAAAAATGTTAAAAAAGAATATATATATGTATATATATATATATATATATATACACATATATATATTATATTTTTTTTTAAAAATTTTTTTAGATGTAAGCTCCTGGCCAGTACCATGTGGCTCTTTGCTTCTGGAGTGGCTGGCTTTCTTGTTGAGACCTCTTAAAAAAACAGGGGGTACCAAAAGTGTAACACTTTGAGCAGTAACCCTAAATAAGAAAGAATAGGAATAACAAATAATTTGTCTTTCTGGAATTCTATACAATAATTGCGAGACTCATTAAAGGTTTATTTCAGTCACACTTCAGGGGGTGAGTCACTGATTTAGTCTGTTCTTAAACACCTCAACATAGCCTTTTATCCTTCTGAGGTCCATAAATGAGTACCAAAACAGGTTGGGTGATATTGTATGTATATTTATTCTATAAGTGCTATATAATAAAACATCATTATCATTTGGGCGTCTGCTTGCATTCACAGTAATTTGGTAATATTGGCTTATATACAGTGATACTAAGGATGCATATGGTAATCCATTCTTGTATTAAATCATTGTCCTCATCGGCACAACTTGACCATCCTTTCCCCTCACTCTCTGGCCGGCCTCCCTTGGCCCTCCTCCTACCCCCATCTGCGAGGCTAAGAACCTCAGGGTCATCTTTGACTCCACCCTTTCCTTCTCCGCCCACATCTCTGAGGTCTCTAAAAAGTCACATTTCCGACTGCACCTCCTCAGAGGTACTCTGCCTTTCCTCTCCTTCCCCCAGAAGCTCATGGTATCCCAAGCTCTGGTTCTCTCTAGCTTGGACTATTGTAACAGCCTCTTTCTAAATCTACCTGCCTCTACTCTCCGCCCTCTGCAACTAATCCAGAACAGGACTGCAAGACTTGTCCTTGGCCTCAAGCCCTGGGATCGTATCTCTCCAGCTCTGAAATCTCTCCACTGGCTCCCAGTGGATGCAAGGATTAAATTCAAAACCCTCTGCATTGTCCACAAGGCTTTCTGGGGCCTGGGTCCAAAATACCTTCAGCTATCCCTCCGCAAATACCTCCTCTCTCGAGTTCTTCGCTCCTCTACCCCCAACTCACTCAGGGTCAGTCGTTTTTCTAAGAAACTCTGTCTTCGGCTGGGGCCTCCCTCTGGAACAGCCTCCCTGCCACTCTAAAACCTGAGGAGAACCATTTCCGGTTCCGGAAGCACCTTAAGACCTTCCTCTTTTCGTCTGCCTTCGCTCCCCCTCTCCCCTGCTGATCTGTTCTCTCTTGGCACCGTGCCCAGGTACCTGCTCATCCTGCCACCCTCCTGCACTGCCTCCGGGCCACCCTTTGCACTGGGGTCTGTAGCTGTACCCATACAGCCCCCCCCTTTTTTTCTTCCTACACTTATCAGAACTACCCTCTCTGCTGCCTTAAACCTAGCACTTGCAAATTGCTGGCTGCATTACCACTGTTTGTTGCCTTTATTATTTATTTATTGTTATTTATCTGTTTCTCCTCTGCTTCGCACTTTCCACCTCTCCCCCTTCCATGCACTTTTCCCCTCCCCCCTCTCCCATGCATTTGCGCGTTCTCAATGTCACTGGGCCTAGTAAGATCGCCGTTTTGTTCTTCCCTGTTCCCCTCCCTTGCCTTGTCGTGCTCTGAAACACTTGTGTACGAGCGCGATAGAAATAAAATATCAATCAATCAATCAATCAATCAATGTATATCACATTATAGTGATATTGTAACCATATTATTTGTAGTGTACTTAGGAACAATGCTATGTAATGCCACTTCCTGTTTTGTCAAGGGGTGAAAGGTCGTGTTCAATCGCTTCCTGATGTCACTTCCGGGTGGGGTCAAATGACATCACTTACGGTGATGTCATCGGAGGTCAAGGGTCATATGGTGTCACTTCCGCTACCCCTGGCATTTTGGTGAAAAGACGTCTCTGCACTCATCACCACCACGTTTCACACCTAACTCTCCCTTATAGCCTAATGGCCTTTTTTCAACCATTGAACATAAGCTAATATTTGAGGTATATAAAAACTTAGGGCAAACCTTTTATTGCCTTGAACCTTCTCTGAACTTGCGTATTGTCCTCTTTTTAATAAATGCAAGCAGATTGGTAAAAAGATACGTTTACTTGAATCAATGTAGCCTTTTGACCTTTATTTGTTTGTGCCCTGCCTCTCCTCCCTAGATCTGTTTATTTATGCCATTAGGTGAGGGCTCGGCCCCTGCATGACTAGCCGCAAGAAAAAGGCTAAAATGCTGCGGCTTGGGACGGTTTTACTTTTCACCTCGACTCGCCCAGAACTCAGATGGACAAGGCGAACACGTGTGTCTGTCAGCGCAGGAAAGGACGCCTGAGTACACAAGACGCTCTGTTTGGGAGTATTCATTCCTCATCCTCAGTGTGTTTGTCCTGAATTCGAGGCAGGTCATATCTTCACAGATCTGTGCGAGGCGCTGAGCCCCAATGAAGTGAAGGGCTTTCATCCACTGCCCACACACTGTTGCCCTCACAGGAAGGCCTGTTATCGCGCCACCAGATCTGCTCCTGGTAGCTGGGTGTGCCGTTTGCTGGAGGATACAATGTCGATACTGCAACAGGCTGAAGTGTTTACGTGCTTGTGTAGAGCTCATTCAAACTTGATGTAATGAAGTATGGCGGCTTTGTTATGATGTCTCGTGATCTACGCAAATGCGTTACGTTATGTTAGAAGTATGATATTAGCTACATTGCTATGATGGGCACTGATATTGATATTGATATTTTATTTATATCGCGCTCGTACACAAGTGTTTCATAGCTGTGCCATGTCATGTTATGTGAAACTGGGCTGCTCAGTTCTGGGCTATGATTTATGATGTGTTCTATTATTTTCGTATGTTGTCGTATGCAATGTTGTGCTCTGCAGTTTATTTTTTACAGGTATGCATTTAGTGTTGTTTAATAACGTCGTGCAGTGTATGCAAGTACCACTACATAGCGCGAAGAGATGAAGGGGTTACGCTGGGGGCAGTCAGAGGGTGGAACAAGACTGCGGTATGTAAGGGAGAAAAGAAATAGTTGCCTCTTTCATTATGCCATACTGTCTCATTCATGGTGCATTGTAAGTCATAATTATCCATTTAGTAATTATCATGTATGCTTTTTGAATTCTTAGGGTGAGCAGAGGCAGGGACATTTTTCAGCCTGGAATGATTGCCTGGTGCCTTTAGTCTTCTGACGTCTGGTATTTTGTCCAACCCTACATGGCCTATCTGACAAAGGCTTGGAGAACCTCCACCCAACCTTTTTCATGGCTTCAGTCGGTAAACCCTTGGATTCCTGCGGGACTTGCCAGTAGCCAATGATGGTTCCCGAATCCGTTTGGGGCAATCACGTTCATCAAATCTCTCAACGAGATTTGCTGTGCTGTGGTAGGTTCAGAGGCGCCATAAAAGTGAAATTTAAAATGTACGTTATATTTGTGGGTTTTATTACACTGTTAGAGCACAAATAAACAAGGTCATCCCACAACTTGCGTTTTACAGAAGTTCTGGTGTTTTCTGGAGATGTTTGGTGATCATTTGACAGTATATTAGGTGTTCATGAATTTGATCCATATTTGCCCCATTGTGTATATGTTCGTTTATTACAAAGACTTTTGTTACCTTTCTTTTTAGGCCTTCCATTCTCTCAACAAAAATAAAAAAAACATCACATTTTTTTATATTTATTGCCCTGTCCCTTTTCCCCTTTGCGTCAGCCCAAAAAGTATAAAAGAGCTAACAAAATCCTGTACCATTTACTATTTCTAAGTCAATTTGACTGCATGTTTTGTTAGCCCCTCCTTTGTGCCTTGGCATGCCGTTTTAATAACACACACAGAGCAAACGTAGGTTCCAACCAAACTTTATTCTCTCTTCTACATGAATAATCCCCTCCTCCCTTGCCCCTCCCCTTCCTCCCTCCTCCCGCTCCCTCCCACCCTGGCGTGCTCTCTTTTCTTAAAGGGCTCGCTCTTCATTCACCCGCAACACCTCCCACGCACTTAGTGAGGAAGTCCGTGGACTATATTTGCTCAATCAGTTTCTGGAGATTCCTGCGTTTCCCCGGCTGTCTCGATTGGCGGTCTCTCGCCCTCTTTGCATTCCGGTTCCTCTGATGGTTCGTCGGGTGGTTCCGGGTTCTCTAGGTATAATCTCCGGTAGAAGGACACATTCCGTGTTATGACCATTGGTCCTTTGATGGCGGTGATCAGGCGTGGCTCTGGGCTGTAGCGGGTGTCCGTCTTCTTTAGCTGTCTCTGCCGCACATGGACGGTTTGCCCTATTTCGAGTTGTTGCTCCTTTGCTCTTCTCTCTCTTGTCTTTTCTTCTCTGCATCTCGTTCCCAGATTTCTGCATCTTGCTAGAGGGTGTAGTCCTCCCATTGGGTAAGGCGGGTCCGGGGTCTGTACCTCATCATGAGTTCTGCTGGTTTTCGGCCTGTTGCGTCATGGGGAGTGTTCCTGTAGCTCCTCAGCATGCGACATATCGCTTGCGGGTGTGGCATTTTGTCCAGAAAGACCTTTTGTCTTGTCAATTTGACGGTGGCCATGAATCTTTCCACCATCCCTTTGGCTTGGTGCCATAGCGGGGTGATTTTTTTATGGTGGAAGCCTAGGTGGTCGGCCAGTCTTTTAAATTCATGGCCTTCAAACGGGGGTCCGTTGTCTGTCTTTACTGTGGCGGCTATGCCCCACTCACTGAATAGCTTGTGTAATACTGGTGCCGCATCATTGAATCATATTGATGGTATCTGTTTGATGAATGGGAAGTGGTAGTATTCGTCAATTGCTACAAGTAAATGTCCTCCTTTTTCGAGGGGCCTGTAGAAGTCTATTACAACTCTTTGCCATGGTCTTTCGGGTAGCAGTGTTAGTTTCAGTGGGTTTGGGTTTGTTCTCGGTGCCGCTTTTTGGCAGGACTCGCAGTGGGCTAGGACTGGGCTGGGAACCAAAAGGTATTTCCTCAGAATTTTCTTGGTGTTTTCGATTCCTCTGTGTTCTTCGTGGGCTATTGGCACTAGCGCCTTACGGAGGTCTTTTGGGGCCACCAGCCGGTTTCCTCTCAGTAGTGTGCCTTTTTCTGTAGTCACCAGTTCTGATTGTATTTTTGCCAGTCGTGACAGATCTTTATTGTCAACCCCCCCTTCGGCATATTTTGCGTGGTGGTGTTTACACTTGTTTCCACTGGTGAGGCATATTGCTGCCCGTGTCAGCCTTGCTTCTTGGAGCAAACTGCTCTGTCGTGATGGTGGGGGGCATAGCGTTGGTGGAAAGGTATGCAATGTACTCCTCTGCTTCGCAGACAAGTGTGTCATCAGTAGTGGCGGTCGGGTGGCATGATAAATAGTCAGCAGAGTTCGCATCCCCACCCGGCTTATGTATGATGGTATAGTCGTATTCTTGGAGCCTAATGCCCCATCTCTCAATCCAGGGCCTGCTTGACTCTCGCGTTCTGCCTGCGAGTAGGCTTTTTCGGTAGGTGATAGGGCCCTGCTGGCATATGCGAAGACCGCGTGCCGGGTGTTGTCCCCAGGGCTGGTTTGTGCTAGGATGGCGCCGAGGCCAACGGGGATGGCGTCATCAGTGATGATGGTATCCCAACTCGGGTTAAAGTAGGCCAGCTGTCAGTGTTTCGCCAGACTTTCCTTGATAGCTTGGAAGGCCTCTTGGCATTGTTTGTCCCATGCGAAGGGCGAGTCTTTCTTGAGTAAGGCCCTGAGGGGGTCGGTGGTAGTGGCATAGTTTGGGAGGTACCTGGCACAGTACCCCGCCATTCCTAAGCAGGATCTTAATTCAGTAACATTCGTGGGGGTGTGCAGGTTGGTGATGGCCCTAATCTTTTCCGGATCAGCCGTAATATCCTTGTCTGAAAAGATGTGTCTGAAGAATCGCAGACTGGTTTTGTTGATGTCGCACTTGGGGCCATTGAGGGTGAGGCATGCGTCGTGCAAGATTTTGCATACAGCGAGGAGTGCTTTGTCATGTTGTTCCTGGCTTTTCCCGTAGATGAGAATCTCGTAGCTGTAATTTAGAGCATTGACCTCCGGTGATATCAGTTTCCTTATGGTTTCCTGGAAGATATCCACCGCTGAGGATATTCCGAATTTGAGGCATTTATATCGGAATAGACCTTCATGGGTGATGAAGGTGGTGATTGGTCTGGAAGCTGGGTCTATGACAAGTTGGTGGTATCCCTGGTTTAAGTCTAGTTTGGAAAATTTTGTGGCCTTGTTTAGCCTGACGAGCATATCCTCGATGCTGGGTTCCAGGTGTCTCTCTCTTTGTATGGCTGCATTAGGGATGAGCATATCAACACACAGGAGCAACCGGCCGTTGTCTTTGGGGATGACAATGAGGGGGTATACCCAGGGCGTGGGTCCTTGCACCTTCTCAATGATGTCATTTTGCAGGAGCAGGTGTAGTTCTCTGGACACTTGCACTTGGATGTGAAATCCGACTTTGCGTGGGTGTTGGGGGACAGGCGTGATCTTTGTGTCAATGTGTAGCCTGATGACCTAGTCGTTGAGCATCCACACACCCTCAAACAGCTTGGGGAAATGGGTCTTGAGGGTCGATGGGTTGGTGGACTATTGACCTTACTTCCTGTCTGCACGGTGGGTATCCTCTTATCACCTCCTCTGGGTCGTAGTGGAAGTCGATGAGTGCTAGGGCTCTGGTCGCCCAGTAGCTGAGGAAGCACCATCCCACTGATGGACTCTGAATGACATGGATGGCAGTGGACACTGTAAGACCTCTGTAGGACAGGTCACAGAGGAACAGACCTTTGGATGCTAGTGGTAGGGTCACCCCCCATTGGAAGATGTGCGTGCGTGATTTGCATAGGGGGTAGAGGTCCGCTATTACACAATACAGTTCTTCGTTCATTACGTTGACAGTAGCCCCAGTGTCTACAATGAACTGATTCTGAGTCTCTACCATCTGCACCGTTACTCTGGGAGCAGGTGTGTCATCCAAGGCTGTGCTGAGGAGTCTGACGTACTCCCTATCATAGCCATCTTGTAGGTAAAGTGGGTATTGGTCGACTGCAATCAGGGTTCTTGTGGTGAGTTATTGTACGGATCATAGTCTGATGTAGTGGTGATGGGTGATTCCCGTTCTTGCTCCCTGGTCGCCATGTGTCCTCTAACATGAGTGTCGTCAGGAGTGGTGGCCTGCAATTCAAAGTGGTGTTGGTAGTTGTACAGCTTGTGTTGCTTTCTGTCGGGCTCAATGTAGAGGCTCTCCAGGGCCCTGACCGTGTACGAGCGGGTGTGTGGGATATATTGACCCACTCAACAGCATTGCCCCACATCACTAATCTGCATTTGCGCAAGAAACAGCAACCTGGCTGCGCTGGCTCCTGTGCACACCAGGACCTCAAAACTGCGTTTTGGCAGCAACAAAAACAAATGGGTGCACCTAGCACACTTCAGGCAAAATGGAACCAGGGAACACACTGAAAAAGTATGCCAGTGTGTTCTGAAACCTTTAAATGGAATCAAGTGAAAAGGAAAGCCTGCCTTTGGTGCAAAAACCAACATCCCCTTCAAAATGAAACATTTTCACCCTTTAAAAATGATGCTTTGATGCTAATTCCATCTGTTCATTCTGAAACTACTGTGAGTAAAAAGGCCCTGTCATGCCCAGGATATTTCACTGTGCTTCACCAAAACCAGGCATAATTCCTGAGTGACAGGCCCAGTCAAACCCACTCTGAGAGAAATCAATAAGCAACTTCACTTTCACTCAAGAAAGACTCGCCCTTCGCATGGGAACACGTATTTATTTCCTTCCAAATGTATCCAGGCTCAGCAGTTCAAAGAGACTTTAACTCTCTGAGCCAGGTCAAGTGTAAATGTATCCATACTTAAGACAAAACTCCTGCACTCAAGGAAATGGCTACAGCTGCAAAGACAGTGCGGGCCTCTGAGGGAGATGCAAAACCGAATTTAAAGAAAGAAATGCTAGCTGTTTTAGCAGTTTTAACACATGTGGAAAAATGGGCTTTGCTGACTCAAGAAAGTAATTGCCCTGTTTAAAAATAAATTATTAATGAAAGACTGCTTACGTAGCAATGTAAAGGGATTATGTTAGTGGTGATAATACACACATAGGCATCTTCTTTCACGGGTTGTTTTAATTCAGGACCCAAAATAAGAAATTAAAGAGTTTAAAACACATGGGTTGGATTTGCAAGCTCTCAGAAAAACCAGTCATTCCATGGGCTTTCTTTTAAAACTTGGTAGAACTCATTGCTGCATGGGGAACAGAAGTTACAAAATATGACAGATTCCAAGGAAAGTATTAATGTTGCAAACATAAAATTTAGTAAATACATCCCGGGGGATAATTTGCATCTGTGTATAAAATTGTGGAATTTTAGGCCAAAACTTTCATGTTTAAAATTACCAAAATGTATCTGAAAGGTGAAACAAGGTTGCTTAGACTGGAGGATTGGACTACTGTGCTGCACATAATATGTAACCTGTGTGTATAATTTGTCAAGAGATTGCAATGGTGTAAATGTATGTTTTTGGCAAAATCATAGTTTCAGTAAAGTAAATGTGGGAGTTTCTGAACATTGTAAAACTCACCTCATAAACCTGACATCATTCCCTTAGAAATCCAACCAGTTGAGAGCAAGGCAGAGACTAGCACCGCTGCCCAATCCAAGTAGTTAAGGGGCGTGCGTAGTTAACCCTGCCCAGCCTATACTTTGATGATGTAATTTTACACTATAAATAAGGGTCCCTGACAAGACCCTACACACACTCTTCCTGATTTCCTGTGCTGTGTTCCTGTTCCTGTTTCATCTTCGAGACTCCAGATCCCAACTACAAGGCCAAGCATTGCTGATCCTGTTCCAGCAAGGCCTCAAATTCTGAAAACCCACTAATCTCCCATTAACAAGGGGAAAACTGTGGTACTTTTAGTGTCCTGATCCAGCTTGGCTTGCCACCACTCACTGCATGCTGGTGGCATCCTGCTACCCTGATGACCCATATTATCCAGTAACCAGAATTGCCAGTCCCGAAGTGTTACCCGGTAACCAGTCCCTGCCCAGCTGATCCCGTCCCGCTGATTTTGTCCGGCTGTCCTGTGTTAGACCAGATCCGTGTGGTGACCAGAACGCTGACTGTCCAGAATCCAAAAACTAAAAAGTGGACTGTGAGTATCACTTGGCACCCCATCTAAACCCATAGTCTATCTTGACGTTGTCCTCATCCCACTCTCTAAATCACCCTACCCTTATCTTGATACCTTGCCAAACTGTCACAATCATTCTTGCCACCTTGTCATTGATTTCTAGTGCTAGCGCCATCTCTCTAGTAATTCTGCCTTGTGTAAATTCTAAGCTATTAATCCTATTTCTAGTGATCGTACTGGTTCAGCCAGGGCAGGCACTGGGGATCTAGGGGTGAATTCGTGAATCACCCCTGGAGCTTTCTGTGTCCCTCTTTGGTATCCTAGACTGAATGCTCTAGTGTAGAGTAAAACTGTTCTTGTCAAAACTGATTTCCTTTCATTTTTCACCACTTCATTTTACTCAAAACGCACCTTTCTAGATCTTGCATAGCTCACTCAATTTACCGGCTAGTGACCTAATTTCACTTCCATATTGTACCTATGATTTGATTATAATCTTTCACCCATTTTTATTAAAAACCATTTTGGTAATTCAAGGCAGGAATTTAAAAAGTTTGCAAAATTCCCAACGTGTTATTTGCTGCAAACATGTTTTAAAAACCTGCCACTCATTTCCAAACTTTATGCTCTTGTTTATACATTGCTTGTGATGGTTTGTACTTTTACATGGTTGCTGTAGTGAGGAATACTATTTGTTTCAATGTTTTTACACACATTCATTCATCCATTTATTCATCCATTTCCGAGTGTCATTGTTAGCATTGCTAGGGTTTAAAATCCTCTCTCTTGGTCGGGGAGGGAAGGTCAAATTCCAATTCTGTTTTCCATTTGTCATTCATGATTACCTGCTGTTTCTTCATATCCATTTAGAATTGATTATTTGTGGGTTGAGGGAACATTGCAGGGAAAAATTTTAACTCAAGTGCTATATTACCTAAAATCAAAAAGTGCTCCTATTCCCTGGTGTTTTGTAGATGTGTCAATAGAAGGTTAACTAGGTGATTTGCCTATATTCCTATTGTTCTTATCACCCCGTGTGTGATTGCTACCCTATATTAAAAATTGTATGATTTCTTTTAATTTTCAAATAAATAAATAAATATTATATTGTATCAACCAGCTTGGTTCATGGTCCATGCTGACCTGGGGTATTTGAATAGGGGGTGTGATATGAGTGGTGTACCATCTCAATATTGAATCCAACATATAAACATACGCATTTCAATCGTGTGCTGCATACTACGCCGAGACTAAGGTATGCGTCGCCTGATTGAAATCCTTAACAAATTTGGGGGCTCGTCCAGGATTGATTTGGTTACCACCCGTGACAGTCCAACACAACAGACTAACCTGCAAGGTAGTAATACTTTGTATGGTGTGAATACTGGGTTACACTGTACATGCGCCTCCCAAAACAAATACTCTAAGTACAAGGCCTGTGTCTATAAAAGTAAAATTAAATCAACCCGAAATAATTAACAAAGAAAGAACATTTCCAAAATTGTTGTTTCAGTAGAGATTAATATGGCTAGGGAACACCTTCTGCACAAGCTACTTGTCAGAGGTGAGTGGCCAGAACAGGATCAGAAAGTCTGGCTTCAAGACATAACCCAACAGGTCACCACCATGGACCTGGTTACATGGCAGGACGGTGGCCTATCACACCAAGCTCCGAGCGAGCTATATATGGCCCCAAAAATTAAAGAGGAGCAAAGCAAAATTGCCAGAATCACGGCCTACCTGTATCTCCACACGGGAGTGATGTGGGAAAAGCAGGAGGAAAATGAATGTTAGCACAGAAACAATCTGAACTGTTAAATAAAATCCAGAATGATTTAAGTTTAGCGGAACAAACATTACGAAAGAGCCAAGAGTTAGAGGTAGAATCTGCAAATTACATCATAAAATTAAAAGAGGATTTGGCTCGCCAACAGCAAAAAAATGCAGATCAAGAGGCCCAACTAGAAGCAGCAAAAATAGAGTGTCAGGAGAAGGTTGACTCTCTAGAGGGGCACCCTAAATCAAGAGAAAGACGCCCAAGGCCAGGAAATAAGCAAGTTAAAAACCGAGTTACAGGGGTGTGAATTAGCCCTCTAGGAGCTAAATGAACTGAAAACAGAGTATGTGAAGCTGCTGGAGCACGCCAGATAGGCAGAGGGTGCTCTGGAAGAGAACACCCAGACCAAAGATGCTAAAACTGAAGAGGTGAGTCTCCTGCAGCAGAAATGGTCCCAGTATTCCCAGATGATATAGGAAGCGCTTAGAGACAATGAGACTCTCTGTAAAAATAATGATGGGCTCAACAAATAAGTGGCAGCGCAAGAGTGGGTCATAGAGGCCAGTAAAGACTTGATAGCTGAACAAAAAGCTTAGATGTTTGCTTCTTATCTAGAACCAGGGGCTGAAAATGAGAAACTAGCAAGGTTGGAGCAAAAGGGTGCTAGATTTAACCTTAACTGGAGAGACCCCAAAGAGGTATCGAGGGACAGGGTAACCCCGGATCATAGTATAAGGACCTCTATGCTAAGGGAATCCAACCCATTTAATACTGTGAACACTGCCAGCTTCATATCTACCGGTTCCCATGTGCCAGAAACCATGATACCGGCAGAATTCAATAGACCCAGCATGATGGAACTGACAGGTCAGCGCCCCACAGAAATTGCTGGGAGGGCATCCCTGTACAGATACCCAAACATTCAGGCTGATGTCTCTGACAGGGAAGTCTCCTATGAGGGGAGGGTCAGGGAATTAGATCCACCAAAATATTATTTTCCAAGGGACCAGTTGGTCTAATTTCTTGAAAGACCCAATGGGATGAGGCCCAAAAAGAGTATCCTGAAGACTTCTACCCAATTAGGGCAATGGGGGGAAATACTCTGCCAACCCTGGTAGTAGGGAGAACTCAGAAGACTACTCTCCTGTGTCCCACAAGAGTGGAGAAACTAGGCCCCACCATTCTGCGAGTCCCTCTCAAGCTCACAGAATCTGTGAGGGTCTATATGATCAAGAGGGGACCTCAACTAGTAGCGACTCTGAGTCTGAGAGTGAGTGGACTCAGGTGACTAAGTCAAAGAAGGCAAACAAACTCAAGCGAGTTATGACCAAAGACCCTATTAGGCATATTAAGGCCCTTAGGAGTATCATAACCCCCTACCATAAAAATGCAAAGTATTCTGTTTGGGAACACCTGCAGCTCTATGAGCAGATGATGGACACTTTTCATATGAAAGAACACCAAAACTGTATCGAGTATGTAAAGTGGACATTCTCTCTCCCCTGAATACTCCAGTTTCTTTGCAGGACTGGAGGGCCAGAACCATTCAAGATGGTCCACCTATAGGGCACAATCTTGAAACAATTCTTCGCCCCCAGGAACCACCATGAGGCTCACAATACGGCCTACAATCTGCAGTGCGGGGAAGATCAGGCCCCACAAGAGTTTGTACAGGAGCTCAAACGCGCCTTTGCATAGACAACTAGGAGGGTGCGCACAAACAGCAGGGAGTTTGTAACCACCTTCTTTCATGCACTCCCCAAGTATATTATGACCCAGCTGGTGAGAGACTTCTATAAGAAAAGAACACTGGACTGGGTCATAGAGCAGGCAACCCACATTTATAAGGTCCAAAAACCTGCAGAAAATAAAAATCTGAATAAAACCCCCAAACCAGCCAACACCCCTGCTGCTGCTAAGGTGGCAGAGGTGAAGGTTGCCCCCATTTTAGACTTAGAGACGGGGGAGCCTAAAAATACACCTGCACAAAGTCAGCAGAATGCAAGACCAAGAAGGCCTTCTGGCCAGTCACAAACAGGTGGTAGTCAGGGAGGTAATCCCACTAATGGGACCCCTAACTCCCCTGATTACATCAGCCCCCGATACAAGGGCAACAGACCAATCCTGGGGTATGTCTGGACTCCCCCGGCCCAAGGGGGGATTCAACCAGGTAAGTGCTGCCCCGGGAAACTTCCCTCCTAACTTCCCTCAGGAGGGTAGGAATTCCCCAAATGCTGAGTTAAGCTTCTTTCCTCGATACCCACAAAACCCCAACCTGCAGAACAACCACCCTTTTATTACCCGCTTTTAGGAACCCAGACAACCCAATCCAGGAGAGGGGAGGCCAAGGGTGGAGGGTTACCAGAATTCGCCCTATCGAGGGTACTATGGGAGAAGGGATAGTTACCCTTCCTGTGATCCATCTAGGGTTGACCAGAGACCCCCCTACCAGCGGAACAGGTATCCCAACTCCAACACCATGTCCAGAACCTAACCCAGGATCTGGCCCGCATGTTGAGGGCTCAACAGAACCCTCAGACAAACATGGTGGCTCAGAAACCCACAAACAAAGGATCTGGCACCCCAGAACAATAACAGGGTGAGAACCCTGATAACTCACCGTTTCCAGAGGAGGAGGCACAGGGGGAAGGTGGGTGTAAAGCCCTAGAGGAAACTTCCTTCCTCACTCGTGAAAAGCCCCTGGACACCCAGGAACCAGAATCAAAATCTCCTGCCCCCAAAAACCTGCCACCCAAGGAACTGAGGGCGGGTAGGAGAAATAAAGAACCCAAAAAGACCCATTTTGTGGAGGAGGTTAGTGTCCTCCAATTTGAAGGAGAGGAATTCTCAGAGGATTCTGGGGAAAAAGATCTTCTCCTTCAGGGATGGGGGGTCTACTCCCAAAGGAAAATGGGTCCCAAGAGATCTAGATGATGACTGGGTGGGAATGGGGACTGATTCGGAATCGCCTATCCTAGAACCCCTGAAGCAGCATCAAGAAGACATAATATTAAAAGGGGGTTCCCAAAGTCCACAAAGCAATTCTGGTGACTGTTTCCAAAAAGGGGAGGGCAGCCCAGAATCAGAAAAGGAGAAGCCCGAAACTCCTTGAATCTCCAATTGCAAAAGGGTTCTTTGAGATTCCAAAACTCCTTCACAGACTTATGCCCAAACTACCCCTGTGTCGGAGTCAAAAATAAGGAATTTGACTACCCAGCTTGCCCAGAATGCCCATTACCTTTGGCCATTGGAGGAGAAAGAAGGTAGATTCTACACCACTGTCCAAGTGCAAGGGCAATGTACAATTCCAGCACTGGTGGACACTGGATCCTAAGCCACTCTTCTGCCAAAAAGGGCGTTTGAGCAGCTAAATTCAGGAAGGGGTAGAGATACCAGATCCCTCTCACCGCTCTTCCTGGAAAACTCCAGAACTTCGATGGGAATGAAATTCCTGTGGAGGGGACTGCGGATTTGGAAATATAAATTGGGCGACATAAGGTGAAACACCCTGTCATAGTCATAACTCCAGAGGGCACACCCTGTCTACTAGGTAATGGCATCCTGCGAAGGTTGTCCCCCTTAATAGACTGTGTGAACAAGGTCCTCTGGACTCAGACTAACAGGCCAATAAAATTGAAACAGAGTGTCAACCATGTTAGTTTAAATGGCGCATGCCACATGGTTGAACAAAAATCTGATCATATTGAGTTTCATTTCCAGAATTACCAAATACCTGACATGACAGTAATTGCTGTAGGACAACAAACTGGTGATGGGAACTCCTCTACTACATTCCTGAAAATCAACCTTCCTTCCAGTCTCAAGTGGCATTCCACACTGGAAGGAAATGCTTTGAAATTCTATACCAATTCACAATCTGAAAATCCCAATTACATATCCAAAAGTGATGAGAAAGCAGCTCAAAGTTTAGCTGATAGTCAGACAATTAGAGAACAGTTATTCATGCCTATTCAGGTAAATGCAGGGAAGGGATCTGTTCGCGCCTGAGTGTGCGTGAACAACGGTAAGAGCTTCATCAGAGAAGCCTTGTTCCAACAGCTCCCAAAAGATCCAGCCATTCCCACATTTAAATTGATCAATATGTGGGAAATGGGCCTGGAAACTCCCAATTCCAAACATCTCCTGCCTAGCAGGTGTATGCTCAAAATCTCTATCAGAAACAGAAGCACAGTACATAATTGTTGGGTCGTGCTAGATGTCCCTGCTGC
Organism: Ambystoma mexicanum; assembly: GCF_040938575.1. Classification (NCBI taxonomy): domain Eukaryota; kingdom Metazoa; phylum Chordata; class Amphibia; order Caudata; family Ambystomatidae; genus Ambystoma; species Ambystoma mexicanum. The sequence continues at coordinate 780,185,142 of NC_090935.1, forward strand.
ATTCTATTTAGGCAGTGAGTATTCTCAATCGGTTTGCCTTTAATTTGGACCTGATCAATTACAAAGCCTGGTCCCGACTAGGGAGCAATCCCATGGACTTTGATGATTCAGAAAAAGCATTTCGGTCAGTCCAATTGCTGCCATATGCAGTTGAAGTTCAAATTGGAGAGGAGGTCACCATCCCAGGACGTACACGACTATTCCTACTTGAATAAAAAATTAAAAGAGGACAGTAACTGCAAAATCCTGACGCATATGTACACCTCAATGCCCATCTCCAAAAGCAGGGGTTGGGGCTAAACCCAACACCATTAGTCAATATAGAACACAACACCATTCCAATATTGATGGATAACAGTGACCATAGGAGTATCACTCTGGGCGCAGGAACCATTATTGGAATGGCGGTTGATGACCAACATTTTTCCATGGATCTAGGTAATGAACTGATACGACCAATCCCCAACGACTGTTTGGACAGTAATAGTGACAATGACGTAACACCAGACAGAATCCTCACCCGGCAAGGGGGGAATTTCCTGGTGTACTCTTCCTACCCTTATGGGGAGGAAGAGGTGACATGTCACATCAGGCAGGATGAGGTGATCTTCAGGTCCCGAGGACAGCCTTGCATACCTGAAACCCTCTGTCCAGGTCAACACTGTAACCAGGGACCCTCCACCCAGCTGGAGGAGGCCGCTGAGATAGCAAAACCAGAAGTCTTTCCAGACTTCAGGCAAATGGTTGAAGAGTGAGTCAACCTAGCTGATGTCTGTGAGACTCCGGAGCAAAAGCAAAAGTTGAAACAAGTTTTCTTAGATTTTCAAGATCTCTTTGCGGTCACACCGAAATCCATACAAACACAATTGCCACTGACCCTGGAATGACTCCAGTGTTTGTGAAGCAATACCAATTGCCTCTCGCATCCGTGGAGTCCCTCACAGAAATAATCAAAAACATTGAGTCCTGTGGGATGATTTGTCCAGTCCACAGTACCTTTAATAATCTGGTGCTGGGGATTTTAAAACCAAACGGCTAGTGGAGACTCTGTGCTGACCTTAGGGAGCTAAACAAACGGGTCCATATGTCCGATGGCCACTCCCCTACATTGATCAGGGGCTGGCCGAGATACAGGGGTCAAAGGTATACACTGCCATTGACCTGACCAATGGGTACTGGACCGTGCCTGTCAGTAGGGAGGACCAATACAAGCTGGCCTTTACCTTTGGGGGGCAGTAGTACACCTGGGCCCTGACTCCCTTTGGATACATCAACTCCGGCAACAAATTCAACATCTTCCTACATAAGGCCATGCCCAACTTGGGTGAAAGGAGTAACTTGGCCTATGTTGATGATGTCTTGATAAAAAGCTCAACTGTGGAGGAACACATAGCGGAAATCTGTTATGTTCTGACACAGTTGAGGGTTGCTGGAGCAAAACTCTCCTTTCAAAAAGCATAGTGGTGCAGGACCCGTGTCAACTTCTTGGGGCATGAGATAACTCCTGAGGGTCTCTGTCCCCAGGAGAAGAAAGTGGAAGCACTCCTAAAACTTAAAGACCCCACAACTCTGCGTGGGCTAAGAAGCCTCCTTGGACTGACTAATTACAGAAGGAAGTTCATTGAGGATTACGCAGAGATCACAAGAACCCTGATCCATCTGTTGAGGGGGGGTCAAGTGGGAGTGGGGTCCAGAACAAGCTGAGGCAGTAAAGCAACTCAAAAGAAGCCCCTCACAAGCGCCTTGTCTATCTTACCCTGTCAAAAACAAGGATTTCTTCTTGGAGACAGGGTCCTCGAATACATGCTTGACAGCATTATTATATCAAAAGCATGACAAGGTCAATAAAGTAATCTCCTATGTAAGCAAGACTTTATCCTCTGTGGAGGAAATATTCAACGATTGTGAGAAGGCACTCCTGGCAATGGTGTGGGCATTGAAAAATTACTGACCGTTCATCCAGGGGGAACACATCATAGTGGAGACTCCACACCAGCCGTTGCAATATCTCCAAAGTGATAGAATCCGGGCCGGAAATGTGAGTAATTCCAGAATTACTTCCTGGATTGTGTCAATGCAAGGCTTTCCTGTGGAGGTCAGATATGGCACGAACAAGAAGAGTCCCCTCGCGCAAGGTCTGGCTGACTTGCATGATTGTGCCAGAGAAAACTGTCCCAAGGACGAAAGTCTTAAAACCCAGGACAACATGGAGGCGTACCTGAATTCCCTGCACAAAGTCTATGAAGAAGACAAGTGAGAGGGAATGCCCACCATTTATGTGGACGGGTGCTCCTTCCATGTTGACAACAACGGGGAAAAGGAACTGGTGTCCGGCATCGGGAATGCTTGGGTGAATGATGCCCCGCAACCCTCCACTGGGTACAAAATCAGTCCCCGTAGTAGTCAGGTGGCAGAGTTAATGGCAGTTCATCAAGCCATCCTCACTGCTGTCCAACACCAACCCAACTCCACGAACTGGTCATAATCACTGATTCAGATTATGTCCGGAACGGGTGTGTGGAGCACCTGGTTAATTGGAAAACCAGAGTTGTGCTAATAATAAACCGCTTAAACATGGCAAACTCATCCAAAATATTGATGATCTGGTCACCTCTAGTGGGATGACCATCTATTGGAAAAAGATCAAGGGCATTCCAGAATCGAGGGACCAGAAAAAACTGGAAATGACCTTGCTGATCAGCTGGTCAAAACCAGAGCCATCCAGGGGAACTCCTTGAGATTGAGTCCCTTTTGGGGGAAATCCAGGTCACTGCGATCACTTGGTCCCAGACAAATGCTCACAATGAATTCTCAACTGCCCAATGGAGTAAGGAGACCCCAGATGCTGATTTAATCACGGCACAAAAAGGGGATCCTATTATTGGTGAATTTGATCAACACATTGAGGACCTGAGAACTTTCCCCTGATGGATACCGATTAGATTGGGAAAGAGGACCTCAGGGTGTTGATGAAATGTCCAAATATTTTCCGATTCCAAGACGGTTTGTTGGTATGGAGATCTATATCTGGCTGTGACCAGTGGGTGGTCCCTACCTCATTCCGATGCCTGATGCTAAGTCACGCCCATGATGCGGCCACAGCCGGTCATCGGGGGTTTCACACTACTTTAGAAATCTTGCGAGAGGTTGCATACTGGCCACAGATGGGGCAGGACCTCGACCAATACTTTAAGGGGTGTCTTGTGTGTGCACAATTTCAGCCAACTTCACTCACACACCAAGGTCCCCTCTAAAAGAGGGGGATGACACTGCCTTGGTCAGATTTACAAGTAGATTCCATCGGGCCTGTGATTCGCTCCTCTAGGGGGAACAAGTACATGTTAACCGGAGCATGCTTGTTTACCAAATGGGTGGAATGTCTCCCGGCCCCAAATTGAAAGGCAGAAACAGCAGCTCCCCTGATGATCAATCACATCTTCTCGCGTTTTGGCCTACCCCAAAGGATTGAGTCAGACCGAGGTAGTCACTTCACCAGCGAAGTGATGACAAAGATGTGGGAGATACTTGGGGTAAAAAGGAAACTTCACATTGCATTCCGCCGGTCCTCTAGTGGTGGAGTTGAGACGTACAATAAAACCATTGTGAGCATTTAAAAAAAGTTTGTGGCAGATTCTGGGCCAAGTTGGGACATCCGATTACCGCTTGTCCTGATGGCCATCAGATCTACACCTTTTTCTGCAACTAAGATCTCTCCATTTGAGATGATGACTGGATGAAGGATGGTGGTACCTCAGCATCTGCTCTATAGAACACAGGAGCAGACACCGATTAACACCTACACAACTCATGAGTATGTTGAGAACCTAAGAAAACACCTTCAACATGCTTTTGCATACGCTCAACGGAATCTAGAAAGATCTGCAGAGGGGAGGAAGACTCAGTATGACCTAAAGACCACCAAAAAGGAATACCAAGTAGGAGACAGAGTCTACTTGTACAATTTCCAAAGGAACCAGACCAAAGAACGCACATTTTTGCCTAGCTGGCGAGGACCTTTTGAAATTGTGGACAAAATCTCACCTGTCGCCTACAGAATCTGCATCCCCAAAGGCGAATTGACAGAAGAGAAATGGGTCCACATTAATCAGCTAAAGAGTTGTCATCCTAGGCACACTTTGCAACAAATTGAAGAGCCCAGAGAGAATCAAACAGAAGAGATATTGGAAACCTGAGAATAAGGAACAGGAGAACCAGAAGGGAGCTGATAGGATTTATAAACAGGATCATGTTACAGGGAGTATTTCCTTCATTATCAATTGTTATTATTAAATGCCTGTGTATCCCACTGCTGTCAACCAAATTGGTGGGCAGTTAGTGGGAAATTGTCATAACCAGTTTGTGTGCTCTTTCCTAGATTCGTACTGGTTGCGCCTATCTAACAACCAAGGAGGACCGCCCCAGCAACCTGGAAGGGATAAACCAAAGGAGACCAGGAAGTGTCACTACACACCATGAAAGGAAGATCCCAGGGAAAGAAGTCGGTGTTGTTCCATGTTCCGACCAGAGACAACAAGAGGAGCAGGATGGACCGTTCTCTAATCGAAGAGGGACTCATACCTGCCGGATCCTGCTGTGGCCCATGGAGAAATCCCACTTGCCCAACTCCCCCTCGACTTGAAAGCCCAGGAGAAGTCGGGGGGGGGGTGTGTGGGATATATTGACCCACTCAACGGCATTGCCGCCACATCACTAAGCTGCATTTGCGCAAGAAACAGCAACCTGGTTGCGCTGGCTCCTGTTGCCTTTTGGCAGCAACAAAAAAAAATAGCTGCACCATCCTGCTGTAAAGTTTTGAGAGGATAAGAGACACGCGGAGTACTTTTTGGTAAACAGTCAACTTTTATTAACCATGAGTAGGTAAGAAAAATAAGTAAGTATGAACCAGAAAAGGAGACTGTAGCTTGGAATCTTGGTTTTGTTTGCAAAACTCTGGACACAGTTCTTCTCTTTACTTCAGTGTTGGAAGCAGCGTTTGTCCTTTAGTAAAACTATGGGAGTTACTCCGTCTTAACTCTCCATCAGCCACACGCCAGTTTAATGTTCCTTATAAAAAAAATCCGTGAAACTCCCAGGCTGCACTTCTCTCAGGGTCCCTTAGTCTTGACACTGGTATAACAATTCCCTTTAAAGGCAGTGCCTCTTCCACAATCCTTGAAATATAATCCCTTCTGTGTCTCTGTTTTCCTGTTTTCTCTGGTTTTTTATCTGCTACTCCTTACAGTCAATACTGAAGTTTGCTTGCAACAGTACGGTTTTCAGCACCTCTCTGACGTTCATTTTGTTAACCTGAGAGGTCGATTTTTTAATAAGCTGGACCCTCTCATCTCATTAGTTCCGACAGAGCCACACCTCCCATGTTCAATCTCTGCTTACCGCTGCCTCGCTGCAGAGGCTGTAACGCTTTCCTGGCTGTTTGTGTGCCACGCCCCCTCTAGCGTAAGAGAGCTGATCAGCTGTTGAGGCCTCTCTCTCTCACTGGGGAGCTGAAGGAGCGTGGTGACGGAAGGTATCAGCTGTGCTGCTCCTCCCCTTCAGCCCGTCTTCACTCGGCAACAGTCTCCGCGGTCTCGCAGTGAGAAAACAGCTGTGCGGCTCCTCTCTTCACAGCTCCGTCATGCCATGGATTTCCTTCGCTCATCTTCTTCTGGCCTGGAGCACGACTCTGGCACCGATTTGTTCACTAGACTTCTAATACAACAAATGACTTCTTAACAAGCGCAACGGCGCATTGAACTTCGCGTTCTTGTCTTCAGCCTTCATTAGTACGCCCAGCAGTAACAGACGTCTTTTTCTAACTCTTCTCATGCTGTATCCTAGCAACCAAAAGACAAGCAATCTCTCATTTGAGGAAAGGACCATATGTGATTACAAGGTTGCCCACAGCATCATTATTAGCCCTTATGTAATTAGCCCCCATTACATACCCCCTCTTCTGGGCCCTTACGCTCAGGAAGGGTATTAGCTCTTGACAAAAAGTCAGCTTGGGCCATTAAGCGGCCGGGTTGGTGGACTGTTTTAAAAGAAAAGGGCTGGAGAGAAACGAAACACCTTAAGAACCTTTGATTTGTGTCCTTGTTTCAGGCGAGCCATATGAGCAGAGCATGGTCTGTGCCCAAGGTAAACTCCCTACCAAGCAGATAATATCTTAAAGACTCAATGGCCCACTTTACAGCTAAACACTTTTTCTCTATAGTTACATATTGCAATTCGTGTGGAAGTAGTTTCCTGCATATGTATAAAATTGGCCTCTCTTCTTCTCCTTGGTTTTGAAACAAAACAGCTCTGAGGCCAGTTCCTGAGGCATCAGTATGTAAGGAGAATTGACCACTGTAGTCTGGGCAGTGTAGAACTGCTTTATCCATCAGTGCTTCTTTCAGGGAATTAAATGTTTTTTCTGTCTTTTCAGTCTGCCATCCCCTTTTTGGATCACAAGATTTCTTCAACAAATCTGTTAGAGGTGCAGCCAACATAGAGAAATGTGGAATAAACCTCCTATAGTAGCCCACAAAGCCCAAAAATGCCCGGACCTGTCTGGCATTTTTAGGAAACTGTAGTTTGTTAATTGCCTTTAATTTTTCTTCCTGTGGCTTAATGATTCCTTGACCCACATAATACCCCAAATACTTGGTATGAGAATTAGCCACGTGTGTCTTCTTGGGATTCACATGTAGTCCCTCCTGCTTTAGGGTATCAAGGATGGCTTCCAGATGGGTAAGGTGGTCGGACCAAGAATGACTGAAGACTGTAATGTCATCTAAGTATGCCCCCACATACTGCTCATGACCCTTAATAGTATGGTTCATCAACCTCTGAAATGTTCATGGTGTCCCATGAGGACCGAAAGGAAGAACAGTGAACTGATAAAGACCTGATGGGTGGCAAATGCTGTTTTTTCTTTGTCTGTAAGATGTAACAGTATTTGCCAATATCCTTTTGTGAGATCTATTGTTGTTAAAAACTTCGCCTTTCCAAGGTTATTAAGAAGATCTTCAATCCTTGGCATCGGATAAGCGTCGAATTTGGAGACTTCGTTTAATTTCCGAAAGTCCATACAAAAATGAACGCTTCTATCTGGCTTTGGGACTAATACAACCGGCGAGCACCAATCACTATGGGATGGTTCAATTACTCCCAAACCTAATATTTCTTGTACCTCCTGGTTAATCACTTTAATTTTGGCTTCTGGAATTCTATACAGCCTTAGCCTCACAATAGATTCTGGTCTTGTGGTAATGTGATGAAAAGTAAGGTTGGTTTTTCCAGGCAGTGAAGAAAATATATCTGAATATTTCTCCAGCAATACGGACAATTCGGTCTTCTGGGTCATCGATAGTTTGTGGTTGATATTTAGACTCTCTACTCCGGCTTGCTGTTTAGTCTGAGGGAAATGCGCTTGCTGCAACTCCCCATGATTAATCATTTCCACAGTTTGAACTGGGTCTATCCAATTTTTAAGGAGGTTTACATGATAGGTTTGTAAAGGAATTTTCTTTTCGGGTTGTCTCACCTTATACGTCAATGGACCTAATACCTCTTCAATTTTGTAGGGGCCCCTCCAGGCTGCCAACATGTTGTTCTCAGAGGTAGGTAATAACACCAAAACTTGATCCCCAACTTTAAAACTCCTTAGGTGAGTATTCTGATTATAGTATTTCTCTTGTATCAGTTGTGCCTGTAGTAGGTTATCTCTAGCAATGGCCTGCAACTTCTCCACCCTCTCTTGTAACTGACAGGTGTACTCTGTAAGAGCTATTTCCTGTGAAGGTTGTTCTTCCCAACCTTCTTTCAGTATATCTAGTAAAGTCTGTACAGGTCTACCAAACAGGAGCTCAAAAGGGGAAAAACCAGTTGAAGACTGAGGGGTGTTTCGAAGGGTTAGCAAAATCCACGGGAGGACCCTATCCCAATCCCTTTTCTCCGGAGTAGCTGTCTTTCTCAACATCTGCTTAATAGTCTGGTTGTATATTTCTACTAAACCATTGGTCTGGGGATGATATACCGCTGTTTTCAGATGGTCAATTTTCAATATTTCACATATTTGTTTAAGTACATTTGAAAGAAAATGTGTTCCCCGATCTGTTACAATTTCCTTCAGAATTCCTACACGACTTATAAAAGGAAGTAGGGCATCGCATATCTGCTGTGTGTTGGTTGACTTTAGAGGAAAGGCTTCAGGCTATCGAGTGGCGTAATCCACTATTACCAGGATATATTTATGACCCCTTGCTGAGAGGTCTAAGGGGCCTACTATATCCATGCGTATACGACTGAATGGTTCGAATACTAAAGGCATAGACTGTAAAGGCGCCTTCCTCACGTTGGCTCTATTCTTTTTTTGGAATTCTTCACAAGCTTGACAGAACTTGACTATTTGGTTATATACTCCTGGCCAGTAGAATCTTGACAAAATCTTATGTGTCGTTTTTTTCGGTTCCCAAATTTCCTTCCCCAATTTGTACATGGGTGACCTCCAACACAGTTTTGCAAAACGTATTCGGTACTAATAGCTGCTTTACATCCTTGTCATCTTGAGTTTTATTCATTCGATAGTACAGACCATCCTTTTTTATGAAGTAAGGGCCTTTTCCCGTTGGAGCTTGCATGGCGCACTCTTGGGCGTACTGCAAAAGAGGATCTAGCTCCTGTGCCATGCGAAAACTGTCACCTTCCTCATCTAATTTCCAGTCCACAGATAAGGGCAGTGCATTTTTCACTCTCCACTCTCCCTCAAGGTTCCTTTTATGTTACTTACTCTTTTGTTGTCTCTGTGGCGGGCTTATTATTTCTTGATCGTGAAATGGGGCCATTTCTAACCAACTCTTCACTAATTTTAGGAACTTAGGTACATCTGATCCCACTAACAAGGGTTCGGGGAGCATGGGCAACACAGCAGCTCTTATCCCTAGTTTTTCCCCAGCTAGCTTTATCAGAATTTCTTTTGAAGGATATGACCTCACATCTCCATGAACACATCTAATGGGGAAGTGTCTATTGGAATTGGAAATCTCACCTACCAGGTCTGAGGAAACCGCTGTTTGGAGACTGCTGGAATCGACCAAGGCTCGAGTAGGTTTTCTGTCTACCTCTGCATCACACGTATACACATATTGGGCTTTATTCAGTGTGGGTTGTTCTTGGTATTCGCCATCATTCCCCACTTCAAACAGACCCACATCCATCGGTTCACTTTTCCCTTTTCTCAGACAGAGTCTGGCGAGGTGACCCCATTCTCCACACTCAAAACATTGTGGTCCCCTAATAGTCCCAGTTATCTGTCTCAGATTAGATGGTCCTTCACTGCCAGGTCATGATCGAGTGGCTTTTACATCTGGCTTCTTCAACATAGAGTTTGGCCATCTTCACTGGTTTCCAGGCTTATTATTGGAACCTGCAGAGGTGACATTAGACCTGAAATTACTAGTATAAGAAAGAAGTCGAATCTGCCCTGCCTTCTGATATGCAGATGCTATGTCCACGGCCTCTGCCGACGAGGGTCGGTGGTGGTTTCTGACCCAACGTTGGATTGGCATGGGCGGTGCTTCTATAAACTGTTCTAGGACAATTTCCTCTGTCATCTCTTGTGGGGAGGAGGTCGCTGATTGTAGCCACTTTTCCGCTTGTTCTTTCACCCTGTAGAATAGCTGTCTGGGAGTCTCCTAAGGTAGTAATTTTATCTCTCGGAATTTTAGTCAATAAGTTTCCTCATCGTGACCTAGCCTTTCTAACACTACCCTCTTCATATCGCCATAGTTGGTATCACCGGTGGGGTTTGCAGCTTGGTATGCGCTTTGCATTCCTCTAGTCATTAATGGTGCTATATAATGGCACCACCTTTCTGAGGGCCATTGGGCACTCCTTGCTACATGCTCAAAATTCAAAAAGAAATGTGCAGGATCTTCGCCTGGAGTGTACTTCTGTAGGATTGAAGCAGGCACATGAGCAGTGTTTCTCAAGGTAGTGGCTTCCAAAAGCTGTGCTTGTTGGACCTGTAAAGCTTGTTGGATGGCTAGTTGATCAGCTTGAGCCTGTTGGCTCTGGAGTTGTAGAGCTTGCTGCAACAAGTGTTGTCCCTCACTTAAAGTTTAAATTAGTTCATCCATGGCGTTCTCTTATCCCACCGCTGCCACCAAATGTAAAGTTTTGAGGGGATAAGAGACACGCGGAGTACTATTTGGTAAAACAGTCAACTTTTATTAACCATGAGTAGGTAAGAAAAATAAGTAAGTATGAACCAGAAATGGATACTGTGCTTTGGAATCTTGGTTTTCTTTGCAAAACTCTGGACACAGTTCCTCTCTTTACTTCAGTGTTGGAAGCAGCGTTTGTCCTTTAGTAAAACTATGGGAGTTACTCCCGTCTTAACTCTCCATCAGCCACAGGCCAGTTTAATGTTCCTTATAAAAAAACACGTAAAACCCCCAGGCTGCACTACTCTCAGGGTCCCTTAGTCTTGACACTGGTATAACATTTCCCTTTAAAGGCAGTGCCTCTTCCACAATCCTTGAAATATAATCCCTTCTGTGTCTCTGTTTTCTCTAGTTTTTTATCTGCTACTCCTTACAGTCAATACTGAACTTTGCTTGCAACAGTACGGCTTTCAGCACCTCTCTGCTGTTCATTTCGTTAACCTGAGAGGTCATTTTTTAATCAGCTGGATGCTCTCATCTCATTAGTTCCTACAGAGCCACACCTCACATGTTCAATCTCTCCTTACCGCTGCCTCGCTGCGGAGGCTGTAAGGCTTTCCTGGCTGTTTGTGTGCCACGCCCCCTCAAGCGTAAGAGAGCTGATCAGCTGTTGAGGCCTCTCTCTCGCACTGGGGAGCTGAAGGAGCATGGCGAGGGAAGGTATCAGCTGTGCCGCTCCTCCCCTTCAGCCCGTCTTCACTCGGCAACAGTCTCCGCGGCCTCATGGTGAGAAAACAGCTGTGCAGCTCGTCTCTTCACAGCTCCGTCACGCCGTGGATTTCCTTTGCTCGTCTTATTCTGGCCTGGAGCACAACTCCCGGCACGTATTCGTTCACTAGACTTGTAATACAACAAATAACTTCTTAACAAGCGCAACGGCGCATTATACTTCAAGTACTTGTCTTGAGCTTTCATTAGTACGCCAAACCATAACGTCTTTTTTCTAACTCTTCTCATGCTGTATCCTAGCAACCAAGCAATCTCTCATTTGAGGAAAGGACCATATGTGATTACAAGGTTGCCCACAGCATCATTATTAGCCCTTATGTAATTAGCCCCCATTATACCTGGCTAGCACACTTCAGGCAAAATGGGACCAGGGGACACACTGAAAAAGTATGCCAGTGTGTTCTGAAACCTATAAATGGTATCAAGTGAAAAGGAAAGCCTGCCATTGAGGCAAAAGCCAAAATCCCTTTCAAAATGAAACATTTTCACCCTTTATAAATGCTGCTTTGATGCTAATCCCATTCTGAAACCACTGTGAGCAAAAGGGCCCTGTCATGCCCAGGATATTTCACTGTGCTTCACCAAAACCAGGCATAATTCCTGAGTGATAGGCCCAGTCAAACCCACTCTGAGAGAAATCAATAAGCAACTTCACTTTCAGTCACATGGGAACACGTGTTTATTTCCTTCCAAATGGATCCAGGCTCAGTAGTTCAAAGAGACTTTAACTCTCTGTATCCATACTTTAGATAAAACTCCTGCATTCAAGGAAAAGACTATAGCTGCAAAGACAGTGCTGGCATGTGAGGGAGCTGCAAAACCAAATTTAAAGAAAGAAATGCTGGCAGTTTTAACACATGTGGAAAATGGGTTTTGCTGACTGAAGAAAGAAATTGGCCTGTTTAAAAATAAATTGTTAATGAAAGCCTGCTTACTTAGCAATGTAAAGGGATTATGTAAGTGGTGATAATACACACATAGGCTATCTTCTTTCACAGGTTGTTTTAATTAAGGACCCAAAATAAGAAATTAAAGAGTTTAAAACACTTTGGCTGGATTTGCAAGCTCTCAGAAAAACCCGTCATTCCAGTTGCCAGCCATGAAACTTCCTGAAGGAAGGGAGACACACCATAAATCCATGACATGTAAGTGAAAATTGCCAGCATGAAAACACTTTGAATGGGCTAAGACAAAGAAAGTTCACACGCTCGTCAGACATTCGTCTGTGCTCTAGGCTGGGACAATAGAGGTCCTGGGAAACTAACCTGTCAAGTGTAAGGCTCAATAAAACCTTCAATTAAGATGGGAAACCCCCCTTGCCTTGAAGGAAATGACAGTTGCTTGCAGTTGGAGGAAGAAAAAAAAGGATCTAGTAACAATGGACTGCCTTTTGGTTAAAAAGACTATTTTATAAAGAAACTTTAAAGACTTTTTATCTTTGCAGCAAGAATTAGTAAAAATGTAAAAGGTTTGCAGTTTTAAATCTAATTCTATGGGCTTTCTTTTAAAACTTGGTAGAACTCATTGCTGCATGGGGAACAGAAGTTACAAAATATGACAGATTCCAAGGAAAGTATTAATGTTGCAAACATAACATTTTGTACATACATCCCGGGGGATAATTTGCATCTGTGTATAAAATTGTGGAATTTTAGGCCAAATCTTTCATGTTTAAAATTACCAAAATGTGTCTGAAAGGTCGAAACAAGGTTGCACAGACTGGAGGATTGGACTGACTGTGCTGCACATAATATGTAACCTGTGTATATAATTTGTCAAGAGATTACAATGGTGTAAATGTATGTTTTTGGCAAAATAATAGTTTCAGTAAAGTAAATGTGGGAGTTTCTGGACATTGTAAAACTGACCACATAAACCTGACATAATTAACTTAGAAGTCCAACCAGTTGAGAGCAAGGCGGAGAGTAGCACTCCTGCCCAATCCAAGTAGTTTAGGGGTGTGCGTAGTTAACCCTGCCCAGCCTATACTTTGATGGTGTCACTTTTACACTATAAATAAGCGTCCCTGACAAGACCCTACACACACTCTTCCTGATTTCCTGCGCTGCATTCCTGTTCCTGTTTCATCTTCCAGACTCAAGATCCCAACTACAAGGTCAAGCATTGATGATCCTGCTCCAGCAAGCCCTCAAATTCAGAAAACCCACTAATCTCCCATTAGCAAGGGGAAAACTATGGTACTTTTGGCATCCTGATCCAGCTTGGCTTGCAGCCACTCACTGCATGCTGGTGCCATCCTGCTCCCCGATAACACATATTATCCAGTAACCAGAATTGCCAGTCCAGAAATGCTACCCATAACCAGTCCCTGCCCAGCTGATACCGTCCCGCTGATTTTGTCTGGCTGTCCCGTGTTAGACCAGATCCGTGTGGTGACCAGAACACTGACTGTCCAGAATCCAAAAACTAAAAGTGGACTGTGAGTATCAATTGGCACCCCATCTAAACCCATAGTCTATCTTGTCTTAGTCCTCATCCCACTCTCTAAATCACCCTATCCTTATCCTGATACCTTGTTCAAACTGTCACAATCATGCTTGCCACCCTGTCATTGATTTCTGGTGCTAGTGCCATCTCTCTAGTAATTCTGCCTTGTGTAAATTCTAAGCTATTAATCCTATTTCGAGTGATCGGACTGGTTCCACCAGGGCAGGAGCTCGGGAACTAGGGTTACATTTGAGAATCAACCCTGGAGCTTACTGTGTCCCTCTTTGGTATCCTAGCCTGAATGCTGTAGCATAGAGTAAAACTGTTCTTGTCAAAACTGATTTCATTTCCTTTTTCACTGCTTCATTTTACTCAAAACACACCTTTCTAGATCTTGCACAACTCACTCAATTTACCAGCTAGAGACCTAATTTCACTTCCATATTGTACCTATGATATATAGCTACACCCCAACACAAAAACTGCATTGTTTGATAATCTTTCACCTGTTTTTATTAAAAACCGTTTTGGTAATTCCAGGCGGGAATTGCAAAAGTTCGCAAAATTCCCTACGTGTTATTTGCTGCAAACATGTTTTAAAAACCTGCCACTCATTTTCAAACTGTATGCTCTTGGGTATACATTGCATGTGATTGTTTGTACTTATACATGGTTACTGCAGTGAGGAATAATATTTGTTTCACGGTTTTCACACACATTCCTTCATTTATTAATCCATTTCCGAGTGTTATTGTTAGCATTGCCAGGGTTTAAAATCAGTTTTTCTCTCTTGTTTGGGGAGGGAAGGTCCGATATCAACTCTGTTTTCCATTTGTCATTCCTGATTACCTGCTGTTTCTTCATATCCATTTAGAATTGATTATTTGTGGGTTGAGTAAACATTATAGGGAGAAATTCTAACTCAAGTGCTATCTTACCTGAAATCAAAAAGTGCTCCTATTCCCTGGTGTTTTGTAGATATGTCAATAGAAGTTTAAGTGCTTTGCCTACATTCCTATTGTTCTTATCACCCCATTGGTGATTGCAGCCCCATATTAAAAAAGTTTATGATTTCTTTTCATTTTCAAATAAATAAATAAATATAATATTTTATCAACCAGCCTGGTTCATGGTCCATGGTGACCCGGTGTATTTGAAAAGGGGGGTGTGATATGAGTGGTGTACCATCTCAATATTGAATCTAACATACAAACATAAGCATTTCAATCGTGCGCTGCATACTAGGCCGAGACTTAGGTGTGCGTCGCCTGTTTGAAATCCTTAACAGGTGGTGGGCACCGTCGGGTAGATCATTCCTCTTTCGATTGGTCGCCACTCATAAGGCTCACTTGTAGGTTCTGGGTGCTGTCCAGGGCCTTGTTCTCGCGATGGTCGGTATGATCCTGTGTCTGGAAGCTTTTGCCTGCACATGGCCTTGAAGAAGTTTTCTTGGCCACAGCGCATAAACCTTTGGCCAATCGCTGGACATGGACCTCTGTGGGAGTACTCAAACCCACATCTGTAGCATTGTTTGTCGTTCTGTGGCCATTGTTGTGGGCCTCTAAAGGATTGTCATCCCGGGGGGCCAGGATATCTTTGGTACAGTGACAGGGCTGCGATCATATCTCCTTTCTTCGGGTTTTCGATGGCTGTGGCTTGAACATCGGCTCGTTCATACACATGTGCTAGGTTGAGGATTTCTTGTAGGGAAAGCTGTTTCTTCAGGAGGTGTTTCCTGAATAGGGATTAGATACACCCTTCAATGATTCGCAACCGTATTGCCTCATCGTCGTTGAAATTGGCGAAGTCACTCTTCAGGATTTTCCTTTGTAGGTGGATAACAAATTCGCTAATGGACTCATGGGCTAGTTAAGCGCATTGGTTGAAAGCATAGCGCTCATAATCTCTATTGGGAGTTACAACTAATTTGCTATTGATGGCGGCTAGAAGGCGCTGGTATGTGTTTCTTTCTTGTGCCGGTATTGTTCTTATAATGTTTTTTATTTCTCCTCCAGCCACATTCGTGCATATGTTGACCTTGTTGGGTGGGTCTTGGCTCCCTATGGCACCTACGAAGTCTTCAAACTCTTCAACCCATTCCTCCCACCTTTGTCCCTGGTCATGGTGCGGGTTGAGGACAAATGGGTTGGGGCGTTTCATGAGGCTGGCGTGGGATGTGTGGCCCACGTTTGCTCGGGACTGTGCTCATGCGTCAGCTGCTTGTGCCTTGTCAACCATGATGACTGGTGCTTATGGTGGTGTCTCCCATGGCTGTTGGATCGTTGTTTTGCTTTCTCTGCAGTGGAGCGAGGTAGTTCTGTCTCGTGCGCCCCACCTTTCTCTCAAGGTTTTGTGTGATGTTGTGCAGTAGATCAGCTTGCGGCCTCCTGGGGGCCTGAATGTGGTCTGGTGACTGTTGGGGCTGCTGGCGGTATTCAAATTGTGGGCCTTGTTACATTCCGATAGGGGCGCATAAAATGGGCCACTGCACTCCTTCGTGCGCTCCCCGGTGGTGGATTGGTGGCTTCATAGGTAGCGCTGCGCCACTCAACGTACTTGCGGGGTGGAAGGGGCCTCTGTGTTGACAGTTTCTGGGCACCCTTCCTGGTATCCGTCTTGTTTTACTTGTTATTCCGCTAGTGTGCACGTGTTGGGCGTATGGGTTCTGGCACCTGTACCAGGGCCGTCTATTGGCGGTTGCCTTTATGGGCCCCTCGTGACTTTCACCCCGTCCGTATTGTTAATGTGCTCATATGAGCTTGTTGGGCATGTGGGCTTCCTTGCAGCTATCTCTGTGTGCTGTGTAGTGCAGTTGGTGGCTTTCCGTATGCGGCGTGGGGAGGGGGTGTGGGGTCTCTTACCGGCGATGTTCCTGGTGGCCCGTGCTCCTCTTGCCGTCGGAAGGCGGCACGTGGTATGCCTGCAGCAGACCTGCAGCAGTCCTCCTCCGCTCCTCGGGCGTCACCATACCTGGTCGTAGACTGCCAGGTTTCTCATGCTGTTTTCTCACGGTGGTCCTCCCACACTCACTGGGCTTCTCTGGTGGCACGCTGCACGCCCGCAGTGGTCCTCCTTCTCTTACTGGGCTTTGCCGTGCTGTGTCATGGACTGCTGGCCTTTTGGCCTCCTGGACCTCTTCATCTCCGGCACGGTCTGCTGGGCTTTCTGCTTCCAGACTGCTAGGCACCTGCACGCACACCTTCCGTGTTTCTCTTCTCGGTCCATCGTCCCTCCGGCACAAGCTGCTGGTCTCACTTTCTTGCACTGCTCATGTTCCGGCGAGAGCTGCTGGGCTCACGCGGGCTGCTGGGCTCACTTCTGCTCGGTCCATCGGACAAATGCCCAACTGCTTGGCTTAACGGTCCCACCTCCGACACGGCAATCCAACTGCTGGGCTCGTCAGTCCCACCTCTGGGTGATCGTGGGCATGATCGCCTCGTCACCAGTTGTTAGCCCCCACCTTTGGGCCTTGGTACGCCATTTTAATAACACACACAGAGCCGACGTAGGTTCCAACCGAACTTTATTCTCTCTTCTACATGAATGATCCCCTCCTCCCTTGCCCCTCCCCTCTCTCCCTCCTCCCGCTCTCTCTCGCCCTGGCGTGCTCTCTTTTCTTAAAGGGCTCGCTCTTCATTCACCCGCAACATTTTTGTCCCTAACCTTGCCTTAAACAAATAACAATGAATAAATAAATAAATACACTATAAAAATCTTTTGCCTTTTGTATTTCTACTTATTTGTGAAATGTAAAATGGTTCCCCATTTGTGTGTAAAACAGAGAATCTTTGTTTCATCCAACTGCAAATCCATTTGTTGGCTCTAGTCAGTGACTCATCTTTGCTGGTTCTGTCTAGTGCTAGTGCTTCTTTAGAAAAGAGCTGAAATGCTTGTGTTTGGAAGGAGAGGTGGAAGAGGATGGGGTTCTCTCAGAGGATGAGGATATTAATTGCTGGGTCTTTCAAGAAAATTGTGCAGGGGTTGTGCTTGTGGGGGCAGGTGTCAGTCAACCGCAGCAACCACAGTGTTGTCTAAAATGGGAGAGTCAGTGGGGGATGACTGCGGAAGAGGCTTGGGCTTGGGCATTTTGCACTGTCCACTGGACATGACACTGGATTTTATACAAGTAACCCTGGGACAGCCCGGACAGTCAGAAGGCCACCCAGAAAGCTGGCGGGTCTGGAGGGCTGGTAGGGTCTAGGAGGTAATGTTAACCGACGATGATTGATGTACTGAGATGTGGGTCATTGTCAATTTTGAGAAATAAATTCTGTGAATAAAATGCAGCCTGTTTTACCTCCAAAGATTATGTCATACTGTATCATCTGTTTACAATGAATTGTTAGTATATGGAGGCATGGGCTATTACGAGTGCACCCCTATGAATATGCCGGCATGGTCCTCCAGGAGCGGTGCTAGTAGGGACTGCCTCGTGGACCATGGTGGTGGGGGCCGGTGTTGGTATCTGAGGGCTGCTGGGATGGATGGGGGGTATGCCACGGTGGCTGCAGCTACCTACTTGGTTTCCAGTGCTGTGGTGGTATTTAAGGGGCAGACCCCATCCGGTCGGCCTCTTTTTTTCTTTCCACCGGCGCTTGCTTATCCTCAAAGTTTACCCACCTGACCCTTTATATCCACACCCTCGCTATGTCATTTGCATTACTGTCTAGTGCTAGCACTTCTTTAGAAACGAGCGGACATGCTGAAGTGTGGAAAAGCTTGCATTTGGAAGGTGCGTGGAAGAGGAAAAGGGGGTTCAGCTCTCAGAGGATGGAGATGTTAATTGATGGGTCTTTCAAGAAAATGGTGCAGGGGTTGTGCTTGTGGGGTTAGGTCTCAGTCACCCGCAGCCACTGATGGGAGAGTCAGTGGGGGACGGCTCAGGAAGAGAGGAGGAGGGAGCACTAGCAATGGTGAGATTGCCACTGCCACATGGGGAGGAAGTGGAGGAGAAATAGCTGACAATGGAGGGATTGCCAATACCACAAAGCAGAAAGCAGTGGAGGAGTAAGGGCCCATGCAGGAAGTCCATGAGCCAAAGGTGGTGGAGATCTCTGAGGAGAATTTGGCTGAAATAGTTACCTTTAGTGAGATGGGGGGCATTGCAGTTGCAGATACACTAGAGATTTTAGTGGGCAATGCCTTTATCAAATTTGGAGTTGGAAAAGAGATGGTGGAAATGCAAGAGGAGGATGCAGCAGGAGTGGTGGGCTGCACAGAGACAGAGAAAGAGACGGTACAGGTTGTGTTGCTGTAGGAGATGATCGAGCAACAGGTAGGGCAGGCAAAGGTTATCCCCCAACAGACGTCTCTAGGA
Organism: Ambystoma mexicanum; assembly: GCF_040938575.1. Lineage (NCBI taxonomy): Eukaryota > Metazoa > Chordata > Amphibia > Caudata > Ambystomatidae > Ambystoma > Ambystoma mexicanum. The sequence goes on from NC_090935.1 coordinate 780,203,844, forward strand.
GAGGAAGCAACTGAGGACCTTACACCTTGTCCCTTCTCTTGCAGAAGGGGCAAGTTTCAGGTTTGGCAGGGCACACCTTCACCCTGGGCTTGAGAGTGCAAACTGCATCAAGGGTCTGTCACAACTTTACCTTGCTGGGGGCTAAGAATGTGATAAGGCGCTATAAGACAAAATGATATGTAACCTATGCAAGATGCCAATGAAGCAAGTACATCAAAGAAGGCGTGGTGCTTTGGGACCTTTATGATGTACAAGCACATGAAAAAGAAGCATGCTTGGACTAGCTCTAATATGCTCATGTCAACTTCTAATGACCCCTCTTCCACAGCACCTTCCAGTGGTCGGAACTAAAATGAGGAAGTGTCAGTGGGTTTTTCAGAGGACACACCTGCTCTGTGTCAAACACGCCAACCCAAGCAGCCCTCAACGCTCCACCCCTGATCCTTCTCAAGCGCATTTGCGCTCCTTGCATATTGTCCCAGTGGCACCATTAAACAGCAGGCCCTTGTTCCCACCATCAGCACCACTATCATCATGGCAGACAGCTATTTGGGCAGGCCCAAAGGGACTGAATGATACATCATGCTGTAACACACTTCCGGTTTTGCCAGATGACCAGCAGTAGCATGCAGTACAGACGGCTGTAGAGGGTATATGCTCTGGCAACACCCTCCCTAGCCCTCTTTTAGGTGTGTGCCCTCTCAATCAGAAATATCATTCCAAAATATTGCAGGAGTTGCTCTCCATTTGTATGAGAGTGTCTAAATGAGTTTCACAAGCCACCTAATTGCACCAATGCCTGCAGAGTTGAAAAAAAGAATGAAGCCCATTGTTAAGGAGTTAAATGGAGTTAAGGAAGCTAGCCTATTCTGGAATCAAATGAATGGACCAGATTCTGTCCCTTGATATCACATGGTTGTGATTGGTAAACATATAACACTGTCATTAAATCCTCTGATGACAGAAATCCAATCAGTAATATTCCATCTGTTCTTCTGTACATGTTTGCAGTTTTCATGCCCAGCATGAAAAATGCTGCCAGATAGGAATTGACATCTTGCGATACTGAATCTGCTGCCATGGATGGAAGAAAGGTATTTCACATGATGGAGAGGTATGGAAAATTCACAATGCCACCACCAAATTCAAAGCCAATATTAATTGGGATGAGAAAGTAAATGCTGCACATGTATGTAGAGGATTTAAAGTGATATTACACAATAGATATGCTAGGAAGACTTTTGTGTTTGATGGTCTGGTGATTATGACCGGTTTAATTAAGCAACTGTTCAGATGTTTTCAACTTTGGAGTAACACAAGATAGCAGTTAATGCTGTAGAACATGAATATACATCACAGCAAATTATTGCTTTGGGAACGCCTTTGTTTCTGGCTATCATTCTCACATCGAGTGGGGAGTGGATAAGCCTGAAAATGCAAGCATTTGCATCTCTCATTTCCCAGAAAGAATTGAAAACATTGTTATAAGTTCAACAGTGTGCCCTGTTCCAAGATGGTTCTTTTTGCATTCTTATGCTAATAGCAGAAATTGGTCTCAGGAAGAGGACAGTAGTAGCACAAATGCTAATGCCATCTATAACTAATGAGTCACCATCACTGCAATCAGTCATCAGAGGTTTTCCACAACAGCAGCAGCACCTTCTGGGTGAAAGTATGGGCATGGTGATTGGGGTGGTATGGTAACTGGCTACAGGTGTGAGGACTGCCATTGAGGTCATCTGAGTTAATCACAGTCCTGTGCATGATGTGCATCCTACTGCACTGCTTAGAGTCAATGAATGTAATTACCCCCTCCTCTCGCCAACAATAGTGGGAGATGGCCGCTCTACAAGACCACTTACATAACACTAAGAACTAGAAAACATTTCCTACACAAGTAAACAAAACTTTCTCTGGCCACACAGCAAGATGGTGCACAGAATTACAGATACTTAATGTAATCTCTTGCTTGTCTAAAAACAATTCTGTAATGTTCTTCCCACTGACAAGAACATTTCATTTGATTTTATGTTTTGTGGTAATTGGGATCTAGAACTAGTAGTAGCTACTCGATGGAAGTGTCATGGTTTATTGAATGGTCACTCTCAATTCGGGGAGCAACCCCCACTCCCCAAGAAAGGTGTCACACAAAAAAGTGCTTAGCAGATTCAAATTTGGTTAGGCCTCTAACCTGCAGAAAACCATTCAGCAGATACCCTCTGTATCACCAATAAGATAAAAACAATGCCAGTGTATAGAAATAATAGTGTATATTCATTTAAATTTCCACAATGAATCATAACGCACACCAGCAACCAACTCTGCGGCACAACACAATAATCCCAATTTCAAATTACTTGCATCAATTGACTGACATATATTTCTTAATAGAATTTCAGTTACCACAACAAACACAGGTTGAATTTGAAGATTTTAAATCAAAACACACATAGGATTTCTCTGCACATTAACAGATAGGACATTTTTAAAAACACACAGTGATTTCTTGGGTTATCACAATGCTCGTCTCTCCCAGCATCCCTCCACCCCAAGGCATCAGTTATATATGACCACTTAGTTTATGGCAAGGTACAGGAAGTGTGAATATAATGGGAATTTCGTTTGGCCTTTTATTTGAAAGGCAAGTTTTGAGAAATTAACTCAGTGGGAAAATCGGGTGGTGACCACACATTCAAATGAAATGCAGGGTTAGGGGAATTTGGAATGAATGGGAAAATATGTTTGGCACAATTAATTTTCACAGGGAATGCAGGGTGTTGGGATTTTCATTTTGGGGACACCAGGACATTAAGTTGACACAGGGTTCACCAATTACATTAAAGATTAGAGTCATTTACTGTGCACTGAGATAATCTTTGTCAATTTTGAATTTTGACAAAGACATCACCCTCTGATAGCTGACCCTATGGGAAATAATTAAATTAGATGTTTAGTTAAATAAGCTAAGGGTATAACACTTGTACCCCCCTTCCCACTAATGAAAGAGCGCCACTAATAAAAAGGAATGGGTTAAAACAGACAGCTTCCTCTCACACTTCCAGTTAAAATGGATATGGTGTTTTTCTTTAAGGGCATTAATTATGTGTTATTTATAGTCAAAAAGGGCCAGGGTCTACAAAGTTCCCCCCCCCCCACCCACCTACCAACTAATGCAAAGTGATTAAGGCAGGTAGCTTCCCACACAGTTGGTAGCTTTGGGATATATCTACTAACATGGAAGATCTCGGTTCTTAGCTCAGGAGGCCAGCTCGATTTTAGGACCTTCTTTTGGGTAGGCAGCTCACACCTCAGGCCTCAATTCATAGCAAGGTCCCTCCAGCCCCATGTCTCTGTCAGATAGGGGTCCCAGCTTCCAGAAAGAAGGCCCCAACAAGTGTCCCAGGGTCTCCTGTCTATCTGCTCTCCTGGGTGTAAGCCCTCCTTTTGTCAACTCTGTTGTTGTCAGTCTGCACGCCACCCTTCGCCCTTCTCCCCTCTTTTAGATTAACAATGGATATTATATGGTGCTGATGACACATATTATGAATATTGCCACGCTACAGATTGGACATCTCTCCCCCCCCCCACTAATATGCCCACTGGCAACCGGTAGGACCAGGAGTTAAGAGGTCTGCATTATGGATAATGGGGGAAGGAAAAAATGCATCATTTCAAAATGACATGTTTTTACATTTTCTTTTCTCAAAGTCTCAATACATGGCAACTACCTCCACTTTTCAGATAACTGCATCAACATATATATTTTGAATTCTTCATTTTATGGCAAATCTGGGAATACTCATTTTTATTTCGGCACCACCATCCTGGGAGAAGCTATTATTTTTCGACGTTTGTTCCTGAGCTGAAATAGTTACAAATGTGACACTTCACAATCCAAGCATTCATTTAATTGTATCAGTTCACCAACGTTTGAGTTTCTCTGAATTATGAGAAGGCCAGAATCATGGTTTTCCTCCTAACTCAAAGTCTATACAACACATAAAACTAGGAGATGCATAGAACTCACTGGCTTTCTGTGATCTCTACTATGAGTCCTGGTTGAGCTCACTAGAATGCACAATTCTCTTTCTATTAATAAAAAGGAGTCCAATGTTAATCAAATGGAAATGCATAATATGGGCCCCTGAGTTCAACATCTAGCTCAACCAACAATGAATTTCCATTTCTCCCAAATCACATGTCACAGATATCTTCCTGGCTCCATGCTATTCCCGACCTGCCATTAAGTGTCTTCAAAGGTCTCTGTTTGAAGCCAATGCACAGTTTATGGGGAGAGATGTCAGGCCTTGATTTTTCTTATCTAAGCCCTCCATGAATTCAATCTCAAATGCTGTATGTCTTAGCATTTAACAGAAACAGACCTGTTTTCCCGGTGGGACTCAGCCAAAGGTCTTAAGGTCAAAGTTTCAGAAGCAGAGACCTTTCAGTTCAGTCAGGAAAACAAGCTGCATCCATAATTCTGAGAAGATAGCATTTTGAATCGACCTCATGTGCAACTTTCAGTATTATTCACACATAGGCCGCAGATAACATAGGAAACTGGTGTTCACTTCTACAACATGTAGGCCTCTTCTATTAAATTATGTCATTTTTAATGTTGAAAAGTAAGTGTTTTATTTGTGACAAATACAAAGTGCTTGGCTTCACGTTCGCTTTCTGGATTACAGTATTGTGCTGCATTGACGTCAATGTGAGATGCTGCTGTCTGTCTCTGTAAATGAAATGGCAGCTTTTCATATATTATGAAAACAGCATGTTCAGCCACACAGGCCTTTTGCCATGCAATGGGCACATCCAGCAGTTTTTCAGTTCTCAAGCCTATTTTGATGAAGTTGAGAGAAGCCCATTCCTGTTCATTAACTATGCCTTATGTTGGAAATCAATGTTTCAAACTGGCTTACATATTCCAATGGGCTTCAACATCAGCCAGCTTCATTCTCACAATAGGGCCTTTCATGGCCTCTCAGTCTCTGCCACTCAGGGCTGAGTTTACATCCCACATACCCCCCCCCCCCCGGCTATTTAACTTGGGTCACTCGCAGGAAAGAGCAAGGGAGAGTGGGGTTTTTGTTTTCTTCTTGCTTTTTATTTATGGTTTTCCTCGTTGGAGCTCTTTTTCCCCTCCTGATGGGGTGGGGTCTCTGGTCTGCACTGGTTTTGGTCCTGGAATCCCTCCCTTTGTGGAACTCCTATGCCAGGCTTTGAAGTTAAGGAGTTATTGAGTCTGCAGAGAGGAGTAAAAGAGAGGTTAAATACAATACTTCTTTCCCCGGTTATTGGCATACAATTTGTAAACAAAACAACATCACTCATTAACATTGAATTTCAGTCCCATGAACATTTCTACAAACATGTTTCTCTAATTTGTATACATTCTTCCTAAGTATGAATTGTTTTACTTCCTGTATATCTGTAATATACTCCATCTAGTTTCCATTATTTACTGTCATTCTTCAGATAGTTCCTGGGCTCTACCCTCACTAGGCTCGTCAATCGGTCATAAAGCATGTCTAGAGTAACAGCTCATCAACTGAGTTATATGAACCCATTTCTCTTCCGTATGTTCTCCTTTAGATATGCGGATCTTATAGGCAACCAGGGACATTTTATTGATGATTTGAAAGGCACAACACCACGAGTGAAGGAACTCCTTGGTCTGGTTCCTTTGAAAATTGTACAGTTACACCCTGTCACCTACTGTGTACTAATTCTTGGTAGTGTAAAAGTCATAGGGGGTCATTCCGAGTTGGGTGGTAAGGGAAAAACGATGCCGGTACCGGCATCGTTTCCCGTTACGGCCCATTCTGACCCACCAGACCGTTATTTACGGCGCCGTAAAGTACAAGGCCGTAATTAGCGGTTAAGTGGCGCGTGCCCGACACGCCATGCCGGAATTAACGGCATGGCGTAAACCGGAGCTGATCCCAAATAAAGCGGACATGGAAAAAACGGCCTCCACAAGACCGCAAAGTACCTTACGGCCATGGAGTAAATACCGGCATCGCCGAGAAGGTGTAAAGAACCCTGAGCAGTGTTTCCAAGAGGAACAGGTGCACTCAATCAGCACAGGTGGAGGCAATGGAGTCTGGCACAGCACAAAAGGAGCACACCCACACACCACACCCCCTCCCACACCAAGATGATACCAATTGTAGCAGCATTCCTGGAGATGGAGGCCCTGCTTGCAAGGCAGCAAATACAACAACAGCAACAACAACAACCACACCCCCCACCACAGAGGATACACAGGAGGAGAAGGAGGGTGAGACAGGCCCAACATGCCCTACCGGTGCAGCCACCATTACCACACCGGCAGCCCCCAATCCCCCGCATCAGTGCCACCCCCCTTCAACCTCACACCAGAGCAGATCCACACCCTGTACCGGCTTGACTGGGACACCATTACCACCATAGTGGACCTGATACATGACGATATATTGAGCCGCATAGAAATCAGCACTGCCATCCCCCCTCTACTGAAGGTAGTGTCTGTGCTCCACTTCCTTGCCACAGGCACCTACCAGCATACAGTGGGGCACATGCATGGCATTTCACAGCCCATATTTTCCCGGATACTCAACCAAGTGCTGGATGCCCTCCTCACCCACACAAGGGACTACATATCTCTACCCCAGACTCCCCAGGAGATATATGACACCAAAGTTGCCTTCCATGCACTGGCAGGCATGGCAAATTGCATAGGTGCCCTTGACTGCACCCACGTTGAATTGATGGTCCCGCATGCCATGGAGGTGCCGTATCGCAACCACAAGAAATACCACTCTATCAACGTCCAGATGGTGTATAATGCCAGTAAAGCCATCACACATTGCAATGCCCGATACCCCGGATCAACTCATGACTCCTTGGTCCTGCGGAACTCAACACTAACACGCTACATGGAGTGACATGCTGGACGATATGCCTGGCTGCTTGGTGAGTAACCTGAATGGGCCATGGCAGTGCATTGGGGCTGTGAGTAGGTTGCCTGCATACTCCACCTGGGTGGGAAAGGGGGGGATGCATACTCCACCTGGGTGGGAAAGGGGGGATGCATACTCCACCTGGGTGGGAAGGGGGGGATACATACTCCACCTGGGTGGGAAAGGGGGGGGATGCATACTCCACCTGGGTGGGAAAGGGGGGGATGCATACTCCACCTGGGTGGGAAAGGGGGGATGCATACTCCACCTGGGTGGGAAAGGGGGGATGCATACTCCACCTGGGTGGGAAAGGGGGGGATGCATACTCCACCTGGGTGGGAAAGGGGGGGATGCATACTCCACCTGGGTGGGAATGTCCACGCCAGTGCACGATGTTCACCTCACAGCACACTGTGCCCCAAGGCAAGTGACACGGCACATGACCACATAACCACACAGTGATGAATTTGAGCCGACACCTAACACTACATGAGTAACAGGAAACCTGGCCAGATACCACAACACATGCACCACTCATTGGCGGACCTTACACACCGTAGTGGCACCTGCACCATGCAGTGCAATGTCGCTGACTCCTGCATCTCAACACACAGGACAGTCATCCCTGGGAGTGCATAGAAGTGAGTCTAACAGGGATCCTACAACGTGTCACTGGTCCTGCACCCCCATAGGATTGCTGCAAGTAACGATGGTAGGGATCTGTGCAGAGTGACGAGTATGCTACCAAATACAGCCAACACCCCCTTTCACCAAGTCTCGTGCAAGACATCAATGGATGCAGTCCAACACTGCTGCATGCATATACGATGCACATGCAACACGACGTGAGTGCACACCATGACCCATCAGTGAGAAGCTACCCCCTCCATCATTCCATTGCACATGACACATGGGGTGACTGTATCCTGGGACATGTGTGTATGGCCAGTAATCACCTGCGGTCATGTAAGACTAGTACAATTCTCCACCATGAATGCACAAACACTTACCTTCATTCCACTCTCATGCAGGTGATGCGGGCTACCCTTTGAAGCCGTGGCTCATGACCCCGGCACGCAAACCCACACAACAGGCACGAGGAGGACTACAATAGATCCCATACCCGTACACGGGTGGTGATAGAGCAGACCTTCGGCCTGTTGAAGGCACGATTTCGTTGCCTCAGCCGGTCGGGTGAGGCACTCATCTACAGCCACGAGAAGGTGTCCAAGATCACCATGCATGTGTAATGCTGCACAACATGTGCATCCGTCGGAACGTGCCACTGCCCCCTGACGTGGAACTGCTACCACCAGATGATGATGAGGGGGAGGAGGAAGGAATGGCAGGACAGCATCACAGTGCCGATGCACAGGAGGGACGTTCAGTGCGGCAATCATTGATCAGACAATATTTCTGACTCACAAGTCAGCTTTGTGTGTGTGGATGCCAGGACATTGGGCACTGGGTGTGGGGATACATGTACACCATGCACTGTGCAACATTAAAAGACACATGCACAATGATCAATATCCACTCTGTTTTTTAGGGATGATCAACCAGTGTATTGAACAATAATGTAGAAACGTGTACAACAAAACCTCCACCCTCACCCCCCCCCCCAACTCCCACCCACACCCTCACCCACCTCCCCCCCAACTCCCACACACACCCTCACCCCCCTCCCCCCCAACTCCCACACACACCCTCCCCCCTCCCCCCCAACTCCCACACACACCCTCACTCCCCTTCACCTCCCCCACAACAACCCCACAATAGTCCCATCAGTGCAACATAGGCCACATGTGTGTGGCAGTATGGTCAATATGCACTTCCAGAGCCAGGGGGATCCATGTTGTGGCGGCGCAATGTACGCAGTGACCGACGGACAGGGCTGGTCTGTGTGGAGGAGGTTTCGGAGGGTGGGTACTCCCACTGGGGCTGTGGTCTGGGGGGTGCTGCCTCCAGGGCATCTGCGATCCGGCCCAGCACCTCACAGAGCCGGTTTGTGCTGGCAGTGATCACCTCGCCCAGAGCCTGAAGGTCATTGTGCCACTCCGACCTAGATTCGTGGTTGTCCCGGACAAAGTCCTCAATCAGGCCCGTGAGGTGCTGGGAGCGCACTGCATCCATGGCCGGTGTGGCCGATGTGCTTGGCAGGCTTGGTGTAGAGCCTGCAGCCCTTTCAGGACTTTCTGCAGGGGAGGTGGATCCAGGACAGGCAGGTGGTACTCCTTGGCCTGTGAGCCCTGGGGTGTCACTCTCCCCGGAGTCGCTGTGTGCCACCTGGCTGTATGATGGAGTGTCTGGGCTATGTTCATTGTCATTGGGGTCCTCCACGTTGGAAACGGAAATTAATGTGGGGCTATCTGGCACATCGAGGAGGCACATGGCAGCATTCTCCCCTGCCACACTGGACTCCTCAGAGTGCACCGTGGGGCATGTCTCCGGCGGCACTGCAGGCATGGGTAGGGGTGCGGGTGGGGGTTGTGCACCCTCCATGGGGGTTGATGGAGCATGTGGTGTTGCCTGTGTTTTCTTCCTTCTTGCAGGTATACGGTGTCCCCTGGCTGTGCCCCTGGAGGTACAGGGCTGGGTGGCTTCCTGGTCCTCACTTTCATGCCCACTGTCTGTGGGGGTGGAGAGAGAGATGGCATGAGCAATAATTTAGGGGTCAGCATTTCTTCAAGCCTATGGTATAACAATGGGATTGCAGCGTTTTGTTGACATTTGGGTGGTGAGTGGGACAGTGATCTGGGCTTGGATGGAAAATGCATGCAGATGTCTGGGTCACTCATGTTGGCGGAGTACTGTGCTGACTCACATTGACTGCCTCTTTGTGTGCTATGGCCAATATGCGTTGGAGCCTTGCACCTGACATCAGCCTGGGTCCCACTTGTTACGGCATGATTTCATTGGGGGGGGGGGTTTCCCATACGTGATGTGACAGCTTGCCCAGCCCTCGGCGGTGCCTTACATTGGGAATGCATTTACTGTCTTGACTCATGACACTCACCTCCATCAGCGGATGACGGAGCACCGCACTCCATTTCGCCAACCCCTTCTATGGCTTCTGTGCCCATCATGTCCGCACATGTTTGCTCCCAGGGCATCATCTTGATGGGAGAAACTGGGCCTCCTCCTGTCTCCAGGGCCTGAGTTTGGTTGGCCGATAGGATGGCCCGCACCCTGAGACGGAGGTCATCCCACCGTTTCCTGTAGTCCTTCGTGGTGCAGGGGGTGTTTCCTACGGCGCTCACCCTCTGTGCAACCAAGTCCCAGATCTCCTTCTTCCTGACAACGGTGGGCCTACGCATGTCACTGCTGAATACTATCTCAGCATGTTCGTGCAGAGTGTCCACCAGGACCTGGAGCTCGTCCTGCGTAAAGCGCTCCTTCCTTATGCGGGCGGCACCTTTTTTCAGTGCTTTTGGCATGATGCTGGTCTCTAATGGCTATTTTCCAGATCCAAATATGCCTCCGGGTCCTGTATGAAGAGGATGGCAATGAATTGTGTTTTAAAAGATGGCCGCCGCGCTCCTTCCCGTTCCTGTGCAATGACGTAATTTCTGTATCCGTTAATTAGCGGTGACCGTAATTTACGGTATCCGTAAATTACGGTCACCGCTAATTACGGACGGCGAAGCTTCGATGGCGGTGTTGTAAAAAACGTCTCGCTTCATGCCGCTAAGGGGTTTAACAGGCCCTTTAGCGGTATGCCACTAGGGGATTTACCGGCATGGCGGAAAGCTCATGCCCGCGAAGTCGGAATAACCTGTAAATAGCGGTGTGGTACCAGATCGAACTCGGTCTTTCCGCCATGCCGGTAAAAACCAATACTTACCGCCAACCTCGGAATGAGGCCCATAGTAGCTTTCATTCCTTCCACCAACTTTTCTAAACTGCTTTGAGCATAAGCAAAAGTGTGCTGAAAGTGTTTCCTTAAATCTTCAGTGTACTCATGGGTAGGGGACGCATTTCAATGTCTGCTCCTGTGTTCTGTAGAGCAGATGCTGAGGCAGCACCATCTTTTGGTCAGTCATGAGCTCAAATGGAGAGATTTGTGTTGAAGAAGATGGCATGGACCTAATGGCCATCAGGACAAGCGATTATCGGATGTCCGAACTGGGTCCAGAGTCTGCGACAAACTTCTTCAAGATGCCCACAATTGTCTTATTATACCTCTCAATTTCCCCGCCCGAAGCTAGGCCGTAGGAAATGTGGAGTTTTCTTTTACCCCTAGAATCTCCCACATCTTGGTCATCACCTCGCTGGTAAAATTAATTACTCGGTCCGACACAATCCTTTTGTGGGAGGCCAAAAGGAGAGAAGATGTGGTTGATCATTAGTGCGGCAGCTGTGTCTGCCTTACAATTCAGAGCCGGAAGACAATCTACCCACTTGGTAAACAAACATGTTACTATCAACATGTATTTGTTTCCGCTAGAGGAGCGAACCCCTGGCCCGATGAAATCCGCTTGCAAATCCGACCAAGGAAGTGTCATTCCCCTTTTCTGTAGGGGTGCTCTGTGTGTGAGTGAACTGAAACGGAGGACACACAAGACACCCCTTTAAGTAGATGTCGAGGTCCTGACCCATGTGTGGCCACTATGCAACCTCGCACAAGATTTCTAATGTCATGTGAAATCCTCTAAGACCAGCAGTGGCCGCATCATAGTCATGACTCAACATCAGGTTTCGGAATGTGGTAGGTACCACCCACAGGTCACATCCAGATAGGGAACTCCATACCGACAAAGTGTCTTGGATTCAGCATATTTTGGAAAACGTCATCAACATCCACAGATCCTCTTTCCCGATATAATCCATTTCTGTCTGAGGAAAATTCACAGGGTCTTCAATATGTTGATAACATTTCCCAATAATCGTGTCCTCTTTTTGTGCAGTGATCAAATATGCATCTGGCATTTCTGACTACACTGGTCAGTTGAGAGTTCATTGTTGGCATGTGTTTGGGCCCTGGTGACCACAGTGACTTGGGTTTTTCCCCAACAGGGATACGGTTTCTATGAAATCTCTGTGAATAGCTCTGGTGTTTGCCAACTGGTCAGCCAAGTCATTTCCAGTCTTGTCTGGTCCCTCTATTTTGGAGAGACCTCTGATATTTTTCCAATAGATGGTCATCTGATTAGAGGTTACCAGATCATCAATTGATTGGATTAATTTCCCATGCTTTAGCGGTTTATTGTTTGCACACCTCATGCCTCAATTTTCTGAGTTAATCAGGTGTTCCACTAAACCATTCCTGACATAATCGGAGTCAGTGATTATGACTAGTTCTTTGAGTTGTTGTTGTGCTGCAGTGGGAATGACTTGATCAATTCTGCCTCCTGACTACTTCAGGGACCTATTTTGTACACAACAGAGGGTTCCAGGGCATCATTCACCCAGGCATTCCCAATGCCCGGCACTAGTTCCTTTTCCCTGTGATTGTCTACATGGTAGGACCACCCATCCACTTAAAATGTGAGTATTCCCTGACACGTATCTTCCTCATAGACTTTGTGTGGGGAAGTAAGGTATGCCTCCATATTGTCATTGGTCCTTAGACTTTGTTCCTCGAGACAGTTTTCTTGAGCACAGTCAGCCCATCCTTGCACTACAGGACTCTTCTTGTTTTTGCCATATCTCACCTCCACAGGAAAGCCATGAATGGACAGAATCCAGGAAGTAATTTTGGAATCACGTACGTTCCCTGTTCGTATTCAGTCACTTTGTAAGTATTGCAAGGATTGTTGAGGAGTCTCCACAATGTTTTGCTCTCCCTGAATAAACAGGCTGTCATTTTTCAATGCCCACACCATTGCCAAGAGTGCCTTTTTCACAATGGTTGAATTTCTCCTCCACAGAGGACAACGTTTTTCTTGCGTACAAGATTACTGTTGACCTTGTCATGCTTCTGATACAATACCACTGTTGTGCAGGTATCTGAAAACCCGGTCTCCAAGAAGAATTCCTTATTCTTTATGGGGTAAGCCAAACAAGGATCCTGGGAAAGGCTTCTTTTTAGTTTTTAACTGCCTCAGATTGTTCCAGACTCCACTCCCACTTGACTCTGACCTTTAATAAATGGACCAAAGGTTGAGTGACCTGTGCATAGTCTTCAATCAACTTTCTACCATAATTAATGAATCCAAGAAGGCTTCTTAATTCTTGCAGAGTAGTAGGGTCATTCAATTTCAATGAGGCTTCCACCTTATTCGCCTGGGGGTGAGGCCCTCAGGGGTGATATTATGTCCTGAGATGTTCAATCAGGTCTTACACAACTGTGCCTTCTGGATGGACAGTTTTGCTCTGGCTTTCTGCAACTGGGTCAGAACATAGTTTATTTCTGCTATATGTTCCTCCTCAGTTGAGCTCTTGATCATAACAACATCCACATAGGCCAGGTTTCCCCTTTCGCACACATCGGGCATGGCCTTAAGTAGGAAGAAGTTACATTTGTTGCGGGAGTTTATGTATCCAAATCGGGTTCGGGTCCACATGTATTGCTGCCCCCCCAAAGGTAAAGGCAAGCTTGGACTGGTCTTCCCTACTCACGGGTACTCTCCCGTGACCGTTGGTAAGGTCAATGGCGGTGTACAACTTTGACCCTTGGATCTGTGCCAGCCCTTGATTGATGTAGGGAGGTGGCCATCTTGACATGTGGACCCATTTCTTTAACTCCCTGAGGTCTGCACATAGTCTCCATTGGCGGTTTGAGTATCCCCAGAACCGGGTTTGTTAAAGGGACTGTGGTTCGGATGAATTATCCCACAGGAGTCTAGGTTTTTAGTAATCTCTGCGAGTGACTCCATGGATGTGAGATGTGATCAGTATTGTTTCACAAATACTGGAGCCATCTCGGGGTCTGTGGATAAAGTGTTTGAAATGTTTATCTGTGCGTCTACAGTCACATGAGTCTACTGAAAAGATATCCTGAAAATCGAGAAACACCTGTTTGAGCTTCTGCTTTTGCTCCTTGATCTCACAAGCATCAGCAAGATTGATCCATTCTTCGACCATCTGCTTAAAGGCTGGAAAGACCTCAGGCTTTGCAATTTCAGCAGTATCCTCAAGTTGGGTGGAGATATCTCTTGTTATGATGTTGACCTGGACGTGAGGTTCCAAGGATGTGAGGTAGCCACTGTTGTCTCGGAATACCACCTTGTCCTTCCTAATGTCACAGGTCACCTCTTCCACACCATAGGGGTAGGAACATTACACCAAGAAATTCCCCGCTTGTCTGGTGAAAATCTTTTCAGGAGGGATGCCGTCATTGATATTGAAGACGTCCTTTGAGATTGGTTAAATGATCTCATTACCTAAATCAATAGAATAATGCTGGGCATCAACTGTCATTCCAATAATGGTATCTTCGCCCAAAGTGATACTTCGAGGGTCGCTGTTATCCAATAATATTCAAATGGTGTTGTGTTCTAGGTCGACTAGGGGTGTCAGATGTAAATACAAACCTTGTTAGAGATGACAATTAAAATGTATATAGGCGTCCTGATTTTTGCGGTTCTGTCCTCGCTTAATTTTTAGGGGAATTGTACATTGTTGCACCTATCCTGGGATGGTAACCTCTTCTCTCACTTGAAACGTCAACTGAATAAGGCTGCAATTGAGCTGACCAAAATGCTTTTTCAGTATTTTCAAGTCCATAGGGCTACCACGCAGCGGGGCCCGGCTATATTATTAATTAGGTCAAAATCAATTGCGAATCGATAGTGAATGTCAATGCATAAATAAAAGCTGGAAAGGACATCTCTCACAACCCAACAATCATGTTCTATGCTTTTGTCACCAATGGAAATGTTTAGCATACACCTGTTAGCAGAAGATGTTTGAAATTTGTGGTTTCCAGGCCTACTTCCCATTTATCAAGCTATTTAAATGGGAGAATGGTCTGATCTTTCGGGAGTTTCATGAATAATGCTTTGCTGATGAAGCTTCTTCTGTTATTCAGGTATACTCTGGCAAGACCAGGCTGCTCCCCCTCATTTATCTGAATGGGGAAAACAGCTGTTCACCCTTTATCTGGATGTCAGTTAGACTTTTAGCTGGTTTTTCATCATCTTTTGTCATGGAATTTGGGTTTTCTTCTGATTTTGGATTGGTATAACATTTCAGAGTAGTTCCCTCCAGTGTGGAATGCCACTTAAAAGTGGGAGGCAGGTTGATTTTCAAGAATGGAGAAGGGTTCCCATCACCAGTTTGTTCCCCTAAAGAGATGACCATGATGTCTGGGACTTGATTGTTCCTGAAATAGAATTCTATTTTGTCGGACCGCTGTTCAATCATGTGGCATGTGCTGTTCAACTCACATGCATTGTGCTTTGTTTTGGTTTGATTGGCCAGTTAGTCTGGGTCCAGAGGACCTTGTTCACACAGTCAATCAGGGGTGATAACCTCTGAAGGAGGTCATTCCCCAATAGACAAGGTGTGCCCTTTGGAGTCACCGGGTGTTTCAAACTATGTTGCCCAATTTTTATTTCCAGATCTGCAGTTCCTTCTATGGAAATATCATTCCCATCAAAGTTTTGGAGTTGTCTGCGAAGAGGTGTGAAGGGAATTTGGGGACTCTCTCCCTTCCTGAGTTCAGTTGGTTAAGGACTAGAGGTCTGGGCAAATGCTTGTTTCAAATACTGCACAAACTCTCTAGGCACCTGGTCTTCCCCACACTGCAGGTTGTATGCTGCCTTGTGGGGCTCCTGTGGGTTTCTTTGAGTGGAAAAGTGTTTTTAAATGCCTGCCTTGTAGGTGGACCATTTATGGTGATCTTGATCCTCCAGCCCCGCAAAAAAGCTGGAGTTCTCGGGGGAGAATGTCTATTTGACAAACTCCATGCAATTCCCATCATTTTTAATTCCAAAGGATGTCATCATTTGTTCATAGAACTCTGAATGCTCCCATACTGAATATTTGGCATTCTTATGGTAGGGAGTCATAAAGCTCTTTATGGCCCTTATCTGCAAAATTGGGTCTTTCACAAGATATTTCTTCTGTTTGGCAGATTTCCTTTTCCACTGCACCCAAGTTTGACTCAGAGCTGCTACATCTGGCGGTCCATTCCCTATCCTCTAGCCCTCCCTACCTCTATGAGAATGGGAATATCTCCTGGAGTCACAGGGTCTGGACTCCTCTCTATTATAATGCTGTGAACTCTCAGGGTCTTTTCCCTTGTAGCCCCTTTCTGCACAAGAGAGTACTCATCTTCCTCATCCCTCCTTCCGGGTATGGTGGGAACATCCCCCCACCTCCCTGAATTTGTGGAGGGTATTAAGATGCTCTTTCTAGGTCAAAGCAGACTAGGTGGTCCCTTTGTATTTTCCTTTTCTACCAGTCCAACTCCCTGATATTTTCATCATAGGATTCCTCCTGGCCAGAAGTAGCTGCTAGGTATTTTGGATTTCACAGTTCCTACCGGTCCGGCCACCTTCCTTTCTGCTTGGTAAAGATGAATATTCATCAATGTTTGATAAGGACTGGCCTTCTGGCTCAGTTTCACTGTGCCTGGGTTGGTGCAGCTGTGTCATGCCTGCCAACGGCTTCTCCTCGACCTCTTGTCATTCAGCCCAGCGATCGGCTAGACCATTCTACACTCGCTGGCGGCTGTTTAATAAACTGCCCGGCAAACGGATACATTGACAATTTCCTGTAGGATTGGTCATGACTTTTATTCAGTTTCATACCTTCCTTATATTTTCCTTTCTTTGCGTAGTGCCTCTTTAAGGAACCTCCGGCATACGCAATAGTCAGCTGACAATGCGTTGGTCATGTGTTACGCGTTGTTCAGCTGATACGCATTTAAACCCGGAAGTTCGGGTGTTCGGCGCTTCTGATCGTCGTTAGTTCTACGCTCCGGAGCCGTTGCTCTTGCTTCTTTCATTGCTCCTCCACGGATTGCTCTGGCTGCTCGACCTCCTATTGAGACGCCGTCCTGGCTGCACATCGTGACGGTCACCTGACTTTCCGAACTCTGCAACCTCCCGTAGCAGCTCCTACAGTCTTTTCCCGCGGGGCCATTATTCCGGTTGTGACTGCCCCCGCTGTCTTGGTCGCATTACTCTGTGATTGTATCCTGCCTATTGTGGTACCTGTGGTTCTCCCCGAGGGGCTGCGCTCCATGAGGGCAATTCTGTAAAGGGCTTCCAGCTTGGTTTTTGGTTCTCCTTCTCCCACGGACTTCCATTATTCCTCATTTCCGAGGCTCTGTTCTTCTCAATTACACATCAAGTGCACTGAGACATTATGGACGCTATCCTGCGTGCACCATCTCGACTCTAGTGTGGCCCTCGTTTCGTGCGGGTTAGGATTTCCCTACTAACCTCCCTTTCCCTGTCGTTGCTTAGGATTCTTCTATTTTGGGATTTCTAAAGACTAAACTGGACAGGTTGATTGTTCCTACTTACCCCTACATCTTCAAAGAAAACAGGTCAGTGGTTTTCGAACCGATCCATACTGTCATTTTATTTTTATCAGTTCCTGAAATCATACTTGTCTTTTTCCTAATAGGCTGGTGGTTCCTTTATACTTACTCGCCCTTTCCGCTGATTCCTCCCTTGGGCTGTATCCTTAACAGTCAAAGAGTGCCGTCAGTTGGAAGGTCGCTATTCACCTATTACGAGGGACATCGAGTCATCTCCTGAAGACTCTACATGTATCCTTTTGGTAAAATCTACTCTACATGTATCCTTTGATGCTGATATTCTGTACTATTGTTGGTTGTTTCAGTTACCCAAAATCGAATTCTAACAGAATCAGAAGCCTGAAATGGAGGGTTCAGATCCCTTAAATGTACTCACTCAGCTGATTGCTGACCTGAGACAGGAAATGATATCAGCTCAGGATACATTGCGCCACCGTATGGACATGCTGCAAGATTCCATGCACGCATCTCCACAGGGGGTGGCAGGCTTAAATCCCGTGGCCTCGGGTTCGGGTCTCCAGGCCACTCAAAGGGACCCCGTACAGGTGCTCATGCCAGCCCAGTTCCCTTTAGCCCCTCCGGAGAGATTTATGGGGGAACCTAGGAACTTTCGCACCTTTGTAAACCAGTGTCGGCTTCACTTCTTATGTCGACCCAGCTCTTTCCCAGATTTGACCACTAAAGCAGCATTTGTGCTGTCCTATCTAGGGGGAACAGCTGCCGCATGGGCTAATCCTTTGCTCGAATCAAACAGTCCTTTGTTGTATGACTGTGACGCTCTATTATCAGCCATGGGCAAAATATTCGATATGCGACACGCTACCCAGGCTACGGATCTTGAACTATTGAACTTACAGCAAGGCAATCAAAGCTTATTGGCCTACCTTGCTCGGTTCAATCAACTCACAGCAGAAACCCAATGGCCTGAGGACAAGAAGTCCGCAGTCTTCTACAAAGGCTTGTCTGAAGAATTGAAAGATGCCTTGTCAGCGGTCCCTGTGGTTCCGTCAGCATTTTCGGATCTCCTAGATCTGGTCCTTCAAATAGACGCCCGACGATCCGCCAGGAAAGGAGAAAAGAAACCCTTCATGGCAACACCTGGGCGTTCTGATACTTCTCATACCGCAACCTGCGAACCTGAACCTATGCAAATAGGCGCAGTACGCGGCCATCTGTCTGTTTCTGAACGTGAAAACCGCCGCAAGAACAACTTATGTATGTACTGCGGCTCTCCTGAACATTTATTAGCGTCTTGCCCCAAGAAACCGCCTAGAAAGTCGGGAAACGTCAAAGCTCGGCAATAGCAGGGGTCCCTGTGCCGAGTACCAAACAGGACTCCTCTGTCTACATGGCTTCCTCCATATCAGTACCAGTGTCCTTGGAATTTGACGGGACCATTTTACGATCCCTAGCTATGCTTGATTCAGGCGCCTCTAATTGCTACATGGATCTATCGTTTGTGGCCCGGT
Organism: Ambystoma mexicanum; assembly: GCF_040938575.1. Taxonomy (NCBI): domain Eukaryota; kingdom Metazoa; phylum Chordata; class Amphibia; order Caudata; family Ambystomatidae; genus Ambystoma; species Ambystoma mexicanum. The sequence goes on from NC_090935.1 coordinate 780,222,692, forward strand.
CAGCAATACCAACGGTTCCTAAATCGGTTCCAGAAGCAGTTCATAACATCGATGGTTCTTCTTTATCTTCCGGGTTGGTAATGGAAGAGACCATCCCAATTAAGCTGTCCTTACCTGATGGTCACACAGAACTCTTGGTCTTTGATGTGATAGCTGCACCTCAATACCCATTGATATTAGGTTTGTCATGGCTCAAACTGCATAATCCTATCATTGACTGGACCACAGGCCTCATCCAATACCCCTCGGATTATTGCCACAATGAGTGCTTTCCGGGATCTAAAGGGAGCCGTTCTCCGGTGTTGGCATTCCTAGTGGGGGCTCCTTGCATCGGCTTGCTTACTAACAAGCCCATCTTGGTACCCAGAGAGTATGCGGCATACGCCGATGTGTTTGATAAAGGTAAAGCAGAGGCGTTACCACCTCACAGGCCTTATGACTGCCCTATAGAATTGGTGGCTGGCGCCAAGACTCCTACAGGGCGTGTCTATTCTCTTACCCAACGGGAGGATGAAGTACTGAAAGAGTATATCGATAAAGCCCTGGAAAACGGTTTTATCCGCCCTTCTCGGTCACCAGCTGCTTCGCCCCTGTTCTTCGTTCCTAAAAAAGAAGGGGACCTACGCCCGTGCATTGACTATAGGGCCCTCAATGCTATCACTGTAAAAAATCAGTACACGTTACCATTAATTAATGTACTCCTAGACCAATTGGGTGCTTCTATCATCTTCACTAAACTGGACTTGCGTGGGGCGTACAATCTTGTACGTATTCGCCAAGGCGACGAATGGAAGACCGCATTTAAGACCCGGTACGGTCTCTATGAGTATTTAGTCATGCCCTTCGGATTGTGCAACGCCCCCGCAACGTTCCAGTATTTTATGAATGATATCTTCAGTGACTACATTGACCAATTCATGGTCGTCTACCTAGATGACATCCTGATCTATTCGTCCTCCATGAAGGATCACCTCACACATGTTACCAAAATACTTCATAGATTGAGAGAAAACCACTTATTCGTTAAAGCCGAAAAATGTGTATTCCACACTCAGGAAGTGGAATTCCTAGGGTATGATATCACCAATAAGGGGGTGAGAATGAGTCATTCCAAAGTCAAAGCAATCCTGGACTGGCCCGTTCCCAACTCAGTCAAATCCTTACAATCCTTCCTGGGCTTCGCAAATTTTTATCGGAGATTCATCCACTCTTTCTCTAAGACTGTAGCACCACTTACAGCCCTGACTAGTCCCAAAGCCTCATTTCACTGGTCAACAGAGGCACAAAAGGCCTTCGATATGTTGAAAGAGGCCTTTACATCAGCCCCTGTACTACAGCATCCAGATCCTGAGACACCCTTCATTGTAGAGGCTGATGCTTCCAGTTTGGCTATAGGGGCTATCCTCTCACAGGAATGTACGTACACTAGAGAGGAACACCCAGTGGCGTTTTTTTCGCGTAAATTAGCCCCTTATGAAAGGAATTACACTGTCACAGAGAAAGAACTGTTGGCGATAAAAGACGCGTTCTTGACATGGAGACACCATCTTCTTGGGGCAAAACATTCGGTGCTTGTGTATTCAGACCACCGCAATCTCCAAGAAATAAAATCAATGAAATGCTTAACTGCTAGACAAGCTCGTTGGCACTCGTTCTTTGCCCAGTTCGATTTCCATATCACATATCGTCCTGCCAAAGACCACACCAAAGCAGACGCATTGTCACGTCTCCATTCTGGTCGGGTCGATGGTGTTGACCCAAAACCCACTTTATTGGCAGAAACCGTTATTTGCAGTTGTTCTGTTCAACCTTCCCTCAAACAGGATATAACCAAATGGGTCTCGCAAAACCCACAAAAGGTTTTGGAATCGAATCTGGATGTCAGCGATGGTCTCCCGTACTACAACGGTCTTTTGTATTTACCCACGGATCAGACCCGTCTTAAGGCAATGGAATGGAGTCATGACTCATTAGTCGCGGCTCATCCCGGTCAAAAGAAGACTTTGGAATTGGTTCGGCGATGGTCTTGGTGGCCAGGTATGTCACGCGACGTCATAGACTATGTTTCTTCCTGTGCTGTATGCGCCCAGTGTAAAACCACATCGAAAAAACCCATGGGATTGCTGCAGCCTTTACCGGTGCCACACAAACCTTGGTACATGGTGTCTATGGACTTTGTCGTGGAATTACCTCCCGTACAGGGATTTAATACGGTGTGGGTTGTCGTGGATTACTTCACTAAAATGGCCCTGTTCATCCCATGTCAAGGTATTCCTACGGCCATTGTCTTGGCGGATCTCTTTTTGAAACACGTCTTCCGGTTTTTTGGCCTTCCTGCAGTAGTGATCACAGACAGGGGATCACAGTTTGCTTCGCGTTTCTGGAAAGCTTTAACATCTACACTTTTGATGGACGTGCGTCTATCTAGTTCTTATCACCCTCAGACTGACGGGCAGACAGAGCGGGTAAATGGTGTCATGGAACAGTACCTACGATGTTTATTGCTACAACATCAGACCTCCTGGCTTGCCGTTCTGCCGGCGGCCGAATTTGCGTATAACAACTCGGTGCATACCTCTACTGGCGTATCGCCTTTTTACGCGCTCTATGGTCAGCATCCTCGTTCCATTCCTGTTCATCCTGAATTGCCCGGTTTGGTCCCTGGGGCAGTCAACAAAGTACGGAACATCACCTCCCTACAGACCAGGATCAAAAGAAATCTGGAAGAAGCCCAGGCTCGCTCAAAACGGCATGCTGACAAACACAGACTTGTCGCTCCTCTATACAAAGTTGGTATGTCAGTCTGGCTATCCACCAAACATCTGAAAATACCTGGAAAAAAGAAGCTGTTACCTCGTTTTGTAGGTCCATACAAGATTACCGACGTAATAAACCCTGTGGCTGTTCGTTTGGAACTGCCTTCTCGTTGGAGAGTTCCTCCAGTGTTTCACGTCCCTCTCGTTAAGCCTTTGACCGCTGGAACACGATTGCCGGTTAAGCCTTTGGCAGTCTCGGTACGAGGTTCGGAGGAGTACGAGGTGAAGGCTATTCTGGATGTTAGGCTGCGTGCTGGGGTTCCACACTATCTCATTGATTGGAAGGGTTACGGCCCCGAGGATCGTTCCTGGGAACCCTTCTCCAACATCCATGCCCCCGCTCTACTGCGCCGGTTTCACGCTTCCAAGGGGGTGGGGCGCTCTTTGGGGGATGGCACTGTCATGCCTGCCAACGGCTTCTCCTCGACCTCTTGTCATTCAGCCCAGCGATCGGCTAGACCGTTCTACACTCGCTGGCGGCTGTTTAATAAACTGCCCGGCAAACGGATACATTGACAATTTCCTGTAGGATTGGTCATGACTTTTATTCAGTTTCATACCTTCCTTATATTTTCCTTTCTTTGCGTAGTGCCTCTTTAAGGAACCTCCGGCATACGCAATAGTCAGCTGACAATGCGTTGGTCATGTGTTACGCGTTGTTCAGCTGATACGCATTTAAACCCGGAAGTTCGGGTGTTCGGCGCTTCTGATCGTCGTTAGTTCTACGCTCCGGAGCCGTTGCTCTTGCTTCTTTCATTGCTCCTCCACGGATTGCTCTGGCTGCTCGACCTCCTATTGAGACGCCGTCCTGGCTGCACATCGTGACGGTCACCTGACTTTCCGAACTCTGCAACCTCCCGTAGCAGCTCCTACAGTCTTTTCCCGCGGGGCCATTATTCCGGTTGTGACTGCCCCCGCTGTCTTGGTCGCATTACTCTGTGATTGTATCCTGCCTATTGTGGTACCTGTGGTTCTCCCCGAGGGGCTGCGCTCCATGAGGGCAATTCTGTAAAGGGCTTCCAGCTTGGTTTTCGGTTCTCCTTCTCCCACGGACTTCCATTATTCCTCATTTCCGAGGCTCTGTTCTTCTCAATTACACATCAAGTGCACTGAGACATTATGGACGCTATCCTGCGTGCACCATCTCGACTCTAGTGTGGCCCTCGTTTCGTGCGGGTTAGGATTTCCCTACTAACCTCCCTTTCCCTGTCGTTGCTTAGGATTCTTCTATTTTGGGATTTCTAAAGACTAAACTGGACAGGTTGATTGTTCCTACTTACCCCTACATCTTCAAAGAAAACAGGTCAGTGGTTTTCGAACCGATCCATACTGTCATTTTATTTTTATCAGTTCCTGAAATCATACTTGTCTTTTTCCTAATAGGCTGGTGGTTCCTTTATACTTACTCGCCCTTTCCGCTGATTCCTCCCTTGGGCTGTATCCTTAACAGTCAAAGAGTGCCGTCAGTTGGAAGGTCGCTATTCACCTATTACGAGGGACATCGAGTCATCTCCTGAAGACTCTACATGTATCCTTTTGGTAAAATCTACTCTACATGTATCCTTTGATGCTGATATTCTGTACTATTGTTGGTTGTTTCAGTTACCCAAAATCGAATTCTAACAAGCTGCTCCATGTTTCCCTGTTCTTGATAAGTGGTATGCATGAGGTCAGCTGCACTCTAGACATATGATATGGTTAATTGGCTTAGGGTCCCTGGTAGATATGTCACCACTCCATGATCAGAAGGTGCTGTTCCATACCTTGGTTGGTCAGGGTGACTCAAAGCCTGTTTGTATTTGGCTATTTAATTTTCCAACCTCTCACACCTATTTTCTCGGTCTCAATCTCTTGGTGGGCTCCAGAGACCTGAGTTTCTAATTAGGGTTCCATGTGTTAAAATCACGGCAAAAATGGCTGTTTACACAAAAAATTGCGGCAAAAAGGCAGCGGTTTTGCCACTGCCATCCACGTAAAGGATGCGGACGACATCCCCTCAATCCCCAGACCCATTATACCATTTAAGAGGAGTGGGGGACACCGCCGCCACCCCTGCTCCCCTTAAATGGTATAATGGGGTACACCTTTACCAGGTCAAACCACAGCATTTTTGCTGCAAATTTTTGTAAAGGTGACATTTTTGCCGTGATTTTATTACTGCATACCTCTAATTCTTACACACGTGCTTGAGTGGCATCTAGAACTCTACTTTGGGCCATTACTCAATCTTTTAATCCCTACATTTCTTTACAATTGGACTCATTTTCATTTTGTGAGGTTTGCATCATGCGCGCATATTCAGTGTGTTTCATTTTCAGGAGGCTAATCTCTTCCTCTTGTGCAGTTCTTCTGCACTGTGCTGCCAGTACTAGGTCAATCTCTGCTTGCCTCACACAATCCCTTAATTGTGCATTTTCTCACCTATTATCAGTCATTTCCTGAGAATCTGACTCATTTTTCTCTAGATCTGTCTTTAAATGACACACTTCCTGAGAAAGGACACTATTCTCTTGGTTGAATCTGTCTTTTTCTTTCGTCAGTTGCTTTCTCTGTTCAAGGTGCCCAGATGTTGGTGCATTTGATCAAAATGACCTTTGGACTCTATCCCTCTGATAATTAATTGGCTATTTTCATTTTTCAATTGTTTTATTTGTTATTGGAATGTGATCATGTCCTCCAAAAGGACTTGATTATGAGCAATGTGATCTTAATTTGTGTTGCAGTGTGCACAAATTTTCAACACATTGTGCATCCTCTTGTTGCTGCGTATTTAACTAATCTTTTAGCTGTTCAATGAGACTTTCTTGCTTTAACACTAAACATTGGCTCTGTTGCACTTTAGCTTCTAATTGTTTCAGATCTTGCTGTGATTGATTCAAAAGCTCAGCCTGGTTCACACTATTCTGATGTTGTTCTTCCACTATCAACACATGGAAGTGCATATATGCTTTTAGCTGAGCCATTTTAATTTTCTGATCTCTATTGGGTTGTGACATATAAAAGTCTGTTAGAGATGATGTAACAGACCATAATCCTGCCACGTGTCAACATCTACAGAGGTAACCTCCTGCATCATACTAGCTTGCCATATTTCATGTTCTTCTTCCACCCATTCACCTTTGATAAATAATTTAGATAATAGGTCCTTCCTGCCCATATTGATTTCTACAGTGCTTATTTTGAAATGTGTTCTGCAACCTCATATGCTCTCTATGCAGGGGTCACATCGCAACCCGTTCCTGCTTAGTTTCTACTCAAAATGTCAACCCAAAATAGTTCTCAATTTTCTGTTTTCTCTATACACCTCTCTGGAACCCAGGGTACAAGTCTGAGTGGCACTTTAGAAATTAAAAAACACATTTCTATCCACTGCAATGCAATTACACACAAATGAGTAGTTTGCTGCAACTGCGAATGTCACAAGTGAAAACTCTCAACCAGTTCCTGGCTACGAACCCCAATTTTGTCACGGTTAATTGGACGGCCACTCTCAACTCAAGGGAGTTCCCCCCAAAAAAAGGTGTCACACAACAAAGCGCTTAGCAGATTCAAATTTGGTTAGGCCTCCAACCTGTATAAGACCATTCCGCAGATACCCTCTGTATCACCAATAAGCTAGAAACCAGGCCAGTGTATAGAAATAATAGTGTATATTTATTTAAATTTCCACAATTAATAATAACTCACAACAACACCAGCCACCAACTGCATAGCACAACACAATAATCACAATTTCAAATTACTTGCATCAATTGACTGACATATTTTTCTTAATAGACTTTCAGTTATGACAACAAACATAGGGTGAATTTGAAGATTTTAAATCAAAACACACACAGGGTTTCTTTACACATTAAAATATAGGAAACATTATAAAAAACACACAGTGATTGCTTGGTTTATCACAATGCTCATCTCTCCCAGCAACACCCCATCCCAGGCATCAGTTATATATGGCCCCTTAGTTTGAAGACAAGGTACAGGGAGTGTGAATACAATGGCAATTTTGTTTGGGCTTTTATTTGAAAGGCACGTTTTGGGAAATGATCTAAATGAGAACATCGTTTGGAGAACACACATTGGGGCTCATTAGGAGTCCGGCGGTAGCCGTGCCCTTATCAAGGGTAATGTATTTTTCCTGGGCCCATGGAACGGAATTTACCGGGTCATGCCGACCTTGGCGGACCCGGTAATTGCCCATTCCATGGGCCCGGTAAAAATTGATCCCCATTGAGCCCCATGGGGAGGGAGCTAACAACGGGCCCGTTAATAACGGGCCTGTTGTTAGCTCCCTGGTCTCCTCGCAGGACCCGGAAAGGATGTCTGGTTTTACCAGATGTCCTTTCCTGGTCCTGCGAGGGAACCTCATGATAGGGCAGAGAGGGTTTAACGGCACTGGTGCCATTAAACCCATTCCGCCAGTCTCGTAATGAGGCCCATTGAAATGAAATGCAGAGTTTGGGGAATTTGGAATGAATGGGAAAACATTTTTGGGACAATTCACAGGGAAAGCAGGGTGAAGGGATTTTTGTTTTGGGAAAACTAGCACATGCAAATGAACAGCAGAGTTACCCAATTACATTAAAGACTAGAGTCATTTACTGTGCATTCGGATTATCTTTATCAATTTTGAATTTTGACAAAAACATCACCCTGTGATAGCTGACCCTATGGGAATCAATTAAATTACATTTTTTGTGAAATAAGCTAAGGGTACAATGCTTTTACCCCCTTCCCACTAATGGAAGAGCATCCACTAATGAAAAGGAATGGGTTAAAACAGAAAGCTTCCCCTCACACTTCAGTTTAAAGTGGAGATGGTGTTTTTCTCTAAGGGAATTAATTAAGTGATATTTTTAGTCAAATATGGCCAGGGTTTCCACAGTTTTGCCCCCCCCCCATCCACTCATGGAAAGGGATTAAGGCAGGCAGCTTCCCCCAAAATTGATAGCTTTGGGATATATCTACTTACATGGGAGCTCTCTGTTCTTAGCTCAGGAGGCCAGCTAGATTTTAGGACCCTTGTTTGGTTAGGGAGCTAACACCCAAAGCCTCTATTCACAGCAAGGTTGTTCCGGCCACAGGTCTCTCTCGGATAGGGCTCCCAGATTCCAGGCAGAGGTATCCAGTAATTGTCCCAGGATCTCCTGTCTTTCTGCTCTCCTCGGAGTTAGCCTTCCTTTTGTCAGATCTCCTTTTTGCCCTTCTCCCCTCTTTTAGATTGAAAACTGATATTATATAGTGCTGATGACACTTACATATGAATATCCCCATGCTATGGATTGGACATCTCTCTTTCCCCCTCCCACTAATTCACCCACTGCCAACAGATAGGACCAGGAGTTTAGAGGTCTGTATTATGGATAATGGGGGAGGAGAAAAACGCATTATTTCAAAATGAGACGTGTTTTTATATTTAACATTTTTTCTCGAAATCTCACTACATGGCAACTGCCTCCACTTTTTATCTAACTGCATAAAAAGATATATTTTTGAATTCTTCATTTCATGGTGAATCACGGAATACTCATTTTAATTTTGGCAAAACCTTCCTGGGAGAAGCTATTATTTATCGTTGTTTGTTCCTGAGCTGAAATAGTTACAAAAATGACACTTCACAATCCAAACATTAATTTTGCATTGTATCAGTGCACCAATGTTCGAGTTCCTCTGAATTATGAGAAGTCCACGATCATGGTTTCCTTCCTAACTCAAATGCTGTACAACACATAAACTCAGGAGATACATAACACTGACAGCTTTTTGTGATCTTTAATATGAGTGCTGGTTGAGCTCACTAGGATGCATAATTCTCTTTTTATCAAGAAAAGGAGTCCAGTGTTAATTGTATTTATTTATTAATAGATTTATATAGCGCTGAAAAGAGCCCGTGGGCATCAGGGCACTCACATGAATACATGGATATTTACAAACTAAGATGAGACAGCTGTGTACCTAAAAATGAGCTGCCTAACTGAACACAACATCTGAAAATACTTGTTTTCAGTGCCTTTCAGAACATGTATTGGTTCTTCTCCTGTCTCAACTGCACTGATAGCTTGTTCCAATTCTGGGCTGCTTTCAACGGGAATGCTTGGCCCAGTCCATTGGTCTTTTTAAACTTCGGGCAGTTAATCAGCCCTTGATTCTCAGATCTCAGGTATCTTCCCAGTGCGTAGAGTGATATTTTTTCTTTTAGGTAACTAGGCGCATTGATATGATATGATAGGTTATTTATAACGCGCTTAATACCCAGAGGTTTCTAAGCGCGGACCCGGGGATCGAACCTGTGGTGCTCCCTGTCATCTTGCTTGCAAGGCAAGCACGTTGCTGCTGAGCTATCCTCCCGAGGATAAGCCATTCCCTAAAGTACACCTGTGTACCAGTGTTAAGATTTTGAATTGGATTCTATCCTCCATTTTTAGCCTGTGTAGGTCTTTCCTGTCCTCGGTTATGTGATCTCTTCTGCCTTTTTTCTTAACAATTCTCACTGCACTGTTTTGAAATACTTGACTCATGGCTATGCAGCCTTTGCTTGCTCCAATCATGAGTGCATTACCATAGTCTAGCCTGGATAAAATTGTGACTCTGGCTATGGTAGCGCTATTAGACTTACTTAGAAATGGCCTAATGGACTTGAGTAATCTAAGATAGTACTGGCAACTTTTTGCAGTATAAGAAACTTGAGCGTCGGAACCCATTGAGGCTTCCAAATATACTACTAGTGTCTTTACCTTCTCAACCACGGTGATCGGGGACCCTTTAATATTGAAGGTTTTATACTCTTTACTGAGTTTTGCCCGGGAGTGTAGGGAGCCGAAAATCATTAGCTCCGTTTTATTCCCTTTCAGGCACATCCATCTTTCCCGCATCCAGGCTTCAATGGTGTTATAAAGAGACGTTATCTTGGCCGAGACTTTGATGTAATTCCCGCTGAGTTCTATCACCAACTGCGTGTCATCTGCATAGTTTGCAAAATAAGCACTGATCTGGTCAAGCACAATGCAGAGACATCCTAAGTATAGATTAAATAACAGTGGTGAGAGACTTGCCCCCTTTGGGATGCCACATTTTATGATGGTTTTATTCGAGGAGGGCTCACCCCAGTGAACTTTTGATTTCCTCTCTGATAAAAATGAGGCAACCTAACGGGTTCCTTCACTGGAGCAGTTGCCTATATTTTCCAAGGCCCATTGGAGCTGCTGGTGATCCAGGAGGTCACAGCCTGCACTTAGGTCCAATAAGATCAATAGGCTGGTTTACTCCTGTCCATAATACTTTGCATTTGAGTCTGTAAATCCAATAACGCAGTCTCAGTGCTATGTGCGGTCATAAATCCGGATTGTTGTGTTTGTAGGATGTTGTTATCATCCACATATTTTTGTCATTGTTTTGTGGCCTCCTTATCTAGCACTTTAATTAACAAATTACAGTTCATTATTGGTCATAAATTACATGGTTCTTTTGTGTCCAGTCTAGGCTTGTCCAGCTCTGCCATTAAGTGTCTTCAAAGGTCTCTGTTTGAAACTAATGCACAGTTTATAGGGAGAGCGCTCTGGCCTTGAATTTCCTTATCTAAACCCTCCATGAATTTGATCTCTAATGCTGTATTTCTTAGCATTTAACAGAAACAGACCTGTTTTCCTGGTGGGCCTCGGCCAAAGGTGGTGAGGTCAACGTTTCAGAGGCACAGACCTTTCAGTTCAGTGGGGGAAACAAGCTGCATCCATAATTCTGAAAGGACAGCATTTTACATTGACAGAATATGTTTAACATGTAATATTTTGTATTGCATCTGGGCCTATGTCCAAGAATGAAATCTTTCTTTAATACAATAACTAAAAAGATATGAGTCTCACTTTCAGTAGTATTCACACATAGGCCACAGTTAACATAGGAAACTAGTGTTCACTTCTACAACAAGTAGGCCACTCCTTTTAAATTATGTCATTTTTATTGTTGAAAAGTAAGTGTTTTATTTGTGACAAATGCAAAGTGATTGGTTTCTGGATTACAGTCTTGTGCTGCATTGAAGTCAATGTGATATGCTGCTATGTGTCTCCTTAAATGAAATGGTAGCTTGTCATAGTTAATGAAAACAATATTTTCAGCCACACGGGTCTTTTTCCATGCAATGGCACATCTAGCAGTTTTTCAGTTCTTAGGCACATTTTCCTTCACTTGAGCACCTGTCCATTTTCATGAAGTTGAGAGAGGCCCATTTCTGTTCATTAACTATGCCTGAACTGGCCTGCATATTCCAATGGGTTTCAACATAAGCCAGCTTCTTTCTAACAATACGGCCTTGCACGGCCTGTTAGACTCTGTCATTCGTGGCTGAATTACACCCTACAGCAGCACAGGAGCACATGTTTTAAACAAACTCCTATTTTCATTTTCGAACTTTGAACTAAAGCCTATTTTAATTTTGTATTTCTTCCTGAACTAAAGAATATTTCCTTAACGGTCCTCTGTCTAACAAGCCCGATTTCAAAGTCAAATCATGAATGATTTTTTTTTTACTGTTTTAGCCCAAACCACAGGAAACATTTTGACCAAAAGACTCCTAATTTTCAGAGCAGCACAATTCCCAAAAAATGCAAAATATTCAGACGTCTCAGATTATGGTCAAATCCATTTGCTTAGACTTAGTATTCAGTATGATATAATATGATAGTTTATTTATATAGCGCCTATACACAATGGGCCTCATTACGACCCTGGCGGTGTCGGTATGAACAGTGCCGGCAAGGCACCAGCACAGTTCATACCGTCCTGCCGCATTACGAGTTATGCTCAGGGGTGCCTGACAGCCTACCAGGCCTTACCTGTGCAGCACCCGTGAGTATAACTCCTAATTGCGCCAGCACCGTTATCAACGGTGCCGGTGCATCCATGCTCCCCATCCCCATTCTGCACTATGAAGCAGAATGGGGATCGGGAGCCCGGGAATACTGCCACCCGCGAATTGGCAATTACCGGCCCATTCAACTCGTAATGGGCCGGTTATTGCCCAATCGTGTTAGGTGTGCCGGTAGCGAGCATGGCGGTAGCTCGTAATGAGGCCCAATGTGTTTCCAAGCACTTCAGTGCAAGGGAGGGAACAAGGGAAAATGCAATGACATTCTTACAGGCCATGAACAACAAGAACTGAAATTAACCATCATACTCGGCCTGACAACATTTCAGATAGTGTAAGAGCTAAAACACACACAGGAAGGAAATGGGAAACAGACAGGCGACTACCGTACTAGGCCTTTCATAGTTCATCTGCCACTGCAGATCATCTTTTGGGCAGAGTACTCATTTGTATATTGACCTCAAGTTTCTGGTCAAGATGTATTGGTTGGCCATTTTAAACAAGTACTTCATGTGCTCTGTTGTGTTATGTAATCTTGTGTTCTGCTGCATTAGGTTGTGTTATACTGGGAGTTAACCACACTGGGAAACTTTCCCATAAACCACCCTTGTATCAGGACCTTCAACTTATATCACAACCATAGCAAGGAGGCTGTCCGGGACAGGGCTATGATTTATAAGTCTAGGCTGCTATTTTAGCTAATCTTACCTTATTTTATCTTATTGTATCTTATCTTATAATATGTTAGATTGTCAATGTGTCAGCACAGCTGTACATTGAATTAGTATGTTATGTTATGTAAGTTGGCATTTGTATAGCGCCTACTGTCTTTGGTATGGCTTCAAAGTGCTGTTGGGGTAAACACCCTTTGGAAGACCGTAGTCTGAGTTAAGAAGTGAGCAGAGTGTTAAAATGTGTGTGAGCATGTTTAGCCGGATCAAAATTAGGCAGGGAGTGGCTAGGTCCCTAACAGCAGTCCACATTTAGTAAGGTGTGGGACAGGCGCTTTGTCACATTGTCAACAGAGTCAAAAGGAGTCAACCCTGCTGGACCGAATTTTTCATGGGACTTAGCTGCATTCTATAGATGGAGGGGCTCATGCCGAGGGTGATGTATGTTTTTTTGTAGGGTATAGTCAAATAGTATGCATGCCAAATGTGTGCGGCTATGTGAACAGCTGCAATGGCCACACGTGTGGCTCACATGGGGCTCACGGCCGTCCGTCACTGTGTCCCATGTCTGTATCATCAAAACATAATTTCATCGTGGGTGATATGTTGACAGTCATATACCTTTTTTATCGAAGTAAATTACTCTGTGGTAATTTTCTTCAACAGAGTTACTTAGTGGGATATTTCATATACATATGTTTTTAAGGTTTGGGGATGTGGGGGTAGGGATGGTGGTAGTGGGGTGGTAATAGGGGTATAGTGGACCCCCCATTTATAAACAAATGGAAGAAAAAAAATCACAGAGTACTTTACTCTGATAAAACAACATAGAAACATTCACAGTAATCATTCTTTCCATTTGTCATGTTACAGAGAGGCTGTTTTGATGTCACTTAGATTACTGCAGTAATAGAAGAACCTGCACAAAGACCTCTTAGGGATGGGGAGGAAAGCTGGGGAAATAGACTTTGCAGCTTTTTCTCCACATATTCTCTTGAGTTTGAGGAAGCATCCATGTAATGAAAATGCACCCAATACCGGACGATATCAGGCAGGTACGGGAGGTGACGATGCACTACTCCTCGGTGCAATCCCTGCCACCTCATACATATACATAAATACCCTTCAATAAGCCTTTTCCAAATGGTCATTGTCAGTGCTCGAAGGATGGGGTGTTGCTTATGGTCCATGAAGTGCGTGGCAGTGGGTTAGAAATTGCATCTGCAATGGTTTATCTCCATTGTGAACATTTTTCTAGCATTGCACATGACTGCAGTAATCCTCAAGAATGTGTTTTTTTTCTGTCTGGGATTCCCTGGACTTTGTCTGATCACTTGGTGTGGTATTGGTTAGGTACACATTCGGGTATTCTCTTATTAAGCGTACTGATCATTTTAGCATGTTTGTATGTATCTTTGTTGAGTTGCTTCTGAGGCTCTTGACACTGCCAAGAGTCTCCTTTGAAGTGCTGTACCGAAGGGGAAAGGGGCGTGGAGAAAGAGAAGGAATAAGTAGAGGAGAGTTGGTGGCACCCAGCTGTATTTAGTAAGGTCAAGTTCACTGGAAGAAACCTAATGGCACGCTGAGGTTACTCCAACACACTGTAAGGGAAGAGAAGAGCATTAGGTAGTGAAGGATGGGTGGGAACTGAAGAGCTGGAGGGGGGACGGAGGAGTGCACGGCTGCAGGGAAAGTGGGGGAAAATCATGAGAAATGGTTTATTTCCAGTGAGTATCGAGAGCTCAGGGCAGGTGTCCAGACATTTGGTCGACTGAAAACTGGTCGAAAGACATTTCGTCGACGCAATTTGGTCGAAAACCAAATGGTCTAATTTTTTTTTAAATTATATATTTATTTTTCGGGTTTTTGTTTTTAAAAAATTTTTTTTTAGAAAATAAAGGGGGTTGTGGGGGGGAGACCCCCCAAAAAAAGGGGTAAAAACATTTTTTTAAAATTTGACCATTTGGTTTTCGACCAAATTGGTTCGACCATTTGTCCAGTCGACCAATTTTTTTCGACCAATTGTCTGGTAACCCTCAGGGCATATTGATGCTTTTAGTCAGCTGTTGTATCTGCGTGGCTCGCAATACAAGAGATAAAATGTTCTATGAGAGAGGGTATTCTCCAAAAAATACCTACAAGTCACATCCAAGAGTGCAAGAGAAGCAGCACAATGCCATTTTGGCCAACCCACCATTGCGCCCCCTCACCTAATTCTTCCTAGCTAGAATGTTGCACTTTTATGGATCACAGGTTAACTGTTGGATCTGTGGAGCATTGTGCACCAAAATCAGTTCTGAAGAAACTGAAACATCTCAAACACGCCAGGAATAAAAAATGTGGCTGCCCTGACCAAATGTTTATTGGCAGCATTATCACCCTGGTACGGTGTCTGAGCCAATCATGATGCCCAGATTATAGGCTACATTTTATGGTAAAAGCTTGTATTCTGGTGGTGCCAGGGCCTGGCCTTTCCCCTCGTCCCTGCACCTGGCATCCCCCATTCGCACTGCTCAGTCTGCAAAACCATTTACCTTTTTCCTGGGCCACTATGCTTTATTTCCTCAGCCATCACAGTCATGCAAATGGGGCTCTCTTTTGGGCCCCTTTTCTATTTTTTCTGGCAGCCATTGCGGATTGGGCATCTATTTCATTTTCTGAATGAACGGTCACTCGTGACCCTTTTTTCTGTATGCAAAACATTTGTATTACTTATCCACTGCTTGTTGTGGGCACTAATGGCAATAAGGCTGTCCCTGGAGGGTCGTACCAGATGGCTAATGATCTACCACCCATGTTAAAGACCCTTGCTGTAGTCAGGCCTGTTTACATGTACTGAAGGCCCTACCAACCAGTATTGCCTACGTAGAGCCTCTTTTTGTGCAAGTGTTATATTCCTGTGTCAAAATTACAATTGAAACTGTGCAAAACAACCTGATGATGCCATCATCAAGGCCAATCTTACAAACAATACAAAGATACATGTTTATAGTTCACCTGCGTGTAAGCCATCCTGCTGTACAGATATTTCTCATATGACCTCACGTGAACAGCTATTTTGCCTGCAGATTTCATAATTAGGCAAAAAATCACCCATTCCACGGGTGTGAGGGCCTTTAATGAGGGTCCCTCATGCCGTTTCCACCCGTTACACCCCATGGAATGGGTGATTATTGCTATTATCAAACGGGTTTAAAAACTGGAAACGCAGGATGCTAAGAGCAAAGTATTTTCATTCAGTGAACGGAACACGGTGATATGGCTGCCACAGAGTTGGAAGGCAGGGATCCATGTGGAGCCCCTCTTCCATTTCCATGGCGGCCAGCAGCAGGGAGACGGAGTGAAGCAGCAGTGCTGTCGCCGCCGCAGTAAGCAGTTAAGTGAGGCTGGGAGATATTCATGGGAAAGGGAAAGGAGAGTGGGGGGAAGACTGTGGGGCAGGGGAAGCAGCTGTTGGGTTGCTTGAAATGTGGGCTTGGATCATGGGGTGAAGCCCGCGATCCAAGCAACCTCATTGGTTTCTCCCCCCACCCTGGGTGCTAATAAAGAGTTACCAAACATTACAGCTGGTGAGCCAATAGAAAATATTTTTTACAACAGATCCCACTGGATCTTTTTCCATAACATTATGTTGACACAATATATACCCTTTGTAATTAAACAATGTTTTCTTTTAAAATAACCTCTCATGAAGTACTCCATTACAACACAGAAAGTCTATACATATTTTTTCTATTCTTATTTATTTCTTCTTCAGGTTTTTAATTTAACATATGTGTATATATTTTTGGCTTATTCTCAGTGTTTGTTTATACAATTCAAACACACATTATTGTCACCTTTGATATGTATAATACACCAGCGATACTTGTGCCTCAGCAGACATGTATGGATGTATAGTGATATGAGAAATATCTGTACAGCAGGATGGTTTACACGCAGGTGAACTATAAACATGAATCTTTGTATTGTTCGTAGGATTGGCCTCGATAATGGACGTGAAGTCCGAGATATATTGGCTTCTGATTCTGCCACTCAAGGTGTAAAGAAGGCACAGCATGCATCATCAAAGGATGTCACTGAGAACATGAAAACATCTTGATTTTTCACTATGTGTATTTAGAAATGTCACCAGATCTGATGATGAGCATCATTAGGTTGTTTGCACAGTTCTATTTCCTGAAATAGTGCATTTCAGGTTTCTGGTAGACGTTATACACGCATTTCGCCGACCTATTTTTGGTCGTGGTACTTTTCATCGCCGGATTTTACATCGCCAGAAACACCGTTTTTTATTTTTTTTATTTTGGGGGGTGTTTTGTTGGGGTTGGGGTATTATTATAATAGTAAGCAGGGGTCTGGGGGGGAACCCCCCCACAATAAAAAAAACCCCCAAAAACAGGGTTTCTGGCGATGTAAAATCCGGCGATGAAAAGTACCACGACCAAAAATAGGTCGGCGAAATCACGTAGAACCACCAACATTAAAATGAAGAAAAAACCCTATAGTATGTCACTCTGATATATTAAGAGAAGGAGCCATGCTTGGGGTGCGGGCATGAACTGCATATATACTTTAGTAAGTATCCCCATATTTCAGTATCCTAAAACATGACATTTCACAGCTTAAGTTTAACATGCAGCAGGCCAAACTCACAGGCAGTGTTTAATTGGTAATGTATGGTTGTCAAGGGGTCGAAAAGAAAAGAAACATAACCAAACCACTAATATCTATCTGGGGGCAGAGGGGACATTCTATATTTTAGTCTTAACCTTCGCAGCTGGCAGGGAAGTGGACAGACTGCATGGGCTTCTGTGGGCCCTATGGACAGTTATGTATCAATGTGCCCATGCCCCCAAACATGTATCTACTGGCAGCTGTAGACAAATTGGCATTCAGTGACTGCCTGAGCCTTACATTGGCATTGATGGTTTGTGGTCATTTCAGTTGAATGTGGGGAAATGAAGCACTATGTATAGACCCATAGACAATGCACTGGCTGTAGTCCAGAGACTGCTAAACATTCTTCCCCGCAAGTACAGCTCCATCACTGATCAACAGTAGGAAGCAGCATCATAAACAACCACATCTAAAATTGAGGAAGCTGCAGCTCCCCTGTGAAATGGGTAGGCGTTCCAGACTTTGAAGCCTATAACCTGGATTTTTCTGCAAGGCACTTGCCCCCCTTCCTGGAAGGAACAATGGATATCTGGACATGTGTTTAATCCAGTAAAGCATCCCACTTGTCACCTGGAGCGCTTTTGACAACG
This sequence comes from Ambystoma mexicanum, assembly GCF_040938575.1. Taxonomy (NCBI): domain Eukaryota; kingdom Metazoa; phylum Chordata; class Amphibia; order Caudata; family Ambystomatidae; genus Ambystoma; species Ambystoma mexicanum. The sequence goes on from NC_090935.1 coordinate 780,240,309, forward strand.
GACAATGGCAGAGGCAATGTAGCCTGCCCATCCAAAAAGTTCCTGAGAAAATGTTGGAAATCTCTTAAAGAAAGATACGTTTCTTTCAGCTAATTCATCAATGTGGTTGAACCCTAAGTTACAGCTGAATGGCAGATCAATCTTCTGGCCATACTGGTTTCTAAGTGGGATCCAATGGCTGGGTGACCTATTTGAAGATAATGGATCCCCGTCAATAAACTTAAAGTGTTAAAGGACCTACGGGACTGCTCATTTACAAAGTACAGGATGCTAAAGAAAGCGATTGGTGGACTAATACCCAGTGAGGTCAAGGCTCTTGAAGTCTGGTTGGTGCATTTTCAGCATGTGCTCTCTAAAGTGTACCAACATTTGGTGAGCTACACTAAGGTGAATAAGACTCTGCTACAATCATGGTCGGATTCTCTTGACTCGGAAGTGACTATAGCAAGATGGAAGGCCATTTGTAGGAAGGTGTCTTTCACCTCAACAAACCTAGCAGAGAGACTGAGATGGGTTAATATCCTTAATTAGGTCTACGTGACTCATGTTAATATATTTAGGAGGGGATTAGTTGACTTAGAAGCATGTTGGGGCAGTTGAAACTGTAATGTGGGAGGGCAGTATATTGATTACATTTTGAAGGAAAGTGGCTGAGACAATGAACCAGGTATTGTTACTAAACGGAGAATATGATTTATGTTCTATAATTCTAGGAGAAGACAATGGGCCTCATTACAGATCCGGCAGTAGCCATGCTGGTAAAACCAGCAGGTAGTCACCGGACCCATAATGAATTGCCGGTGCCTGACTTCCCTGTGCCACCGGGCTAGTCCAAGTTCGCTGGCTGGGAAGTCAGGTGGCGGTGATTTTGTTAGTCCATGGGAATGGGGACACAGGAGCACCAGCAGTGTTAAAAGCTGCAGGTCTGACCCTGGCGGGCGGGACGGCAACCGCCCGTAGAGTTGTACTGTGCCGGATTTGTCTTATCCTCAGAAATGAAGCTTCTTCAGGGCCTCTGTGTCAGCTAAACATATGGTGTTACATGAATAGAAGATGGATAAAGGCCCCTTGAGTTCTGTATGGAAGGAAGACCTCCATAAAAAGTGTTTAGTAGAAGGAGTGATTTTGCACAAACTTTAAGAAACACAACCTTTTTGAAGCCATTTAGGAAAAGTTTCTAGAATTGGATTGAGACAAATCTGTAAACTTGTGTTACCTGATTTTGGGGGGGGGGTGCTTTCTGCATATAACTGTAAATTTGTTTTAGTTGTAAATTGTTGTGTGTTCATGTATATTTCAATAAAAATGTAAATACAAAAACAAACAAAATAAACAGTAGGACACAGCAGACTTCCAGATTCATGGAATAGGAAAGTACTTAAATGTCACTTCAACAAAGTCCCTCGCCCTTTCACAGAATGAATGATTGTAGACATCCTTAATGTTTTATGTGAAATTCGTGGTTCATGCGTGGCTTTGTTGCTGCTTTCCTCTTTTTACATAATGTAGCTCTTGCTATGCTATCATTTTGCAAACCTAAATTATTTAGAAAGTCTATTATGAATTGCTCTCCCTGCCACAGCCCATGGCTCTATTATGCGTATAAATTAATGGCAGAATAGAAGTTACACATTTTCCAAGTGTTGACAGAGCGAGCATGGAGGCTTCAGTCGGGCTTCGCTGTGGCTTTTCCACGGCTTTCACTTCCCTTTATGTGTCACAGGTTTCTAAAATGTCATATTATTCCTACTTGCTGCTTTCACATTGTTTCCCTGTTTTCATCCCTACAATTTGAATTTCACCATCTCCTTTTCCTAAGGCCCAGGATGCCAGTTTATAGGGGAGTTCCTATGCCCGGGCCACTTTTGCACTTCCTGATAGTGGGCGAGCTCTCACCACTTCTCTGTCCCACGCTTCAGATGGGGAAGAACAATGCAAATGGGAATCTTACAGTCGGAGTGGGAGTGGGCCGTCGTGTGGTAGGAAGGGAAGAGGAGAGAGAAGTATTGACCAGTACTGTCACACTTCGAGATGATCAAAATCCCTAACCTCCCAGAAGCCCTTTTAGCTCTTGTGGGGGAATGAGGTGGCGGTTATGGTCATTCCACTGCCTATACTTTCTTGTATGAGTTAAAAGTTTCAGCTCAGGACATGACACTTTAGTGTATGGATAGAGAAATGAAGGGTGTACTTGCTCCTTTGTGCACTTGTGTACAGAAGAGAGGTAGTGACAGTTGTCTCATGGAGCCTTGGGTAGAAATGAGCACCTCTCCAAGCTCATCTCTCCTGGATCGGAACCATCCAATGCATCAGATCCACGAATCAAGACTTCGACTGTGTATTTATACTTTTCTTAAACCCTGTTGACACATGTACAGTATGTGAAAAATACCACCATACACTCAATATAAATTATATAAGGGTGTCATTGCGGGGCATTGTGTAGTCACCAGAATACACATATGGTGAATCTTGGATCCAGTGTTACATGCGCATCAACCTGCAGGCCAGCACCGTCCCATAACTTTCTGTTCCACCTCAAAACCAACTTGAGGGTAAGACATTGGGATAGCACGTTACGCTCTTAGCCACGGGATCCTGAAGAGAGCCCTATGTCCAGTGGGGCATTCTCAATAAAGTGCGTATCCACTGCAATCATAACATACTGGGCAATAGTGGGATCCAGAACAGAGATCCCTCTCCCTGCCCTGTGTCTAGTGGGGCATGCTCAGTACTCCACTGCAATCATAACATACTCAGCAATGGTGGGATCCAGAAGAGAGATCCCTCTCCCTGCCCTGTGTCTAGTGGGGCATACTCAGTACTCCACTGCAATCATAACATACTGGGCAATGGTTGGATCCCGAAGAGAGATCTCTCTTCCTGCCCTGTGTCCAGTGGGGCATGCTCAGTAGAGCCTGTCTCCACTGCAACCATGACGTAATGGGCAATGATGGCTCCCCGAAGGGATATCCCACTTTCTGCCCTGTGTCCAGTAGGGCATCTCAGTAGAGTCTGTCTCCACTGCAACCATGATGTACTGGGCAATGATGGCTCCCCGAAGGGATATCCCACTTCCTGTCCTGTGTCCAATGGGGCATCTCAGTAGAGTATGTCTCCACTGCAACCATAAAGTAGTGAGCAACGGTGGGATCCCAAAGAGAGATCCCACTTCCTGCCCTGTGTCCACTGGGGCATGCTCAGTAGAGTCTGTTTCCACTGTAAACCTGATGCAGTGGGCAATGGTGGGATCCCAAAGAGAGATCTGTCTTCCTGCCCTGTGTCTAGTGGCGCATGCTCACTTGAGTCTGTCTCCACTGCGGCATGACATACAGGGAAATGATGGCATCCCGAAGGGAGATCCCTCTTCCTGCCCTATGTCCAGTGGGGCATGCTCAGTAGAGTCTGTCTCCAGTACAACCATGATGTATTAGGCAATGGAGAGATCCCGTAGAGAGATCCCTCTTCCTGCCCTGTGTCCAGTGGCGCATGCTGAGTAGAGTTACCACTTCAACCATGACATACTAGGCAATGGTCAGACGCCAAAGATAGATCCCTCTTCCTGGCCTGTGTCCGGTTGGGCATGTTCAGTAGAATCTGTCTCCACTGCAACAGACTGGGTAGTTGCAGAGGTTTATCCTGGTTCCATATGCCACTTTATTGTAAGCGCGTTCCTTACCATCATAGTTGGCTTCCAACTTTCTATCTTGAGAGAGAACACCTTAACGATATGAGAGAGACACCTTTCCCGGGAACCCAGCAAACCTGAAGGACCGGTAGTAACATACTTTCAAATGAAAACATGTGATTACAATCGGCTTCCTGCCCATGCAATGAAAGCGAAAAAATCATTATCTTGTAGTGCTTACAGAAGAGACACCTTACTAGTGGATTAAGCTGGGTCCTGTCATGGTTTCTGTCTAGCACGTATATAGTTTGGAACAATAGTATTGTGCCCATAAAGCCTTCCACTTGAAAAAAGCTGTTACATACTTTTGCTGGGGGATACCCTACACACAATAGTAGAACGAGACTACACTCATGATTGGATAGGACAGCACAGACTGTTAATTCCAGCTCGCTCTTGATGCACAGTGTGATCCATGGCAGACTTGCCTGCCTGTCAGTGAACCCATTTCAGTCAGTGAATTACCCTTTTTTGAAATACAACTCAACTGAAATGTGTTTGGACTTTCTGCTCTAGTTACAGCAGTAAGGGATTTAATAACCCTAGTATATTTCCTTGTGAGGATATGGCTCTTCTGGGGATATGTCCTTCACAACAAGTTACAATCCTTGAGGTTAGGCCTCACCTGGCCTTGTAGACCTTGCCTCCCCATCAGAATGGTAGCCTTCACAGACAACTCACAATCCTGTTCCCCACGCAACCAGGACTCATTCTGATAAGGTGCAAATCCTTCTCTTAATGCAAAGGGCATTCTAATTAGACTTCCACTTGTTTTTCTTTTTGCATTATTTTGAGACGCAAACCTACAGGAGCACATGTCCGCATTTTCTATGCCATTTGCTCCTTAGACATCGAGTTGCACTATGCCTTGTTTACTTTGTTACTGGGTGCCTTGGTCATACAAATCTTTTTAGGGGATTTTAATTTTTGGTCAGATCGTCCCGCCAATTTCTGCGCAAATAAATGTAAAGAGCTACGAACCTCTCATGATATGGTATTTGTAACGCGCCTATACACAAGTGTTTCAAGGGGCGACGAGGCAAGGGAGGGGGAATGAAGAGAGGTCAGACAGGGATCCTACTAGGCCAACTGTCATTCAGATTGCGCAAGTGCTTGGGATGGGGGAAGGGAAAAGAGCAGGGGGGAGGGGGAAGGGAGAGTGCAATACTTGGGAGGAATAACAACAATAGGTAAGTAACGGCCATCACATGGCAATGCAAAAGTAAGTGCAGAAGTCAGGGGGCAAGTGCTGGTAGTGGGACTGTTGACCTACATTATTTGACTAACGGACCTTCACATGGGAAGAGTCATTGCCTGGATTGAGTTCTCTCTAGAAACTTAATTCTTACTTTGGAAAACACTAATGATGTGTCTTGGTCTGACCACCTTATTGGACTCTTTAGGATCGACAGTTTAAACAGCATCAAGATTGATATCCCGGAATTATTGAGCAAAAACAAGAAACCATATCTTTTCTCTCATGCTAGCGATTTACTCTCGGAATGTATTGTAGGAAAGAGTGAATTGCCTTGCTCCTCCTTCTGATTCTATTCAAACCTCTTTGATGGCACTTTCAAGTTAGAGAACTAAGACATTCCCTTAGCTGTAGTGCTAAGATCCTCCAGTTAAGATCCTCCAGCTCAGATCTTAATGTGGCCGAGTAATCCAAGACCCTAGCAGTGATTAAAGATAAACTCAGATATCATAAAATGTCCATCTATGAAGCCAAAACGAACTTTCTACAAACTATCAGTAGGCAAACCAATTATAAGACCAGGTAACTCTTTCAAGTTGTTCAAACATCTCAATCCCAAATGTCAACATTCCCCTCTTATTATTACCATTGAATATTGTGAAGCGCTGGAGTGAAAAGCTGGGGGCAGCTTAACCAAACTGGTATGCCCCTGGACACACACGAGTCATGCAGGGGCAGACAGGCGTGACGGTCCAAACTGGAAAACTGGAAGCCAAGGGTGAATGATGTTGGTGTATGTTTATGTGTCTGTTTGTATGCTGAGGGAGAATGTCTATAGTGTGAGGGGTATAAGGGTGTTTGTGCCATGAAAGGGAGGGGGTGGGTGAGCGAGTACATGTGTGTTTATGGTGTTGTGTGTGTCTGCGTTGGGAGGAGGGGGCATTTGGTGGGGAGTGAGGAGCGGGCTGGGAAGGAAAGGGTATTTCGGAGGGTGAAACCCCGTTTTAAAATGTGAGCACAGAGGATTGGTTAACAACGGGATCCCATGGGTGAAACCCCCCTGAAATAGTGACATATTATTTATATGGAAGGCTGCACCAAATTGGCCGTGAAAAACAAAAAAAAAGGTATTTATGGCATACATCCTTCATTATTCGGGAATACCACAAAGAACTGATCTAACCTTGTTCTTTGTTATGAAAATTGCCCATATCCCAGATGAAATTGCTATTTGTAAAAACGAAAGCTATTTTTAAAAACATTACTGAAAATTATTGATCTTCCAGTGTCCTCTTATCTTTCCCCCGTCTTCAGTATTTAAGTTTCACCCAGTTATTCCTATAGTTACTCCTATCAGTATGCTTTCCCTAAGTCCCTTCATCCCGTCATCAACCTGAGGCTGTCCGTCAAGCTGTTTCTGATAGTTGATATGCAGATCTGTTGAATTCATGACAGACTTTATCATGTAACTTCAGGAAGGGGTCATTCCTAATTCCCTTACGCTATAGGTCATCAACCCTCTTCTTAAGAAATCTTACCATGATCCTACTGTCCTCAGTAATTATCACCCTATTTCCAATTAACTATGGCCATGAAAAATTCTGCCACACATTGTGGCTTTTCATTTAACTGCAGCGGTTTGTGGAAAATCATGCAATTTTGGACATCCGCAAGCTAGGTTTTTGACCTAGCCATGGTATGTAGACTGACCAAATGTCATTTGGGGATTACATTCGTTTGGATGCTGACGGTGGACACCTTATGTTATTAGTGATGTTGTTCTTCTCAGCAGCATAATATACAGCATGCATGAAGAATGTTGGTCGTGTCTGGCGCAACCCGTGGGGGTCGGAGGGTCTCAGACAAAACCAATGCTTGGTTTCAAAACTTCATTAACAATAATTTCCAGGGGTGCAGATTAGATATGTCTTCATCATCTCCAGTCCCAGTTAAGTGTGTAGTTCCACAGGGCTCCCCTTTCTCCCCTTTCTCCCCTTTCTCCCCTTTACAACCTCAGCTTATCGTTTCCGCCATCCCTATAACCCGGTAATAACGGGATATTACAGGAAGCAGGTGAACGGTAAGTTTCCAAAGCAACCGCACTGTTAGTAACGGTACCAGTGCTTCAGTGATTTTTCTGCCGGTAGGGGTCAGAACTACCGGAAGGTTAGGCCTGCCGGTAGTTCACAGTCCCTACTGGCAGACTCGGAGTGACCCGGTCCAGAAAAGGTGCTGGCACCCGTTGTTACCAGCACTTTTTTCCTATTCACTCATAATGAGGGCGTGTATCACTGCCCATGGAGCAAGGGGGGACATTCAAACATGTATTTGTTGCCTGAATGAAACATACTGCTGGATGTTTCTTAACGGACTCCATTTGAACCAAAACAAGACAGGTATTAGTTTTTTTAAAAAACACTTTTTTCCTGCTTCACTTGACAGCATGACCTATTCTAAAAAAATCCAAAATCTTGGACTATACTTGCGTACTGATTTGGACCTGTGTCATCAGATTGGATCATTTTTCAAGGCCTCCTTTTACAAATTATGGCCATTTCACCATATTTTCCCTTTCCTAAAGAAGAGCATATCATCATCACCATATCTTAACTTAACACCAAATTATATTATGCCTTGAGCGAGTCCAAAATGATGCAGTTTGACTCAATTTTGGTTTGTCTAAACAAGAGACTGTAACTATTCCTGGGAGATCGTTACAATGGCTTCCACCGAAGTGCAGTTTTTCCTTTAAGATGCTATGTTTATTTTTCAAGTGCTCATTACTCTTTTGAAAATATTAATACTTACCCCCTATCAATCCCAAAGATCGCTATGATGTTAGAATCACTCATTGCGAATTCCTAAATCTAGGGGCAATAGCAAGAATTTGGAAAAACCATTGTATGGCTATTGCTCATAATTTTCCTTTCTTTTTGGAAAGTCCTAAAAGTGAAATTGTTCTATTAATTTCCCTTTCCCTATAATTTGTCTTTCCCTTTAATTGTTTGCGGCATCATCACACCTAGATGCTGTTCAGTTTGGCCACTGTGTGTAATAAATACACAATAAAATTAAAAATCAAATTACAAATCTATATCAAGAACACAAAAGTAAACAATTAAGCTCAACACCTATATTTAGGTAACAGAACGAAGTTGAAAGCATGCCTATGGGGTCTTGGGTTCCAAATAAAAGAAAAAGGACAACTATACCAAAACATGTCATAATTTGAAAGCCATTGTGTTATGGGAAATTAATTGTAGGAAAGGGGGTTTCCTTTACAATTCCCTGACCTGGGGACCTCTATAACAGGTTAGTAGCAATGCCTTTTAACTCCTACCAGCAATTCATTCTCTTGCTTAGTTCACCAACTAAGGGATATGTGTTATTATCCTCTAGCCATGGGTCACATTCACAACTCTCTCCTAATAGAAGGTATTACTTCTTCTTGCCTAGGGTTTTTACTTGGGTGTGATATTTTCATCTAACAGCCATGGATCCCCCTTCTGGGTCAAGGTCTGCAACACCTTTCAACACTCCCCCTCTACCTCCCATCTCTGATTCTAGGCAATGTCTGGGATAGAGCCATTAACTTTCCCCACTGGTCTAGTCTCTGCCAGAATCTGATATCTAACCACCAGCTGGCTGTCAGTCATTTCTTCATCTCTGGATCTGGTCTTCGATCAGATCTGAGATACAGCCCAGAGTGGGCTCTTGGTGCTTGCTTTTGTTTTCTCTCTCTTTCTCTCTTTTTTTATTCCTGGTGTTTGTCACAGAAATGATGCTCACAGCATAATATTTTGTTATTTACAAAGGCAGAGACAGTCTGCCAAGTCAAATGCACAGAGCTACATGTTCACTCTATCAGAATAATCCTGCAACAATCTGATTCACCCACCAGACATCAACCAATTGAAGTCATGACTTTAAGGGAACATTGAGAAACAAAACACACAATCCTGTCCCTAAAACGATGCCCATCCAATGAATACAGCATAGATTGACATGTCTGTGGTCTATGAATGTCTACCCTGTTTTCATTACATGACTTAAATACCTATGGAAGGCTCCCACCTGAAAGACGAAAAGAATCACAATCTTCCATCACACTGTCACTTTCCACTGTCACCTGCTCAAGTCTTTACCCTGCCTGGTCTGTACCTTGGCGTCTCACAGAGAAATGCTGCTTCAGCAGCTTTATCGTCTCACTTACACTTAATGAGGCAGTACATTTGAAAAAGGAATTAAAGCAGACGACACATAGCACACTAACAATTGCAATAAAGGGTATTCTGAGCAGCTGAAAAGGAAAGAAAGTTCAAAAGCTCCTTCTGATTTTATATTTGAGAAAAATACGCAAATCACATCAAAATAATACATTTGTATTACAATTGAGTCTCTGTCAATGTATGAAAAAAGCCCCACTTAGGCCCATAGCTTTCTCCAACCCTCGGAATCTGGTCTCAACCACCAGTGTCTGAGCTATAGTCCACAGCAGGCTGTTGAATTTCCCTCCTCCTCTACATCTGGTCTCTGTTAGTGTCTTGGAAACTGCCATAGCGGTCTGTTTGTCTTCTTTTCTACTACCTTCAAGAAGGGGAATTGCTTGGTCTATGGCACCTCTAGCTGATCCCTGTGCTCTTTTAAAGGAACCTGATTGTCTGTTATTCCTTCAAGTTGGTAATATCCCCCTTCTCTTTCTCAGTGACTGGTTATGTCTCACATCCTTGTTGGCTTTCCAGTAGACTCAAGCCCCCCTTTCTTAGGTTCCTCAGCTTATTTAAACCCCATTGTTGATTAGCTTCAATGAGTAAGTGTGTAGACTTGGCTTAGGGTTGAAGGAACCGGTGCACCATTTTGAAGTCAGGCCAAAGGATCTGATCGATAACATAACTCTACATCATGAAATGGCGTTGTGTGTTTGTGCAACGTGAATGTGAGTGGTATATGAAGGGGGCCATGAATCTTTGTTTCTGTAACTGAGATGCAGGAATGAATGAGGGCTCTGCCAGGTCATGGTCTTGTTGGATAGAATAGTGAATTGGAAAACCAACTCCAGACATTAAGTCCCCTTGGATCAGAACCTTACAATAAGTTTATGTTCTCCCCTATTTTAATACTTTTTCATATATCTTTTCCCCTTTGTATTTGCTTGCTGACGGATCCAGCCCCTGAAGAAGGTCCTATCCCCATGAGCCTAATCCTCAATCCCTGGGAAAAGCTAACCCTAAGTAGGTGCCTAAGGAGTCCTGCAAAGAACTGGTAATCCGGGTACCAAAAAGACCCTAAGTGTGGAAGGGGGCAACCCACACCATTTTTGTTATCAAGAGGGCCATCCTAATGTTTTTATACACCCACTATAATATTCCTAATCTGGGGCCATATCATGTTAAAAATGCACCAGTGCAAAAAACGTATCACGTGCTCTTATCGCCATTTTTGCTGGATAGGTAATACCAAATAAGGCAAAAAGGTTTTGCCTCAATTTGAATTATTCAAAAACGTGTATACCAGGGCAAAATGAATCGGGACCTTTTTGTACTGTTTGCTGTATAATATAAAATGCTGTTTGCTGTATTTTTTTATGTTACGCATCAAATATAGTATGACAACAGTCTACTTCATGTTTATTGAAGCAGCAGAACTAATGCTAAATACAATTTCCATTTTTTTTTCTGCTGAGGGCAAACTTTAGATGATCTGGCCCCTGATGGTTAAAAACAATAAAAACTTGTGCGCCCCTTAATAATATGTGTATTGAGTTTTCTGTCTTATTTACCTCATAACAAGCCATGTCATAAGCAGGCTAGAACAGAATCTCTAAAGTCAGATTCTACCCACAGGCGTTAACAAATGTCTTAACCGTTCGTCTGAGGGAAAGGAACACCGACAGTATTCCTGAGATTATTTCAGCATCACCAGGGTAAGCCTGGAGAAAGGCTGGCTCAGTGGCTTGCTCCAGCCACCTTTACCAACAGAGATCCCATCTTTTTGCTGAAAAATACTTTTCCACCATCATAACCTCACCCTAGCCATCATTTTCTCAGCATCACACCCAATGACACAGGGAGACTTACAGGTAAAGACAAACTTCGCCCTTTCAGTTGTGTGGAAGAGGAGACTGTTGGATCCAAGAACTCTGATGCCACTAAAACACGCATTGGGCCGAGAAGAAGAACAACACCGACCCAAAGACCAGAGCCCACCTGCAGGTAAGCCTCAATAAATTCAATGGTGTATGACAATGGTCATTCACCCGCGGTGGGAAGACAAACAGTTTTCAGCAACACAGACATAAAATGAAACATGGATTCTTTAACAACGTTGCAACATTGAGGGCACTCTCACAGGCTAGAGTGGTAGCACTGAAGATTACATTGGGAACATTTAGTCTTCCTCATCAACTTGAGAATGTGCCCTGAGCGCTGAGAACAGAGCTGGGTCCCAGGCCTGGAGAGATCAGCTCCAGACAATCAGGGAACAGCAATCCAGAGATGGATGGCAGAGGGCATGGGTCAATGGTAACCCTGTGACCCTGCAAAAATGAAATAAATAGATTCTGGGCAAGGGGCAGGCCAGCCACCTGACATGTGAGGACATCTATAGGCACTACCACCCTAACTACCCAATGCTTTCTCATAGGTTTTTGGGATGAGCCACATGTTGTGATGCAGAAATCAAACAAAATGGCCTGACACAGGCTTAGGAGCTGTGAGTGTGGGAGATTTTCAATGCCCTGTATGATGCCCGTCTGTTTTTGTAATAAACAACAGTTTGAACTTGCCCTTGGCTGAGTCCTCCATCTGTGCACTGGGGAGGGTTCATTGGGCCCTGGGAGCTGAAACGGTGAGCTCGTACTGTGACCCCTAGTCCCTCTGGTATACCTAAGCCAGGCCTGGGTGGTCCAACTCCAGGCCTCAAGTGCCAGATTAATGTCGGGTTTCCGGAATCCGCCTTATTAATAGCAGTGGTCGAGGTGTACGAAAAGAAGTAGTGGAACTATGTTCCCTGCTGGCCTGCCGCCACTTCCCACAAACCCCATCACCACACCCCTCCCTCACACAATACAAACCCCAAACACTTGCACCTGCTGTTTAAGGGAACCACTGATTAATAGTCATGATACAAATTTGCATACAATGATTCTAAATATATGTTCATTTTTGCTCATGAATATTAAAAAAGAATATCCTGAAAACCCATCAGTATCACGGACCTCGAGGCCTGGAGTTGGACAACCCTGGTGTATGACCTTCTTCAACATGGCCTTATACAGATCAGAGGAAAAAATCTAAGAACTACCCTGATCCAGAAAGGGACAGAAAATTCCTTCTATGGGGACCATTAGCAGAAAATGCAGCCAGGACGTAGTCAAGTGACCTGTAATCATTAAAGGAGAACATTTAGGAGTCCCTCGGGTGAAAATGGTGTTTGGAAAAAACATCTGAAGCAGCTAGCAGATAAGCAAGCAAAAAAAGGGCAGGACCATAGTAAAGTTATGAAGGAGATAAAAATAGCAGGCACCTACCTTGTATGATCCTCACCTGTCCATACTACAATGGTATCTTGTGATAAAGGATCCAGATCTTTTCATCTCAAACTTCCCAAACTTTGAAAGAGTATTAGAGGTTGTCGTGTAGTACAACACTGAATAACAAACTTAATAACAGGAGATTACTGGAGATTACCGGCCCCCTAACAGGTGTTGAAACTGAATAGAACCACTATATTGAACTGAAATAAAATAGTGGATTCTAGAATAAATGGGCCACAACCCTGACTTCTATCATCGGAATGATGATATTATTCATGGAGACCCTTTGACAACTGTTATATAGAATTAAAGACGTACGTCACACATAAGTGGTCATGAGAAAAGTCCCTTTACCCTGTAAAAACATACTAGTACTTAAACATTTTACAAACCCCATTCCCCTTTTCTTCAGAGGGTCATCAGACAACTCTATCATCCATTAACTGCGAAAGCAATAGAGATGGCTGGGGGTTACCAGACGCTCTATCTTTGTATAACGTCAGAGAATAAACCTTCACTATAAAATTACCAGTAGCGGGGTAAGAAAGGAAGGTGTAAAGACTGTAGGGGGTGTCTGTACTTCCGCTCTCTATATGGTAGAGGAGAGGCACAGCGGACCCCAGCCAAGATTCTCTATTCGGTAGCAATGGACGAGCAATCAAGGCCTAGCCTCTCAGGAGGTGATGCAGGCTGGTTCTTAAGTACAGTGTAGTCCCCGAACCCCCACAAAGGAATGTATTACTGAAAACACAGTCTTTATATAATTAATATTCAAAGGTATGTACACGATCACAATAACGCACTTTGTACTCGGAAGTCAATAATGATAAATATATACAATTCTAAAGTGGTACCACTAATGTTATCGAATCTCATTAAAGTGCATCAACTGTACGGTTAAAATCTCAGACAGATCAATAACGAGTAAACCAGCAATAGAGATAGGAAGGAACGCACGATGGTTGAAACAATAGGCAGGATGCTGGCCCCGTTACCTAGACACAGTCCTGTGTGGAGATCCCCCCACCTGGGCAACCTGTAAATAAAGATGTATAGCACAAGCCCAGTCCAAATGTTCAATAGTCTTACTTCTTCCTGTTAAGGTTTTACCCCCCCAATGTACCTGGTAGAGTAGAGTTCTCCGACGATGCACCGACCGATCCTTCTTGAGTGCCTCCCTTTCAGGCAGGAGTCACGGATCGTCGAGAGGTGTCGGGGAACTTGGCGTTCGGTGTCGGGGAATCGACGGCCCTTCTTGAGTGGCCTCCCTTTAAGGCAGGAGTCACGGGTCGTCGAACGTCCAACGGTGAACAGGGTGAAATATTGCAGGGAAGTGGCAGCTTCGTTCCTAGCGGTGCTCGTCGACGACAGAGCATTGGCGTCCTGCAAGGAAGAGGCGTGCGGGGCACCTCAGTGACAATAGTTCTGGACCGCAAAGAAATGATGTAGAACTGTGGCCCAGCAAGGGCATCGAGTCTTCGGCGTCTCTGCGGTCTGTAGGTGGCGGGAAACCCACCGGTGGATGCTCCTCGGCGCGTCAACGGTCGTGCCTTCTCCAGCGGGAGACAAGTGGATGGCGATGCAGACGAGAGCGTCCGATGATCAATGAAGTTCTTAGGCAAACGGGAGCACGGCGGCTCCGGTCGGCGACGGCGGTCGTCGACAGTGGCGGACAACAGTCCGGGTGCTTCTCCTTGGAGTTCCGCAGCAGTCCCCGTATCGGGTCGGCAGCCTGTCGAAGGTCTGTCTACCAGGGAGCGTTGGCAAAGATCAGCTGTGCACGATGGTCCCTCGTAGCTCGGGAAGAGGGCGCCCTACCAGGTCCTCTCTGGGTCAGTCCTTGGAGGCACAGCAGCTTTCGGATTGTGAAGGAGAGCAACAGCAATTCTTCTCGTCCAGCAGGGCTTCAAGGTCAAGCATCAGTTAATCCAGTTACTCGTCATAGTGGACTTCAGCTTCTGAACACGATTCCTAGCAGTGAGAGGTCCCCAGATATACTGTTGATCTCCCATTCATTCCGCTGGGTCACACTCAATCATCCAATCACGACTAAGGGCATTCATGCAGGCAGGCAGCCAATCAGGCACACAAGGTATTCAGGCCATTCACTTCTCTCCAGACACTCACAACAAGTTATGTGTATTGGGACAAGTACCGAGCCGTTCAACACTCCAAGCTGCATTCATACCGGTTTCGGGCAGGGTTGTCTCAGTCATTGTGTCAACCACCAGATACTAGACACCCACAACACAGAATGCATATTCATCACACACTCTATTCACCCAGGTCCCGCCCACAGGAGGTACCCACAACATACATCACCGGGAAGGCTCCAGCTAGTCTGGCCGGGCCTTCACAACAACACCATATATGGCATTTCCACCCAACAGCCAGTCAGGGGGAAGGGACAGAGTCAGGGCTTTGGGAAAACAAGGTAATGGGTAATAGAAAGCAAGAGGCCACTGGTGCCATCTTGTTTTCCATCAGGAATCAACTGATCCCAATGGCAGGGCCGGGGTATCCCAAAATGGAGGATACTCCGCGCACCTGTCAATTCAGCATGGAGCTGCCACCAGCCCATACCCTGCTCTGTGGGCCACCCACAGGTGCCCAAAAACATACACTAGGGGCACAGGGTTGTACCCCCACCCATGGGTGCCATAAGGGTACCCCACGTGTTCGTTCACCAAACCAAAAGAAAGAGAGCTGCACCGCCAGGAGTCCCACATGAACTCCTGCATGGAAAACACGACAGAACACATGATGAAAAGCAGTAAAGGACAAGGATACGGAGGCCCTGTCCCTCTGATGCATTTCCAGCATCACAGAAGGCCCGACTTCTGCCGACATATGTTCCTGACCCTGCTTCAGTCACAATTTAGGACCCTTACTCTAAGAGTAGCCCTCAATCCCTTATGTCCGAAACATCAGGAAAGGGGAAGCTAGGTTTATGACGCCCATCCCCACCTTTACACACAAAGCTTCCCCTAGGTGCTTACTATTGGAATGTGGGTCATATAATCCAGTGCAGATGTTCAAATGTACAAAACCATGGGCATCAGCTACATGTGTCTCAGCAAAGATCCAGAAGAGAAATACGCTTACTGACAGTATTATCAAAAGGGGATGGCTGAAGAAGGGAATGTAACTGTAGTGGAGATGCTGGCACAGAGGCCTGGGGAAAGAGAATATTAGGATCTGGTATGTGTCAGGGACACTCCAGTGGGTGCCCTCCTAACCTCCAGGAATTGAAAGCCATGCACACAGAGCAGGTTTTTCTCCATCCGGTAATTCCTGGGAGGTTAGTTTGGTTAATAGATGTTCATGTGGGTAGACACATCTACCCAGAGGCAACTCTTCCCCTGGAGTTAGAAAGCAAGACAATCCCTGCATCATCTGCTGTCACGCCTGGACTTCCAGTGACCATGTTCCTAGGGACTGCCCTTATAGAGTTTCCCTTGCATGCCACCATACCCATGTTTAATATTGACCTCATTTACCAGACACCCCATCCACAAAAGGACAGGGACATTCTCTTCCGTGTTGCTGAAGATGGGGCTAGACGACCAACATATTTTGACTATAGAATGGGTTGGTAGCAGCTTACCATAGGGGCAAAGCCATGCCCTTACCCCTTCATGGATAGCCCTTAGCACTGATAGACTCCCTGGACTCCCACTACTGCTACAGTACTTGCCCAGCTCACTGCTGCCTTTTCACTGCATTTGATGAATGGCCATTTTACCATAATTGTTTGTGCATTTTTTAGGGGGTGGGAGGTTAGAGTGTTCTTTAACTTACATTTTAGAGCAGCAGGGATGGTCCTGGGCTGAGGGTGCATAGAGGGGGGAATGAGCTTGCCCCCCAAAACAAATTCTCTGAAGAATTGTGAGAATTGGCCACCTCAGTGAGTTGAACCTGATCAGCTGCTACAAGGAAATAATATCCACAATAATCATGGGATTGGTGACTCCCACCTCTCAAAGGAGATCTTGGTATAATCTCTTTAGCTCCAGCGGGGAAGGAATAGTCACAAAGCCTTACATAAAGGATAGAATGAAGAGAGATATCAGGGGAAATAGTGATTGGAGAGATACATGCTGATTCCCTGAAGCAAATAACACAGGATGAGCAAGCTATCACACCAAAACCTTCAGTCCTTTGAACCACATGTATGGCCAAGCCATTCCAGGTGGGTCCACCATGCTTCTCTGCCTATACCTCGCTCGAGGTATGGGCAGAATCGAAAAGGCTGGCCTACAGCAAGAGTAGGTATGCAGTTCCACACGGGAGGTCGAAGTTCTAAAGGGAAGGCCGAAAAAGGCACCCAGTAATCCTGCTCAACCAATCCAGCCTTGATTCAAATAATGTAAATACCGGCATTGCATTAAGCAACTGTGCTCCTTGGGGTTGAGGACATTTGTTGGGTTTTCACTAAGTGATGTGGGTGTTTGTAGCCAAGAAAGGTATGAGACTGGAGAGTTGTGGAGGAGAAATCAGGTGGATGGGGCTGGAAAGGAAAGGTCACAGTGCAGGGGAGTATAAGGAGTAGATGGAAATTACGGAGGCATGGAAAGGAGTAAGGAGGAAAGGAGGATGAATATTAGGGGGATTAAGGTGACTGGAGATAACACCAGGGAAGAAATTGATCACTATATGGAGGATGCTGGGAGAGAAATCAGAGGAGGAGAATCCTAAGTAGGATTCTGTGAATAACCTCTGGAGGAAGGTACTGAGGATCAAAGAGGAGGAAGTTGGAGGAACCATCAAGAGAAAGGACGAGAGGAACAAAGGGTAGAATGAAAGGAGGGGCAGCAGTGATGAAGTTTGAAGAATTATGGTGGGTGAATAGGCATGCTACATGCCTGATGTCAGTAAAAGCCTTCTAATGAGGGGTGTGAAACCATATGTCTTACCTACATGACAGAGTTCCAACCAAACAATAGACCATACTTGTAACGCTCACCTGATTCCCGTAGAGGCGCCGGTCTTGACTGGGCGTATACCGTATCTTCAAAGGTGATGTGCAACACACGGATGGCTCTTTGGGCTGGACCTCTGTGCACTGTATGTCTGACTTGAAGGGTAAGATGTCTGCAGATAGAAAATATGGGATTAAGGAACTGGGTTATTGAATGTCTCTCTCTTCTTCCCTTTCTCTTCTCCTGTAGAACCCCAAAGGTTAACGCTCTCACCTTAGGTAAGTGAACGCCGTGCTCTCCATCTGCCTCGGGGCAGGGTGCTGTAACCAGTTTCTTCACTGGATAAGGGGAGCAGGCCTCTTGACTTCAGAGGACTGCTGTCCGTCGTTTACTGCACGAACGGTAAGTTTCGAGTAACTCTAATGTCTTTAAAGTCTTTAGTAATGATGTTTCTTGTTTTGCAGGGTTCCGGCGATGGCGGATGACGGGCTGAAGTGAGTTGAAGATGGAGCCCGTGTGATGAATAGAAGCGCCTGGAAGCACGTAAGTAAGCGCTTGTTGCCTGCTTCACGATGCGCTCTAACTGTCTTTTTATTTTGCAGGTACAAGTTCAGAGCGGCTGCAGGGTGCCGGAATACCCACTGGGTTAGATGTGGAAAGGAGTAATGGCACGTGAGTATTAAAGTTCCCCAATGTCTTTAAACGCACCTGGTTTTGTCTTTCAGATGCCGGAATGCAGTGTGAAGACCTCCGGAGCGCACAAAGAGTAGGTAAGCCTTTGTCTTTCAGATGCCGGAATGCACCGCGAGGCGTTGGTGACAGCCGTGGACCAGGTAAGTGAAGAGCTGTCACTGAAGACCGTAATGCTAACCTGTTCTTTCTTGTCTTTATAGGTGTTGCTGAAGACTGGATTCAGGATGGTAAGCCTTTTTTCTTAGGCCCAGGATCAGATGCAGAAGACACGATGAGCGTTCTGCTGCAGAGGATGCAGAATAACGCAAAGCAAGATTCATCCATCGGGTGTGGTTTAAATAGCCTCCTGTAGTGCTTAGGTCTCTCCTTCCACAGCCACGCCTAGGTAAGAAAAGAGTTCCTGCTTTCCAGAAGAGTTCCAGTGTTCTGAATCTAGGGAGTGGCTCCTGCCCCACCCAACAGGAAAAGCAGTTCCAAACAGAAGAGGATCAGAGGCTCAACTGGCAGGCAAGTAAGCAGCATGGTCTGCTGCAGGTAAGTCCACCCAAGCATTATGAGCCCGGCGCTTCCAGCGCTGGGACTGGGCATATTTATGAGCATGGTGCCACTGGCGCCAGGACTGGGTCCAAAAGGTCCCAATTGGGACTGGTTGGCACTCGGAACCTGGGTTATGGATCTGCTTCCAAGGGAGTTGGGAAAACCCTGACCTTTTGGAAGCAGAGATCATGACAGTACCCCCCCTCAAGGCCCCTCCCAAACCGGGCTCCTCCGGGGGTTTTGGCTTGTCAGGAAATGTTCGGTGAAATCTTTTGATTAGGCGAGGAGCGTGGACATATTCAGCAGGTTCCCAGGATCTCTCTTGGGGGCGTAGCCTTTCCAGTCAATTAGGTAAAATAGTTTAGATTTGGAGATCTTGGAGTCCAGAATGCTTTTGACTTCAAACTCGAGTTCTCCATCAACTAGGATAGGTTTTGGAGATTTAGTTAGTCGGGTTTGAGGTTGCACGGGTTTTAATAGAGAGACGTGGAAGACTAGATGTATCTTCATGTGCGGGGGCAAGTCCAACTTGACCGCTACTGGGTTTACTATGGTAGTGATGGAATAGGGACCAAGGTATCTTGGATTGAATGTGCGTGGCCCTTTTAGAGGTAGATATTTGGTGGATAACCAGACTTGATCCCCTACTTGATATTGAGGGGCTTCCTTCCGATGTTGATCTGCTCCTTTCTTGTATTGTTCTTTAGCCCTTTGAAGGTGAGAAACAGCTTCCTTAAAGGCTTGGGTGATTGTAGAATGCAGGTAGTCTACTGCTGGTGTTTCAAGATCTTGGAGGGGATCCAACTCCGAGGTTCGAGGGTGACTGCCGTACAAAAGAAAAAACGGGGTTTTCCCAGTTCCCGAATGGACAGAGTTATTGTAGGCATATTCGGCTATCCAAAGGATGTCTTTCCAAGTTTTTTCAGTTTTTTGCAGCATGCAGCGTAAATACTGTTCCAGAGTTTGATTGGTCCTCTCGGTTTGTCCGTCGGTCTGAGGGTGGTGACTGGTCGATACTCTCACATCAATTTGAGCCGACCGACAGCAACTTCGCCAAAAATGAGAAATAAATTGACTACCTCGATCCGAAATTAGAACCGAAGGAAAACCGTGCAGTCGGACGATGTTTTCGAGAAATTCTCGGGCCAGAGTTGCTGCTGTTGGCAAGCCTTTGAGCGGAATGAAATGCGCCATCTTGGAGAATAAGTCCACGATTACTAGAATCGTATTGTATCCGGAGCATGGAGGTAGATCGGTGATGAAGTCCATAGAAAGCGTATGCCAAGGGCGAGGTGGGATGTCAATAGGGCGTAAGAGGCCTGCTGGTCTTTCCTTTTGACTCTTGTTTTGGGCGCATACTCCACAGGACATTATAAAGTCTCTGATATCTTTTTTCCAAGACGGCCACCAGAAGTAGCGCTTGATCTTTTCTGAGGTCTTGGCCATACCGGGATGTCCTTCTATTAAAGAATCGTGATAACAAGCGATTACTTTTTTCTGTAAATCTGTGCTGGGTAGGTATAATCGTTCTTGGAAATACAATAAGTTGTCCTTTACCGCAAAGTCCTTTCCCTGCAGATGCCAATTCTGTATGTCTGCTGGAGTTACAAGTTGCCTGGCTTTATCCTTAACTTCCTCTATGGATTCTGTGGCGATTACACCCAGAATTATTTGTTCGGGAATGATTGGTACAGGTTTAGGGTTGATCAAGTGTTCTTCCACTCCCATCCGAGAAAGGGCATCAGCTTTACCGTTCTTTGTACCAGGTCGATAGGTAATTATGAAGTCAAACTCGGCAAAGAATAATGCCCAACGGAGTTGTCTAGAGGATTGGGTTTTTGCGGTTTTCAAATATTGCAGGTTTCGGTGATTCGTAATCACAGTAACGGTGTGTCGGGCCCCCAGCAGATAAGCCGCCAAGCCTTAAAGGCAGACTTGATAGCCAGAAGTTCCTTGTCATTAATCGTGTAATTGATTTCAGGAGGCGAGAATTTGCGGGACCAAAATGCCACGGGATGCAACTGATTGGTTACCGGGTCCTTTTGTGATAGAACTGCCCCCATGGCAAGGCTTGAAGCATCAGTTTCCACGATGTAGGGGAGTTCGGGGCGAGGGTGTTTTAAGATTGGTGCAGAGATAAATTTAGTCTTCAAATCCTGGAAAGCTTGTTCCGCCTCGGTAGACCATTCAAAACGTTTGTTTTTCTTTAACAAGGCAGTGATGGGCTGGACTATTCGAGAGAATTCGGGGATAAACCTGCGGTAAAAGTTAGCGAAGCCTAACATGCTTTGCACACCTTTTACGGAGGATGGTGATGGCCATTTGAGAACTGCATCGACCTTCTTTGAATCCATACGCACTCCGCCAGGTGATAATATGAATCCCAAGAATTCAACTTCAGTCACGTTGAAAACACATTTTTCCAACTTAGCGAAAAGTTTGTGTTGATGCAATCTTTCGAGGACCATTTTCACGTGTTTCCGATGTTCAGATTCCGATGAAGAATAAACGAGGATGTCGTCAATGTAAACAACAACACACACATCTATGAGCTCTCTGAGGACATCGTTCATAAAATATTGAAAGGCGGCCGGGGCATTGCAAAGTCCGAAGGGCATGACCTGATATTCAAATAGCCCATACTTGGTGCGGAAGGCCGTCTTCCATTCATCGCCCTCTTTTACTCGTACCAAGTGGTAAGCTCCTCTAAGATCCAGCTTTGTATATATGCATGCTTTTCTGACTTGGTCCAGGAGTTCAGGGATCAAAGGTAACGGATATCTATTCTTAACGGTGATCTGGTTCAGGGAGCGATAATCGATACAAGTTCTAAGGTCTCCTTCCTTTTTTGGAACAAAGAACAAAGCTGAAGAAGCAGGGGACTTGGAAGGACGAATAAACCCATTTGCCAGGTATTGATCCAAGTATTGTCGAAGGTGAAGGTTCTCAGGCTCGGTGAGGGCATAAATTCTACTACAAGGAGGAGTAGATCCAGGTATCAGGTCTATCTGGCAGTCATAAGACCTATGAGGAGGTAGAGAGTTAGCCTGATCCTTCCGGAAAACATCTTGGTATTCTAGGTATTCGGGAGGTAACTGGGGAGTCTCTGAAGAAATTGCTGCCAGTGCAACACCAGGTGGAGGGTGACAAGTAGAGACACATTCTGGAAACTGGACCGTTCTTGCTCGCCAATCGATCAGAGGATTGTGTTCCTCTAACCAAGGTATTCCTAGAATAATCTGAAACTGAGGGGCCTTGATCACATCGAACACGATCTTCTCATGGTGTCCATCTTGACTTACTAGCGTCACCTCTTGAGTGGTATGCGTTACTGACCCGGAGGCTATCTCCGTACCATCCACCGTAGTAATGACGTCCTTTACAGCCTTGGGACAAAGAGTTAGATTCATCCTCAAAACCATTTCATGATCCACATAATTGCCGATGGCACCGCTGTCGACGTAAGCTTCAATTGCATGTAATCGATCGGGATTATCAGGGCTAATGAGGACCATAGGTATCACGAAATGCGAGGTCACGGAACTGGTTTTCACGCTCGGCAAGAGGACCTCTATTCTTGTCGGGCGAGGTCGTTTCCCTGCTCAGAGTTTGTAACTTTGGTAACTGCAGCTCCTACTGCCTTCTTGGCAGGTTTCACCGGACAGTCTCGAAGAAAGTGCCCTGAGTTTCCGCAATATAGGCATAATTGCAACTGTTTTCTCCTTTCCCGCTCCTTTTGTGTTAGAGGACCTTTCAGACCCCCTATTTGCATGGGTTCCCCGGAGTCTACTCCTTTTGAAGGAGTTGGCGGTTTGGAAAATACTCGAGCATCAAACTTGGAACGATCGGCCTTCCTGTTCTGCAGTCTGTGATCTATTTGAACGACTAAGTCTATATAGTCCGAACAATCTTGTGGGGGATTCACTACTTGGGCTAACACATCTTTGAGCTCTCCACGTAGACCTCTATAAAACAGCGTAATCCTTTTGTCCTCAGGCCATTGAGTTTCCACTATCAGTCTGTTGAAAGACGCAATATAAGCCAAAAGGTCTTGATTACCTTGTCGCAACAAAAGAAGCTCATTGTCCAAGGCCTGCCCCTGTGAATGTCTTGCGAACAGTTTTTCCATACTGAGCTGAAAAGCTTGAAAATCATGGAGGACCGGATCATCTTGATTTACTAGAGGGATCGACCAGTCTGCCGCATTGCCACTAAGGTACGAAAGCACGAAAGCTACTTTAGCTTGATCAGTTGGAAAGGCTGCTGGCCGGCATAAGAAATGCAACCGGCACTGATTGATAAATACTGCAAACCTCTTTGGGTCACCAGAAAATCATTCGGGCGGAGCCAGAGGTACATTCCCAGGTAGGTTGATCTGCACTGGATTCATAGAGGATGTAGAAGGAAGATTTCCCCCAGATGCGGGTAACGGGGTCTGTCCGGCTTGTGACTGTAGCAATTGTCTAGCGAGATCATCTGTTCGCTCCTTGGAAATAATCAGTTCCCTTCTTAGAGCGTTCGTTTCCTGACGGGCTGCATGCACTTCTGCCCTTAGTTCCCCAAGTAACTGGGCTAGCTGGTCGGTATCCGAGGTTTCCATAGCGCCTGGACGGGAGTTTTGTGGTAGGCTTTGCGTTCTGTAACGCTCACCTGATTCCCGTAGAGGCGCCGGTCTTGACTGGGCGTATACCGTATCTTCAAAGGTGATGTGCAACACACGGCTGGCTCTTTGGGCTGGACCTCTGTGCACTGTATGTCTGACTTGAAGGGTAAGATGTCTGCAGATAGAAAATATGGGATTAAGGAACTGGGTTATTGAATGTCTCTCTCTTCTTCCCTTTCTCTTCTCCTGTAGAACCCCAAAGGTTAACGCTCTCACCTTAGGTAAGTGAACGCCGTGCTCTCCATCTGCCTCGGGGCAGGGTGCTGTAACCAGTTTCTTCACTGGATAAGGGGAGCAGGCCTCTTGACGTCAGAGGACTGCTGTCCGTCGTTTACTGCACGAACGGTAAGTTTCGAGTAACTCTAATGTCTTTAAAGTCTTTAGTAATGATGTTTCTTGTTTTGCAGGGTTCCGGCGATGGCGGATGATGGGCTGAAGTGAGTTGAAGATGGAGCCCGTGTGATGAATAGAAGCGCCTGGAAGCACGTAAGTAAGCGCTTGTTGCCTGCTTCACGATGCGCTCTAACTGTCTTTTTATTTTGCAGGTACAAGTTCGGAGCGGCTGCAGGGTGCCGGAATACCCACTGGGTTAGATGTGGAAAGGAGTAATGGCACGTGAGTATTAAAGTTCCCCAATGTCTTTAAACGCACCTTGTTTTGTCTTTCAGATGCCGGAATGCAGTGTGAAGACCTCCGGAGCGCACGAAGAGTAGGTAAGCCTTTGTCTTTCAGATGCCGGAATGCACTGCGAGGCGTTGGTGACAGCCGTGGACCAGGTAAGTGAAGAGCTGTCACTGAAGACCGTAATGCTAACCTGTTCTTTCTTGTCTTTATAGGTGTTGCTGAAGACTGGATTCAGGATGGTAAGCCTTTTTCCTTAGGCCCAGGATCAGATGCAGAAGACACGATGAGCGTTCTGCTGCAGAGGATGCAGAATAACGCAAAGCAAGATTCATCCATCGGGTGTGGTTTAAATAGCCTCCTGTAGTGCTTAGGTCTCTCCTTCCACAGCCACGCCTAGGTAAGAAAAGAGTTCCTGCTTTCCAGAAGAGTTCCAGTGTTCTGAATCTAGGGAGTGGCTCCTGCCCCACCCAACAGGAAAAGTAGTTCCAAACAGAAGAGGATCAGAGGCTCAACTGGCAGGCAAGTAAGCAGCATGGTCTGCTGCAGGTAAGTCCACCCAAGCATTATGAGCCCGGCGCTTCCAGCGCTGGGACTGGGCATATTTATGAGCCTGGTGCCACTGGCGCCAGGACTGGGTCCAAAAGGTCCCAATTGGGACTGGTTGGCACTCGGAACCTGGGTTATGGATCTGCTTCCAAGGGAGTTGGGAAAACCCTGACCTTTTGGAAGCAGAGATCATGACAATACTCTCTTTGAGTGGTATCCCTACATGTTATCCCCACCAAAAATATCGCCGTACATATGGTTGTTTGTCTCGCCATAGGCGATATTTTTGGGGGGGATAATTTGTGGGAGCAGGAGTTGCAGGGGTATCCCCAGCACATTTAAAAATAGTGCAGAGGTTGCAGGGGTGCCCCCTGCAGGGTCCATGGTTCAATATTGCGGCAAAAATATGCTGATATTTTTGTATGGTGATATTTTTGCGGGATATTAACATGTGGAACCCTTTGAGTAGCACTGGTGAAGCAGCCAGGCTTTATTCAAGGGAAGAGAGGAGGCTGGTGGACAGGGACTGTTGGTACCAATATATAATAAAAAAGAGGATGCTATACAGATGTCTTGGAAAATAGATAATAGATAATAGATACTCTTTATTATAGGGTTACATACATACTTCAGACCCTTCCCACTCCTATAGCTAATACCAGACCCATATCAAAAGGGGATCAAGTCAGGAGCCGGGAAAAAGGGATCTATAGACATAAGCAACATACGTTACAAAGGGCCTCATTCCGAGTAGGGTGGTAAGGGTTAATGGGCACCGGTAAGCAGACTGGTGCTGGTAAACCCTTACCCCCCCTGCAAAGGACGTGTGGTCTGATCACACGTCCTTTGCGGGTCCCGCTAAGGGACCAGAGCGCTAATAACAGGCCCGCTATTTGCGGACCCGCAATAAGCACCTTCCCATTCCCATTTGAGCCCTATGGGGGCTCAAATGGGAATGGGGAATGGTTGGTTGAATGGGGACTTACCGGGTCCGCACAGGTCAGAATGTCCCGGTAAGTCCCCATTCAACCAGACCGGACACGGACCCGGGTTTGGAGGCTGCCATGGCGCAAATAGCGCCATGGCTACCTCCAAACTCGGAATGAGGCCCAAAGACATGTGCAGAATCCACAATGGCAAGAAATTAACAGCCACGATATTACCCACCTTTAGTATACAGAAAAACAGGTTACTTACAGGTATGCCAAGTACTTAAGTACAGCAACTAGAAGGAGTAAATGTCATGGACCAGTACTGGATGCCAAGGGTCCTGATGACTAAGCCATTGGCAACCCTAAGAACTCTCAGAGAAGACTTAAAAAACCTAAGGTGTAATAGACCCCGAAGGAAAGCATGGCAACACAACAAGTGTTGGCATATGTGTAGACTCTTCACACCATCCCTATAAGACAGGAAAGGGAAACTTTAGTGAATAAAGCAATGAATCAGAGACTAAACACAATGGGCCTCATTACGAGGTTGCCAGTAGGTTGCCGGTAGTACCGGCAGGCCTACCAGCAACCTCAGTTTACTGTTTCCGCCGCCTGACATCCCGGTGATACTGGGATATCACAGGCGGCGGAAGAACGGTAAATTCCCATTCCTGTGGATGAAGCACTGGCACCGTTAGAAATCGTGCCGTTGCTTCAGTGAAAAACCTGCTGGTAGGGGCCTGACCTACTGACAGGTCAGGCCTGTGGGTAGTTCACAGCTCTTACCGGCAGACACAAATTGAGCCGGTCCGGAATGGGTGCAGGTGACGTTGTTACCAGCACCTTTATTTCCGGACTGGCTCACTTGTAATGAAGCCCAGTGTCTTAAAGAAGTTGAGAAAATATTCACCCAGTAGAGCATAAGGGACCACCCAGGTCTGCTTGCAACCACCTATAACCCCATGGGGCCTCGTGGCATAGAACCGGAAGTATAAGGCAATAAAATCCCAGAGATGTGGGAAAAACTGCCATGCACTATGTGAGGAAAAAGCCCACCTTAACAAGTATGGGACAAGGACCAAAGAGAAAAAGAGCCTGGAGAACAAGCAAGGCTCTCATACTGATGGGAAGAACACACTATACAAATGACAAAAGACAAACTGGCACACACCAAGTGGGGAACTACAGGAGAAACAAACATGTGTGGGAGAAGCGCTGACTGCTCTGGGATGCAGGGAAGGGAACACTGGCAAGGACAGAAATCTCAGGGACAGGGAAGACAAGGCGAGTGAGGAGAGAAGGGACCAAAGAAAGACAGACACATGGTAGTCCATGACAAGAAAGTACATTGTGAAACACTACAAACAAAAAGAAAAAAAAAATTCTAACTGATGAGTTTGAAGGACAATGTTGGCAAACAATTTACACCAAGTCCCCTTTCTACTCAAATGTTATTCCCCCAGATAATACAGAAGCAACTAGGCCCTCTTTCCATTGCTATATTTGGCCTCTGGTGGCCATCTTGGAGTGGAGTTGCAAATAGCCTCAGTTCATCCTCTTCCCAATTTGTTTCTAATTATGCCATACTTTCCATGATCTCCTCGTCTTGTTTTTGACTCTTGGTTGTAGTCCATGTCTCTGATTCATGGCAATAAATAATGTTTCAAAATATGCTCACATAATATAACAAAGCCCAGAGGGTCAACACACAGAAGACTATACAGTAGTCCATCATTACACATCCTGGACAAGACCCAGTTCACTCCTAGAAATAAAAAAGAAATACTGTAACTACACATGTTTATTGCTACACAATTGTATGCCATTGAATATGAGTGAAAAGTAGTGATTGAATACCTTAAATTACCTAATAGATTGTAGATAGTTTAAAAAAGCCCTTATTGGAGAGGAAACTCCAGAAACCCAACAGAGACCCACAAACAATGTCAAAGGTCCGGTAGGCACTCTTTTTGTCACCTACAGAGGAGTTCAAACGTTTGTCAATGATTCCCCACAAGAATGGATGGGGCAAAGTCCATCAGGAAACCATGGTTATAGGTTAACCCTTGGTAAACCCCAGTTCTACCTTACAGGTGTGGCCAAAGAAGCAAAACAACTACCTGGAAAACCAGGGGAGATGCCCTTGAAGAGCTCTAGTTCCATGCTCAAGCCCCAGCCAGTCAAAGGATGGATGCCAAGCAGGATTCTGGCCAATCGAAGTCAAAGGCGAATGATAATAGAGGAGGCCTGGAAAACCCAACTACTCCTGGGCCCAGGGAACCCCTGAAGATAATTCCAAGCAACAATCAAGACCCAATACCCAGAGAAAAGTACTTACAGTGTGAAAAGAGGAAAATAATATGAGGCCGGGGAACCCAAAGGAAACACACCAAACACCGGTTACAAAGGAACATACAAAGTACTTTATTTTAAGGTCAAGCAATAACAAAGTCAAATGACAGGTCAGATAGCTATCGGCCCTCAGTGTAACACAACAAACTTCAATGGGGTTCGATGTATTCAGTGAGAGACTGTACATTGGGACATTCAGGCTTTTATACATTTCTCCAGCCTGTTGTCCAACCCCTTCACGGGTTAACCATTCCATGAATGTGTAACAGGTCTAGGGTCTCTGCCAGGTCAACTCTAATTTATTCATTTGTATGTGTATAGATCAGTTCCGTTGATACAGGTAATCCATTTACATGCAGGTCAACAGAAGGACAAGGTCTCAGTTCACGACCCTAACAAGTGGCCTGCAGGCAAGTTATACATAAGCTGTACGGAGGTCATGCCGACCAGATTCTGTTCGAAATGGCATCGTCCACCATTTTGATGTTCAGGGTGACTCTTAAACAGCAAGAGAACCTAAAATGGCGGTTTGATTCAAGATGGCGACTTACATCAGTTTCTAAGGTCAAGACCTTGCCGTAGAGAGTTATTCGCGTACAGTTTTATGCGACTTGGCTTAGGCCAAAATACATACAATCGTCTACACTACGAGGCATAATTTAATATCCAGTTTGACAACAGTACCAGTCGCTGAAGATTCTGCCTAGAGAAAGTGGGGGAATCCGGTGAGTACAGGGCTTCTTTTACAGGGCTGGGACCAAGTTCCAGCATCCTTTGATATGATATGATATGTAATTTATAACGCGCCTGTAAACAAGTGTTTCTAGGTGCGACAAGACAAGGAGGGGGAAACAGAAGGCGGACACACAATGATCTTACTAGGTCTTGTATCATTCAGATCATGCAAGTCCAGGGAAGATTGGAGGGGACAAGTGCCAAGAGGGGTGGAGGGTGAGGAGAAGTTCAGGTGACTCAATAAGTGCTGCCAGAGGGTGGCTCTTAAGTGCAAAGAGAAGGGACAGTAGAGTTACAGATACAGACCGTTAAGTGCCGAGGGAGCACGGAAACAGTGCAAGGGCAACTGGACAAGCAGGAGCATGGGCCCAAGTTCAGGGGTGGCCAGGTGACCAGTGTGCAGAACAATCAGGGACATTAGCAGGGGAGAGGAAGAGAGAAAGCAGAAGCGAAAAGGAAGGTCTTGCATTGCTTCCGGAACCAGAGGTGGTTCTGCTCAAGTTTGAGAGAGGCAAGGAGGCTGTTCCAGAGGGAGGCTCCAGCCGAGGATAGAGATCTGCCCCTGATTCTCTATCCCCCAGAGAATTGGAGGTGGATGAGCAGAGACTTTGACTTGAATCCTGGACTATCATTGACCCTGATGGATGAACAAAACTAAAAATCCTTGTTCCCATGTGGCTGTCCCGCCAGCTAGAAACAGAAGCAAGCAGCAATGGGGAAGGCACTAGAAAGCTGGAGGAACCTGACAAAGAGTATCCAGGCAGCTCC
The DNA here is from genome assembly GCF_040938575.1 of Ambystoma mexicanum. NCBI lineage: Eukaryota > Metazoa > Chordata > Amphibia > Caudata > Ambystomatidae > Ambystoma > Ambystoma mexicanum. The sequence continues at coordinate 780,269,498 of NC_090935.1, forward strand.
AGGGGCAAGGCGGTGCAGCGGGCCAACAAAGCAAGGTAATCCATACATGGACCTCTTGCTCACTGTGTTAAGAGAGGCACAGAACCACATCCACACTTCACTGATTGTGGGCAACAAGGCAGAACCATGTATTGGGGGTTTCTGGTGCTACTGTTTTTCACAGGACAATGTTGGTGGTGGATTGCTATTGTGGTTGTATCAGACTTATATACAAATTAATATTTCTCCTCTGTGAAAGGTACAGTAAACTAAAATGTGGGAGTGGAGCCACATGAGTAGGAACCTTCCCACATAACAGGTTATTTTGGGCCTGTACATTTTCAGTAGAGGGGCTCCCACATTTTTTCAAAGAACAGTTCCAGATTGGGAGCAACAGATGCAGGTGACCAAGGTGACTGAGCAAAAGAGTAGTGGTGATCTACTCCTCTTGGAGATTCCCTACCTCGAGGCACTTGGTCCAGGAGGAAATTGTTGGGAGACAGCCCAACAATGACCCAGAAATGGTCCCTGCATGTGACAGCCAGACCAGCCAGCATGTGGACAGGGAAGAGGATCGGACTTCCATGAGACAAAGAAGAAACCATAAGCAGGGACAATGGAGCAAGAGACCAGCTAGTATGGCCAGCACTGGTGCATGGAAGCAGTGCCCCCCTAGGTGGCAATCATCCAGCAAGTTTGATAAGAACTCTCTGTAGTGGGCCTATCCTCCTCTAGATAAATGCATCCATTCAGGGGATATCCTAAGCCAGCTCTCCAATCACACGGCAGATAGACACAGAAAACGTTTGTCAGACAGCCAATCAATCTGGCCCTAAAAACAGCCAAACACCCAGGTAGACCTACACAAGATGTGTATGTGGATCTTCTGGTGCAGAAAACAAGGCTTGTCCAGTATAAACCACTCTATGGGGTACAGTGCCCACATTAGCACAATGACCATAGAGCCATCCCATGGTCACCAAAGAGAAGGGAATGGCCAAAAAAAGGCCAGGATTGAAGTTTAAAAAATGCAGTGGGAGACCCCAGTGGCTGCTAAATTGGTACACCAGGCTAATAATGTGGTAAAAATAACTTAACTTGTGGTGAAGTCAAAGCTAATGTAGAGCTGCCACTGGCCTACTTCCAGCACACTTGTACGATCATAGAATCACCCTGGAACCAAATTCATCCTTGCCCTAGGAGCCATATGGGCCACTGCTGTACAGCACATGAAAAACAGATGCAGTGACAGGGGGACTTCAGTAGATGTCCCAAAGGCCACACAAACCAAGCACAATATCCAGGAAAAACCTGCAGGGAAAAAGCAAAACAGTACAGGGTCCCTTAAAATGGGACAAGAGAACCCCATAAATTAAAACAATGTCCTAACACTTGACACAAGGAAGTTTAGGAGGGGTGGAGGCACACACACGTGGTGGGGCTCTGAGGAGCAACAGGGGGAGGAGCAAGAGAAAAGTAGTGGAGAGGAGGGGACAACATCAGGCGAGATCCTCTGAGACAAGATCCTGTTGTAATTTGTCAATGAGGTAGACGAGATGGGGTGTGGGGGACTAGAGCAAGGATCCTGAACCAGGAAGAAAGAGATTTTCACCAAACCCTGTGTGTAGCCCAGCACAGTTAGCAAGCCTAGCTGGAAGCTCAGGGGCTCAATTTGGCATTACCCAGCCTTACATTCTTCATGTACTCTGGCCTAAGAGATGGGCCCGAGACCCAAGTGGAGAGGCCACCCAGGAGTCATGACGAGAAAGCAGAGGATCTGGTTCAACAGAACCAGAATCCAAGAAACCTGGGCTCAGACACGCTACTCCTGAGGCTGTCAGTGGCTGAGAATGTACAAGTAACCCTAAGAAGAAATCCCTGGACTGTGGATTAGAGACGTTTGTTGAATCCTGCACCTTTTGCTGTTTGAATTTCCGGTCATCCGGCTGTTCTGTTGAACACTCTTTGTAAACCTCCCCAACCAACCTGTATTGGTTAACATCACAGCCATTTGTGTGTTTGTGGGTGTCATTGATTCTGCTCGGCTTCCTGACAGCCTCTTGCTGATATTTGTGTTGAGTGATCTCTTCCTCCTCCCTTATGGCATCATGTACTGCAAATGTCCATGCTTCATCAGAAAACGTAAAACATTCCATAGGTTGGTAGGTAACACGTGTGATGTCTTCCCTTCTACATGAGTGGAACAGGATTCTAAGTGACCCCCAGGATGTGTTTTCATTGAAATGCTCGTGCTCTATCGTATGCTTAGTATATTAAGATAATCTGCAGTTATTTAAGTATTTCCACCCACCCATGCAGGAGGGCTGGACATGCTTGTAATGGCCCACCACCATAGGGTACAGGAGAGAGTGAAATCAGGTCCACATCTCCAGTGCATATAGTAAAGCCATTAACACTTGCGCTTCACTGGCTATCTACTAATATGGTCACTTTCAGGTTGCAAATAATACTGGGAATGGATATTAATCACTGCTCTAGTATGCATCATGGAAATGTGAAAATGAGCCCTTGAAATATCTCAGAAATGTATTTATTTATTTATTTGTTGTAGATTTGTAAGATGCCAATGATGCACGCTTGCGGTGCCCCAAGCATAACAGTGTGCAGGCCACAAGACAGGCGATGGGGAGCGAGAAAAAAACAAAAAAGGTCGTTCTCCGTTTTTGGATGCAAAAGGAGGTGGAGGTGAACTAAGAATACAGAGAAATGCTTAGGGGTTGTGAGAACCCCTTTAACCAAAGAGCGACAGTAGTGCCCAAGAAGGAAGAGACTAAAGGAGGCACAGGAGTCACAATGCAGGGCATGGGGAGTGATCAAAAGCCATTCACCTTCCCTTGCAGGAATAATGCTGGTGGTGCCCTAGGTCTGCGCCCCAGTCAGACTTCAGGTGAAGTCTTTTTGAAGAGGTCTGTCTTGAGCAATTTTCAAAATTTTAGGAGGCTGTCTTCAGATTTTATAGCTAATGGGAGGCTGTTCCAATGGTGTTCGGAAAGACAGAGCTCCCTGATGGACCTTGTCCCCCACTTCTTTTCCTGAAGGCAATGTTGCAGAAGTTATTCACTGACGTAGATCTTAGGATCTGGGTGAGCTTGTACTTTGAGATCAAAGATCTCAACTAGCAGAGCCACTGCTATTAAATGCTTTGATTAGTTTTCATATGATCTTGAAAACAATTCTGTATTCCAATGGAAGCCAATGTGCAGACTTCAATGCCGGCGAGATGTATTCCAGTGATTTGAGGCCATGGACCTTGTGTGCCACCATGTTTTGAATGAGTTGAAGAATGTGGACGAGGCATTTCGAGAGACAACATTAAAACTATTACAATTGTCCAGCTTGGACAGCAGTACTGCTCGTGTGACTTCTGCCTTGTGTTTGATGTTGAACTATGGCATGTTGTGTTTCCGCTTGTGGAGGTTGTAGTGACAGTATTTAAAAACTTGTTTTCTCTGTCTTTTGAAGCAAATTTATTTTCAAGGAAAAAGCCTATTGGGGGGCCACTGGAAAGGAATATGAGAGAGACTATTGATCCTATTAAAATGATTTCTGTCTTCGTAGCGTTTAGGCACAAGTGATTGTCAGCCTTCTAATCCTGCAAGGTTACCAGGCAGGAAGAGATGGCCTGAGTGTTTGGAGGTCTGTTTGAAAGACTGAAAGAGATTTGCATGCCATCAGGCTACAGCTGGAGGGGAGAAGAGAATGTTTTCAGGATAATGCTAAGGGCTTCACATAAACATTGAAAAGTCACTTGGAGAGGACCAGGCATTGGGAGACACCCAACCCAAAGCAGGAGAGTGATGAGTGAAAAGTGCCTGATCTGACTGTGAAGGAAGGAGATGCCCTAATTCAGAACTGTGCCAGTGATGCCAACAGTATGATGTGGGCTCTATAGCAGGAATTTAGTGCTGAATAGTATTGCATGCTATTGACAGGTGAAACAAGAACAGAATGGCCAAGGAATCATGCTGCCCAGCGACACTTCTTTAATGGGAAGTAGGGTGGATGCTGTGGCCTGGGCAGAAACCTGGTTAAGGGGCAAGACCAAGCAGAATTGTATGTAATCGAGGAGTTGTTTGGTTGCCACTTTTCCAAACAGCTTCCCTGTTTGGAAAAGTGGCAGCTGAACTTCTAACTGGTCCCTAGCATTACCGGGCCTGGTAATGCCCCCCTGTTCGGGTTATATTGCTTAAGTAACAAAGCCAGCAAATAACCGCTTACATAGTCTTGATTGTCAGAATTTTCATTTGACCACCAGAGTGTTTCTGGGATCTACGGTAATTTTTTCAGTATTCAATAAGGGCATAATGTTTTTGTATTGTTAGTATATTTGAGGCTTTTTAAAGAATTATTTTCTCTGAGGCGAAGAGTATCTTCAAAATCACTCATCTGTTGGACAGGAGGTAATCGCACACACAGAAGATGTGGTTGAGTAAATCCCATGGTTTCTTCCGCAGCACTAGCCCGGCAGCAGTGTTCTGGATGTCATGTGAAAGGAAGATTGTGAAAGTTGGCAGACCAAGATAGAAACCGTTTCACTATTGACTGCACATCTGGAAAAACATTTCTGCCGAGATCCAGAAAAATGAAAAGCCAATGCCACCATACAACATGAATCCTGCACTGTCAGGAATTACCTGTTTCCACCGCTCAGAGACATTCCTGAGATGAGAAGAGCTCTTCTGTAGCTTGTCTTTATTATTTTACAATTGTTACTAGTCATCAGATACAGCAGACAGTGGGTTATTAGGAGTGGCTACTGTCCCTCACGGAGTGCAGATGTTTGGTGATTAGAAGTCGACAAGGTGCATACAACACCATGCTGTGTGACATGACTGCTACTTGCAGGTGATACTTTTGTAGATTTCCTTTCCCTGTGTTTCTTTCCAGAGGTGGTTTTGTGAAGGCCTATTTATTTATTTATGTGAGCATTTATACAGTGCTGGCCCTACCCAGAGGGTCTCAGAGTCCATAACAAAGTTCAAATGGAGGAGGTAAAAATACATTTTAAAGTATCCCTATATTACACTATGCAAGCAAATGTAACAAGCACCACCAACCCCTAGACCTTGCAGGGATTGAAATGAAGAATGGGTACGCAGGAGCTAAAAGCAGCCAACCCTTGAATATCCAGCATTAACCAGTGACCAGGAGTTACCACTGGGGAATGAGGGGAATCCGTTAAGCTAACTTCTCCATATGATATAAACGTATCCTTTTGTCCATTATTGATGACCCCTTATGCTTTAAATGTCATATAAATGTGTCCTACGGTTGATCTATAGATTGTCCCAAATACATTCCTATTGGTGTGTTTCTTTGGCATCAGGTGGCCGGTGACGCCTAAACTAGCTCCTGATAGCTGTTGGTGTCAAGCTAACCATGCTCCTCTAGGCTACAAGCAGGAGCTAAATAGCTCCCATCTCCCCCAGTTTTGAACCCTGGGGGCCTGGTGGATTCCCTGCCCAAGAAACCTTTGAACAATGAGTCCAAATAGTGAATTCTAAAGTGCCTATGTCCATATGCATTGGGACTAAGAAGTATGTAAACATAAAGAAAAGACTTCGAACATTTAAGAATAAGAAATAGCATACAGGAATATTTTTAACAAGTTATTTGCGGCAAAAGAATGTGGAGATGATGAGAAATGGAAGGAAGGAAGGAATGGGGCTAAGGGGGAGAGAGCAAGAGGAGCAGAATAGCAGGGCACCCACACAAAAGAGATCCATGGTGTAAAGGCACACCCGGAAATATCCAGGGTTCCAAATGACCAGTCCTCCTCTGCATGTATCCCCTTATAGACCTAACCTGCGCGTTGCAAAGGGAAAAAGCACAAGCGCCTTTCCTCCTCCTGAATATGTTCTTCTAATGGTGCTTAAGCATTGGCCAGACTGTATTTTCTATAACCATTTAATGTGCTGCCTGACTGCTGCAGTGTACTTTCTGAAACCTGTTGCTCGCCTTTTGTCTTCTGCTTGATTTTCTGCCAGCCCCTGCTCCTTCACCGGTTTCTCACGACACTTTCAGACCCGATTGGCAAAATCCACCAGAGCCATAAACTCTCATATTAAAACGAGCACAGACACCCCGAGACCTACTTCCTCCGTTAGTGGCATCTGGGGGGAGGGTGATTTCCACGCTGTAAGTTTTCATGAGAAAGCAGAGATAATCTTGCAGTAGTCTAAACAGGGATTTGAGGTTTCAGAAGAAAGAAAACTTGTTAATTATTCAATAATTCCCTCCAATTGCTGCAGAGCAATTGAAAGGGAATGGGGTGAGTCTGAGCCTAGAAAGTGGGAGATACATATCTGTAGATCACAGCTACATAGGAAACGTGATCACGTTGCGCCAAATGTCTGCAGTGAACATGGTTGCCTCATTAAATGAAATATGGATTGAAAAGCGTTTACATTGGTAGCTTTGCATAGACCAGGAACTGTCTTGTCAAATGGCCAAGTATATATGTATGTGAAGCGGCCTTCTGCAGTGCCCTACTGCCACAAATGTAGGTCTCGCTGTGCATAGCTCTTTAAGAAAGGAGGGTAAGGTGTGTTAGTCAGATAGCCGGAAGGCAGATGTAGAAACGTGGTGTAGCTGGAAACAGGTGTACAACATCCGTTACCTGTGTGCCGGAGTCAACATCGTTTGTGGCTGGTATGGACTGGGCAGCTTAGCCGTATTGGAAGCCTCCAAATTGTGGCGTAGAGAACTTGACTGAATGTTGGTTGATAGAAGATGGATAGGGTCTAATAAGTGCACTCGCTATTGAGATCGCTGAAGGAGTGTGGGAACTGCCTAAGCACACCATTGTCAGCTGTTGCCATCTTGCAGCTCTTAGTACCAATATGGCAGTGCCCAGCAAATGCGTGAACAAAGTCAAAACTGTTTGCTTTCCCAATGCCTGCTATCACGATGACTTGGGGGATTTATACTTAAGAAGCTGCCACTACTACTTGGCTCCAGGGGTTAATCCCTTTGAACTATACAATGAACCAATGAACTTCGATGCTTAGCACTGCTAATGCTCGGGTTGACGACAGGTATTAAGTGGCCTGCAATTGTTCAATTGGTGCAATGAGTGGTTGCTGGTAGCCCTGGAGCAAGTCAAAAGGATGCGTACCTCATACTGAGCCTAGACAACACGCACTAATGCACACAAACATTACTTGTGTTTTTTTACACTTACCTCGGTGCCGCTCAGGATAGGTGTGTGCTCAAAGGAAGTTAGGAGATACACTTTTAATGATTGGCCAATTCCCCACCTGGATGCCACCTTCCCATGCCTGATGAAAAGCTGTGAGAACATCTAACTAGATGGGTTCCATGTAATAATGTCGCCACAAAAATATCACCATGCAAAAATATCGCCGAAAAATGGTCGTTTTTTGTGGCAACATTATTGCATGGAACATGCGGGGGACACCCCGGCAACCCCCACATTTTTTTATTTTAATTTATTTTTAAAAAAATTTTTTTTGTTTGCCCCTATCGCCACATATATGGTCACCCAAATAATATCGCCACGACATTTTCCCGGCGATATTATTTATGGCGACCATATATGTGGCGATATTAATACCTGATACCACTAGATGCCCTTGTGGTTTCCTTTGAGCAGGTGCTCTCCAGTGCCACCTCTTGGGACAGGGACTCTGCAGGCCTCCATCAAGGACAGTAACCTACACGAGGGGCTGTAGGGCCCCTGTAACTTCAGGCACTAAGGAAATGTGATCTTCTGTCATTCATCTTGGATGGGACTGCATGAGTGATCATCTGTGATGGCTGCTGCACAGTGAGGGAAATGCTCCCCAACAACCATGTTACATTAGTCACCAGCAGGTTCGACCGACGTTTGTTGGAACAGGATGAGGAATTTTGCATGCCCTCATTTCTCTGGTTATTTCCTGCTGGGTTCCTGCTCCATGCTTCCCCAACATCCCACCCTGTGGTTTCACCAGATTTCCCTTTTTTATGAAATAATAAGTTGTGTCCTTAAACGGGGCTTTATTCCCAATTCCTCCTGATACTAAGCACAACGATTACAAGTGCTTTTATTACCCAAGTGAATCATGGTCATCTCGTTGCTCCCCTTTCCATGTTCGAGGGTACATTTTATAATTCTGCAGGCAGGAAAGTGTATTTAATATGACCAGTCCCATACAGGATTTCAGATTCCATGCTACTTTTATTTGGTCTCGGTCATAAAGGAAGGAAGCTTTCCTCTTTCACTCTAAGTAAGTAGATTAATTGGTGAGTCTTTCTTCATGGACATCATTTGGAGGACAACAGGGATCCTAGCTGCTTCCAAAAGCAATTCATCGTGTGCCCTTGGCACTGCCTCATGACCCCTAGTTAGTGTGGTACACATTAATGTACCAAAAACCATTCAGGAAATGGTGGTTGCACCAGTGATCAAAGTGAGCGGGAACGGTGGGGAGCGGTGTTCCACCACTTTTCTTTTTTTCTTTTTACCATTCCTCTACTTTTTTACTACCATATTTACCATTCTATATAGAGGATGTGTCCATTCATGTCCCTGTGCAAGTGCAAAGTTGTAATAGGAGCCTTGGTTACCAGTCACTTAGACTATTGAAATGCCCCGGCCACAGCACTTGTCACATGTTGCACTATGCTTCCACCTACCTTTTCCCCTGCCGAGACCACAGTTCCACTACTTTTTTCAGTACACTTCTATCACTGAGTTACACCTTTGATTAAGAAGTCTGGTCTCAATCCTAAAGACCCTGTTAATCTGATGCCCATGACAAGTATACCTTTTCTATTGGACATCTTAGACAAGGTTGCAACTACACATCTACAGTTCCACTTTGAGGCATCAGCTATTTTCCATCCTAGACAATCAGGTTTCAGGAGCCATCATGGAACTGAAAGCGCTTTGATGAACTTACAATCACAAGTGCTGGAAAGGGTAGAGGAAAGCAAAGAGGGTTTGCTCATCCTCTTGGATTTATCAGTCGCTTCGATTGCTGGACAAGTCTCATCTGCTGAAAACCCTAGCATCCACAGGGAACTGTTCTCGTAATGTCATCATGTGGAAAGAGAACTTCTTGAGCGAAAGACCCTCTAAGGTCTGCTAGGGTAATGCGTGCTCCAAGGTGGTCCCTATCAAGTACGCAGTCTCCCAAGGGGCATTTATTTCACCAGCCCTTTTCAATATGTACATGAAACCACTGTGTGATTAACTGGAATTTTAGGGGCCTTACCAACTATGCAGATGATTTCCAGCTGATAATGGATCTAAGTGCAACTGATCCAACAAACCTCACCTTCGTTTACTCATCCATCCGCGAATGGCTGGTTTAGAATTGGATGTGCCTCAATGGATCAAACACGGAATTTATGTTCTTTGGAACCAAACAGGCAAGAGACAAATTGAGTCAGGCATACTCAGAGTTTCCAATAGACAACAATCCAATCCCAGTGATGGGAAAAAGTTAAAATCTTGGGCACAGTGTTGGAGGCATCTACGAGTGCCAATGCACACATCAACAACTGTCAAAAATGCCCAATACCATCAGAAAATACTACGCCAAATAAATTCCCTGGTCTCATGGAAGAACTACGAAACCTTGGTCGAGCAATTATCATATCCGGCCTGGACTATTGCAACACTCTTTTTGCGGGGGCAAGCAAGGAGAGCGTGCATAGACTTCAGATTAATCAAAATAATGCAGTCAGAGTAATGCACAACATTCCCAGGAAAGAGCATGTCTTCAGCTACCAAAGAGACCTCCACTGGCTACCTATTGCTGAGAGGATCCAATTCAAGAATCTCTCTGTGACCCAGAAGTGCATGTTTGAAAAGGCCCTGATATATCTCATACAATCAGTAATCAAGCATACACCAAGCAGAACACTACGCTCCAGTTCAGCAAATCTACTCACCGTCCCTCGGGTGAGGAGAATGAGAGGAAAGGGTAAATCCTTTCCGGTTAAAGCCACTGTGGCATGGAATGCTCTTCCAGAAGTCTTTGCAAGGAAGAAATGTTGATTACTTTTAGAAGGAAGCTGAAAACCCTGCTGTTTGTTGATCCCCCCCCCTGCCTTTTCCTATCCTGTCGCCTATAAGTCTTGTGTACATGTTGTGCCCTGATGCCTGTGGGCTATGGTGCATTAGAAACAGATAAATACAAAATAAATAGTTCGGCCATTGTAGGGACAGTACCTTGAAACAAATGTAAACTTAGTTCCATTAGGGCCATATTGACAGTGTGCCTTCCCTAATTCCCAGCCTCGGTGGCTGTCTCATGGCTTCTTCCTACCCGCACCATATTAGCAAGCGTCTGACATGATGCGAGCAGGAAGAGGAATGGGCTGAAAGGTTGAGAAACCGTGCATGTTCTGAAAGCAGAAGCACGTGACGGTTCCTCTTCATGAAGCCAAGACTCCCAAAGAAGGAACTGTGCATGGGAAGCAAGATAGGCACAGGCGCGCGTGCGTGGGCAGGGAGGGCGGGCCATGTGAAGCTGCACACTACACATGTTGATTGTAGAGCATATATGATGCATTAACTGGCCGCAGGTGGCAGTACTGCGGCATTTGAGGTTACAATGAGCAAATGAAGGCAACACTTGCAGGTGTGAGGCTGTTCTTACCTATGGCGTCTTTAACACGCCTGTGAGTCGTTATCTGGGATGTTATGGTATTACAGTGGCATTTGAGGTTGTGCTTGGTACATAACATGTTATGTTATATTTAAAAGCATGTATGCTGCACACATCACCTCTCTAAGGCTCTTAATGGTGCCTGATGGCAACACATGGATGGGTGAGCCTGCATCAGACCTATGGGGACAATGAAACCCTAGTTGACGTTTCCGCATTACAGAAGAAGTTGCACTTGCCATACGATGGCAGCACCCGCACATCTGAGGCAGCACCTTGTATAGGATGTGCATACCTAACATGTGAGACTTCAACTGGTATTCGTGAGGCTATACCATGTGTAAGGTGCCAATATCTGCATAAAGGAGGCTCCACGACAGCATCTGACATGTCACTGTACCCGCCATGTGAGGCGATACATGGCATAACAGGGCACCAAGTGCCCATATGTGAATGTACTGGTCTGTGGAGTCAGGGCCCCTGTAATATCATGGTCCCACGCATGGCATACAAAACACAGGGTAACACTTGCACACCAATTTTCAAACAGGATTCCACGAAAACATGGGTAATTGTTATTCTAAAAGATGGGTTAGTAATATTTAAGGTGCAGGGGAGAATGGCTCAGCCTTGGTATCTAGGCTCGGATACAAATATAGAACGAAAGAAATCCAAATTATGGATAACTGCGTCCCCTGCACACTTTCAATCAGACCAATGGCCTAAATGGATTAAATGAAAAGACTTTTTTCAAGAGTCGGTCAAAAATACAATTAAATGTCACTTTACGATTCAGATTTCAAATATGTAGACATTTTTTAAAAAGGAAACATTTCCAGGAGTAGTTTTCTTTAGAGAAAGATGGTCTTCTCTGATTTATTCATTTTTTCTAGTTGCCCAACACGTTTCGAGATAACATTCTCTCTTCATCAGGGGCTTAAGTTTCAACATCATAAGCATCTACAAAAAACATATATTGAAAATAGTTCAGTCTTATTCAAAAGATTTCATACCTTAACAGTAAAAGAACTCATATTGCCTCAAGCTACCTCACTTGTCCAGGTAGAGCTTAATTTAAACAAAACAATGTTTCATTTTTCTAAATAATAGGGTACTCTCGGATGGATAACATGTCCTTTCTGTTGTAGGTTGTCTAAAGATACCTTGTTCTAAACCGTCTGATAATCCAACACGTCTTTTTTGGGAAGAAGATATATTTAACCAAAGCCCATCTTAAAAAGCGAAAGGATAGCAGATTAAAAAATGGACAATCCTACTTGGGATGTGTGAGCCTAAAGGGTCTTACAAAAGGAGTAAAAGAGAAGGACTCACCCTTCTTCCAAAGTCTGAGTAAGAGAAAGTAGGTGCCAGGGCTGGGAGCTGGTAATCTCCCAGGTATAATCAGTACAGTGGAGACAACCTAGTCTCAGTTGATGAAAGGTCAGGATCCCACTCCTAAGGGAGTAAAGATAGTGCATGGTGACAAAAGTAAAAATAATAGAATTGTTTTTGCATAAAAATAAGTAGAGTGGAAATTGAATAAGTCATTTTCCAGCGTTGTCTAGCCCCAAGACTTATGGGTGTACAATCTTGTGTTCATCACAATCGGCATCTGAAGCATTCCAAACTTAAGCTGCTTGAATTGGAACATACAATACAAAGTCAATTTCCGATATAGTGGGGCTAGACAACGCTGGAAAATGACTTATTCCATTTCCACTCTACTTCTTTTTATGCAAAAACAATTCTTCTTTTTATGCAAAAACAATTCTTTGTCTTACTACTTACACGTGACTTCATTTTTTGCATGAGTTTTAAACTAATTTCTCTGTTCTTTTCACACCCAGTCTCCAGAGGCTTTTTCACGATTCCCATATGGGATGTACTATATCCAGTACTACCTATTCTTTCCAAACTACTCCCAGCTCTCATTTTTCGAGCCCTCTATTATCCTTAGTTGCTACACACACCTTTTTTTACACCATCCAAATAGACTTTTCATACCCTACCAGATGGGTATCAGTTACATGAGTGGCGCCACTCTCTCTTTGGCCACTGGTACATGCACGTTATCCTTATAATCTTTGTTATATGCTGTTATCTTCCTTTTTTTCAACTAATGTGTCTGCTGATACCTTTTCCGGCGCCACCCGCGCATGCAGGTGTGACGTCATCACTTTCAACGCCGCTCACGCATGCGCGGGTGACGTCATGGGACCCAAACAGCTCACATCATCTCTGACATCGTCCGCGCATGCGTGGGTGACGTCATCTCTTCTGGACGCCGCTCACGCATGCGCGGGTGACATCATAGGCCCCACATATCATATATAAACAGAGGCGCGACAGAGGCAGTCGGAAAGCTCTGCTTCCTGACTGCTTCTCTGTTACTGCCGCCTACAGAAATAAGGTAATTTGGATCCCCACACGCTCCTATTTACTATTTTTACTATTTTTACTTTTGTCACCATGCACTATCTTTACTCCCTTAGGAGTGGGATCCTGACCTTTCATCAATTGAGACTAGGTTGTCTCCACTGTACTGATTATACCTGGGAGATTACCAGCTCCCAGCCCTGGCACCTACTTTCTCTTACTCAGACTTTGGAAGAAGGGTGAGTCCTTCTCTTTTACTCCTTTTGTAAGACCCTTTAGGCTCACACATCCCAAGTAGGATCGTCCATTTTTTAATCTGCTATCCTTTCGCTTTTTAAGATGGGCTTTGGTTAAATATATCTTCTTCCCAAAAAAGACGTGTTGGATTATTAGACGGTTTAGAACAAGGTATCTTTAGACAACCTACAACAGAAAGGACATGTTATCCATCCGAGAGTACCCTATGATTTAGAAAAATGAAACATTTTTTTTTTGTTTAAATTAAGCTCTACCTGGACAAGTGAGGTAGCTTGAGGCAATATGAGTTCTTTTACTGTTAAGGTATGAAATCTTTTGAATAAGACTGAACTATTTTCAATATATGTTTTTTGTAGATGCTTATGATGTTGAAACTTAAGCCCCTGATGAAGAGAGAATGTTATCTCGAAACGCGTTGGGCAACTAGAAAAAACGAATAAATCAGAGAAGACCATCTTTCTCTAAAGAAAATGACTCCTGGAAATGTTTCCTTTTTAAAAAATGTCTACATATTTGAAATCTGAATCGTAAAGTGACATTTAATTGTATGTTTGACCGACTCTTGAAAAAGGTCTTTTCATTTAATCCATTTAGGCCATTGGCCTGATTGAAAGTGTGCAGGGGACGCAGTTATCCATAATTTGGATTTCTTTCGTTTCCCACGCATGGCATGCCAAGGCAGCACCTCTGTTTGAATATGGTTAATAACTAAAAACAGCTGCTGCTTTATTATTTGTTATGTTTATGATCTAAAGCTTACTTAATCAGTTTGTGTACCTATGCAATAAAACGTCCTATGATGCCATCAGTATCAGAAATCGTATATTTCACTGCATGTAATGTCAGAAGACCAAAAGTAATGCGGTGTCACTTGTGGTGCAAATTGGTCATGTGAACGTTCTCCCGCTGCCCCTGGCAGGTTGGTGAATTGACATCCCTGCCTTTCTGACCCTGTGCCTCTTGTCTGTGTAATTTGTTTGACCAGTGGCATGGTGGACTCATGGCTAGTGGTTAGAATATAGTCCTTGCCTCATATGTTTAATGATTTTCATTGAGGTGACTCCTTTGGTCTCATTTGGTTCTGATGTACTCGGTGCAGTACTTCAGTAACCCACTACTTCCTACTTTATTAGATGTACGCACGATTACTATGTTACTTGGCTCTGTACTTTATGATCGCTATACACTGAACTGTTGTTTAAATTCTCAGTGACGGAGAACTGTGACGGGAAAGAGGGTCGAATGCCCATGTGCTACACTGCCTCCTCACAGTCTCTCTTCCCTCCTCCTATATGTGTGCAGTTTATACTGGCCCATGTTTCTTACACTGGTTGTCATTGCCTGGGACAGTCTCTTAGAGATGAGGACATTCACATCCTCCGCCTTGGGGAGGACAGTAAGGGACAACAAGTAGACTGTCTCTGGGGTTGAGTCAGTGACTAAAGACTGTGACGAGGAAGAGTAAGGTTTAGGTTAATGAAGATTACTGGTAAGTAATCAGAGCATTGTTGTTAATATAGTAACTTTCAATGGCAGAAATATTTGACAAGAACTCAATCTCCTCATTTAGTAACTCTGCTTGGACAATGTAGTTCCATTCACGTTGCTCACACGTATGTGTGCCTTCATATGCTGTGCTCTGACACTGTAGTTGTCGTTCTCAGACAAAGGAGCAGGGTATGTTAAAAAAACATTACACAGCTTTTTTTTCCAGCAAAGTAACATTTTCTTTTCTCCAGGAGGTGTACCACACTGGCTGACAAGAAATTGACAAACCGTTATGACACAAAGAGCATATTCTAGATTGTTGGTCAAACTTGCAATAACGCAGACATCTGTCGATGAACCCTCCAACAACAGTCCAGAACAGGTTGATGTAACACCCTTTCTTTGATTACATGAGCCCGTGTTATGAACTGACGCATGTATCCACCATGTCCAACCTTCATAAAAATAAGTTGTACTAAAGGTCAAAAATGACCCTTTAGAGAAATAAGAGCATTATCACGAGTTTGGGGCCAATAACCTAAATTTCAGGTGGGGGGAGGGTCATTCAGAGTTTGTCGGTATTACCTGTGGTAATACTTCCAAACAGGCATACTGTCATCACATGTGGTAAGTATGTGCTAATGAGAAGTGCCCATACGATCCAGAGTCATGCAGACCCTTCAGTCATTCCCCATTTTGCAGATCCATAAAATACCATTGGG
Source organism: Ambystoma mexicanum (assembly GCF_040938575.1). Lineage (NCBI taxonomy): Eukaryota > Metazoa > Chordata > Amphibia > Caudata > Ambystomatidae > Ambystoma > Ambystoma mexicanum. Next base: position 780,284,964 of record NC_090935.1, read on the forward strand.
ATGGCAATTTCCCCATGTGTTAATTACCACATGGTGTAACTACCTCATGCAATAACGCTTTTGTGTGGTGGTAATTACAAAAGCTAGTAACATTTCTGGGTATCAGATTCATAACTCTGAATTTTCCAGATCAGTAAAAATAGGACTTATTTCTGAACACTGGACGTTTTACAACTTCTGCAAAACTGAATCCAATGGTATTTCAAATATTGCCTGTTTGTACTGACTGCCTGATGCCGAGATAGATATTGCATGTGAAAATTGTCCTATGTGGAGAAAAAAGTGTACTTGTGGTATTTGAGGACACTGCATGTGGAGCACATTGCATGCATTACTTACAAAAAAGAAATGTCAGCATGTTAAGAGTTAACTGACTCAGTTAATAACACATCAAGTGCATCCAAATATTGAGGGGCAGAGACATAGGCACGTCTCCCCTTTCCTGCAGCAGTAGGGTGAATACAAAAAGAGGAGGCCTTTGCCTTCCATCCCCAGGTTAAACCATCAAGGTGGACATTGACTGGACACCACTTAATCGCTCTCTATCTCCGGGAAACAACGCCACCAGGAAAATAGAGCAGTTGCTTGAGGAGGATAAAAAGTGCCAACAACCTCCACAGAGCCACACACCCTCTTCTCAAGGTGGTGTGGGGTCCTCCATTTCTGTGTAACAGGCACATTCCTACACACCAGTGGGATGGTTTAAAGACTGTTGCAGCCCACATGCTCATACATCCTCCGACGCGTTTTAGGTGTGCTCATGCAACATGCCAATTACCACATTTCACTCCCCACAACCAAAGATGCCATCAATGCCACCAAAGTTAGTTTGATGCCCTGGACATCACATGTCTCATTGGTCATACCCCAGGCAAGGAAGCTGGTGTACAGAAACTATAAGCAGCAACACACCATGAACTTCCAAATGATGCGTGCTGTTGACCTGACCATTCTCCACTGCTGCATTTGATTTCCTTGATTATCACACAAGGCCATGGTCCTGAATATACATCACACTGACCATGTAGACTGTTACAAGCCAAAGGACATGGCTGCGGGGCATGTAATAAAATCCACCTTAATGGTGGCAGGATTAAACATCACTGGACCACAAAGCCACAACTCCGTGGCCACCTGCACCAAACCCCTTTTTTTTCCACCTCCTGTCACCCCAGACTCCTACTCTCTGCACATACCCATGTGGTGCCCACTGGTGGGTGAAGAGACCAGTACATACGCAGAGAGGCCAATGACAGGGACATAGCAGCCCCATAAACACCAGAAGTGGCTCTTTAAGACATATCTGTGTACCCCCATCAGTGGAGCTGGAACAATTTCTAGCGTGGGGTGTGCTGGTTAATGATGTTATGTCACCACAATCATAGGGGTGTGAGCAATCCTGATGCTAATGAGCCAGCAAGTGGGGTAAATATGCAAACTCCCCTCAGCAGAACTGTGTGGTGTGGGGAAATGCTATAATGTATTTTTGAAGAAATTTGACCCAGTAGTGCATATGAAGCACATTTTCCAAATATATAATTAATATATGATATGCCTGGTGTTGTGCCATTTTTTAGAGCAGGTACACCACTGAAAATGGTCTCTTTAAGTGCCAAGTACGAATATGCTCGTCCTTGCATAGACGTGCATAATAGCCTGGCGCTTAAGGGGTTAAGCGCTCCTTCAGGTTGCCATAAAATGGCGATGGTAAAGAACCAGACTCCTACAGTTACTTATTGGTCAGGCTGGAGACAGATCAGTAATTCACTTCATGAATGCATGACATATATGTGCACGTGCACACAACAGACATCTGCAACGCTCCGGCACTATTTCCTCAATATAATTCCATAGGTTTCACGTGTTTTTTGTTTGCACAGAAAATATTGATACGTGCATTTGCAGAGGTCTGTTTCTGATAATATTCCAGGTGACAAGGTACTATGCTCTGCATATTTAGAGAACTGTCTGAATGTTGTAAAGAATGGATGCAAATGTTTCATTCTTGAGGTAAACGCTAATGCTACACTGCAGGGCCCCTCTCTGTGCAGTACATTTCACCATACGTCAAATGGCAGTGCACGAAATTGAATTTTAATTAAACCTGTGTCTATCCATTAAGCGAAGTGTGCAGCCAAAAGGTAAGTAATGGGGTGTGAGGAGGAATGGGTTAAAAAAGTGGCGTTTTGCTGTCAGGGTGATGTTAGTGATTATTGCAATTTTGAAAATTACAAATTCGCAATTTTCAGATTCAAAACGTTTGTAATTGAAATAATCACAGACATCCCTTCCGAGAGGCCTACTGTCCTATAGACAGTACAGCAGTCCTGATGAAAAAGGCTGATTGGTCTTAGAGAGATGGATGGCACACCTTGACTCCATGTAGTGTAACGGAAGGGTGCATTAGGGGCATGCTGACAGTCTTGATGATTCCAAAGCCATGTGGGACCCCCAGAAATGTCACATAACAATGCAGGTATTCCAGCTAGACCGATTAATCACAATATCCTGTAGATGCTGACACCGATCAATCTGATTGGCTCAAGTAGCTGTTGCCAGGTGGGAACAAATATAGACAGTGATGCTTTCCATTCTGGAATGGGGGACAGAGGGGCTGTAGAGTATTATGTCCTGACAGCATGGCAGGTACAACCCTAATGCACGATGTAGAGCATTGCAGCCATGCTAAAAAGTGTCAGTACTATCCGTCTAAAAGAAAAGCCATTTTGATGAGACATACCTTGCAATCTCTTTAAAAAGTATAGTAGTCCTGAGGAACAGTGCCATACTGTTCATTAATTCTATAGCAGCCCGGAAGAGAAGTGTTGCCCTGCTGCATTAAATATCTACCCGTTTAATTGACAAATGGAAGGTTAAATCAATTCAGCTGTGATTCAAACCCATGATCTACATTTTGAACATATATTTGTGCAGCAGACACTTAAACTCACAAAGCAAACTCACCACAGTTGGAACCTCAGATCTACAGGTTAGGCCTAGTTCCCCACAGTAGGAGCATTAACTGAATAAGATATGCTTTACCCCAGGCTAGTGACCGCAGAATATGGGCAGTGTTATTAACATTTAACACTTCCCTAACATGTGACTGGCATTGCTTAAGCCCTATAAGATAATGAAAGTTCTAACCTCTGTGCCAATAAGGAGAATTTTCAATACGCTAGTGTCTTTGAAATTCTGGTAGGTCTGGCACACTTTTCATTGCATTTCAGTCACGTGAGATGGAGAGGCCATGAGCGGTGTCGTATGGAGCCCACTATGCAGGATGTCACCTATAGCAATTCAAGCCTCACGCTGTCCGCAGGAGATCATTATACCTGCTCATGAAGAGGGAGAGATGAGTTCAAACGTTGCTTCTATTCAGTCATTTAACTCTCATCCGAGACAGCCAAGAATTGCAAGTATAGTCATGTTAACAGTATAGCAACACCTGTGAGAAGTGTATGTACTATCTCAATGAAAAAGTATATTAATCCTACTGAGAAATACTGGCACTGTTCCTGTAAAAGTATATATTTACTAGCAAAAAGTACCCATACTCTGCACAGGTTCTGTAGACAGACATGAAAACACTCATAAATTGTTGAAAATCAATGATCCTGTAGGTCGCTGTTCCGAGTCACTTATTGCTTGATGTGCTTTGCACTATAGAGTAAACTGCACCGAGAACTGGTGTGTGTGGCTGGCTAACATACCTCGTAACAGACATGGAGGGGAGGGGACAGTTGGCATGGTGCAGCATACTGGGTGCTTCTGTGCACTCTCCCCACCTGTCGCCGCAACCTGGCAGTGTGTTGCAATGCAAATATCTCAGAAACAGTGCATCCTAGGTCCTGTGGTTTTTGAGGTCCCATCCCATAGGGAACCTTGAGTTTTGTTCCTCACGCCGAGACCCTTAAAATGAGCTTTGTCCGCTCCTTCTATGACCACGTTGATGTTTTGCTGATTTAAGACAACTGCTTATGAGTGAAGGGGCTGAAATCCGGAAAAAGGGGTGGGGTGTACAAATACCAGGTAACCAGTAAATTCCAAAGGGTCCCTAAATGGTACATATGTAAAAATTGGTGCAGATTGGTGGAACTGTGTGGAATTGCATAAGGATCAAATTAACAAATCTTCTGCTTCATATATAGAGATTTCTGACATTTTTCATAATGACTTTTTAAAAGCATGTTAGCCTGCTTAGTAACAGTTATGTACTATTAGAATGACACTGTCCCTGCTAGAAACTATGGGTACTCTTCCTCAGTAATATAGCTGCCCACATTTGAACTGGTGGTAATTGTAGTGGTGGTAGCTACTCACAGTGCCTACCAAAAAGCAATATAAATTCCATAGTGTTTCAAGGGGGATTCTTCAGACTGCATGCCCAGTCCATCTGTACACTCTCTGTCAGACTCCCAACAACCATCTGCACTCTTTTACATAATTGAAGCGACTGCCACTAGGCCATTGTGTGCCACTTGTGTGTGTTACATTTGAGAGCCAATGTGTCCTAGTTTGATGACTGAGCTCACAGTGCAGCTGATAATTTGGCCCAATGTAACTGGAACAGTGAGATTTAAAATGCATCATCTGCCACATAATCTCAATAGAAGCACACCTAAATGCTAGAGCGCCAACTATAAGCTGAAACAAAGGTTAGGAGGCAGATGGCATGTGAGGAAGGACACAAAGCTTGTAGGTGTTGGTTGGTTATTTACCCAACTATTGACTGCCATGGCCAGACGTATTCCTATGGCAATTCTTACCTTGTACCTGCCCCTCCCCGACCAAAGCACATTCCCCTGAAATCTGTTTGAGCTCTCTTTATCAAACAGTAATATCAAACGTATGCCTTCCAGTATTGTTTCGCAGCTGTCAGCTGAGAGTTATTGTTTTATTGCAGCTGTAAAATGTACTTCTGGTGTAATAATATGTCTTAACCAAGTGTACCGTCAGCCCCTTGATTTATATCTTTTCATTTCACTGTTAAGAACAGGCACTGATATAGCCAACAGTTTTGCTTGGCTTTCTCTTACTGCTCACTCCTGACATGGGGCAGTATGAGAGTAATGTGATATCATTTGACTATTACATAAGGCAGATTGCACATCTTAAAATGTGCTAATCCCGACATGCTTTCTGGGTGCTATAACATGTTTGGATGTGTGATTGCAAATGAGTGACTTTAAACCAGCGGTGCCGACTGCTCACTGTCATTACATTTTATTGAGTGAATATATTCTTTACATCTTACCATTTATTAAGTGGCCATCTCTTTGTTTCTCAATAAATAATCTCAATCTCTATCCAATGCAATATCATACGGTCCTAATCACGCCTGACCTTTGTTACCTGAATATCTTTGGTAATTATTGGTCCAAACCTTTAGCTGACAATCGGTTCGAAAATCAAGAATATACATTTTAGAATGAGAATTCGCCATTCGTAACCAGTGTTGCTTCTGTGCTGAGAGGGACATTTGCACAGTGGCAGCTTTCAAAAGGAACATTCTTCCACCCCTTGATTATTTCATAGTTTATTGCAAATGTGTAAATGTGTATTCTGTATGCTCCATTCCTAGTTTGTTGAAGCCTACACACACATTTCTCTGTCACCGGGTTCATGTCATATCCTTGCATTTCCCACAACCTTCCATGAAATATTTACAGCAACTCTTTTTGTTGTCAGTTTGGCCTGTTTTAGAGACTGGAATGGGAGGCCCGAAAGGGAAAATTACTAAAGGCAAATCAGAGTATACCACCTTAACCATTGGTTTGCAGACAGAGGCAAATCAAAATGCTTTCTTGAAGTATGTTTGAGCTCACTGATATTGCATTCCGAGCTCAAATGTGTAACTCTTAAAGTGGCAGGGAGGCCACAATCACACAGCTCTCAAGTTTCCTTTGGACACATGCAGGGTATGAGGAGGCCATCCAGTCCTGTTTTTGCTTGGAATTCTGGCACTTACAGTTTTCCTAAATTTCAAATGGGAAAGAAAAAACAAGTCCCACAATCCAAAGGAAAAAAACAGACCGGATGGGCTTTTCGCACATGGCAACTTTAAACTAGAGAGCTGCAGAGTCAGAATTTGCCAATTAAGTGGTGCTTTAAGCACATAATATAAATTGCAACAATTAACATGGGAAGTTATGGTAAAACTACTTATCGTGCACACTATCACCCAAGGGTATCCAGGCGCTATAATTTGGGAAATAGACATTGGAGGAGAAAAAGAGACCAGGTAAAATTACATAAAAAGAGCAAACGGATAAAACAGATGTTCCAACTAGACAAGAAAAAGCATGGTTTTAAGAGCCTTCCAGAACTTTGCATGGTTTGCCAATGACCTCAGAGCTAAAGGAAGAGCATTCCAAGGGTTAGGGGCTGGCTCTGAAAAATCCCTGCCACCTACAGTAGCCTTCCGAAACCGAGGGACACAAAGCATACAAAGACTGGAAGAGCAGGGGTCCTTAGTGGACCTATAAAGGGTAATCATCTCCAGAAGATAAGAAGCCCCCTTTCCATATAAACCACGGTGGGTCAAGCAAAGAGCTTTAAACTTGACCCTACTTCAACCGCAAGCCAGTGGAGTCTTTGCAGCATGTTAAAAACATAAGCATACTAAGGTAGCCCAGCCACCAGCCGGGCTGCTGAATTTGCAAGGTTTGTAGCCTGCTGAGATGATATTTGGGCTGAGCCAACCGAGTTATATTGCAATAATCAATAATCCCTAGTACATAGGAAGCAACATTGGGCTCTCTGTAAAGCATGGGGATATTATGAATAACCCTTTTTAGTGTTCTACGTTTAAAGTGACCCGCACTAAATATGGTGTTAATTTGAAGATCAGGTGAGAGAGAGGCAGACATTTTAACTCCCAGGTTCTTTACAGAATTAACCAGTTCTTTACGTGAAGTTAAGAGTGAGATGGGATAAGAGGGGGGACACACTTGCTGTGGCTATTGCTTGGGGATTTATCCACCCACGCATGGCCATGCTACTTGCTTTGACTCCTCTCAACCACTCTCTGCCTCTCCCAATCTATAACACCCTTCCACCAGAATCTGTTTGTGCTAGCTCTGTGCTTCCTTTAAGGGAAGCCTATGTTATTTCCAATCAGTCTTCCATAAAGTAATGGCATATTTACAATTATAGACCACCTCTTGCTGTGGTAAAATTATCTCAACCAAGTGTGTCTTCAGGCACTCGATGCATAATAAATATGTGAGTCCTTGCATTTGTTTCTTGCACTGAAATCCAGTTAATAAGAAGCATTGGCAAAGCTAATGGTGTTATCTTTTGTATAGGCATTAGATAGGCATTTGCCAGGCAATGTTCTCGTATATCCAGGTGCTAAAACCCAATCTCCATCACTCCTTTCCTGGGCAAACTCTTGGAAAAGCTGGCCATTTCCCAGCTTGATCTTCACACTGAATCTGTTGGTGGTCTTCATGATCATCAGTTTGGCTTCAGAGCATCCATAAACAAAGACACTGCTCTCCTGAATATCTGTGAAGACCTGCTCTCCTACCTTGATGCTAATCACCCCTCTGTCCTCATCTTATTCGATCTTTCTTCTGCTTTTGACACGGTCATGCATGACATCCTGCTCAACCTGCTCCGTGATAACCCTGGTATCACTGATCAGGCCCTGGCCTGGCGGACCTCTTTCCTCTCGGACCGACCCTCCCAGGTCCAAAATGGGTCCTTCCTCTCCTCTATCTCACTCTCTACCTGGTATGCTCCCCAGAGGTCTAACCTTTCTCCATGGCTGTTCAACCAGTACCTGGCACCTCTCGCCTACTGCATTGCTACTCTCTGCTCCAACTTTCAGTGCTATGTGGATGACACTGGTTTTCAGGCTCCCCTCTGCCACCTCTTCTCCCTCTCTCATCTCCAATTGTCTGTCTGCAATCCAGGAGTGGTGTGCCGCCAATGATCTCTGCCTTAATGCAAGTAAGACGGAGATCCTCCTCATCAGCACACCTGCACCTTCCTTTCCTGTCACTCTCTGGCTGGCCTCTCTTGGCCCTCTTCCTGCTCCCACCTGTGCAGCTAAGAACCTCAGGGTCATCTTCGACTCCACACTCTCCTTCTCTCCTCACATCTCTGACGTCTCTAAGAAGTCAAACTACCAACTGCACCACCTCAGAGTTATTCTTCCTTTCCTCACCTTCCCCCAGAAGCTCAGTGTCTTCAGAGCTATGGTTCTCTCTAGGCTGGACTACTGAACCAGATGCTTTTTAAATCTGCCTGCCTCTACTCTCTGCCCTCTGAAACTCATCCAGAACAGGACTGCAAAGCTTGTCCTTGGCCACAAGCCCAGGATCGTATCTCTCCAGCCCTGAAATCTCTCCATTGGCTCCCAGTGGCTGCAAGGATCATGTTAAAGACCCCCTCATCGTCCACAAGGCCTTCTGGGACCTGGGACTGCAATACCTCCAACTCTCTTTTTGGAAATATCTTCCTACTTAAGCTCTTTGCTCCTCCACCTCCAACTCCTTGGGAGTCAGTCGCTTCTCCAAGCAACATTATGTTATGTTATGTTCCCATATCTTGTAAAGCACACGGTCGCCCAAGGGCATCATGGCACTGGAGGAGAGCGAGAACAGAAACATAGCAAAATCAGAACAAGTGTGTTTTAACCTTCTTTCTAAACTCCAAGTAATTGGGAGTTTTTTTTGATAACAAGCGGAAGGCCATTCTACCAAACAGCTGCAGCGATGGAGAATCCCCGTCCACCCACCCGGTCATGATTGTATTTAGGCGCTATAAGCTGTTCCATAGTGGCCGAGCAAAGATTCCGGGCGGGATGGTTGTGGGAAAATTTGGCTCAGAGATATTCAGATCCTTTAGCATGAAGGGCCCGGTGAACGATACACAGGGCCTTAAACTCCACCCGTTGAGCTACCTGGAGCCAATGAAATGACCGCAACACTGGGGAAATATGAGCACCATAAGGAGTGTCAGTGGCTACCCGGGCAGCCAGATTTTGGAGCTGTTGTTGTCGTTTAATCAGGCTCTTGGGTTGGGCTAAATATGGAGAATTACAATAGTCTATCCGTGATAGTACTAAAGCTGCTACCACTGGGGGGGCGCAGTGGAGCCGGGATCAGATGCAGTACCTTCCTCATCATTTTCAATTGGAGATGAGCAGCCTGACATACAGCAGAAACTTGTTGGTCCATAGACAATGAGGCCGACAACACGACACCCAGGTTTTTAACCTTTTTTACTGGAGGCAGCAGGGGTCCCAAAGAGGGAGGCCAGAAGGAGGACACCCAAAGAGTGGGATCGGGAGGGTAACCCACCACCATCACCTCAGATTTATCGCTGTTCAGCTTGAGCCCATTGTGGTTCATCCAATCTCCAACGGCTGCGAGACACCCCCGCAGGCACACCACTTCAGATTGATCAAGGTCTAAATGAATCAGTAACTGAGTGTCGTCGGCGTACGAGTAGCATCTGATGCCGAAGGAGCGGATGAGACACATAAGGGCCCAGATGTAAATATTATACAGAATCAGCGACAAGCAGGACCCTTGGGGCACTCCACAACTGAGGTGACAGGGGTGAACAGAAAGGGAGGCATAGAGAGGGACTGTGTCCGATCCGCAAGGGATGACTGAAACCAGGCTAGCACCTGCCCTGAGATACCAAATTGGGCAAGATGGGATAGCAGGATGCAGTGATCGACTGTCAATGTGTTGGGAGTAGATCTCTTTCTTCAGCTGGCACCTCCCTCTGGAACACCCTCCCTGGCCCTCTGAAACTTTCGGAAGCACCTCAAGACCTTCCTCTTTGCTTCTGCCTTCTGTCCTCCTCTCCCCTGCTGATCTACTGTCTGATACTGCACCGGTCCCCTGGCTACCCTGTGTATTCGGGCCCATGTCCCTGCCTGCCCAGTTGCACACCCGCACTGCCCCCTGGCAACCCCTGCACTTGGGTCTGTATCTGTAACCCTACAGTCCCCTTACCTGCACTTATTTGTCACCTGCTGTCTGCACTTCAACCCTCGCACTTGCCACCTGTTGGCTGCACTACTTGTTGTTTTTGATCCCTTGTACGACACTCACCCATTCTCCCCTTCCCCTGGCACTTTTCCCCTTCCCTCTCCCTTGCACTTGCGCGATCTCAATGTCACTAGGCCTAGTAAGATTGTTGTCCTTTGTCCTCCCTCTGTTCCCCCTCCCATGCCTTGTCACACCTTGAAACATTGTGTATAGGCGTGTTATAAATGCCATATCATATCTTATCAAACCATTTGCCAGCTGTTGCCATTTTATGGCCAGATAGTACCTGAAAAATGTCTCTTCTATTCCTATAGGAAACCCAAAACAGTTGCCTTTGTCAATGCTTGTTTTGGTTCTCTTGCCTATTTTTAAGACCCCCTGGATATTAAGCGGTGAATTCCAAATGTTGCAAAAAGAAAAAGGTAATATTGTGGTACATAATTCTATTTGCATTGTTTTTATTGTGACTCTAGATAAAAAACAATCTGTCAAAAAGTGAGTTCCTTCATGTAAACGGTGTGTGGGACTTGGGTCCATTGGTGCTCTGGGCACTGAATATCAGAAATTGATATGGATTTGTTGCACATACTTATTACAATAAGTGGCAGAGGCGTAAACATTTTTTGCATTATTTCACAAATTGTGTAGCACATTTAAAAATAAAAATCTTCTGTTTTTTTCTGTGGGCAAAAAATTGCTTTGAGCTGGAGAGTCTCTTTCTTTCTTGCAGTCCAACCCTGATTACAAAACCTAGGAAATCCTTGCAGGTGAAAGGCCTACATTACAGGCAATGTGAACAAAACAAAAGGGATCAAAAATGTAACTCCTGCCAAAGTCTCACACTTTAAACTTCACATGAAAAAAAAGCTTTCAAATATTCTCTAATGTTTGAAAATAATGTAAACACAATCATGCAGAATCACTTGGTGTCCTGGAAATGAAGTGAAGGCTTGAGTCTGAAAAAAATTTTAGTACAGCTTCCATGTCCATCATTAAAACTACCAACCATGCTATTATACAAGTCTATGCAAAAAGGACGAGCATACTCGTCCTCGGCACTTAAGGGGTGATCCAACAAAAGACACAGAACACCAAAGATTGTTCTGAGGTGGAGAGTTAACGAAAACAGGGTATGCACGTTGCCTGCAATCTGTTCCTTTTAAGGAACCCAGGCACTGCCTGCATCCTTTCTAAAGTAAAAAAAAAGAACAAAATTGATGTACCATAGTTTGGTTTGCATTCCATGCTGTCAGCAATAAGATTTTTCAAAGATTTATGGGGGTGGTGCAGCACCTCCAGCACCCCTACTTCCAGCACCACTGACCCCCATCTACCATCCCATTCCGATACCCTGCAGGGAACTCATGACATTCACTCTAATCCCGGCTGTTGGCTCCTGACAGGTCTGTTTAGCCAAACCTATTTTTATTCCTGAGTCAAGTTTAACATAGTGAAGCATATTACTGACAACCGCTGTGACACTATATTGTTTATTCAGCCAGCAAGTCGATTGTTTAATTCGGACTGCAAGATCCTTAAAGATACATTATTTTAAACAATTATAAGTAATGACACAAACAATATATCACCATGAAAAGCAGCATATAATAATAAGCACAATTCATCATCTCAATAATAAAATTTGTTCATGAAAGATAACTATAATTAATCAAGTGTTGAACATTAATAAGCCAGAGTAGCCATCGCAAATAAAAATCCTTAAACACAAGTTCCATATAAATGGCGGAACAACTAGCTAAATCTTTCAGACTTGGGGTCAGACCTCATGTGCTTGTCTTTTGTTTGTTCGGCTTCTATCCACTAAATATTTGACAATTTAAATACACTATTATAATCGATCAACTTAAATAAACTGTTTAAAATATGTTGCTTCTGTAATCAGACTCATAGTACATTGTTCTTAAATCTATATATCAACATAGGGATTCCTGATAACCCTTATTGAAATGTACTAAGATGTTTCACCCTAATCTTCCAGTCAGAACTCAGGTAATACATCATAGAAACAAGTACATTTGGTAACAATGTTGATTTAGTCAAAAGGAGTGCATCCTTAAGCGATCAAATGTCATGATTTTTCAATACAAGAATTAACAATTGTTTCCTTTTGATTCACGTAGAGTGGACAGACAAATGAAATGTTTTGAGCATATTCAATGACTTGTGAGCAAACCTTGCAAGAGCTGAACGGTTCTTCCTTCTTTTATCAGCAGGAGGTGAAGCTAGCCCAAGCCAGAATGCCTAGGCGGTGCTTCAGGTTTAATCTTTTATCTAAGTTTGATAATCCCACGCCAAATAGTTCTCAAATGCATATAGAGACATGCACTCCAGATAGTGTTTTAAAAATGGACTTGCTTCACTGTTAAGTATCCCTTTTCTCATGCACCAGAGATTATAAGGGTCTTCAATCATAGTCTTACTCTCGGTATTAATTAAAAAAGGGTTATCCCACAAGCAACTAAGATCGAGTGATTCCGGCCTCTTCTTTATGTAGGTGAACCAAAGAAGTAATACAGCCCTAGAAAGTGAGCAAAGCACTTCTCTGTATTTGAAACACTTGTGTATAGGCCCGTTAAAAATGCCATATCATATCATGCCATATCATATTTAACCAAAGCAGGTGAATGCAATATCTTAAACTAAAAGGGTTTGATTTTGCCAATGATGAAAATTCCCAGGTGCCCCAATTCGAACAACAAGGCGATCGTAGAGATACTTCAGGAGAGCCCCAGTTGCTTCTTACAGAATGTATTTTTGTTTTCTCCAGTGAGGACATAACATCACAAGCCCACGGTTCTGATCCATATGATTTCACTGAGATTGCCTGGGCTTTGCCACCCGCTAAAGTAGAGCCAACCGTTCTCCCTCACCGAAACATTTTGCAACGCTCCCAACCACTTGAGATTGCCTTGATAAAATCAAGTTACTTTTAGAAATGTGTTGCACCCACTTAGCACCCACTGAGCATTGCTTGACATTTTGACCCCAAGTTAGTCATAATAACCAACATGTTCTGAAGGCCTGGGGGGCATTTAGCCTTGCACGTCATCACCTTGTTTTTGTCAATATTGATAAGCAGTACCTTTTCTTTGCACAAGTATAAAAAAAGATCTCTTGAGCCTTTTGACCTTTGGGTGTCTTGTCAATTAACACTGCGTCTTCCACAAATAAAGAATTACTACCTTATCTCAAACTAAAGAGGGTGCATTCGTTTTCAATTTTAAAATTGCAATGGCAGTACTATTAATATAGAGTGCACAGAGCACTTGAGCCAAGACGCAGCCCTGTCTTATGCCCACTCTAACCTTCACCCCCGAGGCTCTATCTTACAACCACATAATAATTGCTATATCAATCACCTTTAATAATTCCAGAGATACACTCAATTGTACTCAAGGTATTGAGTCAAAGGCTGTCTTAATATCCACATTTAAATAAATGCCATCAAAGAACTGAATAGTTTCTCATTAGTTTACGTAGCCTAAATATCTGATCCACTCTAGACACCCACTCATGTGAATAACTGCTTGGAGGTGTGTCAAGATATCAAAGGCAACACACCAAGATTCTGGTCAGCGTAGAACAATGCATCCAGTAAAATTGCTCAGTAATTAAAAAGATTACTTCTGTCCCCCTTTTTAAAAATGGGGAAAAGAATCTGTGCCTCTCCATGTGTTTGGAAAAATTAAGGAAGAATTATACATCTGAAACATTTCTTTGTGAAAGGTCCCCATATATCCAGTTCATCTAGAAAGAGAATGACAGGGATATTATTTAATCCCAGTATTTCAGCTCTCAATGCGTCCCTCACTTCGTTAATTGAAGAAGTGTGATGCAGGGATGTTAGCATAGTTTGGAGGTTATGAACCAATCCTACTTTCTTTCTCCCAATTTAGTACTTCCTCAGTGATAATAATATACACCCCAGATTAGTTATTTATTGATATGATTATCTCCTGTATTATTGGGCATTGCACTAAGTTTCTGGAAACTTGATCTTTGTGTTTTATTTATAAGAATGTAGTAATTAAAGTATCTGTGCAACATTGTCCTCCTGACAATTAACATTGTAAGATTGGATTAGAATTTTTATCATGAACAATTGCATTCTCATCTAAATGTGGAGACATTATGAAAACTATTCTTAGACGATTCTTTGTATTCTAGACTTGCGCCTTCCAACCATTTTTGCTTTGATTTCAATCTCTATATATTGGAATGCTTGGGAAAGTATTGAACGTGTCAAACGTGTAAGTCTTTTATAAGGAGTGTATCGAGCCATATCTATTTGGAAACATTGTAGCAAGAATTGCTCATTTCAATGTTACATTGTCATTTGACTTTGAACTTGGGTTACTGTGCCATTACCACGGGACTTCATTTTAACTATGTTCTGACTTATAGTCAGCCTCCAGGCCCACTATTTGACGTGGTACAGCATCATTTCTCTTAAGTACCTTTGGTTAAGTCCTGTGTCACCCATTTCCTTCCTAAGAATCAATTGTTTAGTGAATAAGAACATTGTTGCAAGAATGGCCTTGTGGGGACCACAGCAACCTTTTAAAGTGCAATAAACCTACTTAAGTCAACAATCCCGTACATGCACAGAGTTGGGGTGGCCCTCATTTAGAGCCCTGAAAAGGTGGGGAGTATAACCATTGTCTGCTGGGTGCTACACAGTCTATGCATAAAGTGCTATGATTCATTACCTCGAAACCTGTTATGGTGCACAATGGTTAAGTTTGGCATTGATCCAACAATCTTGCAAATGATTAAACAGCTATACCAAGAGAACACTGTTATCATTAGGCTGGATGTTAATGGAACATTGTCCTCTGAGATAGAGAACAATCTTGGAGTAAAGCAGGGGTGTGTTTGGCCCCCTGCTTTACAATCTATGTGTCTAGGATATGTATCACTGTCTTGAGGAGTGTCATAACTCCCCCCTAATATTAACCATAAACCTCTATCATAGCTGCCTTATGCCGATGACATTTTGTTGCTGGACAATACAGCAATAGGTTTACAACGGAGTATAACAGGCATTGGGAAAGTATTCTGGAACTAAAAGATTAATAATAAACCCCCAAAAGACTAAAATTATGATTGTAGGGGGGATAAGAAAAAGTCAGATACGCCGGATTGGAAAATAGATAGTATTCCAATCAAGGTGGTACAGGAATATATTTATCTGGAATACCCATAAATGCCCGGCTGAATATTGACATTTTGAGTGATCATGTTTTAGCAAAGAATTAAAAAAAAGATATATAAAATCTCGCATAAGGGTGCTTATTCTGTAGCAATTATATAATTATATTCTGGAGAAATTATATAAATCCTGCATTGTTCCAGGCATTTGATGGAAAATGAAATAAAATGGCTACATGGTCTAGAGCGGAAAATATGGAGATATTTTGTGGGGGTCACCCCAGTGTGTTCCTATTAAGGCTATTATTTGAGAGTTGGGATTAACCTCTTTGACAACAATATGGAGAAATAATCGGGGACTGCTTTATCTTAAACTACTAAATAGCAGTATGAAAGTAGAGACCCTACTTAAACACTTTTCTTCTATGATTAGTATTGTGAGTAATAAAACAGAAGTGTTTGAGAGATTTGAAATGGAAATGCTTGATTGTTTTAATAATGTTGAAATGAATTAACTTTTTATCTTGTCACCATAATGCAAATTGTTATTATTATAATTATCTATTGGAGAATTAAAAAGTAAAGTGATGTACTGGGATAGATATACAGTCATCCCGCACTTAACATTTAAGAATACATTCTCTGATTATGTCAATCAGGGTTTCTGTTTTCTGCACCCACAAAACTACCTATTGATATGTAAATGTAAAAGCATTTGTGATTTCATATTGCGTTTAAGATTGAATCAGCTACTTATGCAAGAAGACCTGGATGTGTGTCAGGGCATTCCTCGTTCTTCTCAGCTATGTAGAGTATGTAACTGGAAAGTAGAAACCATACGGCATATTTTAACTGGTTGTTCTAAATCAAATGTTAACTATGTAGCTGGTTATATATAGCTCGTTTGTACACAGGTGGGAGGACTTAGATGCTAACCAATTTTGGAGTGCAATCTTTGCAGGGGAGCCAGTGATTATGGTGACGGCAGCATATTATATGTGGAAAATATTTTTAAAACAGACTGAGACTCTAAGAGTATAACATGGATTTTCACTTATTAATAAAATCTATGTTCTTTTGCGGCGATAACTGTGTTACAATTGTGAACTGTAGTTTTAATTATGTGTCTAATGTTTATAAGAAACAGTGGTATTAATTTATCATAATGCACCTATACGCAATGTGTGTAATGCAAACTAATAATTAAGTGCTACGTGCAAATGCTAACACAAGGAGACTCAATGGTGGACAATGACGTTGATGCTGATGGGGAATATGTAAGACGTGCAGCCATATGTGTGATATTTCCGGATCTGCCTCCTGAAATGACTTGACAATTACTACCAAGTACCTGGATGCCAGTGCAAGTTTCTTGCCTGGTGCCTGGGTCTATGACATATTCCAATGATTTACAGTATGAAACAAAATTGCGCCATCCTAGCATATGTATTTCTCTCTGACAGAAATCTGAAATCATATCTGTCACCAATAAACCCCATTTGGCCTCTACCTCGGCCCCAAGAAGACCCCATATCACTCATAATTCTGCCAAACAATTTACCCACACCATGATCCCATATCAAACACACCTCCACAATCCATCCTAACCCCAACACAAATGCAGAGTGTTGGCAGATTGTGGCAGTACCTGTACCTGCAACAGCGTTTTCATGGTTCCTGTGGCTTTTGGAATAACTCTTCCGTCTCCATTATCAGAGGCGGTCCCTATCGACAAAACCCCCACTCCGCGACGCAGAACGTCTCGGAGTGTTGGCAGAGTGTTTGCCGAGGGGGTGCTGAGGGGTTTCTCAGGGCAATATGAAACAAAGCAACATTAACAACCTTCCCCCGAGAACACAGAGCCAAATGAGGCTAACCGGCTCTGGTGAGACGTGAAATGCACAAGATGCAGAGAAAATCAACAAGCACAGCGAAAGCAGACAAAACGCTCCTCTACAAAATGTGGAGGAATGGGAGAACAATTGTTCCAGGACCGCTGCGGAAGAGCAGGAAGACCCAAAAGGCACTTTTTGTGACAACCCCCCCCCCTGTTGACACTGCTCACCTCAATAAATGTCATGCTGCTTCTCTCCCGGTGGAGCCCGCACATGCGCATGGCAAACTAGATGTGTTTGTCAGTGACACCAGACATTGCCTGCAGAGCCAAACGTGAGGGGTGGGGAGCTCTGGGGAGGTGGATGTGGAGGACGTGTTCTGTGCTCCTTATGAGGAGGGTTACTTTATGGGTGCAAGGACAAAAAAAGAGTCTTCAAAAAGAACTTCTACAGCTAGATAGTGCAAGTTCACCAAATTACATCAATGCACTCTGCGAACTCCCGGACAAGGCATCCTCTCAGCGGCTTAATCCAACTCCCATAATTAAAGAAATGGCAAAATGCCTAATAAATGGGCAAACCCCAAATAAGCATGGTGACAGATCAGCACACGAGCAGGAACTAAGAATCAACACTCTAACAAAAGCGAAAAACCAGACTCAGAATATACCGTCAGGCATTAACCAAGATACTTTGAGTTGTGTACCTACAGCCTCAAAAAAGACCCATGGGGCAAAACTAAAACATGGAGCCAAATCGTTTTCAGACTCAAACTCATCAGATGGCATTTCAAACCAAAAGAGTGAAACATACATATGGAAAAATACAGCAATATAGTGCCAAAACGAAGAGGCTCTAACACCACGCAAAGGGAAGAGGACACTTGGGAGGAAATATCGGATAAAGACCTTTTGACAGCATCAGGTCGTTGTGATTTAACAAAAGACTCAAATGAGTCGAATATACCTAAAGATAATGAAGAAATTACGCCTGCTTTCATAGCGGACAAAAACAGCACAATAAACGTGCCCACGCTGAATAAGAATATGATTTCCATAATAGACCCAAAATCTAACTTCCCAACACAAATTGATACAAAAAGCAGAGAAACTTTCAGACCACACACAAAGGCATTCATGGGGCAGCTACCTTGGAACCAAAAGAAACAATAATAAACCCAAGAAATCCAACAAACCATGAAACAAAAAGCCAATTTAAATCTGTCTGGGACACAAACAAATGACACTATGCAAAAGAGACTGACCTGCCTGTACAAGCAAGTCCACACCGCGTTCAAGGAGAAGAATCGAATTAAATATCGGCCACAAAGATCCAGCATCTGAAGAAGGGGCAAGAAACCGACTATTTATCAAAACTTCTACCCCCCCAAATAAGAAGGGAAAAACCAGCAATCACAGAAGTGGAGATTAACAAATCCACACTACTAATGGCTCCTGGAAAAAAAGGTCAAATCAACAATGCACGAAGAAGGACACTTTGTAGACCATGAATCTATTAGAAATAGGCGATGCCCAAAATGGAAAAACGTTGCCAGAAGAAGAAACAATGGAAATGGAACACAACTACATAGTACGAGTTCAACAGAAGATTCAGAGGACCTGGATGAACAAAGCTCCCCGACTGCGAGAATAGAAAAAACGAACATCATGAAACAAAATATCAATCCACAAAGAGACGCTGTGAAGGGCAAAATGAAGTGTTACCAGATAATTGCCCATCACAAATAGAGCTATTCGCTAATTTACAAGCCACACTGGCTTCAATGATAACTATAATGCTGGCACCATTTCTTAAGCTTTATAAAGCTTTACATGACAATTATAAAGATCAGACAACACTCTTGGCTCTATTGCAATCAAAATTAACATCCATCGAAGCCTATATTGAAGCAAAAAGAGAAAAGAGAGCATGAGAGAAAGAATCAGAAAACATCATATTTAAAACACTCATCAATTTGATCGAAGATGCAAGAGAGGATGAAAGATCCTTTTTGAGTTGCTTCAGAGACACAGTAAACTTACTAAAAACACAAAACCTGGAGAGTGACAACATAAAGTAAGAAGAGCGAGTATCATCAGAAGCAAAGAACAACGGTAATCCACCCGATCTGAGAGACCACATAGGGGACAATCCATCATAACTCAGTCGGAGAGTAACAGACATCCAGTGGAATTGTCTGAGCGGATCTCAGCTACAGCAAAGCAAACTACCATTGGATGCCCACCATTAACAGAAGAAATTAACCCAACTCAAGATGTTTGCTGTTTCACAAAGATAAGGCAAGCAGAACTAAAAACAAACACAGTATAAACCAAAAAAATGTTTGCCATCTTTGAAGCAGATGCCCACCAGGACATAAACCCTAAGGATTTGGGAGCAAGACGAAAGGTTCTGGCACTATCAAACAAAAAGACAAAAAATCTACCCAATTCTAAACTGATGGCAAATGGTAGCAACTGGAACTTCATCTGAAATCTCAAACCAATTAATGGACAAAAACAGCAGCCACTTATGAAGAAGGCAGTTATGGGGAAGCAGAGTCTAATAAAACAAATTACATTAATCACACGGATTCTGAAATAGAGGCTGAACCTGAAAGGCCACCTAAAAAAATGTCGCACTTTGAAACTCTGGGAGAAAGACGTGCATTGCTGGAGGCTAAAGCAAAGAAAGCAAACTTAAAGCGCACAGTGATGGAAACCATGATCAGACATTCGAAACAAGAAAGACTAATCCTGCCGAGACATGCAGAGAAGCATCAATATCCACCCCGATCAGAAAACCAACAGGAACGAACACAAGCACGCACGACAAGAAACTCGTTTGAGGAAGTAAACATGACTCATAAACTTCTACTAGAACGCGTCTTAAAGGCTAAAGATGGGCTGATAATGAACTGCACTAATTTAATTATACTCTTGCACAGTGTGCCATCACTACGGGTTGTTGAGCCCAAGGACATTAAGATAGTTGCATTCCTTAAGGAAACGGAAAACGACAACATCTGTTTGCACATCACAATGAAAGCAGTTGTAAGCTTATTCAAATCAGCCACAGAAAACTTAGAGTTCTGGGCTTTGACCTCAAATAATGCCCAAAAGATCAACCAGACGAGCCAACAGAAACGCCCACCAAAACAAAAGAGCTATAGAAGAAAAGACATACATTAGAGAAGGAAAATGATGAAGAAATTACGGAACAGCCTATAAGATTCTCACCAACATTATTGCGAGGCCCTGAGGCTCTGCATATTGTAATAAAAGGCAGAGCTATGAAAAACCTACAAAAACAGACTATTTAGAGACAAGCGTGGACAAGGAAAAATCATTGGACTGGCTTGCCGCAACTTTAGCACTTCCAGAAAGCAACTACCAAATGCATAACTCCACCAAAAAGTTTCCGACTGGTCTCTTGGAACACCCGAGGTTTTATACATCTCTTCCAAAAATGAGATCAAGAACTACTAGAAATCGATGTCATCTGTATACATGAATCCTGGTTACGCGAAACTCCAACCCTTCATGGATTTACTGCTTTCCTGAAAAAGCATATAAAGGACAAAGTGGAAGACCGTCGGGAGGATTGCTCATGTTCTTAAAAAATAGCACACCAGGCAAAGTGGTGAGAGTGATTAACCCTTCGCCCCTTATTCAAATAGTGATAATACAACAACTAAATAAAATGCTACCAATCAAAGAGACACGAGCAATCATTAACCTTTATTGGGACAAAAAATCTAAAGACAGAGACACCTTTTCTGCACATGGTCATGAACTCCATTGATGGGCTAAGATCAGAATTCGAAGACATACAGCTCATTGTTTGTGGAGACCTCAATATAGATTGCTTCAAGATTACAAAGAAAGAAGAGCAATCTTGTAACAATCTTCAGAAGCAAACCAGAACTAGAACATGTTTAGAGGAGACAGAAATGTGAGACCTCCACATGGCGAATGGCCATGTAAATGGCAATCGAAATGGAGCGATAACCTGGGCGTCAAATAGTGCAAGCACGACACTGGATTATTTCTTTGTCGATGCTACAATTTTTCAAAGAATAACTTCACTGAAGATTCTGACATCCACAAAGAGTGACCACAGAGCTGTAGTCCTAACATGTGCTGGAGCAATCCAACAAGAGCATGCAAGTAAAAATGGGAAATGCTGGCCATACAAAATTGACCTAAACAATGGCCACAATAGAGTGCAAATAACCCCAAAAACATTACCAGCATTGACGATAGCCATGAAAAAATGCATGAGCACCAGATCTGAGTGCCACATATGAATCGTACTTAACTGCCTTTAGAGAAACACAAATAGGGACAAATAAAACGACATTTTCAAGTTTACACAAATCAGAACCGTAAATCAAAAAGAAGAAGAAACAACTGGCAAGGGACTTAAGAGCTTTGAAAAAGGTGCCAGCAATCAAAAGACTAAAGAAAAGAGTTAAAGACAAAATATTAGAATTGGGCCAAAGCACATAGAGCCCACTTATATCAAAAGGACTCGGAGCACATGCTCTTGGCATTAACCAAAAAAAATGTCAACTTTTTCTGGTTTCTTATGAATAACAAAACAAGCTCGCACGGAGCTGCTTTAATAAATCGGATACAAGAAATTAAGTGGGTGGAGCATTTTGAAAGGACCTATTGATAAAATCTGCTCCACAAGAGACTGCAACTCATAAACCGTGGACTATAGATTTCAACAAAAACAAAATCAAGTCACTAATTAACAAGACAAGTACATCATGTGCGCCAGGTCCTGAAAGCCTGGCCAACATAATACTCAAAGAAGCACCAGACCTATGGACAGATCTCTGCAATTACCTGTTTACCAGAGTCAATCTCTCTGGGCAAATTCCTAACTCATGGAAGAAAGCGTTAGTGATACCGATTTTCAAGAGGGGGGATAGAGCAAAAACAGAAAACTATCATCCAATTTCCTTGTTGGATGTGTTGGGAAAATTGTATACTGGTATCCTGCTAAAATGACTAAAGGAATGGTTAAAGGCAAGCAAAATATTTGACCAAAGGCAAGTGGGATTCGTGGAGAAAGTAGATTGTGGTTTGAACATATTTCTAATTAACTTATTAAAAAGGAAAACCCTAAAAGAAAATCAAAAGTTTTTCCTAGCATGCATTGATATGGGGGCAACAGAGTCAACAGGAACATCTTATAGGAAAAATTGAGAAAAAAAGGGTGCCCTAAAGATCTGATGGCAGCCATTATAGCCCTACACACCGGCACTACATTACAAGTTCGACTAGATCAAAAAGGCACTTTAACAAGAGAAACAGCCCCAAGAAGAGGGCTGAAGCAGGGGTGCCCACTGGCATCTGTCCTATACAACATTTATATCTTAGATATGAAGGACATACTTGAACCGGCAAGATCATGCTCTCTGAGTATCAGTGGGCTCCCAATAGGACACCTCTTATATTGATTCTATTGGATAAGACACCATTGGGCCTCCAATGAAAACTAGACCCACTGCACAAATATGTGGAAGAAAAAATGACAAAAAAATAAACACAGAAAAATCAGAAATTTTGATAATCAAAAAACCACAAGCACAAGTAAAGAAACGATTCAAATGGTGTCTTAAAAACAAACACTTTCCGATAATAAAATCGACAAAATATCTAGGAGTCATAATCAGTGCAGAAGAAGGAGAAAAGCCCTGGATTGAACATCTACAACTCAAAATGAACCAACTGACCGTACAGGCACTAATACTTATGAGAAGATTTGGCAAATTCTTGCTGCAACCAATCATAGATTTTTACAATGCAAAAGTGGTTCCCACAATAACATATACCGGCAAACCGGCTTGGGAATACCGTGGGAAACATGGGACAGACTTTGGAAGAGAGTACTAAGACTGCCAAGACCACTTCCAATGGGCTTACTCTGACATGAATTGGGACTATACTCACTACACTCTCAAATTATCTGGAAAGCACTGTCTACCTTTGGGAAAGTGGAGTTATCTTCTTGTCCTCCACAATATAGTGTAATTAAAGCAGAAAACGAGAAGTCGAATATCTGCCTGCTAACTTTGTGGAGAGATAAATGTATAGAAATCTTAGCTGACCTAAACATAAGATCAGAATCTTTACGCGACTACCCAAAAAAGATAAAGGCACTACTCATGTACTTGGATTGGTCAGAAACAGAAAGGATGTGATATAATTAAAAAACTCATACATTGTCAACTAAACTAATGAGTGTGCCAGGGACCATACCCGAATATTTGAAAAAATCTGCGAACCCAAATCACATAGACCTAATCCTGCGATTTAGGTTATATGTACTAAGAACTAAACAAAACCAAATGAAATACGGCATCACAAATAACAGCATATGCCGTTTATGCAAGCAAGAAGAAGAATCTCTACGACACCTAATTATGTCTTGCAAGAATCTAAGAACAAGACTGTTGCATGACATTTTATCACCAAGTTGCGGCCTGAACCCCGGTTTATGGTGGGAAGTACTCTATGAGGGAATAAATTAGGAAACCACTAGAGCACAAGGCATCTACTTGGAAGTGATGTTAAAAAAGCTAACAACTATACCAAAGGACTTCTAAAAAAAAGAAAAAGAAAGAGACCAGAAGGAGAATATGAGGAGGAACACCCAACTATAGCCAAGAATAAAGCATGACAAGAAATATAAGGAACTTGCATATCGGATTCCCAAAATAAGCACCTGAACGAAGGCCTAAAAGTGAAGAAGAATTTAATGGAACTGCTGCTCTTGGCTTATGTTGGGGGGATATAAATTACATTAAAGTAAAAGTTTGTATTTTTACATTAAATGCTTAATAAATAAAATAACAAAAATTAAAATAAATGTTTAGGTTATTTCTGATGTGAATACTTTCCAAAAGTACTTGGAGGGGGAGGCTGGATTCCAGCTGCCCCATCAGATTTCTTTCTTAAGCTCCCGCCTGTGGAGTACTCCAGGTAATAGACAGTGGAAGACCATGTAGTTGAAGGTGTCTCAGCATTCTTACCCAACCCTGGAGCAATTTGGGCCTCTAAGTACTTAAATTGGTCCAGGGTACAGGACATCACCCTGAATGTCGGGATGATCTCCTCAGTAGTCTCCTGCATCTTCCCGTTCTTCTTAGAAGTTCAGGCATTCAGTCAGTTCAATGCTCCGCTGAGGCAATGACTCCTGCCACTTGGTTTCTTGTCTATGGCATGGATGTCCAATATCATCTCCCTCACTCTGGTGACATGGTGCCTAGGCAGCTCAACAGGCCTTCGAGAAGTTAAAGAACACCTTTTCATGGCACCCACTCTAAGACTACCCAATCAAACAAAACCTTTTATACTAGAAACAGATGCATCCAAATCTGCTATCGGTGGAGTCCTAAAACAAGTCTCATAGAAAAGCATTGAACATCCTATTGCTTACATGTCTAAGACCCTGACATGTTCAGAACGCAACTACACAGTTCTTGAAAAAGAACTGCTGGCTATGAAAAGAGCTTGTCAAGAGTGCAGACATCTGCTTCTCGGTGCTCAGCATCCCATACAAATCCGAACAGACCATCGGAACCTGAGAGTACTACAAAATCTCGAATGCCAAAATAGTCGTCAAGCACGATGGGCCTATTTATTTTCCTCCTACAACTTTGTACTCACACATTCCAGGAACCAATTATCAGATTGCTGATGCTCTTTCCCGAAGTTCTTGCAATAAACTACCTTTTAGCCCTGAAAAGATGATGCCTCATGCAACATTCATCCATTTCGTTTCATCATTTCTGCAAGACATACAAAGACAAAGCCAAAGTGTACCTATTGCAGAAGTGAACAAACACCTCCTGAGAAAAGAAGGAGGACTCTACTTTCACATTGACCAATTGTACATACCAGTGTGGTCTTCAAGACAGCAGGTTCTTCACATGTGTCACGATCATAAAGACAACAGGCCACAGAGGGATCGCTACCACTATAGAGTTAATCTACAGGCATGCCTGGTGGCCCGTGGTACAAAGGACATCAAGGACTATATCTCAGCATGCTCTATCTGTCTTCAATCCAAAGTTCCTAGGCAACTACCCATAGGCAGATTGGTTCAACCGCCTAGGCCTACAAGTCCATCGGATAACATTTCTACAGACTTTAATCGTAGAACTGCCACCTTCCTCTCACAACACCGCTATCATGGTTACTGTGGACTCTATGACCAAGCTAGCCAATTTTGTTCCCATGACCAAACTACCTTCTGCTGCTCAAATGGCTTCTTGTTTACTTCAAACAATATTTCGTCTCCATAGATTGCCCAACAGCATTATATCTGACATAGGATCCCAATACATTTCTACCTTTTGAAAACATCTATGTACATCCCTAGGAATTCAACGCCACTTAACATCAGGATACCATCCGCAATCCAACAGCCAAACAGAGAGACTCAATCAATTATTGGAGCAATAACTTTGTTGTTTTGTATCTGCATCACAAGACGACCAGAGTTCATTGTTACTATATGCTGAATTTGCATATAATAACTCACTTCATTCAGCCATACGGATGTCACAATTTTTTTGTACATACGGATTCCATCCTTCTGTTTTCCCAACAGTCACTCCACCTTCCTCGAAAGTACCTGCAGTGGATGCTCTTGTAGCAGATATACAAACAGGTCATTCTACGGCTCTCTCCCCACTCTCTGATGCCAGACACAAAGCTAAAGAACAAGCAGACAAAAAAAATGCTTACAAGAATCCATCTACAAACCCAGAGACATGGCATGGCTCTCTTCTAAATACCTGCCAAGACGATTGATACCTTCTAAATGGTCTCCAAAATATTTTGGAAGGCCATGGGAACAGTGGTTTATCGTATTCAACTTCCCCCTTCTTGGCATCAAATTCACAATGTTTTTCATGTCTTACAACTTAAAACATATGTCCTTGACAGATTCAAAAGGAGAACAACGCTTACTCCCCCTCCGATTGATACTCCCGAAAGACCCGAATATGAAGTGGCGGCCGTCTGTGACTCAAGATACTATTGAGGATCATTACAGTATCTCATAGACTGGAAAGGATATGGTCCTTCTGATCGGACTTGGGAACCTGCAGCACTGGTTCATGCCCCCAGATTAGTACAAAAGTTTCATCAAAACCATTCCTGGAAACCTGGTCCAACAACCCCACGGGGGGGTGGGGCATACTGTTAGGATTTCCTCAGGATTGCTATGAAGGAAATGGAGGAAACACCATCCACACTACTCACAATGGAAAGCAAGATGGCGCCTCCTGGATTCTGTCTCAAAACTTCCCTTGGAGTGGTCTAGACTTTTCCAACATTGCGACATACACCTTCTCCGTTCTATATCTATCAGCACAACGAACGGGTAGGTGTGTCGCTTCTGTTTCGCTCTATGTTGCCTTAGCCTTCGAGCCTTTGAGCAACTACTTCTTTAGCTACTTCTTTTGAGCTCCTTTATTCCGTTCCTTTCCTTCCTCTGTTTCACTTTGATTCCGACTTACCTTATTTCTTGCCTTTCCTTCTCCACGTCATTCTTCACGGTTCCACCTTCGCTCTTCCCCTTTTGTTTTCTAGCCGTCTCGCTCGGCAATCTTTCCTTTAGTTTCCGCCTTATTCTTTCTATTGCTCTCCTTGAATGCCACTTGAATTTCTGCGGCTTCCCTGTTCTACTGTTCCGCCGACCTCAGTCCTCCATTCTGCATTTGCAGCACGCCGCTTGGATCTCTGCGGTTCCTTGCGACTATCCCGACAGCAGATCTCCAATCTGCATTTGCAGCTTGCCGCATTCTCTATGGTTTCTGAGCTGCCTTCAGACAATGGTCCTGCATTAACAACCCGCTGCACCTTGGAACTGTGCAGCCTCATCCGTCCGTGCTGCTCTTTTGTGCAGCAATTTAACACCTGGAAATCTACCATTTGCCATGTTATGTTCTCAGTGGATTCCTCACATGTATCCTCGCAGCAGCTGATCATTGGTTATTACCATCAGCAATTTACACACCTCTACAATCCAACAGCACCCCAACATCAACTCCTCTGGAACCTCGAGTCTTTTCCTGGTTAACTAGACATTGGGATTTCTTTCCCAAGAGGGTTTACCAAGGGTGCTTCCCCCGAGGTGCACAGAGCCCATTTCCTGGCCTCTGAATGCTTTCAGCTACGGACCAGCACCTGCCTAAAACAACAACTGAGCACCCAAAAAGATTGCATAATTGTAATACCACAGCATAGTGGAAAGGTGCTGGGGCTCTGAAGGGGGAGGGTGTATCTAAAGCAGTGTCACTCCGATCAGCAGCTCATGCAGTGCCTCCAGCCATTATAATGTCATCTTGTGTGAACAAGTTCTCCTAATATACTGTCGCATCTTTACAATCTTCATCATTCATCTTGCTATCTCCACTGCTAGCCACCGGTGCATTTGGGGGTGGGATCACAGCTTCAGTCTCTGGTTGTTGGGTATGGAAGTGGTGTTGGTATTACTGGCTGGTTTACATGTTTCCTAGCTGTCCTGTGATTCTGTGGCTCTCTGGAACTTGATCTCCTGGCAGATTGGGTGCCAGCAGCAGCAGCAGTGCGATGGTGGGGGTGGTGCAGATACTGTGCTAGGGCAGGATGTGGTGAATGTTGCAGCAGTGCTGGTGGTGGTGATAGTTATGACATTTCTGGTGGAGGCAGTGACATTTGCAATAGCAGGAAGGTTTCCGAAGAGAAGTGGATGGTGATAAGCTGTCCAAGGCAATGCTGTCAAGAGGCAGTCTGGAAAATAGCCTTCTAGGACCAAAACCCCACACTGGGCAGACCCATAAGGAAGATGATGTGTTGATGATGTGATGAAGGATCAAATGGATCAAAGTTAATTGTGCGCACAATATTGATCAGCCTTGATAAAACAGACTCAGCGTGAAAAATGTCTCAGCTGTTCAATGAATCACACGATATCCGATTTAATGACAACAATAAGAGTTAACTCTTTGGTTCACAATTATGGAGTTTCAGTGCCATTTTCTTCAATGAATTTATTATTATGAATATGCATGAAAACTCATGCTCCTTCTGCTCAACCTGTTTCTATTAAAATGTATAGTTTGTTACGTTGGTTTACTATGTGAATTATGTACGTTTAAAGTCATCTATACAAAGGAAGATATTGTTTTAACCCCGGGAAGCCAAATATGAATATAGGCCACTATAAGTTAGATCTGGTTAGTTAAGTCATTAAGCACCTAAACTGCAAACTGAAGCCACATTGCGGCATCACCACTTAAACAACATGTGTGATCCTGGACAAGCATTTAATCTCACAGTACCTTCTCGTAGACCATCGCGTAGCACTGACAAAGTCAAAAATGATTGCTTGTGAATGGTTAAAAAATTATCAGGGTAATTCATTGAAATTCGCACAAAAGTGGCGCACAGCGTGCCCGTGCAAAAGTCTGCGCCAGCCGCGTGCGCTAAAATCGATTTCCGCGCACAGCGTATTCATGGATTTTCGCATCCAAAACTAGCCGTGGCGCAGCGTGGCGCAGCGACCCTGCAGCAGTGCCAGTTACGCCCCCAAGAACGCCCTTGCGCAAGGAAAAGCCTTCAAAATCCCCAAATAATCGCAAAGGGCTGCGCTAACCCTGGACCGTTTCACAGGGCTGGCAAACAGCAAACGCCAAGCGGGGAACATGTATTTCAGTGGTTTGCGGGAAGTTCCACATGCGATTGTCCTGTGTACGTGTGCATCAGGGGTGCGTGGGAAGTAACACACGCAAAAGCAGCATGGTACGTGTATTTCAGGGGTGCGCGGGAAGTATCACATGCAAAAGCAGCAGGGTACGTGTATTTCAGGGGTGCGCGGGAAGTATCACACGCAAAAGCAGCAGGGTGTTAGGGAGAATTCTCTGTTTAGGCTGAATTTCCTAACCTAGTGAGTCCCCCAGCAGCTTTGCTGGATTTCTGGAGTTTGTTTTTTTCCATCCTGCCAAGAGTGAGACTCTTTTCCTCCCACTCTTGGACATGTATGTGTGTAATTCCTTTGAATGTCAATGTGTTCTATGGGCTATGGGGTCTTTTACTCCATAGGGTCTCATATGTTTTGCTATGTGTGTTACACCGCACCCTACGTGCCGTAACACTGGGGCATCCTAGCGGACCTCCACCATAGACTCCATACCCGGGGACTGACTACTGTCTTCCCGGGCATGTAAAGTCACCATTGGCTTTACTAGACCTAAATTTACTAACAGAACTAGTACAAACCATCTTATTGTGGACGTACTAGTAGGGGTAATTCGATTACGCCTGTATCTGTTATTCGAGGGGGCACTGTCCCGTCCCCCCTCGTCGAGTTTTGGCTGGTGGCAGTGGAAACTACTTGTTATGTTCGACCCCGAACATAACCCCATGGGATTCGTCCCATTGTTAGAGATTGATACTTTTTCTCCTTAATCTCTAATGTACCACCGATCTACTTATCTTAAATAGGTTTATCGGATGGTATTTTCTGCCAGAACTCGGTTTGTAAAATGGCGTCTGTGTTCGTCTCTGTGACTCCTAAACCAAAGGTCGAGCCCTTTGTTCCACTTTTGGCGGGCTCTGTACAGAGACCCTCCAAAGTGGTGCCATTCTGTCTGGGTTACCACAGGGGTGTGGGAGAGGGTTTAGGCACCCTGGACCGAGTTGCCTTGCCAACTCCGGTCGCACTCTGGAGTGATTGGCCCAAGTGGTGAGCCTCCCCGCTCACCACTTAACATGTGTTGATTGACAGCTAGGCTGAATGAATGGGGGTTTTCTGCATAAAAGCAGGGCTTTTGGGACTGGATCTTCAGAAGTCGCCACAGGACCTAAGAATCCGACAAGGGTAACGCTGAGCTGACTTGCACGACGACACCTCCGGTGGAGCCCTGCGGAACCGACTCACCACTTCCCGACGACAGAGGAGATCTCCCTGCCGGAGAGTCTCTTCCCCTGGCTGGTGGGAACAACCAGTCCCCTTTGCTTTTTATTCGCCTCAGGATGCAGTGGTCGAATTGCCCGTGCAGAGCACCTCGGCAACCGGATAGCCACTACCCCTGTACCGCGACCAAAAGGTGGTGCCTTGTGATGGAGCACTCCGCGGCTGGTCTCTTCCCTGGTGGTGCACCGGACTTCACTTTTCTTCAACGACGAGATCATCTCTACTCTTGGCAAAGACCCGACGTGCATCCACCACCAGGAACAACTGCCCCCGCCGGAGCTGCCCTCCACAACAAGGTACCGTGTCCGCCTGGCTTCCCTTTCGATCGATTCGAGTGAGGTGTCTTAATCCTCTCCTTTCCGTTGGGTCACCTCCAAGCTTTCTCACATATTGTTCTGAACTAGTTCAATCTGCCAATAACAATTTGCTACAAAGACTCAAACGCATTTCCACTAAGAGACTTTTTGGGACATATCGCCTTGCCTCTCTCCGAGTGATCTATTGTGGTTCTTGCCTTCTTGCCTTGCATTTTTTAGCCGTGAAGTATTGAACTGTGTTGATTTCTTAACCTACTGATTTTTCTCTCCCGTCCTAACTAATATTAGAGTGCCATCTAGGTTGAGGCATACACCTCTCTCTGTAAATAAGTGGTGCCGGTAGAACCTAGACTTGTCGAAATATTGCTAGGGGGATTGATCGTTTCTTCTTCGTAGAGTAATTGTAATTGAAGTGTTTGCCGTGATAGTGCCATAGTGTTTTTGATAGATGTTTCGTTATAAATAAATGCCTTAATATCTTTACACTGAGTCTCATTGCGTGTTTGCTTGTCTTACTGTGAAGAATTGCCCTATCTTGTATACTCCACATACTGCTTAACTCTTCTTGAGAGAAGTCTGACTGCTCAGCCACAGCTACCAACAGTGAATTTGTGTGGTACAGACTGCTACCAAGTGGGTTTACTGCCAAACACCTGTAGTCCTAAATCTTTTGCAGTGGTCCCAGAGGGAACTGCACAGTTTTCTGCCTAACACTGGTGTACAGCGGTGGGATTTGTATCGAGTATACAGTTTAGAGTGCTTTTCGACACTTTAGGATAACTAACCACAAAACCTAGCACTAAAAAGCAACTTTCAGAAACATGTCTATGATGGAAACTTACAGTCAAGAGTCCTTGTCAGGTGAAAATACTGAGAGTTTGCGAGCTCTCTGTAGGCACGAGAATCTTCCTGTAAGAGGCAAGAAGTTAGAATTAATAGAGAGATTGCTGGCGAACCAAAGTCTGGGTACTGGTTCAGAGGAACCAATTTCTCCAGCAAATGTAGATAACAGTGATGGTGTTGATCTAAATCGTAATTCTGATGATAGCGATGAAGAGGCTGACGAGGACGGAGAGGCTAACAAAACTGTCTCCCCTGCTCCTCTACCTGCCTTACCAGCTGTGCCTACGGGGCCCATACCAAGCCCCACAAGTAACCCTGCTTATTTTGAACTTGAAAAAATGAAGCTCGAATTAGATTACAAACGGTTCTTGGCTCAATCTGAACGAAACCAGGAGCTCGAGTTCAGATGGATGAATGCCCAGGCTGAGCAGAAGCAAGCTGAGTTAAGACTCAGGGAAATAGAACTTAATCACGAGTTAGAGATGAAAAAGTTGTCTATAGAAAATGCTTCTCTCTCCTCTGGTTCCTCTAGGAGCTCCAGTCCCAAAAGACCCCGGATGCCGAAGGAATTAGTGGGTATGTATGAACCGAGAATGGATGTGTTGGATTGGTTGAAACTGTTTGAGTACAATCATGGGCTCCAGGACATCACCGGGAATGATTTACTTCCCTGGTTGTTCTCTAGGCTCCCTCCTGTTGCGACTGATGTGGTAATGGAATTGGGGGAGGCGGATAAGACGGTTTACGAAAGTGTGAAGCTAGCTTTGATAGCTAGATTCGGAAGACCCCTTCCCAGTATCTTAAGAGGTTTAGAACCCTCAAAAAGCATGATGGTACCCCTTGGGCTACTTGGGTGAGTGAAGGGTTGAAAAACTTAGAGGGATGGATTAAGGGTTACAAAGTGAACACTTATGAGGGTATGAGGAATCTTTTTATGTTGGAGTCTATTTATGATGCCTGTTCTCCTGAGCTCAGACAGCACTTGGCTGATTCGAAGGAATTGGATTCCCGGAGGCTAGCTAAGGCTGCTGACTCATAAGGATTCTGGGGCAACTCAGAAAAAGGATGAGGGAAAACAGCCTAAAAAAGACTCAAAAGAGAATTCTAATAACTCAAATTCCAAAGAGGGCCCCAAACAAAACCAGAAGGGTAAGCCACAAGGAAAACCACAGCAGAATAGTGTGTCTTCTGGTGCCAAACCGGAAGGAGGTCAGAGCAAGCCACCATTCCAGAAAGCATTCGGTAAATGCTTTGTTTGTGGCTCGACTGACCACGTGAAAGGAGATCCCAGATGTAAGGGTAAACCTTCAGGGGTCCAGCTTGTCTCCTTAGCCTTCGCTCTAGAGGAGGAAGTCCAAATGGCAAGTGGAAACTTTCTACTGCTATCTGACAAACCCATTGGAGTCTCAGCCAGCGTTTCTTTAGTATCTCTGGGGTTGTGGGAACAACAGAATTTAGATGTCTATAATTCTATCCCCGATAATACTAAAGAGTATTATAAGGACAGTGTCCAGGTGAATGGTCAGGAGACTCCTGCCATTAGGGACACTGGGGCCAGCATAACTGTGGTGGATAAATCGTTTTTTCAGGCTGAGGATGTTGCTAAGGCACCTAAACGCCTCACCAAGTTAGCTGGAGGGCCTGTGCAGATGCTTCCCCAATTACCAGTTCTCATCCAGTGTAACGACATGACTGTGAAGATACCTGTCAGAATACAGAGTGAGGTACCAGGACGCATACTGTTGGGTAACGATTTGAAAACTCTCAGAGTTGTATCGCATACTCCCAGACCTCCTAGTAAACGGTTACAGGAGCTAACCAGACCCGCAAGAGAGAGGACCATGCGCGGTACTCTCCAGGAGATGATGAAGAAAGAAATCACTCCTGCTCCACTGGAATTGTCGGCAGCTGTCTCCAAGAAATCAGAAGCGAAAGCGAAACCTAAGACTTCTATCCCGAAACCAGCAGCCCGCATTACAGTGCAGCCAACACGGACTTCCCCGCGGTTGTCCAAAGTTACACCCGTAACTCCACCTCCAGCCGAGGCTGAGAGGGAGGTACAACCCTGTGTGGTAGAATTAGACTATGAGGAAGAGCTAATGGAAGGCCAGGAACTCATTGGAGATCTGGATGCTGTTGACCATCCTGAGCTGCAGTCTTTACTGGCAGAAGGTGGACCCAGCAGGGCAGACTTCAGTAAGGGACAGAGGGAATGTCCAACTCTGGAAGGTCTTCGCCACCAGGCAGAAGCTCAGGCTGAAGGGCAAGAGCCTGGGAAATACAGGTTGCACTGGGAAGATGGCCTCTTCTACAGTGAACCGACCGAGTCTGAACCTAGAGACTACAAACGACTTGTAGTACCCCAAGAGAAAAGACCACAGTTCTTGCAGTTAGCCCACGAGATTCCTTTGGCTGGTCACTTGAGTTTCAAGAAGACTAAGGAAAGGCTCTCTCTCTACTTCTATTGGCCGAAGATGGGGGCCGAAGTGGAAAAACACTGCAGGAGCTTCCACCCCTGCCAGACCTCTGGTAAGGTTGGCTCCAAGAATGTGGCACCTTTAGTGCCTCTCCCAGTCGTGGGAGTCCCATTTGAGAGAGTAGGGATTGACATTGTTGGTCCCCTTGATCCTCCAACCTCCTCAGGCAACAGGTTTATACTTGTTGTAGTAGACCATGCTACTAGGTATCCTGAGGCAATTCCTATGAGGACTGTTGCAGCTCCGGCTGTGGCTAAGGCCCTCCTTGGTATTTTTACTAGGGTCGGGTTTCCTAAGGAAGTAATCTCTGACAGGGGGTCAAACTTTATGTCCCACTACATGAAAGCCATGTGGAAAACCTGTGGAGTTACTTACAAGTTCTCAACAGCTTACCACCCACAAACCAATGGGTTGGTAGAACGGTTCAACCGAACCATGAAGAGCATGATAGGTGCTTTAGAAGAACCCCTTAAGCGTAAGTGGGACCTTCTACTGCCATGCCTTCTCTTCGCTTATAGAGAAGTCCCTCAGAAGGGAGTAGGTTACTCTCCCTTCGAGCTTCTCTATGGTCATCCCGTCAGAGGTCCATTGGCCCTGATTAAGGAGGGGTTGGAGAGTGCTCCTTCCCTCAAGCCAGTCAGAATGACTGACTATGTGATAGGTCTCCGGAGGAGAATGTCGCACATGATGACGGAAGCAAGCGATAACTTGAAAGCTGGACAAGCATTGGTCAAGCACTGGCACGATCAAAAGGCTAACATGGTTGAGTTCGCTCAAGACCAGCTCATTCTTGTTATGATCCCAACAAGGCAGATGGCCTTGCAAGATAAGTGGATGGGACCCTTCAGAGTTGTGGGTAAACTCGGAGAGGTCAACTATCTGGTGGACTTGGGCAATCCCAAGGAGGCTCCGACAGTCTTTCACACCAACCGACTTAAAGCGTATGTCTCACGACCTGATGTAGGAGCGTTGCTTAGCATCATCCGAGGAAGAAGAAGAGAGTGAAGCTCTTCCGGATCTCCTCAGAGGCTCACCTTTAGATGGAAAAATTGAAGGAGTAAATCTCTCCTCCAATCTGACACCCGAGCAACAAGAAGAGTGCAAATCTATGTTGAATCAGTTTGCCTCTCTGTTCTCGCTTTCACCAGGTTTGACCCCTTGGGGCCAGCATGACATACTCACTGGTGACTGTCTGCCGGTCAAAAGCAGAGGATACAGAATGTCAGAGAACGTACAAACCCACGTCAAAGGTGAGGTCAGCAAGATGCTCGATCTCGGGGTAATAGAGCCCTCTACTAGTCCATGGTCTAGCCCAGTTGTGTTAGTACCAAAGGCCGGATCTAAAGAACTTAGATTCTGCGTGGATTATAGAGCTCTTAATGCAGTCACCAAGACTGATGCCCACCCTTTGCCAAGAACAGATGAGTTGGTGGATAAACTTGGCACCGCCAAGTTCCTCAGCACATTTGACTTGACGTCAGGCTATTGGCAAATAGCCCTGACAGACCATGCCAAGGAGAAAACTGCATTTTCGACCCCCGTTGGCTTATACCAGTTTAAGGTAATGCCTTTCGGATTGAAGAATGCACCTGCTACGTTTCAACGGATGGTAAACCAGGTTCTGAATGGGATGGAGGACTTCTGCATGGCATACTTGGATGACATCGCAGTGTTCAGCAATTCCTGGGAAGAACATGTAACCCACCTGAGAGATGTTTTGCAGGCTCTTGGATGAGCCAATCTGACCATAAAGGCGAGTAAATGCCAAATTGGACAGAGTAAGGTAGTCTTGGACATGAGGTAGGAGGTGGAGAAATAAGGCCTTTGCTCAGTAAGATTGAAGCTGTGCAAAATTGGACAACACCGACTACTCAAACCCAAGTGAGAGCCGTCCTAGGCCTCACTGGGTATTACAGGAATTTCATAGAGAACTATGGGACCATAGCTTCTCCACTGAATTTCATCTCCTCGCCCAAATTTCCTAAAAAGGTTAGATGGAACGAGGAGTGCAATCAGGCTTTTGAAAACCTGAAAAAGGCTCTTTGCCAAGCCCCAGTACTCAGAGCTCCTGATTACCGCCAACACTTCATTGTGCAGACAGATGCTTCAAATGTAGGAATAGGTGCTGTACTCAGTCAACTGGATGGGAAAGGTAGGGAGCACCCCGTTTGCTTCATCAGCTGCAAGCAGGGCTGGACTGGGAACCAAAAGTGGCCCTGGAATTTCTTTTCAAAGTGGCCCATATTTCGCCGAACGGGCCAGCACAGTGTGAGAGCTCAACCCTTCTGTGACGGGATTGGGAGTATCCCCAAGAACATGTTGAATAAAATGAGCCAAGATGAGTGCATTTAAAGCATGTTTTAAACATATATGGATTAAAAAGTGATGTTTTAAATGGATTCATGATATATCAAAGTAGATCTCCAATGATAGAAGGACCTGGGACGTTACACATTTTGCAGATGAGAAAACCTAATTAATCTGGTATTAAAGGTGCCCAGACAACATGCATCCCTAGCTCATTTCATCCTATTCCGTGCTGGGAAGTGGAGGGCAGACATAGTGCTTATAAATCGAGTGGCTGAAGGCAGACCTGGCATTTTTATTACACCAGTAGCGCTTTTACAGTTACAAATAAGTCATTAACTCTATGAAGACTGCTTTGAGAAAACACTGGCAGGCACTTTGAGCACAAAGCTTGATGGTAAGTCTTGATGAAGATAGCTCAAAGAGATCCCAGTAGCACGTGTTTTGGGTGGGGAGGGGCAGAAAGCAGGTGGAAATGGCCATGGGGATTAGCATGGCCTTGGGAAGTCAATGGATGGATAAATAACCAAACAAGTCCTACTAGCTTTGTGTCCCACATCATGATATTTTTGCTTAGCTGTACCCTATATGCATTTGTTTCAGCATATAGGTGGCACTTTGGCCAACACTAACAAAAAGGTTGAGTTGGTACGAGATCAGTGAGTCATGCCAATGAAGCGCTAGCAGTGTCATGACAAAGTGGCAAACTGTCTAGTGTAGATGAGAATGATGACTGAGAGGGTGACGTTGTGCAAGGTCTGCTGAGTGATGGTGAGAGAGTGTGAGGATGAGCGCAGGAAATCAGTGGGGTAAGTCACAGTGACATATTGGAAATGTATGAATGTGGATGAGAGGCACGGGTGCACATGGAAGGACATGGATACAGCTGTCCATAAAACTGTAATCTCAACAGTCCATGTGACAGCAGTACCAAAAGCCCATGAGACTGCGAAATTGGGAGCTCTCACGACAGCAATTCAAGACAATCATAAGACTGCAAAATCTGCGGCCCCTGTGCCACTGAAACCGGCAGCACATGTGACTGCAATATCTGATAGTAATCCTAAAATCTTACAAGGCTGCGAAATTAGGAACCCAAGGGAGTGAACCCTGCAGCCAATAGGACTGTGGGTTCAGCAGCCCACGTGACAGCAAGCCCAGGAGCCCATAAGAATGCAAACGGAGAGGCACATCACTGACATCAGGGACCCCAATAGCCAGTAAGCTTGAACTCTGGAACCCATGTGACAGCAATTATAAAAGCCAATGTGACTGCAAGCTCAGCAGCCCATGGGGCAGAAGGGTCACCAATTATGTGACGGGGAGCTAAGTTATCCATCCCTATTATGGCGGGAAAGCTAAGATCCTATGTATGCAGCTAGCTGAGTTCCATGCAAGGTTCAGCTGCCAGGTCTTGGGCAGGCAGGACCAACAATGTATTTCAACTGATTACAACACCTACACTCTTCTAACTGGGGGATAATATTCTAGACATTTTCCCTCTACTTGAATTACCAGGGCCATGTTTAGAAACACTCATCTCAGAATCACTTCAAATGTCCCCAGCACACAGTGTTTGGACAGCTCTTCCCTCCTCTTTCGCTAATGTACCTGCAGTGGAGGTGCTGTGCAAGCACAACACAGATTAAAATCCCTGTGTGATGTGCAGAGACATGACTGTGACCAGATGAGTGTGACATACAGGTCACAGGATGCAGTCTCAGTAAGATAACTCAGTGAGTTAATCAATCTGATGCGGCGGCTGGTCTGGAAAATGAGTATCAAAGGCAACTGCGGTATGATCATTTAATGAGTTAAGGCACCTGCTGGGTCCCACAAATTCACTGACTATATCCCAGCAAGACAACAAACACAGAAATCTCTTTATGACAATGCAAAGCACAGTGTGCTATTCCAGTGAGCTACTCCGGAGGGTGAATGATATGCGGCAAAAGAAGTTGATAAAAATCCTACAGTTGGAAAATAGAACCCCCCCTACTAAGGCGCACGCTCATTGATCTTCGTGACATTTGTTGTGCTAGCTTAGTTGGTGAATGTGCGCATGAAGCAGAAATCTATGTCGCAACTCGCAGGTTAAAATCCCAGCACATTTCCTTCAACTTATTTTTGTTGACTGGCCTTTATTGAAACCTGGAGATTCCAAGACAAGTTCATGCATTTGAAAGTCTGGCAGGGTTGGGGCAGTGTCAGATACTGATGCTGCTTCATTCCAATGTGAGATCACCCCCACTTCACTTCCAGAGTGACCCTGGGGTTATCAGCTATCACACAGGCCAGGTCTGGCGCTGCCCTTCCCCTCTGACACAGGATAGCGTGGCCAGCAGCTGAGAGTAACATTCTCTTAAAAGGTAACACCTTCATTAATTAACACATATTTGTGCTTTATCTAGATTATAGGTGACAATAAAGGGAAGCGTGATCTAATTGCATTTCACAGTATGAAAAACAAAACATTTATTTGGTACAAACCAAGGTGTTAGGAGTTCATTTGTGAGTGTTACTTTACCCGTAGTGGAAGAAACTAGAGGCGAGTGAGGGGCAATGAGGGTGAGAAATCTATCCTATCTGTAAAAGAATAAGGATATCTGTGCATTGTGAAATGAGCATGTACGCTCTAGCCCCAGCGTAGACATTCTTAGGAAAGAGACAAAGAGAAAGAGAGAGAGATTGAAAGGTGGCTAGTGGAAGGGGGAGAGCGAGGGGATGGGGAGAGAGAAAGAGGGAGACGGGGGAAGTAGAAGGGAGAAAAGGATTGAAAAGCGGTTAGAGGAAGACAGGGGGAGAGAGTGGGGATAGAGAGGAGAGGGGACTCTGAGGGGGACAGAGGGAGAGCGATGGACAGATGAGAGGGGAAGATTGAGAGAGAGGAGGCGATGAGAGAGACAGAGTGAAAGAGAGAAAGATAGAGAACGCCAGCACCTCCAACAAATAACGTGGATCTCAGCTACTGACAAAAGACGACACTGAGGGAGGCAGAGTAAGAGACCAAGAATGCCAAAGAGACGTCTGATTTGATGGATACGGTGAGTGTATGGTAATGCAGGCTCCCCACGTTACAAGAAATTAAATAACAGCACGCGCTGCATTTAGCATCTGGAAAGACAGGTGTAGCACTCAGTTGCAGCACAAGAAGTGGGGGACCGGGGGTCCAGGCCAAAGGCACAGAGCAAGAGTGTTAGCCATTCATAGGAGATCCCCAGTCTCCCCGAGTGTCCCACACCTTGGCGTAGTCCATTCTTGCACCCACAGCATAGCGAGGTCTGCGAGACACTGGAGAGGAAGGCCCTCTGTGGGTGATCATCGGAGGATGGTACCGGGCTCACCCAAGGGTCGGAATGGAATCTTGCAATCTTGGTCTTTTCTCATTCAAACACCCAATGCCACCCTGACACCCCCCCCCCACCACCTCCCACACAGCGTCACTCTCTGCATTAAGGACCATGATGATGAGTTCAATGGGTTACACTGCTGGTTGGGGGGACACAGGTAGCTTTATAAACTGTTCTGCAAGGAAGCAACGCTCCTGGAATGGGTTTAAACCCTTCCTGGCAGCAGCACCTTTCTCTGGATTTAACCACGCTCTCTCGACAAGCTGACCCCTTCCCATTCCTGCCCCCACCCTACCCTCTTACTCCCTGGGCTCCACCACCAAGGACTTAGTTCTGGTTCTGTGCATCCCACGTAGACCCGTTCTGATCCTCTTTGCCCATCCTTCCCTATGAGAAAAGTACACGCGTTCACTGGGTTTGGGGAGATCCAGCCCCCCCAGCTCCCTTCGCACCTGAACTCCAGTATGCTGCTGCCCTGCTAGCAGCTCACCTCGGCCTCGCCAGTTGTCGTTGTCAGAACAGCACTCCGAGCAGGCCAGTGCACTGAGGTTGCTCGCTGTGCCAGGACACCAGC
Organism: Ambystoma mexicanum; assembly: GCF_040938575.1. Taxonomy (NCBI): domain Eukaryota; kingdom Metazoa; phylum Chordata; class Amphibia; order Caudata; family Ambystomatidae; genus Ambystoma; species Ambystoma mexicanum. The sequence goes on from NC_090935.1 coordinate 780,324,839, forward strand.
CCTGCACCTGCGCACAGTGTGATATGCAGACAGAGGGAGAGCATCATGTCATTGCACACACGCACCACTGTAGCCTACTGCAGGGCACGTGCAGATCCTCGGGGAGGAGTGCCGTGCCAAATGCGCAGGTGCAAACCCGGCCCGGCTGTCATCAGCCAGCCCTGTGAGAAAATAAATGCGCAGCCAGCACCGGCGGCAGCCAATTTCATGTAAACTTCGCTGGCTGGGTGTGGATGATCGTTCCCGTATATGTATCCTTCCGCTACCCAAAGAGGCCCTATGCCCCGAGGCCTACCGGGGAAAGTCCCGGTGTCCCGGTGGGGCAGTCCAGCCCTGGCTGCAAGCTGAAGGATCCTGAAACAAGGTGGGCAACAATCGAAAGAGAGTGCTTTGCTATCATGTGGGCTCTGAAGAAGTTTAGGCCGTACTTGTATGGTTCTACTTTTGTCATTCAGACTGACCACCAACCCTTGAGATGGTTAATGCAAATGAAAGGGGAAAACCCAAAACTATTGAGATGGTCGATCTGCCTGCAAGGGTTTGATTTCACCATTGAGCACAGGTCAGGGTGTCACCACCAAAATGCTGATGGTCTCTCTAGGATGTATGTCATCGACTAGAGGTATGAGATCCAGGAGTGGATTAAATCCTCCTGTCTCTTAGTCTGGGGGGGGGGGGCGAGTGTTAGGGAGAATTCTCTGTTTAGGCTGAATTTCCTAATCTAGTGAGTCCCCCAGCAGCTTTGCTGGATTTCTGGAGTTTGTTTTTTTCCATCCTGCCAAGAGTGAGACTCTTTTCCTCCCACTCTTGGACATGTATGTGTGTAATTCCTTTGAATGTCAATGGGCCTCATTACGACCCTGGCGGAGTGGGTTTACGCCAGCGTTATTCGCGGCGGACCCGTCCGCCCTACTACGAGTTCCCGTAGCGCCATGGAACGTTTTCCGCCTGGTTTTTCCGGGCGGAGAAATCCATGGCACTACGGGACCTTGATGTTAATTACGCCACCGTATTTTGCGGTGGCGCAATTAACGCCTTCCCCACTCCCATTATACCCTATGGGGCAAGAATGGGAATGGGGAAGGGTAAAATGGGGGATGGGGATTTACCGCCCCGCCAAGGTCGGCATGGGGCGGAAAATCCGCCAACCTCCATGGCGCTATCGGCAGCTTTCCGCCGTGCTCCGCGGTGCATTTAGCACCGCGATTTCCGCCAGGGTCGTAATGAGGCCCAATGTGTTCTATGGGCTATGGGGTCTTTTACTCCATAGGGTCTCATATGTTTTGCTATGTGTGTTATACCGCACCCTACGTGCAGTAACACTGGGGCGTCCTAGCGGACCTCCACCATAGACTCAATACCCGGGGACTGACTACTGTCTCCCCGGGCATGTAAAGTCACCATTGGCTTTACTAGACCTAAATTTACTAACAGAACTAGTACAAACCATCTTATTGTGGACGTACTAGTAGGGGTAATTCGATTACTCCTGGATCTGTTATTCGAGGGGGCACTCTCCCATCCCCCCTCGTCGAGTTTTGGCTGGTGGCAGTGGAAACTACTTGTTATGTTCGACCCCGAACATAACCCTATGGGATTCATCCCATTGTTAGAGATTGATAATTTTTCTCGTTAATCTCTAACGTACCACCGATCTACTTATCTTAAATAGGTTTATCGGATGGTATTTTCTGCCAGAACTCGGTTTGTAAAATGGCGTCTGTGTTCGTCTCTGTGACTCCTAAACCAAAGGTCGAGCCCTTTGTTCCACTTTTGGCGGGCTCTGTACAGAGACCCTCCAAAGTGGTGCCATTCTGTCTGGGTTACCACAGGGGTGTGGGAGGGGGTTTAGGCACCCTGGACCGAGTTGCCTTGCCATCTCCGGTCGCACTCTGGAGTGATTGATCCAAGTGATGAGCCTCCCCGCTCACCACTTAGCATGTGTTGATTGACAGCTAGGCTGAATGAATGAGGGTTTTCTGCATAAAAGCAGGGCTTTTGGGACTGAATCTTCAGAAGTCGCCACAGGACCTAAGAATCCGACGAGGGTAACGCTGAGCCGACCTGCACGACGACACCTCCGGTGGAGCCCTGCGGAACCGACTCTCCACTTCCCGACGACAGAGGAGATCTCCCTGCCGGAGAGAGTCTCTTCCTCTGGCTGGTGGGAACAACCAGTCCCCTTTGCTTTTTATTCGCCTCAGGACGCAGTGGTCGAATTGCCCGTGCAGAGCACCTCGGCAACCGGATAGCCACTACCCCTGTACCGCGACCAAAAGGTGGTGCCTTGTGACGGAGCACTCCGCGGCTGGTCTCTTCCCTGGTGGTGCACCGGACTTCACTTTTCTTCGACGACGAGATCATCTCTACTCTTGGCAAAGACCCGACGTGCATCCACCACCAGGAACAACTGCCCCCGCCGGAGCTGCCCTCCACAACAAGGTACCGTGTCCACCTGGCTTCCCTTTCGATCGGTTCGAGTGAGGTGTCTTAATCCTCTCCTTTCCATTGGGTCGCCTCCAAGCTTTCTCACGTATTGTTCTGAACTAGTTCAATCTGCCGATAACAATTTGCTTTCCAAGACTCAAACGCATTTCCACTAAGAGCCTTTTTGGGACATATTGCCTTGCCTCTCTCCGAGTGGGCCTGGCCTCTGAACTTTATGATCTATTGTGTTTCTTGCCTTCTTGCCTTGCATTTTTTAGCCGTGAAGTATTGAACTGTGTTGATTTCTTAACCTACTGATTTTTCTCTCCCGTCCTAACTAATATTAGAGTGCCATCTAGGTTGAGGCCTACACCTCTGTCTGTAAATAAGTGGTGCCGGTAGAACCTAGACTTGTCGAAATATTGCTAGGGGGATTGATCGTTTCTTCTTCGTAGAATAATTGTAATTGAAGTGTTTGCCATGATAGTGCCATAGTGTTTTTGATAGATGTTTCGTTATAAATAAATGCCTTAATATCTTTACACTGAGTCTCGTTGCGTGTTTGCTTGTCTTACTGTGAAGAATTGCCCTATCTTGTATACTCCACATACTGCTTAACTCTTCTTGAGAGAAGTCTGACTGCTCAGCCACAGCTACCAACAGTGAATCTGTGTGGTACAGACTGCTATCAAGTGGGTTTACTGCCAAACACCTGTAGTCCTAAATCTTTTGCAATGGTCCCAGAGGGAACTGCACAGGTTTCCGCCTAACACAGGGTACGTGTATCTCAGGGGTGCGCGGGAAGTATCACACGCGATTCCATCAGGGTACGTGTATTCCAGGGGTGCGCGGGAAGTATCACACGCAAAAGCAGCAGGGTATGTGTATTTCAGGGATGCGCGGGAAGTATCACACGCAAAAGCAGCAGGGTACGTGTATCTCATGGGTGCGCGGGAAGTATCACACGCAATTCCATCAGGGTACGTGTATTCCAGGGGTGCGCGGGAAGTATCGCACGCAAAAACAGCAGGGTACGTGTATTTCAGGGGTGCGCGGGAAGTATCACACGCAAAAACAGCAGGGTACGTGTATTCCAGGGGTGCACGGTAAGTATCACACGCAAAAGCAGCAGGGTACGTGTATTTAAGGGGTGCGCGGGAAGTATCACACGCAAAATCAGCAGGGTATGTGTATTTCAGGGGTGCGCGGGAAGTATCACACGCGATTCCATTAGGGTACGTGTATTACAGGGGTGCGCGGGGAGCACCACACGTGAATTGCACGCGTGGGTCCTCCCAGGTGTTCCCTCTACACCCTCCAAGGCCCCTGCAGGTGGCCCACACCACAGGGGCCTACCCTGCACCCCATCCACCATGGCCATGCCCCCCAGCTAACCCACATGTCACCTTGCACTACTGCCCACCAACGCATGTCCCCCTGCACCCCCAGCCACCAGGGGCAGCCTCCACCAGGCCCCCACCCATGTCTCCCATCACCCCCACCCCCCAGCCACCAGGGGCAGCCTCCACCAGGCCCCCACTCATGTCTCCCATCACCCCCACCCCCAGCCACCAGGGGCAGCCTCCACCAGGCCCCCACCCATGTCCACCACTACCCCCACCCCCCAGCCACCAGGGGCAGCCTCCACCAGGCCCTCACTCATGTTCCCTATCACCCCCACCCCCTACCCACCAGGGGCAGCCTCCGCCAGGCCACCACTCATGTCCCCTATCACCCCCAGCCCCCAGCAGTGCAGGGGCAGCCTCCACCAGGCCCCCACTCATGTCTCCCACCACCCCCACCCCCCAGCAGTGCAGGGGCAGCCTCCACCAGGCCCCCACTCATGTCTCCCACCACCCCCAGCCACCAGGGGCAGCCTCCACCAGGCCCCCACCCATGTCTACCACCACCCCCACCCCACAGCAGTGCAGGGGCAGCCTCCACCAGGCCCCCACTCATGTCTCCCTGCACCCCCACCCCCCAGCAGTGCAGGGGCAGCCTCCACCAGGCCCCCACTCATGTCTCTCACCACCCCCACCCCCCAGCCACCAGGGGCAGCCTCCACCAGGCCCCCACTCATGTCTCCCTGCACCCCCACCCCCCAGCAGTGCAGGGGCAGCCTCCACCAGGCCCCCACTCATGTCTCCCACCACCCCCACCCCCCAGCAGTGCAGGGGCAGCCTCCACCAGGCTCCCACTCATGTTTCCTACCACCCCCACCCCCCAGGGGCAGCCTCCACCAGGCCCCCACTCATGTCTCCCTGCACCCCCACCCCCCAGCAGTGCAGGGGCAGCCTCCACCAGGCCCTCACTCATGTCTCCCACCACCCCCACCCCCCAGCAGTGCAGGGGCAGCCTCCACCAGGCCCCCATTCATGTCTCCCACCACCCCCACCCCCCAGCCACCAGGGGCAGCCTCCACCAGGCCCCCACCCATGTCTACCACCACCCCCACCCCCCAGCAGTGCAGGGGCAGCCTCCACCAGGTTCCCACTCATGTCCCCTATCACCCCCACCCCCCAGCCACCAGGGGCAGCCTCCACCAGGCCCCCACTCATGTCCCCTATCACCCCCCACCCCCCACCCACCAGGGGCAGCCTCCACCAGGCCCCCACTCATGTCCCCTATCACCCCCACCCCCCAGTAGTGCAGGGGCAGCCTCCACCAGGCCCCCACTCATGACTCCCACCACCCCCACCCCCCAGCAGTGCAGGGGCAGCCTCCACCAGGCCCCCACTCATGTCTCCCACCACCCCACCCCCAAGCCACCAGGGGCAGCCTCCACCAGGCCCCCCACCCATGTCTACCACCACCCCCACCCCCCAGCAGTGCAGGGCCAGCCTCCACCAGGCCCCCACTCATGTCTCCCACCACCCCCACCCCCCAGCAGTGCAGGGGCAGCCTCCACCAGGCCCCTACCCGTGTCTACCACCACCCCCACCCCCAGCAGTGCAGGGGCAGCCTCCACCAGGCCCCCACTCATGTCCCCTATCACCCCCACCCCCCAGCCACCAGGGGCAGCCTCCACCAGGCCCCCACTCATGTCTCCCACCACCCCCACCCCCCGGCAGTGCAGGGGCAGCCTCCACCAGGCCCCCACTCATGTCCCCTATCACCCCCACCCCCCAGCCACCAGAGGCAGCCTCCACCAGGACCCCACTCATGTCCCCCAGCCAACATGTCACCACAATGTAGATCCCTCGCCCTTATGGTCAACCTCCAAATGCCAAACACCCACCCGAGTATTGCATCCACCCACTTAGAAATGGCAAAAACATGATAGAAGCCCAATTGCAAGTTTGGAAATGAACACATGTCCCTCACATACACCCAATGGGTGTCAGTGAATGTCAAAACCCATATCATGAAATGCATGAAACCAATGAGATGTTACTACACATTGAACTTTGAATAAAAAATATGTATTAAAAGCAACATAAATTGAATCAAAAATAAACAAACAATAATAGAAATTAAAAAAAAAAAAACAGCAGGTCCGTGAAATAATGCAAAACCACAAATCATAATGCAAAGGAAAGGTGTCCAAAGTCACAGTCCACAAAAGTAAATCCAATGGAAAATTAAAATCGAAAACCATTGCTCCATGGCGAAATCATAATAAAAATTGAAAATCCAAAAGTCAACTATGTACAGATAAACAATCCAGGGTCCATGATCCCAAACCAAGAAATGAAACCTATCTAATAACACTACCTAAAAAAAATAACTATATACAAAAATGTGGCCCGTTGTCCAAAAGGTCCAAAAAAAATGCTAAACCAAAGGAAACCTAACACTGACTATAGAACTATTTACAAGGGCAGTGGGCTAGTCCTACGGCTCACTTCGGGATGTTCCGGGCCAGGCATCATCGAACTTCTGCTCAATGTCCCGGAGGCGCTCCTCCTTCATGGCCCCGAGGGTCCGCAGGGCCGTCCACATGTTCCCCCCAAACTCCCTGCGGATTGCCTCGAGGCACTTGGCACGCCTCAGGGCCCTCCGCATGGAGTTCTCCGCCCTGACCATCGTGAGCCGTGCCTCTTCCGCCCGCTGCCGCTCCGCATCTATGGCATGGCCCAACCGCTGCCACACGGAAGACACTTCCTGTCCTGGGTCCTCCTGCCCTCCGGCCGATGCCTGCCCCTCCGATGTGGAAGGCCCCGAGCCATCATGGCTCCCACCATGTTGCTGCTGCTGCGCCTCTGCCCGTGCACTGCCTCCTGCTGCCTGCACATCCTCTGCTGTCTGGGGTGCAGTCGATGATGTGGCCACCCCTGCTGGACGTCCGACTCCCGACTGTGGCAGGGATGCTTCCTCCACCAGCCTGGCCGCACCGTCAGAGGCAGCTCCACAGGGCACCCAGGTGACTGATGGGTGGGAAGATGCTGCAGGTCGTGCTCTCAAGGGGTGTCTCTGGCTGCACCTCCCCCGAGCTGTATTCAGGTGTCGATTCGGATGATGAGACCTATGTGCCATCGCAGGTGAGTGTTCCTGGGAGGGATTCTGTTCTGTCCGACCCACCTGCACCAGGGTTAGAACCCTCAATGGGGATGTCAGTGTTGGCAGGTACGCCTTTGGTGGTTACGGATGCAGGGTCACACTCCGCGACATCTGATCCTGTTCCTGGGCCAGCAGATCAGAGGAGGAATGCAGTCCTGCAGCCTCAGGCAGTGCCGGCACAGCAAGGCGCAGTTCGCCTTGCCCCAGACAGGTGTGGTGCCCACCGACGTGGTGGCCGTACGCCACCTGGCAATACCGCATGGGAGCAATCCATATACGGTATGGCAACCCAACAGGCAGCATCATCAGAGATGATGGCTCAGGCCATGGATAGGGTGGCCACTTCCATTGTCCCCCCCGAAAGGCTGAAGGAGCGACTACAGCAGGCAACCGACTCCATCTGCCAGTCACACAGGGAGGACATGTTGGCGTCCGACAGGGACAGGCAGGCGGCACTGGCGACTCTGCAGGAAGCGATTTCCATAGAGTCCCAGGGCCACAGGGAAGCCCTGAGGGTGGAACTCCTTCACCTCAGGACGACTCTTGTTGAGCTTGAGGCTTCAACAAACAGAAAGACAGAACAGAAGCTGGAGCGTCTCACACGTATGCTCTCAGCTGAGATGCAGACAACTAGGGCGGAGGTCCGGGCATCCCGTGAGTTGTTGCATGGGGACCTCCGCACACTTATCCTCCAGAACGAGACCTACCACACCCGCATGCTTGCAGCCATGGAGGCACAGACTAGGGCTTTGCGTGGGCTGCCTCCCATAGTGCCACCACCTCCTGATGCAGCTGCAGAGGGTGAGGAGAGCGACAGCAGTGATACTCCCACAATAGGGTAGCCGTGTAGGCCATGAGCCCATGGAGGTGTTTTTTTTCCGCAAGATCCACACAGGTGGGTTTTGGTGTGCACCCTGTCCTCGGACCTCCTGGGTGGCCTCTCCCACCCCCCTCCCCCGGGCCATTGATGGCCATTTTTGATTTTTTTTTTTATTTTCTTTTTTTTTTTCTTTTTTTCTTTTTTTTGGGACAGTGTGTTGCCTTGTGTGGCTCCCGTGGGCATACGCTGCATTGTGGCTGGGCACATGCAGGCTTGTCATGAATTTGGTTCAGATGCTTGGGTTTTTGTGTCACACATCCCTCCTGCTTCCCGTTTCCATAGGCTTGCAAAGGGTGTGCCCAAGTGACATTGACGTACATGGTGACATTGGACTCCCATGAGCTGTGTGGGCAGTCTGTAGTCAATACTGTGTATACATTCATAGTGCATGTTGTTGTTGTATTGTACACTGCATAGTGTATTGATATGTGCCTCTGCATCCATCTCATCCTCCTAATTTGCAGGTCCATTCCTCATGTCTTCACAATGCGGTCCACCTTGGAACTGGAGTCCATGTTGTAAGCAGTGCACCTACACTCTTGCGTGGCGCTAACACTGTATACTTGGAAGTGTTCGGAGGGCTGGCATCATCAGGTAGTGAGGCTACCAAATTTTTAAGTCTGTAATGTCATGTTTAAGTGTCATGTTTAAGGTAGGTTGGAGGTTGTGTAGGTGATTGGTATTCTTGGTAAGTATTTGGTAATGTGTGTTGTAGGTCCTGCATTACTGTGAGCATTTCATGTGTGGACATGTTTCCATTAGGGACACTGTAGCTGGTGACACTTGGGGCATGTTGTGGGGATTAATTTCTTTCCTCTCACATTGCATGACATGCCATGGTGTGTTGTGTGGCCGTGCCGGGGAGGGGTTGGGTGACATGGCACTGTTTTCATGTAGTATTTTGCGAGTGGGTATTCATTTCTGCAGCATGGAAGTGTCTTTTGATGACACTGCATTGGTGGTGTTTGTGTAGGTAGGGATGCACACATTGTGACACTTCCACATGAACAATCTCAGGCTGCTATGGTTCTGACAGTTGACTGTCCCTTTGTTCGTCATAATTGTCAGGTCGAGTCATCATTGCTTATCAGATGGTATGTGCCAGGGCTGTGTGCACTCCACTGGGGTGTGATTTCTATGTGTAATTAGCCACCAGCTGCGTACGGGCTGCCTCACCCCGTGCCCTCTCCCCTCCCATGTGCAGCGGGCGTGCATGTGGTTGGGGATGTGGGGGCACCACCATGTCCACAGCCAGGCCCCGGCGTGTTGCAACCTTGTGCAGGACACATGCTGCCACTATGATCCTGCACACTACTGGGGGCGCATATAACAGCTGCCTGCCAGAACGGTCAAGGGAGCGAAAGCGTGACTTGAGCCCTCCGGATGTGCGCTCCACTATGCCCCGGGTTGCAATATGGGCTGTGTTGTATTTTACCTCTGGAGGCGTGATGGGGTTCCGAATTGGCGTCATCATGTGGGTGCTCAGAGGGTAGGCACTGTCCCCTGGTGAGGAGGTGATGGGTATCATTAGTGGGGTAGTGACATAACTCTGCATCTGACATGCATGCATGTGCAGTGGCATTCATACTCACCAAGCAGCCATGTATCGCCATGCCGCCCAGCTTCTAGGTCCCGGCTTAGGGTAGACATTCGGTAAATGAAGCTGTCGTGGGTGGACCCTGGATAGCTGGCATATACTGAGGTGATGATTCCCTTAGCATTACATACTACCTGCACGTTGATGGAATGCCAGTGCTTGCGGTTCCTATAGATGTGCTCAGATGCCCTGGGGGGACGTAGTGCCACATGGGTGAAGTCAATGACACCTAGCACTTTTGGGAATTGTGCCATACCGTAGAAATCGAGGGTGGCAGCCTGCCTTTCTGCAGGTGTCCTGGGCAGGTATATGTGCCTACGGACTGATGGGCGTGCAGTGATGATGTTCAAGACCTGGTGTAGGCAGCGTGACTGCGTGGCCTGTGACACCCCACCCACTATGGCACTTGTCCGCTGAAATGATCCTGTGGCCAAGAAGTGCAGTACATTGAGGACCTTCTCCAGGGGGCTGAGTGCTTGGGAGCACAGGGTGGGTGATGTGAGGTCATCCTCCCACTCACTGACCAGGTCCAGTATTATGTGTGGTGGAAACCTGTACCTCCCATACACCTGGTCATCAGGCATCCCAAAAAGGCTGGTTCTGGGAGTGAAAATTCTGGCCCTCACTATCCTCCTCCTCCTCCTTTGGTAACCCACGGCCACTGCTGCTAGGAATGGTATATTCATCGTGGCGTATGAGCTTGTTTGTTGTTTGCGTGCACTTTTATGCTGCGCGGGTCGACGTACGCCTGCTTCATGCTGGCGTACGTGTTTCAGGATTGGACCATTTATTTTTCGGCACGTCGTAGGCGAACGTGTGAATCTTCCCGCCCACCCCAGGAATATACGTAGCACACTCTCCCAGGCCCAGTCGCGAGTAAATATTCCCGCCCACCCATGGAATACACGTACCCCACTCTCACAGGCCCAGTCGCGTGTGGAAGTTCACGCGCACCCCGAAGTACACGTACCCTGGCCAATCGCGTGTGGAACTTCCCACGCACCCCGAAGTACACGTACCCTGGCCAATTGCGTGTGGAACTTCCCGCGCACCCCGAAGTACACGTACCCAGGCCAATTGCGTGTGGAAACTCCCACGCACCCTGTAGTACACGTACCCAGGCCAATCGCGTGTGGAACTTCCCGCGCACCCCAAAGTACACGTACCCAGGCAAATCGCACGGCTGGGGGGTGGGGGTGGTGGTAGACATGGGTCGGGCCTGGTGGAGGCTGCCCCTGCACTGCAGGGGGGTGGGGGTGATGGGAGACATGAGTGGGGGCCTGGTGGAGGCTGCCCCTGCACTGCTGGGGGGTGGGGGTGATGGGCTTCATGGGTGGGGGCCTGGTGGAGGCTGCCCCTGGTGGCTGGGGGTGGGGGTGGTGGTAGACATGGGTGGGGGCCTGGTGGAGGCTGCCCCTGCACTGCTGGGGGGTGGGGGTGATGGGAGACATGAGTTGGACATGAGTGGGGGCCTGGTGGAGGCTGCCCCTGCACTGCTGGTGGGTGGGGGTGATGGGAGACATGAGTGGGGGCCTGGTGGAGGCTGCCCCTGCACTGCTGGGGGGGTGGGGGTGGTGGGAGACAGGAGGGGGGCCTGGTGGAGGCTGCCCCTACACTGCTGGGGGGTGGGGGTGGTGGTAGACATGGGTGGGGGCCTGGTGGAGGCTGCCCCTGGTGGCTGGGGGGTGGGGGTGGTGGGAGACATGAGTGGGGGCCTGGTGGAGGCTGCCCCTGCACTGCTGGGGGGTGGGGGTGGTGGTAGACATGGGTGGGGGCCTGGTGGAGGCTGCCCCTGCACTGCTGGGGGGTGGGGGTGATGGGAGACATGAGTTGGACATGAGTGGGGGCCTGGTGGAGGCAGCCCCTGCACTGCTGGGGGTGGGGGTGATGGGAGACATGAGTGGGGGCCTGGTGGAGGCTGCCCCTGCACTGCTGGGGGTGGGGGTGCAGGGAGACATGAGTGGGGGCCTGGTGGAGGCTGCCCCTGCACTGCTATGGGATGGGGGTGATGGGAGACATGAGTCGGGGCCTGGTGGAGGCTGCCCCTGCACTGCTGAGGGGTGGGGGTGATGGGAGACATGAGTTGGACATGAGTGGGGGCCTGGTGGAGGCTGCCCCTGCACTGCTGGGGGGTGGGGGTGATGGGAGACATGAGTGGGGGCCTGGTGGAGGCTGCCCCTGCACTGCTGGGGGGTGGGGGTGCAGGGAGACATGAGTGGGGGCCTGGTGGAGGCTGCCCCTGCACTGCTGGGGGGTGGGGGTGATGGGAGACATGAGTGGGGGCCTGGTAGAGGCTGCCCTGCACTGCTGGGGGATGGGGTGATGGGAGACATGAGTGGGGGCCTGATGGAGGTTGCCCCTGCACTGCTGGGGGGTGGGGGTGATGGGAGACATGGGTGGGGGCCTGGTGGAGGCTGCCCTGGTGGCTGGGGGGTGGGGGTGGTGGTAGACATGGGTGGGGGCCTGGTGGAGGCTGCCCCTGCACTGCTGGGGGTGGGGGTTATGGGAGACATGAGTGGGGGCCTGGTGGAGGCTGCCCCTGGTGGCTGGGGGGTGGGGGTGGTGGTAGAAATGTGTGGGAGCCTGGTGGAGGCTGCCCCTGAACTGCTGGGGGGTGGGGGTGATGGGAGACATGAGTGGGTGCCTGGTGGAGGCTGCTCCTGGTGGCTGGGGGTTGTGGTAGACATGGGTGGGGGCCTGGTGGAGGCTGCACCTGCACTGCTGGGGGGTGGGGGTGATGGGAGACATGAGTGGGGGCCTGGTGGAGGCTGCCCCTGCACTGCTGGGGGGTGGGGGTGGTGGTAGACATGGGTGGGGGCCTGGTGGAGGCTGCCCCTGCACTGCTGGGGGATGGGGGTGATGGGAGACATGAGTGGGGGCCTGGTGGAGGCTGCCCCTGCACTGCTGGGGGGTGGGGGTGATGGGAGACATGAGTTGGACATGAGTGGGGGCCTGGTGGAGGCTGCCCCTGCACTGCTGGGGGGTGGGGGTGATGGGAAACATGAGTGGGGGCCTGGTGGAGGCTGCCCCTGCACTGCTGGGGGGTGGGGGTGCAGGGAGACATGAGTGGGGGCCTGGTGGAGGCTGCCCCTGCACTGCTGGGGGGTGGGGGTGATGGGAGACATGAGTGGGGGCCTGGTAGAGACTGCCCTGCACTGCTGGGGGATGGGGGTGATGGGAGACATGAGTGGGGGCCTGATGGAGGTTGCCCCTGCACTGCTGGGGGGTGGGGGTGATGGGAGACATGGGTGGGGGCCTGGTGGAGGCTACCCTGGTGGCTGGGGGGTGGGGGTGGTGGTAGACATGGGTGGGGGCCTGGTGGAGGCTGCCCCTGCACTGCTGGGGGTGGGGGTGATGGGAGACATGAGTGGGGGCCTGGTGGAGGCTGCCCCTGGTGGCTGGGGGGTGGGGGTGGTGGTAGAAATGTGTGGGAGCCTGGTGGAGGCTGCCCCTGCACTGCTGGGGGGTGGGGGTGATGGGAGACATGAGTGGGTGCCTGGTGGAGGCTGCTCCTGGTGGCTGGGGGGTGGGGGTGGTGGTAGACATGGGTGGGGGCCTGGTGGAGGCTGCCCCTGCACTGCTGGGGGGTGGGGGTGATGGGAGACATGAGTGGGGGCCTGGTGGAGGCTGCCCCTGCACTGCTGGGGGGTGGGGGTGGTGGTAGACATGGGTGGGGGCCTGGTGGAGGCTGCCCTTGGTGGCTGGGGGGTGGGGGTGGTGGGAGACATGAGTGGGGGCCTGGTGAAGGCTGCCCCTGCACTGCTGGGGGGTGGGGGTGGTGGTAGACATGGGTGGGGGCCTGGTGGAGGCTGCCCCTGCACTGCTGGGGGGTGGGGGTGATGGGAGACATGAGTTGGACATGAGTGGGGGCCTGGTGGAGGCTGCCCCTGCACTGCTGGGGGTGGGGGTGATGGGAGACATGAGTGGGGGCCTGGTGGACGCTGCCCCTGCACTGCTGGGGGGTGGGGGTGATGGGAGACATGAGTGGGGGCCTGGTGGAGGCTGCCCCTGCACTGCTGCGAGGTGGGGGTGATGGGAGACATGAGTGCGGGCCTGGTGGAGGCTGCCCCTGCACTGCTGGGGAGTGGGGGTGCAGGGAGACATGAGTGGGGGCCTGGTGGAGGCTGCCCCTGCACTGCTGGGGGGTGGGGGTGATGGGAGACATGAGTGGGGGCCTGGTAGAGGCTGCCCCTGCACTGCTGGGGGATGGGGGGATGGGAGACATGAGTGGGGGCCTGATGGAGGCTGCCCCTGCACTGCTGGGGGGTGGGGGTGATGGGAGACATGGGTGGGGGCCTGGTGGAGGCTGCCCCTGGTGGCTAGGGGGTGGGGGTGGTGGTAGACATGGGTGGGGGCCTGGTGGAGGCTGCCCCTGCACTGCTGGGGGGTGGGGGTGATGGGAGACATGAGTGGGGGCCTGGTGGAGGCTGCCCCTGGTGGCTGGGGGGTGGGGGTGGTGGTAGTAATGTGTGGGATGGGATCCTGTTGGAGGCTGCCCCTGCACTGCTGGGGGGTGGGGGTGATGGGAGACATGAGTGGGTGCCTGGTGGAGGCTGCTCCTGGTGGCTGGGGGGTGGGGGTGGTGGTAGACATGGGTGGGGGCCTGGTGGAGGCTGCCCCTGCACTGCTGGGGGGTGGGGTGATGGGAGACATGAGTTGGACATGAGTGGGGGCCTGGTGGAGGCTGCCCCTGCACTGCTGGGGGGTGGGGGTGATGGGAGACATGTGTGGGGGCCTGGTGGAGGCTGCCCCTGCACTGCTGGGGGGTGGGGGTGCAGGGAGACATGAGTGGGGGCCTGGTGGAGGCTGCCCCTGCACTGCTGGGGGATGGGGGTGATGGGAGACATGAGTGGGGGCCTGGTGGAGGCTGCCCCTGCACTGCTGGGGGGTGGGGGTGATGGGAGACATGAGTTGGACATGAGTGGGGGCCTGGTGGAGGCTGCCCCTGCACTGCTGGGGGGTGGGGGTGATGGGAGACATGTGTGGGGGCCTGGTGGAGGCTGCCCCTGCACTGCTGGGGGGTGGGGGTGCAGGGAGACATGAGTGGGGGCCTGGTGGAGGCTGCCCCTGCACTGCTGGGGGGTGGGGGTGATGGGAGACATGAGTGGGGGCCTGGTAGAGGCTGCCCTGCACTGCTGGGGGATGGGGGTGATGGGAGACATGAGTGGGGGCCTGATGGAGGTTGCCCCTGCACTGCTGGGGGGTGGGGGTGATGGGAGACATGGGTGGGGGCCTGGTGGAGGCTGCCCTGGTGGCTGGGGGGTGGGGGTGGTGGTAGACATGGGTGGGGGCCTGGTGGAGGCTGCCCCTGCACTGCTGGGGGTGGGGGTGATGGGAGACATGGGTGGGGGCCTGGTGGAGGCTGCCCTGGTGGCTGGGGGGTGGGGGTGGTGGTAGACATGAGTGGGGGCCTGGTGGAGGCAGCCCCTGCACTGCTAGGGGGTGGGGGTGATGGGAGACATGAGTGAGGGCCTGGTGGAGGCTGCCCCTGCACTGCTGGGGGGTGGGGGTGATGGGAGACATGGGTGGGGGCCAGGTGGAGGCTGCCGCTGGTGGCTGGGGGGTGGGGTGGTGGTAGAGATGGGTGGGGGCCTGGTGGAGGCTGCCCCTGCACTGCTGGGGGGTGGGGGTGATGGGAGACATGATTTGGACATGAGTGGGGGCCTGGTGGAGGCTGCCCCTGCACTGCTGGGGGGTGGGGGTGATGGGAGACATGAGTGGGGGCCTGGTGGAGGCTGCCCCTGCACTGCTGGGGGGTGGGGGTGCAGGGAGACATGAGTGGGGGCCTGGTGGAGGTTGACCCTGCACTGCTGGGGGGTGGGGGTGATGGGAGACATGAGTGGGGGCCTGGTGGAGGCTGCCCCTGCACTGCTGCGAGGTGGGGGTGATGGGAGACATGAGTGCGGGCCTGGTGGAGGCTGCCCCTGCACTGCTGGGGAGTGGGGGTGCAGGGAGACATGAGTGGGGGCCTGGTGGAGGCTGCCCCTGCACTGCTGGGGGGTGGGGGTGATGGGAGACATGAGTGGGGGCCTGGTAGAGGCTGCCCCTGCACTGCTGGGGGATGGGGGGGATGGGAGACATGAGTGGGGGCCTGATGGAGGCTGCCCCTGCACTGCTGGGGGGTGGGGGTGATGGGAGACATGGGTGGGGGCCTGGTGGAGGCTGCCCCTGGTGGCTGGGGGGTGGGGGTGGTGGTAGACATGGGTGGGGGCCTGGTGGAGGCTGCCCCTGCACTGCTGGGGGGTGGGGGTGATGGGAGACATGAGTGGGGGCCTGGTGGAGGCTGCCCCTGGTGGCTGGGGGGTGGGGGTGGTGGTAGTAATGTGTGGGATGGGATCCTGTTGGAGGCTGCCCCTGCACTGCTGGGGGGTGGGGGTGATGGGAGACATGAGTGGGTGCCTGGTGGAGGCTGCTCCTGGTGGCTGGGGGGTGGGGGTGGTGGTAGACATGGGTGGGGGCCTGGTGGAGGCTGCCCCTGCACTGCTGGGGGGTGGGGTGATGGGAGACATGAGTGGGGGCCTGGTGGAGGCAGCCCCTGCACTGCTGGGGGGTGGGAGTGATGGCAGACATGAGTGGGGGCCTGGTGGAGACTGACCCCTGGTGGCTGGGGGGTGGGGGTGCAGGGGGACATGTGTGGGAACCTGGTGGAGGCTGCCCCTGCACTGCTAGGGGGTGGGGGTGATGGGAGACATGAGTGGGGGCCTGGTGGAGGCTGCCCCTGGTGGCTGGGGGGTGGGGGTGCAGGGGGACATGTGTGGGAACCTGGTGGAGGCTGCCCCTGCACTGCTAGGGGGTGGGGGTGATGGGAGACATGAGTGGGGGCCTGGTGGAGGCTGCCCCTGGTGGCTGGGGGGTGGGGGTGGTGGTAGACATGGGTCGGGGTCTGGTGGAGGCTGCCCCTGCACTGCTGGGGGGTGGGGATGATGGGAGACATGAGTGGGGGCCTGGTGGAGGCTGCCCCTGGTGGCTGGGGGGTGGGGGTGGTGGTAGACATGGGTGGGGCCTGGTGGAGGCTGCCCCTGCAATGCTGGGGGGTGGGGGTGATGGGAGACATGAGTGGGGGCCTGGTGGAGGCTGCCCCTGGTGGCTGGGGGGTGGGGGTGCAGGGGGACATGTGTGGGAGCCTGGTGGAGGCTGCCCCTGGTGGCTGGGGGGTGGGGGTGATGGGAGACATGAGTGGGGGCCTGGTGGAGGCTGCCCCTGCACTGCTGGGGGGTGGGGGTGCAGGGGGACATGGGTGGGAGCCTGGTGGAGGCTGCCCCTGCACTGCTGGGGGGTGGGGGTGATGGGAGACATGAGTGGGGTCCTGGTGGAGGTTGCCTCTGCACTGCTGGGGGGGTGGGGCTGATGGGAGACATGTGTTGGTGATCAGTAGTGCAAGGTGACATGTGGGTTGGCTGGTGGGCATGGCCATGGTGGATGGGTTGCCTGTGGGACATGAGCAGGGGTGCAGGGTAGTACCCTGTGGTGTGGGCTGCCTGCAGGGGCTGTGGAGGGTATAGAGGGAACACCTGGGAGGACCCACATGGCCAAATCACGTGTAGCATTCCCCAGCACCACCGAAATACACGTACCCTGCTGAAATCGCGTGTGAATCTTCCCGCGCACCTCGGAATACACGTACCCAGGCCAATCGCGTGTGGAACTTCCCGCGCACCCCGAAGTACACGTACCCAGGCCAATCGCGTGTGGAACTTCCCGCGCACCCCGAAGTACACCTACCCAGGCCAATCTCGTGTGGAACTTCCCGCGCACCCCGTAGTACACGTACCCAGGCCAATCGCGTATGGAACTTCCCGCGCACCCTGAAGTACACCTACCCAGGCCAATCGCGTGTGGAACTTCCCGCGCACCCCGTAGTACACGTACCCAGGCTAATCGCGTGTGGAACTTCCCGCGCACCCCGAAGTACACGTACCCAGGCCAATCGCGTGTGGAACTTCCCGCGCACCCAGGAACACTCACACACGCTATTTTTCACACAGCGGGTGTCCGTGTTTGTCGGTGCCCTTTTGCACCTCATTTGTCCTAGAGGGCCACTGTATGGCCCATTCATCATGGCTGTATATGGATGTTTTTTGTTAGCGCACATTTTGGCGCACATTTTTTTCTTCAGTCACAGGGGCACTACCGCCTGCTTTCTTGTGGCGTACTTGTTTGGCCCTGTGCGCGTCTTTGACCGTGCGCTGGTTTGCCCTATTCGATTCCATGAATACGGGTTGTAGGCGAGCGTGTGGGCGTTCCGCGCACTTGCCTCCTGTAATTCCCCCGTGACGCCCATATTTTCACGCGTTGTTCCCCATTCCGAGTGTTACGCCCCGTGTTCCGCCTACTTTTGTGATGTGCACCGCGCTATGTGGGATTTCGCAGTGGCCGTGGCGCACGCTGTTGGATGACCTGCGCGCCGGCGTGCGCGGCGCACATTTTTAGCACAGATCCAATGTTTTTCTCGCGCACGGACTTCCATGAATCGATGTGCGCTGGTTTCCCTGCGATTTTCGCACTTGCACTGCGATTTTCGCACTTTTCCTGCGATTCGCACGTTTTGGCATCTCTGCGCAGGAATTTTCGGCGCACATTATTTCCATGAATCGACCCCTATATATCTTTTTTGGAACGCATTCACCATACAAAGACATATTTGTTGTATTAAGATGTGTGGGATACCCTGAGGATCTTGGTTGCAGATGTTGTTACTGATAGTTGAAAGGAGTTTCAATAAATTCCATTCTTATGAGCAACATTTTAGACATGCATCTATAATACAATTGCGACTTCAAAAGCTAAGAGGTTGCCATATAGACAATCCACAGATAAATGGGATAATGAAAGTCAATTATTTGTTTAAACACGGTTAACTTTGCTCTTTCTTCATATTACTTTTAAGCGCTTTGACTACAAGATAGTAATATCTGTTCTTGTTTATATTACAATGATTTCATAATTTGCAGCATGGTTGCGGAGCATGATTTGCGGTGTGGGTCGCATTCTAGAGTCTCACTCTTGCTGGTCTATTGTCCAGCAGATATCGTAGAGGTGCACAGTGAGAAAGGGAGAGGTAAAAGAAATTCCATTTAAGCAATAAGGCCTCATTCTGAGAGCCATACACAAGGTCCTTTAACACAGACCATTACCATGCGGTAGAGCCCAAAGAATGGGGTAACAGAGGGTAACAAAGGGAAAACGAACAGGGACGTCATTTCACCAAAATGCCAGGGGTAGCGGAAGTGACATTGCATGACCCTTGACCTCTGATGACATCACCAGAAGTGATGTCATTTGACCCCCCCCTCCCCGCAACCTCCCCCCGTCCCCCAAAAATGATATGGGAATCGATGGAACACGACCTTTCACCCTTTTGACAAAACAGGAGGTTGCATCACATAGCATTATTCACTACAAAAAATATGGATACGATATCACTAAAGTGTGATATACATTTCATACAAGAATGGATTACCATATGTATCGTTAAGATCAGTGTGTATAAACCCATATTACCAAATTACTGTAAATGCAAGCAGATGTCCAAGGCCAAATGATAATGATGTGTTATTATACAGCATTACGCTTAAGCGCTTTATATAGAACAAATACACATACAATATCACCCAACCTGTGTTGGTACTCATTTATCGACTTCAGAAGAATGAAAGGCTGAGTTGAGGTGTTTAAGAACAGACTAAATCAGTAACTCACCCCTTAAAGTGTGCCTGAAATAAACCTTTAATGAGTTTAGCAATTATTGTATAGAATTCCAGAAAGATAAATTATTAGTTATTCCTATTCTTTCTTATTTAGGATCACTGCAGAAAGTGTTAAACTTGTGGAAACCCTGTTTTAATTTTTTTTTTTTTTTTTTAAGAGGCCTGAACAAGAAAGCCAGCCACTCCAGAAGCAAAGCGCCACACAGTGCTGGACACAGCCCCGGAGGTTGCATTAAAAAAAGAAAAAAAAGAAAAAAGAAAGTGTGATTTCTTTTTATTTTTTTACTTTTTTTTTTTTTTTAGGGGTAGCAAGGGAGACCACAGGGGTAGCAAGGGAAACCACAGGGTCGCAGTTGCGACCCCTGGCGACCCCTAAATGGCGTCCCTGAAAACGAAGCATGCAGCCAGCTCTCAGCATGTCATTCTGTTCTTGTGAAAAAAAGAAACATGGCTGACATGCAAACGGAAGCCAGTTCTCCAAGCAGAGATCCTCTTCAATTTCCATGGCACATTTGGTCGAGGTGGCAGCAACAGACAGGAGGCTAGGCAGTCTCGTCCTGCAGAGTTCAGGGTTGGAAATAGGTAAGGATTTTTGGGCAGAGAGGGCAGGCGTTGGGCAGGAGCAGGGTCCAGTGATGGCCCTACAATTGGGGCAACAGCAGAATAAATGATGGCCAGCAGCTCCGAGCGCGGGCTTGCATCTGTGAATAAAGCCTGCGTTCATATGAAGCTAATAGACTGGCGTGGATTCTCCACGTGCTTAAGTTTCTCAAGTATAAACCCCAGCAGCCCGAATCCCAGAAGCAGGACTGCAAAGAACGTATATCTTTTTAGATGACTCAAAAATTGTAATACGCTGTAGACAACACTATTGCAGTGTACCTGTGGTGCAGTGGCCTACAGCAGCACGAGAAAACGTGAGAGCATTACGGTAAATATGGATTTAGTAATGTGGGAGAAAGCCTACTAGAGCAAGGACACAACTCTTTTTATTGCTGTCCGTGCAGTGGAATTGCGATACAAAAAGCTACTACTGCATTGAAGTTTATAAACTACCTCTGTGTTTTTAGCGGCTTTTTAGGCAACAGTACGTTGCATGCTGTTACTTTTCTTTTGCACCCTACAAGTATAACTGTGATTTTACATCATGCAGATCGCTGCTGGCCTAAAAGACAGTACAGACTGAAACTGGCCTGACGGGGCCAGGTGGTAATTCTGGCACTTGGCTTCAGTCCACAGTAAACATCCAGTTCTGCACAGTGCACGACAAACGCTTTAACTCAAAACCAGCAGGTTTAGGCCTTCTCCTTGGACGGGGCGTCATGTATGGACTATTGTATGGTACTGAATGGGGCCATTCTTTGCTTGTAACCTTAACCCACTTGACCAAAAATATTGTGCGGGAGTGGGATTTCTAGCCCCCCGGGAGCCACGGGCACGCTGGAGAGTGATGACACCGTGTCTGTCTGACTAGAAATTGTTTAGTTAAGCTTCTGGTCCGCGTGCTCACCACAAAATTGCAAATTGTAATGAGTCGATGATTGCACAGAGACTTGGGAAATAAGCTGCAATTGTAAACCTCGCTGAGCCTGTACTTGACGGCGCACCCTCCTGCTTTCATTTCTCTCACGGGGTGTTTCTGTTTTAGCTGCCCACATGTGGCAGAAAAGATAGATTTTCATCCTGTAAACATAGAAAAATAGTTCCTGCCCGCATCGTGTGAATCAGAGCCTACAATTCTCTACCAAGTGGGCCAAGCACTCAAGCCCCAATAACGACTCCCAAAATAGGCCTTCATGTTGAATGTATTCTTAATATGAATAAGCATACACAAACAACTAGCTGGATAGACCATGCTTGGTGATCGCCTCTGAAATCTGAAATTCCCAAAAAACGATGGTCTACTATACCACTTACATGTTAATGTAAGCTCCAAGTGTTGGTTTTCCAAAGTATTCATTAATGATGCTTATTTGCAATTGGATAGCCTGCCTCCAAAATAGAGTTCACGTGACATGATATTTATAACGCGCTAATGCCCAGAGGTTTCTAAGCGCGGATCCGGGGATCAAACCTGTGGTGCCCCGTGTCGTCTTGCTTCCAAGCCGAGCATGTTGCCGCTGAGTAATCCACCCAAGACATGTATTGTTCCTGGCCATGAATGCATAATAGCTCCATTTTACGCAGCCATGATGACGATTATGTAACTAAGGGAGTCAAGTTATCATGGCTGTGTTCTGTGGCCGACCTTATTGCATGGTGGCTTGAAATCCAATGGGGATAGGTAGAAGTAGTGGGGAAAGTGGGTGCAGAAACCTGGCAAGGGAGGGGAGCTTAGAAAAAGAAGGGTTCCAAGCGTGGCCTCCTTATATAAATAACATGGTTCAAGGAGGTGTCACCAGCCAAATGACACTGCAGAAACTGTAGACAAGTGGTCTAAATGGGGGAGACAGAACCCCCCCCAATCCCCATATTACATGGCACAATGGGAATATCCAGCAGGCTCAGCAGCCCGCAACTGCACTGCCGGGGAGTACGGACAACCCAACTATGCAGATGGTGAGTGGGGAGAAGCTGGAAGGACGGGGTGGAGAGTTGGGCTGGGGAGGTCTACCTAAGTGGTCCATGAGTGGTAAGAGAGGACACAACGATGTCTGCGGTGCTGTGCAAAGAACACTGGTGCGAAAGACACTAGTGGTAAGGTAAAATCCCAAACCATTGCACAACAAGAGCATCAGTCTTGACGTGCCCATCAGCTCACCCGACAATGTGCGCATTGCTATAGGGGAGAAGTGGCATAGGAGTGTATGTGGTTTCCACACCACTTCAGGCACCAGATGTGACATTTTGGTGTAGATAAAAGGTATTTTCACGATCAAGTGATTGTTCTCAACCACACAAGCAATGTGTACTTACGCTGAATAACCCTTGGTGACAAAGGAACAAACCCTATCTTTCAGCTCCATTTACTACCAGTCCACCTGCTGCCAGGAAAAGCACGTATTGCACCTTGTGCGATACCTAGGGGGACACCTAGCAAGCAACACCCCAACCCACCATGAATAGAAAATTGAATGGGATGCAGCTGACCACTGGGCTTTCCTCGTCAGATATGCCCTGCCCTCCCCATCCAATCAGAGCATGTGCACAGCACTTTCAATCACAGAATTTCAGAAGCACCCAACACTAATCTGTCCCCTTGCAGTGCAACATCATACCTGTGCCCCCTGCAAAAGAAAGCTCCCTAGACCTACAACACCAGGAAACTGCCTGCAAGTGTGGAAGCCATCCAGAACCTTTTGGCTATCTCCCAAAGGAACATGTGACACACTGCCTCACTCATTCAGTCTTCCCTGGGCATCCAGCCTGAGCATCTGCAGCCAAGGGCCAAAACGAGTAAACGACAGCTCCATATTTGGGCCTGTTTGGCCCGATAAGGGCCTACAACCAGAAACCCAGCTGAAGCTGGGACTTTATAATCTCACCCTTTACCTAACTTCTGCTTCCATGCGTAAGGATCCTTCCAAACATTTACTATCCTTTCACCGCAGAGCTTCTTTTACCACACAGGACCAAGGAGCACTGCTTATTTGGTTATGTTAATTGTCATTTGGTTATGTACACCACAGTTCAAGCCCAATTCAGACCTTACACCTGCTTCTTCTCAGCCAGCAAGCCACTGTTACGCTAACCTGGTCTCTGCGGAGGCATTGGGGCACGGTTGCAGCCTTCCCATAACTTGAATCACCCCCTTCAGGCCTCTCCCTCAGTAGAAAAGCTGTGAGCGGTGGTACGTGGTGATACTGCTCCTGCGTGGAGATAGCAATGTGTGAGTGCGCCAATCTGTGATGTACCTCTCGAACCCTTCACCTCAAAGTACGCTTTCTGTGAGCAGACGCCGGCTCATAAAGCTCACCTGTGAATCATGGAAGATAAGCTCTCCGTCCTGCTACTTCTGGCAGGGGCACGTCGAATGGGATCTAGTTCCTTCACTGATTCCTGATAAGGATTAGTCCAGTCCAGCTGCGACTATGCTTCTCCTAATGATTGGTAAGTCTTTCTTGAGCTCTTGTAATGCTGTTCATTCTGTTTAATGTCTTCATATGTCGCTCCTATTTATGCCCGCAATAATGCCTCTCTTCTGTTTTCTTCCCTTAGATGGAAATGCGGCCTCAATGCAGCTGTGAGATGCGAGACGTGGCCGGATGGAAGATGGATGCTACCGCAATGTTGGACAGCAGGTAAGGGATGGTTTAAGGAAAAGCGCTAAGTATGGCGAAGCACAACCTTCAACTGACTGTTTTTTCGATGTCTAACCTTGTCTTCTGTTTTTCCTTGCAGGTGCTGCTGTCAACGATGGAGCGTTTTCGTGCTGCAGTGCCAAGATGAAGATTTCGGCATTCCGGAAAGTGTAAAGATGAATACTTGGTTCGCCGAAGAGATGTACAGGTAAGAACATCTTCCCCCAGTTGTTAAGTATGATGTCAGGAAACAGGATGTCCAGGAAGCAGGATCTTCAAAGGTAAGTCTGACCTCAGGCGAAGATGAGCGGTACACTGCTTGCAAGTGCAGAATAACGCAAAGCATCTGTCTTGCGGATCGGGGCAACTTATATAGCTGAGATCATGGGCACGCCCATTAGGGCCAGTTTACCAGCCACAACCTGCCACTCCTAGAGAGTGAGCACGTGCGAAGGCAATCCATTAGCAGCCACACCCAAGAATACACTTGGAGCTGCTTAATGGATGGAATGTTCAAGGTTAATGCATCCTGCTTAATGGATGGAATGTTCAAGGTTAATGCATCTGAAGTGCTATGTCCATAATAAAAATGTTTTTGTGTTAAATGGATGTTCTTGTTTACTTTTGCTTGTGAGCCTGGCGCAAAACGCGCCAGGACAGTGTCCACCCACGTCTCCTGTGCATGCGACCCTTGCATGCCTGTGCTCCTGACTTTATGACCATGACAGCACTCCCCCTCAAGGCCCCTCTCAAGGATGCTTCTCCTCCCAGTCCTGGTTTGGTGGGATTATTGCGATGGAACTGTCTGATTAAACCGTGAGCATGGACGTGTTCACTGGGTTCCCAGGTTCGGTCTTGAGGTCCGTAACCTTTCCTGTCAATTAGGTAATACAATGTTGATCGAACCACCTTGGAATCCAGGATGGATTTGACTTCATATTTTGGTTCTCCATCTATTACTTCGGGCTCTGGTGGAGAACTAAGCCGTGTATTGGATTTCATGGGTTTGAGGAGAGAGACATGAAATACGGGGTGAATTTTCATGTGAGATGGTAACTCCAATTTCATGGCGACAGGACTGATTATGGACTTTATAGTATAGGGGCCCAGGTATCTTGGGCGGAAAGCTCTTGGCCCCTTCAGGGGAATATATTTGGATGCTAACCACACCTTTTCTGCAATCTGGTAGGCGGGAGCTTCCTTCCGATGTCGATCAGCAAACAGTTTTTGTCTTTCCTTAGCCTTGGTCAGATGCTCTGTTACCTCCTTAAGAACCGGAGTGATGGTTTTATGCACGTTTTTTTATGGCTGGCATTTCCAGGGTATCGGGTGGATCAAATACTGATGTCCTTGGCTGTCTTCCGTGCACAGTGTAGAATGGAGTTTGCCCTATACTTGTGTGAACTGAGTTGTTGTATGCATACTCAGCTATCCAGAGTATATTTTTCCAAGAATCCTCGGACTGTTGCAACATACATCTGAGATATTGCTCTAAAGTTTGCTTGGTTCATTCAGTTTGCCCATCAGTTTGAGGGTGATGGCTTGTGGACAACCGGAGATCGATTTTTGCAATCGTACAACACTTTCTCCAAAAAGGCAGAAACAAATTGAGTTCCGCGATCAGATACTAATATTGATGGAAATCCATGCAATCTAACAATTTTCTCTAGGAACACGGAAGCGAGAGTTGACGCAGTTGGGAGTCCCTTCAGAGGGGTGAAATGGGCCATTTTGGAGAATAAATCCTCAACAACTAATATGGTGTTGCATCCATTGCAGGGTGGAAGATCCGTGACAAAGTCCATCAACAGGGTATGCAAAGGTGCTGGCGCTACTGTTAGGGGATGTAGTAAGCCAGCAGGGTTCTGTTTCTGAGACTTGTGTTGTGCACAGACACCGCAGGTTTCAATAAATTGGGCAATGTCTTTTCGCCAGGTTGGCCACCAGTAGTTTTGTTTTACCTTAGCCTGAGTTTTGGTTATTCCTGGGTGTCCTTCCAGTAATGAATCATGGTAATTTGTGATGATTTGCTTTTGCAGTTCTTGGTCTTGGACATATGACTGTCCTTGGAAATACGGGATTGTCTTCAATGGTGTACTGCTCACCTTTTGACAGCCATTCCTGTTGTGTTGATTGATCCATCAGGGATTGCAAAATGGTTCTTTGGTCATCCACACACGCGGTGGCAGCTATTCTGGTTTGAATCCTTTCCTCAGGAATTATGGCCATAGGGTTGGATGCTGTAAAAGCCTCTTTTTCTTCACTCATGTGTGATAGAGCGTCTGCTTTCCCATTCCGTACTCCAGGTCTATAAGTGATAATAAATCATATTCTGTGAAAAAGAGAGCCCGATGAAGTTGACGCAAGGATTGTGCTCTGGTGGTTTTCAAGTATTGCAAGTTATGGTGGTCGGTGATGACAGTAACCGTATGTCTCGCTCCAAGAAGGTAATGTCTCCAGGCCTTGAATGCTGCTTTAATCGCCAGTAATTCCTTATCTGTGATTGCGTAGTTCAACTCGTGGGATGAAAATTTGTGGGACCAGAATGCGACGTGGTGTAGTTGTTCTGTTTCAGGGTCTCGTTGTGACAATACCGCTCCCATGGCTATTTTTGAAGCATCTGTCTCAACCATGTAAAGTAGGTCTTGTCGTGGGTGTCGAAGGACTGGTGCTGCAGTGAATGCTAGTTTCAACTTCTGGAAGGCTTCTTCAGCTTCTGTCGACCAATGGAACTTTTGATTTTTCTTTAACAAGGAGGTAATTGGGTGTACAATTTGTGAAAACCCAGGTATAAAATCGACGGTAAAAGTGTTACGCTCACCTGATATCCCCGGGGGCACCTGGAAGGCTCTGAGATCTGGAACCCTGGATGCATAGTTGCCCATTGCTGAATAATGAATCTGCAATTACAGAAGGAAGGATTTGTGATAACTGTCTCCAATGGGTGAATCTCCCACCTCCCTCTGTCTGATTCCCTTCCTACTGGGTTCTTTTCTCAACTTAGTTATTTGTAGGGTGAGCTATCCGTCCTGTGTTTCTTGTGCAGGGGGCACTTGAAATTTGTTGGCGAGCTGCCGGAGTTGCTTCACTGGTGCAGTACGCCTTCCTTGGGCCCAGGCCTGCTGTGACCCCGAATCTGCTGTTAGGCAGGTAGGTTTGTTAATTGTAAGTCTTTGTTCTGTTTACGGTGGGAATTCGTTAATGTCGCTAGGTATCAGGTCGCTCTGACAGTCATAAGTCCTATGTGGCGGTAATGTGTTAGCCTGTTCCTTCTGAAAAACATCTTGATAATCCTGTTATTCTTTTGGTAAGGTGTCCATTGGTTCTGCGATCTCCAATGCTATTCCTTGAACAGATTTCAGGTTTGGCTGTGTTATAGATTTCGGGTAGCAAGCATGGGCGCATTCGTCAGAAAAGGTCAGTCTCTATGTGGGGATTGTGAATTACTAACCATGGCATTCCTGAAATCAACCGGAACTGAGGAGCTTTGATGAGGTCAAACGTGATTGCTTCTTGATGTCCATCCTGACACAGAAGGGTTAATTCTGTTGTGCATTGCATTACTGGTCCCAAAGCAATGTCTGTACCGTCAACAGTAGTTACCTTTTCAGTTGTTGGTTTTGTGCATAAGGGAAGTCCCATTTCTGTTGGCAGATCTTGATCTATGTAATTACCAACTGCTGCGCTGTCTATATATGCCTCTATGGCATGAATCCATGATGGTCGTTGGTGATTGATCAAGGTTACTGGTAGGGCGAAATGTGAGGTCTGTGACTCATCCTTCTTGCTCGACAAGCGGACCTCTACGCTTGCCGGGCCTGGTAGTTTTCGATTCCTTTCCATCATCTTCTTTCTCTGTAGCTCCTGCCACCTTCCTTGGAGGTTTCATTGGGTATTCTTTGAGGTAGTGACCCGATTTACCGCATTATAGGCCTAACTGTAGCTGTCTCCTCTTGTCTCTTTTACCCTTGGTTAAAGGGGGTCATACTCCTCCAATCTGCATGAGTTGTGTGGTATTTTCTGATGGACGTTGAACATTATCTTTTGAACGTACGTACATGGCGCGATTTTCGAGTCTACTTCGGTCTGTTCTTCGATCCTGTAATCTGTGGTCCAACTGAACTACCAGGTTGATAAACTCTGCACAGTCTTTAGGTGGGTCTACCACTTGAGCAAGGACATCCTTCAGGTCTCCTCGTAGGCCCCGATGAAACAACGTGGTTCTTTTATCTTCTGGCCACCCCACTTCTACAACCAGTCTATTAAAGGTGGCAATATAAGTCAGCAAATCTTGATTCCCTTGGCGGAGGGACAGGAGTTCGTTATCAAGAGATTGTCCATGCAAGTGTCGAGCAAATAACTTTTCCATCTCCTATTGAAAACACCTGAAGTTCTGCAGTAATGGGTCATCCCGGCTCACTAAAGGTACCGACCAGTCTGCGGCACTTCCACTCAAATATGATAACATGAAGGCCACCCTCGCCTGGTCGCTTGGGATAGCCCCAGGCCTACAAAGAAAATGGAGGCCGCACTGGTTCATGAATATTGCATACATTCTGGGGTCTCCATTAAACTGTTCTGGTGGTGCCAGGGGTACTTCTCCCGGCAACGTTATCTGTACTGGATTGACTGATGATGGTGTAGCGACGGATGGGGCGAATCCGGGCAATGGAGCCTGCCCTGCCTGTGTTTGTAGTAGCTGTTTGCTTAGTTGTTCTGTTACGCTCACCTGATATCCCTGGGGGCGTCTGGAAGGCTCTGAGATCTGGAACCCTGGATGCATAGTTGCCCAGTGCTGAATAATGAATCTGAAATTACAGAAGGGAGGATTTGTGATAAATGTCTCTAATGGGTGAATCTCCCACCTCCTTCTGACCGATTCCCTTCCCACTGGGTTCTTTTCTCACCTTAGTTATTTGTAGGGTGGGCTACCAGTCCTGTGTTTCTTGTGCAGGGGCACTTGACGTTTGTTGGCGAGCTGCCCGAGTTGCTTCACTGGTGCAGTATGCCTTCCTTGGGCGCAGGACTGCGGTGACCCTGAATCTGCTGGTAGGCAGGTAGGTTTGTCAATTGTAAGTCTTTGTTCTGTTTATGGTGGGAATTCGTTAATGTATTTATCTCCTTCTTTTCAGGTACGAAGGTCTTGATGCTGGCGTGCTGGATGGAGAGGCACGTTTTCATGTTTTGAATCATTTTTTTTTTAAACTTTAATTTATTTAGCTTGGCAGCACAGGAACAGGTGAGCAACATACAAGGCAGGTCTAGTACAGTAACAGTATAGCTAATACAGGTACACAGAGTCAGTTTACAACTTGATTATGCACTTGGGGGTATGTACAGAGTGGGTGCGGGACTGGAGAGACATCAGTTCAGAGGGGGAACAGGGGAGAGGAGGGGAAGGAACTGGAGATGCAGTATCTGATGAAGTATCCATACCACACATTTAGGATCGAAATTTGAACCAAATGTCTCTGGGTCTCGAGTGAGTTGGCTGTAGTAGGGTCCAGGATTCTTCAGTGTCTGAGGCCCAAGTGACCACTCTGAGCCACTGCGCATGAGTGGGTGATGTAGGTCAAAGCCAGCAGAGCAGGATGGACCGTACTGCGAGTATCATGCAGAGGCCGGCCAGTTTTTTGGACTCTCGGCAGAGTTCAGGAAAGTCATGGAAGAGACATCTCATTGGGGATGGAATGACAGGGTGGTCAAGAATGTCTGACATGGTGGAGCATACCGAACTCCAGAATTGGGCAAGGCGGGGACAGGACCAGATCATGTGAATATAGTCAACGGTATCATAGCCACATCTGGGACATCTTGGGGAGTGGTCTTTAAGCATGTGATGGAGTCTGTTTGGGGTGTAGTGATATCTGTGGAGTACCTTAAACTGAATTAATTTGAAGCGGGAGTTGAAGGATACCCCGTGTATGCGTGCGCACATATGGGCCCAACGCTCGTCGGTCATTTCCAACCCAAGATCATTTTCCCATACGTGTTTCAATTTGGTGAACGCAGGGGCGGATCTAGTTTGAATCATGGTATAGAGTCTGGACATTTTACCCCTCATGTGTGTGGGGGAGGTTAACTCCGTAATGGTGGGATCATCTGGTGGTATTGCTGGAAAAGTGGGGTATTTGCATTTAAGGGTTTTCCAGAGAGACGAATACTGGAGCCAGATAGACGGTCTCCGTCTCAGGGACAGTGGGAGGTCTGGCCATTCAATGAAGTTGCCTTGCTCAAAGATGTCCCAGATCAACTCGTATCCTGCCTCGGCCCATCGGTGCACTATGAACTGTGGTACACATGGGACCCCCAGGAGGAAGTTCCAAAGTGGAAGGTTACCATGGAAAGGGTGGGCACTACCTTATAGTTTCCATGTTTTGGTTAGGGCCAGGGACGTGCAAGCCACCAGGTCAAGTGAATCCAAGTGAATCCGGAGTATAGCAATCTAACCCAGGAGAGAAAGGAGGGGCCGAATCTGCACTTCTCAAGAACCCGCCAGAGGTAATTCAATGAGACAGAGTCGAACGCTTTTTGCATATCAAGTGTGGCGGCTACTACATGAGTATTTGGGTGTATTCTGCTAATTATGTTGAAGAGGCGCCTCAGATTCAAGGCGTGGATTGACCTGGAATAAAGCCTGCTTGGTCATGTTGAATGATGTGGGGCATGTAGGGGGCTAGGCATAGTGCTAATAGTTTGGCGTAAATTTTGACGTCGCAGTTAATGAGTGAGAGTGGATGGTACGATCTGTATTGTGTGGCGGGCTTGCCAGGTTTGAGTAAAACAGTTATTGTGGCTCCACGGAGAGAAGGAGGGAATTTGCCTGCCTTCACTGATTCCTCCCAGAGAGCTATTAGATGGGGAAGTAGGAGTGATTTGTAGCGTTTATAGAATTCGATTGGGATGCCATCTGAGCCTGGGGTTTCCCTGAGGAAAGTGAGTCTATGGCGTCTGAGAAATCTTCAGGGGTGTCAAGAGAGCCGATGGTTTCAGGGGAGAGTATCGAGAGGGGGAGGGCATCGAGGTAGGAGTCAATCTCCAGTATCAGGGCACTGACTGCATTGGCATATAGGGATTCATAGAAGGAAAGGAACTCGGAGTTGATATCATGCAATGAGGTGGCTAGAGAGCCGTCGGGCCTTTCCACCCCGGGAATGTGTGGGGCACCAAGCTCACGTCGGAGAAGCCTAGCCAGGAAGTGGCCTGGATGCTCACCCTCTCCATATTTCCTTACAAGGCCAGGATTGTCCAAGAATTTCAGTTTGCGATCTGCCAGTGAGCGAAACGTGTCGAGTTCCGCACCTATGGACGCAAGGATTGCAGGGGTTTGGTGGAAGGAGCATTGGGTTCCTAGAGTTGATAGTTTGGACTCACTTTCTGCAATGTTCTTGCGAATTGTTTTAAGGATGCCATTCTCCTTTGAGAGTGCTATGCCCTTGATATAAGCTTTAAAAGATTCCCATAGGGTGGCCTGCGAGGATACCGAATCAGTGTTTATTTCAAAGAACTCTTCGATGCCCGTCTCCAATTTGGAGCTAAAGACAGGGTCGAGGAGGGAGTGAGGTTTCATTCTCCAGTGTCTAGTCCGATTGCAGCCAGGGCCCCAGCAAAGGGTAATAGTCACTGGTGAATGGTCAGAAAGGGTTCTGGGAAGGATAATTTGACGAGTCACGTTCTTCATCAGTATGTCAGACACCAGCCATCTATCGATTCGGGAGTAGGAGTCATGCACCGAGGAATAGAAGGAGTAGGAGCGGGAGTCGGGGTAAAGAAGCCTCCACGCATCGACCAGTGCAAGCCGGGGGAGAGATGACAATGTAGCGTAGGCTGCTTTGGTAAATTGGCGGGGTCTGGAGCCGGATCTGTTGAGGTCCAAGTCAAAAATTGTATTAAAGTCACCCCCCCAGATAATCAGTATTAGAGGGAAGCTGTCGAGGAGGGACGTAGGTGTAGATAGAATTCCGGATCGTCAATGTTGGGGCCGTAGATATTAAGGACGACCACCTCCCTGTTCTAAAGGGTGCCATGGAGTAGCACATATCTGCCCTTGGGGTCGATCTGTGAGGATATGGAGTGAAACTTAAGGCTCTTGTGAATTAGGGTCATGACCCCACGGCTTTGGGTAGAGTAATTAGTAGCGTATCTTTGGGGGCCCCACATTTTGGTGAATTTTTCACAATGTTCAGTACAACCATGTGTCTCCTGCAGAAAAAGTATTTTGACCCTGTGACTTTCTGCATGAAGTTGGAGTTGTCTCATTTTCTTATAATTACCCAAACCCCGCACATTCCAACTCATAAAGGTTAAGTTATCTTCGGTTAACAGTGTATAAATATTCGTTGAGGATCATTGACTGTCGGTGTGGTGACCCCAGTGACTGGTGAATCGGTCTAGTAGCTCTGTAGTACCGTCGGTACAACACTGCCTTGCACTCAACCTCCTCTGCGAACGCCAAGCCTTTTATAACATAACACCCAATAATCCCCACCCACATACCTCCCCCAAACAGAGGAATGATAACCCCATATCCCATCAAACAAATCCAAACCAAAGGCATCAACCCCGGGGGGCCTGTGAACTGGCCTGGTGGCGATGCTCCAAACCAGGGGGCAATTTAAGGATGACCATGGTGCCGAACAATAACATCATGCGTAACTTGGAGAGGATTTTGCACGAATGGGCATGGCACGGTCGCACAATAGTGAACCAATTTGTTCATAATTGAGAGGAATAGTCTCAGAGGTTACTGATAAACAGCGATAACTAGTTTTGGTAACGACTCAACAGAGTGATATAACAGTCATGAATAAGTGGCGTAGAGAGATGTTTAGCCAGGAAAGTGTTCATCTATGAACCTGAAGGCCTCCTCTGGAATTGTGAAGAAAAACACCTGGTTGGAGTATTCAACTCTCAGTTTAGCGGGGTATAGCATGGAGTATTTCACTCCATGGTCTCTCAGTTTCCTCTTTACCGCCAGGAAGGTCTTGCGCTCCCATTGCACAGCTACCGAGAAATCAGGGTATAGGTGAATCCTGGCGTCTCCCAACAAAAGTTTGCCCTTAGCCCTTGCAGCCCTAAAGAGGGAGTCACGATCTCGGAAATTCAGGACCCTGGCTATGATGGGCCGTGGGGGTGCACCCGGTTTAGGTTTAGCTGTCAGGGAGCGGTGGGCCCTCTCTATAGCAAACTGCAGGGAAAGTTCTGGAGAGTCGAGAAGTGACAACAGTGTGCGTTCAACATAGTCCTCCATTGGCTCATTGACGTCGTATTCGGGAACACCGATAATGCAAAAGTTATTTCGCCTCGAGCAGGATTCAAGGTCCTAATTCTTCGTTTCGACCTCGAGGACTCGGTTAGAGAGGGAGGAGACCTCCGCACGGAGGGAGCCTAGGTAGTCCTCGGTGACACTCACTCTCGTCTCAATCTCGGCCACTCGGCCATCGGTTCTCCCCATATGGGCTTTAATCGAGGATATGGGGCCATTCATGTCATCCAATTTACTGTGGATCATGGTGAAGCCCTCCCGGATGTACTCCATCATTTTTTGAGAGTCTATAGGATCTGAGGTGTCGAATTGGAGGGCTCCTGCTCAGGTGGATCCCCCTGCGGTTTTGACGGGGACTTCGTAAACATGTTGATCGGGCATTGCTTCTTTCCCGCTCCCTTAGTCATGTTGCTGGGTGGGGGGCAAGCACTGAGGTTCTGGAATATAGCAGTGGTGCGGTGGCAGATTGGGGGGGGAGGGTCGCAGGAGGTGAGGCAAGGGGTCACTCGAGAGGTTCAGGGCGACCAAGGATCCTCGAGGTGACGGTAGAGTGAAAGCCTGCAGCAGGCTATTGAGTTACTAGATCACAATGGGCCATCAAGGCCCGACTTCAGGGGAGTCGCCCCAGTCAGCGGCAACATGCACCCGCCATGTGCACAGCAGGGGGATCCCCCGGCGCAGACTGGGTTGGTGGAGCAAAGCACATAATACCAGCTGCAGGAGTAGGGACTGCAGGAAGGGTAGAGGCACCCAGTGTTCTCGGGGTCTGATATAGTTGAGTGAGTCAGGAGGGCCAGCCTTTTTTCAGAGGGTAGTAGAGCCAGGTGTCCAAAGGCAGGAGGTGTAGCCCACTGAGGTGAGGAAGGGCACCTCAGGCCAGGCAGTAAAGTGGCAGCAAAAGCCAGGGGCTGGGAGTGACCGGAGACATATTTGGAGCGGTTGTCCCAGGTTTAAACTGGCCTGGTGAGGGGGATCAGCCCAGCGCACCGACATTGAATGGTGCTAGGTCGTAGGCTCTGGAGCCCCTGCGGAGGTGTGGTGTGAGGAGCGGGAGGCGAAGGGCCAGAAGAAGCTCGCTGCCCAGATTTTAGAGCAGTAATGTTGCACACCCCCGGGGGTTGGGTAGGTTTCAGGTTCCTGGACAACTTGTGGGTGTTTAGTGCCTTTATCCAGTGGTGTGGAGCAGTAGGAGTGCAGCTCGGGGGACCCTGTGCCCCCGAAGCGGTGCCTGCCGGATTGTGTTGGGGGCGGGAGCCCCAGGTATCCCAGAGTGTCAGGGGTCAAGAGGAGCGCAGGCCCAATCACGTAGGTGGTGGCAGAGAGAAATAAAAGAAATGCCGAGTGTGTCTCCGAGAGGGTGACGGGGAGGCAGGGCCCCACTGACAGGGTGGTCGGGGCCCCAGAGACTCACCGCAATGTCCATGGAGCAGGCCCAACTGCAGATGCCGGGCGGAACACAGGCCGCGGGATGCGACTCGCCTGGGGCCCGAGGGAGGCAGGGCAGCAGCACGCCACCCAGGAGGGGTAGCGGAGTGAACCGCTCTGCAAGCGAGGTGGGTCTCCGTGTCCCAGGTGGGTCTCCTCCGCTCACGCCACCGCAGGTTGCAAAGGAGAGGGGGAGAGGAAGGCGCTGTGTGCGCACAGAGCCCCTCACCCACAACAGGCCCCAAGACCTCTGCACTGAAGTTGGTGTCTCTGGAAGCGAGAGGCGGGGGCAGAGAAGCACCGGTTCATGGTCCAGCTTCCCAAGGCTGGACGTCAGCGGAGAGGCTGATTGAAGGAACGGGAACTGGCTCAACGCACGCACAGACACTTCAGTGATACGCGACCATGCCCCAAGCAGTATTCAGTGTCGCACCGTGAAGTGTTTTATAAAAAGCGGCGCTCCCGGTACGGAGCTCTCAAATAAGGCGGCCATCTTTCCTGAGCTCAACAGCGCCCCGAGAGGCACGTTTTCTAGGTAAGAGAAAGCGCAAAGCACAGTGCCTTTATTGTCTTTTAAAGCTAACCTGTGTTTTCTTCTTCTTCTCCTCACACGCCGCTGTGGTGCTGCGAGTAGATGTGAGCGCGATAAAAAACAGGCCCCCGGAATCCATTAGGTAAGTACAGCCTTGTGCGGTTGTTTAATATTGAAAGAGGGGCGTGGCCAGCTACGGAACGATGCAGACGTGAGCCTTCGAGCTCCCGGGCCCGCTGTATACATCCTGTCTAAAAATCCTGTCAACCGTGTCAAATTCCCCAAATAATCGGATCCACGAAGAGAGGAACCGCTGCCGCACATCACAGGACAATATTGCATCAAATAGTGGAATATTGAGGCGGAGAGGGGACAGAGAACTACCCGAGGCGATCCACGGGAAGAGTTCCCAAGATGGCGCCAAACTACGCGACGCAGAAGTGAGCTGTCCGACGCTTCGGAAGGACCCGCTCGGGAGGTGGCCTCAGTGGAGAGGGTGAGAACTGGGAAGTGAGGACCCGGGGCGGCCCCAGGAGAGAGATAGGTACAATCGGGCCGTAGTACATGGTGAAACGCAGGGCAGAGCTGCGTGGAGACCACTTGGATACGGCGAGCAACTTCACCTCTGGCCGACGCTGAGCGGAGCGGCGTTTCCTCCGCTGCCCGCCAAGGACTCATGAGACAGAGGTGCTACCACAGCAGGGACTGCCTCCGGCTCCATCCAGAGCCGGTGAAAGCCGGTACCACAACCCCTCTGATTCCCGTGGAGGGCTCACGAACCAAGCAGAGGTAGAGACGCCCCCTTCAGCAAACTCGGCGACCAGGCTCGAGCACACGGACATCCACTACGCTGACACAGGTGGGGCGCCGGCTTGAGGGGGGTTGGAGGTGCCTGAAGCCAACGTAAAAAGCCTTTATACGACATCATCTCCTACCACCGACGGCCGCCGCTACAAGCGAACATAGTGGCTGCAAGCTCAAAACATGGTGCACGGTCGAACGTAACGAGGGAGCGGGGGATGCCAGGACCGAGCACCCCAGTGCCTGGAGCCAACGTTTGCCACCTAGCCAGGCCACAAGCCCTAGCCGCCACACAATCAGAAAGGGGAAACCGCCTTCATACGACAACATCTTCTACCTCAGAGGGCCGCCACCACAAGCCACCATAGTGGGTGCACGCTCAATTCACCATGCATACTCGATTGTAACGAAGGGGCAAGGGACGCCAGGATCAAGCACCCCAGAAGAGGGAAACTGGGCACCGACAACAGACCACACCAAAGACCGCGACGAGTGTGGCCCATCGGACCCGCTGGAAGCATTAGGACAGACCGGATGCACCGGCAACACATGATACGCAACAACCTTCTTTGGAGGGTAGCAAGACGCTAGTATTCGCCAGTGATTGGTGATAACAAAACACAGAATCCCGATCCGGACTACACCCGCTGGTCGCACTCACAGCCCTCTGATATGGGAAAAGAAAAAACGAAAAAGGCGGGAACACAGAGCAAAATCGACCAGTTCACTATGGCCGCAACAAACGCACCGACAGTGCATGAGCAAAGGGAAGCAATGGAAGAGGAAAGAGAAGTGATATCCCTGAAAGACATTATGGCGGCAATGGCCAACTCACGAGCTTCCATGGAGCAAAAAATAGATGGAATAAGTGTGGATGTCTCACTACTATGCAACGATCTCCAAAAGCTAACTTCCCGCACCGGGGAGGCCAAACAGCGCATTTCTGGGATGGAGGATGGGCTGAGGAACCTGGAGCAGCAGCTAAACAGAGCTACTTCTCGCATAAAGGTACTGGAAGCGAGAGTAGATGAAGGAGAGGGCAGATCGAGACGGAACAATGTGCGTATCCCAGGCTTGCCCGAAAGGGCCGAAGGCAACTGTATGGAATTGTTTCTGGAACAGTGGCTCACCGACCTGTTCGACCAAAAGAGTTTCTCTAAATTCTTCTCGATAGAAAGGGCCCACCGAGTACCCACCGGACGCCCACCACCAGGGTCCCCACCGCGCACGGTAGTGGCTAAATTTCTAAACTACAGAGACCGGGACGCCTTGCTCCAGATGGCGCGCACGAAAGGCACGATAACACATAATGGCTCCAGGATTGCCTTCTTCCCGGACTATACAAGAGAAGTGCAAAAGGCAAGGCAATCATTTGAGCAAATCAAGAAACACCTCCGTGCTCTGAATGTTAAATATGGTCTAATCTTCCCAGCCCAGCTGAAGATCTTCCATAAAGGGACAATGGTCCACTTCACCGACCTGAAAGAGGCATGGAAGTGGGAGGAATTACACATAGATGGCGACTGGAGACCGAACCCGAGAAACAGAAATGTGCACCCTGGCAATCCACCGGCCAGAGAACCCCGTTCCGACCGACCACCGGATCGGGATGACATCTTGCCGCCACTCGAGGGGGAGGGCTAGGATAGCGAACAACGCAGCAGCGACTATCTAGACAGCGGTGCTGAACTGACGTGGGATCGGCAACGATCGAAAGCAACGCAGCAAGGTATTTGACATGGATGCAAAGACATTTAGCGCCCGTTTCAGACGCACACACGCCCCCAGTTCCTTGTTAGTAATTGTAGAAGTTGTAGGGGTTGTTAAGTACAGTCTGAGCAGACCCTAGTCAAGCTCGGACTGATGTTCGAGCGACAGGTACTTCAAGTTGGGGCGGAGTATGGGGAGGGGGCGGGGGAGTTTGATTTTATGCCAGAATTTGTTTGTTTAGTTCATTGTTTAAGGATGGCCCTGGGCTTTACTAGGGTGCAGGAATTAATGCACACTTTGGGTCGGGGGCTGGCTCCCACCGGGCAGACAAAAGTCACCATACCGAGACACATACAGCACCACTCGACACTTCCAATTCCCAACCAACATGACAGAATCTACCAACAAAAATAGGACCAAATCCATTAAGATTATGACCTGGAATGTGAATGGACTGGGCAGCAGTATTAAGAGGTGCCTGGTACTACAATATCTGAATCGATATGCACCTGATGCAGCCTTCTTAACGTAAACGCATCTGGCAGGCACGAACTGCAACCTCTTTAAGCGAACCAATTACCAAATAGCATTACTTTCGGGCTTCTCCATGGGAGCCCGGGGAGTATTGATCCTAATACACAAGCGACTACCACTGAATCTCCTATCCGTTACACAGGACACGGGGGGGTAGATTTGTGCATATAACAGGGACTCTCTGGGAGCTGTCCATATCCATGCTAGCCGTCTACGCACCACCAACCTTATTTACCGCCCTAATTATTGACATAACGCCTATAATCGCGGCAGATCCCTCGAACTTGATAGTGGTGGTAGGAGACTTCAATGAAGTCATGAATCTGGAGCTTGATCGCACGCATATCCGTACAAGAAATCCCTCAACGCATACCAAACTGGCCACATTTGTTGACGCAATGGGACTAAAGGATGTGTGGAGACATCTACACCCTGGCACAAGAGAATACTCGTTTCTCTCTGGAGCCATTGCCTCATTGTCGAGGCTTGACTATTTTTTTCACCCGGCATCCAAACTACACCTAGCAAAAGATGCACAGCTTCTACCCAGAGGCATATCAGATCACTCCCCGCTCATGCTAGAGCTTAATACCCATAGACCGGTCCCTCCGCCCACATGGAGGCTAAATAGTTACTACCTGGGCTTTCCCGATCTAGTAGAGCATGCCCAGAACGCCACAGAATCGTACTTTGAATTGAATATATCTTCTGTGGATAGCCCAGTAACACTGTGGGAGGCATATAAATCAGTACTGAGGGGGGAACTCATCTCCAGGATCACAGCCCATAAGAGAAAACAGACTGAATCAATCCGGGCAGCTGAAGTGCGAGTGCAAAGGGCATAGATAACTCATCTATCCCAGGGTCTCCCAGAATCTCACCGTGCGCTACAGCTAGCACAAAAACAGCTACACAATGTTGCCCTGGACAATTCCAAACAGGCACACACAGCGATGCGTGCCAGAGTGTACGAGACCGGGGATAAAGCGGGCAAAATGCTGGCATGGCTGGAGAAGCGAGATGAGGGGCTCCGACATGTCAGAGCGATTAGATCGCAGGAGGATACACGAATAACGGCAGATCGGGACATTGCGGAAGGGTTTGCAGCCTACTATAACGAACTTTATAAAGCACCAACCTCCCCCATTGATACCACAGCCATATCTGGAATCACCCTCCCCTCTTTGACACCCGATCAAAGAGCCCTGCTAGAAACTGACGTTACAGAGGATGAACTGTCTGCAGCCATGGCAGACCTCCAAGCCGGGAAAACCCCGGGACCCAACGGTTTCCCCGTAGAGGTGTGGAAGAAAATATGCACAAATTCAATTACACCACACTTACTGAAAATGTATGAAACCTGCCGAAGCGAAGGGACCCTCCCACAAGACCTGCGACAGGCCATCATAGTGGTAATACCCAAAACAGACAAGCCCCCTAGAAAGATGCAGTTCATATAGACCTATCTCTCTCATTAACACCGAAAGCAAAATCCTAGCAAAAACACTAGCCAACAGGCTCCAGCAAATCATACCCTATTTAATCCATCCGGATCAATGTGGTTTCATGCCGCAAAGATCCACGCGGATGATCATACATCGATTATACACAGCAATAGAAAATGCGACCACCATCCAGGGCCCACTAGCCCTGCTGGCGGTGGACTTCGAAAAAGCGTTTGATTCGGTCAACTGGGAAGCGATCTGGGAAATAATGCGAAGAATGGGATTCGGGCCCCAATTCATGAGTTGGGTTAAACTACTGTATAAATCTCCATTAGCAGTCACAAAAGTAAATGGTCACGTATCGAGCCCCTTCGAAATAGGTGAAGGGACCAGACAGGGATGCCCCCTTTCAGCTATGATATTTGCGATAGCAATCGAACCACTCGCGATAATGTTAAGAAAAAATGAAACATGGAAGGGATTCCGATGGTCAGAAACCTGGGAAGACAAAGTGTCCTTATATGCAGATGACTTGCTGGTATACCTGAGTGATCCGGTCAGATCCTGTCCCATAGTGACCGACCTACTGCAGAAATACGGCTCCTTCAGCGTCCTAAGGGTTAACTGGGCTAAATCCACTCTGTTCCCATTAAGGCAGGAGGAAGAATCGATTCCGCCCCAATGTCCCTACCAGGTGGAAAGGGAACAATTCAAATACCTAGGTATACTAATAACGAATAATCTGAACGATTATATTCCCAGAAACTTGTACCCAGTGATGACAAGACTCGCGGAGGACACCCGACACTGGTCATCCCATCCTCTGACACTACTAGGTAGAGCAGCGCTCTTTAAAATGATGTCTCTGCCCCGACTCCTATGTATTTTACAGAATGCCCCACTATATATTCCCCCAAGCGCATTCAGGAAAATAGATCAAGGACTCCGTAAACTGCTATGGAATGACGGCCACCCGCGCATAGCACTCGTCACTCTCCAAAGATCCATATGGGAGGGCAGAATAGGGCTGCCCCGAATGCAGACATACTACTGGGCCAGCCAATTGACGAAAGTGAATGACCAACTGCATGGGGACACAGCTACACCACATAACAGATCATCAGAAGCCAACATTCCAGAGAAACCTGTCATGCAATACCTTTACAAGAAAAGGGCCCGAACAACCACCTCCAGTATGCGAGCACATATAATGCAAATTTGGGCAGAAGCACATACATTCGTGGGATGGGGCGATAAACTATCACAGGGGCAGCCGCTGTGGAACAATAGAAACCTCCCTGGTGTATATACGCTCCCCAAATGGCCGAACTGGTCTCAGCATGGATCGCTCGCATTGGGTGATGTTGTGAAAGAAGGCAATATAATCTCATTCACAGAGCTAGCACTCCGCTTTGCACTTCCCCAAACTGAACAATACCACTACACCCAACTGCAACACGCACTACAGGGCATCCTCCCCGAGGTAACCTCCCTGCTGGAATATACCCCCATAGAGAGGAACCTATTTCCTGAACGAATCACCCACAAAGTGACATCAGTCTTGTACAGTGCCAAAAGTTCCTTTGGCACGACAGATCTGCTATCGCTACTGACCAAATGGGAGACTGACGTGGGTGCTATACTACCGGAGGAATGGGTTATGGCACTGATGTTCCCCAGGGAAGTAGCCATATCATCAAGACTTAGGCGTATTCAGCTAAAAATATTACACAGAGTATACTACCCTAGGGTTGCCCTCTACAAATGGGGAAGGATAAATGATCCAAATTGTCTGCGATGTAAAACGGAAGAAGG
Source organism: Ambystoma mexicanum (assembly GCF_040938575.1). Taxonomy (NCBI): domain Eukaryota; kingdom Metazoa; phylum Chordata; class Amphibia; order Caudata; family Ambystomatidae; genus Ambystoma; species Ambystoma mexicanum. The sequence continues at coordinate 780,365,718 of NC_090935.1, forward strand.
TACCTTCTTCCACATCCTGTGGGAATGCACACGCATCCAACTATTCTGGGAGGCATGCTGTAATGAGCTATCCAGAGTCATGGGCAAAACGATTCCTAGAGATCCTAAGTTATTACTGTTGGGAATGGACGATGAAATTGATCTGTCTAGATACGAGAAGCTGTTTTTGTTCACTACTACTGCACTTATGAAAAGAAACATTGCTCAAAAATGGGGATCGGATCTGACACCGAGTTATGAACAATGGAGGACAGATGTGGACGTTTGTGTTGCAATGGAGCGAAGGGTGTACTCGGCCAGAGGCTGCCCGGCTAAAGCGCAGAATGTATGGCAAAAATGGGAAGACACCCAATGAAAGCTAACTCTGGATAAATGGACACCAAGATATGTCGAAGCACCCCCTGACACCCATGGTGCTCGCAAGACAGGGGAAAGCAAAGTAGATCCCGCGTTGGGACAAGTGGACTCAATTCTAAATATATGTGTGTATCGGGGGGAGACAGTCATTGACCCTTACCAGCAGTGTGCTAGTATTGTTTGTTCTATTGTTTATTTGTTTAAATACCAATAAAATATGTTATCAAAAAAATATTGAAAGCAAACCTGAATGTGTCTCTTTTCCTTTGCAGATGTTGCTGTGGTGCTCCAGATGGAAGCATGGTGTAGCACGATGGAATTCAGGTAAGACTATTAGAATTCGATGTTTTGGAAGCACGCGTTCTAATATTGTTTTTCCCTTTCTCGTTATTGCGTGCAGGTCGCAATGTTCAAACAGCAGCTGTGGTAGCGGTTCGCCAGACGTCCTTAAGCTAGTACTCACAGGTGAGTGATGTTTCTTCTTCTCTCGGTTTCCACAGATTGCAGCCCAGTTGAGATGCTGAGTGCTGGTTGGTGTTTTCTCAGGTAAAACAGAATAATCTTGTTCTTGTTCTTGCAGGATTACAGGAAGATGCTGAAGACCAGGAGCTGGACACAGTGAGCGTCACGCTGCTGGTTGCAGAATAACACGAAGCGTGTTCTGGAGTCAGGGTGTGGTTTATATAGCCCAGGTAAAGTAGTACCAGGGAAAGTAGTTCCAGGACTGCCACACCCAAAACACTAGACCGCATGGCTTGGTTCCTAGAACTAGACTGTGTGGGTGCTTCCATGTTGGATTTAAAGGCCCATGTACATAAATAGGACTCTTCCTTCATACATATGAGCCTGGTGCCAAAGGCGCCAGGACTGGCTCCAGGAGCCCTTTTGCAGTGGTTTTAAGGCTCTCAGGGTTCTGGTGGGAGCCTCTTGTGCCACAATGCGTGCCCCCTCACAGTGGTCATGACAAAAAGTTGGCAAATCCGAGCACGCTTTGTACTCCTTTCGTGGATGTTGGTGAGGGCCACTGGAGGATTGCATCCACCTTTCATGTATCCATATGTACGCTTTGTGGTGTGAGCATGAAACCTCGGTTACATGGAAAAAACATTTTTCTAACTACAATTGGTGTTGTCGATGCTTCTCTAAGACTGCCCGGACATGGCCTACATGTTCTTCCATGGAATTTGAGTAGATAAGAATGTTGTCAATGTAAACAAGAGCGCAAATGTCCAGTAGTTCACGGAGTACATCATTCATGAACAATTGGAAGGCCGCAGGGGCATTGCATAGCCCGAAGGGCATGACCTGGTATTCAAAGAGGCTGTACTTCATGCGGAAGGCCGTTTTCCACTCGTCTCCCCCTTTTACTCTTACAAGATGGTGTGCTCCTCTTAAATCCAGTTTTGTGTAGATTTGAGCATGTTTCACTTGGTCCAGGAGCTCTGGTATAAGTGTTAAAGGATATACATTTTTTATTGTGATCTGATTGATGGCTCTATAGTCGATGCAAGTTCTTAAGTCCCCCTGCTTTTTAGGCATGAAGAATAAGGGAGAGGAGGCAGGTGACTTGAAATGAAACCGTCAAATGAAACCGTCAGGTCAGTTCTAAGATGCTGATTTTCCTGTTCTGTCAGAGCATAAATTCGGCTGCAAGGGATCTGTGCACAAGATCTCTTTGACAATCGTAGGGTATGTGTGGGGGCAGAACGTTGGCTTGCTCTTTTTTGAAGACATCCTGGTAATCTTGGTATTCAAGCAGTAAGGAACTGATGAGGCCCAACACGATTCCTTTCTTCGATTTCAGATTGGTGTCATCTTTTTTGTAACATGTGTCGGCACAATCATGAGGAAATGTCAGAACTCGTTTTCGCCGATCGATCCTAGGATTGTGGGTCTCCATCCAGGGCATGCCCAATATCATCTGGAACTGAGGAGCACCGATGAGATCGAAAGTAACGTCCTCTTGATGCCCGTCCTGACACAGAAGCTTGACTTTCTCAGTGTATTGTGTCACTGGGCCGGATGATAGCTGAGAACCATCCACAGCAGTGACGTATTCCGATTTCAGCTTCTGTCGGAGAGGAAGGCCTATTCGGAGAGCCACATCTTGGTCAATGTAGTTACCCACAACTCCACAATCAATATATGCCTCCAAGGCATGTATTTTTGATGGTTGCTTGTGAGTCACCAAAAGCACTGGAAGGACTAGATGTGAGGTCGGTACGGATTTCTTTTTCATGCTCGATAAGCAGACCCCTAAACTTGCCAGGCGTTGGCATTTCCAAATTCTGTACTTCTTCTTCATCAGTTTTGTCTGTTGCCCCAACCGTTTTCTTGGGTGGTTTTACTGGGCATTCACGGAGGAAGTGACCTGCTTGTGCACAATATAAGCAAAGCTGTTGTTGTCTTCTTTTTTCCCTTTCTGCTTTGGTAAGGGGACTTTGTAATCCACCAATTTTCATTGGCTCAGACTGTCATGTGGTTTTTGTCTGATGTAAACTGACCATCCCTCTGATCTAGCTCGATCCATTTTCTGATTTTGCAACCAATGATCGAGTTGCACCGTCAAATCTATGTAGTCCGCACACCTCTCAAGGGGATTCACCACTTGCGCCAACACATCCTTAAGTTCTCCACGTAACCCTCAGTAAAAGAGTGTAGTACTCTTCTCTTCTGGCCCGTTGCTCTGGGCTATGAGACAAATGAAGGTTGCAATATAGGTTAATAGATCTTGACTCCCTTGTCTGAGTGACAACAACTCGTTGTCCAGAGCTTGTCCTTGAGTATGACGGGCAAACAATTTCTCCATCTCATATTGGATATTCCCAAAGTTTCGGAGTAAAGGGTCATCTTGAATTACCAAAGGTATAGACCAGTCCGCCGCTCTACCTCCTAAATACGAGAATACAAACGCCACTTTGGCTTGGTCATTAGGAAAGGCTCCTGCTCTGCACAAGAAAAGAAGGTGACATTGGTTCATAAATACAGCGAACTTGTTGAGGTCGCTGATGAAGCATTCGGCAGGGGCTAGAGGGACTGCTCCTGGAAGAACCACCTGAACCGGTGTTGATTGTTATGGTGTGGAAAAATGAGAAGAATGGGTCACTCCAGGCAGTGGAACCTGTCCTGCTTGTGCTTGTAGCATTTGTCTTGCCAATTCGTCAGTTGTTTCTTGAGTTACAATAAGATCCCTCCGTAATGCATTGCTTTCCTGTCTTGAAGCATGTACTTCAGCCCGTAATTCCCCTAGTAAGAGGGCTAACTGATCTGTTTCTGGAGTTTCCATAATGCCCAGGCAGAGAGTATTAGACGCTTCGCCTTCTGTTATGCTCACCTGGTCTCTGCGGAGGCGTTGGGGCACAGTTGCAGCCCTCCATGAACTTGAATCACCCTCTACAGGCTTCCCCCTCTGTAGAAAAGCTCTGAGTGGTGGTACGTGGTGATACTGCTCCTGCGTGGAGATAACAATATGTGAGTGTGCCAATCTGTGATTGTTGTACCTCTCAAAGCCTTCACCCCAAAGTAAGGTTTCTGTGAGCATATGCCAGCCCATAAAGCTCACCTGTGAATTATGGAAGATAAGCTCTCTGTCCTGCTACTTGTGGCAGGGGCGCGTCGAATGGGATCTACTTCCTTCACTGATCCCTGATAAGGATTAGTCCAGTCCAGCTGCGACTATGCGTCTTCTTATGATTGGTAAGTCTTTATTGAGCTTTGGTGATGCTGTTCGTTCTGTTTAATGTCTTTATATGTCACTCCTATTTATGTCCGCAATAATGTTTTTCTTCTGTTTTCTTCCCTTAGATGGAAATGCGGCCTCAATGCAGCTGTGAGACGCGAGACGCGACTGGATGAACGCTGGATGCTACCGCAATGTTGGACATCAGGTAAGTGATGGTTTAAGGAAAAGCGCGAAGTATGGCGCAGCGCAACCTTAAACTGACTGTTTTTTTGATGTCTAACCTTGTCTTCTGTTTTTCCTTGCAGGTGCTGCTGTTGACGAAGGAGCGTGTTGTGCTGTGGTGCCAAGATGAGGATTTCAACGTTGTGGAAAGTGTAAAGATGAATACTTGGTTCGTGGAAGAGATGTACAGGTAAGAACAGCTTCCCCCACTTGGTAAGTATGATGGGAGGAAGCAGGATGTCCAGGAAGCAGGATCTTCAAAGGTAAGTCTGACCTCAGGTGACGGTGAGTGTTACGCTGCTTGTAAATGCAGAATAACGCGAAGCATTTGTCTTGAGGATCGGTGCAGCTTATACAGCTGAGATCATTGACACGCCCATTAAGGCCGGCTTGCCAGCCACCCACACCCTGCCACTCCTAGAGAGTGAGCACGTGCAAAGGCAATTCATTAGCAGCCACACCCAAGAATACACTTGGAGCTGCTTAATGGATGGAATGTTCAAGGTTAATGCATACTGCTTAATGGATGGAATGTTCAAGGTTAATGCATCTGAAGTGCTATGTCCATAATAAAAGCTTTTTGGTGTTAAATGGATGTTCTTGTTTACTTTTGTTCATGAGCATGGCGCCAAGGGCGCCAGGACAGTGGCCAGCCACGTCTCCTGTGCATGAGACCCCTTCATGCCTGTGCCCCTGACTTCATGACCATGACATCCACCCTTCCCTTTCTGCTCACCCTCCTACCCTCCATCTCTCTTGGCCTCCACCCTTTCTTCATTGTCTTCACCTGCCTATTTCTTCTACCCTGCATCATGCATCTAGATTTCGCTTCATTCCTCTTTCCACTCGTTTTTCTACTTATATTCTGTCATAGCCATCAGCCTCAACTTGATTAGTTTTCAGCCTTCCCATTTTCCACCTTTGGCTCTTCAACTGTAGCCCTCCTTAAATACGACTCTCCCTTGATCCACGGATCTCCAACCTCATCTATCCCTCCCACCTATAGCCCAACACCTGCTCCTCTACCCCACCTCCTATCACTCTTTCAGCTAGCCTCTGGAATGCACAATCTCTCAGCGATAAGTCTTCCTACATCACTGACCACTTCCACTCTTATCACACTCAACTTTCACTTCTTGATATCACAGAAACATGGATTCCACCTCATGATTCTGCTATGCTACCAGCTCTCCACATTGTGTTTGGGTAGACCAACTATCTGCGTTCACCAACAAATGTTTCGTTTATCAGGGTTTTGTAACTTCCCACTGGCTACAATCAATCATGCTCAGTATTGAATATACCATCAGTTATTTCAAATTGCAGTATATTAGCAATGATAGATTATAATATTAGATCTCATAAAGATAGGTTATTTTATTGGAAGAACCACAGTCCTGCAGACACGTGTTTCGGCCAATGGTCTTTCACAAGACTGGTAGTCAATGTCAAAAGCATCTTACAAAATGTCATAGAAAATAATAATTGGTGATAAAATGAAGGTAAACATACCACGGTTAAGGTGGGGAGACAAGAAAAAGTCAAACCAACAAAAGATACATAAGTAACATTGAATTTAAATTAAATCTTTACTTAAGATACAAGATAATAAGTACTTCTAATGGTGTCCTGACTATATGCAGGACCTAAAAATAGATAGTGATAGTTACTGAAAGTGTGATTCAGTAAAGCACCCAAAATACACTCATTTAAAGATTTCTAATATCACACCCATGCAAGTGTTCCAAATTGGCTTTTAGTTAATTGCTACTGAGTTGTTTGTGGTGTCACCATGTTCAACAGATTTGCTCGTACCATAATGGTTGTTTGTTAGTCAAGTAAGTGCCCCCACCTAAATTGTTGCAGTAATAGCAGGGTCAAGACACTCACCAGTATTTTACATCCAAATTGAACTGGAAAAGAATAGAGATTTTTGTGAATTTATTATTGTTACCTTTAATTTCATCAAAAACTCCTCATCCCAATCTGAGATATTGTGGCGATAAGGATTTACCAAGTTTCAATTTACCCTGCCACCATTTGGATGCAGCATTAGTCTGCATACATTTATTGTGCTCTTGTCCCAGTCTGTAAAATTAACAGTATGTTATGCGGGTAAGTCTCATGTGTGGACTCGTTCAGATCTCTTAGTGAGCATTTGTTATAGTATGATGTGATTTAAGATTTAGTTGACTTACCCTGTCAAAATGCATGTCTTACGTTATAGTTCTGATTTCCCGATGGGTGGTTTCTCTCTCCAGGGTGGTAGAATGCTGCAGAATGCATATAGTATATAGGTTCATGTTTGAGATCTTAAAGTTGCATATAAAGATATGACCCCTACTCCAATTGATATGAACAGGAACTGGGCTGCTGTTTTGCAAAATATTGGTATATGCCCAATTTATATGAGTTTTGGATGAACTCATCTGTGTAAGTAACAATGGTTGGTAAAAAGTAGTCCTCTCTTATCTTCTCATTATTTTTTATATGATTTTCTGAGGGGGTGCTAATCATTCGCTTCTAAAATATATACAATTGGTATATTCCACCATAGAGGTTTTAATAAAGTAAAGTCAGCTAAACTAACAATAGTGAACATTCACTTACCTATTTAGTGGCAGAATGTCTTGGACAATAAATAACCAACTGGGTACCTCCAAACATTGATGTGGGATCATTAAGATAGAATCGGGGCTAAATCTCCCCACATGATAATGTTCTGATGACATTCTTGAGTACTTGGATTTGTATATTCCAAAACAGTCGTGCAACATCAAGTACTAGAAATGCTGTAGCCCTGATGGTAAAATTAAATGGCTTTAAAGCAACATGATGTTTGTGCATGCTCACCTTGTTGAGATTGCCTAAATGTGCAGGATCTGAATGGTTGCATTTTATGTATTGAGCAAGTTCTAGGTAAATTAAGTGTTGTGGGTGCTTACTCTTTCCACACTGCAAAATATTGGCGACATTGTTAAATACAAGTTGTTTGATGTGGTGTCTTACATATTCTGAAACAATTCACCAAATGAAATGCATGGTTAAGTGTTACAAGTAATAAGGCATTATAGATCATTTTTAAAGTGTTATCACACACAGGATCATCTAATACTCATCCTCTTTTTAGGAGTTACAAGATGGACAAAGACATGGTTTATCTGTTCTGACTAATCATTACATTAGCAAATGCTGTTGCTCTCCATTCAAAGTAACACAGTGTACAATATCATAATTATGCAAGTATGAGCATTCATAAAATTTAGAATTCTTATAACACAGAGCAATTTGTTAATAATATTAATGTTACTTATGTTTAAGAAATTCATAGGGCCGAATTACAACATAAGTGCTAGAAAAACACATTCATCTCATGTTCGGAATTGAGACCGTCCATTGTGCTTCTAAGTGTGCAAATACATTTTGCCTTCATTTGCCTTAGAGTGAGCTTTAAGTCACCACCACGTTTGCCCCATTTGTTCTCCACACTGACTGCTACCTTTGTCCACTCTGCCAGACATGTTGTGAATGGCACCCTTTATCAATAAGCCCCTCAACACTGCCCATATATCCCCTCTGACATCAACTCCTCCTCCTTTGAATATGCCACTGTTCAGCTCCTCCCTCCTACTCCTCTCACTGTTCTGACTCTCTTTTGACCTCTTGATCCTCTCAACGTCTTCTTCCCTCATCTGCAGTTACCTGCGTTGAACATAAATCCCCTCTATCTGACCACTTCCTCTACTATCTCCAAAACCATCCTATCCACTCTGATGGGTACTCTCTCGACCTTATCTTTCTCTCCAATTCACTCTTCTCCCCTGACCCATCCATTGATTCCTCTCTTTCTGATGACTCTATTGTTCACTTTACCATCTCATTCCCTCCACTGTCTACTCCTCATCTCCCCTCCTCAATGACTAAGAGGAAAGCCAGGCAGGATTCTCTTGATGATTTGAGGAGTAAGTGGTAATGTTATCATTGAAGTACATTATATTGTATAGAGCTCACTATATATTATTGGGGATTCATGTTAGATAATATGTTCAGTTGATTCAAGGAGTGATTGTGTGTGTGTGCCACCTTCTAGCGAGATTGTCAAAAGCAGGCCAACTCTAATTGTGTAAGTGGGTTAACAACATGCATGAATCTTATTGTGGTGACTTGCACTGCATAAAGTAAGGAGGACACATTTGATATTCTTTAATTTAAATACATTTGAGTTTTAACTATAAACACTGTCTGCTTCTTGTATCCAGAATTGTGTTGTTGGAGTGCATACCAGGGAATGTTAGATTACAGATTTCCACTTAATGAAAAGAGTGACATATGAAGAAATAGCTTAGCAAGTTTTTAACCCTTGTAAAGAACATCAATCTGCTATTATTCAACCACTATAACAACATTTATTTCGGGAGCAGACATATGTGCACATTACTCTGCAACTCTATCATGATTGAAAAGCTAAAGCTGTGCTTGCTTCTTCTGGTAGCCTGTACCATGATTTAATCCCCAGTTAATATTACCCAAAAAAATATTGCATTTTTTTTTTTGAGCGTTTTGTTTATTTTTGATTTTTATTCATACTTGCCAGCGTATATATTTACTATCTGCCCAGATTATTTAACTTGAGTCCACGAGCCAACTATAGTTTACATTTTTATACAGCCTCTTCTGTGGTTCTGGCCTCTTGTATAGCCATGCACATTAAAACAGAATTACATGAACACAGAACAAATACTAAATAATAGGTTTTCACTCTAACGGTGACAGGCTGTTAATTCAACCAGGATATGTCCTTGGTACCCTTTGTTACCCAACAACATTCACTGATTTACATGGTCTGCTCTTGAATGTGCTACACTCAGCCTACAGGCTTAGCAACTGCAGAATGAATATTCTGGAGTTTACCCGCGACACACATTATAGATAGGACCAGCAAATAAGTGACCAAAACTTCCAGGATTGGCTGAGCAGATCTCAAGACCCTCTTGTATCCAAACATTACATAGTGTACTTTTCTTCTGTTATACACATCAGTCCTGAAACATAGTCTAACACAGTAGAACATGTGCTTAGTTTCTAAATCCTGAACCCATGATCCACTTTACACCAATGACATGCACTGAGCATATCACAAAGCAATGCTATGCCCTGCTGTATCCCTCCATAATAATTGGCTGTAGCGCCTATTCATTAGTTCTCCTATATTCCCTTGTCCCTTTTCCTTCCCCAGAATAATGTCTGGATATCCCTGACATGGGTACAATACAGTAGTTTATGATGTATAGCAAGTCCCTTTTGTATTAACAGAAATAAAAAATGCCATGCATGAAATATGAGAAAAATGAACATATAGTATAACTGCCTACGCAGGGAAACATCTACCAGACACTAAAATTTGAACAGAGTGCATGCATGGTTTTATCGTGGTTACAGAAAGCAAAAAAACGATTTGTTAAAACTTTGCTCACCGTCATTGGCTGGTGTGCGTTTCAATATATGTATTTCTATACATTGCACAAATTCATTGGCCTATTCTAAACATGAGGTGACAGTGACGTCCATGCTGGTAAGCTCATGTCCAGTGATGTTGGCCTCCTTTTCATGCTCCATGACTGGATGGTGAGTGTTGAAACATATTAGAGTCTGATTTTTGTTCTCTATTGACTGTTTCAGGAAGAAGAGATATGGAGTGAGTAAGCACAGAACTCTCGACCAATCGTAATGTGAGATGTGAGAGTGTGACATAGAATTATAACATTTAAGTTCCATCCTAAATGATCTAAGTGGTTGGCACCAGATTACTGTTCCTATCATTATGAACTATGTGTTATCAGTTTATTTTGCAACTCTCTTGTTGGAAAGGCTATGTGCATGTCCTTCTTGATTCCCATGAGTTCATCTGTTCAGATTCTGGCCTGATGTGCTGGGGCCTTGCTGCTAGCAAACCTTGCCCTTTCATAATAGGACATGGTTGAATGTGTATTTGTTCATCGCAGTTTATGTTTCCATAGAATTGTCTTTATTCTTCTAGTACATTCAAGATGTATAACCTAGATATGAACTACTTACTGTACAGACCTCAGGTTCTTGGTTAATGCTATGGTATGAGTATTACTGCTTGTGTGTGGTGTGGCTTCATAGGTTGTCATTATCATTGTTATATTCCCATGATGTGAGATATGTGTAATCATCTGCGTTATTCACTCATTCCTAATTAAGGCCGAGTGGTGAATTATGGTTTCTTTGCATAACTTTTTGCTTGCAAGAACAAGCTCTGCAAATGGGATTTATCCTACAGAGGGCAGTGTTGTGCTTTGATCAGTCTCTCTCTATAAACATATTTTTTCAAGTTTCTTTGCTCGGCTTGGCTTCTGCCAACGTGTCACCTTTATTATGCCATTTTTGATCATTCTGCCTAAGGACACAAATTGTTATATTTCTTTGAGACATGGCTATGGGAACTCAGCAAATCCGATGTATTCTGGCAACTCAGAGCACAGTGTCATGTCCTTAAACCCCAGGGGCTGGTATCATTTCTGTTGCGCTTCTATGATCTCACTACCACAAACTAAACCCTGTGAAAGCTCTTGCCTCCCCTTGCTTTAGCCAATCATTGCGCGGCATTCAGAATGTGAATATTTCAACTGGGAATGTGTGCCCTTGAGTGAGGCCCTGACTGCAGCTTTCTGCTATGGAGTTGATGGGGAGATTTTCATGCTTCAAGAACGGCTACCTAAATCTTGAGGCCTACGTGTAATGTATTTAGCTGGTTTAAAATAATAGCGATCATGTAGTCATCAATATAAACACTTCTACATTTCTCTAATTAATGTTAACTGCAATTGGGTTTGAGTAAAGGTGCAGAGCTATGATAGTCTACAAAGGGTGCGTGTTATGGCCTGGTTGAAGCATAGCTACTAATACTGGTGGCCTAAGCATGAAGCCTTTTGCTAAATGGATCTACTTTCTTTGTTGCAGTGCACTTTTCTCACAGTCACTTTCACAGCTTATACTTGGGTGCAGGTTTGTGATGCTGGATAAATGTGCTCATGATCCATTATAACAGAGAAGCGTAGGTGCTCTCAGACTACTCTGGTGGTGAGCTGGGGCAGTATAAAAGCCTCATAACATATCATTAACAGAACAATTCTTCGATAGCTACACAACAGGGTACAAAGCCCGAACACTTCACCAACATAATGACACAGACAAGCTGTTTTCTACCATCTTGTATGAGGCCTGCAACATCCTGCCTGAGCACTGGAGTAGCTGGCATCTTCCCTTGCTTCAGCAGCAACAGCAGCTTCGGACATCATTGACACAGCAACACCATAATGTACCTTGTAAATAATGACTACAGATCTCCAATGCACCTCCAAATTAACATACCACCCCCAACCCAGCACAACCCAATGGATGAATCACTATGAACCAATGGATACATCTGTTGAGGACACTCACATGGGACCATAAAGATAACAAATCCAAAACCAGTCCCCAACAGGAACTATCAACCCCCTAACATGATAAAATGTCAGGATTATGGTGCTCCTAACTTACAGGGTTGTAGAGGAGCAGACGTATATATCCCCAGGAGATCCTAACCCCTACCTCCCCTTTATTGGCGCCATGAGACCATGCCCTGAGACCATGCCTGTCTAACATCAGCTGTACCAATAGTAGAGCGAGCATATGGAAGACGTTATCCATTAAGATGGCCATATCGAATGTACCCTCGAGTTGATGACAGCCTAGAGGAGGATCTCCATGAAGGAATTTGAGAAACAGCTAATAAAATGGAATGATGATGTCATAAGAAAGAGTGCACAATGTCCTGAAACACTAAATGAACACAACGGGCCTCATCACGAGTTGGGTGCTAACCCCAGCGGTATTACCGCTGGGGCTATTCGCCCTACCACCAAACCCACCAGCGCTATTAGCGCCAGATCACGGGTCTGGCCAAACGGTAAATCCCTATTCCCCATTGGGCCCATTCGGGAATTTCCCATTCCCCATTGGGCCCAATGGGGAATGTTCGGTGCTATTACCGCCAGCGCTATTACTGCTGGCAGTAATAGCGCCAAAATATCAGCAAAATTGTGGTGGATTTGGCCCCAGCTCAGAGCTGGGGGAAAATCTGCCATTCCCATGATTTGGCAGACCCTTAAATGCGGCTGTAATAGTGTTACCGCAGCATTTAAGGGTTACCGCCAAACTCGTGATGAGGCCCAATGTATGGATCCTAGAGGATAAATGACGAAGTAAAAAATCATGTTAACCTTAAGATGAAAATGAAGACGATTACATGGTGAAAAGGGCTGCAAAAATCAGAATCATGAAGAATGTACAAATGTTGAAACGCAAGATAGATCAAGTCATCATATAGGCTAGCTATAAGTAGTAAATAGAATCCAGGTGGAGCGCCATTGTACAGAAACTGGACATTGGTATTATGAAATAAGTAAGCCAAAGAATCATGCAGAAAGAATGAAAGACTGTGTCGCAGTAGATTAGATTGTTATTGAAGCTGTGTTGGGAGGGAGTCTGTCTGGCCTAAAGTCAAGAACTGAGAAGTTAATGTCAGCTATGTACGCTGAAGAAGAAGAACGTGTGTGTGGACGATGAATCCTCTCACGTTAAGGTGCAAGAAAGAACACAAGGGATGCCAAGTTTTAATTTATTTAAAACATTTAAAAGCCTGCAGAATGAGCAGAATTGTCTCTTGTCACGTGAGTCGAGGATGGAAATAGGGCTTGAACCTGGAGTTCCAGATACGATAGTCAACACCCTCACTCCTGTTGCATTCCGAGGACGAGACTACTCTGCAAGGCCTAGTACACAGAGAATTGCATGGCAGATGGGTTGGGTGATGAGAGGTGCTGGGATAATTGGGTGGTAGGGCAGCCTCATGTCCTAACTACTTGCACCTGGGTCTTGGCTTATGTGCTGCTAATTGAACCAAATGTTCCAGACATGGCATAAGCATGCCAAACCAATGGTATTAGTCCATTTAACAAAGGACCTTATAGCTTAAGAAAATAATGAAACTACTACTGTGTAGCTGATTTTTTGTAAATGACATGTCTGAAGAAGTAGGAATACGTTGTTCACTTGATATTGGACAGCCAATAACAAACCTAGCCCCTATATGATTGTATATCTAGATGTTTCCCTTAACCAATCCCAAACCTTGATAGGTTTTTCACTATTGGCACTTAGCAGACGTCATCACAAAGAAACAAATAAATGTGACAGATTACAACGGTAAGCAAAACTACTAACAACAAACCTAAGAACATAATTTCACAAACCAACTGAACAGAAAGTGATTCAGTGACTGTTTTGCGAGTGAAGGACATGGTACAAAACTAAGAGACAAACATCTATCACCATATTCGAAACGGAAAGAAAATCAGACAGACCACAATGGAAAGGACAACAATCCATTTAATGTGATCAACTTTTAATGTATAAATAAAGGCGCAAATTCAAACAATACAGTATTCTTTCCTTTTTTTCTATATTTCTAACCCTGGTCAGCCTGGGGGTAAACTGGAATTTGAATCTAGCTGCCATCTCAGAACATTAAAACCAATATATATTTTTTTGAACTTTTATTTACATTACCACTATTACAGATAGCAAGACAGTCAGCGAAAAATGAAAATAACAATGCAAATAACAAAGGAAAATCACAACTATTTACACAGGAAAAATGTACAAGTCAAGAAACATAAATAATCAAACCCCCGTACCAAATATCAACAACGCACAGTCAAAACAACTGCAAAAATCTCCCCCATATTTTCTCAAACAAACCCAATTTGCCAATTCTCCAAAACAGCACCCGCTCCATGTTTGCCAGGTCATGCATCTCCGTCAACCAAGACTCAATGTCCAATGTTAAAGCATTCTTCCAATTTCTCAAGACTATTTTCTTGCCAATCATCGCCCCTCAGAACAACCACTTCTTCTCACTCGGAGTGAGATCGTCCAAAGGCATATCACTCCCCAGAATAATCACACTAAAGTCTAGAAGAGGGAGACCAACAATCACCTCACCGAACACCCGTTCAATCTCACCCCAGAACATTCTCACCTGCCTACAGTCCCACAATAGATGTTCCAACGTCCCAATCTCACTCAAACATCTCCAACAATCCGCATTCTCCAACAACCCCCTTTGATACAGTCTCTTGGGCGACCAATAGACTCGATTCAGAATTTGTATCCGTCTCGACCGCTCCGTGAGTCCCAGCGAACACAACTTCACATTCATGCACATGTTTTGCCACAAATCCTTAATGACATCCAAGCCGATCCTCCTGCCCCATACAACACATAAAGAATAATTTCCTTGAAAGCAAGACATAAATACCTTGTGTAGGCGAATGGCCAGTCCCCCACCCGATCCCTCCAAATTCATTGCAAACAGATCCGGTGCAATTCTCTTCCCAAAATCCACAACACCAATCGCACGTTTAAGCTTCACAAAGTCAGAGGCTCTAAAGTTTTCAATACCATACTGTTGTTGCAATTCGCTGACGGTCATCCAACAATCATTATTAAACAGGTCAGCAATCCACCTCACCCCTCCAAAAAACCAATCCGCCCAAAAGATCACCTTGCCATCTATTTTGATAGCTGGATTCAGCCATACCGAAGCGCTAGACTCCCTGAAAGCATCCATACCCAAAGAGCAACACAAACTCTTCCAGGCACTCCTCAAGCTACCCACCAAAAGATCATTACCACAACTCGGCCTAGAGACCGAAGTCAACACAGCTCTCGATGTAAGCGGCCCATTGAAACTAGTTTCTGCCTCCACCCAAACATCCTGTAATTCACCCACAAATGGAACCAAGAATTCCGAAAAGAAGGCCAGATGGTACGGCCTGAAATTTGGCACTCCAAGACCCCCCTTATCCAATGGTAATTGTAATTTCCACAATTTCAGCCTCGGGGGCTCCCTATCCCACAAAATCTCCTGCATCATCCTGTCCAAGTCCCTCCAAAATGACATAGGGAACATCAAAGGGACCATACTTAGAACATAATTAATCCTCGGGCAGATATCATTTTTAAGGCATTCACCTTTCCCCACAAATAAAGATTCAAAAGGCCCAATCTCTCAAGATCAGTCCGTAAACCACTACACATCGCCCGTGCATTTTCCTTAACCATGTCACCAATCACCGGAGTTAGCCAAACACCCAAGTATAGCAATTTGTCCGGACACCATTTGAAACCCAAATCCTCCACAAATTTTCTATCAACTGAAAATGTCAAAGGCATAATCTCCGATTTCAACCAATTAATTTTGTGTCCAGAACCAAGATGGAATTCAGCCATAACATCCATTAACGCCGGTATAGATTTTCTAAGGTCACCAAGAACCAAGAGCATATCATCTGCAAACAGCCAAACCTTCAGCGCTATGCCCAAACATGAATGACCAGCCACATCCTCAGCCTTCCTTTTAAACTCAGCCAATGGTTCCAAAACCAACACAAACAAAAGAGGGAAAGGGGGCATCCTTGCCTCGTTCCTCTCTCCATATAAATCCTCCCCGACCTCACCCCATTGGTGATGACCTCCGCAGTCGGCTCACTATACAACAGCTTAATCCAGGAAATAAACCTCAACCCAAAACCCATCCTGTCCAGCACTGTGTAGAGGAAATTCCAATTCACCCTATCGAATGCTTTCTCTGCATCCAAAGATAAAACCACACTATCCCCTTCCTGACCAATTCTTTTTTATAAGTTCAAAACCAGACAGAATGGCAAAACAACAGAAAGGTCTCTACTGTTTTAAAAGGTGTCTGCTGAAAAAGTCTTCTGGGGTCTCTGCCAGCCCTGTTTGCTGCCTTTAAATACATAGTTTCCAGTTGCCATAGTTTCTATGTTGATTTTCCGTTTCTTCACATGGTCTCAATGCTGGGCAGCGTCACAAACCCTGTAGCTCTAAAAGCTGTAGAAGCAACAGAAGTTCTTTTAGTGCCAGTATTTGGTACAATACGGTCTGTAGAGACTCCCAAAAGAGAGGTGGGCTAGCAAGGTCTTTAGGTACCTATTCGGAGCTCACCACACCTCCCTGACTCAAGGTCCTGATTCTACTGTCACCAAACCCTCCTCCCCAGTCCTTTGCTTACTCCCCTGGCAATGACTGTCGACTAAGCCCTAGCCCATCTCACAAAATGTTTGTTCCTCCTCCCGCTCCCTGAAGGAAACCAAAAGGTGGGAGTTGCCCTTATTCCTTGCTGTTTCTCTGCATCACTAGGGAATATCCACTTCTCCTCCTTACTGTTCCTCATTTCTTTCAACATTCTCTGAGCTCTCTCTTCCATCTTTGTGATCTTCTGGTCCAATCTCTTTGGTATTCTCACCTCCTTCCTCTTTTTAAACTTCCGCTGCTCCCCTCCTGGATCCTGACAACCTTTGATTCTATCTTCTACTTCCCCTTCTCGATGTCAACTTGCTCTGACCTTCCTTCTCTTCCCAGCATCTGTTCTTCCACTTCACTTTGCAGCTCCATTTCCTTCTACCCTTACACCATCAACTATCTCTACACTTTCCCCTTATCCTGCACTTCAAGATATTTCACTGCTTTCACCTCTTTACACATTTCCATCTACCCCTGCTCCTTCAAACTCTACAGCACTTGCACGACCTCCTTCACCTGCCACTCTCTCTATATCTGCACCACTCGCCATTCTGCTATTCCAACTCCCTGCATCCCATACCACATACCTCTGCTTCTGCGTATTCTATGCAAGAAGGTTCCCTGCCCCAGTGGTTGGTCTTCCATACAGACCTGCAGCTGGGCTCTCTGATTATTTCAAAGGCATTGGCTTGATGAATTTGCCTCACCAGGCATACACAGTTAATTGGTTTTTAGGCATCTGATTGTGATCACAGTCTGATCCCTCAAGCCATGATGTGCTTGGTACAACCATGTGCTGTGGATTGCGCAAGTTAGAGCCTGAAGCCAGGGTGCCTCTCCTGTTCTTTCCACGTCTCCTTCTTTGTTCACTGCCATAGCGGTAAGCCTGTTGTTTGTGTCATGTATATTGATTGGCTTTACATTCTGGCAAACAGGGGCAATCACTAGTTTTGTTTACTGTATTCCCTTCAGCATTCCTATTTGCCATGGTCTGACTGACAAAACAGGTCCTTCCACTCCAGTGCCATTATGTGTTGTGCTGACAATGCCAAAATCCCCTCCCTGCCAGGCCAGGTGCTGGAGGGTACCCATGTGATCCTCCCTAAAGAATTCCCAGTTACCACATCACAAACAGATTGTAGGACCTGGCCCCCTGACTCGACCCTCAAGGGCAGCCATGGCATGGCAAAGGGCATTGTCACAGGTCCTCCTCACAAAATGAGGAGCCCACACGGCCCACACAAAGTAATTCAAACTCAGGCAAGGCTTCACTCACAGTACAATTGGATTCAGGATGTTCATACTCACAGGTCACTCAATTCTCCCAAGGAACCACTCCAATTACTACAACCGAAAAAGGCCCTCAAACCTCTCTCAAACTCACACCAGCAAGGCTCACATACAACTCAATATTAAATACAGCCACAGAGTGCACTAGGAATGCACAAACAAAATACAAATACAGCCCACAGGTTGCTCTAAACAAGACCGATATGGTGCAATCAAAACTGACCTGCAAATATCCTAGTAAAAGGCTAAAAGGCCCACAGGTGGCCTCAGAGAGGGGAAAACAGACCCATGTGCAAACAAACAGGCACATCCTACCCAAGCTGCATCTGGCTACACTTAAACTTTGCATTAGTTAGAGGGATGTGATGCACAAACCTTTAGGCATATACTGATGACCATGAAATAGGTGGTGATCATCAATATTTGTTTTATTTTATAGCATACGTACAGTCAGTAGACTTTATATACAACAGCACCTCAACATTTAACTTCATCAGAAAATATAAGATCACATTTCAAATTCAGCGACTCCAGAAGGAACAGAATGCTGGCGTTTGACTTATGTTGGAAGTGAGGAAGTCTACCCCTATATCGGGCTGCATCGCTCACTGCACTAGTTGGCAGTGGGGAATAGGATTAAATTCAAGATCTTCTGTATGATATACATGGGCCTGAATAATTTGGCACCGGTGCATTCGACAGAATAATTGACTCTTTATCAGCCAACATGGGCACTTGGATCGCAGGATAAGCTCCTTTTGTTGATTCCTCCATCTTCCTGTGTTTACAGAGATGGCTGCAGATTTTCTGTGTACTGACCCAAATTATGGAACAGTCTTCCATAGGGTTTAGGAAATTTCTCCAGTTTCGAAAAGTGTTGAAACCTACCTGTTTAAATAAATTGAGGGATTATGACTACACTTTCCTAGGAAACTATCCTTGATATTTGTATCCACTTTTGTTAATTCTTTCTATCAATTGCGCTTTGACTGAGTTTATATGGAAGCGTGTTATAAAACCCTCAATAAATCAATCAATCACACTTCCCATTAGTAAAATTGAATATTTAAAATATCATGAAATAGTCATTTTTATAGATAACAGCTAAGTAAAATCCTCCTTCAATTAACTTAGCATTGCCGAGATGTATTACTATTTCTCATCTAGTAAAATTACTCATTTAAGATCTCCATAATATAATCAATAAAAATAAAAAACTGATGAAACGTCATCACCACCCATAAATCTGTTCCACATTTCATCCTGCGGTCCCAGGTTTGCATTATTAATATAAGATCTGTAAAATGATTGACGAAGCAAAGAGAGGCTATCACATTCCATTAAGAGATGCTGAGCAGTTTCTAAGCATAACTCTCCATAAAGTCTGCAATATCTGAGATGATGCACAATATCTAGCTTAGCCCCCTTAATCTGCAACAAACTAAAATGCTCCTTCTCACAGTAAAATTCGTAGAAAGGCACTAATGTAGCCAGGCGTAGTGCATCTTTGCTGAACAAATTTGATAAAATTACTGCTATTGACCTTTGTAGCAAGATTAACCAATGCATTCTCATAGTCAAATTCTTATAGTCTCTTGTTCATTGCTCGTTTGTAGGCAATGGGAAATGATCAAATGCTCTGCATATCAATATGTGTTGCCTATTGATCAGCAGTAGAATAGATCAAACCCCATAATATTTTGCGTGTCTGTATATACATGGACGTATCAGCTACATTCAGCCGGGAGAGTGTTGCACCTGGAGCCAACCCAGAGAGCTTTCCATAGAGCATCAGCATTTTGTAGATAACCATAGTAGTAATATTTTGGAGATTAAACTCTAAACGTATATAGTCAGGAGACATAGATTTAGCCAGCCTCAATAATGCCTTAAGCACTTTGCATCCAATAATTCCAGAGGTCCATTGAACTTCCACGCCCAGATCTCAGAGCCACAGCATATACATGGAAGTATTTTAGCTCTGTACAGTGTTAAAACACTTTGCATGGTGTGTCCTCCTTGCGTGCCCAAAAACGTACTTATATCTCCCGTGTGCTAGGTGGTCTTAGAGCAACCCCTCTCCCACTGTGATGTCCACACTACCCCTAAGTGTGTATACATGGACATCTGATAAATTATTTTTTGATTTAGTGTCCGACAATACTTCTTTGGCTTTGTTCGAGGAGGTGCAAATACCATAAATGTCATTGTTTC
Organism: Ambystoma mexicanum; assembly: GCF_040938575.1. Classification (NCBI taxonomy): domain Eukaryota; kingdom Metazoa; phylum Chordata; class Amphibia; order Caudata; family Ambystomatidae; genus Ambystoma; species Ambystoma mexicanum. Next base: position 780,385,657 of record NC_090935.1, read on the forward strand.
AATATTATTTTGAGGCCATAGCGCTGAATACTACCCAGGAGCCTTCAATTGGACCTGCAACCCCTTAGGGATATAGTCAACCAGTAGCAGATCATCTGCATAGCCAATCCATGAAAAGGTGTTTGCACCATATCTTACTGGGCTTGCATTCAGGCAATCTAAAATGTCGCTAAGATCTGCAAGGTATGGGTCAAAAAGGGTCTGGGCTAATATACAGCCCTGCTTTACTCTTCAACATGTCAAGATTTAATCAGTGACCCGCCGCGTCCCCTCTAATCTAATTCGGACACGGGTACTAGTGTGAAGTTGTATCATCATGGACAAAAGGCCAGATGGTATATTCCATGCCAATAATTTGTGCCATAATTGCTCTCGACGTATAGTATCGAAAGCTGCATTAAATGAATAAAAGCAGCGTATATTGGCTGTTGTCGACTTGCCCATGCATGCTCCACAAGTGTTACTAAAGTTATCAAATTGTGGATCGTACTAGTCTTTTTGCGAAATCCCATTTGATTGTATGGTAAGATATTGTTCTCCTCTATCCAGTCCCTTAGCTCATTTAGCAAAATCATTGTACATGTTTTGGATGGAATGTCAAGCAAAGGTAACATACAGTACTTTCCTGGATTCTTCCAACTACCTTTCTTGTGGATCGGCAGTAAAATGCTATCTTCCCAAGATGTAGTAAAACTCCCCTAAAACTGATGTTTAAGAACAGCAAGTGAAGTAGCTCAACCTAAAGGATTGGATTCATTTTAATTAATGCGTTACAAGTACCATCATGGCCCACCCCCGTGATGATTTTAAGGTTTTTATTATGATTTCACGTTCTGGGACAGTAACTTTACATTCCCATTTCTCAACCACAATAATCAAAGGTGGAACTTCACTGGCTCTGACACCTACTGTTTTGGCTATGTGGGTAACCCAATCAGAGATAGACAGACTATTTACTAAACCTGACACAGATTTTGCTGTGCTAATCATCCCCCAGAACTGTCTATGTTCATTATGTTTGTCATAACATGCAATATTAGGCCATATCTCACTATCTTCTCGTCTGAAGTGGCTATGTAACCACTTCTTATGCTCCTTTTTCAGGTTCTTAATATCAGCAGTAACATCTGTGTGGCTTCCACCTTTATCTGCCAATTGCTGAATTCTCTTGATCTGAAGCCTCTATAGTTTATTAGACTGTTGTATTTCCCTGTCATATACCTGCTTCCGCCTCACATTAGTATTGCAAGCATTGTCATATTTCCTACCTCCTCTCTTTATTTGCACCTGAACGTTATTTATAGTAATAGTTTCCTCAAACCTACTAATCCCTTCCTTATCAAATGGGCCTGCGCCACCCTCAGCATGCGCTATGAAATTCCCAAATTCGCTGCTGGCTGTGTGATTGGCTTCAGCCAGTTTTGTTGGATTCCACCTTATTCTGTTTTGTCACCACTCCACAGCTATCAAGGGGATACACATTGTGTTCAACATTCAAATTAACACATAATGGAAGATGGCCACTCCACAGAGATTGCCACGTCAATTACTAATGTAAGAGCTAAGTTGTTAACAAAGATATAATCAATTGTGCTGGCACTTTTCCCACCTACTCTTGTAAATCCTAATTCGCCATTCCCAGGACAGTGACCATTTAAAATTCTGTAGTTAGCGGGATATAACATATTTGCCCATGACAGGTCTTTTGGAAGCGTTATTCATTGTTAATAGTTGAGGAGACATCTATCGAAGCTCCAGTGCCTAATGGTATCCTCACATTAAGGTCACCATAGATGAAAAAATGGAATGCTTTGTTCTATTTTATCAATCAGAGCGCTAACTATGTTTACAGTGATATTGTGACAGAGCACAGACGGCGGATCATACACGTTAATGATGAAAATATCCTTTTCCTGGTCCTACTTCCTTTTAGTGGCACTTACATTCCGGACCTATTTTCTAGACTTCGCAATAACCCACCAATTACATACTGACCCCCCTTTTGGCCTCTCTTTTGGGCCCTGTACAGCAGGTGCACACATGGTGGCTCTTCCATCCAAATTAGGAGTATCAACCAGCCAAGTCTCCTGCAATATCAAAATGGGGAATAGATGAATGTGCTCTAGCAAACCACCCTCAGAATTATAGTGTAAAGATCCCTGTGTGTTCCATAAGCACCGCAAAACTATATATTGGATCAGTGAAACGGGTTGACTCTGGCAAAATTTAGAACATATCACATTTCATTTAAATAGTTTTATTACAGAAAAATATCTTTGATTTTATAAGTACTCATTTAAAATTCAACAATTCATCACCTCATTCATTCCCTAATACAATCCCCATTCTAACATGTCTATCTAAAAACACACACCACCTAATACACTACACTCAGTTCTTTAGCAGAGCATCCATTATTGTTGTTTAGTAGCTTATTCAACAATGACCCAGTCCATAACATCAAGTGTCGTTATGTAGCTGATGTGGTGTTTGACCAGATGTCTTATTTGTAGAGAAAACGTCGACACGTGTTTCGGTCAAAGACCTTCTTCAGGACGTAGGGCAAGAGGACACTGCTCCGCCCTATTGTAAACGTGTATGGGCCAGAATTCAATCTAAAAACAATAATACAAAAAGCCAGAAAGTCAACCCTATTTCTTTTAGAAGGTGACACATTAATGTCATATTTATGTCAGAATTAAATGAAGACACTCGCCTTATTCACCCACAAGTAACAATTCCTAGGATCGTGAGAAAGGACCAAAGGGGTAAATCCTCCACTGGCCTCGGTATTTATATCGAGCCTGTGGAACCAACACACATAAAAACGCACACTTAGTGCTTAATACATAAGCCAAAATAGGACTTGTATCCTATTATCCTAAATAGGATACATATATCAAGCTCGAGGTGATATAAAAGCCACTTACATATATCTGATGGCACAGAGAGTAACTCGTGCGGGGCCTGCACGATTGTACAAGCAGGACGTGCACTGGTGTGCTGAAGTCACTAGATCCTCACTGGACCACTCAGTAACTGTAGCAAGATAAACAAATACATAAATACAGGTCCGAGTTATCACCCATAAATCACAGGCTGTAGCTTCGTTCTCTAATAAAAAAATCCCCAGAGTGCAAAACTCATCTGTTACCTACATTATACTCCAAGTGCCGTTACCATGAACATCTTAGCCTAATGGTACTATACTCTTCAACACCACACGTGCACATGCAACATAATTTCCGTGTTATTTAGAATGCGTATGCCTTAACCGTACTCCCGTCATCTTGATCGTGCCTATTATGCGTTCATATCTTACCTGGGTCCAGTCGATTGATAACCAAAAGCAAGAGAACCACTAGTCCGAACGCCGTTCAATTCGCGCATAACCGCAGACTCAATCAAAAGCGAAAGACATAAACAGAGGACAATCTAATATCCTCATTCAAAGACACAAACAGGGGACTACATCCAGCAAACCACTATCTGGCCCCTCCACAAGTTGAAAAACGGACACGAATGAAAGAAAGTTACGCAACCGGGATATGTATCTTATTTATAAGTAATAAATAATAAAGAATAAAGAATAATAAAACCGCGTACGTCCACTAATTTGGAAAAGGATCACTCTATGGTTCTACACATCCGATCCCGTACAAGGATGCACAACAGTAACAAAATCAAAACCAAACGAGCTCTAATATTTTAATAACGTGGAGAATACACGTAAAAATGCTAGGTATAAAATGCCCTATTCCCTTTATAGAGCACAGCTTGATTTTAGGAACTGGGTGCTATGCTCAGGTCATAACTTCCTGCATCTAGCAACTCACATCTGTCATACACGCAATTTCAGAGAACAATACAAAACAAAACAAAACAAATTAAATTACAAAGTCATACGCAGACAGCGAACTTAAAACATACAATGAGGCCACAAAATCATTGCCTCTATTACTTCTTTTAATGTATGTCAGCCTGCCCTAATCTAATCTGTTTGTTCATCTATGCTTTCCAAAAGCAATATTCAACATCAACTATACAGAGAGGTTATCTGTGCTGCAAAAAATAGACTCAATACTATTCATATGATGAACATGTATTATTCATTGTCAGCAGTGTATACATAAATTAAAGAAAATGTTAGTTACTTGTAACACATGTTAATTAGAAAAAATGTGAAAAATATTAATTACTTGTAATAAGAGTGTTCCACTCTACTGAGACATTCAATCCTTCCTGAATGGTATTCAAAGTATGAATCCATTTCTGTTCTATGCGGTGTAATATTGTACTGATGTCCCCACCTCTCATATTACTCCTAATGTGTTGGAGTACGAACCATCTCATTTCTGTGTCTTTGTGTTTCATTTTCAGAAAATGGTCGACAAGCGGTTTATCCGCCACTCCATTCCTAATACAGCTCCTATGTTCAGATATTCGTTGTCGTACTTCACGTGTAGTCTTGCCAACATATAGGAGTTGCCAGGGGCAGCTAATAATATAAATCACGTTTTTTGTCAGGCAGTTAGTGTGGCAATTCATCTTCCACACTTTTTCACCATATTTAAATTCCTTTTTGGTTACTGTAAGAGGGCATGCTACACATTTGCCACATTTGTAGTGGCCCAATATGGGGGGCAACCCCCACTGTCTATTGATGGTAATGGCCCTCTTTGTGTGTACTAATCTCTGTCTTAGATTCTGATTACGTTTAAATGCATACATCGGTTTCTGTGATAGTGAACCCGGGTGCTTTACAAGGTTCCAGTGTTTGTTAATTATTCTCTTTATATCAACACTCACTGGGTTAAAAGTTGTAACACACACTAGGCGTTCATTCTTCTGTCTTTCTCTAGGGGTCAAACAGATTTCTCTATTTGTATTTTCCGCTCTTTTAAGTTGGTCTTTCACCAACCTTCTCGGGTACCCCCTCTTTTGTAGCCTTTCTTTTAGTTGTTCCGCATGGATCTTGAATTCATCCTTTTCAGAGCAGTTTCTTTTAATACGCAAGAACTGGCCATAAGGTAAGTTCTGCCGTAAACTCGCTGGATGGAAACTATTAAAGTGCAGAAGGGTGTTTTTATCTGTGGGCTTTCTAAACAGGGTAGTCGTGAGATAATTCCCAGTTTTTTTGATCACAAGATCCAGGAAACTAACCTGTAAATAACTGTATTCAATGGTAAATTTTATGTGTATATCACATTGATTCAACCATATATGGAATTCGTTAAGGGATGCAACTGTCCCTTTCCAAATTAGAAAAACATCATTGATGTATCGATGCCATATCCTTAAATAGCCACTCAAAGTAGGATGGCTAGTAAGTGAATTGTGTCGCCCCAAAATAAACTTCTCTTCATAGTCAGCCATATACAAATTGGCGACGTCGGGAGCAAAAGTAGCCCCCATACTCACCCCTCTCTCTTGCTTGTAAAGTTGTTTCTTGAATAGGAAGACATTTTCGGTCATAGCCAACCTAATACATTCCTGAATAAACTCATTAAGCACAACAGGAACAGCTTGAAGAGGAAGTGGCAAGTGTTATCCACACTCCAGCCACCCCCTTTGTAGTACCTGGTACTTTCACGCCAAAGTATGTGACGTATGATGAACAGATAAACCAACAAAGAGCAGCTGTTGGGCTCTGCCCAGTGCCTATTAGAGTAACAGCACCTATTGAAGTACCGACACCTAAGAAAACATGGACATTAAGGTACCCATTGAGAAAGCCATATGTACAGTCAAGACAAATTGACGGTTGTCAGAATGGAATACCCAAAGAAGCCAAGAAGAAAATAAAGGAAGACGAATGGTGACGTCATAAGAAATCAAACTCATGCACAAATAGAAGATATAATGACCTGAGAATACTGACAAAGATATGAAATACCATGGATAAGTGACATTTTGAACTTAAGTTGAAGAAGTTGATGTCAAGATGCAGAAACATTTTCCATATGCACGATGAAGATATTCAGTTAGTTTAAACGTGTACAGATGCAAGAAACCATAAGAAGCAAAGACATTGTTAAGCTTGCTTATGCTTAGTAGTAAAATAGATTGCAGAACGCACCAAAATATACATCTATATATACCTCAAAAGCACTTTATACATGAGTGTAACTCCACTACGTGCATGAGCAGAATTGAACACAGGTTACTAAAGGTCTCGAGAGGAGAGCTTTGCAGCAAACAAATTGAGAATTAAAACGAGCAAAACCCAGCTGAAGGTAACCATGCCAAGAAGCCAAGGTTGTATCTGCTTGGAAAAGGCCAACAGTGGATACAATTAAAAGAGTATCTTGTTCAGAAAGGTCAAGATAAACCACAGATGGTAGAAGACTGGCAGAATTAAATGAAATACATGAAAATACATGAAGAAGAGGCTGATTTCACGGTGTCCTAGCCACGTGACAAGGCAGGCAGGAAGGATGAGACTTTCACACCAACGCATGGATCCCTGCCATACCCATACTCCTTAAAAAATCTCAGACCAAGAAGCAGACTCGAGGACAAACTGCAAAGCAGTAATTGACACATGACCTCTAAGGTGATGGTTGATTGTAACATAATTGGAGGGAGGTTGGGGTGCAGACTAACTCTCTGCACCTGGCTAGTCTTTCTGCATGCTGTTAGACGTAAGTGGAAAAGTATGAATGGGGTTGATGCCAACCCAATCATAGTGGACCGTGTAATCTGGGGACCTATAGTGAGTAGAGCCAATGGGACATCATACTTTTAGTGACGTTCATAGTGGCCATTTTGAAGGAAGGGCTTAGTTGCCGGACCTGACATTGATTGTCCAATCCCCTCTCCCCGTTACCACATACAGATATAGTACCTATGATAAAGTTACCTTCCTATAACCGATCACGTTACATGTGAGGTTTTTAAGATTGCGCGTCAGTGATGATGAGTTTTTGCCATAAATATTGTGTTTTTTCTGAAATTAAGTTGGAGTTGGAAGAGAGAGAGAAGATCAAGCGGTTGCTGATGTTCATTGTACTCCCCGTTTTATGTACTTGTCGTTAAACAGACTCCCTTTGCCAAACTATTGAGTTGTCATAGTAATTTGATGCATGAGTATGATCTGCATCCCCATTTATCTGGGGGGTACTGCTACTCGTCTTAAAGGGCTGTTTGGAGATCCCCAGTCAGAGGGCTGGCTGGAGACCATCCAGTTCACTTGGTTGCAGAGATTGATGGTTCGATTAGATAAGATACCCATCGGCCGTCGACATAAGTAACTTCGGGTCCTCAGCAATATCACAAGTCCTTTGCCATCCGACTGATAGAACGAGAAGCTCCCCGTAGATAGTGGTTAGTTTAATTGAAAAACCCTGCAGGTTAGGTGTGAAGGGGCCCTTGCTTTCCCCCAAAAACTGCCTCCCACTTCTACGAGCAGCTGATTGAATGAGCAGCAGGGAAAGGCGGTATCGAAGGTGGTGATCCTGAGCATCCAGAGAGGAAAAACATGCGAACGGTGAGTGAAACAGACTGAATGTTTTGTCAAAAGCTTGCATGCCTTAAAAACACGTAAAGGGAAGGTAACGGAGGGAGAAGGGACAAAAATAACATCAGAGTAAGAGTATAACGTGAATGTATATATAAGGGGAAAACATTGACTTGAGTGTAGCCGAGCAATATAAAGAGATATCGTGAGTGTGGCCATGATAAGAGTATGCACCCAGTGCCTAGGTTTTAAAGAGCGCTAGAAGAAGCCTCCATTTAAAGTCCTGATTGATAGAAGATGATCTGATCGATTAAAGATGATCTGAAAGAAATGGGCTTAAATTCCACATCAGAATACAAATAGGGGCAAGATGCATCTGAGGAAGCAAATGGCATGACATTTGTGTGGCCGGCCAGAGTTTGTCTGTCTGTTTTATGTGTTTTAGTTAATGTATGACGTCATAAGGTAAAAAACGTTTTTGAAATCGCATGAAAATTGCACGATTATAAAGACAAAATGTTGCATGGCATGGATTGATGGTTGTTGTTAAAAAAAGTTAAAGTAAAATTATTGTTGAAAAAATGGGATTGGAGCTTGCGACGATTGGTGCTTGCTCATGCTGTTGATTTTGTTTGTGAAACGTAAAGTATAATAAAGTGTTATATAAGGAGGGGATAAACAGGTTAAACCATTGCCGAAGCATGCACCTAAGCTTAAACAGTACAGTGCAGAATGGGTTAAAGGGACCGCAAACAAAATGTGTATGCCATGGCCCCAAGGAGGATCTCTATCTAAAATGGTCCTGCAGCACATGACAACATACTTACATGCCACATATATGGGAAAAAAGTTAAACAAACACCTGGTTAGTTTAGAACTTTGGAAAATGTACCAAGAAGAAAAGGAGGAGCCACCGTTAGATTGGACACTGAATATAGGCACAGAGTGGGGCGAAGAGCCTTCTGCGCCACCTGCCCCGGCTGAAACAAAAAGCAAAGCTAATAAAGATGAAGGATTTTACCCGTTGAGGGAACTTAAATCAGCCATGGGATATAGCAACCCGTCATATGAGTCGCCTACGCAAAGTAGTGACGAAAACACAGAAAAGGACCAAGAAAGAGACATTACCTCCAAAGTCCCAAAGGACAAGGAGAGACACGAGAAGGAGAAAGGAGATCAAGCACAAGCAAGTACATCTCTAGGTGCGGGAAGAGAGTTAAAGAGAGGGAAAGGAGATGAGGATAGGACTGATGAGATAGCATTCACACAGAACGAATGGATGGGATGTCAGACTTTATTGAAACTCGATGGTAAAGGCATTGAGGATATGAGACAAAGGGGAGAACATGATGAATTAGAAGGAAAAGAGAAGGAAAAAGAAAAGCGGTTAAGAGACGAAGGGGTTAGAAAAAAGATAGACAGAAATGAGAGCAGTTATATCATGACCAGCAAGTCAAAAAAAAGGAAAAGGCGGAAGAACAATGAAAACACGATCAGAAGCAGAGAACAGCTGATTACAGGAAAGGATAGAACAAAGGAGAATAGAAGAAGAAGAACTAAAAATACGGGAGAAGAGAATAAAAAGACAAAGAGATGAGGAAATGCGAAGGGCAAATGAATGAAGAGATGCGAGGAACCAAGAGGAAGGTAGGGTCAGAGAGGAAGCGAGGAAGCGTAGAGAATTTGATGACAACATAGAACGCAAGTGAAGACAGAGAGCACAGGTCTCGAATATCTGGAAAGAGAGGTTAAAAAACCCGATCCAGTAGTAGACTGGGAAGGTATACAAGAATTCTTTCATGAGTACGATTCAGTACCAGGCACATCTAGAGTAAATCTAGAAGATGGCTTCGACACCAGAAGCATCGGAGAGACAATTCATAGAATATATGATGAGATGGGGCTAGAAAAGATACCCCATGGGAAAGGAGAGGATGAGCGTCTTGAGAGCACTGTTGTATGATACTGTGGACACCTCCCGAAGTAGCAGACATAGAGAGCTGTCCTTAGATAGGCTGACACTGAATAGAAATGAGGAAGGTGAGATAAGTTGCATGAGTTCGGCACAGACAATATCGGACGCAGAAAGAGAAGAATGTGAAGAAAGAGAAGACGAGAGAAGTCACGAAAGGCGCTTCACTAGGGGAAAAGGAATAAGATGGTTCGATTCTGCTGGGTCTGCACCTAAGGCATCGGAGTTAGCCATGCAATCAGATAGGCATGAAGGAGTGGCGCACAGTCACAGGGGGGTGTCTCCACCACCATAAGTGACCAGGTTAAGGACATTGCCAGGTAGACAGCGATGCAGGAATATTATCCCTGTGGTAGACAGAAAAATGATGAGAAAGGAAAAAGAGTTTAATATGTCGCAGTTCCCCTTGTTAGAAAAAGGAGGAACAAGGCCACAATATATAACTTGGTTGCAGATAGACAGCGAGAACCTGAAAAATAAGCTCCCAATGTTGACATCTGGAGCCGGAAAATGGATGCATGAGTTAGAAAAAATGACGGGAGGGAACACTTTAGCTATAGAGGATATAAAGGGTCTTTCAATTGCCATACTTGATGATCCGTTGCTTAACATTCAGAATTTCCAAGACGCATGGGTATTGGAAACGCAGGAATCTTGGAGGAAATGTATACCCGTGTTTTACCATATATTCTGCCAAGGGCTGCCAGAACAGATACAGAAGCAGCTCAAGAAATTGGTAGGGATTGAGGCTAAGCCATGGTCTGAAATACAGCTGACCATCGCGCACTATTGCAGGCTGCTGCAAGAGAAAAATCACAAAAAGGATGCACGAAAGGGGTTAGAGGCTAAATTAGTTCAGAAAAAATTATCAAAATATATCATTGAGGGGGCAATGATAACTAATACAGATGGATAAAACATGCAGCAGGTCAATAACCAAAGGCGGTTTGATCAAAGCAATAATGGGTTTTAGCCAAAAGGAAGAGGCTTTCGAGGAAGAGGATGGCAGAGTAATGAGGGAGGTTTTCAAAATATGCAAATCGGAAACCAGAATATGCAAAATAGGCAAGTAATCAGACCACTGCCAACATGTTGGACGTGTGGGATGACAGGACATCTAGCACATCTGTGCAGAAGTCAAGGAATGGTGCAAAACGATCCATTCACAAGAGGAGGGATGGTGAATCCAACTGCGTTCTCGCAGCACGGTGGAAATGGATTTGTGCAGAATCACACGGTGCAGCAGCAAGCGCCAAGAGCACATCAAAGCTTGCAACCACAGCAGACGGTGACACATTTTCCACAGGGAAATTCTCAACAGTTTCCGATGCAACTGTCAAAAACAACAGGTACAGGACAGGTACTGAATTCTGGAATAAGAGATGCCACTGGTGATGGAGGAAATCCATTCACTCAGTGTGGGACAAGATTATATATGGACTAGGACAGCTCACTGGGAGACCTGATGTGTTCTATCCTATCAGTGACACCGAACCCTCACGAGGAACCAAGTATAGATGTCTATAGGGGATAAGGAATACTCTTCCTTAGTTGACACAGGTGCGACACGCTCGTGTATACGTGAAGGCAAGTTTTCTTTCTCTGGCAATGCCATAAATACTCAGGGCTTTACAGGAGCAACAAGTCATGTTCCTTTTATGAAAGAACTTCCAGTTTCCATAGGAGAATGTGACATGAAAGTGCCACTGCTATATTCAAGGCAGACACCTGTAAATATATTGGGACGAAATTTGATGACAAAGTTAAACATGACGATCTCATTCACGGAGAAGGGCATAGTATGTTCAACTCCAGGAATGCATTATTTGAACGTGTGCGAAATGATTAGAGCACACACAGGACGAATGGCTATGAGAGCTATTCCATTGGAACCAGAAATATTTGCATATGGAGTGCGCATATTAATGTCATGGCTACCAGGCCTTGCAGACAAAACAATGAGAACCACAGATGAGTTTCTGTTCAGACCAAGAATACCTATGCATGAGGGAAAGGGACAAGTGTTTCCCTTAACAGTACAAGCAGCCATAGTGCGAGGAGAGATGGCTTTGCTTGATGGATGCTATGATGAAGACAGACAATGGTGCGCAGTAATCGTCATTGGGGAAGGTGACAGATTGACTGACATCACAGATGACGATCTATTTGAAAAGCAAATAGGTGAAGATGAGATGACATTTGAAGTAAATCTCATTTATTGGGTGGAAATGATGAAAAGAGAGGTGCCTCAGAAAATTATGTTGGCACAAAAGCATCCTGAATATTTTGATGACGATGTGGCAAAGGTGCCTGTCTCAGTATGGACTACAAGCCCTTATGACATAGGCTTACTGAAAGGAGTCAGAGAAGTGAAGATTAAATTGAAACCAGGATCAATTTTACCCAGAGCATAATAGTATCCCATGTCCAGGGAGGCAGATGAAGGGATTTTTAAGACAATTTCTGCCATGATGGATCAGGGCATCTGAGTGACGTGAGAGTCGTCATGCAATACTTCGATTTATCCTGTGAAAAAAGGGAAGGGGGTCTTGGCATTTAATCAAGATCTGAGTCCGATAAACCAGATAGTCGAGGCTGAGCTCCCTCTAGTCCCGAACCCGTCCATGATCCTATGTAATATACCCGTTGAAGCACAGTATTTCACGGTTATTGACTTGAAAAATGCATTTTTCTCAATTCCATTGCACAAAGACTCACTAGATTTGACGTCATTTACGTTCAGATAAGTTTGTCTGAAAAGCACAAGGCTGCCTCAAGGGTATTGTGAATCTCCTTCAATTTTCAACAGGGTCCTGCAGATGGAGTTGCATTAGAGAGTGTTGTCTTGCAATATGTGGATGACATTCTAATTTGCAGCAAAGAAAGAAAAGTGCCGACGAGATTCCATTCAGCTATTGACTATACTTGCTGAGAAAGGATATAAAGTTTACAAGGAGAAGTTACAATATTGTGAACAAGAAGTGCTATACATAGGCCAACTGATCTCACATAAAGGGAAAGGGTTACCCCTGAAAGAGCTGAAAGCCATTTCAAAAACAGCTAAAATACACACGATAAAACAAAGCAGAGTTTTCTAGGGTTATGCAATTACGTCAGGGCATGGGTCTTTGATTACAGTTCATATACTAAGCCCCTATTACAAGCCTTAAAGAAAGCACAGGCAACAAAAGAAAGAATTGTGTGGACCAAGACCATGGAGGAAGGGTTTGATAAACAAAAAAAGGCCATTTGCACAGCACCAGTCTTAGGGATTCCCAATTATACAGAGGAATTCTACCTGTTTTCGCACATGAACAGCAGTCCTTACACAGAAAACCACATTGGGGTACAACCCCCTGGCATACTACAGTGGGAATTTGGACCCAGTAATGAGAGGTCACTTCCCGTGTGAACAAAGTTTGGCTGCCGCAGCGTTCACCATAGAAAAAGCTACAACCATTGTGATGGGGTGCCCAATGACGTTATTCATCGAGCACACATTATTTGCTAATTATTTGCACATTGACATCTCAGAGAGCTTCTGCTTATGAAGAAATAATTTGATGCAAAATAGTGAACCCAGCTATGTTCATAGCAGAGCCAGTCATGGAAAGGGAGCCAATACATGATAGCGTGAACTAGGAAGAATTTTATGATGAATTTCCCATAGTGAAAGAAAACACATTGGCAGAAGGAGAAATCATCTTCATTGATGGTTCTTCGAGGATCGATCAAAATGACGGACAAAGATATACAGGTGCCGCTGTGGTGAAGCACATGGCAAATGGGGAATTTCAAGCGCTTATTAGTGCACAGTTACCCTTACATTATTCAGCGCATGCTGCAGAATTATTGGCGTTGATACTTGCACTTTGAATCACACAGACCAGGCAGTAACGGTGTACAGTGACTGTGCCTATGTGATGTTGAGAGTGCACGCAGGCTTGGCGCACTGGAAAAGGAGGGGCGACCTCCAAGCAGACGGCACGCCAGTGCAACACGCCACCTAATTGGACAGATTTATTAAGGCACTACAGCTCCCAGTGGGCATAGCGGTCGTAAAATGCGCTGCCCACGCAAAAGGGACAGATTTTATCTCACATGGAATCAAGCAGCAGACACTGAAGCCAAGCATGTGGCAACCGAAGATGAAATAATCATGAATGTGGAAATGTCTGATGTGCATGAGAAAAGTATTGTTGCACGAAGTGAGCTGGAAGGCTATAGCAATGTGCCAAAAACTCAGTTAATGGAGCTCCAAGGAGAAGCACCACAGGAAGAGAAGAACCTATGGAAGCGAAGAGGGTGTTCTTTAAACCCCTCTGAGAGCTTGTGGTGACGAGACAGCACTGGTAAACCGGTGATGCCTACAGCCTTATTGAAGATAGCACTGGAACAGTTACATTATCCAGCACACATAACAAAGGAGAATCTAGCAGCACCATTTGCCGAAGACTGGTTTATATCGAACTTGACAGAAAACTTTGCATTTTTTATGGTAAACTGCATAATCTGTCAGAAGTTCACGGCTGGGCATACACTACGTGTGATTAGAGGAGTCATCCCAAGGCCTAATTGGTCTTTTCAGCACTTGCATATCGATTATGTCGATATGATTCAAGTATGTACGGGTACAGGTATTTAATTGTTGTGGTGTGTCCATTCTCTAGATGGATAGAAGCAGGTCCATGTACATACCCAGACTCTACCTGTGCGGCCAAATTCCTGGTGAGGGAGGTGTTTCCCAGATGGGGAGTGTGTGAAGTTATGAGGTCAGATAATGGTCCTCATTTTGTTAATGCAGTATTTGAACGGATCAGCTTGTTACTTGATATAAAGCACAAGTTTTCATCAGCGTATCATCCTCAAGGGAATGGAGTATGCGAGAAGCTCAATGGCTTGTTAAAGGAAAGGATAGCCAAGTTGAAGCTTACTCTGAAGAAGAGATGGTTACACTGTCTTCCACTGGCAATGTATGCACTCTGAAACCAACCTGGTTCTGATCACCATCTCACGCTGCACAAAATTTTGACGGGTCGAAGGATGCAAAGGCCATTAACACCTCGGACTAGAACTAGATGTGATGCTCAGCCAACAGAAGTGTTAGTATTGGAAATGCAAAACTACTCGAATTGCATGGCATCTTGTTTTTCTGTCATTTCAGGACAGCTGCAGCAACGACAAGAAGGGTGTAGGGCAGTACAGAACACAAAGGATATGCTACAACAGATAAAGTTTCAGAATTACATGGACCTCAATTATTCCCTGGGGACACAGCCTTACTAAGAAACCACACAAGGAAAAAGTGGCATGAGCCAAGGTTCCACGGCCCATTCACCATAGAGGACATCACACCCTCTGCAGTCAAGTTATAGGGAAGAAGAGCTTGGATCTTCCTGGCTGACATCAAACCATACATCAGAGAAATCCCCCTGCCTGCACCCCACCACGAGGAGACTACAGACAACAGGGAAGAACCACAGCACATGCAGACAAGATCCATGACGAGGAAGAAGGACGCATGACCAGTCAAGCCAAGGACAAGAAGCTTTTGTGCAAAGTTGTGGCTCTGTGCATCCTAGTTGCAGGGTGAAGGAAGAAAACTGCATTTATAAGCCACAAAATAGCTTGTTGACTTTGAAGTTTGGACTGAGGCACATTGAAGCTTTGATAAGTAAAGCAATGACAAATTTTGATCGAGGATACATAAACTGGAAGAGAATACAGTATCCTGAGTCCTTCACCACATAATCCTTGTTTGGACTCACTTATGGTGTCACACAATAGTGACATCACCGAAGACATTCTGATCAATTTCGAGTCAGTACTGAGGTCCTACTCAACGCTGGTGGGAAGGCTCACAAACATAACAGAGTTCCTTCAAGATCCTGAAAATGAAAAGACAATAAAGAGGCTGCTCACAGTGATTGCAGAACAGTTTCTTTTACTTCCAGAGTACAGCGAGGACAAGACAAATGTCCCTATCACAAGAGAATAACAGACTAGCCAATGCTGTGTTTTTTCGCTTAATTGAAGACTTTACGGAACTTGTGGGGGGACATGGAAATGTCGACATCCTCACTTTCATCAGAGATCCAACAAACACTACACATCTGAGTATGCTCCTGCATGGCATTGTGATTCAGGTCAAACTTTCCAGTCATCATCGAAGTCACAGAAGAGTGTAGAAACTTTCCTTCGAGAGACAGATCGTGAAGGTGTTGCCAAGGACTTCACTTTTGGTTATGCTAACAAGAAAACAACATGTCGTCTGGAGTGAAGCAGATTAGAGGGTAGACTGGGAATTAGTCTATATCGAACATGCAAATTAAGACTTACTGAACTTATTGTCTCATTTGGAACGTTCATTAGTGGAAAGAGGACTGTTTCCAGAGACAAGATATAGTCTATTATTCGGACCAAGAGGTAATCGTTCCAGCACTTGGGACCTACAAGCAGAGACAGCAGAGTCCAGATACAGTGACACTGTTTAGCATGCATTAAAATGATTAGTTTTGCTTCCTTAGATGATCGAGGGTTGAAGCCAGAACAGCAGCATAATCTTCCTCCATGAGGAGAGACATTCATATTGGCCCTGGAACAAATGCTGCAAGATAACCTACAAGTGTATAATTTACACATGCATTTTGTTCATTATCATACTGTTGTCATTAATGATTAAAACTGTGTTTTTATAGGTGCACAAAGCGTTCAGATTCCTGTGCACCCACCTAATGATGTATGCATGAAATCTACAAAGGTGCCCAGACCTTACATAGTCATTCCAGTTCCTAGAAGAATGATAGAGGGATGTGATAAACAATGACACACACACAGCACTTGTATTAACAAATGGATTGGAACACCGGAGACAGGGTTGGCAAAGTAAATCAGATAAGGGATTGATGAAAGGTACACCTACACAGATAATAGGCACATACAAACCTGGTCTAGTGTCAATGGCATCAGAATCACATTCTAGAGAATGGAGAAAGTTTGGACAAACAACGATGAGAAGTTCTACGCCAAAAGAAGTTGAGAGAAAAATGGAGAAAGCTGAACAAAAGGCTATAGAGAATAAGTAAATAGAGACAACACCGGCAAGCACACCTGATCCAACGAGACATGATATTGGGGCATTTCCTGGAAGAAAGACACAGACAGAAATCTTGAGAGACATTTTCATGGCCAGTTAGTATGTTGAAAGGATGAAGCATATTGCACTTTCTCCTACTCGAATAATACAAGTGGAAACACCCGGATCATTGATGGAGATGCCTGAGAATCCTCCAGCAAGAAGAAGCTACACAGACGTACTGCGTGACATGCTTGTGAAAGCTCATATTAAAAGAATAATAACCAGAAGAAGCACACAAGAAGACAATAACAAATTGAATGATTACCTGGACAGCACAGCACACTTGGGAAACAAAATATGGTGCCAACATATGAAGGAAGTTGGAAGACAAACTTCAGATGAAGAATGCTTTGTTTCTGCACTCCTACCGTACAGCATGCGGAAGTCAAAAATCTTCATAGCTGTTGAGGTAGATGTCAAAACAGCACACTGCCTATCACATATAGAAATGTGCATGACCAGAAGCCACTTCATGGGAAGTAATGCTTCGCTCAAATGGGCAACTGAAGCAACTGATCTAGACAAAGATGATTATGTCCAAGATATAAAGACGAGAAATAATGGCAAAACGAAGAACATTGTGATCAGATATGAGAAACCTGGAGTGAAAGGAGCAGAGCTCAGAAGAGAAACAAACAAAAAACTGAACGTTAAAGGAAAATCTACAGAAGACGCTCGAAGATGAAAGGACAGAGGTCAAGTGTAAATTTGGGGAACAGTGCTTTCTCCAGAAGGATGGGAGAAAGGAGTGGTGATCTGCAGAGCATGGTTAATCATTGGCTACTATAAAGAAACAATTGAAAATTCACAAACGATATGCAAACCATTATGGCCGTAGCTTGCAAGACTGCTGACATGGGTCGAAGACAGAGGAGGACCCTTGCAGATTGTACCCTTGGATAGTGCCAAGCTATGCTTCAGAAACAATAGTACAAGAAAAATGGGAGAGAACCAGAACTGTGGATGAATCTTTGATGCAACAGGAATGATGCATGGAACTGCAGTGACCATGGATCACTATTGGGCATGTGGAGCAAAAGCATATATCAGATTGCCAAAGAATTGG
Source organism: Ambystoma mexicanum (assembly GCF_040938575.1). Lineage (NCBI taxonomy): Eukaryota > Metazoa > Chordata > Amphibia > Caudata > Ambystomatidae > Ambystoma > Ambystoma mexicanum. Next base: position 780,403,292 of record NC_090935.1, read on the forward strand.
GGAGGTATATGTACATTGGTGAACGTCCATGTAGCAGCGTTGGTGATTCCAAAAAGTGATCTGAATATTGACAATTTCCCGAAAGCAGATGCTCACCTGAAAAAGAAGAGATCTGTGGAACTGATAAGCCGAATGAAAAGAGAAAATTACTTCTCTGCCAAATCGATAGATGCAATCCCATATGAACAGAGGTTGTTCAGCCTGACCTCATCAGTGTTCATGACAATCCTGATGCCAAGAATTGAGGTTGGAGCAAATTGGTTGCAGATAACCAGATGGGAGTTACTGCAGACCATCAACACGACCATAAAGGGATTTAATGCAATCAAGGAAGAGTTAAGAGCGATTCGACTAATGACGCTCCAGAACAGATATATCCTAGACATGATCACAGCCATGGATGGAGGTGTTTGTGCAAAAATCGGAGAATCATGTTGTACATTTATACCCTCACACAATGACGAAAATGGAACCTTAACAGAAGCCATAGGTATGCTAACACAACTACAGAATGAGATGATAGATGAAGTTGATGAAGTTGATGATGACAGTTGGTTTGGAATAATATTTTCATGGGTTGCACAATGGATGGCAGATGCATTCAAGTTCCTACGAGCCCTGTTGGCGATGATATTGCTTGGATTCTGTATAATCAAGCTAATAATCTCTCTAATAATCTCTCAGTGCCAGAAAACTGCAAAAAAGGCCATAGGGGTGAAATCATGATTGATGTTGAGTGAGAATGGAAGCCCAAGGACCTGACTGATGAAGAAATAAGAGATTTTGTGAAGGCCAGCATTTATGCACCAGAAGGAACAAAGTGCCTGTATCCTAGAAAACTCAGAAAATATGTGGGAAGATGGATCTACTGCAATCCAAGTGGAGAATGTCAACTAATGGCATGGAACAAAGATGAGCACGCGAGAATAGCATGATGCTTCAAGGGAGTCATAGAGATATGGACCCCAAAAAAGCATTTTTTCAGACCTAGATGTCTAGAACCAGAGGATAAAATTAAAGTGGACACAAAGAAGGAAGTGAGAGTGGTCGATGAATCGCCCAGAGGGGGGAGTGAAGAGGAAGTGCCAAGTGTCATCCACACTCCAGCCACCCTCTTCGCAGTACCCGGTACTTTCACGCCAAAATATGTGATGTATGATAAACAGATAAACCAGATAAACCAGCAAAGAGCAGCTTTTGGGCTCTGCCCAGTGCCTATTAGAGTAACAGCACCTATTGAAGTACCGACACCTAAGAAAACATGGACAGTAAGGTACCCATTGAGAAAGCCGTATATACAGTCAAGACAGAAGGACGGTTGTCAGAATGGAATACCCGAAGAAGCCAAGAAGATAATAAAGGAAGATGAATGGTGATGTAATAAGAAATCGGACTGACACATACAATAGAAGATATAATGACCTGAGAATAATGACAAAGAGACGAAATACCAATCTTGAGCCTAAGGTGAAGAAGTTGATGTCAAGATGCAGAAACATATGCCATATGCACGATGAAGATATTCAGTTAGTTTAAACATGTACAGATGCAAGAAACTGCAAGAAGCAAAGAAATCGTTAAGCTTGTTTATGCTTAGTAGTAAAAAAGATTGCAGCAAGCACAAAAATATACATATATATATATATATCTCAAAAGCGCTTTATACATGAGTGTAACTCCACTACGCACATGAGCAGAACTGAACAAAGGTTACTAAAGGTCTCGAGAGGAGACTGTTCCAGCAAACAAATCGAGAATTAAAACGAGCAAAACCCAGCTGAAGGTAACCATGCCAAGAAGCCAAGGTCGTATCTGGTTGGAAAAGGCCAACAGTGGATACAATTAAAGAGAAAATAACAGAGTATCTTGTTCAGAAAGGTCAAGATAAGCTACAGATGGTAGAAGACTGGCAGAATTAAATCAAATACACGAAAATACATAAAGAAGAGGCCGATTTCACGGTGTCCTAGCGGATGAGACTTTCACACCTACGCATGGATCCCTGCCATACCCATACTCCTTAAAAAAATCTCAGACCAAGAAGCAGACTCGAGGCCAAACTACAAAGCAGTAATTGACACATGACCGCTGAGGTGATGATTGATTGTAACATAATTGGAGCTGGGGTTCAGACTAACTCCTTGCATCTGGCTGTTATTTCTGCATGCTGCTAGGTGTAAGTGGAAAAGTATGAATGGGGTTGATGCCAACACAATCATAGTGGACTGTGTAATCTAGGGTCCTATACTGAGTAGAGCCAATGAGACATCGTACTTTTAGCGACATTCATAGTGGCTATTTTGATGGAAGGACTTAGTTGCCCCACCTGACATTGATTGTCCAATCCCCTATCCCCGTTACCACATACAGATATAGTACCTATGATAAAGTTACCTTCCTATAACCAATCACGTTGCATGTTAGGTTTTTAAGATTGCTCATCAGTGATGATGAGTTTTTGCTATAAATATTGTGTTTTTTCTGAAATTAAGTTGAGAGAGAGAGAGAATATCGAGTGGTTGTTGATGTTTATTCAACTTCCCGTTTTATGTACTTGTCATTAAACCGACTCCCTTTGCCAAACTTTGAGTTGTCATCATTATTTGATGGACGATAGAGGAATTCTTTTTTCGCCTTTGACATACTGTGTGATTAAAACACAAAGCTTTTTATTTATAAAGCATTCAGAGAAATTATTTTGAAATATATTCGAATCTTTGGAAATCTTTTAGTGAATGCAGAAATAAAAGATCAATTGAATCAAATTGCAAGATAACCTAAACACTTTGGGATCTAATATAAAGTAATTAATTTAGCTCCATTTGGGAGCAAGGAGTGAGCACCGTTTTTTACGGGGTGGATTCCACTCTGTTTTTCGATTTGTCAGGATTACATACAGCCCTCGTGTCATTGGGCTAGTCTCAACCTGGGAGCTCCATATATAAACACAAGCTTATACAAGAATAGAACTTACAAGGATAACTGCTACATAGACAAATTACATAACGGAACAAAGAGTGGTGCCCGCCTTTACTGCGTACCTCATACTGTTTATCTAGACACACTGGAGGTTGAGGCACACAAACAAAGAACGCAAAAATTATAAGAATTAAATAAGAAGAACAAACAAAAGGATAGTAACTTAACTAATATACTGGAATGTCGTTTGCAGACATTGAAGCCTTAACAAGCAACAAAAAAGAAACCTTGCGTTTTTCTGCAGAAGAGGCAAATAAAATACTGGGATTGATCTCAGATTCCTCCTTCAGTATAAGCTCAACAGCAGGAGAGCATACTGCAAGAAAAATTAAGCAATTGGAATATTTAATTAGAAAGGAGATCAACCGCAAACTGCATGCAATCACATTAGGAAGGTATTATAAGAATCAAAGAATACCAAGAGGGGTGCGAATCCAACTACGTCCGACCTTATGCAAAGAAAGCAAGGTTTTCGTGAGCAGATGGGAAGCCATCTTGTATAAATGATCCTTGGACTTGATATTACTGACTATACAGGAGTTGGCCAACAATCTAACCACACTGCACACGGATATTGAAGAAAAAGAAAAGGAACTGGTGAAAACATTGAACAAGGAAGAAGTACAAACTATCTTGGAGGACATCAATAAAAAATTAGCAGATTACAAGTCTGAATTAGAAACAAAAAAAGTTAGGAAGATTCGCAGAGACACCTACGACTACTTAAATGGAGAAGTATATGCATGTATGGACAAATATGGACCACCAATAGGTAAACCTAAACCTAACAACACCAGTGAGACATCAAGTTCAGGATCAGAAAGAAACTCAGCTATAAATACACCAAGAGAAGAAGAACCAGAAACTGAGAACACAGATCTAACACACACAAGCACCCCACCTGGGTCCTCTTTTTTAGAGGGAGGACAAAGAGGACAAAGAGAACAAGGAGGGGGAAGAGGAAAGCAAAGGGAAGGACCCTCGACGAGACTCAAACAGAGAAAAGTTTAGTTCTGAAGTTATCTTCAAGAACACTAACGGAACAAGAGATAAAAACACTGCATAAAGGATTAAGTTTTGTACCTACGTATAACAGCTCACTTTTTGACACTCGAATAGAACTTTACAAATTGATAAGGAAGATGAAACTGAAAGTGTTCTTTAATGAGTTAGAGTCATCAGACATAAGGGAAACAGATGAAGACAGATTCAAGGAATTCAGGGGCAAAAGTGAATTTAATCCACCCATTAATGTGCCATCTATTGAGATTTTCCATAAACAAACCATCAAAGATCTTGAAAAAATCAACTTCAAATCAAGGGGATATGGTAACATGAAACCTCACGAATGGAAACTGATAACGAAGCTCTACGGAGATGAAGAATGAACCATCAGATCTGCAGATAAAGGAGGAGCATTGGTACTACTAGATACAGTAAATTATGATGTGGAATGCAGGAGACAGCTGAGTGACTTGAACACATATGCAAAACTAAATTCAGACCCAACAGTCGAGATTAAACATAATTTGGATGAACTACTAACGAAGGCAGAAGAACTAAGCTGGATAAACCTTCATACCAATAAGTATCTTCCCTAAGATTCCACATTTCTATACGTTACCGAAAGTGCAAAAGGATCTGATAAACCCACCTGGCAGACCGATAGTCGCCGGTACCAACAGCATATTACAACCATTGGGAATCTATATAGACTACTTCTTGCAACCTTTAATACAAAAAACTAGCACATATGTAAAGATGCTACTCACTTTCTAAAGGGTTGTATATGAATTGTTCGTTTTACAACTGTTCGAATTCCAATTGACCTTTTCACAATTGACCGAATTGTGAAGGTCAATTGTAACATATATGTGGGGGGAAACCCCCCACAACCCCCCACCTAACGCCAAACCCCCCAAAACCCCTATGTGTATAAATAAATATATATTACCAAACAGATATATATATATACGGTCAATTGTGAAAAGGTCAATTGTGACCCTTTAAATTCGGTCAATTGTTCATTCGAACAATTGTAAACAAACAATTTGGGTAATACCTTTCTAAAGTACTTGCATATGCTGATGACAACATCTTATTCACTATAGACGTGAAAAGTCTGTATACATCCATCCCACACGACCAGGGGAGGACAGCAGTAGAGTGGATGTTACTCCAAGAAGAGAATATACCCGCCCAGAAGGAATTTATAATGGCATTACTCGAGTTTATAGGGGAAAACTTGTATTTTCAATACGGACAGGAGTTCTTCCTACAAACTGCTGGAATGTCAATGGGTGTGACTATGGCACCTTCATATGCCAACGCATTCATGCACAAATTTGAGGTGGATCACGTTTTAAAACATGAAGGCTGGAACGGAAAGATTGGTCTCTGGATCTGCTATATCGATGACATTTTCAGTATTTGGAAAGACACAGAAGCAGAACTGCAAAGATTCCTACAATTACTCAACAGTATAGATCAACGGATCCAATTTACATCTGAATTCTCCACAGAAAGTATACATTTCCTTGATGTGGAAATCAGCAATACCAACACTGTGTATAAGACCAACATATATCAAAAACCAACTGACAGAAACAACATTTTACATAAACTCAGCTTCCACCAACCCAGTTTAATAAAAAACGTACCTTACAGTCAGATGCTCAGAGTGGAAAGGATTGTGAGTGACCCGACGGGTTACAAAGAAGCTAAGGGCATAATGGGTGAGACATTTTTTAATCGAGGCTATACGAAATCAGAGATTGAAGAAGCGGAGGCGAGATTAGAAAATCAAGAAATGCAAGATTTACTGAACCCGCAACAGAAAATAGAGAAGTCACTCCCCCCCCCCATGGTATTTGTGTCAACATTTTCCAAACAGAGCAGCAGGATCAAATAAATAATCAAAAAGAACTGGAACATGCTGTTGTTGGATGAGAGAGTTGAGCCACTATTTAGAGAACTACCCACCTTTGCTTACAAAAGGAGTCAGAATTTGAAGGACAAATTGGTTAGGACCGGGAGTTTGAATACTAAAAAAGATACATCTAAAACATGAACATTCCCATGTTTGAATTGCAGTAACTGCGGATATATACAAAAGGGGAATATAGTTAACCATCCGCACACAAGAGAGAAAATAGAACTTCGACACTTTGGGACATGCACAGCGAACAATATAATCTATTCCATCAAATGCCCGTGTGGAATGTATTATGTAGGGCAGTCGACACGCACTGAGAAAGTGAGATGGAACGAACATCGCTCCTGCATACGGAATCATAATAAGAACTCTGCAGTGGCACGACACTGGGACAATAAGAAACATAACTTATCACAGATAAGATTTCCAATACTGGAGGTTGTTAAGAAGAGAGAACCACATATGAATGTACAACAAAAACTTGACCAGAGAGAAACTTTCTGGATAGACAAATTGGGAACACTATCCACGAGAGGATTGAATGAGGAGATTAATTATGCTTGTTTCCTTTGAACATATGGGTCTAGAACATTGAACCATGTTTTGTTTTCTTTAACACTGTACTGTCTATTGATTATGTACAAAATTGGAATAGACTCACAAGGCTTACTTTAATTGAATGTTTTCCTTGCATAAGGTTTGTTTTGTTTTCTTCAACACTTTAGTGTCTATTGATTATGTAAAACATTGGAATAGACTCACAAGGCTTGCTTTAATTGAATGTTTTCTTTGCATACAGTTTTTTTAAATACAAATTATTTGGAGCTTTAACATGCAGAATGGTTAGTACATCATAATTGATTCAATTACATAGCATTTGCCCACACCTGAATTGCGAGAAAGTACTGTACCAAGATGGAGCACTCTCCTCAGCTACTAATAAGTTTATAATAATATTTAGGCATTGCATAACCCTTGGCGGTTGTACACACCATCTGCTTAGATTTACTAGAGATTGAACATACCACTCATTTTTGTGTAGTAAGAAAGATGTATGTGAATCTAGGGCCTCTAAAGTTAGGAACTTACGACCAAACTCAGCGCGTCTCACAAATAAATCACTTGGAATATTTTATTTCACGTAGTATTAACAATTACGATTTGAACGTAATGCATTGAGAATTCTCATTGTGTCATAATCCTGTGATGAAATATCAAAGAGGATGAGCATGCATTTCACTTTAAACTGGAATGGTAACCCGCCTGCCATAGGGACAATATTTGAGTAATGACACACTACAGTCGGAAGTATGTGAGTAAACCTTGGTGACCACACGTCCCGCCTACCCGTATCCATAGGGAAGTGGGACGCGAGGCGCGCCCACGATGACCAATCCTGGCCGGTGGATGACGCCATGATCACCATGGTTACAGTTAAATACAAAAAATCCTCCGGGCGCGCATTCCTGCAAACCCGCAGACCAGGTGCTCAAACAGACGTGTAAGAAAGGTAAGCTCCATGGGCACGGTACAGATACATTTAGGATAGCAATGTTGAGGTTGAGATTCAGCAACACTGTTTGTAATTACAGAGAGAAGACTTTACATACGTGTAACGATTCAAGGCGAGGAAGAGTAATGTTAGTATAAGCTCAGGTAAATTTTGTGCATCTTATACGTGATCAGAGTAAATATGTTGATGTAGTTAAAGTCAAACGGCAAAGGAACTAATGAAAACACTGTATTTGCTTTTCTTACCGTTTCTACGTTATATTGAACCGCAACATACATTATGATGGCCTTGACATGCAAACATTGGTATGTATTTACGACCTTTATTGCAATCTGTATTTGCACAATGTATACGAATTTGAAATGTGATGTGAATGAATTAATTGTTTGAAAAAAGCCCTGATGATGGTGCTAGGCACCGAAATGCATTGGCATTAGCTTATACTAAAAGGAAGAGGAATTCTTTTTTCGCCTTTTACATACTGTGTTATTAAAACACAAAGCTTTTTATTTATAAAGCATTCAGAGAAGTTATTTTGAAATATATTCAAATCTTTGGAAATCTTTTAGTGAATGCAGAAATAAAAGAACAATTGAATTAAATTGCAAGATAACCTAAACACTTTGGGATCTAATATAAAATAATGAATTTAGCTCCATTTGGGAGCAAGGAGTGAGCACCGGTTTTTACGGGGTGAATTCCACTCTGTTTTTCGATTTGTCGTTAAAACAATTGAAACCATTTGTATGTGAACATCACTGTGCATTCATAACCTGCTCCACCATTCTGCCTAAGCTGGACTTTTGGAATTCATTATACTGCGGAACCTCACAGCCAACTGTTTAGCGTCTCCAGTCCCTTCAGAATTCTGCCACCAGTATTGTGATATGTACCCCAAAGTGAGGTCACATAAAACCAGTCCTTAGATGCTTGCACTGGTTCCCTGTGAGAGTGAGGATCATTTTTATAATCTTCACCATGATACAAAGGTTATGCTATGGTTGTGTTCATTGGTATTTCCTCGCTATTCACTCTCTAAAGCAATGGGTAAATCCTTTGCATTGCCACCATCCAGGCAATAGAATGCCCTTCTGAAGAAAAAAGGCAAATGACAGATCTCCTACCCTTTCGGAAGAAGATTAAGACCCTCCTTTTCTGACCCAGTCCTCTTTTCTGATGTGATCTCTCTCTGCTTCCAGGGTTTTCCTTTTTAGCTTGGGGGTGATTTATTATTTAGTAATACAAGATTAATTAGCATCCTCTACAGCTAGGTAGCACATCAATAACTGAAGGGGGCGGGGTGGTGTTGTGCATCACAAGCTCAAATGGAAATGGAAATTGAGTACACTGAACAGGAAAGACCTGCCCTTCAATGTATTTGTAAGGGTGGTCCAGCCTTCTTGAGATGGCTCCTAACCTCCAGGGGAGCCTGTGCATGCCCTCCATTTGCACCATGGTAAACAGTGTACCGCTGACCCTGGGCTGCCTCTGCTGCAGCTCTAGGACTGGCTGCAAGCCTCCTGCTCTGACGGCCCCATCTGACGCTGGTGTATTCCATGGGCCAAGTTGTTCAGAAGTTGCTATCCGGCAGTTTGGCAGTTTGGCTAGGGAGGATCATGATAAGATTGTCACTGGCCCCCTTGACTGCTGATTTTCATCACCAGTTTGTGTGAGATGTGTCTTCATTCTGTTCAGTCAATGGCAGAGGATACATTCCAGGACATCTTCCATATTAGGATGTGGATTTCCTCAGTTTACCCACCTTAAGGCCCATACAGCTTGCTCCAGATTTGGATCTTATTAGCGTTCCTCTATTATCCATGACTGGTCAATGTTTGATAACACAGTCCCATCAATTTAAGTGTCTTCTGATTATTGCTCATTAGTACCAGGTGAGGGTCAACCAGAATGTAACAAGCATTCTGATTGGCCCTCGCCGGGGAATTACCAGGCCGGGAATCCCTTGCATGCACATACGTGACATGTTTGTTCCCGGCGGGGAGCGTGGCGGCCCCTTAGTCAATAAGGAGGCTCAAAATGGCGCAATTCCATCTCCGAGCCTCCCCATGGCTGGAGGCTGCCTTCGCCCCCCGCTGGGGACTCAGGTATGTTTTTTATTTCATCCACTCCCCTCCCCTACAAACGATTCCCTTCCCACTCTCCCAACCCCACGTAATTCTTTTTTCTTCTTTTCTCGTGAGCAAACGCGCTGGGAACACTTGTGTTCCCCGCGCCTCCGCTCTCGATGGCCGCCATGGAAAGGGAAAACAGACTACATTTTCCCTTTCCCGGCAGCCATTTTATTTTACTTTTTTTTCTGTTCCCAAACGTGGCAGCGTTTTGGAACAAAAAAAATGCAATTAGTACCTCGGTCTAACGGGCCGGGGTACTAATAGCAATAAGCCCCTCGACGGCGGGCCAATACTGCCCGCAGCAATGCCAGGAATTTTTGTCATATTTGTCATCAGGCTGACTTTTTATTTGTTATGGAGACTTGGTTACATTCACACTCTAAACATATCTTTGATATTTTAGTTTCAAATGAGTTTCAGATTCGAGACATGGCTGAGAAAATGGGCAGGGGAGTGAGTCACAATTCAATCTTGAAAACTTTTCAACTGTCCACAAATTGGTATTGACTCCTTCTCTTACTTTGAATGTGTTGCATTGAAATCTACTGCTTATGCCTTGACCTCTTTACATATTAATGTAATTAATCACCCACCAACGCATAATGAATTATTTGATGCTGAAGAAATGGATTTGATAACGAACACTCAATTAGTTTCATCTTCTTATCAATGCGTTGTTGATTTTAATAGTCACTTCCGTGGTGAAAAATGTGCACATTTTCCTCTGCCGGTGTCAACTTTAAATTGTTACCCATCACCAGAATATTGATTGAATGAATATTTATTGGTCATATCATCGGTTGATTAGCTTTGATATTATAGTTAATTGTGCCTGTGTTCATGTTCTAACTAGGAAGCAGGTTTTTCAGAAAAGGGACACCGAGCCTCTTACTTCTTTGACTCTTTCTAGTGTGGCCCTGGCATTGCCATTCCATCTTAGACCACTCTTTCAGTTGATAGGGTTTTTCGAATTTCAACTTGATTTTTTTAAACTGCCATAAATACTATTGCTCGATGAGTATCTCCAAAGCTACACTCACATATTATGATTCCATCATTGAAACCGCCACTAATCAATCTGAAGCTCTTTTTTCATTTTTAAAAGTGATTAAAAAACCTCTCTCTACTAGTCAAACTCAGTGGCCATAACAGTAATGTCAAGACTTTGGCACATTTTTCTCTGACAAATTAATTGTGATTCGTAGTTCAATCTTCTAGGATTTTGCTGCTTACCCTCCTCTAGACTACAAAACATTTTGGATGATTTCTACAGAGTGTTAGAGTATAGTGGGGTTTGTCTTTTGGTGCTACTTGACTTATCAGCAGAGTTTGACACGATTGATCACAAAATGCTGCTGACAAATCTTTCTGGACGAATGGGAATTAGGGGTTCTGTCCTTGCATGGTTTCGCTCATTTTTTTCCTCAAGGAAACAGGCTGTAGTACTGGAACAATATCACTCTGTTCCCTGTGGTATACCGGAAGCGTCCATTTTAGCTCCCATGCTTTTTAACATATATGGAACCTCTGAGTTACTTAATTGACAAACACCATGTTTCTGTTAATCAGTATGCCGATGATACCCAAGTGTAGTTGAGCCTATCGTTTGAAAATGTTGTTTGTCGACTACCTGCTCTCAAATCTTGACAATAACTCTCCCTCCGTCCTCATTCTTCTTGACCTCTCCTCTCCCTTTGACAAGGTAAACCACAACATCCTGATCGCACGTCTCTGTGACACTCTAGGAATCACGGGTCAGGCTCTGGCATGGTTAACCTCCTTCCTGTTCAACCGCCCATCCGAGGTGGTACTTCGGCCCTTTATCTCCACTATCACTCTTTCAACCTGCGGCATCCCCCAGGGCCCTAACCTTTCCCCCTGGTTCTTCAATGTCTACATGGGTGCCATGGCACGTGAGATGGCCAGTTTCACCTCTAATGTTATGCGGATGATATGCAACGCTACTTCAGGCTACCCTCAGCCACATCCTCTATCCCGCTCATATCAGACTGTCTGTCTGCAATTCAGTGATGGTGTGCAGCAAACGACCTCCGCCTCAACGCCAGTAAGACTGAGATCGTTCACATTGGAACTTATAATAATAATATAATAATAATAATAATTTCGCCTTTATATAGCGCTACAAACCCTCAGATAACTGAGCACTGCTTATTATTACCCACGGTGTGTGGTGCTCATTTATGGACCTCAGAAGGATGAAAGGCTGAGTTTGGCCCTGCCGGGATTGGAAACTACATTAGCAAGCTCTACACAGATGTCAAAGCGAGCGCTCTACTCGCTGTGCCACTTGACCGGCTTATGCTCTTGCTTTCCCACACTCACTCTGGCTGGCCTCCTTTGGCCATGCGCCCGCACCCACACGCGAGGCCAAAAACCTTGGGCTCATCTTTGACTCCACTCTCTAGCTCTCCACTCACATTTTTGACATCTCTAAAAAATCCAACTACCAGCTGTACCTCCTTAGAGGTACTCTTCCTTTTCTCATCTTCCCCCAGAGGCTCACGGTCTCCAGAGCCATGGTTCGCTCAAGGCTTGTCTACTGCAACAGCTTCTTCCTCAATTTCCCTGCCTGAGCACTGTGCCCTCTGCAACTCATCTAGAACAGAACCGCAAGACTTATCCTTTGCCTCAAGCCCAGGGACCACATATATCTGGTCCTGAAATCCCTCAACTGGCTCCCTGTGGCTGCAAGGATCAAGTTCAAGACCCTCTGCATTGTCCACAAGGCTTTCTCGGGACTGGGACACACCTATATTCACAGAGGCCTTCCTAAATACTGTCTCTCTCGAGCCCACCTCTCATCTACCTCCAACCTTCTGTGAGTGAGCCGGTTCTCTAAGCAGAGATTTGGCAGGAGATCTTTATCCTCAGCAGCGGCCTCCCTCTGTAATAGACTCCCTGCCGCCCTCCGTCTTGAGCCTGATCATTAAGTTCCAGAAACTCCTTAAGATATTCCTCTTCGCCTCTTCCTTCTCTCTCCCTCTACCGTGCTAACCTCTCTCTCGGCTCTATTCCCTTTCTCCCTCCTTTTCAACAAAGCATGCCTACTGGCTGCCGGGAGTACCGCAGAGTCCCACTGGTCCCCAGCACCCTCGCCAGTCCTCCAGCACTTGCTTCAGGGCCAGCACTTGCCTCATGCTACTGCATTAGGTCAATTTCCCATTGAAAATGGCATCTCGCAGCACTTACCAGTCTCTGACCAACTGGGCGCATCCTGATTCCCCCCCCCTGCACTTGTCCTCCTCCCCCTCCCAACCCCTGTATCGTCTGTGCGCTTGCACAATCTGAACGTACCATAGTACCATACCTTGAAATCGTCTATCCTTTCCTCCCTGTCTCCCCTCGTGCATGGTGGCGCCTCTATGCTCTTGGAAAAACATCAGAATCGTTGTCAGACCCATTTGTTGTTATCTACACTGTTAATTGTATTATATGCACTTACTCTGCCTGGAAGACTGGTTATTGTTCAAATTCAAGGGCCCTGAATGACTGTTGTTTTTCTCCCCTGTTCCCTCCCTCCTTGAGTGCCTTGAAACACTTGCCTTATGTATAGGCGCTTTACAAATAAACATTACCATAGCATAACATACCATATGGGGTTGCCTTCATGAATAAAAAGCGTGTGTGGCCTCCCATTTTTCAAAACTAAATTTTAGTAAGACCAAATTGTTATTATTCTCCCATCCTCTACACTCCTCTGCTGTCTCTAAATGGTTGGTGGATGCAAAGAATTTTGGAGTTGCTTCTGAGATTTAATCATTTAAACCTTTTTTATCTGATGTTCATTTCATACTTTTAGTACAATCGCTGCTCTTATCAAAAATTGATTTAGGAGATTAATGTTTCATTGGTCTTCGGTAATCTACCTTAGCACTATTAAAAGCCATATTTCTTGCTGGTGTCCGGTGCCAGGAGGTTTGATCACATCATTCCGATTTCTAACTTCCCTATATTGGCTTCCTTTACATGCTCTTATATTATTCAAATGATTGTGCATTACAAATAAGGCAATTCAATTTAATACTCCTTCATAGCTGGCTGACAAATCAAAAATCTCTGGCTGCTCAGGTGGGCTTTGAAGTCGCGAGTCACTGAGACTTGAGGTGTCCAGTTTTGGGTGTTAACAATGTACGGTGTGGGGCGAGTTATGGTTGCTTAGCTTACCATAACTGGCAAATATCTGAGGTTTTTCGGTTTTACTTGTAACCATAACGTCCCTTTAACACATTTTTTTCATTGAATTTCATAGGTTTTAATTAGTGCAAATTAACCATAATGTACCTTTAAGAACGTTTTTTCAGTGAATTTCATAGGTTTTCATTAGTTCAACTTAACCATAACGTCCATTTAACAACGTTTTTTCAGTGAATTTCATGGGTTTTTACCAGTGCATGCTATTTTCCTACAACTTACTAATATCATACTTACCCCAATATAGCAACATTTCTGTCCAATTTACAAAGTTTCACCTTAAATCTCTGCCATTTCTAACCTTCTAGTATCATTTTTAACCCTTCCATACACTTTCTGAAACTTTTGCCGCTGTTTTTGCATCCGTTGATGTCCGCGAATGTCTGACGTCATCACAGACCTTCCGGACAGTGCCACGTGACCATGCACTCGCACGTGGCATGAAGACATATCTGCACTTCGCGATCGCATCCGTGCTTCGAGAACAGTTCCGAACTGCATTGTTTACCGATCTAGGAAATTCCAAGCTCAAAATGTACCCTTGCACAGCTCCTACACCTAAACTTACTCATTATCCATTAACAATCTAGTACAATGCACATACTTGGAAAAATACAAGCAAAACTGCTATTTATCTTAAAAATGGCACCAGCTATTGCCATCCCTCCTCCCCAAGAGCCACCAACCCCACCAGCTGGAGGATCTACACAACAAAAAAAGCGCAGTACTTCCGAAGACAATGAAGACGACCAAGAACATGAGGTGGAGGAAGTGCCTACCACTAGCACCCAGAGAGAATCATGGGTGTGGCAGTTCTTTACCACTGTTGGGAATGTGCTAAAGCTACCAAAGAGAAATGCACTGAGTCAGTCGTGGACTACCTGGACAGTACTCCTACAGGACCACCTCCATGCACTGTCACACCAAATCCAACCACTGCAATGCACTCAGAAAGGTTGTTTCTTTCTTAGCAAGTAGTAGGCTGTCTTCCCCCACCTCATCTTCCTCAACCTATGCTGTCACCACACAGCCTACTTAGGTGGGACACAAAATCCCAGCAGCTACCTTGCAAGCAATAAAAGAGGATGTTGATCCATATCTTTTGGAGTCAACAGTCCTCTGTATATACTGCAACACACCACTATGCAGGGGGAAGCAATTTCGAAGTGCTTTGGCAGCTGTAGTCAAGGAGCATGAGAAACACTGCCCCTACCATGAAGTAACAAATGTACAACCTCTTCCCCTGTCCACCTGCCCCTCCATATTAGTGCTTGGTGCCTCTTCCCTCATTTCCCTTCCCACCTTATGTTCTAACCTCTCCTGCAAAAAAAAAAAAAATTACATCAAACAACATCAAAAGGAAGGTTCCTTAAGGAACCACCTTTCACAGTTAAAAAATAGAAGTAAAACAAAATCGTACAGACTCCATCTACTTTAAATTTCTCAGTAAAGTGCATAGACTCAATAAGATTTTCCAACATTTCCATTAGCATTTTGTTTTATGCTAATAGGAATAATGTGCCGTTCATCCCCCGTTTGAGGGACTGGCATGGGGGATAACGGCCCGGCAGCCCAAGTTATCGGCCCAAGCGAAGCGAGGGCGGATAATGAGGGCTCCGGACCATTATGCCCCGTTCCAGCCCCTCCAATGGGGATGAACCATTAGCACCCCGGTTCCGAAAGCGAAAACCCGGGGTGCTAAAAAAATAAGGAATGTTTCTTCCTACAGCAGGACACCTGCGGCATCCTGCTGTAGAAAGGAAAATCCTTTTCCAAGATGGCCACCACACAGAGCCCCTCATCCCTTTCCATGGCACCATGCATAAGGCGAACAGAGAACCCTGTGACCATATTACCACGAGCACAATTTTTTTGCCCTTTCAAACCTATCACACTTTCAAATAACTTTACCACATAGCCGATCCCAGGTGGACATGGCCTCCCATGTTATCTTTTTTCAAAAGTTTCAAAATGTATGTACATACAATAGTCATATAACTTAGCCCCCATTTGACAAAACCCATTCAGACTTTACACAAACATTCAAGGTTGGGTCTATAATCTTTCTGGAAACTTTTGTCCACATTCGTCAAACGGCAACAAAGTTATAAGCCATTTGCAAATATTGAGCCCCGCCCTCTAATTTAGCCCCCTCTTGACAAAATCCCAACAAACTTTTAAAAAACATTTATATCTAGATCTAAAATGTATTTCTAAACTTTTGTTTAGATTCGTCAAATGGGACCACATTTATAAGTGTTACAATATTTTGGGACCCCCTTTTAATTTTGCCGCCTCTTGACAGAATCCCACCAAACTTTGTAAAACCATTCAGAATCAGGTCTAGAATAGACTTCCAAAATCCCATGCAGTTTCATTGAGTGGTGCCAAAGTTATAAGCCATCCAGAAACTGCTTTTCACCAACCCAATAAAGTAGAAATAGGCATAGATGCCCCCGAACATCTGAAGTGCTCGTGAACATCACAGGACTGCCCCCGAACATCCAGGCAGTTTGAGGACTTCAGGAGTGAAAACCACCCGTGTTTTGGCTTCCTCATCACCCCTCACCCCCGCAGAGATTGTTTGATAAGTTTGACAAGTGCAATGTTGTGATTTTTTAAGTTTTTACTGCGATATCCGCAGATGCTGGCCGCTGTCCACAAATCCAACATGGCAGGCATTTCCAAAAATCTGATGCACTTCGCGCTTTTCACCATCCAATCACTGGGCGTATCCGATGTCCGCAGACATCACAGCACCCTCTAGGCCAATCGGAGGCCTGTCCGCTGGCCGTGTAGTATATATATATATATATATATATATATATATATATATATATATATATATATATATATATATATATATTTATTTAAATCACAGAGAAATCCATCCCAGTAATTTTGGGTGAAGTGTAAAGTATGCTAATATCTACAGCACGTAAAGTAGCTAGAGACATTTGATTGTATCCCTATGTTTAGTGAAATAGGAGTTTTCTGTGTAATTCTCAGCGCCGATAAGGGTTTCTGAGCCTATTCCAATATAGATGGGTTCAGATTATTAGGGTTTTATAGCCTGATAATTGTTTGCTGGGGCGTGGAAACTAAATGTGCCAACCAAATATTAACCATCAATCGTTGTTACTACTCTGTAACTCGTATGTGTGCACAGGTGGTCTTGATAAACAAATATTCTCTTAATAGGGAGCATAAAAACAGCACAGAAAAATATCTCAAACACAATGCACTGCTTCCCAATTTTGCACGAGTGACTTCTCCCTTCGTAGCAGAGTTTTCTAATCAAAATGTTCTTGATTAGCAAACCAACCCATTTGATTAGCAATGTTGTAGTAACATTTTTTTATGTTTAGAGTTTGGGGAGCGGACGAGTGTGGAGAGCGGACGAGGGTGGGGAGCGGACGAGGGTGGGGAGCGGATGAATATATGTGGAGCGGACGAGGGTGTGGAACGGATGAGTGTATATGGAGCAGATGAGTGTATGTGATGTAGATGGGTGTATGAAGCAGATGAGTGTGTGGAGCGGACGAGCGTATGGAGCAGATAAGTGTGTGGAGCGGACTTCCACATGGAACGAACGAGTGTTTGGAGCAGATGGGTATGTAGAGCGGATGAGTACATTGAACGGATGAGTATGTTGAACGGATGAACAGCACATAGAGTGGATGAGTATGTTGAGCGGATGAGTGTGTGGATAGGATGAATATGTATACCAGATGAGTGTGTAGACCGGATGAGGATACAGAGCGGATGAGCGTACAGAACAGAGGAGTATATAGATCGGACGAGTATACAGTGCGGATGAGTGCGTAGGCAGATGGGAGTACATGCGCGTGGTAGACTGGGGTGCACGCGCGGGGAGGACAAGAGTGCATAGCGCATGCATGTGGAATCCATGAGAGCCCACGCAGTGGCACACTGGAGAATGAGTGATAGACCAGTACACACAAGGCGCACTTGAGAGTGTAAGTATGTCAAGCAGTCAGATGTGTGGAATGCAGGGAACATTTGAATGAGCATATTTCATACCACACCCGACGCTTACTCTCTTCTTTACACCACCACTCAAATAGAAGACAGGGATACTATGACACCATTCGGTATAACTGTTCTCATATCAACATCTCCTGCTCACCCCCCATCACTCTAAGCAAACACTCCTGGCTCCACACCCCCAGCTAGGCGTTCTCCTCAGGCCTAATGCAACCACACTCGGTCGGGATAATTCCTGTCAGAGCAAACACATACTCCTGATCTCTCCACCACCACACCTACCGCTAAGAAGCAGCTACCACACGAACTCCGCACCAGCTGCACACATACCGGGTGTGCACACGCACCATTGGACTCTCTCTAATCTCTCTACTGACTCGAACTTCGGTTCCCAAGGGCGTTCAACCTACCAGCGCCTTCAGACCATACCAATGGTATATAAGGCGCTATATAAATGCAAAATAACAATAACAATAACAATGTCACCAGAAGTCATGTTCATTTTCAAGTGTCCACTCATTAATATGATGAACCTTCCCACAAAAAATGAAATATATTTGACACTTTGAAATTTAGATACACTAACTAAACTTTACTGTAAAGCATGGAGACAATGCAATATTTTACAGTAGCAATACTGTAATTAAGCATTTTGTAAAAACCTGCATTTCTAGGAAGAATTGCATGACTGTTTTTAAAAAAATAAAGTTAACACATACTGGTCTTGGCAAGATACAATATAGTTAGTTTAATACAAGTGTTTTCACAATTAAGTTGGGTTTGCAATTATTAGAAACAGAATAATCTTGCCTAGGATTCCTACCCAGGCCTTTGGCAGTTAAGAGTAGAGGGGATGATTACTGCTGCATTATTTCCATTACCCCTTTGAGTTTGGAGTGAACATAGAAAAAGAGGGTGGAGAGAGCCCTGAGGACAAGAGAGAAATGGTATTCAGTCGTTATAACAAATGAAAAAATGACAACATTGTTTTATATATCTTCGTTATTTTATTTGAATGCACTATCCAACACTTTCCCCAAATATTCTTGGAACAGAGTTAGTATATAAAATTACACCACGGGTAGAAACGGGGGGAGCAGCTCACCAAGTCTCAGGTTGGTGGGGAGTGGCCCCTGGTCCTCTATCAAGGGACAATCTCATTACCATTCTGTGACAAATCAACTTCCGGGGCACACTGGTCCAGGGATGAAGCTCGGTTTCTAAACCATCAATCAGCCCCACACCACTAGTACACCAGAAGGGATCTGAAGAGATTGGGAACAAGCTAATGATAAACCTCCTTGTCGAATGTTGGTAATGTGGACAGTCGTGGATGGTTGGTTAGTTGGAACACAGCGAAAATACAATTATTACTCAATGGTAAAAGGGACTGTGCAGTCAAGGTTGTATACAAATATCTACTTTATTATTATAACGACAGTTCTAGCACACTACAAAATACAAACCTCCCTGTAAAGGAATGCAGAGGACACACAGTTTGAAGAAGGAAATGTGCTGCACTCTGGATACTGACAGGAGGGTAGTTGATAAAGTAATTAATCGCAATAGTTCAAGTATATTTGCTTTAAAACACAAAAGGAGCAATGGGTCGTAAAATGTCACTAGGGGCCTTCTGAGAAGGACCAGGGGGACAGAACCACAATGCACTTTGTGCTCTAGGAGTTCTTGGTGCTCGACAGGGTCGAGTGAGTGTCAGAGTGCTTTGAACCTTCTGCAACAGAGTTCAAGATGGGAGACAGCTGCGGGTATCAGGCGGCAGGCAGTTCGGCTAGCAAAGCCTACACAGCGGCTCAGGGTCAGGAATCATTGTCTCAGTGGTGGTCGGTGGTTCTGAAGCACTGGTCGAGGCATCTTGGATGGATTTAGCGACTGCGGCAAAACAACAGTCAAAGGTTCAGTTAGTTGCCGCTCGAGGGGCTTGACTGGCTTGAAAATGTAATGTATGTGGGGCGTCGGTAGATGCTTAATAAAAATAATTAGGCATTTATATAGCGCTACAAACCCTCAGGTATCTGAGCGCGGCTTATTATTACCCACGGTGTGTGGCGCTCATTTATCGACCTCAGAAGGATGAAAGGCTGAGTTTGGCCCTGCCAGGATTCGAACCTGCGTTAGCAAGCTCTGCACGGATGTCAAAGCGAGCGCTCTACTCGCTGTGCCACTTGACCACAGCAAATGCACTCCTCCTAGCTTCTTCAGTGGGCTTGTGTCATCCTTTAATGCAGACGGCCCAAAGAAGAGTAGAGATTTGCAGGCAGCTGCCTTGTCATTTGTTTGATTTAGAAACTCTGGTACTACCCACCTACGAAGCTTGCTGCAGAGCTTAGCAGGGCACGCTGTGAGCTGTCTGTGTAGCGGGTCTGCAGATGCAGGAGGGTCCTCTGGATTCGGTATCTCCCTCTGTTCCCTGGGAGATGTTTTGGGGCGGTATCTTGCTTTCTTCTTGGAGGTCCTGGTCTTCCTTCACTGGCGGAAAATGTAAGGCAGACTGTACCTTCTGCTATGGTCCAATGATGAGTTCTTCCTTCTGCTTCTGGCAAAGCCTTCAGATGATCTGCCAAATGGACCACAGGGATTAATGTAGGATAGTGCTACCTTCATGAACCAATCCTGGGTCCCCACCAATAATCTCCTGTATTTGTGAGTTCGTAACCAGAGTGCTTTGCAACAGAAAAGGTAAAGGTGAAAACATGTAATACCAAGTCCCACCTATCTTCCTTTCTGTTGTGGATCAATGGGTCCCTCTGGTTAATGGAGCTCTCTGTGGTTCTGGATTAAAGCAGCAGGTCTCCCTTGAAGCTGTGGCGAGACCAGACTTTCTGGCTCCGTCAATCCACATACTTGTACTTTCTGAATGGGGTCTCCCTGCAGGGATGACTACTGTAAACACGCAGTCCCAGGCCTGGCATTTCACTGTCAATCAATCCTGAGGGCGATACTGAAGGCGGGAGCTGGCATCAGGTTCACACAGTGCTTATAAAAGGGTGTTGGGGTTTCCTGTTTCCTTTGTTAGCCTCTGCAGCAAGGCCACATGTTGGCCTGTTTGAATTAAACTCTGACTAGTATGTGAATGCTGCCACTAGCTACATGGCTCAACAAAAGGACATTGCAGATCCATGGAGTATGTTAGTTAATTAGGGAAAGGTTTGCCCCCCCATGCTAAGTGAACATGATGTACTCTTGGGTGTCATATCCCAACTAAATATGACGGGGGGACTGCTTTTGTAGGCTGTGTCCACCCAGAGTACGTAGGTCTATGTGTATGTCGTGCGGTGAGCATAGGAACATTTGTGACTATTAACCATCACACATTTTCTGGAAGGTTAATCTACCATCATTCATTTAAACAAAAAAAAACAGGAGAGCCACACCCACTGTGTGGATGGTCAAATTCCTCACACATTCTTTGATGGTTACAGAGAATGGCCAAAATATAGTAGGCATTCCCTTTATTAGCTTGACTGTCACCACCAGGCTCACCCTCTCACTTCTACACTTTGGGAGGAGCTCAACACCCTCCTCTTAAGGGAATGTCTTCTCCCTAACACCAACGTGTTAATTAGTATGATAGTATGGTGCAGTTTAAATGCAACCTCTAGTCTGCAGTAACATGGCTTTCACTGCAGCTGTCAAACATAGAACTTGTGACCTCTGAACCTGGTCTGTGCCACTGGAGAGCAGGGTTTGCAGATAAACTAGACTGATGCATCAAAGCACAGGCATGTACTATGCTTTTGTCAGGGGTCTAATCAGAAGATCACCATTTCTGTGATGGAATTAAATGCGTCATTGTATTATTCAATAAAAATAAAAAAAAGGTCAGGGCTTCTACACCCTTAACACATGGCAGTTCCTCACAGGGAAAGACAAAAAAGTCTCAGAAACAAGCTACCTATTGATGTCAACATACGTGTTGGAGATTTAGACTAGTAGGAGGCAACTATAACTGAAAAATCTTGTGTGAAAGCATATTTCACAAGATATTCACAAGAGCCTGATATGGCAAAATATATAATCAATTTTCTTTATCTAGTACATGCTAAAAAGCAAGGACATCAAAGGTCCATATTTGTTAAAAGAAAATGGAAAAAAAACAACATATAACAATATATGATAATAGTAAAAAACAGAATATTGAAAAGTATATACACGTACAAATCAGTCTGTTGGCAGATAGCAACACTTAATAAAGCTCATTGTCAACTTAAAGTGATGTTAGTATAACAAGGTGACTTCCAATCATGAACAGAATCAATGATTTTTTTACAAGATGTGTCGACAGAGGTAACACTTAGATAATACTT
The DNA here is from genome assembly GCF_040938575.1 of Ambystoma mexicanum. Taxonomy (NCBI): domain Eukaryota; kingdom Metazoa; phylum Chordata; class Amphibia; order Caudata; family Ambystomatidae; genus Ambystoma; species Ambystoma mexicanum. The sequence continues at coordinate 780,425,396 of NC_090935.1, forward strand.
GTTAACTGTTGTAACTGGACATGTGGGGTTTCCGACTAAGGCTTTCGTCAGGACACACAGAGGACACCTGATGTTGGATGTCGTGTTTTCAAAGGTGGTGTTTTTTGTCAACCATTATATCTAAACACAAACATAAAAAATATAAAAACCGGTTTAGTGATAGTGTTGCCTCATTTTTCTTAATATCTCCAACCAGTTCGCAAATATCTGAATGTGCATCATGGGTACATTATTATTATGTACTCAGTGTACCCCTTTTCAATGATAGGATATAGTTCATTTTTTTTTTATTTCAGACTGATATAATATCTGGCTTACATATCTTTCTTCTTTCACTAATCTATTGTTAATTCAAATAAACCTAGTTTCAAGGCCCCGATCTGAGAAGCATAGATACAAAGTATATGGGGGCTTAGTCCGATAAATGGGAGGTAGGAGGCCCAAAAATATAAACAAATATATATATTTTTCAATGGATTTCTAGATAGGCCTGTTCACATTATAACCTCTGTTTCTAATGTTACCTTGGCAATTACTTCGAGAGAGCTCAAGAAGGTTTAAGCGAAGTATGAGAACCGTATATCAGATCCACTCCTGCTGATGAATAGGGATATCGCGACCCGGATGTACAATTTGGATCGTCTGCCCCTGTAGTAGGAATAACACGTAAGGACGTGCTAGTAAGCATTTGTTTTACCTATGGCAATACGTGTTATCAAAGTTTATTTGTATGAATTGACATTTCATACCTTCAATTTTCTTTTTGCCCCATACGGAAATGTTTTCCAGCTGTATTATCGTGACCGCATATGGCAAATGCTCACTCTGGCGGAACCGAATTCTGGAGATTCTTTTCTAGATGCTCTTGTTGTTCGAGCGTTCTGTAATAATTAGCTGTTGACATGGCAGTCTGTTAGGGCCATGACTTAAATTTCCATTATTCAATTTTAGTATGAGTACAACACTTACTTTGGTGCCCGTGCAAAACACGGCGTCTCATAGTCCGTGTTTGGATGCAGATCGAAGCCGTGGATCACATGATCCGCTTATTAGAGTCAACGTGCTTTTCCAGATGCTCTTGTTATTCGAGCGTTCTGTAATGATTAATTATAGACATGACAAACTGTTAGCGCCATGCCTAGAATGCTTGCAACTATTTAACTTTAAAAAGATTGAATAGTTGTTAAATCTGAATACAACACTTACTTTAGTGCCCGCAGAGCCGCGGCATGTCGAAGTCTGTGTATAGTTGCAGATCAAAGTCGTGGGTCACATGATCCGCTTGTTAAAGTCAACGTTTGACGTGATGACGTCATCACATTGTTGTCTTCTCGGCGGCCCCATTTCGAACGAAATGGTGGCCATCTTGAAATACAAAAAACAAAGGATTTTTCGCGTTGTGAATGCCAGTGTATATTGATATAAGGCATCAGGGTGTATGAACCAATGTTTTAGTTAACACATGTCTTAATTCGCCCATAGAATGGGTCCATTATTACTTGCCAACTATGGACAGATATTGACAGCAAAAAGCGGCATTTTTGTTGTTGGGAATATTTGATTGGGCCATTATGAAAGAAGGATTCATGTGTGACTGCAGACCAAAGACACATATTGTCTGCATTATTTGTTGTCATGGATATCATGTCAGTCTTCAGATGAGAATATACAGTCATTTGTGGACAAAAAGATTCCACTCGATGTAAAGATTTAGACCGCCCTTCACAGAGTCTAATTTGTGGATCCATTTTTGTTCCAGTTTCCGCAATTTTAGATCTCTGTCTCCTCCACTGGGGTGTGCAGCCACAGTTTGTAGCACGCACCAACTTATATCATTGTGAGAATGTTTCATTGTTTGGTAGTGCTCGACTAGCGGTTTGTCTTTGGTCCCATTCTTTATAAAAGTGCGATGTTCTCCTATTCTAGTCCGGACTGTTCTTTTGGTTTTGCCCATATACATGAGGCCACATGGGCAGGTTATACAATAAATAGCCCATTTTGTTGCACGATTCGTGAAAGATCTAAGTTTCCAAACAACACTTTTCAGATCAATAGTTTTGATATTTTTGGTAAAATTGCACATGAGGCATTTTCCGCATTCATAATGACCCACGACTGGAGGCAGACTCCAAAGTGTCGATTGGGTGGACAAATTGGCAGGTTGTCTTGGATATGTGTGTACCAATTTGTCACCAAGATTCTGTAACCGTTTGAAGGCAAAACGGGGAGGAATAATGGAGAAGGACTCTGTGTTGATCATTTTCCAGTTTTTTAAAATGGTCTTTCTTAGATCATTGCTTATAGGAGTAAACAATGTCACACAGGTTATTTTGTCCAGTTTAATGTTATCTTGTTTAGAAAGGCAATTGATTCTTTGGATATTAGCCGCCCTTTTGTAAGAGCTTCTAATAGTGTGAGGGGGGTATCCTCTTGCTTTTAGATTGCCTTTTAATAACTCGCTGTGGGCTACAAAGTCTTGTTTCTCAGTGCAATTGCGTCTGATACGTAGGAATTGCCCAAAGGCTGAGCTTGGAGAAAGTGGACAAACCAGAAATTCCCCCATGTGCTTTGGGAAACCACACCCCTCTAGGCCAGAGCATAATTTTTGAAAGATGGATAATTCATAGTACATAATTGTCAAAATTATATCAATGTGATTTTTCTGTGCACATTTTAAGAGGTGTTAGGACTCTGTGGTATGTTCTGGGGGGTAGTAGCGGAAAATAGGGTATTACTCCAAATGTATGTATGTTAAAAATCTGACACTTCATCATCTGATGCCCATATTCCTTGCGCACATTTGTGTAAATTCTGGAAATGTTTAGAGGTGTGTTCTGGATGAAAAGGGCAGAATTCTGTCAGAAGTGGACACGACATCTTACAAAGACAGCGATCGGATGGTTTGGTGCTACAGAAAATATGTTACCTGGACATATAATATTAGAAAAATTGTACATAGATAAATATGCATTTCAGTCAAAAATAGATTTGTGTAGAAAGTGACAAGGGGAGTGTTCTTTCTGTATGCCATAAAAAGGATGCCGGATGACTCACAATCTCACAATTCAGTTCCCCAGTCAGGCGACAGAGAATCCTATAGCCTATCAGGATCCTCAGAGAGTTGGGCATAGAAAGTCAGCCTTCCCACCCACTTTCCCACCCACTTTCAAAAGACATACAAAGACCCACTGAAACCCAGGTAGGGACGGCTCTTTCCACTTTCTTGCGAAGCACTTTGCCAGACGACTTCAAATCCAGACAATATTCAGAGACCAGAACTTAGAAAACCAGACTCCAGAACCAGAATTTAGAATCCAGACTTCAGAACTTGTAGCAGAGAGGCCTAGTCCACAAACTGAATCCTTCAGAGGCCTCAGAATCCAGCAACCTAACCAAACTATTCAACAGCCGGGGGAGCTGTTTGATTCTGGCTAGAACCCTGTGCCAGAACCCAGAAAGCAGAGCTGTATACAGACCACCGTGCAGTGCCGATAGAAGACCAGACCCAGACCAGACCGCTGTGCAGTGCCAGAACTTTTGCCAGAACCAGAGATCCAGACCAGCAGAGCAGAGAGAACCGCAGCTAAACCTGTTGACCAGATCTGTGACGAGGCCCATTCCTTCCAAAATTAGGAGTGAGTATCCAGCCAGAACTGTGCAAACCAATATCTTAGTTTAAAATAATCTAATTCAAACCATTTCCACCTATTTTTAACTGCATAGCAATCGTGTGTCCATTCTGTGATTTCAAACCTGTGAAAGTGTCAATTGCCATTCTAAATCATTATTTCATTTCTGAAATCTATCTCCACAAAATCATCAACATCTTTTGAACCATAGGAACGAAATTTAACTTTCATTTTAAAGCTAAGATCCTCAGCTTTCCAACAAGCCCTAAACCGACTTTCTACTCTTTATATTTTTTTCCGTAATCGCGCTCGACGCACTCGGAAAAAGTTCAGCGAATTGCAATTTGGCTCAAACTTCTTCACCTGTCAAAAATAGCTGTCTTTTGATTCCATTGCTGAAATTTGTTTTCAACCTGATAATCCCTCATGAATCATTGCTAGTGTTGACCTGAACTAATTCAAAGTAGCTGTCACCTACCCTGAATCTCCTATAGGGAATTAAAATAATTTTTTGCATATTTTCACTTCATTGTAAATCACATAAAAAATATTTCTGCATGTTTTAAAAGCATAACGGTTGCCCTAAGCTTGCTAGGGGGGAACTGAATTAATATTGCATTCGATTGTATTCCTGAAAATTGTGTGCTCCCCTTCCATCTCCTTATATTGCATAGGGGAGGGTGAATTGTCAAAAGAAAAAGGGATCATATTATCTCTTGTGGAAACCATCTCAGTTTATTTCTGTGCTACATTCTTTTTCATCATTGCCTTCCTTGAAACCATAAAGTATTCTCAGCTACCTTATCCTTTCTATACCAACTCCTAAGTAATTAAAAAAGTGTGCTAGTGTAATATTATCCATTGTTGATCACTGTCATATTCATGTGGGCTATCAAATTAATTTATTTATAAAAGTGTGATATATATCTTGTTTAATTTTTCAATAAATCTTTTAATTTGCAAAACAAACCTAATTCTTGGCTCAGTGAGGTCAGGGGGATTCAAAGGGAGGGCTGTTATACAAGGGGTTTATCACCCATATCTATGAACTTGTCATAAAAATATATAAATAAGGGCTTTCATTGGCCATCCCAGACTAGGCACTGACTTAGTTGGCGTGCTGAATTGAAGTCAATTAACAGAGTGGGGGCTCGAGCCGGGACGTCTGGATTAGACCTACCACTTGTGCAGCTTAATACAGTGTGCTAACTGACAGGATACATAAATCCTGTTGGATCACCACGCTGTGTTACACTGTAAAATCACCCCTCAAAAGAAGGACGCTCTAAGGAGACGGTCTGTTTTGCAAAATAAAATACAAACTTCTGTAAGTCAGGAAGGAAATCAATTTCCAGAATGACGACATTGGTAGATATGAAGATAGCTAGAGAGCACCTCTTACATAAACTGTTTGTGAGAGGTGAATGGTCTGAACAGGACCAGAATGTGTGGCTGCAGGCAATTACACAACAGGTCAATGCGACTGGGTTAGACAGCTGCAAAGATCAGCTTCCCTTACACGTGGACCTGAGTGAATTATACATGGCCCCTAAGGCTAAAGATGAGCACAACAATATTGTTAGGATAGCAGCATATTTGTATTTATATATGGGAGCCATACAGGACAAATGTGCTGAAGGCCAAGATCTGGCGAATAGGCAACAGGTGGAATTAAATAAGGCCTAATCTGACCTGGTCTCTTCCGAGCAGAGGCTGCAGAGGAGCCAGGAGTCAGAAAATGATAGTAGGCAGTATATCATTAAAATAAAAGAGGATATGGGTATCCTGCAACAGGAGAAGTCTGACCAGGATACCAGATTTCTGGCCTTGCAGAAGGAGTACCAAGAAGGTTTGGACGCCCTACTGCAGAGCCAGAAAAAGCTGGAGCAACAACTGGACTTCAATAGGGCAGGCGCAGAGCAGGTAGTCACCCTGCAAAGCCACCTAGATAGGGAGAAGGCAGAGAGCAACAAACTGATTCTGAAAGACCTGAATACCCAGACAGAATTTGAGGAGGAGCGTCAGAAAGCTGGTACCTTTCAAAGGCAGAGGGACGACCTGGTGGCACAGATGCAGGCTCTTAGTCAGGAAAGGGACCACTTAGGCCAGGAAGTCTGCCACTTAAAAAGAAAAATTGAAGAACATCACTTGGCCCTCCAGGGACTGGTTGACCTTCAAAAAGAGCATCAGAACTTGTTACAGCACACCAGGAGGGTGGAAGATGATCTGGCAAGAAAGGAGCAGGCAAGTAGGGATGGGACTCAGGAGGTAACCCTCCTGCAGCAAAGACTGGCCCACTACTCCAGAACCAACCAGGAGGCACAGAGAGAGAATGAGGCTCTCTGCCAGGACAATGATAGGCTCCAGCAACAGGTAGCCATGCAGGAGAGACTGATAGAGTCTAGTAAGGCCTTGACTGAGGAACTGAAAGCACAGGCTTTTGCATGGCAACAGGGAGCAGGGGCTGATAGAGATGAAGTTCGCTGGGAAAGGGAAACACCTGAACATAACCTCAGGAGCCCTAGTACCGGAGGCCTTCATCTCTCCCAGTCCCTGGACTCTGCCACCCCCATGTCCCCTGGCGCACGTGAGCACAGGGCCACAGGGATGGCAGATTACTATCCAGCCAAAAGTATGAGGCTCATAGGCCAGTACCACCCAGGAATGGATGGACGGGCATCCGGGTATGGGCACCTAAGTACCGTGCAATTTAGTGGGGAACCCCAGGAGAGTAGGCCCACTAAGGGCATCATGAAAACCTCTGCCCAGTTAGGTCAGTGGGGGGGTACCCATCAAATCCTGGCAGCAAGGAGGGATCTGAAGACTCCTCTGAGCGTCACAGGACACAGGAGACCAGGACCCCACATTCTGCCAGCCATTCCCAGGCTCGCAGAATCCGGGAAAACCTGCAAGATCAGACAGGCACCTCTGGGAGCAGTGCTTCTGAGTCAGAGGATGAATGGACCAGGGTTACCCGAACCAAAAAAGGCCAATAAGGCAAAAAATGGCCTTGCTTAAGGACTCCTTAAAACAGATTTAGGCAATAAGGAGTGTCATCACCCGGGGGCGTGGCTTGGACGCCATGTGAAAGGACGTGCCTGAACGGGAGCTCCCGCTGATCCGAACATTATCCGGCTGAATCCGCGCAACGGCCGCTACGATGTGGCATAGACGGTGATGACTGTAAATGCGAAGCTCGGCTGCACATGTGGATGCATTCTCATACGGGATTGTGCAGCGTTTGTGTACTCAGGAGCCGCGTGAAGTTTTTGGGCCGGAGCTTCGCCGGCAGACAAAATGGCTGCCGTCGCTTGATGTTGGGACAAAGGATCGGGGACCGGATTCTGGAGGCGATTCCCTCAGTTCACGTTCAGCGCGATCCAGCGAAAGCAAGCTTGACTGGAGGTAGCCGAAACTGTGTGGCGACGGGGGGACATAGTGCCCCCAGGCCTGGGGCCTAAGCGAGATCGAAGGGACGCTCCTGATCGAAGATATGACGAGCAAGCTCCTGAGGGCGAAGAATAAACAGCCCACGCTCGACGAATTTGCCAAGACATCGCCTGGCACCGAGGGGACCAGGAGCAAAGAAAAGGCCCAGCCCAAGGAGATGGCCGCAGGAGGAACGAACCAGGAGGTCCTGGCAGCGATCGCAGATCTGAAGGCGACATGGGAGACCAAACTCCAACTTGCGGTGGCCGAACTGAAAACTGCGATGGAACTTCAGGTCGGGGCGGTACAGGAAGACGTGAACCTCCTGAGGCAAGATGTGCGAACCCTGGCCGAGCGCACAGAGACCCTGGAGAAGGAGATGGGCCCGACTGTGGCGGAATGCACCGCGCACAAACGAGAGATCCATGCCCTGGTGCAGAGGGTAGGCAACCTGGAAAGCAGGGCAGAAGAGGCAGAAGGTCGGGCCCGCAGAAACAACATCCGGATTGTGGGCCTACCGGAGGGAGCTGAGGGCCAGAATCCCACAGATTTTATTGAGACTTTGCTGCTGCAGGAGATCACCGGAGGTGCCCTAACGCAGGGATTTGCAGTGGAGAGGGCACACAGGGCCCTGATCAGAAGGCCACCGCCGGGTAATCCGCCCAGGCCCGTGATCGCCAAGATCCTCAACTACAAAGACCGGGAGAAGATTCTGGAACATTTTCGTAAAGGGGGCACCATACGGCGAGGGGAGGCAACCATCTCTGCTTACCCCGACTACACTCTACAAGTGCAGCGCAGTCGGATGAACTTTGGGGCGGTCAAAAGGCGCCTGCGGACGGCCGGTTTCAAGTATATGTTACTCTACCCAGCCAAACTTAAGGTCTTCTTCAAGGCTAAGACGCTGTTTTTCGACACCCCTGAGGAGGCCATGGAATGGCTCGATGCGCAGAACTGCCCTCAGGAGCCTGATGAGCAGATGGCGGACGGAGCAGGGAGAGTTAAGTGAAACAGTGGGCCTGGCGGACTTTGAACATTTGGACTGGAATATAGTCTTTGCCACTTTGTGATGGGGATGCATTTTTTAACTGTTGCGAACATGGTCCGCGAGCGCGGATATAAATGTGTAGGGGGCATCCGAGGGCCGTTTTATTCGTACCCCAGTGTGTGGTTAGGTTAGTCACTGTGTGGGGTGTGACACCCTGTCGGGTTCTCTACGGGGGCTTCCGTAGAGAACCGAACACGGGGATGCCTGAGATCCAGGGATGGAGCTGGGCGGTTGGTTGGGTGAGGGGGGTGGGGGGTGTTAGTTGTTATGTGAGCCTGGGGAAGAAACTGAGAAGGGATGTAGTCGGGACTGGGGGGAGGCGATCAGACCAGAGGGGGAAGTGGGAGCTACGGATAAATCATGGGAGACCTTAAGGTATTGACATGGAATGTTAGAGGGTTGAACAGCTACCTGAAGCGTAATAAGGTCATGTTGTATTTGAAGAGGCAGAGGATAGACGTGGCCTTGTTACAGGAGACGCATTTGACACGGGATAAACTTGAAATGGTGCGGAGAAAATGGAGGGGGACAGTGGTTGGATCCACATTCTCTGCGTATGCCAGGGGTGTGCTGGTTTGGGTTGCACCACATGTCCCGTTCAAGCTCTTGGGGGAGGTTGTGGAGTCGGACGGGCGGCTGGCCATGGTTCGGGGGATTGTGGAAGGTAGAGTTGTCTGTATCATAAACACTTATGCGCCCAACCAGGACACAGCGACTTACTTCAAGACACTGTGCGCGAGACTCGGTGAAGGGATGGGGAGCACAGTAATCTGGGGAGGAGACTTTAATTGTGTGCTTAACCCCAGGGAGGACAGGTCGGATGACAAAATGGTTAGGCCCAGCCCAGCGGCCAAGGTGTTGCAGTCGCTGCTAGCGGATCTAGGCCTGGTAGACGTGTGGAGAGCGAGACACCCGGGTGGGAGGCAGTATTCGCACTATTCGGCTCCGCACCAACTGCACACGAGGCTCGACTACTTTTTTGCCACTCCAGACATTCTTACGGAGTGTGAACAGATTGACTACAGGGCGAGGGTCCTCTCGGACCACTCGCCCCTAATCATGCATTGGCGGCTGTGCCCCCCACGTGCACGGATTCCAACATGGCGCCTTCGGGCGGAAGCGCTACGGGATCCGGTATTCAAGGAGGACATGAGGGAGGAGATAGTCGCGTACTTTGAGTCGAACACAGGGAGTGTCAAATCGGCTGGTACTTTGTGGGAGGCTTTTAAGGTGGTGATGAGGGGAGTTGCTATCGCGAAGTCCAAGGGATTAATGGGCGGAATCCTGACCGACCTGCGAGAGGCCGAGATCGAGCTGGAAAAAGAATTGGAGAAGGGTGGGACCGATGTGGAAGTAGTTACTGAGCTGCAGCAGCGGTGCACTGGGCATTGGGACAGACTTTGTAACCTGAATTATACGAAGTACATTGAGAGGTTGCATGCGGGTGGGGACAAGACAGGCAGGCTCCTCGCTTGGCTATATAAGAGCGAAACCCCTAGGGCTCCGATCCGATCGGTCATCACTGAAGGGGGTGCGGAGATCGATACGCAAGAAGGGGTAAATGGGGCATTCGCAGAATACTACCAAACATTGTATGAAGATCGGGAAGGGGGGAGCCGAGAGGAGATAGATGAAGTACTCGGGGATATAGGCCTGCCCAGAATCAGCGATGAAGAGCGAGAGGAGATGGATGCTCCGATCACTCTGGAAGAGCTCAGAGAAATAGTGCGACAGCTGCCCACTTGCAAGGCCCCGGGGGCGGACGGGTTCCCCAGCGAGTTTTATAAGGCGTATGGGGAGGAGGTACTCCCACCCATGCTGGACATGTTTAATGAGGCGTTTGAGCTGGGACAGCTACCAGAATCACTCAGGGAAGCGGTCATAGTGCCACTCCCCAAGCACAATACACCGGGACACGGTTGCGGCTCCTATCGACCCTTGTCAATGCTGAACCAGGACAGCAAGATCCTAACAGCTGTCTTGGTGGCTAGAATGAGGAGAGTGATAGGCAAGCTGATTCACCCTGACCAGACGGGCTATGTCCCGGACAGGAACATTACCCACAACCATAGACGCCTACACAGAGTGGTCGAATGGGGATGTAGCAAAGACGGCGAAATGGCGATAGTGGCGCTGGATGCGGTCAAGGCGTTCGACTCTGTTCGTTGGCCGTGGCTGTTGGCGGCACTGGATCACTTCGGAATGGGGCCAGGGTACAGGAGGTGGGCCGAATTATTATATAGCGCGCCTCTAGCCAGAGTTCGTACGGGGGCAGTAGTGTCGGATAGGTGGCAGTTAGGTAGAGGCACCAGGCAGGGATGTCCTTGGTCCCCAATGTTGTACATCCTGGCCCTTGAGCCCTTGGCAATTTACCTCCGGCAACAGTATGACCCGGTGGGCATAGAGGTGGGGGGGGAGAGCCATCTGATATCCCTGTATGCCGACGATATGCTGTTGTACCTCCAATACCCTGAAGAGAACCTGCAATATGTCTTGGAGGTGATGGAGAGGTTTGCTTGGCTTTCTGGTATAGCGGTCAACCCTCGGAAATCCACCCTGTTCCCGCTGGGCGGCTATGTGGGGATACCGGCTGAGAGGTTGCCAGTATTGCGAATCCCATGGGCGACAAGCACCTTTCGGTACCTTGGCATAGACGTATATCACACGACCGGGGAGGAACACAGGCACAATACTGAATTGGCAGTGGGGAGGATCGAGAAGTGCATGAGGTTTTGGGAGAAACTACCCTTAGCGATGATGGGCCGGGGTGCTATGCTTAAGATGGTCGTGCTACCCAGGCTGCTGCATTATTTCAATAACATTCCACACATGATACCCAAGGGGTTTTTTGCTAGACTACATGGGGCATGTAGAGATTTCTTATGGCAGGGCACGCGTAACAGGGTCGCATTGTGGAAATTGCAGAAGGCTTATGAGAAAGGCGGCGTGAGGCTGCCGAACTTTGAGGCCTACTACGTGGCAGCGCAGCTGCAGTACGTGGCCAAGTGGCTTTCGGACGACGAAACCCCGGAACATAGACTGTTGGGAAAGGACTGCTCCCCCTTCTACCTGCGAGAGATTATTTGGGTATCCAGCACATGGATGAGGGGGCGTCCTAAGATGCTAGCGTTGGGCAGGAACATGTGGCGAAGAGCCTGCCGGATGATGGGGGATCCCCTGCCGTGCATGCCGCAGCTGCCGCTGGTGGCCTTGGCAGGGGAAGACCGACAGCTTAGGGCCATCCTGCGAACATACTGGGAGGCAGCGGGGCTGGTCACTTTGGGGGACATTTGGCAGGATGGGGCCTTGGCGGAGTTCGCAGATCTGGAGGCGGGGGCGGGGCTGCATGCGGGGCAATACATGACGTTCCACAGAATGGTCAGGGAGGTCCGGAACACTTGGCCCGAGACCGTATTGGCTGACGAACCGGATGCGACGCTGGAGATTATGTATGACGCATCCGAGGGCGGGCACGAGGTCTCCAGGCTGTACGAGATGCTGATGGCAAAGGTTGGGAAGGATTTCGGGTACCTGAGGTTGGAATGGGAAACAGAGATGGGGGCCCCGATGGCGGATGGGCAGTGGGAGCGCGCCCTGGGGTACCACAAAAAAGTATCAAGGAATGCCAGGTTTAAACAGATACAACTATATATCACGCATAGGGCATACATGACCCCCCTGAGAATTTCCAGATTTCGAGATGCTGGGCGCCAGGCGTGTCCCAAGTGTAACACAGAGAACGCTGATATGATTCACATGTTCTGGGCCTGCCCTGTGATTGCAACCTACTGGAGTGAAGTGGCGCAGAAGCTGGCAGGGAGGGGCATTGTACTTAAGATAGATTCGGCCTGGGCCTGTTTGCTTGGGGGGTGCCCCAGGGCGCGCAAGCTTCGGCACGTGGAGAAGCTTAAAGATTTGGCTTATACACTTGCCAAACGCAGAATAGCCATGGGATGGAAGAATTGCCAGAGGCCACGGGTGGAGGTATGGTGGCGTGACCTCCAGAAATGGGCTGCTGCCGAGACGACAGCATGGTGGGAGGCCAGCAGGGTGGGAGGGGAGGAAGAGGTGAGCTCCCTCACGGCATGGAAGGTGCTATTGGCTGAACTGTTTAGTACGGGGTCGACATCGGCTGGATCTGAGAGCGACGGAACCCCACCACACGGAACGGACAATGATGGTGGACACCCTACAGGCTCATAGGGGGGAGGGAAGGGGATTGTTAAGTTAATTCTGTTCTGTTTTTTTTCTTTCTTTTCTTTTTCATATCTGTTGTTTGGCCTTTGTTGTGGCTTGATGTGTTCTATTTATGTTCTGTTGCACTGTGTGGTTATAAAATAAAATACATTTAAAAAAAAAAAAAAAAGGAGTGTCATCACCCCTTATCACAAGAACGCCAAGTATTCTGTTTGGGAACACTTGGAGCTTTACGAGCAAATGATGGAGACTTTCCATTTGAAAGACAGCAGTAGCTGCATGCAGTATGTAAAATGGACATTCTCCCCAGAATACTCCAGTTTCTTTGCAGGGCTGGAGGACCAAAACCATTCAAGATGGTCCATGTATAGGGCGGCCATGTTGAAACATTTTTCTGTTCACAGAAATCCCCAAGAGGCTTGCAAGGCAGCCTACAATATTCAATGTGGGGAGGATCAGGCCCCACTAGAATTTGTGCAGGAATTGAAGCGTGCCTTTGCGCAGACTACCAGAAGGGTGCGCACAGACAGTAAAGAGTTTGTAAACACTTTTTTCCATACCTTTCCCAAATACAAAATGACCCAGCTAGTGAGAGATTTCCACGAGAAAAGGTCACTAGACTGGGTCATTGAACAGGCTACCCGGATCTATGAGGTGCAGAAGCCCATAGAAAATAAAAATAACGCACAGAAAAGCCCCAAATCAACCAGCACCCCTGCTGCTGCTAGGTTGGCAGAGGTAAAGGTTGCCCCCATTTTAGATTTGGAGAAGGGGGGGCCTAAAAACTTGCCTGCGCAGACTAGCTCTAAGCCCAGAAGGCCCTCGGGCCAGTCACAAACAGGGAGTCAAGGAGGTAGTCCCACAAATGGGATCCCTCATATCCCCTGATTATGTAAGTCCCTGTTACAAGGGAAACCAATCCATCATGGGTTATGTGTGGACTCCTCCGGCCCAAGCAGGGGGGGGGTCCAGCCAAGCACCTAACCCAGGGAACACCCCTCCTAACTTCCCACAGAAGGGCAGAAATTCCCCAAATACTGGGCAGAACTTTTTTTCCAGGTATCCACTCAATTTCCAACCTCAAAATCATCTATCCTTCTTTCCCCAATTCCCTGAGCCCAGACCACTTAATCCAGGAGAGGGGAGGCCAAGGGTAGAGGGGTACGCAAATCTTCCCAACCCGGGGTACTACCAGAGAAGGGATAGCTACCCTTCCTGGGATCAGCCCAGGGGAGAAAACCGAACCCCGTATCAGCCTGAGCAGGTTTCACAGTTAGAGCGCCAGGTCCAAAATATGGCACAGGCTCTGGGTCACATGCTGAGGGCGCAATAGAACCCTCAGAAGAGCATGCTGGCGCAGAATGCCCCAAGCTCTCGGCCTGGTGCTCCAGAACAATAACGGGGGCACCCCGATAACCCACCGGTTCCCAGGGAGGAGGCACAAGGGGAAGGAGGGTGTAAAGCCTTGGAGGAAGCTTCCTTCCCCACTTGTAAACAGCCCCTGGAGACCCAGCAACCGGAAAGAAAATCTCCTACCCCTGAAAGTCTGCCACCCAAGGAGCAGAGAGGAGGTAGGAGAAACAAAGGACCCAAACAGACCCAGTTTGTGGAGGAGGAACAGATCTTCCAATTTGAGGGAGAGGGATCCTTCAGAGATGGGGGAACTCCTCCCAAAGAAAGATGGGTCCCAAGGGATTCACATCCTGATTGGGGAGATGTGGGGACTGAGCTAGCGCCGCCCATCATCTCATCCCAGAACCAACCACATCAAAATCCCCTGGTTCAAACCCATTCTGGTGACTGCCTCCAAAAAGGGAGGGGTGGCCCAGAACCGGAACCAGGGGAATCCACAATGGCTCTGATTTCCAGTTGCCAACTTTTTCTTGCAGATTCCCATGACTACCCACAGAATTCTGCCCAAATCTCTTCTCTCGCAATGTCCAAAACAAAATAATTAGCCCACCAGTTGTCCAAAAATGTGCATTATCTGTGCCCCCTTGAGGAGAAGGCGGGAAGATACTATGCTCCGGTACAAGTGCAGGGGCAGGGTACAATTTTGGCACTGGTGGACACTGGATCCAAAGCTACTCTTCTGTCCAGAAGGGCCTTTGATGAACTAAATGCAGGAAGGGGGTAGAATTACCATATTCCTCTCACCTCTCTTCCTGGACAACTTCTGAACTTTGACGGGAAGGAAATTCCCGTCGAGGGGACTGCAGATTTGGACATTAAAATTGGGCGACACAAGGTGAAACACCCGGTCATAGTAGTGACTCCAGAGGGCACCCCTTGTTTACTAGGGAATGACCTCCTGAGAAGGTTGTCACCCCTAAGAGATTGTGTAAACAAGGTCCTCGGGACCCAGACTAGCCGACCAATAAAATTAAAACAGAGTGTCAACCATGTTAGTTTAAACGGCACATGACACATGGTTGAACACAAATCTGACCAAGTAGAATTTCACTTCCAGAACAACCAAACTCCAGACGTGACAGTAATAGCAGTAGGACAACAGACTGGTGATGGGGGTCCTCTCTATTTCTGAAAATGAACCTTCCTTCCAGTTCAAGGTGGTATTCCACACTGGAAGGAAACACTCTGAAATTCTTTACTAATCTACAATCAGACATTCCCACTCCAATAGTCCAGAAAGATGTGAAATCAGCTCAGAGTCTGGCTGATATTCAGCAAATTGGAGAGCAGTTGTTCATCCCTGTTCGGTTAAATGATGGGAAGGACTCTGTTCTCGCGTGTGTGTGAACAACGGTAAGAGCTTCATCAGCGAAGCCATGTTCCGCCAACTCCCAAAAGATCCAGCCATTCCCACATTCAAACTGATAGACAAATGGGAAATGGATCTGGAAACACCCAGTTCCAAACATCTCCTGCCAAGCAGGTGTATGCTCAAAATCACCATCGGCAACAAGAGCATAGTCCATAATTGTTGGGTTGCGCAAGACATCACTGCCGCCTTTTACTTAGGAAGCGACATTCTCAATCGCTTTGCCATTAGTTTGGACCTAATAAAATTCAAAGCTTGGTCCCGAATAGCGGATAATCCCATGGGCTTTGATGATCCAGAAAAAGCATTTAGGTCAGCTCAATTGCTACCTTATGCAGTTGAAATTCAGATTAAAGAGGGAGTCACCATCCCAGAAAGGATCCGACAAATCTCCCTGGAAGTGAAAGTTAAAAGAGGACAAAAATTGAAAAGCCCTGATGCTTATATTCATCTAAATGCTTCTCTTCAACAGCAAGGGTTGGGGGAAAACCCAACACCATTAGTCAACATAGAACATGACACCATTCCAATAAACGTGGATAACAGCGACTTAAAGAGTATTACTCTAGCCGCAGGCACCATTATTGGAATGGCGGTTGATGACCGACATTTTTCCATTGATTCAGGAAATGAACTGTTAGGACCAATCCCCAAGGACTGTTTTGACAGTGACAGTGATGACAACACAACACCAGACAGGATCTTTACCTGACATGGGGGGAACTTCCAGGTGTAACCTTCCTGCCCTTATGGTAAGGAGGATGTGACTTGTGACTTCAGGAGGGATGAGGTGATTTTCCAGGTCCATGAGGGCTGCCTTCCCCACCAGAAGCCTCCAGTCCAAATCAGCACTCTAACCAGGGACTTCTCCACCCAGCTGAAGGAGGCCCCTGAGATGGCAAAACCAGAAGTCTTTCCAGGCTTCAGGCAGATGGTGGAAGAGAGAGTCACCCTAGCTGATGCCTGTGTGACTCTGGAACAGAAGCAAAAGTTGAAACAAGTTTTCTTGGATTTCCAAGATTTCTTCGCGGTGGACTCATTTGACTATGGTCGCTCCGACATCCACACAACAACAATTCCCACGGCCCCTGGCATGACTCCAGTGTTTGTGAAGCAATATCGCTTGCCTCTCACATCCATGGAGTCCCTTACTGAAATAATTAACAACCTTGAGTCCCGGTGAATAATCCATCAAGTTCACAGCACCTTCAATAATCCGGTGCTGGGAATATTGAAGCCAAACGGCCAGTGGAGACCCTGCACCGACCGTAGGGAGCTCAACAAACGGGTCCATACTTCCTGATGGCCTCTTCCCTACATTGACCAAGAGCTGGCCCAGATCCAGGGGTCACAGGTATTCACTGCAATCAACATGACCAATGGATACTGGACTGTGCCTGTCAGTCGGGAGGACCAATACAAGCTGGCTTTTACCTTTGGGAGCCAGTAGTACACATGGACCCGGACTCACTTCGGATACCTCAACTCCGGCAATGAATTCAACATTTTCCTACACAAGGCCATGCCCGACCTGGATGCAAGGGGTAACCTGGCTTATATAGATGATGTCCTCATCAAAAGTTAATCTGTGGAGGAACACATAGCGGAGATCTGTTATGTTCTGACACAGTTGTGGGCCGCTGGAGCAAAACATTCCTTTCAGAAAGCAGCGTGGTGTAGAACCCGTGTTAATTTTTTGGGGCATGAGATTACTCCTCAGGGTCTCTGTCCTCAGGAAAAGAAAGTGGAAGCACTTCAGAAACTAAAAGACCCCACAACTCTGCAGGAACTAAGGAGCCTCCTTGGACTGACTAATTACAGCAGAAAGTTCATTGAGGGCTACGCAGAGATCACCAGACCCCTGATTCATCTCTTGAAGGGGGGGTCAAGTGGGAATGGGGTCCAGAACAATCCGAGGCAGTAAGACAGCTCAAAAGAAGCCTCTCAAAAACGCTTTGCCTAGCTTACCTTGTCAGAAACAAGGAGTTTTTCTTGGAGACAGGGTTCTCTAATACATGCTTGACTGCAGTATTATATCAAAAGCATGACAAGGTCAATAAAGTAATCTCCAATGCGAGCAAAACTTTATCCTCTGTGGAGGAAAAATGTAATGATTGTGAGAAGGCACTCCTGGCAACGGTGTGGGCATTGAAGAATTACCACCCGTTTATCCAGGGGGAACACATCATAGTGGAGACTCCACACCAGCCTCTGCAATATCTCCAAAGTGACAGAATCCAGGCCAGAAATGTGAGTAATTCCCAAATTACTTCCTGGATTCTGTCAATGCAAGGCTTTCCTGTGGAAGTCAGATATGGCCAAAACAAGAAGAGTCCCCTTGCGCAAGGTCTGGCTGACTTGCATCATTGTGCCAGAGAAAACTGTCTCGAGGACGAAAGTCTAAAAATCAAGGACAACATGGAGGCATACCTTAATTCCCCCCATAAAGTCTTTGAAGAAGACAAGTGTGAGGGAATGCCCACTGTGTGGATGGATGTTCTTACCATGTTGACAACAACGGGGAAAAAGAACTTGTGGCCGGCGTAGGGAATGCATGGGTGAATGAGTCCCCAGAACCCTCCGCTGGGTACAAAATTGTTCCCCAAAGTAGTCAGGTGGCAGAGTTGATGGCTGTGCATCAGGCCATCCTCACTGCTGTCCAACATCAACTCCACAAACTGGTCATAATCACAGATTCAGATTATGTACGGAACGGGTTCGTGGAGCACCTGGTTAACCAGAGGCATGTTATGTGCTAATAACAAACCCTTGAAACATGGGAAGTTAATTCAAAACATTGATGATCTGGTCACCGTGAATGGGATGACCATCTACTGGAAAAAGATCAAGGGTCACTCCAAAGTAGAGGGACCAGACAAAACTGGAAATGACTTAGCTGATCAGCTGGCCAAATCCCGGGCCATCCAAGGGAGTCTAAAAGGGATTGAGTCCCTGTTGGGGGAAATCCAGGTCACTGCTATCACTAGGTCCCAGACAAATGCTCACAAGGATCTTTCAACTGCACAATGGAGTAAGGAGACCCCAGATGCTGATTTGATTTCGGCTCAGAAGGGGGATCCAATAATTGGTAAGTTTTACCAACACATTGAGGACCCTGAGAACTTTCCCCTGACGGATACCGATTACATTGGGAAAGAGGACCTTAGAGTGTTGATGAAATGTCCAAAAATGTTCCAAATCCAAGACGGTTTGGTTGTAAGGCAATCCAAAGCTGGCCATGATCAGTGGCTGGTTCCTACCTCATTCCGAAGCCTGATGTTAAGTCACGCCCATGATGCGGCCGCAGCCGGTCATAGGGGGTTTCATACAACACTTGAGATCTTAAGAGAGGTTGCATACTGGCCACACATGGGGCAGGACCTCGACCAATACTTGAAGGGGTGTCTTGTGTGTGCACAATTTCAGCCAACATCCCTCACACACCGTGCGCCTCTCCAAAAGAGGGGGATGACACTGCCACGGTCAGATTTGCAAGTCGACTACATAGGGCCCGTGATTCGCTTCTCTAGGGGAAATAAGTACATGCTGACGGTGACATGCTTATTTACTAAATGGGTGGAATGTCTCCCGGCCCCAAACTGCAAGGCAGAAACACCAGCTGCCCTGATGATCAACCACATCTTTTCCCGTTTTGGTCTACCCCAAAGGATTGAGTCAGACAGGCAGCCATTTTACCAGCGAAGTAATGACTAAGATGTGGGAGATACTGGGGGTTAAAAGGAAGCTACACATTGCTTACCGGGCAGCCTCTTCTGGTGCAGTAGAACGTTACAACCAAACCCTTGTGAGCATCTTAAAAAAGTTTGTGGCAGATTCTGGGCCAAGTTGTGATATCCGATTACCTCTTGTCCTAATGGCCATCAGATCTACCCCTTCATCTACAACTAAAATGCCACTGTTTGAGCTGATGACTGGATGCAGGATGGTGCTTTCCCAGCATTTGCTCTACAGGACCCAAGAGCAAACCTTGATCAATGCCTCCACAATGCATGAGTATGTTGAAAATTTAAGGAAACACCTCCAACATGCTTTTGCCTATGCTCAGCGAAACCTAGAAAGATCAGCCGATAGCATGAAGACTCACTATGATTTGAAGACTTCTAGGAAAGAATACAATGTAGGGGACCGGGTTTATCTATACAATTTCCAAAGGAACCAGGCCAAACAGCGTTAATTTCTGCCTACATGGAAGGGACCTTTTGAAATTGTAGACAATATCTCCCCAGTCGCCTACAAGATCTGCATCCCCAAGGGTAGTTTGGCGGAAGGGGAAGACAAGTGGGTCCATATAAATCAGCTAAAGTGTTGCCATCCCAGGCACACTCTGCAGCAACTGGAGGAGTCCTCTGCAATCTTAGAGGGAGCCGCTCCAGAGTAATACAAGTCCAACCCTAAAATATTTCACATATAGCCTATAAAATCCCATAATTCTTGAATGCAAATGCTCCTGATGTATAAAATGTATATGTTCACCCCACCATTAATAGTGGTGGGGAAATGTCTACGAATATGTTTCTGCCGCTTTGCTTTGTCATCCAAGGAGAGATAAACCAAGGAGACGGACCAAGGAGGACGACCCACGGACCGGGAGCAAAGATCTGAGGGGCCCGGGGTACCGCCCAATACTCCCATCAGGACCGGCAAGCAGAACTGATCGATCCACCCTGATGGAGGAAAAGATGCTGAACTTTGCCATCTGCGGAATCGGAAGAAGATGATGCGGACATCCCAGCGCATGGATCAAAACATCCTTTGCACCCGACTCCCTCTCGACTCGAAATCAAAGTGCAGTCGGGCGGGGGGCTTGTCAGGTATCTTGACCCACATTTGAATTATTATGCTACAACATTTGGTGCTGTGGGCTTAGAAAATCCAAGATGGCCGAAACGCCAACATTTGCACCAGAATCCAGGAAAACCACGTAGTTTTTGAGCACACCAAAATGGTCGCCTGACCGGCCACCTGCCAGTGCGAGCGTGATGGGTCAGAAGCGACATGAGAGAAACGTGGTGCCAAAGGAAAAACAGCAGTGCCTGTTAGCTCAAAAAGCGCTTTGAAATCACATTTGTTTCTCTGAAATGCAAGCTCAAAATGCCTATTTCAAACATTGCAAGATATTCAAATATCTTACTGAACACCAGCAGACGTCTGGTATAATGAAGTCTTGTGTGCATACCAAATCTGGAAAGATGAAGAGCCTAAAATAATGTTCATAACAAAGCTGGCTGAGCTGGGGATGTCAGCAGTTTAAGTGAAATTGGACTTAAAGCCACTAAAATCGAAATGTTTAAAATAAATTAGTGATTTACTTTGGAGTGTCACATAGGTTGCAACTGTTTAAATGTCATCGTTTTGAACTTAGAATCAGCGTTCTAGCTGCATGTGTCAAAATTGTAAGTTTGATTTGAATGAAGAAAAATGGGAACAAAAGTGACATTTGGCTGAAGCCTGGCTTAAAGGGATTGAATTCTGCCCGGCAACTACCCCCGACAGGAGTTGAAACTTGCCCAGCAACTGCATTCACAGGCCTGGCTGCATTCTGCTGCCCCCACCAAAAGGAGATCACACCTCTCTGATTGAATAAGGGGAGGAGTACCTGGGAGCAGGGAAACAGAACAATGAACTTCCCTTTGCTCCAAGCAATTTCTAAATCTGGGGGTCGTAAATGGCTTCCTTTTGGAAGGAAATGGGAGGGGCACTGCCTCTGTGAGCCAGCTGAGCTTGGAGGATGTGGGCAAACCAGAAATTCCCCCATGTGCTTTGGGAAACCACACCCCTCTGGGCAAGAGCATAATTTTAGAAAGATGGATAATTCATAGTACATAATTGTTAAAATTATATCAATAATATCATGATTCCTGTGATTTTTCTGTGCACATTTTAAGAGGTGTTAGGGCTCTGTGGTATGTTCTGGGAGGTAGTAGCAGAAAATAGGGTATTACTCCAAATGTATGTATGTTAAAAATCTGACACTTCATCATCTGATGCCCATATTCCTTGCGCACATTTGTGTAAATTCTGGAAAAGTTTAGAGGTTGTGTTCTGGATGAAAAGGGCAGAATTCTGTCAGAAGTGGACATGACATCTTACAAAGACAGGGATTGGATGGTTTGGTGCTACAGAAAATATGTTACCTGAACATATAATATTAGAAAAATTGTACATAGATAAATATGCATTTAAGTCAAAAATAGATTTGTGTGGAAAGTCACAAGGGGAGTGTTCTTTCTGTATGCCACAAAAAGGATGCCGGATGACTCACAATTCAGTTCCCCAGTCAGGCGACAGAGAATCCTATAGCCTAACAGGATCCTCAGAGGGTTGGGCATAGAAAGTCAGCCTTCCCACCCACTTTCAAAAGACATAAAAAGACCCACTGAAACCCAGGTTGGGACAGCTCTTTCCACTTTCTTGCGAAGCACTTTGCCGGACGACTTCAAATCCAGACAATATTCAGAGATCAGAACTTAGCAAACCAGATTCCAGAACCAGAACTTAGAATCCAGACTTCAGAACTAGTAGCAGAGAGGCCTTACTCCACAAGCTGAATCCTTCAGAGGCCTCAGAATCAAGCAACCTAACCAAGCTCTTCAACAGCGGGGTGAGCTGTTTGTTTCTGGCTAGAACCCTGTGCTAGAACCCAGAAAGCAGAGCTGTATCCAGACCGCCATGCAGTGCCGATAGAAGACCAGACCTAGACCAGACCGATGTGCAGTGCCAGAACTTTTGCCAGAACCAGATATCCAGACCAGCAGAGCAGAGAGAACCGCAGCTAAACCTGTTGACCAGATCTGTGACGAGGCCCATTCCTTCCAAAATTAGGAGTGACTATCCAGCCAGAACTGTGCAAACCAATCTCTTAGTTTAAAATAATCTAATTCAAACCATTTCCACCTATTTATAACTGCATAGAAATTGTGTGTCCATTCTGTGATTTCAAACCTGTGAATGTGTCAATTTCCATTCTGAATCATTATTTCATTTCTGAAATCTATCTCCACAAAATCATCAACATCTTTTGAACCATAGGAACAAGATTTAACTTTCATTTTAAAGCTAAGATCCTCAGCTTTCCAACAAGCCCTAAACCGACTTTCTACTCTTTATAGTTTTTCCGTAATCGCGCTCGACGCACTCAGAAAAAGTGCCACGAATTGCAATTTGACTCAAACTTCTTCACCTGTCAAAAATAGCTGTCTTTTGCTTCCATTGTTGAAATTCGTTTTCAACCTGATAATCCCTCATGAATCATTGCTAGTGTTGACCTGAACTAATTCAAAGTAGCTGTCACCTACCCTGAATCTCCTATAGGGAATTAAAATCATTTTTAGCATATTTTCACTTAATTGTAAATCACATTAAAAGTATTTCTGCATGTTTTAAAAGCATACCGGTTGCTCTAAGCTTGCTAGGGGGGAACTGAATTGGTATTGCATTCGATTGTATTCCTGAAAATTGTGTGCTCCCCTTCCATCTCCTTATATTGCATAAGGGGGGGAGTGAATTGTCAAAAGAAAAAGTGATCAAATTATCTCTTGTGGAAACCATCTCAGTTTATTTCTGTGCTGCATTCTTTTTCATCATTGCATTCCTTGAAACCATAAAGTATTCTCAGCTACCTTATCCTTTCTATACCAACTCCTAAGTAATTAAAAAAGTGTGCTAGTGTAATATTATCCATTGTTTATCACTGTCATATTCATAAGCGTGCTATCAAATATTAATTTATTTATAAAAGTGTGATATATATCTTGTTTAATTTTTCAATAAATCTTTTTATTTGCAAAACAAACCTCATTCTTGGCTCAGTGAGGTCAGGGGGATTCAAAGAGAGGGGTGTTATACAAGGGTTTATCATCCAGATCTATGAACTTGTCATACAAATATATGAATAAAGACTTCCATTGGGCATCCCAGACTAGGCACTGACTTAGGTGGAGTGCTGAATTGAAGTCAATTAACAACACTGAGTACATAATAATAATGTACCCTAATGCACATTCAGATATTTGCAAACTGGTTGGAGATATTAAGAAAAATGAGGCAACACTATCACTAAGCCGGTTTTTATATTTTTTATGTTTGTGTTTAGATATAACGATTGACAAAAAACACCACCCTTGAAAACACGACATCCAACATCAGGTGTCCTCTGTGTGTCCTGACAAAAGCCTTAGTCGGATCACCAGATGTCCGGTTACAACAGTTAACACGTATTATCTAAGTGTTTTACATATCTAAGGCTGGAAACAGAGTTACCTCTGTCGACACATCTTGTAAAAAAATCATGGATTCTGTTCATGATTGGAAGTCACCTTGTTATACTAACATCACTTTAAGTTGACAATGAGCTTTATTAAGTGTTGCTATCTGCCAACAGACTGATTTGTACTTTTGAATATTCTGTTTTTTACTATTATCATATATTGCTATATGTTGTTGTTGTTTTTTCCATTTTCTTTTAACAAATATGGACCTTGGATGTCCTTGTTTTTTAGCATGTACTAGATAAATAAAATCGATTATATATATTGCCATACCAGGCTCTTGTACATATCTTGTGATATATGCTTTCACACAAGATTTTTCAGTTATAGTTGCCTACTACTAGTCTAAATCTCCAACCCGTATGTTGACATCAATGGGTAGCTTGTTTCTGGGACTTTTTTGTCTTTCTCATGAACTGTAACCACATCCCACAAGCCCCTAACAAAAAAGTGGTATTTTTGCTCATATAGTATTTCTCTAGTTCCTCACAGGGCCCATGGCCTGAATATGGGCTCTCTGCTTCCCCTCTTTTTGAGCAGCAAGCGCAAGGCACAAATGCCAAAAGATGGTGTCTTGCCAAACTCCCTACAGCAATCTTTTTTGTACTGGTTAGGGTTAATTTAAGAACAGGCACACATTTGAGTAACTTGGTAGAACCTGCTTTATGACGCCCATAGCTTCTGACTAGAGGAGGGCAATATGGCCAGTTTTCTTACTGCAGACAGGATGGTGGGTTCGGAGAACCACAGCCCCCTGCATTCCACCAGTGGTATAAAATCAGTTTTGGCAATTTGCCATGCAAACATTTTTTTTTTACGTGGGAGCATTACAATTTCAGTCAATTAGGAGGCACAAAATAATTTGGCCTCTTGACTGGCCAAAATGTTTGCAAGGCTGAGGCTAGAAAGATGCCAACAAATTGTACCACCCAAAGAGGCAAAATCGATTTCAACTCTCATTATTGGTGGAAAATGCCTGTTCTCGCCCGCTGAGGGAATATTTCGTCAATTCCTACTGCTGAGGGATTGGCTTCCTTCTGAGCATCCCACATTTGTATTATCTTCCATATTCCCGTCAGCAAACTCGTTTATGTTCACATTTCATCCCTGTTTATGCCAGCCTTTTCAAACCTATTAGTAGTGGAGGCGAGGCTGTTTTATACATTCATAATTTAATGAACGTGAAAATCACTTTAAAGTGCACTTTTCCCAAGCTTAGACCTGAAACAAAGCTTTTATTCGGACCCTTTTCCCCCAAAACACACCTTCTATATAACTAAGGCAATGTTAGCTTTGCTTTAGCAAACCTACCTTCATTTGTGTGAACATGAGCGCGCCACCTACGAATTCCGATGTAAAGTGCTAGAAAGTAGCTTATGGGAGAGACACTCTTTGCCTTTTAGTCGAGCAGCATTTTCTCATTTCCACACAGCTCCCGCTGCAGTGCCAACTGTCTCTCCCGCGTTCTCTTGCTAAAACCTCCTAAGAAAATATTAGTACAAAAAAAACATCTGTCATCCATTTTATGTTCTCCAAAGACACGGTCAATCAAACGGCTCATTCAGGAGTGCATGGGACATGGCGGTGCGGTGCTCTCTGCCCTGAGAGGCCGACCCTTGCCAAGGGAAGTACAACTTTTCAGAAATGAATGCGAATATTGTTGCTCAATAATTTATTCATACTCGAGTGCAAGGCAGTACTGGCGCTGTTTTGGCTTTTGGGAAGAACTTTCCATGTGTTTAACTGCACATTGCATAATGAATTGGGTACATACAAATGGCCATTCACAACGCCCTAGTTTTTGAAAAATCAAAGTCAAATTGACTTGGATTTCACCCCGTCACAAAAAATGTATGGCCTATATAAAGAAATCAAAACAGAGCCACATTGTTGTCCCTTTATACTAAGTGAAAGTCGTAGAAATATAAGAATATATACAAAATGTCACACAAACATTCATTAATATACCTGATTTGTTTTGAAGTTTGAAGTTATAAATGCTCTGATGATATTTGAAACCCTGAGCTGTTTCGTGTTTTGTGTTTATGTATATGATATGATGCCCCTTTGACAGGTGAATCTGTTGAATATGAATTTAAAAATGATACTGTACATCAGTGGCGGTTGGTGAATTTTTTATGTGGAGGGGCGTAAATATTTCTTCCACATATTCCTTAGTGACTGAGCATAACTAAGAGCGTTAGGGGCGGTTCTCCCCAGATTTTTTTTTTTAAATAATGAGTTAAAATGGTGCATTTCATAGCACACTTTTTAGAAAAATTGGGTAAAAAGCCAAACAGTTTGCAATTGGTTTTGAAGGGTAACTCATGAAAACATCCAATAGATGCAAGGGACCAACAGTGCACAGGAGCATTTCTCCAACACATTTTCATGATACATTTGCCCACAATATCTGCCAGTATAAAACATTTCCACACTGGTTGTGCCCATACGTTTCCATGCTGGCTGCACCAATATTTGCTAGTATTCTCATATAAGACCATACTCATGCCTGCTTTGCACATAATGCAAGTAATGATACTATAAGAAAACATGTCCATGTTTGTTCTACCGATATATGTCAGAATCTTTACATAAGAACATACTCCAGTCGGCTTTACCATTTACAAATACATGCCTCAGTATGAAAACATATCCAAACTGGCTGCACCAAAATGCCAGTCTAGCTGCATAATAACAGCTATCATGCTTGCTTTATCAAAGATGCCCAATGGAAAATATCATGCCATAGAAACAATGGCTAGACTGGCTGCACCAAAATCACAGTCCAGCCACGTAATAACACTTATCACGTTTGCTTTATCAAAGATGCCCAATAGAAAATGCCATACCACAATACGTAATGGCTAGAATGGCTGCATTGAAATGCCAGTCTAGCTTCATAATGACACGTATCATGCTTGTTTTATCAAAGATGTCCAATACAAAATGTTATTCCACAGAAACAAATGGCTAGACTGGCTGCATTAAAATGTGATTCTAGCTACATAATAAAACTTACCATGCTTACTTTATCATAGATGCCCAATACAAAATGTTATGACACTGTAGGAACAATAACACTTATCATGCTTGCTTTATTAAAGATGCCCAGTCCAAAATGCCATGCTACAATAAGATATGGATATACTGGCTGCACCAAAATGTCAGTCTAGCCACGTAATAACATTTATCATGCTTGCTTTATCATACATGGGCAGTAAAAAATGCCATGCCTTCCCCCTGGTGCAGCAGCACCTCACGCTCAGACATAGTCACCTTAATTATGAATGTTTGTTTGTTTGTTTATTTATATAACACACCAAACTCTCAGGTAGCTGGGCGCATTACAACGTTACAAAGAGATACATAGGCATATATATACATATACAAGCACTTATTTACACAATATTACAGATATATATATATACAAGAATGCTTGTTATACATTGGCTATAGTTGTTGTGAGAATAGCCCTATTTTGGAATTCTTTCTGAAGTCATGGTAGGACGGTTCAGATCTTAGGTCAACAGACAGGAAGTTCCACAGTTTGGCTGCAAGCACGGGAAAACTACTGCTGCTTGCTTTCTGTAGCTTATATCTAGGAACTTTAAGGCAGTGGGAGTGTTGGGTCAGGGATTTTACCTCCTTAGATACATTTATATTGATGCCATCTATATTGAAAGATTTGAACCAGTTGAAAGGAAGATTGGAAGACCTGCAGCCTCACTGTGACACCAAACTACAGAAAAGGCTATAGGAACTGCACCCGTGGCTGCTGGCGCACTGGCACACTTGTGGACGCCGGTTACATTGTATCAGTGTGCGAGCAGCTGAATCAGGACAAAGGGAGGCATGTAAGAAGACCACACACTGCAGGACGATAACAGCCTGCACACACTCGCAGACGAATCATACGGATACTTTGTCGCATAAGGCCAACATTACAGAGTTGTGGGCTGTGCTTCCGAAAATAGGTAACTGATCAGACGAACAGGGAATGACAGATTCTCTTTCTCGTCAGAGGCATGTGAGGTGCAAAACACTGGATATGCCTGCTGCAGTGGAGATACGGGCAAGCGGCTTTGGGAGATATTACTTGCAGGTCTAGGACAAACAGGGTCATACAAGGTGAGCGATCTGAAGAAGCAGGGCGGTTAACAAGCTGGAGGAGCACTATAGAAAGGCCTGCTCCAAATTTATGGGCAGTGTCTACACCCCTGGTGGAACAATGTTGCACAGATGGAGCATTCAAGCCTTTGAACAACGATCAGGCACTGCTTGAGCCCTAGACGGGGAATGTTTGCTTCAGCTGATAGTGAAACTGACATGGTATTCCGCTGAACGGACCCGACCTGTAGGGATACTCGGCAAAAACAGGGCACCGGGCTGCATTGGAAAAAAGGCACTGGAGCCATTAAGCTGGGCGCCACTGCTGGCATAAATACCATAAATAAGCCGGTGCAGATTAAGACCGGGGTCGTGGGCCCTCCAACCAGCTAAACGAGGCCAGCAAAGCACACTGCCCACGGCACCCAGAGCACAGGGGTGTCACAAGGCAGGACCAGAGGCCGCTCACACCACCACCAACATAATCCACATTGAAGAGCGAACAGACATTGTGAGCCCATATGAGGAGATAGCGCCGAGGCACACCAACAGGGGCCATACAGCACAAGTGGGATAAACAACCCGCAGCAGAGCCTGCAGTGAGCCCCGGGGGCTCATCCAGTGTAGCCGGCCAGCACAGCGGGCAGGGGTACACAATACGAGGACGCATCCGCCTCTTGAGGGCCACCCCAGCAACTCTAGACACACAGTCCAGCACAGGCAGAGGTACGGAACTCGCAGAGACCCATAACGAGTACGGTGAAATACAAAAAAAAAAAGCAGTCGCAGCACACTAATCCCTACAGACCCGCGGCCCAGAAATGCGGAAGACACCCACTAATCCAGAAAGTGACAGAAGGAGGGGGCATGCAGCACGCCCTCCGTTCAGGGCCGCGGAGGACCCCATAAACAATCGGCTCTGGTGACCACATGACGCCATGCAGGCGTAATTTGCCAGGAAGAGAGATGGGCCCAAAAGCAGACTGGTCCAAGCTATAAGCTAGTACCGGGCTGCAGGCTCACACCTACGTGGTCTCACAGCACCGAGCCTCATATGAGCCTGAGACTCAGCAGCAGTAGAGCGGGGCAGGCATTTAAAAGCTCCAAGGGACACGTGAGGAGGCCACTGGAAATCATGACAGCAGAGACACCGCGTGAAGTGGCAAGCCAGACCAAGGTTGGTGCCTATAGGGCCTGCAGTAGCACCAACACAGGCCCCGAAGCCCCAGGACGCGTAGACAGCGAGAGGCCCCACTAAGAGTCAGAGAGTATAAATAGGAAGAAACAGCAGCGGCCGAGGACGTGGGAGAACATAATCCATTTGCGTCACGACACATATAGCACATAAGAACTTTCACTACAGCCCACTGAGGGCAACATACCCAAGCACGGACTATCCCTGAGGCACCAAAAACCATATTTCTGAGCACCTGCAGAGAAACATACGGCGATGCCAAGATGGCAAATAAGCAGACCAAGGCGAAGGGCAAACAACCCACGCTGGAGGAATACGCGAGAACACCGCAAATGTCAGAAGGGGCCAGAAGTAAGGAAAAGAACCCAGCCACAGACACTGCCTTGGGGAACAAAGACCAGCAGATCCTGGAAGCAATTGCGGACATGAAACTTACATGGGAAACTAAACTGGAATCTGCCATGGTCGAACTGAAGGCCGCACTAGAACTGAAAGTGGGCTCAGTACAGGAAGAGGTGAATCTCCTCAGGCAAGACGTCAGAACGCTGGCAGAACGCCCGGACGAATTGGAAAAAGAGATGGCCCCGAACACAGCTGCATGCGCGTCTCAAAAATCAGAGATTCACATCTTAGAACAACACGTGAGTAACCTGAAAAATAGGGCAGAAGAAGTGGAGGGACGTGACCAGAGAAACAACGTACGCATTGTGGGACTAACGGGAGGAGTGATGACCCAAGGATTTGCAGTGGAACGGGCATATAGGGCCTTAACGCGTAGGCCACCACCAGGGGCCCCACTGAGGCCAATCAACGCCGAAATCCTGAACTATCGAGACAGGAAGAGAATCCTGGATTTTTTTGGGAAGGGAGGAACGATACAAAGGGCATCAGCGAACATCACGGCATACCCGGATTATACATTGATGGTACAAAGATGGCGCATGAACTATGGGGCAGTGAAAAGACGGCTGCGGGAAGTAGGGTATAAGTACATGCTGATATACCCTGTGAAATTGAAGGTGTACCGTCAAAACAGAGCACTCTTCTTCGACACCCCAGAAGAGGCATCAGATTGGCTGGACATGCAGAACTGCCCATCGGAGACTGGCACCCAGAAGGAAGGCGGCGCAGATAAGTAACATAGAGGCCGCAGTACCTAAAGTGCCGCGGACTCAGACATTGGGACTTGAATATAAGATAGGGCGTGGGCAGTTGTGTCTTTGGCTACATAGGCCGCATTGATAAGTATACTTAGGTACAGAGATATCGAGTAAATTTCAGGAGCCCCATGCAACCCGCTATTTTACCCCCGTGAATAGATTAGTTAGGATACTGATAGATCGGTAGCACCCTGCTGGGTTCCTGATCTCAGCAACCCGAGATAGGACCAAATGTGGGAGAGCCTGAGATCCAGGGATGGAGCTGGGCACCAGTTGGGAATGGGTTGGGTGGGCGGTGGCTTAGGGAATGTGTGCAGTGAACAAAGTTGGGGGGACCGGGAGAGGGGGGGAGTTAGTTGGGGAGTTAACATTGAATTTAGACAGGGAACAAGCCCATACTCATGCCAAAATAAGTTCAAGAGAGGAATAGATAGGGGGACAGGGGGAACAAAACACGGATGGCAACGGGAAGTCTCAGAATTGTAACTTGGAACGTGAGGGGTCTTAACAGTTACTTGAAGAGGAACAAGGTAATGTTGTATCTGAGGAGGCAGAAAGTGGACATAGCAATATTACAGGAAACCCACCTCACCAAAGACAAACTTGAGAAGGTCAAGAAAAGGTGGAGAGGGACCACTGTGGGAGCGACATATTCAGCTTATGCCAGGGGGTGGTTACCTGGGTAGCACCTCATGTGCCATTTCAGATGCTCCAAGTTACGGTGGAGCCAGACAGGAGGATGATTGTAATAAAGGGGCTGCTGGAGAATAGTGAATTGAGCATCATAAATACCTATGCCCCCAACCATGACAGAGCGGCCTAATTTAGGATCTTATAAGGCAAAGTTAGCTCCCTCCTGGGAGGTGCGATTATGTGGGAGGGGATTTCAACTGCACGTTATATCCCAAAATGGATAGGTCCGATACGAAACTAGATAAGCCCACCCCCGCCTCAAAAGCCCTATGGGCCTTGCTGAGAGACTTTGGCTAGAGGATATCTGGAGACAGCAACACCCGAATGATAGGCACTACTCACACCACGCAGCCCCACAAAACCTATACACGAGACTGGACTATATGCTCGCTGCCTCCGAACTCATGGGTGAAATGGTGGGCTCAGAATATAAGGCAAGAACGCTATCAGACCACTCCCCCTTGGTGGTGGAGTGGAGACACCAGGCCCCCTGAGCAAGAATTCTAACATGGAGACTTAGAGCCGAGCAGGGGCGTTGCTGGGAGGGGTTAAGGGGGCTATAGCCCCTGATCTTTTGGTTGTAGCCCCAGATAGAATCTCAGGAGCTACAGCCAAAAGACTAGCTAGCCCCCAGTCCCAACAGTTCTGACATCAGCATAGCCCCGGGTCTTTTCCAGACCTAGCAACTCCCCTGGAGCCGAGGCCCTACAGGACTCTGCATTCCGTGAGGACGTAAGGGAGGAAATTATCGAGTACTTTGACACTAACACAGGGAGTGTGAAGTCGGAAAAAACTCTATGTGAGGCGTTTAAAGTGGTAGTAAGAGGTGCGTCCATATCTAAATCTAGAGGGCTCCTAAGGGGTATAGAGCGAGAGCTGCAAGAGACAGAAAAGAAATTGGAAGCAATGATGCGGAAAGGGGGCACCTCACAGGAGGATGCCGAACAAGTGAACCACTTACAGCAAGCCAACAGGGAGCTCTGGGAACGACTATGCAAATTGAATTATAAGAAATACATTGAAAGGCAACATGCGGAGGAGGACAAAACAGGGAGGCTGCTGGCATGGCTATATAAAAATGAGACACCGAGAATGCTAATCAGAGAGATAATGGGAGAAGAAGGGCAGATCTGGAACACCCAGCAGGGAGTGAATGAGGGGTTCCTTAGATTTTACAAACACCTTTATGAAGATGCAGGGGAGGAAGCAGGGCAGGAGACACTGGAAACATTGGAGGACATAGGATTGCCTAAATTAAATGAGGAGGAAAAGGAAAACCAGGAGGCCCCAATTACATTAGAGGAACTTGAGACAGTGGTCCTGCACTTACCCACCTGTAAGGCCCTGGGGCCGGATGGGCTCCCCAGCAAATTTTATAAAATGTATAGGCAGGAAGTACTTCCCCCCCTGCTGACCATGCTAAATGAGGCATTTGAATTTGCACCTGATATCACTGTACGCTGATGATATGTTGCAATATCTGCGCTTCCCAGAGGAAAACTTGCAGTATGTCCTAGAAGTGATGAAGCACTACGCATCCTTTTCGGGCATAGCAGTAAACCCTGAAAAATCCAGCATGTTTCCTCTGGGAAGATATGGAGGGTCTCCACCGGAAGACCTACCCGTCTTGAAAATACCCTGGCAGACTAAAACTTTTAGATACTTGGGGATCGATATATATCATAAGGCCGCAGATGAATATAAATATAACACAGAGAAGGCCGTGGAGGGCATCAAGAATAGCATGGGGTTTTAGGCGAAACTCCCCCTGGCCATGGTGGACAGGGCGGCCTTGCTTAAAATGGTGGTTCTGCCCAGGCTGTTACACTTTTTTACGAACATTCCATACATGCTCCCCAAACGTTTTTTCACGGAACTCCAGAGCCTATGCAGGGGCTTCATATGGCATAATTCTAGAAACAGAGTAGCCCTATGGAAGCTACAGAACCCGTATGATAGAGGGGGCATAAGCCTGCCGAATTTCGAGATATATCACCTGGCAGGGCAGCTTCAGTACGTGGCCAGATGGCTATCGGAAGAAGAGACAGCAGAAGCAAGATTGCTAAGCAGGGACTGCACTCCATTCTTTCTAAGTGAGCTAATATGGCTGCCTAAATCAGAGATGCAGGGACGTGCGAGATTGCTGGAACTAGGCTGGAAAATATGGCACAAAGCATGCCAAGTGCTGGGAAACCCGACCCCGTGCTCCCCGCAGGTACCCCTGGTAGCGCTATGCAGCGAGGACACACAAATGCTGAGAGGGATCTGTAAATTCTGGGAACCGATGGCCCTAGTGATCCTCGGGGACATATGGCAGGAAGGGGAGGCACTAGATTTTCAAGAGATAATGGAAGACACTGGGGTATACCCAGGACAACACATTACATATACCAGAATAATCAAATGAATGGGAGGAAACTGGCTCAGGGGCCATGTATGGTATTTTATTAATGGACATCTTTGATAGATTGTCCCCCCTTCCCATCTTTGAGCTATTAGCAACATTGCTGCTAGGACTAATAGTGTTTGAGCTTTGTGCCTTGCTGTAGTATTCCCCTTTCGATTCACATCTGCCAGACCCACCAACACTTCTTCAGGAGTAGCCCTAAACCCCTCCACAAACACCTGCCCCCGCGCATCCTGCACTTCATTCCGAAAGGCCCAAATTTGGGGCACTTCCGCCAGGCGTGTGACCACGTACCCCCTTTGTCCCTTTCCCCGCATCCCCTCCAACACTTCCGGATAGATCTTACCGAGCTTGGCTGGGGTATAATGCCATCTATATATGATCTTGTACCACATTTCTTGCAACTAGGAAGATTTTGCCAACTTAGATACATCCCACCACATACGTTCGTAGGACTCCCTCGGTATCTCCCTCCCCAGCGTTTGCTCCCGTCGTCCCATGTACACCAGTGGAATTTGTGGAGCTGCGTTAGCTAGAACCCCATACAGCACAGAGTGCAGCCCCTTAGAATAATTATGTGAAGAGATATATGTTTCAAATGGAGTTAGAGGCTGGGACAAGGCTTTCCTGATTCCGAGTTTGAGATCCAGTGTCTTATTTGAAAGTACCAGAGCCTTTCTCTCTCACCTAGCCTGAATCCATTTTTACACTCAATTATTGAATATTGGAGTGAAGGGGAATGGGAAGGACGTGATACCATATTTTGACACTAATTAATCCCATGTATCAGCTATCAGTTTTGTAATTGTACAGCTGGGAGGACCTGCCCACCTTTGGAATCCATAAGACATCATTTAGCGAGTGCTTGTTAATTGCTCTATCCATTCCCACCCAGCGTTGTCTTTCCCATCCAGAGTTGTCCAGTGTTCTCCATGAATCAGTCCTTGATAATATGTATTTGGGTGGCCTCATAGTACAGCTAAAACTGTGGGAAGCCCATGCTCCCTTTCCCTTTGGGAGCTGACAAAAGAGTACGCCCTACAGGGTCTTCCATCCTTCCAGACAAAATTATTGGTAATCTTTGGTAATTCAGCAAATAACTTGTTTGGCATGGCCACCAGGAGGGCCTGGAATGAATAGAGCAGCCACAGTAAAGAGACCATATTTATGGCAGCCATTCAGTCCATCCATGACACTATTGGGGAGTCCCACTTATGGGGGGTCAGCCTTTATCGATGAAAGTGAGACTGGGAAGTTAGCTTTGTACCATGCCTTTATTGTAGATGTAATAGTTTCCCTCCAAGTATTTGATCCCCGCAGGGTTCCACAGAAAAGGCTTGCCCTCTTGCAGACTTACTCCACCCCCCCTCGACCAGAAGGTTGATGACTTCAGATTTCCCGATATTAATTTTAAAACCAGCCACTCTCGCAAACACCTTAAGAGCTGCCAGAACCGCTCTCTGTGATCTTTCCGGTTGTGTCAGTGCCAGCAGCATATCATCTGCAAAAGCAGCCACCTTATGCTGTTTGCCTCCCAAACGACAACCGTCTAATCCTTCCCAATTCCTGAAAAGACTGCAGTAAGGGCTCCAGGTAGATGGCAAAGAGTGGGGTGACAATGGAAATTACTGCTTGGTTCCCTTGCGTAAATTAAATTTGCCCAATAGTGAGCCATTTCTAACAAGCCTTGGTGAGGGAGCCCTATAGTTCGCATGGACCATTTTTATGTGGCCTGTTCCCAATCCTATTTCTTCATGATTTTTAACAGAAATTACCATTCCACCCAGTCGAGCGCTTTTTCAGCATTGTGGGAGAGGAGGATGGCCGGGATTACATTTTTCTGCACCTTCACTACCACATATGCTATTTTCCATATGTTTTTGGATTTTTGATTACCCGAGATAAAATCTGATTGGTGTGGATGAATTAGGGTGGGAAGCCAACTTTTCAACCTATTTGCCACGACCTTGGTGTACATTTTAGCATCAGCATTTATCAGGGCTATGGGCGGGTATGAGCTGCACTGGCTGGGATCCTTGTTCCATTTGGGGAGGAGTACTACTTTTGCTTCCTCCATCGTGCCAGTTATTCGCCCTCCATCTCGAAAATATTTAAAGAGGTTGGTAAGTGAAGGGGTCTTAATCCCACAAACGGTTTTATAGAAGCCAGTCGTAAAGCCATCCGGGCCTGGAGATTTATTAAGGTGGAGAGCTTTGATCATTGAGCAAACCTTCTCTTCCATGATCTCCCTACCCAAGTCCTCTGCAGCATCAGACTTTAAACTCTGTATATGCGCCATGTCTATATAGTTACTCTGTAAGAGGTCGAGAGGGGATTACGAGGTATATAAATCAGCATCAAATTGGGTAAATCGTTCTTGAATGTTTACTGTATTCTATCTCCCTGTGCATTATCTACCGCAAGAATGACTTTGGAGCCTATCTGATACCTTAGTAATTTTACTATAAGCTTAATTGCCTTATTCACTTTTGCATAATAGCGCTGCCTTACAAACAGCAGGGCCCTCTCAGCTTTTCATGTTTGGTGAAGGTAAGTTGGCACATAGCCTGCCTATACTGCCTATAATCATTCCTAGAAGTGTTAGCTACACACCTTTTCCTACTCTCTTGTACCTCCTCTTACAGTTGGTGCTCCAGCACCCTCATCTGTTTCTCTCTGCTTGCCTTTGCAGCGATAAGCTCGCCCCTGATCATCGTCTCGAATGCATCCTAGCATACACCCTTGTTAGTGGCTTCGACACTGTTGAATTAAAAAAATTGGGCAATTTTGTCTTCTATTTTTTGTCTGATTACCGGGCCCTTAAACAACTCCCCTGCTCTCTCCACCCCCAAAACCGCTGAGCAAGCAAAGGCATATGGAGGTCCATTGTGACCGAGGCATGGTATGCAATGGCGATTGGACACACCCCTATCGAATGGACACTTGAGAAAAAGGTGAATCCCTGTTCCCTCCCCCTCACCTCCCTCCACACATCTCGAGACCTGAGGATTCTAATTTGAGCTTTATTGATTCAGAAGCTATCCCGCTGCTCTAGCTTGATTTCCCAGAGCTCCTATCTAGCTTGCCAAACTAAGCTACATTGAAGTCCCCCATCACAATATTTCCTTTTGCAAATCCCTCTTGGGTTATGAGGAAGTATTTCAAAAACAGTTCTTGCTCCACATTGGGCGCTTATATTGAGGCCAACATGTAGTCCCTCCCACCAATAACACCCCTCACCAGGACATAACGTCCCACTTATCAGCTTTGGTATTCTCAATCCGCACCCGTCGCCCCCATTTCTAATACCTAGGACCAGCCCCCCCCCCCCCGTCTTCATGGTTGCAGACGCATGCAATATGTGTGAAAAGTGTCTAGATATAAGCCTTCCCAGATCTTGGTGAAGCAAGTGCAGGGCTAGCACATCTGGCATATGTGTCCTAACAAACAGCTCTAACATTTTCCTTTTTAACAGGGAGTTTAACCAAAATAACATTCTGGGTTAAGCAATTGAATTTTCACTATGTCGCCTCATTTCCTGTTACTGCGCCTGACTGTTGTGGGGCTTTCTCTTTGTTGCCCTGTCCCATCGTCCCCCTGGGTCCCACCCTCCTCCAAAATAGTCGCTCCCCCCAGCCCTCCATCCCCTCTCTTAATCCCCCCTCACAACATGAACCTCACTTACCATCCCCCAATATCGGCACGCCCTCATGGTACACAAGATGAGTAAGCCTACTGTCCCTCCAATGCACCTCTGGTTGGCATAATAAAAGAAAAACCTGAAATAATCACATTCCCTCCCTTAGCTTCTCGTATCCAGATTCATGCTCCTCTCCCACTGCTCAGGCTAGCCTCAATTGGGTGCGGTCTTCTGGCTAGATCCTCTCCCCTCTTTGGAGGATGGACCCCTGGGCTGTGGTCTCTTCCTCCTATGGTTTTCCACTAATGACCATTCCCTGGGTCATTCTCTGCTTAGCATCTGGGGCGGGGCTGTTATCTCCATTGCCAATTTCCAGCAGGGTACAGGCTTCCTGAGCAGACGTAATATGCTGTTGCTCTAACACTACGCCAAATGAGAAGCTCTATTTATACTGAATGTTCCTTCTTGTGAGCTCCCGGACCACTATAACCACCACCCTCCTTTTCAATAGTATCCTCCATGGTAGTGCTCATAAAAGTTGGATTTGTGTTCCTCGCATCAAGAGCAGCTCTTTAAACCTTGCAGCCCGCAGTATCGCCTACTGTTGGGGATCCGACGTGAGCACTTCCAGTACATCCCTCCCTCTGCGATTTGGCCCCCCTGGAGCCTCCGTAACCTGTGGATCCGGTTTATCCCCACAGTTTCTGGAGCAGCATCTACCACTATGTTTGCAAAGAGCTCCTGTAACTGGGCTTTGAGCTCCTGGTCCGTCACTGCTTCTGGGACATTTTCTATCCATATATTGGACTTCCTTGATCTATTTTCTAGGTCCTCCACCTGTAGCTCCAGATTCTGTGCCGTCCTGCTCAAATATTCAATCGCCTCACATTGGTCCTTTGAGTCAGCCACCAAGTCCTGGAGGCCCTGCTCAACAAGGTTTGTTTGCTCCCCAGTATGCCCACTTCTTCATTCAGCAGTGTCATTGCTGTGTTTTGATCTGATCACAGCAGCTGGAAATGTTTGTGAAAGGACTTGGTAAGTGAGCTCTGCAGGACTACCAGGTCCTGGAGGTGGTCCTGCCTGGTGACAGTCTCCCCCGTAGGTGCTGCTGCCGCACCCCTACAGGATGCCATCTCCTTTGATTTTATGCCACTGGGTTTGGGGTCCCCATCCCCCCAGAGAATGTGTGGGGTGTCCAGTGGATTCCCCGGTCAGGTGCTGGTTTCTGGAGCTTTTGGGTGGCCGTCAGCATCCAACTTGCTCTTCCCGGGCCTCAGCCTCCCAGAAGGATTTTCCAGTGCGGGTCCCTATGTACCGGGCTTCTGGCCAGCCCCTGCTTGAGGACCCTGTCAGGAATGGATGTGGCTCAGTGCCTCCCTGGCCCGCTCCTGTTTGCCGCAGGCTCTCCCCAGGGTCCTTGCTATGGAATACTCCCACCACACTAACCTCCATGGGTGCTATGTCACTTCACAGGCCTCCGTTCCCTTAAGACAAGAACAAAGCTGCTTCGGGTGCCTTTCGTCCCATTGCTGACTCCCGAGAGGGGATTCTCGGGTGGGGGCTCATACCAACCCTCTACTCCAGCTCGAGGCCCCAGTCCCACTGGAACCTCTGTCACTGCTGGTCTGCCGTCCCTTCCTAGGCCTCTCTGATGAGGTTGTTTCAGCCAGGGAAGTAGGGAGGGTAGCCAGTCACCACCTCCATCTACCGCAGACTGCCCGCTCCCCGCAGGACACCGGATCCTGCCACCCGCCTGCGCTCCTCCTCTGCTCCTGGTGTACGGTGTGGTGTCAGCGTTGCTGGGGCCTCACCCGCCCTGCTCTTGGCATTCTCCCAGGGGGGATCCCTGCAGCCACTGCTTCTGTCGGAAGTGTGTCCTCAAGCCCACACCCGGTCTGATACTGGAGGAGGCCGTCGTCACCGCAGACTTCTTTGCTGCGCTGCTCGGCTGCTGACGTCCACATGCGTACCTGCTGCCACACCTCTGTGCCGATCTCCATCAAGCCTGCATCGGCTCACTGTGCTCGCAGAGCATCAATGTTTAGCCTGTGACATCCAGGAGCTTATTTTGTAAACATTTAAGGCATTGGGGAGGTGATGTTGCTCTATTTCCCCACATAGTCATCCGTAGTGTTTTTTTGCATAGTAATAATAGTTGTGATGAAATTTAACATCTTGAGTCTTCTAGAGCCTTAGCTCAGCAAATTGTATGACAAAGCCAACCTGGATGCCTTTTGTGGAATAACAACATAGGAGAGGAGGGGCATGCTTTTCTCAGTTCTCCCCTAGCTATTATTTGGTCTATCAAGTGAAACGTCCATCAAGTATCTGGGTGCATCGACTGGTTATTCACATGACGTATTCAAGTATTCTTCCAGAGGTTTCCATGAGCACGTGGAACGAGAATGGCATATTTGTTTTTGGCTAGATAACTGTTCATTCGGTGAGTATAAGCCACCTGATTCCACCATTTTTATGTTGCAAGCTTCCAGTTGATTGTAATCGTCTTATGAGCTATGGTAATTATTATGACGTTTACCTTGAGCCTTATTCCTGCCAAAGCATTGGCTAGCACTCTCACCCAAAATCAATGAGATGGATAGTGGAATCGTAATCCTGCATGTATCTAAAATTATAGGCCAGATTGACCTCCAAAATTTAGAGATTAACCTACACTCATATAACATGTGTCTCATGGTACCTATCTGTGTATGGCACAACCAACAAAGGCAGGCAGGGGAGTTGGGATTTGCTTTCCCCAGTTTCAACAGTGTGCACAGAGCCCTGTTATAGGTCATGAATAAAGTGTGTGTCATTAATGCGGCAACCGATGTGTGTCCTTTAAGACGAGGCACCAATACTTAGAGATGGATGGGGATGCAGGCTTTACTCATACATCAATTATCAAACTGACTCATGAAGGTGGCAAAACTTAGTACTGTTTTATTTGCAATTATCTAAAACAGGGAGTTACAACAGACATCGCATAGCACAATCTTGATGAATTTAATGAAAAAAAAAGTTTTATAGTCAAAATTCTTCATCAGTGACGTCACACTACCTGGCAAACTACAAAATCCTACTTGGGGATGTGCTAGGCTTCCAGGGAACATCTAAGTATACTTCCATACTGACAGGTGTTGTGATTGGGTTTCTAGCATCAGGTGGACAACTAAACCCTCCTCTAGTGCAAGTCATCTTCATCATCACAAAATACGCGACGATCCATTGGTTACACAAACTATAGGGCTCTGTGTCACATGGCCCTCTATAATTGGTTGGCACGCTTATACCCTTCTGGAATATTCCACATGCTAGCAGTATGCAGGCTGGTACCCAAGGTGCCTGTAGGCTAGTCTTGACCATAGCTTCTCACCCAATTAGCATGACATCTATCATCAGGCTTGTGGTCTTTCATTAAATTAGGCTTTGAACTTGGCCTTGCAGAAGCTCTCTGTGCCTGAGATTAAAAGGGGGTGTGGCATGGTTTTATCTTCTGGTTTCGGTGTAGCTCGAACCAAAGTCTATTTCAATCTGACCATGTGACTGGAGACCATGTTTTTGAGCTCTTTGCTGCATATAATACATTTAAATGATGAACTCTTGATGCCTTCAGTGTTTTTTCATTCCACCTCAAACAGAAATTTGTTTCTTTCTTGTGTTCATGTAACTTCTTTACAGACAACCATGCTCACGGTGGGCTCGACCCTTGGTGTGGGGCCAGCCAGCCTTTCTTGGATTCTCCTCCGCCAATAGCTATTTTCCAACTGCGCCACCCTCAAGCCGCTTCCATTCACAGGGTTGAAGCTTTGCTAAAGTGCATCGTGGAACATCCAGGTTCTATAAATTCATGTCTATATACATTGGCGCATCGCCGCAATCTATTCACTATATAGCCAGCCTCAAGATTACTTTGTCTACTTGCGCTACAGCATCTGTACAATTGTAAAATGACTTTTCATTTTCTTCAGTGTTTCTTTGCATGAGCATCTTCATTTCAAGCCTGAAATGTTGCTCATCCTTGACAACTCCTCTTGAGATTTTATAGAATGCCTATGTTCTTTTGGCTTGTGCATCTTTTCAGGGTGCGTCAGTTCTGCTTTGCATGACGTCACCAGTCTTCTTTCTCACTCATTTTAACACTTCTTCCGGGACTCTATCCAGAAGACCATCATATCTTCGTGAATGCATATAGGGTTTTCTTGATGGATACCTTGTTTCAAGAATTCTTTGCATTACAGGCATCCTCACTGGTACTGCACGTGTCGCAATTTCCGGTTCCCAGCATAGAGGCAACATGGCGGCAGAGCTTCTGGTAGGGGTTTTTGGCTCTTCCTCTACACTCCCCCCTCTGGGTGATTCATCGACCACTCTCTCATCCATCTTCACATGACATTCTCGTCTGAAGAAATGCTTCTTTGGGGTCCATATCTTTATGACTCCTTTCAGGCACCCCGCTGATTTCACATGCTCATCAACACTCCAGGTCATAAGACTACATTGCCCATTGTG
This sequence comes from Ambystoma mexicanum, assembly GCF_040938575.1. Classification (NCBI taxonomy): domain Eukaryota; kingdom Metazoa; phylum Chordata; class Amphibia; order Caudata; family Ambystomatidae; genus Ambystoma; species Ambystoma mexicanum. The sequence goes on from NC_090935.1 coordinate 780,466,486, forward strand.
ACTGCAGTAAATCCATCTTCCCACATACTTCTTATGGTTCTTCAGATACAGAAACTTCGTTCCCTCAGGTACATAAATACTGGCTTTTACGTAGTCTCTGATTTCTTCATCTGTTAGCTCTTTAGGTTTGAATCCTCATTTGACATCAATCACAATCTTCATTCCTATTGCTTTCTTTTCAATCTTCTTGCATTGTGTGATTATTATCCTGATCGCACAGAACCCAAACATGATCATCACCACAGGGCTCCAAGGAACTTGAAAATGTTCACCATCCATTGTGGTACACAACAACTTCACCCTGTGCATTATACTCTCTTTTTTACAGGGCCATTCACCTGTCCATTTCAGAAATCCACATACTCAATCGAGGCAGCCCCCCACAATGATGCAATAGTTTGTTTCATCAGTCCAACAGCAGTGGATATGAACAGTTTCTCATATCTATTAAAAGCAGTTTTACCCCAACCCCCAAGAAGCAGCAATCGTGGTCTTCCGGTATCTCCAGTCCCAAAACAGTGCATAACTTATCAAGACATTTCCTCCAGAAGCAGTGGACTTGAGGGCATTCCCAAATATTATGAAAAACGGGTGCCCTCCCTCCACCCACATCTGAGACAATCAGCGTTGTCAGTACGGCCCCACCTAAACAATGCAGTGCAGGAATAATGCACCCTGTGGAGTATTTTGAGTTGGATCAGTGGTATCCTACCAGAGATCCCGATTTCATTTGGAAACATCAATGCCTCTACTCATTCCTCAACTTCAAGAGGGCCCACATCCCTTTCCTATCTAGCTTTGAGGTTGGGCAACTCCTTGGTCCCAAAGGCAGTAATGATTTGATATAGAGTGAAGATAACTTTGGTGTGTATATGCTCCAGGAGGAGATTTGCTTCAAGAGGGGGGACTGGGCGGAATGACTTGGAGTGTCTGCAATTGAGCATGTAAGGTGTGTGATAGCTGTATGTGGTGATATCTTTCAGTCTCTGGAAGACCAAACACAGTGTGAAAATCAACAAAAGAAATCAATGTACCCTCCTTCACCACATCTGTAAGGTGTAGCCATTGCTCTTCTCCCACACCGCTAATCGACAATTTTTGTTAATTTACGGCATATGTGCATTGCGCCAAAGGGGTTGGTTTAAGGTAGCCTTCCCTCCCCATCTTATGTGTCGATGCACCTTTTCACACACCTGTATTTTATGCTGCATCATGCTTGGAAACAACTGCAACCCCGTACCACTAAATAGGATTTGAATAGGAGGCTAACCCTGTTTCCACCTCCACTCATCCCTTACATCCGCTTGAGATGGGTCTCTGTGTAACCAGTTGTTTATGGTTGCCAGCTGACCGACCCAATAATACAGTTGCAGGTTGGGTAGCCCCATGTCCCCCTCCCATACCAAACGGTGTAACATAGCCACGGCAATGCGGGGTTCACCGCCCCACAAGAAAATTCAAGAGAGTGGCATCAATTGTTACAAATTCGCTCTGGGGATCTGAAGCAGTGCATTCTGGAGTATGTACAAGTTTCTTGGCAAAGTTAACATTTTGAACAAGGCCGACTTCCCGAGCATTGTCAATGGGAGGGATTTTCAGTGGGTTGCATCACAAGTGAACCTGTTGGTAATAGGAAGAAGTTTAGCCAGTGTAAAATCTCTGAGCTCGGGGCCCACTTGTACAAGTGATCACAGTTTAAGGGTGTTTATTAAACTGTATGCAGGTTGGACAAATGCCTAATCTAAACCTAAATCTAAGATGGGAGAAAGCGTCAACCATCAAATAAAAATAAGGCAGTTCTAGTAGTGGCGTGTCAAATAAAAAGGGCCTATACTAAGAAACCGATTGCCAAACCTTACAACTAATACAAAAAGCGGTGTGGGATGGCTTTCAAGAAAAGAAAGAAGTGTTTACAAACAATATGTCAGGATGCAGTAGCTTGGGTCTCCCTTCCCCTCGATTTGAGCATGGGGTAAGGTGGGATCTTGGAGCACAGCACACACTCGAGCTTTCCCAGCGCAAGTTGACAGATCCGTTAGAGTTTATCAGGAGCCTCGATGGCCAAATCTCTTTCATTTTCAAAGTCTCTTGCCTTCGAGGGTCTGATGTCTTCAAATAACAAAACAAAAGTTCCTTCAACAAAATGAAAGTTTGTTTCCTGGTTTTACTTAGAGTGAGGAGTTTTCACCCCTGAGCCCCCCTCTTCTGGGCGCTGACCCCTCTTTACTTTCAGCCTTCCTCCACCGGGTTCACTTCGGATTTTCCCTCTTTCACAAATCTTAATGTCTTTTTAAACAGTTCCCTAGTTCAACCTTGTCAACCCACTGTTTCTTGGGACTTTAGACTTGCCCCCTTCTTGTCAGCATCCCTCTTCCGGGTTCACTCTTGCCAGCTTCACATTCACATCTACCTTCAACGTTCACAGGATTCAACTCCCTTGCTTTCGTTATAGTTCTTAGGTCAAAGGCTTTCGACTGTACAGGGATTTTGCTTGACCTCCTGTATGACCATTTTGGCCTATCATGGCGTCTCTCCTATGGCCTTCTGGTATCTGGAGTTTTACTAAGACAGGATCGACCAGAGTTTCTCGGAGCAGCATCCACGCAGTGCCAGTCCCCTACTGCAGCCAGTCTCCCTTTAAAATGTTATAGTTCTTTAATTCCTCTCACTTAGGCACTTTGCGAATTTGATTCACCATAGCCCAGTTCTTATTGGCTCTCCCCTCGACTTACCGGCTATGATGAACCGCTTGACTTTCCTCTTTACTGGAGTCAAGGACGGTACACAGACGCAGGAGTCTCACTCTCTCTGGCTTATCAGCTTCGATACACTCCATGTACCGTTGATTTCTGTTGCAGCACACTTGGGCTATTGTCCTCGGTCTTAAGAATCCCTCTGCTGAGGTTTCGTGGGTCGTCGTCGAAAAGGGCAAGGACGTGTCTCTCCTCGTCAGCCTCTCAATGTTTGCCACCTTTCCCCTCCTCTTGAACTGCCGGGTCTGGATATCTGTCTCATTGTGTGGTTTGCTTTGCTCGTACTGTTCTCTCTTGGTCCACCTTCTATCCCTGTGGGGAAGGGGACTGGGCCGTCAGGTGTGTGTGATTCTCGTCAGTTGCCTGACTTTGCCTGACCCCTGTATTGGGACATGTCAGGTAGACAGCTCTGGTGTTAGTCCGTTGTGTGCGAAAGTGTTCATGTTAGGAGAGGGGTGGGGTAGTGTTTTCGAATGTCCTACGATGGGGAAGAGGTATTGAAGGAAGGGCGATACTGCATCTCTCCAGTCAGTGTCCCACTCCCACTCCCAGAGGACCCCCCATCCCGGTAATTCTCTCTCACTGGTTCACCCCCAGGAACAGGATCCAATTGCGATGGCTGTGTCCTAGCCATCTGGATGACAGATACCCGGGGACTAGCTAGGGAGACACCTTCAGGTTTCTCACAATACCCAGGTACTGAACGCCTGCATCCGACACACAGTGTGTGCAATCCTGGGGGATAGCTCTGTCTGACCCCTGAATCGGGAAAATAATAGATTTTTCCCAGTTCACTCTCAGTCCACAGACTGCTTGGAATTCCTGCAAAGTGTGTGTGATCCATCAACTGGCGAGTTACTGCTCAGCCATATAAACTTAAAGGTCATCTGTGTATAGCCAGACCCTGTCCTCATCCCTGGACTGCCACAGTAACCCAAACGAAGTCGGGTCTGTCCTTAATCGGATTGCAAGAGGCTCAATAGCCGGTGTAAATAACAAAGGCCGGGATCAAACTTGCCGGTTAACGTCTTTCAAATGTATCCGCCTTTATGTGTTCATTTATTTCACTGATTTCTGTCTTCCTTTCACAGAGGCTTTTGAATGGGGTACCTCCTGTTCGCCTGACCACTGCGAAACATAGGCTCACTTTCCCTTGTGGCATATCTTCTCATGCGTAACCTTAATTGTCCCTTAGCAACTGTTGCAGGCACTCCGAATGACAAACCGGACACTTGACTAACCGGTTGCATGGAGAGGCTTACCTGCTTGTTGCATCTTTAATATGAAGTCAATGGCATTACTCATCTGGGAGGACAGCTTTTAACCTTGTCACGCTGGATATAATTGCTCTTTCTTCCCAGCTTCGCTGGCTGGCGTATCGCTTGTGGTTTTCAGGACTCAACGACTGCCGGCAAAAAGGGGTTTCTGGCCCTTAGCTTCTTTCTCCAAGTCCTCTGATCTGTTGCTCTCCTTCGCCTGGCTCGCCACCTCTCAGGAAGAGCTGCTCCTTCCTGTGCCCCGCCATGCCCTAAGTAAAGCTCAATGTTCCTCCTTTTAACCATGTGGTGAGAGGTAATAGTGGTCAGGTGTGTACAAGTACAATTAAGTGCCTGACCCTGTCTGATCTCATTAGTGGGACAACACGAAGGTAGTTGGTGGTAGTCTTTCCTCTGTGTCGTAATGTGTTTCATACAGGTAATCTTTACTACTCCCAGTTGTCTCTTCTTCTTCCCAGTATTATGTGAAAATGGGGAGGGGGAGATGTTGTGTGTTTGAAAATGTCCCAAACTGGTAGAGGGAGTGTACAATTGTGGGTAACTGGAAGAAGGGGGATTCCATGTCTCATCATCAGGTGTCTCTGCCTCAACCCCCTAGGACCTCCCACTCATGGGATCCTCCCACACTATTTCACCCCCAGGGTTTGAATCCAAAGGCAATGGCTGTGCCCTGGTCACCTGAACAGAGGATGCCAGGGGTTTGGGCAGTGAAACACAATCTGGTTTTTCACAACTTCGAGTGAGTGAACAGTTTTTGCATGTGTTGAGTCATCAAGTCGCAGAGCCTCTTCCAGACCTCATTTGTGTATCTGTTAGGACCAGGGGTTTTCCTGGACTAAAGGTGAGGGATGGAAGCAGCTATTTCATTGCTTGTAATCTCAGTTTCTAAGTCCGACATCTGTTCGAACACCAGATTTGGCAGGGTGAGGTTATCTAGGAATAGGGACCTCACTAGAGGGCTTTGAACTTGCTGAGAACTGTAGAGATCATCATAATAAGTGGCAAATGCCTGAGGGATCCCTGCGTCCTCTGCGGTCCTCTGCGATCCTCTCACCCCTAATGTCCACTATTTCCCTTACATATCTGTGTCCCTCATCTCTCCTTTCAAGCCAGGATAGCAGTTTCTCTGCTCGTCACCAGCCTCATAGATCTGGCTGCACTTGACCCAGTGCGCTTGACTGGCGGTGTCAAGGACAATGTTCCAGAGCTTGTCTTGGGCACATAGAAGGGCCTCTTGCATGTCTAAGGATTGTGCCTTATGTATGTGTACTGTCGTCAAGTCACAGAGCCTCTTCCAGACCTCATTTGGGTATGCGTTAGCACCAGGTGTTTTCCGGACTGAAGGTGAGTGATGGAAGCAGTGATTTCTTTGCTTGTAATCTCAGTTTCTAGGTCCGACATCTGTTTGAACGTCAGCTGTGGCAGGGTGAGGTTATATAGGAATAAGGACCCCACTAGACGGCTTTGAACTTGCAAAGAGTGGTAGAGATCCTCATAATAAGTGGCAAATGCTTGAGAGATCCCTGCAACTTGTCCTTTCAAGCCAGGATAGCAGTTTCTCCACTCAGTCACCAGCGCTCATTGATCTGGCTGTGCTTGACCCAGTGGAATTGTCTGGTGTGGTCAATAGCAATGTTCCTGGGATTGTCTTGTGTACCAAAAGGGCCTCTTGCATGTATGGGGATCGTGCCTCAAGAAAATCTTCTGCTGCAATTGCGAGGTTTTCTGCCTCACATGTTGCCTATAGGTGTGCTCACCTATGCGCTGAAATAAGAGAGATCATATCCCCCCTGAGTACTGCCTTGTTGCCCACCCACAGTATCTACCGACCCTTCATCTATGGCAAAGTACTTGGTCGTCTTAACAGTTACTCCTTCTAAAAATTCAGGGAAGCTGACATAATAACTATTCAGGTGCCAAGGTGGCTTAGCCTTGTTTCTGCTAGTTGTGCGTTCCATTACAAGGGGAGATTGGTCTGAAATGCCTCTCGCCAAAAACTTAGCTGACGTAAGCTTATGCAGATCACCCTGCAGTATAAAATAATTGTTCAGTCTGGACATGGAGCCATGCACACCCGAGAGAAAAGAGTATCCATGGTCTGAGACATGCAGAGCACTCCAAGTGTCCACCAGCCCCAGTATAAGTGAGAATGTGTGCTGTAGCATGGTAGTGTTAGTGTTCCTGCCACGAGGGGGGTTTGATCCTGGAGCAAATCCATCACATCACTGAAATCTCCAACAAGGACCCAGATATCTTCCTGGTTATTCAAGGGAGCCACTTGGAGATTGTTTAAAAGGTCCAGCGCTAGAAGCAGACGGGCAAACACACATACAATACCCCAAACCTCCCCCCATAATTTCACTCTCACCAATACAAAGCAGCCTCGAGAATCATGTGTCAAAGTTGTGAGTCAGAAGGGGATCTGCTGATGTATAGGTATCAGGGTGACTCTCACCCCAATAGGAAAGCCACCATGTTCCGCAGTCCGATAGTTTGAACGCCTAAAAAACTGACACTATGACCTCGCCAGATAGGTTTCAGTAAGAAGGACTACATCAGGTCAGTGCTGGTTGAGAAACTGCAGTACCAGCTGCCTCAACACTAAACCCCATCCCGGTCACATTCCAGGTTAAAAAGAACAGCAACTTAATCTCATCCCCTCACATCATATTTGTGTGGGAAAAAGTGTATAGTGGGAGGTACGGGTAGAGAACCTAGCCCCCTTGCCATGATCAGAGAGACAGAGACCTCCCAACCCCGAGTGAGATCCCTGCAGGTGTCCCAATCAACAAGAAAAAACAGAGACACAACAATCCCCTGACCCACCCCATACATCAACTAAACCTGAAGCACCTGTCCACCGAACCTTGTGATGAACATACACAAGTAAACAAAATGCAGTAAACTGCGGGGGTAGTGCGGATACAGCTTTAGGCAAGAAGAGTCATATCTCACAGAGCCTCAGTCAGCCAAGCGGCACAACTTCTAGACGTGGAGCATTGGAGCTAGGCCTCCTGACAGATAGTAATCCAAAGGTCAGGTGAGAACCCAAACCTCATCCTGTGCCCTCTGTCAGTTGCAAATCTTCAGTCGAGTCAAGAAGAGATGGGACGGGGGGTCACGCTCTGGCACCCGTGTCTGTCCTGTGTTTACGCAGCGCAGTTCAGAAAATGTGGAAATTACAATGTTCACTTCAAACCAGTCCCACGCCTCACGTGGGTTGAGGAAAAGATGAGTTGTCCTGTTGTGATATATTTTAAGTGGAGCCGGAAAGAAGAGGGCAAATTGAATACCATGATAGTGTAGCTTTTTCACGATGGAGGTGAAGGTTTGTCTGGACCTTTGTACCTCATTGGTGTAATCAGAGAAAAAAGTGATCCTGGAGCCATTGTAGGTGACTGGTCCTGAGGAGAGTGCCATTTGAAGTAGGGCATCACAATGATGCTCCAAAGCGCTGCCAAATTACATAGGTGGGATCCTAACATATTTTTCCATAACTAAACAACATCATTTTCAATCCTTCAAAATGCCAAAAGAGAACCTTAAACCAAAGGAAAATACTTTTTTTCTCCAAAGAAACACTTCCTTGGTCACCAGTATACGTTGTAAAAAAATATACATTTATTTATTCATTATACCTGTGTTCAACAATTTTGTATATTCGTGACATTGTGAAAATATATGATTACTAACATAAAAGAACAAATACAGAAAGATCTCGAAAGGATACGAGACAGAGTAACAATACCTGGAACTAATACATAGTGATATAGACATGTTAAAATATATACAATGAATAAATAGCACGGATAGTATACCTCATTGGCAACGCGCTCATCTTGGAAGCATAATGACACAGAGCAAAACAGGTTTGAATCCTGTGTCCGTGCTTAGAAACATCTGCTGTATTAACCGCGTTATAAAAAAACAATCATAATACATGACATACAATTCAAGGTATTAACTTAACTTCTAGTAAGCACACTGTGTGGTGTACTAGTGTGGTAGTTAAATTACTTGTTTGGGCTGACCAAGGAATGAATCCTGATGCAGATCACTACTTGTTTAGACTGGACATGAAGTGAATCTTGATGAAGGTCTACGTCAACAAGTAAATTTAGCTTTTTATAGGGTTTGACACTTGAAGAACCCTTAACGACCATATGACAATGGCTCTTAGCCTATCTGTCTTGCGGTGTGACATTTCGGCAACTGTCTACGACTTGGCTGCTGCCTTCTTTCAGACCTTTTGGAATTTCTGGTGGGAGCCCTGCATGTAAACATAACTGATCATGTGCATGTTTCTTGAGTGGGTGTGAGTTAATATATCATCCAAGGATGTGAACAAGAGAGGTAGCTGACCTCTGGTGCTACTTCATCTGAGGGGGGGACATGGGCAATAACTTCATCTAGAGTCTGGATTTGTTAAACAGGCATATCTTAAAAAGAGGGTGCCTGCGCAATGGAAGAAAGAATGAAAGATACGTATTTGATGATGACTATATGAATGTCCACGGACTGACCTACGTTGGACCAAAACCCAACCCTGTCTGAGAAATCTAACACAGTTGGATTCGTAATTTATCTTGAGTTCAGGGCAGAGGAGTAAGCACCAATTCACTTCAATAGAGCTGCCTCATATATTGTAGAGGTAGCTAGCAATGAACATTCTGTGGCAGACACAAATAATATATATTTCTGTATATGGGTCCCACTAAAAACCATTGTGAGAAACCCAAATTCCCACATTTACTCCCCCTGGATCATTTATGCAGGTGGCCAGGGAAAGGCCACCACTTTTTAATGCTGCCCCTGCGGGTGTACAAGCGAGGGAGGATAACCTGGATGGAGGGTCCTTGGGGATTGGAGATGGGATACCTTTAGGTAAGGCACAGTATTCCACATCCTCCTTGCAGAAGGAAACCCATCCCAGAAGTAGTTATGGAATTATGTTCACCATGTTTCATTGTCCTAGAGGAATGCAGAAGGTATTCTTATTCCAGACATGTTAGACAAAGGGGGGAAAAGATTGTATATGAGATATCTTGGGGCAAAACACAGTGTCCGCTCATTCTCGGAACAACCAGCGTAACCATCCCCTGACCTTTTTGGGTAGTTATGAGACCTTTTCACTTAATTTCCCTTTTGGGATACATAACAGTGTTGAGAAGAGGAAGAAACAACTGAGTGTTATGAACAGTACATGCTTTCCCCCCTCTAGTACTGAGACGAGGAAGAGGCAACTGAGAGTAATAGACAACAGTTACTTTCACCACTTTGGTACTTGGTACTGGGACGAAGAAGATGATCAAAGGTCAGGCACATCCTTGTAATGAGAGACAGGCAGCCTTTAATGAAAAACACCTGCAGCCCATTACCGGACCACAGGTATATAAGAGTTGCAATGCTGCTGCATTAGGAAGAAGCTGAGAAAGAGAAGGACATAGCAGAAGCAACCGTGCAGGAGCAAGAGAAGCTGAGGCGATGGAACACCAACCAAGATAATGGGAGTCCTGCTGGGGTGACTGTGCAGAACGGAGAGCCCACGGAAGGAAAGGCACTGTTGAAGAGGGATCTATGTGATCACTACGACCACCCACAATTGCGACGGCCGAAAATGCTGACTTAATTAAAAAAAAATGTAATGAAACCCCCTTTACACCATGTAGACCCCCGCAGTCTTCCCACATTACTATAATATCCCATACCCCCACATATCTATGTGGTGTAAAGGGGGCGTTTAAAAAAAAAAGAAAAGTCAGGCATTTTGCCTGTTGCAATTGTGAGTATGACATTTTGGGCCATTACCGTGAAGAGCGAGGGCAACGCTACGAATGAGAGCCGGAGCGAGCAGACTGAAGCGCCTGGCAGGTTTCCGCACGAAGGGGGGGGGGGGGCCGTTATGAGGAGCTGCAGTATCCGGGTAAGTGTCTGGGACACTTAAAGACACTGGGGCGCTCCACACGACCGTATACGTAGTAGCGGTCTACATAAAGGAGCAACATTGTCTTTACTGAACATCGGAATTAATGAAAGCAACAAAGTTACATCCATTAAATACCAAAGTGAATGAATGAAGCAAAGTTGCCTTAATTGAATAACGAACTGAATGACAGAAACAAAGTTGCTTATGTTGAATACTGAACTGAATGAAAGCAGCACGGTTGTGAACTCCATCTTTCTATCCTCGACATCATTCACAGATTTAATGGAGGAAAGGGGTCCGTGTACCAGGCAACAACTTCGGATAACTTTATCAGCCGAGAGTCAAAGTGAAACTGACATGATTATTAAGGTGAGTGAACCTGCAGCATTTAATGTGTGTGAAATGACATTGATATCTGAGCCGTTGCAAACTTCTTACATCTCACAGCAGCCCTTTTAACTACAACGTTAAAACATAGTGACAAGTGAAATGGAAGCTGTCACCAACCTAAACAAGCACGATGTAACCGACGGTGAACTACTGGAAGCCGAAAATGTGTTCGAACATTCGAGGGCTGCTCAGTTATTTAGCACTCTGGTAACTTGGAATGAACAAGAGTGGTTCTGTTAACATTCAAATGAAACCAACGTAATCAAGGTGAACAAGCATTTGCATGAAAATGAGCGAGGTGAAAATGTCAATGCAATTGGACCCGTAATTGACGCAATATATAGGGCGCAAAGTCACACACTAAGCCAGCAGGCTCCACATAGTCCTTTGCATGCAATATGCGCCGAGAAGCCTCCTTATGAGTGTGGTGTGGTGACAAATACAACAGTATACTGTGCTACTGACAAATTGTCTAACAACAAAAAAGGCAGTAGTAAGAAGTACAATGTAAACAACTCATGGAACTTAACGCCTGCAAAAAGCAGGCGTTAAGGTGGGAATCAGGCGTTAAGGGTTAACGGTGGCGTTAACCCTTAACGCCTGAGTTGTAATGAGGGCCAAAGACAGCAACTATCCAGTGCTGCAGAGACTCAGGGCCTCATTACACGGTAGGCGGTGAGCCATGGCGCTATTAGCGCCATGGCTCATGCCGGTAAAATACCGGCACCGCCTTGGCGGGAAGGGGATTTACCGCCCCATTGCAAGGTTGGAGGGGCGGTAAATCCCCTTTCCGCCATTGCCCTTCCCCATTCCAATTTCTGCCCCATAGGGCTCTGTGGAAATGGGGAAGGCGCTAATTACGGCACCGCAATTTTGCGGTGCCGTAATTAACTCCGAGGTCCCTTAGCGGGTTGGATTTTAACGCCTGCAAGAAGCAGGCGTTAAATCCTCCAACCCGCGAAGGGACCACGTAGTACGGCGGTAAGGGTTAACGGTCACCGTTGCCATTAACGGTGACCGTTAACCCTTACCGCCGTCCGTGTAATGAGGCCCTCAGATTCACAATAATGTAATGTCAGCACTCACAATTTTACTTGCCCTGTTTGTAAAGTTGTATGAAGACATTCACACCAGTTCAAAGGAGCACGATACGTTGCTTGCCATGATACATTCCAAACTCCTGCATCTAGAAACCTTCATGACAACTGTCCAGAACAGACTCGATGCAGAGGCGGAAGCTTCAGTCAGGTGGCAAGCTCAATTAAGTGACATTGCACAGGGTGAACACATCGATAAACCAAACATGATGGACGCCTTGTTGCAGTTGCTAACATGGATGAGGAAAAAGGGTAATTCACCATTGAACAATATGGCGTATGAACAGTGCTTTTTGGTACAGTGAATCACCAAGATCCTGCGAAAAACGAAGGAAAAACAAGAATAATAGAAAGTGGAAAAATGAAAAATAATTGGTGAACCAACTCACCCATTGCCCTCCCAAACGGCCCTGAACACATCAAATGCAAATATTACAACAGTTTGATAATTTCATGAAGACCAACTTCCTATAGAGCGCAATCTAGTTATAGTCGACATGGGCGCTGCGTAAGTCAAGATTGACAATAAAAATAAAGATAGTCATAAACTGCATACTGTCAATTCACTGGATAATAAACTGAATGCCACTGCAAGAAAAACATTAGATAAACAAAATGTTACCTTAAACACCAGTAATCATTTTGACACAGAACTGGACGAGGATGAAGATTTGATATCTTTAAAAAACAAACGAAAACAAAGGCTACACAAAGTCAAAATGTCTGTAAATATAAAGGCTTGCAAACCACAGAAGTGAAATCTAAAAACGTCAGAGGGAAAACAAAATGGGTCACATGCCTTAAGACACCTACCGTCCATCCCCCCCCCAATCCCCCCCCGGTTGTCTTGTAATAGCCCAGATAAAGATTCCGGAAAAAAAAGTCTATCTTAAGCAAGCACAAGGTTCAGTGTTGAATATTATGGATACTGTTAAGGCTAGTGCAAAGGCTGTGTCCAGCTATCCAAATGGGAACGTGGGAGGAATTCCTACACCTTTGAGTCAAGAAGTGACAAGTCCAGAGCACCGCAACCTATTGGAAGACTTGTCTCAATATCCTGAACAAAATGAAGAGACTTGTATAAATGGCCAAGAGAGTTCCAACAATTCAGATATTCAAGAAATTCCCTATAGTCCAATACCATCTCCTACAGTTAGGGGAAAAAAGACTAAACTGATGACGCAAGGCTCTAACACCGATACAGAACAATCGAGGTGCACCTCTCCACACTTTATGACATTGTTGCAGAAACGGGGGCGGTTATTTGAGCCAATGAAACTAAGTACTTGGTTCAAGCGTGAGTCCATGGAAGTCAGTGACAGCAGAGCACTGAATCCTACAAAGCTTCATGACAGAACCACAAAATCAACAAAAGAGGTTCATCACTCGGAGACTTCAAGGAGAAAGTCTTCCAGAGAATGGAGTAAAGTGGTCATGGAAAACATACTGACTGTAAAAACTGAAATGAATTTAAACAGAAAATATGTAATGCAATTACTCCATTGTGTACCAGCGTTAAGAACTGTCTGTTCGGATTACATCGCAATTATAGAATATGCTAAAGAGACAAGACTAGTTGTGTAATTCTGCACAAAGCTATGTGGAATGCACCTAGATACCTTAGAGTGTAATGCGCTTTATAAATAAACAAACATGAAATCTCAGCTTGCAAAAGACATGCTATTGGCAGCCAGGGCAACCATCCTACCTTTCGGTTTTGAATTAAGGGAACACATCTTACAGAAAGACCATTATGACAGAAGAAATAGTAAATACTGAGAACTAAGGAGCTTCCCAAATTTTGAGAAAAGGAACAAACTTCTGACTATCACAGTTGATAATAGAGTAGTCCAAAAGAGACAGGTAACACAGATAAACTCGAGCAACTTAGAAGAGGACTCCACGACCTGGAACTGTCTACCCAGAGTCCTAGCAAACAAGTCAACAGAATTAGCTAAAAGAAATAAAGACAACTAAATCAGGAACTCTGCTCTCATGGAACACCAGAGGGTTTAAACATCTCCTCACAGAGCAGTCATCTAAATTGTGACAATACAACATAATTTACCTTCAAGAGACATGGATGCGAAACACAATGACAAGAGACAGATATGCTATATTCCCAAGACCTTATGCTGGGCTACTGACTGTGATAAAGAATAACCTTGACCTCACGATTATAAAAAGTGAAAATATAAATCTGTTTATCCAGATAACGATTCTATAACACACATATACAGATAGTGACTTCCCCGCAAAAACTGTGATTCTAAATTTATACTGGAATCCGACCATGATCTCGACAAACAAGCTTACCAAAACAGTAAATGGCATAATAGAAAATTGTCATATGATCATAACAAATGCCCATATACTAATCTGCGGCGATCTAAACATAAACTGTCTAGACCAGAATGGAATTCCCAAAAGGTTTACCTACAACAACTCCACAAATCTTGTGCAAAGAAATCATCTGTGGCACTAAGAACTAACTCTGTGGAATTGTCACATGCTCAATGGTCAAACCACCAGGGATATTCCTGGCAAAACAACATGGAAACAAAAAAATACTGCATATACTATTGATTATATATGGAGTACGCTCAATTTTCTTCACAACATTGAACAATTAGATATATTACATATGGATGTGAGTTCCCATGACGCAATGTGTGTGACATGGAAAATATGGAACAAGACTCCAAAGATGCACCTGTTATCAGAAATACCAGTAAATCAAGGGAGAAATCGCCTGAAGTTCACTATTGAAGACATCAAGACCCTAACAAAAAAATACATTGAGCGAGCGAAAGAAGGTCACACAGGATTATCCTCTGCCCCACTAATATCATGTTATGAGGTGATTCAAACTGGGTTTAAACATCCCTATCACAAACCAAAATATTAATATAGTAGTTTGTTGGCAGAACAAAAAAAATTGTTGAGAAGAGATCTTAAAGAGACAAAGAAGTTACATACGCTGTTGAGATCTGCAGTCATTAAAAAAAAGAAACAATGGTACCGCAATTGGGTGATTGCATTTAGACTTTTACGTGACCAAGAACAAGGTGAGAAGATGCTTAAAGCAATTGGTTAGTCAAATGGTAGAGATACCTGGACACTCTTAAACCAGGCAACCGTAAACCAACAGGCAATTATGAGCAATGTAGTAACTGAAAGGCAATGGGTAGAACACTTCACCAGAGTCTTCACAGGCAGGAATGAAAAAACAAAGACCTCGATGACAATACCGTATTCACCTTGGCAAATCAAAATGGGTCAAACTGAGAGGGAATAAAAAAAAAACAGAAATCTTCAAATGATGCCGGTCCTGGTGGGCTAACAAACAACAATCTCAAAAAAGCCCCGGAAGAGTGGGCCAAACTCATACATCATATGTTTGAACTGATAATAGCAACTGGTAAATTACCCCCATCCTGGGCAACAACCGTTATTGTCCCGATTTTCAAACAAGGAGACAAAATCGACCCAAGGAACTATAGACCTATCACCTTATTGGATGTAATTGGGAAATTACTTCAAGCAAATATACATAAACAACTTTTTAAGCTGGGCCTATAAATCAAACACTATAGACCCAAGGCAAACAGGTTTCACAAAAGGAACATGGACAGATTTTAATCTTTTCATTCTAAACGCACTGAAGATGCAAACAATTAAAACCAAAACAAACTTACATCTGGCATTCATCGACCTCCAGCAGGCATGTCATAGTGTGAATAGATCAAAGCTATGGGATAAATTGTCTGCCTGGAATTGCCCCGAGGAGCTTCCTCAGATGATCAAGGCTTTTTGAACTAACACTTGCATTTGTATACGGCTAAATAACCAAGGAGAGTTACCCTCTGAAATAAAAACAGGAAAGGGAGTCAAACAAGGATCCCCATTAGCTTCTACAGTATTTAATCTGTATGTAGCAGACTTGCCAATTGCTCTCATGAACGTGGCTGACTTCCCGCCAAAAATCAATGGCCATCTTTTTGCATGGATCCTATATGCGAACGATTTGGTGCTTATCAACCGTACACAAATAGGACTTCAGCGCAAATTGAACCAACTGGAAAACTACATGCTGAGAAATCAGCTAACAATCAATAGTAAGAAATCTAACATCATACATTTCTTACACGTTGATAAGAAGAAAAAAACTCTTTCGTTTGGAGAATAAGGAATGAAGTTCTAGCGCAAGTTGATTCAATCAGATATTTGGGTATTCATTTTAACAAGGCCTATGGAGAAGCAACGTGGTTAAACTTCCTAAAATCAAAAATTAAGATGCTGACATCACAAGGAGCGATAATCCATGCTCGATATGGGAAATTTACAATGCTACCCTTACTAATGTTTTATAAACAGAAGGTTGCAACAACAATGACATATGGCAGAGAAGCTGCCTTAAGCTAAATTTTTACCACCTGGAATCTTCTTGAAGGAGCTTTTTGAAAAGTCATATTACATCTTCCCAAAGGTTTACCAGTGAGTATTATTAGAAAAGAATTGGGTCTGCAATCTTTACACTCGACAATAATAAGGAAAAGCCTGTCACTCTTTAGGAAAGTCTCGATGAAAGACTCAGAAATTCTGTACCACATTCTATTTAAGCCTGTAAAAGGAATTCAGATGTGGCTCATGGATGAATGGAACAAGATGTGCTTGAACCATCTTGGTGATCTAGACTCAGGCTTAGAAAGTCTGATTACGAATCCTGCAGCAGTGAAAAGAAAGCTACAAAATAACAACAGGATTAAAATGCTAAATCAAAGAGCGACATCCAAACCTTTACGATTGTATCCAAATGAACCATGCAGGCTGAACACTGCACTGATAATCTTTGTCATTTCTGCAATCATGCCACTAACATAGAATCAGTCAAACATGTGTTAACTGTGTGCCCTGGAGTATAAACACAGATAACTATTTACCTAGGAAAGTAAATCAGTGAAGCAAGTTCACGTTCCATAGACAAATGGTGGCCTTTATTCTTGCTTGGTGAAAAATCGTCATGTGTATGCGCAGGTATAAACTTTCTCGACAACATACTAGAAACACCCATGGTGGCTGATGTGCCTTTTTTGCCCAGAAACGAAATATGAAGCAGTGAAGCACGTGAGGGTAGCGAACATGTAATCAAGGAACATTGGAGATAGGGAATTTTTCAAATTGGACTGATAAGTTGGAAAGGTGAGAGTTATGATGATCTGTTTTTGTTTTAAATGTGTAAACAAAGTATGTAATAAGCAATAACATAACAAAAAAAATACAAAAAAAAAATACTTTCCTTAGCTTTGTTAGGTTGGGAAATACAACCTTAGCATAGGGCAAGTTAGGCCTTACTCCATCCTGATTCCACCCCCAGATACGTACATCAGAATAGCACCCAAGTTAGGGTTAGCCTGGAATTCTGGGATTGATATGTTAGCTGGAGTTATAGATCGAAACGTGCATGGTGATGTATAGATATTGGTGATAAACCACAGGAAGAAACCATTTACAATTATTCAAGGCCACACGATCGCTCAGGGGGTGCTGGAGAGAGCCATGCTCCCCAGATTCCAAGAGGAAAGAGTGGACGAGGAAACTCAAGAGCTTTGGGAAACTATTAGGGTTCCTTAAGACTCTGCTAATTCAAGATCCCCAAGATATAGTAGGGGATTTGAAGACAAAAAGGCAGAGGATGGCCAAAACATTTCTTTCAACGGGTTGAACCAACAAAATAAGGGCTCTAGGGGAAGTTTACACCCTTTTACCAACTGGAACCAATCGCTGGGATTACACTTCAAGGTGTTGGGTCCCCAAGCTATTTTTCCCATTAGAAAAAAAGGTAAAAGAAAATGATTTTGCCATATTGACAAAGACTTTCCTTAGTTTCTTTAGGTAGGGAAATCCCACCTTAGCATTGTGCAAGTTAGGCCTTAGTCCATCCTGACAATTTCATTAATAAAAGCTTTTTGTTATATTGAATCTGTTGTCTGTGTCCCCTTCCATGATGCCAATCGCACAACATGGAGTATTAAAGCTTAATATGTGTATATATACATACATTGACACAACTTTGTTAAAGGTACATTATGGTTAAGTTGCACTAATAAAAACCTATGAAATTGAATGAAAAGACTGTGTTAATGGGACGTTATGGTTACAAGTAAAACAGAAAACCCCCAGAAATTAGCCATTCATGCTAATCTAAGCAACCATAGCTTGAGCCACCACCGTGCAAAGCTAAG
The DNA here is from genome assembly GCF_040938575.1 of Ambystoma mexicanum. Lineage (NCBI taxonomy): Eukaryota > Metazoa > Chordata > Amphibia > Caudata > Ambystomatidae > Ambystoma > Ambystoma mexicanum. Next base: position 780,484,174 of record NC_090935.1, read on the forward strand.
ACTAACACTCAGGACATGAAAGATGACATTGCAAATTTCATTGAGGACATCACTTATGACATCACATATCTGGGCCACCTTTTTGTTTACTGACATGTCTAGGCTACTTTTGATTTTACTGACAATCAGAATTTCAAAAATTCAAATGGTGCTATATATCTAGACATTTTTATTTCTCATATGTTCTTAAAATACTTTCCTTAGAGTTTGATCTGAGCTCATGGTGCACATACATGGGGAAATAAGCAGGATTCAAACACACAATTTGCATACATGATGATCAACTCTAACGTTATTGTAATTTTTTGGTGCTGTCGTTTCTTTCTTCCTTACTTAGGTTTCCTTGTATGTGCCTTTAACTTGTATGCATTATGGGTTTTTATATGTATTTTTTCTACTAACCCAAGTGTGTGAAAACTTTTGAATTGTTAGCTATTTATTCCATGTTCAACATTACTCAAAACTCTGATAAGTTAGCATTTATTATTTTACTATCGGAAATTGGCAGATTAAAAATATTGTACTTCTATGGTGCATGCTGCAGCCATTACCGGTGTGTATGTATAATTAGGTTCCTGTATTAACAACAAAACTCGAATATAATGTTTTGTTTAAATGAGTACATTCTTTAATATATTAAGTAGTTCATGATAGCTCTCCCAATCACCTCCGACATCTTGTTACCAACATTATAAACACAACCCCTTGAAGGGACTGTTCATCAAAATTAATTTAATATGTGATGTTATCAGTGATGTTGTCAATTACATTTCTGATGTCATCCTTCATGTCCTGGGTGCTAGTCTTAGCAGTGTATGGTTGTGGCGTGAGTTATGGTTGCTTAGCTTACCATAACTGGCGAATTTCTGGTGTATTTCGGTTTTACTTGTAACCATAATGTCCTTTTAACGTTTTTCCACTGAATTTCATAGGTTTCTATTAGTGCAACTTAACCATAACATGCAATTAACAAAGTAATTTCACTGAAATTCATGTTTTTTGTTACCAATGCACCGTAATTTGTTACAATGCCCTAATATCATACCCCCAATAAAGCAGCATTTTCGGCTGATGTAGAAAGTGTGAACTTAAACTGTGCCATTCTCCACCTCCTGGCAACATTTTAAACACTTCGATAAACTTTTTTCATTGTTTTTGTGTTCGCCGACGTTGGTGAATGTCTGACGTCATTGCAGACTTTACGGACAGTTTCACGTGACTACGCTTGTGCGGCATGATGACATGGTCGCGAACGGGTCCACACTACACAAACAGGTCCGTAAGTTCGAAACTGCATTTTCAGCTGCTCTGGGAAGTTTGAAGTTGAAAATCGACCTTTGCACAGCTCCTACAACTATTCTTACTCATTATCCATTTACAATCTGGGAAATAGCACATGCTTGGAAGAATATTAGTGAAACAGCTATTTATCTTCAAAAATGGCATCAGCTATTGCCATCCCTCCTCCCCAAGAGCCACCATCCCCACCACCAGCTGGAGGGCCTACACAATGGAAAAAGTGCTATAAATCACAAAAGAATGAAGAGGACCAGGAAGATGAGGTAGAGGAAATGCCTACCTCTAGCACCCAGAGAGAATCATGAGTGTGGCAGATCTGTACCACTGTTGGGGGTGTCCCAAAGGCTAAGGCCTTGAAAGTGAAATACAAAGAGTGACTCAGTCGCGGACAACCTGGGCAGTATTTCTACGGGACCACCTCCATGCACTGCCACACCAAATCCAACTACTGGGATGCTCTCAGAAAGGCTGTTCCTTTCTCAGGAAGTAGTAGGCTGTCTTCCACAACCAATACTGTGACCACACAGGCTACTCCTGTGGGGCACAACATCCCACCAGCTACCTTGCAAGCCATAAAAGACACTGTTGATCCATATCTTTCAGACCACTCTGCAGGGGGGGAGTACTTTCAAAGTGCTTTTAAGGCTGTTATCAAGGTGCATAAATAACACTGCCCCCACCGAACATGTAATGCACAACCAACATCTTCCCCTGTTCACCTACTCCTCTGTAGTGTCCTGGTTCAGGGAAGGCAGGCAGGACACAGTGATCACAAGGGAGCCAGCAGGCACAAAAGGTAAATGAGCTTTATTGTAGTTTCAGGGTAGAGGCGAGAAGTAAAGGGAGATCATAGGTACAGACAACCTTCTAGTCATATTTCCCATCCTGAAACCCCAACTGTAATCAGTAGAATCCTGAGGGAACACAAGGTTTAACCTGACCAGCATTCCATGGCTTGCATTGCCATATACAATGCAAGCCCACACTGCACCTTCCATAGCTGTACATGCTGGCCTTTCCCCTTCCCACCTTACTTCCTGACCTCTCCTGCAAAGGAAACAAATAATGAAAATAAAAAACCAAAGAAAGTTGTTTTAGGAACCACTTTTCACAGTTAAAAATAGAACTAAAATAAAATAAGATTATAGACTTTATCTACCTTACATTTTTCAGTAAAGTAGTTAGACTCAATACGATTCTCCAACATTCCCATTCACATTTTTTACTAGGCTAATGGAAATAATGGACAATTGTATACTAGAGAAAAAGAAAAAAACACAAAAACTATTTTCTATCCCAAATAATTTTCTCTAGCATACAATATTGACCATAATACATGGCCGTTCATGAGTATCCTCGGTCTTCGCAGTCCCCTCTCTTGGCCATGCATTATTAAAAAACCCGGATTGCACGTACACGCCATAGCACAAGACAGCCCTTCTACCCATTTTACTGTTATGTTTGTAGCACTCCCTCATTCCATGCTGAAACAGTCACACACATGTCCACCAATCAGTTAAAAAACTCTACATATAACCCTATCAACATATTAAACTTCCACACACAACTGCCACTTCAAGATTTTCTACACATCTTTTGCATATGCATTTCACTTGCTTATCCAAACAAAATTGTACACGCTGCTGCTATAAATGCACATATGCATTGTGCAGTAAAATAAGTGCATGAATGGAAAGAGGATTAGGGATTACCAAGTGCTCATACAAGCCCAGAAGGAAAGTGCCAAGACATGCCAAACTGGGAGGCCACTAGCTACCTGCTGGGGCAGAAGAGTCCTAATGGTGTGGTACACGTCCGCCAGATGGTAAACCTGTAAGGGCAGTGCTGGAGGAGGGAGGGGGGTGTACTGGTGTCAACTACATATATGGCCTGGAACCTGTGAGGCTCATGAGGGAGCAGGCCACCAGTCTCAGTGGCATTGGTATGAGTTGGCAGGGAAGAAATTAAGTAAAACGGGAACACAAAAATTGAGTTTTCAGAAGTTTCCGGAACTTAAGGAAGTCCAGCTCAAGTATACGAGGAGCAGGAATGCTGTTTCAAAGACAAGCACTGGCTGCAGACAGAGACATGCCTCGTACTCTCTGTTTCAAAAAGCGTTTGACAAGCAGAATATTGGAGTTACAGCAGCTGAGGGCTCTAGCAGGGCAGTATCTAGGGAAACAAAGTTGGACATGTAGTCCTTGCAATTAGCAGGAGCCAATGTACACATTTTAGTGTTGCAGCGATATGATCACTGGGCTTGAGGTCAAGGATAAGTCTTGCAGCCCTACTCTAGATTAGCTGAAGGTGGCATAGAACAGTTCCTGTAAGCAGTCAAGCTGAAAACATGGGCTTTCTTTACAAGCTCCAAAATGTAAGGAGTAAAGGAGATAGAGGACTTAAAGATAACCCCAATATATTTGACCTTTAGGATGGTAAGAGTTGGGAGCCCAAAGACAGCGGCCAGAGGGTGGGAGAAAAACAGGGCACAGGTGTCACAGTAAAAAATATCTCCATTTTACTGCCATCGAGACACAGATTGTTAGCCGCACACAATGCTTCAATGGCGGTCAGGCAATTAGAGATAGTAAACAAGCACAACAAATGAGTTCAGGGAAGTTTAAAGAAACCTCTGTGTCATTAACATAACACTGAAAATGAGAAAAGAAAACGGACATCGGGTGAGCCAGAGGGACGAAATAGATATGGAAAAGCCACAATTATAGGATAAAACCCTTGGGTACTCTGCATGTACACAGTGAGGTGGTGAAGTATAAACAGTCAAGTTGCAGCTGGTAAGGGCGGTTAGTGAGGAAAACAAATCAGCCAGTCCAGTGCCCACTCCATGATGCTAATGGCATCATGTAACCATTTAATGAGGATACAATTGCTGACTGTGTGAAAGGTGGAGGAGACATCAAGAAGCACTGTTCTCAATTGTACTACAATCATAAATACCATATACACCTTAATGAAATAATTCCACCATATTACAAATACTGTATACTCCCACTACATTACCTATAATTACTATACACATATGCACTGGCTACAACCAGCATAATATAATTAAACCATATAATACATACAATACACCTTCAAATAACAAAACATGCCCTGAACCACCTACAATTGAAATGATCATTTCAATTGCAGGAGGTTCAGGGCAAGTTTTGCCATCGGACTTGGCAGCACCTGCTAACCTTTCTTCACCTATAAAAACAGCTTCATATCATATCTTCCTTATTCCACCTTCCCATACTTTCCAGCTCCTCTTTCGACCACCAAATAAGCACAAATTTATTTTTCAAGCTGTTTGTTCACAGCGCTGTCCGTGGACTACTGTGGTGTTCACAGACTGGACGGCACACACACCCACTTCTTTGACCTAGAAAAATACCCCCAAATCATCTTTATTCCACCCCCCACCCATTTCAGCCCCTCTTTCCACCATCAAATAACACGAAACAGGTTTCCAGACTTTTTTCGCACCATGCTATCAGCGGACACCGGCGGCTGTCTGTGGATTCAACATGCCGACTGTTTCAAAAAATATGACACACCTCATGTTTTTGAGCATCCAATCAGCGTGCGCGTACGATGTCCGCAGACATTGCGCCAGACCATAATTGGTCCAGAGGGGAGTCCTCAGACTGAATTGGGACCCAGATATAACTAATTCTTTTTACCTACTTTTTTGCCATTTTAAAAAACACTACTGGACAGATTTACACCAAATTTACAAAAGCACGCTTTCTGGACCAAGCCGCTGCTCCTGACACAAATTTGCTGAAAATCGGTCCAGCTGTTTGGGGTGTAGGCATGAGCAAAACCTTTTTACCATTGCATCTTTGAGGATTTCCACACATTTTGGGACCCGACTATAACTTTGTCCCCCCTGATGAAACCATACCGAACTTCTCAGGATCATTCGAGGTTGGCCATATACGTGTTTGGCAAAGTTTGGTGAGGATTCGTGTGGGGGGGAGAAGTTATAAGCTGCACAAAAAATGTTCTTTCTATGAGTTGAGCATACCTGTGCACATTGGTAATTAAAATGGAGGAAGAGGAGAAGAAAGAAAAAAGACACGGACATAGTCTGTGGTCAAGATCGAGTATATAAACTCTGTATGACGCGTATGGCTGCTTAGCACAGATTGTGCCAAAGGCATGCAATGTATTATTATTTAGAGATCCACTTACCGTGGGACCCGTAAGCATGGTGAGGAATACATAATTTGTAAATGTGCGCACGCAGCAGGGAAGAGTTAGACATGTGTGGCAGTCATCTACAAGTGGACTAAATGCTGATTGGTAGTCATGGTAACCAAACGGGTCTGGTGGGGCATGGCCACACTGATTGGCTGGCCATGAAAAATGCGTGTTGGCATAAAAGACGCTGGAGACGATTGCTGCTCTGGAGAGTAATGGTGGATTTTGGTTGCTAAGTAAACAAAAGCCATTGTGCTGAGTGCTCAGAGTTGATATAGGGCAGCAAAGCTGTGTCTATTTAGTGTTAGAATACTGGTGCAAATGCGACATGGCATGCTGCCGGAAAAAGAGGATATTGCCGAGCACCTTTGTATTATCCTTGCCGGCAGCAGTCTAGTAAGTCCGAAGAACTAGCGCTTATACATGTAGCAAGATGGAAAGGGAACATGATGTAGGACTTGTTGGGGGGAACTCCCAATGCTGGTCTTCCAGCATGCTAGAGCGATGCTGGAAGACCGCAGACTATGAGGGCCCAACTCCCTCCCCCAGTATACACAGAGGACTCAGTCAATGGCAAATTCAAAGTGCGTTTTTTTACAGACAAATCCTACAGGGATCGGTATAAGAACACTGGTGAATTGCAGTACGTCTTCAGCTTCTTCTGGCTCACAGGCCAGTTTTAATGTAAAATTGCATCACTACTATGTCATTACTTGGGCCGCTCTCCAAAAACCAATTGCTGTGTGGGATTGGCCATCAGGAATCTACTAAACTATATGGGTACCTATATGTGTTATTCTACTGGCTTTAATATGTCAGGTAGCTGGCATGTCCCATCCCCAATTAATATAACTAATACATTGTTGCAGAGTAGTGGATTTACTATTAGTTCTTGCCCATTGCTAGTCACTACTAGGGTACTGAACTGTGATTTGCTAGAACTAATATCCCCAGCCGTGGGACCAGAATTGGTTCTCAGCTCACTGTGCACCCTTTCAAGGTGATGTGAACAACTATGTGTCTGAATTGTAACATGTGTGTACCACCTTTGCCTATGAGACCATGTCCTGCTTGTCACAACACCTGTTGCACACTTGTTGGACCCTGCATCTGGCTGCCTGGGATTGGCTTCTGTTTCCCACCACCAATCACTGTACATTGTTTCACTCGGCTGTACCACGTGTTTAGAGCAGCCCTGAATTATGAGGATTTATTCCATTTCTTTGCAGCTGGTCCCTTTGTCATCTGGGGATTGGAAGGTCTTTGTATCTCCTGATGTTGTCTCATGCGTCTTGCTCGCAGTCCAGCCTGAATTGGCTCAGCTCGTCTCCAGGTCAATGATTTCAGGCCTGCTGTAATTTTCCTTAATCTTATAATGTGGTTTCTACATTGTCCATCTTATACTACATTCTCTATGAGTTAGCTATACATGGTTTGATCAAGTTGCATATGCTCGCCTGTATGTCCATATGACTATTGGCTTTAAGCATCAGCAAGCTCGCTCAAGATCTCTTGTAGCTTGCGGTTTCTGCGTTACTGTATTTGGCTAATTGGAAAAATAATTAAAGCAATGACAGTATGTATATGTATCTGTCTTTTAACTATAGAACTGTACGCTCATGTTCTTCACGTATTCGAGTGTGTGTCTGTGCCACATAGTGCAGATTGCACGTGTGCTTCATGTCTAACACTGCTATGTCGTGGTGTCGCTAAATACATCAGCAACATGGCTTCTCTGTGCTTAGTCCAAGCTGACCATATAGGTGTGCCTGACCATAGTATTCGGCTCTTCACTCATGCATGGATAGATTTGTACCACACCTGGACTTTATGACTAACTGAGAGGGTACCTCTCAGTGTATTTGTCGATCATTGGTGAATTTGGGATACGTCCGAAATAGAATCAGTGGTTGCAGTGTTTTCTAGCCTTCCGTCTTGTCATGAACTTGATGGACGGGTGGGTGGTCCCAGGATTCTGACTCCCTATTCAGTCAGCATATTCTGCACTAGTTCATACTGGATAGGTGAGATGGGGATCCAGTGTTGTGTATTAAAAAGGGATGCAATGCATAGTTGCTACGTGCCGTGTAAAGGCCTGGGACCGGTTTGAAGGCCCATGTAAACCAAGATCCAAAAGCACTGCCCCAGCCCAGAAGGATCCAGTCGCTCCTGGTTTAAATGGTCCCAGCCACACAGACTAGGGTGCGGCTTGGATACAGAGCATGGGTATGGGGGCAGATAGTAGTGACAAGGCACTCATGGTGTGCTTTGTAGCCGCTGAGCCATCCCAGGATGGTCTCATGCCTCCACCAAGAATGGGCCAGTGTCAGGAAAGCAGCTCCTCCACACACGCCAGTGTTTCAGCTGTGTCTATGTGGGGTCTGGATCCAGCACCCACAACAGGGCCGGCAGTGTATTCCCTGTGCTGGGGAGCATTTGGCCAGGGACTGGGCAACTGTGGGCTACCGGAGGCAGCAAACAGCCACGCCGCAGTTCCACAGTTAGTGAACCGTCTCCTTATGACTGTGCTTTGTTTTTGTATGCACTATATGTCCAATTGCGCCCAGTTCTAGTGCATGATCTCAAGTGTCCCGTGCCGCCCCATTGTTCTGTAAGGAGATAGTGTTATATTCTATTGATAGTTCTTGGCAAATACTACAGTTTACTGTGTGGGTTTAAACATAATTTGACGTTGCCTTTTAACTGTTTAAAGGTAGGGTTCAGCAGTTATGAAGATGCTGCTTTATGGAAAAATTCTTGCCATCAAAAGAAGCAGTTCTGATGGAACCCATTTTTCACTGACTGCGTCTAATTGTTTGCCTGGGAGGTAAGTAATTGTGAATAAAGTAATCGTATTGATATACATATGGCATGCTCTCCCACTTATTGTTAATTTGCTTCCAAAAATCCAATCGAAGAAAATTAGTGCTGGAGATTGGGACCCTTTTAGTAGCAAATTTTCATTGTCAATTGAGCTTTGTGGTTGAAAAACGACTGAAATCTTAAACTAGCAATCTGGTATTTGGACTAACCGCACACATTTCATTTTGCCAGAAGTAGGACGTTTTGACTTTTGCTCTTTGTGGAGGTGCTTAGGCGGGTCTCCTTCCTCACTTGATAGCCCCCCCAGGTGCCCGCTGTCTCCGCGGCCACCCCCACCAATGAGGGACTGCTCATGGTGGCGGCCAAGGACATAAGGCAGCACCCGGCTGTCAGAGCTCCCTTCAACCGACAGCCATACGGGCAAACTCAGCCACAGAATTTAATTTGAGGAAGGCGAAACATGCCGCAGGACATCAACTCTTCGCCGATGTGCAGGATTACCCTGATTTTCCATGATTAGCTGGATTTAAAGACAGGATAAGTTAGGCCCCAGTGGAGCAGCTAGGGCTCATGCCCACAACCCGCTGCTGTGCAAGAGGACCCCCGATAAAGAGGTATTCTTCACAGGTATTATGGCTAGGTGTCCTGCTTTATCCTTTACCCATGTGAGCAATTTAGAATATTCAGTCCATTCTTTAAGGCATCTATCGTTTGCATTCTTTTCAACCTCTACTGGTACTATTAGGAGTGTGTGCGCTTTACAACCTATCATCCCTTCGACCCATCCTTCTGAGGTAAACACCTGTCCGTATATTAGTAACTGGGGTCTTTCCCAGCACCCAGGTATTTCCTTCACTGCTGCATTGATGCATTTTAACAACTTATGATCTGTTATTTTAACCTCTCCTCTATTCGGACCTGCCAGTGTATATTGCATCACTTTATTTTTAGTTCTAGCATCATCCGTCATTGCCTTTGTTTTATGTAGCTATCCTCATAGTGGAAAGTCTTTTTTGTCATCCATTGCGAGGTGGGCCACATTCCTTGAAATTGCGCCCTAGTAGTGGAAAGTGCTAAGTGTGTTAGACAGTGTGCTCTGTGTGCAGTTATTCTGTTGGTTGTCACAAATGTCCATGTTGTAGGGCATGAGGAAACACACAGAATAGCTCTCATCAGACATCTCTCTCTCCACTTTGTGCATGTGTTGATACCACAAGTTTTTCGTAACATGGACAGAGTAATCAATATATTTGCTCAGGTACCTTGAGTCACTTAGCGCACTTCTTTTCAGTATTTTAATCTGTGTGGTCATTACAGCGAATTGTTCTGGTGCCAGTTCCTGTATCATTGTACCAGTAGTTATGCTCATGTTTACTGGTCTAGCTACATTATAAATGACCAGTTCTCCAAATGCCATAAGAATAATAAAAGGCTGCAAAATGTAAAAGAATTTGCCATGTAAAAGAATTTGCTATGCGCATGTGTGTACCTTTTGCTAATCACAAGGACATTATTACTTCTAAGTGCCTAAGTGTTAACAGTGAATATCTAATGTTATTAAACAATCCCATTCTTCCCACCAGGAGAGAGTCTTCTTTGGTTTATTTTCCCTATATGTCCTCAGCTCCTCGTCCAGAGCAGGAACCCCACATTGTGTCAAATTCAAACATAGAGAGTAAAAAGAGAAAAGGCACAGTGCCCATCAGCAATGGCCCCCATCCCATCCGCCAGCCTGGCAAACCACAAGGCCTCCTGCCTGCATGCCCCCAGATGCCAGCCTATGTTCCTTCTAGCTTGCCTGCCCATCTTTGAAAGTACATACATTGTGTGTTGCAGGTCCTGTCTTTGCCGGCTCAGCGATCCTATGGCTACCTCTGGATTTCCTCCTTCCAGCTTGCATTACGCCATCACACACTGTTGATGTGCTGGGAATGGCGTGTTCATACCCCTCGTCCCTCCTATGACACCATGGCACTGAACAGGATATTGCGCAGAGAGTAAGGAAAAGGAAATGTGAGATTATGTTATGTTAATTGATATTTTGTACTCTGCTCATCACTACCGTAGTGATCTCACATGCTTTGACCTTGACCCAGAGGAGGTGCATTGAGACCCTACCAGGGTGTCTGCAGACCTTTGTCTGTGGGTAAGAAGGAAGAGGGTGAGGGGGGGACAGTGAAGGGGGTTAGACAAAAGACACACAAGTTCAGTGGGCAGCATGGTAAGGGAGTATGCTTGTAATAACAGGGAAGTATGTTTGTTGACTGTGATTTCAGATCAGTGGCAGCATGATCTAAGATTTCAAGAGCACCTAGCTTGTTTTGAAACAAAACTGTGATGGCAATATGTAGACCTGACTATGCATGCTACTAGATGAATGTGGTGTGTGGGTGCTTGATGAGCTTATGATTTGCTCAAGTGGGCCCTTATACTTTGGTGGCTTTCACCAGCTTATTCTTATACCACCGGACCTAAAATCTGGCCAACAACTACACAAGTAAACTGGAAGTATTAGGGCTTTTTTTTTTTACCAGGGCTCGTACATGGCAACATGTCCCATTTTACTTCCACCATGTTATCCAGTACTGCTTTTATCTTTTTATTTCAGGGCTTGAATTGCAGTTTTACTTTTCCCATTAAAAATACAGGCCTACAAGTCTCGGAATGTGAAAACAAAAGCAGGACTTGATGAGCAGACCCTAAATGACAACCGGCATATTGACATGTATTGAGATTTAGGAACTAACTTATTATTAAAGTGTTTAGAAGCTAGAGAAATATGTGATGAAGTTGTATATAAAAGATGATCTTACTATTGCCAGGAGATAATTATGAGGTGCTCAGCTGTACATGGGCAGACACTACAGCCAAATTAGCAGCATATCTCCCAGTACCGACTGTAGCAGAGTATGCAATCACGACACCTGCCCCTGACCAGCCACCTGTCTCGTACAATGCCCTGCCCATAGCACAAATTATTGAGTTACAAGGAAGGGCCCCAGAAAATAAAAAACAATTGTGGATCAAGAGGGGGTGCACACAATCCCCCACTGATCTGTTATGAGACAGGAATGTACAGGAAAAGCAGTAATGCCACACACACTGCTGATAATAGCATTTGATCAGCTCCATCACCCCTCTCGCAGCTCCAAGCCCCACATTGCTGCTGACATTCAAGAGGATTGGTTTATTCCAAACATCCAGGAACACTTGACAAGTTTAGTAATTAGATGCACCACATGCCAAGGTTTCAGCACAGGCATGTCATTGCGCACACTGAGAGGTACTTTTCCCTGCCCTATTGGGCCATTCTGCGAGTTACACCTCAACTACGCGATATGGCCAAGAGGTGCAGCGGCTCACAGTATCTGATCGTTGTCGTCTGCCTGTTCTTACGTTTGGTGGAGGCGGGTCCTTGTGCACATCTGGATGCCAAATGCGCAGCCGAATTTCTGGTCCTCAAAGTGTTTCCCCCCTGGGGTGTGTGTGTTGTGTTAAGGTCAGATAATGGCACACACTGTTTCTATGAGTTGTTTAAGGAGATTACTGCACTGCTTGGCATTAAACACCAGGTGTGTATGATTTATCACCCGCAGGCCAAGAGGGTTGTGAAGAGGATCCATGGACTGCTCAAAAGTAAACTATCCAAGCTTTGCACCACGCTGAAGAATACCTGGGTGCATTACTTGCCCCTGGTACTGTTTAGTTTGTGAAGACAGCCTAGCAAGGAACACCACTTGTCACTGAATGAGGTGGTAACTGGTTGCCGCATGCACACTCCCTTATCCCCCATCAGGAGAGCATCAGACTCAATCAGGGCTGCAGCTATTCTAGGTGATGAGTTCAAAGACTATGTGACAACACTAACAAGAACACTCAAATGTATTTCACGACTGATCGCACCACCACCATCAGAAGACGTATCAGGTGCCACAGCTGACTGCATGACTAATTCCCCACCCACTCAACTGCTGCGGCCAGGAGAACTTGTATACGCACGGTCCTTTGTCCACAGATGGAATAGTCCCAGATTCAATGGACTGTTTAAAGTGTATTTTTCCACTCCTCTCACAGTGAAGGTCTGACGTTCAGAAAGCACCTTTGGACGCTGAACCAGCACTTTGGAAAACTGGTAGTGTCCATCTACCTCACTTTGTTTTCCGCTACCAGTATATAGTTGAATTATCCACCAACCCCACGAACAGTGCGAAAGCACAGCTGCTACAAACCCTGACTTTACAAAGGGAGATGTGCCTAAATGTGACCTTTCAGGATGTCAAGAAGATGGAATCAGCACTCTCAAATCACTCATTATATGTTAGTAAAAATTATAGTTATAGTATTGTGACTAGATTTTCATATTTTTATATGTGCGAAATACATTATATAGCAGGTATATTTGCTGTATTGATGGTTAGCCTAAGGATTTATTTAGGGGAGCCTTTTGTATTAATGGGCCATGTAAAAGTGGTTGGGGTACAGAAGGACATTTTAATATTACTGCAAATAATAGGTCAAATGTCAACTTGATAAAAAACTGAGCGCCACTCAAATGAAACTAAATATGTATTGTCCACAAGGCACCACTCTATGCATCCACAGGTCAACAATTTTGAGAATAGTAAGACTCCACCTCCTTGCACCGGATTGTTAGAATATGTTGCTAGGTCTCTATTGTTTCCCACAATAAACACTGCCTTTTTTCAAGACAACTCCTATTGATGTAAATACTAATGCTGATGTTATTATTGGGTATATAGGTGCTCCCATGTGAGGGACTCAACCATCTGCACAGGGGGTGTGCGCTCGCCTGGGCTTTTTTTGATGATTATTTAGGAAATGGAATGAGGGTGAGATCAACCTCCAAAAATGGGTGGGGCTAATCCGCACACATGTTGTAATGCTCACTACACAACAAACACATAGTCCAGTCTAATCTGGGGACACAGACTACAGGCGCAGTCCTCCCTGTCACATTTATGTTACAGGTGACAGCAAGGGGTGCACTAAAACATCAAGAGGAGAAGGGCAACACCTTCCTCCTCCCATGGCCAGCCTAATTAAACATCAAAGGCACCATGGATCCACCCTGTTCTATTATCTAAGTTCTGTGTGATGGTGCTGCATACTGATGAGAGTTAATTGAAGCAGGCCTGTAAGTAGACCTGGTCACAGAACTTAAAAATGAGCAGGAAAACGAACACCTCTTTGATATGCAATATGTCACCTTGAAGCTAGCTCCCACCTCTCTGTATGGAAGGACAGTGAATGTCATGTCTGGGACAACTGTTTACAGTAGGCAAACTCCCTTTCAGAGGGATGAAGTATGTGATTTGAGGGAGATAGAAGTCTGTTCTCACCACAAACTTCAAGGGAGACCTGAGCTTTGATCAAGAGCCACAGAGGGCTCAGTTAACCAGAGAGACAATTTGATCTACAACAGACAGGAAGATGGGTGGGACTTTGGAGTACACGTTGTCACCTCTTACCTTTCCTGTTGCAAAACACTCTGGTCCTGACCTCACGCATAACAGAAGATTGCTAGTGGGGACCCCGGATTGACTCCTTAAGGTAGGCTTAGCCTGCACCAATCACTGGGAACCATTGACTTTAAAAGAGGGCTGAGCACCTCACTTAGCAAAGCATCCAATGACTTTGAAAGGAGTAAGAAGAAGGACTCATTTGGACTCTGGCTGAAGGTACACTCCGCCTTACATCTTCTGCCAGTGAAGGAAGGCCAAGATCCCTCCCCTGAACATCTCCCAAGGAACAGAGGGAGATACCAGACTCAGAGGACTCGTCCAGCAGCTCCAGAACCGGTACTGACCCAGCACACAGCATGCTCTGCTAGGTTCTGCCACCAACCTTCCTAGGTGGGAAGTGCCAGAGAGCCTCTGAACAAAGGACAAGGCTGTTGCCTGCAAGCACTCCCCTCAGCTTTGGGCCGTCTGCATTGAAAGGATGCCACAAGCCCTGCGAAGAAGCAAGGAGGAGTGCCACACAAGCATCAACCAGGGTCCATCTTTCACAGGCATTTTCAAGGCAATCGAGCTCTAGAACCGCGACTGCCTGTACCACAGACTGTTGTCATGCTGCAGTCACTAAAGCCCTGCGGCACCCCTCAACCAAGGGAGCAGGAGCCAGAGAAGAAAGGAGGGAGTGAAAGTATTTGAGTTCTGTCTACCAAGAAGGAAATAAACCAGGCTAGCACTTGACCTGAACTTCCAGTCTGAGCTAGGTGGGCCAGCAGGGTAGGATGGTCCACGGTATCAAAAGCCGCCGAGAGGTCAAGTAAAATCAAGGCGCCAAGACCCCCCCTGCATTGAACAGCCTAGCCATATCATCCTGGACCACAACCAGAACACCTTCATTATCCCGGCCGGGCCTAGAGCCCAACTAAGCGGGGTCAAAATGTTCAGAGGACTCCATGAAGGAGGACACAAGTGGGGAGATCAAGGACTCCAAGAGCTTCATGAAAAAGGATAAGAGTGAAATGGGGCGGAAATTAGAAGGAAGTGTAGTATCCAACAATGGCTTTTTTTAACAGGTGAATCACAGTTGCAACCTTGTGGCAGGTGGCACTAATGGCTGAAGTGATTTCTCTCAGTTACTCAGAGGAAATATCCTTCATTACTGCTAATGGAACCACATCAGACGGGACCACTGACTTAATTTGGTGGATGGCGGCAGATATCATCGACTCAGTAAATAGAGGAAAAAGAGACCATCTGTAACGCTCACCTGATTCCCACGGAGGCGCTGACCCAAACTGGACTGCTACAGTTGCTTCTATGACTATGATGAGGCGTAGAACTCGGAAGACGCTCTGGGCAGGACCTCCGAATATTGACTGTCTGGCTTGTAAGGTGAGTTTTCTGCAGGTGGAAGAAAAAGGGGTAATTACAAGCTGGTTGGATAAATTCTCCCACCAATCTTCTGCTTTTCCCACTTCTTGGTTCTCGACTGGTCTCCACGAACTCTCACCTTTGGTTTAGTAAAGCCGAGCTCTCCATCCTGCTTCTGGTGCAGGGGCGCGTGGTATCCAGTTACGTCACTGGATGATTTCAGTGTTTAGGCTCAGTGTCCTTTTGTGGTTTGTAATAGTCCTTCAGGTGCCGAGGAGCTGTTGGCGACACCACCACTGCTGTGCAAGAAGAGGCTCATGAGTATAGAAGATCTGAAGCCGCTTCTGAAGGAGCACCCTTTTATAATGTCCTTTTCTGTCTTTCAGGTGGCGAGATGCTGTGGGCGATGCCGCCGCTGTTGCACGTGCGGTGGCACGTAAGTATAACTGAATGGTGCCCGTTTCCAAATGGGCGCCTCAGATAATGTCTTTTCCTTCCTTTCAGGTTCCGAAATGCTGAGGGCGATGCTGCCGCTGCTGCGCGTGAAGAAGCGCGTAAGTATTACTGAATTGTGGCCACTTCAAAATGGGCACCTCTAATAATGTCTTTTCCTTTCTTTCAGATGCCGAAATGCTGAGGGCGATGCTGCCGCTGCTGCGCGTGAAGAAGCGCGTAAGTATAACTGAGTTGCGAACCCTTCGGCTCGGACACCACTAACAATGTCTTTTGTCTTCCAGGTGCTGGGATGCTGCCGAAGCGAAGGCCGCGGTGAACTCCGGTGTGATCACGGATGGATAAGGTAAGCGAGCGCAGCTGCAAGCGTGTTGCCCGTTTTCTAACCTTATGTCTTTATTTGCAGGTTGTCGGAGACTGGACTCTTGTGGCTGAATTCTGGTGAGTAGATGTTCCTG
Organism: Ambystoma mexicanum; assembly: GCF_040938575.1. Lineage (NCBI taxonomy): Eukaryota > Metazoa > Chordata > Amphibia > Caudata > Ambystomatidae > Ambystoma > Ambystoma mexicanum. Next base: position 780,500,264 of record NC_090935.1, read on the forward strand.
TGTCTTTTCTTCATCCACAGGTTGCTGCTCGAGAAGCTGAGGGTGTGTCTGGACCTGGAATGCAGGAGCCGACTCGGTGAGCGTCCTGCTGCTGTTGCAGAGTAACGCGAAGCACGTGAATTCTATCGGGCGTGGTTTAAATAGTGGAGAAGTGCTTTGGTGCGTATTCTTCCTCCAGCCTCACCCAGGTAAGAAAAGAGTTCCTGTAACAGAGGATTGGTCCCTCCCAGCCAGTGGCTGGGACTTCACCCAGCTTGGATTGTTCTAGGTGAGTATGCAGCATGGTCTGCCACAGGTAAGTCCACCCAATCACTACTGCACACTTTAAGAATATGAGCCCGGCGCCCATGGCGCTGGGACTGTGGTTCCTTATGAGCCTGGCGCCAGAGGCGCCAGGACATGGTCCAAAGGGCCCCTGTAGGGGTCTGCTGGAACCGGGGGTGTGGATGATGAGCCTGCTTCCGGGGACGCTGGGCCAGTCTTGGCTCCTCGGGAGTAGCGCTCATGACAGCACCCCCCCTCAAGGCCCCTCCCAAACTTGTCCTCCCCGGGGGTTTTGGTTTATCGGGAAAGGTTCGGTGGAATTTCCTGACTAGACGAGGAGCATGGACGCAGTCATAGGGTTCCCAGGATCTTTCCTGGGGTCCGTAGCCTTTCCAGTCGATTAGGTACAATAGTTTTGATTTGATGATCTTGGAGTCCAAAATGTTTTTAACTTCAAATTCGGGCTCTCCATTCACCTGAATGGGTTCTGGAGGTTTGGTCAGTCTGGTTCCAGGTTGCATGGGTTCAAAAGAGATACGTGAAACACAGGATGTATTCTAATATGGGTTGGCAAATCTAATTTAACGGCCACTGGATTAATTATGGTCGTAATTGAATATGGTCCCAGGTATTTAGGGTTGAAGGTGTGAGGTCCTTTTATCGATAAATGTTTGGTGGACAACCAGACTTGATCCCCAACCTGGTATTGAGGGGCATCGCTTCGGTGTTGGTCTGCTCCTTTTTTGTACCTTTCTTTAGCTTGTTGTAGATGTGCAGTCGCTTCCTTGAAAGCTTGGGTAATAACAGAGTGCAACTGATCTACGGCGGGTGTTCCAAGATCTTGAGGTGGGTCGAGGTTGGAGGTTCGAGGATGAATTCCATACAAGATGTAGAAGGGACTCTTCCTGGTTCCCGAATGAACTGAATTGTTGTATGCGTATTCAGCTATCCAAAGGATGTCCTTCCAGTTGCTTTCAGACTGAGCTGACCGACAACAACTACGCCAAAAGTGAGAAATAAACTGGCTTCCTCTATCAGAGATTAGTACCGATGGGAAGCCGTGTAACCGGACAATGTTTTCAAGGAATTCTCTGGCTAGTACTGAATCTGAAGGTAAGCCTTTTAGCGGAATGAAGTGGGCCATTTTAGAAAACAAATCCACAATAACGAGAATAGTGTTGTACCCGGAACAAGAGGGTAAGTCTGTGATGAAGTCCATGGAAAGGGTATGCCAGGGACACGGTGGAATGTCTAATGGTTGCAGAAGACCAGCCGGCCTTTTCTTTTGACCCTTGTTTTGAGCGCACACACCTCAGGACATCACAAATTATTTTATGTCTTTTCTCCATGAAGGCCACCAGAAGTGTCTCTTCACTTTTTCTGTGGTTTTGGCGATGCCAGGGTGACCCTCCATTAATGAATCATGATAACAGGAGATTACCTGTTTTTGTAAATCGGCGTGTGGTAGGAATAATCGTCCTTGGAAATAAGGCAAGTCATTGTTTACAGTGAAGTTCTCTCCTCTTTGTAACCAGCTCTGTAAGTCTGATGGGGTCACAAGTTGTTTAGTTTTTGCCTCAATATCCTCGATGGATTGCGAAGAAATCAGACCCAAGATCCTTTGTTCAGGAATTATTGGTACGGGTTCGGGATTGACAACGTTATCTCCCATTCCAATTCGGGAAAGAGCATCCGCTTTGCCGTTCTTGTTGCCCGGGCGGTAAGTGATCACAAAGTCAAAGTCAGCAAAGAATAGAGCCCAGCGAAGCTGTCTGGAGGATTGAGCTTTGGCGGTTTTCAGATACTGTAGATTTCGATGATCGGTGATCACCGTAACGGTGTGTTTGGCCCCGAGGAGATAATGCCGCCAGGCCTTAAAGGCAGATTTAATAGCTAAAAGCTCTTTGTCCATGATGGTGTAATTAATCTCAGGCGCCGAGAACTTTCGAGACCAAAACGCCACAGGATGCAGTTGGTTAGTCTCTGGATCCCTTTGTAATAGAACTGCTCCCATTGCTAAGCTGGAGGCGTCGGTTTCAACGATGTAAGGGAGATCCGGGCGTGGGTGTTTCAGTATTTGCGCCGAGGCGAACTTGGCCTTTAGCTCTTGGAAGGCTTGTTCAGCTTCTGCAGACCATTAAAAGCGCTTATTTTTTCTTAAGAGGGATGTGATGGGTTGTACCACTCGTGAAAACTCTGGAATAAATCTGCGTAAAAATTGGCAAAGCCTAGCATGCTTTGAACGCCTTTCACGGAAGTAGGAGATGGCCATTTGAGGATTGCGTCAACTTTTCTCGAGTCCATGTGGACTCCTTTGGGTGTCAGAATAAATCCCAGAAATTCGACCTCGGTGACATGAAAGGCACATTTCTCGAGCTTGGCAAAGAGTTTATGTTGGCAAAGTTTTTCAAGGACCGCCCTAACATGATTTCGATGATCAGCTTCCGAAGATGAGTACATAAGAATGTCGTCTATGTAAACGACAACACAGACATCAATGAGCTCTCTGAGGACGTCATTCATGAAATATTGGAAGGCGGCCGGCGCATTGCATAGTTCGAAGGGCATCACTTGGTATTCAAATAGCCCATACTTAGTGCGAAATGCCGTCTTCCATTCATCACCTTCCTTGATCCGTACCAAATGATAAGCTCCCCGGAGATCAAGCTTGGTATAAATACTGGCGTTTTTCACCTGGTCGAGGAGTTCCGGGATCAGAGGTAAGGGGTATCTGTTTTTTACTGTTATCTGATTCAGAGCAAGGTAATCAATACAGGTTCTGAGGTCACCTTCTTTTTTTGGTACGAAGAACAGAGCCGAGGATGCAGGAGACTTTGACGGACAGATAAAGCCATTGGCCAGATACTGGTCTAAATACTGTCGCAGATGAAGGTTCTCAGGCTCGGTGAGGGCGTAAATCCTACTGCAAGGGGGAGTTGCACCGGGTAGCAGATCTATCTGACAATCGTATGATCTGTGAGGTGGCAAGGTGTTAGCCTGTTCCTTTTGAAAAACATCTTGGAACTCTCGATACTCTTGAGGTAATTGTGGACCGTCAGTCGTTGCTGACGCTAGGCCAATGCTGGGTCGTGGATAGGAGGTTGGTGCACACTCAGGGAACATTATCGTCTTTGCTCGCCAATCAATCTGAGGGTTGTGTTTCTAAAACCAAGGGATTCCTAGGATTACTTGGAATTGAGGAGCCTTGATCACGTCGAACACAATTACCTCCCGATGCCCGTCTTGGCCTAGTAACGTCACTTCAGCAGCGGTATGGGTTACCGGTCCGGAGGCGATTTCGGTCCCATCCACCGTGGTAATGACGTCTTTAACCGCCTTTGGACAAAGAGGTAGGTTCATCCAGGAAGCCAATTCGTGGTCCACGTAATTTCCTATTGCTCCACTATCAATGTATGCCTTAATAGCATGCAAACGTTCTGGTTGCTTTGGGTTTACGAGGACCATAGGCATTATGAAGTGCGAGGTCAAAGAACTGGTTTTTAAGCTCGGCAAGCGGACCTCTACACTTGTTGGGCGAGGTCGTTTCCCGGCTCAGGCTTTTCAGAGTTCTTGTCAGAAGCTCCTACTGTCTTCTTAAGTGGTTTTACCGGGCAATCTCGAAGAAAATGTCCAGAGTTTCCACAATAGAGGCACAATTGCATTTGCCGTCTTCTGTCACGCTCTTTCTGGGTTAAGGGACCCTTTACGACCCCAATCTGCATAGGTTCAACGGTGTGGACCCCTTTGGCGTTGCTTTGTGTTTTCGTGAATACTCGGGTTTCAAACCTGGATCGGTCCGCCTTTCTGTTTTGGAGCCTATGATCCAATTGGACCACCAAATCAATATATTCCGAACAGTCCTGAGGAGGATTCACGACCTAGGCAAGGACGTCTTTAAGTTCACCACGCAGACCTCTGTGAAATAGCGTGATCCTTTTATCCTCGGGCCATCTAGTTTCCACGATTAACCTATTAAAAGATGCAATGTAGGCCAAGAGGTCCTGGTTGCCCTGTCACAGGGAGAGGAGTTCGTTGTCCAGGGCCTGCCCTTGGGAATGTCTTGCAAAAAGTCTCTCCATACTCGCCTGGAAGGCTGAGAAGTTCCGAAGAATTGGGTCATCCTGTGTAACCAGACGGATCGACCAATCAGCGGCGCTGCCGCTAAGATACGAAAGTACAAAGGCTACCTTGGTCTGGTCAGTTGGAAAGGCTGCGGGTCTACAAAGAAAGTGCAGTCGGCATTGATTTATAAACACTGCAAATCTTTTAGGGTCACCAGAAAAGCGTTCAGGTGGTGCCAATGGCACATTTCCAGGTAGGTTGATTTGAACGGGATTGGTTGAAGTAACTGGGGTATAATTCCCCCCTGAGTTAGGTAGAGGAGTTTGCCCTGCTTGACTCTGTAATAACTGTCTGGTGAGATCGTCAGTTCGTTCTTTTGACATTATCAATTCCCTCTTAAGGGCGTTCGTTTCCTGGCGAGCAGCATGGACTTCAGCTCTTAATTCCCCCAACAACTGGGCCAATTGGTCTGTGTCGGAAGTTTCCATAGCGCCTGGGTAGGAGATTATGGGTAGGCTTCGCGTTCTGTAACGCTCACCTGATTCCCACGGAGGCGCTGACCCAAAGTGGACTGCTACAGTTGCTTCTATGACTATGTTGAGCCGTAGAACTCGGAAGACGCTCTGGGCAGGACCTCCGAATATTGACTGTCTGGCTTGTAAGGTGAGTTTTCTGCAGGTGGAAAAAAAGGGGTAATTACAAGCTGGTTGGATAAATTCTCCCACCAATCTTCTGCTTTTCCCACTTCTTGGTTCTCGACTGGTCTCCATGAACTCTCACCTTTGGTTTAGTAAAGCCAAGCTCTCCATCCTGCTTCTGGTGCAGGGGCGCGTGGAATCCAGTTACGTCACTGGATGATTTCAGTGTTTAGGCTCAGTGTCCTTTTGTGGCTTGTAATAGTCCTTCAGGTGCCGAGGAGCTGTTGGCGACACCACCACTGCTGTGCAAGAAGAGGCTTGTGAGTATAGAAGATCTGAGGCTGCTTCTGAAGGAGCACCCTTTTATAATGTCCTTTTCTGTCTTTCAGGTGCCGAGATGCTGTGGGCGATGCCGCCGCTGTTGCACGTGCGGTGGCACGTAAGTATAACTGAATTGTGGCTGTTTCCAAATGGGCGCCTCAGATAATGTCTTTTCCTTCCTTTCAGGTGCCGAAATGCTGAGGGCGATGCTGCCGCTGCTGCGCGTGAAGAAGCGCGTAAGTATTACTGAATTGTGGCCATTTCAAAATGGGCACCTCTAATAATGTCTTTTCCTTTCTTTCAGATGCCGAAATGCTGAGGGCGATGCTGCCGCTGCTGCGCGTGAAGAAGCGCGTAAGTATAACTGAGTTGCGAACCCTTCGGCTCGGACACCACTAACAATGTCTTTTGTCTTCCAGGTGCTGGGATGCTGCCGAAGCGAAGGCCGCGGTGAACTCCGGTGTGATCACGGATGGATAAGGTAAGCGAGCGCAGCTGCAAGCGTGTTGCCCGTTTTCTAACCTTATGTCTTTATTTGCAGGTTGTCGGAGACTGGACTCTTGTGGCTGAATTCTGGTGAGTAGATGTTCCTGTGTCTTTTCTTCATCCACAGGTTGCTGCTCGAGAAGCTGAGGGTGTGTCTGGACCTGGAATGCAGGAGCCGACTCGGTGAGCGTCCTGCTGCTGTTGCAGAATAACGCGAAGCACGTGAATTCTATCGGGCGTGGTTTAAATAGTGGAGAAGTGCTTTGGTGCGTATTCTTCCTCCAGCCTCACCCAGGTAAGAAAAGAGTTCCTGTAACAGAGGATTGGTCCCTCCCAGCCAGTGGCTGGGACTTCACCCAGCTTGGATTGTTCTAGGTGAGTATGCAGCATGGTCTGCCACAGGTAAGTCCACCCAATCACTACTGCACACTTTAAGAATATGAGCCCGGCGCCCATGGCGCTGGGACTGTGGTTCCTTATGAGCCTGGCGCCAGAGGCGCCAGGACATGGTCCAAAGGGCCCCTGTAGGGGTCTGCTGGAACCGGCGGTGTGGATGATGAGCCTGCTTCTGGGGACGCTGGGCCAGTCTTGGCTCCTCGGGAGTAGCGCTCATGAAACCATCCTCCAGATGCCGTCATGCCACTAGGAGCTAATTGCTCATTCACAGGAGCAGAGGCCATCACTGCCACCAAAATACTGGCTCAAATGGTCTTAGTTTTTGTGACTTTTATGACCCCTTGCTCCTTTGGTCCTGAAACCAAATAACCTTGATTTGTTAAGACGGATTGCTTTACCAACCACCCTCCTGTTATCACTTTTCTTCGTGAAACTGTCTGTCCTCTGTGTTCCTTTACAGGGTGGGTTGTATTTTGCAGTGTGCTAGAACTGCCTGTTGTAATAATAATAAAGTAGATATTTGTGTACAACCTTGACTGGACAGTCCCTTTTATCATTGGGTAATAATTGTATTTTTGCTGTGTTGCAACTAACCAATGATCCACGACCTTGCAGAGATAAACCTGCCATCCCGTCCACGTTAACAAAATTGGACAAGGAGGTTTATAACTGACTTGTGTTTCCAATCTGTTCGTATCCCTTCTGGTGTACTAGAGGTGTGGGGCTGATTGATGGTTTAGAAATGGATATTCATCCCTGGACCACTGGTCCCTGAAAGTTGATTTGTCACACCCGAAATGCACAAAGAGAATAGCACAAAGGGCAAAGTGTTATGCTTATCATGGGCTTGGTTTTGATGCCAGAGAAGAAGTGCTTAACCCAGAAATGTCCAATTGTTAGCATACAGACATGAGCTCAGTGGGGAGAAATAAAGTGAATGGTAGCTGTTATGTGCGTTCGTTGATACCCCAGGTATCAGGGGCACCCAAGGTCCTAGTGCCACAGGAAGTACCAATTCTAGAGGCATAATGCTTAGTACATCTTGAGCTACATAGGCCCAAAGGCACTTTCCAGGCACACAATGTAAGACTCAAAGTTGTTGACACAGATCGCCTGAAATGCAACAACAATCCAAAAAGCAACAAATGCCTAAGGAGATCTGACCTGGTGATACAAGAACTAAAATATAAAAAACAAATGACAAGAAACAACAGTGAACCGCATGGCAGAGGGACTCATAGAGTATGAAGAAAGGGTTCTGGCTAGGGTGGAAGCTGCTCGAGCACCATTCTGGACTGAACACATCACAAAAATAACCTGGATTGAAGCAATGGAGGAACCAGCAAACGTGCACAGAGACGAAACATGAAATTTTCTTTTACAGTGCTAGACCAAAACCTGCAGGGACCAATGAACATTGCAACAAAACTTTGCTCATTCCTGAACTCACGACAGGCACCGCGGCATTGATGGAATCCCACCTGGTGTGTGGCCAACAGGCGAACACGCACCTCCCACCATCATGGAGGGGCTATTGTTTGCTCGCCACTCTGCACTCAGCCCTGCTTGTAATCCCAGAAGTACATTTGCAAGGGGGACGACAGAGACTTTTGCCCCCACCACCTTCCCAACTCCTGAAGAGAACGCAAGAAATCTGTTGCCGGCGCCAGAGTTCCACACTATTCTCTGGAAAGAGAAGGGTGTAAAGCTATGAAGGAAGAAAAGAGCGAACTATCTGTCCAAACATTCATCAAGCTTGCTCGTGGAAATACCAGATGAATACTGTCTCTTCACCAAAGCAGAGACATTTTTTGCCTCGTTGTTACCGCCTCGTGTGCAAGCTGCAGCCAACGCTAAATGGCTGAGGATTGTTCACTGATCCAGCTGACTAATGACAAAGAGCAAGGGTTCAACATCATAAAAGTGGAACTCTGCGCCCTGAGGCTGATGATGATGATGCAGAACTGCTATGTCCTCAATATACTGATGGCCATGGATGCTGAGAATGTGTGCCTGCCACACATAATCGAAGCTGTGCACATCCTGGGAGTGCGCATGAAGAAAGCAACTGGAGTACAACATGAGGACTGGTTCAATCTGACTTTTTCTTTGTCTATCCTTTCTGGGAGAGATTGTCAAGATGCTGGTACCCGTCATCGTCTTTATTTTGGTTATTTTTTGCACGTGCCAAACGGGACGTGCCAAAGCAGTGCCCAGTAGTGCATCGGTGATTGTCTCAATTGGGGGGGCACCCAAACACTTCACAGTACCACAGAACACGGTACCCAAACAGATGAACCAAACAAACCCCACATGGTAGAAATGTACCACCCCCTCAACCCCATGGCACCGTAACGACACCTCCATCAGACCCCAAAAAATATGGAGAGCACTGGGTGGATTTAGCAGGAGATGGGGTTGTATTTATATGATGTGTACCCCAGTAGAATATGCCCAATCGGGAGCAGGTTTACAAGATGTCTGCAGGGCATGAGTTCCAAAGGACAGGTTGCAACCATTCCTGGAAGCTAAAAGATTAAAAGGGGTGTAAAGGAGGGAGGAAAACATATATTGGAATTTAGTTGCCAATGTCGCTGCGGGGGAGTTTGTTAATATAGGATTAATGAAAGGGGGAATGTTGGGAAGGAGAAAGGGTATTCACACCCCCCTAGGCAATACTAAACAAGAACTAGACAGTAATAGGGCACATCCAGGGAGCAGGGGTGAATACATAGAAGGGATTTGCGATCACCTTTCTGCATGGATTACAAGCTATATGGTAGATGTGCGTGGGAATGCCATCTTGGCAAGTGGTAGCCATTTTAGAGGTTACACCCAAGTGCTGCAAATGGTATTTTGTGTGTTAGTATTAGGTCCCTTGCATAGGTACGGTCACCACCCCCACCCTGGCCAGGTCTGAGAGAACCACAACCTCCTCAATTTTCAGAAAATTCCAGACCCTGGCCCCCCTGAAGAATGTGCCCTGCAAGGTCATGAGAAGGGAGCAGAGCGTATCTTAGCAGTACCAACCCGTGGAGCAGATACCAAGGTCCTACTGTCCCCATGACCCCCACATGTCACAGCACCATCCAAACCCAGACCACTGACCATAAAATGTTGACACCCCTCGAACGATCATTAAGAACAGAAGGCAAGGCTATCGTGCCTTCAGAAATGGGTCACTTGATGTGTGCAGCGAGGTGCAGGGTGGCATCAGAATTATATCCTAAAACTAAGGTGGAGGACCTTGGGGATTGCTTATCTGTCTGTGAGCGAGTGAAGTGTGTGTGAGTTAGTGTGACCTCAGTTCTCGCTTGAGCCCATCCCTGTATCTGCCAGGTGCATTGTTACAATTGTAAGAATAACATTGTGCCAGAGTAGCTAATTAACGGTTAGGTCAGCTCGCTGTGAATGACGAGCCCAGCAGCCCCCATGTGAACAAAGATGGGCAGATGAAGATGGACCAATGGCCTGGCATCCCATATGGAGCAGGCCCTACATCTGTAGGCCTCTCCCAATCCGTGTTGCAGAATTGTACTATATATGTTGACGTCAGGAGTGACACCATTTGCACTTATAATGCAAAGCACATGCCAACGAACCCCAGAACTTTCTGCGGCAGCAGAGTTCTTTGCTAATGCATTCCTCTATTTGTAGAAATAAATAAATAAATACTTGTTATCCTTGCAAGAGTGTCTTGGCTCTTTTTCCCTAGCGGGCTGTATTTTTTCTGGTGTGAGCATACAGGGGCGTGCCTTTACTGGGCCGCCCCCACACATGGGCCTCCAGAGGGAGTGAGTGAGAGGGAGAAGAGCATTGGCCGCATGCTTATGTTCATGCCACCCAGAAGCAATGTATGCATTTAAATGACAAGCTCTGTCATGCTAGATGATTTATTTTTATTGATTTTATACATTTATAGAGCGCGCTGCAGCCCACAGGCATCGAGGCGCTAAACATGAAAGTGTATGTAGGCAAGATAGTGGATACATAGAGAACATGAGGTACTTAGTTTCAGAATCAGAACGTAGTTCCATGTGCCGTTGGCATGCAGGCTGAAGTCAAGCAGGTGGGTCAGACAAACAGCCTGGTTTTGGTGGCTTTGCGGAAGGCCAGGTGAGAGTCAATCACCCTGAGATGCGTGGGTAGGGCATTCCAGTGTGAGGCTGCTAAAGCTTGGGCGCTGGTGCCGCCCGCACGAACTTTGCAGGTCTTAGGGATCGAAATCAGGTTGGTGTAGGCAGTTCTGGAGGGCCTAGAGGAGGTTGGTCGGGATATTCTTTGGGCGAGGTAAGGGGGAGCAAGGTCATGGAAACATTTGTGGGTGAGGGAGAGGATTTTAAAGATGATTCTCTGCCTAATGGGCAGCCAGTGGGCCTTCCTTCTAAGATCAGAGATGTGATCCTTCTTGGATAAACCTGTGGCGGCCCTAAGGGCGTTGTTTTGGGCAAGTTGAAGCTTGGCAATATTTTTATTGGAGGTCCCACCAAGGAGAGCATTGCAATAATCCAACCTGGAGCCTATCAAGGCCCTGGCAATGGTGAGGCCATTCTGAGATGATAGGAAGGGTCTTGCTGCATTGATATGTTTTGAGTAGTATGCCGAGGATGATGCTATGGCATTGACTTGCCTGTCCATGGTGAGATTGGAGTCAAGATAGACTGCGAGAGTCTTGCCTGTTTGGGACACAGCAATGGGTAAGTTGTCGATAGTGAAGGAGCAATTTTTTATCGAGGTTACCTAGAGTGGTCGGTGATCCAATAAGTAAGAGCTCAGTCTTGTCACTATTAAGACATAACCAGTTTTATACCATCCAGGCTTGGATGGTGGAGTAAATGGAGTTGAGGGTGTTCTTGTCCAAGTCGTAATCACCTGTGAGCTGGATGAGCACTTGGGTGTCATCAGCATAATTGGTGTATGAGATGCCCAGGGCATCAAGGAGATTGAAAAGAGGCAATGTGAACAGGTTGTAGAGGGTGGGCGCTATGCAGGAGCCCTGGGGCACTCCACACTTTATGTGACTGGGGGAGACGCATGGTGAGTCAGAGAAGACTTTCATGGCCCTTTCCTGTAAGAAAGAGGTGATCCAAGCGCATGCCTTGGGGGAGAAGTTGGTTGCTATTGAGAGGTGGTGGCAGAGAGTGTTATGGTCCACAAGGTAGAATGCAGCTGATAGATCGAGGAGCAGCAGGAGCGCTCATTTGTCAGCTTCTCGGATGTCGTCCATTTGATTTTTCAGGTCGAGGAGAGCCGTTTCCGTCTCGCGCCGAGGTCTGAATCCAGACTGCCGAAGGCCTAAAAGGCAGTGGTCCTCGAGGAATTTTTGGACTTGCTGATAGGCCGCTTTGTCCAGTATTTTCAGTAGAAAGGGGAAAGTGGTAATAGGCCTATAGTTCCCTGGTACCAATGGGTCAAGGGAGGGTTTTTTGAGGAGCAAACAAACCCAGGCTTCCTTCAGATCAGTTGGAACGTGGCCAGCCTGAAATGATGCATTTATGAAAGCCGTGAGGAAGGGTGCAAGGGTAGGGCCACAGTCTTTGACTAGTTGAGCAGGGCAGACGTCGCCTTTGCAATTGGAGGGTTTGATGGATAATGTTGACACCAATGGGTGTCAACATTTTTATGATTGTTTTTAGATTGGTCACGGGCCCTTACTTATTAAGAACTGGGTGAAGAACTCTTGCTTTGCTTTACGTCCTGAGGAAGGTCTCCAACCAAAACACATGTCGACGTTTCTGTGTGACAAATACCTGAACCAAAAATCTGGTGTTATATACACCACGACACCTAATGCTAGGGACTGGGTCTATTGTTCAATATAAATGAAGCTGTGTTCGTAAAACCCAATGATAAGTGAAACATCATGGGTTGTTGTGTTCTGTGTAAATGTATGAATGAGATGTGTATGTGGCTATGATTGTGGCTATGAAATGTTTTTTATGAATTTTATATTGAGAAATTGCTATTTCATATGATAAATTTATTTAATAAAATATGAATTTGTACTAAAGAGTGTCATTCCATCCTACTGATCCAATCTCTGTATATTTATTTACTATACCTGAAGGATCAGGGTTTGAAGTGCAGGTCTACCCCTTTATTTTTCCCACCAATGGGGCCCATACAGCATTGGTCTGTTACAATCATGGCACTTATCAAAACTACTACTTGCCAAGGTCATAAGGATTCATCACTTATTAGAGTTACAAAAAGAGTTAACTAGCAATCTGAATAGCACCCACAGATGTTTCTACATGGTGCTCCCAGAAATGGCTGTTGGATTGATTCTGATACTGAGTTGTGTGTACAGCTGAATTACACACACAGAAAGATGCAACTTTCTGGTATTCATTTTTAAAAGGTTAACATCTATGGGGTCAATGAGAGTTGCTCTGAGTTTTTTATGAAATATCACTTCTGCCAGTGGTATTTTTGAAGGCCCATCCAATTCAGAGTTTGCCACCGAGTGGGGGGTGGGAGGGGCGGTCTTTCTGGAATTCCCCAGAGATATTTTATAAATATGACCACTGTCGGCGACAACGTAAACAGGTGTTTTTTTTTAAACATTGGTTTTCAGCAAGGTGATAAAGAATTATGCACAGTAGTGGCTCGAATTCATTATGCACATAAAGGTAAACTCTGCCCCTTTTATGCATTAGATGCGGACGATGGTGGAGGAGTCATTAAAGACAACCACTTTTTGACCCCTTTACCATTACCGTTTGTAAAACCTTTTGTCACTGTATTTAAGGGAAGCTCTTGTACTGCCCACCTGTACAGTATAAAACTTTTTAAACATTGGGGACATTTTATTTCCACCTCGCAGGTGGAGTAAAAAACATTCAGATTTTCCACAGAAAGTCTGCCTAAAATAATGCTGACAGTATTCCCATGTGAAACTGCTGGTTGTGTCTGATGAAAGCCTTAATTGGGTGGATGGTACAAATCAGCAGTATTTGCCAAATACAGTCGATAATACCATTGCTACACAACTCTGAATGACACCCTAAGATTTTCATTGTTGTTGTCTTGACCAGAACACTTTAACGTGATCAGCAAAAGACGCATACACTAATAAACAATCTATACATAGATACAAATACACTCATACAAATCACTCCAGTCAAACAAACCGAACATAAAAACAAACACACACACACACACAAACACACACACACACACGGACACATAGCCCACTTTCCTTGAATGGGCAAATAAATATGATAGTTCACTCTTACTCCCTCTCTATCACCAGATCTCAGGCAGGCTCCCCTTGCAGTTCCCTCTGCTTTCATGAACTGAAAAATGCAGCCCACTTTCCAAGAAAGACCTTTTTGGGAGCACACGATAGAAGACAAGTCCCCTGCATTATCCAGGTGATGATCCCAAAGCCACAATCACCAAGTCCCCAACCACAGCTTCTTGTGATGTCTGACAGAGGGTGACTAGCAAATCAAGATGTTCTACCATTTGCATTTGAGTCAGGGCAGTGGATGCGGGTGAGTGATAAAGAACTGGTGACTGAATGGGGGCAAGTGAAATGGATGCGTGCGGGGTAAGGGGAGGGGATTGAGTTGAGGATTAAGGAATGCAGCAACAGGGAAACGGTATCCTGAAAGTGAATTGCAAGGAAGGTGCGTGAAGGGGCATCGAAAGTGGTTCAAAAGATGGACCTCGCAGGGGGGTGGGTAAGAGAATAGGGTAAATGAGGCAGAAATCTGGGAAGGTAGGACAGGGGTTTGAGGGACTGTTGCTGAGATCTGTGTCTGACCTACATTCGATTGCAACCATTGTGTGTGAAAGTGATGCACACTTGCTTTATGAACTAATCTTTCAATTAAGACTTCCCTTACATTTTCCCAGGCTGCTTTATCATGTGTCTTGGTGCTTTGAAAGCCAGATTTATTGAACAGTGTGCTAGATTAGCTCTGGAATAACAAATTTGCAGAACACGTTTTGTTGGTACTTTTATTGAAGATGGGATAGGAGAAGATGGACTTTCCTCTGCTGTCGAAACCTGAAACTGTGGAACCCTGAAGCCAGGGCTCAAATCCCGGCCTTCCACAACTGACTCATTGTGTGATCCTGAGCAAATCACTTTTTATTATTGTGCCTTGTTTTCCTTCAGTGTCTGTAGGGAAATTCTCAGTCATAGGGGTTATAATCTATAGTGTTACTCCAGAAATAAAGATTAACCATTTATATAATGTGTACTGGTTGGGAGGCAGAATGCCAAGTGAGGTTCTTATGATTTGTGGCAGAGATTAGGCAGAGGGCCAGATAAGGGTTTGTGTTGTGCAGTGGGGAGGCAGGACAGCTTTGGGTCTTTTGCCGTGACAGAAAGTGTTTTGGCTCTTAGAACTTTGTTTCATCTCTACCAATGAATTCTCTACCTTCTCCATCTGTTTACATTGGTGTGGAACTGAAGATGAGATGGGATGGAATAACATGGGAGGATATGCATGCTGCTGTGAAGCTGCAAACTATGGCACCAGGAAGTCTGGGCTCAAATCCCAGCTTTCCCATTTCATCAAATTGTAATTTCCTGGTGAAATTATTTTGCTACGTTTGATATGTGGGGGAGGTTCCCGGGCCCCAGGCCTCTACTCTAAGAAACAACAAACATCACTGAAAGGTATGTTGCATAAGAGGAAAATAATGTCAATAATACACATACTTGAGAATGTGTGGTTAAGGAAAAGGTTGCTATTGAGTTTAGTTGTTATGGAAGTTCGGCCAGCTGCATTGTCTTTCTTTGGCCACTGCATCCAGGCTAAAGTTCCCTGTCCTCCCCTGGCCACCTTGCATGACTTGCAGCCATGTGTCATGTTATATCAGTGCCTACTAAAGAATCCCAGAGACCTTTGCAGGAAAGAAGATTATCATCCTTTTTGTCATGAAAGTGGATATCCGTATAAATTCTGCTGTGGAAACTTGCTGGGCTGCAATCCTCTCGCACTGCAGCTGCAAATGTACATAGCTATGGCTCAACACTGACCACTCTCCCCTGTGAGCACTACAATGAGACAGGACGGTGTGGCCTGGCTTTCTTTTTTGGATGTGCGAAATATGGTACTTTTGCTTTTGCAATTTCGTAAAACGATCCATTACATTGCAACAATTTCCCGAAATTGTATTTGTGCAAAATACATTATACAAAAGTTGGCATTTCGGTTTTCCTGCAAAACAGCTGGAAAAAAAGTCAGCAAATGGACAGTTACTGTAGATTCTTTCCACAAAATAAATGAAAGGTTTTCACTTAGCTTGCTAAGGAAAACTCCCACAAAAGTGTATCTGCAGTTTTTTCATAGCAAACGGGTAAAAGTCAAATAAAGAGTTTGAAATTGGAGTTGTACACTTATTGTGGTGAATTCAAATGTCAAAACTATAATTTGCAGGACTGTCCTCCAGAAATGTCGCCAGAGGGATAATTGGAAACGAATTATAATGTTCATTATTTCATGAAGTGAAAATTAGGAATTTTCCAACAATTACTGCGGTAGAATTTACATTGCTCACATCACTAGTTGCCAGTGGTCGAGGTGTACGAAAAGATGTAATGGAACTATGTTCCCTACTGGCATGTCCCCTGCCCCCCCCCCCCCACAACCCCCATCGCTACGCCCCCTCTCACTCACCATAGAAACCCTCAAACACATGCACCTACTGTCTAAGGGAACACGCAATGCACTGAAGTGCAAGTTTCAACTTCGTGTTACTCTTTCATTTTAAAACGAAACCATTCTGGAACTGTTTCTTTTTCAAATAAAAGTATAGGAACAGTAAAACGTAGTTTCAAAAAGTAGAGGCGCACCACAACCACACTTCGACCACTACTCGTTTCTTTACAAATCTGTCAAAACTCCTCTTGGGAGCTATTCTACAGCCCTGTCCACAGTACAGATAGCGCAGGACCCTAGTGAGGGCAAATACGTGCTTGAACGTTTTCCCTACACAGCTAGTAAATACTTTTCAAAGCCCAAAAATGTGTGCAAGTTATGGTCTGAAGATGAAGGCTTGCTCGTGATAGCATAGACATTTACACAGCTGAAATGTTACCAACTACTGTTACTATTGTTTACTAGTGGCTTGGCTGTGGTAGCAAAGAACTGCTCAGTCGTGGCAGTGTTAGTAAGGTACCTCCCAGTCCGACCAAGTTATCAACTTGTTTTATTATTGGTATCAAATTAAGGCTCAGTCTTTCCAGCATTAGAAAGCTACACTGGGCAGTTCCTCGGGGGTATGGCTCCTTCGATTCTCTCTGGCAGTGTCCAGTTGGTTTGCTTTCCAGTTGCAACTCCTTCACTGTGGATGCCTTTTTCCTACCACCATACCCAACGATGACAGGGGAATCGATAGCAACAAGGCACAAGGTAACCAGGGCCATTTTACGAGATTTTGGGCACGGGGGCAGAGGAAATCTTGGGCCCCAGACCAAAAGAGTGAAGGGGCCCAAGAATATCTTGTCCCCCTCATTCGTCATAATTACAACCCATAGATTGATATGTACATCTGTGATGGCATGAGAATAATAAACACGTGTCATTTCTAGGGCAAGATTAGCTGTCAGTGATTCGGATACTTATGTGTGTGCATGGGCCAGAGTCACACATATGAACAATAGTAGACACAAGGAATGCATGCGGCCTGAAGCATAGATGCATGACTCAGATCAGAAGCTATGTAAAAAGATACACATACCACAGCATAGACACAGAAGTCAGACTAAACATCACAGCGAGTTATAGACATTCCGTGTTTAATTATTGATTTATGTTTATTTGTAAAGCGCATCAGACCGGCAGGCACATCTGCGCTGACATGACAGACAAAACACCAACACAACTTCATTTAGAAGCCACGAGGAAGCACATGCCCCTCAGGGTGAAAACAGGAGACAGATTAGTCATGAGAAAGGTATCCTTGCTCTAGCACAAATACAGGAGTGGGTTTAGAAACTATGAAGAAAGTAAACAAAAACCTATCATAGAGGCAGGCCACAGTTTAGCAGCATCACAGAGTGTACACATGCATGTTCAAGCATGCATGTGGGCGTCATGGTGGAAGCAACAATGAAGGTACATGTGCCACAGCATAGACAAAGAATACATATCAGAGGTTACCCGGAAAGTGCGCGAAACATAGACTGCAAATAGAAGAGGGCTGTGCTTTTCAAATGGTGTTGCCACAGATGAGCCTAGAAACACAAGACTTTGGGGTGTGTAATATAACACTGGTCATTTTTATTATATACGAAGCAACACTACAGCCATTCAAACTATGAGTAGGGCTTTAAGAGCGTACCCTGAAATAGAAGTTGATTTTAGGGGCTGAAAATGTTTAAATATGTTGACAGGTTAGGGTCTATGAGATTAAATGAGTGGTGGCCCAGGATCACACACTCTGGTTAAATGGCAAAAATGGTATTTCAGCGCAGATTGCAATTTGGCACTTGCCCACATTTTTTTGTCATTCAGCAACGTGAAATTATATGTGAATGTTTCACTTTCATGAACTATTAAGAATAATCTGTGTTCTGCTCCTGATTTAGAGGGTAAACAAATAGTTCGATAATTCAACAGAACGTTTTAAAAACAATAATCTGCATAGAAACATGTTACACAAAGGAAGAATGATTGTAGCTTTAGTTTTTCCCTCATAAATTGAAGTCTACAGATATCAAACTCCAAATGTGTGGGTTGGTTGGTGTATTTTAAAGCTTTAAATGCGCCCAACTAAAGAACCTGTTTCATCAATTGACTTACTTATTTATTTTTTGGAGCATACTTGCAGATTAGTATTTATGATGTGAAGACGTTTTGAATTTGTAGAAACACGTAAACCGTATTTTGTGTGTGATAGGCTTGCCAGAGCCCTGTGATGTTTGATCGACTCTCTCCTGCTAGGGAGCGCTGGGAGGATAACTCAGGGACAACGCGTTTGTCTTGAAAGAAAGACAACACCGAGCAACACAGGTTAAAATCCTGGTCCTGCACTTAGAGACTGGTCTCCAGTGTTAAGTGCGTTATGAAAGATTCATTAGTAAGGCGCCCATCCACTCGGGAAGTAAGACCACGCAAAGCGATAGAGGTTTGAATTCCGCATTCGAGCTTAGAAACCGAACTCAGGTATGGTATTAAGCACGTTATATACAATCAAATAAATAAATAAATTGCTTACATGAAAAGGAAGAGATAGCAAGATTTGAAATTGCAGAGAGGTATTTAGCTCCTGCTTGTAGCCGAAAAGAAGTTGGTGCTACTTTCGATTCCCTGGGCAGTTGGCACCATGAAACAATACAAATGTAATATTAACTCTGTGTCTTTGGGAATGTTTATTGATTCGCATTGTGTCCCGTATTGAAGACATTTATTGTATAACCAGAAAGTTAGAAATGACAAAGCGTTACCGTGTGCCTCTCGTGTGCATGATGGGTGTGCAGAATGATATGCACTTAGTCCTTGTTCCCCACTGGTAGCTTCTGATTTCTGAGTGAGGCCAGCTACCCAAGAGCCATGCTTAGCTCCTGCTCATCAAATCTGTATTTCAATCGCTGCAATGGGTAAATGTCATCAGAATGTGAGAAGGCAAATCTTTTCTCCAAAGATAGCACTGCAATGAACATTGAGATAACATGATTTGTCCATGGCCACTGTATGGTCCGATGGCAAAGCTGGCATGCAAATCTTGACCCTTCGGTGCCACTGTCTAGAATTTGGCTACCAAAGCATCCCAACTAACACATTATGCTCCTAGTTGGGGGAAGACTTCTCAGTTTTCACAACCCTGATTTGGAGGGGCTGAGCTCGAGACTTGCACCATAATGTTGCGACATTAGGCTGCATAATTGGCAATTACTGGTATAGGCCCCTTGTTTTGTAGCAGAGTAGTTGTTATTATCACCAACTTTTACATACCCAAGTTTATTAACCTCAGAGAGAAGAAAGGCACCTTCTGCTGTGATTTGGAAAATGAAGATATCTTTGCAACTAGTGCCAAACACACTGAGCTATCTTCTATAAACCATTCGAATGCTTGGGTTTATACATATGTATCCCCACGTTGGTTATTGCATCTGATCAATATATCCCCCAAAGAAATGTAAAAAAGCTACACGTCTTGTGCTATCGTGAATGCCCAAACTGCATGCGCAAACTGCATGCATTACACATTGCGCTAGCAATCGGTCCTTGTATGTCAACAGCAGCCAGGCAGCAGTAGCAGGACCTCAGAAGCACACTATACAATGTTAAGAGCTATGGGTATTTTCTCAAATGAGTGCACGACTTATTTGCTTCAAGCATCGAGGTGGGGGCCTATCCTAGGGTGGGGGCCGAAGGCACATGCCCCTTTCACCGTCTGGCCTAAACTCTCTCCGCCGATGCTTGCCTTCATTTCACCTTTACGCTCGTGCATTGCAGCTTTTGTTAAGTTGACCTGATTTGTGTACAGGAGCATGCGATGCTCAGGGAACACCCGGAGCTTAACCAGAAAGCATCGAATCAGTGACAGCACTAGAGCGTGAATGGCCACGTGTTGGCTTTACTGCAGTGGAACAACACTACACACGTGCAATCGATGGGATATGTGTCCATGGAGTGCATTTTTCCCAAGTCGTTTAGTAATGAGCGTGCCTGGATATCCCGCTTTGTGCGTACCTTCTGGACTTTATAAACGTGAATGCAAATCTGTTTTCCCGATGTTCATATGGCCTTAATCAAGAGTTTCCAGGGCGTGATCGAGTCTGTCGTAAATGAGAGACCTTTTGCATGAATGGAGTTGTTTGTTTGTGTCGCAAAGATGTTGCACACCGGCACGATATGGAGTATGGGCTAATTGTGATACTGGGACAAGGACTAATAAGATGGATACAGGATTGAAATGAGAGATGGCGAAACATAAGTAATGAGTTGCCGGAAATGTGCAGAACTGACGATCCAAAGCATGGATATTGCAAATCACGTGGGCTGCCAAAGTGCATGCATAGAGTTATTTGAAGCACTGGAACCTTGGGTCCCGAAAGGCCCCACG
This sequence comes from Ambystoma mexicanum, assembly GCF_040938575.1. NCBI lineage: Eukaryota > Metazoa > Chordata > Amphibia > Caudata > Ambystomatidae > Ambystoma > Ambystoma mexicanum. The sequence continues at coordinate 780,520,462 of NC_090935.1, forward strand.
TTTTGCTAAAATCCCCCAACACCCATATCGGAGGAGAAAAGTACTTTAGCAGGTTGGATCTGGAAGTAAATACTGCTGAAACCTTACACAGCAAATTAGCGTTTGCTCTCAATAGCATTACTAATAGACATAGTAAACAGACTGTGACCCACCGTGGTAAACACATGTCTTTTACCCATTTATTCGTAGCTATATGTGGATACTAAATCAGTTATGGTGAATTGATATCCCATATTTAAATGGAATGGTGCTATTAGCATCTGATGAAGTAGCAGGAAGCGTGCAAGTAGTGCCCGGCACTGACCGCTTACCGAAATGCTAATGTCGAAGGTGAAATAAAGTGAGCGGTGAAGTTAGCCGCCAAACAAACCAGCAGGACATGCACAAGTTATAAGGAGTCCTTGAATGAGACACAAACCATAGATAGCACATGACACATGGATCAGCAGAGTGATGTCAGACATACAATTGCAGAAAATGGCGATTGATTTCTAACTGATAGCATTATACAGTCTACATTTACTCATTATTTCTACTATCATGCCCACCAGAAATGGAACCAATACAAAAGCAGTCCAATGTGAACCTGAGGTTTGCTGCATGAATCACTGGCATGTCATCCCTCTCACCTTCTCCTTTTCCTGCTTGATGGTCATCGAGGACGTGGTAGGACTCAAGCAAATTCTGCAGCTGACTAGTAAACTACTTTGCAAACAGTTTGGCTGGGTAGGGTACATTGGAGTTCAGACGAAAGTTAGGTAAGTCCCCACTGCCGCCATTTGCCTTTTTTCATGAAGGTCTGACTAGGATCATCTTTAAGGGTTGAGGTAAAGAAGCTTGAGAGAGGAATGAATTAGTTGACGGGGAAGGTCCAGCTATTACATGACATAGTTTAGGTTCTTACATATCTAACAAAGACCATGAGTATTTACTACATTTTATAAATCGTGTGAATTGCTCCCTGCCTAATAATTCAAATTCCATACATGTAGGTGATGGTGTGGGGTGTAAAGTAGAAGAAATAACATTATTAAGAGGCATGTGGGCAGCTGAGAAGCTTGATCCAATTTCTTCATAGATTTGGTTAATTTTTAGAATGTTGCATATATCTTTGGAAGGAGTTAATGTAGTGGCTAAATCAGAGCGGATATAAAATTGTTAGTTATCTTAAACCTACTGTTTTTGAACATTTTTGACATTACTAATTTGATCATTATGCAATACAGTTTTCTCCTGTTATATACGTGTTTTATGTGTTGCTACACGAGCTAACAGAATGCGTTTGTCAGTTGGTTTATAGGAGACGCCAGTGAATTTTTAAGATACGTTTGCATTTCTTTGCTTCTCGAAAGGGTGACGTAGAACACAAGGCATCATGCTTTTTATGCCATGGCCCCGATCGAGACAATCCTTTATCCAGTTAGTAAATGCAGTAGGGGAAGATGGCGTCTATTCTGAAGGAAGATTATATTGAGTTAAATAATCCTTAATCTGTTCTACAGAAATATGTTTCCAAGATTGTAACTGCACTAATGAAGTTCTAAAGAAGGCAACCATGATCAAACAACTGCTTAGTTCCAGCATTTTAATTGACAACACTACTTAGTGTTTAAGGAGTTAGTAAATACCTCTCCATTTACATGCTTTGAGTGGGTGTCACCAGCCTGGAAAGCATCTCTCTCACCCGCCAAACTACCTACCCTTCCATTTAAATGAATGGGCTTTGACCTGCCAAAATCAAAATCTGGTGTTTTCACCTGCCATGGGGTGACAAAACGTTGAGAGCTATGTTAGTAGGTCACAATACCCATCCCCACCAGCCTCCTTCTACATGAGTAATGATCTTTAACTGTTATGTTATTGTTATGTTATTTTGCATTTGTATAGCGCCTTATGTACCATTGGTATGATCTCAAGGTGCTGGTAGGTTGAACGCCCTCAGGAACCGCAGTTCAAGTCAGTTGAGAGAGAGAGAGAGAGCGAGAGAGAGAGAGAGAGAGAGTATTAAAGTGCGTGGGCGCACCAGGAATGTGTGCAGCTGGTGTGGTTGTTGCATGATAGCTGCTTCTTAGCGGTAAGTGTGGTTCTGAGGAGATCTGTTGAATGTGTTCAGTCTGGAGGGTGGGCATCCAGACTGAGTTCTGGCTGCGTTAGGCCTGAGGAGAACGCCTATGCTAGCCGGTATGTGCTAGCTAGCAGCGTTTTATTAGGATGATGGGAAGTTTGATGAGACATGTTAGTATGAGAACAGCTTTACCGAATGTGTCATAGTACTGCTGTGTTATAGTTGAATGGTGGTGTATAGGAGAGAGTAAGCGTAGTATTGGCATATTGTGGTAATCAGTAAGGTGTATGCGACCAGGCACACTCAATGATGTTGAGAATACCTTCTAAATTCAACTTTTAACACAGTGAAGCTATTAGGGTACATTGCCTGAGTTCAATTGTAACACAGTGACGCTTTAAGGTCACACTTTAGGTTAAATTTTTAACACAGTGATGCTTTTAGGGCACACTTTAAGTTCAACTTTAACACAATGACGCTATTAGGGCACACTTTCTAAGTTCAACTCTAACACAGTGACGCTATTAGGGCACACTCAGTGATGATGGGAATACCTTCTAGGTTCAAATCTAACATAGTGATGCTATTAGGGCACACTCAGTGATGTTGGGAATACATTCTAGATTCAACTCTAAAACAGTGACGCTATTAGGGCACACTTTCTAGATTCAAATCTAACATAGTGATGCTATTAGGGCACACTCAGTGATGTTGGGAATACATTCTAGATTCAACTCTAAGACAGTGACGCTATTAGGGCACACTCAATGATGTTGGAATACCTTCTACAGTTACGCTATTAGGGCACACTTTCTCAGTTCAACTTTAACACAGTGACACTATTAGGGCACACTTTCTAAGTTCAACTTTAACACACTGACGCTATTAGGGCACACTTTCTAAGTTCAACTTTAACACAGTGACGTTATTAGGGCACACTCTCTAAGTTCAACGTTAACACAGTGACGCTATTAGGGCACACTTTCTAAAATCAACTTTAAGACAGTGAAGCTATTAGGGCACACTTTCTAAGTTCATCTTTAACACAGTGACGCTATTAGGGCACACTTTATAAGTTCAACTTTAGCACAGTGACGTTATTAGGGCACACTTTCTAAGTTCAACTTTAACACAGTAACGTTATTAGGGCACACTCAATGATGTTGGAATACCTTCTGCAGTTACTCTATTAGGGGACATTTTCTAAGTTCAACTTTAGCAAAGTGACGCTATTAGGGCACTTTCTAAATGCAACTAGACCACGGATATGCTTTTAGGCATAATTTCTAAATTTAACTGCACCACAGATATGTTATTAGGCAGACTTTCTAAATGAAATTAGACCATGGATATGCTTTTAGGCAGACTTTCTAAATGCAACTAGAACACAGACATGCTTTTAGGCGGACTTTCTAAATGTAACTAGACCACATATATGCTTTTAGGCAGACTTTCTAAGGCATATGTGTGTGGCCATCCAGGCCTGGATGATCAGGTGTATTTTATTCACCCAAGCTAGTCCTTGTCATAGTCCCCCGAGCAACAAAATGCCCAAGTAAGTATTCCCATCTTATGTGGGAGCTATTCGAACTGCAAAACACCATTTCATCGTCTCGTTCCCCATTAGTAGAAGTGCACAGGATAAGGCCGAAGACAGAAACTGCTTTTAGCTTAATTTCGAAACTGCAGACTGGAATTGGTATATGAATTGAAGCTACCTGAATTTTCTTCTATCATTGTGATTACTTAACATGCAGAGACGCCGATATCCAAGCTGGCTACTGAATCAAACTGCCTATGAAGAGTTACATACAAGAATAGGAAAAACATTTGATGTGCAGGACATAAAGGAGAATTCTGGGTTTAAAATCGTATGCTTCAAATGGGCAGATCCCATGTTGGACGGGTGATTATCTTATCACATGTTTAGTGTGTGCAGGAAATGCTTAGAACCTACAAGTATTTTTTAACATGTTAATGCAAGCACAAGTTACGGGAGTTCCAAAGACTAGTTTCAGTACCAGTAAAACCTGTGTGGCAAGTCAAGTATGCTGGGGGCATGCTCACTCATGCCAGGGTTTTGAAAGAGAAGTGAAATCCACAGGGACACTGCCAAGAATACTCAAACATGCACGAATTTAAACTGTGATTCCAACTTCTGCAATCACTCACACCAGACTTGTACACAATACATCACCTCGATCATGTCCCAGTAATGCCATTGCGATACGAGCTCCCATAAGTTACAATTAGAGGGTGAATCAACGACGAGCGATGAACTTCATTTGCTGCCAATTTCAGAAGCCCCGCAAAAGCATAGCTTTATGCACAATTACCACATTCAATGAATATTCAAATGTCAATTCGTGGTCACAATCCCAAATAAGAGTATTAGAAGTGGTACAATGTATAGTTGGGACACTTAAGTAGTGTGAAAAGGCTGGATTCATTTACAGATCTTTATCATAAACATACAAATTTACCTTTTGTAAATGATAGACTTAATGGTAGAATAAATAAACAAAACACGTTTAGAGGGGATATGTTTACAAAAAACATAGCTGCCACAATCAGCTGAATCAGTGACGTTGTCACGATGCTCTGCAAACGTGATGATGTCATTGCATAAATAAATAGCACCGGCCATTTTGGAATGCTGAACCCATGTGTAAGGGCAATTGGGAGCTCCTTATCTGATCAGCACTATCAGATCTAGACATTCTAAACATAATGAAAAGCAAGTGTTCATTCTGAAACCTGATATATATAGTAAACAATGTCATTTTAGTCAACAATTAATGTATCAAATAAGAGTCCACAAATAGTTTTTTGTTACTTTTCAGATATTTTCACTTGGCATTTCAAGAAGTTATATGAAACTCTGGAGATATAATGAACATATTTTGGTGAGTTCAAGCCCCATATTAGTTTAAATCAGTTAAAGTTCTGAATTGAATATGGGTCTAGTTAAATGAAATACACATTAAGTTGTTTTCTTTTGTTATAGTTTAAACCCCAATCATGAGAAATGATGGCAGTATAACCTCTTCAAGATCCCCAGTAATTAATGAGGTGAAAAACACTGTAGAGGCAACTGAGACAATTGAGACAATTCAAGATTTACAGACCAGACCACCTGCAGCCAGCCCCGTGGACTTTGCTATCAATTTTGCTCAACTGCAATCTCAGTCTGCTATATCCGAATCTGGTGGTGCTGGGCGATTTCAACTTGCATCCTAATGATCCCATGGATCACTATGCTATGAGCTTGGAGACATGTTTATCGGATCTTTCCCTGGTCCGATGTAAACACCTTCCTACTCATAAGAGCGGTAATACGCTGGACCTTATTATTGCTGGGGCAGGAATGGTCTCCAGTTGCATTCCAATTACTGTGACCTGGTCAGACAATTTCTTGATTCCGTTTTTGGTCCACGTTCCACTCCGTCTTTTGAAAACTTCTCATGGGGTTCAGCTTCAAAGAAGGTGGCATACAGTTAATCCGTTAATCCGAATGAGATGACCGAGTTACTCTTTGAGGAATGTCGGACTCTCAACGAGAAGGGTCATGACCATCTGTTTTCTTTTCTTAACTCTCTGGAGTCAGTAGCTGACATAGTAGCTCCTTGCCTGCCTCATTTTGGCAGACTGAAGCCTTTGGAGGCATGGTATTCTGCTGAGCTCAGAACCCAGAACAAGCTATGTAGGCATCTGGAGAGGCTCTGGCGAAGGAATTATGAGATTGACTCTTGCATCCTTTATAAGCAAGTAGTCCTCTCTTATCATCAGATGGTCCATTCTAGCAAAGCTAAATACTATGTCACCCAAATAAACGAAGCAGCATGAGCCTCTCGAGAGTTATTCAAAGTGGCTAAAGAACTTTCTTTCTGCCCTGGCGGTAGCTCGGTGGTATCTTCGGATTAACTAATGAATATTCAAATTAATGAATATTCAAATGTCAATTCGTGGTCACAATCCCAAATAAGAGTATTAGAAGTGGTACAATGTATAGTTGGGACACTTAAGTAGTGAGAAAAGGCTGGATTCATTTACAGATCTTTATCATAAACATACAAATTTACCTTTTGTAAATGATAGACTTAATGGTAGAATAAATAAACAAAACACGTTTAGAGGGGATATGTTTACAAAAAACATAGCTGCCACAATCAGCTGAATCAGTGACGTTGTCACGATGCTCTGCAAACGTGATGATGTCATTGCATAAATAAATAGCACCGGCCATTTTGGAATGCTGAACCCATGTGTAAGGGCAATTGGGAGCTCCTTATCTGATCAGCACTATCAGATCTAGACATTCTAAACATAATGAAAAGCAAGTGTTCATTCTGAAACCTGATATATATAGTAAACAATGTCATTTTAGTCAACAATTAATGTATCAAATAAGAGTCCACAAATAGTTTTTTGTTACTTTTCAGATATTTTCACTTGGCATTTCAAGAAGTTATATGAAACTCTGGAGATATAATGAACATATTTTGGTGAGTTCAAGCCCCATATTAGTTTAAATCAGTTAAAGTTCTGAATTGAATATGGGTCTAGTTAAATGAAATACACATTAAGTTGTTTTCTTTTGTTATAGTTTAAACCCCAATCATGAGAAATGATGGCAGTATAACCTCTTCAAGATCCCCAGTAATTAATGAGGTGAAAAACACTGTAGAGGCAACTGAGACAATTGAGACAATTCAAGATTTACAGACCAGACCACCTGCAGCCAGCCCCGTGGACTTTGCTATCAATTTTGCTCAACTGCAATCTCAGTCTGCTATATCCGAATCTGGTGGTGCTGGGCGATTTCAACTTGCATCCTAATGATCCCATGGATCACTATGCTATGAGCTTGGAGACATGTTTATCGGATCTTTCCCTGGTCCGATGTAAACACCTTCCTACTCATAAGAGCGGTAATACGCTGGACCTTATTATTGCTGGGGCAGGAATGGTCTCCAGTTGCATTCCAATTACTGTGACCTGGTCAGACAATTTCTTGATTCCGTTTTTGGTCCACGTTCCACTCCGTCTTTTGAAAACTTCTCATGGGGTTCAGCTTCAAAGAAGGTGGCATACAGTTAATCCGTTAATCCGAATGAGATGACCGAGTTACTCTTTGAGGAATGTCGGACTCTCAACGAGAAGGGTCATGACCATCTGTTTTCTTTTCTTAACTCTCTGGAGTCAGTAGCTGACATAGTAGCTCCTTGCCTGCCTCATTTTGGCAGACTGAAGCCTTTGGAGGCATGGTATTCTGCTGAGCTCAGAACCCAGAACAAGCTATGTAGGCATCTGGAGAGGCTCTGGCGAAGGAATTATGAGATTGACTCTTGCATCCTTTATAAGCAAGTAGTCCTCTCTTATCATCAGATGGTCCATTCTAGCAAAGCTAAATACTATGTCACCCAAATAAACGAAGCAGCATGAGCCTCTCGAGAGTTATTCAAAGTGGCTAAAGAACTTTCTTTCTGCCCTGGCGGTAGCTCGGTGGTATCTTCGGATGCCCAATCTAAGTATGACGAAATTAGCACCTTCTTTTCTGAAAACATTCTTGATATTCATAAGAGTATCGTGGATAAGCAGCACACGGGAGACTCAGTGGATCTCAGTCCTAGTAATGCCTCAGCCTCTCTCTCACCGGTCAATGTTTTTAAACTTGATTCAATTTGCGAAGATACTGTTCTGACTGCTCTCTCTGGCCTTAGATCTGCTTCTCCCTTTGATGCGGTTCCTCTTCACATCCTGAAAGCCCTTCCTCAAAGGGCTTTGGAGATGCTGGCTGATGCACTGCAATATTATTTTTCTATGGGCACGGTGCCGGCCGTCCTTAAGCATACTGTGGTTCTCTCACTTTAAAAAAATGCTAATCTTGATCCTAGAGTGCCCGCTAATTTTCAGCCTATTTCCTTGCTTCCAACAATAATGAAGCTGATGGAGGCAGTGATTACGCCTCAGATTTTGCAATTTCTGGAAAACAATGACTGTCGCCACCCTTATCAGTTGGGTTTCCATCCCAAGATGGGTACGGAGTTCGTAATTATATCACTGCTGGACTCAAGCCAGTGGCGAGACCAGAGTTCTTATTCTCCTGGATCTCTCAGCAGTCTTTGATACAGTGGACCACCAAATTCTTTTGGCCAGGCTGGAACATGTGGGTGCCACTGCATCTCCTCGGGCCTGGTTTCCAGGCCACATGTGGGTGTCACTGGATCAGCCTTTTTGGAGGGCCGATCACAGATGGTTTCTTTTTTTTCAAGCATGCTTCTTTTCTCTTGTAGAACTTTTTTGTGGAGTCCCGCATGGATCGGCCCTACATCCTCTCTTATTCAACTTGTATGTTGGCATGTTGGCCAGTCTCATAACAGAGTGTGGTGCACTCTTCTATTCCTATGCGGATGATACACAGTTGATTTTCAGGTTGGACTCTCCTCAGACTGTATCCCCTAGCCAGTTGCGTGGCTGCCTGGAAAAAGTGGGTTCCTGGATGGCAGCCAATTGGCTTCAGCTAAATGGGAATAAAACAGAGGTTTTAGTAGTTGGACCTCAGGGTAGGGACCACCTTTGGAATTCACAATATTGGCCTGAATCCCTTGGAATGTGGCCTGTCCCCTGCGCCTCAGTTAAGAGCCTGGGAGTGAAACTTCACCCCAATGGCTCACGAGAAGCCCAGATTGCAGGTCTGGCTTCAGAAAGTCAGACACAGAGATACATATTTAAACAAAGCTTAATTAGGGATAGTTATAGGTATGGGCCATAATAAGAAAATGATAACTTAAGTTGTCAATTACAATAGGGCAGCTTTATCTCAATTCATCAGTCCGAATCTTTAGTTTCCAAATCACCGCCTGAGTTCCTCTCCTGGAAAGTTGATCAGTTCAGAATCTCTCTCAGTTCTGGGAGTGTTAAATATCCTCAGGGTTCTTTCTTGTCCCCCGGGTCTGCAGATTCTGCCCCTTTGTTTCTCGTCATTTATGCTCAGGGGGAGAATCTACCCATGGGCCTTGGGGGCCCACGTGAGACTGCAGGCTAGGCCTGCTTACTCTTAGAAGCAGGGGTTAGGTAATGGATGCCAAACCCCCAGAGCTTCCACTTGTGGGCCCACAGGTGAAGCCTGCTCACAAGTAGAAGCAGGGGTTGGGTATCGATTGCCAAACCACCAGAACTTCTACCATGTGTCTTGTAATCTTAATCTGGCTACATGCTTGGTTTCATGGTTCTTGCCACCTCCCTTTCTAAGGGCCCTGACTCCGTTCCTTTGCTCTTTTAAAGTTTTGGCTCTGTTCTCGTAAACTCTGTCCTTGCTCTTCTCCTCGATGGGTTGCCATAGTTGGTACCTAACAGAACCTCTCTTACATTGCCTTTCCTCCTTTCTACACTCTGTGTCTCGTCATGCACTTCCTCATTGTGGCGCCATGCACTCATACCTCTACCCCTCCTCTGCTCCCCTTTAAAGTCAGTTATTTCTTGATTTTTGGTCTGAGATGATTTAACCTTGGAATAAGTGAGGAGTTATGTCACCGAGACCAAGGTTCTCCTGGGTGTCTGACATTGAGATACATCTAGTCGGAGCACTCTGTCAATCTCTAATCTTAGATGCTGTCACTCAGAGACCCTCTTAGTTTAGTGGGCTTGTGGCCAAAGACCCTCATTCTCTAAAGCTCTTGCGGTCTTGCAAGGTTTTGGCTCTGAGGCCCTCCTAGTCTAAGTTGGGCTGAAATAGACACCTTAATAGTCAGGGGATCTCAGAGTAGCAGATCCTCTTAATCTGAGGGTCTCAGTCTCCGACACCTTCCAGACTGGCTGAAAGCCATGTTTTAAGTGAGACTGACTCTAGATGAAGAAAATATTCTGAGCTTTTGATTTTCCTGTTTCTCCTTGTTAAGCTTCCTGCTGAGTTGTCACGTCAGCGTGTGTCAAGTGAGAGTATTTCATCCACTCTTGCATTTCTTCTTTGTGCCCAACATCTGCTGTTTTGTTGTCTTGTCATTAATTCCACAATACAAGTTCCATGATGTAACCAAAATGAGAGTGGAGGACCTTTTCGAAAATGACAAGAAGCAGCTTGAGATCACTGTCTTCATGTGCCTTGTATGCAATGCTTCATTACTAGTTAAATGTCTCTGGTGAATAGTAGCATTGTGGCACATCGATTATAATGCTGATCATAAGTTTCTTAATGCAAAGCAGACTTTCAACTTCAGTTATCGTCATGCATAGTCCCAGGGCCACGCCAAAGAGCTGAAAACAGGGTGAAACATGTTTGCGATCATGGGCCTCCTGTTGGTGATTTCTGTCTTTCACTAGCAAACAAACGTTCAATGTGGCACAGCCTTTAGTTTGACATTTTCAGACCCTTAAGCTGGAAACTGTGATGCTTAAACATGTGGCCTCTGCTGTGAAAATGTGCATGCCAATAGCTCAGTGGCTAACTTCTGTGGCCAAAATCCTAGATTGGTCTGTGGCCCTTTGCATGGCAGAAGATAGGAAGGCAGCCACCACATGAGCTAAAACCTATTCAGATTTCTTTTTCAGGGTCATAAGGTGGCACGAAAGGTGCTGGAGCCCATTTCTTTTGAAATGACTGAAATGTCCTGATGCTGGCACTAAATGGGTTGTGGATACGAAAGTGGGCAGGGCCATTCCATGGAATGATATTGGATCCCTGGATCATGGAGTGGGCTGGTGGGGGCTGCTGCATGCACTGTGTTGGAATCAGCAGACAGGTCGATCAGAATGAGAAGAGCTTCTTAATTGAGTTTGAATTCAGGGGTCATCCAGGATTGGGAGGTCTGAAACCTACATGTGCGTTTGCTAGCAGTGTGTTACAGGAATCCAAGGAGCTGTGAGTGGACTATTATCATATGGGATACAACAGTGGTGGCTCTGTGGCTGTCGGTAGCATCTGAACTATTGCCTTTCTTATTTACTAGTAGCTTGATTTGGGCTGGTTGGACGATGGACACTGTGGTCTCGGTACTGGATTAGGATCCCGTGATAGATCTGGGCTGCTGGTGGCCACGATATACGTTCTTTGAAAGGTGATGGGGTGCAGGGATCAGCTAGGGATCCTACCACGTTGCTGGTGATTTCTGAACATGGTTGCGGACCTCATTGTGAAACTGGAGATAGTCATATTAGCTGTTGGGAGGGCGCTGCATACCAAAGTCCTAGAATCTCCTCGATTCTTGGGCCTGTGTGGTCACGGAAGGATCACAGTTTTTGGTTAAAAATGGAGAGCATGGGAGGTGCAGAGCAGAGGCATTGCTGGGGGGGGTGAGGGGACTGTAGCCCAGGGTCTTTTGGTTCTAGCCCTGGTTAGAAGCTCAGGGCTTACAACCAAACAGCTAGCTAGTCCCGAGTCCTGACAGTCCCGACATTAGAGTAGCCCCAGATCTTTTCCAGACCTAGCAACACCCCTGTCAGAGCCCTCAGAGGTAGGGGCAGGGACTGTGAATGCCCTAGAATCTTGGTCTCCCTAATGAAAGCGCCCCCCGTTAATAGGGTACAAAGTGTCTGTCCTGTGGCTGGCTTTAATCGTGCTGGGAAGGAATAACCCCCGAAATGTTTAATAGTACACACTTTTAAAAGTGCATGTAATGTAAAATGGGAATTGTACTTATTAGTAATGTAATTTTCATGAAACATGCATTAAGGTACTTTACCTGCTGTGAAGAGTGGTATAGAAAGGGTTGATCGACAATGGTTCATGTTCTGCACGCTTGCAGGGGTCATAACCTCATGGAGGAGCAGCTGTCCTTGATTTTAATTTTGAAAACTCTTTAATCCTGCAATTTTTGAAGTTGTTACTTTGCTTCTGGATAAGCAGATAAAGAAGGCGAACCCTCTGGTCTTGCAACAGAATTTGGGGCAGTGTTCCTTAGCCACGTTACTCCTCTCTCTCATCCCCCAATTAGAAGCAGGTGCGGGATATCTATGGTGTAAAAATAGCAGGCTGGAGAAAAATGCCTTGGAAAGTGTCCTTGGCCGAGCCGTGTTTCTGGTGGGGAGGCAGGGCAGCCATATCAGAAACTCCAGCTGAGGGAAGGAGTTGGGCCTGCGGCCCACGGCTCAGCAACACATTCATCTGGCGCCAAATTGCCCTCCACTGCGCACATCCATGTCAGTAAAACATCTCTCGACGTACATAAACACGCAAAAAAGCCAAGAAATGAAGTAGGTCTGTGTTCGCGGTGTTCTTTTTCCATTCGAGGGTTTGGGTCGATTAAAGATGATTACAAGCAAAACCCTTTTTTCTGGGTTATTTCCTGACGGAAACCCGCCGAAACCCAACGTACGAACTCATTCGTACATGGATACCAACCTTCGAGTACAACCAAGAAGGAGATTGTGTGGCAGAACGCGGGTGAACTTCCGACGCCCACTGACTTGCATTAAAATGTCGTCTTTTCTTAAGAGGGAGGAAGTAACTGAAGACTTGGGCAAGAATAAAACATTTTCTTAAAAAAATAGGACGTCTCTCTCAAAAACCAGGTGAGTTGGCAAAAAACATAGAAACTTATGAATCAGACACTATGGAGTTTACATGACCCACTTGCATACAGAAACATTACTGTTCTGAAAACATGGTAATCAAAGTGGCATTGGAAATGTGAATGCTGGTGAAAAACAGGCATGCCATTAGCACCTAATATGTCAATACATATGTATAGTATTCAAGAAGTGGTAAACAAATAGCTTCAACTCCAGCCAAAACATTAAAAGTGTGCATATATGTACTGCCCCCTCTCACACATCATGGAGCTGCTGGGACCCACGTTGAGAATGAAGCTACGTCACTTCCTGACACGCATACTGGCTAGCAAGATGAAATGGCCTCTTTTCTAGGGAGTGCTGAGATCGCTGTGACCTGTAGACATTTCACAGAACTGGTCTGCAAGGGACGGTGATGCTCAAACGGAACGCACCTGGCTGCCTCATGCCACGCACACCTCCATCTATCAACCTCCAGCCGCGTTGAACGTGCAAATCTACACCACGTGATAACACAGCCGTGACCTTCGTTTTGATTTATTGAAGGGCCAGTCGGCCTGCGGTAATCTTAACAATGCAAAGGATTTTCATCTCCTTCAGTGGGGCGGCGGGGGCAGCTCGGCCCTGCTGACAACACTACAGGAAGCTCTTTGCCTGGCCACCGTATCCAGGATCTGGTGCCCCTGCGGGGAACAGCCGCCTAGAAGAGTTACATGTTCCTATTGCGGAAACAGTCTTGTGCTCTGAGCTGTATATCCCTTGGAGACCTTACAATGCCAGGACTGGTTGTAATCAGGTGGCCGAGAGGACTCTTGATCAAAAGCCCCTGTGGTTGTTATAAATAAGTAAAGGTCTGGGGGCTCAGGTCTGAGAGAGCACCACTGCCATTGTGTTCCTTTGCGTCTCTGCATAAGAAATACAACTCAAATTGGCCGTTCTTAAGACTGCATCACACCTTTGTTTACAACCATTGTTATTTCCAATAATCGAATCCCTCTTCTCATTCCTGACTGCGCGTTTTTCACATTCGGGTCTTTGTGGATTTCTCCATTACAGTTTCAACTACTAGCAGTCTGCCGCTTATTCAGGGATGTCCCCATTAATGGCGCACCCGTGAGTACAGCTGTATCCTTCGGTATTGTACTGGGCAACCCTCCAGATGGTCGCTCTTCAGCCTGCCAAGTCATTGCAGAATGGGGAAAGACGATATACAGATCGGGCTTGGCTACAACCCTTCTGCACGAGACCACAAGCACCACCCCCTTTGGGCATTATCAGTGATTTGTCTGGCATAGTACATGGACTTTCCATTTTCTGTAAATGCGTGGCAGTCTGAAGAACGATGGTCTGGAGGGTTGCCCAGAGAAATGGCAGAGGTCCAGAATAATTCTAACATTTCCAGGCATCACCTGTTTGCTGAACAGGTGCCAATGATTCTTCTGTGTTAGGCTGCTGTGGGTGTCCCTTTATGCCCTCAGTGAGGGTTGAGGGGAAATCATCCTCCACTGTTGATGATGTATGAGACACGCAATTAGATGCAGCCGAGGGTTGCCCATTTTTTGATGGGTTAGAAAGCGTTTTGTTAGTGATTGACTCCAGTCAGAGTTGGTGCTGTCGAATGCTGGGTCAGTATTACCATCCTCCACACAAACTGGTCCGGGCATCTTTTTGTTAATTCTTTTGGTTTCATCAGAGAGATGTTCGTACATCGTTGCTTGCCTCAGAACATTTTTCTTTTTACATTGGTACCATGCAGTCTGATCCATATCTGGTCCTTTTATTACTCATGTAGGAGTTGGAGCAGATGTATTGGCAGAGGATGCAAGTGGTTCCAAATGCATCTTAGGAGTGTTGGCCAGGCTATTGATGTCATTGCTCATCGTGTCTGTTAGAGCAATAAGGGTGTTCATACACTTGTGTAAGTTGTTTAAAGAAGTAGCGACTATTTCGAGGTTGGTACACAGAAAATTCAGTTTGATGTCAGCAGTGCCACTTTTGTTCAATAATACCCTCAGGATGGACTCCAGTTCTGAAAAGATAGTTGCTTAGGAGCATTAACAGAAGCAGTATCATCAGTTAAGATCGCATCAATTCCTGCACTGATCTGCTTGATGGAGGTCATTTGACATTGTGTGCTCAGCGCAGCCCGTTTGGTGGCTCGCGTGGTTATGGCTGAGGTAGCCATACATGGTTTTGCAGTCAGTTAGCTTGTACAAGTGGATCAACGTCACATGATCTCTGCCCCACCAACCTGCCAATCACTGCTATTCTGTTGCTGCCTTCTCGTTTTGTCACTCTTTTTTGTTTTGCGACCCCTTCTTTGCCATTCATGGGCAGCTTTCCAGCCTATTTTCTTTTGCAGTTGGTCAGCTGCTGCAATTGGATCTATATCATGTTACCTCTGCCCGACTACCTGTTCACTTGTAATCCGTTCACGCCTTGTGGTTTTCCTTCTACAACACCCCTTTTGTTCCCTAATCAAGATGCCTTCCAGCCTCTTTTCCTTTGCAGTTTATCAGCTGGTCCAAATGAATCTAGGTCATGTGACATCTTCTCACCCATTGGCTTAGCCCACCCCTACCTTTCCTTTCTTAAATGTTAGCTCACTGGGTGCCTCTCGCCAAGGCATCCGAAACAAAGGGCAGATGAAGAAAAGGTCAATTCCTGTTTGCTCCTGTTACCGCCTGGAAAGAGTCATGGGCCAGTTACTCTGCATGCCATCCACCAGGTAGACATCACCATTGATCTGCTCTCACCACATCCCATTTCCAATTATCTCCAGACATTGCACAGCCAAATGCCCAAAGCAGCCCGACTCCTACCCTTGCAAATCTTGTCAAAACCATTTGTACATCCCTGCTTTCACCCTGTGATAAAGTTTAAAGCCAGCTCAGCAGTCGCACACGCCTCTGACATCTATTCATTACTGAAACATGGTTTACAACCTCCTGCCCCTACATCTTCAGTGTCCTAATACCCATGGCTACAGGATCAAACATAGTGACTGCACAGGAAAAACTGGAGGTGGGTTGGCAGTCATCCATAATATTCACTGGCTCTGCATGGTAATCCTGACTCGCGTACACAGCTCCTTCCAATAACGCTCCTGCTGGTTCCCCATCTCAAACAACTGGATTAAATTCCACCTTAATACAGGCCACCTCAAGGGAGTGGTAACTGCACCGGGGATATCTCCACCTTTCTCTCCTTGGTAATGGTCTCCTACTCTAATATCCCCCTCAGCAACCTCAACGTTCCTGAGTCCCAACCAGCAACACATATATGTGACTCTCTATTCTCCTTGACCGACACCATGTACCTTAAACGGATTGAACTCTTTCCCATGAATGTCTAAACCCACACACTCAGCCTCATCTTCACCTCCTCTGCATTCTCGTGCCTGTGTCCCCTTCACCTTGACTGTACCGGCCAGAAAGCAAACCCCCTCCTCACATCACATACAAATCTGCCCCACAAAGGCCAGGCTAGACACTGTTTGATCAAACAACGCTCATTCAAGAATTTGCCACTAGACACACTACAGGCAACCTTTGTTATTTTCCCCACAGCAGGGAATTCCTCAGCCATGGATAAATTCAAGCACTCCACAAAAGAACTAGTCGAAACTCATGTGCCCCTAAAGTCTAGTTGTGCCAAAGTCAAACGGTCTACAAACACGAGATCCCCACCAACAAACATTCAATCAGATTCCTTGAACAGATGTGGCCACCACAACCCACAGGATCCTTCATCCCTCACATCCCTGTGCACCCAATGCAGACACATGTTGTACTAGGCCAAATCAGCTTACTACCCCTCCACCATTGAAGCAGTCTCTAACAGTAGTAAATACTTATTTGAAGAGCCAAGTCCACTGCTGTCCCTAAGGTGCTGATTTCACAAGAGAAATGGGACAGAATGATTACCTTCTTCGTTAAAAAATGTATAAAATCAGTGATATAATTTATGCCTCAAAACCAGAAGGAGCCTCATTATCTATCCCCCCGCCCCCTAGGCACTACCCTCTTGGACTGACGTAACCCTTCTCTCTCCTAAGGATCTCTCTGACACATCTACTTCCCTTAAACCTATCGCATACATGGATGACTTCATCTGGGCCTCCATCATTAAAAAACCCACCAGCTGAGGGATTAATGCACTATTGGGTATTGTCAACACCTCCCTCAAATAGGGTTCATTCCCAGATGCATTGAAGACAGGTCTCATACGGCGAATTCTCAAAAAACCTTGCTTGATCCAGAGGACCTATCCAGCTACAACCCATTACAAGCCTCCCATTCATCGGGTACTCATGGCTACTAGTTCTTTTAGATGTCTCAGCTGTGTTCCACGCTGTCAACAACCTAACCCTCCTTTTCCTCTTCACCGACAGGATGGACTTCTCTGGACCCATCCTAAAATGGTTCACGTCCTACTTATCCTGCAGACAGCAGGTTGCACAGATAGGCTTGTTCAGATCCAACCAACTACCAGTGGGGTCCCATCCAGTTCCCAATCATCATCAATCGATTCATGGGACCATTGGGAAGTCTCCTAAATGCCATACAATGGCCATCCATCAGTAATCTGACAACACCGAGCTATACCTTAAGGTCGGAAACCCACAGGATATGGCTTGCCCCTCTGAATGACTGGCCACCATCTACACATGGATGTCAAATGCCTACCTCACACCGAGTCCAGCAACACCGAATTTGTCCTCATCAGTCCAACCTCCAAACAACAACTTGTGCAACAATGGCTGGATGACATGTACCTAAAAAGCTTCACCCCACAACTGTCAAACTAATCCACATTCTTGGACTTTATTGTTGATGGAATCCTTTCCTTTAAAAGGTACACAGATAAAAATATGCAAACCAAGAGGCTACAGAAATCCACAGTCCACAAAATCAAAGCCTTCATGCCCTGCATTACTTCTGCATGGTGGTTCAAGCTTTATTGATCTCACACTGACAGGGGAAGCACCCCCCTTACTAGGATTCCAGTCATGCACATGCCCCCACAAGACAGCCCACGATGCCACAGCCCTCCTCGTTAGAGGCACTCGCAAATTCGACCGTATTTCTGTAACACTGTGCTAGCTTCTTTGGATCTCCCTCCCCAGGATGAGATTCAAAACTGCATGCATCACCTACAAAGCTGTCTTGAATGGAACACCATAATGGTGGCTAAAGTGCACACCCCTGGAGGTTCTTGTGCCACACATAGCGAAACCATTAAAAGGTTGGAATCTAAGCTAGCCTGTAAAGAGAAGACTCACAAGCAGGCCTTCTCCTGCCATGCCCAGACCACTGGAACTTAATCCAGGCATAGATTAGAAATGCCCCCAGCATCCTAGTTCCACAAAACACTAAAAATGCAGCTCATTCAATAAAAACTGCTGGTCGAATAAAAATCTCACCCTCCATCCACCAGCAGTACTGTTCTACTTATGAAATGCAAATCCTAATGTTGACACCCTCCTATTGTAAAGCGCTCCACTGCTGTCATGATAGGTTTGCACCACGAACAATAAAACTTGGCCCACAGAAGCAATATTTTGCTTACTTTGTAACTGTAGCTCCTGCACATGCCTGCATTTAAAACATCTCAAACTGCTGTGTCTATGCCTATCTCCCTTGTAACTAAGCTTCGGTTTTTCATGTGGCTCTAGTCCCTTTTACCTGGGTGGTGGAGGGGACAGCTGCAATGATTTGATACTGTTTTTCAGATCTTATGGTCCAAAGTCCTGTTCTTGTCATTATTCACATACAGGGTTCTCGAGCCCCATACATAAGGAAACCTCCTGCAATATGCTTGCCATCTCCTGGTACATGTCTTCTCTGCTACACTAAACATGGTTCCCCGTGGATGGGCATTAGCAATTGTATATATTCTCTATCCACCTGCACTAGTGTAGTTGTTAACAGTGTTTCATTCTATTTTGTTAATACTCCTTTGTTATTTCTGGTTATTCTACCTATCACCTGTTTTACCTACCTATGGAGTGGCTGTTACATGGCATCAGTGCAATCAAATATCCCCTAAGTTTCCATCTCTTCCCAGAGGGAAAGGAGAATCTGGTTAGGACATTTTCAGTGATAGTATGGGATGCATAATGTCTGGATTAGGTGTATAACTAAATCATGATTGGGTTCCTGAAATTGTGCTCTTGTGGGCTCCAAATGCTGCTCTTTTATCTCCTGTTATGATGCCAATTTCACTGATATTATCTCTCACATTAGAAAGTCTGTGATATTGCACCAGGAAGAATACATACACTGAATGGTCTTGTTGATCCTGGCTCACAAGTTCGATGCTACATGTAGTTCTAATGAGTTTTGCAATCCTGTTGGGAATTTATTGCAGACATATATTAATCAAATGTGCTTTTATATGTCTGCTACAAATCGAAGAACAAAGCTTTGATAGATGCACAAGAGATGCTCCAAGGACAGCTTAGGAAGATGAAAGCAATGGAAGCAAATGTGGAAGTCCCTAAAAACGGGAAAGGCTATTGCAGACTTTATTGAAGTGGAACCCGTACCAAAAGATCAGAAGACATCCTTGAGTTATATAACCCTGATGTATTGAATTTTATACCTAATTAGGCACCAGATAAACCCCTAAGCAGCTGCATCTACTCCACCATCTCCACTAGGTGGGCGGGTTCAATTTTAGGACACAGATTGATCCCTAAGTGAACCACCTACATATAGCCAATCTACACCTATGTGACCACTATAATAATTACAATAATAATAATTTGATATTTATATAGTGCGTTGATCCACTAGTATGCTCTATTTCAGCTGCTGATGAATTGTGCAATAGATGGCCAAACTACACTCCTTTTGGTGCCTCACAAACATTGAACACAGCTTTCCTAATACACCTCTTCAAGGTCATGATGCAGCAAACTGTTTGAGACAGTTTCCTGGGCTGGAATTATGACAGTGACTGTGCATGTGCCATTGTGATCCATAGTTTTATTCAATAATGTGCAAAGATTTCCTAAAATATGGGAGGACACTGTCAAATTTCAGAACAATTGTCATAACAGATTGTAATAATCCTACTTGTGCTGACCTTAAGCAGTTATTATGAGCTGCCATCCCTCGTGAAACATTTATCTTATAGAAACAGAAAAGTCATTGGCCATTCCAAGAACCTCCAAGAGATCATTTTAAATAAATGTGCCTGTACAACTGTGTCAGGGGTCCTCCAAGGCAAGTAATGAATGGAACACCAAAGTAATCCAATAAGGAGCGTACACCCAGTATGAAGTCATACATTTTTTTTAGGCCCAGATAACAGCTGGGAAAGCGCGGTTCAGGCAGCCCTGTGGAACTGAACTGAATGAAGTGAGCTGTCAATGTTGCCCTCAGTGGGCAACGTTTTTATACATAAATGGCATAATTTGTATACTCCACATAAACATTTTAGACCGACAAGAGCTGATTGGTGGGACTGCGTCATTATCCTATATTCAAACATACATTGAATGATCATAATTGGTTCATGCCTTCCCTGCCACTACTGTACAACACCACCCTCACAACGTCATAAACCTTCCCACACCACCCCACAATTACATTTACAAAACATTTTGTGATTTTGTTGACCACTGGAACAGTATTCATCTGCCGTTGGTCATTTCCCATCTAACACACAAGGCAACCTGAGCTTGGCAAAGTGGGTAAATTCACATGCGGTTCAACCAATAGGGTGCCCCAGGGACATCAGCAAGGACACAAAACACTGTTGTACCCTAGGGACACCGAAACCTCTCCTGATTTTTCCCCCATCGCTTGTTCCCTCGCCCCTCAGCCTTCTTCCCATTGTCAACTGCTAAGGGTGATTTGAAACCCAGTACCCCACTGTGGTTGAATTTTATTTGACAGCACTTAATTTCTAGTTCCCTACAAATTCCTAGCGAGCACCCGGGTGCCTAGCTCGCTGACCTCAAAAGTATCTACAGGTCCCATTCCATTGCAGTTAAGTTCTCTCGGGAACCGTCAACTTGCAACATTCCAGCAGCACACTGCCTTAAGCTGAGCACTCGAGGAATCCATGTCCACCCAGTACATGGGGCGTATAGCTGCAAGAAGAAAGATGTTTGACTTACTTGAGTCCCATACTCAAAAATGGCTGTTGTATTGTTCACATTGTGCTACACTACCCTTTCTACCTGCTACCCCTGCTCCTTATCCCTATCCTCCGTGTGCCCTCCCCCGTGTGCCTCACTCTGTACCTCCGATCTCACTTTCCCCCATGCACTTCTCCTGCTGCACCTGCGCATAGGTTACACAGCGCAGACATCAATGATGTCCTAACCCACAGGAGTGACCCCTCCTTTTCTTTGTTGCATCCCCCCTTCACTTACATAATTGATAGGTGTCCCCACCTTAGCAATTCTGAATTTGCACCTTTACTGCATTCCCCCAGCAATCGATTTATTGATTGACACCTTCTTACTTGTCAAGGTTTTACTTACTGTCTTTGGGATCCACAAACTCGTTACCATATTCACCTCCCCCCCTCTGGTCCTCCTACTCCCCCAGTGAAGATTCTATTACCACACATTCTGCATGTGCTAGGTTGTTGGAAGCAGCTGTATCCTGAGTAGCATCTATGTCATGCTCGAAACAGCACTCAAACTTCTCCCCAGAAGGGTAGGCTGTTTGGTGGTTTGCTGTGTGCAATTAAAAACAGCATCGGCCTTACAATGGCACAATTGGCCTCCGGGTCCCTAGATATATTGGTGGTGTAACTCGATGTGAATTTGTCTTTTCAGATACCTGCAAATCTTGCATTTTATTTAATCTATATTTTAACCCTGTGAGATGCACTGTAGAGGCTTTTTTAACACTTTTAACTGATTTGTTTACATAGTGGTCAACACATTTCAGTCTTCCTTTTATTGTGCTACGTGACTAGAAGTGCAAGTGCCTTGATGTATCATGGTATTTATTTGTCCCCCATAACAATGCAGGTTTATCATTAAGAAAACAGGGCCTGTTGATTTGTCAGGAGCTGGAAATTTGGGATTTACAGATTCTGAACGGGTGTATTTTGGTTGATTCCCCTACAGATTATACACGTACAACAATGCAGCAGAGCTTGACACTGGACTATAGTTTTGTCTCTCGTGAGCGATTCCTGCCATGTGCCAAGATATAGGTTATTACTAAGGATAGTATTGATCATAATTTATCAGCCCTTGTTTTTACGGTGGCAATCCATCCTCCTCGAAGTAATTATTTTGGGGAGTGTCTCTGAAAGTGTGCACAAGGAATACTGCCATAATATGGATGACCTCCCAAAGTTCTACATTTAATAAGGGTGTGGCCTCTATTGTTGAATGAAGCCTGTGATTTAACAGATTTGTTAAATTATGTATCTGCAGTTCAGAGTCGTGTATCCAGTTTTTGGAAAGCATTGCAAGGAAAAGAGAGAACCGTGCATTCTTGTAAGGCACGTTTTGCATAACAAATGTTTATAAATTGCACAGTGTCATAAATATATGTTGATTCAACAGGATCCAGAAACAATGCTGAGGGCAGTAACAAAAAAGCAAGATAGCTTGTTCTGGATGTTGATTAAGACACTTGGTACCCGAGTTAGTTAACAAATGAACCCCATTGTACTTGGGTAAATCATTTTGAAAAATTGTACTATGGCGGGGCCGATGTTAATGTAGTCCTGTGTGGTGCTTTGAGTGGGTGGAACTTGATCCTATTAGAGGAGAATATTTTGATTTGTATAAATAAATGTAAGGCATCAAGGGGCCGGACGTTTTATCTTATTGTACTTTTAAAACAGATCGTGTTCAGTAACTGTTACTGATATATCCTAGTGGCTTAATGCCCTATTGGGGCATGTGCTCTATCTTCTATCTTTTCTTTCTTCTGTTCTTTCTCCCTATCCTATTCTTTGACTGTGATTACATATGTTGTATATTCAATCAAAATAAGAACCTGTACCATGGGCACTAAAATTGTGAGCCATCTAAATATCATCTCATGGAATGTTAACAGACTCAATAATGTGGTGAAAAGGACCAAAATATTGTCTCATCTACGTTCAAACTCATGTGATATTGCTTTCCTCCAAGAGACGCATTTGGAAGATCCTGAGGCTGAAAAATTAAAGAGGGGATGGGTAGGGCATACTTTCATTTCTAATCACTCATCCAGCAAAAGAGGCGTTTCAATACTTATTAAAAGAAAATCTGCCTTTATCAGTCATTACAAGCAAAGGAGATAAAGAGGGAAGAGTTATTTGTATTTTGGTAAGAATTCAAGGTGTGGACATTCTTCTATGTAATATATATGCACCAAATTTAGATCATCCCATATTCTTCCACGAGGTGACTCAGTTGCTTCAAAGTTTCAACATGGACTCAATTGTAATAGGAGGTGATTTCAATCAGGTGTTGGACCGATCAAATGGGGATTGTACTAGAACTTCAAATAAATGTAAACGATCCTTGGAGAGTTTAATAAGGGAGTTCAACCTTGCTGACACCTGGAGACAGGAGCACCCGTCAGACCGGGATTATAGCTTCCATTCTCAGTGTCATGATACATATTCTCGGATTGATTTCTTCTTGACCTCTGGATGGTTGACTTCAAGCTACTATGATATAGCTATTGGGCTCATTGCCCTGTCGGATCACGCACCTGTGTCTTTGCGATTGTCTTTGCAGCACTCTCTGGTAAAATCCTCAAGGTGGAGAATGAGCTCTAATATTCTGAAGAATGACCAGATCAAGAAGGAGGTGGTAGAGGAAATTGATAGCTTCATCCAAATCAATAAAACTGCCGATGTCCAAATCTCGACAGTCTGGGAGGCACTGAAATGCTTTGTTCGTGGAGTGCTGATTTCTAAAACTGGAAAAGAGAGAACATTGAGAACAAAAGAAATACAGAGACTCTCTTCTGAAGCAAAGTGTCTAGATATTCTATTTGCAGCAAGCAACGATGAAATAACAAAATCTGCATTGAGAAAGGCTAAATATGAACTGAACAAACTCATTTCTAGCCAGGTCGAGTATGCCCTATTTGGGAAAAAGATTAATTACTTTGAGAATGGTGGGTAAGCAGGGAAATTACTTGCACATAGGCCGAGGGTAGCTGAAAGTGAATGCTTTATTACCGCAATCAGAGGTATGAATAACACATTGGAGACGCAGCAAAAAAGTTATTAATAATTTATTCCGTGGCTTCTATGAAAAACTCTATGACTCTGAATTAGCCTGTGAAAAAGTGGAAATTCAGAGCTTCCTTGACTCGCATGTTTTCTCTCGTCTGACAACTGATGAGGCGGCAAGCCTGGAGGGACAGGTGAAAGTGGATGATATTCAACACACGATTTCGAGGCTAACTGTAGGTAAATTGCCTGGCATTGATGGACTACCTAATGAATTTTATAAAGCCCTCCCCGATTCTGCACTACAGCTTTTGTGTGAAGTTTTTAATGATGCTTTTGAGTCTGGTTCACTACCAGATATAATGAGACATGCATTAATTACGGTATTGACAAAAAATGATAGATCTGCTACCAGGTGCGAAAATTATCGGCCGATCAGTCTGATAAACTGTGACTGCAAAATATTGGCTAAAATCCTGGCTGTTCGACTGGAAAAGGTCATTCCAACTCTGATACATGAAAACCAAGTAGGTTTTGTCTCTGGCAGAGCAGTGCCGGACAACATGAGAGACCTGCTGTTGACCATTGAGAAGGGACGTAATCAGCCTATTGCTAGTGCAGTCATCTCACTAGATGCTGAAAAGGCACTTGATCGTGTGGAGTGGGAATTTTTGTTCATTTGCCTGGGGAAAATGAACTTCGCAAGATTTCCAACGCTGGGTTAAGCTGTTGTACAACAACCCTTCTGCAAGTGTGGTGACGAATGGACCTATTTCTGATACTTTTGAACTTCATCGTGGTACAAGGCAGGGCTGCCCGCTTTCGCCTTCAAGACCCTGCTATTGGTATTTCTTACTTGATGCAAGATATTCATTCTTTCTCCATGATATCAGGATGTAAGATTAATTGGAGTAAATCCGAGATCCTACCGATCAATGATTTGTGTCAACGGCATGCATGTGCTCAATTTCAATTTAGATGGTGTGCTGAAAAGTTTAAATATCTTGTCATATGGAATGGAGCAGATATAGTGAAGTTAACGACCATAAATTTTGCATGGAACCTCCCGCATCTCAAATCAGATTTGGAAAGGTCGAGTCTTTTGAAGTTATCAACCTGGGGCAGAATCAACTGTATAAAAATGAACCTGGCACCTCAGATAAATGACATCTTAAGCATGCCCCCTATTAAGATACCAGGAAGCATTTTCAAAGAGGTCAATAGGATTATGCAGAACTTTATTTGGAATGGGAAACCTCAAAGGCTCGCAATTTGGAAACTTCAACTCCCATTAAAATTGGGGGGAATGAACTTGCCTAATTTCCTAGACTACCATTTATCATTCTCCACTCGCCACTTGTGCAGAATTGCTGACTCTAATAATAACCAGTCTGAACAATCTGAATTTTTATCATGGGAGTGTGGTGCGGTTTCCCAGCTAGACCCTAAAGCCCTGCTAACTACTCAGAGGTGTAAATCAAATCAGTGCACTCACTTCATTCTTGCAAGACTGCTGGTGTGAGCTCTCGAGTCGTATGAGTGCTAATCCCTATTTGCACCCAGATCCCTCCATATGGAATAACCCAGCCTTGAAATACCAGGGTAAGACCCTGTTTTGGACAGAATGGTTTGTGGCTGGCCTAATATATTTGAAAGATTTGTTTGAGGGAGGCAGTTGGTTAACATACACTCAGCTTGGCCAGATATATGACATGGCAGAATGCTCGTTTGCTGAATATAGGAAGCTAAAGCTTATTATTTCAGCTTGTGTTGAGGTGCCGCAATTGACTATTCAGCGTGCCGCCTGGGCAGCTCTAGCTGCATCACAACCTGCTTCTACCATGTATGGAATCATAAAAGCTAATCGAAAAGGTGATCCGAGATTACCAGCAATTTGGGCATAGGAATTACGGGAAGATGTGGGCTTAAGATGTTGGCGGAAGTGCTGTGAGAACACTCAACTGGTGAGTTTGGATTGGGGCCTCAGAGCTTCTCAAACAAAATTACTATTTAGGGCCTATTGAACACCGGAGAAGCTACTCTGAAGGCAGCTTTTGGACAACTGTCTCTGCTGGAAGTGTAAGCGCTCAAGAGGATCCCTCAGTCACTTGATTTGGTCTTGTCCCAAAACAATGCAGTTCTGGGAAAAGGTTTGTGAAAGATCGAGTTTGGTCTTAAACATTGCGATCCCCATGAATGCTTCTTTACTAATTCTAGGCGATGTTTCTTTACTGGATGAAATTGACTTTGGTAAGAAAATCTGGTTGCATGGTTGCTAAACAATTCATATTGAGATCCTGGAAATCAAGTAATTCTTTTAATATTGATGATTGGGTGGAGGAGCTTCTTACTGTTTCAACGTATGAAAAAGCTATTTACAAACACACAGATGAAATTGACAAATTTTGGGACATTTGGAGCTGTTTTCTTGATGTCTATGGATGAATCTGAACTTTGATCCGGGATAATACATCCTAACTTTGAATATTACTGTTATGTACGATTAGCTATGGTTTTATGCAATGGTTTTGTAATATTCTTGTGTCTGTTGTATAGTTTATTGCAAATGTCATTTTCAGTCCTTGGCTCCAATGTTTTATTTCTTCCTTTTCTTTTTCTTTTTCTTTTCTCTCCTTCATTCACCTTTATTCTTTTTCTTATATTCGATATTTAGAACTGGTTTACGATTAATTGTTTACTATGTTTTGACATTGATTGAATATGTGCATGTTTAATGGCTTACTGCTATTTTTGTTCTTATTTGTTATTATGAAAAATAAAAAAAATTCAAACCGAAAAAATAAAAAAATACAAAAATAAAACAGATCATGTTTTGTGGGTTAATATTTTGTTTGACGTTTTTGGTAATAATGTTCAGACTGGGGTAATCCCTCACTCTTAGACTGGCACTAATATTATTTTAATGTTTAAAAAAGAGATATATTTAAACCTAGTCATTACTGCCTGATATTTCTGTTGGATGCCATTATTACTGAAGGATTTGGAGAAATACGCAAAGAATGAAAACCTACTGGACATGTATCAGGATGGTTTTAGGAAGTAGGTTTGGACTTCCCAAAATTGTTTTTTATTGCAGCTGCTTTCAGAGCAAGTTAAGTTGCTGTGTATATTGCCTTCCTGGATCTGGCCCAGGCCTTTGATTGTGTGAACAGAGGTAGGCTATGGGAAAAGATGCAGGAACAGAATTGCCTTACACATCTTTTGAATATTTTAAGTGCCCTACTGTCATGGGTACTAGCATGGGAACTCACACCTCAGTAAAACAAACACATGGGGTAAAGCCTGAGACACACGTAGGGGCTAGATGGGTGAAAGCCTGGCAAGCAAAACATGCACTGAGGAACTATTAATATGAACACCTTCCTTATAAGCCTTGTTTTCCAGTCACTTCCTCTGCTCTCAACATGGATCCCTAGGGACATCCAGGAACTGTGAGAAACTGTGAGTCATGCTCTAGTGTTTGGGTGTGGCTGCCTATATAAGCCACACCCAAGAATTGGTCCATGCTTCGTGTGTCTTCTGTTGCCTTGTGCACACGTTCATCGCCGCCTGGATCCTTGCCTGTTTCTGCTGCTCTGCAGCTTGGAGCTACCTTATATGTTTCCTCTCTCCCATTGCTTGGATACCCTGAGATCACTGTCAGCTGTTTTCTTTGCGATCAAGGTGAATCTCTGCTCTTCCGCGCATCCAGACCCGATCTTCAACTCTCCTGCGCTCCAGACCCGATCTTCAGATCTTCAGCTCTCCAGCGCTACGGACCCGCTCTGCAGCTCTTCCGTGCTCTGGACTAGACCTACGGAAGAAAGAAGAAAACAAGTTAGAATAAGTAACCGCGCGCATGCAAAATAAAGCCTCATTCTCCCGCGTGACAACAGAACTTACCTTTTGAGGCGAGTCTAGCGGAACTCTTCTATCTGCGCCCGCAACCAGCTGGCAGCATGCTTTGAGACCTGTAAAGACAACAATCTTCATTACAACGCTCAGCTTTTCCCCAATCAACCGCCCACCTTAAAAACTGCACGCAAACCAGTGAAGCAACTGGTTTCTATAGAACTTACCACTCACAGTTGGAGTTACCTGTGGGCTCCTGGCGTAAGCCCATTCTTTGAACTCACGGACTTACCCAGTGGTGTAACTGGGCGAACTCCGGAGAGTGCGCTTTGCACTTACACCTGCCTGAACCGAGTGAAACAACTAGCTCTGAATCCCAGAATTCAGCGCCCCTGCAGATGCAGGATGGAGAGCGCGCCACTCTAAACCAAAAGGTGAGCCACACCCTAGTAAGGGAACACACTCCACAGGGACACAGGGAAGGCAGAGGGAGGTTTAAGAAGCCTATTTACAAAACCCCTCTAAACACCCATTCTCTTGGCAGGTCTGCTTCTCAGTCCCGGAGTCACGAGAGGAAGGATCCAGAGGACTTCATTGCTCCCGCAGAGACCCAGGTGAGCGTGACACCTATACTCAGACACTTTTGTCCGCGTCAGACTAGACCAACAAGGGCAATTTAGTAAATGAATTAAAACCAGTTGCGGGTTGCGACAAGGTTGCATTTTGCCCCGTTTTTATTAAATTTTTATATATACGACATTGGTTGAGCTTTTATCAATACTCTTACCAATGCCTCGCAGCTGGGTCTTTTTCGGGTCCAGTATATGGCATATGTGGACAACCTTGTTTTATGTGATCTTACGTCCATTGGTCTTCAACAAGGTCTGGATGCAGTGCATTCTTTTTTGAAGGATCTGGATTTGTCCATAAATGTTCGTAAAACAAATGTGTTGATACTAAACCGAAGCCCCAATCAAGCATAAAAGGTTGCATGTTCAATTCTAATTTGGGCAATGTTAAAATAGAAAAAGGGAGTTGAGTATAGATATTTATGTATTACGATTCGCAACAGCCCAAATAAGCAGGATACACTTTTAATAAAATAGCTCAGGCTAGAGTCGCCTCAGTTCATTTGAGATTGCTGTATAAGCGTTATGGTAAGTTGTCAATTCTTCCACTGTTGAAATGGTATCATCAGAAAATCCTTCCAAGGATTACTTGTGGGGTCCAAACATATGGGGATGGTCTGAATTGGACCAAGGTCGAGGCATCCAATTTGAGATGAACATTAGATATTTCAAGGGGTGTACCGATAAATATGATTAGACATGAACTAGGCCTGGTTTCCATACACGCATGTATAAATTGGCAGGTTTTCCACATATTTGTCAAATTATTATGCCCTCCAAAGCATTTGTTATTTATGTTGCTACATAGACAGCTGGAACGCGACACTTGTGATGTGTTGAAGATTTGGGTAGGTAAGTGCAAAAGGTATGTTGGATGTGACAGGCTGTTCAACGGAAGATCTGAAATATGCTCCAATTAAAGGTAAACAAAAATTAAATGAAATGGATTTGATAAATATTAGAGAAAGGATTGCGGATTATCATCTTTTTATTGTTTACCTTATGACATTAGATCTTTTAACATTTTACCAATGTATTTGTGCAAACACCCAAACACCCATCTCAGGTTTAAAGAGCCAAGTTTTTAAGGTTCAGGTTACATTTGTTTTTAACAAATTAAGTCTCAGGTGCTCGCATGGGAATTGCAAGAAATGAGAGATTGTTTAGGTTCTGTCACATCAAGGCTGAAACACTAAAACATTTGGTAGTAGTTAGTCAAAATTTGCCATCTATGAGAAAGCAATTGTTTATGAGGTTTTTTTGAACACAGTTTACTGTTATCCCAAGAGTATGGAACCGAATGATGAATTTAAAATGAAATATCTTTATTTATACAAGTTTTAAATTGTATTGTTTTGGTTTTAAAGGCTGTGTATGTATTGCATTTTATTTTATGGTGTTTTAAATGTAGCATGTATTTTTGCTAAACGTTGATTTTTCAACCATATGGCAAATAAATAAATCAAAATAATAAAATTATTAATCATACACTCTCGCCCATCATCTGAACATTGAAGTAACTCAGGATCCTGAGGCACATCAGGTAGGTTCCAGCAAGTTACTTTATTCTGGTTGCATCGAGTTACATCAAGATGATTCTGTATGAACCACTGGCTCCCATCACCCAGGCAGGGGATCTCCAACTGCCTGAGCCTGGAACCTTTGCTACAAGCATTCTCTGACTCACACCAAACATTCTCTCTGTCATACCAAACATTGGGCCTCATTACACGGATGGCAGTGAACCATGGCGCTATTAGCGCCATGGTTCATGTCGGTAAAATACCGGCACCGCCTTGGTGGAAAGGGGAATTACCGCCCTATTCCAAGGTTGGCGGGGCGGTAATTCCCCCCTTCCACCATTGCCCTTCCCCATTCCCATTTTTGCCCCATAGGGCTCTATGGGAATGGGGAAGGCGCTAATTACGGTACCGCAAATTGCGGTACCGTAATTAGCTCCCTGGTCCCTTTGCGGGTTGGTTTTGAACGCCTGCAAAAAGCAGGCGTTAAATTCCCCAACCTGCAAAGGGACTTGGTAGTAAGGCGGTAAGGATTTACCCTTACCGCCATCCGTGTAATGAGGCCCATTCTCTCTTACGTTACCAGACTTCTACATCCAACTCAAGCACTATACAACAAACATGCTACTAAAAGGCATCAAACTGTTCCACGTTCACAGGTGGTATTGTAAGCACACCTTGTAAATCATGTTCATTTGCTCCAAACTGTGCTTGGTCCAAATATTTACTGTGTACCTTATCCCTCGTTCCATCAACAGTCAGGGACATCATGTATCTCCTCCGCCCCCTTTTACTCTTGCAGTGCAATACTAGCTGACCCACACAGAAGATCCGATTTAAAAAAAATGAAGTCACAACACAGTGAAATGCAACTGTTTGACAGATGGATTACAAACACACATAAATCCGATTAGAAAAATTGAGGCACAGATGAAGTACAAACACACCTAAATCCGATTTAAAAAATGCAGGCACAACACAGTGAAATGCAGGAGGTTCACAGATGGAATATAAACATACCTAAAACCGAAGTACCTAGAAGTCACAAGTTCACTGATGGAAGATGAGTGTTGATTGCTGCGAGGAAGAAGAAGTGAAAGCCACAGTTGAGGTTAGGAGAGATAGTGGAGAAGTCAGCGAAGCTCATTTTCATGACTGCAAGGAGCGTAGATAGACTAGGATCCCATAACTAGGGAGAAGTGATTAGTCAAGGAGACAGAGCATAATTCAAGAGGGATTAAGATCCTCCAGGCCCTCCTCGGCCCAGAAAGGCACCAACATGCCCTTAGGGTGGGCCTTGGAGATGGGCCTTGGAGATGGGGCCGGCTTAGCCTGCCAGCAGTCTGATTGGCCTTAAGGCACACCAGCAGGCCAATCAGTGGTCAGTGATGCCGTGCAGGTGGGGTGGAGGAACAAAGAGTCTGCTGTCTGCCTCCTTTGAGCAAGGTTCAGCTCACAGGATTCAATAGCCCCTCGGGGCTACAACGCTGAGCAAATGCAGCCAACAAGAGTCCCAGAAAGTAAAACCCAGCAAAGATGGCAAGCGAGCCCCGAGGGCCATTTACAAAACATTTTTGGGGAAAAATTGGAAAAAATTTGAGTTGGCTGGCAGAGGTGAATGAGCAGAATGTGCCCAAGGTCCAGCACGTCTTACACAGTGGTGAAAGATTAAAATTATCAAGGCTTACCACCACATAATAGAAATACGCCAGTCACGAGGTCAAAGTTACAATTGTATTTATTAGGATGTGGCTACTTAGTTCTCAACACCCCACAATGTGTGCAAGCAGACACCGTGAGATGAGAGACAACTGAACATTCCAAAAGTACATATATTTATACAAATTCTTCACAGCCTTGGACACATCATCCAGCCCCTCTTCATATAATACATAACCTAGGGTTTGTGACCTAATTCATATTTAAACATCATTGCATAGTTTGCTGTTTTCCATCAAACAATTCACATGTTTTCCAAATACAAGACACACAGTAACATTCCTCATTTTACTCGCTTATATGTGTCTAACATTTGTTCTTGAGCTTAAAGTCAGTTAGTTCCAAGGAGAGAAAACAAGGATTTCTACAGAAGAGCACGTTCAGCTATTCATTATTCTGCTTTACTGTTTGAACAGAGAAGGCACTGTTGGGACAGATGGCATCTAAATTATTGATTATTACAGCTTTTGTTTAGCTTCAAGGTTCTTCAGTGCAGGATATACAATCCACCTTGCAGCTTCAACATTCTTATCTAATTTAACATCATAAAGCAGCACAAAGTTGATCTTGCTCTGTTGAAGCCGAAAACACAAGTTCTGAACATGGAACAGAAAGCAGGAGGCGATCAAAATGGACAACTCAAAATGGCGGCATAGTCAGCCTGTTTCAGGTTCATTCAATGCGATATTACAGTGAGATACGAATATGCTTAGGCCAACAATTACTATCAGGCAGTATTATAGAAAATACATTTTCACAAATCCTCCTTTTGGTCTGATCCAAGAACATTATTCAAATATTAGCATCATCCGAAGAGCATGTACCATCATCAGAACATCCTGAATCACTATCCTCATAACCATTGATCGCCATGTATTCCTTCATGGTGACATCCTGCATTACCGAGGCATTAGTAATTTTTCCCGGCATATGTATCTTAGGTTCTAGTTCACCAATCGCTTGTGCACAGCTACCCCCTATCATGGAACAAATGACAGGAAGACACTGTATGCAACAAAAACAAAACAATACAATGCCAAGGATCACCACCAGAACTGCAAATATTTTCTAGCCCCAAATTCGTAACAGGTCCCTGAACCATGTGCCAACCCAGCAGTCTGTCTTATTGAAAAATGGCATGCGTAACGTTCATAATCATCAAGAGGGTGTTGTTATGATAACCTCCTCTATGTCGCCGGTCCCAAAGACCAAGAGTATGCAAATGCACATATGGTGGAGACATGGTAGATAAACTTGCAGTCGGCAATAGAGTATCAAGTGGACACATAATTTCCACATACCAAAATATGAGTGTCAATGTAATTACAATACAAGCCGTTATTGTTGTCAGTATCCATTTGGTCCTACGGGACCATGGCCTTTGATGTACAGGCCTATTCTCAGCAAAATGGTCAATTTCATCATTAGTACGAGAAAGCCCCAAACACAGGCATAGTTTCTCAGTGTCTGTCAAGAAGCCTCACTGTTAGGCTTTTTCTTTTCAGTTCATCCGTTGGTGGCACTTCACCACGTGGCTAATCTTGCTTGACGGCAACTTTGCCGGTCCCTACCTCTTATTGTATGCAGAAGAGGAATGACGAGGGACTGGCTCAACATTGGTTTCTTGAGGGTTTCTTGTGGGTGCAGAATCCTAGCCACACGTTCCTATTCTATTACATTAACTTAATGTGAAGCCCTAAATATAAATCCTGATTCGTGGTTGCAGATTGTATCTTGAAACACCAGGTACAGAATGGTCAGCAAACAGTGCGTTGTCGCTCTCTGAAAAGGATGAAGAAGCAACATCGGACGATCGTGAAGAAGAAAATGAAGAAGAAGCTGCGGTCTCCCCAGGCCCCACAGGCTCAGGAAGCAATTTTGTAGCACACTCGATCTCCTTGGTATTGATCATAGCTGGCTCACTTGGAGTATTAGGATCATCAATTTCCTTCTCATCCCCTTTATCATACGGCAAAGGAACTTTTTACACATGCGTTGTGTGAATCCAGTGTCGCTTGCCATTCATTCGTACTGCTGTTTGCTGAGCCAAAAGGATCTGGTAGGGCCCCTTCCAGCGAGGTACAAGACAAGTGCCCCTCTCAAAATTCTTCACCAAGACCCACTCGCCGGGTCGGAGTCGGTAACCAGGAGCCTCATATTTTACAGGGAGGGCTGCTCGTACCTGTTGGTGAATCAAACACAAGTTTTGAGTCAACTGATCACAATAGTCAGACAAAAGCGGATATTCAATGTCCCTCAATCGTTTTGGTCTCGGTGCATTCCATACATTGGCTGGTCTCCCCGTGACAATCTCATAGGGGAGAGCCCTGTTTTTGACTGTGCGGTCGTCCGCATCCATAGCAAGGCTATTGGTAAAGCGTCAGGCCCTTTCAGATTGCTGTGTGCACACACTTTAGCAAGTTTATTCTTCAAAATAACTACCCTTTGGTGTTGGTGTTCCCTTTCTGATGTTTTGGTGTAAACATATCATACAACTCTGAACCAAGCGTTCAGAAGCTGTCTGGATATTCGCATTATGCCAGATGGGATCTAACTGTTGACAAATCATATAGCACATATGTGTGTTGGGCCATGAGCCATGGTGACTATAGCAGTAACATAGGCGTTGGGCAGTATCCATCTCTGTTCCTCATTGTCCACCCAACAACCCTCATCATCCAGACCCGCTGGACCCTCAGCCCACTGTTTGATTTCTTCTGGGGTAGCTTCAGCCTGAATCTCTTTTACACTGCTAATCCCCTCCTCCATCATGCAAGCATCAGTAACCCATCTTGCTGAATTGAGAGTATACATTATCGAGTGCAGATCAGTAGCAGTCTGTTTGGCTATTCTGTCAGCAAAAGCGTTTCCTTTTCCTACATCATGCGTCAATTTCTGGTGTGCGGCGCACTTCATTATTGCTAGTTGTGACAGAAGCACAAGTGCTGATAGCAACCGCACTACCAGAGTGCCATGTTGAATTTTTGTTCCATGTGATGTCAAGAATCCCTTCTCAGCCCATAGTTGGCCAAAATGTGAACCACCCCGAATGCATACTGGCTATCTGTATATATGTTTACACTAAGCCCTTCAGACATTTCACAAGCTCTAGTTAATGCAATAATCTCTGCAGCTTGCACAGAATTGTGCAGAATTCGTTTTCTCTATACAACAGTGTTTAATGTGGTTATTGCATAAGAAGCAGTGGATGTACCATCCGGTAGCTTAAAACAGGAGCCATCACAAAATAGCTCCCCTTGTGGACTCTTTAATGGTGTATCAGTTAAATAAATTCTGCCCTTGCTTTCTTGTTCTGTAACATAAAGGCAATCATGTGACATCTTGTCACTACAGTCTGTCTCTTGTGGAGAAGGCAATAGTTCAGCCGGATTCAATGAACAACATCTCTTAATTTGGATATGCAGAGCAAATAGAATCAGCTCGTGGTTACCAGACATTTCGTCGAAAACAAATGGTCGACAGGACATTTAGTCGAAACCATTTGGTCAAAAACCAAATGGTCGAATTTTTATTTTTTTTTATTTTCCCTTTTTTTTTTTTTTTGGGGGGGATTCCCCCCAACCCCCTTTTTTTCTAAAAAACCCTTTTTTTCCCTAAACTAAAACCTAAAAAATATATATATAAATAAAAAATAAATTCGACCATTTGGTTTTCGACCAAATTCCGTCGACCAAATGACTTTCGACGAAATGTCTTTCGACGAAATGTCCGGACACCTCAGCTCGTACCTTGTTAGTTGAGCTGATGTGAGATGTTGACGTTCTGCTTAATAGAACGTCTATGGAGTGGGGTACCATCATGGTTAAAGAGTGACCTAAAATCATA
This sequence comes from Ambystoma mexicanum, assembly GCF_040938575.1. Lineage (NCBI taxonomy): Eukaryota > Metazoa > Chordata > Amphibia > Caudata > Ambystomatidae > Ambystoma > Ambystoma mexicanum. Next base: position 780,555,759 of record NC_090935.1, read on the forward strand.
CCCTCACTTTGTTTCACGGATGCAGCAGCTACAGCTCTCAAACATCTTGACAAAGCGCATGCAACAGGGTATAATGTGGAGGAAAAATAGCTGCACGGGCCTATTCTTGCCCACATGTTCCTGTGTCAAAACAACCAGTGCACGTCCATCATATTCATGCACATACAAAACAAAGCCCTTTTCGTAATTTGGTGTGCCCAAAACTGGTGCTGAACACAACGCAGCCTTAAGCAAATCAAACCCGTTCTGGCAATCCATGTTCCATGGTAAGGCAAAGAAATGTCCTTCTTTGTCAGTGCCACCATAGGTTTTATCAACAGCGCAAAATTTGAATCCACTGTCTACAATATGAAGCCATGCCAATTAAAGCTCTGACCTCCTTCTGTCTATTTGGAACAGACATATCAGAGATGCTTTGTATCCGTTCAGGTGCCAGCCTTCTCCCCTCCTTTGACAGGAGATAGCCCAGATAGGCGACCTCATGTTGACAAAACTGAAATTCCTTCAATGAAGCCTTTTGCCCATGCTCTGCTAAGTGGATGATAGGCAACACAATGCCCTCCTTTCAGGCATCTTCAGGATCAGCAGCTAGAAGTAGATTGTCTACGTATTGCAAGAACGTGCAAATGGAGGGCAATTCAAGCATATCTAGCTGTTCTTTTAACGCTCTACTGTAAATACTTGGACTCTCAGTGTATCCTTGCTGGATACAAGTGAACGTGAATGAGCGTCACCTTAGGGTGAACGCAAACAAATATCTGCTGTCAACATGCACAGGAATACTAAAGAAAGCGTTTTTCAAATCCACAACACTAAAATATGTAGCCGTAGCTGGAATCATAGTCAGAATAGTGGTGGCATCGGGCAAAATCGGGAACTGTGGAGCAACCACCTTATTGATTGTGCACAAATCAATAATGAAACAGGAAGGAAGCGCATTATCCCCTTTCTTGTAAACTGGCAAAATCGGGCTATTACACACGCTCCCCGCAATCTCTTCAATCACACCTCAGTGTATGAAATCTGAAACAATACCTTTTAAGGCCTGTTCACCTTGGACCGAAATCTTGTACTGCAGAATACACAGCAATTTAACACCTGGTTTCAAAACAATTTTAACTGGCTCAACCTGTAAAATTCCAACATCATTGTCATTAACTGCCCATAAACATGTGGGAACAAACATTATTTAATTCAGTTGGTAGAGGCATAGACAAAAATTGTGGAACAGAACTTTGTTAGGGAGAACAGTAAATCACAGCATTCAATTTCTTCAACAAATTCAATCCCAACAAGTTTTCGCCACAATTTGTCTTCAATAGAAATGGACAAGAATCAGTGAATGGTCCCAGTGAAATTGGTACCGGCCGAGAGACTGGACTAAACATTGGTGTACCAGAGAACCCTACAGAAATGTTGCTCTGCCCTGACAGTGGAATATCCGAAACCTGAGGATGATCAACAGAACACCTCTGTGCTCCTGTATCTATCAAGAAGAGATGCTCCCTATTCCCCACCTTCATTTCAACGTAGGGCCCTTTCTGATCGACAGGAATAGGTATTGGTTCCAGACCCTGTTTTGGGTTGTCCTAATGGAACAATATATCGTAAGATATAAAATCTTCAGAAAAATAGGCATTCAAAGGATTATCAAAAATATTCCCACTATTAACATTCTATTGCTGATTATCTTGTGGTGGTACCGGTTGGTTCTGTGCAAACTGATTTCTACCAGGACCCCCATCCCAGGATGGCCTCTGGATCGTCTACCCATGGCGCCATACGGCTATTCGATCTCTGCAGAAGGAACGGGCATTGTGCTCGCCAATGACCCTCTTGTCTACAGTATGCACATTGGTTTATATGATATGATATGATATGGCATTTATCACGCGCCTATACACAAGTGTTTCAAGGCTAGACGAGGCAAGGCAGGGGGAACAGAGGCAAGACCGACAACGATCCTATTAGGCCAGGTGTCATTCTGATTGTGCAAGTGCAAGGGACGGCGAGGGAGGAGAAGTGTTGTGGAGAAGGGGGAGAGGACAGTGCAGTACATGGGATCAGAAAATAAATAAACAATAAGTAAAAGTACAGCCAGCAGGTGGCAAGTGCATGGGTAAGTGCATACATCAGGTGTCAGTGCTGGTAGTGGGACTGTAGGGATACCGAAAACAGTCCCCAAGTGCGGGGTTTGCCAGGAAGGCAGTGCAGGAGTGCAACTGGCGGGGGAGGGGACCTGGGCCCGAGAACACAGGGTGGCGAGGTAACAAGTGCAGTTTCAGTGTCAGCCAGGAAGTCAGCAGGGGAGAGGAGGAGAAAAAGCAGAAGCAAAGAGAAAGGTTTTGAGGTGCTTCCGGAACCGAAGATGATTCTCCTCAAGTTAAAAAAAGGGGGCAGGGAGGTTGTTCCAGAGGGAGGCTCCAGCCGAGGAAAGAGATCTACCACCAACTTGTTGCTTGGAGAAGCGACTGACCCCGAGGTAGTTCAATGCAGAAGAGCGAAGAGCTCGAGAAGGAAGGTATTTAGGAAGAGGGAGTTGAAGGTATTGAGGCCCCAGGCCACAGAAGGCCTTGTGGGCAATGCAGAGGGTTTTGAAATTAATCCTCACGGCCACAGGGAGCCAGTGCAGCGATTTCAGTCCTGGAGAGATACGATCCCTCGGCTTGAGGCCAAGGACAAGTCTTGCAGTCCTGTTCTGGATAAGTTGCAGAGGGCGGAGAGTAAAAGCAGGCAGATTTAGAAAGAGGCTGTTACAATAGTCCAGCCTGGACAGAACCAGAGCTCTGGAGATAGTGAGCTTCTCGGGGAAGGAGAGGAAAGGAAGAATACCTCTGAGGAGGTGCAGCTGGTAGTGTGACTTCTTAGAGATGTCAGAGATGTGAGGGGTGAAGGAGAGTGTGGAGTCGAAGATGACCCTGAGGTTTTAAGCTTTGCAGGTGGGGGCAGGAAGAGGGCCAAGAGAGGCCGACCAGAGAGCTACAGGGAAGGAGGGAGCGGGTGTGCCGATGAGGAGAATCTCAGTCTTACTGGCATTAAGGCAGAGGTCATTGGCGGCACATCACTCCTGGATATCAGACAGACAGTCGGAGATGAGCGAAGGAGAGGAGGAGGCCGAGGGTAGCCTGAAAATGAGCTGGGTGTCATCTGCATAACACTGAAAGTTGGGGCATAGAGCGGCAATGCTGTGGGCAAGGATTGCCAGGTATTGGTTGAACAGCCAGGGGGAGAGGTTAGACCTGTGGGGAACATGCACGGGACCCAGTTGTGCGCCACCCTGTGGCGTAAATTGGCCTCTAGACTGTGAATTTCCACCTCACGCTCCTCTTGCTATTTGCTGTAATAACACTCTAGTCTTCAAATCACCCTTCTTCTTTTCCATCTGCTCTTTCTCTGTATTAACCCTGTTTTTATAATAATGGGCCATATGTAACACTTCAGATTGTGATTTCCCTTGCCATGCACTTCCAGGAGTCATAATCTGTGATTGGATTTCAGGCAACAATCCACGCACAAACTTGTCAACAAACAACCTCTTTCCTGGCTCTGTACTTAAATCTTGACCACTAATATCCAAAAATACTTGCTCAAATCTGTTACAATACTCTGTTGCACCCTCTGACTTCCCTTGCATGCAAGCTGTAAGTTTATAATTCTCTTTTCAGGTACCAGAGTTTTTAATTTAGTCACTATTCTATCTGGCAACATCAGTATCACCAGTGGCCGTTTCTCAATGGCTTTAATTTCCCCATCTGCTTATACTAAGGCATCCCATATATCACCCATCCCTGCCTGATCATTAAAAGTTCTAATCTGCTTCCATAAGTCAGCAGGAAGGATCATGGGAAACAACAAATCTATATCACTGAGCGTGAAAACTGACAAATGCAAGACAGATTCTATTTCTTTGTAAAATCCTGTTGGAGTCTTCCTACAATCTGGAATTGATTGCTTAATGGTGTCTAGAAAATGGGAAATGTACAAACTGTGAGATATAATGTGCTGGAATAGTGGAGGCAGCTGTTCCTGCTGCTGCATCAGCAGGAATCTCTACTTTCGGAACAAATGTCGGAGGAACATCCCTCATCTGCAATTGTAAAGAAGGCAAACCTGAACGTCTATTAAGTAGTAAGGCCAAATCAAGTGACAAAGAAGTCAATGCAGTATCGGGTGAGAATGCTCTTTTATAAATAACCATCAAATCTGCGAGACAACATAACTTTTTCTTCATACATTCATCCTGTAAATACTCAACCATCACCTGTAACACTTTCCTTTGCATTGCCAGAGCATACTAACTAAACATGTCATGCACTTCAATGGGAGAAATTGAAACATCCAAAATCCTCAATTCATCACATATTCCCCACCTCGGGAGGTTCTGACAGGTCATACAATTATCTGTAAATTCAGCAACTAACTCATAGATATTGGTCACAAACCCTTCCTCATTAATGTCTGCAGCCACATGTTCTTTCGATGCGTGCACCGGAAAATGAAGCTGCTCTAATGTAACATTAGCTTGCCTATGCTGTTCTATCCACACACTAGATTGGTGGGGGAGAGGGATCATCCTGTCTTGATCCATAGCTTGTTTTCCTCTTCGTACACCTCACCTTACAGCTCTATGATCTGAACAATTGTAAGTGTGTTAAAGGGCTAAGCAGTGTTAGTGCTTTCGGGTTGCTTCGATCCAAGTACCATCATGGGTACATTCTCTTTTTTGTATCTGGGAGTGACTTGGTACTGCCTTCATGCATATATGCTACTTCTTTAGCTGCTCCGTTGGCCATATTGTTGCCCTGTGAAATCAAATCCAGGCTGTCTGGTTGGGCGGCACATTTTATTACAGCCACTGCCCATGGGATGGGTTACACCTCCAGTAGCTGTGCTAGCAATTCTGCATGTTGAACGGGGGATCCATCACTCCTCCTGAAACCCCACCTTTCCCATCGTGCTAGTCCTGAGTGCACCGTGGATGTGATGTATGGCGAGTCTGAAAAAATGCGTACCCTTCTAAAATATTTAGTGCTGTTATTGAAGCCACCTACTGTGCCGAATAATGAGCCGGCAGCAGCATTTGGGACCAAATGTGAATTCTCCTTCATGGTGGTACACTGCCACCACACCAGTGTGCTGGCACCCTGTGCTCGAATCTATCATGGAAGAGCTGTCAACAAAGAGCATTTCTCCCCCCTCTATGGATTCTTCCTGTACCTGAGGGTTCCCTTCCAGCCTGTCTATGTACAATGCTCAATCATGAACATATTGTCCCAGCACAGATGGCTGTGCTATGAATGTTGCTGAGTTCACTATATGACATTTGACAACCTCAATTGCTGGGTTTGTCAGTATTACCTCATATCCCAAGGACCTCTGAGTCACTAACGGGGATTTGGATTTTTCAAGGAACGCAAAGAGATAGTGCTCCACGTACAACATCACTGTGCACCTCATTGTTATGGTGGCTGCCTTCTCTATGGTAAACGCTGCAGCCGCATGCGCTTGTTTGCATGAAAAATTACCCTGCAGTAGCGAGTACAGCAGACCGCTGTAATACGCCAGGGGCTTGTGTTCATGTGTTTTATTTCTGGGTGAGGACAGCTGCCATCACCATGCCATCAGAATGTAAAAACAAGTCACATTTCTCTTTATAGTTTGGAGTTGCCAATACCAGGGCATGAGCATGTGCCTCTTTGAGTTCGGCAACATTTCCGTTCATCTGTGAGGTCCATTTAATGTGGCTCTCAGCCTTTTTTGCTTCTTTCAGTGCCTGGAGGAGGGGACTTGTGAATGTTGAATAGTCGAACACCCAAGCCCTACAGTAATTGCAGAATCCTAAGAACTGCTGCATCTCTTTTACCATACTGTGGTGGTGTTCTGTGGATTGCTTCCACTCTTTCTGGTGTTATCTTCCGCCCCTCTGCTGATATTATTTTCCCCAGGTACACTACCTCTACCTCTGTCATACAGTACTTTAGCTTCTCTGTGTCTACCTTGTACCCTTTTTCTGCTAGCAGGGTCAAAGAATTATTGAATCCTTCCTGCATTGCTCCTCTGTCATGCTACACACTAGGGGGTCATCTACATACTTATCACCATACTGGGTATTTTGAAATTGCTTATGTCCCTCTGGATCACACTGTTGAACATGCTAGGGGATTCACAATGCTGCTGTGGTAGTCTTGTGTGCTCAAATGAAAGTCTTCCCAAGTGTGAGCGCCCTGTTTCTTCACTACCTGTGTCAGTTGCGGCACTAGTCTTTCTACCACCTATATTGGGCATGGGATGTGGAGCTGGAAGAACATTTCTCCCTCAGTGAACAGGTGATCATTAGTCACATTGGTCAATCTTAATGTAGGGTCCATACATAGGATTGTATGCCATTCTATTTCGTCCTCATCTGTCCCACATAGTATCACCATGTCTTTTCGTGTGACTGCTCCATCTAGCTAATACGTCATCTGTGTGCCTGGGGCAGCTTTCTTGTGCACTGAGGGCCTAAATAGAAATTCTGTGGTCAATTGGAATGTTTTTCCTTTCATCCCACGCACCAATCCCAATAGTAATTGGACCCCATACAAGAACACCTTGCAGTGTGTTGGTTGTCCCTGCACGGTGCTGTGGGCACAGTTGGTCTGAATGATAACTGCCACCCTTTCTGGGTACATGCTAGGTCTGGAGCACACCATACCCTATTCTGAGAACGAAATAGTTGTGTTCAGCTTACTCAGCAAGTCCCTCCCCACTATGTTTAAGGGAGTATTGTTAGGGAGATGTATCATTTTTGTGCTTCATCCCCTCTCCATTCCAGACCCCCAGCATTTTCTTCTGGACTTCTGGACCTTTTTTGTTCAACCTTGAATGAGTGGAACCTTTTTCCACTCATTCATTCTTGTGAGCTCTCTCTTTTGGAACTCTATTGTTGATATGCTACCTGTACTATGGAGTCTGTCTGCTCCACAGCTCTTAAAGGCATCTGTGTTTTTACTACTGCAGCACACATCTCTTTATGCACAGTGTTTCTGGGGACCCTTGTGGTCCTCTTTTAAGATTGTTTTTCTATATCCTCAAGTAACTACAGTTCTTAAGGATAGAGAGATATTTAGTACCTCTTCCAAAACAGTATAGTTTTAGAGATTGGCACACACCACCTTCAGTGGAGTGACTTAGCATCCCATTTCTCTCTACTCATGTGGCTTTTTGGTCACATAGACAATCTCCTAGCTATGCCTTGTGGCAGTGGACATGTTCTACCAACTAACTAACTTTTTATACTGCAGGCTATGTTCAAAGCCATGGTAGTGCACAATAGGGGCACCAAGAAACCAACTTGGGGCCTCCCTTCTTTTTTTGGCCTTATTAGTGTGGTTGTTCTTTGTTAGCCCTTCTTCTACCATTCTGGAACGGGGAGGTCAGTGTGTGTGTTTTGACTTTAGCGGCCACCCTTGAGTATCCCCACCTAGGCTCCAGAGTGTCTGGACAGGTAAGAAGTGGGGGAGGAGTCTTCCACCCCTTGCCCTTTGTCTACCAGAGTGCCTGAATAGGACCAGCTCCCACAGGGATTCTGGCTGTCCTGATTAGACAGTCAAACACCCCTTTCTGTAAAATGCTGAGAAAGATTGCAGAGGAATGTGTGCTGAAACTGTATAAAAGGTGAGGCTTCTGGAGTGAAAATCAAGTCGACTACTGGAAGCTGAAGTAACCGAAGAAGAAGATGACCAGAGCTGCCTGCAGACCCTTTGCGAAACAGTGAAGTGACCACTGCTGTCCTGACCAGGTTGTCTAAGCGACAGCGAAGCTCCGAAGAGGACGGATCCTTCTCTTTGGCTGGTGGGAACAACCGGCCCCAAGACAAACTTTGAGTTGAACCATCTCCTGAGGTGCTCGGAGTTTACAGAGCTGTAGGACCCCAATTCCAGGAAACTTGCTGCCCATTTTGAGTGAATCATCGTGGAAATGTTGAATCTGTTAAAATCTTTGCTGAACCCATAAGAACACTCCAGAGATCCAATCCAACTTGCCCAGACCCCCTCACCAGAGTGTGGGACTGCAGGAAGTGAAGAAGATTGACCAGACAATCCGTGTCCTTTGTTGGTGCTGCAGAAACGGCACCAAAACTGCAGAGTGAACCAAGAAGTTGCTGAAAGTTGTGCTACAGGTCCTCCCTAAAGACTGCTGCTGAGAGATCCCATCCATTGTCCTGCCTTCAGTCATCAGACCAAGGAATCCAGAGGACAAGTCCAGAGCTGCAACATCACAGAGCATCCAGCACAAACATTTTCTTCAAACTGAAGGTACTGTGGGGAAAAAGGTATTGCTTACCTGATACCTCTGAGTCAAGCCCCTGCTTGTGTCCCTTCATCAGGTTCTTGTACAGGTCTCCCTTGTTAGTTGTTTACATTCTGCATCCATAACACTAGAGATTCAAAGAAATCCTCAGGAACTCCTCATATTAAGTTGCTTGTCAAGATTTTGATCCCTCTCCGAACTGCCTTTAGCTACGGTTGTATTTTTGCACTTAAAATTTTGCTGTGCGAAGAAACTCTCTCTAGAACCTTGAACTAAGCTAATGTTACACTAACAATTTTCCTCCTTTAAAGTAACTTTACTATATGTGTTTACAGAGTAAATGTATTACCGTATTAGCTGTTAGAAGCCGCAGGTGCGTGTAATAACCGATAATACGATAACATTGTCTTTTCCATTTCTGCCATTGCTACAATTGAAACCACAAGCAAACACTTAAGTGAAAGTGTCCTTTGAATTGTATTCTCAAGTATTGTAAAGTGTTCTAGTGTAAACGTCTAAAGTATTTAAAATGATTCTGGTATATATATAATAAATATATAATTTTATATAAATTATACCTGTAAGAGTTTCTTTGGTGTGAATGTCTAACTAAGGTTCAGTGTACTTACTGTTTTGTTTTATATATATAGGTAGAGTATGAACAGCCTGTAATGTGCAGCAGTTAGTCAGACAACAGTATTATCACAGCAAACACGTTATTAGATAGTAAAAGCATGAATAAAAGCTATATATAGAAAACAATACACTATATAGTGATTGTGGTTAATTACTCAAAACCCACTACTCAATCAGTAGTTTGATTGTTAAAATAGTGACAATAGTGACACACATCTATATGAAATTGAAACAACTCTTCTGGAAAGAGGTCTTAATCACATGTTTCAGTTAATTATCCTTTAAATGGTGAACATTCCTCAGGAGATTTATATATGTAGTCACTAGTGATGACTAGACAAATTACAGTCTTGGTTCAGTCAGTCTTTCTTAAAGCCAGTGGTGTTCAAACTGTTCACACAGTGCAGGCTTGATTGGCAACATGGGGTAATTGCAAGAGTGTTCATTTTCAATGAGTAGACTATATTGGGTAACGCTCTGCACAGTTTGCCATGGTGAGATATTGTCATGCGGTGGAGATCTAGCTACTGCCTTCCTAATTGGTGTCACACCTTTAGAATGGAGTCCATTGTACGAGAGAGACATGAAGGGAGTAACTAGATCTCCACCGCAGAAGAGTTGTTTCAATTTTATATAGAAGTGTGTCACTATTTTAACAATCAAACTACTAATTGAGTAGTGGGTTTTGAGTAATTAACCGCTATCAGTGTATAGTGTATTGTTATTTTTCTATAGCTTTTATTCATGCTTTTACTATTGAATAGAATTAGTTTACTGTGATAATACTATTGTCCGACTAACTGATGCACATTACAAGCTGTTCATACTCTACCTCTTTATATAAAACTATACTTTTCCTCCAGGAATATTTAGAGTTAGCACATTGTACCTAAACGGTAGCGACCTGGTTCTCCCCCCTTAATTATCAGTGTACTTATCTACAGCTCACATCTTCACCTTAAGGTAAGCATGACTGCTCTGCCACTCTACCAAAGTTCTGAGTCCGTACAGACTGATACTAAGAATTGGAGATCTACAAACCGCTGGGATAGCTTAGTTAGGTCTTACTGCCAGTAGGACTTAAGGAAACCTCCCCTAACACTGGTGGCAGCACTGAGATGTGTGTAGGTTGGATTACATTGATTCCTGATTGTATTGCACTAAAATAATCCATCCTCAAAGTCACTATACTGTAAAGTACTAACACTATGTCCACTATGTAAAACGATAAGGTATACACTCTTATATCTCTTATTGTTAAAAAACTGAAAGAAATGTGTAAAGATAAATGTCTTAGTACAAAAGGAAAAACAAGCTGGGCTAATCCAAAGCTTTTTGGCTTACCAAACTGCAAGTAGGCCTGGAACCTCTACTTCCAGAATTGATTTAGAAGATAGTGATGGTCAAAGTATAACATTTAGCCATCAACTTCCAGAAAATGAGGTAGATGATGAGATGGAGGAAAATGGAACTGCTGATCCACCTCCCAATCTTCTAACCTCACCCATACCTGTATCTAACATGTCAGCCGAGCTGGTTCTAGTGATATAGAAAATGAAAATGCAGCTTGAATTTAGGAAACTGGATATTCCGCTTGAAATGAGAGACAAAGACATGAGGAAAGAACTGCAACTCAGGGAAAAAGAGATGCATGAACTTGAGATGAATGAATTGTCCCTTGAGTCCTCATTTGCTAGACCACTACAGAAGCAGGAAGCCTCGAATCCCCAAAGATTTGGTGATTTTCTATGATGTGAAAACTGATATTCTTGATTGGCTGAGTACATTTGAATGTACATGTAAAGTACAAGGTATTTGTGAAAGTGAGTTTGTTCCATGGGTAATCTCTAGGCTCCATCCACACACAGGTGCGAAGATAAAACTGAAGACCTTTTGAACATGTGATAGTACTAATATTATCTATGAGATAAAATGCCTGTGTGGACAATATTATGTAGGCAAATCTACAAGAGCAGCAAAAATTCGCTGGAATGAACACTGTTCATGCATTAGGAATTGCAATACTAATTAAGCGGTAACCCGCCACTGGATGAAAAAAGGACACAATTTATCCCAAATAAGATTTGTGATTCTTGAAGTAATTTTGAAAAACAACCCATATGAAGATGTGGATCTGAGACTTGATCAGAGAGAAACATTTTGGATTGATCGATTGGGATCTCTTACCCTGAATGGAATGAATGAGGAGATCAACTTCCATTGTTATATTTAAATTGGACATCTGTAATGATCTGTTATATTTGAATTTGGGATCTGTAACCATTCTATGTATAGATAAGTGCAAACCATAATGTATTAGGTGCTATTAACGACATGTAGCATTGTTGATTACTCATTTGATTGTATACATCTAACCTTCTCTGTATTGGTGGGCCAGACTACATATCCCGAATGTTCCTTTTGCTTATCGACACCAATTAGTCTGGCACGATCATATATACTTCATAAGCAACTGTAATGTTTGGCACATTAGTACATCCAATCACCTATGAGCACGCCTTACCCTGGGAACCCACATCGAGCATGTGAGCACAGCAACATTTATTTTAGTTGCGTTTTTAATACAACCACCTTTAGACACACCTATTTCTGAAGACTCATGCGAATCAGAGATATACACTTTCTCCTTTGAATACACCGCTCTGAAACACGGCGAACATAATGAAGGAGTCTCGTTACTAGGGCAACGAACTGTAAACAGAAAATGGGACTCATGCGGGTTTGCAGCGATGCGCCTGTGAGGAACTGAAAGTAAGAACTACGTACATTACAGGTGCACATCATAGTTGCACAGTTACTCGCTTTGAATCACAGAACGGTCACGCTGGTAAAATAAACATAAAACCAGCATTCACTTCATTGAGCATGCCGCCCATGTGCACGGCAGAATACAATGAAAGAGTCCCGTTGCCATGATAACAAACTCTAAAGTAAAGAATTGAGCCGTGCACGCGGGATAGCAGCTACGCGCCCGTGTGAAACGAAGCAGTCTACACGGAGAGGTAAGCAGGGGACACTTAGGATTCAGTCACCACAAACATAGTTATGTGAATGTGATATTAAACAAGGATCTGTTTATTGAACAGCTCGTGAGTTTTGCAGTACGGCTGTTCAGCCACAGAATGGACTAATCCAGCACTTGTTAAAGACACAATGGCCCTCATTACGACCCAGGCGGTAAGGGGTTTACGCCGGCGTAAACTTCGCCGACCCTTACCGCCTGAGTACGAGTTCCCGTAGCGCCATGGTGATTTTAACGCCTGCTTTTTGCAGGCGTTAAAATCCATGGCGCTAAGGGACCTTGTTGTTAATTACGCCACCGTAATTTACGGTGGCGTAATTAACGCCTTCCCCACTCCCATTATGCCCTATGGGGCAAAAATGGGAATGGGGAAGGGTAAATGGGGATTGGGGACTTACCACCCCGCCAAGGTCGGAATGGGGCGGTAAGTCCGCCAACCACCATGGCGGAGTTGGCAATTTAGCGCCATGGACCATGGTGCTAATAGCACCATGGTTCTCTGCCAAGGTCGTAATGAGGGCCAATGTCTGAAGGTAACATGGAAAGAATTTTCTCACTCACTTTTAAAACTAGGAAGACATTGTCCAAACACTTATATACCTTTCTATATTTCCCTTTTTTACATGGGCTGACAACTACATGAAACGTTTGAATCTATGGTATGTGTTTTACGCATTTGCTTCATTTGGATTGTAAAATTGCATGATTATACTTATATTGATATAATGTTTTGAGCAGATATATGAACAGGATTGACCTGATGATGGAATAATTCCGAAATGCATTGGCAATATAATTCTTAAAGATATTTACACTTGTGCTGAAGTCTGCCTCACCTGAGTATTTAGTGAATCTAACTAGATATAAATATAATTACTTTATGAAAAAGGAACTCATGACTTTGGCCTATTTTTACCGACAAGAATTTAAGGAATACATTGCATGAATATATACAACGTTGTTTTGAAACCCAAGTTTTGGGACATTATGAGAGCAGCTGAATAGTTGGATATATTATCCAGTTTATTTGCATAATCTCTAGGCTCCCCCAGAATGGCTGTGATGCTGTGATGGAGTTGAACGATGTTGGTAGACAAGATTACCAGTTCGTAAAAACTGCTCTCATAGCCAGGTTTGGGAAGACCCCTTCCCAATATCTAAAAAAATTTAGGGACCACAAGAACCACAAGACCATCCAGGAATGGTGTGCCGCCAATGACCTCTGCCTTAATGCCAGTAAGACTGAGATTCTACTCATCGGCCCACCCACTCCCTCCTTCCCTACAGCTCTCTGGCCGGCCTCTCTCGGCTCTCCTCCCACTCCCACATGCAAGGCTAAAAACCTCGGGGTCATCTTCAATTCTGCACTCTCCTTCTCCCCTCACATCTCTATCGTCTCTAAAAAGTCACACTACCAGCTGTACCTCCTCAGAGGTATTCTTCCTTTCCTCTCCTTCCCCCAGAAGCTCTCTGTCTCCAGAGCCCTGGTCCTATCTAAGCTGGACTACTGTAACAGCCTCTATCTAAATCTGCCTGCCTCCACTCTCCGCCCTCTACAACTTATCCAGAACAGGACTGCAAGACTTGTCCTTGGCCTCAAGCCCAGGGATTGTATCTCTCCAGGACTGAAATCTCTGCACTGGCTCCCAGTGGCTGCAGGAATTAAGTTCAAAACCCTCTGCATTGTACACAAGGCCTTCTGGGGTCTGGGGCCGCAGTACCTTCAACTCTCTCTCCCTAAATATCTTCCTTCTCGAGCTCTTCGCTCATCTGCCTCCAACTCCTTTAGGGTCAGTTGCTTCTCCAAGCAACGAGTTGGTGGCAGATAACTCTCTTCGGCAGGGTCCTCTCTCTGGAACAGCCTTCCTGCCTCCCTGAAACTCGAAGAGAACTATCTCCAGTTCCGTAAACACCTCAAAACTTTTCTCTTTGCTTCTGCTTTTTCCCCACCCCTCCCCTGCTGAATTCCTGACTGAAACTGCACTGGTTACCTGGTCACCCTTTCTGATCTCTGGCCCAGGCCCCATCAATTGCCCACCTGCACTGCCTCCCTGACAACCCCTGCACTTGGGGACCATTTTCTGTATCCCTTCAGTATCAGGGTATCAGCACTTATGTCTGCACTTCCTTGCACTTGCCACTAGCTGGCTTTTTTATTTTGTCGACACAAAGATTTTGGGGACTGTTTAGCAAAATAAGACCTTGCTAATTTAAAGTCACCCATGTGTTACTAACTCCACTACTGTTGATTATCAAGCATTGTGTGAATGCAACACAAGATTCAAATTATAGATCAATTGTCTCTTTTATTTGTGTTTTTTATGTATAATGAGTTTTGCAAATGTGACCAAACGGTCGGTTTTTATTAGAAAATATAATAAATTGATGAGTTATTTTTGCTAAAATTGAGCCTGCCATCTCTTTATATTTGTTAAAAGATTGATGGTCTGTGAATACATGAATTTGGTGTGAGACCCAGGTGTGTGACCTCCGGTGAGGATATGATAAGGTAGTTTGTTGGAAACCCCCCCTTTTTTGGCTCTTTCTGTACTTAGTCCTTTTCCAACAAGCCCCTAAAAAAAGAGGACTCAAGCTGTAAAAGCGTGCTCATTATTTTTGTATATGTTTAATTTGTCTTATATATCTTATTTATTCCGCTTTCACATGTACTGCACTTTCCCCTCTCCCTTCCCCCCACGCACTGCTCCTCCCCCCCTTCCCATGCACTTGAGCGATCTGAATGACACCTGGCCTAGTAGGATCGTTGTCTGTCCTCCCTCTGTCCCCCCCTTGCCACGTCGCGCCTTGAAACACTTGTGTATAGGCGCGTTATAAACGCCATATCATATCATATCATAAGAAGAGAGATGCTCATCTGTGGGCCACTTGGGTGTGTGAACATCTGAAAAACATATATGGGAGGATTAAGGGTTGCAAAGTAAAATCTTATGAAGGCATGGGGTGTCTCTTCATGATGGAAAGTATTTTTGATGCCTGTTCCCTAAAGTTGAGACAGCATCTAGCTGACTATAAAGAACTGGGTCTCAGGAAGCTAGTAGTTGCTGATGACTTGTGGGTGGTGAACAGGGCTACTCACAAGGATTCTGGGGCTCCTCACAAGAAAGAGGAAGGGAAAAGGCATAACAAGGATGAGAAGGATCATTCAAAGAATCCCACACCAAAAGAGGGCCACAAACATAACAAGGGTACATATTCCCCTAAACAACCTTATAGGGCTAATGAAACCTCTGGACCCAAACCAGAGGGAGGTTATCAGAAACCCCCATTCCAAAAGACATTTGGGAAATGTGTGGTATGTGGGTCTGGTGATCATATGAAAGGAGATCCCAGATGTAAGGGTAAACCTTCAGGAATCCCCTCTGTCAACTTAGCATTTACACATGATGTGGATATCCCAATTACATAGTCTAGCTTTCACCCTCAAGCTGCAGAACCCATTGGTGTTCAGGCTA
The DNA here is from genome assembly GCF_040938575.1 of Ambystoma mexicanum. Taxonomy (NCBI): domain Eukaryota; kingdom Metazoa; phylum Chordata; class Amphibia; order Caudata; family Ambystomatidae; genus Ambystoma; species Ambystoma mexicanum. The sequence continues at coordinate 780,571,203 of NC_090935.1, forward strand.
GAGTTTCTTCAGTATCTCTGGGACTGCTGGGAACAAAAGAACGTTGAGGTCTATAATTCCACTGCTGACAATGTACTTGCTGATGGCCAGGACACCCCTGCCATTAGAGACACTTGGGCCAGTATAACTGTGGTAGGTAAAAGTATCTTTCAACCTGACGAAGTTGCCTAGGCTCCCAAAATGCTAAGTTAAGAGGCGGCCCAGTCCAAATGTGCTCAGTACTGCCGGCTATCATTAAGTGTAATGAGATGACTGTAAAGATAATTGTAAGTGTTCAGTCAGAAGTGCCAGGAAGGGTACTGTTGGGAAATTATTTTAAGGCCTTAGGTGTAGTCTCCAGCACACCCAACTCCACCTCTAAGAAGAGAAGGGAGTTGAAAAGTAAAGCTAGAAAGGCAACCTTAAAAAAGATCTTCCATCTGATACCAAGGGGAACCTAGAGTCTCCAAGGGAAAGAAGGGCCCCAAACCGAACACTTCCACAAGGAAAAAGGTTCTTGTTGAAAACCTAGGTCACCCCTGTGAACCCACCCCTAGCTGAGGCTGAATTGGTGCCAAAGGAATCCCCTCGAGAGCTCTCATCTGATGAGATAGAAGGGAAGAGATTGAACCCTGTCCAGAAGATCTGGATCCAAGAGGCTATCCTGAGCTGCAGACTTTGCTTGCAGAAGGTGGACCGTCAAGGACAGGCTTCAGTAGGGGACAGAGAGAGGATTCCGCTCTAGAAGGTCTGCGTCAGCAGGTAGCTTCCCAGAGTGAAGGGCAAACCCCGGGAAGCATAGGATATACTGGGAGGATGGATGACTCTACAGTGAGCCTATGGAGTCTATTCCAGGAGACCGTAGAAGACTGGTGGTAACCCAGGAATTGAGGCCCAAATTTCTATAGTTGGGACATGAAGTCCCCCTGGCTGGTCACTTAAGCTCTAAGAGGACCAAGATAAGATCTAATTTTACTTTTACTGGTCCATGATGGGTGCAGAGATTGAATAACACTGTGGGATTTGTCCCACTTGTCAGCTATCTGGCAAGAGTGGAGCCAACACTGTGGTAACCTTAGTGCCTCTCCAAGTTGTGAGGGTTCCTTTTGAGAGGGTGGGAACTGACATTGTTTGTCCCCTAGACTCTCCAACATCTTCAGCCAATCAATTTATATTGGTTGTGGTGGACCATGCCACCAGGTACCCTGAAGTTATTCCAATGAGAACTGTTACTGCTCAGGCAGTGGCTAAGGCCCTACTTTAAATATACCTAATGGCTCAGAAAAAAAGACATTGTTTTTAGTGCTTCCTGACAAAATCCTGCAGTTTCTTAGCACTCCTGTAATCAATAGGATTAAAGTTTGAGATGGCTCTGGAGGGATGCAGCTGGTGCATCAACTATTTTACCTCCTACATTATTTCAATGCAAAAAAATGTCCTGTAAAATTGTACAAGCATAAAGTTTTAATGAATGTATTTGCATGTGCTGATGAACAGAGCAGCAAAGCTTGGTTCTGTATAATTTGGTTCAGTCTGGCAGGTGGCTCTGGGGCAAGGCCGGCTAAAGATGTGTCAGGGTTAGTGTGGATTTTCAGCATAATGTTTAAACTAAAATAAAGTGAGAAGGATGCAGCAAGGTGTAATAGCTGCATATTATCATGGCAAAGAGATCCAGCCTGGGTGCTAAAACACTAAGGGGCTGATTCATAGAGCCTTTTCACATGAGAGGTCCTAAATGTCCTCTGAAAAACTATTAATTGCTCAGCAGCATGCTAACGTCAGAAAAGCCTGACAAAAAAAGGCAATGAAGTGCTATGAAAGTTGCCAGAGACTGCCAAAAGGAGATGATCTACTGCAATGCGGGCACTGCACACATTTAATGTCTCGAGGTAAAGCACTTTGTGTGTCTTGCAACTGAAACATGGGCTAGCTGATCAGGGCTTCTCAGAGCTCTGGGCCATTTCAACTGAAAAAAGTTAAGGCCCTCATGCAGTCCCTGTTCTGGTGTGAGTGGTAAAGTCAGCAGGCAGCCATTCTCCCCCAGGGGAAAGCAAATAATTCCAGTAGGAAATGAGGCCAGGAAGCAGCTTCTCCACTGTTGGGAAGTGGAATGCTCCTTCAGTTGATAGGCAGGTCCAGGTTGGGGAAGCCTTGCATAGGTTTTTTTATGCCTTTTGTTCATGTCAAGTCCCATTTTCATGCATTTGTATGGCAGAGAGGAGGGATGAATCACAATTTATGATTCCGCCTCCCCCTTTCTCTCCACCATACAAATACGACAACATTTGTGCTGCATGGATTTTCATGCCAGTACAAATGCTGTGGATTCCTATGGAATCCGCCGGCTTTGTATACCAGCAAAAAGCAGGCGCACTCCATAGGAATCCATTGTGAATGCCACCTGCCAGGTGTACGTGGCATTTACCCCGGCGTTTGCTCAATACAAGCGTGTCTGCTGCCTTTTTATCCCCCCTCCCCCTTTTGCACTTCACCATGCAAATGAGGAAAATAAGGCAGTGAGAGCCTGTACACGTGAAAGTGTAAATGTAACAGATCCCTGTCGCCTTTTTCAGGGAAACTCAAAAAGGAGCCCCTATGTGTTATACAGGAGAGCATTTCTCACCCTGGTAAGTCCTAATAAAGCCATTTAAATGTAAATGGTGGGCAGGTCAATCTGAAATCATTTAGCGCTCCAATGATAATCCAGCCCTGAGTCTTTGTCAAGTTCATGTGGGGAATAAGAAGGGGCTAATAGGATTTTATTAAAGCAATAGAACCCTGGGGCGATAGTTACAAGAGTGAAGTGAGGCCCAACTGGTAATGCCCCCTCTGAGGGTTCTATTGCTATTAGTACCCTGACATGTTGTACCGGGGCACTAATGGCATTTGTTTTCGAGTTGAGAAACAGCATTGAAACTATTTCTCAACTGGAGAAAAAAAAACACAATTAAATGGCCACCAGGGATCGGGGGGAATGCACTACATGCAGTCCTTTTCTCCCTTTCCATGGTGGCCATTAAAAGAAAAAAAAGTAACCAAACAGAATGACTGCCATGGAAGGGGGCCAAAGCCTTCTCCTTTTCCTTGGCAGCCTGACGAGGAAAACAAAGGAACTCCACGGGACGCGGGGCTCTGGAACTGCAGCCGGTGGGTCTTTGTTGTCCGGGTAAGGACCCGGAAAGGGGCCAATCAGATCGTTTGTAACAATCTGATTGGCCCTCGCCGGGTACTTATTGCTTTTAATACCTTAAAGAATTTCAGGCAATATATTTGTATATTAATACACTTTAACTCTGAATCAGACATACAAAACATTACCTAGTGACTTTATGGGTTTAACGCCAAAATCTTTTCACCATCTTCGAAATGATGCTCAGCAGATTGTCTTTGATTTCTTGGATTTGCCCCCCATCTTCAGACAGGATGGTTGTAGGGGGTGCAATGACATCCAGCAGTGCATCCACCAATCCCCTACTACCAGAACAATTACCTTAATGGCCAATTCAAAGGAAGGAAAGCATGGTATATTTACATTTTGAGCACTTGTAAAAAGAAATGCAAGTTTCTAAAAAGCACGTCATGCTTCCCAATTGGAAACAGAAACAACCTTTCTTTTCACTTGCTCCAGATCGTGGTAGTGGGGGATAAATCATATTGTATCCCCATGCTCAAATTTGTGGGGGGAATTTATCACCCCTATTTCCCCATTTCCTATGCCCATGTTTTATGGGCTGTAAAACTGTACCATTTTAGCCCATTATTTAAAATAAAATTCTCGGGAAGCCTCCAGCTTCCAGTCCCCAAGTGCCATTGATTGATGCAGGGTCCCTTTTTATGCTTGGTCGTTCTCAGGCTTTATGTGACTCTCTGTCATCCTCTTTGTGTCTAAGATTGCTGCTATTCGTGAATATATTAATAATGATGTAGCATGTCCTCCAGTCGCTAATACATCGACCGAGTCTTCTCGCGAAGATACGACATGGTCTTCATTCCCCACTTTTCTAGAATCAGATATTCTTGTTGCCCTCCTTGGGTTGAAATCAGTGTCTCCCACTGATCCTATTCCACTGGCGCTTTTGAAGGAAAACTCGAGTGCTATTATCTCTCAAGTTACTGCAGCTGTAAATGTCTCTTTTAGGGAGGGTATCATCCCACCCACACTTAAAGACGCCCTTGTGTTCCCTTTATTAAAAAAACCCTCACTTGATCCAGAGGTGTTAGCGAACTATCGTCCTATTTCTCTACTCCCATTTCTTATGAAACTGTTGGAAGCCCTGCTTTCCCCTCTTCTTTCCACTTTTCTTTCCACTTTCCTGGAATCTACGTCCTATTCTGATTAATTTCAGTCTGGGTTCCGGCCTGGCAGGATAACTGAATCAGTCCTGAACTTAGTGCTTGACGACCTGGCCCACCTGGTGGATCAGGGGGGTGTCGGCACAGTTGTTCTCTTAGATCTCTCAGCTGCGTTCGACACCGTTGACCATCCCGCCCTGATCTCCCGCCTTTCTACTGCCGGGCTGTCTGTCAGAGTCCTGGACTAATTTGTCTCCTTTCTGGCCGACTGCTCAGAATTTGTGTCTCTCCCTCCTTTTCGCTGTAGCCCAGTCTCATTATCGTGCGATGTACCGCAGGGTTCTGCCCTCTCCCTGATTCTTTTCAACTTTTATATTAGGCATTTTCTGGCTCTCCTTCACTCCCATGGCTTCCGCTATTATTCCTACGCCGACGACACCCAAATTCTGGTCCGTCTTGACCTTAATCATGCCAATACGGCCAGTCGATTTAGGTTGTGTCTTCAGGAGGTCGGGGAAATGGATGCCATCTAACTGGCTCAAATTAAATGGTAGCAAGACAGAGGTATTGGTGGTCGGTACTACCTCAGCTCTCCATTATTGGACCAATGAGTGCTGGCTGGCCTCCCTTGGCTATCTCCCGGTCCCTGTGGCATCCGTAAAGAATTTGGGGGTTGTTATTTCCTCCTCTCTTGCGATGGATGCTCAGGTTGCAGCAGTATGTAAGAGCGGTCATTTTAAGCTGCCCATACTCCGGAAGGTTCTCCCTTTTGTGCCGGAAAAATGCCGTCCTCCAGTCGTAACAGCACTCGTTCTGAGTGATTTAGATTACTGCAACTCACTGTATCTTGCCCAGCCCCGCTATGTGATTCACCAGTTACAGCTACTGCAGAACTCCGCTGTTAGAGCTACTCTTTGGTCCCCGATTAGAGCCCACATTACTCCCCTGCTGAGGCAGCTCCACTGGCTTCCGGTGGACAAGAGGATATTGTTCAAATCCTTATGTATGGTACATCATGCTTTCAACGGCCTCGGGCCAGAATACATTCAAGAAAAGTTCCCCCATTACGTACCAACACAATGTCTCCTCTCCCACTCTGCTTTCTTGGTCAAGGTCCCCCGGTTTAGACTGACTCGTACTGGTGGCCTGGCCTTTTCTGTGGCTGCCGCCATGGCCTGGAATACTACTCCCCTGCCATTGCGGATGACAGCTTATCACCTTACCTTTCAGCGTATGCTCAAAACATCTGTGTTCTAATTTGTTATATGGTAGCTCTGTACTCATCCTAGCACCAGGGTGCCTTCGGGTGTTTGTGCGCTCTATAAATGCATATAACATAACATAACATAACATAACATAAGACATACATTCTGATGAAAATGTTTGGATGACTCTATATTTGAATTGATTGGTGGGTTGCACTTAAGCACTACTGTAAGTAGTAATATCAGTGAGGTAGTCTGCATAATTTGGAACAAATGTACAGCACTTCTCTTCGACAATTGAAAAAACAACCAATAAATACAGAGGTCCCAGGGCCAATAGAATCTTAGTGGAAAATATGTGGATATTGAGAAAAAAGAATCCTACATTTGGAACACTCTAAATATATCAGTCTATTCCCAGACAAGTCTTATCACAGACTATGAGCCTCATTCCAGGCATGGCGGTCTGGAAATAAGGGTACCGGTAGCAACGTACCGGCACCCTTTCTGGATCACCATACTACAAGAATGCCGGTAGGGGCACGGATCCCCCAGCAGGTCTGACCTGCCGGGTGTTCAGGCCTCTACCGGCATGTCTCTCACTGAAGCACCAGCACTGTTAGCAACAGTGCCGGTGCTTCAGTGTGCCCATACCCATGGAGTACTTTCGGACTCCATGGGTATGGGATTTACCGTTCTGCCGCCACTTGTGATATCCCGGTGGCACTGGGATATCAAGCAGCAGAATCGGTGTTCCAGGGTTGGTGGCAACCCGCCGGCAACACCGGCGGGTTACCACCAACCTTGTAATGGGGCCCTATATGTGTATTTCTAATTCAATTGCCTTGAAACCAATGTTATTGTTTGAGCCAGATTGGAATAGCAAGGAATGTTTGCGCATGCCCCTTACGTAAGAAATGTGACTCTTTTTAATCGCTAACACATCTACTGATTGCACGTAGAAGTGTAAGAAATTTTAGGACACTATGAGATTGGCGGGAAGGGAAAAAAGTGGAGGTCATTCCATTACCTCCATTTTTCCCACACCACCAAGTTTGGTGGAATTACCACCAGTGGAATTATGAGTGGTAATGCTGCTGATTCCTGGAGGAAAAGTGGAGGATGTACCTCCTGCATGATGCTGGAGGTGAATCCTCTGCTTTTCCTCCATACAGTCTTGTGATCCTGCGGTAAATCCACGGGACCAAGTGGTGGTAACTGTCAATCCATTTGGTGGTATCTCTGAGGATTTACCTCCATACTTTGTTTGGTTTGTTCACAACTGCAATATGTTGAATACAGAGCAATTTTGGTTACATCTGTTGGAAGGTGAGCAGTGGTCATCCTCACTTTAAGAGGATTTTTGAGACTTGGAATGGACTAAGCAAACTATGTATAAACAGGGGTTTTATGTTAAGTGATGCTGTTCATTGTAGCTTCATCAAATGATGCTGCCATTTTTAATGTGAAACTCTGCTGTACATAACATTGAATTATACACAGCAATCAGTGTGGTGTTTTAGAGGTCGTGGTAATTGTTGACCATTTAGTACAGACTCCAATTAGATTGGTTTTGCATGTCGCCTCAAAAACGCATAGAGATTGTGGTGCTATTTGTGTTATATTTGGAAGGTGAGCAAACATCATGAATTTCTGCTCTTGTGTCTTTTTGGGAAGAGGTGGGAATTATTTTTATTTCTAAAACATAAGTTCATGTTTTATATGTTTTAACACTCAGACTGTGTTATGGATATACACGCAGGCGGCTCTCCGCCGCCAAATTGTCATCATTTGCATAGCAGACACTGGCGACCCGAGGGCCCCTGAAGCCCCCGCGATGCGGGGGGCCCCGCTAGCATATGTCATGGAGGAGCCCCACTTTGTAAAAAAAAATATTTTTTTTTCAAATGTAAAAACAAAATATTTTTTTTCAAATTAAAAAAAAGAATTTCTTTTTTAATTCACTCTGCCTTCATAAAGAAATTATTTCTGTGAAATAATGGCTTTATGATGGCAGAGAGAGTTCTAAAAGAAACTATCTTTTTGAAGTCTGAGGGCTCTCCCCACCCCATGACATGGAAGACCCCTGGCTGGAGGCCTCCATGTCATGGGGTGGGGGAGCCCTATGACTTCAAAAATAAATCGTTTATTTTTGAAGCCACTGTGCCTTCATAAAGAAATGATTTCCGTTATGGTTCGGTCCTTAATGGAAATAATTTCTTTATGAAGTCTGAGTGACTTCAAAAATAAACAATGGGCTTCATTATAAGTATGCGGGCCGGAAACAACAGTGCTGGTAAGCTTACAGGCACCGTTGTTTCCAGTCCGGCATACTACAGGTCTGCCTGCCAGAGCCGCTGTGTCTGACAGGTCGGACCCTTCCGGGCACAGCGGCCACGGTAGGCAGACCGTCACAGAAGCACTGGCACCGTTAACAGTAGTGGCAGTGTTTCCGTGTTCCCCATTCCCATAGAGTGCTATGGGATTCTATGGGAATGAGGAAATACAGTTTACCAGCACCTGACTTTCCGGGCCGCCGGTGCACCAGGAAGTCAGGTGCGGGTAAATCATTCCGAGTCAGGCGGCAACCCGCTGGTTGCACCGGCAGAGTTACTGCCGGACTCGCAATGAGGTCCAATTTCTTTTTGAAGTAATAGGGCTCCCCTCAACCTCATGACGTGTGCATGTGTGGGTGTATTTTTAAAGGGTGTACACTTAAATGTGTAGGTGGCTGCCTGTGAGAGTGTATGGTGAAAGGGTGTACACAAATGTATGGGTGGCTGGGTGTGCGTGTGTGCGTGTACAGTGAAAGGGTGCACACTTAAATGTACGGGTGGCTGCTTGTGAGTGCCTGTAAGGAAAAAAGGGTGCATACCTAAATGTACGGATGTCTGCATGGGTGTGCCTGTATTGTGAAAACATAAAATTGATATGAGGCTGGGAAGCCCAAAGAAACACACCAACACAGGTTACAAAGGACATACAAGTGCTTTATTTAAAAGCTACAACAGTTACCAAAGTCAATTGACAAACGGATAGCTATTCGTCTCTCAGAGTAACGTAACGAACTTCAACGAGGGTTCGATGCATTAGTAGAAAGACCATACATTGGAATACTTGGGTCTTTTATATGATTTGTCCAGCCCTTGGCCAACCCTCTCGTGGGTTAACCATTCTTGGGATCAGGCCTAGGGTTCCTTGCCAGGTCAATCCTATAATTTATCCATTTTGATCAGTTTCGCTGATATAGTTGTACATTTACATATAGGTCAGCAATAGGACAAGGTCTCAGTTCGCGACCCCAACAAGTGGCCTGCAGGCATATTAATTATTCGTGTGAGCGGAGGTCACAACGGCCAGAATCTCACTCAGAATGTCATTCAGCCTCCATTTTGATGTTCAGGGTGACTTCCACATTACAAGAGAACCTAAAATGGCGGCTAAATCCAAGATGGCGACTTACATTACTTTTGTTAAGGTCAAGACCTTGCCGCAGAGTCTAGTCGCATGATATTTTAGACAACTTGGCGTAGGCCAATACACATTCAGTTACTGTGATAGGAGGCATAATATTATTTTCGATTCCGACAGACCCTCCTTTTGGCCTATGCCAAGTGCAAATATCATTTCTAATACTTTTGCAAATAACTCCATGCATTGTCATCCATACATCCCGAATCATTGTCTGTAATATCTATAGCCATTAGATCGTTCATCAGAACCTCTTGTAACACAAACTCTTTAGATGCTGTATCTGGGGCATACATTCTGTGCCCTACTGTGCTCACTGCTTGAGCACAACATCCCCCTAGCATTACACATATACTCGGTAGACATTGAAAACAGCAACAAAGGAATAGCAGGATCCCCAAAATAACCAGGATGACAGAAAGCACCTTCCAGCCCCAAGATCGTAAAGAATCCCAAAACCAGGTGCTAATATTCCAATCTCCTACAGGAATATGCACTTCAGAACTAAGAATATGCAAGTTCTGTATTGCTTTAAAAATTGTCGGCGAGGAATCTGGTACGAAAACACAGCAAGCGGACCCCACCAATTTGCATACTCCACCTCGTTCTGCCAGAATGACATCTAATGCCATCCGATTTTGGAGTGCTACCAATCTTATTGCTTTTTGTTCTAGTGTCATATTGTAGAGTATGTCCGTGGTCCGGTTGATCGTTCTCTCCAGTACTCTTGCTAACCCCCTAATGTTCTCAGAGTTTATCGGTCCCCAAAAAGGGCACAACTGATTTTGCTATATCTCCCAATACTTGCCCAGGGGTATCTCCGTTCTCGTCCCGCCGTGGGCGAGCCTTAGAAACCTCCAATGTACTAGCTACAAATACCCCAGGTAACAGGATTCCTAAATAACAGGTTCCCTGCCAATCCTTGGGCAACCAGGGAAATGCTAAACTACCACAAACAAAATAAACAGACCCCCCTACATACAGAGGCCTGTTTTCTCCAGTCAAATTTACAATGTTCATACAACCTTCAAAATCTCCCATTGGCCGAGTGCCATTTCTTTGTACACAAAAGGGGACTGAATCAGGGCTATGATTTATAGAGTAGGAAGGAGGCACAGCGTCCTTATTGCCTATTGGAGCCATTTTAAAGGAAATTAGAGTTTGAAAGGGAAGAGATAGTTTATCAGACGGCCTAATAGAAGCGACATTAGGTTTACTTCTATTTGCAAAAAGCGAGCATCCCAGGGGAGTTAATTCACGTTTCTCAAAATCATTCAAATTAGTTCCATCAAAGTTCCCTGAGATGCTATCATTCCAACGGCCAAAGAATAGTGCTCTAAGAGAGGCATAGCAAGCAGTCGTTAAAGGTAAAGGGTCAATATACCATCCTAGCCCCTTGTTCCAATGTTGCGGTAAATGAGTGCAAATCCAACAATTACTCTTATTAAAAATGGCATGCGTTGCATTCATTACTATCATTAAAGTGTTATTATGATATTTTCGTCTATGCTGGGAGTCTCTAGGGGACAGAGTGTGAAGGTGTACAGAGGGAGTCAAAGCTGTAGGTACAATCTCAATTGGCAGTAGAGGTTTTAGAGGGTACATTTCTTCAAAGTACCAAAGTCCTACAGCAGTAATTACAAAAATACCAATTACCATTAACACAACAAAGCAATACGTTTTCGGGGCCCAGGCACATTGTTCGTTGTCCGAGTTGGTCACCCCCCTATTTACAAGTCCAGTGCGGGGAGCAGCGGTGGAGGTGGCAGGCATTGCAGTTTCTCAATCGACGACCCCAATGTTCGTTGCTGGCAACGCTACGGTTGCGCGACTTCTTAGTCCTTCCCAACCCTAGCCAGAAGAATCCCCTTTTTTTTTTTCTTTTGCTCCTTTTGTTCGAAAGGAACTTTCTTATACAAAAGAAAACTTTCAATCACTTCTTTTTTTCCAAATGCACGGAAAGACCCGTGCCGTAGTTCTATTTTCTTCGTCGAAGGTTGTACCTGGTGGTACCCAAGACTGTTTGATCTGAAAATAAGGTGTCGTCACTTCCTGAGGGAAGCGGCATATCGGAGGCGACGGAAGTCGCAGAACTTGAAACAGTGTTTTCCGGAAGTGATTTTTCAAAAGAGTGCGGAGACGAACTGGATTGTTCCCCAAGCTCCACGGGCTCAGAGAAATTCCCCGACGCACTCACAGCGCTGTTTGCTACTCCAAGATCAGAGATTGTAGCATCAGCGAGGGGTTCTGCTTCTTCTGTAACGTGTGGCGTCGGGTGAGGAAGTTTCTTGACATGCGTCGCGTGGATCCAGTGTTTTTTCCCAGCCACCCGCACTGCTGTCCGGGTGACCAACAGCACCTGGTAGGGTCCCTTCCAGCGAGGAGCGAGACAGGAGGACCTTTCGTAGGCCTTCACCAGGACCCAACTTCCAGGCTGAATATCGTGTCCTGGGCCCGTGAACCGTACAGGTAAAGCTGAGTAAACCTGGTGATAAATGAAATACAGGTTTTTAGTTAACTGGTTGCAGTAGTCTACAAGCAATACATTTTCCACCTCTCTCAGGGCTTTAGGCTTTGGGAGACCCCAAATGTTAGCAGGTCTCCCCATCACTACCTCAAATGGAGAAAGCCCAGTCTTAGTTTGAGGTGTGGTACGCATAGCTAATAATACAATAGGTAAGGCATCTGGCCATTTCAGTTTGGTATCGGCACATGTTTTTGCAAGCTTATTCTTTAAGATACCATTATGTCTTTCCACCAACCCAGCACTTTGAGGGTGTCTGGCTGAGTGAAATCGTTTCTCAATATGTAACGCTGTGCATATCTGCAAAATTACTGCTGCAACAAAATGTGGACCATTGTCCGACCAAATTACCCTTGGGAGCCCAAATCGAGGAAAGAATTCTTTTACCATAGTCTTTGCAGTGGTCATGGCAGTAGCATCTTTAACGGGGAAAGCCTCGACCCATTTACTAAAAGCGCAAATAATTACAAGAACATATCTTAGATTGTTACACCGTTCCATCGCAATAAAATCAAAGTGAATGACCTCGAAGGGAACAGAAGGGGGCCCAAAGCTTCCCCTTGGAGCTACTGTGCCCCATCCCCACATTGTGCTGTAAGCAAATCATACAGTTTTGGACATAACGTCGTGCAGTCTCCCGAATTTTGTTATTCACCCAAACTTGTTCTAACATTTTCGTGATCTGCTGAGCACACACATGTGTAGGACCGTGTGCCATCGTAACCATTGCCAGTACATATGAATCAGGGAGCAACCATTTTCCTTCAGATGTATCCACCCAACACCCATCATCATCTAGTTTCCCCATTCCTTCGGCCCACCTTTTAGACTCTTCTATTGTGGCATCAGTTTGAATATCTCGCACAGACCCAATACCTTCATCCATTACATAGGCATCTTTTGTTTCCCTTAGCGCATACATGTCCGTGCTAAGGTCTGTGGCTGTTTGCCTGGCTATCAGGTCCGTGAAAGCGTTCCCTTTTCCCACATCATCTATGACCTTACGATGTGCTGCACATTTCATGATCGCTAACTGCCTAGGGAGCGAGAGTGCCGAGAGCAATTGCACTATCAAGGGGCCATGCTGAATCTTGGTCCCATGTGAGGTCAGGAACCCTCTTTCTGACCAGAGCCTCCCGAAGTTGTGAGCCACCCCAAAGGCGTACTGGCTATCAGTATATATATTTACTATACGCCCTTCGGAGAGTTCACAAGCTCGGGTCAACGCTATAATCTCTGCGGCCTGCGCAGAGTTATACGAAATTCTCTTAGTTTCAACAACTGTACTCAACGTAGTAACTGCGTAAGCAGCTGTAGATGTACCATCTGAAAGTTTGAAGCAGGAGCCATCACAAAACAGCTCCCCTTCTGCATTGTCCAAAGGAGTATCTATAAGATCTATCCTGCCCTTCGTTTCTTGTTCGGTGGTATACAGGCAGTCATGTAATTCTTCGTCACTGCAAACAGTGTTTTGCGGGAAACGTAAGAGTTCAGCCGGATTAAGAACACAACACCTCTTAATTTGAATGTGAGGGGCAAACAGAATTAATTCATACCTTGTTAGCCGTGCAGAGGTGAGGTGTTGCGTTTGGGTTTTGTTCAATAGGATATCTACAGAGTGAGGTACCATCAAAATCAAATCATGGCCTAGGACCATTCCCTCACTCTGTTTTACAGACGCGGCAGCAGCAGCAGCGACAGCTCGCAAACATCTTGGCAAAGCGCATGCAACAGGGTCAAGGGCAGAGGAGTAGTAGCCGCACGGCCTATTCTTCCCTCCGTGTTCCTGTGTTAACACAGCCAAAGCACATCCATCACATTCATGCACAAACAACACAAAGGCCTTGTCATAATTTGGAGTACCCAGAACCGGTGCAGAGCATAACGCGTTTTGAGAAGCTCAAATGATCGTTGATGTTCCGATTTCCATGGCAGTGGCAGAGAAATGCCCTTCTTCGTCAAAGCCAACATCGGTTTTATCACTAGTGAAAAGTTCGGGATCCACAACCTACAGTAAGAAGCCATACCTATTAAGGCTCTGACTTCCTTCTGTGTATTTGGAACAGACATGCCAGAAATGTGTTTTATTCTTTCAGGTGTTAATCTTCTCCCCTCCTTTGACAGGAGGTAGCCTAAATAGGCGACCTCCTGACAACAATATTGACATTTTTTGAGCGAAGCTTTATGACCATTTTTAGCTAGATGAACAAGCAACAGTACAGTGCCTTCTTTACAAGCACTTTCAGAATCTGCAGCCAAAAGCAAATCATCGACATACTGAAGTAGTGTACAAGTAGGTGGCAATTCAAGGGTGTCGAGCTGCTCTTTCAAAGCTCTACTATAAATGCTTGGACTTTCAGTATACCCTTGAGGTGCCCGAGTAAATGTAAATGAACGTCCTCCCAAGGTGAACGCAAACAAATATCTACACTCCTTATGTATAGGAATGCTAAAGAAAGCATTTTTTAAATCCACGACGCTGAAGTGCGTAGCCGTAGCAGGGATCATTGTCAATATCGTTGTTACATCAGGCACAATTGGAAATTGTGGGGCGACAACTCTGTTAATAGCACGAAGATCAATTATGAATCGGTATGGGATTGCATTGTCGCCTTTCTTATATACAGGCAAAATCGGACTGTTACATAAACTTCCTGCAATCTCCTCGATCACCCCACGATGCACAAAATCGGAGACAATGCATTTCAAAGCACGCTCGCCCTCAACTGATATTTTATACTGCGGAATGCGTTGTAGTTTAACTCCATGTTTCAAAACTATTTTAATGGGCTCAATCTGTAGTACCCAGACATCATTGTCGTCAACCGCCCATAAACATTCCGGGACAATGCTAAACTCAGGAGGCAAAGGTCGAATCAGAAACTGAGAATTAGGAAGTTGCTGTGGTGAAACCGTCAGCCGTACTCCACCAGAGGAACAATGAATTACTGCATTCAATTTTTTTAACAAATTTAACCCCAGCAAATTCTCTCCACAGTTCGAAGTCAGGAGAAAAGGCCAATGGTCCGTAAAGGGACCCAAAGAAACAGACACCGGCGAAGAAACCGGACAGACAATTGGTATACCAGAAAACCCTACAGAAACATTTGTTTGCCCTGACAGTGGAATGTTTGGAACCCGGGAATGATCAATGGAGCACTTCTGTGCTCCAGTGTATATCAAAAACTGGTGTTTCCTATTCCCCACTAATAATTCAACGTAGGGGCCTCTCTGATTAAAGGGAATAGGTGAAGGTTCCAAACACTGCTTCGGGCAGTCCTAATGAAATAGAGTATCATCGGAAAGAAGCTCTTCAGAAAGGTAGGCAGCAGAAGGGTGATCAAATATGTTCCTCGAGTCCACACTCGAGGTCTGATTTTCCCGTGAAAAAGGTTGCTGAGGATCTTGTAAAAACTGACCTCTATCAGGGCCCCCTGCTCCAGGGCGACCTCTAGGTCGTCTACCCATACTCCCAAATGCACTGTTTGACCTTTGTCGAAGGACGGGGCACTGTGCTCGCCAATGACCTTCCTGGCGGCAATAAGCACATTGATTAATATTCACAGAACCCAAAGGAGCATTTCCTTTTGGGACATACTGACCTCTGGTCTGTGTTGTGCCTCCTCTGGGGTTTCTAACAATTTGTTGTAATAATACTTTGGTTTTCAAATCTCCTTTCCTCTTCTCTATTTTCTCCTTCTCATTATTAACACGGTTCTCATAATACTGAGCCATGTGCAAAACTTCAGATTGAGATTTTGCCTGCCAAGCGCTCTCAGAGGACATAATCTGTGACTGGATGTCGGGCAACAATCCACGTACAAATTTGTCCACAAACAACCTTTTCCCAGACTCTGTACCCAAGTCCTGCCCACTGAAGTCAGAAAATACCTGCTCGAATCTATTAAAGAATTCGGTGGCGCCTTCAGTTTTCCCTTGAACACAGGCCGTAAGCTTGTCCCAAATAATTCTTTTCTCTGGAATTATAGTTTTTAATTTTGCGACAATTCTATCAGGTAAAGTAAGTATTACCTGAGGTGGTTTCTCACCAGCTGGTCTTTCCCCATCAACCCTAATCATATTAGCCCACGTATCTCCCAACCCTGGCACATCGTCTATTGTCCGAACCTGCTTCCATACATCCATGGGTAGGAGTACAGGGAATAGCAAGTCAATATCACTTAAGGTGAACACAGAGGACTGCAAGACGGACTCTATCTCTTTGTAAAACCCTGTCGGGTTTTTCCTGATATCGGGAACTGATTGTTTAATAGTGTTCACTTCCTGTTGTGAAAACGGGACGTGAACAAATTGCGATACATAATGCGCAGGGATATCCACAGCAGGTGCACCAGTCCCAGCGTTAGCGGGAATCTCAACCTTTGGGACGAATGTCGGAGGAACCTCTCTCATAGGCAACTGAGATATAGGTACCTCTGACCGCTTACTAAGCAACAGAGCCAGGTCGAGCGCTAAGGCAGCCGAAGAAGTGTCGGGCGAAAAAGCCCTTTTACAAATTCCCAACAATTCTATAGGGCAACTAACCTTCTTCCTTACACATTCTTCTTGCAGGTACTGTACCATTACCTGAATGACCTTCCTTTGCATTTCTACTGTATACTGACTATACGTATCATATACTTCATCTGGCGGAATCGATGAATCCGAGATCCATCGAATCACATCTTTGGTACAAATTCGTACTTCCTCAAGTGCCGATCTACGACACGGAAGGAACCGTTTCTGTACATACATACTACCGTCTTCATCATCCTCATCTCGTGACTTATCAAAGTCCTTCCTATACTCAAACAATCTTTCAACATGACCATGTACTTTCTGCTCTGTGTCCCTCGAAAGTGCCAAAGCATTTAGATCTCTTACCCCTTGTGGAAGATCCGAATTTTGTAATCTACCCCACATCACACATAAATGAGTCCCCAAACCTTCGATAAAAACATTTTTCTCGGGAAAACTGTTCAAATTAGATAATGTGGAAAAAACATTAACTTGATCACCTTTCTCCATATAGTCCTTAGCCCATGCAAACAATTCACGTTTCTTATCTGCAGAAACAGTATTACGAGTGACAATCTTTGACCCCGCACCTTGATCAACTTCAGTCAATACGGGACCACTTGGGAGCGGAGGTGCAGGTAAATTTAATAAGGGTGCAACTATCGGCGCAGGGGGAAGGGGCGGTGCGATAGGTGGAGGAACAACAACTAGAGGAACAGGAACAATAGGTTGTGCAGGGGGAACAGGAATAACAGCAGGGACAACAGCAGGAATGGGCAGAGCACCCAGGAGAGGATCATACGGAGGTGGCGCAGAGGCACCAGACCTGCGTTCGTTTAACAATTTTTCAATAAATTCTTCAGAAACATGGAAATCTTTAGAGGGATACATTTTCTGGATTCCGAGTGAAAAAGCCCTATCCATATTTTTAATTGACTCCGAATGTTTTTCCTTATCATATAACAACGCTTTTTCGGCATTTGTTTTATGACGGCGTGCATGTTTATCCCTACTTTTAAGCTGCTGCAATGCTTCTTTTTTCCAATTCTGCAAAACATCAAAGGCTGCAGGTCTAGCCTTCTTTTTTAGTAAGACCGATTCTAGGTATTGAATACGGGGGATCTCAAAACTGCCATTGATTGGCCACTGAAATTCGGAGGCATGTCTGGTCTGTCTGTGCCAAATACATTAAATACAATACTACCAATGCCATACTTACAGTACATAGTACATGCCGGCGACCCCTCCTGTGGTGCCGGGCGGCCAAATTCCAAAGATTGTCGATCGCTGCGGAACAGAGCCCTAAAGCAGCTAGACAATTTCTCAGGCATTTCACAAAAAATTGGTGTTACCTGGTCAATAATTGTGTCTGCAGATACAATACGCCAAATTCAAATTGTCAGGGTTAAATTAAGAGCCGGGTCACGACTGCACCTGACCAAACCTAAGGAGGACCGTGCGGTTTACCAAAGAACTTACCTAACAAATTTTACCTTGTGTTTGGTGGTTTCGACAAATCTGCCCGCCTCAAAAATGGACCCTCGTCAAGATGCCGTGTCAGACCACACGATTTTCGTCCAAGGATCGGATCGTGCAGCGCTGCCGAGGTATTGCGTCTCGTTCGGTCGGGCCCGCAGTATCACACCGTCCGATCCCGGTTCGATAGTCTGCGTCAACCTTCAATGATCCGGCATCAATCTTGAGGGTCCCTATTCGGGCGCCAACTGTGAAAACATAAAATTGATATGAGGTTGGGAAGCCCAAAGAAACACACCAACACAGGTTACAAAGGACATACAAGTGCTTTATTTAAAAGCTACAACAGTTACCAAAGTCAATTGACAAACGGATAGCTATTCAGCTCTCAGAGTAACGTAACGAACTTCAACGAGGGTTCGATGCATTAGTAGAGAGACCGTACATTGGAATACTTGGGTCTTTTATATGATTTGTCCAGCCCTTGGCCAACCCTCTCGTGGGTTAACCATTCTTGGGATCAGGCCTAGGGTTCCTTGCCAGGTCAATCCTATAATTTATGCATTTTGATCAGTTTCACTGATATAGTTGTACATTTACACATAGGTCAGCAATAGGACAAGGTCTCAGTTCGCGACCCCAACAAGTGGCCTGCAGGCATATTAATTATTCGTGTGAGCGGAGGTCACAACGGCCAGAATCTCACTCAGAATGTCATTCAGCCTCCATTTTGATGTTCAGGGTGACTTCCACATTACAAGAGAACCTAAAATGGCGGCTAAATCCAATATGGCGACTTACATTACTTTTGTTAAGGTCAAGACCTTGCCGCAGAGTCTATTCGCATGATATTTTAGACAACTTGGCTTAGGCCAATACACATTCAGTTACTACGATAGGAGGCATAATATTATTTTCGATTCCGACAGAATGGTGAAAGAGTACACACTTAAATGTATGGATGGCTGGGTGTACATGTGTGTATATGCTGAATGATGTGTGTGCTTGTTTCCAGGGGTGCAACAAAACCTACATTTCAGGGGCTAATCCCTCAAATGTTGGGAGAGGCCCTAACTTCATGGGGATTGGGGGGAAAACTGATTTGTGTGGGGGCAGCTAACTTCTTTATGCATTTTAATGAGACTATTCTAGTGCATCTTCAGTGTTACAAGCAGTTAATATTTCAAAAAAGGTAGCAGGCGCTCCTTTCCAGAAAGAACATGGCATGATAACCTGTTTTGAGATGAAAGTTTGCAGCGCACGCTTTTTGCTCACTGTACCTTTCACAGATGGGAAATATCCATTTGCATATTAGTCTTTGTCCCACCCACATGGGCAGTCCAGCACTGAATTGCTACTATTACAAGCAGTTAACTCTCTTCTTTAAGTCTGAAAGCACCCACTTATGGACTGCTGTGAGAATAAGCAGTCTCCTGTTCCCTCTCTACCCTTCCAATCACTCCCCTGTCATGCTAGTACTAAACCCACATCACAATTTAAATTGCCAAACAAATTTGGCATTTGAATGCAGGTACTAACAGTGAAATGCTTTATGTTAGCAATTGCTGCGCTCTTGTTAACAGCGAAACCCAGGTGCCGTTTAACATCGGTGTCCTGTTCTGTGGGCAACTGCTCTGAAGGTCAGCCAGTGGGCCTGGGGGAGTGATGAAGCCCTGTCAACTCAATGGTGTTATTCCACTACTTGGGTTTAATGCCTGATTACTTAATGGTAATCGTCATTACTCCTAGCCCCATTCCTCCTCGTCCCTATACTTGTGTATGAGGCAGTACTTGTGTATGAGGCATTCTGTCTCATACACAAGTACTGGGATGAGGTAGAGGTACATGGAGGTAATGCCTGACTTAGCTACCTGTAATCTTCATTACTTCTAGTCCCACTCTTCCTCATCCCAGTACTTACCTATGAGGCAAGGAGCCTCCTGGACCGTTGGTTTGCCCGGTGAAGCCCTGCTGCTGTGCTGAAGCTCTGAATTCGCCTTGACAAGAGAACATCTGCAAAGGATGACTCCTCCCCTTGGGTTGGTGGGTCCAATCGGCCTCAAGACAAGCTCATCTGCACATCCTCTCTGAGCTGGCTAAACTTCCATTGCTGCTGCAGGAACCAAGTGCCAGGGAGAGGAACACCGGAATTGAGTTAGTGTCTTTAAGTTGGACCCGAGCTCCAGGAAGATCCTCCAGACTCCCAGGAAGCAGGAACGACAAAGCCTGAGCTACCTCAACAGAGTGCTGGACCCCAGATGCGAGGAAAGTCCAGAGTGGTATCCAAGAATCCAAGAACCGCAATGGTGCTATTTGTGAGAGAAGCGAGGAGCTGAAACCGCAAAGTGCCACTGATCTGAAGTTTGCTCATTGCTACCACTGACCTTCCATTTGTAGTGCAGGAGCCACCAGGCATCCTCCCTCTTGTCCCCACGACTGAGGCCCAGGAACACCAGGATCTGCAGACCTACACATGAACAGAAGCCAGCTGGAACCACTTTCTTCTAACCAAAGATACTGTAAATCAAGGGGTTGCTTACCTCTTGTTGTGTTGCGATGTAGGAGTCTTGGGAGGATAGGCCAGGGGCAACGTGTTCGCCTTGGAAGCAAGATGAGACAGGGCAACACAGGTTCGATCCCCAGGTCTGCGCTTAAAACCTCTGGTTATTAAGCACATTATAAATTACCTATCATATCACATCATATCATATGTAAGCTCTGGGACAAGGAAGAGGGACGTGAAGGTAATTCTGGGCCAAAGAGCTGATTCTGGAGTTTGGGGTAGGTGGTAGGAGGGAAAGGGGGGCGGGATTGTGCGATAAACCATAATGGTTGTCCATGTCCAGGCTAAGCAGGCATGATATGTGGTATTAGTGGCTAGAGAGGCATTTTGGTGGATCCAGTCTAGTCATTCCTCAGTTTATTATGACTTTTTAACTGCGCATTTCTGATAAAGCCATCCTGCTAAGTGTAATTACCTGGAAAGACTGGCATTTGGGTGCTTCCAATATAGCCGTTTCTTACTGCTGCATTGTATATTTTACTGGGCATCTGTGATAAAATGATATGATATGATATGATATGATATAAGTCATTTATAAAATGCCTGTACACAAGTGTTTCTAGGCGTGACAATCTAAGGGAGGGTAGATATAGGGAGGACAAGACAAACCATCTTGCTACGCCTTGTGTCATTCAGATCGTGTAAGTGCGAGAACGAGAAATGCAAGGGGAAAGGGAGGTGGGAAGTGCAAGGAAGAGGGGAGGGGAAAACAGGGCAGTAATGCTCTGAGTAAGTGCAGCCAGGGCAGCGCGGCTCTGGGTAGTGCAAGTAGAACAAGGGACTGTAGGGTTACAGTTACAGCCCCTAAGTGCATAGTAGGCCCGGAGGCAGTGCAAGGGTGACTGATCAAGAAAGAGCCTGGATTCAGTGAGACTCTGAGGGTAGCCAAGCAACCAGTCAGTAGAGAAGACAGGTAGGTCAGCAGGGGAGGGAGAGAGAGAGAAAGTAGAGGAGAAGAGGAAAGTTTTGAGCTGCTTCTGAAATATCAGGTGGTCTGCTCAAGTTTGAGAAGGGCAGGGAGGCCAGAAGGAATGCTGGAATCAAGGTTAGGGAGCAGATCTTCACGGGTGTTCAGGAGAGCAGTTTCTGCGCCTCTGGCAGCTCTGCAGCTAGACTGATGGTAATGTAGACAACCGATTCAGTGTGGAGATTAAGCTTGCCCAGGAAAGGGGTGATGGAGATTGGGAGATAGTTTGCCGGCAGTTAGGATCGGCAGATGGCGTCTTGAAGAGTGGTTGCACAAGGGAGTGCTTATGAAGAGAGGGGAGCATTCCAATGGTGAAAGAGTTATTACAGAAATCGGCTAAGGCTGGAGCGAGGGTGTCAATATGGTCCTTGATGGTTCTGGAGGAGCAGGGGAGCACCTGTTTGGATGACACTTTCATAGATCGGACTTGTCTAGAAACCTTGTCAGGTGTTGTAAGAGAGAAAGAGGAGAAAGGAGGAGGAGAGGTAGAGATGGCCAAAGGGGGGTCGAGAATGGAAGAGGGAAAGGAAGAGGAGTTGGAGGACAGGATGTCCTGAGTTTTAGCAGAGAAGTGACTGGTAGAGCCATACAGAGGGCCTTGGAGGGCACAGGAGAGGTAGAGACTGCAACCGGATTAACCAGTTCCTTGCAGATTTTAAAAGGTTTGGCTGTGTTGTTCGAGGCTGCAGGGATCGGGCTTGAATGTGTGCTCTCTTCTTGATGTGTGTTATTGCTTTGACTGGCATTTTGGTGCAACCAGTCTAGGTATGTCTAAATGTGACCTGGCATGCTTTACTGTAACGTTATTATATGTCTACACTGGTCTACATTGTGCAGCCAGTGGGACATATTTTCAGTGTGGCATGGCATTTTTAATAGCAAAGCATTAATGTTCCTGTGCAGTGTTGGTGACTTACATGTATTGGATTGGTGTTACCCTACAAAACAATTGCAAACACTCTGGCTTTTTGGTCAATTTTTCTCAGGAAGCGTGCTGTATATTGCATGAAAACCCTTATTTATATCTTTCTCTTAGTACAGTGTGCGGCTTACCCCTTCAGCAACACGTTTGTGCATATTGTGCAAGCGTAATAATCTAGGCCCAGAGTGTTGGGCAACCCATGATTTATTGCCGAGTTGGGGGGCCCCCTCTGCATGGCTCGCAGGGGCCTCCCCTTATTTTGTGTTATGCCATTGACAGCAGAGTGCACGGCAAAAAGCGGCGTACACACGTGTACACTGGCTTTTGCTCTTCACTTTTTCACACTACCTTGCCAAGTAAGTAAATGATGCTTGCCATGCTCGCATAACAGGCAGCATTTAGTTTTCATTATGAGCGGTGCAAGCTGCGCTCACATTTACATTTAACCCTGACTGACATGCTCGCATATCAGTCAGAGTTTGATTTCAACTGTGAACACTGCTTAACATTGCGCGCATGGTAAATAGTGTTCACAATTACATTAAACCCTACGCACTTCCTGGATCCGTATGGGTCCGCCTGCTAGGGATCTCGAGCATTTCCAGAAAATCCATGCCTGCGCAAATGCTGGAGCAAGAAAGGAGGCAGAAACACAATTTCGGGCGTGACGTAAGAAACATGCGAAAACGCCTTATGCAAGGCTTTTACCCATGTTTGTTATGTAACACTCCTGACAAAAATGAGACCCATTATGTTATACAAACAAAAAATAATATATGGATTTAACTTCCCCTTTAAACAAATGAAATAAGTTACCGACAAAAAGGGATAGTGCTTGATAAGTGATGCAGAGAGAGGTTGAAGAAAGGACAGGTTGGGATTCCCTTAAAAAAGGCAACCTTTTCTGAATAACAACTTGATCGATCATTGTATGTTTGCCATGGTGCTGCAGAAATAAAGCACATTATAAAGTTGGGAGGCCGGAGCCTTTATGTTTTTTTTCCTACTGTTGACTTCTGCACTATGTTTTTTCCCTACTGTTGACTTCTGCACTATCTGGCTCTAAAACGTCATTCCTTATCAAGGACTTTGCAGAGCTAATTGCACCACACAAGAGGCCACACTGCCAGCAAAAAGTCCACGCAGCCGAGGTCCTGTGCAGTTTCTTTGGTTTCTTGCACAATTGGTCCTGACCCTTGGAATGACAGATTGCGTGTGTTTTGCAGCATTCTACCTGCTTTGCTTTTGTGAAGGCTTTGCAAAGGACAGTGGTGTACACGCGGAGCAGTGGCCTCTGTTGCTGCTATGGCGATTTCCAGTTCTATAGTTATGGCTGCATTGACATTTCTTGCCACGCCTCTATTATTGTGAAATCGAAATGGTGCAGTATGGATTCATAGACCTCGGACTGGAGCGTTACATTGCCTCAGGCACCATTGGAACGTGGGCCACAGTTGCAAATGGTAATGTGTTGCTTTAGTAACAGACTGGTTGAGTAGCACCCAAGGGGGAGTTTTTTGGTACAATATGTTGCAAATAAACGGCCAGATTCATGGAATTTTTTGCACGGTTCAAAGTGACCTTACACTGCCGACACAAACCCTGATTCATGGAACTGTGTAAAGTGTATTTTTGCAGTACAAAATGTGCACAACAAAAATACACTTTCAGGGTTTGTGTTAGCAGTGCAAAGTCACTTTTCAGCAGTGCAAAGTCACTTTTCAGCAGTGCAGAAAACTCCATGAATCAAGCCCAAAGATTTTTTTAAAGAGCATGTGCTGAGTATTGCTGGTCAAAAATACAACCAAACACCTTTGGCCAGGAAACTGTCCCAAACTAGCATGTTAGGCCTGCACTTTGGGCATTGTCCGATTGCACTATAGGCCAGTCCGAGTCTGTAGGGGTCAATGACAGTTATATCAAACACAGTGAGTATGTGTTTGGAGGTGCATAACATTGCAATGGCACGCATAGTTATTTCTTATGCTAATGTACCATTAGCTCTTAGTTATACTTCTACAAATGTGAACACCCACAGAAAGCCCTTAGCGTATTTCTGTCGAGTAAGTTATACACCCTGTGCCTTTGTGACACTCTTCATTCTTTTTGTGTGCGTTCCTGATCTTCCCTCAATCATAGTCCACAGGCATGTTTCACCACAGGACGTAGGACCTAGAAAGTTCATCTTCTCGACTGTGGAGAAAGGCAAGAAAACATCATTGGGATGGACTCCATGATTAGCCACCACAGCTTATTAGTAGTTGATAAAAGGCCGCTTTATTCCAGACAGGTTCGCTTGTACGCACATTTTCATCCCCCAATCTTTAGCCCCCACATTCTCCCATCAGACATACCCCTCAGATGTCATGGTGTGCTGCAACCCCACCCACTCTCTTAAAATAATCCAAACAGTTTACACTGTTATTTTTCCACACTAGTTCACAAGATTTCACAGCACCTCCTTTTTTCTGGCCCCCATCTATTCCTTTTCCTTTGTCACGTTATTTCCTTCACACCAACCCCTTGCCTACCTGGCCCTGCACCAGTTGCAGCCTCTTTCTCTCTACTCACTAATCCTTAACATCAACTAACCATATTTAGCATTTAAATAGTTCCATTTCAAATTAATTTTCTGATTTCTCTCTGTAGCCCCTGATTTCCAGCCCTAACCCTGGCCAGGGACAGTCCTGAATGGAACCGCCATTCACACCCCCTCCGGTCAGCTGGATATGGAGGGGAGCTGCATCTGCAAAATAAGATTGCTGCCAGCAGGATATGGGATACATACTTAGTTCTTATCTTATTAACTGGAGATTCCTCTTCATAAAAAAATAAAAAAACAAGTATTCCCTTGGTTTACAGTCATAATGTCGACAACAAAAATGTCGACAGTCAAAAAGTCGAAAAAAAAATGTCGAAAAAAAAAGTGTCGACTTTTTTTTTCAATGCATTTTTTTTTTTAAATGAGGGGGTTCCCCCCCCCAGCCCCCCTTTTTTTTATTTTTTTTATTTTTCCCTTTTTTTTTACTCCCGAACCCCTAAAATAAATATATAATTAAAAAAAACGAAAGTCAACATTTTTTTTTTCGACATTATTTTGTCGACATTTTTGTCTGTCGACATTTATTTTTCGACATTATGACTCCCCACCTATTCCCTTATTAAATCATCTAAATGGTGTTCTGCTATGTTAGTCCACCCTTCCTTGGAGGGGTCTCAGGGAGACCCATAAGGTGAGTCTGACACAAGACCTCTTACCTTATTCTGATACCACTCACTGAAGCCTGAGGCCAGAGGATGCCCCCCTTGGGTGGTCCCATCTCGCTATGGGGCCTCAGGAAGCCTGACACTTCCTCCCGCTACTTCATGTCAAGTTCTTAACCACTTCCCAATGCCTTTCACCCGTACTCCCTTATACATACATAATACATTCAACCTACATAACATTTACCCTACTTAACATGTCTCCTAAACGTCTTCCCCCACACTACAATCCCAGTACATAGCATTCCTATTCTATACATTTACATCAATATATATAAATATACATAAATTAAAATAAAATAACAAACACCATATTGTTAGGAAAGATTTCATAATTGTATGTAATCTTGGTTCCATGTGTCAACCCCCAAACTTTTTGCTGCTCTGCCATTGACTGACTTTGCCAGAGAAGCACAGCCTTCAGCTGCACTCCTCTGAGCTTTCGCTCACTTTTTATGGGGAAACTGACATGCCCTTAAGGCAGTCAGTACTGGGAGACTTTGTTTCCCTTAGTCCTTGCCTCATGTTGCAACTTTTGTGCAACATGTAACAAGTGTGCAATGTATCTTACCATACAGCACACTTGGGTCTCTAGTCATTTCTAAAGGCCCTAGATACTCTCGCTGGACTTTTTATGAACTGTGCAGATGTGTCATGGACAGGACTGGTGGCAGCTATCTTTTTGCATTATTGTTAACCCTTTCTTGCCATGGCACAAATAGGTGGCCTGGCTCCAAAATGGCCATGCCACAAGGTTCTTTGTCCTGTCCTTTGGCCGTCTTGCCACTTCCACAGGTCAAGTCGACCCAGGTCAGTCCTTATTTGGTCATGCACTTTCCCACGAATCCCAATGCTTTTGCGGGCTTCTGCATGCCTTGTGTGTGTGCCTCCAGAATGTGGGCTGAAACGTCTGGTTCCAATACACATCCTGGGTGCCAGATAGTCTGGAGTGCCATGAATGCCTGGGACCACCATGGTCCGTGATTGGTCCACGTATGGAGTGTGTGTTTGTGAGCAGATCTCCCATTGGGTCCTCTCCGATTTGGCGCGAAGGGAACTTTGGATATAAGGAGGCTGAAAACACCACTACCATGTCGATCTCCTGAGTTCTCATTGAACAAAGGATAGGATCCATGTATCCTGCAACTACGAAGCTGAATCGCGGAACCGCTGGTGACCCGCTGGAAGGTTTGGCACCATGAGCCCACTGTCGTCCCGTGGGACCCCTCTGCATCTGGTCATCCTAGAAGGTGTGCGAAGACGCTTCGACCCATTGGAATAGTGGGACCAACTAGTCTCGGCACCTTCATCAAACCCTGCAAGTAAGCTTTCCCGGAAGTGTCCCTGCGCCCACCAGTGGACTGACCAGCTTACCCAGTTGTTTTGCTCTGTCACCGCCTC
Organism: Ambystoma mexicanum; assembly: GCF_040938575.1. Taxonomy (NCBI): domain Eukaryota; kingdom Metazoa; phylum Chordata; class Amphibia; order Caudata; family Ambystomatidae; genus Ambystoma; species Ambystoma mexicanum. The sequence continues at coordinate 780,597,786 of NC_090935.1, forward strand.
CGTTTCGAGGAGGCCCTCAAAACATGGTATACTGCTAGCTCTGTGTCCCCGGCATCCTCACACTGAATTTCGTACACTTGGCATTCCCAGGTCTGAAGTGAGACGAGTGCGATAGGACCAGAGTAAACGAGGTTACCATGTTGCCCTGCCGCGGCAACTTCCTTTGCAAGTCTGCTGCAATTGTGACCCTCTTGCCCCTGAAGCCTGCTGCAGTGAAACTGGGTCGATTCATCCACCTGGAGCGGAAAAATCACCACAGTCCCGTTTGGGAATCATCGCTGTATCTCAGGAACTAAAAGGTGCTGAGGAGTCATTTTTGCCTCATTCGAACCTGCAAGCGAAGTGGACTGAACTGGCGAAGTTTGGGTCTGCTTGCATCGGGGATCAGTGATTACTCCATACACCAACCAGTGGCCTCTAGTGCCAGGGCCCATTTTTACACACAAGTGGCCCCTGAAGGCCCCTCTTCTTTCCACTGCTATTACGAAATAGCGACTCCATCCCAAACTCTCAAACTGCCTCTACCTTCAAGTGGAGGTCCTTCTTGAATAGTGGGAACTTGTTCTGCATCGCCTCATCCTCCTTCCCAAGCTGCTAGAGACCCCTGAAGAGACCCTATTCTGCCCATTGGAACAACCGTGTGCATTTGTATTACTATTGAGCACAAGGCTCCTCTCTTCTTAGGGCTTGGACTGCCTCTTAGTTAGGTGTATTTATGATGTCGAACTGGGCCTAAAGAATATCTGCACTGCCTGTTTCCTTCCCCTCTAGGTTGTTGACATATTTCGTGCATTTAACCCTTTAGACCCCAAAGGTCTTGTTTATACATTGTATTGATAGTGTTGTGTTGGTTTACTTAGTTTTACTGTGATTCTTTTGCTACGGTCTATGTTACAAAGGCCTTGTAATAAATGTGTCCATATATTTGATATAACACCTGTCTGGAGTAATTTGTAAGTGCCCTTGCTTTGTGTGCTCATTGAGGTCCTTCAGTCACCCTCACCCCTACTGAGACTTAGGGCCTCATTACACGGTAGGAGGTAACCATGGCGCTATTAGCGCCGTGGATACCCCCTACCACCTTCTGGGTCCGGGTAGGCGGTATGGGGACTTACTGGGTCATTCCGACCCTGGAGGACCCGGTAAATCCCCATGCCAATTACCATTCCCCATTCCCATTTGAGCCCCCATAGGGCTCAATGGGAATGGGGAAGGAGCAAATAACGGTACCGCTATTAGCAGTACCATTATTTGCTCTGAAGTCCCTCAGCGGGTCCTGTCCTTAACGTGTGGTCTGACCACCCGTTAAGGACGGGACCCTCTGAGGGACCTCGTAATAGGGCGGTAAGTGATTACCGGCACTGGTGCCCTTACAGGTGCCGGTAATCCCTTACCGCATAACGTGTAATGAGGCCCCTAGTCTTGACCGCCTGCCATAGCTACCCTGATTGGTCTGGCTTGTCCAGAGGTTACCCTGTTCCAAGAAACTAGGCTGGCCTTCTGAACCTCCGCCCCTCCAGGTCAGAGTTCTGAAATCCATCTTAACACATATCAAACACATTATATCACAATGGGGTGACTTCTGTAACCAGTCACCCCCTTACAGTACCTTAAAGGGATGTCTGAGAAAACTACCCTTCCAGCACGTCATGTGTCTTTAGCCTGTCAAATTGCCAGAAGGCTTTCACGGGTCAAATATTTGACCTTCCAGATTTGCCTGATGCCCTCACAGTGCCAAACCCTCTCTGATTGCTCTGTTACTGCTCACCCTCAGTATCACCACAACCCTAGGCAAACACATGTACTTCTCCAAGGCCCAGTTCACCTTTACAACCTATTTCAGACACTTAAACTCCTGGATATAACATTCTCGCAAATATCATCTGAAAAATTAGCAGCTCCCATAGTGGGACACAGACTGCTGAGTTCATGTATTGGTCGAGTCAAAATGTATACTGACAGTGGCCTCTGCTGTATGCCCCACGCAATATAACACAGCCATCAAATTTCATCCTTCCAATTGCACTGCCCAAAGGCTTATAACTCCAGAAATATTTATGAAAAAATGCCATGTCCACCACTTGATATGTTCACCAGGGACATGCTCTTTCCAACAGCCCCCAGGATACAGTGTACCACATCGTTTCTACTTTCCTCATGGCCATGCGTCCCCACATTACAACCACTTTCCTGACACTCTCTCAAAGCAAGTCAGTGCGGCAATTGCACTGACTGTACCAGGGATCCATCAACGAAGACAATCACGCTCCCAGATGCCACAGTTCTTCCGTCACTGGTGTTGGCCATTCGTCTGCTTCTCGTGATAGCCCAATGAATATTGCCAACTGCAAATGAGAAAGGTCATTGCTGATGCTTAGCTGCTAAAACTCTCTTTCAGGCACACCAACACCAATCCACTCAACAATCGCTAAACACCCAAGTGTCCTTAATTGTCTGTCTCTCTAACACTGTAACCACACCCTCATTAGCCACCAAAAGTGTCACTCTCCTGTCACTATTAGTCCACCAACCAGCACCACTAATACTGGCAACTCCTCCAATACTGTGGCCAGCGCTCTGTGCACTATGTGCGAATACAGAAATACCTAATCCAGATGCCCCTATCTCAAGATTCATCAGCAAAGGATTGGAGGAGATCCACCTGGACACGCCGTTGTATCTTTCCAAAAACCACTGCTATACGTCGAGGTCTTTCCCGAGGTCTTTCCTGAGCTTGGCTGATGCCACTGTACCGTGTGGGTTCTTGTCATCTGGCAAAGCAAATTCAGGGTAGAAACACAAATGCCTTTCCAGGTGAAACCATCTTGTAGACGAAATTAAGCTGTCCCAACATTTTCACTGTCTTGCAGAACTCATGTAGTATGGCCTCAGCTACCTCCCGTGGCAACAGGTTCATCTTTGCTACTATGCTACTCGGTGGCCTCGATTTGATAGTGATCAAGTTCAGCTCAATCCCTAGAAATGCCAACACATTTTAAGGCCACTCAGCCATTTCTTGTGTGAGCAGTACACCTAGATCACCTACCAGCTCCTGAAACTTCCGCAACAACCTTTATCTCTTCCCTGCAGCTACCTCCTCCCCACCAACAAGAAATTGTCCAACTAATTCAACTTCTGAATGGGCCCAGACCTATGCAGGAATACCCACTCCACAGACGCACTCAGACACTTAAAAAACATTAATGCCCGCAAGCATCCAATAGGCATAACCTGCTTTATGCAAGCCAGTCCATCAAACTGAATGCCCGGAGAATCTGAGTCAAATGGGTGGACTGCAGACACATTGCAAAGTCAATTTAATGTTTTGTCATTTTGCCATTTCTGCCCCTATCTTGCAAACTCCCACCAAGCCGATGGCTTCCTCAATACAGGCGCATACCAATCTACAAGAGATATGTTGTCATTGACTGACAATCCCTCCTGTGATGACTGGTGATTTATCGAGCAAAGTTCCTCCCCTCCTATTTGATGGCACAATATCTACTGCGAGATAACCACATTCACAATAAGCTTCTTTACAGAGGGGCCCAGCATCCTTCCTTTCTCAAAGTTCTTTCTCTGTCATTTTCTCACCAAAGCATTGTGGACCCTTACCGTCTTCACATTTTCCTCCCACCAACGATTTCACCTTCAAACCTTTATACGGAATACACAATCCACTCTCAAAACTTTCTGCAAGCAAATGCTCACTCTCGCTATACAGCACTACTGCAACCTGTCCACCTTAACTGGCATTTACGCCTTTTTACAGCTTCTAATTGTATGTTTGTTTGCATTCATTATTGGTATTTAACAGCAAGAAAATGTTTAAAAAGGTTTGAAGACTGGTGGTGAACTTCCGGCGATGGCTACTAAGGGTGCTGTGGAGTGTGTGACTTGGCTCCAAAGGACTTGCCTATTTTCACATTTCAGGTGAAATGTTTTTTTTCTCAAAAACCTTTGAACCCACCATTCTTGGTGTTGTTAAAACATGGCCAAATGCTCCAACGACAAGGCTGTTAGGACTATACTGCACCGGTGGTCCCTAATAAGGGTGAAACCAAGTATGTAGTTGTCCTGACAATCTTGCAAAATGTCTGTCTTCGGTTAATTAAGCTATGTATAACATAGCACTGCCTGCTTAGACAAAGACAATTTCCTGCATTTGGGCTACTTTGCATTCCCACAGTGCCTTGCCGTTGTGGCTCAGAACTGGAGGTGAACTTCCAGCAATGGCTACTAGGGGCACTGTGAAATGTGTAACTTGGCTTCAATGGATTTTCCTATATATATCTTTGAGCGTGAAACGCGTAACTTTGTCCTGCGTGTCCATGCATGCTGTGTTGTGCAAATAAATATGTACCAAGCTATTTTCTCTTGGCCATGTCTTTGATTTTTGTGGCATTACACAACCCAGAGTGTGGTTTGCCTGCCCAGCGGTGGGTTTTGTGTTTCCTTATATATATATATATATATATAGTGCCTTCTTCCTGGTGTGGATACCAGACGTCGAGTTGCACTCTTTGAAGCTAATGATATTTACCATCAACAGTAAGATTCCATGGTTTGCACAAAATCTTCTTTATTAAAGTTGTTTAAAAAACCCATCATGATGACGTTCCACAAGTAAATGCCAAAAAGTGTGGCAGCATGCCGCTTTTTGCGACTAACTCGTCGCTTGTTCACATACCAATATGATATATAGCAACCCATACCCAACAAAGACACACCCAAGGAACAAGCATTAGAGACACAGCCCAACAATGAAATTAAACTTTTACGAGAATTGGAAAAACTCCAAAAAAGAGAAATTAGTAAATGGTGGGAGGAATTCTCTCTTCAAAATTATATTGATGTGGGACGCATCCCTAGAGGTTTACGTATCCTCACCACACCCTCATTCGAAGAACAAGACCCTGCCATGCTACAAGAATGGGGAGAATCTAGCAATACTTGCTCAGTAAATTTCCTCAATATTTTGATCAAATATGCCAGAATGGACAGATACAAAATACTGGATAAAATACAGGAAGTCGAGGAGCAGTTGAAAAATACAGAGGCAAGTGAAGAGGGTAAAAACATGCGTATTAGCATGGAAAAGGGATACAAAGTGTTCGAAGAAGACATCAAACTACGCAAGCAGAGGAAATTCATTAGAGATAAGAATGATTACGAACAAGGGAGAGTACTAACATTTGCAAAACGTTTTGACACACTCAGAAAAAAACTCCCCACTCAACCATCTACCTCTGCAAATGCTAGCTCTCCTGAACTATCATTCTCAGATATTGATACAACTGAGAGTGAGAGCGAACAACCCTCCAGAAAACTTAATTTTTTAGAAGAGATGAGATTGCTGGGCATGGAAGGCAGACTAAACAACGGCAAAAAAACAAAAGGCAGAGGACGTGGCAAAACAGCAGGACAAAGAGGAAGAAAAAAGCAATGAGAGGCAGGCGTAGCATCCGCAACGAATGTGGAGAAACCTGAGCGCTTAACACGCTCTGGAACAAAGAAATAAGACTAACCTCTCCTACAACATCAGACATGTCTATAATTAACCTCTCTACACATGTGTTAACACTGGTTGAAATACAGGTCCTAAAGCTTGGATTAAACTTCTGTCCCACGTCTAATTACAACTATGCCAAAACCCGCATAGATTTCGATAAATACATGCGTAAAATCAGTCTAAAAAAATTCTTTGCAATGTATCCACCTAAACCAAGACCTAAGGTCTGCCATCCAGGATACACAGACATTTCAATTCAGGATATGCACCTCCTACACATTCTCGAAGACCTGGAATGTGAAAACATTGAGCACATTGACACCATGGATCCAAACTTCGAGTCAATGAATGTTAATGTCAACTGGCCAGGGAAAACAGCACTCAAGGTTAAATCTCATTTCAATCCTATGTTTAATCCGGGAGGCCATATAGAGGCTTTTCAGGACCTGGTCATTAATGATCTCAAGAAGGTCCGGAAGAAATGGGCCCCTTTGAGAACAAACTTAACCCCAACACAACAACGCACAGTACAACAACTTAGTGCGATGTCGGAATATATAATCAAACCGGCAGAAAAGGGAACTAATATAGTCATTATGAATCGCAGTGACTATATCAAGGAGGCACACAGACAGCTAATGGATAAGAATTGCTATGCTAAACTACATGCCGATCCTTCACAAGCCATGAGTGTTCTATTATCTAACCTTTTACAAACCTGGAAAGAGAGAGACCTATTAGATGAAGACATTTGTACATTTTTACATCCCATGTTTCCTACTATTCCAACCATCTATCTTCTGCCTAAAGTTCATAAAAACTTAACCAAACCCCCAGGCAGACCCATTGTTACACTATGCGGGGCATTGTTGGAAAATCTTTCACGCTTTGTAGATGAAACACTGGTTACTTTTGTCACCACTTTACCCTCCTACTTGAGAGATACCAAAGACTTCTTAAGAAGGATAGAAAGTATACCATGTGAAACGTCTTATCTATTAACAACATTAGAAGTAGTCTCACTTTATACATCGATTAGACACTCTGATGGACTTAAAGCATGTGAGCATTTCTTGTATACCAGGTCCATGAACTACCTACAACACAGCCTAATGATACTAGAGATGATCAAACTTTGCTTAACTAACAACTGCTTTCTCTTTGATAAAGAGTTCCTTATCCAGCTCCAAGGCACTGCTATGGGCACCACGTTTGCCCCCTCCTATGCAAACTTGACTATGGGCTGGTGGGAGAAGTTTGTTGTTTGGCATCCCAAAAATATCAAATATACAGATAAAATAGCATTGTGGTTATGCTACATTGATGACTTGTTTGTGATTTGGGACGGCACTGATCAGGAATGGTTGGACTCTGTAAGAGTATTAAATTCTAATGAGCTTAACCTGCAATTTACGGAAAGTCACAGTAAGACAGATATTGTCTTTCTGGACATTAAAGTCTCTGCAACAGATGGCGAACTCACCACCAGCCTACACAGGAAGCCCACTAGTTCCAACATTCCACTACACGTGAAGAGCAGTCACCCTACAGCCCTTAAATGGAGTATCCCCTATGGGGAATTTGTTCGTATACGAAGAAATTGTTCCAATATTAACACCTTTGATAGTGAATGTGCTTTGATGGCTCACAGGTTTAAAGATCCTGGGTATCCAATTAAAGTATTGGAAAGAGCATTTTTGAAAGCAAGGGACATGAATCGTTCCCTACTTTTGGTTTCCAACTCTGTTCAAACTAAAACCACGGATAATGAGGACACACGTTTAATCTTAACCTATGGGAGCGGTGCCCAGAATGTTCGCCAGGTGATAAAGAAACACTGGCATGTTCTTCAGTTAGATGAACATCTCGGTAAACTATTGGCACCCAAAGTGAACATCACCTTCCGTAGATCGTCCTCATTTAAAGACACCCTTGTACCAAGTTTCATGAGTCCTCTCTATGATTAATTGGGAGCCAGTTGGATGAATACCAAAAGGACTGGCTTCCAAAAATGTTCCAAATGTAAAGCGTGTACTTATGCAGTTAATACTAACTGCTACCAACATCCTATTGTACGAAAGAACATTAAGATCTTATCTAGGATCACTTGTGAAACTGAATTTGTGGTATATGTTTTAAACTGTCCATGTAATAAGTGGTATGTCGGAAGCACCAAAGGCAAACTGAAATTGAGGGTGCTACAACATATTAGGGCTCTCAAGAATGCTGATCCGACCTACCCCATGGCCCTCCATTTTAAGAACAAACATGATGGTAAACTAGAGGGTTTTTGGTTTTTTGGAATTCATGCAGTTATTAAACCACCAAGAAGAGGTAACCGTGAACTTACACTCAGACAATTGGAAACTAAATGTATTTTGGACCTCGAGACAAAAAAGCTCAGAGGTCACAACCTCGATGAGGAGATATATACCTTCCTGGGTACCTGAGGGCCTTTTCCTCTCTTTCCTAAAACTCCTTTCTAGTACTTTTTATATTGGACTCATGTGTATTCCATTCTGGTTATCTGAATTAGGTTTAACACTAGGTGTATATTGGGTAAACATTTTTACTTCTGTTGCTCCTTTAGACATGAAATGAATTTCTTCATTAGGAGTATCTCATGTATGCTTTTTCTATTTTTACTATTTTTTTAATTAATTGAAGTGAACTTTCTTGGTTAGAGTTGTTTTTCTTGCAGACTAGAGTGTGTTTTATACCTTTTTAAAATTGTTTAAATTGTCAGCTATATAGGTACTGGCTCTTATTCTAAGTGCCCTCTCAACTCAGAGATTATTGGACTTGCTTTTGATTTGCCTAAACTGCTATAATCTGAAATTATCATTAATGGGTGTTACACATAGTAATTTTAAAATTGCATTTAAAATTGATTGTTTTTATAATATGATGCATGAAATTGGGCTAATACTAACTTAACATGATTTATAGGAAAAATCTTTTTAAGAATACGGATACTCAATGCACTTTGCACTTTAGATCAATGCAATATTTGCACGGACTTGGCACTTTATTAAAAGACGAAACGGTTTTTTTTTCTTTTTCTCTCTTTTTTTAATAAACCAAATAAGCAGCCCATGCATGTATTGATGGCTCTGTAAAATAAACTAATTAGCAGAGATTTTTCTGTAGTGTATTATAATTAGGATATTTATATCCATATATACATACAAAATCATCTACTCACAGAGCACCATATTAATGGTAGGATTACATGCATGGACGGAGAGCACTTTGCATTCTATTCTTTGCTGCTTTATAATTCGCAAAAAAATGTTTAGGTGCTATTTTATTCTTGGCATCTATAATAATAATAAAAAATAAAAAAAAATGTTTATGTATTCCGCTTCTTTGCATATTTGCACAGCCTAATTAAATAGGCAATACTACCATTAGGCATTTTTTCCCATTATACCACTGCCCATCTCCGCTGGATTATATCTATAATCACAGCATTTTTACTTCTAATAGCCATATACAGAATGCTGCACTTTGCTGCTTAAACAGATGGCAGATATAAGTGCTAAGGAGCACCTTACTTAAGTTGCTTTGCTGTATTTTTACAAAACGGCACATAGTATTAGTATTTTGAAGTAATGCTGCTAAACATTAGCCATACCACGACACAGTATGTTAAAATAAAATGCTTTCAATGAATGTTCGCTCATTCACAAATGTTATATACAACATTTTTTCTGTGTCAGTTTTTTATATATATATAAAAACAGCAATTGCATCCGTTAATTATCACTTTATGTCTTTCTTTATTTGGAAAGATGTAGTCTATGTGTACTCACCCTCATTGACTGTGTACCTTTTGTATGTTTAAAGATGTCCGCTTGCTTAAACGTGACAAAGCGGCAAACAACAGGTAGACACTCTATACTTACGATCATAGAGTGGTCAAAGCTTAAAATTGCAGCCCATCATCTGTCTTGATTGTTACCTACGTGATCAAGCAGTTTGCATACCGCGAAACGTGTCATTCCTTTTTTATTAGGATGTTTCCCTCTCCTGCGCATAAATACTATTAAAGAAGAAACTTTTGTTGCCAGGAATCCTTGTGGTGTCTGTTTTTCCTCTTATTTTTTGCACGGATATTTTACTCCACTGCAATTGCTCTTGGGAGTGCACTCCACTAGCAGCCTTTCTCTGGAAAGGCTTCCTTCTGCTATATATATATATATATATATATATATATATATATATATATATATATATATATATATATATATATATATATATATATATATATATCATACATTACTCACCGTAATTGTATTTCTGATGCTTGTAACTGCCTAGACTCACATGCCACGCACAGGCCTACATCCAATGGTAGCTGCGGAGCACTGCATTACCTGCCCACGAAATTCAAAAAAGGGACGCCGACTGGCCGTGTCAGCAACACCATCCCTAGTGTGACGTCCACTGCACCCACGGTCCTCCACATATCTGGGTCCCCCAGATTGTCTTGTTTCTGACATGAGGTTGCATGAAGTGTAGTGTGAATTCAGAAATAGCTAAGCAGAAAGGTAGATATAGATACATCTATGCACCTTCGGCTGCAGGAGGGGAGGAAGGGTGTGTGCATGTGAATCTAAGTAGATACAAGCTTCAGAAATACGATTTTCGGTGAGTAATGTATGCCTTCTGAGGCTTGTGGATCTGCTTAGATCACATGCTATGCATAGATTAGCAAGCAGTACCTGGAGAAAGAGGTGGGTTGTGAGAAGATACAGTGACAAATAGATGTTTTAGCACCGCTAGCCCCACCTGTGAAACTGCTTTAGAGTGTGTGTCAATGCAGTAATGCCGACTAAATGTATGTATGGAGCTCCAAGTAGCTGCCTTGCAAATTGTGTCTAAAGGAACATTTGCAATAAATGCTAATGTAGCTCCTGTACCTTGTAGAGTGAGCGCTTAGTGTAAAAGGCAGAGCCTTCTTTGAATGTGAGTAGCAAAGCTGTATGCACTTGACTATCCATCTGGAGATAGTGTTATTTGAAATATGATCTCCTATCTCCTTCCCTGCTAGGTTCTATGGAAACAAAGAGTTGGTCTGTTTTCCTTAGAATTTTAGTTTTGTTTATGTAGTCCAAGACCACCTTCCTTACATCTAGGGTATGGAGGCTTATTTCAGCAGAGTTTGATGCTGTTGGGAAAAAAGTAGGTAGTTCAATGGATTGGTTAACATGAAACATTGATATGAATTTAGGTGAGAACCTAGGGTGTGTTCTAAGAACCAGCTTGTCTTTGTGGATATGAATGCAAGGGTCTTGTTATGAGAGTGCCTATAGTTCATGTACTCATTTTATAGAGGTGATAGCTACTAAACAGGCAGCCGTGTAAGTTAAATGTTTCAGGCTGGCTTTGTGCATAGGCTCGGAGGGGGATGCCATGAGCTTAGTGAGGACAGCGTTAAGGTGCCAACCTGGTGGACGATTGAAAATGGGAGGTTATAGACTCTTTACTCCTTCCATGAATGCTTTGATAACTAGTACCTTCCACCATGACAACTGCTTTGGGATCTAGGGTAGACAGAGGTGCTAGGTGTACTTTGATGGAATTAAATATTAAACCTGAGTCTAGTAGGTAGAGCATATATTGAAGAATGTTAGATGGTGAATATTCAATTAGATTTATGTTTTGTGATCTGCACAAAATGACAAATCTCTTCCACTGGCTAAAGTAGCAGTGTCTAGTCTTTGGTCACAGTCCTTCCTTGAGGATATCCATATGCCTCTGTGGAAGATTTAGGTGCACCTACTCTATGACTTCACGAGTCAAGCTGACAAGTTCATAGTTTGAGGGTATGGATGCAGAGTTGCCCCCTCATGTTACGACAGCATGTTGAAGGTGCACAGACGTTTGATTGCTTTGCACATTGCTAGTTTGAGTAGGTGTGGAAACCATGGTTGTCATGCCCACATTGGAGCGATTAGGATTACAGTGATTCATTCCTGGTGCATCTTGTGCACTATCCTGTTGAGGAGTGGTGTTGGTGGAAATGCGTAGGCAAATTTCCCTGACCAGCTCATCCACAGGGCCGTCCGCCTGGACCCTTTTTGGGGAAACCTGGATGCAATGTCTGGGCATTGTGCGTTTAGGTTGTTAAGAACAAATCTAGAGATGGATGCCCCCACTGGGTAAAGATATTGTTTAAATTATCCTTGTGAATATGCCACTCATGTTTGTTCCTCAGGTAGAGGACTTCTGCTTAGAGTGTCTGCTAGAGCATTGAGTTTCCCTGGAATGTGTTGAAAGACTAGGCACATGTTCTGCTTGAGGGCCTACTTCAAATCCTTTGGTATAACCTGGAAAGATTTAGCAAGTGTGTCCCTCCCTGCTTGTTTACGTAAAACATGACAGTGGTGCTGTCTGTGAGGACTTGCACTGTCTAACCTGCTAGTGCTTTAAGTACTGCTAAGAGTTCAACAAGGATTATGTGGTTTTGGGCTGTAGTTTGTGTCCACATGCCGTTTGCTGTGTGATAAAAGTAATGGGCTCCCCACCCTGAAAGTGAGGTGTATGTTGTTAGAATCGCTTGCACTGATGGATTGCAAAAAGGTTTTCCTTTTAGCAAGTTCTCCTTGGACCACCAAAGTAGAGCTTGTACTTAAGATAGTGAAACAACCACTAGAACGTCCCACTGACCGCTTTCTTGAGACCATTGTTTTGGTAACCAAGTCTGCATTGGTCACATGCACAGCTGCATGTGGGGAACCAGGTAGAATCACAAATGCATAGCAACTGTTCGACCTCAAGCTCCTAGTAATGAGTAAGTATTGGGTCTATCCCTTTTTATCTGTGCCAACCTTGCACTACAGCCTTTTATATTGTTCTCCTAGACCATTGTGATATCATGGGTTCACTCACGCTATATATTTTGATATATTGGAAAATATATTGTTCTATGTTTATGCCACACAATCCCCTCTTCTATTTTTAGAGTCAATTAAAAGCCATGAAAAAATAATCTTCCTATCTTTTGTTTTTCGGAAGGGTGTATATTTTACTATATTACCCTTATTTCTAAAGTATTGGACTGTGACTAATCACAAAGTATGTTTTTGAATTCCTTACAAGATAGGCCAAAAAAGATAATAGAATTTGTTGGATTGACTCAACAAAATTATCTTTTACACATATGATACAGGCTTGCGACTATCGAGCGTTTACATGGGAAATACACGGAAGACTGGAATTTCGCGTTCAAAGTGTCATACCTGCCTGTGCCGTTCAAGCCATCCGTGAACAATTTCCGAGTTTCTCCAGACAATAAACAGGATTTTTACAGACTGTACCATTACTGGATCATTATAACTTTCAGTTGGTATCTACCATCAATCTTTTTTTAATGAAATACAGTTTTTACTTGCAATAAAACATATCTGTATTTAATAATTTAGGATTGTTTGCTTTCCAATTATTTCACGTTTGTGTATTTCATTACAAGCTTTTGGTTTTACCTGCCAATTTCAAGTTTTTCACTGATGTTTCCAATCAAAATACAACAAGGCACAAACCATAAAGTCAAAACACCAAATGCTCAGTACTTGCCTAAGAAAGGGGACTGCATTTCTTATTCTTATTATTCCGTTGCATGGTAATACTTTGTTTCAAGTAATCTATATTTCATTTGATCCTATTTAGGAATACACAAGTCTTTTATTAAATGTTAACAATCATCAAACTTTGGCAGACATAAGAAATATGAGCAATGAAGTAATACTATGACAAGTGAATGGAAGTGTTTGTCCAAGTCACCAAGTCACCAACGCCACAAAGTCTACTAATTATAATAGTATGCTATATATGAGGGGTCAGAAATGTAAGGTAGACCACTTTGTAAAGAGTTTTCAACTTTAGCCATTTTATTAAATAAAAAGGTTGGATAAACACCTCTCTATTCCTACCCTGACAAGGATTTCCCTGCCTAAAATAAACTAAAGGAAACACTCTAACAAAAGGATATATGTCCCTCACAATCGTACAACCAATAAAGCAATAAGGAAATATATGGCACTTTAGTTCAGCAATAATTTATAACATATGATTTTATTCACAATACATTCAATGTCTCTTCTTTATAACCTGGGTGAGTTTCCCTTACCGAGATCTGAACAAGTTTTTTTTTTCCACAGTTCAAAAGAAACAAGGAAATCCGGTTTGACACAAAGTTCCAATACAGTTTTTAAAGATTTGTACTTGATCACATAAAGTTCTGTTGCTTCCACAAGATATGAAAATTAATAGTATGTTCCAACTCCTCCTTGAGTAAGAACTGTATCCTATTTGTCTTATGCAAGTAAACAATAGAAATAGTCTTGACCAGGATAATTTGTCACAACATTTGATTTCAGAGAGAAACAGTTTATTCAACTCCTCCTGCAGTAAGAATAGGGTTCAGCTTGAAATTTGATTAGATGGGCAACAACAAATGTATATCTCAGGACGGGTCAACACAGCTTTGGTTTGAAAAGCAATTGCAACCTTTCCTCAACAAGCCTTCCCAATTCTTCTAAATATGTCACAAATTAACATGCATTGTTTCTGTTAGAACCACAGGTCAGCACTTGCATCAACTACTACCTGGTTTATTCCTTTACCAGGTCCCTTTAGGCAAAACTCTCTTGCCATACGGGTATACTCGCCTGCCCTTTTACTTCTTCATCAAAAGAACAGGGAGTGCTGCAATGATAATTTCCTCTCCATCAGACTTCTTTAGCACCAAACCAAGTTATGGGGGAAATAAGGAACTACATTAGTGCTCTTCAAGGGATATGCCTAATTACTGCGGCACCGTAAATCTCAAATTCGAAAATTCCAAATTCAAAAACGGCAGCGCTGAGTAATCATGTTGATCACCCTTGCCCGCATTACCCCTTCCCGCTGCCCCTTTACTCCTAAATACTGTCTGGTGCGGTGGCGGCAGTGCACCTACCTTCTGTCCTTTCCAGCGGCTGTTTCCTGCAATGTGAGTTCCCCCTCCCCATAGTGGGCAGAACTTCCGCTGCAGGGTCTGTTTTTTTACTTTTTTATTTTGACTTTCTTTTTCACCCCTGCAGCCCTCAAACCCATAATGCTAAACAAGGGAAGCGGGGGACACCCCTGCAACACCCACGCCCCTTGTTGGGCATTATGGGATTCTACATTTTTGTCCATGCCGAATGCGCTGTAAATGCAAATTCGTATTTTTTCTCTGTATTTTTGGGTATTACCCTACCCAAGACTCCTTGGCAACTATGCTCCTCTCCCGCTGGATAACCTTCTTCAAAAGGGCAGCTTGTTGGCCACCTTTCTTTCCCCTCTGCACAAACAACCAAATAATTATCAAAAGACAGTCTCACTTTTCTTCTATATTGGATTTAGCAATTAAGGTTCCTATCACCGGATGATCTGTGTCTCATAGCACGTAAGCAATAAGTCTTACAATCATTAAGCCTCTCACTATTCCCGTCTTGCCTTGAGCATTATGTGTTATATTGGTATTGCTGGTTATTAACACTGTCTTGGCTTGGGAATTGCTTGTAAGCTTTTGGACATTTTCCAGCTTCCCCACTGGGTTTTGTGGCCTTTCCACAATCTCAGTCACTTTGTATCAATAGGTATGACCTTTGTTTGTTTGCGTATATTTTGGTATTCAAAATGACCATTAATGCTGCTTTCAAGCACACTCCAGTGAAGCGGCCTGCTGTAAACACGCAGACAGCGTTGGGCCGCTCCAGAGTCACTTGCAAGCTGTGAACTTACTGGGTAAATCAATTAATTATGCTCTGCTCTGTGTTTGCTGGTCTTCAGTACTTGTCGATCATCGTGGTCAGGTGGACAGCTTCCTATGGTCCTCTTCCGCCACAGAGGAATGGAGCCACTTCTGCTCCATAGAGGTCCAGGTGCAACCCTGCCACCTATAACCCCAAAGAGGGCAAACTTCCCTCGCTTCTGCTGCATCCCGATACACAAACTCTGCACAATGAATTTTTAAAGGGCCAGCCTCTCCTCCTTATGCTCCTGCTGCGTGACTTATGCAACAAGGAGAGTCCAAGGCAAAGACTCTCTCAGAACCCGCCACGGCTTCAGGCATTTCCGTGGTTCCGGCGTCTTTTCTCACCTCAAGCTTCCCTCTCAGCTGCAGCCACGGCCCAACATTGTTTCTTCCTATTCTGCTGCCTTACTACTACTCTTCCTCCTTTGCCTTCTCTCACTGCCTGCACCCGAGGTGGCTTTTTTTAGGTCATCTACACTAATTTGCACACCGCTCCCCCAGTAGTGTTCCTCTGCATCCCTCTTCCTTGTCCCAGTACTGTGGGAATCAGGGGACTTGTAGTCCGTGGCAGCAAAGTTAGTTTTTCTAACTCTTTCTGTTTGGCTGATTTACCTTTTGCTTTCTACAACTTTAATTAAAGTAATATTATACAAATGAGTTACCAGTTTGTTTTGAAAAGAGGAATATTGTTTTTGCCGATTATTATTCACAGATTTCTTTCCGTTTCCCCCTTTTAAGTTAGGGAAGCATTTCGCTCTATGAGCTTGAGACTGGTTTTTATTCACTTTTATACCACAAGAGTCTTGGCTGATTTTACCCACATTTAGGTCTTAAAAATGTGGTACAGTCAAATTATTGTGGCAACAAGCGATTAGAAATGTTGGTATTTGTAATATCTCTTCTTTAGCGGAAGGTAAATACTGTGTTTCAACCAACTAATTCATGTTACCTCCCTGAGCATTTTCTCCTACCAGGTGATCCTCTGGCAGAACACTACCCCAAGGTCAGGATCAAGAAGCATCTGCCTTTCCCGGGCCACCTGGGAGGAGTCGAGGGATCCATAGGGTTCATCACATACCCTTCCCTTAACGACCTGGCATCCCGGACCAGGTTCTTCTGCCTCTTCTCTGCCTTAGCCTCCCCCCATTCACAGTGGATTCACATGATTTCCAGTCCCATACTGGGTGATTTATGCATAACTCTTCTTGGATCCAAGAGTTTTGTGGAGGAATAGAGGGATATAAGGGTTTATTTACATTTCGTTGTCACGCTTCAAAATCTGGGATATCAGGACCGATAATGATTTCTTCTGGCAGTCCGGGGATGATAGCAGCATTAATTCTAGCAACATTTCCATGAATCCCAATAGCAACTGGGGTCCTATAATAGATTTGTATATCGCCATGTACACATGTGACTTTAATTGGATGGGCTTTCTTAAGATTTTTCAGGGAAATTAAATTGTTTCTAATAGCTGTTTCTTCACTACACAAGTTGATTAGGGCTTGAACCAGGACTTCCGTTTACTAAAGCATTATCATGGGTCTTAAAATCTTGATTCCCCAAAAACAAGTTGTTCCGGTTTTCTAGTCCTTGGTAATCTATCTCGTCCTCCTCCTCTTCCTCTCCATCATATCCACTCATATATTCGATTTCCATAAGCTCTTCTTTCTTATTAGAGGGACAATGGCAGGCCAGATGTCTGGCTTGACCACATGAGAAGCATAATACTTGAGAGGATTTTAAAATCCTGGTGTCTTCTGATTTAAGTTCACCTTTTTCCCTCTATAAATTAACTCTTCTACCCCCACCCATATTATCCTTACCTATTGGTCTAGAAGAATGTCACTGAATTCTAGGTTTGGCTACTGCCTGAAAAGAATGATTGTCAGGTTCTGGTTCTTTCTTAATCTCTTCATTTTTATGTAAACTTCTTATATGTTTATTGGCTTCCAAAAAGCTTTGGGCAGTTTCAACGACCAAAGCTAAGTAAGGTTTGTTCAACTGTAATATGGCTTTTTGTAGAAAAGTGGGGACTGAATCGACAAATTGACACATTTTCTATGGTTAGAATTTCTATCAATATCTGCCAATTCTATGGGAGTTTCATCTGGATTCAGTTTAATATTTCTAAGCTTCTGTTTATAAAAATTCTCTGTTTAGCCAACTTTCGTTAATAACCCCTCTTTAATTTTGGTAAAGGGAGTTGTACCCTCTGGATTAAGTAAATTATAGGAATCCTGGAGTTCACCTTTTAAAAGAGTTGCTAAACAACAGGTCTTTGACTCTGGCTCCGATTTAACTAGTGTGCCAATCTTTCAAAATGTAGAAAACAAATTCCCAGGTTCTCCTCTTCTCTATATGGTTGCAATATTCCTTGTGGAATAGCTGGTCTCTGCGAAGATGCATCTATTCTGTCTAGTCCTTCCTGAAACCTAGCTTCAGCCTGTATCTGATGTTCTGTCAGTTTGACTAAAAGGGTGTCTAGGGTAGCCATGGTAACTCTGTCTGATTGCATTTGCTCTAGCCTCATAGAATTTCCTTCTGAATCGTCAAGAGTGGTAAGATATTCTTCACTGGTATCTGACTCAGATCTTACATCTACTTCTATAGATGTTTCAACTGCAGTTTTTCTTACTTCGGACTTAACATCACCAGAAAATGTAGGTGATTCAAAAAAGGAAATTCTAGGTCTAGGCACAGGGATTATAGTAAATTTACAATAAGATTTGAAATTATAATCTGATACCCTTTTAATATTAGATAATGGTCTCTGTTATAAAGCAATGCTGGTCAAGGGAGAAAGCAGGTTTGGTCACGATTCTCTGTTTTATTTGGAAAATAGTATTGTGTATTTTAATATGTGAAACAAAATTCCTCTGCCTCTGTAGGTAGTATTATTGATTTCATAAGGAAATCTTATAATCTCAAGTGGATTCCGAGTTTGTGTCAATTTAGCTACGTCCCACTGACACCATATGTATGGGGTTAGAAATGTGAGGCGGATTACTTTGTAAAGAGTTTTCAACTTTAGCAATTTTATTAAATAAAAAGGTTGGATAGACGCCCAACTATTCCTATCCTGATGAGAATTTGCCTGCCTGAAATAAACTAAAGGAAACACTCTAACGAAAGGATATATGTTCCTCACACTTGAACAACCAAAAAAGCAATAAGGAAATATATGACACTTTAATTCAGCAATGATACATAACAATGTGATTCACAATATGTTCAAAGTCTCTTCTTTATAACCTGGGTGAGTTTCTCTTCCCCAGATCCGAACAAGGGTTTTCTCCACAGTTCAAAAGAAACAAGGAAATCCAGTTTCACACAAAGTTCCAATACAGTTTTTAAAGACTTTCACTTGATCACATAAAGTTCTGTTGCTTCAGAAAGATATCAAAAGTAATAGTAAGTTACAACTCCTCCTGGAGTAAGACCTGTATCACATTTATCTTCTGGAAGTAAACAATAGAAATAGAAATAGTCTTGGCCAGGATAATTGTCACAACCTTTGGTCTCAGAAAGAAACAGTCTATTCCAACTCCTTCTTGAGTAAGAACAGGGTTCAACTTTGGTTTCAAAAGGAATTGCAACCTCTCCTAGACAAACCTTTGCAATTATTCTTAATATGTCAAACATTAACATGAGTTGTTTCGGTTAGAACCACAGTTCAGCACTTGCATGAACTACTAACTGGTTTATTTCTTTACCATGTCCTTGTAGGCAATAACCTCTTGCCATAGGAGTATACCTGCCTGCCCGTCTACTTCTTCACCAAAAAGAATGGAAAAGTGCTTTGTTGGTAATTTCCAAATTAGAATAACAACAATGCTGTCAGACTTATTTTGCATCAAAACAATTTATGGTGAAACAAGGAACCACATTAGTGTTCTTTGAGACTCCTTGGCAACTATGCTCCTCTCCCTCTGGATAACCTTCTCCAGAAAGGTAGCCTATTTGCCACCTTTCTTCCCCCTCCACACCAACATAGTTATTGAAGTGCCAGAGTGTTTGGTGTCTGGAGAGGAGTCTGTATGATTTTGTTAAGTAGCTATCAACGGGAAGTTTTTTTTTGGTGTCCTTTTCCAGATGAAGAGGAGAGGCAGAACTACCTTACAAAAACACTGGCCCAACGCAGAGTGGGTGGAGTGCCAGAGTGTTTGGGGTCTGGAGAGAAGTCTGTTTGGTTTTGCTAATCAGCTATTACTGGGAAGTGTTTTTTCAGTATCTGTTGCCAGAGGAGGTGGACCATGTTAGGCCCCATTGTCAGAGTGAAGCTGGCTAAGTGTGGAGTTCCATTAAAATATAAAACCCAGTACAAAACAGTGATTTTAACATAAGGTCTAGTGAATGAGCGGGAATGGGTCTCCCTCCATTTTGTCAGAATGTACAGGCACTCAGTCAAAGAAAAGTGAGAGTTAGAACTGGAACATTATTAACTGCGTCCAATGGATTCCAAGGACATGTGGCACTGCAGATGCTGACTTTGTGCAAAGGCACAGGTGACAGATTAAAGGCTGCGAAGTGCACATGGAAGGAAATAAATACATTTGAAATACTTTGCATTTGGAAGCTGAAAAGGAGGAATGACACCTTACATTTGAAAAATAAAGTCGAATGACAAATTGCCTTGATGAGGAATAAAGAGAATTAATTTCAGCACATAAAATGGCATGATTTAAAGGGAAAGGCCTATTTCATTTGTGCATGAATGTACACTGGTTCATATGTAACTGTGGCTTAACTGTGTGCACTAGATTAATAGTGGATCCACGTATATTCTAATGTAGTAGAAAATAAAGATTGTATTCATGAACAGCACGCCTAGATATAATGCTAAAATGTTACATGTAAGCACATCTTGTGGATTAAAGCTGTATTTTCTGAAGAATGGGTGTAGCTGGTGTTTTTCCCACTAAAATAAAAGGTCTGTGCCTTTGGAAATTTAAACTTAAGACCTTTGGCTGAGGACCTCTAGGAGTAGAAGGCCTGGTTGGCAATTTAAATGCTAGAATATACAAAGAAGTAGATTGAGATTATGGGGTTCACAGATAACACAACCAACATAAATGACCTTTAAGGTCGGGTTCCCCATTAATGGTGCAATAGCCCCGAGCAAAGCCCTTTGAAGCTCAGGAGAAGAGGGTACAATAAACATTGGCCTGAGCAGATGGCTTGTCACATGTTTAAGGAGAAATATAAACCTAGGAATTGGTTGGGGCCATTGCAAGAGTGAAACAGGGAGCACCTATGATGCAGTGCCATTGATTAGACATTGAATACATTTTCTTTTGATAAAAAGTGCATCAGTTGTCCTATTGAGCCCAACCTGGGTTTATTTTAAAGGGGATACATAGCCAGCTGGGCCCATGTCAAACAAATTGTTTCTAATTTACATAACTTAAGTTATGATCAAAATTATGATTCTGGCATTTTCATAAATCTAAGGAAATGGAAATATTGATAGATTAGAAGATGGTGATATTAATGTTGGAAGTATATAGTGCCAGTCTTGTAATTATTTCGGTGCAGCAGCAAACCGCGAAAAACAGTGTCTCTGCCCAGGTAGGGCGTGCCGAAATAAAAATGAGTATTTTCCGGCTCGCCATAACATGTAGAATACCAAAATATATAGATTTATGTATCTATCAGAATAATTTGCATTGCTGCCATGTTGTTAGATTTTCAGAACCCAAAAAGGTAAATCCCACATGCCATTTTGGCATGATAAATCTTTATCCTCCACCAGCCTACATCATACACAGCCCCCAACTCTTGGTCCTATCAGCAGACAGTGGGTGTCTTGGTGGGAGGTGAAGGGAGAGTGCTAGCCAATCCTTAAAGTGGGAATTATGATAATGTAGGAGTGTCATCAGCCCTATAAGAGGTCAATTTGGCATCAGGTCAGGGCTTTTCCACCTGATTGTGAGCGGTAGCCTGCTGCCGGACTCTTGCGAGGAACAACTAGCAAAGAGGCCTCAATCCTTGCATTGGAGACAGTGACAGGGACATCTAGAAGCTAGCCGGGACCAATCAGAGGAGCCAGAGGGAGTCTGGGTGCAGGAAAAAATCCTTGACTTAAAATCCTTGACCAGATCTGTGCTGTCCTCAGAGGAGGCCTGCTGTTTTTACCTGGACAATGCCTCCCATGTAAGCTGAGATATCCTAAATGCCATTAAAAGTGTGAGGGGGGAAACTGCCAGCCTTAATCTCCATCTTGCATAACAGGTAGGGGGGTGGTACTGGGAAGGCCCTTGGCAAATTGTATTAAATCCAATTCAAATGAATTCCACTGTAGAAAATCACCCTAATAATTACATTGTGTTGGGAACAGCCCACCTTAATCCTTTCCATAAAATTGTGAAGAGGGGGAAGCTGTGTAGATCCTTAGTGCATTGATTTGAAGTTAAATCAATTAATTCCCATATAGAAAATCATGGGATGAGTGTTGTTAGAATTCAAAACTAACAAAGTTCATGCCCAGTCTGTTAGAGCCGGTACAGACCATAAAGGCTCTGGTGACTGTCCTTCTGAAACCGCTGACTCCTGTCCCGAAGCAGGGTGTCCATAATCCCAAAATAAGTAACCCTAAAATGCTACCAGACATTGGGTAGCGCCTAAAACAGGAGAATGGAGGGTTAAGATACTGAGATACTGGCTCTGTGATGGGTGGACTCCCACCTCCCTCTGGTCCAAATCCCCTCCCTTGGGGTTATTGCTCAACTTAGGTTTTTGTGCATTGAACTCTCTGTCCTGCGTCTCTGTGCAGGGGTGCGTGGTTGGTGCGGGCTTTCCGTGGACCTAGTTACTTCTCTGGTCCGTGTGCCCTTATGTCGGGTCCAGACCGGCTGTGACTCCGACTCTGCTTGCTGTCTTCCAGGTGAGTTATAATGTCTTTTCCATCTTTATTCTGTCTCTTTTTTCCCCTCGGTTTTCTCTGTCTTCTCGGCGTCTTGCTCCACTATGCTGTTCCCTAACAATGTCTCTTTTTGTTTTCACAGGGATGGTTGCGATCTCGGAATTGCCGTGGATGGTGAAGACCACAGTGAGTTATTAATGCGCGGAGTGCTGCGCTGTTTATTGGTGTTAATTGCTAACCTGTGTTCTCTTCTCTTTGTACAGGTTGTGGTGATGTTCCGGAGTGATGAGCGATCGAAGCGCTGCTTGCCCAGGTAAGTGCTTTCTTAATGCTGACCTTGTTCCTTCTCCCTTGCAGGTGAAACCCGGAGATGGGCGAGGTAAGAGAAGTGCAGGGTGCTGCTAGGACTCGCTGCTTGCCCAGGTAAGAATTGCTATTAATGCTGTCCTTGTTTCTTTACCTTTGCAGGTTGCGGCGAACTCCGGAGATGGGTGAGGTAAGCGAAGCGCAGGATGGATTCAAGACCGGTTACTTCACAGGTAAGAGTTCTTGCTCGCTAATGCTGTTCTTGTTCTTCCAGGTTATTAATTGAATCCAGATCTAGGGCTTCAGGATTGGGCCGCCAGAGAAGCAGATGAGCAGGAGCGGGACACGGTGAGCGTTACGCTGCAGGAGTGCAGAATAACGCAAAGCGTGTTCTGCTGTTTGGGTGTGGTTTAAATAGCCGAGGTAAAGTAGTTCCTGGCCAAGTAGTTCACGGGCCCAGCCACACCCAAAACACTAGACCTCATGGCTTGTTTCTAAAGAACTGAGCTGTGTAATAGGCCTCCATGTTGGATTAAGGTCCAAAACTGGTATTGCTTTATCCCTGATAATGAGCCTTGCGCCAAAGGCACCAGGACTGACTCCATGTATGTTTCTGATGGAGTTTTAAGGCCCTTGCGGCCAGTGTGAAGGGCTTTAGCCCCACTGCTGTCAGGGGGCTGTTATACCTGACGGGGTCAGGGGCATTGATCGTGACAGCAAGTTCCTTTTCCCCACTGTGCCTTTCAAATAAAAGCCTAAAAAATATTTTCCATTGTATTGTGAATGTTTTCTATTGGTTCATTTGCAATTAAATCTGATGTAAGTTGTGACTACATGTTTCTAAATTTTACATGTGTAGGTTCAATAACGGAAAGTAATTTGGTGTTGTGATATTGGGTGTTGCCACAGCATTGGTGGTTGATGTTGGTTCATATTCCATTTTGTCAAACCTTAAATAAATAAATATATATTCTCACTGTACACTGGCCTGGTTCCTAGCTCATTTAGCTGGTAGAGGGTGTTTGTTGGGGTGGTGCAAAACGGATTGGAGACCTTACTAAAGTTGACTCTGTATAAACACTTTAGGTGCGTGCCATCTGCTTGGGGGGGACTCCATGAGTTGAGTGTGACTGCCTAATAAATCCCGACAACGCTGGGGGTTTTCATTGAGAGTCTTCACTTGTGACAGTGCAGTAGCAACAGACTATTAATTTGGGTGTAATCTCATTGCAGTGGATAGAAAGTTGTGTTGCATTTTGAAGGTGCCATTCAGACCTGTACCCTGGGTTCCAGGGCAGTGTATAGATAAAAGAGTGTTGATTTTGAGTTGTCATTGTGAGTGGAAACAAAGCAAGACCAGTTTAGATGTTTGCCCTTGCATAGAGAGTATACCATGTACAGAACACATTTCAGAATGAGCACCGTAGGAATCAATATGGCCGAGAAGCACCTCGTATCCACATTTTTTTATTAAAGGTGAATGGGTAGAACAAGAACATGAAATGTGGCAAGCTAGAATGATGCACGAGGTTACCTCTGTAAATGTTGATATATGGCAGGAAAATGGGCTATTACATCAGGCCCTGACAAACGTTTATATGACACAGACCAGCAAAGATGAGCAAATTGCTTTTGACTCCCTCCTCCCTGAAGGCTTCAAGATCACCCCCAAGCCTCGACCTCACCACACTGGCGGGGGGGATCCATTAATCTTCCCTGAATGGGTTCCTGCTTCCATCTTACCTACCCAGACCTTTTCCTCCTTTGAAAGCCTGGTTTGCAAGTTGGTCACCTCTACCACCTCCACCCTGACAAATGCTACTATCTACTGTCCTGCAGGTACCACCTCCCTATTCCTCTCTGAATGGGCTGACATATGCTCTTTGTTACTTTCTTCCACTTCTTACCTTCTCCTCCTGGGTGATTTAAACATTCAAATGAACTCCCCTGGTTCTGCATCCGCTCTATTCACTGACCTCTGCTCCTCGCTTTCCCTCTCCATTCTCCCTGCTGGGCCAACCCACACAGCTGGACACACTCTGGATGCCCTCATACACTCTGACCTCCCTCTCTCTACCCCACTAGTCACCCCTCTCTCCTGGTCAGACCATTCTCTCCTCTCCTTCCATCTGGGCCTCATTGGCCCCTGACTGCCCCCAAATGTCGCACCAACCTCCTTAACTAACACCCACCCGATGAAACAAGTGACCGTGACTACCTTCGCCTCCACCTTCACCCCATGCCTTCCCCACATCTGACTCTACCTCTGCCTCTGTCCTCAGCAACCTCCACCTTTCCACCACAAACACTCTTGACATTCTTGCACAAGTCATGAGGATCCGTCTGAAACCTGCCTCAAAGCATAACACTTGGTACAACACCAAACTTGCAGCCCTGAAACGAAAGTGGAGGGCAGCAGAAAGGAAGTGGCAAATCTCAGACTCATCCTCTGACAAACTAGCCTGCCGCCTGTTCCAAAGGAAATACAGACTCACCGTTCATGCAAAGAAAAGAGCCCACATTCAGGCACGGGGATGCAGCGCATCCAATAACATGGCTGAACTTTTCAAAATCTGCAGGGAACTAGCCAAGCCCTCCAAAGTCTCCTCCTCCTCTTCTCCTTCCCAGGGCCTCTGCAATCAAGTGGCCTCACACTTTGCCACCCAAACCGAGCACATTCTGATCACACTTTCTACAATCCCTCACAACCGATCCCACTCCACCCTCCCTTCTCCTTACTCTTTTTCCTCCTTCTCTCCTGTCACACCTGAAGAAGTAGAAGTTACCAAAGTTGTTCACTCCATGAAGGTCTCTTCTAAACATGTCTCCCCTTGCTCATCCAGGACCATCAAGGATAACATTGTCTCTCTTGCCCCTGCTCTTGCTGATTCCTGCAATCACTCCTTTACCCCTGGATTTTTCCCCTCCCCCTCAAGCACTCCCTCCTGAAATAACTATCCTCTGACCCTAGCTGCCCTGCCACCTATCACCCTATCTCCATCACCCCCTTTCTGGGGAAGCTACTTGAGAAGCTGGCCTTGCCTCAACTCAACTCTCACACTGAACTTGCTGGAGGCCTTCACGACCATCAATCGGGATTCGGAGCATCCAGGGGCATGGAAACTGCTCTTCTGAACACACGTGAAGAACTGCTTGCATCTCTTGACGCCAACTCCACAGCTGTCCTTATCCTTCTCGATCTCGCATCTGCATTTGACACAGTTAACCATTCCATCCTTATGGGCACTGGATTGGCTGTACTATTTCCTCACTAACCGCTCTTCCCAAGTCAACCTGGGCCCCTTCTCCTCTGCTACATTCATCTATACCTGTGGTGTCCTTTAGGGCTCTATACTACGCCTGGTTCTTTAACATTTACCTTGCTCTACTTGCATGCCTCATCTCTTCTTTCTCCTACAACTTGCAGTGTTACTCAGATGACACACAGCTCTTCTTCAGACTCCTTGCTGACCCTCTTGAACCCTCCATCATCCCTGACTGCCTATTTGCCCTCCAGTCTTGGTGCGCTTTCAATGATCTCTGCCTCAACACCTGTAAAACTGAGATCCTTCCCATTGGGACCCCTGCTCCCTCCTTCCCTTCACTCTGGCCTTCCCCCTTGAGGTCTCCCCCTGTGCCTTCAACTGAAGCCAGAAACCTTGGCGTCATCTTCGACTCCTCTCTTTCCTTCCCCCCTCACACTCAGGACATTGCCAAGAAGTCCAACTATCAGATCTTCCTTCTGAAAGGAATTCTACCTTTTCTCACGTTCCCTCTAACTTTCCCTCAGAGGCTCATTGTGACTCAAGCCCTGGAAGTTGCTATACTTCACTACTGTAACAGTCTCCTTCTGAAGCTTCCTTCGTCCACTCTGAGACCCCTCAGGCTTATCCAGAATAGGGCAGCAAGACTTATCGTTGGCCTTAAACCCTGCAATAAAAAGTCTTCACAGGCTCCCGGTTGCTGCACAGAGTACATTCATATCCCTCAGCATCATCCACAAGGCTGTCTGGGACTGGGGACGACACTATCTGCAACTTTATCTCACTAAATACTCTCCTCTAGACCACTTCGCTCCTCTGGCACCAACTCTCTTTGTGTAACGCGTTTTGCTAAATAGAGGGCAGGGAGTTGCTCACTTTTCTCTGTGGGCTCCCTCCTTTGGAATAGCCTCCCCCTTGAGCAGGATCTTCTCATATTCCAGAAGCTCCTTAAGAATTTTTTTTTCTCCTCCTTCCCTATTTCTCTCCTCTGCGAATCCCACAGTTGCTGAATCGGTGTCCTTGGCCCTAATGCATCCTCGGGTCCTCCCACACCAATTCTTCCCAGCTCCTGTCTTCCCACAGCACTTTGCATCTAAACACCCTCTGCCCTGGAGACTCGCACTTACACCTCCCGTGGCCTAGACGTGTAGCACTCTACATTCCTAGTCCATCAGCCATGGTTCAATCATGGGCTCGGACTCCCCAGCACTTACCCCCTCTTCCCTTCCGCATTTGCACGTTCTGGATACTGTCAAGGACAACTACCTCACCCTGTATTAAATGCATTTGAAACAAGTCTGTGTGTCTTTGCATATGGGTCTAGCCCATTGTTCCTGTTCCTTATTGATTGTGCCCTGCTGTTACGCGAGCTGCCCGAGTTGCTTCACTTGTGCAGTACGCCTTCCTTGGGCCCAGGCCTGCTGTGAGCCCGAATCTGCTCGTAGGCAGGTAGGTTTGTTAATTGTAAGTCTTTGTTCTGTTTATGGTGGGAATTCATTAATGTCTTTATCTCCTTCTTTTCTGGTGCGAAGGTCTTGATGCTGGCGTGCGGATGGAGAGGCACGTTTCTAGGTAAGAGAAAGCATGAAGCGCCGCGCCTTTATTGTCTTTTAAAGCTAACCTGTGTTTTCTTCTTCTTCTCCTCACAGGCCGCTCTGGTGCTGTGAGTGGATGAGAGCACGATGAAAAACAGGCCCTCGGAATCCGTTAAGGTAAGTACAGCACTGTGTGGTTGTTGAATATTGAAAGCGAACCTGAATATGTCCTTTTCCTTTGCAGATGTTGCTGTGGTGCTCTGGTAAGACTGATGGAATTCAATGTTTTGGAAGCGCGCGTTCTAATATTGTTTTTCCCTTTCTCGTTATTGCAGGTCCCAATGTTCGAACAGCACCTGTGGAAGCGGTTCGCCGGAAGTCCTTAAGCTAGTACTCACAGGTGAGTGATGTTTCTTCTTCTCCCGGGTTCCACAGATTGCAGCCCAGTTGAGGTGCTGAGTGCTGGATGGTGTTTTCTCAGGTAAGACAGAATAATCTTGTTCTTGCAGGATTACAGGAAGATGCTGAAGACCAGGAGCTGGACACGGTGAGCGTCACGCTGCTGGTTGCAGAATAACACGAAGCATGTTCTGCAGTCAGGATGTGGTTTATATAGCCCAGGTAAAGTAGGACCAGGGAAAGTAGTTCCAGGCCTGCCACACCCAAAACACTAGACGGCATGGCTTGGTTCTTAGAACTAGACTGTGTGGGTGCTTCCATGTTGGATTTGAAGGCCCATGTACAAAATTGGAACCTAGTTTGAACAGCTCTTCCTTCCTACATATGAGCCTGGTGCCAAAGGCGCCAGGACTGGCTCCAGGAGCCCTTTTGCAGTGGTTTTAAGGCCCTCAGGGTTCTGGTGGGAGCCTGCTTGTGACACAACGTGTGCCCCCTCACAGTGGTCATGACAGCACTCCCCCCCAAGGCCCATCTCATGGTATCCTTCCTGTCCGGTCGGGGTTTGGTGGGGTTATCCAGGTGAAACCTCTTAATCAGACGTGGAGCGTGAATATGTTCACTTGGTTCCCAAGTTCTGTCTTGAGGCCCGTACCCTTTCCAGTCCACTAAATAGTATAGCTTAGATCTGGCACGTTTCGAATCCAGGATGTTTTTAACTTCAAATTCAGGCTCTCCATCAACTAGCACAGGTTTTGGTGGTGTTAAGACTAGGGTTCCTGGTTGTACAAGTGACACATGGAAAACAGGATGAATTTGCATGCTTGGTGGTAAGGCTAACTTAACGGCCACCGGATTTATCACTGATTCGCTGGTATAGGGTCCTAGATATTTTGGACAAAAGGTCTGGGTACCTTTTATAGGCGCATGTTTTAATACCAACCAGACTTCGTCTCCAACTTGTTAATCGGGAGCTTTCTTTCAATGCCGGTCCGAGAATTTTTTTTGTCTGTCTTTAGCTTGCAGTAAATGTTCATTTGCCCTTTTGAAGGCTTGGGTTATGCTTGTGTGTAGAGTCTTTACCGCTGGCATTTCCAAGGTCGTGGGGGAGTCTAGTTCAGAGGTACGTGGATGTCTTCCGTACATTGTGTAGAACGGGCTTTGTCCCGTGCTGGTCTGTATGGAGTTATTGTATGCGTATTACGCTAACCATAACCAGTCTTTCCAATTCTCTTCCACTTGATGCAGCATGCAACGTAGATACTGTTCTAATGTCTGGTTTGTTCTTTCTGTTTGTCCATCCGTTTGGGGGTGATGGCTAGTGGATAATCGAACATCGATTTGTGACATGGTACAAGATTTCCTCCAGAAGTTGGATACAAATTGGCTTCCACGATCTGAGATTAGGACTGAGGGGAAACCATGCAGTTTTATAATCTGTTCAAGAAATGCTTTTGCCAGACCGGTAGCATTACGAAGTCCTTTGAATGGAATGAAATGTGCCATTTTAGAGAACAGGTCTACAACCACCAGAATGGTATTAAAACCTTGACAGGGAGGTAACTCCGTAATGAAATCAAGAGAAAGAGTATGTCAGGGAGCCGGTGGACTATCCAGTGGTTGTAGGAGGCCAGCTGGTTTCTGTTTTTGTGATTTATTCTGTGCACATATCCCACAGGATAGAACGAATCAAGCAATGTCCTTACGCCAGGTCGGCCACCAATAATTCCGTTTAACCATGGCTAGAGTCTTAGCAATTACGGGATGGCCTTCGATCAGGGAATTGTGATAACCAGACATGACCAATTCTTGCAGACCTTTACTTGGTAGATATAGTCGTTCCCTGAAGTAGGGTAATCCATCCAGAACCGTGTGATGTTCATTTTGGGAATTCCATTTCTGCAAGATCTCGGGGTTCATTAAGGTTTGAATCTTATCTTGAAGTTCACTCAGAGTCAATGTGGTGGTGAGTCCCAGTAGTTCATCAATTCGGATGATGGCAACAGGGTCCAGGGTACTGTTTGTTTTCTCTTCACACCCATACGAGACAAGGCATCGGCCTTCCCATTCCGAACTCCCAGTCGGTATGTTATTACGTAATCGTATTCTGTGAAGAATAGAGCCAACCGCAACTGTCATGACGATTGGGCTTTTTCTGACTTTAGGTATTGAAGGTTTCAGTGATCTGTGATTACTGTGAGGGTATGTCTGGCACCTAATAGATACTGCCGCCAGGCTTTGAAGGCTGATTTTATTGCCAACAATTCTTTGTCTGTAATTTCATAGTTAAGTTCTGGTGGTGAGAATTTACGTGACCAAAAGGCCACGGGGTGTAATTGGCCTGTCTCTGGATTTCTTTGAGAGAGAACTGCTCCCATAGATACGCTGGAAGCATCAGTTTCCACTACATAGGGGAGATCAGGGCAAGGATGTCGTAAAATTGGCGCAGAGGTGAATCTTTTCTTGAGTTCTTGAAAGGCCTGTTCCACCTGTTCAGTCCATTGGAATTTTTTGTTACTTTTTCTCAGTAACGATGTGATTGGGTGAACTATCCATGAGAAATCTGGAATATTTCGGCGATAAAAATTCGCAAAGCTGAGCATGCTTTGGGTTCCTTTAAGTTAAGAAGGTGACGGTCAATTAAGGATGGCATCTACTTTGTGTAAATCCATCTTGACTCCCTTTGGCGAGAGAACAGAACCAAGGAAATCAACTTCGGTGACATGGAAGGAGCATTTCTCGAGTTTAGCGTACAGTTTGTGCTGGCAAAGTTTTGTAAGGACTGAGCAAGGACTGAGCGAACATGTTCCACATGATCTATTACAGAGGGGGAATACACCAGGATGTCGTCAATATAGACCAGGGCACAGACATCAATTAATTCCCGTAATACATCATTCATGAAGTATTGGAATGCTGCGGGAGTGTTGCACAGCCCAAAAGGCAGTACCTGAAATTCGTACAGGCCATACTTGGTGCGAAACGCGGTTTTCCATTCATCCCCTTTCTTAACACGTACAAGGGGGTATGTGTAATGCTCACCTGACTCCCACGGAGGCGCTGGCCTGGTTCGCGCTGCTGTGACCTCTTCTAAGGTGATGCGCAGGGTTCGGAAGACGGACTGGACCGGGCCCCCTAATCTGGCTTGTCTGGCTCGCAGAAGTATCCTTCTGTAGGCGAAAATAGGAGATTAACTCTCTGCGGGGTAATGCAATCGGCCTCCCACTTTCCCCTCTCACCCTCCTCGAAACCCTTCTGTGATTCCTCGTAGCGTCTCACCTTAGGGTCTGGAAGGACGAGCTCTCCATCCTGCTTCTGATGCAGGGGCGCGTTGGTATCCAGTTACTTCACTGGATTTTCGGATTGGTAAGAACTAAACTTGCTTGGCTTCCAGGTAAGTTTTTTGATAAGAGGTTCCCCTTGTGTCCATGCATTAATGTACTAATGCTAGTGTCTTTTTCCCCATAGGGGCCGGGGTACGGAATGCCGGGGAACAGGCACCGACCCGAGAGGAGAGGTGAAATCCTTGTAGAAATCAGGTAAGTCTTTAATGAGCGTTTTTTGGTAATGTCTTTTCATTCGCTCATTAACGCTGATGTCTTCTTTCCCCTTAGGGGCCGGGGTCCGGAAATGCAGGACGCGGCGCGGACCCGAAATGAAGAGGGAATGAATCAACAGGTAAGTCTTAACATGGAGATTTAGCTTTCCTTATTCCCTTCTCTCTCTCTCACCTTTTGTTCTTGTCTTTTTCTCCCTAGGCGCTGGGGCGTGACTGCGAATCAGGATGATCGCTGCTGAACATGGAGGCGCCCTGTAAAGGTGAGTGGAATGCGGCGCTGCATCGATCGACGCGATGAGCTTTTAAATAAAAGTCTTCCTTTTCAGGATTGTCGGCGATATGTCTCTGGGATGCGGTTATGCAGGTAAGGACTTTTCCTTCTTCTGTTCTCTTCTTCTCTTCCTTTGCAGGTGATCCAGGATGCTGGCAGGCGTGGCAGAAGTCAGGATGCAGGAGCAGACACGGTGAGCGTCCAGCTGCTAGATGCAGAACAACGTGAAGCACGTGTGGCTGTTCGGGTGGGGTTTAAATAGCCTTGGAAGAAGTTCCAGGTATGTATCCTTCCTCCAATCAGGTATGTATCCTTCCCCGACCACGCCCACAGGTAAAGTAGTTCCTTTCAGGCCTCAAGGAGGCCGGGATCCTGCAGCATGGTCTGCATCAGGTAAGTGCACCCAAGCACTCCCATAATGAGCCTGGCGCCTAAGGCGCCAGGACTGATGTCTGTTATGAGCCTTGCGCCAAAGGGCCCCTATATGGGGTTGATGGGTCCTTCCTTGGGGACTGGATGTCCGCTTTCGGGGACGCAGGGCTTGAACCGGCTCCCCGGGAGCGGGCATCATGACAGCACTCCCCCCCAAGGCCCCTCCCAAGGTTGTTCCCTCTGGGGGTTTTTGGTTTGTCTGGGAAGAGTCGGTGGAATTTCCTGACTAATCGAGGTGCATGCACATGGTCGCTGGGTTCCCACAACCTCTCCTGAGGTCCGTACCCCTTCCAATCAATTAGGTAGAAAAGTTTTGACCTAAACATTTTTGAGTCTAAAATGTTCTTCACTTCGAATTCGGGCTCCCAGTCTATTAGAATAGGTTCTGGAGGTTTGAGTAGTCAGGTTCCGGGTACCACTGGTTTCAGAAGTGACACATGAAAAACAGGGTGAATTCGCATACTAGCTGGTAAATCAAGTTTAACAGCCACTGGGTTAATTATTGCCGTAATAGAATAAGGTCCCAGATATTTTGGGTTAAAAGTTCGAGGCCCTTTGAGTGGTAAATGTCTGGTAGCTAACCACACTTGATCCCCAATCTGATACGGAGGTGCTTCACTCCGATGTAGATCAGCATTCTCCTTGTATTTTCTCTTGGCTTGTTGTAAATGCGTAGTTGCCTCTTTGAAGGCTTGGGTAATTGTAGAATGCAGATGTTCTACTGCAGGCATTCCGAGGTTCTGAGGTGAGTCAGGGTTTGAGGTTCGAGGGTGATGCCCAAACAAAGTATAAAAAGGACTGTGGCCAGTTCCAGAGTGTACCGAATTATTATATGCGTATTCGGCTATCCAAAGAATGTCTTTCCAGTTGCTTTCAGATTGTTGTAACATACATCGTAAGTATTGCTCAAGGGTCTAATTTGTCCTCTCGGTCTGACCATCGGTCTGAGGGTGGTGACTGGTCGATAATCTTACGTCGATCTGCGCCATTTGACAACATTTGCGCCAGAAGTGGGAAATGAATTGGCTTCCCCGGTCAGAGATTAGTATAGATGGGAATCCATGTAGCCGAACAATATTTTCGAGGAATTCTTTGGCTAGGACAGAAGCTGAAGGTAAACCTTTCAAAGGAATAAAGTGAGCCATTTTGGAAAACAAATCCACAATTACCAGAATAGTATTGTACCCCGAACAAGGAGGCAGGTCCGTAATAAAATCCCTTGATAGGGTGTGCCAGGGTGCTGGCGGTATGTCTAGAGGTTGAAGGAGACCGGCTGGTCTTTTCTTTTGACTTTTATTTTGGGTGCAAACACCACAGGACATCACAAAACATTTAACATCTTTTCGCCAAGAGGGCCACCAAAATTGTCGTTTTACCTTTTCCTCTGTCTTAGCAATACCGGGGTGTCCCTCTATTAATGTATCATGATAACCAGAAATAACTAGTTCGTGTAATTCCTTATGTGGCAGGAATAAGCGTCCTTGGAAATAAGGTAAACCATTATCTATGGTAAAGTCTGATCCCTTTTGTATCCAATCCTGTAAGGTTGTAGGTCCAGGAGTTGTTTCACTCTGGCTTGAATGTCTTCAAGCGTCTGTAACGAAGTCATGCCTAGAATCCTCTGTTCGGGAATTATTGGTACTGGTTCTGAGTTTGTATCAGATTCTCCCATTCCAATTCGGGATAAGGCGTCTGCTTTGCCATTCTTGCAGCCAGGTCGATAGGTAATCACGAAATCAAATTCAGCGAAAAACAAAGCCCATCGGAGCTGCCGTGATGACTGAGCCTTGGCGGTTTTCAAATACTGTAAATTCCGGTGATCAGTGATTACTGTGATGGTATGTCGAGCGCCAAGCAGATAATGCCGCCAGGCTTTAAAAGCGGATTTAATGGCTAACAGTTCTTTGTCAGTGATTGCATAATTAACCTCGGGTGCCGAGAATTTTCCGGACCAAAATGCTACGGGATGCAGTTGGTTGGTTTCGGGATCTCTTTGGGACAGGACAGCTCCCATGGCTAGGCTGGATGCGTCAGTCTCGACGACATAAGGGAGATCTGGACGCGGGTGTTTCAATATAGGTGCAGAGGTAAACTTAGCTTTTAAATCCTGAAAGGCCTGCTCGGCTACTTCAGACCATTCAAAACGTTTATTTTTCCTCAAGAGTGCAGTAATGGGTTGTACCACGCGTGAAAATTCCGGGATAAACCTGCGATAGAAATTGGCAAAGCCGAGCATGCTTTGAACCCCTTTTACAGAGCTAGGTGATGGCCATTTGAGGATGGCATCCACTTTTCTTGAGTCCATTCGGACTCCTTTGGGTGTCAGGATGAAACCTAGAAACTCGACTTCTGTGGTATGGAAAACACATTTCTCCAATTTAGCAAATAGTTTGTGTTGGCGCAGTTTTTCAAGTACTGCCCTGACGTATTTTCTGTGATCAGATTCCGAAGAGGAGCACACCAGAATGTCATCGATATATACGACAACACAAACATCGATGAGTTCCCAAAGGACATCATTCATGAAGTATTGGAAGGTAGCCGGCGTGTTACACAATCCGAAAGGCATCACCTGGTACTCGAA
Source organism: Ambystoma mexicanum (assembly GCF_040938575.1). NCBI lineage: Eukaryota > Metazoa > Chordata > Amphibia > Caudata > Ambystomatidae > Ambystoma > Ambystoma mexicanum. The sequence goes on from NC_090935.1 coordinate 780,632,296, forward strand.
TAATCCGTATTTAGTACGGAATGCAGTTTTCCATTCGTCGCCTTCTTTAACTCGTACCAGATGATAAGCCCCCCGGAGATCTAACTTGGTGTATGTGCAAGCGTCCTTCACCTGGTCAAGGAGTTCAGGGATCAGAGGCAGAGGATAACGGTTTTTAACCGTTATCTGGTTCAATGCGCGGTAATCGATACAAGTTCTAAGGTCGCCTTCTTTTTTGGGCACGAAGAACAAAGCCGAGGATGCCGGGGACTTTGACGGGCGAATAAAACCATTAGCTAGGTATTGATCCAAATATTGTCTCAAATGCAGGTTCTCAGGTTCGGTAAGGGCATAAATCCTGCTACAAGGGGGTTGTGCACCGGGCACCAGATCGATTTGGCAATCGTACGATCTGTGATGAGGTAACGTGTTGGCCTATTCCTTTTGGAAGACGTCCTGAAAGTCTTGGTATTCCAGAGGTAGTTGCATGGAGGCAGAGGTTACAGATGCTAGATTAATCTTCAGGTTTTCTGGGTAGCAGGTTTGTGTACAATCCGGGAAGGTTATTCTCTTAGCTCACCAATCAATTCGAGGATTATGTGTCTCTAACCAAGGGATTCCAAGAATAACCTGAAACTGTGGAGCCTTGATTACATCAAACACAACACCCTCCCGATGGCCGTCGGGACCAATAAGAGTCACCTCAGTAGTGGAATGTGTTACCGGTCCAGGAGAGGGGTGTTAATCCTAGAGACCAATTCACGATCCACATAGTTTCCAATAGCCCCACTATCGATGTATGCCTTTATTGCATGCAACCGCTTAGGCTGTTCTGGATCTACGAGAACCATTGGCACAATGAAATGCGAGGTCTGAGAGTTAGTTTTCAAGCTCGGCAAGCGGACCCCTACGCTTGTCGGGCGGAGTTGTTTCCCGAAACAGAGTCTTCATGGTTTTTATCAGCGGCTCCTACCACCTTTCGGGGCGGTTTTGCCGGGCAATCTCGTAGAAAGTGTCCAGAATTCCCACAATAAAGACATAATTTTAACTGCCGCCTCCTTTCACGTTCCTTTTGAGTTAAGGGTCCTTTAACCCCTCCAATTTGCACAGGCTCAGAGACATCAACTCCCTTGGGACTAGCATGGGTCTTGACCAACAGCCGGATCTCGAACCTGGACCGATCTGCTTTTCTGTTTTGAAGTCTGTGATCCAATTGGACCACTAAGTCCATATACTCTGTGCATTCTTGGGGCGGATTTACAACTTGGGCCAAGACATCTTTAAGTTCTCCGCGTAGGCCTCGATAAAACAACGTGTCTCTTTTATCCTCTGGCCATCCCATTTCCACAATTAGTCTATTAAAGGTTGCAATATAGGATAGAAGGTCCTGATTGCCCTGTCGCAGGGATAGAAGTTCGTCATCCAGAGCCTGCCTCTGAGAGTGTCGAGCAAATAACCTTTCCATGCTTGCTTGAAACCCTTGAAAATCACGGAGAATCGGGTCATCTTGAGTAACCAGTGGAACTGACCAATCGGCAGCGCAGCCGCTGAGATATGACAATACAAAGGCTACCTTGGTCTGATCATTAGGGAAGGCCCCAGGTCTGCATAGGAAGTGCAAATGACACTGATTCATGAATACGGCGAATCGTTTGGGGTCCCCAGCAAAGCGTTCGGGTGGGGCCAGCGGCATGTTTCCAGGTAGATTAATCTGCACAGAGTTACTGGAAACCACAGGAGCGGGGTTCCCTCCGGAACCGGGTAGAGGAGTTTGCCCAGCTTGACCTTGCAAAAGCTGTCTGGCCAGGTCATCAGTTCTTTCCTTTGATATTATAAATTCCCTCCTGAGGGCATTAGTCTCTTGACGAGCGGCATGTACTTCGGCCCGTAATTCCCCCAGTAATTGGGCCAACTGATCAGTCTCAGAACTTTCCATAGCGCCTGGGTGGGAATTTGTAGGAAGGCTTCGTGTTCTGTAACGCTCACCTGACTCCCACGGAGGCGCTGGCCTGGTTCGCGCTGCTGTGACCTCTTCTAAGCTGATGCGCAGGGTTCGGAAGACGGACTGGACCGGGCCCCCTAATCTGGCTTGTCTGGCTCGCAGAAGTTTCCTTCTGTAGGTGAAAATAGGAGATTAACTGTCTGCGGGGTAATGCAATCGGCCTCCCACTTTCCCCTCTCACCCTCCTCAAAACCCTTCTGTGATTCCTCGTAGCGTCTCACCTTAGGGTCTGGAAGGACGAGCTCTCCATCCTTCTTCTGATGCAGGGGCGCGTTGTTATCCAGTTACTTCACTGGATTTTCGGATTGGTGAGAACTAAACTTGCTTGGCTTCCAGGTAAGTTTTTTGATAAGAGGTTCCCCTTGTGTCCATGCCTTAATGTACTAATGCTAGTGTCTTTTTCCCAATAGCTGGATTGTCGACGATATGTCTCTGGGATGCGGTTATGCAGGTAAGGACTTTTCCTTCTTCTGTTCTCTTCTTCTCTTCCTTTGCAGGTGATCCAGGATGCTGGCAGGTGTGGCAGAAGTCAGGATGCAGGAGCAGACATTGTGAGCGTCCAGCTGCTAGATGCAGAACAACGCGAAGCACGTGTGGCTGTTCGGGTGGGGTTTAAATAACCTTGGAAGAAGTTCCAGGTATGTATCCTTCCTCCAATCAGGTATGTATCCTTCCCCGACCACGCCCGGATGGTAAATTACTCCCACAGGTAAAGTAGTCCCTTTCAGGCCTCAAGGAGGCCGGGATCCTGCAGCATGGTCTGCATCAGGTAAGTGCACCCAAGCACTCCCATAATGAGCCTGGCGCCTAAGGCGCCAGGACTGATGTCTGTTATGAGCCTGGCGCCATAGGCGCCAGGACACTGTCCAAAGGGCCCCTATATGGGGTTGCTGGGTCCTTCCTTGGAGACTGGATGTCTGCTTTCGGGGGCGCAGGGCTTGAACCGGCTCCCCGGGAGCAGGCATCATGACAGTATGCTCCTCTGAGGTCTAGTTTGGTGTAGATTTGGGCATCCTTGACTTGGTCCAACAGTACTGGGATAAGGGGCAAAGGGTAGTGTTTTTTTTCTGTGATTTGATTAAGTGCGTGGTAATCAATGCAAGTCCTCAAATCTCCTCCCTTCTTGGGTACGAAGAATAAAGGAGAGGCTGCCGGTGACTTTGATGGGCAGATAAACCCATTAGCCAGGTATTGATCCAGATAGGACTTCAAGTGGAGATTTTCGGTTTCCGCAAGTGCATACATTCGACCACAAGGAACCTGTACGCCAGGTATCAGGTCAATCTGACAGTCATAGGGCCTATGTGGCGGTAATGTGTTAGCCTGTTCCTTCTGAAAAACATCTTGATAATTCTGATATTCTTTTGGTAAGGTGTCCCTTCGTACCGCGATACCCGATGCTATTCTTTGAACAGATTTCAGGTTTGGCTGTGGTATAGATTTCGTGTAGCAAGCATGGGCGCATTCGTCGGAAAAGGTCAGTCTCTTTGCACGCAGGTCTATGTGGGGATTGTGAGTTACTAACCATGGATCCAAAAGATCAACCGGAACTAAGGAGCTTTGATGAGGTCAAACGTGATTGCTTCTTGATGTCCATCCTGACACAGAAGGGTTAATTCTGTTGTGCATTGGGTTACTGGTCCCATAAGCAATTTCTCTACTGTCAACAGTAGTTACCTTTTGAGTTGTTGGTTTTGTGCATAAGGGAAGTTCCATTTCTGTTGCCAGATCTTGATCTATGTAATTACCAACTGCTCCGCTGTCTGTATATGCCTCTATGGCATGCATCCGTGACAGTCGTTGGTGATTGATCAAGGTTACTGGTAGGGTGAAATGTGAGGTCTGTGACTCATCCTTCTCGCTCGACAAGTGGACCTCTACGCTTGCCGGGGTTGGTAGTTCCTTTCCATCATCTTCTTTCTCTGTAGCGCCTACCACCTTCCTTGGAGGTTTCACTGGGCATTCTTTGAGGTAGTGACCCGATTTACCACAGTATAGGCATAACTGTAGCTGTCTCCTCTTGTCTCTTTCAACCTTGGTTAAAGGGGGTCGTACTCCTCCAATCTGCATGGGCTCTGTGGTATTTTCTGATGGACGTTGAACATTATCTTTTGAACATACGTACATGGCACGATTTTTGAGTCTACTTCGGTCTATTCTTCGATCCTGTTATCTGTGGTCCAACTGAACTACCCGGTTGATAAACTCTGCACAGTCTTTAGGTGGGTCTACCACTTGAGTAAGGACATCCTTCAGGTCTCCTCGTAGGCCCCGATGATACAACGTGGTTCTTTTATCTTCTGGCCACCCCACTTCTACAACCAGTCTATTAAAGGTGGCAAAATAAGTCAGCAAATCTTGATTCCCTTGGCGGAGGAACAGGAGTTCATTATCAAGAGCTTGTCCATGCAAGTGTCAAGCAAATAACTTTTCCATCTCCTGTTGAAAACCCCTGAAGTTCTGCAGTAATGGGTCATCCCGGCTCACTAAAGGTACCGACCAGTCTGCGGCACTTCCACTCAAATATGATAACACGAAGGCCACCCTCGCCTGATCGTTTGAGAAAGCCCCAGGCCTACAAAGAAAATGGAGGCGGCACTGATTCATGAATGTTGCGTACCTTCTGGGGTTTCCATTAAACTGTACTGGTGGTGCCAGGGGTACTTCTCCTGGCAACGTTATCTGTACTGGATTGACTGATGATGGTGTAGCGACAGATGGAGTGAATCCGGGCAATGGAGCCTGGCCTGCCTGTGTTTGTAGTAGCTGTTTGCTTAGTTCATCAGTACAGTCTTTTGTGAGTATTAACTCTCGTCTTAAGGCATTGGTTTCCTGCCGGGCTGCGTGTACCTCGGCGCGTAATTGTCTCAAAAGCTGGGCTAACTGATCAGTTTCAGATGTCTGCATGATGCCCTGGTGGATAAGGTTTAAAGGCTTTGTGTTCTTTTACGCTTACCTGATATCTCCGAGGGCGTCAGGAAGGCTCTGAGATTTGGAACCCTGGATGCGTAGTTGCCCAGTGCTGAATAATGAATTTGCAATTACAGAAGGGAGGATTTGTGATAACTGTCTCTAATGGGTGAATCTCCCACCTCCCTCTGACCGATTCCCTTCCCACTGGGTTCTTTTCTCACCTTAGTTATTTGTAGGGTGAGCTATCCGTCCTGCGTTTCTTGTGCAGGGGCGCTTGATGTTTGTTGGCGAGCTGCCCGAGTTGCTTCGCTGGTGCAGTATGCCTTCCTTGGGCCCAGGCCTGCTGTGACCCAGAATCTGCTGGTAGGCAGGTAGGTTTGTTAATTGTAAGTCTTTGTTTTGTTTCTAGTCGGAATTCATTACTGTCTTTATCTCCTTCTTTTCAGGTGCAAAGGTCTTGGAGAGGCACGTTTCTAGGTAAGAGAAAGCGCAAAGCGCTGCGCCTTTATTGTCTTTTAAAGCTAACCTGTGTTTTCTTCTTCTTCTCCTCACAGGCCGCTGTGGTGCTGCGCGTGGATGAGAGCGCAATGAAAAACAGGCCCCTGGAATCCGTTAAGTACAGCGCTGTGCGGTTGTTTAATATTGAAAGTGAACCTGAATATGTCTCTTTTCCTTTGCAGATGTTGCTGTGGTGCTCCGGATGGAAGCGTGGCATAGTGCGATGGAATTCAGGTAAGACTAATGGAATTCGATGTTTTTGGAAGCTTGCGTTCTAATATTGTTTTTCCCTTTCTCGTTATTGCAGGTTGCAATGGTCGAAAATCAGCTGTGGTAGCGGTTCGCCGGAAGTCCCTAGGCTAGTACTCACAGGTGAGTGATGTTTCTTCTTCTCTCGGTTTCCACAGATTACAGCCCAGTTGAGGTGCTGCGTGCTGGATGGTGTTTTCTCAGGTAAAACAGAATAATCTTGTTCTTGCAGGATTACAAAGATTCTGAAGACCAGGAGCTGGACACGGTGAGCGTCACGCTGCTGGTTGCAAAATTTGACGAAGCGTGTAAAGTAGTACCAGGGAAAGTAGTTCCAGGCCTGCCACACCCAAAACACTAGACCGCATGGCTTGGTTCTTAGAACTAGACTGTGTGGGTGCTTCCATGTTGTATTTAAAGGCCCATGTACATAAATGGAACCTAGTTTGAACAGCCCTTCCTTCCTACATATGAGCCTGGTGCCAAAGGCGCCAGGACTGGCTCCAGGAGCCCTTTTGCAGTGGTTTTAAGGCCCTCAGGGTTCTGGTGGGAGCCTGCTTGTTACACAACTTGTGCCCCCTCACAGTGGTCATGACACCTGCTGGACTAGTTTATTAACCACGGTGTCTACACCTAGGGGACTAGCCTACTGCACCCATTGAATGTGCCAGCCTATTAGTTCTATGCCTATGGGTCTAGCCTACTATTCATCTCTTTGAATGTGCCCTGCTGAACTAGCGTTTTAATCACTGCATCTACACCCAGGGTCTTGCCTACTGCACCCATTCAACATGCCCTATGGGACTAGCCTATCAATATTGCGTCTATGCCTATGGGACTAGCCTATTGTTCCTTTATTGAATGTGTCCTGCTGGACTAGCCTATTAATCACTTTGTCTACACCTAGGGCACGAGCCTACTGCACCCACAGAACGTGCCCTCTGGGATCAGCCTCTCAGTATTGTGTCTATGCCTATGAGACTAGTTTATTAACCTCGGAGTCATACACATCTGCTCCACTATTTTCCCACCATGCCGATGCACCTCATTGCTCTCTGTTTTCTTACCTTACTGGAGAACTCACATGCTCAAGGTCTTATACTCACATTGCATTGATGCCCCCACCACTGTCCCACCTTTACTAAAACCTCCAGGTATTTTCTACCACTGCCACACTGCCACACTCACAAAATGTCTGAGTACCCCAGTACTCCCTCCCCCAAGCCATCCTCACGTCCCATGCCTAAACTTTCACCCAACTCACTGTTCCTTTCCTCTGACCTAGTATCCAAACCGTACCTTAACTCTCCAGCCCTATGGCCACAGCACTTTGCTTCCAAACTTACACCCAACCAACCATGCTCTGTTCTCACCTGAAACTCTAGACTCAGGTCCAGATTTCAACATACACGCCGCCAAATGCATACTTCGCACCCAACCTCGGAAGTTCTAACTCCCTCTCCACCACCAAACTTACATAAGACCCTCAAAGAAACACTGATCAAGGGAGCTCTCATTAATGCCAGGTCCCTCCCAGCCCACGCACTGGACCTCGACTTCATCGCTATCACTGAGACATGGCTTCATGCCGTATCTGGCCCATTCCTCTCCCTCGCTTTACCCAATGGATACTCCAGCATCAGATGTGACCGCAATTCAGTCCAGACTGAAGGCGGTGGTGTCGCCTTTATAAACAAAGACAATGTCAACATTAGAATTACCTCCAACTTACAAATCCCATCAGCTGAGTTATCTGTCAAACTCCCTATCTCTCCTAACAAATCTGCTTCTTTGCTCCTCGTATACAGACCCCCAGGCCCTCTCAACACCTTTAGTGAGGATCTCACATCCATCTTACTAGAGAAAATTAAAACAAACTCCCAAATCATTTTACTAGGTGATCTTAACCTTGGACTTCTTGACCCTAATGACCAGCCTGCATTGGAAATCGCTAGTACCCTTTCCAACCTAGGCTCTACACACCGTGTAAGTGAACCTACTCACAACAAAGGCCGAACACTCGACTGGGTAGCCGACCTTAACTGTAACATTAATCTTGAACAGAACACTCCCTGTGCGTGGTCTGACCATCACATTATCACTTTCAATATCCCAGCCAATAACTCACATACTAAACAGGACATTGCGCCAGCCATATCTACAAGAAACAAAAAGGATATCACATGGGACAAACTTCTCCCCATCGTTTTGCCCACGCTTAAATAAATCGCACAATCATGCACCGACCCTATCTCCCTTGCGGATGCATACAACTGCGTCATGCTTAAGGCCATTAATACCATAGCCCCCACTAAACTTGGGAAACCTAAACAACGTGCGCACCTCAATTCCTGGTTCACCCCACGATTGAGTGTGTTACGTAAAGAAAAACGTATGGCTGAAACCCGCTGGAAAAGCCTCCCGTGCCTCGCTAACAAAGACAACCTCATAGTTGTTACTCTCAATTACAAGAAAGCCATTCTCCAAGCTAAAAAAGAGACATATAACACACGCATAACACAAGCCGAATCTAACACTAAGGATCTCTTCAAAATCCTGAAGAAATTAGAATCGCCCCCCTCCCTGACACGTGTAGCAAAGACAGCGCGTAGTGAGCTAACATCCAAAAAGCACTGTTAGACAAAATAGCTATGCTCCAGTCTAAAATCAATTATAAAAAAACTGCCTCCAAAAGGTTATACTATCTAATCCTGCAACCACCCCATCGGCTCATGCTCAGGCACCATTCAACTTCTCACCACTTACTAGACTTGATGTTAAAAATATCATCAGTAAACTCAATCCCTCCAATTGTCGGAGTGATACGTGTCTCGCCCCCATCATTAAGGAAGCTGCTCACGAACTAGCCCCCTTTATCACTGCCATTATTAATTCCTCCTTCAATATGGGTACTGTCCCTGACAACCTCAATGACGGTTGGATCATTCACCTCTTAAAAAAAAACAACACTGGACGCAAGCATACCAATCAACTAATGGCCCATCACCACCGTCCCTTTCATACTGAAGATCCGAGATCGTGCGGCTTATCTGCAGATTCAGGACTACCTAGAATCTAACAATCTCCTTGGCCTAAGACAATCCAGCTTCCGCCCTAGGCACAGAACCGAGACTGCGCTTATCGACCTCAAGACTCAAATTGAGGACCTCAAAGATAATGGCAAACTAGCCCTGCTACTTCTCCTTGATTTATCAGCAGCATTTGATCTTGTCAACCACCACATCCTTTGTCAACATCTCGAAACGGCTGCGCACTTCTCGGACAAAGCCACTACCTCGATCAGATTGTTCCTGAACAACAGATCCATGAGGGTCTTCTCCCCATCCGCCGCGGCCAAACAATCACCAGTCCTATGTGGGCTCCCACAAGGATCTTGCATTTCTCCCACACTCTATAACGTGTTCACTAAGCCACTATTTGTTATACTTCACTATCTGGGTGTTACCTACACCAATTATGCTGACGATACGCAGATACTCATTCCAATCATGGGAGACCACATTATAGACACTGGGGCCTTGAAAGAGGTCTATCAAGTCATACAGGCTTGGATGGCCCAACATGAGCTCTGTCTTAACGACAACAAGACAGAGCTCCTCATCCTTGGCTCACAGAATCAGATTAACAAAGTGGACCTGGCCTTCAAAGCCTTTAACATTGATGGTAACACCATCCAGGTCTCTAACAATACCAAGACCCTCAGAATTTACCTTGATTCCACACTTTAGCTCAACAGACATACCATCGCCGTCATTGCAGCCTCGGCATACACCTACAAACTGATTTCAGCCTGCCGCCCTTTCCTTACCACACCCAATTGCATTACTCTCGCAGGGACCTTGGTCATGTCCAAACTAGACTGCTGCAATGCACTTTACCTAGGGACTAGTCAACGCAACTTAAACAAACTTCAAGTTACGCAAAATAATGCCATCATGGCTGCCCTCATCTGTCCTAGATTTTCACACATTTCGGACACGAGACAAAGCCTTCACTGGCTATCGGTTACCCAAAGAATATCGCTTAAAACACTCGCCCTCACACACAAATGTGTGAACAACCAGGCCCCTGCCTATTTGGCAAACCGATTTACTCATCACTCCTCAATACGCCCTTTGAAATCTGCCCAAATGCATTGCCTCAACATACCAAGATACAAACTCCAAAAAGCGTGTGGGGCTAGCTTCCCTGTCCTTGCCGCTAAACTATGGAACTCACTGACTAACACCACTAGGAATGAGAAATCGTTCCACTCCTTTAAACACAAAGCCGAGACTTGACTGGCTTCCCTTGATGTGTAAGCTGTCATACGCTACTCATCGTGTAAACTATAACTATGTGTATATGTACCCCGCTGTTCATCTGTAAATTGTAACATTAGATTTGTGCTCTTGATGCTTGTAAATATGTATATCTGTACCGTGTTCATTGTACCTTGTTGTTCTCTGTAATTGTAACATAAGCTATGCGCCCATATGCCTTTGGCCAGGTGCGCTCTACAAATAAATCAAATTCAAATTCAAATGCATAGTAGGTTCGTACCCTCCCTCCCCCCCCTCTGCTCTTAAATATTGTGTTGTAATGTTGTATTGTATTTCCCTCTTTCCCTCCCTCCCTGGCCTTTAGGCGCTTTGAAATAACATATTATTATTGTATAAGCACCTAACAAGCAAACAATAAATAAATAAATAAAATGAAAATGGCTCAGCTCACAGCACATATGTATTTTCTTTTGCTGATTATGGAAGAAAGACATCAGGATAGTGTGGCCTCTGTGCAAACCACGCTGAGCTTTTGAATCAAGCCCAGAGAAAGTTGAAACAATTAGAAGCAAAAGCGCAACAGAGCCAAAATTCAGAGTCAAAATTAAAAAATATATGAACTGCAAGGGGAGTATAAAGAATGTGTTGAAAATCTGAGCTCAAGTCAACACAAATTAAATGAGCAGGTTGTTCACAATAGAGCCTGCTTAGAGGACATTTTCACATTTGAAGCACAGGTTAAGCAACTGAAAACTGTAAACAGCCAGTTAATCATGAATGAGGTTAATTCTCAGGATGAATTCAATCAGATGCACCAAGATGTGAACACCTTGAAACAGCAGAAAGAGCAGTTTAGGGAAGAACATTCCAGATTAAGTCAAGAGAATAGTGCCCTGTTTCAAGAAGTGCATCACTTAAGGACGGATGCAGAGAAAAGTGAGTAATGTTCTCAGGAACTGACTGACATTAGGCTATAAAACGCAAATTGAATGCAACATTTGAGGCAAGCAGAGGTTGCCACATAGCAGGTAACACGGGCCACAATTGCACAAGGGGATGAGATTAGCCTCCTGAAAAAGAACAGATCTGAATATGCGCAGATGTTACAAGCCTCACAGAAGGAAAATGAGTCCCATTGTGAAGAGAACAAGGGATTAAGAGACCAATTAATGGCACAAAATAAAGTGCTAGAAGCCACTCAAGTACTGGTTTCATCACTGAAATCTCGGGCCTCTGCATATCACCAAGAGATAGGGACTGAGAAAAACAAATGTGAGAGGGTGGAAAGTGAAATAGACAAGTATTAACAGGCTTTGAGGCACCTCGACCAGTAAGGGTATGGAAAGGCACCCTCCTATTATGGAGTGATGACCTCTTTGCCAGGGACCTAAAGCCAACTCACCACCTCATATGTACGGGGTGCAGCTGACTTCATACCTGAAAGTTTTCAAGAAAGAAGAGGGAAACATGAGGCAGCTGGACTCAATCAGGCCCAGTCCAACTGAGCCAGAAGCCCAGTCCTTATAAGATATTGATGAATATTCATCTCTACCCAATAGAAGGGAAGGCGGCCAGACCAGTGGGCTCTGGGAATTTAAAAATACCCTGGTAGGTACTTCTGGTCAGGAGGGCTTCTATGGTGAAAAGATCAGAGAGTTAGACTGGCAGAAAATTGAGTTCCAAAGGGACCAACTGGTCCACTTTGCAAACAGAGCAGAACCAGAGTCCAGGACTCAAAAGAGTATTTTAAAAAGCACCACACATTCAGGGAAGTGGGGGTAGTTCCCCACCATACTGAGAAGGAGAGATGAGGAGGATGAGTACTCTCTCATGCGAAAAGGGAAATGACCCTGTGAGGCCTCAGCACCACAGGGGAGAAGAGTCTAGACCCCGTAATTCTGGGAGGATTTCCGAGTCTCATAGAGGTAGGGGACACCTAGAGGAAAGGGAATGGATCACCAATATCATCAGCTCTGAGTCAGAAGGTGAGTGGACTCAGGTGCAGAGGAAAAGAAAGTCTGCCAAACAGAAGAGAGGTCTTATGAAAAACCCAATTCGGCAGATAAAGGCCATAAAGAACTTTTATGACTCCCTACCATAAGAATGCCAAATATTCAGTATGGGAGCATCGAGAGCTTTATAACCAGATGATTACTTCATTTGGTATTACGAGTGATAGTAATCCCGTGGAGTTTGTCAAATGGACATTTTCCCCTGACTACTCCAGCTTCTTTGCAAGGCTGGAGGACCAGGATTTCCAAAAATGGTCCACCTACAAGGCAGGCATTTTAAAACACCTTTCCCTTCACCGAAATCCTCTGGAGGCCAGCAATGCGGTATTCAACCTGCAGTGTGGGGAAGACCAAGCACCTTGAGAGTTTGTGCAGGAGCTGAAGTGAGCATTTCTTCAGACCTCTAAGCGGGTAAACACCAATAGCCAGGAGTTCATCAACACATACTTCCATGCGCTCCCGAAATACATACTGATCCAACTAGTAAGGGATTTCCATGAAGCGGCAGTGGAGCCACAACTGGACAATCTAGGAAAAATCACAATCCAGTCCAAGACAACTGAATCGGCGGCCTTCCACAAGATACACATGGCCCTGAACCTCCGAGCATGATGCTCGGACACCACCTGTTTCAGATGCGGATATGAAAACCCTCCCACAGGGGAATGCCCTGCACTGGGGCAGAAATGCGCTGCCTGCGGTGGTGACGACCATTTTCGCGCCATCTGTAAAAATGCACTCCTACTCCCAGCAAGCCAAAGACCACTTAGGGAACGAATGAGGACCACACTAATGAGCCCGCATGAAGCCGGGACGGATAATGAGTACAGGCGGCCCAGGAGGGATGAGCGTGACTACAACAGATCCCATGCACAACAAGAGCGTCTAACATTTCCAGACACGGGACCCCGAGATGGTACATCCATTACATCGAAATGCAATCCTCCTCCAGCAGTGATTCCCTCTCGTCAGGAGATGACCAACACAAAAATGGAAACGTGTGGGCATTGAACAACAACACAGTGAAACAACACCGCCCTGTCCTCATGCTCCAGGTCAACAACACTCCGCTGGAATTCCTTATAGGCACAGGGGCGACAGTCAACATTATAATTGAAGATGCTTACAAGGCGCTCCAACAAATCCCGAGGCTCAAGTGATCCACCGTTGACATCTATCCATAAGGATCAGCCACACCGCTGACATTAAATGGCGTTATCACTGCAACGTGCACTCACAAAACCCATACCATGGAAATCCTGCTGCACATACTCAAGACCGAGGTGAATAGTGGGTATATTCTCAGTTTTAAGACGCAGTGGAAATGGGCCTAGTGTACATACTGTACCAGCTAATGGCCCACAAATATTTTTCAAGACCCGAAGATATAGAAACTACATTTCCAAAACTTTTCTGAGGTCTTGGTAAACTCAAAAACAAAAAATAAAAAATACAGTTACACATCAACCCAGAGGTAAAGTCCATTGCTCAACACTACTGGTGCATACCTGTTAACACACAACGACAAGTTGAAGACGAAAAAAAGACAAACTAATAAAACAAAACATCATTGAGCCAGTTTAAGGACCCTCTGCATGGGTATCACCCATAGTTCCCATCCCGAAAAAATCTCCAGAGGGCTCCATTAGGCTATGCGTGGACATGAGGAGTGGGACGAACCAAGCAATCAAGCGGGAAAGACACCAAGCACCCAGGATAACGGACATGATCCACTTATTGCACAGCGCTAAAGTTTTCTCCAAATTGGACCTCATAAAAGGATGTCAACAAATCGAAATTGCCCCTCAATCATGATAGATAACAACCTTTGTGACCCATATGGGTCTTTTACAATACAAGCGGCTCCATTTTGGCATCACATCCGCCGTGGATATTTTCCAAGAGGAGATCCACAAAGTTTTTCGTCATGTCCCCAACTGCCTCAATTAGTCTGATGACGTCTTGGTATTTGTCAAAACAAAGGAAGAACCTGACTTCACCGAGTATGTGCAGCACTTTAAGCTGCCAGATTAACCCTCAGCAAAAGCAAATGTGAATTCCAAAAGGTTTCACTCAGATTCTTCGGCTATATATTTTCAGAAAAGGGAATGCGTCCCGACCCAGACAAGGTAGCAGCTTTGAACACTGCTCAGTCACTGCAGTCCATCACCGAACTTCACTCATTCCTAGGGCTCGCAAGCTACTGCTCGAGGTACCTCCAGGACTATGCAATGATCAGCAAGCCCCTTTCCCTACTTACAGAAAAGAACAGCCCTTCCAGTGGTCTGCAGACTGCCAGCACACATTCAAAACCATCCGTGACAACATAGCCAAAGCCAAGGACATGAGTTACTTCAATGTGGACAGGAAAACTGAAGTAATAGTTGATGCCAGCCCTGTTGGCCTAGGGGCCATATTGACACAGAGAGACCCTATGGACCCGAGCAACACATTCATAGTGGCCTACACGAGCTGGAGCCTCACTCATATGGAGTAGGCGTACTCCCAGGCTGAAAAAGAAGGCCTGGCAGTCGTGTGGGCCTGTGAATATTTTCACCTCTTCCTCTACGGCAAGGCCTTCACGGTCATCACTGATCACCAGGCTCTTCTAACAATCTACGGTGACCGAGAGCAAGAATGCCACCAAGGATAGCACAGTGGGGTTTGAGGTTACGGGACTACAAATTTGACATCATACACCGCCTGGGAAAAGACGAAAACCCATCTGAATAGCTGTCGAGCCACTCCACAGGACTGGCGTAAGCAGGCCCGTCATTCGCAATTGCATATATCAACTACATCATTCATCACCTACGGTCCTTGCCCGTAGATTGGACCACTCTTGTAAAAGAATCAGAGTGGGGTCCAGCCCTCACAACGGTAGCACACTGCATCAAAGAAGGAAAAACTGAATATCTAAAGGACCAGGCTCGAAGTGAAGAGGGACAGGTGCGGAATGACATTAGATGGTTGGAACTTGTCAAGGACGAACTGACACTTGTGGGCGACCACCTCATCTTGAAAGGTTGCACAGTAGTGATACCCACAGCACTCAGAGAAAGGACAGTCATGCTGGCACATGAAGGACAGCGTGGGATAGTCTCCACAAAACATTGCCCAGGGCAGAAAGTATGATTCCCAAAATTAGAAGATGTCATAGGCCGTTGCACCAATTGTTCACAAGTGGCCCATTCATCCCAAAGCCGCTTCAGATGTCTCCTCTCCCGGAAGGCATCTGGGAAGAACTGGCTATAGACTTCCTTGGCCCAATACGAAACAAGCACATGTACTCGTGTTAACGGATGAGCACTCCCGTTTCCTGATGCACAGCTAATAGAATCCACAGCAGCCACTTACGTCACTCCTGTATTGGACCACATGCTATCCATGTACAGAATACCCAAAGTCATAAAGTCGGACAACTGCCCGCCTTTCACCAGTCATGACTTCAAGAACTTTGCACGTTAATTGGGCTTCCAGCACAGGAAAACAACACCACGGTGGCCCCAAGCCAACGTCATCATTGAAATATTTATGGCAAACATCAAAAGGACACGGCAGGTAGAAAACATCCTCAACAAACCATTTCAGCAAGCCCCATATCAATTCCTGAGTGAATACAGACCCACGCCTCACAGCACCACAGAAATCTGCCCATCGGACCTCATGTTCCAAAGAACCATGAGAACACAACTACCTGAATGCAACAAGCAGCAGCCCACAGGGCCACTAGAACTACAAGCGAGAACTCGAGACCAGGAAAAAAAGAGAAAAATGAAAGAAAGTATAGACGCCCGATGAGGAGCCAAGGAATGTGACATTAAACGAAGAGATCAAGTACTAGTGTGTCAGCCGCAATTGAGAAAAGAAGACCCTAAATTCATGCCAGAGCGACTGGTTGTGACCAGCAAAAAAGAAACCATGATAACAACAACCGCCCATAACACAAAACTCCCCCACTTCAAGAAACTCATGGACCCAGCCCCCCTACATGGGAATACTCTTGAAGCGGTGAAAGTGACATGGTCTCGGATGACTCCTACCAGGGGGACAGTGAGCCATCAGAGAAAGAGGGCGGCAGCGCAGAAGTAGACAAACCGACACAAATGGAGGTGCCCAGCTAACAGATACGACCCAGGCGATACCGCATCAAACCCCACAGACTAATTGAAGAGATGGGGTAAACAGAAAGTGAACCGGCATGTTATAAAGGGGGGAGATGTCACGTCATGACCAGGGCACGTAGCCCTCCCTCATAATTGCGAGGGATGGCCCACGTTTGGGCCAGAACTAGGGGAAATGTCGTTGGACTAGGGAGGGGGCGGGTCAAAGGGCAAAAGGGCAGTTGAGGGTAGGTTGGTGTGCAATAACGAAGGATGCACTGCACCGGATGCATACGTCCCTTTATTTCATTGATTCGGTGTCCGCCTGAGCAGCCCTCAGCCCAGAGATGGCCAGATTTCACAGAGACAAAAGCAAAGAACATAATTGTTGGGTTGTGAGAGATATCCCCTCGACCTTTAAATTAGGCAGTGACATTCTCAATCGATTTGCAATTAATCTGGACTTAATTAATAACAACGCCTGGCCCAACTGGGGGTAACCACATGGTCATTGACAACACCAAAAAGCATTTAGGTTAGCTTAATTGTTGCCGTATGCAGTTTAAGTTCAAGTGAGAGAATAGGTTACCATCCCAGGACAGGCGCAACATTTTACAATTCCCCCAGAAATTAAGCGAGGCCAGAACCTCAAAAACAAGGACGCTTATATAAATCTGAATTATCATCTCCAACAGCAAGGTTTGTATTTACATCCGACACCCCTAATTTACCTAGAACATGATACCATTTGAAAATTGGTGGATAACTTCGACTCTCGAAGTATCACTTTGGGCGCAGACACCTTTATTCGAATGGTGGCTGATGCCAACATTATTCTATTGATTGGACCAATTCCATATGACCGCTTCCATATCGACAACAGTATCCCTTTGGAAAAAGATTTAAACCAGGCAAGGGTGGAATTTCTTGGTGTACTCTTCCTGCTCTTATGGTGGGGAAGAGGTGACCTGTGACATTAGGAAGGCTGAGGTGGTATTCCTAGTCAACAGGGACTACCTCCCATCCTTGAAACCCCACGTCCCGGGCCAACACCATAACAAGAGATCTCTCCACCCAACTGGAGGATATTGTCAAAATTGTCAAGCCCGAGATCTTGCCAGGCTTTAAGCAGATGGTCGAAGAACGAATCAATCTCACTGATACACGTGAGACAGAGGAGTAAAAACAGGAGCTGAAGCAGATGTTTCTAGATTTTCAGGATATCTTTGAAGTGGATTCACATGATTGTGGACGCACAGAGATACATTTAAGCACCATACCTACGGACCATGAGATGGCTCCAGTATTTATGAAGCAATACCGGTTACCTCTCGCGTCTATTGAGACACTCACAGAGATTATTGAAAATGTAGAATCCAGTGGGATAATTCGTCCAATCCACAGTACCTTTAACAACCCTGTACTCGGGATACTCAAACCCAATGGCCAATGAAGACTTTTCACAGACCTAAGGGAGTTAAACAAACAGGTCCACATGTCAAGATGGTCCCTTCCCAACATTGATCAGGGACTGGCACAGATCTAAAGGGTCAAAGGTGTATACCGCCATTGACCTGACCAACGGTTACTGGACAGTACCCGTGAGTAGGGAAGACCAGTGCAAGCTTGCCTTTACCTTTGGGGGGCAGCAATACATGTGGACTCGATCCCCATTTAGATACATAACTCTGGCAATTAATTTAATAACTTCCTACATAAGTCCATGCCCGATATGGGCGAAAGGGGAAACCTGGCAAATGCAGATGATGTCTTAATCAATAGCCCAACTGTAGAGGAACACATAGCTGAAATACACTATGTTCTGATCCGGTTGCAGAAAGCTGGAACAAAACAGTAATTTTAGAAGGCACAGTGGTGTAAGACCCACATGAACTTCTAGGGCACAAAATCACTCCTGAGGATCTCAGTCTCCAGGCGAAAAAAGGTGGAAGCATTATTGCAATTGTAAGACCCTACTACTCTATAAGAACTAAAAAGTCTTCTTGGACTTACTAATCATAGTCGGAAGTCCATGGAAGATGACACAGAGGTTACCCAACCCTTGGTCCATCTATTAAAGGCTGGGGTCAAGTGGGAGTGGGGTCCAGAACAATCCGAGGGAGTAAACCAATTAAAGAGGTACCTTTCCAAAGGAGTTCTTCTTGGAAACTGGGTTCTCAGATATGTGCTTAACAGCAGTATTATACCAGAAGCACAACAAGGTCAACAAAGTAATCGCATGCACAAGCAATACTTTGTCCTCTGTGGAGGAAAAATTCAACGATTGTGAAAAGGCACTCCTGCAAAGGTGTGGCCGTTGAGGAATTACAGCCCCTTCATCCAGGGGGAGAACATTATAGTGGAGACTCCTCACCAACCCTTGCAATAATTACAAAGTGACTGAATCCAAACAAGGAACATGGGTAATTCCAGAATTACTTCCTGGATTCTGTCCATGCAAGGCTTTCCTGCGGAGATCAGTTATGGCCAAAACAAGAAGAGTCCTCTGGCGCAAGGATTAGCAGACTTGCATGACTGTGCTCAAGAAAACTTTCTCGAGGACGGAAGTCTAAAGACCAATGACAATATGGAGGCCTACCTTACTTCCCCGCACAAAGTTTATGAGGAAGACACGAGCCAGGGGATACCCAAAGTTTATTTGGATGAGTGCTCCATGTTGACAATCACAACGAAAAAGAACTAGTGGCTGGCATTGGTAATGCCTGGGTCAATGATACCCCAGAACCCTCTGCTGGGTACAAAATAGGTCCCGAAGTAGTCAGGTGGCAGAGTTGATGGTGGTACATCAAGCCATCCTCACTGCTATGCAACATCATCTCAAGGATCTGGTCATAATCACCAATTCAGAATATGTCAGGAATGGGTTTGTGGAACACCTGATTAATTGGAAACATCGAGGCATGCTGAGTGCGAATAAAAAAGCGCTCAAACACAGGAAATTAATCCAATATAATTGATGATCTAGTGACCTCAAATGAGATGACCATCTGTTGGAAAAGATCAGAGGTCCCTCCAAAATAGGGGGACCAGACAAAACTGGAAATGACATGGCTGACCAGTTGGCCAGAACTGGAGCCATCTCAGGAATCTCCTTGAAACCCAATCCCTGTTGGGGGCAATCCAGGTTGCTGCTGTCACCAGGTCCCAAACCCATGCCAAAAATGAACTCTCAACTGCCCAGTTGAGTAGAAAAACCCCAAATGCAGATTTGATTACTGCACAAAAAGAGAACCCAATTATTGGGAAATGTTATCAACATATTGAAGACCTCGTGAATTTTCCTCTGATGGAATCCAATTATATTGGGAAGGATGATATCCTGGTGTTGATGACATTTTCAAAAATGTTCCAAATCCAAGATGGTTTTTTGGCATGGAGAACCATTTTTGGATGTGACCAGTGGGTGGTACCTACCTCATTCTGGAGCCTGATGTTAAGTCATGCCCATGACGCAGCCACTGCCAGTCATAGGGGGTTTCAAACAAGCTTAGAAATCTTGCATGAGTTTGCATATTGACCACACATGGGCCAGGACCTCGACATCTACATAAAGGGTTGTCTTGTGTCTTCTCAGTTTCAGCCAGGTTCTCTCACACACAGAGCTCCCCTACAGAAAAGGGGAATGACACTGTCTTGGTCAGATTTGCAAGTCGATTTCATTGGGCAAGTGATTCGCTCCTCTAGCGGAAAAGAGTACATGTTGACCGTAACATGCTTGTTTACCAAGTGGGTAGAATGTCTTCCGGTCCGAATTGTAAGGCGGAGGCAGCTGCCACACTAATGATCAATCGCATCTTCTCTCATTTCTGCCTTCCACAAAGGATTGAGTTGGCCCAAGGAAGTCATTTTACCAGCGAGGTGATGACCAAGATGTGGGAGATACTAGTGGTAAAGAGAAAACTCCACATTGCCAACCACACTGCCTCGAGCGGGGGAGCTGAGAGGTACAATAAAACAATTGTGGGCATCTTAATGAAGTTCATGGGGGACCCGGGACCTGGTTGGGAAGATCTTCTGCAACAAAAATGTCTCAATTTCAACTCATGACGGGACCTAAAAAGGTGCTACCTCGGCATCTGCTCTACAGAAGTCAAGAGCAGACCCTGATCAATGCATCCACAACCTAGGAGTAGGTGGAAAATGTACAAAAAAACTTCAACATGCTTTTGCTTACACTCAGCACAATTTAGAAAAGTCGGCAGAGGTAATGAACGCCTAATATGACTTAAAAACTACCAAGAAGGATTATGAAGTAGGAGGTAGGGTCTACCTGTATAATTTCCAAAGGAACCAGACCAAGGAACGGAAGATCCTCCCCTCTTGGTGCGGGTCCTTTGAAATTGTTGATAAAATCTCAACAGTTGCCTGTAAGATCTGCATCTCTAGAGGAGAACATATGGAAGAGAAATGGGTCCATATCAATCAGTTGAAGGGCTGTCACCGCAGACAGACATTATGACTGATTGAAGAACCAAGTGAGGGTAAAGCCCAGGAACCATCTGAAGAATGAAAGGAAAGAAGGGAAACCCAGATGGAGAATATCACACATTTACAGGGAGTAAAACAATTCATACTTATCAGGAATGTACCACAATTAGAGAAAGATAATGTTGTCAAATTATGTATGTCAAGTGAAATAAATATTAACATTTGGTTTCAATGTATAAATTGTTGTTTTGTTTTTCGAGTTGCATCCCTATTTACCAGGGAAATAAGTATTGTATCAAATACTTAATCTCTCTTTTACTCTCGGCAGATTCAACAACTTCGTACCTCAACAGCAGGGTAGGCTGGAGTTTTCCAAAAAGGGAGAGGTCCAGGACCAAAACCCCAAAATCTGAAAAGAGTGGAGTGCAGACCGAGCACCACTCTCTCAGGACAGGACAGGAAAAAGAACAGACGTGCTCCAATGAGGAAATTCATGGAATGGGCCAAAGCAAAAACATAAAACTAAAATCCAACTCTCCCCTTGCTCTTTTCTCTGATTCACCTGAATCAAAGAGTCAGAGCGGAACGTGTGGGGTAAAATGACAGCCGCAGACTGATAGCTATGGAGCGGCCATGCTAGGCCCCATTGTGAAAGGGAAGCTGGTAAGTGTGGAGTTCCATTGAAATATAAATGCCGGTACAAAACAGTGATTTTAACATCAAGCCCAATCAATGAGTGAGAATGGACCTCCGTTCATTTTGCTAGAATATACAGGCACTCAGTCGAAGAAAAGTGAGATTAGATCTGGAATATTATTGACTGCATCCAATGGATTCCAAGGACATGGGGCACTGCAGATGCTGACTTTGTGTAAAGAAACAGGCGACAGATTAAAGGCTGGAGAAGTGCACATGGAATGAAATAAATACATTTGAAATACTGTGCATTCGGAAGCTAAAAATGAGGAATGATGCCTTACATTTGAAAAATAAAGTCAAATGACAAATTGCCTTCATGAGGAATAAAGAGACAATTTCAGCACATAAAATGACAGCATGTATAGGGAAAGGCCTATTTATTTTGTACATAAATGTACACTGGTTCTTATGTAACTTTGGCCTATCTGTCTGCACTAGATTAATAGTGAATCTACCTCTATTCTAATGTAGTATAAAAGAAAGATTGTATTTATGAGCAGAAAGCCTAGATATAAAGCTAAAATGGTACGTGTAAGCACATCTTGTTGTTTTAAAGCTGTATATTCTGAAGGATGGGTGCAGCTGGTGTTTTTCCCACTAAAATAAAAGGTCTGTGCCTTTGACACTTTGAATTGAAGACCGTTGGTTGAGGACCCCTGGTTCTCAATTTAAATGCTAAGATATACAAAGAAGTAGATTGAAATTATGGAATTTATAGATAACACAACCAACAAAAATGACCTTTAAGGTCAGGTTCCGCATTAATGGTGCATTATCCCTGAGCAAAGCCCTTTGAAGGCAGAGAGAAGAGGGTAGAAAAAACATTGACACAAGTAGATTGCTGGTCACTTGTTTAAGGAAAAATATAAACCTAAGAATCGGTGGGGGTCAATGGATGAGACACCTGGAGCACCTATGATGCAGTGCCATTGATTAAACATTGAATACCTTTTTTTAAAATAAAAAGTGCATCAGGTGTCGTATCGATCCCACCCCGGGTTAAAAAGCCAGTTGGGACCATGTAAAAATGACATTTGTATGATGTACATAACTTAAGTCATGATCAAAATTATGATTCTGGCATTTTCATAAATCTGAGGAATTGGAAATATTGATAGATTAATAGAAGGTGAAATTAATGTTGGAAGTATGTAGTGCCAGACTTGTATCTATTTCGGTGCAGCAGCAAACCACGAAAAACTGTGGCTCTGCCCAGGAAGGACGTGCCGAAATAAAATTAGTGTTTTCCAACTTGCTATGAAACTTAGAATCCCAAAATATATAGATTTATGTAGTTATCAGAATAATTTGCATAGCTGCCATGTTGTTAGATTTTAAGAACCCTAAAAGGTAAATCCTAGATGTCATTTTGGGATGACAAACATGTCTCCTCCATCAGCCTACATCATACACCACCCCCCCAACTCCTGGTCCTATCAGCAGCCAGTGAGCGTCTTGGTGGGAGGTAAAGGGAGAGTGCTAGCCAATCCTTACTGTGGGAATTATGATAATATAAGAGTGTCATCAGCCCCAAAAGAGGTCCATTTTACATCAGAACAGGGCTTTTCCACTTGATTCCAAGAGGTAGCCTGCGGCTGGACTCTTGCGAAGAACAACTAGCAGGGAGGCCCCAATCCTTGCATTGGAGACAGTGACAGGGAAATCTAGAAGCTAGCTGGGACCCAATCACAGGAGCCAAAGGGAGTCTGGGTGCAGGAGAAAATCCTTGACTGAATTTCCTTCACAGATCTGTGCTGTCTTCAGAGGAGCCCTATGGTTTTTGCCTGACCAAACCCTCCCATGTAACTAGAGATATCCTAAATGCCATGAAAAGTGTGAGGGGGAAACTGCCAGTCTTAATCTCCATCTCGCATATTGGGTAGGGGGTGGTACTGGGAAGGCCCTTGGCACATTGTATTAAATCCAAGTCAAATGAATTCCACTATAGAAAATCATCCTATCCATTTAAATTGCATTGTGTTGGGAAGACCCTGCCTTAATCCTTTCCATTAAATTGTGGTGAGTGGGGAAGATGTGTAGATCCTTAGCACATTGTATTGAAGTTAAATCAATGAATTCCGATATAGAAAATCACAGGATGAGTGTTGTTAGAATTCAAAACTAACAAAGTCCATGCCCAGTCTGTTAGAGCCGGTATAGACAATAAAGACTTGGGTGACTGCCCTTCTGAAATCTCTGACTCCTGTCCCGAAGAGGGGGGGAGTGCACATTCCCCAAATAGGTAACCCTAAAACTCTGATATTCATGTCTATGTGGGGGTGCAAAACGAAATTGCCCATTTATTGCAAACCAGAATTACCACACATTGCTTCTCATTTGAATGTAGGTTGAAAAACGATTTCCCTTTGAGTTCTTTTTCACAATCTTGACATTTAAATAAAAGTTGAAAACCGATTTTCCCATTTCAGTTCCTTTTCCCAACTGTGCCTTTCAAATAAAAGCCTAAAACACGATTTTTGATTTTATTGTGCATGTTTTCTATTGGTTAATTGTCAATTAAATCTGATGTAAGTTGTGATTGCATGTTTCAAAATGTTACCTTTGTTGTTTTAATAACGGAAAGTAAAGAGTTGTGATATTGGGTATTGCCACAGCATCAGTGTTTGATGTTGGTTCATATTATGGTTTGTCAAACCTTAAATAAATATATATTCTAAATGTACACCGGCCTGGTCCCTAGCTCATTTGGGCGATAGAGTGTATTTGTTGGGGTGGTGCAAGATGGGTTGGAGGCCTCACTAAATTCGAATCTGTATAAGTGCTTTGTGTGCGCAACACCATGCATGGGGGGAAAGGAACTCCCTGAGTTGAGTGTGACCGCCTAATTAATCCCGACAGCAGTGGGCCAGGGAAGATAGCTGCAGAGGAGCCTGACAAGTGACTACTAGTAAGTGCGGGTTTTCTCATGTTGGAGGATAAACATACTTGTGTTTCCATGACTGTTGAATGTAGTTACCCCTGCGTGGCAAAAAACCTTCACTTAGTGTTACGATGGTAGATAATTCTGCCACAAACAACAAGGAAGTTGTGGCAAAACCAACAGACTGAACAGTGGCCCAAGTACATCAAGTCGATGCAAATCTATCAACTATTTTGGGCTTCTGCTGGAGGGTGTATTTTGTATTTGTATTTATTATGTTTATATAGCGCTTTCATCCAAAGCGCTTTACATTATAACAACGGAATACATAGAACATTAGAACATTATAACAGAAGAAGCAAGTTACAATGAATCGAACCAATAAAAACAGTAAGTAGAGCAATTAATATGTGAGGGGGAAGGGGAGGGGAGAGGAAGGGAAGGAGGAGGGGAGAAACAGAAGGGATATACTGGTGAAGTGAGGGAGGATAAGGGGAGGGGGGAGGGAGGAGTGGATCATAGGGAAGATTCAAGGGAAGGGGAGAGGATGAGAGGTGGGGAAGGTTTCAAGGCGGGGAATGGAGAAGGAGAGATTTCAGGGAAGTGCAAAAGGACGAAAAGGTAGGTATAGAGCGGATTGAGAGAGGTAAGGAGTTCCAATGGAGGGGGGCTAGGAGTTGAAAGGAGCGGAAACGGGAGGGGGCACATGGGGAGGGGGAATTGTGAGAAGGAAGTGGTCAGCTGAACAGTGGGAGCGGGAGGGATTATAGAAAGAGAGGAGAGAGGAGAGATAATGGGGAGCCAGGTCATGGAGAGATTTAAAGACTAAACAGAGGAAATGAATTTTAAGTTGGGAGTGTAAGGGAAGCCAGCCAAGGGAGGAGAGCGAAGAAGAAATGGAGTCCTGCGGGGGCAAGGAGACAGAGGGTACGGATAGCTGAGTGGTAGATAGATTTAAGGGGAGCAAGATGAGAGGCAGGTAGTCCAAAGAGTAGGGAGGAGCAGTAGAAGAGGCGAGAGAAGATAAGGGAGGAGATTAATAGTTTTGTTGCATGGAAGGTAAGAGAGGGTGGCAACAGTGATTTGACTAAAGGGAGCGAGCAAGTGGTTAACCCAGTGGGGCCGCCGGAGCTTGTTTCTATCGATAACAATAACTCACTAATTAATCTGTGCTTATTATTCCAGGCAGAGTCCCAGCAGGGATCTTTATGCAAAGCCTCCCTGTTGGAAAGAGGAAAAGACACAGCAGCCTTATGTCCCAGCATTAACCCGAGTGAGTGTATACAGCTTCCAGGTTTATCTGTTTCCCCATGCCTGACTGGCCTTATAGTGGAAACAAATGTTGGAGTTCCTGTAAATGTTACATTAGGAAGTGAACAGTTGAGCTCCTTTTCATGTGAGAAATTCGGCCAGCTTAACGTAAACTTTGAAGCAACACATTGCCCATAACATTTGATTAGAACTGCAATTTGGCATCAAACGAAATAACTAAACATGTGTCGATGTCGATTCTGAATCAGATCATGCTATTAATAAAAGATGAGCAATTTAACACAAAAGTGGGTGACTCAGGTTTTAACTTGGTGTCTACTTCAAGGGTCATAAATATCACAGACACTATGGTAGGTCAAACTAATCGTGTTAACCAGCAGGAAGCCAGGCCATTAGATTCGACGATCGTTGACCAACAAAACGAAACAACTGATGCTCGCTCTCCCACAAAGAAAGGAGAAGAGCCAAGAAGAGGGTAGGTGTGCAAAATCTAGCAAACAAAACATTGTCAAATGAGGAAGGAGAGGAAGAAATCATCTCCATAAGTATGCAGACCAGGGCACTGCCAACATAAAAGGCCCTGAAGCAGCAAGGCAGGTGAGAATGCAAAATAACAAAGCTGGAAATTAGACTTCTTGGTTGTGGAGCAAAAGAGATAGAAGAAAAGGGTACATATGGCTGCTTCTGCGGTGAACAATTTAAGTGAAGATGAGTCCTTAAATATCCAGGAGTCTTTGGAAGAGTCTTTAGCTTTAGATCTGTCAATTTTGGCAAATGGTTTTATTGTGGAGGGTGAGAAAGGGAGTAGTGTATTGTCAATCACTGGTTCTGTGGGATGAGAGCACAGGAGGAATGATCTGTCCCACGACAATAGGTTAAGAAAGAGCATCGTCTTACCCGCAACAAGCTTTGCAATTTCAAGAATATTTGAAGCCAATGCCCTCCCAATTACAGGGTGCCCTGTTCACGCTATTTGGTCACCTACCAGCACTCAGAGTCCTCCAAAGTAGGTCTTGATATTGTTTGTTCTAAAATTCATTGTCAAAATGCTGAGGTGGTCCACTTGGTTAGAAGTAATGCCTCTTCCCTACTGAAGTGGGCCTTTGATTTGGACTAAATTGTATTTGTTGAGAAGGGATCCTTTGAGTATTTTCAGCAGTGTGACATGATCTTAAATCTGGAAACCTGGTTGATGGGTAATGTTTGCTTTGATGGGTATAGAAGTTTTAGTAGTCCTGCTAAGAGGGGAGCAAAGGGTTGACTATATGGGGGACTGGTAACTCTATGTGCAAATAGGTACAATGCACACAAAGTAAATGCAAGTGAACAAAGTCCAAACGTTTTAATGGCAATGGTCGAAGTGTCTGCAGATTCTCTTATTTTATTAATTGATATATATGACCCTCCATCAACAAAATGCACTGAGAAAAGCCAGGATAACATTCTTGAAGTAATCTCAGCAAAGGGTTTGAATCGGGCAGGAATGCATACATCGACGGGTGGAGATTTAAATGCAAGATGCTTGCACTATAAGGTTACAAAAAAGGGGACATTTGGTAAGCCCGGTAAGATCCATAAAAATAATAAGAATGAGGAAAAAGCAGTTAAATGGGTAAATTATTTTGAGCTGTTAAATGTAACTATTAGTAACAGAACCATTCAGGGAGACATCCCCCCTTTGGTGTCATGGAGAATGGGAGAGAACGCTTCTACTATATATTTTGTGTGTGCATCTGACAAACTTTAACAAAGGACTGGTTCTATGTCAATTACATTTACAGAATATAGTGACCATGGTATAGTTACGTTGGAGATGGGTGAGATTAGAGTTAACAATGGTATAACTCGAGTGTGATAGTCTAAGTGAAACTTATTAGCAATAACAAAACATATGCCCCTCTTGGGCAAAGTTTGTAAAGCATTTGATTGCCCAAATTAAATAGTGGAATGGATTGGGTCAATAACTAAGCAATTGTTGTTCAGAAACATTGCACATAGAAATAAGGACTCAAAGTATCACGCGCACCCCTTTGGGCGTACGATCAAGAAAGAGACGTGCCAACTAAGACAGGAGATTAGAGGAGTAATAGGTACAAATATGGAAGTATGCGAGCAGTAACACTTGATCAGGATGATGAAAAACAGATATAGGTCATGGGTGAGATCATAATCTTAAATCTCTAAAAGTATCGCTATGGCAACAAATATATGCTTCCCTTAGGAAAAACGATATTAAACATCTATGGTATACATTCAATAACAGATCTGAGAAAGCACACAAAACATTAATGAATGTAATATCAGCCAAAGCATGGGAAGCACATATAGTAGGAAGGTTTAGTGTTGCAAAAGTGACTGTAATAGGTTGTGAGGGGAATCTCAAATTAAAGGTTTCTTACAAAGACATTTTGTTCTTAATTAAGAAATTGAAAAGATCCTGTGCCCCAGGCCACAATAGTGTTCGTAACGTGGTTATGTTGGCAAACCCGGAGCTGTGGGCTGAGATATTGAAAACATTATTTGACAGGGTACTTACTATCTTCGGGGCAGTTACCATCTTCCTGGACCTTATCCTACATTGTCGCAGTGATCAAGCAAGGAAGAAGAGACAACCCAAAGAACTATCATCTGTAATCTATTTTGGATGGCTCAGGGAAAATATTTGCAAGTTGCATGTCAAGAGAAATTGAGAAGTATATAGCTAATAAAAGATCTTGAGTAAGTTCCAAGTAAAATTTCAATGCAGTCTTTCTTGCCTGCACAACATTTTTATTGTGTGGAAATCAGCTATGCTTCTTTATATATTGCATATCGACTTTGCAAGTGCGTTGACACAATTAGTCAAGGTAAACTGTCGGCAAAATTGAAAAAGATGGGTATGCCAAACCATCTCCTTTATGCATGCCAATTGCTCCATCAGGGTACACGGGCGCATGTGCAGATGAGCAGTTCAGGGGACATTGCTTCTCAGATAGGGATAGGGGAGGGTGTTAAGCAAGGATGCGTCCTGTCCCCGGTCCTTTTCAATCCTTACCTGTCGGACCTTGATCATCACCTAATCAGCAAAGAGAAATGTGCACCAAAGTTAGGCAACACAAGAATACCTTACCTGGCATACACAGATGATTTAACAAGTTTCAATGTCACCTATGTTGGTTTGAAGAAAAGTGTCAAGGTTATGGTGAAAAACACCAAAGAAAATGACTTAAAGATCAACTTTGATAAATCGAAAATGATGATGTTTGGTAAAGTAGGAGTTGCTCAGAAAGGTTTAGAGCTGGGTGAGGGTATGATTGAAAATGTTGAGTCCTACAAATACTTAGGATACAACATTAGCTTAGAAAGAAAGGACCACGCTCTATTTAAGCGTTGCCAGGCAAAAGCAATATCTCTTATGCTCGTGTTGAAAAGCTATGTATCCAGTAACCTTGGGTACAATTTGATTGGTCTTTTGACCCTCAATCGACAAAAGCTGGCAGCAGTAGTTACCTTTGCTATGGAATGTTCATTTGCAAATTTTGAGTTCTGGGCTGATGGCTTAGAAGGACAAATGTGTTGTAAAATTCTGGGCTTATCAAAAGCTTCACCTAGGCAGGCAATTTGTATTGAGATCGGCTTGATTTAATTAAGCACTATGATAAAGATTAAAAGGGGGATGTTGTATTTGAGCATCATGCATGCAGAAGCAGATATAATTCTTCTGCCATTGAAGAAGAAATTGTTAGAGGGGAGAAGTCAAGGCTTACTTGAATTAAAAGAGATAAACTACGAATACGTTAACGAGATTGCCTCACCCCTGAATTGGGAAGAGGGTCTGGGTGTATTAAGAAAGTCGTATAAAAAAAACGTGCAATAGCGTGGGTTGGGTATGTAACCACCAACACATGGATCGATTGAAATCACTGCAGGACTACTCAAAACTATGTTTTTCATATATGTGCCTGCAAAAATATATTTATCAGTTCCTTGACCCTAGTTTTAGGAGAGTTTTTATAATGATAAGATTGAATAAGTTGTCTGTTCTAGCTTTCACAGGGTAATGGCTGAAACAGTCAAAGGATAATGCAAGCTGTAGACTATGATAAGAAAAGAATGTGGAAGAAAAGTTAAAGCATGTACTAACAGGTTGTCAGGAAATGAGAGAGCATTACCTAAGATTTGATAAATACTTGGCTGAAGGATTTGACGAGGTGGAATCCGAGAAGTTCTGGTTGTATGGCATGGTAGGGCATAGCCTTCCTAGGGCTATTGCTCTTACTCAGGTGTGGCTTTCTTTTGAGAAAAAGATTTTAAGGAAGAATTGAAGATATGAAATTAATTGAAATAATGAAGTATGTGTTATGTTATGTTATGTTTGTGTGTTTGTTAGTTTATTTATTTGTATAGCGCTCTAAACACAGGGGTAGAAAGGCGCTTAAGAATACGGTTACAGAGTTTGAAAGTATCTTTGTGTTACATACTTTGAACAACTTATAATACATACACATAAGAGCAGTTATCGATAACAGATATCACTATACAGTGCAGATACAGTACGCACAATATACAATTTACAATATAGATACAAAGCCTAGACCAGTCACCGCACGGGGTGAAAGGTTTGGTGTTAGAGGCGCTACTCATTGTTTAGGAGCCAGCTGATGACCTGCTTCCTGAAGTTCTGGAAGGATTCGATAGTTTTAATGTTGAGAGGTAGGGTGTTCCAGAGTTGGGGGGCAAGTACTGTGAAGCTTGCGCCTCCAGCTATTTTTAGGCGGAATCTGGGCACTGTCAGGCATAGAGTGTTGGAGGATCTAGTGGATCTGGTAGCAGGTTTCATGGCGAATTTGTTAGCTAGATATGGTGGTGCTAGATGATTGAGGGATTTGTATCTGAGGCAGATGGTTTTTAAGTCAATTTTTTGCCGTATGGATAGCCATTTGCAGGCTTTCCTGGTGTCGGAGATATGCTCTCGTCTAGGAATGTTGAGGGCCGCGCACAGAGCGTTATTTTGTATTACCTGCAGCTTGTTCAGTACAGATTGATTAGCACGTAGGTACAGGCTGTTGCAATAATCCAGTTTGGATTGTAGGAGGGCCTTGGTGAGGGTGAGGCAGCTGTTGGGAGATAGGAATGGTCTGCTGGCCCTAATGAGCTTGCCGGTGTAGGCAGCGGCTGAGGCGATCATGTTGGTGTGTTTGGTGGGGTTGGTGTTGGCATCTAGATAGAAGCCAAGGGTTTTCACACTTTTAGCAATAGGGATGGTGTGGCCATCGATGGTGATGTTATTGTAGCTAGGATTAAGTTTATTTAGGGTATTAGTGGATCCGACGATGAGGAGCTCTGTCTTCTCATCATTCAGGCAGAGACCATGTGAGGCCATCCATGCCTGAATGATGGAGAATATTTTGTTGATCCGGGCGGCGTCTGCTTGGTAATTGCCTCTGATGGTGAGGAGTATCTGGGTGTCATCTGCGTACTTTGTGTAGGTGACACCCAGATGGTCCAGTTGGTCGAATAAGGGCTTTGTAAATATATTGTACAAAGTGGGGGATACACAGGATCCTTGTGGGACCCTGCATGTGTTGGGAATGGGGTCTACTGTAGCTGTTGTAGCGAAAACCTGCATGGTTCTGTCAGCCAGGAAGGATTGTATCCATGTGATGGCAGAGGAGGAGAAGTGGGCTGCGGTGGCAAGGTGATTACAAAGGATTTCATGGCTGACTAGGTCAAAGGCCGCTGAGAGGTCTAGTAGGAGTAGGATTGCGGCATTGCCATTATCTTTAATTTCATCAATTTGGCTTTTGAGATCAACAAGGGCGGTTTCTGTTCCGTGTTGAGGTCTGAAACCAGATTGATATAATCCTAACAGATGGTTGGATTCCAGGTATTCCTGAATTTGGATGTAGGCAACTGTGTCTAGGATTTTTAATAGGAAGGGGACTGTGGTGATGGGCCTGTAGTTGGTGGGTATGGCTGGGTCGAGGGATTGTTTTTTTAGGAGAGAGAGAACCCATGATTGTTTTAAGTTGCTAGGGATCGAGTTATTGGTGAAGGATAGGTTGATGAGTTTGGTGATGAAGGGGGAGAACTCTCTGGCTGCATCTTTTATGATCTGTGCAGGGCAGCTGTCTCCTTTGCAGTTTAAGGGTTTCAAGGAGGTGAGGATTTTGTAAAGTCATGTTGACTTTAAATGTGATTGTAATGAGGACAATTTTTTATATCAACATTTTGTAAAGATATGATATGATTTAATAGATGAAATATATGAATTGTATGTAATATTTTAAATAATGACTTGTGAAAAGTTCAATGAACAGAAACAATAAAAAATAATTATCTCATGTTTCTTTTATATTGGCTTTTGCAATGCAGCTTCCTATCATCTGAAGATCAGTTTGTTTGTTTGCTTGTTTGTTTATTATTTATATTGTGCACCCCACCCTAATGTATCTGGGCGCATTACGAGAATGTGCATGTTCATGGTTAAGGAATAGGTAGTAGACAACAATAATTACATGTAGAGGATTGTGGCAAGAATACAGCTACACGCTTTAAGCAGTAGGCAAGGTAAATACATACAGCTGTAAATTAATACAATATAAAGATAATAGGGGAGATATATACATATGAGAACAGGAAGGAGGTAGGGTCTAAACAGGTGTGTCTTTAGAGATCAACCAATGTTTGATGTCTTTTCTGAATTTGTAGAAGGATTGGTCTGTGCGTAGTGTGGGGGGAGGGAATTCCCGAGTTGGACAGCCAGCACTGGGAAGCTACTACCCCCGCTCTTTTTGCTTTGCATCTCGGCACCCATAGGCAGCCAGGGATTAGTGGTCCTGGTTGGTCTGGTGGGGTTGTTTTTGACACATTTTTCTGCCAGGTATTGAGGGGCAGCATTATTAAGGCATTTAAAGGTAAGGAAGACTGTTTTGAGGTGGATTCTTTCTTGGATGGTAAGCCAGTTGTTCCATCTAGTTGTTGAAATATGTTGCCGTCTGGGGATGCCCAAGGTGGTTCTAAGCGCATTATTCTGCAGAATTTGTAGTTTATTGATAATAGATTTACATGCGCCTAAATTGCAGTAGTGAATTGTTGATAAAGCTAGTGCACGCGCTAGGGTCATACAACTTTCTGGGGAGAGAAAGGGTTTGCAAGAATGGATGAGCTTGCTAGTGTATGCAGTAGCTGAAGCAGTTGCACTAACATGTCTGCAAAGACTCAGGGAGGAGTCTAGGTAAGAACCCAGTGTTTTAGCCTTGTTGACCACCTTAATATCATTACCATCAATGTTGAAAGATTGGTATAGGTTGCTCAATTTCTTCATGTTTGTTAGGGGAGACTAACAGGAGTAGCTCGGTCTTCTCATTATTCAGGCAAAGAGCATGAGTGGCCATCCAAGCCTGAATGATGAGGTACATTTTGGTGACGAGGGAAAGGTCTGTGACATATTCGCCTGACAGAGGCAGGAGGATCTGGGTGTCATCTGCATAGTTAGTGTAGGTGAGTGTCTCATGGCATATACGTAGTACGTTTTACAATCATTAAACCTCTTGGTGTTCCCCTCTTGCCTTGAGCACTGTTTGTTATATTGGTATTGCGGGTTATTAACACTCTCTTGGCTTGGGTATTTCTTTTAAGCTTTTGGACCTTTTCCAGCTTCCCCACAGGGTTTTTGGGCTCTTCACAATCTTATGCGCTCATTTACACAGTCAATTTGCATCAATATGCATTACCTTTGTTGGTTTGTATATTTCCGTCTTCAAAATGACTGTTACTGCTGCTTTTACTCACACGTGAGAGAAGCGGTCTGCCGTGAACACACAGACAGAGTTGTAGCAATCCAGAGTCACTTGCAAGCAGTGAACTAACCGGGTAAGTTGCTCAATTAGGCTCTGCTCTGTGTCCGCAGGTCTTCAGTACCTGTGGCTCCTGGCAGTCAGGTGGACAGCCTCCTCCAGTCCTCTTCCTCACATGCAACCGATAAATGGAGCCTTTTCGGCTCTGTAGAGGGCCAAGTGTAACCCTGCCACCTGGTAACCACAAAGAGGGCATACTTCTATCGCTGCTGCTGCTTCCAGCTGCGCGGACTCGAAACAATGAATTTCTAATGGGCCAGCCTCTCCTCTTTATGATTCCCTCTGCATGATCTCTGCAACAGGGAGAGTTCAAGAAAAAGAATCTCTCACGACCTGCAACATTTTCAGGCATTTCTGTGGTTCCGGCATCTTCTCACGCTCAAGCTTCCCTCTTGGCTGCAGCCACGGCCCACGTTGCTTCTTCCTCTTCTGCTGCCTTACTCCTTCTCTCCCTCCTTCTTTCCTTGCCTGCACCTGAGGGTGCCTTTTAAGCCTTTTACTCCCCCTCAGGTGTAGGAAATCTACAGTAATTGGGAGACTGTTCCCCCAATAGTGTTCCTCTGCACTCCTCTTCCTCCTCCTGGTACTGAGGGAATTATGGGACTTGTAGACCTTGTCAACTAAGTTTTTCTAACTTTTTCCGTTTCGCTGATTTGCCCTTTACTTTCTACAACATTCATTACTGGAAGAATATACAAATCAATCACCAGTTTGTTTTGAAAATAGGAATAATGTTTTGGCGATTATTATTCACAGACTTCCTGTTTCCCCCTTTTAAGTTAGGGAAGCATTTAGCTCAATGAGCTTGAGACTGGGTTTTATTCACTTTTATACCACAGGAGTCTTGGGTGATTTTACTCACATTTAAGTGTTCAAAATGTGGCACAAATCATTGTGGCAGCAACCGATTGCATGTTTTGGTAGTTGTAATATCTCTTCCTTAGAGGAAGGTCAATACTTTGTCTCACCCCACGGATTCCTCTTACCTCCCTGAACCTTTTCTCATCCCAGAAGGTCCTCCCGCAGAGCACCACCCCTGAGGCCAGGATCAGAAAGTATCTGCCTTTGCCTGGCCACCTGGGGGAGAATTTAGGCAGGGATTTTGTGAGGAATCCATAGAATTCATAACATATACCAGCAGTATAAACAAAGGCTATTGGTACTGCCCTGAATACATTTCCAATATCAATCACACTTCATCATAATCTTGTCAAACACTTCTCCCTTATCAATGCACTTTTATTATTTTTTCAGTGCCTAATCCTTTGCTTTGAGTTTAGGGCCAACTGGTTCAACACAGTTTTGGTCAATGTATAACTCTACCAGATCTTGTATCTATACCCAATTGTCCACCCTGGTCTCTTGATACTCGCCTTTAAGAACCCCATCCCTGCAATCAACATATGTGTGTGTCCTTTGACAAGGTGCTTTGCCTATTGCACTCAAAACATCCACATCCATCCCCACCTTTATCAAAGGCGGTTCTGACTTGGGCCACCTCTTCGCAATGGGGTTGGATGGATGGGAACGAACAAGGTGTCGAATACCATGTGCATTTCAAAGGGGTCCGACCTCTAGGGACCAATGTCCACCCAAAACCAGTGTCTCCATTCTGCCCTTAGAAGACCCCGACCCTGCATTCAACATATATGTGTGTCCTTTGACAAGATTCTGGGCCTATTGTGCTTGTTACGTCCACATCCATCCCTCTCCCTTATCAAAGGCAGTTCTCACTTGGGCCATGCACTCTCAATGGGGGTGGGTGGATGGGAACGCACACGGTGTCGAATACCATGTACAACTCAGAGAGATCTTTTGCATGGGGACCATTGGCCACATGGCCAACCCAGACCCAGTGTTTCCATACTCCCCTTTGAAAACCCCGTCCCTGCAATCATGATAACTGTTTATCCTTTGACAAGGTGCTGCGCCTATTCGGCTCACTACATGCACATCCACCCCCTGCCCTTATCAAAGTCAGTCTCACTTGGGCCATGCTCTCACAATGGGGATAGGTGGATGGGAACAAACAAGGTGCAGAATACCATGTACAACTAAAAGAGGTGTGGCCTCTATGGACCAATGGCCACCCAGACCGGGTGTCTCCATACTGCCCTTTGAAGATTCGTCCCAGGAATCAGGAATCAAGATATGTTTGGGACCATTTACAAGGCCCTGGATGTTTTCCACTTACTTCATCATTATTCCCCCCATCTATTTTCAATGACTGTTCTCACTTGGGCCATGCCCTCATAATGGTTGTTGGTATGTGCCCACATTCCTTTACAAAATTTGATGTCATCAATCCTTCACCAACCTTAATCTTCACACATACCCAAATAGGGATCTGTCCTGGTAATATAACATGCTCATAACAAAAAACGACCAGGAACATTTAATGGCCGTCCTTTCATGCAACAAATCAAATACACACCCACTTTTCAAAGTGTTTATAAAGTACTTTAAATCCTTAGCAAGAAAACATCTCTGCAGTCTACTAAGGATATCATCATCTTCTTGTTATCTTCGTTGCTGAATCTACTCATAGTTTTTCTCAAACTACAGGTAAATGAACTCTTGGTTATTGCAGTGTTATTGTTTTCAACTTTGAACATTTATAGTGCTTTGTACTCCATTTACATCCAAATGTTCTTTTCAGATATCTCAATTACTTCTCCATTATCCCCTTTATATGTATTATTATATCTTGTATTTCCACATTACATGATAGGGTGTTTTTTTAAATATGTAATGTTTTTTCATTATGCTTAACTTTTTGTGGCACAATTGATGATCAAAGTACCAATAATTTAAATGTTTGTGTTATAGACTATTGACATAAGAGGGGTTGGTTAATCTGGTGGGTCAGACTATTTTACAGAGCAGTTATCAAAATCTAAAGCGCTTTGTCTTTCCAAGGTTTTTATTGGTAAATCAATCCCTGTCATACTTTAATAATTATATTTTTGTAATTTTTTGGCCAGATCTTCCTGAGTATAAAACAATGCCTTTGTGTATTGATTTTGAGTGCCCCAATATCAGCCATGATAAGATTCCTAGTACAGTGATGCACATTTTCCCCAAAGAGATGTCGATGATCTGAACATGCATGGTTGCATAATTGTGGATTTCCAGCATGCCAGATTGACAGCAGAGCAAAGGATGTCTTGGAGGATGTGAGAGACAATCAAGTCTGTGTCTCCAGCATGCACTTCTCAGATGAAATGTATTAAACTTCAAGGTTCACTAAAAAACATCACCCCAGACTCACACAGAGTGAGGTGAATAGTGAATATGAATAATTATTGTATGTTTATATATACACATGTTCATCTATATTTCGAAATATAGATCACACTATTTATTTAACTTGTTTGCCAATTGCTAATGGGTAGTATAGTTCATTGGCAACATGCTAGTCTTGGAAGCAAGATGACACAGAGCAACACAGGTTAGAATCCCTGGTCCACGCTTAGAACCGCTTCGGTATTAAGCGTGTTATAAAAAACAATTATAATGGATTGAGGGGGTTGGAGTTTTGGGGAAATAATGGTATCGTTATTTTAGATTTCAATTTTTCGATTATGTTTCAATATACGCATGTCTTTACATTTTAGACTTCAACCTTGAATATATACCTAACTTTGGGATACACAAAAAGTTCACTTCAATGTCAGCCTTTCTGAAAATGTAATAGCAGTAGCTGTACTTGTTTTTTTTACATTTATTGATTACAATGTCTGTCATTACGTAGACCACAATAATGGAAGCCCAGAACGTTACCTCAAAAGAAACAACAGAAACTTGCAATATCCAAATTGTGAGCCCTACTGACATTCACAGTAACTGGTTTATACTGCATTAAATTGTGTATATTTTATAAATGTTATATCTTTTCTGTTGATCATTGTTATGAATATATCAATTGAATAAAGAAAAAAGCTTCATCATCGGCAGGTATTCTGGAATCATCAGCAAGCTAATTTCATTTAAAGTAATATTTTTTTCAATTCTAAATTTGTCTGCAAGTATAATATAGACATGTAAGGTAAAATTCAACTTTTAACTAATTGATAAATATTATTAATAATAATTATAATTAGAATGTATAATCTTATAACAGCATATATTCTCTTTTTAATTTAATTTATATTGCTATATTTCTCTTCAAATATTATAATTGTAAAAAATAAAGTTTATATATAGGAAGATACCGGTACTTCAGCAACATACTCTTCTTCTATTGCAACCAGTCAGGCGGATGAGGTGTGACACATGATACTTTATTGAATGATATTAATTGAAATTAGAACTATTTTATTCAAAATAATAAAATGTACAAGACATTAATCAACGTTATCTTGAATTGTGGAAATAATCCAAACTTTAACATTTTGTTTAAAAGTAATAACATTTTAGAAAAATATAAATACATGCAATCAGCAATGTAGTAGTATCATTCACCTCCCAATATGCAACATTGACATTAATCCATTCCAAAATGTATGATTGTAGATCAATTACATGGATCTCTTAATTCTCCAACTGCTCTATTTATGTATCTATGTACTGTTGCTTTACATCTAAAGTGCACAAAATGAAAATCGACATTATAATACTACATATTTTTGGTATAATGTATTCTCTTTATTTTGAAAGGATGACATTCTGTGAACTCTAACACCAATTCCCTTTGACACCAGTGAAATTCAACAGGTACATTTCATAAGCAATTATTATTAACATTTTTAGTTAGTTATAACGGTCTACTTTTGCTTTATAAAAAATAAATGTTTTTCAATTATAAATAAGTGATTCTTTTTCAATAGATTTACCTTTTCTTTGGCATTTGCATCACTTATTGAAATTCGACAAGCATGCGCGGTAACTTATCAAGATGTAATCTTTGGTATTAAACAAGTTAATATTACATTGTCTAATTATTATCCCATGTTTATTGCATGTGTTGAAATGTACAAGGAGTCAACTACTGAAGGTTTCAAGATGGAAGAGAGACATGGACCACAGGTATACAAATAATGACAATCATCATTTATCATCCATTGGACTTTTAATGTTCCGTTCATTGTGTAAAGTGTTTTTCAAAGTGAAATAGTGTACTTGTTGTTATTTTTTTAATGAAAATATTTAAGGTCATTTATAACATTTTGTGGATGTTCTGCTACAGATGGGGGATGAACTAGGCACATCAAGATTGACTGTATCAAAATACACTCGTAAAATCCGGGTAAATACGATCCACGATACTTTTTTTCAGTGCTTATTTGAAAATGTGTTCAATGGTATTAGATTGTAAGGTCGATATTCATATGTTTCATAAGTGTGACTGCTTGGTTGTTTGATGTATTAGAGGCCTAGGAAGAAGACCAGGAAGACTCAGACCACACCACTAACAAATGATGTTGCTTGCCAAACCAATGTCACTTGGGAGCAACTAAAGTTTGAGGATGCAAATGCTCATCTCAAAGTTCAGAATCGGGATGCTGGTGTTCAGTGGCCGTAATTTGAACTGAATATCACCGCCGAGCGATGGAAATAAACGATGGATCATTGTTACAGCACAAAATGTCCACCAGCACTGACAGACAACACAAAAGATACTTCATCATTACTTGTCAATCTTCTCACATAATCCACACCTTTGAAACAATTTCTGTCAAAGAAAGACATATTGTTCCCTGTTTCCCCCAATACATTCTGAAAATACTGAAATATCACAGATTGAAATCACTGAGACATCTTTGGAATTCATCAGCGATGATGTGCATGACACTTACTTCACCATGGGTAGTACGGAGGACTTATCCACCACCATAACATCTCAAACCACCATGTTGCAGGATTATTGGCTATTAGGGGAACCAGCATGCATTGATTTTGACAGTTGCTGATACAGATTACACTAATGATTAAATTCAACCATGGGACCACGGCAGGATCTGTGGGGAGCCATTGGTGAAATTTTCTCAAGGAGTCAAAGGTACCAACCTGAAGATCAAGAGGAGCTGTTTGTGCGGCCATTACATATTTTGGTGGTCTGCACAACCCTTTCTTGGAAACGTAACTGCTTTGTTCTTGTAGCCTGTTGTTCAGTGGTTCCACGGTTCAACGTTTAGTAAGATATCAGGGGTCTGTATATTTGTAGGACATGATTTCATTGCTAAAACTGCAGATTACAAATATCAGAGACAGTTCTTGTTCCCCACTATGTGTCAATCCTGAAACCTCGAACAGATAATCATAGATAATGCTCTTACGGGCAAAGGGATCAGGCTTGCTGGTGATGGACAGTGCAACAGTCCTGGATTTTCTGTGAAGTACTGCACTTACCGGTTTCGGGGCATTGGACACCCACAAAATAGCGAGTTGTGCTGTGGTGCAAGTCTCAGAATGTACATTCTCTGTCGCCATGGCGAAATATGGTTTAATTTAATCTACTGAACTGCTGCAATCAAGGGGATTGCAAATAGAAACGATAGCCACTGATCAGCACATGGGAATAGCAAAGGTCATGCAAGAGCAGTTCCCACCCATAAAGCATCAGTTTGATATATGGCACATCGCGAAATCAATATCCCAAAAAATCACAGTTTCTGGTAAAAAAAGGAGTAATAAGAAATTTAAAAATTGCCATAGTCCGTCAGCAACCATCTGTGGTGGTGTTCAAAAACTTGTGAGGGTTCCATCCAGATTCTATTCAATAAGTTGTGCTCAATGCTCCATCATAGTTCAAACATACACTCATGAGAGAATAACAAGCATTTTCACAAGTGTGTACATGGACATTTGAGTGAAGAGCACGATCATAAGAAAAAGTGCTTGGTGCAAGGTTCCCCACCTCACATAGCCCTACGAAAGATTGTGTGTGACAAAATGCCTATCAGAGATTTGAAGGGCCTAACAGAATTTTGCCACACCTGTGATTTTGAGGTTTTTCATAATAAGTGCATATAGTACAGGCCTAAAACTTTGCATTTCACCATAGACTGTATATAGACCAGAACAAAGCTAGGTGTGCTTTCTCACAAAGAGAACATTGGTAGGGAACAAGTTACAGCAGGATGTGCTTTTGGTATGCTTTATTACACACTGATGATCACAAAAAAGAAAAAAAGCAATGGGTGGCTAAACCAATATTAGAGCAGATTAAATATGACTTTGTGAAAGATCCGACTTTGACTGTGTTGATTATGTTTCCAGGGGGTAGTCTCTATGTCAAAGAACACTGCTAATGTGGTTCGTCGTCCAAAATGTGAAATTGTTAAAACGTTGACTTCAGGATTCAAATGGAGCAGTGTGGTCTTCAAAATGTCTTCCTATTCAATTTTGAATCATTTGTTATTTTTAAAAGGTTGATCAGAAAAATAATAAACA
Organism: Ambystoma mexicanum; assembly: GCF_040938575.1. Classification (NCBI taxonomy): domain Eukaryota; kingdom Metazoa; phylum Chordata; class Amphibia; order Caudata; family Ambystomatidae; genus Ambystoma; species Ambystoma mexicanum. The sequence goes on from NC_090935.1 coordinate 780,672,869, forward strand.
TTTTTTAACATTTTTAACAGTATATTTGTTTTAAACATATCATTTTTTTTAAATGTAGTTTTCTGTAAAATAAATGAGTCTATGTTTCTTATTGAATGTTTTTTGTATGAATTTAGAAATTCCGTTCTCAAAATTTGTTTATTGTAAAAAAAAAATGCCTGCAGAACTGTGTACCGTTCTACGTATTTTCTGTTATAACATTTGAAGGGAAAAAAAAAATGTATTTTTTATATTATACAAATAAATGTGAATAGATTTGTTTTTGTTGCTGTACTTACTGGTCATAATCATTACCACATATATCTTATAATGAAGCTCACATTTGGGTGGCAAGTTATTTTTGTACATTTTAATTGTCTATTTTGAATAGTGAAAAATGAGAAAAGGCATAGAGATGCCAAGGACATCAATGACACATTCAAATCATTAGAGGCACACAGGTGACACATTTGACTTGACATTGTTCTTTGTTTTTCATAATACATGTCTAAAGAACCGAAGAAGATACGTTTCCCATCTTGGCATATTTATAGATTTAAACCACATACACGAGGCAGAACTTTAAACCTTTGGCCTGGGGGGATAGTACAATACTCTGGAAATGGTGCAGTGGTATAAGATGGAAAACTCAGTCACCCCGACCTCCATAACAAATACACTTAATAAGAAAC